>NC_088678.1:62938459-65438459 GCF_950023065.1 Planococcus citri | reverse complement strand
GTAGCACATTACTCGTATACTATTGAGTTCAGTCTGAAGCACAGAAAACGTTTTTCGACTTGTGTTTCACAGCTTAATCTATCACCGAAATTTTGAAACTTGAATTTTCAGAATTTCTAAAAATTCTAAATAAGTTTTAAAATTTGTTTCATGGCTACCTTTTTGTCAAAATTTTTTAAAACCGTGTTTTAATTTTCTAAATGTTTTGAAACTTGTGAAATTTTGAAAGTAGGTAATATTTTTATAACATTCGTTAAAAAAAAGGTAAGAAACAAATTTGTGAACAGATTTTGAAATTTGATTTTTCGATCAAAATTCTCTCAAAACTATGACTATTCGGATTCTAAATCAACATTATGAAAATACGATTTTAATGGCAGGGTGAAAAAAATGAGAATAAATTTCAAAATTTTGGAATTTCGAAAAATTGTTTTTCAAAGTGTACTTTCGAAATGTACCTACCTAAAGGCTATAGGTGGATAAGTATGGTGAATTTGCCCCCGAGAGCTTCAGGGTTGATATTTGCATGAAAGGTTGGTACCCTTGAGCACCTTCCGTCACGAAAGTTTCAGACCCCCAGACCCCCCCCCCCCCCCCGTTTTTGAGAAACCCTCCCTTTTCTAAAATTACAATAAAAAATGTTTTCTCAGCCCCATGTGAACCGATTTTTTTGGTATGTTGTAAACATCCATCAGAGGCATCCCCACAAAAAATTTCAACCCCCTCCCCCCATATTTTCCCCTCAAAATGGCTTTTTTAGTTTTGTTTGCCCGTTTTAGCAATGATCATGATTCGGCACAAAAATGCGAATAGCATTTTTAAATGTGATTTGACTCCTACAAAACACATTTTTTTTCAAAAAAAAAATTTAGGTGGGCCGTGGTCGAAAATTGAAAAAACCAACAGAGGGGGTGAAAAATGGATTCTGGTGTAAATCATTGTTTTTGGTAAACGAGGTGTCGTTTCCATATGAATCGAACCTCCCGAACACGAATATGACGCCCAATCTTATGCTACTCTCATCCACACCCCTCCAGCGCCTCTGCCCCCTTCTCAATTTTTACTATATCAAAAGTTGAGCTATTTTCGTAATATTGGTGTTGTTTCCAAATGAATCGAACCCCCTGAACACGAATATGACGTCAAATTTTATGCTACCCTCATCAACACCCCTCCAGCACCTCTGCCCCCTTCACAATTTTTACTATACAAGTATTAAAAGTTGAGCTATTTTTGTAATGTTGGTATTGTTTCCATATGGATCGAACCACCCGAACACGAATATGACGTCCAATTTTACGCTACCCTCATCCACACCCCTCCAGTGCCTTAGCCTCCACCTCAATTCCTACTATATTAAATATTGAGCTATTTGCATAATGTTGGTAAGGTATCGTTTCCATATGAATCGAACCCTCCGAACACGAATATGAATTCCAATTTTTTGCTACCCTCATCCACACCCCTCCCCAGTGCCTTAGCCTCCACCTCAATTCCTACTATATTAAATATTGAGCTATTTTCATAATGTTAGTAAGGTATCGTTTCCATATGAATCGAACCCTCCGAACACGAATATGAATTCCAATTTTTTGCTACCCTCATCCACACCCCTCCACTCAATTTTCACTATAAATTGAAAGTTCAGATATTTTCAAAATGTTGGTGTCGTTTCCATATGAATCTAACACCCCGAATACGAATATGAAGTCCAATTTTATGCTAACCTCAACCACAACCCTATACAGTGCCTCCGCCCCCACCTAAACCATAAATGTTTTCACCAACTCTGATCAATCTTCTACAAATAATTACTCGGGTTGTTATTACTTTTAAACGTTATGTTTCGCGAAGGTTGAAAACTCGTAAAAAAAAATGACCATCGCAAGGTTCAAACTTAAACATTCAAGTTTCGAGGTTTCCATTCGTGCCAAAATGACACCCAGCATTATGAAAATAGGTTTAGCATTTCAAATAATAAAAATTGTCTAGCTGGCTGTAGCCTGAAAGGCGATGGATGAGAGTAGAGCTGAATTGGACTTCATATTCGTGTTCGCGGTGTTCGGCGACACCAACATTATGAAAATATCTGAAAACTTTCAATAGGCCTATAGTGAAAATTGAGTTGGGGGCAGACGCAATGGGGTGGGGTGTGGATGAGGGTAGCAAAAAATTGGAATTCATATTCGTGTTCGCAGGGTTCAATTCATATGGAAACGATACCTTACCAACATTATGAAAATAGCTCAATATTTAATATACTCGTATGTAGTAGGAATTGAGGTGGAGGCTAAGGCACTAGAGGGGTGTGGATGAGGGTAGCGTGAAATTGGACGTCATATTCGTGTTCGGGTGGTTCGATCCATATGGAAACAATGCCAACATTACGAAAATAGCTCAATTTTTGATGTAGTAAAAATTGAGAAGGGGGTAGAGGCGCTGGAGGGGTGTGGATGAGGGTAGCATTAAATTGAACGTCATATTCGTGTTCGGGGGGTTCAATTCATATGGAAACGACACCTCGTTTACCAAAAACAATAATTTACACCAGAATTCATTTTTACCCCCTCTGTTAGTTTTTTCAATTTTTGACCACGACCCACCAAACATTTTTTTTTGAAAAAAATATATGTTTTTTGGGGGTCGAAAACACATTTAAAAATCCTATTCCCATTTTTGTGCAGAATCATGATCATTGCTAAAACAGGCAAACAAAACTAAAAAACGCCATTTTGAGGGGAAAATATGGGGGGAGGGGGTTAACATTTTTTGTGGGGATGCCTCTTATAGATGTTTACAACATACCAAAAAATTAAAAAAATCGGTTCACATGGGGTTGAGAAAAAATTTTTTATTGTAATTTTAGAAAAGGGGGGGTTTCTCAAAAACAGGGGGGGTCTGGGGGTCTGAAACTTTTGTGACGGAAGGTGCTCAAGGGTACCAACCTTCCATGCAAATATCAACCCTGAAGCTCTCGGGGGCAAATTCACCATAACTTACTTATCCACCTACCTATAGCTTTTTAAACCCAGATTTTTATAATTTTGAAAAAAATAGGAAACGAAAAAAATCTCAAAATGTGTTTTGTAGCTTCCTTTTTAAAACTTTTGAAAATCGGGTTTAAATTTCAAAATTCATTTTAAAACTGACTTAATTTCAAAAATTTTGAAAAGGTGATTTCAAAATTTACATTTCAAAAAACTGATTTCGGAATACCTCACATAGAAAAATAAGTATAAATTTCAAAATTTTCAAATATACCTAACTTTTGAAATGTTGAAGATTTTAAAATTTGTGTACTATTTCCTCAAGTATTACTTACTTATTTAAAATTTTTAAAAATGTAAATTTCAAGTTCATCTCAAAAGAGAACGATTGAATATGATCACGTTTGAACAGATCTTACTCGATCGGGCCATGTCTGATTGAATCCGAGGAATGTCTAGATTTTTTAAAAATTATCCGCACTATTCACGAGGGGTGGGGGAGGAAATGTCTGGATCTGACCACACCTGATCATTTTCCCCCATTTGCTTTCATTATTTTAGAATTGAATTTTCAAAATTTTGAAATATTTAAGATACTTTTTGACTCACACACAATTCTTCATTATTTTTGGCTCACATTTCTTCATTAGCCTAATTTTTCTTCGAATCAAAGGAAAAATAAGACAGATGTAGGTACAAATAGCATATCATGATTCTGGAATTCCGGAATTAGAGGTGAGGCCACTTTAGGCTTGATTTGGCGTGAGATTGAGTGAGTGTGAGTGGGGATGACCTTGACTCAAAATTGTCGGATTTCCAAATTTTTGGAAGGGAATGATGAGAAGTGAAAAAAATCAAACTGAGAATCGATCAACTTTGCAACCTCTCCTCGCCCTATTCCATCTACGGAAAAGTGTATTTTTCCCTATACTGATTTAACTGGTTTTGATGAAGGTGGGTCCCGAAAAAGGTCTAGCTACTTCAACGTGTGGTGAGAAGATGGTCCGACCGTCCGACGAAAGCAATGAACCTGCCCGTATAAGAGAGAATGTTGATGAACGAACCTCCTCTTTTCATAAATTACCTACTCACCTTTTCTTTCTGGCATTATTAAATCTTTCATCGCTGATTCGATAAGCTGAATAATATTAGTTGAATAATGCGATAACCACGAAGTTATCAGTGTGGTTGGCTGGGGAGTGTCTTCGACGATGGAATAGTCCTGCGCCTTCACTTGGAATTGATCATTTTTCGGAACAAACGATATGTAAAGATTACGGATAGTGAATTTCAGTTGTAAACGAGACGAATGTCCAAATCCAGGATCTAAAGTCATGTTTCCTCCAACATTCTTCACATGTACGATGGGAATAAAATCGGATGATTGAAGTTGATCGTTCGCGTACGAGTACGATTCGAAGTTCGATAGTCCTCTGATGGCGATGTTTTTGAAACTCATGCGCACGAAAGGAATATCCGGTATGAGGTAATAGTAACGTTGTTCGTTGGTCAAAAAATCGGGACAGGCTGAAATGATGTATTGTTTTGGGTGTAAGTTGAACATTTTGTTCAATCGTGCGCTGAAATTGCCACCATTGGTGAAAAAATTGCGCATTATAGATGGTAATTCCAAGCTAAGTGTGTATATCAACTTGAGATGTTGTTCGTACGATAATTTACGATGCTTTTCGAGTTGGATACCCTGAAAATGCACATTTTGATTTCAATTCTGAAAAAGTATAATGTTTCTCTCCTGAAATGGTGCATATTTTTTATGAGCATCTAGCTATGTAGGTACCTACTTACATTGCGGTTTTTCAAATCATCGTACGATATGTTGACAAAAATATCACTGTCTTCAGTTTGGTTTTCTGACCGTTTTGTTGCGCTAATCGATAAATTCTTGAATACGTAGCGTGATGCACTAAATTCGCTGTCACGTTTATGGAAATTCCGAAACGAATATGATTCTTCTACTTGGACGTGTCCTTGTATCCAGTAGTATCGCTCATAACAGAGAATATTCTACCATGAAACATAGGTGTCATTTAACGCTGATTATGGATTCGTGTATTTGCATGAATATTTTGGAAATAGAGTCGAGTTATATGCTTATTGCTTAGGTATACTTACTTACCATTGCATTTTTAGAAAATTCCCAACGAATTGTACAATGTGAACGACCTGGTCCGTAAAGTAACCACCTACTTTTTATCTCGATTGTCTTTCCAAATGATCGAAGTTTTCGCGTGTTGTTAATTTTGTCAACGCCGAGGTAAATTGTTCCGCTTTCTGATTTTATTAACGGCTCCAAATTTTCAACCAAATTGTTGCTTATCAGTAGTAATCTAAATATCGCATCGTTTATGACATCAGTAAGATCGTATTTTGTATGAGTGTTATCCAATAAGTGCACTGGAGTGATTTCTAAAACATGTAGTGAAATATTAACCTATTACAGGTACTTATATTAATCGATGTCATCGATGATGTTAATGAAAAAAGGATATTTTTAAAATGTAAAATTCATCCCAATGAAATAGTTGCATCAAGTATTCGATAATTAGTAATTATGTACCTTTGCATACAAATAAAATGGCAAATGCGAGCTTCCACAGATTAGTCATGTTGCAACGTCGAACTTTTACTTGAACGAACGGAGTTGGGTCGAATTTAATATATTCATGTTATAAAATTTAATACGTTATCTTGTTGATCATCGTTTTTATTGAAGTAACTTCGTTTCGAAATAAATTGACGTAAGTAGATATAATTATTATCGGGATGAAATGCGGGGAGGGGCGAAGAAGGGGAACCCTGATAATCTTGGATTTCTGTTGAAATATCTGACATTTCCCAAGCTGATCAGCTAAAATGAAAACTTGGTGGAAGAAATACCTTTGTATAAAAAAAGGGAAGAAAACAAAAATCCAGGCCCCAAAGAGAGGAACGAAAATGTCCCTTTTTTGAGGATCCATGCCTCCCCTCCAGGAGCATCTCCAGTGCTATAAAAATTTTTCTGAGTGACTTTCAATTCAAAATGAAGGTCTGTGTTGAATTTAGTGAAAATTGACGACTTTTTTCTTGCCATTCACTCGAAGCTAGGTACGATATTTATTTTAAAACCGCGCTCTGTTCAGGTGCATTGCACAATGTTTTGCCACATTTAGACCTCGCATGTTCTTGGTACCCAGTATGATTCTGAATCGTCTTGTTACGTAGCGAAATTTTCACGAACGAAGCTTCCATTTTGGCCAGTTGACGTGTCATTGGAATTGATTTTTCTGTTTAATTTCATTGAAAAATGAAACAAATGGTAAAATACGTAAGGTTAATAATCAATAAAACTACGTGGATGTTGTATTAGAATTATAGGCCCTGCTGAGGTAATATTAGTCCGGCATGCATATGACAATAGGAGTAATTGTATCCCCCCGCCGATCCTCCGGGACAACTTTTTTCTTAAAGGGGACATCCTAAGAAACATTTTAAAGCAAACTTGCCCAAAAAAAAGTTGGCCTTACTTACAAAATGGCGGCCATTTTGATTGACAGGTCAGCCGAAATCGCAGATTTTGCGTTTCAACATAGGACTTGCACGTAATTTTTTAAACTTTACAAAAGTAGATCGAAAGATCATACAAAAATTCATCACCTGTGAAAATTTTAAGAGCTGAAGAGCGTTTTTCGATTTTTGGTGAATTTTTGAAAATTGAATTTTGGCCAAAAATGAGGGGAAAAATTAAAATTTTACCAAATTAACCCAGAAAGCTGAAATTTGGGATATACCCTATTTTCGACATGCCAAATCGATTGGAAACGGTTTCAACCCGTTTTGAGCAGTTCTGGAGCCTCCAGCAGATTTTTGAAATTCGAAGTTCTCACAAAACTGATTTCAATACGCTACGAAGTACTGCAGGTAAATTTCAAGTCGTTTTGGAGCCTCCAGCGTTTTTTTGAAAATTCCTGAAGCCTTCAGCAGATTTTCGAAACTTTAAATTTTCACAAAATTTCATCAAATGGAGATGGAAAGCTGAAATTTACTCTACACTCTAATTTTAACACCCTCTGAAGACGACTTCAGGTGGGTTAAAATCATTTTAGAGCCTCCAGCGACTTTTTTAAAAATTACTGGAGCCTCCAGTAGATTTTTGAAATTATGGAGAGTCGAAATTCATTCTGCAAACTAATTTCAATACGCTACGAAGTTGACACAGCTGGTGGATTTCAAGTCGTTTTGGAGCCTCCAGCGACTTTTCTGAACATTACTGGAGCCTCCAGTAGATTTTTGTAACTTGAAATGTCCCCAACATTGAATTATCAAATGGAGTTGGCAAGCTGAAATTTACTTCGCAGAAATTTCAATTTTTCAAAAAAACGTCACACAGCCTTTCAAAAAGTCACTGGAGGCTCTAAAATGACTTGAACCCACCTGAAGTCGTCTTCAGAGGGTGAAATTGGAGTGTAGAATAAATTTCAGTTTTCCATCTCCATTATCTGATGAAATTTTGTGAATATTTAAAGTTTCAAAAATCTACTGGAGGCTCCAGTAATTTTTAAAAAAGTCGCTGGAGGCTCTAAAATGACTTTAACCCACCTGAAGTCGTCTTCAGAGGGTGTTAAAATTAGAGCGTAGAGTAAATTTCAGCTTTCCATCTCCATTTGATGAAATTTGTGAAAATTTAAAGTTTCGAAAATCTGCTGAAGGCTTTAGGAATTTTCAAAAAAAAAACGCTGGAGGCTCCAAAACGACTTGAAATTTACCTGCAGTACTTCGTAGCGTATTGAAATTAGTTTTGTGAGAATTTCGAATTTCAAAAATCTGCTGAAGGCTCCAGAACTGCTCAAAACGGGTTGAAACCGTTTCCAATCGATTTGGCAAGTCGAAAATAGGGCATATTATCCCAAATTTCAGCTTTCTGGGTTAATTTGGTAAAATTTTGATTTTCCCCCTCATTTTTTGGGGTTTTGTAAAGGGGAGGGTAAAACAAGATTATTTCGGTATAAAAAAGCAGGTCCGCGTCCGTCGAAAGCCGATACGGGCCTGTCGCAAAAATCATGTTGGGTCCCACTTCTAAAGCAGAAGATGTACGTCTACGTACGTCGTACACTATTGAGGTTTTTGAGAGAGGGGAAGAAATGATGTCGATTGAAAATTTGTCGACGAAAATTTTTATTTTCTTTTTTGGACTTTTAGAGGCCTTGAATGTGAAATTTGTTCAATCGAAAACGTGAAACAAATTGACTCCAGCGAAGCGAGGACGACACCTTTTAAAAATTGTTATTTTGAGATGCCTGAAAACAATTTTTTTTTGACTTCGAGGAGTTTATTTTTTCAGTTTTGAAATTGTAGAATTGTAATGTTTTTTTTTTTGTTTTTTTTTTGTTTTTTTTAAAGGAAATTAATAATTTTGTAAAAGAAAAGAGAACAGGCTCGAGCGAAGCGAAAGCGAAATCTTTTGAAAATTTTTATTTTGAGAGGCATGAAAACAAGGTTTTTATGTGAAGACGAGGAGATCATTTTTTGGCAATTGAAATTTCAGAATTTGAATGATTTTTTTTTATGGAAGTTGAAATTGTATTTTGAAAAATAAAACAGAACGAGACCAAGTGAGGTCGAAAGCCCTTGAAAATTTGTATTTCGAGAGGCATAAAAACCACGTAAGAGTTCATTTTTTGGCTTTTAAAATTTCAGAATTTGAATGATGTTTTTTTTGAAAGAAGTTGGAATTGAATTTTGAAAAAGAAAACAGAACTGGACCAAGTGAGGTCGAAAGCTCTTGAAAATTTGTTCTTCGAGAGGCATAAAAACCACGCGTTTTTTGTGAAGAGTTCATTTTTATTTGGCTTTTTGAAAAATTATTTTAAAGGGCGAAAAAAGCACATTTTTGTGTGCTTTAAGTATAATAAATGTTCATCCGCATGGACTTCTGTTGGTTTTTAAACATCAAAAATTAGCCTCTCCTCCACTCACTAAATAATTCGAGGTTAAAGTTATCAATAACGATAGCTTTTTTGAGTATTTTTTTTTGGAACATGTCCTATAAAACAAAATTTTAGTTGCGATAAAATTCATTTTTAGTTTTTTGACTAATTTCTGAAAACTAAAAAAAATTCAAAACGCTATTTCGAGGGTGATTTATGAACTTTTTTACAAAGTATAAATTCTTTTGATCAAAGTAAAATAATTTGAATAATTTCTTCAAAATGGAACTCCCTCAATTGGTTCGTTTTGTAGTCTTCTGCGATTTTTCAATTTTTTTCAAGAAATTTCAAAAATATGTACCCAATTACCCATGTATGTAGTTGGAACGAAGCAGAAATTCGGCATGCACGTTCGAAAGGTGTCCTAAATGTATAGTTTGGGGGCACCTATCAAGTTTATGTGTCATCACTTCCCCAACGCATTTTCCTCAGACTTATTTTGTTTCAAGTGGAGAGTGATTATTCATATAGATAGGGTAAACTGGGGTTAAGTGGAACGATTTTTACTCTTTTTGTGATTTTTCGAGTTCTTTCGAACTTAGGGAATTGGGTGTGCGCTCATATCGAAGAGTAATCCTTTAGCTTTCATCCGCCCCCCAAATTTTTAATTTTGGTTGAAAAGTTGCTGAGAAAAAAATTTTTGAATGGAGAGGTGAAAATCGTTCCACTTAACCTGATGGTGAGGTTAAGTGGAACAGGGGGTCGGGTTAAGTGGAACGTGTTATTTTCCATAAGAAAAAAACAAAAAAAACATAGCACAAAAAAATCGATTTAATTTCTTTTAAACAATAGTCACTTCACATAAATCGCAAACGTCTTTCTCAAAACAGGTTGGGTAAGGGTTAGAGCGAAAAAACCGTGATTTTCCTAAAATTCAAAATTATCCCTCTTTGAGAGCCAATATCACCTCTCCAGGGGCACCTACGAACCTACAAATTTTTTTGAGTCACTGTCAACTGAAGATGAAGGTCTCCACTGAATTTGGTCAACTTTCCCCAATTTTTATAACCCAAAATTTATTGTTCCACTTAACCCCACTGTTTTTGTTCCACTTAACCCCACGAGCACATTTTTAAAAAAAAATTCACATCTTCGTTACATTTGAAAATTATTGAAAAACCAGTACAGCATATTAAATTGGAGTACTTGCTTGTCATAAAGTGACCTTTACTTTGAAAATCGAATGATATTTAGTAACTTTTTAAACGTATTAAAAATCAGTCACTCAAAAAATTCAGGGTGTCGAAATTTTCAATCGCGAATTATCAGAAAACTTTGAGTGCTGCAGTGTTACCAAATTGGACGATGGTAGATAATGTGGCTGAGATTACTGTGCTATCACGGTGACAAAATCGGTTCATAAGTTTTTGAGAAATCGTTGTCGTTCCACTTAACCCGCGTTCCACTTAACCCCAGTTTACCCTACCTACATATTGTGTAATTTTTTTTATACTTTACATATTTTATTCGAGTAGGTCTAGGTACTAACCTTTTTTTGACGGCATCAATGAATCTATCAATGCTGATTCGATCAGCTGGATAATACTCGTTGAATATTTTGGAAACCAGACTGATACCAACGTGGAGGGCAGGAGACTGTCATCGACGTGAGAATAGTCTTGGGCTTCCACCCGAAATTCGTCGGTTTTTGGAACAAACGATATGTAAAGATTACGGATGATGATATTCAGTTGAAAACGTGGTAAATGTAAATGTTCAAATCTGTGATCCAAACTCATGTCTCCTCGTACATCCTTCACATGTAGAGTGTAAACGAGGTCGTTGGATGAATTACTCAATCGACGACTCCACGATTTATCATTCGTGTACAGTTCGAAATTCGATAGTCCTCTTATGGTGATATTTTTGAAACTCATGTGCTCCAAAAAAATGTCTGGTAAGAGGTAATAGTAGCGCTGTTCGTTCGTTAGAAAATCGGGACAAGCTGTAATAATATGCTGTTTCGGGTTCAGGTTGAATATTTTGCCCAGTAGTGCGCTGAAATTGCCGCCATTCATGAAAAAATTGCGCATTATGTACGGTAATTCCAAACCAATTATGTATATCAATTTGAGATGTTGTTTGTAAGATAGTTTAGGATGTTTTTCCAGTTCGATGCCCTGAAATTATACGTTGATTTCAAATGTAAAAAATGCAAAATGTTCTCTATTTGAGTAGGTAGGTAGTAGGTACCTACCTACTATTTCTTTTTCAAATGCAATCATTACTTACTCGAAGGTTTTTCAAACGATCATACGATATATTGATGATGATATTTTTATCGTCCTCTCGATTTTCCGGCAGCTTTGTTGCGATAATCGATAAATTCGTATATTCGTGGAATTTTAAGCCAAATGCGCTTCCCCTGTGATCATCAATCCAATCCGAATACGATTCATCTATCACGACACCTCCCACTAACCAGTATCTCAGCTCAGCATATAACATATGCTACCGTATAAAACGTTCATCTACATATTAGTTTCGTACGCGGGTATTTTTGAAAGGAGATTATTTTGTACACTTACGAAATTATTTTTAGAAAATTCCCAAAGAATCGTATCTGGTGAGTATTGAGTTATTCCTAGTCCGTGTGTAGATATTTCTTCCAAGTTGATGGTATTTCCAAATAGTCGAAGTTTTGCGGTATTATCTATTTTGTAAATACTGCCGTAATCCCTTATTTCGGGCGAAATTAATATTTGCGATGTCAATTCTCTAACTAAATCACTGCTGTTGAGTATTTTCAATATCGCCTCGTTTAAAACATTAGTAAGATCGTATTCTGTGGAATCATTACTCGATGACTGAGCTACGGGAATAATTGTACCTTGTAATCAATTTCATGTGTAATGCGTTAATAAGGAATGGATATTTTCACAAAACTTGATAATGTAATTCCTAATTACTTAATTAGGTACCTACCTTCGCATATAAATAAAATGACAAGTACGATTAGCTTCCACATCCGCAGATGATTCATGTTCAAACGTCGAGCTCACTTTGAGGAATAGTATTATGTACTTACTTAAGTAGGTATAACTCATCGTCTGCATTATTTAATTGAAGATTCATATCTGGAAATTTAATTCGATGTTATCATTTTAATTATCCGTCTGTAATAAAGTACGTAGATAAGTATAATTTCGTTTCGAAATAAAATGACAAACGAAATCTGAAATTTTTAATTTTTTTCAAATAATATGTTTTGATAATATTCAAGTTATTCAATTTTTTTATTTCCTTAATGGATGAATATTCCTGAAGTGGGCGGGCGGGGGTAGGAATTCTTTTTCAAAGATTTTTTTGTGGGATATATTTTTCGCAGAGAGGTGAGAGAAGTACAGGGTGTTCCAGAATAACCTTTCACATTTGTTTTTTTTATTACTCTGAGAGAAAAATGTTTACAAAAATTCTTTTACAACCAAAATGAAGTAGAAATATGCCGTTTTTAGACCGTATATTTGAGTTTTCATTAAAAATGAAGTTTTAAAAATTTTTCCATCGAGATATTTTCCTTCATTTTTCACACATTCAACCAAACATTTTTTCAAATTATTGAACACTTCTCTTCCAATCAGTTGCGACTCATGAACCTAGAAGCTGTTTCAGAGTCCTAGATTTATCTCAATACACTTTTGACTTGGAATAACTCCATAAAAAAAAATCGCAGGCTGAAAAGTCAGGGGATCAAGGTGGCCATTAAATTTCTGGTTCAACACGTCGACCATAACAAAATTATTTGATGACCGAAGTGCTCACGCGCTAAACATATGTGTACATCCCTGGTAGTTCCAACATGTTGGAAGGAAGTAAGTAACTCTATTACATCGCGTCTGTCTTTTAGTTTGGAACAAGAAACTCGTTTAACATTTTGCCTTACCCCTCACCGTTACTGTTTCGTTAAACACACATGGTCCCACTATACCGAATTTAGCCACGCCCAACCAAACAGTCAACTTGGCGGAGGTTTAGATGTTTCTCAAGTATTATCAACTGATTCTTTGTACACTAGAAGCGCACATTCCAATTATTCACTTCACCATTTAGATAAAAATGAGCTTCGTTACTGATGAGTAAGGAGTAAAGAGTTACAGGAACCTTTATTTTTAAAAAAGGCCTTCACAGTAAAAGCACACTGTACAGCCATCTACTTCTCCAGGGCAAAAAATAACTATTGAAACATAATTCGGCATGCTTTGGCTACCTAGAACCGCCTTTACCATTCCCCTAGCTCCACTTGAACACAGATCAGTGGTTACCAAAATGTGAAAGGTTATTCTGGAACACCCTGTAGTAATCTGTTAGTACACCCCTTTATTGTAATGCTTTATTTTGATTAATTCAACAGAAAATAATTTTGCAAATAAAATAAATCATTTCACTAAAAACTGTATGTTTGCTTATAATTTGTTAGTCGTATGCTCGTTTTTACTGTTTTAGTGTCTGCTTGTTCGATTCCATGTCTGTAGCGTAATTTACGAGGTTTGGAATCATCTTGTCCGAGGGTGAGAATTTTTTAAAAGTTCCACGAACGAAGTTTCTATTTCTGCGAAGTCGGATGATAATGAAGTTGAATTTTCTTTATCTATTAGGATCGAAACAAATCATAAAATACATACGTTAGTTACAAATAGAAACATATCTAGTAATCTAATAAATACTCATTTTTAAAATTTGTCTGTGTTTGTTTGCTTGACCGGGTTTAAAATATTCTCTGGTGAATTTTCCTACTTTTTTATTTTGGAAGAAAATTAATTCTAGAATAAGTCCAAGTCAAAAGCTTTAGAGTAGCATTAGTCAGCACAGGCGATAACACAGGCATCAAAGTGAGTTTATCTTTATAGCACTTTGATTACCTATGAATATTACCTACTTTTGGGTGTTCCGGTACTATGTACGAGTAGGTAGGTATGTGTAGTTGTTGAAATTATTGATGGAATTGCACACTCGGTTGTTTTGGCTCAAAATAGCCCAGTCAGATAGCAGAAAAAAACGAGCGAACCTAAACATAATTGCAAACAAAGGTCTTTTTTGGCGAATATTGTCTAGGGTGGTGTGCTGAACAACATACTAAAAGTCCCCGCCCCGACCCCCACGAGCTAACCCTTCCCCACAGTGGATCAAAGCCCCCCAAAATCAGTTTTTCATCAAGAACTCCTGAAATATTGAATTTTGAGTAAAACGAGCCCAATAATCATTTCTTCTCCTCCCCAATACCTATCAAATGAGCTATCGACCAACTCCCTAGCCTCAAGGGGGGTGGCGCTACGACCCCTCAAAGTGACGTGATTTCAATAATTTTACATTTTATTATTTGGGACTTGTAACCGGTTCTAATTGATAAAATGAAGTCAAACTTGGCGAATGTGATTCTTTTGGTAGCTAGAGTTGACCTCTGGAGTGGGGAGGGTCAAAGTTGAAAATTACAGAAAGGTCATTTTTTTGGAGGGGCATAACATGACCCCAAATAGTCCGGCATATGACAATAGGAGTAATTGTACCCCCCCCCCCCCCCCCCGATCCTCCGGGACAACTTTTTTCTTAAAGGGGACATCCTAAGGAACATTTTAAAGCAAAGTTGCCAAAAAAAAAGTTGGCCTTACTTACAAAATTGCGGCCATTTTGATTGAGAGGTCAGCCGAAATCGCAGATTTTGCGTTTTAACATAGGACTTGCACGAACTTTTTCAAACTTTACAAAGATAGATCGAAAGATCATGCAAAAATGTATCACCTGTCAAAATTTCAAGTGCTAAAGTGCCTTTTTCGATTTTTGGTGAATTTTTGAAAATCGAATTTAGGCCAAAAATGAGGGAAAAAATCAAAATTTTACCAAATTGACCAAGAAAGCTGAAATTTGGGATATACCCTATTTTCGACATGCCAAATCGATTGGAAACGGTTTCAACCCGTTTTGAGCAGTTCTGGAGCCTCCAGCAGATTTTTGAAACTCGAAATTCCCACAAAATTCCATCAAATTGGAGTTGTAAAGCTACAATTTATTCTAAAAACTAATTTCAATACGCTACGAAGTACTGCAGGTAAATTTCAAGTCGTTTTGGATCCTCCAGCGACTTTTTGAAAATTCCTCAAGCCTCCAGCAGATTTTTGAAACTTTAATTTTTCACAAAATTTCATCAAATGGAGATGGAAAGCTGAAATTTACTCTACACTCCAATTTTAACACCCTCTGAAGACGACTTCAGGTGGGTTCAAGTCATTTTAGGGCCTCCAGCGACTTTTTTGAAAATTACTGTAGTCTCCAGTAAATTTTTGAAACTTGAAATTTCCCCAAAATTTTATCAAACCAAGATGGAGAGTCGAAATTTATTCTGCAAACTAATTTCAATACGCTACAAAGTTGACTGCTGGTGAATTTAAAGTCGTTTTGGAGCCTCCAGCAACTTTTTGAAAGGTTGTATGGCGTTTTTTTGGAAAATTGAAGTTTCCTAAAAGTAGCTGGAAGCTTCAAAACCATTTGAAACCACCATGTAGTCTGCGAAGTAAATTTCAGCTTGCCAACTCCATTTGATAAATTAATATTGGGAAAATTTCAAGTTTTAAAAATCAACTGGAGACTACAGGAATTTTCAAAAAAGTTGCTGGAGGCCCTAAAATGACTTGAACCCACCTGAAGTCGTCTTCAGAGGGTGTTAAAATTGGAGAGTAGAGTAAATTTTAGCTTTCCATCTCAATTTGATGAAATTTTGTGTAAATTTAAAGTTTCAAAAATCTGCTGGAGGCTCCAGTAATTTTCAAAAAAGTTGTTGGAGGCTCTAAAACGACTTAAAATCCACCAGAAGTCGTTTTCAGAGGGTCTTATAATTGGAGTGTAGAGTAAATTTCAGCTTTCCATCTCCATTTGATGAAATTTTGTGAAAAATTAAAGTTTCAAAAATCTGCTGGAGGCTTGAGGAATTTTCAAAAAGTCGCTGGAGGATCCAAAACGACTTGAAATTTACCTGCAGTACTTCGTAGCGTATTGAAATTAGTTTTTAGAATAAATTGTAGCTTTACAACTCCAATTTGATGGAATTTTGTGGGAATTTCGATTTTCAAAAATCTGCTGGAGGCTCCAGAACTGCTCAAAACGGGTTGAAACCGTTTCCAATCGATTTGGCATGTCGAAAATAGGGTATATCCCAAATTTCAGCTTTCTTGGTCAATTTGGTAAAATTTTGATTTTTTCCCTCATTTTTGGCCTAAATTCGATTTTCAAAAATTCACCAAAAATCGAAAAAGGCACTTTAGCACTTGAAATTTTGACAGGTGATACATTTTTGCATGATCTTTCGATCTATCTTTGTAAAGTTTGAAAAAGTTCGTGCAAGTCCTATGTTAAAACGCAAAATCTGCGATTTCGGCTGACCTGTCAATCAAAATGGCCGCAATTTTGTAAGTAAGGCCAACTTTTTTTTTGGCAACTTTGCTTTAAAATGTTCCTTAGGATGTCCCCTTTAAGAAAAAAGTTGTCCCGGAGGATCGGGGGGGGGGGTACAATTACTCCTATTGTCATATGCCGGACTAAAATGGATGAAAAGGGTCCAAAATCATGCCATCGAACAGTACTCTATCTGTGATCAACATATCCAAATTTCAGCTTCCTAGGTCATTCCCACCCCATTTAAAGCGGAATTAAGCTAAAAATCCCCTTATTTTACCCCTATTTTCGGTTTTTTCCATCTTAAAAGAAGTGGGGATGACCTAGGAAGCTAAAACTTGGATATGTTGATCACAGATAGGGTACTGTCCGATGGTATGATTTTGAACCCTTTTCATCCATTTGGGGTCATGTTATGCCCCTCCAAAAAAATGACCTTTCTGTAATTTTCAGCTTTGACCCTCCCCACTCCAGAGGTCAACTCTAGCTACCAAAAGAATCCCATTCCCCAAGTTTGACTTCATTTTATCAATTAGAACCGGTTACAAGTCCCAAATAATAAAATGTAAAATTATTGAAATCACGTCACTTTGAGGGGTCGTCGCGCCACCCCCCTTGAGGCTAGGCAGTTGGTCGATAGCTCATTTGATAGGTATTGGGGAGGAGATGAAATGATTATTGGGCTCGTTTTACTCAAAATTCAATATTTCAGGAGTTCTTGATGAAAAACTGATTTTGGGGGGGCTTTGATCCACTATGGGGGGGGGTAGCTCGTAGGGTAGGGGCGGGTACTTTTAGTATGTTATTCAGCACACCACCATAGAAAATATTCACCAAAAAAACCTTTGTTTGTAATTATGTTTGGGTCAAATTGCATATTGACTGGGCTAAAAATATTTACCTATACCTACATAATTATTTTGAAAAAGCTCTACTTGATTTTGAAAAAAAGCTGAAATTTAGTATGCACGTTCGAATTGCGTCCTAGATTTATATTTTAGGAGGACCGAGTTTTTGTGTCATCACTTCTCCCCTCTCTTCTCCCTTCCATTACCGGAGACTTGAAGGCTAACATTTTCATCATGCGTTTTCGGAGGTTGACAGACGATGAAAATTTTGAGACTTTGTGCTTTTCAACCTTAACCCTAGCTCCTTTTTGTGGAGAGTGATTGTTGAGTGTAATTTTTTTGCACGTACCTATACTTTATTCAAGTGCCTGTCTACTCACCTTTTTTCGATGGCATCAACGAATCTGTCAATGCTGATTCGATGAGCTGAATAATACTTGTTGAATATTTCGGCAACCAAGATGATATCAGCATGGAGGGCTGGAGAGTGTCTTCGACGATACAGTTATAGTCTTGGGCTTCCACGCGAAATTTACCTTTTTCCGGGACAAACGATATGCCAAGATTACCGATGAAGAAATTCAGTTGAAAATGGGGTACATGTTCAAATCCGGGATCTAAAGTCATGTTTCCTCGTACATTCTTTATATGTAGGGTGTAAACGAAATCGTAGGATGAATATCGTCTACTCCACGATTGATTGTTCACGAATGATTCGAAATTCGAGAGTCCTCTGATGGTGATATTTTTGAAACAGATGTACACGAAAGAAATGTCTGGTAGGAGGTAATAGTAGCGCTGTTCGTTTGTCAAAAAATCGGGACAGGCTGAAATGATGTACTGGTTAGGGTGCAGGTTGAATATTTTACCCAGTAGTACATTGAAATCGCCATCATCGAAGAATAAACCGCGCATCATGGATGGTAATTCCAAGCCAATTATATACATCAACTTGAGTTGTTGTTTGTAAGATAGTTTAGGATGCTTTTTGAGTTTGATATCCTGCAATTACACGTTGATGTCAATATTTAAAAGAAATAATAACTGTTCTCTCTTTGAATGGGTACCTACTTACCTACTATTTCTTTTTTAAATGCAATCATTACTTACTCCAAGGTTTTTGAAACGAACATACGACATATTGATAGATATATTTTTATCGTCCTTTTGATCTTCCGGTGGCTTCGTTGCGATAATCGATAAATTATTATATTCTAGGTTGTTCACTTTAAATTTGCTTTCCCATGGATGGTAATTCCAATACGATAACGGATCATCTATGAGGACATCTCCCACTAACCAGTACCTCAGCTCATCATAGAATAGACGCTACCGTATAAAACATTCGTCTATTATTATACCTACTCGTACTTAGATTCATACACGAGTATTTTTTAAATCAGATTTGTTTGTACAATGTATACTTACTTACCAATTTATTTTTAGAAAAATTCCAACGAACTGTATTTGGTGGGTTTCTGTTCATGAGGAAACGTATGCCCACTGTTAATCCGCAAGTATGAGTATACATATAGTTTATGTTGATGGTATTTCCAAACGGTCGAAGTTTTGCGGTATTATTTATTTGGTAAATACCGTCGTAATATTTTAAGTCTTCTATGATTATATGCGATTCCAATTTTTCAACTAAATCAGTACTTTTGAGTAGTTTTAATATCGCCTCGTTTAAAACATTAGTGAGATCGTATTTCGTGGAATCATTGCTCGATGACTGAGCTACGGGGATAATCGAATCTGTGTAATTAATTTCATGTTAAGGTAATGTTGATAAGGAATGAATATTTTCACAATAAAACTTAATCTGTATCTAGTTCTTAATTACCTACCTTCGCATATAAATAAAATGACAAGTACGACTAGCTTCTTAGTCCACAGATTATTATTCATGTTGAAACGTTGAACTCACTTACCATTTGAGAGATGGTCTACTTGTGATATGTTTACTCATCGTCCGTATTGTTTAATTTAAAATTCGTGTTTCGAAATTTAAATTTGATGTTATCTTCTTAATCATCCGTTTCTATTAACGTATAATTTCGTTTCGAAATAAATTGACGAATGAAATATGTTTTTCGGAGAGAGGCGAGAGAGGTAGTAATCTGTTGAAGACCCAATTTTTTACACCATCTAACTGTGTTTGGTAGGTGACGTTTTATTTTGATTGTACATTCAATAACGTTATAATATTTAGACATTTTTGATTTTCCATTTCCCTCGAACATTCATGTTGATGAGCTAAACACTTCTTCTGGAATTATGTCTTCTAATTCAACGATAGGATATTTGGGGCAGTTTTTCTTTGGTTCTTCGCTGTGTAGATTTCTCCTCTCCAATCTTGTACTTGGGGAAATTATTCTGCAAATTAAATGAATTGTTTCATTAGGAACTTTATGGCTACTTATAATTTGTTAGTCTTATGCTGGGTTTTACTGTTTGAGTATCTACCTGATCGATCCATGTCTGTAATGTAATTTAACAGGTTTGGAATTATCTTGTCCGAGGGTGAGATTTTTTCACAAGTTCCACGAACGAAGTTTCTATTTGTGAGAAGTCGGATGGTAATGAACTTGACTTTTCTTTATCTATTAGGATCGATACAAATCATGAAATACGTACACTTATGTACATTAGTTAGAAACTTTTTTTGAAGAAGAAGAAGAAGAAGAAGAAGAAGAATAAGAATAAAATTACCTAGATAGGTAATTCTAGAATAAGTCAGAGGCTTACATTTTGGAAAATGATATCCTAAAGTGGTCGAAAGTACCTATCACAAAAACACACGATAAATTCGAGTGTAGGAGTGCTTAATTTCATTTTGGTACTTTGTGAATACCTACTTTTTCAAACCTACAGAAAATGGAAATACACCGACGACTTAAGAACCGACTCAAAACCATCGCCACCAATGAGCTTCGAAGGTCAAAATTATGGTACTTGGGTATTATTGTCTCACATTTTTTCATTAGCCTATTTTTTTTTTGGAACAAAGAAAAAATACGATTTATAGGTACAGTCTACATCATTGATTCTAAGATTGGGTGTGAGATCACCCGCAAAATCCGTTTTGGAACACCTAAAGTGCATTTCCACCCATTTTTCTCGTATCTGATTTTTTTTCCAGAATAGAGAGATTTTACCAAAATTTGCTTGCATACGGAATTTGAGTTTAAGTGTGGATGACCTTGACTCAAAATTGGTGTATTTTCAAGTTTTTGGGAGGGAATGATGAGAAGCAATCAACTTTATTGCAACCTCTCTTCGCCCTAGTCCAGCTACAAAAAGTGTATTTTTCCCTAATGATGTAACTGCTTTTGATAAATGTGAGCCCCTAAGAGTCGAATTTTTTTGAGCAACGTGTCAGATAAACATTCTCAAGATTTTTGTACTTTTCAACCCTTACTCGTCTTTTTGTTTTTTGTGTAGAGGAATTTGTCGATGTAGATAGGTATGTAACTACCAATTTTTTTTTGTGCGTATATTTCATTTGGTTACTCACCTTTTTTCGAGGGCATTAATGAATCTGCCATTGCTGATTCAATAAACTGAATGATACGTGTTGAATATTCCAGCACCCACGATGATATCAACGTAGTGGACTGAGGAGTGTCTTCGACGATGGAATAGTTCTGCGCCTCCACGCGAAATTCGTCGTTTTTCGGAACAAACGATATTGAAAAATCACGAATGAAGAAATTCAATTGAAGATGTGGTAAATGTTCGAATATGGATTCTAAAGTCATGCTTCCTCCTACATTCTTCACGTGTAGGGTGTAAACAAGATCGTTGGATACTTTTTGGTTCACGTACGATTCGAAATTTGATAGTCCTCTTACGGTGATATTTTTAAAACTCATGAGTATGAGAGGAACGTCTGGCAGGAGGTAATAGTAGCGCTGTTCATTGGTCGAAAAATCAGGACGGGCTGAAATGACGTACTGCTTAGGGTGTAGGTTGAATACTTCGCCCAATAGTGGCTTGAAATTGCCATCATCGATGGAAAAGTAGCGCATTATGGATGGTAATTCCAAGCCAATTATGTATATCAACTTGAGATGTTGTTTGTAAGATAGTTTAGAGTGATCTATTAGTATGATACCCTGAAATTACACGTAGATAATACTTGGATTTCAATTCTAAAAATATTCTCTCTTGGACTAAGGTAGATATGCTAAGTGTAGGTGTAGGTAGTAGGGTGTACCTTATTTTGAAAAGGTCGAATTTTGTAGCTCCCACCCCCCCCCCCAACATGACCTCAGATGAGAAAATAATTCCCTATTTTTTATTTTCCCCCTATCTGTAAAAAAAGTGGTGCCGGTAGCCCCCTAAGTGGGGAAAAATCAAAAAAAAGTTCCATTCATGAAAATTCTTTGTTTCTGCGTCAGAATGTTTCTAAATAATCCCCATTTTAAGAAAAAAATGTCTCCGGCCCTTTAAACCATATTGGCCTCCTAGTAAGGAGCCCCTCAACCCGGGAAAAAATGGATTAGATCTAGGTAATTATATATAAAATGGTTAGATCTAACTAGATATAGAAAATGTCCCTATCTAGATAGATCTAACTATATATAATTTGATCAAATTATATCCAGTTAGATCTATCTAGATAGAGACATTTTCTATATCTAGTTAGATCTAACCATGTTATTGGTCAATGTTCAGTTTTATTCATTTACATATAGAAGTGTTTTAGTCCAATTTGGATCCTCGCCCTTTAATATGTAGTTTGTCTCCAAAAAAGGGGTAGATCGAATACTGATAATGAAAATTCTAATTTTCAACGGAAATGTTTTACTCGATCAAGTTTACTTAGATGGAACCATGAAAAGTTAATTTGGAAGTTTGAGCCTTGAACCCTATATAGGATTCTGCTCAAGACTTTATCTGCGAGTAGCCAAAACGACACACTTTTCTAGCATTTTAGATCCAACTTGATCTTCATAGATCTAACCAGATATAATGAGATCCATTCAGATATAATTTTATCAAATTTGATCTGAACAGACATGTTGGCAAGAAATGCGTTTCAAACATTTTAGATCCAACTGGGTCTTCATTAGATCTAACCAGATATAATGAGATCAATTCAGATATAATTTGATCAAATCTGATCTGAATAGATATGTTTGTAAGAAATACTATTCAAACATTTTAGATCTGACTGGATCTTCATAGATCTCACCAGATATAATGAGATCAATTCAGATATAATTTGATCAAATCTGATCTGAATAGATATGTTTGTAAGAAATACAATTAAAGCTTTTTAGATACAATTGGATCTTAATATATATGACCAGATATAATGGGACAAATTTATATCTAAGATGATCAACATTCAGATATAATTTTATCAAATCTGATCTATGTTGATCAATTTTTAGATCTAATTTGATCACATTAGATATGATCAGATACAATTAGATCTGTCCCATTTTTTCCCGGGAAAGTTGAAAAAAATCACAAAAAATGATAATAAATCAAAGTTAGTGGGAAATTTGATGAAAATATCTCATTTCCACATTAGAATTGTTTTACATTACCCCCTTTTCAAGAAAAAACCATTGTTGGACCCTCAAATGATTTTGGCTCTCTTGCATGGAGCCCCTGAAATTTGGGAAAAATTAAAAAAATATTAAAAATTGATGTCTGTAGAAATTTTTTGAAATTTTTTTATTCAAGTGCAGAATCTTTCTGAATAAATACTTTTTCAAGAAAAACTTTCCCCCCGGTCTCCCAAATCATGTTGGTTACCTATAAAGCCCCTCAAAGTTGAAAAAAATAAACAAAAAAATGAAAAATTCATATCTATACAAATTTTTTGATAATGTTTCATTTCTGAGCAGAGTACAACCACTTTTTCAAGAAAAGCACCCTTTTGTCCTCCAAATGAGGGTGGTGGGTGGTCTTCTTTTATGAGACCCCCAAAATTGAAGAATATTGAGAAAGATGAAAATATGGTACTCTTAATAAGGCGACAATTTTTCATCTCTGTGCAGAATGCTTCTAGATAATTCTTTCTTCTAGAAAACCCTTTTCTCAGTCCCCTCTACAATGCTCACCACCTACATAGATGACAGAGATCTACAAAGTAGAAATTTTTTTTGGAATAGAGGTGAAGTCTCCTCTGCAAAGATAGTTTCAAGTCATGAATATGTTTTTTTGCTTTAAACTTGAAAATGAAATCTCATTGATAGGGATTCTTGACGATTTTTCCCAAGTTTTACATTACAAAATGTCAGAATGTCAATAAATCTTACTGTGAAAATTTGACATACTTAATAATTTATCCATCTTTTTTCATTTTCTGGGGAAGGAGATAAGTTCCACCTTTTCATCATGTAGAATTGTAGACAGGTCATAAAGTATTCAACAGTATTTCTAATGAAAATGGACAAAATCCATAGGATTATGATGTGAAAAAAAATGTAAAAATTTCAATTTTTCTGATTTCTTTTATATTTTGAGTGGGGGAGGGGGGAGGCGCGTGCTCCCTAGCACGACTCATTTTTACTAACGTGATTGGAGAAATTTTTCTCATGAAACTCGACAACAATTTAGGGCGTCATTAAATATTCTTTTCACTAGTAGGTTAGGTATGTAGGTACTACGTATAGGCATAAATATGAGCTCTCCCCTCTAATCCACTGGATAGTCTTGGGTGGAGATAGGGGGCTAAAATTGATATATAGGTTGATTTTACGTAAGTAGGGACTTAACTGAGGTGTTGGAACTAGAAAGTTCACAATTATAAAAATTTTGTCTGATACTTCGATTTTTTCACATTTACTTATGGGAAAATTGGGGGGGGGGGCAACCGGTACGACTTATTTTTCACCTCGGGGGCTGATATTTTCAGGGTATTATTTTCTCACCTGAGGTCATGTTTTTGAGGGGTGGGAGCGAAAAAAATCTAAAATTTTTTTTCACTATACAAATGAGGTACACCCTAGTTGGTAGAGGTACGTACCATTTGTTTTTAAAATGCGATCATTACTTACGCGAACGTTTTCCAAGTGATCATACGATGTATTGATAAAGATATTTTCATTGTAACTCGAGTTTGCTGACATTTTGGTCGCGATAATCGAGAAATTCTTGTAGTCGTGGTCTACCGCAAATGCGGTTGTGAAACTGCAATTCCAATAAGAACATGGTTCTTCTACTTGGGCGTGTCCTACTATATAGGTATTCAGCTCACCATAAAACATATGCTACGGTAAAACGTATATAATTATAATGTAGGTGCGTAATTCGATATTTATGTAGATTGCATTATTGTACGAGCTTTTTAAAAGAAGACTTGTACACTTACGAATGTATTTTTTGCAAATTCCCAGTGATGAGTTGTATTCCGCGAAAATGAAGATGATGATCCGTAACGACACTTTCTTCTTATATTAATTGTATTTCCATATGGTCGTAGTTTTTGGGTATAATTGTTAATTTTGTATACGTTGTTTCGATATATTAAGTGGTTTATGAGTCTCTGTGATTCCAATTTTTCAAAAAAATCACTACCTTTGAATAGTCTTAATATCGCATCGTTTAAAACATTAGTAAGATCGTATTTTGTGGAATTGTTGTTCGATGGCTGAGCCGCGGTAATTTCTGAAATGTGTTAAGGAATAATTCTCATCAGTTTCAATGTTTAATTTTAATAGAGAAGGAATATTTTCAAAATGTGTAGTTCGTTATTACCTACCTTGACATATAAATAAAATAACAAATATCAGCTTCCACGGATTATTCATGTTGAAACGTCGAACTCACTTAAAAGGAATGGTGTACGTACATGTAGGTAGCTATGTAAAATTGGACATGATTAAGTACCTACATTTAAGTCGTTCGTAGTGTTAAATTAAAATTCAAGTTTTGAAATTCAATTTGATATTATCTGTTTTATCGGTCTTTATTCAATTAGAATAGGTACTAACTCCGATATCATTGACCCTCCAATTTCCTTAAAAGCTGGCCGAGTAGAGTTGTTTTTATTTTCAGAAATTGATAATTTGATAATTGGAAAATAAAATCCAATAAGTAAATCAAGAGTACACACTTTTGTGGTACAAAAATCATAAATAGAAAGGGTCGTAAAAATGTAAACAGAAAAATCGTGAAAAATAAGCATCCAAGTATCCAAAGAATACAATTTTTTAGTTTTTTGAAACTAGCCATTGGTAATAACCAAAAAAATTCGGTATGATTTATCTTAAATGTTTGAGAAGAAAACAAGTTTCAAAACACGAATTTACCCAAAAAAAATAAGTGGTTTGAAAATTTTTAACCGCTCAGTAGAGTCATAAAAAGACTTGGATTTTGATGGCAATGGTCTGGGTGGGCGAAGAATCTCAAGTTGTACTATGTTTTGGAGTTGGACAAGGCGAAAAAACTGGTATTTTTTCGAAAATGCCTCTTCTTCGAGGATCCATATCTCCCCTCCAGGAGCATCTTCGGTGCTAGAATTTTTTTCTGCCTCACTTTCAATTCAAAATGAAGATCTCTGTTGAATTTGATCAAGATCCTTTCACTATTTATTCACGATCTACCCCAAGGTAGGTAAGGTACATACATATTGTAACACTATGCTCTTTTAAATTCTGTATTTGGGCCGGTTATTTTGAAAATGAAATTACACATAATTTATCAGATAGGTAGTGTTTTTTTTTGCTGTTCAGGCGCATTGCTTGATGATTTGCCATATTTATTTAGACCTCCATGTTCTTGGTCCGGTAAGATTCTGAATTGTCTTGTTAGGCAACAAAAATCTTCGAAATTTTCACGAACGAAGCTTCCATTTCGGCCAATTGGGGTGACATTGAAATTGATTTTTCTTTGTCTAATTTAATTGAAACAAATATTGTTTAAGACACAAGTTCGTTAGGAACGTTATGTTTGTGTAATATTAATAAAACAACGCTCATATTAGAATATTATACATATTATAGGCGCCTCTGAGGTAATAATGTGGGGGGGGGGGGTTAGGGCATCTACCTACCAGTGTTCTAGCCAGGTTTTCTCAAGAGGAGGGCAAAACAAGACTTAAGTACTTGGGTATAAAAAAAATTTGTCGACGAAAATTATTATTTTCTTTCTTGAACTTTTATACAGGCCTCAAATGTGAAATTTTATTACTTAATCGAAAACGAGAAGCAAATTGGCTCGAGTGAAGCGAGAGCAAGACCTTTCGAAAATTTTCATTTCGAGAGGTGTTTATTTTTTGGTTTTTGAAATTTTAAAATTTGAATAGATACCTAATGTTTTTTTTTTTAAGAATTCGATTTTGAATAAGAAAAGAGAACAGGCTCGAGCATCTTTTGAAAATTTGTACCTCGAGACTCGAGAGGCATACCCAAATACGAGGTTTTCTTGTATGAAGACGAGGAGTTCGTTTTTTAGCTTTTAATATTTTAGAATTTGAATGATGTTTTTTTGAAGGAAAATGAATTTTGAAAAAGAAAACAGAACAGGCCAATAATAGTCCGGCATATGACAATAGGAGTAATTGCATCCCCCCCCGCCGATCCTCCGGGACAACTTTTTTCTTAAAGGGGACATCCTAAGGAACATTTTAAAGCAAACTTGCCAACAAAAAGTTGGCCTTACTTACAAAATGGCGGCCATTTTCATTGACAGGTCAGCCAAAATCGCAGATTTTGCGTTTTAACATAGGACTTGCACAAACTTTTTCAAACTTTACAAAGGTAGATCGAAAGATCATGCAAAAATTTATCACCTGTCAAAATTTCAAGTGCTAAACTGCGTTTTTCGCTTTTTGATGAATTTTTGAAAATCGAATTTAGGCCAAAAATGAGGGAAAAAATCAAAATTTTACCAAATTGACCAAGAAAGCTGAAATTTGGGATATACCCTATTTTCGACATGCCAAATCGATTGGAAACGGTTTCAACCCGTTTTGAGCAGTTCTGGAGCCTTCAGCAGATTTTTGAAACTCGAAATTCCCACAAAATTCCATCAAATTGCAGTTGTAATGTTAAAATTTATTCTGAAAACTAATTTCAATACGCTTCGAAGTACTGCAGGTGAATTTCAATTCGTTTTGGATCTTCCAGCGACTTTTTGAAAATTCCTGAAGCCTCCAGCAGATTTTTGAAACTTGAAATTTCCCCAACATTAATTTATCAAATGGAATTGGCATGCTGAAATTTACTTCGCAGACTACATGGTGGTTTCAAATGGTTTTGAAGCTTCCAGCTACTTTCGGGAAATTTCAATTTTCCAAATAACGTCATACAACCTTTCAAAAAGTTGCTGGAGGCTCGAAAACGACTTGAAATTCTCCAGCAGTCAACTTCGTAGCGTATTGAAATTAGTTTGCAGAATGAATTTACGACTCTCCATCTCAGTTTGATGATATTTTGGGGGAATTTCGAGTTTCAAAAATCTGCTGGAGGCACCAGAACTGCTCAAAACGGGTTGAAACAGTTTCCAATCGATTTGGCATGTCGAAAATAGGGTATATCCCAAATTTCAGCTTTCTTGGTCAATTTGGTAAAATTTTGATTTTTTCCCTCATTTTTGGCCTAAATTCGATTTTCAAAAATTCATCAAAAAGCGAAAAACGCAGTTTAGCACTTGAAATTTTGACAGGTGATAAATTTTTGCATGATCTTTCGATCTACCTTTGTAAAGTTTGAAAAAGTTTGTGCAAGTCCTATGTTAAAACGCAAAATCTGCGATTTTGGCTGACCTGTCAATGAAAATGGCCGCCATTTTGTAAGTAAGGCCAACTTTTTTGTTGGCAAGTTTGCTTTAAAATGTTCCTTAGGATGTCCCCTTTAAGAAAAAAGTTGTCCCGGATGATCGGCGGGGGGGGGGGATGCAATTACTCCTATTGTCATATGCCGGACTATAAGAGAGGTCTAAAAATCTTAAAAATTTGTTTTGGGATTTAAATTCGATTTTTTAAAAGAAATTTTCATCTTGATCTTGAAAAAAAGAAGCCCCCTTCCCTCCCCATCTCTCAACGTTCTTATAAAAAAGTAAACTTTTGGTTGAATTTCAGTTCATATCATAAAATTATTTTATGAAAACAGAGATAAAACTATGCTCGAGCTAAGAATTTCAAACTCTGGAAGGGCCACGGCCCCTCCTCCACCCCGCAATAAGAATTCAAGGTTAAAGTTATCAATAGCGATAGCTTTATCGAACGTTGTTTTTTTTGGAACATGTCCTAAGTGTAGGTAGGTATAAAAATACCATAAACAAAATTTTTAGGTGCTGTAAAATTCATTTTTGGATTTTTGACGAATTTCTGAAAACTAAAAAAATTTAAAATGCTACCTAGCTATTGTCTATTTCAATAGTGATTTATGAACTTTTTGACAAAATGTAAATTATTTTGAGCGAAGTGAAATAATACCTACGACTTGTTTTTGTTCGTTCTGTAGCCTCCAGCAATTTTTTAATTTTCTCAGCAAATTTCAAAAACTGACGTTGGAACGAAGCAGAAATTTGGCAAGCACTTTCGAAAAGTGTCTTAATTCCTAAATGTAGGTATATTTTGGGGGTATTAAGCCCAATTTTTTGTTTTTTGTGGAGAGTGATTGTTGATATACTTAGATATCTACTGTGTAATTTTTTTTATAGGCTACTTATTTTATTCAAGTACCTACTCACCTTTTTTTGATGGCATCAACGAATCTACCATTGCTGATTCGATCAGCTCAATGATACTTGTTAAATATTTTGTAAACCAGGATGATATCAGTGTGGAGGGCTGTAGAGTGTCTTCGACGGTAGAATAGTCTTGGGCTTCTACGCGAAATTCGCCTTTTTCCGGAACAAACGATATGTCGAGATTACCGATGAAGAAATTCAGTTGAAAATGGGGTAAATGTTCAAATCCGGGATCTAAAGTCATGTTTGCTCGTACATTCTTTACATGTAAGGTGTAAATGAAATCGAGGGATAAATATCGTCTACTCCACGAATGATTGTTCACGAATGATTCAAAATTCGAGAGTCCTCTTATGGTGATATTTTTGAAACTCATGTGCACGAAAGAAATATCTGGTAGGAGGTAATAGTAGCGCTGGTCGTTCATCAAAAAATCGGGACAGGCTGAAATGATGTACTCTGTAGGGTGTAGCTTGAATATTTTACTCAGTAGTACGTTAAAATTGCCACCATCGAAGAATAAACTGCGCATCATGGATGGTAATTCCAAGCCAATTATATACATCAACTTGAGTTGTTGTTTGTAAGACAGTTTAGGAGGCTTCTTGAATTTGATATCCTGAAATTATACGTTGATGTCAATATTAAAAAAAAATAATAATAACTGTTCTCTCTTTGAATGGGTAAGTAGGTATAGGTAAACCTTACCTACTTATCTACCTACTATTTCTTTTTTAAATGCAATCATTACTTACTGCAAGGTTTTTGAAACGATCATACGACATATTGATAGATATGTTTTTATCGTCCTTTTGATCTTCCGGCGGCTTTTTTGCGATAATCGATAAATTATTATATTCTAGGTGGTCAACATAAAATTTTCTTTCACATTGGCGGGAATTCCAATACGAATACGATTCTTCTATTAGGACATCTCCCACTAACCAGTACCTCAGCTCATCATAGAATAGACGCTACCGTATAAAACATTCGTCTAAGTATTATACTTGGATACATACACGAGTATTTTTGAAATCAGATTTGTTTGTAACTACACTTACCAATTTATTTTTAGAAAAATCCCAACGAACTGTATTTGGTGGTTTTCTTTTCATGAGGAAACGTATGCCCCATGTTGATCCGTAAGTATGAGTGTACATATAGTTTATGTTGATGGTATTTCCAAATGGTAGAAGTTTTGCGGTATTATTTATTTGGTAAATACCGTCGTAATGTTTTACGTCTTCTATGATTATATGCGATTCCAATTTTTCAATTAAATCGGTACTCTTGAATAGTTTTAATATCGCCTCGTTTAAAACATTAGTGAGATCGTATTTCGTGGAATCATTGCTCGATGACTGAGCTACGGGGATAATCGAATCTGTGTAATTAATTTCATGTTAAGGTAATGTTGATAAGGAATGAATATTTTCACAATAAAACTTAATCTGTATCTAGTTCTTAATTACCTACCTTCGCATATAAATAAAATGACAAGTACGACTAGTTTCTTTGTCCACAGATTATTATTCATGTTAAAACGTTGAACTCACTTACCATTAGAGAGATGCTCTACTCTACTGTGATAGGTTTACTCATCGTCCGTATTGTTTAATTTAAAATTCGTGTTTCGAAATTTAAATTTTATGTTATCTTCTTAATCATTCGTTTCTATTAACGTATAATTTCGTTTCGAAATAAATTGACGATTGAAATACCTATGTTTTTTGGGGAGAGGTGAGAGAGGTAGTAATCTGTTGAAGACCCAATGTCCCACGCCTTTTTGTACTCCATCTAACTGTGTTTGGTAGGTAACGTTTTATTTTGATTGTACATTCAATAACGTTATAATATAGACATTTTTGATTTTTCATTTCCCTCGAACATTCATGTTGATGAGCAAAACACTTCTTATTTCTGGAATTATGTCTTCCAATTAAACGATAGGATACTTGGGGCAGTTTTTCTTTGATTCTTCGCTGTGTAGATTTCTCCTCTCCAATCTTGTACTTGGGGATATTATTCTGCAAATTAAATGAATTGTTTCATTAGGAACTTTATGGTTGCTTATAATTTGTTAGTCTTATGCTGGGTTTTACTGTTTGAGTGTGTACCTGATTGCGATCCATGTCTGTAATGTAATTTAAGAGGTTTGGAATTATCTTGTCCGAGGGTGAGATTTTTTCAGAAGTTCCACGAACGAAGTTTCTATTTGAGCGAAGTTGGAGAATAGTGAACTTGGTTGTTGTTTATCTGTTAGGATCGAAACAAATCTTAAAATACATTACATTAGAAACTTTTTTTTTTGAAGATGAAGAAGAAGAAAATCAATCCTAGAATAAGTCAAAGGCCTGAAAGATACGTAAAATCTGAACTAGGGATAACACAGGTATCAAAATAAGTTTATAACTTTTCATAATAATTGCATAAATAAACTTCATCTCATCTCACCTATGATTGGTACTTTTGAATGTTCAGAAATTGCGTAAGTGTATAGTTGTTGATGTTTTGTAGTCGAATTGACGGAATTAGGTACCTATACTCACATTGGTTCACTTTGCTCACAACATTTACCATATATTTATTGAAAAAGTTTTTGAAACACCCTTGAAATAGCCTTTTTAAAAATTCAAAAATTTTCAAAATTCCAAGAATGTGCTTCAGTATTTTAAATTTTAGGTATGAGGGTATTGATCAAAGGTAAAGTACGAGTATGTACTAGTTCAAATAGGTATGCCTATTAGAAGTTTCAGTTATACGTCCCCTTCCTCTCTTTGCTTTCGACAGCAACAAAAAAGTGGACTTTTCTCAACAAATAATTTTTACGGTGATTTTTTTTTTTTATTTATTCGAATGAGCAGAAACGGATTTTGGAGAATAATGCTATCCTAATTTGGTTGAAAGGATCAGAAAGACAGTCTATAAATTCGTTTTCAAACGAGGAGAAAATAAAAATACACGGATGGCTTCAGAATTGAAATCCTCTCAAATTCGGTACTGTATTTGGGTTTATTTAGGTGTTAGATTGAAGGGGTTCGAGTGAGGATGACCTTGGCTCAGAATTTACAGACGTAAAAATTTTTGAGACACGATGAAAGGGGGCATAAGAAGGCTCAAAACAGTCAAATTGAGAACCAATTCACAGGAAATCAAACATTACATAACATACCTACTCGAAAATCAATCTCCTGCAGTACTACATACAGTACTTAAAATTAAGAGTGGAGAAAACCAGTTTATTTGGTTATTTTGACCTTGGAAAATAGTGTCACGTCCTCCAACTACGTATTTAATTGACCTAGAAATCTGAAATTTGTCATTTAGGTAGATACATGCGAGGAGTGACCTTAGAGTGCTTTTTGTGGGAGGTTCGACTTTTCGACCCCAACTTACCCCTTTACAGCTTTAGAAAAATGGATTTTTGCGAATTTTTTTTCGTGTTTTGATTTTGTGTGATCGGTGAAGACTCCTAAAATTGACCTAAGATAATGAAATTTGGTATGTAATTGTACGTACATGTACATCTGGAGGATGTCCTTAAATTTTTTGTTGGTGGTTTGAACTTTTCATCCCCTTCTCATCCTCTTACAATTGAAAAAAGTAAATTTTTGCTCATTGAGCCAAGTGCTTTTGACGATGGTGAGGCCTGAATGGGCGAAAGCTACCTCAATTTGGTGAGTCGGCGGTTCATCGGGAGCAAAATATGAACTAATATGAATAATATTCTCCTATTGAACTCTGACGCGTGGGTCATTGGTGGGAGGGGGGGGTCGACGATTTTTTTAAAATTTTTCCTGTAGAAAGACCTTTTGAAGAGACGACCAATGGCGCAAATCGGAGCCCTCTAGCCCTTTTTTAAAGGCTGCTAGGGGGTGTCAAAGTTTTCAGTGAACTTGAAATATCATCCATTTCAGCAGTGGATTACTCGATAACCGCGATACCTACCAAAATGGAACTTTTTCCAATAGTTAGGGGTTTCGAAAAGCTTTTTGGTGATATCATAAAAATCAGTGTTGCCACTTTTTTTTGTACAAAAACTTAGCTCGAAAAGTTTCAAAACGTAGTTTTCATATCGTTGCGACTCTCAAAAATTCTGAAAAAAATATATTGCGGACAACTTTCCATGCTGAACAACATATTAAAAAATTGGGATGGCGTAATTTCGTAAAGTCGATTTAAAAAAATTGAAAGTTTGCGAAAAAATGCGATTTTTTGATTCAAAACATAAAAAAAAGTTTTGATTGGCGAAGTTGACCCATTTGACACCTATTTTTACGTATCCGTTTAAATAGTTTAAAAACCATTTCACTAGATGAAAATGAACTCATCACAAAAAAATCCAAATTCGAAAAAATTCAATTTTCAATTCCAAGCATCAAAAAAAGTTTATTTATTCAGTTGTCTTATTTTGGCCACTTTCTCACGTATTTCGTGAAAAAGTTGATAAAATTTATATTCATAGCAAAAAAATTGAAACTCGTTTATTTTTTCTATTCACTCAGAATTTTGATTTTTTTGTGATGAGAATTCATTTCATCGAGTGAAAGGGGTTGGTCGAATTGACGTGGAATGACCCGCATCAAAAAAACTATTCTTGGGCCATTCTCCTATTTTTTCGAGAAATTTCAAAAATTGATCAATGGAAGCTGAAATTTGGCATGTCTGCTCGAAGAGGGTATTCTTGGTGTTCCTGATAGGTATTTAAGGAGTAGGTACCAAGTTTTTTTTGTGTCATCACTCCCTTCTCCCCTCCCAGACTTTTCGGAGATCTGAAGCCTGAAATTCTTATAATGCTCATTGAGAGGCTGTCAGGTGATTTTGAAAGTTTGTGCTTTCCAACTCTTACCCACCTTTTTATTTTTTTGTGGAGAGTGATTTTCAAAGTCAATACTACTTTTTTCTGGCAGTATTTAGTATTTACTTACAATTTTTCGATGGCATTAGTGAATCTATCACTGCTGATTCGATGAGCTGAATAATACTTGTTGAATATTTTGGCAACCAGACTGATATCAATGTGGAAGGCTGAGGGCTATCTTCGACAACAGAATAGTTCAGCGCCTCAACGCGAAATTCCTGTTTTTTCGGAACAAACAATATGTAAAGATTGCCAATGAAGAAATTCAGTTGAAAGTGTTGTAAATCTTCTAATCCGGCTTCTAAAGTCATGTTTCCTCGTACATTCTTCACATGCAGGGTGTAAACGAGGTCATAGGATATATATCGATTACTCCACGATTGATTGTTCACGAATGATTCAAAATTCGACAGTCCTCTGATGGTGATATTTTTGAAACTGACGTACACAGAAGAAATGTCTGGTAAGAGGTAATAGTAGCGCTGTTCGTTGGTCGAAAAATCAGGACAGGCTGAAATGATATGCTGTTTTGGGTTCAGGTTGAATATTTTGCCCAGTAGTGCGGTGAAAATGCCACTTTTGTTGAAAAAACTGCGCATTATAGATGGTAGTTCCAAACCAATTATGTATATCAACTTGAGATGTTGCTTGTAAGATAGTTTGGGATGCTTTCCAAGTTTGATACCCTGAAATTACACGTTGATTTCAATTCTAAAAAATGATAACTGTTCTTACTTCGAATAGGAACGTAGGCCTACTATTTCTTTGTACTTACTTCAGGGTTTTTCAAACAATCGTACGATGTATTGATGGATATATTGTTATCGTCTTTTTGATTTACCTGCAGCTTTGTCGCGATAATCGATAAATTCTTGTACTCGTGGTATTTTACCTGAAATTCGCGTTCTTGATTTTTATAATTCCAATACGAGTATGGTTCTTGTACTACGACATCTCCCCATAACCAGTATTTCAGCGTATCTCCATAGAACATATGCTAAGTATGGTATAAAACGTACATCTGTTACGTTATGAGTATACCTATACCTATTTTTGAAGGTGGATTTTGTACCTACACTTACCATTTTATTTTCAGAAAATTCCCAACGAATCGTATTTGGTGGGTATCTGTTCACGAGGCTACGAGTTGATGCTGATCCGAAAGTAGTCAAATAATTTAAGTCGATTGTATTTCCAAATGGTCGAAGTTTTGCGGTATTATTTATTTCGTAAGTACTTCCGTAACGTTTTACGTCTTCTATGAGTAGGATTTGCGATTGCAATTTTTCAACTAAATCAGTACTTTTGAGTAGTTTTAATATCGCCTCGTTTAAAACATTAGTAAAATCGTATTTCGTGGAATCGTTGCTCGATGACTGAGCTATGGCAATAATCGTATCTAGCAATTTCACGTGTAATGCGTTAATAAGGAATGGATATTTTCCCAAAACTTAATACATACCTATCTACATATTACGATGTAGTTCTTAATTACTTACCTTCGCATATAAATAAAATGACAAGTATGACTAGCTTCCGCAAATACAGATTATTCATGTTGAAACGTTAAACTCACTTACCATTAGAAAGATGGTCTACTTGTGATATGTTTACTCATCGTCCGTATTGTTTAATTTAAAATTCGTGTTTCGAAATTTAATTTCATGTTATCTTCTTAATCATTCGTTTCTATTAACGCATGTATAGGTAATTTCGTTTCGAAATGAATTTACGAATGAAATATGTTTTTCCGGAGAGAGAATGAGAGAAGTAGTACCTACCTAATCTGTTAAACGCTCCATGTTCTTTTCTGAAGTTTTATTTTGATTGTAGGGAGTAGGTACACTTAATAACGTTATGTTTGGACATTTTTGATTTTCCATTTCCCTCAAACATTCAAGTTGAAGAGCTGGCTGCTCGCTTCTTCTGAAATTATGTCTTCCAATTCAACGATAGGATAGCTGGAGAAGTTTTTCTTTGGTTCTTTGCTGTGTAGGTTTTTTTTTCTCCAATCTTGTACCTACTTAGGGAAATTATTCTGCAAATGAAATAAATTGTTTCATTAGGAAATTTATGGTTGCTTGTAATTTATTAGTCTTGTATACGTTTTTGCTGTCCAAGTCTCTATACCTGATTGATTCATTCCTGTTATATAATTTACGAGGTTTGGAATTGGAATCATCTTGTCCGAGGGTGAGATTTTTTCAAAAGTTCCACGAACGAAGTTTCTATTTGTGCGAAGTCGGATGATAATGAACTTGACTTTTCTTTATCTATTAGAATAAAAACAAATCATAAAATAAAAATATGGTAATTATTAATAGGCTGAAGGGGTTCGATTGCAGATAACCTTGGCTCAAAATTCGCGGACGTGAACATTGTAGAGACGCGGTGAAAAGGAGTGAAAATGTTTTAAAAAGTCAAACTGAGAACTAGGTAATCGGTAGGAAATCAAAAGTTGTGTATTATATCATACCAAAAAAAATCAGCTTCATAGAGCACTTTGGAGGGGAGAGAACCAGTTTATTCGCGTATTTTGACATTGAAAAATCGTATCACGTCCTCTTCCTTTCTTAATTAACTTAGAAATCCGAAATTTGACATTTAAATCTGAGGAGTGACCTTGGAGTGGCTTTTGTGGGGGTTACAGCTGCAGAAAAGTGGATTTTTGCGATTTTTCTCATGTTTTGATTTTGGGTACTTAATCGGTGAAGCCTTCCCAAGATAATCTAGGAGACTGAAATTTAGTACATAATATGTGCATTGTTTTTGAAGATTTCAACTTTTCAACCCCTCCTCACCCTTTTTTGGCTACATAAAAGTGGATTTTTGCTTATTGATGCAAATGCTTTGTGATGAAGGCGAAGTCTGAAAGGGTAAGCTACCTCATTTGGCGAGGTGTCGGTCCGAGGGAAACAAGATATGAGCTGTTTTGAGCAAATAAGTGAACCAATGCGAATAATTCTCTTATTCAACTCTTAAGCATCAATAATTACGAGTAATATTAGTTTTGAGTGATTCTTCAATTTTCTCGAGAAATTTCAAAAAAAAGACGTAGGAAGCTGAAATTTAGCATGCACGTCCGAAGGGTGTTCTTAAGTGTCCAGATGTGTCTTTGGGAAGTATCATGGTTTTTTGTGTCATCTTTCCCCCTCATTTTCCGGTGCATCGAAGACTGAAATTTTTATCATGAGCGTCCAGTGGGTTGCCAGATGAATGTTTTGAAGGTTTGTACTTTCCAACCCTTTTTCGTCTTTTTGCTTTTCGTTTTGAGAGACTGTTTACGTAGATATACTCGTACAATATTTTTTTCTATGTCTATTTTACTCACCTTTATTCGATGACTGCATCACATCTATCATTGCTGATTCGATAAGCCGAATAATACGTGTTGAATATTCCGGCAACCACGATGATATCAATGTGGAGGACTGCAGAGTGTCTTCAACGATAGAATAGTCTCGGGCTTCCACACGAAATTCGCCTTTTTCAGGAGCAAACGATATGTAAAGATTGCCGATGAAGAAATTCAGTTGAAAATGTTGTAAATGATCAAAGTCGGGATCTAAAATCATGTTTCCTCGTACATTCTTCACGTGTAGGGTGTAAACAAGGTCGTGGGATAAATATCGATTACTCCACGATTGATTATTCACGTACGATTCGAAATTCGATAGTCCTCTTATGGTTATATTTTTGAAACTGATGTACACGAAATTAATGTCTGGTAGGAGGTAATAGTAGCGCTGTTCGTGGGTCAAAAAATCGGGACAGGCTGAAATGATGTACTGCTTAGGGTGTAGGTTGAATATTTCGCCCAATATTGTGTTGAAATTGCCACCATCGAAGAAAAAACGGCGCATTATGGATGGTAATTCCAAGCCAATTATGTATGACAACTTGATATGTTGCTTGTAAGATAATAGTTTAGGATACTTTTCCATTTTGATACCCTGCAATTACACGTATTACTTGGGTTTCAATTCTGAAAAATATTCTCTCTTCGAATAGGTAGGTACTAGGTAGGTAGTTAGGTAGGTAAGTACGTACTATTTCTTTTACCGTTTTTTTTTTAAATTCAATTAGGTACTTACTTCAAGGTTTTCCAAATGATCATACGATGTATTGATGAAGATATTTTCATTGAAACTTTGGTTTGCTGACACTGGCGTTTTAGTTGCGATAATCGAGAAATTCTTGTATGTGTGGTATCTTAATACATCGAATTTGCTTGTACTCCTATCGGAAGTCCAATACAAATGTGGTTCTACTAGGACCTGTCCTGCTATCCAGTATTCTAGCTCGTCATAGAACATATGCTATCGTAAAACGTACAGAATGTAATTTAATGAAGGTAGTTACCTAGATTAGAGTATTCTGAAAGCAGGTTTGTACACTTACGAACGTATTTTTAGGAAACTCCCAACGAATCGTATTTGGCGGGTTTCTGTACATCAGGCGATTACTTAAAGACCCGAAAGTATACATTGTTTTTATCTCGATTGTATCTCCAAATGGTCGTAGTTTTAGTGTATTGTTAATTTTGTATACATCGTTTTGATCTTTTATGTCTTGTATGAGTATTTTTGATTCCAATTTTTTAACCAAATCAGTACTTTTGAGTAGTTTCAATATCGCATCGTTTAAAACATTAGTAAGATCGTAGTTCGCAGAATCATTGCTCGCTAACTGAGCTTCGATAATTTATAATCGTCATCAATTTCATGTGTCATGTTCATAAGGATTATGAGGAAGGAATATAGGTTCATATTTTTAAAATCTATAGTTCGTAATTACCTTTGCATGTAAATAAAATAACAAATATCAGCTTCCACGGATTATTCATGTTTAAACGTTAAACTCACTTAGAGAGATTGATAATCTAGTTGCATGCTTAAATACTTACACTTACTTATCGTTCGTTGCTCGAATTCGAAATTCAAGTTTTGAAATTTAATTTTTGATGTTATCTACATAATCTATTTTTTAAATTAATGTAACTTCGTTTTTGAAATAGTTACCTTTTGGACATCTGTATTTTCTGAAAAAACGGAGCAGAGTGTCGTCTAATCTGTTAAATCGTAAAAGCCTTAAAAATATTCAAAACTGCCAAAAAATTGAAAAAAAATGTTCAAAATTTATCAAGGATATCTTTAAACGTTGCTAACCAAAAACTCAACTAATTCTATTAAAATTGTTGACAAAATTCGGCAAACATTGCATAAAACGTTTCTAAAAACATATACATGTAGTATTTCGCAAATCTGCATAACGCTGAAAAAAATCATTAAAATTATTTTAAAAATGATGAAATGTTGCCAAATTTAGCAAAAATTTCATAAATAATATTGTTTTAAAGTTTCCTTCTTAAATGATATAAGATTGGGTAAACAAAATTTTTTTAAAACGAAGAAAATGATAAAATGTTGAAAAATGTACCTATCGAGTTTTAGTGAAAACTGCTCAAAATATCGTAGAGCGTGTTTTTTTAAAAAAAAAGACACTTGAAAAATAGGTACCTAGGTATCTATTAAAATCATTCAATAATAACCAAAAACTTATGAAATTTCAGCAAAAGTTGTCAAAATTCATTACCATTAATTAGCACCAGAAAAAATTGTTGAAACATGTTTAAAAATAATTAGTACGACATATTTCGAAATTTAAGTTTGATGTTATCTTCTTAATTATCCGTTTCATACATTTCGAAATAAATTGACGAATGAAATAGGTTTGTTTTCCGGAGAAAGGTGAGACAGAGAATAATTTGTTAACCCTTTCGGCTACGAGAGGAACTGACGGATAAAATTTGAAGTGCTTTAAACTGAGTGAGGTCGGTTGCTGCCTAGAACTCAAAATTTGCTGGAAATCGCACATTCAGAAAGTATTTATGTCACAAATGGCAATAAACCTTAAATTGTCTATTATTCCATTTTATGACACCGAATAGCATAATAAATCAAAATCATGCCTTCTGAGGCATCTGATACTTCAAGATGAAAGTATTGGTAACAAGCATTTTTGAAAATAGAAAAAAAGATGAACTAAAATAAAATTAGTTTGAGTAAAAAAGAGAAATTATTGAAGAAAAACAAGGTATACGACTTCAGATAGTTATTCAAACTGCAAATGTTTGAAGGTGTTTGCTTGTGGGAGGATTAAAATTGATGGAAAAATCTTTGTGTTATAGAGAGCATTTTTCAAAATTTTGAAAACTCGTGTCACAATTCAACCTGAAAAGTACACCATCATTTTCATTTTCTGACACACACGCATCTCTCTTGAAGCGATTTGCTTGGGTGAGTAAGTTACCTCAAAAGATAACTAGGTGAACTTTTGCTAGCATTTGAATTTTATGATAGATACTGTGTCATAATACAGCCCTCAATCTGTTTGTCATAAGGAGATAATAAAAATAAAATACGTACGTCATGTTGTGGAATAACTGGAATTACTTTTTAGAAGTCATCTTACAGATAATGAATTGATTGAGCGCAGTCTTTATGACACAGTATTCATCATAAAATTCAAATGCTTGCAAAAGTTTACCCAGTCATCTTCTGAGGCGACTTACTCGCCCAAGCAAATTATCTCAAGATAGATGTATGTGTCAGAAGATGAAAATGACACATATTTTTCAGATTTTCATTGAAAATTAGCGTTGAATTGTGACATGGGTTTTCAAAATTTTGAAAAATGCTCTCTATAACACAAAGATTTTTCCATCAATTTTAATCCTCCCACAAGCAAACACCTTCAAACATTTGCAGTTTGAATAACTATCTGAAGTCGCATACCTTGTTTTTCTTCAATAATATCTCTTTTTTACTCAAACTAATTTTATTTTAGTTCATCTTTTTTTCTATTTTCAAAAATGCTTGTTACCAATACTTTCATCTTGAAGTATCAGATGCCTCAGAAGGCTTGATTTTGATTTATAATGCTATTCGGTGTCATAAATGGAATAATAGACAATTTAAGGTTTATTGCCATTTGTGACATGAATACTATCTGAATGTGCGATTTCCAGCAAATTTTGAGTTCTAGGCAGCAACCGGCCTTACTCAGTTTAAAGCACTTCGAATTCTATCCGTCAGTTTATCTCGTAGCCGAAAGGGTTAAAACCCTTTTGTAATGTTTTATTTTGATCGTACATTCAACAACGTTATGTTTAGACATTTTTTATTTTCCATTCTCCTCGAACATTCAAGTCGATGAGCTACACGTTTTTTTTGGGGGGATTATGTCTTCTAATTCTATACAATAGGATAGTGGGGGCGATTTTTCTTTGGTTCTTCTCTGTGTATAGGTCTTTTTCCCTCCAGTTTTCTTCTTGAGGAAATTACACTGCAAATCAAATAAAATCGTTTCGCTAGAACATTAAGTTTGCTTATAATGTGTTAGTCTTATGCCAGTTTTTACTGTTTGAGTGTCTACTTGATCGATTCCATGTCTGTAATGTAATTTACGAGGTTTGGAATCATCTTGTCCGAGGGTGAGATATTTTTAAAAGTTCCACGAACGAAGTTTCTATTTGTGCGAAGTCGGATGATAATGAACTTGACTTTTCTTTATCTATTAGGATCGAAACAAATCAAAAAATACATACGTTAGTAAGAAACATACCTATACGATTAATCTAATAAATACTTATTTTCAATATCTGTCTGTGTTTGTTTGCTTGTCCTGATGTAAAATAATATTCTCTGGTGATTTTTTTTTCTTTTTTTGGAAGAAAATTAATTCTAGAATAGGTCTAACTAGGGGACATCTTGAGGTGTCCGCCTCCGATATAAACAGGACCGCGATTTTTGGAAAGAGCATGTTCTAAAACCCCCAAATCCAAATTTTCAGCTGCCCAAGTTCATTTTTAGATTTTTGGCGAATTTTTGAAAATCCAAAATTGACTATTTTGGTGATTTATGCTTTTTTTAAAAAAAGTACGTACTTGATCAGTAAAAATGTTCAAAATAAATCCTAAAACTGATATTAAACCCCAAATCCAAATTTCGCCATTTCCAGCCATTCTAGAGCCTCCAGCGCTATTTTACAATTTCTCCAGAATTTTGAATTTGCACCACAAGGCGTGAATATGAAGTTGGACAGCTAAAAATCGAGTTGTGTGTTAAACTCGATCTGTTTAACGAGTTTATCGACATTTGAGTCGATTTTGGGAGGGACACCTCAAGAGTGGTTTTTTGACCACCTTTTTTCATGCTGAGAAATCAAAAAAAATCAAAATTTTACCGTTTGTGAGGAAATTTTTGAAATTTGATCGAATTGCTGTATTTTGTTCATAATCTAACCTCCCGGAACCGAATTCCACCATTTCCCACCGATCTGGAGCCTCCAGCGCTACTTTACAATTTCTCCAGAATTTTGAATTTGCACCAGAAGGCGTAAGTTGGGCAGCTAAAAATCGAGTCTTCTCCCCTCCCCTCTCCCTGCCATTTCCGAAGACTTGAAGGCTGAAATTTTCATAATGCGCATTTAGAGGTTGACAGACGATGAACATTTTTGAGACTTTGTATTTTTCAAACCTATTATACCATTACGAAGTAAACCAGGATAAAATACACGTTCATTTCTAACCATTTTAATAACGAATAAAATATAATAACAAAGTATGAATAAATAACATTCAACCGGTTGAGCCAGTAAATTAATAAAGCGCTACCTATCGCAGAAATATAATATAAGGATACAACAATTCCTCCCCCCTTAATAAGACATTAAAATTTGAAACAATAAGAATACAATAAGAATAAAATGCAATAAAACATTTAAAAAAATAAAAAAACGAAACGACACAACAAGGTAAAAATTTAGGTAGGTAAATTCTAAATTTCTAAATATCCAATCTAGATGGAATTTTCCGAGATCGACTTGATCGACGGAGCTCAGTGTCGGTAGAAGGAGGTTTCGGAGGATCAGGTTGATTTTGAGAAGTCGGAGGCTGCTGTTCGCTGCTGGTCGACGTAGTTGCATGTTGTTGATCGCTAGTACCTTCCCCTGCAGAAGAAGGTTCGGCATGAGGAGCTGATACCATTTGATCGAGATGTCTCCTGTGAGTTTCGCCATTCTCACCACGTATCACAGCATTTAATGGACCTTTCGAAATAACTAGGCCAGTTGCCCATTTACGTTTCGTATCGTTGTAAACTCGATAATTAACTGGATCTCCAGGTTTGATGTCACGAAGTTTGGTATTCTCGATTTGTTGAATTTGATCCGAACGGATACGTTTCGTATGAGGATCGATAAGCAAATCTAACTTGGTCCGATAACTGTGGCGTAATAACAACTCAGCCGGAGTTTTGCCAGTCAGGCTGTGAGTAGTTCTGCGTAGCTGAATGAGTAGCAGATTCACTCTTTCCGTAATTGATGAACTTTGACTGCTATCGAACAAGCTAGCTTTTAAGCTGTTTTTTAGGACTTGCACGTAACGTTCAACCTGCCCATTACTTGCAGGATGGTAAGGAGCAGCGAATTTATGGATAATACCGTTTGAAGAGTTGAACATTTTGAATTCTTCACTCGTCCATTGAGGACCGTTATTGGTGACAATCATAACCGGAAGACCAAATCGAGTATACAGATCTTGAAGAAAGGATATTGTCTTAGAAGTTGTTATCGAACTCATTACAAAAATTTCTACCCATTTGCTGTATGCATCGACGACAAGTAGAAAGTAGTTACTGAGAAATGGACCAGCGTAATCTAAATGAAGACGATACCACGATATTTCTGGATACAACCAGGGATGACGATCGATTTTAGGAGGATTATTTCTAACTTGAGAACAACCGGAACATTGAGTTGTAATATTTTCGATGTCTCGATCAATACCGGACCAATAAACGTAATTACGAGCGAGGTTTTTCATTTTAGTAGAACCGATGTGTGCAGTATGTAATTCTTGAAGAACTCGTTGCTGTAGAGCCTTAGGTACAACGACTCGACAACCTCGGAAAATACAATCAGATTCAATCGAAAATTCAGCTTCTTGGCCAGCGAAACACGTTTTCTCTAGGCCGGAATTCGAACGTAAGCCATTGAGAACAGGAATCAACGCTGGATCTTTAGCCGTTTCTGAAACAATTTCAGCTCTCGTAACTGGTAAAATGCTGATTTGCTCAAGCAGTAAAACTGAACTAGCTGCATCGGTTTTCTCGTTACTGGGAATCGGTAGTGGAAAACGAGAAGGAAAATCGGCATTGCTGTGCTTTTCACTTCTTCGGTACTGTATATCGTAGTCGAAATTCGATAGAAAACAAGCATAACGAAGTAATCTGGCTGCAGTTAAATCAGGTAAGTTTTTGTTGGGATGAAAGATCGCAGTCAGCGGTTTATGGTCGGTATGTAGAATAAATTTGCGACCAAAAAGGTAAACGAAGAACTTTTTTACAGCCCAGTAAATAGCTGTAGCTTCTTTGTGCAGTTGGCTATAACCACGTTCAGCTTTCGATAACGTACGACTGCAAAAAGCAATTGGCTTTTCTTCATTGCCTGGTAAAATATGCGATAAACAGGCGCCTAGACCATATGATGACGCATCAGCAGCTAAAACAAGAGGTAATTTAGGGTCATATGGCACTAGGATACGATCTTCGGTCATTTCTTGTTTTAATCGAACGAAAGCTGCTTGACATTGGTTATTCCAAACAAATTGAACATCTTTCTGCATTAATTGGTACATTGGAGCGAGAATATCGGCCATATTCGGAATAAAACGGCCATAGTAATTGATGAGACCAATAAAACTACGTAGCTGCTCAATATTCTTCGGATAATCGCATTTAACGATGGTTTCGATTTTCTCTGGCGTTTTTCGAATTCCGTTTGCATCAATAACGAAACCAAGGTAAGTAATTGATTTCAAATTGAACTGACACTTATCTTTGTTCAATTTCAACCCATGTTCACGGAATGTCTGGAAAACCATACGGAGTCTGTCAAGTAACTCTTTGGCTGTGGCTCCTTGAACTTTGACATCGTCATAAAACGCCGCAGCACCAAGTATATGCGATAATATTTCATCCATAAATTTCTGAAAGTACCATGGCGCGTTGCCAACGCCGAACATAAGTCTGTGAACGTAGAATGCGCCTAAATGAGTACTAAGGCACTGTAATATAGCACTTAGCTCATCTACAACCATGCAGAAATAAGCTCTGAAAATATCGAGCGAAACGAAGTGAGTACCACCGGCAAGTTTACTAAACATTTCCTCGACGTTCGGAATCGGATACTTTTCAGCAATCAGGTACTTATTGATTGTTACCTTGTAGTCACCGCAAATTCGTAAAGCACCTTTTGAATTGATAACAGGTACAATTGGTGTTCCCCAAGTAGGGTGTTTAGCAGGTGAAAGTATGCCTTGGGCAAGTAATTTCTCAATTTCAGCTTCGACTAATGGTTTTATGGCATATGGCAAAGTTCTAGGCTTCATAAATACAGGTACAGCATTATCTTTCAAACATAGTGAGCATTGAAAATTAGGAATTTTGCCATATCCACCGGAAAATAAATCTGAATATTCGCGAATCAACTTCTTAATTTCGTCAGTATAATTCACCTCGGTTGAAACAGTATTAATTTCCAGCAACTCAGGAGGTAATATTCGAAACGCTTTTATCCACGTACGCCCAACAACTTCAGGATGAGAATTTGGCACAATGTAAGCTGTTAGGTTTTCAGCATTCGATTTATACTTGACGAAAAGATTCACAACACCGATCGGATCAATAATAGTGCCATCGAAAGATCTAAGCTTATCAGTAGTTGGAAGTATTTTTATACCAGGAATCAACTCTCTGATAACAGATACACGTAAAGTAGTAACAGCTGCGCCGGTATCGAGTTCAAGCTGCTTATTTTTATTACCAATATCGAAGTTGAGAAGTATCTTATCGGAATTATTCGAATTCGAGTTGCATTGTAGGTTAAGAACGTGAAAATCGAAATAATTTACTTCGTTCGGATTCGTAGGGTTCGTTGCACCGGTATTAGGAATATTTTGGCGATAATACGGACGTTTCGAACGGCCACCGCGTCCACTGTGACCTCCGCGACCTGAATTTGATTTATTACGCCGTAGTTTAAGTTGACAAACCTTCGTAATATGCCCAACTTTATTGCAGAATGAGCAGACTTCTTTAGAATGAGGGCATTTGTCTGCTCGGTGATCTTTATCACCGCATCGAAAACAAGATCCCCGGAGCTGTGAAAATGGCCTGGTGGATTTATTTTTATTTACTTGAAGCTTGTTAACAGGTTTTGGTCCGGAAGTTGAGGCGTTGAAATGAGAATTTTGAATTACATCGTTGCCAAGTTTGGACGATTCAGCTGCAACGGCATACTCGACTGCTTTATCGAAGGTGAAAGTAGTGGTAGATTCGCTACCACCTTTCTGTAGTAATTCTCTTCGTGTGTCGCTATCACGAATACCTCGAATAAATTGTGCTCGTAGATGTAGCTCGCTTGTAGGTTTAGTACAATGACCGCACGTAAAATTGCATAAAGCGGCTTGGCGTTTCAGTTCTGTAACAAACTGATTAACTGATTCTGTATCGCTTTGGACACGTAACATGAAGCGATGTTGCTCTACCACTTCGTTGACCGGCTTATCGAAGTGGTTGATAAGAAGCTGTTTAACATCTGAGTACTTCTTCTTTTCAGGTATCACCGGAGCACAGACATTGTAGACAGTCGAAACGTATTTAGCGCCAATGTAATTAATTAAGTTTTGTACTCTTACTGAAGTTGTAGCACCTTCAGGATCCGCAGGAATCTGGCGTAAAGCGAAGAAGTTTTCCAAACGTACAAAAAAGTTTGCCATAGTCTCCGATCCTTCGGAAAACGGATCGAGTGAAGTAGTGGTTGGCTGTAAGGTGCGAAGAGCTGCCACGAGGCTTGAAATCAGTTGCTCTTGTTCTGTAGGGAGCACCATTTTGCACGTAGTTATGTTCACTCGTAAGGTAGGAACATTGAAACCGGTACAACGTACGAATGTCTTTTAAGACCGAAATACACGCATTTTTTTTACGTACTTTATCTCGTCGCCATTATTATACCATTACGAAGTAAACCAGGATAAAATACACGTTCATTTCTAACCATTTTAATAACGAATAAAATATAATAACAAAGTATGAATAAATAACATTCAACCGGTTGAGCCAGTAAATTAATAAAGCGCTACCTATCGCAGAAATATAATATAAGGATACAACAAAACCTTGATCCTATTTTTTACTTTTTGTGGAGAATGATTGTTGAGTGTAATTTTTTTGTACATACCTACTTTATTCAAGTGCCTACTCACCTTTTTTCGATGGCATCAACGAATCTACCATTGCTGATTCGATGAGCTGAATAATACTTGTCGAATATTTTCTAAACCAGGAAGATATCAGTACGGAGGGCTGGAGAGTGTCTTCGAAGATAGAATAGTCTCGGGCTTCCACACGAAATTCGCCTTTTTTCGGAACAAACGATATGTAAAGATTACCGATGAAGAAATTCAGTTGAAAATGTGGTAAATGTTCAAATCCGGGATCTAAAGTCATGTTTCCTCGAACATTCTTCACGTGTAGGGTGTAAACAAGGTCGTAGGATAAATATCGATTACTCCACGATTGATCGTTCACGTACGATTCAAAATTCGAGAGTCCTCTTAAGTTGATATTTTTCAAACTCATGTGGACGAAAGAAATATCTGGTAAGAGGTAATAGTAGCGCTGTTCGTTGATCGAGAAATCGGAACAGGCTGAAATGATATGCTGTTTTGGGTTCAGGTTGAACATTTTGCCCATTAGTGCGTTGAAATTGCCTCCATCGAAGAAATAACGGTGCATTATGGATGGTAATTCCAAGCTAATTATGTACATCAACTTGAGATGTTGTTTGTATGATAATAATACAGAGTGCTTTTCTATGTCTAGTTTGATGCCCTGAAATTACACATACTTATACTTATTTCTTAGGTTTCAATTCTGAAAAAGTTCTCTCTTTGAATAGGTAGGTATGTACTATAGGTACGTATGTAGTACGTACTATTTCTTTTTAAAATGCAATCATTACTTACGTGAAGGTTTTCCAAATGATCATACGATGTATTGATGGTGATATTTTCTTGATTTGCTGGCAGGTTTGTTACGATAATCGAGTAATTCTTGTATTTGTAGTCTTCTGCTACAAAATCTCTTCTGTAGTAGCAATTCCAATGAGAACATGGCTTTTTTATTACTTGAACGGATCCTACTATACAGTATTGCAACTCGTCATAAAAAATATCCTATCGTGTAACGTTGCAGAATGATTTAATGTTAATTGCATTGATGTACGATAGATTAGAGCATTTTGAAAGCAGATTATTTGTACACTTACGAATCTATTTTTAGAAAATTCCCAACGAATCGTATTTGGCGGGTTCCTGGACATTAGGCTACTTATTGAGTATCCGAATGTATACGTTGTTTTTATCTCGATTGCACTCGTGTTTCCAAACGGTCGTAGTTTTTGGGTATTATTAATTTTTATATTCCATCTTCGATGTTTTGTGGGTCTCATGAATATTTCCGACTCCAATTTTTCAACTAAATCAGTACTTTTGAGTAGTTTTAATACCGCATCGTTTAAAACATTAGTAAGATCGTATTTCGTGGAGTCATTGCTTGCTGGCTGAGCTGCGATAATTTCTGAAACGTGTAATTGAATAATATGGTCATCAATTTCATGTGCGAAGTTTGTAAGGAAGGAATACATTTTTTTAAAACCTATGGTTCGCATGTAGCCTACTTTACCTTCGCATGTAAATAAAATAACAAATATCAGCTTCCACGGATTGTTCATGTTGAAACTTTAAGCTCACTTTAAGAAATAGATAATGTATTTACGTGCTTAGGTACCTAGTATGTACCTATAGACCTACACCTACTTATCGTTCGTTGCTCGAACTCGAAATTCAAGTTTTGAAATTTAATTTGATGGTATCTACTTATATAATCTATTTTTTTAAATTAAAATAACTTCGTTTTGAAATAATTATCGGATATATGTATTTTCTGAAAAAACGAAGCAGAGTGTAGCCTAATCTGTTGAATCGTAAAAGCCTTTAAAATATTCAAAACTACCAAAAAAAATTAGAAAAGCATTTCTATGAACATTGTTAAACACGTTCAAATAGCGTAGAAACGCTGAAACGCATTGAAATCATTCAGAATTACCCAAAAACTGAACAGATTTTATTAAAATTTTGACAAAATTTAGCAAATCTGCGCATATAACGCTGATAAAAAATCATTTATGTTATTGAAAAATCAAAATATTGTTTGAGGGTAATTCTCAAAAAAAGGTAAAATTCGTGTACGTATGTCAAATTCCTCAGAAGTTTTAGCACGATTTTTTTTTTGGGTCCATGGAAGGATCACCCCCACACATTTTATATTTGGTATTGAGATTTTTAGCCCCTCGTCCTTTCATTGATGTACATTCGATTTTATACCCCTAATGTCCTTCGACTTGGGTGTTGAAAATGAATGTTATAAATTGTCATGAACTTCATTTTTTTGGGGAACAAATTGACACATTCTCATTATCATAGAACACAAAGGTATTTTATGTATTGTGCAATTGCAATAAGTCTATCGGAACCCCACATTTCACATTAAACTGTCACACACTTTTTGCGCCAATTTTAGAGCAATTTTAAATTATTTTTGCTAGCTTCCCAATCCAACATTATTTTCTGGCGAGTGGCTGCATTGGTTGACTGTTCTCATAGAAATGTTACTCCGCACCGTTTTTTTTTTTTTTTAAAAACTACATTACAGCTTGTTCTGATCGTACCTTTCTATGAAGTTTTGATGATTAGAAAAATCTCTGTCCTTCGGCTTGCGTTTTTATTTACCCTAATGAACCAAAAACGATAATTGAGAAAGGGAAGTTATTCTACATATATTATGATAAGTACACATTTATTACGTGTTAAAAATCCAATGATGCCCAGTAATGAAGACTTTAAACGAAAAAACGTTGAGATTGTCCTTCGGCTATAAGTGCAGCGCTCATATTTCATTTGTCCTTCGACTTGGCCAAATTTCAGACAGCTGTACTTTTATCGCGCTATTCGACGTATTACACGATAATATAAGCAAAATTTGGCATTCCCCCCCCCCTTATCCTCCACCTGTACAAAAAAACTCCAGATTAGAATTCTATACGACTTCGAAAACATATCAATCGACATATCGAATCCTAATTATCGCCGTTGTAGGGGGGGGGGGGTCAGGGCCCACAGTGGGGGGATTGAATTGATGCCAACACTAGAAACGGGATCTGAGACACCTATACAAATGATTCCCACTTGAAATTTTCCAAAAAAAAATGATTTTTGCTTTTCAAAATTATGTACTTCAAAATTGACATTTTTTTTTGAGAATTACCCACCTACCTACCTGGAGAAATTATTCTGCAAATGGAATAAATTGTTTAATCGGGAAACTTACACATTATGGTTGCTTATAATAATTAATTAGTGCTGTGTCTGTTTTTTCTGTCCAAGTGTCTACCTGATTGATCCATGTCTGTAATGTAATTTACGAGATTTGGAATCATCTTGTCCGAGGGTGAGATTTTTTCAAAAGTTCCACGAACGAAGTTTCTATTTGTGCGAAGTCGGATGATAATGAACTTGACTTTTCTTTATCTATTAGGATAGAAACAAATCATAAAATAAAAATATGGTAATTATTAATACGCTGAAGGGATTCGATTGCAGATAACCGTGGCTCAAAATTCGCGGACGTGAACATTTTAGAGACGCGGTGAAAGGTAATGAAAATGTTCAAAAAAGTCAAACTGACAATGAGAACCAATCGATGGGAAATCAAAAGTTGTATATCATATCATACCAAAAAAAAAACAGCCTCATAGAGCAGTTTGGAGGGGAGAGAACCAGTTTATTCGCGTATTTAGACATTGAAAAATCGTATCACGTCCTCTTCCTTTCTAAATTGACTAAGAAATCTGAAATTTGACATTTACATCTGGGGAGTGACCTTGGAGTGGCTTTTGTGGGGGGTACAGCTGCCGAAAAGTGGATTTTTGCGATTTTTCTCATGTTTTGATTTTGGGTACTTAATCGGTGAAGCCTTCCCCAGATAAACTAGGAGACTGAAATTTAGTACATAATATGTGCATTGTTTTTGAAGATTTCGACTTTTCAACCCCTCCTCACCCTTTTTTGACTACATAAAAGTGGATTTTTGCTTATTGATGCAAATGCTTTGTGATGAAGGCGAAGTCTGAAAGGGTAAGCTATCTCATTTGGCGAGGTGTCGGTCCGAGGGAAACAAGATATGAGCTGTTTTGAGCAAATAAGTGAACTAATGCGAATAATTCTCTTATTCAACTCTTAAGCATCAATAATTACGAGTAATATTAGTTTTGAGTGATTCTTCAATTTTCTAGAGAAATTTCAAAAAAAAAACGTAGGAAGCTGAAATTTAGCATGCACGTCCGAAGGGTGTTCTTAAGTGTCCTAGATGTGTCTTTGGGAAGTATCATGGTTTTTTTGTGTCATCTTTCCCCCTCATTTTCCGGTGCATCGAAGACTGAAATTTTTATCATGAGCGTCCAGTAGGTTGCCAGATGAATATTTTGAAGGTTTGTACTTTCCAACCCTTTTTCGTCTTTTTGCTTTTCGTTTTGAGAGACTGTTTACGTAGATATACTCGTATAATATTTTTTTCTATGCTTATTTTACTCACCTTTATTCGATGACTGCATCACATCTATCATTGCTGATTCGATAAGCCGAATAATACGTGTTGAATATTCCGGCAACCACGATGATATCAATGTGGAGGACTGGAGAGTGTCTTCAACGATAGAATAGTCCCGGGCTTCCACACGAAATTCGTCTTTCTCAGGAACAAACGATATGTAAAGATTACCGATGAAGAAATTCAGTTGAAAATGTTGTAAATGATCAAATTCGGGATCTAAAATCATGTTTCCTCGTACATTCTTCACGTGTAGGGTGTAAACAAGGTCGTGGGATAAATATCGATTACTCCACGATTGATTATTCACGTACGATTCGAAATTCGATAGTCCTCTGATGGTTATATTTTTGAAACTGATGTACACGAAATTAATGTCTGGTAGGAGGTAATAGTAGCGCTGTTCGTGGGTCAAAAAATCGGGACAGGCTGAAATGATGTACTGCTTAGGGTGTAGGTTGAATATTTCGCCCAATATTGCGTTGAAATTGCCCCCATCGAAGAAAAAACGGCGCATTATGGATGGTAATTCCAAGCCAATTATGTATGACAACTTGAGATGTTGCTTGTAAGATAGTAGTTTAGAATACTTTGCCATTTTGATACCCTGCAATTACAGGTATTACTTGGGTTTCAATTCTGGAAAATATTCTCTCTTCGAATAGGTAGGTAGGTAGGTAGGTAAGTACGTACGTACCTACTATTTTTTTTAAAAATTCAATTAGGTACTTACTTCAAGGTTTTCCAAATGATCATACGATGCATTGATGAAGATATTTTCATTGAAACTTTGGTTTGCTGACACTGGCGGTTTAGTTGCGATAATCGAGAAATTCTTGTATGTGTGGTATCTTACATTGAATTCGCTTGTACTCCTATCGAAAGTCCAATATAAATCTGGTTCTACTAAGACGTGTCCTGAACTCCAGTATTGTAGCCCGTCATAGAACATATGCTATCGTAAAACGTACAGAATGTAATTTAATATAGATAGGTACCTATCTAGATTAGAGTACCTATTTTGAAAGCTGGTTTGTACACTTACGAATGTATTCTCAGGAAAATCCCAACGAATCGTATTTGGCGGGTTCCTGTACTTTAGACTATCACATAATATAGATCCAAAAGTAAACATTCTTTTTATCTCGATTGTATCTCCAAATGGTCGTAGCTTTTGGGTATTGTTAATTTTGTATACATCGTTTTGATCTTTTATGCGTTCTATGAGTATTTTTGATTCCAATTTTTTAACCAAGTCAGTACTATTGAGTAGTTTTAATATCGCATCGTTTAAAACATTAGTAAGATCGTAGTTCGCAGAATCATTGCTCGCTAACTGAGCTTCGATAATTTCTGAAACGCGTAATGGAATAATCGTCATCAATTTCATGTGTCATGTTCATAATAAGGATTATGAGGAAGGAATATAGGTTCATATTTTTAAAATCTATAGTTCGTAATTACCTTTGCATGTAAATAAAATAACAAATATCAGCTTCCACGGATTATTCATGTTTAAACGTTAAACTCACTTAAAGAGATTGATAATCTAGTTGCATGCTTAAATACTTACACTTCCTTATCGTTCGTTGCTCGAATTCGAAATTCAAGTTTTGAAATTTAATTTGATGTTATCTACATAATCAATTTTTTAAATTAATGTAACTTCGTTTTTGAAATAGTTACCTTTTGGACATCTGTATTTTCTGAAAAAACGGAGCAGAGTGTCGTCTAATCTGTTAAATCGTAAAAGCCTTAAAAATATTCAAAACTGCCAAAAAATTGAAAAAAAAATTTCAAAATTTATCAAGGATATCTTTAAACGTTGTTAACCAAAAACTCAACTAATTCTATTAAAATTGTTGACAAAATTCGGCAAACATTGCATAAAACGTTTCTAAAAACATATACTTACATGTAGTATTTCGCAAATCTGCATAACGCTGAAAAAAACTCATTAAAATTATTTTAAAAATGATGAAATGTTGCCAAATTTAGCAAAAATTTCATAAATAATATTGTTTTAAAATTTCCTTCTTAAATTATATAAAATTGGGTGAACAAAATTTTTTTAAAACGAAGAAAATGATAAAATGTTGAAAAATGTATCGAGTTTTAGTGAAAACTGCTCAAAATATCGTAGAGCGTGTTTTTTAAAAAAAAAAAGACACTTGAAAAATAGGTACCTAGGTATCTATTAAAATCATTCAATAATAACCAAAAACTTATGAAATTTCAGCAAAAGTTGTCAAAGTTCATTACCATTAATTAGCACCAGAAAAAATTGTTGAAACATGTTTAAAAATAATTAGTACGACATATTTCGAAATTTAAGTTTGATGTTATCTTCTTAATTATCCGTTTCATACATTTCGAAATAAATTGACGAATGAAATAGGTTTGTTTTCCGGAGAAAGGTGAGACAGAGAGGAATTTGTTAAAACCCTTTTGTAATGTTTTATTTTGATCGTACATTCAACAACGTTATGTTTAGACATTTTTTATTTTCCATTCTCCTCGAACATTCAAGTCGATGAGCTACACGTTTTTTTTGGGGGGATTATGTCTTCTAATTCTATACAATAGGATAGTGGGGGCGATTTTTCTTTGGTTCTTCTCTGTGTATAGGTCTTTTTCCCTCCAGTTTTCTTCTTGAGGAAATTACACTGCAAATCAAATAAAATCGTTTCGCTAGAACATTAAGTTTGCTTATAATGTGTTAGTCTTATGCCAGTTTTTACTGTTTGAGTGTCTACTTGATCGATTCCATGTCTGTAATGTAATTTACGCGGTTTCGAATCATCTTGTCCGAGGGTGAGATATTTTTAAAAGTTCCACGAACGAAGTTTCTATTTGTGCGAAGTCGGATGATAATGAATTTGACTTTTCTTTATCTATTAGGATCGAAACAAATCAAAAATTACATACGTTAGTAAGAAACATACCTATACAATTAATCTAATAAATACTTATTTTCAATATCTGTCTGTGTTTGTTTGCTTGTCCTGGTGTAAAATAATATTCTCTGGTGATTTTTTTTTCTTTTTTTGGAAGAAAATTAATTCTAGAATAGGTCTAACTAGGGAACCTCTTGAGGTGTCCGCCTCCGATTTAAACGGCCGGGGCCGCGATTTTTGGAAAGAGCATGTTTTAAAACCCCCAAATTCAAATTTTCAGCTGCCCAACTTCATATCTCGATTTTTGGCGAATTTTTGAAAATCCAAAATTGACTATTTTGGTGATTTATGCTTTTTTTTTTAAAAAAAGTACGTACTTGATCAGTAAAAATGTTCAAAATAAATCCTAAAACTGATATTAAACCCCAAATCCAAATTTCGCCATTTCCAGCCATTCTAGAGCCTCCAGCGCTATTTTACAATTTCTCTAGAATTTTGAAATTGCACCAGAAAGCGTGAATATGAAGTTGGACAGCTAAAAATCGAGTTGTGTGTTAAACTCGATCTGTTTAACGAGTTTATCGACATTTGAGTCGATTTTGGGAGGGACACCTCAAGAGTGGTTTTTTGACCACCTTTTTTCATGCTGAGAAATCCAAAAAAATCAAAATTTTACCGTTTGTGAGGAAATTTTTGAAATTTGATCGAATCGCTGTATTTTGTTCATAACTAACCTCCCGGAACCGAATTCCACCATTTCCCACCGATCTGGAGCCTCCAGCGCTACTTTACAATTTCTCCAGAATTTTGAATTTGCACCAGAAGGCGTGAATATGAAGTTGGGCAGCTAAAAATCGAGTCTTCTCCCCTCCCCTCTCCTTGCCATTTCCGAAGAATTGAAGGCTGAAATTTGCATCATGCGCATTTAGAGGTTGACAGACGATGAACATTTTTGAGACTTTGTATTTTTCAAACCTTAATCCTATTTTTTACTTTTTGTGGAGAATGATTGTTGAGTATAATTTTTTTGTACGTACCTACTTTATTCAAGTGCCTACTCACCTTTTTTCGATGGCATCAACGAATCTACCATTGCTGATTCGATCAGCTCAATAATACTTGTCGAATATTTTCTAAACCAGGATGATATCAGTATGGAGGGCTGGAGAGTGTCTTCGAAGATAGAATAGTCTCGGGCTTCTACACGAAATTCACGTTTTTTCGGAACAAACGATATGTAAAGATTGCGGATTAAGAAATTCAGTTGAAAATGTGGTAAATGTTCAAATCCGGGATCTAAAGTCATGTTTCCTCGAACATTCTTTATATGTAGGGTGTAAACAAGGTCGTAGGATAAATATCGATTACTCCACGATTGATCGTTCACGTACGATTCAAAATTCGAGAGTCCTCTTAAGTTGATATTTTTTAAACTCATGTGGACGAAAAAAATATCTGGTAAGAGGTAATAGTAGCGTTGTTCGTTGGTCAAAAAATCGGGACAGGATGAAATGATATGCTGTTTTGGGTTCAGGTTGAACATTTTGCCCATTAGTGCGTTGAAATTGCCTCCATCGAAGAAATAACGGTGCATTATGGATGGTAATTCCAAGCTAATTATGTACATCAACTTGAGATGTTGTTTGTATGACAATAATACAGAGTGCTTTTCTATGTCTAGTTTGATGCCCTGAAATTACACATACTTATACTTATTTCTTAGGTTTCAATTCTGAAAAAGTTCTCTCTTTGAATAGGTAGGTATGTACTATAGGTACGTATGTAGTACGTACTATTTCTTTTTAAAATGCAATCATTACTTACGTGAAGGTTTTCCAAATGATCATACGATGTATTGATGGTGATATTTTCTTGATTTGCTGGCAGGTTTGTTACGATAATCGAGTAATTCTTGTATTTGTAGTCTTCTGCTACGAAATCTCTTCTGTAGTAGCAATTCCAATGAGAACATGGTTTTTTTATTACTTGAACGGATCCTACTATACAGTATTGCAACTCGTCATAAAAAATATCCTATCGTGTAACGTTGCAGAATGATTTAATGTCAATTGCATTGATGTACGATAGATTAGAGCATTTTGAAAGCAGATTATTTGTACACTTACGAATCTATTTTTAGAAAATTCCCAACGAATCGTATTTGGCGGGTTCCTGGACATTAGGCTACTTATTGAGTATCCGAATGTATACGTTGTTTTTATCTCGATTGCACTCGTGTTTCCAAACGGTCGTAGTTTTTGGGTATTATTAATTTTTATATTCCATCTTCGATGTTTTGTGGGTCTCATGAATATTTCCGACTCCAGTTTTTCAACTAAATCAGTACTTTTGAGTAGTTTTAATACCGCATCGTTTAAAACATTAGTAAGATCGTATTTCGTGGAATCATTGCTTGCTGGCTGAGCTGCGATAATTTCTGAAACGTTTAATTGAATAATATGTGAGGGCGCATGCGGAAAGGGTCCTTATGACCAAAAAAAAAAAAAAAAAAGTTCTCTGAAATTGTTGTAGGAACCCTTTACAGAGTTCCTACAACAATTTCAGAGAACTTTTTTTTTTTTTTTTTTTTTGGTCGAATTGTCCCTTTCCGTATGCGCCCTCACATATGGTCATCAATTTCATGTGCGAAGTTTGTAAGGAAGGAATACTTTTTTTTAAAACCTATGGTTCGCATGTACTTTACCTTCGCATGTAAATAAAATAACAAATATCAGCTTCCACGGATTGTTCATGTTGAAACTTTAAGCTCACTTTAAGAAATAGATAATGTATTTACGTGCTTAGGTACCTAGTATGTACCTATAGACCTACACCTACTTATCGTTCGTTGCTCGAACTCGAAATTCAAATTTTGAAATTTAATTTGATGGTATCTACTTATAATCTATTTTTTAAAATTAAAATAACTTCGTTTTGAAATAATTATCGGATATATGTATTTTCTGAAAAAACGAAGCAGAGTGTAGCCTAATCTGTTGAATCGTAAAAGCCTTCAAAATATTCAAAACTATCAAAAAAAAAAATTAGAAAATTTTTTCAAAATTTATCAAGGATTTCTATGAACATTGTTAAACACGTTCAAATAGCATAGAAACGCGCTGAAACGCATTGAAATCATTCAGAATTACCCAAAAAGTGAACAGATTTTATTAAAATTTTGACAAAATTTAGCAAATCTTGCGCATATAACGCTGAAAAAAAATCATTTAAGTTATTGAAAAATCAAAATATTGTTTGAGGGTAATTCTCAAAAAAAAGGTAAAATTCGTGTACGTATGTCAAATTCCTCAGAAGTTTTAGAATGATTTTTTTTTTTGGTCCATGGAAGGATCACCCCCACACATTTTATGTTTGGTATTGAGATTTTTAGCCCCTCCTTTCATTGGTGTACTACATTCGATTTTATACCCCTAATGTCCTTCGACTTGGGTTCGCACGCCATGTTTTTGAAAATGAATGTTATAAAGTGTCATGAACTTCATTTTTGGGGGGGGAACTGACACATTCTCACTATCATAGAACACAAAGGTACATATATTATTGTGCAAATTGCAATTGCAATAAGTCTATAGGAACCTCAAATTTCACATTAAACTGTCACACACTTTTTGCGCCAATTTTAGAGCAATTTTTAATTATTTTTGCTAGCGTTCCAATCCAACATTATTTTCTGGTGAGTGGCTGCATTGATTGACTGTTCTCATAGAAATGTTACTCCGCACCGTTTTTTTTTTTTTTAAATTACATTACAGCTTGTTCTGATCGTACTTTTCTATGAAGTTTTGATAATTAGAAAAATCTGTGTCCTTCGGCTTGCGTTTTTATTTACCCTAATCAACCGAAAACGATAATTGAGAAAGGGAAGTTATTCTATATGATAAGTACACATTTATTTCGTGTTAAAAATCAAATGATGTCCAGTAATGAAGGCTTTAAACGAAGAAACGTTGAGATTGTCCTTCGGCTATGTACTTTTATCGCGCTAGTCGACGTATTACACGATAATATAAGCAAAATTTGACATTTTCCTCTTCTCCACGCCTCACCCTCCACCTCTACAAAAAAAATAACTCCAGATTCGAATTCTACGACTTCGAAAACATATCAAACGACATATCGAATCCTAATTATCGCCGTTTTAGGGGGATCAGGGCCCACAGGGGGGGGGATTGAATTGAGGCCAACACTAGAAACGGAATCTGAGACACCTATACAAATGATTCCCACTTGAAATTTTCCAAAAAAAAATGATTTTTGCTTTTCAAAATTATGCACTTCAAAGTTGACCTTTTTTTTGAGAATTACCCACCTACCTGGGGAAATTATTCTGCAAATGAAATAAATCGTTTAATCAGGAAACTTACACATTATGGTTGCTTATAATTAATTAGTGCTGTGTCTGTTTTTTCTGTCCAGGTGTCCACCTGATTGATCCATGCCTGTAATGTAATTTACGAGATTTGGAATCATCTTGTCCGAGGGTGAGATTTTTTCAAAAGTTCCACGAACGAAGTTTCTATTTGTGTGAAGTCGGATGATAATGAACTTGACTTTTCTTTATCTATTAGGATAGAAACAAATCATAAAATAAAAATATGGTAATTATTAATAAGCTGAAGGGGTTCGATTGCAGATAACCCTGGCTCAAAATTCGCGGAAGTGAACATTTTAGAGACGCGGTGAAAAGGAATGAAAATGTTTTAAAAAAGTCAAACTGAGAACTATAGGTAATCGGTAGGAAATCAAAAGTTGTGTATTATATCATACCAAAAAAAAATCAGCCTCATAGAGCAGTTTGGAGGGGAGAGAACTAATTTATTCGCGTATTTAAACATTGAAAAATCGTATCACGTCCTCTTCCTTTCTAAATTGACTAAGAAATCTGAAATTTGACATTTACATCTGGGGAGTGACCTTGGAGTGGCTTTTGTGGGGGTTACAGCTGCAGAAAAGTGGATTTTTGCGAATTTTTTTTGGTGTTTTGATTTTGTGTAATCGGTGAATCCGTCTTAAATTGACCTAGGAGACTAAAATTTGGTATGTGCATTTTTTTTTTTAAAAGGTTTCGACTTTTCAACCCAGCTCCTCACCCTTTTTTGACTACATAAAAGTGGATTTTTGTTTATCGATGCAAATGCATTGTGATGAAGGCGGGGTCTGAAAGAGTGAGTTACCTCATTTGGTGAGGCGACGGTTCGAGGGAAACAAGATATGAACTGTTTTGAGCAAATAAGTGAACTAATGCGAATAATTCTCCAATTCAACTCTTAAGCAACAATAATTATGTAGTTTTGAGTGATTTCAAAAACTGACTTATGGGAAGCTGAAATTTAACATGCACGTCCGAAGGGTGTTCTCAAGTGTCCTAGATGTGTCTTTGAAGAGTATCAAGGTTTTTTCTATCATCTTTCGGATTCTTTCCCCCTCCCTAATCTCATTTTCCGGAGACTTGAAGACTGAAATTTTCATCATGCGCATGCAGTGGATTGTCAGATGAATATTTTGAAGGTTTGTACTCTTTCCAACCCTTTCCCGCCTTTTTGCTTTTCGTTTTGAGGGATTGTCTAAGTACGTAGATAGGTACTTATAATATTTTTTTCTGTGCTCATTTTACTCACCCTTTTTCGATGGCATCAACGAATCTACCACTGCTGATTCGATCAGCTCAATAATACTTGTTGAATATTCCGGCAACCACGATGATATCAATGTGGAGGGCTGGAGAGTGTCTTCGACGATGGAATAATCCTGCGCCTCCACACGAAATTCGCCTTTTTTTGGAACAAACGATATGTCAAGATTACCGATGAAGAAATTCAGTTGAAAATGGGGTAAATGTTCAAATCCGGGATCTAAAGTCATGTGTCCTCGAACATTCTTCACTTGTAGGGTGTAAACAAGGTCGTAGGATGAATATCGATTACTCCACGATTGATTGTTTGCGTACGATTCAAAATTCGATAGTCCTCTGATGGTGATATTTTTGAAATTCATGTAGACGAAAGAAATGTCCGGTAGGAGGTAATAGTAGCGTTGTTCGTTTGTCAAAAAATCGGGACAGGCTGAAATGATATGCTGTTTTGGGTTCAGGTTGAACATTTCGCCCATTAGTGCGTTGAAATTGCCTTCATCGAAGAAATAACGGCGCATTATGGATGGTAATTCCAAGCTAATCATGTACATCAACTTGAGATGTTGTTTGTATGATAATAATACAGAGTGCTTTTCTAGTTTGATGCCCTGAAATTACACATACTTATGTATACTTATTTCTTTAGTTTCAATTCTGAAAAAGTTCTCTCTTTGAATAGGTAGGTACTATAGGTACTCGTACGTATGTATGTAGTACGTACTATTTCTTTTTAAAATTCAATCATTACTTACGTGAGGGTTTTCCGAATGATCATACGATGTATTGATGGTGATATTTTCATTGCAACTTTGGTTCGCTGACAGGTTTGTTGCGATAATCGAGTAATTCTTGTATTTGTGGTCTTTTGCATCAAAATCGCTGTTGTAATAGCAATTCCAATAAGAATAAGGACATGCTGGTTCTTTTATTAATACTTGAACGGATCCTACTATCCAGTAATTCAGCTCGTCATAGAACATATGCTATCGTGAAACGTGCAGAATGATTTAATGTCAATTGCATTGATGTGTACGATAGATTAGAGCATTTTGAAAGCAGATTTTGTACACTTACGAATCGATTTTTAGGAAATTCCCAACGAATCGTATTTGGCGGGTTCCTAAACATTAGGCTACCTGTTGAGCATCCGAAAGTAAACATTGTGCTTATCTCGATTGCACTCGTATTTTCAAACGATCGTAGTTTTTGGGTATTATTAATTTTTATATTCCATCTTCGATGGTTTGTGGATTTTATGAGTATTTCCGACTCCAATTTTTCAACTAAATCAGTACTTTTGAGTAGTTTTAATATCGCATCGTTTAAAACATTAGTAAGATCGTATTTCGTGGAATCATTGCTCGCTGGCTGAGCTGCGATAATTTCTGAAACGTAAGAATGAAATAATGGCCATAAATTTCATGTGCCAAGCTTGTAAGGAAGGAATACATTTCTTTGAAACCTATATATGGTTCGTATGTACTTACCTTCGCATGTAAATAAAATAACAAAGATCAGCTTCCACGGATTGTTCATGTTGAAACTTTAAGCTCACTTTAAGAAATAGATACTCTATTTACGTGCTTAGGTACCTAGTATGTACCTAGACCTACACCTACTTATCGTTCGTTGCTCGAACTCGAAATTCAAGTTTTGAAATTTAATTTGATGGTATCTACTTATAATCTATTTTTTTAAATTGAAGTAACTTCGTTTTGAAATAATTATCGGATGGATATGTTTTCTGTAAAAACGAAGCAGAGTGTAGCCTAATCTGTTAAATCGTAGAAGCCTCTAAAATATTCAAAACTGCCAAAATAATTTAGATTTCTTTAAACATTGTTAACCACGTTCAAATAGCACAGAAATGCTGAAACGCATTGAAATCATTTAGAATTACCTACGTTGAAAAAAAAAATCATCAAAGTTATTGAAAAATTAAAATATTGTTTGAATGTTTTTTAAATGATATAAAATTGAGTACATAAACAAAATTTTTTAAAAACCAAGAAAATGATGATATGTAGAAAAATTTATTGAGTTTCAGTGAAAACTGTACAAAATATCGTAAAACGTGTTTTAAAAAGAGGACACTTGAAAAGTAGGTACCTATCTATTGAAATCGCTAAATAATAACTAAAAGCTTATGAAATTTCGGCAAAAGTTTTCAAAATTTATTAGTAACAGAAAACATTGTTAAAACACGTTTAAAAATTTGTAACAACATTTGAAAAAAAAAATGGATGAAAAGTCTTCCCTCCATGGATGAGTAGTTTTAATTTTGAATGTTTGATAGCTAATAATTTCATTGATTTCCCCCTCCTCCCACCCTCCAAAGTCTGACATAATGTCGGAAACTCAACAAAAAAAAATTCCAACGGTAATTTTAGGAAGTCGAGATATTTTTTCCGAGTTTTCAAAATTTAACCTCGCACCGTTTTATCGCTTTTCTTCAGTGTTGGAAAAAAAACGTTTTTTTTTAAAAAAGACAAAACAAACGGTTTTTTTTGTTTAAAACGTTTTTTTTTGTTTAAAACAGGGTTTTAAACTGCTGGATTCTCATGTGTTTTAAACGTGTTTTAAACATGTTTAAAATGTGTTTTAAACACGTTTTTAACAGAAATTCATTTGTTTTGGATTCAGTTTTTCAAATTTACGTTATCCAGTCATCAACTTTTAAAATGTGACGTCATAAAATAGCTATAAGGCTCAAGAAATATTAAAAAATTGAAATCAAAAAACAAAATTTGCCTTTAAAAAAAGTTTAGGAAGAAGAATGAAAATCTAAAAATTCAGTTTCTTCAATTTCACTACTTTTTCAACGAGAAATTGAAAAAAAACGTGTTTTTTTTAGGAAATTGGAGTTGAAAAAAAAACTTGTTTAAAACAAAAAAAACCATTTTAAACAGAATTTTGTTTTAAACACTGTCTGTTTTTTTCTCGACGTTTAAAACAGTGTTTTAAACGTTTTAAACATACAGTACTGTTTTAAACTGACAACACTGCTTTTCTTTAAAGTCTGACATAATTTTAGGAAGTCAACAATATTTTTTTCATGTTTTCAAATGTCTGACATAATATAGCATCTCTAAAGGTCGATCGAGTTTGTTCCAAGTTTTCAAAAGTCTGGCATTATGTCAGAAAATAAACTGGATTTTTTCCAAGTTTTCAAAAGTCAGCGTCACGCAAATTTTGGAAACATAATCAGCCCAAAAATGGAAGTAAAGTGCACAAAAAATTTCAAAACTTTGTGATTGTTTTCAGAAATTTTCCGAAGTTTGACAAATTTATGGACATTTTTTTCCAATATCTTGAAAGCAAGACAAAATATTGTGAAATCAGATTACTTCAAATTGATCAAGTTTTTCCCCAAGCTTTTAAAAGTCTGAAATGAAAGCAATAATTTTTTTTGTTGTTACTGAAATGTCAGAAATTAGTCATTTTTTCAGTCTATAAAAGTTTGAAAATACGTAATTCTAAGAATTTGTCGATCGATTTCCTTCCAAGTTTCTAAAAGTCTGACGTAGGTAATGTCAGAAATGATTTTTTTTTTTTTCAAGTTTTCAAAAGTCAGCGTGACGCGGATCATGAGTCACGCAAATGGAAAGACCCCCCCCCCCACTCAAAAAAACACCTCCACGTCAAATTTTACGACACAAAAATATAACCTTGTTACACTCATACGAAATTTGCTCATCAGTTTGTAAATAATTCAACAATATATTATTGAAAAACACACACATCAAAAAAAAAATACTCAACTAATAATACAATAATGAAAGGCATTTAGTTCACTTTGAATCACTTGAAATCAAATGTTCGTAGTTCTCAGATCATCACGTTATCGTTATTTCATCCTTTCGAAGTAAGCATTTCCTCAATACGTTGTCGATAAAACGCTGAACAAAATCATCGACCAGTTTCACCGATTGAGTACACACATCCAGTGGATAACAAACTATGGATTTCATGTTGCTGACGATACGTTGTTTCATCGTTGCCATCGTGATCAACGCAGTGTCAATTTTCCTCTTCAAATTCAATTCATCTTCGGTTAAGGTTGTACTATTTTCCGTGGGTGATACTTCAACCTATAAAATTTAATTCATTTTTAATTAAGTACTTTGATTTTTTTGAAGAGGGAAGAGGGGGGTATAATATGGCTGCTGAGGTGCTTACTTCGATATCTTGATCTGGGCTTAGTTGAAATTCGCAAGTGCCATTTTTGTCGAGGCTATCGGGCTTCACAATTGCAAAATTTACACCCTTAAAATCACAGTGGAAATTTAAAGGCAACGATTTACCCTCGCTGCCGTTCAAATGAAGTGTTCCTGTCAACATAGTATCTATGTGACGTGTAATCTGAAATTTTTGAAGGAAAAAAAATTGTATAAACATTACACAATTGATTTGAGCAGCTCTGTTGTTCATTTTGAACGTGAAACTGACAAGTTCTGGGTACCTGGGAGTTATTGAAAAATTCGCATTGGAGTTGTTTAGCTGCTTGAGGATTTGTTGATACTAATTTAATGGTGATATTTGGAAATGAAATGTGGTAATTGTATGGTTCAAGAGCGTAATTTTTCTCCTCGGTATCGATAGTTTTTTGATTGAAGGAAATCGACGATGAATCTATGTCTGTTTTTTGGATGGTTGTAAGTTTAAGTTTCAGTTTTTTCTTGGTCGGTATTTGTTTGTGCGCCAAGGGCGAATTGATATCTGCTAATTTAATTGTTGTTAGATTCGATCGCTTTGGTGTATCGGTGGCCATTTGTCTGAACCAGTTCAACGTTTCTTTGTACACATTTGGAGTGTCTATTTTTAATTCGGTTGATTCTTGACCTGTTGATATTGAAAAAGAAGTCAGTACCAATGATATGTATTATTTTTGAGCAGGAGGGAGCCAGATGTTTGTACATTTAAATTTTATGATATTTTTTGAAAAATTGGCATTCCAAAAAACCTTCAATCAACTCAACATGTGAAAAATAGGTGATAATGTACATTTCAACTTTCCAACTTGATTGAATAAACTTTGGTGAAAATTTCAACCTCCAGAGCTGGAGCCTAGCTAGAGTTGCTTAAAATGATTGAATTGTCCAAAGCCACAGCTGTTTGAAATTTTCTTTCAAAACTTTCGACTAAAACGTGAAAGGAAAATAATTATGAAAATAGGTATCCTAAATTGGTTCCTATTTTCCCAGCTTATTTTACTGAAATTTTGAATTTTTAAATTACGTGTTATGAAACTACATATTAAGCATAAAATTAATTACCTAACCCACTTTGTATTTCTTTTTGTTACAGGTGAGTTCGATTTTTCTTCGTAACTTACATGAGAGTAATACGAATGTATGTGACCAATGACCATTAAGGTGAGAACAAGTAAGTTAATCTTGTCAATTTTGTAATGAATGTGAGGAATTAGTTGGGCACTTTTTTTGGACTACTAATTTTTTGATCTTCCAAAGTAACTACTCCAAGAAAACAAGGCTCGTACTCGATAATTTTTCAAGTAACCAAATTACTCAATAAAATCCACTTTTGAAACTGGCCACAATGCATTTTCAGAGATACGATTACAAGGTCCTGCCTTTTGCAAAAATAGTCAAAGTCCACCTTTTTTGCCAAAAACAGCAAAAAAATGTCACCTTTTCTAAAAATTTCCAAACAATCTCGTTTCTGGCTAAGATTTGTCACTTTTTTGCAAAAAAATCATAAAAAGTACCTGCTCAGTTTTTTCCTAAAAAGTAACCAAAAGTCTCACTTTTTAAACGAAAAAATAATACAAAAAAGTCTCTCTTTTAACCAAGATTCCGAAAAAGTACCATTTTTTTGCCAACAGGTAATATTGCTAAAAATTTGTGATTTTTGCTAAAATTGTGATTTTTGCTTTTTGCCTAAAACTGTAAACAATTTTGTGTTTTTTCCCAAAAATCCCAAAAAGATTTTTTTCACTTATTTTTTTTTAGGAATAGCCCGAAAAGCTTAAAATGCATTTTCTAAGAATCCCAAAAAGATCTTTTTCACCAATTTTTTTTTTCAGAATAGCCCAAATACGTATTGCCAAAAATTCTTGTACATATTTGCCCGAAATTGCCGAAAATTACCACTTTTTTGTCAATAACTCCCGAAAAGCCATGCTTTTCGCTGAGATTGTTAAAATGCATTTTTCCAAAAATCGTGAAAAATTCTCATTTTTTATCACTCAAAATAAGTTGTTTTTTTGGCGAAAATTGCTAGAAAACCATCTCTTTTGTTACAATTGTCAGTTTCGTTTTATTTTGCCAAAAATTGTATAAATCTTCACTGTATGCCAAAAATTGTCAATAAATCTCAATTTTTCATCAAAAAGTTTCAAAAAAGTTCAACTTTTAAAATTAAAAATCAGATTATTTAAATTCGCAATGTTCTGTTTTTCTTTTGGTGATTTTTTTTGTTGATACATATTTAGTTACTTTTTTGAGCTTTTTTGACTGCTGAAAATACTTTTTTTCTGATAAAAAAACTAGTACGAGCCCTGGGAAAATATGTAATACCCTTCTTTCAGAATGAGTAGGTAGAATTCAGAGCTTATAGAAAAATACAGATAAAAATCATCTGTCTGTATGATTGTCAATCTCTGCTATTTTTTCAAAAAAAAAAAAAAAAAAAAAAAAAATGGAGTTTGAGTCGATCTTTGATGAAAAGCTTTAAATCATTGATAATTTTGTTGCTTAAAACTTGATTACTTTATATGTAAAAATATGTCATTGATTGTAACTTTTCTGAATTTTCTTCAATCGTTAAGAAGAGTTTGAGGAACTCATCAGACAGCCATTTCTCAAAAACCAGTGTCTTAAAAATTTTGGACAAGCTTGCTTCCCTCTCAAAAAACTTCAGTATTTGTCCATGTCGAAATGACCAGCAATAATTCACTAATAAATTCATTAATTTACCAGTTTACCAAAAGTTACCAGTTTTTTACCAAAAATTACCAGTAATTTACCAAAAATTACCAGTAATTTACCAAAAATTATCAGTAATTTAGAATACCAAAAATTAACAGTAATTTAGAATACCAAAAATTACCAGTATAATTACCAAATTTATCAAAAATTCCCTGTACCTAATTTACAAAAAAAAATAATTACCAATTATTCGCAATGATTAAATTGATAATTACCTACTAGTAATTTACCAAAAATTGACAGTAATTTACTAGAAATTCATTACCAATCATTTGCCGAAACATTATCAGGGATTTACCAAAAATTACTGGTAACTGACCAAAAGTTGCATTTTTTCAGTAAAACCATCAGGCTTCAAAGTAAGCCGAGTACACCTTTTTTTGCTTACTTTTTGGCTTCCAAACATAGGAAAAATTGAACACGAGGAAACTAACCTCCCTCCGTCTGGTAAGCAGGAAACTAATGCAGAGCTCAAGTAGGTAACTATCTTCATCTTCGCATACTTTTTGGATCAAAGAGGCAAGCATTTTTTTTTCAATTTTGCTCTACAATTTCAACTTTGCATTTTTCAAAAACCACAAAAGGCAGAGAATTGCACTTTGTAGCTCCGAGTAGGGCCTGGTCCAAAGTTAGGCAAATCTATCTGCTTCTGGTGTGAATCAGTTGCCTACTTACCCGGTGGAAGGAGGTCAGTTTGACAGTTACCTATGTAATACCCTGTATATGATTTGGTAGCATGGCATGGTTATCTATTGAATTAGCCTGTAAATCTCAATTTCATAAACTTGAAAAAATTGATCAACTCAAACTGTTTCTTGGATCTCAGAACGCCTGATTCAGTGAAAATCTCCCTAGGCTTTCTTATCAGGTCAATCAGGTAACTTACTTCGTATCGATGGCATTATCGAAGACCCAACAACTGCTCCAAACAGCAGCTCTGTACAATGCGATAATTTCGATAAATGAAGCACTTTGAACATTCTTATTCTCAGGCTCATCCCAGTTACTCGATACATGAGCATACGAACACTTATGGATTTACGTTTCTCGTCCAAGGTTATCGATAACTGATTTGCGCTGAAATTCATTTTCAAAGGGGGCACATCTGTCAATCCATGATCCCAGTTCATGCTTCCTTCGATATTCTTAACCACTAAAGTACTACGAGTAGAAGTACGATTGGTATTTTCAAGCTCGCCGTTTGGTTGAACTAGCAACGAATGGTAATTCCAGAGGCCTCGAATCTTGATGTTAGTCAAATCGAACCCGAGCAGGGAAAAATTCGGTATGAAGAAGTAATACTGTTCTTCGTTGTCTTTCAGGTCGACAACGCGGTTTGAAATGATTTCATTCTGATTGGGTAGTCGATGAAAAGTTTCAGTTAGAAGAGGCATCAGTTTTTTATTACCGTTGATGTTATCGATTATTAAGGAAGGTATCAGGAGTTTTGTTTTATTTATCAGCGTTTCTCGTACGTTCTGAGCTATGTGTACTTTTGAAGAGGGTTCTATTCCTTTTATCAGCTCTTCTAGCAGGATGTACGGAGAGCTTATGTTGGTTTCGTCGTAGTCCCATTGTTGTAGTCGTAGCTGTAATAATGGTTAGAATATTATTCACTTTCATATTTATCCAGTTGTCTATTCTTGATAGAAAAACTAAATATTTTAAGATATCTCCATAGATTTTTTAAAGGGGTTTGAATATTTTTGGGGGAAATGAAAACCATTCTAAAATTTTCAGAACTACTGACAATGGAATGATAAGTAAATTCCATATCTCTGAATCCCTCCCTCCTCACAAATTCAAAGAATTCACAACTCTTACTTGATTATCGACCACATCTCCTTCGATTCTGATTGTAAATTCTTCTTCGCATCTTCTTACGATTACTCTGGCATCTTTGTATTCTAATCTAGCTCGAAACCAAGCATTGGTCTTCTGTGGCTCAATGCCTATGTATCCGTATATTCTGAACAATAACTTCGTACTCCTTAGCTCCTAGAATAAAAACAGTCCCAAAAATTATTTCGAGTGCCTCCTCAGATAGGAACGAGGTAGATGAAACTATCGCGATTTTTTGTAAACTGATTTTTATACCAATTCATTTGTGGTAAAATTGTATAATATGGACGGTTTCGCAGTTTTTATTTCAGGCTCGGTCAATTTATCGCTCGTTATTCTTCGTATTTCGATGTTGTGGAAAAAAATCCTGTCTTGGAATGGTTCCTGCTTGAGAGTGTTTTCCATTTCGTAGGTGCTTCTGTGGTACTTCATTTCTTCGATTAGATTTTTCACCGTTTGTACGTCGATATTTTGTTTTAATAATTCCGCGATGGAATTATTTAACGTTGTTGTGATATCATAATGGTCTTCAGTTGGAGGATCTTGTGTGTGGGATGTTATTGAAATGATTTCTGAAACAGAAATGTGATGAAAGGGAATTAATCAAGTGTAATTATGACGATTTAGGTTATTATTTTTTTTTTTTTGAATTGAGAATTTAATTGGGTAGATAAATACTAGATGTGCTAAGATGATTACGTATAGGTAAAGCAATTTATTAATACTCAGAATTACCTTTTAAAAAGCAGAAACCCAGCAGAAATGCCTCCGTTGTGAAATACATGCTGCACAATCACAATCATACTTTGAATGACGCTACCGCTTCGATAACGTGATGAATATTTTTGGCTATTTACCTAGACCTATCTAACATTTTGATAAAGTAGGTTATCTTGATGTATATTTTCGATATGAGGTAGATTATTATATCTACTCACTTTTTAGTGTTCGATAATATCTCAGTGGTAAGATCAAGTATGCCAAATATTGAATACCTTGGTTCAGTCGAAGCTTGATGATTTCAATTTATTACTCGTATTTTAAGTATCGACCAAATGTTTCTGTTGTTATTTATTTTTTTGATGAAATTTTGATGAAACTCTTCATTTATGCAGAGTTTTTTACTGATCAATAAAATTTCATTTTCAATCTCATTTTGAATTCGAAACTGTGTGATTTTATAATCATAACAGTAGATTGGCTTCGAATTTTATGATTTTAGTGCTTCATTAATTTAGTCTTTATGGGTAATAATGTTCGGGCCTTCATTTGTGTAATCATCCGAGGAAAGTTCATGTACTGAGGTAAAAATTGATATTTTTTGAACTTTTTTTTTGGATCGTAATCCTAATAAGCTCGTTTCTATGAGGATAAAATATATAGAAATTAAATTTGATAATCGAAATTATCACAATTTGATCGATAGGTAAAATCGTTTCGATTTTGAAATTATCTTGAAATTTAATCAAAATTGTAAAGGTTTTGTGCTCTTTCCTCCCCCTCCCCCCACCGGTACAAAAATTTTACGATATTATTTTGAGAATTTTGAGGTGAAAAATTGTAATTTTTTGAAATTTTTGGATTCATCCAACATTACGAAAAGTTGAGCTTTTATCTTGAAAGTTCGGTGTAGAGCTTTCAAGGGTATTATGACAGAACTTTAATCTTCTGTGTCTGATCGGGTCTTCTCCAAATTCACCCAGTACAGAGAAATGAATTGCATACCCAGTTCGCCGTAAATTTGAACGGCGTATTTACGGCGAACTGAGTATGCAATTCTATTAACACCAAACCTCCTCCAGCCAATTGAAGCTGGACGTGTACAAATCGGGTCCCTTTGATTGCGCTCTCGAGTCAGACTTTTTACAATTTTTTTTGTGGCCTTCTGGAAATTTTTATTTTAATCCTCTTAAAAGTGATGTGGAGGGGAGAGGTCTCAAAATTTTCACACATTTGTGATTTCCTTGTGAAACCGCTGCTTTTGGATCTTTAGATTGGTTGGAGTGGCTCATAAGTTATCTCTATCAAAAAGTCAGAGAGACTATCACTACAAATAGACCCAGACGGAATGGCCATCTCAGACAACCCTTCTGAAATCCAAAAATTCATAGTCTTACTAAAAAACACCAATCTAATAAATCAAATCTAAACCTTTATTTTCGCAGGTGTGATAATCTTAAAACTAAAAACATCATTAAAAAAATACGACTACCATTTCGCACGTATCGCCTCAGTGGGGCTTTTACATACCTGTGATGTTTTTATAAATCTAGAAAGAAAATTCGAACGGCCCTCAGAAGCCAGAAAAATAAGTAAATGATCTAGGAAGGCCAGAAAAGAAACCAGACGGGTCTTTTAAGAGCTAGACAGTCGAGTCAATGACTTTATGAGGCCCAACAGACAGCCAGATGGCCTCCAAGAGCTCGACAGACGCGTCAATGACCTTGGAAGGCCCGGCAGGAAGTCAAACAGCATTCAGAAGCCAGACAGACGGGTCAATGACCTGAGGAGGCCTGGCAAGAAGCCAGACAGTCTTTAAGAGCCAGCAGTAGACAGGGCAATGACCCGATGAGGACAGAAAGGAAGCCAGACAGCCTTCTGGAGATCAACAGACGCATCAATGACCTTGGAAGGTCAGGCAGAAAGTCAAACGGCCTTCAAGAGCCAGGCAGACGGGTCAATGACCTGATAAGGGTAGACAGGAAACCGTACGATCTTCCAAGAGCCAGACATATATAGGTCAATGACCTTAGAAGACCAGAAAAGAAGCCAGACGGACTTCAGGAACCACACAGACAGGTCAATGTTCCTACTGAGGAGCCCAAACAGAAAGACAGGCTGCCTTCAGAAGCCAGCCAGATGGGTCAATGACCTGAAGAGGCCTGATAAGAAGCCAGGCAGTCTTTAAGAGCTAGCGACAGACAGGTCAATGACCTTATGAGGCCAGAAAGGAAGCCATACAGCCTACAGAAGCTCGACAGACGCATCAATCACTTTGAAAGGCCAGACAGGAAGTCAAACGGCCTTCAGAAGCCAGATAAGCGAGTCAATGACCTGATGAGGGTAGACAGGAAGTCAGACGACCTTCCAGGAGCCAGACAGATGGATCAATGACCTTGAAAGGCCAGACAGGAGGCCAGACAGACTTCAGGAACCACACAGACAAGTCAATGTACCTACTGAGGAGCCCGAACAGAAAGACAGGCGTCCTTCAAAAGCCAGCCAGATGGATCAATGACCTGAAGAGGCCTGATAAAAAGCCAGACAGTCTTTAAGAGCTAGCGATAGACAGGTCAATGACCACAGACGCATCAATGACCTTGAAAGGCCAGACAGGAAGTCAAACGGCCTTCAGAAGCCAGACAGACGGGTCAATGACCTGATGATGGTAGACATGAAGCCGGACGACCTTCCAGGAGCTCGACAGACGCATCAATGACCTTAGAAGACCAGACAGGAAGCCAGACCGACTTCAAGAACCACACAGATAAGTCAATGTACCTACTGAGGACCCGATGTGCAAGCGTGTCTGTAAAAATCGGACACAACAGTACACAAATCCAGTAAAACGGACATTTTGTGTCTGTTTTCAAAACAATACGCATTGTGTAGTGAAAACCAGACACTATGTGACTGTAAAACCAGTAAAATGTTCACAATGTGACCGCCTGCTGATGGAATGGTTGCCTATCTCAAATGTATGTTGAGTTGCACATCATTTTCGTTATCACAGTAAAATGAAATAGCTTTTAGGAGTCTGATATGTAGGTACATATTAGCCATTAGGTACAGATAACGCAAATTTCAAAGCTCCATCATATTTTTTGTGGGGGTTGTTTGAATGTTTGCAACTTCAGTTTTTAAGTAATACCTAGTGTCACCCATTTTTTACATTTTTTTCGGACTTGGTTAACAATTTAATTTAGGCTCTCCATTAAAAAGTTAATTACAAAAATTTGGAAAACATTATTTTTTGACTCGAAAAAAAACTCCCAAAAATTTGATTCCCACAAACCCTTAATGATTTGTATTTTTTTATTATTATTCGTTTGGATATCTGCGTAGATATGCAATTATGTATCTATCATTTTTTTAAATGTGAAGCACTTTTGGGGAAAAAATGTACTTTATTCATTTTTCATAGATTACAAAATATACCTAGGCCTATTACTTACTTTGGGATAGAAAAATAATATTTATAGGTAGTGTTAGTATGAAAAGAAAGGAGGTACCTAGACCTACCTACAGTTTTGCTGGAAATGTTCCTCAAATAACACAATTTCTTATTTAAAAATTATTTCACCCATTTGAAAGTATCACACACTGCTTAACACACCTCAAAAAATTTGAAAAATTATTTCCTACAGATGCATATTTTTGAGGGATAAATTATTTCAAAATTGATCTAAAAAAATTATCTCCTTAAGGAGACTCAATAGGCGAATATGCATAATTTAATACCTATTTCTAAACCTTCACTAGTGGTGTACTCCTGTAAATGAAGTTTTGAAACATCCCTTTACGCGGGGTAGGAGGAGACCATCAGCAACCAAACTAAACATCCAAGAGAAAGTAGAGAGGAAACCGGTTCTGTCACTATATGTATCTGTGCAACTACCCTAAACAGTTTACAGTACAGGTTAGGTTTTAGGATGGAATTCGTCTTATTGTTATTGTTGGTAGTTCCACACAAAAGAATCTTTTTTTCTTTTGTTGGGCTATTGATTGTGAGAATTGCCTACACATTTGTAATAGGAGATATGCAAAAAACAGACACATTGTGTCTGAAAAACCGGAAAAAAACAGACACAAACAGCCACAAATCCGCGGACACAGCAGACACATTGTGTCGACGTTTTTGCACATTGGGGAGTCTGAACAGAAAGACAGCCGGTCTTCAGGAGCCAGACAGATGGGTCAATGACCTCCGTAGACCAGACATGATGCCAGACAGACAGGTCAGTGCCCTTGGAAGTCTAGACAGGAAGCCAGACGGCCTTCAGAATTCAAACAGACGGCTCAATGGTCTTGAGAGGCCCTATAGTCAGGGAGTCAAAATGATTGAGCTTATTTCCGGTGTCAGATTCTCGCCATATCGCACCATATTCTCGAAAATGGTCCATTTTTGGGCTCAAAACCACCATTCAAATCAAATCAAATCAAATTTTCGTTTTGAACATGAAAATAGGTAACCTTATTGGTACTGAGACTGATAGATATGATTTAATTTACCCTACCTTCAAATTGTTGAGTAATTCGCATTGAACTTGTTCAGGATAAGACTGATCACTCGTCGTGAGTTTAAACTATCTGAAAATACGCCATACAAAGAACTGAACGAACCACAATTCATTTTAAATTTTTTTATACAAAAATGCAGAATAAATTAAGTTATAAAAAATGTAACAGCAATTGACCAGAAAATAAATTAATTGAATAGGTGGTCTTCTATGTATCATGTTCATCATATCACGGTGGTGTTAGTTTTTCTTTGAAGGGAACACTTTTTCAATACTTTGTCGACGAAACCCGTGAAATATTCTTTGACCATTTTCGCAGATTGCGAGCAAACATCCAACGATGAACAAATCGCCGGTTTCACGATTGGTCTTACGATCTGCACGAGATGGTCTCTTTTTTTAACGATCTCCGTCAATACTGCTTCGATTTTTTCGTTCATTTTCAACTGTTGCAACGATCTCTTTATAATGTTTATTTTGGGTATCGATGGCGACGACGTGACCTACAAATCAACAAAATAATTAATTTAGTTTAAGAGATCTTCTACGGCTCCTTCAGCTCCCTGTTGGTATTACGTTGTACTTACATCGATAATCTGATTGACTTGTATTTGAAAATGGCACGAATCGTTCTCTTGGGAAGTATTCGATTTGATTATGGAAATATTAACAGAACTGACATTGGCGTGAAATTTAATACCAGTCGGATCAGACGAGTTATTTTTTCCATCCAGCAGAACGTTAATACTCTGAGCGAACTGTAATTATATTGGTTTAATTTTTGATTTTACTTTGAACATGAAAATCTTATTTGCATGCTTTAATTTACCCTACCTTCAAATTGTTGAGTAATTCGCATTGAACTTGCTCAGGGTAAGACTGATCACTCGTCATGAGTTTAATTTTGACATCGTTGAATGAAATGAAATAATCGAGCTGTTCTTTCGTGGGCTGGAGCGGAGTAGAAGGTTCCTCGGTGGTGGTTTGATCATCTTGTGGCAGACTCTCGTTCTGAGGCAGTTGTTCAGAGGGTGTTGGTGACTCTGTGGTCGTGATGGTTATTGTAGTCTTCTCTTCAGACTGCTGTGGTGATGTCGTCTCAGTGATAATTTGTTTGATCGTAGTTGTCTCTTCTGACTGTTGTGGTGACGTTTCAGTGATGATTTGTTTGATCGTTGTTGTCTCTTCTGACTGATGTGGTGACGTTTCAGTGATGATTTGTTTGATCGTAGTTGTCTCTGTTAATTGCGGTGATAGTGTTTCGATGATAATTTTTTGGGTTGTGGTTTCCATCTCGGCTATGGTCGGACTTGGTCTCAGTCTCATTGTTCTCTGGACTATTTAACGAATGGAAAAAAAATACACAAATAGGTAAGTATGAATTCTTGCCAAGTTATCGAATATCATCGAACGAAAACTCAAAAACTCAAATACTTTACTCACAATCCATCGAAGGCAGAATCGAAGACGCAATACATAACTCCAAAAGATCCACAATTACCCCCGCATGCCGCTCATCCAACTCTTGTTGGAATTTCGTACTAATAACCGTATAATTTCGAGCCGCCACACTTACACGATTGGTTTCCCAGCTCACTGATATACTCAACGAATCGAAACGAAACTCCAACTGCGAAATCGAGCCTTCAGCTTGAATTTCGTTAAACAGAGAAATACTACCTCGAATATTGCCAATTTGCAGAATGTAAGTGAGAGGATTCTCGGTGAAATTGAACGATTGGAAATTCGATAATCCTGCGATGGTGTAATCCTTCAAAGTGAACCCGGCGAAATTCCCGATCGGTATTAGATAGTGATACTGGTATTCGTGAGTGTGAAAATCTCTGTGTTTCGATGTGATTCGTGTTTTCAGCAGGTTATCGTAGATTTTATTTAATGATTGGACGAATTTTTCGTTACGGTTCATGTTTTCGTGTAATACCAAGGGTAGAAATTGTTTGAACATTGGTTCTAGACTTGTGGTGAGCTGAAAAGGGTATTTTGTGTGAGAAAGTAGATATCGCTCTAAATCAAAATTATACTAGGTAGGCCCTAGGTAAGTAGGTAAGTCATTTCGTGTCAAGACGAACCATTTCTGTTTTTAGGTGTAAGGAAATTTTGGAATAATTGTGTTCCTGCGTAGCTCCTTTTTTCCAGAGGTAACCTCAAATTATTATAATTCAAAAAAATAATCAATTCATGAGAAGAGAAAATTTAATCCTCGATTTCGATCATTGTAAGAAGTGATCAATCTTCTCAAATTCGTTTTTTTTCGATTAGCAAAAATTTTACAAATTATGTTTTTAAGGGTGTAGTTTAGCTTCTAAAAATCCGAGAAAATAGGTAATGGGAAATTTTTATTGAAAAATATTTGGCTGCCAAATCGAGAGTTGAAAATTTTTCTTTTTTATTTTATCAGTAGACAAATAACTGATTTGTTCGCGAACGAAAAATTGAATAATTATTGAGAATTTCTGAATTTATTTTAAACAAATTATTGAAAATTGTGCGTGCGCATTTTCCCATTAACTGTTGCCATTTGTTGCACTCACACTCATACACGTTGTTATTTATTCATACGTATGAAGCGTTGCCAAATCGAATTTTTCGTTTCATTTAGAAAAATTTCCAAAATAATTCTAATTTTTGATAGTTACGAAGAAAATAATTTCTCTTGCGCGAAGCCGGGCCAAGCGCGTCACCACTTTTTCTCCGCGACGTTGTCGTAGAAAAGTATAACCAACGCGCTCGGCCGGAGAGTTAATTTTCATTTTCATTCAATGCCAGTTCTAATGTGCCATAATATTGGATGAATGCATTCACGAAGTATTTTTAATAAATGGAGGAGTTGTTTGATTTTCCTCATGATTTTTTTCAATTTTTTAAAATTTAATATTCTGACAAATTTCTTATAAAAAGTTTTTTTTTTTCGTGGGGGTACGCAGTGCCTCCGAAGTAAATTTCAAAAATATGAAAAAACTTTATTAAAAAACTACTTTCTGAGAATTTTGACTGAAGAACATTTCAAATTTTCATCAATTCACCAAAAATTGACACTCTATGACAATTTTGTCAAAAAACGAGAGTCTTTTGACAATTTTGGCGAAAACAGGTTTTTTTAGCCAACCTTCACAAGAACAGGAATGTTTGACAATTTTGGCAAAAATTGACCCTTTTTGAGAATTTTACCAAGATGATCACTTTTTGACAATTTTGACTAAAATGGATAGTTTTTGATTATTTGAGCCAAAAATCGACGCTTTTTGACAACTTTTTCAAAAAAATACACTTTTTAACTTGGGCAAATTTGGCAACAAAACTACAGACTGGAGGGGACACCTCAAGAGTGGTTTTTTGACCAGCTTTTTTTCATAATAAAAATATCCAAAAATCAAAAATTTCTCGTTTGCGAGAAAATTATTGAAAAATGCGCAAATCGCTGTATTTTGTCATTAATCAAGCCCTCGAGGGAGAATTTCCCCATTTCCAGCCTTTCTGGAGCCCCTGGAGAAATTGAAAAATCGCGCTGGAGGCTCCAGAATTGCTGGAAATGGTGACATTCGCCCTCGTGGGGTTAGTTCATGACAAAATACTGTGATTCGCGCAAATTTCAAAAATTTTCTAGTAATCGAGAAACTTTTGATTTTTTTGGATTTTTCATTTGAAAAAAAGCTGGTCAAAAAACCACTCTTGAGGTATCTCATCCAGAATCGGCTGAAATGTGGATGAATTCGTTAAACAGGTCGAGTATGACACACAACTCGATTTTCAGCTGCCTAACTTCATATTCACGTCTTCTGGAGCAAATTTAAAATTCTGGAGAAATTGAAAAATCGCGCTGAAGGCTCCAGAATGGCTGGAAATGCCTAAATTTGGATTTGGGGGGTTAATATCGGTTTTTTAGGTCTTATTTCGAACATTTTTACTGATCAATTACGTACTTTTTTTTAAAAAAGCATAAATCACCAAAATAGTCAATTTTGGATTTTTAAAAATTTGCCAAAAATCGAAAAATAAACTTGAGCAGCTGAAAATTTGGTTTTGGGAGTTTTAGAACATGCTCTTTCCAAAAATCGCGGCCCCGTTCAAATCGGAGGCACGGAGGCGGGCACCTCAAGAGGTTCCCTTGTCAGTCACATACCCATTACCCATACCTATGGTGTTGATCAGTGACCTCTTTCCGCGACTTTGATCTTCAAGAACTTTTGAACACTGAGAGGTAGAGCTTGGGGTAAAAAAGTGTTTCAAAGAGGATAAAATTACGAGCATTTTCACATTTTGCATTACTCAAATACCTATGCGTCCACTCAAAATTTTGAGTAATTTTAGTTCAAATTTCAATATTTACCTACTACCCGCAGCTGGTTTTTTGTCTGGTTTTCGCAACTTTAAACTTCGAAAGCTTTTAAATGGTCATAGGTAGAGCTTTGGGTAAAAAAGCATTTTAAAGAGGATAATTCTTCGAAAATGCTCAAAAAAAAAACAGTTTTGTCGTTATCAAAATTGAACAAGAATAGCAAAAAAATTGTTGAAAGTTCTTCAACCATAAGTCAAAGCTCTAAAAACACTGTGTATGTACTTTCAAAAAATGAATTAAATTCTATCACAAATCTCAAAAACAATAAAATTGCTGAAGATCATTGAAGAAAGGATAACATTGTTGTCAAGTACAAAGATAAAATTTGCAAAAATTCTTTAAAACATCGTTAAAATTATCTAACAACATGAAAATCACAAAAAAAATTCTGAATATTTAACAACATTCGCCTAAAATTCATGAAGAAGTGTTGAAGATGTGTGTAGAAACACTCAAAAAAGCATTAAAATTACCCAATCATCAATCAGTGAGAAATGAAAATCATCAAAAAAGGATGAAATTTCAGTAAAATTACAAAAAATACAAACAAAATCTAGTAAAACTTCGCCTATTGAGAAGACGTTCAACTGTAACTGAAAACCAAACCCGTATTGAATTGTTTTTTTGCCCATTTTTGTCATATTGGTTTCCAGAGATCAAACTTTGAACTTTGAGAAATAAAGTACACTCACAAGATGTTGGCATTTTGGGAAAGTTCACAAGATATTAAATTTTTGAAATGAAATAATGAGAGGTATAATTTTGAGATTTTCAGTTTGTTCAAAGTTGGTAAATTTTTTCACTTACTTTGAATCTTAATAAATGAAAGTCGATAAGCACCCCACATATAAACTTGAGCGAATAAAAAATGTAAGCAAGCAGGTAGTAGGTAAAGTACATGGTTTATTTGTTGTTGAAACGATGTGAAATTCATTTCGGAATACATTGATGAAAATTATTAATTATATCAAGAATAAATGCAATTTGTTTTTACTTCGAAGTGATAATTTGATAACTTTACAAAATTGTTTTTGATTTTGAGTTACAATAAATGTGGCCAGAAGGGTTTATGATGAAAAGAACGAGAAATACCATTCTCAAAATGCAAAAATTGCAAAAACTGCACAAACGCTCCCTTTATTGAAAATTCTTCAACTAAAATATGTAAACAAACCATTAACAAACGCAAATTTGTCTACTGTCATGGCGACGTTGATCTATAAAAAGTCGGCAAAATAGTGTTCGTATTTTCCATTTTTCACGCTCAAAAATGATCAAATAATGTTCATTTTTGGATATGTTGTTTAGAAAGGTTATATCTCGGCGAGTACAAGCTCGGTTTTTTGAAATATTGTCTCATAAATGAATAATGCTCTCATGAAAATGACCCTAAATTACGTAAGTTTAAATCCAATTTATTTTTATTCTAAAGCAAATTTTAAAAAAACAGCTCTGTACTCGCCGAGATATAACCTTTCTAAACAACATATCCAAAAATGAAGCAGATCCATTCGTCCATTTTTGTGTAATTTGGAAAATAGAATTCGTCATATTTTACCTACTCGTTTACCTACTAAACTACACCCTTAAAAAGGGAAGGAGTAATCTATCGATCGTTTCAAGTTCGAAACTAAATTATGTACATTTTTTCATCAGAAATCAATCATTTGAAAATCGATTTTTTCGATTTTCGATTTAGATCGTGAGCAGTGATCGGTTTTTTCAAATTCAAAATTTTTTTAATTGACAGAACTTTGACAATTTTTTTTTTAATCGATTGATAAAAAATGAATTGTATAAAATTCTATTTTTTCGATCTATAAAATTTTTCGATTTTCGATTTCGATCGTAAGAAGTGATTGATGTTTTCAAATTCGACTATTACATTTTTCATCAAAAATTGATCTCTTAAAAATCGATTTTTTCGATTTTCGATTTGGATCGTGAGCAGTGATCGGACTTTGCTAATTCGATGTTTTTTTTAATTGGCAAAAATCTGACCAATTCTTAATTTTTGCATCAAAAAGTCAAAAACTGATCTTCTGAATATCAATTTTTTCGATCTGTGGAGTTTTTTAGATTTTCGATTTAGATCGTGAGCAATGATAGGTTTTTTTTCAATTCAGCATTTTTCTAATTGGAAAAAATTTGACAAATCCTTTTTTTAAAAAATCGATCGATCAAAAATGACTTTTCACAAAAATTGATCTTTTAAAATTCAATTTTTTCGATCTATAGATTTTTCGATTTTTTATTTCGATCCCAAGAAGTGATTGATCTTTCAAATTCGGCTATTACATTTTTTTTTATCAAAAATTGATCTTTTGAAAATCGATTTTTTCGATCTGTTGACTTTTTCGATTTTCGATTTAGATCGTGGGCAGTGATCGGTATTTTCAAATTCGGAATTTTTTGATTGCCAAAAATTTGACAAATTCTTTTACAAAAATCTAGCGATCAAAAGATCAAAAATTAATTTTTTGAAATTCTATTTTATCGATTTAAAACTTTTTCGATTTTTGATTTCTATTACAAGAAGTGATTGACCTTTTCAAATTCGTCTACTTTTTTTAGTTGGCAAAAATTTGACCAAAATCACAGTATCTCTTCAAAAATTGGCTTTCGTAGAAATCGATTTTTTTCGATTGACTTTTTTGATTTTTGATTTCGATTATGAGCAGTGATCAATCTTTTCTTTGTATTTTAGAAAAATTTTAAGTATTTTATTTTCTGAAATGAATATTTTTGAGCGATTGATTAAAATTTGTTCAAAATGACCTATTTTCAAAAATTGATCCCTTAAAATTCATGTTTTTCGATTTATTGACAGTTTTGATTTTTGATTTCGATCATAGACAATGATCGATTTTTGTCAAAGTCGTGTTTTTTTGATTGGTATAAATGTGACCAAAATTAGGTCTACATTTTTTCAATTTCCAAAAATTCGATTTTTTTTTCTATATCATATTGTTTTTTTGATTTTTTATTTTAATCATAAGAGTGATCTGTCTCTTCTGAGACCATCTTCGATTGACCTATCTTTTCAAAAATCATCAAAGAGTGATCGATCTTCTCAAATTTGTTTGTTTTTAAATTTGCAATTTGATCAAGACGTAATAAGAATACATGGTTACTGGTCTCAACTTCGGTTTTGATGTTTTGATTTTTGGTAAATAAACAGTTCAGATGGTTTGGATCGTAGATAATTCTACTTATAGTTCATTATGGTACAAATATTATTACTTAAGAGTACATTTTTTTTCTTCAAAAACTTTCGATTTTGATCTTAAGAAGAGATCGTTTTTTTTTCAAATTCGCCTATTTTTTGTTCGGCAAAAAATTGATCAAAGTTATAGATCTTTTTGTGAAAATCCTGTCTTTTGAAAATGAAGAGTGATATTCCAAAACTCGCTTTGTCCATTTTCACAACTTTTCAGGAAAGAGGAAAAACAGTTTTCCTTTAAACGCATAAATTGGCTTTTTAGGCGAGTTTAGCACTTTATTTGGGTGGATTTATGATGTAGGAGAGTGGGTATACACTTCATCCACTAAATACTGCTGAAAAAAATTTCAATAAAAATGGACAAAGTGCGTTTTGGAACATTATTTTTTTTTTAATTTTTAGTGAATTGGCTATTTAGGTGAGTTTAACACCTCATTTTGGTAGGTTTATGATGTAGGAATGTGAGTTAATACTTCATCTACCAGGTACTGCTGAAAACCCAACTTCGATAAAAATGGACAAAGCTAGTTTTGGAATATCACTCTTCAAATGAATTTTGGATTTTCCGTTTCAATCATAGGAGTGATCGATTTATTCAAATCAGATTGTTTTTTTGTTTGGCGAAAATTTGAGTAAGTAAGTTTGCATTTTTTTTCTTTAAAATCGACATTTTGAAAATTATTTTTTTTGATTTATCGAACTTCGCATTTTTAATTTCGATAACAAGAAATGGAGATCTAGCTTGCAATTAAGTAGAATACAGCTCGAAAGAAAATATCCCTGTTCTTCACGAATTTGGCCATTGAAGTATCGAAATAGCACGGATGGCTTGAAGTGGTTCACCTTCGGTCTTATTCTATGAAATGACTCGGTAAAGTGTGATTTAGGCCTATTCTCATCTAAGAGTAAGCTATCTACCTGCATCCCATAATGTTCAGTGGTTTCTTTGATGTCGATTCGCAAATCACCATAATGATGGTATATGTCAATCAATTGATCTGACCCTTTGACTGCGGTTATCAAATAGTCTGTAAAATTCATCTCGGCGCGGAAAAGCCAAATTTTGTGAGCACAAGATCCTGCTAGAACTCGTCCTCTAAGCTGCACTCTGAACTGAGGATTGTGCATATGCTGAAACATTATCATTTTATGTTGAAAGTTTGGCTAAAAAATTTTAGAAACAAAACTCAGTAATTTTCCATGATTGAGTCTCTCTTGAAAAAAATTTTGAGGTGCATGCATACTACATTAGTGAAAAATGTTAGGTAGGTACGAATTCTAATTAGTAATTATTAGATTTTATCATGTAAGTACGTACTATTTTCTTTTCCTGAAATTCGTAACTGATGCGAGTTGCTTCTGCATGAACGTAGGTCAGTTGAATACTATCAAATGTGGCAGTGATATTTTCACAAGTAAAGGGTCCTTCAGAGAGCACTTCTTTATTCTCTATGGTTTTAATTAATCGTTGCACATTTTCCGATTCGACGCTTTGGAATATTTCGACGATGGTTTCATTCAAAGGGTGTGTTATGTCATAATTTTCCGCTGAGCTGGAATCTGTTTCTGAGGATGTCAATAATTGTTCTGAAACTAAGTATTTGAAACTCGACTTAATTCGATTTCGATTACCATTTAAACGTTGAACTATAAAAATTATATGCTTGAAAATTACGTACCTTTTAGAATGAATAAAATCAGAAATAGAACCTTTGCTATGAATTTCATGACGTCTGGAAACGTGCTTCAGAAACGGAAGCTTACTCAGATAATCACATACCTACTTTAGCGATAAATCGCTATAAACTGTTTTGAAATACCTACGAAGATAGTATTTAAAGCCTCGTCGATTTGATCTCAGATAAGTTATCGTGATGATTCGAATTTTAATGACCATTTTAATTGGCAAGTACGTAGACCTGCACGATTACTTAGTATGTACAAGAATAATATCACTTTGTTCTATCGTTGAGAAATACATACTCGTATTTTGACGCGAAGATGTGGTAAAATAATTTCCCAGTAATGAACCACATACGTACGTAGGTACGTACTTGGAACTCGGAAGTGGAAAATATTTTGAGATTATAATCTTTCTGAGCTAGGAGAGGATCTAGGAAAAAAATGAAGCAAGATTTTTCTTGAGAGGAAAAGAATAATTTACCAATAATAATGCAGTAAATACAAAAACTGAATTTTCGACCACGCCACCTACTTTCTCAGAGAAGTCAAAAAGTTCCATGGAACAATTGCTCATCTCCAAAATTTAAATATGTTGAAGGCAAATTAAGTTTGAAATACTTAATCTACTGTCTCTTCTAGCTCCTTCATTTTCAAAACTAGGCAGTTTCCCTGATAACATTATTCGTGTTTATCTTGAGAATTTACCTCAGAAGTAAATAATTTTTTCAGCTAGGTAATAAAATTTCATTTCTCAAGAATTTTTGAAAAAAAATTACTTTTTTCAAGAATAAAATAATTTCTTATAATTAATTTATTGAATTGAGATAGGAAATGTTACTGGAAGAAGCTTCAGAGAGGTGAGTCAAAAAAAACTGAGACAATATTCGAGCTTAGCTCCTTCGAAATGAAAAAAATATTGCTCAGTCTTCAACTCTTTTGCATCTACTGCGATGACGAATAAAAAGTAGATTTCATCTTGAAAGTCCACTTTGGAGTTTTTCAAAGTGTATCCTCGACCGAGGAAGATTGATAAATGTGCACTTGACTTGGATTTTGAAAATATTTCTGGGGTTTCTTTGAAATTCAAAAAAAAAGTTTAGAGTGAGAAAATTTCGCTTATTTTTCTCTTCTCGTCTATTTCTGAGATGTGCAGATGATGCGTAGGGATCAAATAGGAGATGGGGAGGGGGTGGTTGAAAAAAATGACTAGAAGTTTAGTAAGGCAGATAAATTTTTACAAATGATTTTTTTTTTGTAAATTTTCATTCTACGTACATACTATGAATTGTAGAATCACTTTCAGCATAGGTTCTAATGCAAATATTTCTTCAGGGCTCAATGTCTTTTTTTTAAAAAAAACTCAAAAAGTAACAGGAAGGGGTCTGCTCCCATTTAGTTGAGTGAAGTTGGTTTTAAGTAATTTCAGATTTCAAAATGCTCTTAATGTTCCTAAAACATGAAAAAATTCGTATTCATTTATCAAGTTTTGATCAAAAATTCTGAAATATCAGTTATGTGTGGTGGGAATAAGAGTTGGGAAATTTTTCTCTTTTCAACATTGTGAGCCAAAAGTGCTAAAAAAAAAATGCCATAACTCTATTCCGGACGGAAAAGGATTTTGGGCATTTTTCCCAAGAAGGCATGCCTTAAAACCATAAGTGATTTTCAATATTTTTCAAATTTTTTTTTCGAATGGCCAACTTCTATTTTACGTAAGATTTTTTTCCAACAGAATAGAACTTCAGTTTTGAGTAAAGAAAAACAGCCAACTCCCCCCCCCCCCTTCAAAAAATAGCAAGAAAGACAATCATTTTTCAAATTATGCTGGCATGAAAAAAAGTTCAAGCAAAACTTCAATGTAGAGCACCTAAAAAAAGGAGTTTTCTGTTATTATGAATTATTTTTGAGAGGCTCATAAAAGGGGGATTTGATGTTTGAAAAAATAAATAGAAATCATTTTCGAAAATATTCTACCACTCTGAAAAGTTCTCAAATCCCACTGGACTTAGTTCTTTTGCATATTACTTTTAATTTTATGTAAATGAAAAAATTGTGATCCCTTTCCAGGTCGACGTATGAAAAAATAACTTGATGGATACAAAATTCTTCTATTTTTTTTTTTAAGATCAAGTATTTGAATGGAAATTTGGATCTTTATTGAAAAGTGTAATGACGAAAAAATCGTCCATATTTACCTCTTCATAATTTTACCCCATCTGTAAAATATGTATTACTTCGTTTCGGTTTTATCACTTCTTTTCAATACTTTTAAACTACCTATGTATAAGAAAGAGCGGCCTCTTATAAAACCATCCCATACCTTTTCCTCACCTTTCCCTATAACACAAAGTTTTATTGAGCTGCTTGTTAAAAATGTACACCCATTGTTCTCTATAAAAACGTCAGTGGCTTCTTAAATCCATCCTATACCTTCCTATACTAAAAAACAATCAAACAATAAAGTTCTCCTTTGAAATCCACTTCATAAAAAGTGCAGTGGCTTCCAAATGTAAAATTCCATATTTTTCAATGCAACCTTTTTCCAATAAATACTCAGCTCTCAGCTCACTAAAGGATCAGTTCAACTTCAGCTCTTTCTTTGCTGACTTATGTACTTTACTAGTACCTACCTAGTGTTACTTTTATCAAAGTTTGTGTATCAAGTTATACCTACTTGTTCGCGATTAACGTTTTGTGTGTTTCATCAACAATATACTTTTTTTAAATGAATTTTTCGAACTTTTAATTTTTTTAATTAATCGGAGAATCAGTCATCACAAAATGGCGCCCGAATTAAAGAATCCATCTTCAAGACATCTTTAAATTGTCCAATCCATCCAAAAGTCATCTTTAAAATTGCTAATGGTAATATCAATTTTATGGCAGTCTACTTCAATGCTCTTATCATTATTTTAAAAGTGGTTTTAGATATAATTGTAGGCATATTTTTATTTTAATGAGTCAACTTCCCAAATCCCCTAATAAATTTGAATTGCTCTCTGAAAGTGAAACTGAAAGCACAGAGAAAGGTTTAGAAACTGCTCAACTCACCACATTTGGCTGGGTTCATAACCTACCTTTAGAAGCAGTTGATTTTATTATATTTTCGATTAATTTAAAAAACACTCAACAATTAACTAGAGATCAAAAACTAAAATTACTTAAACGATATATTGAGGAAAATCAAGATCAACATATAAAAGCTAAAAAAGCTTATCATTACTTTCTCTCTCAGGAACTAAAACCTTTTCTCAGTGAAGATGAAGAACCTTTGATAGTTTCCTCTGAAATAGGAACACAAACTTCCTCAAATACAAAAAACAAAAAAATTCAAACCACAATGCCTTCTGATAAAATTTTTCATCCAGAAAAATTCTCTGGTTTTGATACAAATTTGCAAAAAATTTTCAAAGATTTCGAACGTTGCAGTAAAGCAAATGAGTGGGATGAGGCTAAGCAACTTGCATACTTCCCAATGTACCTCACTGATTTAGCTCTTGATGTATACAATAATTTTCCAGCAATAAATCCGGCAACTTATGCCCAATTAAAAAAATCTTTCCTCAATGAATTCAATGAAAAAGCTCAAAAAAACCTTTGTGAAACAAAATTGATTACTGGTATGCAAAATGAGAATGAACAAATCCTCAAATATGTTACTGATGTGTTGGAATTATGCAACAATGTTGATGAAAATATGAAGGAAGAAGAAAAATGCAAAATTATCTTGAAAGGCCTACTTCCTGATATTCATGAGGCAATTTCCCTATGTGACAACACACAATTAAAATCTCTTCGAGAAAACCTTCAGAAGTATGAGTGCAGCAAGATTCTCATTGATTATAGGGAAAATCTAGACAAAGATAAACGTATTCAAAAACTTGAACATGATATTTTTCAGCTTAATAAGCAAATTTCTCAACAATTGACTGTTTCCCTAGCCCAAACTTCACATTTCTTGCCACAATTTTCACAAAATCCTCTTTTCTGCACTTACTGCAATATAGAAGGACATGACATTGATGCATGTTTCAGTAAAAACCAAAAAAAAAAAAGCTCAAACTAAATCAAACAATTACCTGTTTTTTTCGAAATCACTATCAAAAATCCCAATTTTTCCCTAGAATACTAGCACTGTATAGATCTTTAGATCTGAATTACTCTCCTGAAGAAAAAACAAAAAAATCCCAAAAAATTCATACCAAATCAACATCAAAATTTACTTCAGTGCCGCCTCAAATTGAAAATATCGTATTTGCTTTACAAGGGTCAAAATACTCTAACATTCTTGATTGCAAAACTAGCTTTTATAAAATTCCCCTGTCAGAAAAAACCAGGTACTTTACCTACCAACCATTGCAACAAGTTGTATACCATGTTGAGAAAGGAATAAATCTGTACATGTAAGTTCAAACCATCTGAGAGAAAAATAATAATAATAGTAAAAATTCCAAGCCTATTCTATCAAACTAAAATGTGCTTGATCACCACATTTTCAGATTTGACGTTTTTAGGATAAATGCCTAAAAATTTTATGGATAGGAATTATTTTAGATAGTTTTTGCCAAGCTCCAAAATCATGCAGAGTATTCTCATTTCAATATAAAACTTTATGAAACTTTTAACATTTTAGATATTTTGTTAGGCCTACAATTCTAATTGAATTTCAAATTGGTATACCAAAATTACAAAAAATGAAAATTTTTCCCCATGAATTGTTATTAAATATGTAGGTACCTACTTACCTAAATGGTTTATTTACCAGTAAATCCTGTTTATACAAAAAAAAATTCTTTTGTGCATGCTATTTCTCATTTCTATACATTTTATTTTGCATCATGCAATTTCTCAATAGTCTATTGACAATTTTTTGACATGATTTATTTTTGTTGTACTTACCAAGATTTTATTCTTCTATTCCTTTCAATTTTTTTTTCTTATTTTTTTAAAGTAAATAAAAAAATAAGTGGCAACAAATTTCATTTTTTTTCTCTTATTTTTTTTGTGAAAAAATAAGCTGCAAAATAATTGCAAATTCCTTTTTTTTTTACTTTTTTAAGAAAAAGTAAATGGCATTTTTTCTTACTTTTTTCAAAATAAAAGTAAGTGGCTCACACAAACAGATTTTTTTTTGCTTCATATTTATACCCATTTGTTGAATTATTCTCATCTAATTTAATTATTTAGACTACCTACCTACTTAGTTTTTTACTACTTTCTATCTACTTTACCAACCCCCACCAAATTTTTTTTTACTCTTTTTTTTTGCCAATAATGTATATTTTTATTTTATTTTTAATTAGTTATAAAAAGCACAAATTACCTACCTATTCATATTTCCATTCTTTTCTCTTTTTTTTTGAGATACACCCTGCTACTGAGTTTCCCACCCAGTCTGAAAAATGATTACTACTGATTCCTTTTCGACACTATTGGAAGATGTTGTTTATGAGACCATTCAAATATCTGGTGAACTGCCAATTTTCTTCATTGTACAAAACCCCAGTAAACCACCCATACTATGGAAAAACTGATGAAAACTGTCCAATCATCACCAATATCCGGCATTCTTTTCATGGAAGATGTTATCAACCTTCTACATGCTTCCATAAATCACCAGGACATAACCAGGAATCCCAGCAATGGAAATTTTGTACAAAGATGTCATTACAAATTAAGTCATTTTTCTTCTGTTACCATTTCTTTATTTATTTAATAGAGAGAACTCTAATTTTGAAAAGATACCAAACAACATTCAAAATCGCCTTCCAATCTTCTCAAAAACACTCCCAAAAACTATTTTTTTCTCCTTCTTCCTCAAAAACCAATTTTCATAAACATAAGGTGCACCGGGGCAAGTCAGAATGATTTTTCACAATTTCAACTTTGACCAGCTGTTACTCCCCTTCTAATGAACCAATATGGATCAAATTTATTATGTAGGTTCCCATAAGGGTTCTTAACCTATGGTAAAAATTTGAGCGCGATTGACACAGTAGCTTTCGCTCAGTGGAATAAAATATAAACTGTCCTGACTTACCCCAATTGGGGGAAGTCAGAACAGGCTAAACTTTGCAGAGGCGTAGATCACAAACCGAGCGTCCTAGAAAAATTGCTCAGTGACAAAATTGTTGAGAATTTAATTCTCTTTGAGATCACTCTCATCAGATTTTCACTAGGATGCACGGTTCGTCCGCTATATGCGAAAAACTAAGAAATAGAAAGTCTGTATTTTAGACCAAATTCAAAATAAGTTCAAAACAACAACAAAATACAATTGAACCAAAGACATCTAAAATGAAACTGAATCGCGAAAATTTTTATGCCGTGATGAAGTAGGGGTAGTACCCTCAAGTCACCTTTAGTGGCACTTCGCCAGATATAAACCTCTAGGCGCTAGAGCAAGTTTTCTAACTTACCCCGAATTCCAACTTCCCCCGGTGCACCTTACCCATTTGATATAATTTCTATTTTTGGCTTTCCACACTCAGTGCATTGTATATTATTCTAAAACCATAACAAACTATAGAAATACTATTTATTTTAAGCTTGTCTTAGTTATTGACATATTGCCTATGAAACATAATATTTTTCAACTACCTTTTACCTATTTTTACTTTATTTTTAGTCCTATTTTATAGATTATTTTTTATATTAAAGGAAAAGTGAGGTCACTTTTCTCCTCAAGGGGGGGATATATGTAATGACAAAAAAATCGTCCATATTTACCTCTTCATAATTTTACCCCATCTGTAAAATATGTATTACTTCGTTTCGGTTTTATCACTTCTTTTCAATACTTTTAAACTACCTATGTATAAGAAAGAGCGGCCTCTTATAAAACCATCCCATACCTTTTCCTCACCTTTCCCTATAACACAAAGTTTTATTGAGCTGCTTGTTAAAAATGTACACCCATTGTTCTCTATAAAAACGTCAGTGGCTTCTTAAATCCATCCTATACCTTCCTATACTAAAAAACAATCAAACAATAAAGTTCTCCTTTGAAATCCACTTCATAAAAAGTGCAGTGGCTTCCAAATGTAAAATTCCATATTTTTCAATGCAACCTTTTTCCAATAAATACTCAGCTCTCAGCTCACTAAAGGATCAGTTCAACTTCAGCTCTTTCTTTGCTGACTTATGTACTTTACTAGTACCTACCTAGTGTTACTTTTATCAAAGTTTGTGTATCAAGTTATACCTACTTGTTCGCGATTAACGTTTTGTGTGTTTCATCAACAATATACTTTTTTTAAATGAATTTTTCGAACTTTTAATTTTTTTAATTAATCGGAGAATCAGTCATCACAAAAGTGACAAAAAACGAGTTAAGTTCAAAGAGATGAAAAAAAAAGCAAATCCGAATAATCTAAAAATCATCCATCTTGGAAGATGTTTTCTTATTTGTACAATCTGCATCTTCGCATTGATCACATTCACTGGGAGAATAATTCGCCCATGGCTGAAGCTCTGCAGAGGCGAATTTCAAAAACATCAAAGCGATGACAGGATACAAAATTCCGAGTATGATGAAGCATATACTCCATTGGAATTGGCTCTGTAAGGATTTACAAGAATTTCAATTAATATAATAATTGTGAGAACGATGAGAAAATTGAGCGTTTTAAGTACGGTTTTAGAGCTTACGTGAGATGTAACAATGAAGCCAACTGCGATTGGGGTCAAGATACTGGATGCTGTGTAGAAAGATGTGGCTACCGAGTTCATAAAGGCGGCGTATCGTGGTGCTAGATCAAGAACCAAAATTCTAAACAAAAATATCGAATTTGTGGCGTGATGATAAGATAATCGTTAAATAGGTATGAGAAAGTACCTATGTACATACTAATATGTAGTATGTGTATTGTCACTCATTGCTTACTTGATATCCAGTACTGTGCAGCTTCCGAAGAATTGAAATACACACATGCAGATTATACCGATGACGAAATTTGGCCAAAAGCCTGCCACCAAGAAAGCCAACGTGCCAAAAAGTAATCCAATACAGACGAATAATTTGTGAATCTGTAAAATTCAACGGTCGATAAGGAATGCATCGGAAGTTTAAGTTTCAGTTTTTTTCCAGTTTGAGTTTTAGTTCCACTTTTTTCCCCATCAAATTCGTAATACTTTGGAAATTTATTGGAAAAAGTGAGCTACCATAAATCAGTTTTGCTTTTTTCAAATTTAGTTTTTGAATTAAGTTTTCCTTTTTTAAATTTCATTTTTCAGATTCAGTTTTTCTAAAGTTGATTTTTTTTTTAAATGTGAGATAAGTGATTTTTCCAAAAATTAGGGTGTAGAGGGGGATTTTTTTCTCAATCGTGGGATGATTCAGAGTAAGGAAGAGAACAGTTGAAAAAAATCCCAATGATCAATTGAAGGGCCTGATGGAAGAAGAGCCTCCTCGGAAAACATAGTTTTGAGAAAAAAGCGTTTGAAGTTTTACTTTTGTTGCCAATTAAAAACTACTCGACGTATTGATTTGTGGTTGGTGTTTTTTTTTTAATTTGAACTGTCAGCAACAAGTATTGACCATCACCTGCCAAATAATTTATCCACATCTTCGAAAAAAATGAGATTTAAAAACTCGCGTCGAAGGCCCTTCTTCCATAAGTTGATTTTGATTTTCATGAACTTCATTTTTTAACGTGATTAAATCAAAAACTAAGCATTTTAGGAAAAAACTAACGACATTATGTCGATTGGAAATTTAATTCTCTACAACTGTGTGTACTTGAAATTTTTGTAGGATGCTTCCTTTCGCCTCCAGATCAATTTTTATGAAACTGTAACAGGTACCTACGATATGGCAGTACGCCGATTGAGATGTTTTATTCGAAGAGATATGAATAAAACATCACGTAGCTTGCTCTAGGAACAAGATCATGAACTGAAACTCACACCAAAGGTAGTAAAGACTTCAAGGAACTCAAATCACCAAAAGGCGGAAAAAGGGCCTCCGGCCGAGGAGGCCCTTCTTCCATCAGGCCCTTCAATTTTATCTTTTAAGGAAAAAAACCTCCCTTGGCCCTATGAACAATATTGAACTCACATTTGTCCACTTGTGTGTACAGAACCTCTAAAGTTGGAAATTTTAAAATTATTTGAGATGAAAGTGATTTTTCAAAAAATGGATGAGCAGAGGGGGATTTTTTCTTAACAATGGGAAAATTCAGAGCCTTAGAAAGAGAGCACATTCGAAAAAAAATTCCCAATAATCAATTTTTTTGAATTTTTCCAACGTGTTAGACATAAGGATTGGAAATATTTTGAAAATTTTATCAATTTTGATGTTATTTTCTTCGAATATCGAGGATTTTGTACAAGGGGTTCGAGAAAAATCTTTTCATCAAAAGAGGGATTACTCAAAAAAAATTCTACCTCGAAAATCAAGAATTTTCCACTGAGAAGACCTACCAACTTCACTTCTTTTTTGAACTTAATTACTTTTTCATAAACTCACATCCTCTGAAATTGTAGGTGGGTAACGTTACCTACCTACAATTTCAGAGTATGTGAGTATGAAAAAGTTCAACTAGAAAATGTTGACCTTTGACCTGAACTGTGTTCAAAAATGATCCAAAATCTCACTTGTGATTCAAAATAGACCAATAATACTTTTTATACCCCTCTCACCACTCCAATTTTTCCAATACCTACTGTAGATTTTAATACTTTTAAAATCAAATATTTAATTATTAGGGGGGGGGGGTGAAATTTTTTTAAAACTTTACAATTCATGAGTACGAACTGTAGGTTCAATTTTGAAATTTTTTTCAGAAATTTGTTGCACAGTTCCCTTCTTATAAAGGTGAAGGGGAGGAGGAAGAGTAAAATTTCAATAATTTAAACATTTTTCCAAAACGAATTTTATCGAATGTTTTGACCAACTTACATTTGTCAATCGGAGTATTCTATTCGATCTGATGTAATCGAAAACATATCCTCCTAAAGGCATCGAAATCAGGGAGCATATTTGAGGTGACAGCGAAATATAACCAATTTTTTTAATATCCACATCATTAATATCTGAAAATTTGAGGAAAAAAAGATGGCAGTTTATCGAATCAAAAATTTTGAGCTTGAAAACTGATAGAAAATTGGAAATACCTTTGATATATTGTGGTAAATACATCATTGTGAACGTGTATCCAGCTCCCATACCAAACTTGCAAAGACATCCCATCCAAAATGGAACACAAGAAACGATATTTTTCCAAGGATACGCTAATTTCTTGCTTCTCACCTGATTGTTGATACGATCTTTGATGTATGTTCTTTCAGCGTCAGACATACGTTTATCATCGGAAGGATCGTTTTTCACCACCATTATCCATATCCAGAACCATACGAACATCGAGATGCCTTTTTAACACACATTTTGTATTAATCAATACTTCGATAGGACACTTGATAGAGCTTTGAAGATAATCCTAATGTCGTAAAATATGGGTCACTTACCACTTACGTGGAACAAAACTCGCCAACCCCATTCGTGAAGGATCCATCCAGAGACTAAAAATGAGACCACCGAACCTCCAAATGTACCGATCCCTCCCAAGGAGATTACTTTGGCTCTTTCGTCGGGAGGAGCCCATCTCGACCATATTTGCGAAACACTGGCATAAGCTACAGACTTGAAATTAAAACGAATGATTACAATTATTCAGATATAAACAACGATAACAATTAATCGCCTAATACGTATAAGCATCATAGTTCCTACCTCAAATAAACCAGAGATAGCGCTACCGAGCACGAATAAATAAAAACTAAAGTGCAAGCAAAATGGCATACAGAAAGTGGTGACCGCTGCTCCCAAAATACCAACACTGTACAGAGTCGCGCCTCCAATCCGTCCAGCAAATACCGCTCCAACCGGTCCAAAGAAACGTCCATAAGCGAACGAGCTTATCACCAAAGCCTTCTGAATCGAATTCCAAGGATGCTCTGGTCTTATCTGCAAGAAACATCAGCGTAGGATGTATTCTGAGTGTTTGGAAATTGGTTGTGTGATTCTTACTAGTTGGACGGTGCCATTTGAGTAGGTGATTTTCCTGGATGACGTCATGTGCACAACGGCCATACCGAGATTGGTGTGCAAGTAGTAGAAGTTCACGTAACCCAAGAATACCATGAGAACGATGACGTATCTCTTGGGTATTCGTCGAGGCAGAATATCGGATCGCATGGTCGGGTATTGGACGATAAGGTTGAGGTGCAAGGTGTCGCCGAAGTAACTGAATTTATCGGGTTGTATTTAATTGGTATGTTCGTAGAAGTATTTTTTTTTTATATAAGTCGAGTACCTCTTGAAGATAGCTCGATAAAAATGTTAATCCCGAAAATTGCGAAGAGATAATGGAGTACCCAATTAGTTGATAGACGAATATTCGAGTGAAAAAAGCGTGACAAGAATATATACAAGTTGTTGAGATTTGAGAATAGATGAAGTTGGGAGAGGGATAGTTTCACTTTATTCGAACATTTGGGCGTTTAAAGAAATTTAAATTGCGCGTTTCATGTTGGATGAAATTATTTCAATTTATACTTTAGTGTAAGGCCCATTTCATATCAAATCACTTTACAAGTTACTTCATCACCCGATCATTTATTTTAACAATTATCTAAGAGTAAGACCAGCTGAAAATTAGCTGAATATCTCAAATTTTGACAATATTGCAAAAAAGCCATCTTTTTTTCAAGATAGCTGAAAAGTTCTTCATTTTTGTCAAACTTTCCAAAAAAAATCTTGAATTGTTCCAAATATGTACATATGTAATTGCAAACTTTGTCATTTTTTTCGAAAATTGCAAAAAAAATTCCAATTTTATTTCAAGATTATCAGAAGAGTCTGCACTTTTAAAAAATTTGAGTCTCACATTTTGCCAACATTTCAAAAAAGTCATAATTTTTTTGTAAAAATAAACTGAAAGGTAATCGTTTTTTCAAAACTTGCAAGAAAGATTACTTTTTTTGCTAAAATTGTCAGAGAGTTGTGCATTTTTTCCAAAATTGCAAAAAAAAGTCCCACATTTTGCCAAAATTTCAAAAAATATTGTTTTTCCAAACTGGAAAAATTTTTTGTTTTGGCGAAACTTGCGAAAAAAGCCTTGTTTAAAAAAAAAATCGGTTGCATCAAGGAGGTAATTTTTTACCAACGATTTTAAAAAAGTCCTTTGTTGCTACCAAACCTGAAAAATCGTGGTTCTTTTGCTAAAAAATTTAAGAAAAATTCCGAATTTTTTTCAAACTTGTAAAAAAGTCCCTCATTTTGAAAAAATATTATTTTTTTCAAAATACTTGGCCGAAAAGTTTTTCGTTTTTGCCAAACTTGCGAAAGAAATCCAAAATTTTTTCAAAATTGCAAGTCATCAATTTTTCAAATTTGCGAAAAACATATATTTTTTTTTCAAAAGTTATCAGGAAAGTCGTCGTTTTTACCTTTTTCAAATTGGCAAGAAGTTTTTCACTCTTGCAAAACGTGCAAAAAAGCCCTGCATTTTTGCCAATTTTGAAAAAAATAATTTAAAATTTTGGCAAAACGTGTGACTTTTTTGCAGTTTTGAAAAAAATTCAGAACTTTTTGGCAATTTTTGAAAAAAAAAAATGTTTTTAGCTAATTTTCTTTGAGAGGCTTAACGTTTATTGGACGATTTTTTGTAACTTTATTTAATTCGCATGCGAAGCGACTAAACAACTCTGGTAGTATTTGATTCTCAAAAACAATCGAGATCAATTTTGAGCATTTTCTGGATTTTTTCAAAACTTTAAAAGATGATTTTCGCCATTGAAAAGAGCAAACCTTTTCTATTAAAAATTCTCGAGTGAAAAGTCTGGAAAATTTTAAGATAAAGATTCGATCCCCGATTGTGATTTCAAAATGAATTAGTGGAAGTTGGTCCTTAGTGGTTCAAAACTCCGAAATTTTATTTTTTGAGGACGTGTTTCAAATAATCGAATTGCTTTCTTATTTGGAAAAAAAGTAAGTAAGTACCTCTACTTACTTTATACACGCTATTGTAGTTTGAATAATGAATAGTGCTGGATTCAATTTTTGTACTTTTAATTTAAATACCTACATTGAGCTGAACATAAATTTTGAAATTTTGTGTATTGAGGGAAGGGGTTTTTTGTTCTAAAATTTTTCCATCCGTACTAAAATTATTTTTACTGAAAAAAATGAATATGATTCAGTAAAAAGGAATTAGAATCTCACAGCTTGAGAAAAACTCCCCTTTTCTAAGCTGGAATCATGAAATCGATAAGAATAGGAGAAATTCAATTCTAAGAGATTTCCTCGTTTTGAAAAAATGAAAACTGATATTTTAAAAAAAAAATACTGTAAAGCATTTTGTATTTAAAAAAAGAAAAAAAAGAAAACCAGGTTCTTGATTAAAAATAAGTGTAGAATTTCACGTCGATGATTTGGTTTCTAACGATTGAGCTGCTTGCTCATCAATGTTGTGGTTTGCCCAGCGTTGCAATTTAACCGAAAGGAATTTTATATAAATTAAAGCAGTTGTGGTAAACTGAACTGCAAATATGATGAAGCAAATGCTCCATTGCAAACGACCCTGAAAATAAATAAACGTAGGTTGGTATAGATTAAATGTAGGTATGATGCTTCTCTGCCATTTTTACTGGAATAGGTACTCACGTGAGACGTGACAATAAATCCGATCATCATTGGAGTCAATATACAAGCTAAGTTATAAAAGAACAATGCCCCAGATGCCATAAAAGAGGCATATCTTGGGGCCAGATCTAGAACCACTATCCTGTAAAAAAAATAATAATTTCGAATAAAAAATGAAAATAAATAACGAAATCAAGAAATGGACGAATAAAAATAATTAGTTCAGATGCGAACTTACTGGTTTTGTAAAATTGCACACGTGATCAGTAGCCCATATATGGCCATACAGATGATAGAAAATAGAAAATTTGACCATAAACTGGCTGCTAAAAAGGTGATCGTGCCAGCAAATAAACCAATAGAAGCGTATAATTTGTGGATCTAAGGATAAAAAAACAAAAAAAAATTAAAATGAACTGCGGAGTATTAAACCTTTGCTAGGAATATCTATGCTGAAAATTGCCAACATTTGTCAGTGAAAGTATCTTATTTGATCTCAAGTAGTCGAAGATGTAACCAGCAGGAGGGTTTGCGATCATCGCACAAATTTGAGGGATCATCGATAAGTATCCAATTTCTTTGATATTGACATTATTTGTATCTGTTGGGTACATAACAAGAATTCATGATTAGGTACAGTTTCGATCTGACTACTGGATGATTTTGAGGCTGATTGATTATTACTGAACCTTGGATATACTGGGGCAAATACGACATCATGAAAGTCGTACCAAATCCGTAGCTAAATTTTCCCAAACATGTTATCCAAAAAGGTAAACAGGTCAATATGTCTTTATAAGGATACTCCAACTTTTTATCTTCAATTTTAGTCGCGAGTTGTTCTTTGATATAATCCCTTTCAGCTTTCGAGATCCATTTATCATCAGCAGGGTCGTTTTTCACCACCATGAACCATATGCAGCACCATACTAGTGTTGTAATTCCTAAAAAAAAATAAACGAAATGTTGATAGATTACCTATGCAGTATGCATAGGTAGTTATAGGTAGTTAGGTAGGTACCTCTACCTACATACATATATGTAACAGGACTAAAAATTATTTTCTTCTCCGAACCTGTGACGTAGAATAATATTTCCCAATTCCACTCGTATAATATCCATCCTCCTACGAAAAAAGAAACAATCTGTCCGAAGTAACTTCCTGTTATACTTATACTTGTCATTTTCGCTCTTTCATCTGGAGGAGCCCATCTGGACCAAATTTGTGGAACGCTGCTATATGAAATCCCCTACGCAGGTAACAATTAACGTAAAATCATGTGTCATGGGAAAATAAAGAAATCTCAGAGTTCAAAACTTGTAATTGTGCACCTACCTCGAAGGTGCCACTGAGTGCATTTCCTATTACAAATAACCAGAAATTGACGTTCAATAAAAACGGTAAAGAAATTATCACAATGGCTGTGCTGATGAGTCCGAAAAAGTACGCGGTACTTCCTCCAATCCGTCCCACGTGTATGGTCAATAATGCTCCCATCAATCGACCGTATGAGAATGAACCAATGACCACACCTTTCTGGATCGAGCTCCAGTCAAATTCTGCCGGCTTTGAATTCAATTACACATAAGAAGATTAGATGATTTTCAAGAATACATATTGGAAATGGTAATTTTTACCTATATCAAAGTTTGACAAACTTACAATAACTTTTATCACACCATCGGTTCCTGTGATGTTTTTAGATGATGTCATCGCAACCACTGCCATTCCTACGTTTGCGTGTGTCACGAAGAAAATCGTGTATCCAACGAATATCATTCCAACGATGACATATCGTTTTGAAAAATTCCCAGTCATTGCGATGCACTTCTGTGAATTTTGATGGATGATCGCAGTTCATGGGCTGAAAAATTACTTTGAAAGTAACATTTTTTTTGGAGAAGAGGGGATGGGAACAGAGGTTGACATAAATTATGAACGCCATTTTTCTTATGAGCCTGTAAATTCAAGGGCAAAGCATTAAAGAAGTCATTGTTCAAAGACCTGATTTTTTTTTAGGATATTGGAGTATTGTCTTTATAACGCTGTAATGAAAGATTGAAGTTTATAAAAATTTATTGGTTCAACTAGGCACTACATTCTTGGTACATTACTTATTGGTAATTTCTTATCTATTATTGCTGATAAGTGATAACTGGTGAATTGATAACTTTTGGTGAATTACTGGAAAGTTTTTGTAAATTACCAGAAATGTTTGGTAAAGGGCATAGCGGGTCTAGTATGGTGATTTGGCCTTTGAAACAGTTATTGACCGCTCCTACCCTAAAAGGTCAACGAAGATGATGAGAAAAAACTGTGATGAAAATTTTGGACCCTGGGGCAAGTATTTTGGGGGGAGGGGCTAAATTGTGTTTTTTTTATCTTTATTGTCTCATCTTTGACCAAATGCTGATAAAAATTTCGCGTTTTTTTTTTAGATTGGTTGTACCCTAGAGAGTCCAAAGAACAAAACCAATGTAGGAAACAAATTTCGGGCAACTTTTTTGGAGGGGGGGGGGGTTCTGCCCTTTTGAAAATTTTGAGCCGCCATTTTGTAATGAAGGGTCAAAGTAACAATGGAATTTTTCTAGTCCAAACATGCGTTATCTATCCGGAAACATACTATAAAAATTTCAAAAATTTTGGGGTGGTGGAAAATTGTCAAAAAAGTAAAACTGACCACCCCTTGCATTATTAACCATGAGTCGCACCTACTATATTTACATGGGTACAAGTTATGGATAGACCAGCTATTAACCATTGATTTTATAAAATTATTTCATTCTGATCGTCGTCGTCGTGGTATCTTGTCCTTTAAGTACAGGACATTGGAAATCACATTTTTGTGGTACCCTAACAGGGTGAGGCGAATGCCTATTACCACTGCGATTATTCTGGGGAATTGACGTTGTTTGAGCTTTCAAGTAGTACATAGTTTCCCATTGCTTTCTATGCTATCTACAAAGTAGCTCATACACATCACTAGCCAGGTTTTTACAAATTACAACCCTGAGTTTGCTGAGTTCCGTAATCACCGCTACCTATAGTTGCTCAACCAGTTACAGCTTTTTGATACCGGCTAACGGGCAACAGATTGCGTGCATTTCTGTTGCCTCTGCTGTTCTGGCGCTCGGAGCTTAACCAATACCACCTATAGTAAAAGGCCTGAGCGCTGAATCATTATCACCTTCTGATGTCACACCTAGTAGTGACTTGATCATGTTTACCATTTGAATTTTAACGTATAGTTGAATGGCGAGTTTGCGAAATTGAGTAAAACTTTCATTTAAAAAATTATTAAAATGATGATATTTCAATTAATATTTGTTCTAAAATGTGGTATAGTGATGAAATATTGTTTTTTTTTTCAACTGTTGGTGGTGTTGGTTTACTTTCTTTTTGTACAAATAAATTTTTCAGAATCTGTTTGTGTTATGTGATTTGAATGTGTAGATCTAGATATCTTGTGAAGTGAATTAAAACATGAAAACTGATGTGTACTAGTGCCTGTGTTTTACTGAAATAACGTAGCAGTGAAATGAATAGTGAACCATATAATCTACAATGCGTTTTAAATCTGCATCATGAATACAACCATCCAGCTACAATGGATATCTAATCAAGAAACCATCAACATCTCAAACCAATTAGCTGAAAGTGTTCCAGTCATCAATTTATCAATTATCACTCAAGTTGGTCAGCAAAATTGTTTCTATCAATCACAATTGCTGCTGAAGAAACTAAACATTTACCTGTCATTGTGGTTTTTTACCTGTAGTTGAAAATAGAAATGGAATACATACATTGGGATTTGGAATAGAGTTGATATCATTTTATTTTAGTGGGATTTTGACAAGTTAACAAATATTCGACGATTATTTCATTCCATTTCACCAGTCAGTGTTATAATATTCGCCAGAAGGTATAATTTTGTCAAGTTTCTGTATAACTTTCATCTTTAATGTTGAAAAACAGTGTTGTTAATAACCTCAGTTTTTCATTTAAATCATTCCTAAGTGATCATAAATTCATTATTCATGTAAGGTGCACCGGGGCAAGTCAGAATGATTTTTCGCAATTTCAACTTTGACCAGCTGTTACTCCCCTTCTAATGAACCAATATGGATCAAATTTATTATGTAGGTTCCCATAAGGGTTCTTAACCTATGGTAAAAATTTGAGCGCGATTGACACAGTAGTTTTCGCTCAGTGGAATAAAATATAAACTGTCCTGACTTACCCCAATTGGGGGGAAGTCAGAACATGCTAAACTTTGCAGAGGCATAGATCACAAACCGAGCGTCCTAGAAAAATTGCATAATAACAAAATTGTAGAGAATTTAATTCTCTTTGAGATCAATCTGATCAGATTTTCACTAGGACGCACGGTTCGTCCGCTATATGCGAAAAACTAAGAAATAGAAAGTCTGTATTTTAGACCAAATTCAAAATAAGTTCAAAACAACAACAAAATACAATTGAACCAAAGACATCTAAAATGAAACTGAATCGCGAAAATTTTTATGCTGTGATGAAGTAGGGGTAGTACCCTCAAGTCACCTTTGGTGGCACTTTGCCAGATATAAACCTCTAGGCGCTAGCGCAAGTTTTCTAACTTACCCCGAATTCCAACTTCCCCCGGTGCACCTTAAATAAAATATGAAAAATAAAATTTTCGAAGGATTTAATTCATTTGAGTGCATTTTTCATTCATTTCTATAGTGTATGATGATACGTTAGATACGTAAGTACTCTCTACTAGCGATGACGTCACAAAACAGCGCTCAGGCCTTTTACTATAGGTGGTATTGGCTTAACGGGTAATAGATGTTACATAAATGCACTACAATGTATACATTACCTACATGTTAACGCCTGCGTCTCTAGCGGGATTTATACCAACAGAAAATATTTATGTGGGACCCAACTCGATTAACATTACGCGAGGAGATTTTTCTATTTTCGACCCTCTGGGCAGAAATTAGGGGCTTCTGATTTTTGGAAAATTTCGGAACCATCGTTTTGGACCTGCCCCTTTGAGCCCCTCTAAAAAGCTTTTTACAGTATCAGTATCTGAAAACCTCCATCCTACCAAATTTTGAGCTCAATAAACTTTTTCGCTGGTACTCAAAAATTCAATTTTCCAATTTTTCGTAATTTCGATATTTTGGGAACCCCTGGAAAACTATAAACCTGCGATTTGCGCCAATCGTAACGTTTTGAAGTTGTCCCAAATGAATACGTAGTTCGTTAACCCAAAATGGTAATTTTTGGGCTCCAGCGGTTCCCAAAGTTGTGAATAAAAAAATAATTTCAGGAACCATTGAGTATCATTTTCAAAAACTTTTTCAGCGTAAAATTTCTGTTTTAACTCGATTAGCGTTATGCGAAGAGATTTTTCTATTTTCGACCCTCGGTGGCAGAAATGGGGGGGGGGGGTTGATCATTGGAAAATTTTGGAACCACCGATTTGGACCTGCCCCTTTGAGCCCCGCTAAAAATCTTTTTACAGTCCATTAGTATCTGGAAAATCTCCATCCTACCAAATTTTGAGCTCAATCAAATTTTGCGCTGGTACTCAAAAATTCAATTTTCCAATTTTTCGTAATTTAGATATTTTGGGAACCCCTGGAAAACTATAAACCTGCGATTTGCGACAAACGTAACGTTTTGCGGTATATATGTATTCAATAATCTAGATGAAAACGTTGAATAAGCTCCCGGTATAAATTTGTAATCCTGAACCTTTTTTTTAGAGCCCCCCCCCCCCCTAAAATAGGCGTTTAAGTAAATTTTTTCAGATAAATTTGAAACACACTAGCAAGAGCCCAATAATTTTTCATTTGATTTTACCTGTAACTTTCAAAGTTGAGCTATTTTGGGTCAAATTCCGAGATTTTTACATCGTTGAAATTGATTTTAACGTATTTTCGAAGAGTTAACTCTCAGAATTTGACCCAAAATAGCTCAATTTTGAAAGTTACGGGTGAAATCAAATGAAAAATTATTGGGCTGTTGCTACATAGTTAAAAGAATACCTAATTAATGTGATTGAAAGTGTCAAAAAATCAATAAATTCTACATACTTCGAGAACGACAGAATCACTTTGAAATAAAAATCTGATACCTAATGGGCAGCAATAGGGTGTGAAACGAAACGTGCTTTGGTGTATCAATAAGAATTGCGAATGATTCGTTCGCGAACTGCTTTTCTCCTTTGATCAAATCGTTCGCGAACGAATGAATCGCTTAGAGTTCAAAATCAGATATGTCAATGAAAATGACGAATGATTCATTCGCGAACGATTTAATCAGAAGGGGAAATCGTTCGCGAACGAATGAATTGTTAGACGGATATGCCTTAATGGTAACACGTATGTGTATAAACAGGTAATTTAACCCTTCCAGCACCGTTCGGTGATGTGGTTGGTAACAATGAGTGGTCAAGGTGTCAAATGAGCCTTCCAGCTTCTTTGGCAACTGGACCAACTCGTAGTTCGAATCCGCGAGTATACGAGTTGCCAAGTTAATATGTCCTTAATTCTTTAGAGCTCCGGCCCTAGGTTTAAAGTGTTTTTGTATATTTTATAATTTAGTAATAATTTAGTAGTGTTAACGTAATTTGTAATTCCCCCCGAATAATCGTTGTGTTGAACCCTTTGAAGTGCTCCGAGTCGGTTTTAAGTTGTCTTTATTGACAAATACATTCGTTTACACGAACTTTGCGTATGATATTGTATTGTGTTCGGTAGTGTACTAAAAGCCCTAGCCGAGGTAAGAAATTAGCTTTATTACGATTACACCAGTACATTCTCCGTATCCGATTACCTGCTTATTCGAGTAGGTAATTAGTCAGTAGGTATCGAATATACGAACGTATATTTAGTAGGTACCTACGACACAATATTATTTTATCATTGGCGCCTCAACGCAAATCTTTATTGCATGCAAAGTGAGCTTGATTTTCCTTACGGAAAAACGCGCCTAAAATACAGTTAGCTACTGTAATCTGTGTTTAAAGTTAATTAATTTGTGCTTCGCTTCCGCTTTCCGATAGCAAATACCTGTGTAGGTATTTGTATATTTATAAACGTGTGCAATTAGGTGTGAAAAAGGCGCGAACGCGTCTACATACTTAGTTGACCTCGTCACGCTTGATCTCAGAGGGGAACCTCTGTACAACGTCTGAGGCGCGAAACTTGTCCCAGACAGAACAACTATATCTGCGGTGCGTGTGTGACTCATTCACGCATTTCTGCTGTCTGTCAACGCCTACTGTTTTACGAGCTAGTAATTTTATTTGTTTTAATACCCGTTCCAATATATCGCTCGTATGTCGGAACTTAAAGACAGACTAAGAAATAGGCCTAACAGACGAAGCCTAAACGAGAGAGATTTGCAAGGTCGCAAACCAAGCAACGTAGGTAGTAAAAAATCGTCGCGAAATCCATCATTAAACAACTTAGGTCCACTACACGAGATGAACGATTTTGGCGACGAAAGTCATGACCTTACCGCGAGTGACGGTGAGGTAATTAACCCTCCCACAATGCCGCCCGGCGATTTATCGTTCGATGTGGTTGCTGAAAGACTTACGTATACCTGGAACTATGTCGATGGTCGTTTTAAAAAGGTATTTAAAAAGCAAAAAGAGATGCAAAATAGGATCAATGAAATTGACGTTTCGTCACAACAGGCGAGCAATGCGGCGAATCGTGCATTGTCAATGGCTGGAAAGGCCAATGATATAGCCAAAGCGAACCAGAAAGAGGTTGATAAAATCAACAAAGCATCTGCGGCATACGTCAAGAAAAATGACAGGTTCCAGGAAACCACCAATAAACTTATAAGTGATACAAATGATGAGATGCATCAATTATTTGATGACATACAAGAGCTGGATCACAAGCTTGAGGAACATGCAGAGGTATTGCAGGATGCAAATGCTACTACCGAACACCTTGCCAAAAAGGTCAATACCCTCGAACAACGTGTTAACAATGCTCCGAGCGGAGGAGGAGGTGGCGGGAACCGCCAACCTAATAAGATCGACGTGATGTTATTGAAAGCATCCAACATAGTATTTACGGAGCAAAATCGCTTGTTTCCACATGATTTCATTCAGAAATTTGAGCATTTTACAAATGCTACGAATGCTCCTGATGCGCATAAAGCACATGTGTTTACCACAGTGGTAGCTACGAACGATCGTGAGACCTGGATGACGACGTTATCGCCAGATGATACGTACGAACGTACAAAGGAGAGTTTTTTGAGATTCTATTGGAATGAACGTGCCCAAGATATGCTCGAACGAGCGTGCGACAATTTTGATTGTGCAAACAGCCTACAAGACGTAATTGGGCAATTAATTCGATTTACTATCGCGCTAAGCCATTCTGACCACCGTAGTACGTCCTACATAATCGATACGATCGCACATAAACTACCTGGTGCATACCAGATGCGAGTCGAAAAGAAAGGTCAAACAATAGAGCAATTTATTGAAAAGCTACGTGCGTTGAGTGAAATTAATATCGATTTTGCTAAACACAAGAAGGTAAGGATTATGCCGAACGTGCAATCCAAACCAACCCCCCAGTGGACGTTGCAACAACAGATGATTATGAGTGGGGTATGGCCCCCTCATGCTCCACCTACGATCCAAATGGGACCGATGGGACCGCTCCCTCCCACTCCACCCCCATTAATGCAACATCCACTTTTTTCGGCACCAACGGTACCACAGGTGCGTCCGAATGCATTCCGGTACCCTTCATTTATTAAAGGCCAAGCTAATCCACAAGGATGGATACCTAGGCATATTTTTAACCGAGGAAATAATAGAAATGTGCCTCGCAACCAAGATGTGTATTATACACCACCCGCACAAAATAACGCGAACGCCAGTGCAGCGATTCCGATGCCCCCACCCACAGCACAGAATCCACCATTGGCTATTTTGCCAGCTAAGTTTATGATGATAGACCCGAACGGAATACCAAGAATGGTAACTGGTACACAAGTACCCCTTCAACCCCAATATAATGACGATGATGATTTTTATTATAGCGATGAACACCAACCATTGTATGATGAAATACAAAAACAATACAATGATTGGTATGATGCATGTTTAAATCAACAGATGCACCAAGCGACAATTACCGAATTACCGCAACAGCAACAAACCGTTGACAATTCGATGCAAGTTCAATACGCCACGCTTATGCATCCAGCACCTACCGCCACGCACGTGGCCACGAACGTAAACAACCCGCACATCCCGCCTACTCCTACAGCTACGAGTATTCTAACGAGCACCACGAATACAGCGTCTACGACGACTCAACCAGCAGCCACCACGGCGACTTCGGGAAACCACGACGATTCGCCGCTTACAAAATCAATTGCAGCACCAGCGAGAAGTCAATCGCCAACTACGTAACGAGAACGCTACGCTCACAAATCGTAACCAAGCTACCAGGCCGCCGCGAGTCAATGTAGCCAGTCGCAATATGCCTAATCGTAACGCAGCTGTCACTAGTACCACCGATCAGCGACGTGTATCTACGACTTCGACGACTTCGACGAATACCGATACGACTCCGGCAAATACCGCTACAAACGCTACAACTTCGACGACCAACGCCACGAACGTGACATCGCCGACACCTGGTACGTCTTCTGGAAACGTAGCGACCGTACGGCCTTTCGATAATGCTACGTCTCACCGCCGACCTACGAATTCGCACGCTGCTGCCGCACTATCCAACTACGAGTATGATACGCCGATGCGAGGTCTACCCCATTATAACGAAGATGGGTCAATCGCCACCATGGGTTTTCGACCGCTACGATCTGGCCCAGCGCCCAGTAACGACAGATACGAGGCGATTCCACCAACCGCACGCAATCCAACGAGCAAATTCATAACCGAACCCACGAAGCCTGTCGAGAAAAACCGACCACACTGTATGGCCAATCTTTCGAAAAGCCATAATCGGTTCTACAAGAAATTCAAGATCGACTCCAAAATGCTCAAGCCATTCTATCCACTCAACGCTCTACCTCACGAGTTTACGACACTCGGCGTATTCGTCGGCGAAAATGACGCGAGATCGGCGGTCGCCGCACAAGATGTGTTATTGGCTGGTGATGGATTTGTGCTAGGCGTAGCGGAATGGATTATGTACCAACGTGATATACGCGAATACATGCATCCCGGTCTGTATGGACGCGAGATTCGCATTCGAGAATTCATCAGCACGCTCGCAAGTTTCAAACGATTACCGCCTCGCCTCATCGTATCCATTGGCAATCTTGATGCGTTCGATAATTTCGACAGCGAAGAATTTAAAGAACTATTCCGCAGAATGATCAAGATTTGCCGCGAACGCGGAGTGCGCGAAATATACGCGGTCCCAATTATACAGTACGCCGAGCAGGATGAAACCGTATATGCCACCGTTATGTCCATTTTCGAAGTGAACTATAGTACCATGCTCGGCGGACGCTACGCATTGATCAACCCTTATCCGTGGTTCGTGAACTACACCCCGACAGTAGGTGAACGACCTCCCATGTACACGATACAGGAACACGAGGAGTTCGCGGTATGGATACGGCACACGTTCATTCCGCCGACCAATGATGCCAGCGAGGCAATACGTCAAAGGTATCGAGAACCCGCAAATCTCATACGCAACCCGACGGCAGAATCGCAATCCGAAAATGAATCTTCGTCGACGACTGACAACCGCCAGTTGACGCATGGCCCAGCTTCGACGTCGCGCGACGCTCAGCCGCACCATGCCGTCCACGATTTGACTGAAGACGATGCCCAACCTGGCCCATCGACGATAGCCGCGCACACCGAGAGCTGGGTAAACCTTACCGCCGGCCAAGACTCCGAAAACCGTACCAACGACGACGTTTCAACGGCCGAAGAAAAAATTGATGAAAGCGAAGGTTTTTCAGGCGTTCGAGCGAACGAACAGGAAGCACGGCCACCAACGCCTCAGCCGGATAACAACGACGATGCCGATAACGATTCCGTCGATTCCAAACTCCATATTGACGAAGACATGAAATCGTTATCCACCACGGTCTCAGATCTGAGCGACGATGAAAATCAGCAAGCTGAGAATACTGGAAAAACCGACGGCGATGCGACAACCGCTCCAAATCTAACCACGGACGAAGAAATGTTCGAATAAGGTTCGTTTGTACAATTTATCAATTTCAAACTAACAGCATGATATTGACGTACGTCATTGTTATTGCTTACTTTTGCATGGTACTATGAAGCTCCTGCTGGAAAAATGTAGACCAGAAACAAAATTGAAAAAGAGGAATTTTCCCATTCTATTCAAAATCAATACTCGTACGAGTAATTTTGCATCGATCTTTTGGTAATAAATGTTGGAACTTTGGCAACTAATAAGCTTTACCGATGCAATATGTTTCTTTAATTGCTCAAAAATTTTTCTCGTTCAGTTTGAAATTGATAAATTCGTCGTCGTGTTCGTGAATAACCCCAATTATGACGTATAGACTTTGTCTAAAATTCTCTCGATTCGTGACCTATGTAAATATTTTATACCGATCCATGACATATGCTTAATAAGCAAATTATTCATTAATTTTTACTTTGTTATGTAGTTGTTTGAATTAAAATTAAGCAAAATCAAGATTTTTTTTTTTTGGAGAGGTTATTACTTTGGCATTAGTTGTAAGGCGTACGTATGTACCACATTTAGAGTCTTAGGACTAAAAATAACCTCGAAAATTTGTTTATTGTTTTTCGACAAGTATTACCCATTTTTACTTTTTATTTTTTTTTGTATTACGTTATGTTTGTACTCTACGTTTATAATTTTTCTACACGTTCGAGGTGGTATAACAGTTCGTGTATGAATTCAGTGATTTTTTTTTTTTTTTACGCTATGTCTACGTAAGTAGCATTTCCTTGTCTTAACGACCTTCTTTTTTATCGTTGATTATTTCCCTATGTTTAATTTCAAAGACTGAAATTTTAAGACTGAGTGTCTAAATTAGTTAACGAAATAGTATTGATATTTATTTTTATTTTTTCTCAATAAACAATAATCAGTATTTACAGTGCATGTTGTAATAGTACAATAAATAAAGAAGTACAAACTTATTTTTAATTCGCACATTTTTTCTTCCTAAACGTTGCACTTAATTTGACTAAGAATATTTACGACGATGAATATAACCGGCTCGGAGGTGTTAATGACCAATATACCTGAAACATAAAAATAGAAACAATGATGTTAGAATACAATAACAACTATAGTTACGAGCTTTATTTTATTCCAAATTGATTTTTTTTTTTTTTTTGGCTCTTATTTACAAGAGTTACATCGAAGCAATAATAATATTGGTAACCGGTTCTCACCTGTTTGGACATGTTGACTTGGACATCGAACTCGCAGATACGCACGTAGCTCGTCTTTTCCTCATCGTTCAGAGCTGCTGCGGCTTATCTTGATTGATCCATATTCTCACCTTTTCCGGACGGGTACCTGTAACAAAAAGGATCGTATTATTGCTAACTGGCAACCTTTTCGATGTCGTGTATCCTAGGCTAGATCTAGGTAGTTACGTGTACTTGTTGAGTACATTGTATTTCGAGTGATCGATCTCTGGTGGCTCAGTGGGTCACGTACGCGCCTGCTTCAACACCTAGGGTGCGCTGTGGTTCCAAATTTGAGAATTTTCTTCTTTCTTCTCTGCTCACCAATTTCTCATCCGAGAAACTCATGGGGGGCAGCAGGGTCTGTACGGACAGTGTTATCATTAAGTCATGTCTATGTCTCACACCGTGATTTCCTCTGCTGGGAACTTAGCTCGCTGAGTCATGGCTGAGTAAACCTCGGAGGGCATATGTTAGACGGATATGCCTTAATGGTAACACGTATGTGTATAAACAGGTAATTTAACCCTTCCAGCACCGTTCGGTGATGTGGTTGGTAACAATGAGTGGTCAAGGTGTCAAATGAGCCTTCCAGCTTCTTTGGCAACTGGACCAACTCGTAGTTCGAATCCGCGAGTATACGAGTTGCCAAGTTAATATGTCCTTAATTCTTTAGAGCTCCGGCCCTAGGTTTAAAGTGTTTTTGTATATTTTATAATTTAGTAATAATTTAGTAGTGTTAACGTAATTTGTAATTCCCCCCGAATAATCGTTGTGTTGAACCCTTTGAAGTGCTCCGAGTCGGTTTTAAGTTGTCTTTATTGACAAATACATTCGTTTACACGAACTTTGCGTATGATATTGTATTGTGTTCGGTAGTGTACTAAAAGCCCTAGCCGAGGTAAGAAATTAGCTTTATTACGATTACACCAGTACATTCTCCGTATCCGATTACCTGCTTATTCGAGTAGGTAATTAGTCAGTAGGTATCGAATATACGAACGTATATTTAGTAGGTACCTACGACACAATATTATTTTATCAGAATCACTGAAAAATCACATAGCTATAAACGACGTAATGAAACGCGACATTTTTAATTCAACGATCAAAAACAGAATTCAATTCGTTCGCGAACGATTCGCTCAGAATTGAAAAATCATTCAGGCGCAGCTCAATCAAATACAACAAAAGAACAAACGTGACAAAATTCAAAATTTTCAAATCCATTAATAATAAAAATTGAAAATGGTTCATTCGAGAATGATTTACCTACCTACGTACAGATGGAAAAAATCGTTCGAGAATGAGTGAATCGAGCTGATGAATCAAATTATAGGTTTAATCACTGCAAGTATTCTGATAAGGCGGTAAATAAACGTGAAATAAAATTATTTTGAAAATTTGATCACAAAGAAATTGAAGCCTATGCCTATACCTACCAATAAATTTTCATCCTCGAGTTGAATACCTACGTTTAAAATTACAACAATATGTGTTCCCTCCTACCCTTCTTTAATTTCGTGTTTGTTTATGGAAAATTCATGAATGACTAACGAGAGATGAGTGAGAAATGAGATGTGCTTTCTTACCTGACTTTTTTGAAGAATTTACGTCAAAACTGAGAGTGAGATCATATTACCAAAAAACAATAAAACTTAATGAACCACAATGTACGTAGGTAGGGTACCAATACGAGTATCAAGTACCTACTCAAATTACTCGTAGCTTCTAGCACTTGTGAGATTGGACAACATTAAACGCTGATATCCAAACTAGATGCATACATTCAATCACCGAGACTAGTTTCCAGTAATACTGAAACTTGGCTCACGACCCAGATAATTATTTAAACTCAGTGCATTTTATTCGATCACTTTTTGCATGCTCGTTTGGTGTGAATTTAAATGAAATGCAAAATAATATATTCGGGTGGTTTAATATGCGCGGACAATTCTCGTGTTACGACTGGTTCATTGAAAAACTCGTCGAACTAATTGGCTTTTGCTGTTTAATTCGATACCCATTTTGTATTAAATTACTTTCGGAAAAGTTACCTTATCTGGGTACGGAAATCGTAATTATTTGAATGCGCGTAGTTGAGAATAAGATGTACATATTATACAAATTATACCGATAATTTACTTATCTTAATGCTCAATGTAATTCAAGAGCCAGTTTAGCGTGGTGTAGGCTGAATGTGGTATTTATTATAAGCAAAATTCATTAACATATTTTTGTATTCCTATTTTAAAGTACCTATTACAGAATTCGGTGGTATATGAGAGAAAAAAAAATAAGTATATTATTTATTTCCAAGAAAGAATACTGATTATTCACACAAAGTACCTACTCACATAACATAGGTAGGAATAGAAAGGCATATGTACCTATCTTTATTGTATTTTGAAATTATTTGTTAAAGATAACGTAGGTTATCAACGAATTCGTTAATCCTAGAAATCGATGTAGGTGTTAGCCCCCCATCTTCACACACGACTAACCTTTGGATTCGAGGGGATGAGAGCTCATATTTATATGTACCTACCTACTTGTGAAAAATATATTTGTTAGCGCCCCAGGACCCGGAGTTGTCGGTTTTCACGAAAAAAATTTCTCCAACCATGTTAGCAAAAATAAGTCGTGCCAGGAAGCCCCTCTCCCCCTCAGTTGTCAATATATATAAGAAATCCGAGAAATTTTGTTATAAATATTTTTACCTCTCTACATAATAAAAAAGTAAAACTTGCCCCCTTTCTCAAAAAATGAAAAAAATGAATTGATATTTTTATATTATTTTTTTTATTTTAATACTTGGATTTGATCCAATCTTCATCATAAGAGCACTATTCGATGTTTTCGACCCGCTACTCCTCCCCCCTGCAGCCTCACGATGAAAAAGTAGAACTTGTTCTTTACCTATCTTACACGCTATTGTAGTTTGAAAAGTGCTGGGTTCAAATTTTGTACTTTTAATTTCAATAGATTGAGCTGAACATAAATTTTGAAATTTCATGTATTGAGGGAAGGGGTTTTTCATTCTAAAATTTTTCCATTCGTATTTGAATTATTTTTTACTGAAAAAAATGTACATGATTTATAAAAAAATAATTAGAATCTCACACCTTGGGAAAATCGCCACTTTCCTAAGCTGGGATCATGAAATCAATAAAAATATGTAGGAGAAATTCATTTCTAGAAGATTACCTCGTTCTGAAAAACAAACAGAAAATTGCTATTTTTAAAAGAAAATACTTGTATGTACTTGAAACATTTTGTATTTTCAACAAAGAACACCAGTTCTTGATTTAAAAAAAAAAAAATGGAGAATTTCACGTCGATGATTTGATTTCTAACAATTGAGCGGCTTAGCTGCTTGCTCATCAATCTTGTAGTTTGCCCAGCTTTGCAATTTAACCGAAAGGAATTTTATATAAATTAAAGCTGTTATGGTGAACTGAGCTGCAAATATGATGAAGCAAATGCTCCATTGCAAACGACCCTGAAAGTAAATAAACGTAGGTTGGTATAGATTAAATGTAGGTATGATGCTTCTCTGCCATTTTTACTGGAATAGGTACTCACGTGAGACGTGACAATAAATCCGATCATCGTAGGAGTCAATATACAAGCTAAGTTATAACAGAACATTGCCACAGATGCCATAAAAGAGGCATATCTTGGGGCCAGATCTAGAACCACTATCCTATAAAAAAAAAAAAAGGATAATTTTAAGTAAAAAAAAGAAAACTCATAAATAATGAAATGAAGAAACGGACGAATAAAAATAATTAGTTCAGTTTATTACCAACTTACTGGTTTTGTAAAACTGCACACGTGATCAGTAGCTGACTTATGGCCATACAGATGATAGAAAATACAAAATTTGACCATAAACTAGCGGCCAAGAAGGCAATCGTGCCAGCCAAGAAACCAACAGAACTGTATAATTTGTGAATCTATAAAAAAAAAAAAAATGAAGATGAACTGCAGAGTTTAGAAATTTTGCTAGAAATACCTGCGGGTGAAAAATGCTAACATTTGTCAGCGAAAGTATCTTATTTGATCTCAAATAGTCAAAGATGTAACCAGCTGGAGGATTTGCGATCACGGCGCAAATTTGTGGGATCATCGATAAGTATCCGATTTCTTTGATATTGACATTATTTGTATCTGTTGGGTACATAACAAGAATTAATGATTACTTCGATCTGACTCATTGGATGATTTTGGGACTGATTGATAATGAAAGTAGGTAGATATACTGAACCTTGGATATACTGAGGCAAACAGGACATCATGAAAGTCAAACCGAATCCGTAGCTAAATTTTCCCAAACACGTTATCCAAAAAGGTAAACAGGTCAATATGTCTTTATAAGGATACTCCAACTTTTTATCTTCAATTTTAGTTGCGAGTTGTTCTTTGATATAATCCCTTTCAGCTTTCGAGATCCATTTATCGTCAGCAGGGTCGTTTTTCACCACCATGAACCATATGTAGCCCCATACTAATGTTGTAATCCCTGAAAAAATTAATGAAATGTTGATAGGCAGGTATGCAGATTTATGTAACAGGGCTGAAAATGATTCTGTTCGACGAACCTGTGACGTAGAATAATATTTCCCAATTCCACTCGTATAATATCCATCCTCCTACGAAAAAAGAAACAATCTGTCCAAAGTACATTCCGGTCCAACTTATAGATACCATTTTCGCTCTTTCATCTGGAGGAGCCCATCTTGACCAAATTTGAGGAACACTGGTATATGAAATCCCCTGTGTAACAATTAACGTAAGATCATGTCCCATGGAAATATAAAGAAATTTCAGAATATTTATTACGTGTAATTATTGTACACCTACCTCAAAAGTGCCACAGAGTGCATTTCCTACTACAAATAACCAGAAATTGACGTGCAATAAAAACGGTACAGAAATTAACACAATGGCTGTGCTTACGAGTCCCAAAAGGTACGAGGTGCTTCCTCCAATCCGTCCCACGTATATGGCCAATAAGGCTCCCATCAATCGACCATATGAGAATGAACCAATCGCCGTAGCTTTCTGGATCGAGTTCCAGTCAAATTCTGCCGGCTTTGAGTTGAATTACATACAAGTACTTATTAGAAGGTTAGATGATATTATGCATATGTATTGGAAATGCTATTTGAAAAATGTAGAGAAGCAAAAAAAAAAAGGGAATAACGACGTCGAATACAGACGGATACACAGAGAGTTAAGAGGGAAGATTAGAGAGTAAAAAGAGGAGATAGTGATCGAGAAATTCCAGCAAATTGAACAGCTACAAGAAAAGCACGATGATTACAACCTGCACAAAGCCTTGAAGGAAATGTCCAGGATATACTTACAGAAGTAAAAAGCCCATGACCTTGTGGAAAAACAACGGAGAGCTGATAGTAGAAGAAGAGGAAATAGAGCAGACCTTGAAAGAATATATAACCGAACTATTTGGGGGCATCCACATAGAAGAGGAACAAGAAGACCAAGATGTAGAATATCTGAGTAGGTATATTGGAGGCAGAAGTTGAGTTGGCAATAAAACAGGCTAACCCATGGAAAGCACCAGGATCAGATGAAGTAACATCAGAGTTGCTTAGAACACTTCACAAAGATGGACTCAAAATACTCACCAAATTATTCAATAAAATCTATGCAACAGGAGAAATACCAGAGGAATGGATGATGTCAACATTTATACCTCTACCTAAAAACCACCATCCCAAATACTGCAGCAATTGCAGACTGATCAGTCTAATGAGTCATACCCTCAAAGTATCTCTGAGAATTATACATAGCAGAATACAAAGAAAATGTGAAGAAAATATCAGCAGAGAACTGTTTGGTTTTAGAAGTGGTCTGGGCATGAGAGAAGCACTGTTTGGTATCGATGTTTTGATGCAAAAAATGCGAGTTTCACCAACCAATGTATTATATATGTTTTCTAGACTTTGAAAAAGTATTCGACAAAGTGCAACATGAAAGGCTTTTTGAAATAATACGGTTGATAGGGTTGATAAAGTTGGATCCAGCAGACATACAAATAATTAAAAACCTTTATTGTCAACAAAAGGCCACAATCCTTTTGTAAAATGGAAAACAGACGGATCCAATGAAAATAGAACATGGAGTTTGACAGGGGTGGATATTGTCTCCCATTCTGTACAATGTATATGCAGATCAGGCATTTAGAAAGGTTGTGGAAGGTCGGACTGAAGGAGTAAAAATTGGTGGCAAATTGATAAACAACATTAGATATGCCGATAATACGGCACTTATTGCTGAAAGTGAAGGGGAACTGGAGAAACTGATAACACGCAATGGAAAGGGCCTGTAAAGATTATGGAATTTGAATAAACACAAAAAAGACCAAAGTAATGAAGGTGGGCAGCGAAGAATCCAATAAAATAGAAATAATGATCAGAGGCGATATTCTAGAACAGGAGAAACACTACAAATACCTAGGCGCCTGGGTGAATGGTGATGTGAATTCTGGTGAAGAAATCAAGAGCAGAATCGAACAGGCAAGATCTGCTTTTGTGAGGATGAAAAAGACGCTGACTGCAAACAATTTGTCAGTAGAAACCCGAGTTAGAGCAATGAAATGCTATGTATGGTCTGTTCTAATGTATGGATGTGAGAGCTGGACCCTGAAGGGAGATACTATGAATAAGCTCAAAGCATTCGAAATGTGGTGCTACCGTCGCATCCTGAAGATACCATGGATGGCAAAGAAAAGGAATGAGGAGGTGATGAGAATGATTGGGAAGGAACTGGAGTTGATCAATTTAGAGAAGAAGCGGAAGCTCTGTTATTTTGGCCATGCGATGAGGGGCGAAAGATACAAGGTGCTGCAGATCATTATGATGGGGAAGATAGAGGGGAAACGCAGCCGAGGAAGGAAGCTTGACTGTTGTGGCTGAGAAATCTTAGGAATTGGACAGGGCTTGGCGTGGTGTGGAAACCCTCTTTCACTCAATGGCAGATAGAGATATATACAGAGGAATCATCTGGAAGGCAACTTCATAGGACAGAGAAGGGGAGAAAACACCGATAGATGATGCCAAAGATTGAGACGGTCCTGGCTACCAGAAGAAGAAGAAGAAGAATTTGTATCAAAGTTTGACTAACTTACAATAACTTCAATCACACCATCGGGTCTTGTGATGTTTTTCGATGATGTCATCGCTACCACTGCCATTCCTACGTTTGCATGGGTTGCGAAGAAAATTGTGTATCCAACGAATACCATTCCAACGATGACATATCGTTTTGATAAATTCCCAGTCATTGCGATGCACTTCTGTGGATTTTGATTGATGATCGCAGTTTACGGACTGAAAAATTACTTTGAAGGTAACATTTTTTCAGAGAAGAGGGGATGGGCAGAGGTTAACATATTATGAACCCCATTTTTCTTATGAGCCTATAATTTGAAGGTCCGAGCATTGATGAAGTCATTGTTCAAGGATCTGATTTTTTTAGGATATTGGAGTATTGTCTTTATAAGGCTGTAATGAAAGATTAAAGTTTTGATGACATGCTATCATTCAAAAATCAACTTTTTCTGCTTATTCCAATATAAATTTATTGGTTTAACTAGGCACTAGATTCTTGGTACTTACATTACTTATTCGTAATTTCTTGCCTATTATTGCTGATAACTGGTAAATTGATAACTTTTGGTAAATTACTAGTAATTACTAACTTTTGGTAAATTACTGGTAATCACTAACTTTTGGTAAATTACTGGTAATCACTAACTTTTGGTAAATTACTAATGATTATTAAGTTTTGGTAAATTACTGATAATTTTTGGTAAATTACTGGTAATTTTTGGTAAATTACTGGTAATTTTTGGTAAATTATTGAAAAGTTTTTGTAAATTATCAGAAATTTTAGGTAAATTACTGGTAATTTTTGGTGAATTACTGATAATTTTCTAGTAATTTTCTGGCAATTGTTGGTATTTTATGGTATATTATGGACTAGATTTGGTAAATTACTGAGAATGTTTATGTAAATCAAGGGTAATTTCCAAGAATTGGGTAGGTAATGTATGTATAATTTCTACTTGAAAATTAATTTTTTCGAAAATTTCTATAATTTTACAATTTTAAAAAAGTCACATTCATGAAATGAAACGGAAAAATAAAAGAATACCTAATTAAAGTGATTGAAACTGCCATAAAATCAATAAATTGTACTTATCCACGGCACTAAATTATTGAAAATATAGAAATTGTGATAAAATGGCAAATTAAATAATGCGAAAATTACGAAAATGTGCAATACAAAGTGAAAGAAACACAATTGATTATACATATAAATAAATAATATAGCACAATATAATCGTAAAAATTGTCCAAATTTCATGAAAAATCAGCCAAATTTACGTAAAAATAGAAAGTTGGTGCAGTAACACCAAAGTTAGGTAATTCAAAATTGGGAAAAATTGTGCATAGGTTTAGGTACGCATGCGACATGCAAGAAAGTTAAATTGATGCGAAAATTGTTAAAAGAAAGAAGTTGCTCAGTATTCAAATTACAAATCTATCAACGAAAATTCAAATTAATTCGTTGGCGAATGATTCGCTCAGAAACGACGGATCATTCGAGAACGACAGAATCAATTTGAAATAAAAATCTGATAATGGGCAGCAATACGAGTACGTGTAAAACGAAACGTTTTTTGGTGTATCAATAAAAATTGCGAATGATTCGTTCGCGAACGATTTTTCTCCTTTGATCAAATCGTTCGCCAACGAATGGATCGCTTAGAGTTCAAATCAGATATGTCAATGAAAATGACGAATGATTCGTTCGCGAACGATTTGATCGAAGGAGATGAATCACTGAAAAATCAAATTAACTATAAACGACGCGTGATAATTAACTCGACAATGTTAATTCAACGATCAAAAACTGAATTCAATTCGTTCGCGAACGATTTGCTCAGAATCGAAAAATCATTCAGGCGCTGCTCAATCAAATACATACAATAAAATAACGAACGTGGCAAAATTCAAAATTTTCAAATCCATTAGTAATAAAAATAAAAATGGTTCATTCGAGAATGATTTACCTATACTTACAAATGGAAAAAATCGTTCGTGAATGAGTGAGAGCTGATGAATCAAATACAAAAGATTTAATCACTGCAAGTTTTCTGATAAGGCGGTAAAAAACGTAAAATAAAATTATTTCGAAATTTGGTCACAAAGAAATTGAACCCTGTACCAATAAATTTTCATCCTCGAGTCGAATACCTTACGTTTAAAATTACAACTGTACGTGTTCCCTCCTACCCTTCTTTAATTTCGTGTTTGTTTATGGAAAATTCATTAATGACTGACGAGAGATGAGTGAGAAATGAGATGTGCTTTCTTACCTGACTTTTTTTGAAGAATTTACGCCAAAACTGATATCATATTATACCAAAAAATAATAAAACTTAATAAACCACCATGTATGTGGGCAGGGTACTAATACGAGTATCAAGTACACAAATTAGCTTCATAGCACGTGTGAGATTTGACAACGTTAAACGCTGATGTTCAAACTAGATGCCTACATTCAATCACCAAGACTAGTTTCTAGCATCACTGAAACTTGGCTCACAACCCAGGGCTATTCCCGAAATATTTTTGCCTCCGCAATCGACGTAATCGAACGCATTGAACGTAGAAGATTGCGTCGTTTGCGTCGCCAAGAAGTAACCGTGTTCGGCGTAATATGCGTTATTTTAATATTTGAGTAACAATTATGTTTATAAAGTCCAATTAATATTTAGTTAAAATATATTTTTTTTCTCTAGTAGATATCGCCAATAATTTGCAACGCTCATTACGTCGATTGCGGTGATTGAGGGGGCAAAGGTATTTCGGGAATAGCCGCCCAGATCACTATTTGCATGTTTGTTTGGTGTGAATTTAAACGAAATGCAAAATAATATGTAGGTACCTATATTCGGGTGGTTTATAATACCTATGCTCGTAGTTGAGAATAAGATGTGCATATTTTTACAAATTATACAGATAATTTACTTATTCTAAGAATTGATTAGCATTTTGTATTCATAGTATTTTAAAGTACTACAGAATTCGGTGGTATGAGAGAAAAAAATAAGTGTATTCATTTGAAGAGTGATATTCCAAAACTCGCTTTGTTCATTTTTATCAAAATTGGGTTTTCAGTGGTACCTGGTAGATGAAGTATTAACTCACATTCCTACATCATCAACCTACCAAAATGAGGTGTTAAACTCACCTAAATAGCCAATTCACTAAAAATTTAAAAAAAAATAATGTTCCAAAACGCGCTTTGTCTATTTTTATTGAAATTTTTTTCAGCAGTATTTAGTGGATGAAATGTATACCTACACTCCTACATCATAAATCCACCCAAATAAAGTGCTAAACTCGCCTAAAAAGCCAATTTACCCGTTTAAAGGGAAACTGTTTTTCCTCTCTCCTGAAAAGTTGTGAAAATGGACAAAGCGAGTTTTGGAATATCACTCTTCATTTGCAAAAAAGAGTACTGATTATTCACACAATAGGTAAGAAATTTTTAATAAATTTCTGCAAACATAAGTTTTTTATTTTTTAACAATTTTTTCCATTTTTTTGGAGGTGGTGGGAGGTGAGAGGAGGAGAAGCTTTACACAATTTGTCGTTTTTTTTTTTCAAATAGAAAAAGTCTTGTTTTTTTTTAAATCGCTTGCAAAAAGGAGATAATTTTTTGCCAACGATTTTCAAAAAGTCCTTTTTAGCTACCAAACTTGAAAAATCCTAGTTCTTGTGCTAAAATTTAAGAAAAATGTCTTTTTTTCAAACTTGTAAAAAAGGTCCTCGTTTTGAGAAAATGGCCAAAAAGTCATTATTTTTTTCAAAATATTAGACGAGAAGTGTTTCGTTTTTGCCAAACTTGCGAAAGAAATCCACAATTTTTTCAAAATAATATTGAAAAAATTTGAACCTCGTGTTATGAATTCAGAAAATTCGAAAGAAAAATTCCAAACTTACGTACATACCTAATTATGTACCTAGGTACCTACTTTTAAATAACTTCTCAAAAAACACATTTTTTAAAATGTTTCAATTCAGTGAAATCTTCTCGTAAAATTTGATTTTTTTCGAGAACGTGTTTCGAAAAATCAAACTGCTGTTTTATTGCGAAAAAAAAGTAGGTACCTTTACCTACCTTACACGCTATTGTAGTTTGAAAAGTGCTGGATTCAATTTTTGTGGGTACCTATGTACTTTTCATTTCAATGGATTTAGCTGAACATAAATTTTGAAATTTTGTGTATTGAAGGAAGAGAGGGGTTTTTTATTCTAAAATTTTTCCATTCGTATTTAAATTATCTTTACTGGATAAAATGAACATGATTTACAGTCCGGCATATGACAATAGGAGTAATTGCACCCCCCCCCCGCCGATCCTCGGGGACAACTTTTTTCTTAAAGGGGACATCCTAAGGAACATTTTAAAGCCAACTTGCCAAAAAAAAATTGGCCTTACTTACAAAATGGCGGCCATTTTGAATGACAGGTCAGCCGAAATCGCAGATTTTGCGTTTTAACATAGGACTTGCACGAACTTTTTCAAACTTTACAAAAGTAGATCGAAAGATCATGCAAAAATTTATCACCTGTCAAAATTTCAAGTGCTAAAGTTCATTTTTCAATTTTTGGTGAATTTTTGAAAATCGAATTTAGGCCAAAAATGAGGGAAAAAATCAAAATTTTACCAAATTAACCAAGAAAGCTGAAATGTGAGATATACCCTATTTTCGACATAACAAATCGATTGGAAACGGTTTCAACCCGTTTAGAGCAGTTCTGGAGCCTCCAGCAGATTTTTGAAACTCGAAATTCTCACAAAATTCCATCAAATTGGAGTTGTAAAGCTGAAATTTATTCTAAAAACTAATTTCAATACGCTACGAAGTACTGCAGGTGAATTTCAAGTCGTTTTGAAGCCTCCAGCTACTTTTTCAAACTTCCTGATGCCTCCAGCAGATTTTTGAAACTTTAAATTTTCACAAAATTTCATCAAAGATGGAGATGGAAAGCTGAAATTTACTCTACACTCCAATTTCAACACCCTCTGAAGACGACTTCTGGTGGATTTCAAGTCATTTTAGAGCCTCCAACGACATTTTTGAAAATTACTGGAGCCTCCAGTACATTTTTGAAACTTGAAATTTCCCCAAAATTTCATCAAACCAAGATGGAGAGTTGAAAATCGATAAAAAATTTCATGGTTCTGAAAAAAATGAGAATTTCTAGGTATTTTTAAAAGAAAATACCTACTGTAAAGCACTTTGTATTAAAAAAAAAAAAACAGTTTTTCATAGAAAATGGATGGAGAATTTCACGTCGATGACTTGATTTCTAACGATTGACCTGGTTGCTCATCAATTTTGTAGTTTGCCCAGCGTTGCAATTTAACCGAAAGGAATTTTATATAAATTAAAGCTGTTGTGGTAAACTGAGCTGCAAATATGATGAAGCAAATGCTCCATTGAAAACGACCCTGAAAATAAATAAACGTAGGTTGGTATAGATTAAATGTAGGTATGATGCTTCTCTGCCATTTTTACTGGAATAGGTACTCACGTGAGACGTGACAATAAATCCGATTATCGTAGGAGTCAATATGCAAGCCAAGTTATAAAAGAACATTGCCACAGATGCCATAAAAGAAGCATATCTTGGGGCCAGATCTAGAACCACTATCCTGTAAAAAAAATAATTTCAAGTAAAAAATGAAAATGAAGAAACGGACGAATAAAAATAATCAATTCAGTTGCTAACTTACTGATTTTGTAAAACTGCACACGTGATCAGTAGCTGACTTATGGCCATACAGACAATAGAAAATACAAAATTTGACCATAAACTAGCTGCCAAGAAGGCGATCGTGCCAGCAAATAAACCAACAGAAGTGTATAATTTATGAATCTGTAAAAAAAATAAAAAATAAAATGAACTGCGAACTTTTAAACTTTTACCGGGAATAAGCAAAAAAAAAAATGCTAACATTTGTTAGTGAAAGTATCTTATTTGATCTTAAATAGTCGAAGATGTAACCAGCTGGAGGGTTTGCGATCACCGCACAAATTTGAGGAATCATCGATAAGTATCCGATTTCTTTGATATTGACATTATTTGTATCTGTTGGGTATATAACAAGAATAATTAATGATTACTTCGATCTGACTAACTGGATGATTTTGAGACTGATTGATTATGAAAGTAGGTAGGTATACTGAACCTTGGATATACTGAGGCAAATACGACATCATGAAAGTCACACCAAATCCGCAGCTAAATTTACCCAAACATGTTATCCAAAAAGGTAAACAGGTCATGATGTCTTTATAAGGATACTCCAACTTTTTGTCTTCAATTTTAGTCGCGAGTTGTTCTTTGATATAATCCCTTTCAGCTTTCGAGATCCATTTATCATCAGCAGGGTCGTTTTTCACCACCATGAACCATATGCAGCCCCATACTAATGTTGTAATCCCTGAAAACATAAAATGAAATATTGATAGGTAGGTAAATATGCATATTTATGTAACAGGACTGAAAATGATTTCTTTCTCGCCGAACCTGTGACGTAAAATAATATTTCCCAATTCCACTCGTATAATATCCATCCTCCTACGAAAAAAGAAACAATCTGTCCGACGTATACTCCGGTTACACTTATAGATGCCATTTTCGCTCTTTCATCTGGAGGAGCCCATCTGGACCAAATTTGAGGAACGCTGGTATATGAAATCCCCTACGTAGTTAACAATTAACGTAAAATCATGTCCCATGGGAAAATAAAAAAAATTTCAGAGTTTATGACGTGTAATTTATTGTGCACCTACCTCAAAAGTGCCACTGAGAGCATTTCCTATCACAAATAACCAGAAATTGACGTTCAATAAAAACGGTACTGAAATTAACACAATGGCTGTGCTTACGAGTCCCAAAAAGTACGCCGTACTTCCTCCAATCTGTCCCACGTATATGGCCAATAAGGCTCCCATCAATCGACCGTATGAGAATGAACCAATCACCATTGCTTTCTGGATCGAGTTCCAGTCAAATTCTGCCGGCTTTGAATTGAATTATACATATAAGTAGGTTAGATGATATCATGCATATTGGAAGAGAGAGGTAATTTGTATCAAAGTTTGACGAACTTACAATAACTTCAATCACACCATCGGGTCCTGTGATGTTTTTCGATGACGTCATCGCAACCACTGCCATTCCTACGTTTGCATGTGTCACGAAGAAAATCGTGTATCCAACGAATACCATTCCAACGATGACATATCGTTTTGAAAAATTCCCAGTCATTGCGATGCACTTCTATGGATTTTGATTGATCGCAGTTCGTGAGCTGAAAAATTACTTGAAATGTTTACATCGTCATCAGTTTGAAATCAAACTTTTTCAGATGGAAGGGGAACGGGAGAGATTAACGTATTATGAAAACAATTTTTCTTCGTATGAGGCTATAATTTTAAGGTCAAAGCATGGTAATAATTCTTGGTGAATTACTTACTGGTAATTTCTTGTCTAATGAATTATTGGTATTTCTTGGTAAATCACAGGTTATTTTTGGTCAATTACTTGTAATTTTTGGCCAATTATTGGTAATTTTTGGTAAAATACTGGTAGATTTCAGTAAGTTGCCGGAAAATGTTTGATAAATTACTGATAATTTTTGGTAAATTGGGAACTGGCAATTTTCGGAAAATTATTCGTAGTTTTTGTTGAATTACTCGTACCTTCGTTTTTTGGTAAATTACCAGTAATTTTGGGCAAGTTACTTGAATTATTTGGTAAATTACTAAATATAATTTCTGGTAAATTGTTAGTAATTTTTGATGAATTACCCCCCCCCCCCCCCCAGTTTTTGTAAAATTACTGCCTACTGGCAATGTTTGGTAAATCACTGATAATTTTTGGAAAATTGCTGGCAATTGTTGGTAAGTATTTTTTGGTAAGTAATGTGATTGAAATAGTCAGAAAATTTAGAAAAAGATGATAAAATGGTCAAATTAATCCGAAAATCTTTGGAAATCACAAAATTGTTGATACCTATCTGCCAAAGTAAAAAATTAAAAAAAAAAAATGGTTGAAGTAAATAATTAAAAATTGTACTATTTACACAGTGGGTATAATCCTAGAAAATTTTAAAATTCGCTCAATATTTGAGAATGACAAAATTACTTACTTTGAAATAAAAATCAGATAATGTGCAGCAAAATGAAATGAAACGTTCTTTTGTCCATTAATAAAATTGCGAATGATTCTTTCGCGAACGATTTTATCAGAAGAAAAAAATCACTTAGAATTCAAATCAGATAATACACCACAAGATGAAAACGAAACATCTTACAATCTGTCAATGAAAATGGCGAACGATTTGATCAGAGCGGAAAATCGTTCGCGAACGAATGAATCACTGAAAAATCAAATTAGCCACAGGTAGATGACGTGATAAAACTCGAAAGTTTTAATCCACAAATCACAAACTGGATTTAATTCGTTCACGAACGATTTGCGTAGAATTGAAAAATCATCAAAGATCGACTGAATCACTGCTGAAGTGAATCAAATTTTCACATCCATTAATGAAAATTGAAAATGATTCGTTCAAGAATGATTTACTTATGGATGGAAAAAATCGTTCGAGAATGAGTGAATCAATTGCTGATGAATCAAATTAAGTAAAGAAAAAGAGTACTGCAAGTTTTTTTTGATAAGGGGGTTAAAAACGTGAAATTATTTAATTCATCTTGAAATTTGCTCACAAGAAAATTGAAGCCTACTAATACATAAATGTTTACCCTCAAAATTGGAAAAATGAGTGTTTGTTACTTAACCTTTTTTAATTTCGTGTTTGTTTATTGGAATTTCATTGATGAGATATGAGTGAGAAAATGAGATGTGCTTTCTTACCTGGCTTTTTGAAGAAATTAGTTCAAAACCATAGATCACTTTTCCACAAAAACAATAAAATTTTATGAACCACAGTGTACTAATACGAGTATCAAGTCCACAAATTAGCTTCTACATAGCACCTCTGAGATTCGACAACCTTAAACGCTGATATTCAAACTAGATGCATTCAATCACTGAAATTAGTTTCTAGCATTACTGATACTTGGCTTGAAACCCAGATTTTAAACTCGGTTACCTAATTCAATCACTATTTGCACGTTTGTTTGGTGTGAATTTAAATGAAATTGAAAATAATATATTCGGGTGGTTTAATATGCTCGAAGTTGAGAATACGTAAGATGTATGTATATACAAATTGCATGGATAATTTACTTATCTTAATGCCCAATGTAATTGAGTTGCCAGTTGAGCGTGGTGTAGGCTGAAAGTAGTATTATAAGCAGAATTGATTAACATTCTGTATTCTTATTTTAAAGTATTACAGAATTCGGTGATGTGAGAGAAAAAAATATTTATTTGCAAGAAAGAATACTGATTATTCACACAAAGTACTCACATTACGTAGGTACGAATAGACTTAGGCACACCTATCTTTATTGTATCTCGAAATTTGAGATAACCGTAGGTTATCAACGAGTTCATTAATCCTAGAAATCTAAGTAGGTGTAACGTGTTGTTCGTTTTTCATTTCGCGAAAAAAAAATTGATAAAAGTGTTGTTTTAACGATTTTAATAGAATTAAAATTGAAAGAAATTATCCAATGTCAAAGTTGTGTAGGTATCTGAAGTTTTATTTTGATAGAAAAAGTACAGGTAGGTACTTACTATTGAGGTTATCATCACGTTTTCTGTTCGTTCGACTCGTCTGGCGAATAATTCGCCCAACGCTGCAGTTTCACTTTGAGAAATTTCAAACATATCAACGAAGTGCTGACGAACAAAATTCCAAAAATCATGAAGCATATGTTCCATTGTGATCGACTCTAAAACAACCATGAATTTCAATACTTATATTGTTGAATAACATTCGTGATGACTGATGGCGAATAAAAATTCATATGTGAATTCTTGTTACTCACATGAGATGTAACAGTGTAGCCAACTATCATAGGGGTTAAAATCAAAGCTACAGTGTAACAGGAACTTGCTATTGATACCATGAATGCGGCGTATCTCGGAGCCAGATCCAACATTACAATTCTTTATTCAAATAAATGTAGATCATTAATAATCTTCGTACCAAATTAATAGGTACGTACTCGATCTGATTCAATCAACTTACTGATTTTCTAAAACAGTACACGAGACACAGACTTGAAACAAGGATAGACAAACAACCGAAGCTATGAAATTTGGCCATAGACCAGCTACCAAAAATGTCACCACTCCCGAAATCAAACCTATGCAGGCGTACAATTTATGCACCTAGGAAAAAATTAGAGTTGTCACTGTAGTATAGGTTATATAGGTAATTTGGACACGTTTAGTGATTATTTTGCTGGACTAACATTGGTCAATGAAAGTATTTCGTTTGATCTCATGTAATCGAAGATATATCCAGCAAAAGGCATCGCAATTAATGCACAAATTTGAGGAATTGTCGATATGTATCCTATCTTCTTGATATCGATGTCATTCATATCTGTGACAAGTCCCACAAGTTGGTGATTAATTACCAGAAAATCTGAAATATCTGCAAAAATTGACTAAAACTATGGAATTATACCTTTGATATATTGAGGAAGATTCATCATCATGAATGCAAATCCAACGCCATAAGCAAACTTTACCATACAAGCCAACCAAAATGGTACACATGTGAGCAGATCTTTCCAAGGATAAACAAGCTTCTTTTGATCGTCAACAACGGTTTTCATTTGCTCCTTGATGTATTTCTTTTCATCATCAGTGATCCACTCAGCATCTGCAGGATCATTTTTCACCAGCACGTACCAAATCCCAGCCCAAAACAAGGTTGCGATGCCTTTAAATTATCATAATTGATAAGTTAGGTAGAATTCATGATGATCTGTAAAATTGCTTATCTAATTCCAATATCTTACCAGTAATATGGAATAACGTTGCCCATCCCATTTCGTATAATATCCATCCAGACACCATGAAAGAAGACATCAGACCAGCATATACACCCATATCACCAATAGATGCCATCTTTGCTCTTTCATTAGGTGGAGCCCATCTGGACCAAATTTCTATTACACTAGCATACGCCATCCCCTAAAGATTTCAATATTCCTTAACCTAGCACATTTTAGGAAGCCTTATTTTTAGGACGAGATCAAATCACATACCTACCTCACAAAATCCAGTGAGGGCATTTCCCAACAGAAAGCTATAGAAGTGCAGATACAGGAGATACGGGGTGCAATATGTGATCACTGCAACACAAACGATCCCCCACAGGTATAAAGTACTCCCTCCAATTCTCGCAGCAAATGTCACACCTATTGGACTTAGCATGCGACCATATGATAAGGAACTGATCACCAGAGCTTTCTGAACCGAGTCCCAGCTGTATTCTGGTCCCTATGATGACCATTGGTATAGAGATTCAGTTACAAATTACTAGGAAAAATAATTCAAAAACAAACAAAAAATTGAAAAACTTACATCAGTTATTATAGAGGTGCCATTTGGACCTGGACTAGTCTTTGGCGATGTCATCTCAACCACAGCCATTCCTACATTGGCATGTACTGCAAAAAATATCATGTATCCGACGAACACCATCGCAACGACAATATATCGCTTCGAATGCCTCCATGATGATGCAGTTGTCACTTGCATAATTTTTTTTTGCTGGTGGAAATTTACACTTTACACTAACATCTTGACGTTGGTTACGGTGTAGCTGCTAAATGGCTGTGAATTAGAGTCGTAATCGTTTCTCGAGTAGGTATCTTTCCTAGATTTTTTTTATCAGTGAGTTGTTCTAATTCTTTAAAAACGTAGTACATGTGTTTATCTTGGGATTTTTTGATGAGAAAGACTAACAAAATGGTGACCCTGAATTACTTGTTGTATTGAAAGATTAATTACTGGGTAAGATTAAATTTATGGTAGACATCTTCAACAAGTACTATAAACTGAATAGAAAATCCATCAAGTGTTTTGTGTTTTCATCAATAAACTTTTATTGAAGGTCTTTAGCTTTGAAAAGGATGATATAGTATTGATTAGGCGTACAGCGTTTTTAAATTAAAATGCTCAGTAAGATTTTTTGCTGATAAAATACAAATTAAAAATATAATGTTCAAGTTTACAGTATGAGTGACATGAATTTGGACTGGGGGGGGGGGATTATTTCAATGCACAACTTATACCTACTTATCAATGTTCTTAATGCTAAGCATTTCTTATTTTTCAGATATTCCTATTCCCAGTTGTGATTTTGGTAACTTGGAGCATACTGAGCACTTAAGCATTGTTTGCTTCCTTCACTTTCAATTTGGATAGGTGCTAGAGGTAAATAATTGTAACTTTACATTTATTTGAATTTTATGTTGTGAGATATCCTAAGCATTTTGTTGCATGACATACTTTTTTAAACTAGTATACCTGTTTCAAAATCAGTGTTACAGAACATTCCTTTATTAGTACCATAAAATACACATTTTTTTCATTTTTCATGTCCTCTGATTGTTACAGTACATCTGCCTGAACAAAAGGACCAATTGATGAAAGTTGTAAACTACTCTAGGGTCTCATACTTGAACTGAAAAAGATGAATGTCAACAGCTCAATAGATTCATCAAGCTCCGATGGTGATTTTATGAAATACACACCCAAAAAAATTCCAAAAAGAAGTAAATATGTCGACAGTTCCGGAGATTCTTCAAGTTCTGATGATGATTCTATGGAATACACACCTAAAAAAATGCCAAAGAAAAGTAAATATGTCAACAGCTGGAGAGATTCTTCAAGCTCTGATGATGATTCTACAGAAGGCAAACCCCAAAAAAATCCAAAGAGAAGTAAGTAATTGAATGTAGGGTAGAAATTCTCATTCTGTGATAAATTCCAATCTCATCAAGTTTTTCATCTTCTCACTACTGTTTTGTCTGTTTTAGATAAACCTCGAAAGGCAAATGTTTGCGTGTATTGCGATAAAAAATTTGTTCAGATATCGCAACATTTGAAAATGGTGCATAGAAATGAACCAGAAATGATAAAAATAATGGAAGGAAATCTAACTTGGCAGGAAAGAAGGAAAGAATTCAGTAAGTTAGTAGGCAAGGCAAATTTCAGTTATAACTGTGAGGCCAAAGCTCAGAGTAGAGAAGCTGACATGATACTAAAATATGGGAAAATTGATGAAAGTTCTGATTTGCGGCGTTTCATTTCATGTAAATCCTGTCATCATATGTATCGCACCAATTCAGCAACTAGGCATAAGTGTGTGGAAGATTTCAGAAAAAATTTGAAGGAAGGTGAAAAATGCAGATTGGTAATAGAATCAAGACAGCATTGGCAAATTATAAGCAGTCTGAGTCCAGCTGTAAGAAAACTCTTCCTGTCCTTGCAGTAAGTAGTAAGCTTATTAGAAATAATACATTATTACATGTGGTAATTTAGTCTATTCAAGATTTATTCATTATTGCTGTTTTTTGATATTTTTCAGTCCAGATGAGATTGCTGATATAATCATTTCAGACCCAACTATAATCATGTTTGCTGAAGATCGAATGGAAGGTGTGAAATTGTTGCCTCATGAAAATGCTGCTGAAGTTCTTCATGTTGAAAAATTTACTCAGTTGAGGGCCAAGTTACGTAAAGCAGCCACATTTCTAAAACATTTTCGAGTCGTTAGCAAACAGAGTAAGATGACCTTAAGAGAGGCATTCAATCCCAAAAACAATCGCTTCTTGTCACAAGTTGGAATGAAATTGAGCAAACTGTACACCTCCCCTCACACGTTATCAAATTTGAAAACATTATTGGGTAAGAAAACATTATGACTAATAATCTCGATTTCTGCATAATTTGTGAAAAATACTTTCAAACAGGCCATTTTTTCACAACAATTGACAGCCGGATCAGCCACCAAAAAATTAGCAGATGGGCCCAATACAGAAAGAAGTTCTTCTATACCTGGAATAACGCAATCCAGCCTCGTGTAAGAGTTGCTAAGCGTAACATGAGTGAGATAAGTACTTTTGACGTTCCTACTGGGGCAATGATGTCAAAGTTTAATAGGTTCATCAACAACAATCTAAATGAGTTGCTGAATAAAGAAATAACGACGTACCAGGAATATTTGGAGCTTGCAAGGTAGGAAGCTGAGTTCTTTGTTCCTTTTCTGAGGTGATGAATAATGCTTGTATTTTGTTTCCAAAAATAGATTTGCATTCACGAGAATAACCACATTTAACAAGCGAAGAGGGCAAGAAGTTGCACGGATGACTGTGAAACAATTTCACAGACGAGTTCAGGGCAAGCGCAATGTTAATGTTTCTGAACTCAAAATGAGCAAGTTGGACCGTGAAATAGCTAAATTTCATGAAGTAGTCACTCTTAAAGGTATGTTTCAATTAATACCATGCATATTATTTGATTTAGTAGTTTATGGCCTTTAGAACTGGATTTGTAGGTTTAAAACAACTCACTCCTCCCAACAAATTATAGGATGGGCATATTTTGTAAAGGGGAAATATTTTTTGCACGACGAAATAGGGCGTCATCACGACAAGCATTTTTTCGTTCATAAAATATGAATGAACGACAAACAATGATGAGGTTTCACACCAGATGAAGCCTGACAAAAAAGTATTTTTGAACGACTACAATTTAAAAACGAAATAAGTAGTATTCACGCCAAAATAATTTCATACACGACAGAACATTATCAGTTCGATTATGGCTAAATTAACGACTTTACAGTTATAATTTTGTACAAATTTTGACAAATAATCAACAGAGAGTTTCTTTCAAAAAAATTTGAGTGAAATTGTAACTCAGTAGAAGAGAACCAAACTGGCCTAAGCGAAGCGAGGACGAAAGCTTGGGGAAAAAATGAGAATTTTGAGGATAAGGTCGGTGATTTTGTCGGCAAATGAATGATAATTTAATACATGATTGTAAAAAATTTGAATTTTTGAAAACTGAAACTAAAATATTGTTGGAATTTTTGTATTTTCCAAACTTTCTGGAATTTCTCACAATTTTCCAAGTTTTTCTTACTTTTGCGGAACCGGAGGGGTGCTTACTGTCACCCCTTAGCCCCCTTTTGCTTCGTCCCTGAGGTCAAAAGAGGAAGAGGGGTCGCCCATCAAAATCCACCAAACATTACTTCTATAAACAGCAATTTTCTACATACCTACTTCGTTTTTTTGGTATCCCCTTAGGTCAAAAGAGGAGATGGGTCACCCAACGAAGTTAACGAAATCTTTACTTTTATAAACACTAAACAGAAATTTTTCTAATAGATACTTCGTTTATTTGTATATTTTTCAATGTAATTTTTATATTTTTCAAAAATTAATTTCTGTCGGTGAAATGCCTGTTTTTGATAGAAAAAATTTGTCGTGCATTGCCTTATATAGCAGTTGAAGAAGTTGTATTCGTGCTCAGCGGTATCGAATCATATAAAAACGATACCAATGTCATCAGAATAACTTCATTTCAAAAACAGTGAAAATTGAGGGGGGCTGGGGGGCTCTGGAGAGGGCTGGGTAAATGTAGCAGAAAATCTGAGGTCATATTCGTGCTCAGCGGTATCGAATCATATGAAAACGATACCCTACTCATAATTAGTTATTTTCCCCAAAATTCCCATTTCACCCCTCACCCCCCTAAGATACATTCTTCCAATTTTTCACCACGGCGCACCAAAGTAAAAATTTTTAATATCGTATATGATGTTTGGGGGGCAAAAATACATCCGAAAAACGTGTTTCCAAAATTATACCTCGCAATATAGATATTTAATAGGCGTAAAAAAATGAAAAAACGCCATTTTGAGGGGTAAATATGAGGGGAGGGGGTTGAAAATTTTTGTGGGGATACCTACTTGGGATATACATATATAACATCCTTAAATATTTTGGAAATCGGTTAAAATGGGGCTGAGAAAAGGGTTATTGAAATTTCAAAAAAGGGGGGTTCCCCAAAAAGGGGAGGTGGTGTGGATCTGAAATTTTTCACGCGGTAGTTTCTCGATGGTACCCACCTTTCATGCTAGTGTCAACCCGAACGTTCTCGGAGACCATTTCACCCCTCCTACGCGCCGATAGCTTTTTTGTGTTTTTTAGAAAACCCCTCTCATTTGAGTGGTTCTACCCCCACCCCACTTTGGGGTAGATGGACAGTTGATATATCACTAGATCGAAAATTTGACGTAGAACAAAAAAGTGCTGCACTGTTTTTGACGTAACATCAACCCCTGAGGAGAAAACTGCAAAAACCCTATTTTGGGGGGATTCAGCCCCCCATAAAAAAATTAGCAAGAGGGGTACAGGGTGGTAACTCTCAGGAATTATTCAGGGGGTCACCCTCGACAATTTCCCGCAAAAAAATCTTGGCTAGGTAAAAATGTTTTTTTATCTCGATTTTTCACCTAATTCTCCTATAACTAATCTCCCAACTTTTTAAATTTTGTGATCTGACTTGAAGTAAAGGAAACTTACCCTCCTTGTAAATGTTACTGAGTGAATTCAAAACCTAAAAATTCTACTACATAGATAGATTTTGTCAGCCAGTATAGTCTCATGAGGTCATTGACCCATCTGTCAGGCTTCCCTAGGTCATTGACCCATTTGACTGTCTTTGTAAGGGCACTAGTCACTGAACTACGTACCTGTTCAGCCTCTCATGGTTATCTGTCAACCTGTCAGGCCTCTTGAAAAATTTTGTAATTAGGAGGCCAAGCAAACTCTTACAAATTCATTTGAAATTGTATGATTTAGAGACTGTGCTATCTCCAAAAAATAACTTCATTTATCATATTTTGAAAGCCATCCAAGCTCCAAAAATTGACTGGAAATTTTGTAATTTGAAGGTCATGCTCCAAAATTTGATTCACTGATCCATAGTTTGGATCTATAATATGCATGTGTGAAAGTATATAGGTGAGTACTTAGGTGCTGAAATTCTCATTACTTTTCTTTTCACAGGAAAGAGTAGTAAAAATGAAATTGTGTATGCCATCCTTCCAATCAATTGTGTAGCTGCAATTGAGAAACTCTTGGAAGCTCGTGGCAAGTTTGAAGGATTAGAAAACAATGATTACGTATTCGCTCAATTGGGAAGCAATAACTTCCATATACCTGGTCCAAAAACTATCAGGAATATTGCAATCCGAGCCAAGGTGAAACCAGTCGAGGCATTCACTGCAGGAAAGCTACGTAAATACATAGCTACTGACATGGTGTGGATGAATGCAGATCCAAGGCTAAAAACTCTGTAAGTTGAAAGAGTTCTATACATGTACTATGTTTGTACACACTTATTCCTTTCCTATCTTTCATGTCAATGGTTCTCATTTCTTGGTTTCTAGATTAGCTTCACAGCTGGGGCACAACTTATCAATGCACGATGATGTTTATAATGAAAATATGAGATCTAGTTCCACCAAGTTCCATAAAATTCCAGTAATACTTTGTACCTATGAGGCAGGATTGACTTTGAATAAGCCTGCAGAAGATGTAACTGATGAAGGTACCTAACAAGAATAACTTTCAATATGGAAGTCACTATGGTATCTCATTGTAAGCTTGTATAATTTTGAATTTTAAATTTTGTTTTTTTGTTTAGATGTGTTGAATTATATCAAGGGATCATCAAGAAAAGACGATGAAAAAAAGTCTCTGCAAAATAATAGTTCCAGCAGAAGGAGCACAGAAGACTTGAATAGAATCGAAGAATTAGCTGAAATTGTAGATGATGATGATGACGATGATGGCGATGATGCAAATGATGATAATGCTAAGAATCGTCCTTGGAATGGACACAATTCAGAGTTTAGGAAATCCATGTTCAAATCAAGTTTGTATACGCTTTAGATATTAATCTGTCTGATTGTGATGCAATAGATAACCTATCTGTCTGATTGTGATGCAATAGATAACCTGATACTGAAGGTAAAAAGATTCAAAGTTCTGCTAATGTGCTTAGAGTTCATTCAAATGATACGTCAAGTTTCAAAACTTATGCAAATCCTGTGTCTTTAGCCCTGAAAAAGAGATTGCACAAAGTCACCAAGACTTCTCACAAATTAAGTGTGTATCTACTACTCATGAATATTTCAGTATTTTGGATTTAATGACTCAATCATGACTACTTGGTGTATTTTTTGGTGGTAGAAGTTCAAGATGCCGGCATTCACACATTAAATGCTGATAGCAGCTCTGATGTTGATGATGCAAACCCAGCTAGCAGATCTGATGTCGATGATGCAAACCCAGTAAACATGGCATTGAGAAATCATGTGCCAGTTGTCAATAAAACATCAAGCAAATCAGGTTTGTAATATTTTTGAATTGATTTCATGAAGTATTGTTTTAATGTCGTAAATTAATCACTGGTATATATAAAACTTTTTTTGTTTTTGTGTGTTATAATAAATTTCAAGATGACATTAACCACAAATCTAGTAAGAATTGCCGTTCCAATGATGACTCTAAGCCAGTGAAATCAGCATTGAAAAAACATAAGCTAATGATGAAGAGAACGTTGAATAAACCAAGTTTGTGCCTCTTAATAACATTATTCATCAATGTGCATGTGCAGTGGATGAACACATGAGCATTCAGTACCTAATTACTTAATTTTTTCTGTGGTAGAATTTCAATACTGGTCCACAGATATGAAAAAAATTCTGAAAGAAGTATTTAAACCAGAGTTCCGTAATTTGATGATTCCTGTTGTGAAAAGAAAATTATTATTCTGCCAGCATAGAATTCGGGAAGAATGTTCAAGGGATGTATCCATTGGGAGCATCAAAGGAACTGTTCATCATGAAAGATCGAAGTTAAGACGTCAGTGATCAACCCTTGAACTCATGTTCAGATTCGAGGAAGAATTATTTTTTTGAAAAATCGTGGACTAGGCCTACAGGCACGGTTGGTACAAATCAAAAATTACCAAAAATAAACCCATAAAATTTCACACTGTAGCTTGAAATGACTAAAAAAAAGGTATGAAATTTGATTCAAAACCTTCAAAAAGAGCAAAATTTTAGGGTCAAGACTTTTTTTTTAAAATGTGAATTTTTTATGTCTCACAAATTTGAAATTTTCAAGGGCTTTCATATTACTTGCTTTGCTCAGGTACAATTGCAAATTTTCTAGCATTTTTGCACCCTCGCTTCGCTTTGGTAAAATCAAAAATTTTCCAAAAATGCATCTTTTTAAATTCAATTGTGAAATATCCAAAGCCATAAAAAGCACAACAAAACACTCAAAAACAGCACAAAAAAACAAAAAAAAGTATGATTTTTGGATTTTTGATTTTAGTACCAACCAGCTGCTGAAGGGGAAACCACGCTAAAACAAAACGCGCCTTAGACAGTACCTTCATGGTGGTGTGGAAAACTGTCTGTGATGTTTTTAGATTATGGTATGAGGTTGAGTTGTTTGAGAGATGTTGCTGGTGGCCTTTTGAGAGTTTGAAACTTTTTAGATTAAATTCAAAATCACAGTTGTCTTCACAAAAACAGACTCTCCATCTCAGGAAACCCCATTTGTGACCTCCAGCTCAATTTTTTCTCCATTTTTGATACATTTTTGGCCAGTTTTTGAGTGATCCAGCTTTTATTCAGTAACATTGATTTCTTTTTTTTTTTTTCTGATTTCAGATGCAGAGAGGATGAAAATAAGTATAGCAGCTGCCAGGCCTATCCTGTGAGTTTAGGACTCTGAACCCCGTGCTCCGAAACTCTGAAGAATTTGGTGTTCAAAATAAATCTAATTTACAGATGTAGTGTACCAGTATACCTAAGTTTCTTATTTTCATTTCAGTTGTGCATGTTTTTGTTTTTTTCTTTGCAATTTTTCTGATCCATTTCCCTGAGTAGGCTGGTCAATTTTTTAGTGAAAAAAAATCTCTGAAAAGAACGGTACCGAACCGTTTTACTTGAATGAGGGGAAGGGGGTGATTTGGAAGTAGGTACGCTGTCATAAAATGAAAAATCTTTTATAAAAACTTTTACTAATTTTTTTAAATATTTTTTTACGACTTTTGGAGGCTTTATGCATTGCTTGAGGTTTTTTTTGTGGGGATATTTATTATTTAGAAGGATTGGTAAAAAGTAGAAAATATGGGTACTTACCTATTTTAATTTTTTTACGCAATACAAGTAAGTCAGGCGTTTCGTTGTGTTTTTTTTTAAATGTAGGTACCTCGTACTTTAATTATTCGTTCTGATTTCAGGTGCAGACAGCAAACCATGTGTTGGAAATTAGCAGTGTGGTCGTTCAATTGATCGTTCAAGCTGTGTCGTGTTTTTACGTCGAATAGTTGAGCATTTCATATTTTTAATCACGTTTGTTTTGTTTTTAGCAATTTTCGAGATATTTTTGTGTTTTTATAATAAATGACCTTTTCGTGATCGGCGATGCATAATTAGTAACATTCGAACCCTCCTACAACCTGTTTGCTCTTCATTGAGGCAAAAAGCACAATTATCCAAAGTTCATATTTGCCCCTTCAATAATTTTAGGTTATGCAACACAAACTACACGCCAAACGCGATTATTCGACTACTGAACATTTGAATTCAGTTTGAAAGCTTTGGAGAGCTTTTTAGGCTGTACGAACAGTCGCAGTGGGGGGATTTGACACGAGGAGAATCCATTTCCGGCATTGGTACTGCCAAAATGCTCAGAGTTTCCTGCCAAATGAAGCTTTTTTCGATAAAGTTAAACTTTCAGGTACATAAAAGCTTCAACGGATGAAATAAACGAGCTTGACGTGATCAGCGATTCCTAATTAATGACAATCGACTATTCGTACACCCTATTTCGGTTTTATTCGGCCAAAAAGTTCAATTTTGAAAAAGTGCATATTTGACAACTTTGATCATTTTCGAGTATATTTATTGCTAAATGAGACCAATTTCATTAGGAGAATATGGAGTATCAGGAGGTTCGATACTCCTAATACTTGTACTTTTGAATCAATTTTGCGAGCTTTAGAGCGCTTTTTAGGATGTACGAACTGTGCGACTGGGGAGGTTTTTGGGGTCGCCGAATTCCTTTCCGGTGTTGGTTCTCCCAAAAAGCTCAAATTTCCAAGTGAAACAAAGCTTATTTTCAAAGAAGTCGAACTTTCAAGTACAAAGAAGCTTCAACAAATAAAATGAACAAGCTTAACGTGATCAGCGATGCTTAATTAGTGATAATCGACTATTCGTACACCCTATTTGACGATCACTCGGCTGAAAAGCTCAATTTTGAAAAAGTGCATATTTTCAATTTTGATCATTTTCGAGTATATTTGATGCTAAATGAGACCAATTTCATTAGGGGAATATGGAGTATTAGGAGGTTCAATACTCCTAATACTTGAACTTTTGAATCAATTTTGCGAGCTTTAGAGAGCTTTTTAGACTGTACGAACAGTACGACTGAGGGGGTTTTTGGGTAAAGCGAATTTGTTTCCGGTGTTGGTTCTTTCAAAAAGCTCAAAGTTCCCAGTGAAATTGAGCTTTTTTCAAAAAAAGTTGAACTTTCAGGTACAAAAAAGCTTAAACGGCTAAAATAAACCAACTTGACGTGATCAGCGACGCTTAATTAGTGATAATCGACTATTCGTACAACCTATTTGACGTTCATTTGACTGAAAAGCTCAATTTTGAAAAAGTGCATATTTTCCAATTTTGATCATTTTTGAGTATATTTTATGCTAAATGAGACCAATTTCATTAGGAGAATATAGGATATTAGGAGGTTCGATACTCCTAATACTTGAATTTTTGAATCAATTTTGCGAGCTTTAGAGAGCTTTTTAGACTGTACGAACAGTACGAATGAAGGGGTTTTTGAGGTTGGCGAATTCGTTTCCGGTATTGGTTCTTGCAAAAAGCTCAAAGTTCCCTGTGAAATGAAGCTTTTTTTCAAAAAAGTTGAACTTTCAGGTACTTAAAAAAGCTTCGGCGGGTAAAATAAACCAGCTTGACGTGATCAGCGACGCTTAATTAGTGGTAATCGACTATTCGTACACCCTATTTGGCTTTCATTCGACTGAAAAGCTCAATTTTGAAAAAGTGCATATTATTCAATTTTGATCATTTTCGAGTATATTTTATGCTAAATGAGACCAATTTCATTAGGAGAATAATATAGGATATTAGGAGGTTCGATACTCCTAATACATTGAACTTTTGAATCAATTTTGCGAGCTTTAGAGAGCTTTTTAGACTGTACGAACAGTACGAATGAGGGGGTTTTTGGGTACGGCAAATTCGTTTCCGGGGTTAGTTCTCCCAAAAAGCTCAAAGTTCCCTGTGAAATTGAGCTTTTTTTCAAAAAAGTTGAACTTTCAGGTACAAAAAAGCTTCGGCGGGTAAAATAAACCAGCTTGACGTGATCAGCGATGCTTAATTAGTGATAGTCGACTATTCGTACACCCTATTTGACGTTCATTCGACTGAAAAGCTCAATTTTGAAAAAGTGCGTATTTGCCTATTTTGATCATTTTTGAGTATATTTGATGCTAAATCAGACCAATTTCATTAGGAGAATATAGGATATTTGGAGGTTCGATACTCCTAATACATTGAACTATTGAATCAATTTTGCGAGCTTTAGAGAGCTTTTTAGATTGTACGAACAGTACGAATGGGGGGTTTTTGGGCATGGCAAATTCGTTTCTGGTGTTGGTTCTTCCAAAAAGCTCAAAGTTGCCTGTGAAAGGAAGCTTTTTTTCAAAAGAATTGAACTTTCAAATCGTGATCAGCGATGTCAAATTAATAGATAAGAAACGTCATCAAAATGTGATAAAAACGCGAAATTTGTAATCACCAAGCGGTTTAATAGAACCATTTAGGAGACACTAGAAATTGTCCAGAAAAGCTCTGTTTGAACTCTGTATGTAAGGAACAATCAAATAAAAACAGGATAGATCCATCATAAAACTAAAAAAAAAAAATTATTTGAATACATTCAAAAACTTTGAGGAAACTAAATATAAAATTAAGAAAAAAATTAAATGCAAAACTTGAAGGTAAAAATATTTTATAAGTTCATAGCTATGAAACTGTTTCAAGAATTTCAAAAACAACTCAAATAATGGTAATTTAACACATTTTAAAATATAATAATTATAAAATTTGAATTAAAAAATATTGGTAAGAACTAAACAAAAATTTGAATAAAATGTGAAACTGTTGCAATGTTACAAAATTTCTAATAAGTACAGAAATACCAAATACAGTAAAATTCTGGAAATTGAAAAACATAAACTACATATGCATTGAGAAAAATCAAGTCAAAACCGTACCTACACTAGAAAAGAGATGCTAGAAAAATGCATAATATCTTCTACCTACAGAAATTACTTCATCCCTTCATCAGCATCTTTAGATAAAGTAATACCATACTTTCTATTTGTCACTCCGCCCATCCAAATTCTTGCTACTGCTTCCAACTGACCAATTAGAAAACTGCCAATGCCTTTCAACACATTGATTTCAATACTTCTGAAATGATAAAATAACATGCATCTATTAGAACAATTTTGAAAAGAAAAATAAGGCATTTGAATGATATGAAGTAAAAATTAAAAACATGTAAAAAATCAACGACATGTTTTTTAAAAAAATAGCGACATAGTTGAAAAATGGTAGCACATATGAATAAAAATTGAAGAGAATTCAACACTGAAAATGTTCAAAAATTTTAAATGAAGAAAATGCTCATCAGTACATGACAAAAAATTAACAACACGTAAGCATTTGTTTTATCGACTTTGTCTTTTGGTGAAATTTGTTTTTGCTCATTAGATTCTCAAAACTTTGTTATCAATGTTGCATTGTCAAAACAAAATACAAATCAGTAAGACGTTTTCACATTATTCAGCAAAAAAACATAGTTACCTCACATCTGATTACATGTTTATCATAATACTTGGGAAAGCTCTTTCTGAGAATGTTAGGTCAGCTTTTACATAAGTGATAAAAAAAACCTATACAAGCATTCTAAACCAAGTACATACTTACATAGTAGACAGGAGTATCACATTCACATGTTTATCAAATGTTCACGCATTTCTCTGTTGGTGGGTAAGTTGAAATAAAACAACCAAGGTAATTTTGAAATGGATAATTCATTTTAGTAAACGAGTTTACAAAGACTTCTATATTGCAGTTTTAAGAATTATTAACATGAATATAAAATTATTTAAATGCAATATCTTGAAGAGACAAATCATTGTTTTCATGATATTCATGGGTTACTCCAACATCACAATACTACATACAAATTTATCCATGGCTGTGGTGGATATGACTTCACTCAAAAAAATATCTAGTTCACAGAATTCTTCTGAAATGGTAAGCACAATGATTACTAGTATCTTTAGAGAGAACCCTCTGTACCAAGCCTTTGCCTTAGAAAGCTGAATTCAACTGGACACCTGAACAAAAAAGTTTGATACTGGGTTCCTATTCATATGGGAGGTTACTCAGTCCAATTGGGGGGATATTGGCAACTAAACTAGGTGGAAGCACTATATGCAGTATTGGAAATTTGGGAATGGCCGTCATCACTCTAGTCTCACCTCTTCTACTAACAGCTGATTTCAACTTCTTTTTCATAATGTACGTGATTTTTGGAATTTTTGAGGTAACGCAATTTTGACATGTGAATAATGAATTTTTTGGAACTGTATACTTGGAGAACTATTTGAATTCATTGCCATCTACCAAGGCCTTAGTTATTACAGGAATCCCTGAAATAATCGCTCGTTGGGCGCCTCCTGAAGAACATTCAAGATTTGTTTCATTTGGAGAAGTTGGTTTCTTTTTTGGAGCTATAGCATCATTCATACTTTCTGGCATAGTATTAGGAAAGTGCCAATGGCAAATATTATTCTACTGCAATGGTAAGTAAACAGTGGGTGTGGGTTGACTTGTCTGATATAGAAATTATTGAGCTGAACAAAAAAATCTGTTACAGGATTAGCTTCATTGATATGGTTTGGTATTTGGTTCATTATAGTCAAAAATGAACCAATGGACGATAAACACATGAGTGAATCAGAACAAAGATACATACAGGAAAGAATGAAATACAAGCATGCAGAAGAGAAGGTACCTATTGTATGATTTCTTGCAAAATGATTGGTGACAGATCCCTGAACATGTATGCTTCAGTGTCTGTTCTCAGTTGGCATATCCATGGAAAAAAATTGCAACATTTATGGTTTTATGGGTTGGTTCTCTAGCTGAATTTGCTATTGTGTGTGGTTTGATATTTACATCAGTGTTCTTACCGCAATGTATTGAAGGTGAGTAGACTGCTGGTGAATATACGTCTGAATCACCAAATCTCAATAACAAAAATCTACTATCTCATTCTCCAGATACTGCAGGTACAGACATAACACATGCTGGATTTATTTCTACAATACCTCAAATATGTGCCCTGATTTCAATGCCAATCAGTGGATGTATTTCTGACTATATCAGATCACTCAACAAAATTTCAGTCACCAATGTACTTATGTGATTCTTGAATTCTCTAAATAATGCAACATTTTCTCAGTGCTTTTCAAATTCACTTTGTTATTATAATTTTCTGTTGTTTAGCTGCATAGACTTTTTGCCAGTATAAGTTTGCTCGGTGCTTCAGTGTTTTATGCTGTTGTAGTCATATGCTCAAACTTTGTAGTTCATATTGTGGCTATATCTTTGTATCAATTTTTTAGCACATTCCTTCTAGCTGACATAACGTAAGTATAAGTAAGCCTGTTGACTCCTATAACCACTCAAATTACCAAAAATTTGAATTTCATTTCAGAGTTTTATTTCTGGACATCTCACCAAAATACACAGCTTTTTTCATGTCTATTGTGAACACCTGCTCCATTACATCTGGTTTTATTGTTCCAATTGTTGTGGAATTTATTGTTACATCTCATGTAAGTTTTGTGCACACACAGCAAGTTGTTCATCGTAACTATACCAATTACTGATTGATGATATCATTCAATATAAACTGTTTTTCACAGAGTCTGTACCAATGGAACATTTGCTTCGCAATCTATAGCAGCATGTACCTGTGTGTGGCATTGCTCTACTTAAAATTTGTTACTGCAGAGCAACCTTCTTGGGCTATCTCTGAATGCAACGCTAATCAAAATACTATGGAAATGAAAGAGAAAGCCATAAACTCGGCAAAATTGTAGTTTATACTTCGCACTCATGCAACTGCTGCAAAATGTAGCATCACACAGAGAAAACTTCTCAGAAGAAGTTTTATACCATCAATCAACCTACTTGGTAAAATGAAATATCATAGGTTACTCTTCTCAAGAAACCTACCCAAATTAAAGCTCAAGATGCAAATATGTCAGGATTGCTTTCTCTTTACAATCAACTTACTTCTTTTTCAAAGAATCCTTCAATGAGGTTTCCTTAGAAATGTAAGACTTCAATACAGTGTGATTTTTTTTCTGCTTCCATTTCTCACATTTCTTTAAGCAGTCCATGTCAATAGTTCCACTGACTCTAGCTCAACCCCCCCCCCCCAAAAAAAAACTGTGAAATCATTGGCAGTATACCAAGAAAATCTATTAATCACAAAGCATCAATGAAGTTGAACTCCATCAATGAAAACATAAGTGACAAGTCAATCAGTTCAACTTACCTTCTTCCATGGCTTGTCATTCCTGTTGTCTGAGCCATCACTAACATCATTTCATATAACTAGGAATTTGAAGCTTTAGGACTGCAACTATACTTTCATACCTAATTGTGCTTATCCAATTAGAAAAATTAGCCATAAATCCCACTCAGCACATATCCATATCCTCCGATCCTCCATGGTTCTTTTGATACGTACCTCTGCATGAATGACAACTCTGTAATCAAATAAAGCAGCAATAGTTAGGATATGCTTTGGATAACATCTATGGGATGGAGCATCAGAAAAGAAATCACATTATAACAAACATTAACTGAAGGTCTCAATTATTTTCAACCACAAATAATAATATGGGGAAAATGGCTTTACATCACAAGTTGTGTATAAATGGTGGCATACCTCTGTTTACCTGACATTTTCCCCTATAAACAATTCTGAGAAGCTGAGAAACCAACATCATTATCATTTAAAAGCTTGAATGATTGACAGACCTGATCCACCACAGCTAACCATTAAAATTGATAACCCCTTTAAGGCATACTTGTATAAAAATTATATCACTAGCAAGTATCCAAGGTACCTACCTATGAGATAAAATATATAGTTTCATAGAAAACAGGCATCGCCCATACACTCATTAGGTGCTTTTTAAATGGCGCGCTTGACAACTTGTTTGTGAACGTGCTTGATAAAATGTTCAAAACGACTAAAAAAAATTGTTGACAATGATATTGGGCACATTGCGTGAAAGTCAAACTTCTTTTTGTAAGTTAGAACTGAATAATGTAAAGTGAATTCAGAAACTTCTCTTCATACCTAAAAGAAAATGGATACAGATTAAAATGGATGTTGTCCTCTCCTCAGCATCTTTTTTTGTCACAACTTTTCAAACATCAGTATAGTGTGGATGTAAGAAGAACATGAGATTACTGAAATGTGATATTCCCAAGAGACATGTTATTGTATTCATGATATTTTTGGGCTACACCAACATAACACTTCTGCATACAAATCTATCAATGGCAGTGGTGGATATGACCACACTCAAAAATATATCATCCAGTTCAGGAAACTTCTTTGAAATGGTAAGTGTGATGATAAGTTCCTTACTACATACATCTTCCAATGAAAAATTGTTTTCTCATGTGGATTCATTGACTAAGAAAGTAGATTATAACTGGACCTTGGAGCAAAAAAGTCTAATACTGGGTTCTTATTCATATGGCCGATTACTCAGTCCCATAGGAGGCATATTGGCGAGTAAATTTGGTGGAAGCACAATATGCAATGTTGGAAATTTTGCCATGGCCATTATCACTTTGCTATCTCCTGTTCTGCTGAATATTGACTTTACATTATTTTTCATCATGTATGTAGTGTTTGGAGCATTTGAGGTGGGTACTTCTACATAATTAAAGGAATAAGAAAATATCAGAAACATTGCAAAGCAATTGTAATCCATGCAGTATGTTTAGGCACTTATTATTACAGGAGTGCCAGAAATAATTGCACGATGGGCTCCACTTGAAGAACATTCCAGGTTTGTTTCATTTGGAGAAGTTGGTATTTTTTTTGGTTCTATTGTATCATTCCCACTATCCGGCATAATCTTGGGAAAATGTGATTGGCAAACGTTGTTTTATTACAGTGGTGAGTAAACCACAGGCAAGGGTTGGATTATCAGCATTAGATATTGCATCTTGACTAAATGAAAACACTGGCAATAGGATTGGCTTCATTCATATGGTCTTGCCTTTGGTTAATTGTTGTCAAAAATGAACCGTCGCAAGATAAACACATGAGTGAATCAGAACGAAAGTATATAGAAGAAAGTATAAATTACGAACCTACTGAAGAAAAGGTAAAAATTGTGGGATGTCTAATGGTCTCTTGAACAGTCAGCAGATAGATCATATAATTTTTACTATCTGTTTTCAGTTGATATATCCTTGGAGAAAGATTGCTACATTTATGCCTCTATGGGTTGCTTCTCTAGCTGATTTCTCTATTTTATGTGGTTTGATATTCACAGCTGTGTTCCTACCTCAATGCATTGAAGGTCAGTAGCCTATAAACCTATACAACAAAATCAACACAATACAAAGATGATCATCAAAAATATCCTAATGATATTCAATTATTCATGCATCATTTCAGACACCACAAAAACCGGTATAATAAATACTGGACTTATTTCCACAATTCCTCAGATATGTGCCCTTATTTCAATGCCTGTCAGTGGCTGTATAGCTGATTACATCAGATCACTCAAGAAAATCTCAGTCACCAATGTACATATAAATTTCTTGATTACTTTTGGTGATACTGTCACTAGTGCAATAATTGCAAATCAACTGTCCATTTTCTGTTATTCAGCTACATCGACTTTTTGCTAGTATCAGTTTACTTGGTGCTTCAGTGTTCTACGCTGTGGTGGTACTATGTCCCAACTTCTTAGTTGATATTGTCGCTATATCCTTATATCAGTTCTTCAGCACTTTCATTGTGGCAGACATAACGTAAGACACAAATTTGTCAGCACCTAATCCTTTGAGGCTTGAAGATGTTTTCTCAAGTAATAATCTATGTAATTGCATTTCAGAGTTTTATTCTTGGACATCTCGCCAAAGTACACAGCTTTTTTCATGTCTATTGTGAACACATGTGCTGTTTGTTCTGGTTTCATTGTGCCAATTGTGGTGGAATTTGTTGTTACATCTCATGTAAGTCTTGAAGTCTTGTAACAACACAAGTAGATGGATTTTAGTGAATGACTACAGAGCTGCCATTTCATGAATTTAATTTTTTTAGAGTCTTTCTCAATGGAATATTTGCTTCATGATATACAGCAGTATGTATCTTTGCGTAGCCTTACTCTACTTGAAATTTGTTTCTGCTGAGCAACTATCTTGGGCTATTTCTGAATCAACGACTGATCAAAACATGGAAATGAAATCAAATGTTATTAACTCAACCAAATTGTAGATGGAGATCAGTCTTGCTCTCCAAGCATATGAAATATAATTTTTTAAAAGGATTCAAAGACCCATCTTGTAATTTTGATCAATTTATCCTAATGGAAGGAAGTTTCCATCATTTACCTACATCTTATTATGGAATAATAAAAACTTTGGTAGGAGAAATAATGCAAGAACTAAGTAAGGAGGTACCCAAATAGGTAAAAAAAATAATCCATCGTTGTAAAAAAAAATGGCTTTTCATGAAGGCTTTCGCAGAAATATAAAAATTGAATAGGTACATATAAAAACTACATATTATCAGGTAGAATAACTTTTTTTTGCTTACCTGCCAACACATTGTTCATGTTCAACTTCAAATAAGTACCTAAGAGGTTTAGTATCTATTGAGAGCTTTGTTATCAAAACTTTCAACAAAAAACCACTCCATAAAAAGAACGTAAAATGTCAACTGAACAAATAAAATCAAGGCAACTGTTTTCTTCTAATTCTATGCTCTCCATTTACATTACCTACTTACTAAAAATGCAGATAATTGAAAACAATTTTGATGGTTTCAATGAGTGAATCTTCAATTTTTTTTCCTTTGCAGAAATGTATTAGTACCTACCTTTTTGGTAATCCCAGTTGATTTAAGGAGTTTAAAATTGCATATTTTAAGGATTTAGGCTCTCCAGCTCTCCTTTGCCTGTTGAAGCCATTAAAAATAGGATTTTTACAGGTATTTCACCACCCTTTTGTGGCCATGAAAAGTTGAAGTTTTGCACATTTTGACTCTTGACTCTTGTAGTCTTGTGACATTCCAGGAGCTAATCATGATGGATCTAAAGGACTAGAATTTGGCATGTGTATCAAGATAACATCTCAAATGTTTATTTTAGAAGTTTCCACTTTTCAGCTCATTGATCTAAGTAAGGGGAGGGGAAATTCAACACAAATAATACTTATTTGAATAAAATGAGTACCTACTTGTATTTTGCACAGTTTTCATTCTAATGTCATGGTTGGAATCTAATCTAAACCGTTTTTGGAAAAATGGACAGCTTTTGGAATATTTTTCTCAAAAACTGGAATTTTTGAAATATTTTTGAAAGATCCAACGTGAGTTGAAACCACCTCCAAACAACTTAGCACGTTGAAACGAAGCTATAAAACATTTTTTTCAGATTTTCAACTTAATTGCCTAGAATTTTGTAAAAATCTGTTCTGCTGGAGACTTTCAGAACAGCTCAAAACTGGTCTAAACTGTTTCGAATCGATTCTAAGAAGAGGTGGGGCCAAAAATAGGGAAGGTGGTGGGCCCCTACCTATACATACCAAATTTCAGAATTCCAAGTCAATTTCATAAATCTGATTTTCAAAAATCCTTAAAAACTTCAATAATGGCAATGGCCTTGTCGACTGATCGAAAATAAAAACCCTATCTACATACCTACGTATGTCGACTGATACAAAATAAAAACCTCTACTCAACTACGCAATAAGCTACCAGGTTCGATTTCCGTTGTTCGCTTGACAAGGATATGTTAATTCTAAGTAAGGTCGATAAATATTGTAAACGATAATTTACAAAACACTGTTAGTAAAATCACGATACCGAAGTATATTTCCAAGTGCGAAACATAACCGAAAGTCATAACTAAGTTTTCAGCTTTCTGCGAAGTTTGTACCAGAGGTGTTTTTGTTATGCCTGACTTGGATAAGAATCCGGTATTCGAAGGTGTCCGTGTCCCATTTTTCAACATACACACGTAAACGAGAAGTTCGTAGAAGTACGACAGGCCACCAACGTCATCATGGTTCCCAATGAAAAATCTCGTCTTCAGTTCTGTTCATCGACGAATTTTCTTTGTTTAAAAATACCTGGGTAAGCGTTACAAATTTTCTTTTGCGCTTGCAACAAGTAAATAAGTACAACAAAGTACGCACAGATAATCTATGTACATGCCTACAATTTATCGCGTTATGGAAAATTACCATACCCCACTCTCCTAATATTGCCAGAGTCAGAAAGCGATAATGAGCACCAATACTCTACCTATTACATGGGCTTTTGGTGAAAAAAACATGCTGCGAATAGTGTGTCAATCGCGATATTTCTTCCAAGTTCAACTTTGAATGAACCTTGAGCTAAAATATGTAGCAACTCAATCCCAACACTCTCTGTTGGTGAATTACTTAACACGTGATACAAAAGCACCACAGATAAGGACAAAAGTAATTCCTCAGATAGCAAACCATTAGGTCATCTGTCAACAGAGTATCCCTTTTGTTAAGCTAATCAGGAGCCCTTCGAGCACACTTCAAAATTTCTAACCTGCTTTTACTATCACTCGACGATCTAAAGTAACATAAAAGTTGTTTTTTTCTTCTTAATGGTTTCGTTAAAGTGTGCCCGTTCGATGAGTACGTATTCGAAGTACCTGTGGGATTGTTTTGTCGAAAGTCAACTTTACGAACAAATTTTCAAATCGCGTTCAGTTCAACTCTGTCAAGTTTTTTAATGGTGAAATTTTGTGTTGGTTGAGAATAATTAGATCTATCCTACGCATGGTATGGGGAAAAAGTGATGATTGAATGTACATATCTGATCATCATTGAATGTGAAATGGAAAAAATATACAACAACGAACGACAAATTTCAGTAAATCTTCTGGAAAATCAAAGTGACCCATCAAAGTACGACAACTTCTTCATACGTAATTACCTAGCTAAAAAATAAATATGCACAAACTAAACCAAAATATTATGTTTACTTGAATGCAGTTTGCGCATCGATATCACTATAAGCTTTTACGGACCCGGTTTATCGACGAGTTATTCGAGATAGGCAAAATTTTGTTTATAAAATAGTAAAATAACAATAACAATGCTCAAGACCACGAAAATCACCAAGAAGTGTTGAAAAGTAACGTTTGTTGTCAGCACAAGTGACGGGATAGGAACAATTCCTTGATTTCGAATTTCATTTTGAATCAGAGTTGAACAAGAAATTTAGATTTCAACCAGTTGAAAATTTGGGAAGAAAACGTGTTCTGTACAATAAAAGTTCGAAATTAAAATGGGAATTTCACAAAATAAAAAAATATATATAGGTAAATTTACCTCCAAATTTTTTTTGCAAGTACTACAAATTGAAAAAAAAAACGCTAAGTATGAATCTGAAAAACTCAGCACTCATTTTCTATAAAATGAAACTGAACAAACTCAGGTTTATGAAGAACATCTATGAAAAATCTTCAAATCTTAAATTTTCTTTAGCAACACTGATCAACTCGAATGATCATCAAAATTTCTCATCACCGAACTGACCTAAAGATGCCTATAATTTTCTCATTTTTCAGAAAGGGAAGATGAAAAATTTTCAGTGGAATTCAATTTTAAAAAAATCAAAAAGTGGTTCAAAAAGTTAATTTTTGAAAATTTTAGAAAAAAGCACAACAGAGAAAATTAGATGAGAATTTATGCAAAAAAGTGAATGCTGGTTCAATTAACACACCCACTTCCAGCCATTCTGGAGCCTCCAGCGCTATTTTTCAATTTCTGCAGAATTTTGAATTTGCTCCAGAAAGCGTGAATATGAAGTTGGGCAGCTAAAAATCGAGTTGTGTGTTATACTCGATCTGTTCAACGATTTTATCTACATTCGAGTCGATTTTGGGAGGGACACCCCAAGAGTGGTTTTTTGACCAGCTTTTTCATAATAAGAAATCCAAAAAAATCAAAATTTTACCGTTTGCGAGGAAATTTTCGAAATTTGCGCGAATCGCAGTATTTTTTCATGAACTAACCCCACGAGGGCAAATGTCGCCATTTCCAGCAACTCTGGAGCCTCCAGCGCGATTTTTCAATTTCTCCAGGGGCTCCAGAAAGGCTAGAAATGGGGAAATTCACCCTTGTGGGCTTGATTAACAGCGATTCGCGTATTTTTCGATAATTTTCTCGCAAACGAGAAATTTTTGATTTCTGGGTATTTTTACCTATGAAAAAAAGCTGGTCAAAAACCCACTCTTGAGGTGTCCCCTCCAGAATCGGCTCAAATGTGGATAAATTCGTTAACCTGGTTGCGTATGACACACAACTCGATTTTCAGCTGCCCAAAACTTCATATTTACGTTTTCTGGAGCAAATTAGAAATTCTGGAGAAATAGAAAAATCACGCTGGAGGCCCCAGAATAACTGGAAATGGCAAAATTTGGATTCGGGGGCTTAATATCAGTTTTAGGACTTATTTTGAACATTTTTACTGATCAAGTACGTACTTTTTCAAAAAAAAAAAAAAAAGCATAAATCACCAAAATAGACAATTTTGGATTTTCAAAAATTCGCCAAAAATCGAATAATTAACTTGGACAGCTGAAAATTTGGATTTAGGGGTTTTAGAACATGCTCTTTCCAAAAATCGGGGTCCCGTTCAAATCGGAGGCGGACACCTCAAGAGGTTCTCTTGTGAGCCATTTCCCCAAAACAGGTTGGGTAGCGACAGGAGCGAAAAAGCCATAATTTTTTCAAAAATGGCCTCCTCTTCGAGGGTTCATTTCTCCTCTCCAGGGGCACCTCCGGAGCTGAAAATTTTTCTGAAAAATTAATCATTCAGTAGGATAGGAAAAGGGGATATTAAGGAGAAGGAAACCTTGAAATTAAACAAATCCATCTCAACGTAGCAAATTATTAACGACCACATAGATCACCAAATTCAAAAACTAAAAACAGACCATGTCATCTCATCATCATTGTATGTAATTGTAACTGCAAGCACGAAATTGAATTTTTTCACAGAAAAATCTTTACGATACCAGAAGCGCCTCCACTATGGTTATCGAGACGAATGCTCGTGGTGATGGTATTATTTTCGTGTTTGGTTGTCTCCCAAATCTTACGCAACCACATGAACATCACAGTCGTCGAAATGACATCGAATAAAACGATCGTAGAAGGGAATACCACTATTATACAAGTATGCAAATGTACTTATAATATACGAGTAGGTCAAGCACTAAGTTCTTAGTTAGGTCTTGGTATATAGAGGTACCTTAGGTATACTTCTAAGAATAACATAAAAGTAGAAATAATGAATTTCCTCAAATTAATTATTCAATTCCAGCCTGCGGACTATGATTGGGATTCTACGAAAGTCGCATTGGTCATCAGCATGTTCGCATACGGCGGTCTATTTTCATTTTTCGGCGGATTCATCGTCGACAGATTCGGAGGATCGGTTACTTGCGCGATTTGCATGATCATTTCTGGTATCGCAACTTTGCTGCATCCAATAGCGCTGCAACTAAGCTTCGATGCATTTTTGGCGTGCAGATTCGTAACGGGATTATCGCAGGTGATGAATTGGTATAAAAAAGATTTCTCAAAATGGGATGTTAATTTACATACAGATACACACTGTATGCACTCGTAGATAACAATTTTAATATTCTCTCTTCATTTTATTTTCAGACATTCTTTTACATCAGCGTAATTGAAATGTACTCGCGATGGTTCCCCAAGAAAGAAAGGTCGAGGCTGGTATCGTTCAGTTTCAATGGATCAAACGCCGGAGTAGCTCTTGCGTATCCTGTCAGCGGATGTTTAGGCTATAGATTCGGTTGGAGAGTGGTGTTTTATGTTATTGGTAGGTAAAAAAAATTGCATACGAGTACTTAACCTACGTAATTTGAATCTGATCAGATCTGAATATATCTGAGTACTTGGATTTGGTCCATCTCTATCAGAAAAGTACTATCTAATGTTTTCGACTCCCCCCCCCCAACCTTCTCTAAGTTTCCAATGATAATTTTGATGCGTTGAAAAATTAATTTCATGGTCAATTTTTTTCTTCATTTTTTTTCAACTTTGGTGGTCTCTATGTAGGTGGCCAACATTGTTGGGAGACTGAGGGAAGTTTTTTTTTTTAATTTCGAAAAAATAATTATCTAGAAGTATTTTTCTCAACGATTTTTTTTATTACCATTTATTTCTCAAAGATGAAAAATTTTCAAATACTTACCTAATTTTGTACAAACAAGCATCAATTTTTTAACTTTATAGGTTTTATACCAGAGGGTCAACATCATTTAGAGGATCAAGGAAAGTTTTTTTTTTGAAAATGTGGTTATTTGAATGTTTTTTGCCTAGAAATGAAACATTTTCAAAAAATTCGAATAGATATCAATTTTTCCATTTTTTTGACTTTAAGAGGCTTTATATTCAAAAGCCAAAATCATTAGGGAGACCAGGGGGAAAGTTTTTCTTGAAAAGGTACCTACTCATTTAGAAAAATCCTGCCCATAAATGAGCAATTTTCAAAAAATTTCTACAGACACATTAATTTTTTATATTTTTTCATTTGTCCCCAAATTTGATTTGGGGTGCTTAATACAAAAGAGAGGCAATATCATTAGGGCGGTCCAATGAAAGATTTTCTTTGAAAAGAGGGTTATGTAGAACGATTCTACGTAATTTGAAAAAATATTTTCAAAAAATTTCCACTGATTTCGATTAATTCTCATTCAAGTACATAAGTACCTATTCTCAGTTTTTCTTCTTTTTTTCAACTTAGGGGGCTCCTAAATGAGAAGCCAATATGGCTTGAAAAGCCGCGAAAAGTTTTTTCTTGAAAGGGAGATTGTTTTAAAAAATTCTGATACAGAAACAATAAATTTTGATACCTAACTATTGATTTTTTGAATTTTTTTTTTAGTTTTGATAAACTTTAAATGTACAAATGAAGAGTGATATTCCAAAACTCGCTTTGTCCATTTTTATCAAAGTTGGATTTTCAGCAGTACCTGGTAGATGAAGTATTAACTCACATTCCTACATCATCAACCTACCAAAATGAGGTGTTAAACTCACCTAAATAGCCAATTCACTAAAATTTTTTAAAAAAATAATGTTCCAAAACGCGCTTTGTCCATTTTTATTGAAATTTTTTTCAGCAGTATTTAGTGGATGAAGTGTATACCTACACTCCTACATCATAAATCCACCCAAATAAAGTGCTAAACTCGCCTAAAAAGCCAATTTACCCGTTTAAAGGGAAACTGTTTTTCCTCTTTCCTGAAAAGTTGTGAAAATGGACAAAGCGAGTTTTGGAATATCACTCTTCAAATATTTACTTGTATTAGGGAACCCACAAAATTTGAGAGACCGAGAGAAGGTTTTTCTTGAAATATTCTGCCCATAAATGAAAATTTTTCTAACAATTTCCACAGACATTTTGTCATAATTCTTCTAAGTAGGTGTTTGTTCTCAAATTAAGGGGAATCCATACAAGAGAGCCAACATCGTTCGGGAAACCAACGAAGGTTTTTCCCAAATTGAGATTTTCAAAAAAATGTCTCTGATTTTAATTTATTCTCATTTACTGTAATTTTGTCTGGTTTTTCAACTTTGGGGATCTCCTTTCTAGAGGGTGGGGGGGAGCAATATGGTTTGAAAGGTGAGGAAATTTTTTTTCTTGAAGATGGGATTATTTAGAAAAATTGTGGCACAGAAACAAAGAATTTTGATTAATTCACTTTTTTTCATTACAATAAAATTAAAATAATAGGTAAACTTTTTTTTCATTTTTTTTTTCAACTTAGGGGGGCTACTGGTGCCACTTTTTCTGTAGATAGGGGGAAATAAAAAAATAGGGAGTTATTTTCTCACCCAAGGTAACAACTTGGCGGAGGGGTAGTGGGAGTTGGAAAATTCCAACTTTGCAAAATAAGATGCACCCTAATCTGGGCGTTCCCTGTATGCAATTTGATCTCACCAGATCTAATCAGGATCACTAATTCGATCGGATTAGTATCTTCAGATCTGATTAGATTAGATCAGATTTAATCAGTTTGCCTTGGGTTGTCACTCAAAAGTTCGGTTTCTCCTACCAACTTCTAATAATCCACCTCTAGAATCGTACATACTTAGTACCAAATCTTGGACGATAATTATTCAACTCTTTATTCCAGGTGTATTGCCGTTAATAATGTCGGTAATAGTTCTAACCGTTGTGAGAAATCTGCCTTCTCAAGACAGACGGATTTCCAGAGTGGAACTAGAATACATACTCAAAGAAACTAGTATTAGAGAAAAAACAAAAGTATAACGTCGACCTTGGATTAAAACATTGACAGATATGCCCACAAAAATAAACAGTGTATTTCTTACAGGTCAACAACCCTTATAAAGATATTTTCACATCGGGGCCATTCTGGTCTTTATGTTGTGCAATGTTCACTTACATGTGGATAGCAACCAATTTGGGAGTAACTTTGCCTTTATATGTCAATGGTGAGTAGAGAAAAAAAACACTTGCTTCTAGGTATAAAGCATTTCAACAGGATTTGTAGATCGAAGGAAAATCATCGCGGAAAGGTATTATTTTTTAAAATTGTAGTTGGAGAGGGCGCATCTGTCTTTCTTCTTTCTAGTCCTTCATTTGAACTGATTCTACGCTCATGTACTGTTTAAAAAGTATCCTAATTTGTACCTACTTTGTTCTGTGTGTATAGATCTGACGCAGAAGAATAGCGAAGAAGTAGGTTGGATATCTTCGATTCCTAGCGTTGTCTACACTCTTATGTTTCCATTTGCCGGGATTTTAATGGATTATTACAGTAACAAAGGGGTTATTACGTTAACTCGAGTAAGTATGTAGCAACTGGACGATGTTCTTTTTTTGTTGCTCATTGCATAGTTCATATTTAGATGAGTCCATCTGCCCAAAATAACCAGTGGTCGTTTTTTTGTTTGTTTTGCAGATGCATAAAATAATGATAAGTATAGCTTTCCTTTCAGCTAATATTTTTTTTATAACGAGCACTTTTATACCTGATTTATCAATAACGTTGGGATTTTTCGTATTGATCGATATGCTGATGTCTTCAGTACCCCTAATAATCGAGTAAGCGCCAATACAACAATTTGGTCTACAATTGAAGAGCTCTATTCCAAAGTGGGTTAAGTCATTTAAAAAAATTCACGTTTTACGGAGATTTTTACTTCAAAAGTGAGTTAAGTCATCGATTTTTCAAAGTGATTTTTTCAACAAGCAATTGTTCTATGTCCAAAGAAAGGAAATGTGCACCGACCTTTCGAATCAGAACAAATTTTAGCAACAAGAATTTTAAACGCATTTTTTGGTGAAAAAAAATGACTTAACCCACTTTGGAATAGAGCTCTTCAATTGTATCAAATGATGATGGGTGTATTTCTAAACTCATCTCATTCCCACTGCTTTTCCTTTTGCCAGAATTAATACGGTTAGCCTATCTCCCGATCATGCCGGTATTGTTGGTAGCCTAGTGACATTTTCTTTCTCAGTAAGCGCTATTGCTGCTTCAACCGTCACTGGGTTCTTGATCTCAAATCACGTAAGCTTTTTTTATAGCATATGTAGAGGTTTATACCAAATTATAAGAAGTTCTGCATGTCATGCATGTGAAACTGACACTATGTTGTTAATTTTCAGACAATAACCGAATGGAACCGATGCTTTTATCTGGCATCTGTAATCGCAATACTCGGAGCAATAATATTTGTAACATTTGGTTCCAGTGAATCTCAGGTTTGGTCACCGTCAAAAAAAAACAATGAAAACAACAATATGTCTGATATGGATTCAAAATAAATATTCATTTGCAAGAAGCAGGCCAAATTAATTTTTTTTTCCAACATTGCGTTCTAACGAACACGTCGAAAAAAATGCCTAAGTACCTGCCTTAGAAAATTGAGGTAAAGTCTCCTCTCCAAAAAAAAATGTTATATCATGGATATGTTTTTTTGCTCAAATAGGTAGACGTGATTCTTAGGATTCGAACCGAGCAGAAAAATTTGACAAATTCTGAAAATTTTGACACATGAGTATGTTTAGAAAATGTAGATATTATTCAGTCCGACTTTATGTGAGAAATTAACTTCAATATTAGTAAAAATTTCAGAAATAGATAACTTTTTTCAAAGTTTCTGAGAGTCCGACATGATTTAAAGAATTTATAGAAAATTTTTCCAAGTTTTTAAAAGGTAACAAAACAGTTGGATAGTTTTTTTTTTAATTTTCAGAAGTCCGCATGTTGAAAATTATTCAATTTTATTAAAAATCTTACGTACTTTTTCACTACTTTTTTCGCTGTCATTGTGTTGTAAGCACTTTCAAATAAATCTATCTACCTACATATCTATCTAACCAACCAAATTTTTAGAAAGCTCACCACTCGACCCCCCCCCCCCTCAAACACACAAAAAATTAACAAAAGTGATTTTTTAACAGGAAAATTTTCAAAAAAAAAATGAAATTGGAAGAAATTTTGTGTACTTACAAAGTATTAATTTTAATCAATTTTTTCAATAGTAAGGACTGATCCAAATAGTGTAATAATAAAATCAATCAATCAATAGTTCAATAGTTTGAAGGTTCTTGTTGCACTTTTGAATTTTTGAATTTTTTTCTACCTTTTGTAGCGGGAGGTTTTTCCCTCTTTCCTCACATTATTTGCTGGGTAAATATTTCCTTACACGAAACCTAATGAATCTACCTCCTGCCTATAATATTCTCAAGATTTAATAATATCATTGCACCGGTCATATTATTTATAATGCGTACGACTAGCGGCGTTTCGAGGAACTTATATCTAAGCTTTCTACGTTCGAAACGTTCGCACCAGTCTTCAGTAGGTCCGAGCACCTCGGCCTGCTCATTCGGTTAGTGAAAAGTGAAACTGGTGGTATTTATTGTGAAATATGATACACGAAACTTGAATCTCGAATATATTCGAATTATTCAATTATTCAACAACATAATTAAAACGAAACTTTTAATTATCCACAACTAAGTTCTCTCTTTTCCTGTAATCATCTTAATTTCCGTTTTTATTCCTTGAGAATAGGTGAAAATTAATTCATCCGGTCGTTATAGGGTAGCTGCCACCTATTTCGGTTGATTTCTCTGACCAGGGTATGCATAATGAATTTTTTTATCTAGTCTTAAGCTGCACGATTTTCTTTATCTTTGTTTTCGTTGTTGTTTTCAATAAAAAGTTTCAAAGCAGTGTGCTTGTTACTTTCTTCAAGTTCGATGGGTTAGGGGTGCCCTTTTATCCCTACGTATTGTCTTTGGTATACCTATTTCTTCGTTCGTTGGTAATTATTTAATGGTGAAAGACCCTGATTTTAATTATTTTATCCGGTTGAATTATTCTTAGGGTAAATGTGCCTAAGTTTGCGCGCTTCCTAAGATTGCGCAGTAACGATTTCTCAGAACCAGTGTGAGTTACAACATTTGATACCGCCTTTACTTGAAAGAAGAATCAAAATGACCACACTTGACGATTTTTAGTGATGGTAGCTCCAAGTGTTGCCAACTGACGAGCAAAAAACTTTTTTTTCAAATTTTTTTATAACTTTTCCAATAAAATCAGCACGCGACAATTTTTATGGAAATGGCAGTAGAAATCTAAATAAGCTACAGTGGCGTCACAATAAGTGAAAATTCAAGGGAAGAAAATTTTTGTTTCACTTATCGAGTTTTTCACATACAAAGGTTTCAGTTACAGAGTTATTTTTTTGGTCAATTTTCACTTATCGAAGTTCAGATAAGAAAACGAAAAACATGAATTGAACAATACAATTTTTCGATTTTCATTGATCATTTTCGAATTTAGTTTGATCAACCAGTCTTGAAACAGCTCACAGGTCATCTATGCCTTCTTGTTCGAAACATAATCCATTGGAAACGATTTGACTTTAGCAAAACATCGAGGCTCTCTTTCACTTATAGAGGCTGAACGAGTCAGTACCTTTCAGTTAAAGAGGTATTTTCACTTATAGAATTAAAACGCAGACAACATTTCACTTGTAGAGGTAAACACGATAATTTTGGGATAAATCCTAGTTTCAGTTAACGAGGTAGCCTTTTTTCACTTATTGAGGTCGATTTACACGTAAAATTGGTCCAAGGTGAAGGGAAGGAGGTTTTTATTTCACTTATTGAGTTTTTTCACATATCGAAGTTTCACTTATCGCGATGCCACTGTATTTTTAGATTCATCATTGTCTGGGGATTATAACAAGCACATATTTCAAATGTTTTCTGCTTTAATTAGGTTTCAATTTTTCAATTTTCTAAAAAAACACCCCTGTGCCTAAGATTGCGATTTTTATTTTTTGCTACTTTTCTAGACTAATAATGATAATTTTCGAAATTTTCATCAAGAATTCAATTTATTTGAATGAAATTACACCTTATATATGTATATCGTTTTTACTCCTTGTCAAAAGCTAGGGAGAAATGGGTGTAATGCTAGAAATACCAGATATTAGCGCATTTCCAATGTGGTTCACTCAGAAGTTTCAAATGCACATTCATGTGAGACATTTTGTTTGCTTTCATCATTAATTAAACCATATTGACGAATTTCCATGTTTTTCACTGGTGCACAATCTTGGGAAGGTGAATGCGCAATCTTAGGAAGCCATATTCCTAAGTTTGCACATTTGACTTTTTTTGGTTTTTGGTCAAAATGTCAAAAACTAAATCAATTAAAAATTTTATTTCTGGGGCAAATCATAGCCAAATGTTTGAAGAACCTTCTGTACAAATTTCAATATTCTAGCTCCTTTTTATAAAAAGTAGTGACTGTTTGAAAATTAGGTGCGCAAACTTAGGCACATTTACCCTATGTATGAATCTTAATGGTAAATCTTCGAGATACATTCGTTTCATGATCAATATTGCGCCAATGCGGATATTGGTCCATTTGGGTTCAACATATTAATTTCGAATTAGGTCCAAGATTCTATACTTTCTTTTTTCATTTTTATTTTTATTGTCCGAATAACCCATGGCGAGGCGGTAAATCGCCAGACATGGGTGTGCTTTAATTAGCTAGGTCATTTCCCAGGGGTTTATTCATTTTTTTTTTGGTACTTGGGATGATTCGTGCCTGAAAAGGAATTTTCTGCACGCTTCAATTTTTATCTAAATTCACTACTTTTTCACCACTCTCACTACCCATTTCTAAAACCACTACTTTTTTACATTTTCACTAACTGTTAGATACCCTGTATTTTGAAGAAAAAAAAGACGCTAAAAATATAATTTGTACGGTTTTTAGACCACTGTTTAGAAAATCTGAAATTTTCAAATTATACCCGAAGGTTCTAGAACAGCTTGAAACCACCTCCAATCGACTCGGCATATTAAAAATGGGGTACCAAGTAAATTCAATCAGTTAAAATGTTATGGACATTTCTATTTTCAAAAATCTGCTAGGGTGCTCCGGAAACTACCGCTCAAAATGGTTCGACACCGTTTCTAATCAATATGGAGGGTCGAAAACAGGGAACGCATCGAATTTCAGCTTGCTTGGTCTAATTAGTAAAATTTAGATTTTTTTTTCATTTTTAACCCAAGTTTGATTTTTTAACAATTCATTTAAAATCAAAATCGTTTGTGAACTCAAAAATATGATCTACTGTTTCCAAATTCGTATTTTGGAAAATCGGAGTACCTCAATTCAAACCTGATGGACAATTATTTCAGCTTATTTTCAAATTCCGTGATTTTGGAATTTTTTTTTGATTTGCCATTGAAAATAAAAAGACACAGGTGTAGAAGTGACTTTACGTAACTTTTCCCATAAGGATTATAAAATTACTTACTTATTCTCATATGCGAGTTTCATATTCTATAATTTTTGGAAGGAAATTTGTACTGGCCTGAAACAAAGAAAAATTAAGGTGGATTAGTTATGGTTACAAAATTATCGATCAATCAACAGAAGATAAATGTATGAAATAATAATGGCCGAACGCCAAAGTTTGACGTTTCATAAGGAGCCAGAAATGAATATTCACATAGAAAGTATCATAAAAATTGTAAAATTGATTGTACATAAAAATCAATCAAAAATTCATTGATCATCAGAAAAAGACCAAAATTTTGTGAATGTCTCATTTGGATAAATTTGGCATAGATTGCTCAAGTGTTTAGGTTAGGTACTGAAAAATACTAAGAGATAAGAATTGACCAGAAAATTCGCAAAATTGAATGAGGATTTGCCAAAACTGCGGAAAGTGTCATAAAATTTGTCAATTGGCACCCCCCATTAAAAATTACCAGAAGTTGATCATGGCATTTCAATATTCTAAAAAAACGCCATACACCCTTTCAAAAAAATGCTGGAGGCTCCAAAACGGCTTGAAATCCACCAGCAGTCGACTTCGTAGCGCATTGAAATTAGTTTGCAGACTGAATTTCGGCTCTCCATCTCCATTTGATGAAATTTTGGAAGATTTCAAGTTTCAAAAATCTACTGGAGGCTCCAGTAATTTTCAAAAAGTCACTGGTGGCTCCAAAACGACTTAAATAAACCCACCTGAAGTCGTCTTCAGAGGGTGTCAAACTTGGAGTGCAAAGTAAATTTCGGCTTTTCATCTCCTTTCAAGTTTCAAAAATTTACTGGAGGCTCCAGTAATTTTCAAAAAGTCACTGGAGGCTCCAAAATGACTTGAAATCCGCCTGCAGTTGGCTTCGTAGCGCATTGAAATCAGTTTGCAGATTAAATTTTGACTTCCCAACTCCATTTCATAAAATGTTGTGGGCATTTTAAGTTTCAAAAATCTGGTGGAGACTCCGGTAATTTTCAAAAATCGACTGGAGGCTCCAGGAATTTTCAAAAAGTCACTGGAGGCTCCAAAACGACTTGAAATCCACCTGCAGTTGACTTCGTAGCATATTGAAATTAGCTTGGAGAGTAAATTTCGGCTTTCCATCTCCATTTAATAAAATTTTGTGGGAATTTCGAATTTCAAAAATCTGCTGAAGGCTCCAGAACTGCTTAAAACAGATTGAAACTGTTTTCGATCGATTTGGCACGTCGAAAATAGGGTATATCCCAAATTTCAGCATTCTCGGTCAATTTGGTAAAATTTTGATTTTACCCTCATTTTTGGTCTAAATTTGATTTTCAAAAATTCACCAAAAATTGAAAAAGGCACTTTAGCACTTGAAATTTTGACAGGTGATGAATTTTTGCCTGATCATCCGATCTACGTTTGTACGGTTTAAAAAAATCCGTGCAAGTCCTATGTTGGAACACAAAATCTGCGATTTCGTCTGACCTGTCAATCAAAATGGCCGCCATTTTGTAAGTAGGGCCACCTTTTTTTGAGGACAAGGGCTAGAAATGTTCCTCAGGACTCTCCCTTTAAGAAAAAAGTAGCCCCGGAGGATCGGCAGGGAGATGCAAGTGATCCTCATGCGGGGCCCCCGACTATCAAATTAGGGGTTCCTAAAATACACTGAAGAAAAAATATGAATTTGTAAGGAGCAGTTATGGCCTGACCGCCTAAGGATATATTATGGGAAAATGTCCTTGAGGTGGTCTATATCGTACTCGTCACGTATGTGAAGAATTATGATATACACCTCGAGAGGGAGCTCCCTCTAATGGCTTACGTGGTAACTATAATTTCAGCGATCTGAGGCTTAAACCGATTAACCGATGATCGTATGAACTGAAAAATCACTTTGTGCGCGGAGTAGCTAACCGTAACAATGTCTTCGGAAACCCTTGGGGCCCTTGACCCCGCGATCTCTTTGTATCTATCGGACCATCTCTAGATGGTAAATTTTATTAATTAATTCAACTCTTCATTAAATAAGTTCGTTTGATCGCGTTAATGTCGAGGTATTTTTCCTAAATTACTCAGAAACTGCCCAATAATCCGGATATTGAGGTAAGTCAATCCTACCAAAATGATTCTAAAACTAGTGCTTAGTGTTGGGCAAATTCGCGAATATTCTTTTTTTGCTTGCGCATGCGCAAGAATATGCGCAGATTCTTGCGCATATTCCGCAGATTCTTTTCAAAAAATTAGAACATTATTGCTTAGTTTAGAGATAATCAGAAACTTTCCAAATTTCCATTGAAAAGGTTTCAAATTATTAAGGAAAATTGGAAATTTATAAAGAAAAGTTGATGTAAAACTTGTAAATTGTGGAAAATTGTAGAAAAATCTTCAAATTTTTTGAAAAAAGTCATGATTTTTATTTTTTTGAGAGAATATTCTCCAAGCATTTGAGAATATTCGCGAATATTCGCGAATATTCTCAGATTATGCGCATTGAGAATATTCTCAGGCCAACACTACAGTAGTGCTATCGCTAAAGGTCTTATTAATTGGGGGACCGCAGGAGAGATAGTAAACGTGTACATTCATAGAGATTTATCCTAAGCAACGATCTCCTGAGTACTCCTTGAGTTAATTATATTCATATGCCTCGTGAATATAATTAACTCAATCACCTTGAAATGGCCCCGAGAACCATTTCACCTAGTTACCTAATTCCACAGAAATGTATAGAAAATGTCATAAATGTCATTTGTCTTTTCGTCCTCTATCACCTTATGTGGTATAAGAACTGCCTTAAAGAAGTAGTTCTACTACCGATGAGCCACCCAGCAATGGCGTATTCGGCTTAAGTTGTCTGAATGATTGTAACAATGATGTTGTATTTTTAATTAATTGCAATAAATTTGTACAATGATTCGATTCTCTTCCTTCCTTAAGTGTGAGAGAATCTCAGTATGAAATGAACAGTGTCATCGGAAATGATTTATTAGATGTTTGAGCTATCCGAATTAGTGCAAAATTATTCACCCCCTTAGTGATAATTCTCATCCTCCCCTTCCTGGTATTGATTTTAATAATACTCATCTATCCAAGTTATTACTGATCGCATCGTTACAAATTCCACAAATTCAAATCTGTACTAAAAATTGACAGTATTATCGCTCTATCATTATTTTTATGACTTGTAGACGTCATGTAAGTCACAATAGTTGATGGGAAATAATTAAGTAATATAGTATAACCAAGATTCAACAAACAAAGGAATAGGTATATTCTTGCTAAAAATATGTATGTATTAGTAAATTTAAACATCACTTGAGCATTTTTAAAAATCACACGAACGAATATTACATCAACTATCAAGTAGAATACAGAATGCTTAATTGTACTTAAATCAATAATAATAATTTTTCAAAAAAAGTTTAAATTAGTCAATCACAAAGTTAGGTACACGCTCTAGATTCAACACCTATGAATGGCAGCAATAGTATAAAAGCGAGGCGCTTCCAAAACATTACCGGTTACGTTTGCAGATCTCGAAAGTAAATCCTTTTTCAACACCCAGCTTTGATTTGTACCACACCAACGATACAATTTGTTGCAGAACACATGCAAAAGTTCGTCTCCACAGTGAACTAAGGCAAAAGCTGGCTTCAGATTTGACGTAGACATAGTTTCGCCTGCTAAGGAGATCTGACGCCGCCATGATCTTGGCTTTAGGTCAAATACCCAGAAGAATGAAGGGTATATCACAGCGAGCGTATCACCTGCATTAATGCTGATTAGATCGATCGGAGAACTATAAGTTGCTTGGGGCGGTGTAAATCGCGAGTCTGTCAAAGACAGCCAAACGTTTCGTTGAAAATTGAATACTTCCGCAATGTAAACATGTGTCTGCCCACTGTAATACGTTCTATACAATTCATTCCCACTGCTGGCGAATAGTACGCTATTATGCCTACCTCCATAAATAGTTCGGAATAGCAACGGCTTTGAAAATACCATCCAGCGGTTCAATTCGACCACATACTTCAATATTTGACCATCGTCAAAACAACAGTAAACTTGGTCGCGACAATTCAACAGCGAGTACTTGCAATCACGATCGATCTGCTTATTTAGGCAGCAATTCAAAGAGCATAATTTTCTCGAAGTTAAATTGTACACGTAAAACCTATCAAGATAAACAATCGCAGTCAACATAACGAATAAATTGTCTCCGATTAAGGTCGCGGATACTTTGAAGTCCATATTTATAGCATCGTTTCCGCTGGACGTATTTGGGAGGAAATTAAACGATGCGATTTGATTGAAATCAGCATTTAGAATACGAACGGACCTGTCACCGGTGTACGCTGTAAACACAGGTATTTCGGAAGAATCCTTCTTAACTCGACTCTTCGACTGATTGATTGTAGCAGGAGCAACCTGCAGCGAAATCGAACTTAAGGTATTCCATAATTTATCTCGGATCAATTGCTCTGAGAGGTTGTTTAAATCGGCAGGTGCTTCCATTTTATGATCATCGAACTCCATCGTGCGAATGCGATTAATAGCAACGGCGATTTGTGGTATCAGATGATATCGATTTTTTACATCATGCTTAACCCATTTGGAACATATTTCGACGATTTTATACGGATTTTCACAGCACACAGAAGACGAAAAGAGTAATTTCTCCAACACATCGAAAGAAATCGAGCAGATCGGGAACGCGTTGATTATTTCAGGTTTGATTAAAACTTCTGAACAAATTTCTTTGATATTTTCCTTGATCCATGATCTAGAAATACATTCGTCAATTATCAGCACTTTGGAACAAACTTCTTCGATATTCTCATTCATCCACGATACACATTTATCGAATAATTTTTCAATTCTCAAATTATCGGCAGCGGCAGCTTTCAATAGACGAGTTATATTTTCGCATGTTAATTGCACTTCTTCGAAATAGATATACTCGATGATCATTTCAAAGGTCGTTTGATCGACATCGCGCAGCGAATACTGTTTATTTTTGTTCGGTGTGTGGAGGGTTGATTCGGCGCATTGAGTATCTGTGTTGAAGCTTTCAGCGAGAAAAATGTCGGCGAAGTAGCCCGAAGCTGAATTTAATTTGAATCGGTGAAGTTTGTAGATTTTTTCTTCGACTTTGACAGCGATATCGTAGAAGTAATTATTTTCTAGAAGTTTTGCCAACTTCTTTCGTCCGTTTTCTTCAAGACCGATGAAGGTGTTTTGTTTTCTGTCTACAGCTTTCGGTGGTAATTCTTGACCAGCTGGAAAAAAAAAGGAAAGAAGTTCGATGAATATCTTCGAAAGTCGAAACCAGTTTCGGCGTTTTCAAACATTTTTGTTATAAGTAGAATAGGTAATTAACAATGGTAAAAAACGAGATTTTGACAAGTTGAGCAAAAAAGAGGCTTCTGGGCATTTTTTTTTCAAGTGAAACCAGGAACTTTTTGCAAAAAAAAACACATTTTCAACAAATTTGTTGATAAGAGAGAATTATTGAAAATGTTTGGCGAAAAGCAACACTGCTGATCATTTTAGCAAACAGCAGGATTTTTTGAAAATTATAAAAATAATTGAAAATATCTGGCAAAAAGTGAGACTTTTTAAAAAAAATTTATTGGGCAATTAATCCAGAAAGCGAAACTTTGGCAAAAAATTATACTATTTCGACATTTTCATTGGAAAATCGACACTTTTTTAAAGGAGGAGTGTTGCAATACGGCCATTTTTTGGCACCATCGCTAGTTATCGACTCAACCACTCTTAAAATGTTGTAATAAATGTACGAAATACGAATCCGTGGTTATTTAACCCAAAATGATCATTTTTTGGGCTACAGGGGTTCCCAAAGTTGCGATTGCGAATAAAAACATAATTTTAGGAACCATCTTAGTATTATTTTCAAAAACTTTTTTAGCATAAAATATCTGTTTAAACCAAACAAACATTATGGGAGGTCTTAGTTCAGACCCTCGGGGGCAAAAATTGGAGGGGTTTCAATTTTTTGAAAATTTTGGAACCACCATTTCGGACGTACCCCTTCGAACCCCTCTAAAAAGATTTTCACAGTTTATTAGTATCTGAAAGACCTCCATCCTACCAAATTTTGAGCTCAATAAAAATTTTCACCGATACTCAAGAATCCAATTTTCCAATTTTTCGTAATTTCGATATTTTGAGAACCCTTGGAAAACTAGAAACCTGCAATTTGCCCCAAACGTACCCTTCTGAGGTGTATATTCGATTATTTAGACGAAAAAGTTTAATTAAGCTCCCTGTATATTCGTAATTTTGAACCCTTTTTTGGAGCCCCCCATTTTAGGCACCCCTAAAAATGGCGTTTGTGCATATTTTTTCATGAATTGAAGAATTTACATTTGAAACACACTTAGCAAGTGCTCGATAATTTTTCGTAGGATTTTTCCAGTAACTAACGAAATTGAGCTATTTTGAATCAAATTCAGAGATTTAACTAAGTATTCGAAAAGACGTGAAAATAACGTTTTGATGATTTCAAAGAAGTAAAAATGCCAGAATTTGACCTAAAATAGCTCAATTTTGAAAGTTACAGGAAAAATCAAATGGAAAAATTATAGAGCACTTGCTAGTGTGTTTCAAACGTGAATTCTTCAATTTATTCGAAAAAATATGCATAAACGCCTTTTTTAGTGGTGCCTAAAGTGGGAGGCTCTAAAAAAAGTTCCAAAATTACGAATATACAGGGAGATTAATTCAACTTTTTCATCTAAATAATCGAATATACGCCTCATTGTCAGAAGGTTACGTTTGGCGCAAATTGCAGGTTTCTAGTTTTCCAGGGGTTCCCAAAATATCGAAATTATGAAAAATTGGAAAATTGGATTTTTGAGTACCAGCGAAAATTTTTATTGAGCTGAAAATTTGGTAGGATGGAGGTCTTTCAGATACTAATAAACTGTAAAAAACTTTTTACCGGGGTTCGAGAGGGTTGGTCCAGAATGGTGGTTCCAAAAGTTTCAAAAAATTTACCCCCCCCCTTCCATTTTTGTTCCCAAGGGTCGTGAATTTTTGAAAAACCAACATATGCATTTTTGAAAAAGTTCTGCAAAAAAATAGACTTTTGATAATTTTTGAAAATTATTGGCAAAAAAGTGATAATGTTTGGCGGTTTTTGACTGGGTGATATCTTGGAAAATAATTTCAGCAATTATAGGCAAAAAACGATACTTTTTCGTAATTTTTAACGAAAAAGAGAGACTTCTTTCAAGAGGCTCGGACTGGGTTAGTTGGAGCCCTTGGTGGATTCGCCGAATGAGGCCCTCAAAATCCCCCCCCCACGAATTTTTATCTTACTATTACTTTCTCATGTTTGGATACTTGAATGTGAGTTTCAGTTGTACAAATATTGGTTTTTTAAATTTTTTATTCACTTTTGCGAAAATAAGTCGACGTGAAAAGAAAGAACTTTTTGGGGGGGGGAGTAGACTGGTGTGGGAAGGGGGGTGTTGACTGGAAATTTTCCGACTGGCATGAAAAAAAAAACATATTTTGAATTTTTACCACATTTGGGGAGGTGCTGGGGGCCGTGGATGGAGTCCAATCAAAAATCTAACGTCATATTCGTGTTCAGCGTTACCAAAAACATACAATTCGATATATCACATGCCCCAGATATTTTTTTGAAAGTTTTTCCCAAAATTGGGGGCGGAGGTGCTCCCTCTCTATCAAGAGATCCCATCTTGAAACTTGAATATTTCAAAAAAGCATCAAAAGTTACATCTATGGACATTTTTTTAGAATTTTATACGGTAGCTCCCACTTACAGCGTGATTTTGAAATTTGAACTTTGAATTTGAAAGTTCAACTTTCAAATTTTGAAAATTTCAAAATGCTTAAAAAAGTTCAAAATTCAATACCCTTTCGAACTGTGAAATCAGTTTTGATCAAAGTATCATATTATTGGAGGAATGCGCTGCTGAAGTTGAGTACCTCGAGACAATGTGAAAATAATGGAAGCCCTTAGTGGGTGGGTAGATAATATTGTAAACAAAATTTGAGCAAAATCGAAAGGCATGACTCAAAAACGTTGGTCGAATTGACAATATTGACATGGAATGACCCTTTCGAGATGTAAAAACAATGTTAAAAAAAAATTGGTTTATTTCTTTTGATCCAAAATTTTAGAATTCGAATGATGAGTTTTAAAACATTTTAATTTTGAAAATGAAGAGTAAGCAGACCCGAGTGAAGCGAGGGCAGTGCTCATACTCAATTATTCCCCCATAAAGTAATTTTGTAACTGAAAAATCTCGAAAAATGAGCCAAAAAATAGTTAATTTTGAAAAGTTGAACTAGGTATTTCGAAATTTTTTGATGAAAAATCGAGACTTTTTTAGAATTTTTTGGTAGTATAGTATAAAGATTTTGGCAATTTCTGACAAGAAAGTCAATTCTTGGAAAAATAACATGAGACTGGCAATTTCAACAAAAGTAATGGTTTTCTGACAGTTTCTGGCAAAAAAGCGAGACATTTTGACAATTTTTTTTAAAAAAGTAAAAAATTCCAAATTTTTTGAAAAAACGAATATTTTTGGAAATATTATTCAACAGTGAGAATTTTTTCACAATTTTTGGCGAACAGCAGGATTTTGACATTTTAGCAAAAAGAAGAACTTTATGAGAATTATTTGCAAAAGGAGATACTTTGGCAATCTCTGGTAAATAACCAAGTCAGGCTTTCAGATGATATCTAGTTATCTACCTATGAAAAAAATGTTTTCGAAGGAAACTACTTAATTTGTGATCTATCACGAGAAAACCAGGTTAGTGTCCAAAACGTAAAGTTTACAGGACAGGCATTTGAAGTTTTGAATCTATGTGTTTGGCGATCTATGATTCGTAGGTCCGTGAAACTTGGACGTTGGACCATTTTTGGCCACCAGGGGTGCCAACATAACCTGACATTTTTTTTCAAAATCAGGGTTGCCAAAGGCCAATAATCGAAATTTCCCTAAATCAATTTTTTCATTTTTTTTAAATTTCGCACCAAAAATTTCGCAAACACTACTCAGAATGAATTATTAATATGAAATAAAGTTATTTATTGAGTTTTTAAATTTTTTCAAAAAACTTGTTCAAGGTGAAAAGAGTTGATTTTTCCAGCTTAAGCCTCATTCAAATTTCAATAAAATGGCACTAATCCTCCAAATACGGGCCGATTGCCCCAAAAACTTGCATATTGACTCCCCAGAACATACTTTTCAAGAAAAACACACACAAAAAAAATTTCAAACTTTTTTTGTAGTTGCTCTATTTTTTTAACCTTGAATTTAGGGCCAAAAGAATCGTTCGCGAACGTTTTAACCACCACAGGCGGATTCTGCACAGTAGGTACTACCAATATACATAAAAAAAAACAAATCGATTTTTTGGACACTAACCTGGTTTTCTCGTGACAGATCACATTTAGGTAAAAATCGACAATTTTAAAGAATAAGAAATTAATAAGTACCTAGTACCTACCTACATCTTTTCGCAATTTTTTCTCAAAAAGTGAAATTTTTCACTTTGCAACTTGGAAACAATTTTATCTAAAAAATCGAGACTTTTCAACTGCGAAAAAGCTAGAATTTTCAGCAATAGGGAAAACTTTTGGGCAATTTTTGGAAAAAAAATAAAACTTTTAAACATCATAAGCCAGCCTGCCGCCGTCTTTCAATTTGTTGATAAGAAATTGAGTCTTTTGTAATTATTATAAATCGATTTTCTGATAATGCAGTGAGGCTTTTGAGAAAGAAATTTTTCACATAAAAATCAAGACTTTTAGAAATATGTTTTTCAAAAAAGCGATAATTTTTAGCAAAAAACTAGACTTATTTGGCAATTTTGACATTACGTACATTTTATTACTACTCGTATTTTTGGCAGAAAGTGAGACTTCAACAATATTCTAGTAAAAGGCAAAGCTTTACTTATTGAAATTTCAACTCTGAAAACGCAGTGTAGCTAGTAGGAAAAAAATAAAAAATTATAATCTGAAGGTACTTTTACAAATTATTCACTTTTCAATACCTACGTATTATCAACATTTTCCTCCTCATCACGAATAAAAAATTAAATTTTGAAAATTAGTTCAAAAAAAAGTATATCTTTGAAGCACCTTGGCTTCGTGTAACCACCATTAGGTAGCAGAAGAAAAAGAACAATGCACAGGGAAGAGAAAAAGCAGACACGACGGGTAAGTGAGTAGGTAGCTAGGTACCTATACAGTTACCTAAGAAGATGAAATTCGTGGAAAAAAGGATATTGTTTAGGAAGGAGTGAGAATGAGACCAGACAGAATCGCGAACTCCGCTTGGCTCTGACTGACTTGACCTAACACCTTACAATCTTCACAAGGTAGCAATTATTTGCATTTCGCTAGGGAGGGAAGCTGAAACCAGGGTAGAACAATGCACAGGGAAGAAAGAAGGCAGACGCGACGAGACGGGTAAGTGAGTCTGTACAGGTACCTAAGATGATGAATTTCGTGGAAAAAATGCTATTGTTTAGGAAGGAGCGAGAATGAGACGAGACAGAATCGCGAGCTCCGAAACTTTAATCAACAAAACGCTGAAAAAGTAACAAATTCTGACTCGAAAATCACCTAGTACGAGTCCTGAACCTGAATACATCACATTAGGTATGCCATTTTTAGAGAAATAAAAACTCTCTGATCTCTTTAGTACATGTCTTCAAATTAAAAAACACCTCACTTTGACAAAACGACGAATTTCACTACATAGGTATTATAATAGCCATAGGTAATATGTAAATTTACGTACCCGGATTTACTTCGCCATCAAACATCAAACACCGGTGAATTATTTTCGCAATCTGTTCTCGCTTCATATGTTCGGCGACACCGGTCAATTTCGCGTTGAAATCCACATCCTTTATATCGTTAAAATGAACAAATCTTAGTCTAGCAGCATTTGCAACCTTCGTTGCATGAGGAAGTCTGCTTTCTAAATCGTAATGAATCCATTCTGCGCAAATTTCACAAACATCACGCACTTGCTTATCCGATGGGACGTCTGTTGAATGTGATTTAATTATCCGAGTAAAAACGTCGAGTGGCAAGGATAAAAATTCTTCGTTACTTCGCAAACTCGTCATATGACCAGATATGTAGAACAAAACCGACTGTAACAAGTACTGCAAATTTGGATTCTCTCGAACGAAGTTGTATAGTTGGAATATATTCGCATCCAGAACTGAATTTCTCATTATGAAATTGTAGTAAGTTTTCAGATCGATCTCCATTTGCAAGTAATCCATAGCTATCAACAAAGTGATATAATTTTTGGTGTTTAACACAGATGCCAGTGTCTGCTGTCCATATATTATATCAACCACGGTAGAGAACGTGTCTGTATCGATTTACGGTAACTCGATCGAATTGCATTCTTCTTGATCAGAATACTCGATCAATAGTCTTTCGAAGTAGTCTGATTTCCAGGCCAATTGCAACTTGTCCACATAATAAATATCTTCGTCTACTTTCACCATGACATTATAATGCTGACTTTTCACCAAATTTTTCCCCATTGTTGATATCGAATCGTTGGCGGAATTCATACTTTTTCACGTGTCTTTCTGCGGAAAAATAATCAGGTTTTAGTTGATAATAAGGTTTGTTATGTGCTCTTATGTACATATAACAAAGAGTACTTTAGTACGTAAGTATATCATCTCGCTCCTGTTCATAGTTATTATATAAAATTATCAATACCTATGTATCTATGGTAATTTTGGTAATTATATTAAAAATGAAACACTCACCTGTTTCGATGAAAAATTCAAATTCAGTTTCGTATTGAGTACTTGAATATCAATCTTGAGTAAGTTTCACAAGCCAGCTATCACTACACTTATCATTTAATTCTTAGTCTATTACACAACACAATAATCTTAAACAACGACACTAACTTACGACAAAGTACCTACACAACAACGTGCGTTTATTTTTCATACACCTTTGAGTATGAAAACATGGAGGGCTAAAAATGCAGGTTCCATGGAAGCTTCTGTAGAGCGCGCTTGACTGGGAGATTTTTTGTGCGCGCGCACGACGACGTTACGTTACTGTGCTCCAACTCCTTTGACTATTCCCTTCCAACCTCCAACTCTATTCTATTACAACTCTACCTGGTCATCTTTCTTTAATTGGCCACATAAAGTTTAGATCGTATTCGTAATATCGTATATTATTTACTTGATCAATTTCAATTTCCCATGTTTAGCCAAAATTTTAAAACTTGATTTTGTATCAATAACTGTGTAGATTAGAAAAAATTTTCAATTTTTAATTGAACGAATGTGAACTCTCTAAATTTGAAACAGTGAAATTTCACTGCTTAGCAGTCACGACATTTTGGCTTCTTAAAAGCAGTAGTTTTTTACTGCAAAACAGTGAAAAATCTACTGAATTGGTCAGTAAAAATCATTTTTACTGATCTTTGCAGTAAAAAACTACTGCTTTTAAGATTCTCAGATGAAAATGACGCAGAGTTTGAAAAAAAAAACAAAACAAACATGTTGTTTGTTCAAGATTTTCTTTTGTGGTTTAAAAATCAATCAATTTTTTGTTGTTGTTTAGTTTTACTCGTATACAATTTGAACATGGCGTTGTTTAAAACGTTCTAACTCTAACATGAAGTAGAAAATAACAGGGGCAGAACTTTATACTCATCCAAATTTTTCGCTTTTCTACTCGGGGTATCCAATGGAATTTTTCAAACGAAAATCGCTACTATTTCACTGGATACCTTTTCACTATACCATTTTAAAACCCATTTCCAGACAATCTCCTCCCCCAATATTTCTCGTGTTACTCGAAGAACGTTGCCTTTAAACTTTGGTCTGACATTTTTCAATTCCAAAGCAATCGCGAACACCCAATGAAACGAGGGCAAAAGCTCTCCAAAAGGAGGAGTATCGATAAGGCCATTTTTTGGCACCAGACAGTGTCATCGACTGAACCACTCTTAAGATGTTGTAATAAATGCCTTAAATACCAAATTGTGGTTAGTTAACTCAAAATGACCATTTTTTTGGGCTCCAGGGGTCCTCAAAGTTGCGAATAAAAAAAGAATTTTTGGAACCACTGAGTATTATTTTTGAAAAATTTCAAAATTGAGCCGTTTTGGTTGGTCAAATTCTGAGATTTTAGGTACATACTCTTTAAAAAGTTAAAATCACGTTTTCATGATTTCAAAGAAGTAAAAATGCCAGAATTTGGCCCAAAATAGCTCGATTTTCAAAGTTTCATTTTAAAGCTCTCTGTAAGAGCTTCAAATTCATGTATTTTTTGCCAGTCCAAAACACATAAAAAAACAAAATCATTTTTTATTCACCTACTTAATCGAATAGTGGTACTTTTGAGCCTTTCTAGAGCCTCTAACATTTTTGGTTTTTTCAGTTTTAAAAAAAATGTTGTGAAAAAATTCAAAAATGGGTGCTGAATTGCGAAGGTAGAGGAATGGAGAGAGTGAAACTTGATATTTGACTTCATCAATGAGAGGTCAGTGATCTCTGATGAGTAAATTGATTGGTCACTTGCTTTTTTTTTTTTAGTGAAAACTGAAAAGTGAAATGAAAAGTAGAAACTTTTCTTTTCAACTTTTCATTGAAAGAAACGTACTTTTCACTTTTCACACTGCACATCACTAATCAGGATATCAATGTATTGGTTTTTTGGTATTTTTATAAGTGAAAAAACTTTGTTTTTTTAATGTGAGGAGTCGATTTTTTTGGTTCAAAATTTTAGAATTTGAATGATGGTTTTTTTTTCAGAAATTTCAATGTCGAAAAAGAAAAGCTAATAGGCCTGAACGATGACAGAGTTTTGAAAAGTAAAAAACGTTTATTTTTTATGTGAGGCGTACATTTTTCGATAAAATTTGCCAGATTTATCAAAATTTACCGGTTTTTTCGAAATTTGACAACTAGGGGGGGGGGGAATACACCCCCTTACTTTCGTTCCTGTGGGTTTGTAGAGACACTTCTGAATAGGACATTTTGTAGCTGGTTATTGGGAATTGAATGATGGTACCTTGATGCTCAGATTTTTATCTCAGGCTAAAATGTTTAACATAACCATCTGAGCTCTGAGGGAAAATCTGAGGAGGAGTGAACAATTCTTTACAAGAATTTGCCCACAAAATATATGAAGGGATGTGAGTATTAAGAAAATGCGGTCCTTTTGGATGCTCTATTTTCTTCAATGCACAAAGTAATGTTCAAAGATAGAATAACTAAAGGCAACATGAATGTTGAAATATGGTGATACTTTTGAGGCTTGGTGCTAACATCCTCACGCAGGCGAGCAGCCCGAGCGAAGCGAGGGCGCGAGCCGGGGGCCCCAGGGGGCAGAGCCCCCTAATACCTACTTATTTATTTTCTTTGAGGTTCAAAGCAATAAAATTTGCCCGCATAGGATCAACAAGGATCAACAAAATGTACATTTATAGGATCACAGCGCAGTAATACAATGAATTCTCAGCTCTTGCAACTCGCAGAAGAAGGAACATCGGTTAATTCGTCGATGCTTTTATTCGAAGATGAGTAATTAGCCCAATGTTGAAGTTCACCGGACCCGAATTTCAAACACAGCAAGGCTACAACGATGTATTGTATACTGAATATAATGAAACAGCTGCTCCACTGCAATTGACTCTAAATGAGAAGAAATCAGATAAAATGAATTCGAGCACACAAAGTCTCTGAAATAAAGAGGTAGGTACTCACTTCAGAAGTGACAATGAAGCCTACAATGATAGGAGTTAAAATACTAGACGTGGTATACCCAGATGTTGCTATAGAGTTCATGAAAGCAGCATATCTGGGAGCTAAATCCAACACTAGCACTCTGTAGCAATGCAGTAAGACATTTATGAAGGTCAATGGTGATGTACCTAGGAGGGATTAAGAAATTCAGAGCAGACACTTACTGGATTTCTAGAACCAACAAAGTGATGAAAAATGAGAAAAAGGATACGCAGACGATGCATACGGTAAAATTAGGCCATAAGCCAGCGGTCATGTACGTAGCTGCACCAACGAGTAAACCCAAACAAGCGTATAATTTATGAGCCTAAAAAATAAAGAACCAATCACATGGGAAGGTAAATTGTACAGAGCCGCATCGTGTGTTCATCTAAAGTATGTAAGGCCAACTTACATTAGTCAATGAAAGCAATTTGTTCGATCTTATGTAATCGAAAAGGTATCCCGTAAGAGGCATTGCGATAATCGAGCAAACGTGAGGAATGACCGATATATATCCTATACTTTTAATATCAATATTATTGGTGTCTGAAAAAAAATATCATTATTTTTTTTAATACTCGGTAAAATGTGACATTTTCGAATTTGCTTCGAATTTTATACGCCACAGGTACGTAATACGTATAAGTCGTACACACCTTTAATATACTGAGGTAAATACATCATGGTGAATGTGAATCCGACTCCAGTCATGAATTTGCACAGACAACCGATCCAAAAAGGCACACAGGTCAGTAGATCCTTCCACGGATACTCTAGTTTTATGTCATCCGGCATTTCACTATTGAGCTCCTTCTTGATATACACCTTTTCCGCCTCCGACATCCATTTGTCATCAGCAGGGTCATTTTTCACCACCAAGAACCATACACTGGACCAAATCAGGATAACGATACCTAGATTAGAATTTAGGTTAGATAAGCGTGAGTATGAATTGGGTTATTCCGTTAGACATCAATAAACTAATGATATTTCAAAAATTATTCTAAGCTTGAATCTTGAAAAGCCAAAATTCTTCAAGAGTCGGTTGATCGCAAACTTGGAATTTTTCACCCCTCCCCCCTCAAAAGTTGCCAAGTTGGGTGAGGTAATAATTCCCCATTTTTTGTGTTTACCCTATTTGCAAAAAAGCCCCCTCAAGTTGAAAAAATCTAATTTTTAAAAAAAAATCCGACTCATCAAAATTCTTTGTTTTTTTACTCAGAATTTTTCAAAGGGGAAATATTTTTTGCACGACGAAAAAGGGCGTCATCACGACAAGCATTTTTTTCGTTCATAAAAGATGAATGAACGACGAAAAATGATGAAGTTCCACGCCAGATGACGCCCGACAATAAAGTATTTATGAACGACTACGATTTAATAACGAGATGAGCAGTATTCACGACAAAATAATTTCATACACGACAGAACATTATCAGTTCAATTACAATTATATTTTGTACAAATTTTGACAAATAATCAACTGATGGTTTCTTTCAAAAAAATTTGAGTGAAATTGTAACTTAGTAGAAGAGAACTAAATTGGCCAAAACGAAGCGAGGGCTAAAGCTTAGGGAAAAAATGAGAATTTTGAATACAATGATAGTAAAAAATTTGAATTTTTGAAAACGGAAACTAAAAAATTGTTGGAATTTTTGTATTTTCCTAACTTTCTTGAATTTTTCATTATTTCCCAAGATTTTCCTGCTTTTGCGGAACCGAAGGGGGGTAAACTGTCTCCCCTTGGCCCCCTTTTGGTTCGCCTCTGAGGTCAAAAGAGGAAGAGGGGTCGCTCATCAAAGTCCACAAAACATTACTTCTATAAACAGCAATTTTTTACAGACCTACTTCGTTTTTTTGGTATCATTTTAATATTTTTTAAACGTTTATTCTGTCGGTGAAATGCCTGTTTTTGACGGAAAAATTTTGTCGTGCATTGCCTTATATAGGAGTTGAAAGTAATAAAATGTCGTGAATTTTTTAATTCGTCGTTTGATACATTATTTTGTCGTTGGAGTACCTTTTATGTCGCGGTAAGCTCTTTATTGTCGGGAATTTCCAATTTAGTCGTGGTAATGATTTTTCTGGCGTGAAAGTGCCTATGCTTGTCGTGCTGACACCCTTTTTTGTCGTGGTATTAAATCACACCCTTTTTCAAAACATCCTTTTTTAAAGAAGAAACTTTCCTCGGCCTTTCAAATCATATCATATTGACAGCTAGTGGAACCCCCTAAGTTGAAAAAATCAGAAAAAACGAGAATAGGTAAATCAGAATCAGGAACATTTTTTTGAATATGTGATTTCCTCATTACATATTTTGTTCCTCATAACCTCCTTTTCAAGTGAAAACCTCCGTTGGGCCCCCGACTGATGCTGGCTATCTTGTATGAAGCCCCATGTATGTACTCGGACATCTTTTGAAATTGTTGCATTTATGGGCAGAATCTTTCTAAATGAGCACAGTTTCAAGAAAAACCTTCCCATCTTAAAGCCCCTCAAAGTCGAAAAAAATAAACGAAAAAATGAAAAATTTGTATCGGTAAATTTTAAACATTTTGTCTGATACTTCGATTTTTTAATATTTTGTGAAATTGGGGGGGGGGCTCACTAGCATAAATGAAAAAAAAGTAAACCAATCAGAAGAACTCGAGAGGAAAATCGAATTTACTTGATCACATTTTGAACATTCAAGACCTAATAAAAGTTGAATGAGATCATTACCAGTGACATTAAACAACATAACCCATCCCCATTCATGAAGGATCCATCCGGACCCCACGAACGACACAATAGGTCCACCATAAACACCGATCACGCTGACGGAGATAATTTTAGCTCGTTCGTTAGGTGGAGCCCATCTCGACCACAACTGAGATACGCTGGAATAAGCGAACGACTGTAATATACACAAAAAACACAACAAATTCATCAAAACAAACATCTCAATGACCCTGAAAGAGCTTCCAAATATGTACCTCAAAAAGACCTGTAAGAGCATTCCCAAACACAAACAGGTAAAAGTTGATCCGAAGGCATAAAGGTAAAAGAAACGTAACGAAGGCAGTGGAGACGATTCCCAAAGTATACATCGTGCTGCCTCCGATTCTACCCGCCATCAGTCCGCCGATAGGTCCAAAAAAACGACCATATGCCAAAGAACTGATTACAGTCGATTTCTGAATAGAAGTCCAATTAAAATCAGCTTCCTACGAATAAGTAGGTACCTATCTCATTAAAACAAACCACAGTATCTACGTATCGATAATGACATTCAAAACGATGGCTTACTTTCACTATGATCGTACCATTCGGTGTAGAAATATTTCTAGGGGAAGTCATTGCCACCACAGCCATCCCTATATTGGTATGTAGTCCGAAAAATATCACATATCCGATAAAAACCATGATCACGATGAGGTACCGTTTCGGAAACATTGATAATTATATTATAGTATTTCTCAGGCTAAACGAGTGTTTTTCGGTAATTTTTCATTGTCAATACTGAAGGAAGTTCGACGAGGTAATGAAACGAACATGTCACGGATCAATGAAAAATTCACTGATAACGTGTTGAATATCACCAGTTTTGGTGGTGTATTTTTATTAGTCCTATTCAAGTAAAAACCTAACAACTTGAGATTATAACACATGAAATAATTTCGCTATCTCGTTTTTTTTATTGTTTCAACAAATACATTCGTAGGTAACTACATACCTACTTAAGTTGATACCAATTTCAAGTTCTGAGATGATAAAAAAAAAATGTAATGAAATTGTTTCCCCTCCCTTCGCCCCATCATATCCTTCATAATCAATTGACCACTTCCAGTAGTTACTAGGCCTAGACATTCCACAAGCAAGTAAATATTTCATTTTAAAAGCATAACCAGCAACGCTAAAAAAAAGTTCTTTAACTTGAAAAAAAAAAAACGAGTATTTATTATCGTTTGGTTTAAAGTGATATTTATCCACGAAGGATCAACAAAATGCACATTTAGGAGGAACACAGCAATAAAACGATACATTCTCAGCTAGTGCCAAATTCGCTGATAACCTTTCATGTTATCATAAGCTTCGACGATTTTATTTATTTAGCCCATGTCAGTTAGATGATAATTCGCGAGAACCAGTTTCATAATCATAACATTGTCAGGTGAAAAGTTCATCTGTAATTCGGAATACTTATTATATAACATAAAATTTCTTTGTAGTTTTTTTATTGCTAAAACAAATACTATCACGCTCGGTAGGATCAATTTTAAGCTCTGCTACGAGTATAATGATAAAGATGCAAAAATTACATTTTATAGAGCTCAGATAAATTTTAAGATGGCATAAATGAAAATAGGTAACTAGAAACTGAAATTGTTTCCTCTCTCCTTCCCCATACCCCTCAAAATCAATTGAATACGTACCTCTACCTACCTAGTGAATAGGCAGTCCACAAACAAGCAAACATTTCATTTTAAAAGACTAACTAGCAACGATGAAAAAATAAAGGTCTTTAACATTAAAAAAAAAAAACGAGTATTTATTATCTTTTGGTTTAAAGCTATAAAATATGTCCACGAAGGATCAACAAAAATGCACATTTAGGATCACAGCCGAAGTAAAACAATGCATTCTCAGCTATTGCTACTCTCAGACGAAGGAACATCGGTCAATTCGTCGATGCTTTTATTAGATGAGTAATTAGCCCAATGTTGAAGTTCACCGGACCCGAATTTCAAACACAGCAAGGCCACAACGATGTACTGTATACTGAATATAATGAAACAACTGCTCCACTCCAATTGGCTCTAAATAAGAAGAAATCAGATCAATGAAAACTTTCCCAAGCATTCGAGCCTTTGCGAAATTTCTGAAATAAACTGCAGGTAAGTACTTACTTCAGAAGTGACAATGAAGCCTACAATGATAGGTGTTAAAATACTAGACGAGGTGTACCCAGAGGTCGCCATAGAGTTCATGAAAGCAGCATACCTGGGAGCTAAATCCAACACCAGCACTCTGCAGCAATAGAATAACACATTTATCAAAGTCAATGGTGGTGTAGGAGGGATTAAGAAATTTAGAACAGACACTTACTGAACTTCTAGAACCAAAAACGTGATGAAAAATGAGAATAAGGATATGCAAACGATGCATACAGTAAAATTAGGCCATAAGCCGGCGGTCATGTACGTAGCTGCACCAGCGAGTAAACCAATACAAGCGTATAATTTATGAACCTAACGAGAAAACAATCAAGCAAGTACGTATAAATTGTATGTACATGTCTACATCATAATTTCTCAGTTTTGATCTGAAAAGGACTTACATTAGTCAACGAAAGCAATTGGTTCGATCTTATGTAATCGAAAAGGTATCCCGTAAGAGGCATTGCAATAATCGAGCACACTTGAGGAATGACTGAAATATATCCTATACTTCTAATGTCGATATCGTTAGTGTCTGAAAAAAAAATGATTGTTTTTTTAAATACATGAATAGTAAAATGAGACATTTTCGAATCTGCTTTAGGTATACCAACACATGTACACCAACACACCTTTGATATACTGAGGCAAATACACCATGGTGAATGTGAATCCGACTCCAATAATGAATTTGCACAGGCAACCAATCCAAAAAGGCACACATGTCAGTAGATCCTTCCACGGATACTCTAGCTTTACGTCATCGAGCATTTCATTATTGTTGAGTTCTTTCTTGATGTACACTTTTTCCGCCTCAGACATCCATTTATCATCAGCAGGATCATTTTTCACCACCAAGAACCATACGCCGGACCAAATCAGGATAACGATGCCTAAATATTACAACTTGAATGAGATAAGCGTAAACACGAATTGGGTCATTCCATAAAATATCATTCGATTTTTTTAAATGCTCGAAATTTTTTTCACCAGTTCCTTTCCTCAACGAAGTAAAATCTCAGAATTTGACCCCAAAAAGCTCATTATGAAAGTTACAGGAAAAATCAAATAAAAATTTATCGAGCACTTACTACAAGTGTCTTTCAAATGTGAATTATTCAATCTATTTGAAAAAATATACATAAAGGCCTGCCGTAGGGGTGCCTAAAGTGGGGGGCTCTAAAAAAGATCTGAAGTTATGAATATAGAGGGAGCTTAATTAAACTTTTTCACCTAAATAATTGAATGAATGCCTCAAATTGTTATGTTTGGCGCAAATCGCAGGTTTTCAGTTTTCTAGGGGTTCCCAAATTATCGAAATTTTGATAAAATTGAAAAACTGGAATTTTGAGAACCAGCGAAAAATTTTATTGATTTCAAAATTTGGTAAGATGGGGGTCTTTCAGATACTAATAAACTGTAAAAGGCTTTTTAGCGAGGTTCAAAGGGGTAGGTTCTAAATGGTGGTTCTAAAATTTTTCAAAAATCAACCCTCCCTAATTTCTGCCCCCCCCCCTGGTCAAAAATAGGAAAATCACCTCGCATAACGGTTAATCGAGTTCAAACAGATAATTTACGCTAAAAAAATTAAAAATAATACTCAGTGGTTCCTAAAATTATTTTTTTATTCGAAGCTTTGGGAACTCCTGGAGCCCCAAAAATGGTCATTTCGGGTTCACTAATCGCGGATTCGTATTTGTGACATTTATTACAACATTTCAAGAGTGGTCGGTTCGATAACTGCCTGCTGCCAAAAAATGGCTTTGTTGCTCAAGGAAGAAATACCTATTCGTTTTTTTTTATCAAGAAAATTATAAAACATTTCAAATTTTTCACAGCAATTTTGCAGCATATTTAACCATAATCTTTAAAAATTATTTTCTCGAAAATATCAGAAAACATCATCGCAGTTTTTTGATACGTTGTTCTGCATAAAATGGGCTATTTTTGAGAATTTTTCCATATCATCAAAAAAGGCAACACTGATTTTGGCACCATGAGTGAATAGAATAACTCCTTGGAATGTGAAATAAAATGAAAAAAAAAGTTAAAACCACAAAATTGATTAAAACCACTGGAACAAGAATTTGAAATTTTCATTGCCATTTTAATTGGAAATTTTAAAAAAAACATTACCTAGGTAAAAATGCATCAAAATCAATACGTTGTTCTGCATAAAATGGGCTATTTTTGAGAATTTTTCCATATCATCAAAAAAGGCAACACTGATTTTGGCACCATGAGTGAATAGAATAACTCCTTGGAATGTGAAATAAAATGAAAAAAAAAAAAGTTAAAACCACAAAATTGATTAAAACCACTGGAACAAGAATTTGAAATTTTCATTGCCATTTTAATTGGAAATTTAAAAAAAAAAAACATTACCTAGGTAAAAATGCATCAAAATCAAACAAAATTACCAAAAACTGATAACACTTTAACGAAATTTGTACAAATTTGTCAGAAAACTGAGAAAATAACGTTGAAACGTATTATTGAAAATGACATACAAAATGCTTTTAACATTAAAACCACTAAAAATAATCAAAAACTGATTAAATTTGGTCAAGTTCAGCATAAACTATATCATTCAAATCATTAAAAATTACCAACACTCCGACAGTTGATGAAACTTCGTGAAAATCTACAAAAAAAAAACGTTAAAACGTCGTTGAAAAATGAGTTGACACTTAAATTGATAAAAATAACCAGAAACTGGTGACGTTTCTGGGAAATTTGGCAACATTCAGTGAAAATATTGCATTTCATGTATCTTTATTTTCTTCGTTTAACTGATCAGTTGCGTAGTATTATCAATGATCACATATGAACCGAAGTTTACCCTACATGCTGAACGGAGAATGGTAGTACAAACTTCAGATTTGGAAATAATGGGGTACGAGTAAAAAACACACGTAAGATAAATAAGTTGCCTATCTTGAAAATTGAAGGTGCAAAATACATAATCAAAATCCAAGAGTTAAAATCCAATTTTGACCATGGGAGTCGGAAGTACTTTGAAACATGAACAAAATGATCTATTTATGACTTTTAGAAGAATTTGCAAATTGAAGAGGCTACAAATGATTTTCAATTTCAAAAAATTGCGTTGAAAAGAATAAATGCGGAAATTAATAAGTGCATTATTACTTCAAAAAATAAATTCACTTTCAGTTTTTATCACCTTTTTCGCACATTTCAATTATCATAAAAAATACCTTTGACAATACGAAACTATTAATGAAAATAATTTTAAATCAATACATAAGAGTGAGACGCGTTTCGGACCAGTGTTCGTGACAGACACCGTTAAAAACCAGTGTTTGTGGCAGACACTGTCAAAAACCAGTGTTTGAAACAGACACTGTTGAAAACCAGTGTTTGTGACAGACACCGTTAAAAACCAGTGTTTGTGACAAACACTATAAAAAAACGGTGTTTGTGACAGACACTGTTTAAAACCAGTGTTTGTGACAGACACAGTAAAAAACCAGTGTTCGAAACAGACACTGTTGAAAACCAATGTTTGTGACAGACCCTGTTTAGAACCATTGTTTGTGACAGACACTGTCAAAAACCAGTGTTTGAAACAGACACTGTCAAAAACCAGTGTTTGAAACAGACACTGTTTGAAACCAGTGTAGACAATGTTTAAAACCAGTGTTTGTGACAGCCATACTGTTAAAAACCAGTGTTTGAAACAGACACGGTTCAAAACCAGTCTTTGTGACAGACACTGTTTAAAACCAGTGTTTGTGACAGACACTGTTTAAAACCAGTGTTTGTGACAGACACTGTAAAAACCCAGTGTTTGTGACAGACATTGTTAAAAACCAGTGTTTGAAACAGACACGGTTCAAAAGCAGTGTTTGTGACAGACACTGTTTAAAAACAGTGTTTGTGACAGACACTGTTCAAAACCAGTGTTTGTGACAGACAATGTTTAAAACCAGTGTTTGTGACAGACACTGTAAAAAACCAGTGTTTGTGACAGACACTGTTAAAAACCAGTGTTTGTGACAGACACTGTTTAAAACCAGTGTTTGTGACAGACACTGTCAAAAACCAGTGTTTGAAACAGACACTGTTCAAAACCAGTGTTTGTGACAGACACTGTTTAAAACTGGTGTTTGTGACAGGCACTGTTCAAAACCAGTGTTTGTGACAGACCTTGTTTAAAACCAGTGTTTGTGACAGACGCTGTTTGAAACCAGTGTAGACAATGTTTAAAACCAGTGTTTGTGATAGGCACTGTTCAAAAGCAGACACTGTCTCACGCTTATGCATTAATTTAAAATCATTTTCATTAAACGTTTCGTATTGTAAAAGGTGTTTTTTATGATAATTATAGACAGTGTATATAATGATAATCAAAAAATAAACAAATTTTATTATGATCATTTTTCATCTTACTCTAAAACTTGGAAAGTTTTTAAAGCTCAACAATTTTTAATTTAATAAAAGTTTAATTGAACTTGCAATTTTCGAGCTTCAAAAACTTTTTAAATTATGGAGCAAGAATAAAAATGATCATTACAAAATTTGTTTATTTTTTGACGTAGTATTCCATTTCCGCATCTATTTTTGTCATCAAAATGTTTTCTAAATTAAAAATCATTTGTAGCCCCTTCTCAATTTGCTACTTGAACAAAAAGTCATGATGAGACATTTTATTCATTTTTCAAAGTGCTACCGATCACCATGGTTAAAATTGAATTTTGGCTCTTGGATTTTGGAAACGTATTTTGCCCCTTCAATACAACTTGTTCACCTTACGATTTCTTTACTTTACTCGTACCCGGTCACATCCAAATCTGAAGTTTGTACCACCACTCTTCGGACACCTTGTACATATTTCTCAAAATTGAAATCGAAAGTTGAATATTGATTGATCAGAAAATTCAATTTTCAGAAGATCGATTTTCGAGAGGGAGAAAAAGGGCAATTCTGGTCAATTTTTGCCAAACAAAAACGAAGATCAAACGAAACATACGTACGTACTTGCAAAACAAATTGATATTATTTTCCAACATTCTCGATTTTTATGACATATGTAGAAAAACGAAAATTAATCGATTTTTGGAGTTTGATTGTTTGATATTCGATCATGGTCGATTTTTGATTCGGAGATGATTTCATTCAGAATTTGGAAATTGAGAAAATTAAAACTCCATAAATACATGGATTTTAATTTTTTCGATCAATACCCAACTTTGAATAATAGGTACTAGGGTGGCAATGAAAAGCATGGGTAAATTTTTTTTTTCGATTTCGAAATAGCTCACCCCCCAAAAATGTTCATTTGGGTACTAAACAAAAATTCCCAAAGTTTCATCCCGATAGCTTAATATTAACACGAGGCGCATGAGCCCCAAAGTTGCAAACACAGCACTTTTCACCAGGAGCCCGTAACTCGTACTACAGGTCCACGGCGCGTCGTGGTAAACGACTCGTGCCGCGCTAAATATCTGAAGAAGTCATATAGCCAAGAAATTGAACCTTTCCCATGTTGTATTCAGTTTATTGTTCCGCCTGGGTATTATTTCTGTATTTACACATCGAATCCAAAGTTTACTAGTCAATTTTAACCAATCAGTGAAAAGCTGATTGTTATTAACACGTAAAGTTCAAAGTTCATTAGTCATTTTTATCCAATCATAGAGATGCTGTACTTTTTATTTTACATCAGAGTTCCAAGTTCACTCAAGGGTTGAAAACTTATACTAAATACACCTTCTGCTTGAATTTTCAATCATTTATATTTGTTGGTTTGAACAGATTCAATGTTTGAATCGTAAATTTGAATTTTGTGGTGAATGTGAGCTCGATTACGTTACACTGGGCAATGGCAAATTTGTGTTTGGTTTGAAAGTAGGCGTAATCGATAGTTTAGACCCTAAAACAAAAAACTGAGTGACTTTTTTGAACTTGAGTCGTTTTTGCAGTCAGAGGAGATGGCCTTTACGAACATGACCGTTTTTGCGTTTCTGCAAGAATTCACAGTGACATCCGTATTGTTTTGCGAAAAAAGCTGAGGTCACTTTTGGATTATATGAATTATTTCGGGCAAATAATTTCTCCGAATTTTGATTTTTCAAGTTTCAAGTGCATGTAGAAGATTTTTGTTTGTAGTATTTTGAATTTAAAAAAAAAAGGCTCCAGTGCAGTAGATAATCAACCTTCGATAAAAGGCATATTTTTTGACTTGCACTAATATGTAGAATAATTATGATTTTACAGCACATATAAGTGATTTCATCTCACCCCAGGGGACTGGAGCCTCAAAACTATGATTTTAGGAGTAAATGGGTGATTTTGTGCGTTTTGAACCGAGTGATTGCCAACATTGTTTGCAGGTGAACGTTCTGGAGATGAGAGTTGTGGATTTTTTTTTCAATTTCAGAGCACCGAATTGACTTTGAACGTAACTTTACAAGCTGAAAATGGTTTTGAAAAGGGTATATTTGAGGTGAATTTTTCGTGTTTCAAACATTAAGAAGAAAAATTAGTCATATGCACTTGAAACTGTGAGAATCAAAAATCGGAGAAATTAGTTTACTTAAAAAAGTTTGTAGAATCCGAAAATGACTTCAGTTTTTTTCAAAAATCAATACGGATGTCCCTATGAATTCTAGAAGCAGGGCAGAAACGGCCATTTTTGCAACTTCGACCATCTCTCCTGACTGCAAAAACGACTCAAATTTGAAAAACTCACTCAGTTTTTTGATTTAGGATCCAAACTATCGATTATGCCTATTTTCAAACCAAACACAACCCAGTGTAATGTAATTGAGAGCACATTCACCACAAAATTCAAATTTACGATTCAAACATTGAATCTGTTCAAACCAACAAGTATAAATGTTTGAAAATTCAAGAAGAAGATGTATTTATAAGCTTTCAACCCTTGAGTGTACTTGGAACTCTAATGTAAAGAATCAAGTACAGTATCGCCATGATTGAATAAAAATGACTAATGAACTTTGAACTTTACGTGTTAATAACAATCAGCTTTTCACTGATTGGTTAAAATTGACTAGTAAACTTTGGATTCGATGTGTAAATACAGAAATAATACCCAGGCGGAACAATAAACTGAATACAACATGGGAAAGGTTCAATTTCTTGGCTATATGACTTCTTCAGATATTTAGCGCGGCACGAGTCGTTTACCACGACGCGCCGTGGACCTGTAGTACGAGTTACGGGCTCCTGGTGAAAAGTGCTGTGTTTGCAACTTTGGGGCTCATGCGCCTCGTGTTAATATTAAGCTATCGGGATGAAACTTTGGGAATTTTTGTTTAGTACCCAAATGAACATTTTTGGGGGGTGAGCTATTTCAAAATCGAAAAAAAAAATTTCATTGCCACCCTAATAGGTACCTACTGTATAAGAAGGAATATTTATAGGACCGCACTATGGCCTAGGGCCACAAAATTATAGCCTTTTAAAAATCTTTATCAGAGGTTGAGGAGAGTGGCCACAATAGAGTGGTTCTTATTTAAACCATAAAATCAGAAAGGAACCGATGAAAAAAGCATAAACAAGTTCGAAAAACTCGAAAGGAAAATTGTATCTAATCATATTTTAGCACTCACTCACGCCTTAATATAGATTAGACGAGATCTTACCAGTGACATAAAACAACATCTCCCATCCCCATTCATGAAGGATCCATCCGGACCCCACGAACGACGCAATAGGTCCGCCATAAATACCGATCACGCTGACGGAGATGATTTTAGCTCGTTCGTTAGGTGGAGCCCATCTCGACCACAACTGAGATACGCTGGCATAAGCGAACGACTGTAATATACACAAAAAAAATCATCAAAACAAACAGCTCAATGACCCCCAGAAAGAGCTTCCGAAATATACCTCAAAAAGACCTGTAAGAGCGTTCCCAAACACAAACAGGTAAAAGTTGATCCGCAGGCACAAAGGTAACAGAAACGTAACCAAGGCAGTGGAGACGATTCCCAAAGTATACATCGTGCTGCCTCCGATTCTACCCGCCATTAGGCCTCCAATAGGTCCAAAAAAACGACCATACGCCAAAGAACTGATCACAGTCGATTTCTGAATAGACGTCCAATTAAAATCTGGTTCCTACGAATACGTCATCGTCATTAAACCCAGCCACAATCTACTTATCGATAACTTATGTTTAAAACAATAGCTTACTTTCACTATGATCGTACCATTCGGTGTAGAAATTTTTCTCGAAGATGTCATCGCCACCACAGCCATCCCTATATTGGTATGTAGTCCGAAAAATATCACATATCCGATAAAAACCATGATCACGATGAGGTACCGTTTCGGAAACCTCGACAATGTAAATTTCACAGGCATAGTTGAGTATTAATTAATTATTCGGTATAATTCACATCGTCGTTTAAGAAGCTCGACGCGGTAACTGAGCTAACTTGTTAGGTTGGTTGTTATGCATGTCATAGTCCAGTGCCAAATTCGCTGATAACCTTTCAGTTATCATCAGCTTGGTCGATATATTTGTATTTATCCTATTTAGTTAGATGATGGTAATTCCCGAGAACCAGTTTCAAAATTATAGGGCTGTCACGTGAAATAATACATCATAGGTAAAACATACCTACAATATTTCTTGGCAAATTTTTTTTATTGCTGAAACAAATATGTATACGTAGGTGTAGGTATAACGTTCAATAGGAGATCAATTTTAAGCTCTGTTATAATGTTAGAGATGCAATAAAAGTTTCATTTCATCGAGCTGAATTTGAATTAAAAAGGACGAAAATATTTCAATGAATGACCGAATTGAACAAAATGTGTAGACGTAAGTATTTGAATCTGACATTTAAAGAAAGAAGAATAAATTTCAAATTTAAAAGATACAAAAATAAATAAAAAACTAATCCATGATGTGAAAAAATTTAATACGTAAATCGTCATAAATTAGTATGAATTTTTACGAGATTCAGTTCTATACTTTGCATACCTACTTACCTATTTCATTTACCTTCATCTTTCACAACTCACAAGGGTACCCTCTCGAGGTGTTCACCTCCGATTTTAAAAATACCCGATTCTGGGACAATCCCACTGATTTCACCGTTTCCACGAATGTTTTCGAGTCCGTAATTTCCAAAGTACATAATATTCCCCAAACAACCGAATAAATTCTCACCAAAAAACCCTCAATAAACCCAATTTCCAAAAAAATTTCTTGCAAGTTTAGTATCAAAACAATACTTCTTGGCGATTTTGCCCAAAAAAACGAAACTTATTTGCAATCTCAATATTTTATTATAAACATTTAATGTACTTGTACCTACTCTTAGAAGCAGATTTTTTTCGCGATATATTGATGCCAACAAAAAGTAACCTTCAGACTTTTTACCCAGCAAATTATGACCAGAAAAAACAGCTCTTTTTGGTATTAAATTCAGGAAACAAAACTAGACCTTTTAGCAATTCTGACCCAAAAACAGGTGTTTTCGACATTTTTGACAGAAAATGGGTCTTCTTTACAGTTATGACAAAAAAGTAGGACGGACTTTTCGATATTCTGGCAAAAATGTACCGAATATTTGTTGAAAATTTTAACCAAAAAAAAATACAGATTTTTGTACCAAAAAATAGATCCTTCTGAAAATTTTGACCGAAAAAACAGGTCTTTTCTGCAATTTTGGAAAAAAAACAAGGCTTGTTTTGATTTAAAAAAACAACAATAATTTTGATAATTTTGACAAAAAACCGAAAGCAATTTCGACAAAAATTCAAAATAGTTTGAAAATGAATTGAAAAGGGAATTTTGACCCCCTTCCCCCCAAAAAAAAACTATTTTCTGTAATTTTGAAAAAAAATAATAATTTTTTTTTACTTTTGTTCATTTTAGATTATGAGGTTTGAGAAATTGATCAGTCGAAAAAATGGCAATTTGAGGAATTTACAACCAAAAAAAAGCATTAAAAGGGGGGGGGGGGGTCACAGAACCGAAATTCGTGGAAAGAACATTGGTTCGAAACTTCCATAACCGAAATTTCTGCTGCCCAAATTGATTTTTCGATTTTTGGAGACTTTTTGAAAATTCAAAATTCTACATTTTCGGTGATTTATACTTCCTTTTTTTTCAGAAATTCGTACGTAAAAGTAAAAAGGATGGAAATCAGTTCTAAACTCTAGTTGTGGCTTATTCTCAACTTATTAAACGAGTTTATCGCAAATTGGTCTGATTTCCAGATGGACATCTTGAAAGCAAAAAACTTCAAAAAATCAGAAATTTTCTATTCATGAGGAATTTTTTGAAATTCGCACAAATGATCTCTACCTGGTCTGAAATCAATCATCCAAATCCAAATTTCACTACTTCGAACCATTCCGCAGCCTCGAGCTCAATTTTTAATTTCTCCAGAATTTTAACATTTCTCCAGCGGGCGTGAAAATCAATTTGGGCAGCTCAAAATGGAGTTGTGGCTTGCTCTCAACTTATTTAACGAGTTTACCCTCATTTAGGCCCATTTTCAGGCGGACACCTCCAGTGTGGGTTTTTTTAAGAAAAATATATCAATAGATATAAATAATAAGAAAAAATTTCAAAAATGTTCTGTTCGAAGGGAAATTTTTGAAATAATATGGACGAATGGTATTATTTTTTTTTTTTTTTTTATAAAAAAAAAGGGTTTATTTTGAATAATATTTACATCTTATAATTACTTATCCCTGCGGTGAGGGGGCGGGGCCTAAGCCCCGCCCCTTCCGCAGAGATAATACCAGTACAATCTTAAGTTTAAGGGGAGGGTGATGTATATTCTAATACTAAATTACAAACTTAATACTAAAATTTAGCTATAAAGACTATGTACAACTTAAACTAAGCCAAGATTAGGAGTGTTTCAATTTTGCTTAAAACTAGGAGGGGAAGGGGACGGTTCGGCCACCCAGTGGTCCTGGAGCCGCAGTGAGTGGGGGGCCCCAGTTTTGGTTGGGACTGCTGACCCACCCCCCCAGCACCAGGCCAAAGGCCCGGAGCTCCTAGGCAGTATCCCAGAATCGCTCCCACCACTTCGGGGTTGAGGGAGTGGTCACCCTAGGATGTAGCCCATTCCCCCCTTCCGCGGATTTGGAGCGACCCCCGACCCGTCTCCCATTTTGGGGTAGGCCTAGGAGGTCTCCGGGCACCACTGTACCCTTAACTACCTCAGAAAGAGATCTCCTAGAGTAGGATTGTCCAAAAGGATATTATTTCTGATGTGTGAAAGTGGGAACACTCGGTCCTACCTTACATAGTGGATAACGTTGGAGTAGTTTTGAATGCTGAGAATGGACACATACCATAGGTTTCTTCCATCCTTCAGCTTAGGGTAGTGCTACAATAATATACATACATTGTACTATATAGATTAAATTAAATTAAATAAGATATATTTGGGGAGAATATTTACTTTATTACATTGTTATATAATCTATTTACAAGTGCTATCAATTCGTTTTAGAGCGGGTGTTAGGGGAGGTCCAGTTACATACCTTGATATTGATAGGTATCTCCCTGAACTCTCTTACGATGATTGGCCGTACCTGGCCCCAGTCAAGCTGGTCCAGCCCACATCCAATCCGTGGGATAGCGAGTTTTTTTATTTTTCTTCTGGTACATTCCCTGGCAAGATTTTGGATGCCAAGGGAGAAGTCCTTATATGTTGGTTTGTCGTAGTAATGGATTTTTGTGACGACACAGAATATTATATAATGTCCCTGGCTCACTGTTCCTTCGACTTTCCGCTTTAGAGTTGCCACTTCCCCCACATTGTGTGGTTGGGTCAGTAGCATCTCTCTGCCTCCAAAGTGGCGGACAAAGTCCCTCGCTATCCCAGCGGACATTCTGAGGTCTTGGCTGACACAGTGTGCCAGTGCAAAGGAGGGTCCCTGAAGAAATATGTCTTCATTGGCTTCCTCCAGCGTGAGTAGGCCGTTGGACTCAACTGCTGTTAAAGCCATATTTCCCAAGCTTCTTCTCCTCATTGCTTCTGCAGCAGAGGCGATGAGTCTGGTCTCGACATCACGAGGTGTTGGTTCGTGCATGTCAAGATATTGTTCGTATGGGAGAAGATCCCCCACACTAGCAGCACTGACTGGGGCGTAGAAGCGCTCTTGGATTCCACGAAGCACCAGGTATTGCATAGCAGGTATGTAGACATGGTCACTGAATATCAGGGAGTATGGATGATCCAGGCCTCCTTGAGTGAGCAACTGTCTCTGGGCTGTTGAGATTATCCTCCTGGGTTCAGCCTCCTTTGAGGCCTCTTCCCAGTGCTGGTATGCCACAGAAGTGGAGAGCTCAGTGCTACTCTTTCTGGGAGTTGGGGGGAAGGTGGTCCTTAGGAATATTATTCGTCGGTTTACATCCTCCAAGATGTGTCGGTTTACATATGGTCCCATTGGTGTGTAGTTTGATGGAGGTTTTTTGATGCCCAGCTTCCCACCAATGGAGAAAGTTGAATGATCTTGTTTTGGTGTTTCCTCAGCTACAGAGCCTGGAGTCACCCCTCCATGCATGAACTGTATTCTGTTTTTGTGACTCTCAAAGGCGTCTGCTACCTGCTTAGCTTTCAGCGATGTTTTGTTCAAGTTGATTGGTGGATACACCTTGCTGATAGGTACCTGGATCAGATTTGGAGAGCACTGGACCTCAAAGCTACTTGTGTAGTCCATTCTATGTTGGTGAGCTGTTGGTGTGAGGGTTAACGGTGAGAAGTTGCAGGGTTGAAAGCCTGGGCTGTTCCAACCATTGTACACTGGTATTGATGTGCTGTGCCCCTCAACTGGACTGGAGTGTACAACAGGAATATTATATCTCCCTGTTCCCAGTGTTGTGCTAATGTTGTGTGCAGGGGGGCTTTTACAGTTTCGGATGACACGGCCATGTTGGGCAGTAGTTGTTGATGTTGTTGTAGTTGTGTTGGCAGGAGAATACAGTACATTGTGCTCAGGGTGTGGCATTGCTGTAGTATGTTGGAAAAGGGAGTTGGATACCATGATTCTCTTCCTAGGGGATGAGGTTGGTGAAGAAAGTGGGCCAAGTATGTGGTCTGTTTGCTGCAGGATTGGGTTGATAGGTTGCACCATTGGACTGAATTTGGGTAGGTTAATTGCTGTGAAGTTTCTCCTTGCAGCTAGCCATTCGTTTTCGAACCCTGGTGAATGATGCTGGTCACCTCCTTGTGAGGCCTCCGAACTAATACAGGATTCAGTTGAATGTTGTGTGACTGGGCTGCTGCAGACCTCTTGGTTCCTCTTGAGTAGCTCGCTAGCTATCAGCACTGTTCTAGGCACAAGCTTCAGTGCTGATGGTGAGTAGGTAGGTAAGCTTGTTACTCCGTTGTTTTTGTTGGTGGTTTCTGGTACTTGTGTTAGTTGTGTTTGGAGTATAGAGACTGGTGATGGTGACTGCAGGTGCATTGGTATTGGTGTGCTGGTGATACTGGTAGTAGGAGGTAGTTCTTGGAGACTATATAGTGTGGTTAAAGGTGATGGATCATCCACATCTGACGTTCCCTCAGTATCTGTGGTAGATTTGTCAGCTATAACTTTAATGGAGTCCCGGATGTGAAAGAGTTCTTTGATGAGTTGATTCAGATTTTGTAAGTTGGTGGGAGTGACATCAAGCATTTCTACTGGGTACCGTTCCCTGATCTCAGCAATTTGGGTATTTGTACATTCAGTGATGAGGTGTTGTGGACTTTGTAGATTACCGCATACACAGAGGTTACTCCTTATTATCTTGAATCTCTTCAAGTAATCGGCGAAGAAACCATGGCCTGTGAGGGCCTGGGTTAGGAAGAAGCTTGGTTTGAGATGTGTGCAGCTACCTTCCATTCTCTCAGCTATATCAGGAATCCATTCATAAGTGACTCTTCCAGTTGTAGCCAGATCCCAGCGGCTCTGCCACATCTGGTATGCCATTGAGGTGAGTTCATTATCCAGCTGACGCCTTGAGAATGATCTGTTTTGCATTATGTAGGCATTCTTGGTCCTATTGGAATCTTTGTGCAGTAAGGTAATGGGTCCTGTGTCTAGGTTTGGAGCTTGAGTGCGATACCCTATGTCAGCAGCTCTTCTAAGGGCCATTTTTGCTATTGCCAGGTCAAGTGGGAGCATCCCAGCAATAACAGAGGCTGCAGTATCAGACACTGTCCGATAAGCTGAGATAATCTTCAGGTTTGTTGCTCTCTGAGTTTTACGGATTTTTTCTAGAACGCATGTGTACTTCAGGGCTGGCAGCGTGATTGCTGACCCATAATACCAGAGTGAGTTGATCAGCCCCTGCGCCATGATTTTCCTTGCTTCATAACCATAGCCATAGGTGCGTCCAAACAATCTATTTATAATGTTGAGTGACAGTTGAGATTTCTTGTGTATGTTAGTGAAGTGTGGTATAAAGGTGAGTTTTTGATCAATTATCACTCCAAGGTATTTGATTTCCCTAGAGGTAGTGACTAGCTGACCATTTACTGTTATTATGGGCTCAGTGTGGTGCTTCCTAGTACATACCATCACCTGGGTTTTTGCAGCATTTAGGCTTAAACCAAGCTTACTCAGCATAATAGTGAGTTGGGTGATGGCAGTTCTGGCATTCTGTTCCAGGGTATTGATGTTTTTGGCTCCAAATACAAAAAGCAAGTCGTCAGCAAAGCCAATTGACCTGCAGCCCCGAAACATGAATTTGAGTACTACATTGTAGATGATGATCCATAAAAGGGGGCCCAGGTTAGACCCCTGGGGGCACCCCTTAGTTACCTTGGCCTTGAATGTTTTACCATTATACTGGTACTGCACTGTTCTGTCTTTTAGATATTCAACCAGCATCCAGATTAGTATTGGATGGATACCATGATCAATAAGTGCATCAATTATCACTTGATGAGGTATGGAATCAAAGGCCTTGGCAACATCAAAGCTTATAGTCATAGCTATGTCTCCATTAGCCTGAATAGATTCAATTTCAGTTATTAGTTTTGCCAGGGCGTGGTCTGTTGAGAGCCCAGGCTGAAATCCATATTGGTTAGGAGCAATGAGGTCATTACTAGATAGGTATTTAAAAATTCTTTTGTATATTAGTTTCTCTAGTATTTTTGATGTGGTTTTCAGCAAGCATATAGGCCTATATCCTGCAGGATCATCTGGGTCCTTACCAGGTTTTTGGAGGACAACTAGTTTAGCCACCCTCCAAGCAGTCGGAAAATATGCCCTTTTCAGACAGGAGGTGAACAGATTGGTGACCTGTTCTTTATTATGGAGAAAAATGATTTTCATTACTTTGTTGTCAACATTGTCCACTCCAGGGGCCTTACCATCTTTCAAATTGCGGATGATTTCCTCAATTTCATCAGCAGTAGGCTCTTCAAGATCATGTTGTAGTGGGTATCCAAGCATTTTATGGATATCCCTGTTTGTATTAATGTGTTGGTACAGGTTAGCAGTATTTACGGGGTGCCCATCTTGGGGAAAGAGGTGGTGGAGGAGGAAGTTCACATTTTCATTGTCAGTTTTTGCATTAGAGTTGCGAAGTAGTGGTATTGTTCTACTGTTGTTACTTGTTGCCATTTTTAGTACCTTGTAGGGTTTACCCCATGCCTGGTTGGTTGTTATGAATGTTCGCCAAGCTCTGCGCTTGGCTCCTGCTATTTCGTAGGTATATTTGCGCTCTATAGCTCTATATTCTTCATAGCATAGCTCATACTGGATTGACTCAGGTGGGATGGAGCGGAGGCATTTAGCAAGGTCATTTTTGGATTGCTTAATTTTCTCAAGGTCACTATTCCACCAAGGAAGAGGAGAGTCCTTTGAGGAGATTTTTGCCATATCTTTCAGATTACTAACCAGCTCTTCAAAGTATTGAATAAACTGGTCTATTTCTTCCCTACCACAATCTGGATCCAAACTTGGTAGGGGATTGGCTAGGATTGCCTCCTCTATCATATCGTAGTCGTAGATGTATTTTTCTTCTCCCACACAGTAGGTAGGTTGTATAGTAACTTCAAAGGTGATGAGCTGGTGATCTCTAGGAGCTGTAGGTACTACTTTCCAGTCTCTCACCCTACTTATCATGTAGTCTGAGACTATTGTGTAGTCCAGTATTGATTTATACTCCCTTCTAACAAAGGTTGGTGTATCGTCATTTAATATGGTGAGGTTAGAGGATATGATAAAATCATCAAATAATTCATCTCTCTCTCTTATAGCATGGTGCCTATAGAAATAAAGTAGAGACGAGTAGGTATTAAAATCACCCATCATAATAAGTTTATCATTTTGCTTTCTCAGCACAATGGTTTTCAGTACCTGTGTTATTCTCTTAATGGGCTTATTTGGCGAGGCGTATACAGAGACATACGTCACACCAGCTATTTCAATTTCAACGATGCCGCCGACACTATGGAATGTCTGTGTCAGCGGAATGTTTTTTTTAACAAGCATACATGCACTGCCACTACATATGCTTCGATAGTTGTCTGATAAGATAGGAATTTTATTATTACATGTGTATGGCTCAGACATTGCGATCACGTCAATATTTTCATCTTTAATTACATCAGCTATTGTGGAGAGATATTTCTGGTTGTTACCTATATTTATCTGAGCTATTTTTGTGTTTGAGTTTTTCTTTTGATAGGCCATTCTACTCATATTGGATGGTTTTAGAAACTGCGTTGAGATGATTAATTAGGGAGGTACAATTTTTACTGTGAGTATCATGCTTGGTGTCCAAGGGGGTAGCTGAGGGATTTTTTTGATTCACTCGAGTGCAGTTTAAGCAGGTTCCAGCTTCCTTAGTTGCTACAGGAAGCCTGCAATATTTTTTAAGATGGCCATACTGATGGCATTGAGTGCATTTGATTAGAGGTATGTTATTAGCAACTGGACACACCGCCCAACTGTCTCCCCCTATCAATATCTTCCCATGGGTACTCACTAAGAGCTGCCATGCCGCGGGGGTTACCACAGCAGTTGCAAAAATTCCAGAGTTTGGATCGTCATGCCTATACCTCATAACTTTGGTGTACTGAGGGTTGCAGCCAGTACTATTTACTATTGCTTGCTCAATTTCTTGAGCTGTGCATAATTTTGGTAGGCGGTGGATAACTATTTCTGGATTTCTTTTTTCCTTTTTCAAGATAGGAGTGAGATTTTGCTGCAGCTTTTGCTGTACATTTTTGAGTTTTGACTGGTCCTGACATGCAATAAGTACTCCACCTCCAGGCAGGGGCTTTGCAAAAGTTACCCCATCAGTGTAGGGGTTGATAGCAGTTTTTACTAGCTGGAATCCATCTTGGCCTGTGATTTTGGGCTTTAGGACCATAGTATTATTGTTGAGTTTGATGGGAGCTTTGGGTACCAGTTCTGGGTTTTGCTGCTTGAGCTGATGCATTTGTACTGGTTTTTTAATTACAGCTGCATAGGTAGTAGGCCTATTCGGAGGTATTAGTGGAGTATGTGAGAAGGTTAGCTGGGGTAGCTGGTTTTGTGCAGAGCTGCTTGGAGGCTGTGTGCGGCTGCCTGCAGCCTTTTTGGCGAGCTTGGCCGCAGCCTCCTTAATCTGAGTTTTCACGGAGTTCGCAAAATTAACGCTATTTTCTTTAAGTTTTGTGAAATTGTCCTTCATACCTGTTTTTATGCTGGTTTTCAGGTTGTTGGACTGGTCCAGCAGTTCAAGGCAGGAGTTGATGAGATCGTTGGTCTCTTTTAGGTAGTTGTCAATGAAGGAGGGGGGTGGGGTCCCTTTTTTCTTCCGATTTCTTCCTTTTTTGCCCTCATTTGACGAGTTGTTGGTGACGTTATTATCCGTAGATTCGACGTCAGTGTTGGCCATTTTTTAAGTAGGTCATCAGCGTTATACACACACGAAACGCGATATGCTCGTCAGTATAGGCGTGTCCGAACCGTTATGAGCCAAAAATCCCGTAATTTTGGTCCGATTTTTTTAGCAAGAGTGTGTCAAAACCAGAGAGAATCACAACCCGCACCCGGGGGCGCGAAAAAAAACGACGGAAAATCCGATTTTCCCGGAAAAATTCGCACTTTTTCCGAGACTCGACTGCGTACGTGTTGTCTATTCGAACGATACTTTAGGTATGAGGACGAATGGTATTGTCTTGTCTAAAACCAGCCACCTGAATCCGAATTTCACCATTTCGAGTTATTCTGGAGCCTCCATTGCGATTTTCGATTTCCCATAATTTTGATTTCCATGCTTTCAGGAGACATTTTCAAATTCTGGAGAGATCTAAAATCAAGCTAGGGCCTGGCCTCCAGAAAGACTGTAAATAGCAAATTATGATTCAAGGGATTCGATATACCTACCTACTACTTTCAAGACTAATTTTCATCATTTTTACAAAATACCTAAGTGAGTAGGTATCTACACAATTGTTTTATTTATTTATTTATTTATTTATTTTGATTTCAAAGCAAAAATTCTGAATTTTTAAATAGCTGCCAAAAATTGAAAAATCAATTTGTAATCGCGATCCCGTTTAAATCGAAGGCGGGCTCCTCAAGAGGTTCCCTCGTCAGATTTACTCCAGTTTCAGTTCAGGATGGTGCAGAATGAATCAATTACAATCCTTATTTCTCGATCTTGCAAAAAATGTTGCACCAGCTGAATACCAAACCCAACTTGGCAACTTCTTCAACACACTTGTCACATAAGTTGCATAACTTACGTGACAAATCAAAATTATGCAACTTGTTTAACATTAGTGCTGATCAAGTTGCATAATCACCCACCATAGTCTTAAGAACGTGCTGCTCATTCAATATTTAAATTTATGGACAAATTGATTGTGGAAGTTTTCCATTTGTTTTAGCATCTTGGCATTTCTCACGTTCAGCCGAATAATTCGCCCAAAATTGTAACTCGACAGATGCGAATTTCGCATACAATAGGCCAATCACAGCGAACAAAGCACTGAATATGATGAAACAAAAGCTCCATTGCAACTGGCTCTGAAATTGGTACAATAAAAGAATGGGTAATCCTGTATAGGTACATTTTCTTCACGTTTATTAGACGCAAGAGTGAAAAGCCCGAATTCATCGACAGAAAAAGATACTTACATGAGAGGTGACCACAAATCCAACCCCAACTGGAGTCAAAATACTGGAAATTGTGAAGGAAGAGTTGGTAATAGAATTCATGAACGCGGCGTACCTGGGAGCTAAGTCAAGGACCAAGATTCTACAAGAATTACAGGAAATAAATCATATTATGTTCTTAAAATGTCTAACGACAAAAATCAAATGGTAATATGTACTTATGATTCAACTTACTGAATACCCAATATGGTACAAGTGCTGAAAAACTGGAATAAGGATAGACAGATTATGCAGGCGATAAAGTTGGGCCATAATCCAGTAACTGAGAAAGCCAATGTGCCAGAAAACAGACCAAGACAAGCGTACAACTTATGAGCCTGAGAAATAATGCCCAATTAATAGATACCCACTAAATTATGAAACTGTACTTTCATTTTTTGGATGCCTGCCCATAAAAAATTCTGATTCACTTACATTGGTCAGAGATAAAGTTTTATTCGACCTAACTCGATCAAATATGTATCCTCCTAACGGCATAGATATCACCGAGCATATTTGAGGGATCAGTGAAAAATATCCAATTTCTTTGATATCTATATCATTGGTATCTGGAAATATAATCCCACAATGCACAATGGTTCACAAAACAAAAATACCTTCATGACATACCTTTGATATACTGAGGTAAATACATCATTGTAAAAGTATACCCAGCACCAATGGAAAACTTGCACAAACATCCCATCCACAAAGGAACACAGGTGAGCATATCTTTCCAAGGGTATACCAAACTTTTGGTCTTCGAATCATCGTTAATTTTATCTTTAATGTAGTTACGTTCCTCCTGAGACATTCGTAGGTCTTCTGAAGGATCATTTTTCACCACCAAGAACCATATCCAGAACCATACCAAAGTAGCTAATCCTACGAGAAAGATGATGGATTGAATGAAATTCATTAAGTATGGATATTGTGAGTGACCAATTGACCATTGACCATCATCAGTACAATAAGGATGGTGAGTCTCACCACTGGCATAGAATAGAACTGCCCAGCCCCATTCTTGAAGTATCCAACCAGATAGTAGGAAAGATACAATGGATCCTCCGTAGATACCGATTACACTGAAAGAAATACATTTGGCTCGTTCATCAGGAGGAGCCCAACGAGACCACAGCTGTGATACACTAGCATAAGCACAGGCCTAAAAGGGATACATGATCATTAACATCGTCGTCGTCGTCGTCGTCGTCATTATTTTATACAATGATAATTTACCTCGAAACCACCAGCCAATGCGCTGCCCAAGACAAACAGGTAGAAATTCACGTACAAACAAAGTGGCATACAAAATGTTACAACTGCAGCTCCAAAAACACCCAACGAGTACAATGTGCTACCGCCTATTTTACCAGCAAATACTGCTCCAAGAGGACCAAAAAACCGTCCATATGCAAACGAGCTGATCACTAAAGCTTTTTGAACTGAAGTCCATTCGTATTCTGGTTTCTGTACAAGATTTAAAAAATAAATACATACCTAAACTAAGAATCATAATTAGGAAGGTCAGCGATGCGAACCGAAACAAAATTTGGTTAAAAGGTTACCGGTTTCTGAAGGATACCGAGAAAAAGATTGCATTCAATGGTTACAGGTTAGGTTAATTACCCAAAATTAAAAATTTGGGTTCCTGGTTATGCGTTCCAAAAAAAATATCTCTTGACCATAATTAACGGACATTTTTAAAGGTTACAGGTTAACGGTTAGCGAAATGAAAATTTCTAATTCGGGTTCCCGTTAAGGGTTCCAATTCCAATTTTTTAAATTTTGGTTAACGGTTATTGGATAAAAATTATTTCCCCCAACATTTTTGGGTTAATTCCAATTACGGTTCAGATTGAAAATTCCAGTTCACATTCCCAACGAAAGTCGAGGAAAATGTTAAAGATTTCAGTATGTACCAAGCATGTGAGGTACATTGGGTGATCATCTCTATCAATCTATCATCTCGAATGAGTGACAGAACAGAGTCCAAGTTAAGCTGGACATTCAGGAGTAAAAAAAACAAACTTTGAGCATTTGAAGGATTTCAATGGATATTGAAAGTAAAATACCAACCCTTTTTAATACTCTAGAAAAAAATTTGAAAATTCCACTCACCATCACAATAGTTCCATTCTGAAGAGTGATTTTCTTATTCGACGTCATATCTACGACAGCCATTCCGATATTCGTATGCAAATAGTAAAAATTCACGTATCCGATGAACACCATCGTCACAATCACGTATCTTTTGGGAATCTTGCATGGTATCAGCTTTTGCATTTTGGCTGCTTTTCAATAAGTAATGCACGTCCACCTACGATGGAAAAAAGAAAAAAATTGTTACAAATTAGACACAACCTATAAGTTCTCATTAGCTCCTGTTGGGAACAATTCATCCATTATTTGCACCCCACTTGACGACAAGTACCCAATTACTTGAGTAAATAAAGGTCGCACAATGGTCTGCATTCACGATCATGATCAATAAATCCTTTTCAAATTCCAACTTATTATTTCAACAAAACTGTCTATGATTAAATTAAGTGTAAGTACTCATATACATATAAAGATAGATAGGTATTAGGTACGTCTACTTGCACATAATTTACCAATAAATTCATCGGCACATCTCAACGATTAAAGTAACCCAATAAAATAAACATTATTATCACGTGAAAACCTGCTCGATGGCCAAGTTCGAATAAATTTTATAATCGCGAACACTTTCGAATCGCTAATTTGAAGATTAACTTGTTCGTTTCAATACAGCTACCTACTGTTTGTTGTCAACCATGTACAAAATAAACGAGTAATTTCGAAGTAAAATTACATAGACCCAGCTCTGACGATAAATAACTCCTTCTCTACGTATCCTCTTCTGTTCCACTACGCTATACCTACGTAATATTTTCATTTTTCTACATGATACCGGTATTTTTGGATGTTTCTGGATTTGAAACCCCCATCAAGAAACCGATAAGACTTTCACTTTGAGCTAGAAATAATTGCTAATCTATTAATCAATTAATGATATGATCTATAGATAATCTCAGAAAAAAAAATTGCCAGATGATGCAACCAAAATAGAAACCAAATATAGGTAGGTAGGTAATTGTAAGAATCCATAGGTTTAGGCACCACTTAATGCTGACTGGTTTTTTCTACCAAATCATTTGAGGTACTCGTGAATAGGTAAATTATTAAAGACAACGTAGCGTGACAAAATAACGCATCAGCGTGACAATTATTCAAAATAATAATAAGTAAAGCTTAAAATACAAATATACCTACGTACGAAGTATAGACGAGATAAAATCGACGACAATTTGTATTGTGTTTATACGTTCGACTAAAATACTCGTACATTTACGTAGGTACGTGTGACTGGTGTTCATGAGGCACGAGCTCAGCAGTCTACCAGTCTACGTACATGTGTGTATTGTACAATCCAACCGTGAGATTGTCAATTACCTAATCTATCTTTGTAGATGAGACCAGATTTACCCATATCCAGGATATTCCTCAACGAGATACATTCAAGGTTCGGTTTACGTCAATGTAGTATAACGAGCCGAACGAATCTAGTTTTATTAAATTAGTAAACCCCTCATCCCACTCCATCTCTGACTAAGGCACAAGTCACAAGCAGATAAATGAATAATCATTACGTTTTTTTTTTCATTATTTTATTCGAACTGGCGTCATAACAGTAGGTAGGTCTAGGTCTAGTAGGTCTAGGTCTAGGTAACATCAAATTCGTGATTTATGGACTAACATGAACGATGCACTGGGAAAGAGGAGGGAGCTTTCCCAGTAAAGTCGCACAAATTCATATTAGGTAGGTAGATGAAATGACCCCTCTCTGAATCCCAATTCGATGTTCAATTACTCCCTTTTTTCAAACCGCATGCACACTTCACTTTTACAAAAATCATACTGATGTAAAATTTTCAAAAAACAAAAAAAATCAAGTTTTTCGAGACCCGAAGATCGAATTTATCAATATTAAATTGCAGAATCGCCCCTTCTCTCATTCTTTACCGCTTTCTTGAACTTGATCCGGTATTTTTATTGGCACACTCGTCTATTCTCACGTTTCGACGAAAAACAGTTGTACGAGTAGTTTGAAATGAGCCTTAATAACAAAAGCCAGTTTTTAATTAGGTAGGTAATTTGCACTATTGCGAATACTGCGTAGAAGTTGTTTGATGATTTCTGCGAAAGAGTTTTATTGGAATTAAGAATTCCCACAGAGTCTAGAACATCATCAGTCCAAAAAACTGTATTTTTCTGATTTAATTTTTTCGATCGAAGTCTCGATTATGAAATATTCTCTTCCAATAAAAATACAATAACAAAAAGCATGTTTGGTTAGAAAAAAAAAACAAATGAACAATTGCATAAATTTGTTATGCGAATTGTAAAATATGTTATGAGCTTTTTGAGAGAAAATTAAAAAAATTTGTCTGTTTTTCCAGATCAAAACAGCCTGAAAAAAAATGGAAAAGGATATCGAAAATCAAAAAAGTTCATACAACAGCAGAAAAAAAAAACATTTTTGGGAATGGTGGAATAATTTAAAATTATCATCTTCTATTCTTTTGATTTTCGTTTAAAATTTAAAAAAAAGGTTCACCGAGAGCCCCCCCCACTACCACGGTTTAAAAAATGAAAAAAATTATCATTCTTACTACTATTTTCAAGAATAAACCTCTTCTAGTTCTTCATACTATTTTAGTCCCTTGGTGAGGAGTCCTTCCACCGAAAGCATTTTCCATATTGATGTAATTTTTGAAATAATATTTTGTGTAATTTATCACGCTTCACATAACAGGGCACCATAATTCTCATCCAAAACAAAAATTAAAACTTTTTTTTTTAAATTGGGGGAAAAACATGAAAAATTCAAAAACTACAGATAAACATAGACATTTTTGGAAAAGGGAATAAAAACAAGAAACTAATAATGGTCAATTTTAAAAATTTAAACTTTTTTCTTGGTACCTAATTCTATTTACATTGGCTGCAAAACATTGAAAAAAAACACAAAATAACACACATAATTTAACAAATCTCAAAAAATTTAATAAAAATAAGGCACGAATTCCAAAACGGCCTCTGGGATTTTTTTCAATAGGTTTTTCTCGACCTCTCTGTGGCACGCAATAGTCCAAAATCAGTCAATATTTTGCCAATGAGAGACGAAAGGCAATTGTCAAAGATGTATATTGTTGATAGCCAGCATCATTGGCATTATTTAGTGAACACATGTACCAAATTTTTTCATTCCCTCGAAAAAGTGTGAAACATGGACAAAGGACATTTTGAATATTATGATGCTTCACATTCAAAAGCAAAAGCATAAAATTTTTTTAAAGTAGGTAATAAATAAAAAAAATTGTTCAACTTCGCTTAAAAAATCAGAAATTTGAAAAATTTTTTCTCACAGAATAATAATTTCAAAAATGTTTAAAAACGTCATTAAAAAAGCACAAAAATTGACAACAATAATTTACATAAAAATAAGTATTTTTAATAATTTGAAAAATTTATTTTTTTAGGAATTCTTGAATTGTTGTTGATGAATTTTCGTGAATTTGAGGTTTTTCTCACTTAAAAAAAATCCAACTTTATGCTTTCAATTTTTCTCACTTTTGAATTTGAAATCAATATCATTCGATTTTTGGCATAATGGAAAAGATGAAAAATCAAAGATACATAATTTGAAAACCCGAAGAAAAATTGTTATTTTTCATTGGCAATCAATTTTTAAAAAATCATGATGAAAAAAATAAAAGAAATTTGAAAAACTGAAGAAAAATTGTTAAGCTATTTTTTATTGGCAATCAAAAAATTCAAGACTTGGGCTAATATAGATTCAAAATACATTGAAAATAAATCTTGAAAATTATTTCTCAGGAAAATTAATATGAAAATATATATTTTTTTCATAAATTGAACAAAAATATTTCAGTACAGGACAGAACGTTTGAATATTGATACTAAAACGTCAGAATATTAAAACCTAATTTCTCCCAAATTAAGATGAAAGTTATTTTTCTTATGAACACCAAAAAACCTTTTTTTTTAAATTTTTATTTTTATTTGATTCATGCAAATTATTTCGAATAAAAAATACTTTCGCCATATTCAATTCAATATCTCTCAAAATGAGGGGGGTGGGGGTGTACAAAAATTTTCATCATTCTATGGGAATTTTTTTTCAAAAACAGAATTTTTAAAAATACGAGACACATAATAAAAACACATCACCACAAGAATAAATCACAAACACATTTTGGGGAAAACCTGGAGACTACAGGACATAATTATTATCGTAATAAAATTCACATAAAAATGACTAGATAAAGGATTAGGTAGGTAATCTCCTTCGTCCTTTATATAAAATAAATGCCGTCTGCTCACTACAAAAATTCATAGGTAGATAAAACTCGCAGATATTTCATTCGGTGTGTAAAAAAAAAACCTATCACTTTGAGATCTGAGATCACATTTTCCGCTCAGAAAATTGACTACACTTGATGAGCTACGCTATGTTTTGTTTCGTCTGTTCGTGAATGTGATTAAATTTGATTGCGTTTTCTTTCTCGGATGGAGCCATAGCCCAATGTTGTTGTTTACCGGAGCCGAAAAATACGAATACCACGATACCTAGGATGTACACGACGCTGAGCAGGATGAAGCAAGTGTTCCATTGAGCAGCACTCTGCATCAACATTATAAAAATAAAAGATCAATCGTCAACATTTGTTATTCCAGAGGCACTTTACAGCTAATCGGGCAATATTTTTGAGAGAGCTACTCACATGTTCTGTCACAATGTATCCGACCACGGTTGGACTCACGATAGCTGCCATGGTAAGGAACGAATTAGTAATACCAGACAATAAAGCAGAGAATCTCGGGGCCATGTCCAAAGCAACGACTCTACAAAAAATTCATCGAACATGTCAATATGATTCTTCTTCAAATTCAAATACATTCCCATCAATCTACAATGTATGGATGAAGGGGGAGAAAGAAGGAAAAGGAGATTTGACAGAACGAGAATTACTTACTGAATGGCTAATTCGCTGAAACTGATGAAGAACTTGAACATGGACATGCAAGCTATACTGGCGATGAAATTGGACCAAAGTCCGGCGATAAAGAACACCACCGTTCCCACCAAGAATCCAATAGTTACGTATATTTTATGAACCTGATAAAAAAAGATAAAATATTAATTTTAGCTCCGATATTTTGGAAGAATCACCTCGCAAGAATTTTCTCAACACCGTATTCGAACCTGGGTAGGGGTGAAGATTTCATTTTTCCTGAGGTAGTCGGCGATAATTCCGCATAAGGGGTACGACACGATGGCACAAATATGAGGTATGCTGGAAATGAATCCTATTTGTTTGATGTCGATATTATGGATATCTGGTTTGAGAAAAATATTCAATCAAATTAAATAAAAAAAGTTCGTACAAAAGCTCAGTATTCTGGAAAATGAGAATTCGGAGTATACTAGACCTTTAATGTATTGAGGTAAACACATAATGGTGATCGAATGGCCACAACTGAAGGCAAATTTCGCCGCACAGGCTGCCCATAAAGGTACCGAGGTGAGCACATACCTCCAAGGGATCACCACCTACACAAGATATATCATATTATAATATTCGAATACATCAGATTTCAAGTTCATCAATTTTTGTATGAAATTTGACTTCAAAAAGTCTCCTTTTATGTTACCTTTTCCTGATTTCGCTTAACCTTCGTCAAAATATACGTCTTCTCAGCGTTCGAAATGCATTTATCGTCAGCTGGATCATTTGTAACGAGCAAGTACCAAAATACGTACCAAATAACCGATATGATACCTAAAATTTATCAATTTATCATCATAAAGCTCACACTAATTATAAAGTATCAACATTAGAAAGCAGTTATCTTCGCATAAGATTAATAAGTAAGTCGACATTAAACGAAAATATTCCAATTGCGAATGAACACAAAGTCCATCTAAACATTTGCAGTTTATGCCTCATTACATGTATATTCTCATCTCATCTCATCTTCAGTGGCCTGAGAACTCACCATTTGTATAAAATACCGCAGGCCAACCCCAAAGCTTGATAAGAAATCCGGAAATCGAGAACGAAACAGCTGTTCCGATGAATATTCCGGTAAAACTGTAGCTGACGAATTTCGAACGTTCGTTGGGAGGTGCCCATCTAGACCAAAGCTCAGCAACGCTGGCAAAAGCGAACGCCTGATCGAATTCAAAATTTATTTTCGTTAATATGCATTTCATTGCATGTTTACAGCATGTACCTATATTATATTTAGAAAAAAGTGAATTAAATTGTCATTTATGCAGCTCAAGACGTTAAGTCGAGAATTTAACAAGATAATATTATGATTAAGTTACTTAAATTACGCCAAGTATATCTATTTATAAAAATGTTCGAGCTAAATTAACTTTCTTAAGAGTTTTTGTCGGAGAATTTTCGAAATTGGATTTGATATCATAATACCTATTAGTACGTCGTGGGTACTTTTAAATAGGTCGAAAATAGCACCTAATCTGAAATCGTAACTCTCAAGTAACTTATATAATTTTATCCTGCCTTCTAATTCTACGATACTCGTTAAAATCGAATGTTTTTTGAATTTGCTCGAGATAAGGTTTTTTCAGGCTGAACGATTTATTTTTAGATAGGTATACGAGATGAAAATAAGTACAGGGAAGATAAGATTTTTTCGATACACTGGTGATAGAATGATAATCAATATTTTTCAAAATCCGAATTTACTCATAAGTGAAAAAAAACTGTCTTATCTATTTTTTTTTTTTTTTTTTTTTTTTTTTTTGAAATGGAGAAATTTAATACAAAAAAAGATTTGTCTGATCACAAATCAAAATTGAAAATTCGTTTCAATTTCAGGTTCCAAAAAATTTAAAGGCCTTCAAAAATCATATTATTTTAAAAATATATCCAGATTGATTTTTTTCAATTCATAATAGTCACTTTAATAAGAGTAAAAATTGTAAATTATTTGAGAAAAATAACTCTCAGTTTTTCAGATTTGTTCCATCGGATTAACCCCAACTTATTCCTTTTCACCAATTTTCATCTTCAGGAGTGAGAAAAAAGAGTCATTTACCTCCATTCATTTTTTTTTTTTAGAAATCAAATGCTAAAATGCCGAAGGAAATCAGACAATCAGACTACATTTTTTTCTTGGTTTGCTCCATAAAATTGAGGGGAAAATCATTTCCATATTTTTTTTTTAGCATGTATTGAAGAGAAAAAACAAAAATCAGCCCCCCCCCACCTCCCACCCCAGGAATAGGACGAAAAATAGCAAAAACATGAACATTTTAATAAACAACTTCAGTATAGACAAAATTACACTACACTGACCTAATATTTTTTTTTAATCAAAAAGTGAACTAAATTGCTTATAATGCTTCAAAAAAGTCGTCCAATTGTTGATAAAATTTTCAAACGGATTTTCGATTTTTTTTTTTTTTTTTTTTTTTGTAGTCGAAAATTGCTATTTTTTTCAAAATTTAACATGACCTGACTTCACTATTCATTTATATTGCGAATCAACGCTAATTTCAATGCCCAAAACAATCGCAAGAAGAGAGGTTGGCAGTACTTGAATAAAATCATTGAGATAAATAAATATTGACGATAATTTTCCCTCTCAAGTTTTCACATAAGTAAATAATGCAACATCGATTTTCATGACATATTTTCGTTTTGAAAGTAGATGTGATTTGTTAAAGTACTTCAAAATAAAAATAAATTCTTGGAAAATAATACATAATATTTTATGAAGTCTTTTCAAGACGACCTTCATTAATATGTACCAATTCTTTCTATTCCTCTCTTATCGTCTAGACAACATTTTAGTCCCCAATAAAGACGATCTAAAATCTCGAAAATGTAACTTCAAAAGGAGGTCATCTGAGTTCAAACAAATGTGCAAAAAATTTTCAGAACTCCAATAGCTTCTCGAGAGTAAGTTATACCTATAAGAGCTGGAATTCTCGCGGAACTATTCGATTTTTCAGGCCATATTCGAGTAAAAAATGAATAAAATTTACCCTCCAGACCTAAACAAAGGCGAAAATTAACGATAAATTCCAAAAATCTGTTTTTTTGGGGGCAAATAATACAGTTATTATTTATTTCTCATCAAGATACGACTTGAAAAATTGAAAAAAAAACTGAAAAAGCATAAAAATAGAGCTAATTTTTTACCACAAATCCAAACCTCTGAATGCTTAAAATTTTGGGCATGGTCATTGGTCATTGTTCACTTCAGTCCATTTAGCTACCTCTGAGACGTGAAACCTCAAATGTTCAAAATTATAAGTACATAGAAAAAAAATTCAAAAACGTCCTTGAATGACCTAGGTAGGTACATTTGAAAAGTTCACTTGAGTACAACAAACTACTGTTGTAGTTGTTTTTCAATAAAACTCCAATTTTTCATTCAGAAAACAACGATCAAAAATTTTTTTTTCTTCATTAAAAAAGGTCAACAAAATTTAGGTAAGTAAAATAATTTTTTCAGCCAACTTTTCATATTAAGATGATCTTAAATCAATTTTAATAAAAATTGATTTCAATTCAAATTGAATATTCGATACCATAAGGGAAATATGTATATCTGTAAAAAATTTTGAAAATGACTAAGTCAGCATTTAAAAATATGGAAGATAAACAGTTTTGCAGACATCCTACTCAAATTTTTCAACAAAAAAAAAGGTAATTTTAATAACTTTCAGTAGTGAAAAAAAGTAACCAAAGAAGGATCATTTTCTTCCAAAAAATGACATTGTTTTTCAATTCCAGCGTTTGGAAAAGCAAAAAATCGAGGAAAAAAGGTAAAAAAAAACTTGAATCACGAAGAAAAAGTGAATTACCTATTTCATTTCAAGGTTAAGAAACCAAATAGGATTGGTAATGAAATCAGAAATCAAAAATTTGCACCTTTTTTCGTTTTTTCGTGTTTTTTTTCAGTCATGGCCTTGGATTTTTGAAAATTAAATTCCTTCACATTTTTTGCCCAAACGGAACAAGGACGAAAACTTTTGATCAACTTTTTCATTCCTAAAAAAGCTTCCGAAAATTCACATTTTTCCGGATAGAAAACAACATTATTTTTGATGAGAGATGAATTTTGACAAATAAGTATTAAAATATCTTCAATTTTCTAATTTTTGCAAAAAAAAAATTCAAAAAGTAACTGATTACGATGCCTGGTTTTTCAATTGAATCTTTTTTCGTTAAAAACTTCGAGCCTCGCGAACAAACCCTCCCTTTTTTTAAATTTTATATAAAGAGCCAAAAAATTTCTTTTATTCGATCCCTCCACAACCATACTCATTTTTCAACAAATACTTCTTCAAAATTTGTCCAACCCCCCCCCTCCACAAGTACCCAGCACCTTTCAAATCTCAACACTACCCATAATAAAAAAAATACCAAATCAGCATAAAAATAAAACTCAAATTCACCTCGAACAATCCTTCAATGACCCTGGATGCGATAAAAAGGTAAAAATGTAAATAAAGCACGAGTTGGGTGAACAGGGTGGTTACTCCAGTCATCAGGACACCGATACCAAAAATCGTACCACCTCCAAACTTGGTAGCCAAAAATCCTCCCAAAGGAGCAGCCAAATACCCATACGAGAAAGCACTCAGCACGAAGCCTTTCTGCTTGGAATCCCAATTGAATTCAGGTTCCTAAAAAAATCACTCATTTTTAAAATTCAAAGTAGCCTTCCCCATAACTCATAAGGCAGGTAAAAAAAACTCACTTCAGTTATGATTGTTCCATTTTCCAAGGTGATATTTTTCTGAGACGTCATTTGTACAATAGCCATACTCAAATTGGTACGTAAACAATACATATTTATGTAGCCAAAAAAGGCTAATAATACGATAACGTAACGTTTCGGTATACAACAACACGACAGACACATTTGCTGCATTTTGGATGAATATTTCCCTTCAAAATTGGCTACCAAAAAAAATAATAATAATCCAAAATTTCAACTAAACAACACTCGAATCGTCAATTTGCCTAGAAACACTTCCAAGTCTACTGCAAACTACCAAACTCACGAATACTTCTAAAATCTAAAAATACGACGAACCCTTGCCAGAAAAAACTTGTCGAAAAAAAAACCAACACACGTTCGAGTTCCAAAAGAACAACCAGTTCGACTAGAACGAAACGACGTCTTCGGTTTAGTAAACTGAAATCACCATCTGTGGCTTGGCTCGGCTCATTCGAAGGTATTGTTTCGATTTCGAGCAATCACGTCGCATACAAGAGTAAATCCTAGAGATAAATACGAGATAAGCAGATAGGTAAACGTTCGGGAAGGAGGTGAGGGGGGAGAGGAGAGGAAAGACAGCTAACAGCTCCGACAAGCTGTCAGTTTTCAACAAACGATTCGTTCACGTTGATCGGATAATTCGATCACGCTTCGAGAATGATGATCTTTCGCAGACCACCACAAGTAACGGGCAATACGATTCTTTTACGACGAATCGCGTGAAAATTTTACCCTTTGGGCCTGTTTGCGATGCGAATTCCGAGGCAGAAGAATCACCTTAAGAAGAATACATTTTTTAGAAGGAATCTCGATGGTGGCGCCATCCCCAGTTCTTCGATCAATCACGTGCTCTGTCTCTCTACTAAACTTGAAGAAAAAATGATCAAAAAAAAAATCAATTTGGCGAATGTTCGCATATGCAAATGAACTCGTTTCGACGACATTGAAATCTCGGCATTAGTCGATAGGCTTGTCGAAGAAAGAAAAAACAGTGGAAAAAAACAATAACTTTTCTTAATTCAATAATCATTTCGACGTACTTGACGTACTAATAAGTAACTCAAATTATTCATAAGTATAAACGTAAGACTATTTTACGTCAATGTTCGAAAATGAAAAAAAAAAGACAACAGAATTTATCGAAAACCCTCAACTTATTCGCGATAACAAAAATAAATAATCGACTTAATTTTACACAGGTAGTACAATATTTAGGTATTTGAGTAAATACGTTTTATTTAATAACTACCTATTGTTATTTATTATTTTAGCTACGTAACGTTTCCAAATTGCACTTTGCTTTATATTATGTATGCTATATGAAAATTACGCGATCGAGGTGAACTTTCTCTTATCAAGTCGCCTAAAATTATACTATGATCTTGAAATTGCGATACACTCGTCTCACAGATAGGTACTCGAAAAAGTTCATAAAATTACTAGTGAACTTTTCAGGCACTTCGAAAGAGAAAAAATGAAACGAGAGAGCTGAAAGAAAAACAATCAACTATTTTTTTTCTCCAGTTGTTTGTGAGTATCGAGAATTTCGAGATTGTAAAAAAAATCGATCATTTGTTTCGCTAAATTTGCACGCTCTTGAATCTGTCTAAGACTGATTCCAGGTACGATAGATTAAGAAATCTCCCCCTCCCACTTCTGACTATCCGGATATTTGCAGGTGTAGGTACTTTTTTTCTCAGTAGAGTAAAAAAAATAACTTCTACAGAAGTGTGAAGCATTAAAATAGCCATATCATTTTACGAATAGACGAGAAAATTATGCATCGACCAAAACCAAAAAAAAAAAAAAATCACCGAAGTAAAAAAATTTCAATGAATTTTTCACCAAGGTTGAATTATTGCAACGTTGATTGAATTTCATGCACGTCTGAGATAAATATTTTGCCAATTTTGAATAGTTTTCGTTTCTTAACTCCTTAACGACAAATACAATGAGTAGTTATTAAAGTGTTAATGTTCGTAACAGGTAGTTCTAAGAACTAAGTTCCCCTGCACCACCAAGTTCAGAAAACTTGAAACGTGCTTTACTGAGAGAAAAAAAAGCGTAAGTATATGTAGAGTAGATATCTCTGTAAGTTGTATAACGTGCTAATTGATCTAAAAAGCTGAAAATAATTATCAAAGGAAAATCGAGAACTACCTATCGTAGAAATCGTAGAATAAAATTTAATAGTCCAAGCGAAAAACCATCGAAGCAATCATTTTGATCGTTAATTTCTACATAGAACTTTGAAATGGTGATCTTTTTCCTCAGACTTCTTTCATATACTACCTATCTATGAAAAGATAACGTCAATAAAATTTCATTTTCGAAACGTTTATCGACAGACTATAAAATTTTATTAGGTACGTTACAAAAATAAATATATACATTCAGTAAGCCACCGCGGTCACACAAAATTACAAGTTCTTTTGAAAATTTTACATTGTTTTTTTCCTTCTGTTTTTTCCTCGTTGCCTTTCTGAATTTTAAAATTATATCGGGTCTTTTAATTTATCTCGAGTTTTTCTGCCGTTTTGGTAGTCTATCAGGTGAAGTGAACGAACCATTAAATTGGGTTTCCTAAGGCAGGGCAGGGAAGGTTTTAATTTCAAAATTTCAAAACTGTGGCCATGGAAACACAGGTTTTCGATTTTTTTTACTCGATTTCGAATTAATCTCTTCTCCACTTTTGAAGAAGAAGAGGGACCGGAATTTCAAAAACTTTGAAAGTTATAACATAGAGATGGAGAGCTAAATTTTTGAGGTAGCTGACTTTGATTTTCCAACTCGCTTTTTACCTCGACCTCAGCTTGAGCAATTAGGGTAGGGGATTCAAGGATTGTTAAATTTGAAAAATTGTTGCTTGACTGCCAAAATCTGGGTTCTCGAGGTCACTGGTGCCAATTTTTTCACTTTATACCGAAATTCACCCCCCCCTCTTCTTCACCAAAATTTAGCTTATTCGCGCCCCAACAAAAAAAGGAGAGGGCAAAATTTTAAAAATTTTGAAATTCGGATAAGAGGAATAAAATTTACATTTTTCTGTGTCGCTGATTTTATTGGATGTAGAAATGTGGGTTTTCAAGTTTGCTGACTCTCATTCACCATTTGATCACAAATTGAACCCCTTACAAGTAATTGAATTTTGAAGCATTAAGAAATTTTCAAATTGGTACGGAAAAGATTTGTTATATAAGTTACAAGGTCTCAATTTCCTCACTTCATTTTACTAGACTCAAAATCGACAAATGACCATCCTTCTTGAAGAATGGTGCAGTTTAGAAAATTTTGAAAATTGGATGACAGGTACAACGTTTGGAAGACAAAGTTTTGGGGTGACTGATTTCGATTTTATTGTAGACACGTATGGGTGGATTTCAAAAACCAAAAAAAAAAAAAAAAAAAAACTGCTGGATTTTGATCCAATTCAGCAGAGACCATTTTGAGTTGAAAGTTGCCACAAAAAGAAGGTAATTTAATCATTAAAAAATATCAATCCCAAAGACTGAGACTGGGAAAGTATTTTGAAAGGCAGTGATGCCAATTTTTTGATCATTTACGCCAACTTCAAAAAATTGAAAAAATTTAATAGGTTTTTGATATTTTTTTCGACTTTTTGAAATTGGCGAAGATCGAAAAATTGGCACGCGTAGCTGCAGGAGTGAAAAATTAAACATTTTTTTCAAAAATACCCTCTCGTTGACTGCCTAAATCTCTCTTACAAGGACACCTCCGGAGGTAACACCTTAAACTCAAAATGAACGTCTCTCTTAAATTTAATAAAAATACGTTTTTTTTTTTTTTAAATATCCACCCTAATATAGGTATACCAAGCTCCCTATTTAGATCTTCGAGGTTACTGACCCTAATTTCTTACTTGACCCCAACTGAATCCCTCGGAAGAGATCAGTTTCAAAAATTTTTAAATGGATGGACAGGGAAGTATAAAATTTTGAGGTAACTGGTCGCAATTTTCTCTCAATTGATTTTTACCATCGACCAAAAATTGAGTTTTCTTTCTCTTCAACACAAAAGAGAAGGGTCGTATTTTTTTTTTTGAAAATTGAATGACAGGAACATAAATCGATCGATTTCAATTTTTTTATTGACATTAATGATTATCATAATCATAACATGAGCATGAAAGACCGGCTCTCGAAGTCACTGATCCTCACTTCTCAGCTACAAAATACTCCTTTTCTCAAAATTACCTACTTGGAAAAAATAAATCGAACTTTTAGGAACTCAATTTTTTAAAAACAGCTCTTCTATTTTTTCAAAATGTGTTTGCTTCTTTTCTCCAGATTTTCCAACTGATTTTTTTTTGAGTCTGTTTAGCTTTGTTTTTTCTATTTTTTAAATAGGTATTCAAAAAATACTCGAATTTTTTAACAACAAATCCTAGAAAAATTACTCGTACTTCCTCTTTCTTTCCACGCTAGAAATAAAATAGTAATAAGTACCTATCTAGAAATTATAAATTTTTAATCGTCGAAAAATTGCTTGAAAATTGATCGATCGAATAAATTATTCACAAGGAAATCACCATGATGGGAAGAATTTTGAACGAATTGAAAAAAACACATCAACTAAAAATTCCCCATATCAGGCGAAATTTGCATGATGCACTGAATTTCATTTTTAGTTCTTTTCAGCGAATATTTCAACGGCTCAATTGTCACGAAAAAATCAGAATTTTATCAAATTGAAGTATATAAAGGTGAATGTATATGGAACGTTGTTTTTAACCTCTCCAATCGATCTAATCGTTCTCAAGATCTCTTCAAATTGATTAAGGTAAGTACGTACAAATAATTTTCAAAATATTTCTGAATAATATTTTTTAAAAACTGAATGACCCAAAAATCCGCAAAGGCTTCAGAGTGGCCTAAATAAAACTAAGATCAAACACACATTTTTTGAAAACAAATCATAAATGATTATGTACCTTTCTCCGTACAGCATATATGTAGATGCTCAAGCACTCTTCAGTTAGCTGAGCCTACTATTATGACTACTGACGTACCCATACCCACCTCTATCACATTAGAAATAAAGTTTTATGATTACGATAACCCAACAGCTCGAGAATGGTCGAGGTTAATGACGATAATCGTATCGATTCTATTCATCCATTTTCCGTCAAAATATTATCATCGTCGATTCATTTATGTGTACTATAGGTAATTAGCTAAGTACACATCATCAAGTATGTACACTCAGTAACCATGACCTACCAGGAAGTCAAATACCACACTAATTTAAGCCCACTCGACTTGACGTATCGCACTCTTTGAAAAGAAAATCTATGATATTTTTAGGTAATTTTAAATACATAGGTAAGGTAGGTAAAGTACACAGAAAAATGTACCTATGTAGAAACGAATTCACGTAACATCGTTGAAAAAAATTAATTGTAATATTGAAAAAATATCTCACACACATATCACTTCAGCAGTCGATTTCTTAATAATTCGATCATCTTACATATGTACTTAATCATCTGTAAAAATACTAATTACTTACGTACGAGTACATTGCGATTTATTAGATAATTATTTAAAAAGATAAGAAAGCGTCCAAACGTTAGAGTAAGGAAACAAAATCACAAACGCACACCGGCGCATAAAACATTCTGAATTACATCAGATCAAAATCCAATCTTAATAAACACAGCTGAAACAGTGAAACATCTATCCATATCTCAATAATGAGTGACAAATCCAAGTGAATTGTCGTCCAGCTCGAGTTACCGTAAAATAATTTAAAAGAAGAATCTTTGTCATACATTCACACAGTATCATTAAGGTTCTTTGTATCTCTAATCGGTAGATAGATATTATGTACACATAATTATTTTTATATCTAACTACCTATGCAAGAATCAATTTAATTAAAAAATATTAAAGCTTTGAGATCGTGATATTTAAAGGAAATCTCGTTCGTTCGTATTAAATTAATAGGTACCTTCATATACTCGACGAATAAAAAATCGCAATCATTTTTTAAATCAACACAGATTAATTTTTAACCGCAGGTAATTGAAATTCATTAAACGTGAATATTTCAACGAACGCGAACGAGAGAAAAAGACGAGGAAAAAATCTCGAGATAAGATAGGCAGGTATACCTAAGAACTTTTTTCCCTTCGAAAAAATATTATTCGTTATTGAGAGTAGATTTTTTCTGCGTATCCTTGGGAGGGTCTTCGTTCCATGGTTGGGTTTCTCCAGAGGCGAAGAAAGCGTACAAAACAGCACCCACAATATATATAAAGCTGAACGAGACAAAACAGACATTCCATTCGAATTGGCTCTAAACATTTAAAATACGAAATAAATATGGTCCCATTCAAAAATTGTCCTGGAAGTGAAAGGGTGAAAGGGGAAGGAGAAGAAAAAAATGTGTGTACTCACATGAGTCTTGACCACAGACCCAATGAAAAATGGGCTGGCTACAGCTCCTAATGTGAAAAACGTCGTCGTGATGCCAAAAAGAACGCTGGCGTATTTAGGCGATAAATCAATCACGTTTACGCTGCGAAATTGAATATAATAAAATAAAAACTTCTCTCAGAGAAAGGAGGAGGATGGTAAAAAGATCAACGTTTTCTAAACTTACTGAAAAGCCACATCGCTGAAACTGGTGAACAACCTGTACAACGCCAAACCCATAACAATGCCGACGAAATTGCGCCAAAATGCGACCAAATTGAGTAAAGCAGCTCCCACAGCGAACCCGACGCAAATGTATAATTTATGGATCTACAAGAGAAGTCGACAAAATCACTTGTTTTATGCTGAAAAGAAATCATTCGAGTACGAATACAAAAAACGAATCGAACCCGAGTTCCGGTCAAAATCTTCCTATTTTTCAACACATCCCCAAGGTATCCAGCTATAGGATGAGAGATCACAGCGAAGAGATGGGGTAGAGCGGAAACCATGCCAATTTTATTTATATCGATGTTATTGATATCTGTAGATAGAGGTACAATGGTACATACATACGTCAGAACATGATAAGTAGCATATCTGCCACATTCAAGGAGCCATGGCTACGATAGAGGTACCCATACCTTTGATGTACAATGGTAAATATAGGATTACAACGGTATATCCGAGGCTGAATACGAATTCTACCACGCAAAGGGTCCATAGGGGCACCGAGGTCAGCATACGTTTCCAAGGGTAAACAATCTAAAAAGGTGGAAGGAGAAAAAATAGGTTTGAAAATGGATACAAAATTCTTAATTTTTTACTTCATTAAAAGTGCATGAAAACTTTGAGATGGCTCACGCTTTATATAGGTAGCTTACTTTATCTTTTTTTTCATTTTTAATATTTTCCATCAAGTATTTTAGCTCAGCTGGGGATAAACTTTTATCCTGGGATGGTTCGTTGTAAACGAAAAACAACCAAATCATCCACCACACCAACGCAGCACCTCCTGAAATATTCGTCAAAATTCACAACATCATCAAATACATGTAGCTTATCAGGCTAATAAAGAGAACCGCTGGCTAATGTGAATCCTTTCCTTGGAGTCGTCAACGTCTTTAAAATTGAATACATACATATTACAACAGGTGCCCATTTGTCCAATAAAATTTTCGAATAAAAAAACATGTGAGACTTTTTCGAAAAATTATTCGCAGGGTCTTTGGCGAAATAATTTCATCTCCCCTCTTCCCCTTTGCTACGAAACCCTTCATAAAATTGCAATAAAAATAGACAAGCTTGAATTCAAAACTACGTTAGATGAACAAGAAATTAATTTTTTAAAGGCATCGCTCAAGTCTAATTTTTCCCCACGGATTAAAGATCGATGCTCTCGTTTCGTTCGCGTAATTCACTCGTACGAGGCTTACCTTTATCAGAAAACTTTTCAAAAATGGGCAAAAATCCGTCTTTTCGTGTTTCTAGAAAAGGGTGAGAGGGGTTGGTGGAGATTTTCACCCATTCCCGTCCCCCTCCACCAAGCACATACACGAATTCTTCCAAATATCTATACATGCGAAATTTTAGCCTCCTCCTAGGTCAGTTTGGAAAATCTCCAGGAATAAAAAAAATAAGAGTCACCCGTCACGTCATCACAGACATTTGACTAAATTTTTCTCCCCATTCGGCATTTCAAAAATTGCAATATTAGAAAGCAAAAGACATGAACCCGAAATTTGAAAAAAAATGAGTTCAATAAATTCAAAGTTGCGATATTTCTTCATAATTTTATAGCTTTTAAAAATAAAGAATTTAACAAAAAACTGAAATTTTAAATTTTTTTAAAAAATTGCACGTTTTATTTTTGCATCTTTTTTTAATTCTCAGCTGAGCTTTTGTTAAATTGAAAACTTTTCAGTATAAGATTCACGGTAGCTCTTGCCTAACACTTTGGGTAAGGCTTCGTCTCTTCTACCTTCACCCCCCCCCCCGCCCATCCATTAATATCAATACAAATGCTTACAAGGGAATCTCGTCACTTCCGATCTGGCTGAAATTCGGCTCACTGAAAGTTCATGTCACCCACATCTCAGAATCAAATTTTCAGCTGCTAAAGTTAATTTTTCGAATTTTGGCGAATTTTTGAAAATGACTAAAATAGCCCATTCATTGACGAGATTTTCCTAAAAATGGTAGATCATGAGATGAAAATCTGAAATTTGGTGTAGATACTAAAATCGACCTCCCGAATTCATTGTGACCATTCACGATACGATCTGGAGCCTCCAGCAGGACTTTGTTTTTTCTCCAGCGCGCTGGAATCGCTCCAGAAAACGTTGTAATTAATTTCGGCAGCTGAAATTTCAATCCTATTAAAAAGTTCGATATTCCTAATCGATTAGGACGGTCAAATCGCGAATCCGAAATGCGAGTTCACGAGTGAATTTTTTCACAAGTTGAATATCCCATACTTTAAAAATATTCCAGTAGAATAGAGCAAATGTATTTCTGAAGAAAACCATCCAAAACTTCGCCTATACCCTAATATCGACCCTCCCCCCCGAATCGATTGCGACCATTTTCTAAAAGATCTGGAGCCTCTAGCAGAAATTAGTTTGTTTTTTTAGCACACTGGAATAGCTCCAGAAACCGCTATAATCAACTTCGGCAGCTGAAAATTTGGTTCTATGATGTTGTGACATAATCAAAAACACAACTTAGCAAATTCAATATAAACCTCACGTAGGGTGTAATAATCTAGTAATTATTATACCCCCCCCCCCCCCCCGCCCGCCAAAAACCCACGAACTTTCAGTGTGCAAAATTTCAAACAAATCGGAGGTGACCAGTTGACGAATCACACTGATTTTTTGAGTGAATGCCAAATTTAAGAAACGATGAAAATTCAATTTTTTTTATTAGATATTTAATAATGAAATATTCCAATCCTTGAATGTTTTCTCTACTTCACGTTATTTAGGTAGAAATTATAGAAAACCAAAGCACCATTAGAAGATTTTCACTTTTTAAATAGAAATTGTAGAAAAAGTGCAGGTATTATAATTATTAGAAGGGTTCAACACATTCGTGTTCAGGGAGTTCGATTTATATGAAAACGACACCCATATTGTCAATCTTTTTCAGACCCAAAATTGGGTGGGGAGGCACCCATGGCCCCAAAATCAGCTTTTTCAGGAATTGTCGCATTTTCTGCAGTTTATTAACGTTCACGAGCAAAATTTCAGAACTTTATCACGAGAAGTTTTTTTTTGGCAGTACTATGACACAAAAAATACAGTTCATTTTGAAGAGTTTTTTGATTTTTTAAAGATGGCCCACCTGGAGAAAAAATTCTCAAAAATTCTCAAAACTAGTACTCGCCTGAACGTATTATTTTTTAGATGAAAACAAATTTTGTGTGCTTGAATTAGGTTAGGATCGAAATATAGCGGTTTCAAATTTTCTACCGTCAATATTCCCCCCTCCCCCCCCGAAGTGGCCAAAAAATTTGAAAAAAAAACACGTGGCTATAGCCTCATGTCTCCTCTACACATTTAAGGTGAATTCAAAAATTTTTATTCAAAACCGTTAAAGAACGATTTCTCCCCGGAAAAAAAACGTTTTTTCACCATTTCGTGCAAGGGTGTGGGATGAGGGATTTTTTTTTGGCTCCAAGATTTTTTTAAGGCACCCAACAGTGCTTCATCAAAATTTCAAAAATCCAAGGACAGGGGCATTTCACCTACTTATTTTACCCGGGAATACTTTTTAACCTGCGGTGCTCTTTGCTAGAAAAAAAATCTCACAACATCATAGTTATTCACGTAATTCAATCTGAGAAATCTTCATAATTTAATTTAATCTTCTCAAATCTCAAATTACATATTTAATCAAATCTTTGCATAGGTAGAATATGAAATTGCATCAGAACTTTTTGCTCTTTTCCACTGATAAATTGATGTAAATTTATCTCATTTTGTATGATTTGATAAAATTACATCTACTCATTTCTCAGATTTCATCATGAGTCTTTGAAGTTTTCCTACTCGAGCTGACTTTTTATTTCAATTTCACGAATAACAAAGAGAGTTGAAATAACGAATTTTCCAAAAAATCCAGAGAAAATTATTCAAACTCGAAATACTCTCCCAGACTTTCAAATTAACTCCAAAATTACCACACCTACACAGATTTTTTAGACATAAGCAGGACACTCTGTATAGATAGTTTGTACATAAATAATCTACATTCAGATATTTTACGAGAAATAAAACCATCAACCCTCTAAATATGCTTACCAGTCACGTAGAATATAGCCGGCCATCCCCAAGCTTTAGCCACGAATCCGGCGATAGGATAGGACACAGTGAGACCAAAATACACACCAGTAAAACTATACGACACCAATCTGGACCGTTCCGCAGGAGGAGACCATTTGGACCATATTTCAGGCATACTGGCGAACGCAGCAGCCTACAAAAAACATCTTTTTAAAACCCCCGTTTACCCAGAAATCAGGAGATTGTTTAGTCGCTTACTTCACACCATCCTTCCAGAGCTCTGAACAACAAGAACAGTTTAAAATCAAAATGCAGCAACATAGGAGTAAACAGGGTGATCAATCCGGTCAATCCGACTCCGGCTCCGAATACAGTGACACCTCCGTATTTGGTGGCTGTCATGCCTCCCAGTACCGTGAAAATGTACCCGAATGAGAACGAGCTCAATGCTAGACTTTTCTTTTGAGAGTTCCATTTGAATTCTACAATCTACACAGTACACAGTGATTAAAATAACTCATCGATGATGTACACAGACACACAGAAGAAGAACAAGAAGAAGAAGCAGTAAAAAACAAAAGTCCACAACTTACATCTGCTTTGGTCCCATTTTCAAACTCAATTGTCCGGTTACTGGTCATCTCTACCATCGCCATACTCAAATTGGTACGTAAACAGTACATATTGACGTATCCAAAAAACGCCAAGAAAGCGATCAAATATCGCTTCTGTATCCATGACGATTTCACTTCAGCGACAGCAGTCATTTCTAAATAATTCGCATTAAAATAGGTACGTATTCGTATAGAAAGGTAGAGGAGCGTAAAGACACCAACTCTATCCTAACCACGTTTAATTGAAAATCAAGTACCTAAGTACGTAATGTTATCGAAATTTCGCATCTCTTCATAAATTATCCTTATCATTTCCTTGCCATCTGACTGACGGAATAATATCTGTTATTTCAACAATTCTGTACTCGGCTGTCTGTACCTATCGAAAAGCATTATCTAGTTGTTGAGAAAATAAATCAGACGAGTAAATACAGCGATATCTGTACCTGCAATGCTTAAAAATATCTAATTAATTATTATCGACGATGGTGTTACTCTTGTCGGAGATGATTATTAAAATGAGAGGTTAACAAGAACTCTTGTAAAAAAAACCCCATTACTCGATTGCGAATTTCGAAGATATCAAAGCAACCACTTCAAATCGAGCAAACCATAATTTCATCGAATCGTTACAAGCATTAAGTACCATCAGTGATAAAAAAAAACTGTCGAGTAAATATTTGCCACTTTTTATTATCAACATTAGGTAACGAAATAAGTATTAATTTCGGGTAGATAATTTAGGGACGATTTGATATCACATACCTTATGGTTTGAGGTGATGAAACCATGAAGAAAAATTCACAATAAACGAGTAATCTGGAAACAAACACATCGGAGTCATTTTCACTTCTGTTTGCGGAATATATCACGATTCACGATTCACATCACACCGAATTTATTATTTTAAAAATACTCGGACGAAATGAATTCGACAAAACACAACAAACGACAACGATGAACTCCAAAGAAAAATAATAACAACTAGCAAACCCGTTAATCGCGCATACTGCGCGATTCTTTAAAACGTGAGTGTATTATTTTGAAAATTCACTAACTAATACTTAAAATGATCACAATTTTTTTCAAAATTAGTGCAAATCCTTTAAAACTACTGAAAAAAATAAGTACATGGGTAGGTATTTAAAAATGTATTTGAATTTTGAGTTTTCGCTTGACTTTTCATGCAACTTTTGGATTTTTGGAAGTATAAGAATAATACTTATTTTCATGTATGAAGCTGTTTGTGCAGATAACACATGCGTTTTTCGCAATAAGGCAAATAAGTTGATAACTAAACACCTTTTCAGTGATTGATCTAGTAGTGTCTTTCCTATAATTTGGGCTGTATAAATGGCAGGTCACCCATATTTTCTTTGCAGCTTCCCAAACTTTGCAATCAACTTTTGAACGTTGTATTATTAAAGTACAATATGTTCTCATAAAGCTTATAATCTCAGGTGTACATTGAGTGCCTGCATATTCATACCATTGAAGTGTATACATATACAATTTTTTAACGCTTCCTCAACTTTGAAATCAGCTTTGGAACCTCTTGTAATCAAAGAATTATCTTCTCTCAAAATATAGCATAGGTATATGTACTTGAAAAAATGAGCTTAACTTTTTCAAAAAGAATTGCAAAAAGGTATTTTTTGACAATTATCGTCAAAAAGCTTTTTTTTCAATAGTTAAAATTTTGCTTTTTGGCAAAAATTGATAAAAAATCTTGCTTTCAATAAAATTTGTAAAAAATCTTCAGCTTACTTTTTTTCCCCAAAAAATTGTTCAAAAATCTACCTGTTTTGCCAGAAATTGTTGAATGTTGATTGATAATCACTAAAAAGTTTTACTTTTTTCTCAATACATAATTATTGAAAAGTCATGAAATGGTGTTTCTTTGCTTGTATCCAATTCTCAAAAACTCTCTTGGCTAACATTGTGATTCTTGCTTTTCACCAAAAATTGTGAAAGATAATGTGCCTTTTTCAAAAATTAAAAGAAAAAGTTTGTTTTATCACAAAAAATTCCAATAGGTACTTAATTTCAACTTTTTTCACCAAAAATTACCCTGAAGCATCGCTTTTTCTCCAAATACGTATTCTAAAAACACTCAATCACTCTCATCAAAAATCAAAATAATGTCCCATTTTCCAATAAAAATTGCAAAAAAGTATTACCTTTCTTTCCAACAATTGGCAAAAAGTCCTGGTTTCATTTCTTAACTTTTACAAAAATGTTCACTTTTTGGCAACATTGCAAACTCTTACCAAAAATATCAAAAAAAGACTCGTTTTTTACCCTATAGTTTTAATAAAAGTGACAAAAATAAGTACAAAAAAAGTGCATAATTTTTTTTGTTGATAACTACCAACATTTTGACAATCTTACTTGTCTTTCACCAAATCAACAATTTCATTTTTTTTTTAAATTTACAAAAATTGATTGTTTTTAGTAAAAAAAAATAATTTTTTTTATCAGAAATCACCAAAAATCTCAGTAATTCTTTTGCTGTTTGCTAAGATTGTTAAAGCCTCGACTAAAATTATTCAATCTGCTGCACATCTACATAAATTGGTAAAAACTTTCAACCTTGTATAATGACTCAATCTGCGCACTCCCTGTCCCTACACAAATGACTCGTTTGTGTGCGCAAATTGTGAAGATCTTTAACCTCAATCTATTTTATTTATTGAATAATCACTTACCAAGTATCCATGATTCATGGGTACTTTGTAAGTTTTAATTTTCAATCCCATGATGCTTTTTTTTGTGGATGATTACTTATGAAGTCTCCATGATTCATGGGAATTTTATAAGTCACCATTCGACCTATCACGAAATTTTGAGTTTTCGCTTAGCTTTTACAGTCAACTTTCAAAATTGTTTTTCTGTCAAAAATTGTTTTTGATCTTTCAAGGTACAATAATTATAGGTACCTAAGTAATTTTATGTACACATTGAGGATGCATAAGATCAATTATTGAATTTTTTCAGCTCACAATGCAACCATTTGTACTTTCAACATAAACCTACACACCTACACTTTAAAGCTTTCTATTGATACATCGTTCATGAAAATCAGTTCAGCAGTTTATATATTTAATAAGCTTATATCCAGCTTTTTCAAGTTCTGTGTTAAACTTTTGCAAATTTTCTCTAAAGCCTGCCAAGATTTATCTTCTTGTGATGCTCTTTCAAAGTACATACATAATATATAGTTACTTCTGTGTATTCATCAAATACGCAGAGTATAGGTCAAATATTGCATGTCACAAAATTTTGAGCTTTACCTTAACTTTTACCATCAACATTTGAAAATTTCTAAAAAAAGTTAAGCAAAACCTCAAAACTTAGTGACATGTGGTATTTCACCTAAAATAACAACCTCTTGATAGAAAGGCTTCAAAGTGTAGATGTGCAAGTTCATGTTGAAAGTATGAAGAATTGTGTAGTAAGCTTTAAAAAGTTCAATAATTGATTAGGCCATATTTTTAATGGGTAGACAAAAATACTTATGTTGTACCCTGAAAGATCCAAATTAAAACCAATTTTTTGTTGTAATTTCACTTCACATTTTAAAATTTAGTAAATGGTGTTTTGAGCTTTTTTAGCTCATGGTGAAAATTGTTGAACTTTCAACATAAACCTGCATATCTACTATTTACCTAAAACCTTTCTATCAAGTGGCTGTTTATCAAAATCAGTTCAGCCGTCGCGTTGCAGAGATCTTGCTGTGACAAAAAACTGTTACAATGAACTTTCAAACATTCCCTGAACTTTTGCTGACAATTTTCCAAAGTTTTTTACTGTCTAGAATGTTTTTTTTGTGACGATCTATCAAAGTACAATCTGTATATTTTTTTTACACATCAAATAAGATCAAATACTACATGGCCAAAACTTTCAAGCTTTCACATAGCTTTGACCACAGACTTTTGTAAGCTTTTTTTCTTCAAGATTTTGTCTTTTTGTGATGCTCTTTTAAGGTATACCTATAATATATTACATACTTTTTTGTATACGTTGAAACCATTGAGTATAGGGTTAACATCGATTATTGAGCTTTTTTGAGCTTATAGCACAACTTTTTTTGTAAAATTTTTTCTTTGACATTGGACTTCTTTTGATGCTCTTTCAAGGTATAATATACTTACTTCTTTGTATAGATCAAATGGGCTGATTCTCAAAACCATGACAAAATGAGCTTTTTTGAGCTTTACAGCACAACTTTTTTGTAATCATTTTTTTTGACATTGGACTTCATTTGATGCTCTTTCAAGGTATAATATACGTATGTACTTCTCTGTATATGTCGAATGCACTACGTATAGGCTAAAATCAATTATTGAGCTTTTTTGAGCTTTAAGGCACAACTTTTTTGTGAACTTTATTCTTCAATATTTGACTTCTTTCGATGCTCTTTCAAGGTGTAATGTACGTTCTACTGTATATTATATAGAATGCGCTATGTACGTATAGGATAAAATCAATTGTTGAGCTTTTTTGAGCTTTACGGCGAAACTTTTCAAACTTTTGATTAAAACCTGCACATCTACGGGTCAAAAGCTTTTTTTTGAGACATCTTCGAGCAAAATTGGTTCAGCCGTTGCTGAGATCTTACAGTCAAAAGAATCCAGTCATAATTGAGCTTTTTTGAGCTTTTTACAGCACAGGTTTTTTTTGTGAACATTTTTCTTCAACATTAGACTTCGTTTGATGCTCTTTCAAGGTATAATATGCGTACTTCTCTATATATGTCGAATGCGCTACGTATAGGCTAAAATCAATTATTGAGCTTTTTTGAGCTTTAAGGCACAGCTTTTTTGTGAACTTTTTTCTTCTACATTTGACTTCTTTCGATGCTCTTTCAAGGTATAATATGCATACTACTGTGTATACAATACATCGAATGCGCTACGTATAGGCTAAAATCAATTATTGAGCTTTTTTGAGCTTTAAGGCGCAACTTTTTTGTAAACTTTTTTCTTTGACATTAGACTTCTTTCGATGCTCTTTCAAGGTATAATATATGTACTTCTCTGTATACATTAAATGCGCTACGTATAGGCTAAAATCATTTATTGAGCTTTTTTGAGCTTTAAGGCGCAACTTTTTTGTAAACTTTTTTCTTCAACATTTAACTTCTTTTGATGCTCTTTCAAGTTATAATATACGTACTACTGCATATACGTCAAATGCGCTACGTAAAGGCTAAAATCAATTATTGAGCTTTTTTGAGCTTTTCGGGGCAACTTTTTGAACTTTTGATAAAAACCTGCACATCTACGGGTCAAAAGCTTTTTTTTGAGACTTCGTCGATCAAAATCGGTTCAGCCGTTGCTGAGATCTCAGAGTCAAAAGAATTCGGTCATAATTTTAATATATAGATGCGTCATATAAACATCATCGTAAGAGACCTAATGCACACTGCGATAACAATCAAATTGATAAGGTATTTTATTTGAAACACCTGTTTAGAATTTTATCGAATCTGATTCATCCCTCGCTATTGTACCGTGTAGGTGGAACTAATCTAGAGTGGCGATAGCGTGGCATTATGTAATGACTTGGATAATTTCCAAAAATGCATACAAAGTAGGTACCGGTATACTTACTCGTACAAAAAAAACTACGCAGTACGTTCGATGTCTCGTATATCTGTCTGCATTATTACATACTCGTATTATGCACTTATGTAGATTCTTAATAATATACTTGATTTAAAATTTCAACTACGACGAAGTACGATTCTTCACTCGATTCTTTTGGTCTGAAAATGTCAACGAAATGAAAAATTCCGTAGGTATGTACATATCGTACATACATAAATCGAAAGTCGAAAGCTTAATAGAGCTTCCTCTTCTAGAAATCGTTGAAGAAATGAGTCGTTTCGCATCTGGCTAAGTTGAGTTGAGAGCTTCTTTTCGTTGTATGATTCTGGCAATTGATTGGTAGAATACGTTGCATAAATCGATAATAGTCGACAGTCCATGGCAAGAAGTGCATTTTTGCAGCCCAAAATATATTCAATTGGATTTTTTTTACTAGTTAGGGCCTCTTGGCACTTCTCTCAAACCGAATATACATTAACTCTAGCTTGCTGGTTGTATAATGGGGCTCTGTCGACCCTTGAGCGTGATTATTGGACAATTATAGTTCATAAGTTTTTATGCCCAAAATGTTTCAAAATTGTTCCAATCGAGTTTTGATGGAAATTTTTGATTTTCTGCTGTTTTATAACCACCAATTTTAATAGTTGACATGACAGCTCTCTCAAAAGTCCCGTAAAAGATGACCAAATTTTGGAGTTCGCAATATTTCAATTTCTCGCAAAATTTTAATACATTTTAATAGGTCACAAGACACATTTTCCGAAAATATCAAAAACCGTGGCCCATTTTAGACCTCAAAATTCTTCAAAATTGCTCAAAAAATATTTTCGTTGAAATTTTAACACATTTTGACGGCTCACGAGACACATGTTCCAAAAACTCACCGAAAACCATGATCTATTTTAGGGCTCAAAATTCTTCAAAAATGCTCAACAAAAATTTTCGTCGAAATATTTTAATTTCTCGAAAAATTCTAACTTATTTTGATATTTACGTCACGTGACACTTTTTCAAAAATCCCAAAAATCATAATCTCATTTTGGCCTCAAAATTCTTCAAAACCGCTGAAAAAAAATTCAATAGGAAATTTTTATTTTCCGCTGAAATTTTCACACATTTCAGTGGATCACATGACTTTGAAAGTCTAAAACATCATGGCTTAATTTTGGGTGTCAAAATTTATCGAAAATGCTCAAAATATATTTTCGTTCAACTATTTCACGTTCTTGTGGAATTTTAACCCATTTTGATAGGTCGCACGACATTTCATCAATATCTAATCCAAAAAATGATGACTAAATTTGACCGATTTTGGGCTCAAGATGTTTCAAAAGTGCTCAAAAAACATTTTCGTTGAAATATTTCAATTTTTCACAAAATTTTAACGCGTTTCGATATGACGCGTGGCTTTTTTTCAAAAGTTTTAAAATCGTGATCTCATTTTAACTATAAAATTCCTAAAAACTGCTCAAAAAACTTTGGTGGAAATAATCTCAAATATCTTGACCCAATTTTGGGCCTCAAAATTCATCAAAAATGTTAAAAATATATTTCCGTCGAGATACTTTAATTCCACACGAAATTTCAATTCATGTTTTGATGAGTCACAAGACACATGTTTCGAAAATATCAAAAATCATGACCCATTTTAGAGTTTAAAATTCTTCAAAAATGCTCAAAAAACATTTTCGTTGAAATATTTAAATTTTTCACGAAATTTTAACACATTTCGATAGGTCGCATGCCACTTTTTCAAAAATCTTAAAAATCATGATTTCATTTTAATCATAAAATTCATAAAAACTGCTCAAAAACACATTGATGGGAATCATTGATTTTTATTCGACGAAATTTCAACACATCTTTTTTGAAAAACTCAAATATCATGACTGGTCAATAATTGTTTAAAATATTTCAATTTCTCGCATAATTTCAATTCATTTCGATAGGTCGATCGTATAACACTTTCAAAAATCCCAAAAATCAAGATCTCATTTTGGCTTCAAAATTATTCAAATCTGCTAATACAATTTGTTTTATTTTTCTGCCGAAATGTTGACCCATTTTGATATGTAGATCGCGAGGTCACTTTTGAATAATTCCACAATTTTTTTTGAGGGGGAGGGGGGATGTTTATAAATATGTTACTCTGAAATAGATCATACCGTTAGCGTTTAACGTATATGTAGCTCTTGGTCAGTTTTTGGAACTCTGAGGCCGAATATGTATCTACTAGGTTTTTTGATTAGACCCCTTCAACCTCTTCCGTACATCCGTAGCCTCCGTACTAACATAAGACTAAGAGGTGTCCAAAATGTGTAACGTACAATAGTGAAAATGAAAGTAATTCTTCATCATATTTTTCATAATCTTTCAATTAACACTCAAAGTGAAATTAGAAGTAAATTTTACATATTAATAGAAAATTTAAAATTAAATATTTATATTCACATCAAAATTTGCATTTTTACTGCTATTTGCAGTTACATATTTGATTGCACATTTGCATCTACATTATAAATTTTCGTTTGCTGGACTGCTCACATTAGTTTGTTTTAACATCGAGCTTTAGATAAATTTACATCAATTTAAGAAAATAACATAGGTACCTACATACAAGGTTGAATAATATTAAATTTTTAAAGATTCATTCATTAGGTATAATTGGTTTAAAAATTTAAAAAAAAAATCATTTCTCGATTTCTCGTACTGGTCATCAAATAAATCCGGATTATTAAATTTGAAAAGTTCTATACATTAATCATTATTGACCTGGAGGTCGCACAGGTTTACTATTATTCCAACACGCGCAAACCCATTGATTTCCTCCCAAGTTTCCAGCATTGTAGCAATTGTAATTTTGTCCGGTTGCTCTACATCCGCGTTCACATCCAACTCGACATTCGTTTTCACTTGGATAAGAAGCTGCTGCTGAGTAAGCCGTGGAAATGAGAGATAGAAAAACGATTAAACTCACGAGTAAAATGCATGCTTTATATACTCTAATATTCATTTTTTCAATGGGGAAAAAATTAAATAACTCACGAACTCGCGAAATGACGAACAAAATTGAAGAACAAAAAGGAACTAAGATACTTATTACTTCATTCGAGTAAGAGTCTTCACAAACGACAAAAATATATATTGAATTCTAGACGTATTTATATGAGATTGAACAAGGAGAAATTAAAAAAACAAAATCGTAAAGATTTCTTAGAAATTTAGTTTCCTCTTAGAAAAGACATTTTGGCAATCTAGAGAAGATATGCAAATAGCTCGTGCAGAACACACGACCATAATACAGGGGTCGGCATAAGTTAGTATTCCGATTTGCACAAACGAAAATTTGTTCAAATGAAAATGATTTTTTTTTCTGTAGTGACATAGCGGGGAAAAAACTATTATTACCAAAGTGTTGGTGGGACTTCCACGAACACAACGCACTACCTACAAGACTTTCTATCTACTCATTACAGACAACAGGGTGTTAAAAAGAACGCATCAGTTTTCGAATAGGAATACTAACTTATGCCGACCCCTGTATTGTATAATTTAATAAATAATCACAACTTTTCCCAGAATTAGGAATCGTTCCAATGTACGAAATTTGAAAAATCTCATTTCACTCGCCACTTAGCAACCGGTGTATATGTACTTGTAATTAACACGTTCACTCTTCAATGCGAGCTTCGAATTCTCGTAACTGGAAAATTTTTCACGGAGCCGAGTAAATTTCCCAGAATCTGATCGGTCCAGTGAAGATCGATTCGTAAAATGATGACGAATTCAGTCCAGTTGGAAAAATATCACCTAACTCATCTCATAGTTGGCGAAATCAACTTTTAGACGAGAGGTGGAGGGGGATTAAAAACATCGTCTGATAGATTGAAGGTTACAATCAGGGCCGTCGAGAGGGGGGTCAAAGAAGGGTAATTTTTTATTTCTCAAAACACAAATTTTCGAAAGCTCTTGTACTCGTTTCGCTCGGCCTTGTTTCGTTTTCTTTTTCTGGATTAAAATTTATTTTTAAAAATATATCATCCAATTTTTAAAACTTTGAAGTGAGAAAATGGTACAAATTTTCAAGAGATTTCCTCCTCACTTGGGCATATTCTTTTTTATTTTTCAAAATTAACATCCTAAAAAAAAATCTATCAAATTCTAAAATTTTTAAAAGTCAAAAAATAAAACTCGTTGCATTTAGTTTTTAGTTCTCTCAAAATACAAATTTCTGAAAGTTTTCACCATCGCTTCGCTCGTTTCTGTCCTCTTTTTTTTTCAAAATCAACTTTAAAAAAAAATAAAACTTTTGTCCTTGCTTCACATTTGAGCCCCCAAAAATCCAAAATAGAAAATTAAAACCTCTATAACAGTCCGGCATATGACAATAGGAGTAATTGCACCCCCCCCCCCCGCCGCCGCCGATCCTCCGAGACAACTATTTTCTTAACGGGGACATCCTAATGAACATTTTAAAGCAAACTTGCCCAAAAAAAAGTAGGCCTTACTTACAAAATTGCGGCCATTTTGATTGACAGGTCAGCCGAAATCGCAGATTTTGCGTTCCAACATAAGACTTGCACGAAATTTTTCAAATCTTACAAAGGTAGATCGAAGTAAGATCATGCAAATATTTATCACCTGTCAAAATTTCAAGCGCTAAAGTGCGTTTTTCGATTTTTGGTGAATTTTTGAAAATCCAATTTAGGCCAAAACTGAGGGAAAAAATCAAAATTTTACCAAATTGACCAAGAAAGCTGAAATTTGGGATATAACCTATTTTCGACATGCCAAATCGATTGGAAACGGTTTAAACCCGTTTTGAGCAGTTCTGGAGCTTTCAGCAGATTTTTGAAACTCGAAATTCCCACAAAATTCCATCAAATTGGAGTAGTAAAGCTGAAATCTATTCTAAAAACTAATTTCAATACGCTACGAAGTACTGCAGGTGAATTTCAAGTCATTTTAGAGCATCCAGCGACTTTTTTGAAAATTACTAGAGCCTCCAGAAGATTTTTGAAACTCGAAATACCCACAAAATTCCATCAAATTGGAGTAGTAAAGCTGAAATTTATTCTAAAAACTAATTTCAATACGCTACGAAGTACTGCAGGTGAATTTCAAGTAATTTTAGAGCATCCAGCGACTTTTTTGAAAATTACTAGAGCCTCCAGAAGATTTTTGAAACTCGAAATACCCACAAAATTCCATCAAATAGGAGTTGTTGAAGCTGAAATTTATTCTAAAAACTAATTTCAATGCGCTACGAAGCACTGCAGGTAAATTTCAAGTCATTTTAGAGCCTCCAGCGACTTTTTTGAAAATTACTGGAGCCTCCAGCAGATTTTTGAAAATTGAAATTTTTACAAAATTTCATCAAAAAATGGAGATGGGAAGCTGAAATATACTCTACACTCCAATTTTAACACCCTCTGAAGACGACTTCAGGTGGATTCAAGTCGTTCTGGAGCCTCCAGCGACTTTTTTGAAAATTACTGGAGCCTCTGGTAGATTTTTGAAACTTGAAATTCCTGCAACATTAATGTATCAAATGGAGTTGCGGCAAGCTGAAATTTACTTCGCAGACTACTTGGTGGTTTCAAATGGTTTTAAAGCTTCCAGCCTACTTTTAGGAAATTTCAATTTTCCAAAAAAACGCCATACAACCTTTCAAAAAGTCGCTGGAGGCTCCAAAACGACTTGAAATCCACCAGCAGTCAACTTCGTAGCGTATTGAAATTAGTTTGCAGAATGAATTTCGGGCTTTCCAACTCCATTTAATGATATTTTGTGGGAATTTCGAGTTTTAAAAATCTGCTGGAGGCTCCAGTAATTTTCAAAAAGTTGCTGGAGGCTCTAAAATGACTTGAAATTCACCTGCAGTCAACATCGTAGCGTAGTTTGCAGAATGAATTTCGGCTTTCCAACTCCATTTAATGATATTTTGTGGGAATTTCAAGTTTTAAAAATCTTCTGGAGGCTCTAGTAATCTTCAAAAAAGTCGCTGGATGCTCTAAAATGGCTTGAAATTCACCTGCAGTACTTCGTAGCGTATTGAAATTAGTTTTTAGAATAAATTTCAGCTTTACTACTCCAATTTGATGGAATTTTGTGGGAATTTCGAGTTTCAAAAATCTGCTGGAGGCTCCAGAACTGCTCAAAACGGGTTGAAACCGTTTCCAATCGATTTGGCATGTCGAAAATAGGATGTATCCCAATTTTCAGCTTTCTTGGTCAATTTGGTAAAATTTTGATTTTTTCCCTCAGTTTTGGCCTAAATTGGATTTTCAAAAATTCACCAAAAATCGAAAAACGCACTTTAGTACTTGAAATTTTGACAGGTGATACATTTTTGCATGATCTTTCGATCTACATTTGTAAGGTTTGAAAAATTTCGTGCAATAGTCCTATGTTGGAACGCAAAATCTGCGATTTCGGCTTACCTGTCAATAAAAATGGCCGCCATTTTGTAAGTAAGGCCAACTTTTTTTTGGGCAAGTTTGCTTTAAAATGTTCCTTAGGATGTCCCCTTTAAGAAAATAGTTGTCCCGGAGGATCGGGGGGGGGGGGGTGCAATTACTCCTATTGTCATATGCCGGACTATAAGTCATATACCTATATGAATATGATATCAATCTGAAAAATCGGTATTTTTTCTCTATATCAGTCGGCAAATTTTCAGTCGAACCTCTCTTCCCCTCTCAAAAAACCTCTATACTCGTAGTTTCGTCCTAAGAAATATGAGGCCAAATTATAGGGAAGATCGATTTGTAAAATTATGATGATGTCTAATTAATTCCTGTTGAAAAAATATCACCTAAATCCTCTCATAATAGTTGACGAAATCCACCTTCAGACGAAAATGGGGGGGGGGGAGTATTGAAAATATCGTTTCATATGACTGAAGGTTATAATTTCAGTAAAGTCATTAAAATTTTCAAAAAACATTTAACTGAAAGGTTGAACGAACTATCGAGAATTCCACTGCAACAACAAAATTAAAATTAATTTCCTCCTTGAAGGCGATGTGCCAAATTTTCAAGATAAGTAAGAAACACTATTAGGTATTAAAAAAATTAAAAAGTGTTTATTAATCATCTTTAAATTAAAATCGAGAATTTTCTTTCCTTTCAATTGATTGATCTCTTCTCTACCAGATAAATTCAGCCTTTAATCGAGCTTTTAAATATCCATACTCATACTTCATAGCATCAAATGGCCCACGAAAGAAAAAAAACGCGAGTCATTTGAATATATAAATGGACCCTGATTAAATTTTGAAAACAGGAACACTCGGCTAGAACTTCGATCGTTTTGAAAATAAGCTAGATCTGAGTTCATTGAACTTTCTTCGATCTGTTTCACGCATCTAGGTCTGCGTCTACGTCATCGTTCTTCCATCTGCGTATCATTACGTTGTTCTGCTTCATTGGTACATTGGGATGCGGAAGATTTATCCCACGATTGCAACTTCCCCGATCCCAAAACCCAATAAAGAGCAGCTCCGAAGAGGTATATTATACTGAAGGAGATGAAACAAAAATTCCATTCTTCTTGGCTCTATAAGAGGATAGATATAGAGATAATAAGTTAACAGGTAATTGAAATGAAAAATCGTTTAATCCAATATTTCTGCACTTACGTGATGCTGGACCATTAAACCAATAAAAAGTGGGCTCAAAATGGCACCCAGGGTGAAAAATGAGGTACCCATACCAATCAGCAGACTCGAGTATTTGGGTGACAAGTCGATAACGTTGACGCTGCGATAAAATAACAACATTGTCACATCAACAGTGATAAGTCTAATTATTTAATTAATTCACAATCGAACCACTCGAATTCAATTGAACTAGGTACTCTACTTACTGAAATGCGACGTCACTGAAACTTGTAAATAATCTGAATATCGATAAAGATATAATAATACCGGCGAAATTCGGCCAAAATGCTGCCACGTTAAGTAAGAGGGCTCCGATTGAGAACCCAGCGCAGATATACAATTTATGAGTCTACAGAAGAATTAAAATATAAGTACGTGGATTGCACTGGTATACCAGAAACTTACGACAGGATTTACTTGAGTCGCATCGAGGATCTTCTTATTTCGGAAATAGTCAGCCAAATATCCGGCTATTGGATGAGATGCTACAGCACACAGATGAGGCAATGCTGACAAAATACCGATTTGATTTATATCTATACTACTGATATCTGAATTTCAATGAGAAGAAAAACCAAATCAAATTCAAATCCAATCCGTCCAATTTACACCAAAATTCAAAAGAAAAAAAAAGTCTGACCTTTAATATAAAGAGGTAAATATAAAATAATAATCGTGTAACCGCAGCTGAAGACAAATTCAACGATACACAAAGTCCACACAGGGATCGATGTAAGAATATCACACCAAGGGTAACTGATCTATCGAACAAAAAGAACATAAATCTATTATTTCAAAACCTGCTCAAACCGCACTAAAGATATCACGTTTATGATTCAAGAATCAAGAGTAATCCAATCACCTCGGAATCCTTTACGATATTTTTAAGTCTCTCAGTCAGAAACAGCCTCTCAGCATTGGACATTCTTCTATCCGAAGCAGGGTCATTTTTAACCAGAGTGAGCCAAAATACAGACCATATTAGAGCAGCTCCACCTGTACGAATTTTCCATCAACAATAATTAATTAGGATATGCATTTTATCATAAATTCGAAAGCAATTCTAGCTGATTTGATTGGTGAGACAGGAGAATGAATTGCTCATGCGGAAGAAAATTTGGGGGGGTTAAATGGAGGTTTGGGAAATCAAAAAAGTTGACAGAAATGCTTGAATTTTTTCGAAGTTCTGGTGAAATATTCGTGTTATAAAAAAAGGACCAAAAAATTGGAATATTTTTTGGACAAAAAAATGAAATAAAATGAAGTTCAAAAACTTTTTGGCAATCTACTGGCAAAAAAATTATATTTTTTCCAAATTTTTGTCAGAATAGTGAGAGTATTTCGCAACTTATGAACTTAATGGTTATAAAGCAAGATTTTCCGGAAATTTTTGACATAAAAGTGAGAATTTTCAGCAATCTTTTGCTGCAAAAAAGAGAGGTTTCAACTATTTCAACAAAAAACGGTGCTTTTTTGGAAATTTTGATAAAAACCCGAGCTTTTGAAGCAATTTTTGGAAAAAAAGTTGAAATTTTTTTGGATTTTTTTTTGCAAAAAAGCAACAATTTTGAGTACTTACTTTTTGGCAAAAAATTAAAACATGGAAACAATTTTTACTTTTTAGAAGAAAAAAAGTTGGACTTTTTGACATTTTTAGCAAAAAACTGGGACTTTTTGGCAATATTTTGGCATTTTTGAATAAAAATGATTTTTCAGCAATTTAGTAAAAAGCAAGAATTTTCGTCAATTGTTGGAAAAAACGAGACTTTTTGAAGTTACTGGTAAAGATTAAATGGTACCTAAATGTGGACAAAAGCGAAACGTACGTTAGTATTTTTGGCAAGAAATCAAGGCATTTGGGTAATTTTTGGCTAAAAAGCATGACTTTTGAGCAATTTTCAGATTAAGTTGGACTTAATTAGTACTTTTTGGAGCCATGATTGGAAAAAAAACAAATTTCAAATATTTTTCCAAAATTAAAAGAGTTGTGAAAAATTTTCAAAATAAACGAATAACAATTGAACAAGTAAAAAAATTACTACAAGAATATAAAGCTTAAAAAAAATTAAATATAATTTTCAATACGTGAAAAAAATTTAAAAATTACGTTGATGTTGAAAAAAAAATTAAAAATCTGAAAATTTTGAAAAGTCCAAAAATAGAAAAAAATGATGAAAATATTAGGATATATTTATCAAAGTGTCAAAAAATGAAAATATTGTATTTTGATAAACAAAAAAATTGAAAAACTTGAAGAATTTTTTTCTAAATTGAAATGTCTGAGCATTAGGTAAAATTTAAAAAAAACTTGATCATTCTTGTTTAGATAATATGTATTCGTAAGATGTGGAACTTGACACTGCCCATCAAAAAAATTGAATAAAGAAGACCACCAGACATGAAATAAAAATTAGCATAGTTTTTCCAGATTTTAAAAAATGACAATTTCATTTTCCCTCATTCATCGATGGAAAACATGGTCTAATTTTTCCAACGAGAACTTGCGATCCAGATTGATTTTCATAGCAAATTTTTCAATTCATTCATTTGAAAAATTGAAAATGATTGATTCGAATCGACTGAAAAATGCACCCCACCTACTCAAATCACACAGCTAAAATTGCAGGCAATTCTCCCCAATAGACATCAAGAATTTTACCTGTGGTGTAAAAAATGGCAGGCCATCCCCAAATCCCAGCTACGAACCCGGATATCGGATACGATATAGTTAACCCCACATAAACACCGGTGAAACTATACGACACAAGTCTGGAACGTTCTTCAGGAGGCGACCATTTGGACCACAACTCTGACATGCTGGAAAAAGCGATAGCCTACATTGACGTGAGTCTATATTATTCCCAAATAAAAAATAATAGGTAAGGCCAGAGCTGTTCTGTAATTCAATTCGTATTTTATTTACTTCAAAAATCCCTTCGACGATGCGACTCATAATGAACCATTTGAAATCCAAGTACACCAAATATGGAGTTAAGAAAGTGGCCAAGGCTGTAAGAGCGATTCCTACGCCAAAAACGGTCGCTCCTCCGTATTTGGCAGCCATTAAACCTCCGACTACTGTGAAAATGTACCCGAAGGAGAATGCACTCAATGCGAAGCCTTTGTCTTGGGAGCTCCATTCGAATTCCGGACGCTGTAATGAAAATCTTGAGAATAACTCAAATTCGCAGTAAATGAAGGCTCACGAAAGAATATATGATTCTATAGAGTTCAAAAATATACAACTCACTCGCTTTCTTGAAAAATTTAGAATTGAACCTTCAATTAAAAAAAGCATCACCAGGATCACACTTACCCTGACCAAAGTTCCATTTTCCAGCACCACAGTTTTATTCGACGTCATCTCGACAATAGCCATGCTCAAATTGGCCCTCAAACAGAACATATTCACGTACCCGAAAAACGCCAGAAACGCGATCATGTATCTTTTCTGAGAAAAAATACATTCTAAATGGAAAAACATTTTCTTCGCGTTCACGAAACGTTAAAAAACCAAAAATTCCAACAATCGGCGAGTTATTCCTGCTTCACATACTCGTATCTGGCGGTAATTTTCAAAATGAAGCAACGAAACAATGATACTTCTTATTTATGATGTACACAGATATTACACGAGGCAAGGCGCGGAAATACTACAAACTAGCTTATCACCTGCACTAAATTTTTTTTATCAACGATTCGAGCATGCAATAAATATTATTTGTACACATGATAGCGCCCATATGAGGGGTAATTAAGTTCAAAAATTCAACATAATATGAGTTTGTATATTAAAACACATGTTTAAGTAGGTACTCATTGGATGAAAAATTAAATTTTTAATAGAAATACTTCGAATGATAATCTATAGGCACTTAATTTTAGAAGTGTAGATCGTGTACAACATTGATTTAACCGTTCCGGTTCCAGAAACTAATTTCCTCGCTGATACATTCGATGCGATGATCCGTAGATCAGTTCAAGATAATTCTTCAAAGAAAATTGTAGAAATGGTATCACGTGATTTTAAAACATACTTAGTATGAAAATAAATCTTGATTTTTACTGCATAGATATGTGTTTCATTTCACTTGATAAAAAATTCCGATAGACTTTCTCGGATCACTAATGATAAATTATAAATTTGTAGCTTTTTGATATTGCCTACACACGGTTCTGCGGTATCACGTGATGACAGCATTAAGATTTCGCAACACATTATGTGTCTATGTTGATAGCATGAAATTTAATTTATACGTCGACGAAATGAGAAGTAAGAAAAATCATAAGGCTTGTGAAATGAATTCATCAAGAATTGTGAATAGCCCACAACTTCTCCCCCTCCAAAAAAAAAAAAATAATAAAAACACTTGCATCAAATGATCAAAATTAAAAGCTATTTGTATGTATTTAAAAATGCATTGACCTGTTTGTCTGGCCTCTCAAGATCGTCTGTTTTCCAGTCAAGCCTGTCGAGGTCATTAGCCTACCTGTCTAGCCTCTCAAGAGACTAGGATGGAAGACGAAAGATCTCGAGAAGCCGGACAGACGGGTCAGTGACCTTGAAACGACAGACAAGCATGCAAAAACTTTGTAAATCGAGACTGGCACACAAGCAACCTTGAGAGATCAGACAGGCACTAGGCAGACAGAAGGGTAAATGACCTTGATTTTTCAAAATCAATGATTTTCGGCAATTCGTAAGCAATTTTTAATAGGTATTCTTTCAGTATAGTCTATAGATTAAAATTAGATAAGGTAAACTACCAATTACGGAACGAGGACTTTGAACCGAGTGTACCAATGGAGTCGCCATTTCCAGCAAATTGTAGAGTGAAATGTGCAATTTCTAGATAATATCGCATCCAGGCGCTTTTTTTCGGTCCTCACTTCTTTCACCTCAGTAGTATACAAAACAACGTCCACGCATCCCTCAGGGGGCCAAGGGTATTTTTGACCCTTCCGTTTGAGGCTCGAACTCAGTTTTGGGGCTATCCGAGTCAAGCTAGCTCCGTTTCAGTGTACTAATAAAAAATAAAAACTGTGTTATGACGTCATGCGCACTCCATCCAACCAACAACCAGTTCTGTGTGCTGCTGCTGGTTCCAAAACGTGCCACATAGAGCGCGTTCCAGCAGCAGGCAGTGTAGTAAGCACACAGCAACAACCAGTCAGCTGTTTTGTAGTGCTTCCATTTTCCGCCACATAGAGAGTGCTTTGGTAGTTGATTTTTTTATTTTTTTTATTTTTTTATTTTTATTTTTTTTTTACTCATAACCTCAATTCTTGTGTAAGAGATGGGAAACAGTAAAAATAATTATTTCTTTTTTCATTAATTAGTGGAAGGAGAACATTTCCTTTCACCTTGTTTTAGAGAGCAGATTTTAGTTGTATATACCAATCAAGTGTAGTGAACAGTGTAGTTGTGGTGTTTTTTTTTTCAACAATTGAGAATTTCAATTTTCATATTTCTCATTCAATTGAAAAATATTTTTTCATTTTGAAAAATGTTGAAATACACAAAATTATCTAGTAATGCTTTTACTCCAACAAGAGGTTCTGAAATGTCAGCTGGTTTTGATTTGTACAGGTAAGCAGTATTTTCTATTATAATTATTTTTAAAAATGAAACAAAAGAAAAACAACAACTTATTTATGAATTTATTCATTTTTATTATTTAGTGCATATGATTATGAAGTTCCGGCAGCTGGTAGAAAATTGATTAAAACAGATTTGCAATTTTTATTTCCTGAAGGAACTTATGGACGTATAGCTCCTAGAAGTGGTCTAGCTTTGAATCATTTCATTACTGTTGGAGGTGAAGAAAAATTATTAAATTGCATATTAAATTATTATTTTTTTAGTTGAGAAATTTTTTTAAAAATTATTTATTTTCTTAGGTGGAGTAATAGACCCTGACTATCTAGGAGATATTGGAGTGATTTTATTCAATCATGCACATGAAAAATATATGGTTAAAAAAGGAGATCGTATTGCCCAAATCATCATTGAAAAAGTGATGTTTCCAGAGTTGACTGAATGTGATGTGAGTATATTTTTCAAATTCATTCATTTTTTTTAAAATAATCTTTTTTTAATTTTTTGTATTTATTTATAGAAAATTGAAATGAATACAGAAAGAGGAAAAAACGGATTTGGATCTACTGATGATAGTGTTGGTGTTGGAAAAAAACCGAATTCTGTACTTGAGTATATTGAAGATCTTTCAAAAAAGAAAAAAATGGATGATGAAGAACAGAAGAAAAAAGATGAAAAAAATATTTCAAATGTTTCTACAGAAGTCATTGTGGACTTTGAAGGTTTTAATGATGAACATGGAAATTTTATAATTAAGGAAATGTCTTTAGCATTCTTAAGCAACAATGATGTTCTATGTTTTCACATAAAATCACCATGTACATTTGAAGAGTTGTCATTGGATAAACAAATTAGGGTATTGAAATTTACTAAGAATAATGGTATAAAGTGGGAAGATGGAAATGTAACTATAGAGGATGTCATTATTATGTTTAAGATTTTGACAAAATATTCACTGACAGTTTGGACCATGGGTGAAGATAAATGTAAGATATTTTCAAAAATTCTCAAGAATGATACTGTGAAGAATTTGAAAGATGTGGGATGTCCAGATTCAGATAGACTAGTGTATACTTCAGATTTGAAATCTTGTTTCTTGCATGGTCATAATTTGATGTATACACAAGGTATTCCAAATTATGATTGTGCAATGATGAGAGTACAAAAGTATAGAGATTGGTTTTGGAAAACAGGACTAATTTCTTCTACTCTTGTGAAAGTAAGAAAACAAGAACCTTTATTTTGCTGTTTTTTAGAATGCATAGATCGTAATGAGCATACAACTGAAGTTGATGGAGTTAGTTGTTTGAAATGCTTAGCTTATTGCTTTTGTCATTGTAATTGCAAAACTTACATGTTTATGAAATGAGGTTGTATTTTTTTTCAGATACACAACAATATTAACCAAAAAAAAATGTTGAGAGAACTTTTCGATATAGAGGATGAATATTTGGACTCTGATGAATCTCAAATATATGATGGTCCTGTTGGTTTTACTCTTTTTTCACAAGATGACAGATGGGAAGTTTCATCAACATCACCATCATCTCAATCGTCAACAGAGTCTGAGTGTTCAGATTCATAGTAAAATAAATTATAAAATAATTTATCAATGTAGAATTAATTTCAGTTAAGTTTTGTCACTGAAATCTGTTGGTCGTGTTTTACCTACCATTTTTAATCGACTATATTGAAAAAAAATTGTAAAATGCATATTGTTGAAACATATAATTTTCCAAATAAAAGTGATATTTCATGTCATAATCAAAAAAGTAAATCATTTCGTGTGAATATTTTTATCGATGATGATAATATTGATTGTATCTATTTGAAAACAAATATTCTACTGCATTTGATGTCTACATGTCGTTGCAAAATTGAAGATGAACTTTGGGTGTTTGATTGGGAAGATATCAAAGATGATGTCAGTAAAGGAAGTGATATATGCAGATCCTCCAAACACAAGTTTATTGAAGAGAGTGAACTGAAAAGAATTTTAAATTTTGATCTAACCTCATCAAGAGGCGAAATACGTAAAGTTAAAGATTTTTTGAAATGGCTGGATGAAACTGTTGAAAAAATCAGAAAGGATACCAACATAGTGCATAATCAAACAGATTCAAATTTTTTAAAAAATACTGAATAATAATTACCTACCTATCCATGTAATAATGTATTAGAAAATAAATTGTAAATGTTGTTAAGATATCAAATAAAAGAAATTCTATTAAATGGTTTACATATTTATTTAGAAAAAAAACATACATATGGTTTCATTAGTTTAATTAACTAAATCTTTAGCATTTATCCATGAATTCTCACTGGTAGGTAAACCCATCCACTTAACTCGTATTTTATTCCCCTTGCGTTTTAAAATTTTTTCTATTAAATGTACATCTGGATGTCTGGCTAACATTAATTCTTCCGGATAAAATGCTCCAGTAATTAATTCTCCATTCATTGCTTGTAACAGATAGGTAGTAGGATAGGATGTCTTGATAATTTTTCTAATTTTGTAGATTTCATTGCTCCAATTCTGATGATATGATTTATCAAAAACACCTTTTTGTTTACTAATTCTCACCAAGTCACCTATTTTGAATTTATCTGACATTAGATTATTGAAATTAATTTTTGGAGCAGTACTTTTGAGAATATTTTTCAACACAGTTTGTTCATTTTTTTCATTCACATTGATGGGTTTATGTTTAGTAGTTCTATGAACTGTATTATTATATTTTTCTACAATGCCAGAGAGTATAGGTAAAAATTTATAGGATCCTTGTTTGGCAAATTCTTTGAATAATAATTGTTTCAAGGTACGATTTACTCTTTCCACAATCGAACTTTTGATTACAGAGTATGTTTTATAATGGTTGATTTTGTATTTTTTGTAAATTTTATTACAATGTTGATTCCAAAATTCTGTACCATGGTCTGTATGAAAATTTTTTGGTGGTTTAGCTTTGATGAAAATTTTTTCAAGTGCCTTAGCTACTTCCAGGCCTTGTTTAGTTTTTAGAGGTTCTGTGAATAACATTTTAGAAAAACAATTTATAACTACTAAAATGTAAGAATGATTTTTATTTACATTTTTATATTGACCCATTTCAATTAAATCCCCTGCATATAAATCATACAATGAATGAATTTCTACTCGTTTTCGTTGATAGTTTTTTCTAGCTGGACTGTACAGTTGATTGATAAGATCTTCTTTCAAATTCGCCATCACCACAGATAATTAATAAATATTACGTTCTTGTAATTCTTCTAGTATGGCTTGAATTTCGTTTGATATTTGAATTGAAGTATTGCCAGCTAATTGTTCACCATATAATAATTTCAATCGTTCAACTATTTCATTAGGATCATCAAAGTAAATTAACTGGTACTGGTGTGTGAGGTCTGGTACAAGAAAATGATTTCCTAGTAATGATTTATTTCGGCGGACTGTTTGTTTATTTATATTACTTTTATTTCTCCTATTTTTTTTTTTCACTAAACCAGATCCTGTTTTCTTGTGAGATGATCCAAAGTAGGAAGATGAAGAAGGTACCTGCAATGTTGGTCCAGTATCATAACTATCTTCTGGATTTTTAGTTGGTGTATAATATGGAGTAGTTGATAGATGTACGGGAGAATGAGCAGGTGATTGATAATCAGGATGATCACTTGTAAGACTTTTTATAAATTGAAATTTATCACGTCCTCCTGTAATATTATTCCATGTGTTATTGACTTTTCTAGCTGCATTTGTTCGAATCATAACATCTCTGTAATTGACCAAATCTTGTTGTGTGTACAAATTTTCATTTTGATTCACTTGTTGACAAGTTAATAAATATCTTAAACCTGGTGTCAATTCATATTGAGTGGAATCCGCTGTAATCAGAGTGTTTATATCTGGTATGGCTACATTTTGCTTTCCAATTAAAAATTGATCTTCTCTTGCATTGTACTTCAACCCGTAATAAATATCATTCAGGTTAGGTAATTCTTTCAACACTGCTGCATTTTCTTCATTTATATTATTAAACTGTTGCTGATAAGATAATGAATCAGATAAATCAATATATTGATCATCCTCATCTCCATCTTCGACATTATCGTTTGGTAATGAATTTGATTGCTGTATTTCAAATGGTTCAGTGTCTAGTCCACCTTGAGAGGGAAATGACAATATGCTATTATCTACTTGAGTACTGATTTTATTGTCGATGTTTTTGGTAGATTTTTTCTTTTTTTCCAAAACTTGTTTTAAACTTGATCCAATATTGGCTATAGGTTGTATCAGTGGTAGTAGTTGTTCTTGAGTTTCATTTGATCTATTTTTCAAATCATTATATTTTTGTCTAATGTTACCCACAATTTCTACAATTTCTTTTTTTTCAGCAATTTCTCGATTAATGTTCTCTTGAATATCAGTTGATGGATAGAGTGTGGTAGTAGCCATGATGATTTGATTTTCTTTATTAAACACACTGTTACACTACGTTCGTCTTTCTTTTAAAATTATAAAATGATGGAATGAACACTTTAGTTTCCCTTTATATAAGTTTCTTTCTGTATCAATTACTACAAATCCGAATGAAGTTTTGTTCCAAGCATATTTACATATGTTTTGGAATTTTTCAAAAGTTATGTCATCTCCACTCAAGTGATCATCATACACATGTTTCAAATTTAATGCATCTTGTCTAAATAGAATGATAAAATTTGCATTATCTCGAATTAATGATTTACTGATTCTAGCATAACTTTGACATAGTAGGAAACAAGAAACTTGTTTGTGACGAGCCATTGAGAAATATTGTCTCAATTTTTCATTCGCCTCATTAGTCGCTGAGACATCATCAAATATTACAATACTGTTTTGTTTACAATTTTCAGGACTAGGTAAATCATTGCAATTTGTGTAGCAGTATAAACCAATTTGAGGAATTAGCTTGAATATTTTTCTGAGCTTTTCATATTTTGTTTGATATAAACTTTTACTTACTAGGTAAACATTTGCAAATTTTAAACCATTTTTATGATGTAATAATGTGATCATTAAATTAGTTTTGCCACACCCTGATTTCCCCACCACCAACCCACGTACTGAATCTGGGAACAAAGGTCCGTGAATATTTCGAAAATTCTGCTTAGGATTGTTCAATTTAGATTCAAAAATAGGTTTGTTTATTGGTAGTTTGACGGTTTGTTCAATTACTTTGAAATCTTGCTGGTCAATAGACGACATATTTAATCAATCATGTATTCAAAAAGTATAAATATAGGTGTATAAAATATAAATTTTCATTCGTATGCATACCTATTTATAGTATAGTAATGTGAAATATCACACCCCTCTAATGCATAATAAAAATCGTAGTAAACGTATTTCCCGAAAAAGGAAAAAATGTAAATCTGGTAAAGGGCTGTTGAATACAATCATAGATAAACTTCCATTTGAGCTACATGTACCTGGATATAGATACCTTGGTCCAGGAACAAAATTAGAAAAAAAACTAGCAAAAAATATTTCAGGTATAAATCCATTGGATGAAGCGGCAAGACAACATGATATTGCCTACTCTCGTTATCATGATCTAGAAAATCGTCACAAAGCTGATCAAGAACTTGAGAATAGAGCATGGGACAGAGTAATAAGTGCAGATGCAAACATACCAGAAAGAGCAACTGCTTGGTTTACAACGAATGCAATGAAATTGAAGCGTAAACTAGGAGCAGGTGTAAACGTGAATAAACATAACCACCATCACCCTCCCAAACCAAATAAGAAACCACACCTTCGAGGTCGTGGTAACCAGGAAAAACAACCAACTGTTGAGGAGAAATCTAGAGATGGTCTTACATTCAATCAGCTTGTACAGAAGATTAAGGAAAAAGTGAAGGATGACCACAGTCATTTCCATCTCCCAGTGAGTGGAAAGAAACAACGTAGTGCATCAACAAGACGGAGTATGGTGGACAAGGATATATCAGCTCTGGTAAAGAGTTCATTAACTGCTATTAAGAAGTATAAGGTGAACAAAAATCCACGTATTAGTCGCATTATTCCACTTCCCAAAGTTGGAGGTGCCATTCCACTTATACCAATATTAACTGCTCTATCACACGTTGGAACACTAGTCGGAGGTGTGTCATCAATTGTAAATGCAATTAAAAATATTAAAAGTGTTAGAGATCAATATAAAGCTCAGCAAGGCAGTGGTATACATTATATTGATGGTAAAAATCTATTAATTCGTCCCCATAAAACAGGTTTGGGATTAGAAATTGTTTCATGAAATCATGTTATCAAACAGAAAACAAAAAACAAAATTTCCTAGATTACCTTCTTCTAACGAACCTCTTGATTCAATTCAATTAGAATCTCTTGTCAGAAAATTTAAAATTAAACATTTCAGAGGTATATTTTCACGAGATTCATTACCTAAAAAACCAAGAAAAAAAGAATGTGCAATTGTCAACTTGGATAGTCAAAGCGGTATTGGTACTCATTGGGTGACTTTTTTCCGTCATAATAACATTTCTCTATACATGGATCCCTTGGGAAATTGTGGACCACCTGCAGAACTTTTTCGGTATCTTAAAAATACTAAAATTTTATACAATCATGAAGCTTTGCAGAAACCTAACACAGTTAATTGCGGACACATATGTTTAAAATTTTTAATTGAAGTCAATAAGAATCCAGAACAAATTTTACAAAAATGTCTATACTCCACTACTTTGAGCAGATATTAAATGATATGAAATTTTGTATTGGTTCAATTTTAAATTGTACTCGATGCATGAGATGGTTGTATTCTTTTTATTTTCCAAATAAAACTTGCTGTACCTACAAACAAATGATCAGTGATTTTTCAATATTCACAGAGTGCAGTAGATTTCTTTGTTCTGTTCGGTTAATGTGAAGTTATTAATTTTTTTTTCAAATAATTATTATGATTTTAAAATCCTACATATTTACTAGTTTAGAAAACTATTATGTGGAAACTGGTTTGTTGAGTGACTTGAATTTTTCACCAATAATACTGATTGCATTTCGAACAAATAATGGAAATAATGCTGCTATATGGACAATTTCCACAGACGAATGGTTTTTACTTATGCGTGGAGAATATGAAAAAATTATGAAATTTTTCAGTTTTCCAGATATGAAAATTGAAGATGAACAAATTGGAAGGTATAAATTACATTTTAATTCTGAAAATGGAGAAATAATTATTTATGAAGGAACAGCATACAGTACTCAATCAATGATCTTGACACAAAGTTTATTCTTAGAATTGATTCATTATTATGACATGTTGACAGTTCACTTAGAAACCTTGAATAAGTATCATTTATTTGCAAAATTTGCATTTTCACAATTAGTCAATTTCTTATTAAACAATAAATCTTTCAAGAATATAAATGAAACTACTCCTTCTACTCTTACATTGGAAATTGTATCAACTGTTGCCACATCATGCAAAAAATTGAAATTGTTCAAAAATTTGGATGACACCATTTGTCGTTTGATTGTAGCACAAATTAAAACTTTAGCAACTAAAAAAGTATATAAGCAGGTATCCGTGATGAAAAATTTTTATTCGACTTGTTGGAATAGTGGTGAATACTTCATCAGTTGAAAATTTTTACATTGAATCAGCTTGAAAAAAAAAACCATGTGTTTCAAATCGTTTAAAACTAATATTAATGGTGGAAAAAAGGTTTTATTCATTGATTTTAATTATTACTATGGTGTAAATCGCGAAGTGATTGTCAAAGAAATTGCCTGTCTTAGTTTAGATGGTCAGTTCAGTCTTCATGAAATTTTACTCCCTCCATACTTGCATTCTACTGTTGATTCAACTTATCAAAACAGCAATGAATGGGTATGGAGAAATATGGGGAATGTTCCATGGAATTGTGGATTAAAACCATATGATATTACAATGTGTGAAATCATAAAAAAAATTGTAAAATACAATCCAATGTTGATCTATGTGAAAGGAATTGAAAAATGTAAATTTCTGCATAGTGTGCTCTACAACAATAGAGACATTATTGATAATAGTTCACTTATACCAGAAATTGGATCTTCTTCAACACATTTTTCTACTTCCAATACCTATAACAGTAACAGTAGAGGTAGCAGCAACAACAACAACTGTTGGGAAAATAGAGGAAATACTATTATAAAAGAAATGCAGTCTGAATTCATAGATATTCCAACATTTCGAGAACTACGTCGACAATATCCAGGCATTGCTCATCTGTATGGATCATGCTATTTTCACACTGATGGATGTGCATTATTGAATTTGAAATTATTAGTATTTTGGTTTTTTATGACTTGGTATTTCAATCAATAACAGGTTTATCTGAGTTTTCAACTATAAATAAGTTAAGATATGTAATTTTAGTTCAATTGTAATGATATACTCTTACTCTCATTGTTTATAATCAGAATTTCAAAATAAAAAAAATGTATTCACAAAGAATTGTTCTTAATTACAATACTCCAAATATAGATTGTAAAATTCACCCTCCAATCTATTTAAAACCTTATAAAAAATACGAATTGGCTCTAATATCATTTACATACCTTGATTCACATGCTGAACAAGGCAGAGATGACAGTTATGGAAATTTACCCCTAACTCCACCATCTTCACCTCCTCTCACAACCAACAGTTCTTCTGGTTATATTCCAACACCTATTCCCACCCCTACCAATACTGGTACAAATTCACAAGGCGCAATCAATACAAATAATACCACTAACACTGACACCAACACTGGTACAAATTCTCAAGGAAGAAATCCACCTCCTCCTCCTCCAATAAATACAAATAGTACCAACAACTCTGATACAAATTCTCAAGGAAGAAATCCACCTCCTCCTCCTCCAATAAATACAAATAATACCAACACAGGTACAAATTCTCAAGGAAGAAATCCACCTCCTCCTCCTCCAATAAATACAAATAATAATGCTCCTCCTCCCCCAATAAATACAAATTCTCAAGGAAGAAATGCTCCTCTCATCACTACTGCTAATGGTACAAATGTAAATAATACACCTACATTTACATCAAATAATAACCCTGCTCCACTTCCACCATCACAATCTCTACTAAAAAAAACTGTCTATCAAAGCACAGTTGAAAAAGTTGAAGAATATGCGCCTATTATCAATACTAAATCAATAAAAAATTCTAACAACTCCCAAAAAACAAAAACAGAAGAAGAAGATGAGTGTGCTGGTAAGGAAATAAAAATTGATGCAGAGGGTCGAGAATACTGTGAACTTCCTGAAAAACGAACTAAACGTCAAGTACCTACAGGTCTTCCTACATCATCAACTCAGTCCTCTGAAAATAGGGTCAACATGGAAACTATATATATAAGGTGTGATTTGATTTCTCCTCATTGTTGTTATAGAAATGAAAAGTCTACCAACATACTCTACTCCTTTGTTTTTAATTCACATCCTACATCACATCCTGTACGCATAGTCAAAGAAGAACCTAGATACCCAATTTACCTTCCTTTAGCGTCAAATTACGAAAATACAGACAGGGAAAAAATTATTCAGCGATTCAGTCTCACAATAACTCACTACCATCCAACAGATACAGTTCGTGATTTTGGTTATTTCACCATTGTACTTCATTTACGTGAAATTTCAAAATTTCTCTCATGATTGTATATAATAATAAAACTCATATTAACCAAGAGCAACAGCAGCCTACAGTGAGATCTTCATTGAAAAAAATTAATAAAATTAAAGTGCCTGCTGTTTCTAAACGTGGTCGTCATCCTCGTAGCTATCAAACACCTTCTCAATCAACAAAACCAAAAAAATTATCTCAAGTCAACTTGAAATTTTTGAAATCACTTGGAATAAAACCTCGATCTCGTCATAATTAATCACATATTTACCACACTAAATCAAAAAAAAATGACAAGTAAGCATATTAATGATATTTTACAACCAACTCAATTTGATAATTCAATTGAGCAATGGGAATATATTACATACAAACCATTTTCTCCAAGCATGACATATGGAGATGAAATACGAATTTCTATCAATAGTAAAGATGTTATATCCATACCTCATCGTTCATACCTATACATTGCTGGCCGAATTGAAAGAAATAACAGCACTACATATGTCCATCAAATGCCCTATAATGCACTAATGAATTTATTTAATAGCATTTCCTACGAACTGAATGGACATGTTATCGATCGCACACTCAACCCAGGTGTTACCACTACTATAAAATCTTACCTAACGAAATCATATTCAAACGCAAAATATTTAGAATCTTGTGGATTTCAACATAGTACAACTCCATACAATTCATATAAGGCTAGCAGTAGTGGCTACTTTCAAGTTTATATCCCTTTTTACATGTTGATGGGATTTGGTGAAGATTACAAAAATCCAATAATTAATTCAGTACAAGATTTGATTTTAATTCGTTCTAGAGATGATAGTAACGTATTTATTCATACTGGAGCTGCAGCTGATGCTGCTAATACTCACATAACCTATGTGAATCCTACTATTTCGCTAGCTGAAATTTCATGGAAAGTACCAATTTTAAAATACTCAGACTTCACTCGTATAAAACTACTCAATATAATTAAAGAAAATCGACCAATTGAAATTCAATTTCGAACTTGGGATCTTTTTGAATACCCCACACTACCTCAAAGTACCTCAGTAAGTTGGACTATTAAAACCACTCATTCTCTATTAAAACCAAGATATGTAGTAGTTGTTTTTCAAACAAATCGTCGAAACAGTTATTCTGCTAACCCTTCAATATTAGATCCAATTGGGTTGCAAACCATCAGACTATCTTTAAATGATCAACTTTATCCTTATGAAGCTCCAAATTTGAATTATACATACAACTTACGTGAATTACTCTATCAAATGTTTGCAGAATTTCAAGTTTCTTATTATGAAAAACCTTACCCAGAAACTTATTTTTCCTCCAATGATTTCTTTGATGGTACTTATCCAATTCCAATGGTGGTGTTTAATTGTTCCAAGCAAAAAGATACTATTGAAGCTAGTGGCATAGCTCCAATGAATATTCGTCTAGATTTTACTTGTAATGCCAACATACCAGCAAATACAGTTGCTTACTGTATGATCATTTATGATCGTCTGTTCTCCTATAATTCACTTCACACTTCTAATGTAAAACAAATATTGTAAATATTGTGAATAAAATACACGTTTTTTTTTTTTAAGTTTATTTTTTTCTTACAACACAACTTAATGTAAATTTCTTACATTCTTGATATATATATATACACTTTTCCTATTTCCTAATGAAAAATTGCACTATTTTCTAAAAAAAAAAAAACTTATAATTATTCAATTCAAATTAATTTAAAAAAAAAAAAATGAAAAAATAAAATCAAGCATTAGCCATGAATGCACTTTCACCTTCACCTGAACCACCAGCTCCATTGTCATTATTACGATACTTAATAAGCAATCTCTGTATCGCATTTGAAATATCATCATCTTCGTAATCTGAATCTCTAGTAATTTTTATCATGATGTTGATTGGGAGCCCTGTTTTTTGTGTGATCAGATTTGTCAATTTATCTGCACTAATCATAAATGGAAATCCTAGAACCATTGTTCTAGTATCATGATTCTAAAAAATAAAATAAAAAAACACTGTTGAAAAATTGATTCCTAGGTAGATACTTAAAATCTAAATATTACTCAAAAATGAAAATTTTATTCAAAATCAAAGGGAAAAAAATAATTCATCATTTTTTTAAAAATGAAATTGTTTAGGTACTTACTGTTTCTTGTACTTTTACTCCAGCATATTCTCGAAATATGGACAGCTTAAGTATTTCATTCAAATCTTCCATGCTTAGTCGGGAATCGATCATTCTTATTCTGATGAAACAAGCAGTGAATTTTTTTGAATTATCAGAAGTCATCTTAAATAATATTAATTTTTGTACTTGAACAAAAAAATAAAAAAAAAATGAATTGAAAATTTCAGTAAGTAGTTTTATAAGAAAGAATAAAAACACTGCAATGAGCACGAAAATGTGATATTAACAACTGAAAACTGTACAATGTATGATGTGCAACATTGTATACCAGTGTACAGTACAGTACAGTTTTCATCTCCTACCTTCTCTTTTAATTTTTCACTTTTTTTTTATTACCTGTACAATAATTATCAACTTGTAATAAAAAAAAAACTGACTCAATAAAAATATAAATTTTTATTACAATATTTTATTAACTTACATCTTTGTAATTAAGTAAGTAGATTGGTAGGTATAATTATTTGTACATCATTGTCATAAAGATTAAAAAGAGTCATTAATCAACGTCCACTTTTCATATGGTGAAAATTTAATGTTACCTTTATACCAATAACTATCTAGACCTAAATCTTCGGCTGTGTATTGTAAATCATTGTCTTCCTCACAACTACTACTGTTTCCTTCTTGATCATCTTCAGATACAAATGATGCAGGTAAATTCATGAATTTCAAAATAATATTGTCTGTTAAAATTGTTCGTCCCCTTAAATTATATCGATTCATAAACTTAGTATTTTCATGTTGATTTCTACACATTAGGAAATTTCTCATTTTTCTTGTCATGCAAGTTTGACCAACACGAAAATGATTCGAGGTATTTATAAAATTCTGTAAACGTTTGCGTACTTTTCGGGAAACCTTCTTTGGATCATATGGTACAAAAAAACTCCATGTTTCTCTTTCCCATTCGTTCCATTCAATAATTTCCATGTATAAAATATGATCATTTTTAAACAAATGATGTACAGATGTCATTTTACAGAATGAAAAAACTCTTGAAAAATATTTAAACCACTTCACAATGCTATACTAGTCATAAAAAAAAACAAATTGTAATAAATGACCATACACAAGCATGTCCACAAATGAACTAACTGAATACAATGTATTTTTATATTATCAAAATATTGCTACTCAAAAATATTATATCTGGTTTTCATCCTTCTCTTCCTCCTCCTCCACCTCTTCCTCTTCAACACTTTTCAATATGTAATTAATACAGTTTATCAAATATTCCATTACAGACTGTTCTCCACCAATGACAGTTTTAGAAAAACATTGATCTTCACCGACAAATAAACTATTGAATACATCAACATTCATTTTCTGACCTGTTTCATTTAATAAATTAATTACCCATTCCCTTTCTTCAGAAAATTACAATTTTTGCAATTTTGGATCTATCCATTCATTTTTAAACATATTAAAAAATTCAGTACTGGGTAAAATTTTTACATGTACATCTATACAATCATCATAATCAAATTTAGGTAATTGAAATAAAATATCTATTGTTTCTTTTTTCAATTGATCAACATAAGCATATTGAAGACAATCACAACTAGCATTTGTTAAATAATCTTTCACAAATATATATAATATTTCACGATCATATTTTTTCAAAATATCATTTTTGAAATTTTCAATTTCATGCAAAGTTTCTTGCAAATTTTCACTATTAACATTAATTAATTTCAAAGTGAAATTATCAGTTCCCATTATTGAATTTAAAACAACAAGAACAAAAAATTCACAATTGTTGAAAAAACACAACTGCACTGTTCACTGTACCTAATTGGTATACAACTAATAACTGCTCTTGAAAAAAAATAATAATAATTTCCCCCCACCAACGATGTGAAAAAGAATTTTCTCCTTCCATCAATTAATGGAAAAAAAATTACAATTGTCATCTTGAATAAAAAATAAAAAAATAAAAAAAATAAAAAAATCAACTACCAAAGCACTCTCTATGTGGCGGAAAATGGAAGCACTACAAAACAGCTGACTGGTTGTTGCTGTGTGCTTACTACACTGCCTGCTGCTGGAACGCGCTCTATGTGGCACGTTTTGGAACCAGCAGCAGCACACAGAACTGGTTGTTGGTTGGATGGAGTGCGCATGACGTCATAACACAGTTTTTATTTTTTATTAGTACACTGAAACGGAGCTAGCTTGACTCGGATAGCCTCAAAACTGAGTTCGAGCCTCAAACGGAAGGGTCAAAAATACCCTTGGCCCCCTGAGGGATGCGTGGACGTTGTTTTGTATACTACTCACCTCAATTCATTTCAATTATACTTAGGGAACCTCGATCAGAAACGAATCTATCACATAACCTTTTGTCTGAACTTTAGTACATATAAATGTGATACAACTTTTCATTGGCCCAAGCACACATGATCACTTTAAGATCTTTTGTAGTTGTTCCACCACAGCCTTTTTTTACTGCAGTAGATGACGTCAGACGTCATTACTCCAGCTCATTTCATTTGTAATCGAAGTAACATTTCAGTCGACATTGATTGGGTGTTGTTAATACAAGATCTGAATTATCCAACATTTGGAATTCTAGTAAAAAAAAAGTGCTACAGTCGTTTTGGAACGTGTGGTAAAAAGATTATTCATTGAATTTACGTTAAAAGGACGATTTGACGCAGAGAAATGCTGTTTGTTGTAATCAACAGTGTTTTGTAAAAAGTACCATCTGTCAAGAATTTTTCACTCAGGGCAAAATCGCTTTAACAACCAGAATTGAAAAGGTTGAAAGGGCCAAACTGTCTCAGGGCGTCAGGGCCGAACTGAATGATGCAGTTTGGCCCTTTCAATTGCCCTAAATGAAAAAATCTTGAAAAATGCAGATTGGCTCTTTTTACAAAAAACAGTCGGTACCTATATGAAGAAGGTGACTCACTCGGTGTTATTGATCAACTTAATGTTGAGGAAAATGAGAATATTTGTTCAGCCAATGTTAGAATTAAAACCGGTATTAATTATTAGATCCATTAAAAGGTTGTATCCGGCACTTAGAAATTGATTGAAGTAAATTTTGCCTCTTGTAAGGAATGTTGCGAATTGCGAATAAATAAAAACTAAAAAATATTCAATTCGCTGGTTATATTTGGTTACTTGTAAGTTAAAATGTTCTTACAAGGGAAGCCCCCCACATGAGAATCTCCGATTTGAATGAAACTTGGACTGTTGGAAAGAAGACCTCAAAAAACACCCATCCCCCAATTTTCAGCTGCTCAAGTTGATTTTTCGATTTTTGGCGAATTTTTGAAGTTTTGTGTACACAGGAAAAGCTGTTCAACTCACAAAATGGGAAAAAACTACAAATATCCATCTCTCCCGCGTATCAACTTCCGGAGCTCAAGTTTGGGCCAAAGGTAGTCTTTTAGATACCTGATCGACTCATACCACCATTGGCCGGATCCGGCCTTCCGGTCAGAAAACAGAATTTTTTAATTTTTTTTCTCATATTTTCGGCGAATTCGAAAAATGACCGTTTCTCCCCACCACATGAATTTAAGCAGCTAAAATTTTGGCCGAAGGTTTTCTGCTTGATACCTAACCGATTAATACTACCATTGGCTGGATCTGGAATTTACATCAGAAAGCACATTTTTGTCCATCTGGTTTATTTTATGCTATAGTCATTGGAAAAATTGAAAAACCTGTTAAAGCAGCTCATCTAATGCACTTCCAGGGCTCAAATTTTGGTCAAACGATCTGTGCTAGATACCAAATCAACCCATGCTACCATTGGCCGGATCCGGACTTCCGGTCAGAAAACAGAATGTTTTACTTTTTTTCTCATATTTTCGGCGAATTTGAAAAATGGCCGTTTCTCCACACCACATGAATTTGAGCAGCTAAAATTTTGGCCGAAGGGTTTATGATTGATATCTAATCGAATAACACTACCGTCGGCCGGATCTGGAATTTATTGGGGGATGGGTGTTTTTTGAGGTCCTCTTTCCAACAGTCCAAGTTTCATTCAAATCTGAGATTTTCATGTGGGGGGGGGGGGTTTCCCTTGTTAGTAAGTATGTATGTATTTTTCTGTTACATAATTATTTTTGGCCATTGTGACTTTCTTTCTAAATGAACTCAAATTATTGTTTTGGTTAAATAAGTTATTCCACAGTAATTGATGAAATGAACAACTCAATTATGTATGTACTTACATATAATAATTTAAACTAGATATTTTAATTTTCTTACAGATTTACTCAGATTTAAACTTATTTTTTCCTACCCCCACCCCTCCCTTGAAAAAGGCAGAGCATTTGATTCTACAAAGTACAACATGGATGTCGAGCGATGTAACTGTTCGACTCTGAAATCAAATTTGACCCCCCCCCGCCACCAATTTTACAAAATATGAACACGATATGTTTCAAAATCTAGAGTTTTTGGGATACTGAAATTTTTTTTTTTTTTGGGTGTTTATAATTACACTGATTCTGATTCTGGAAACCACTCGACTTTAAGCTAAAATATCAAAAATTTATAAAAGATGTTCATAGTCCAAGCTCTTCCAAAAACTAACCTTTTGTTGTAATACAGCAGCGATTATCTTATACCATTTTCTCATCAACACAGCCCCAAAAAGCATTCTCCTAGTTCGATCCTCAGATACAGAAAATTCTCGTTCGAATTCTCGTCGTCATAATACCCAATTTTCGCAGTAGCTAAACAACGACACACATACCTAAAAAAAAAAACACACATCTACGCAGGTACGTTCATATACCAACCGAATATTTCGTAAAAGGAGACAAACTCCGGGCAGTATAGTATTTATTCAACTGGCCTGTCAAACAGTGAAAATCCAATCTACACACACGTACGAGTACCTGCCGAGTAAAATTTTGAAGCTAGAACCGTACCTATCGAAGATACGCATTTGACAAAATACCAGTAATCGATACGGATCACGCTTGATGATTCGAAATGAATATTTTTCGCGGCTGTGGTGGACGCAGCAGCTGCAAAGCTGGCGATTCCGAACTTCGTAAATTACTCGTGTACGCGATTTTCTTCTCTTTGTTTGCTCAAGTTTATGTGAGTATTCAAATTGAACTACTGCCAATCCAATAATTATTCGTATAGTGTTTCGAAAAGTTCACTTTTTTTTGGGGTACAAAATATGATGGTGCTTTTTTAATTTGCAGACAGTGGTCATCGAATGGGGTCTGACATCTCTGAATGAACTCAACAAAAACAGAAACAATTGGTACACTCCGCAAGGAGGAAACTCGGCTAATATTGACCTTTCGAGAGGGGTAAGTCATTGTCTACTCGTGTCAGCTTATTATTTTCTTTGCTCATAAAAAAATGCAACGCTTTTGTTTAATACTTCTCAGGGACAAGTAGCTTTTGTACCAGCATTTGGTGGAGGTTACGGAGGTTACGGAGGCTACGGAGGCTATGGACTTTACAATCGAGCCTATCCTCAAGGTGAAATAAACCTAATCCTACCCAAATCCAAAGACACTTCTTCCGAAGAACACGACCACAAAAGAAAACGTCATCATTCCGATGACGACTCCGATTACGAACCAAAACGCCACCATGCAGAAGAACCCGAACACCACCCTCAACATCACGAATCGGCTAAAGAAAAGCTCAACAATGAACACGCCGAACAAGCTGAAATTTCAGTTCAAATGGCTGAGTCGTTAGGTCGAATGATCGACTTCAAGAAATCGCAAATCGGTTCACATGTCGAAATGAGGGATAAAGAGCTAAGTCGAGGAAATGAAGACGCGGCCAGAAAGGAGCAGGCGATTATCGATATTTACCAAGACCAGATTAAGTACCTGGAAGGCATACAGAAGGCCGAAGAAGCTATAGCTGCTGGCGAAGCTGAGATGTACTACGATAACGATGGTGCTGGAAAGAAACACGGTCATCACGATAAAGGACATGGGCATCATCCTGATCACGAAAGTCACAAGTCGCATGACGCAGATGAACCAAGGCACCACGGCGGCGACGATGATGACGAAGAGCCCAGACATCATGGCGATGATGAAGATGAAGATGAAGAACCCCGACATGGTCATCACAAAGATGAGGATGAGGATGGTGATGATGATGATGAAGAACGTGGACGTGATCATGATAATGGTGAAGACGAGCATGAAGGTCCTGAAGAACATGATGGCAATGGCGAAGGACACAACAACCAAGGAAACCATCACGAAGGAGGAGAACATCAAGGACACCATCAACAAGGTGAAGGACACCACGGTGGCAACGACGACGAAGACGAGTTCCACGACGCCACAGAAAAATTCGACGAAGACCAAGAAGGCAAACACAAACTTGATAAGAGATCCCCCTTCGTATCTTCCTTCTTCCCCTCCTTAGATGCTACCACAGCTGAAGCAAACGCCAAAGCAGACGCGCTGGCTACTGACGTCAAATCCCAAGCCGACTCTGCAGTCACTTCTACTACACCTTCATCGACAACCCAAGTCTCAGCCACAGCTGATGCAACCGCATCAGGAGGCTCTGCTCCATACGCATCATCAACCGCATCAGCTACAACTACCACTGCTCCTTCGGTAGTAGATCCAAATGCGAACTCCAACAGCTGGTTTTCATGGTTTGGTTCATCCAACAATCCCAATTATTCTCCATACACCCTGTTGAAATATTTATCGCCTGTGGATACATCTCCGGATAGTCTGATGAGCATGTTCAACGTCTTCTCGGATCCGTCCAATAGTTCGTATCTCTCGAACGCTTCGACTCTGTTGAGGATCGTCATGTTTTTCATGCCTGGTACTGGGATCGTCGATCAGGTCTATTTTACCATGGCCTTGTCTAAGATCATGTGGGAGGCTGCGACTATGTATTACGATGGATATGGTACGACTGAGATCGCTGTCGTTGTGCTGGGTGAGATGTTCGAAGCTTCCTATCTCGTAAGTAACTTCTTCAGCGAAGATGATAAATTGATACGAGTAGTTATTTTAACGATTTTTTCGAAAATTTGAATTTTCAACGGAAGGGAGAGGAGTAGGTAGGCTTCTGAATTTTCCCCCGAGATCCGTCAATTTTTTTAGAGGGGGGAGGGGGAGAAGTTGAAATTTAACTCACCCGAGAAGCAAACTACAGAAAAATCGATCTCTGATTTTGTTTTAAAAATTTTTAACTGTTTAAATTTTGAAAAATCGTTTCCCCTTTAAAATGAAAATTTTCATTATTTTTTGATTTTTTTTTTAAACTTACTTATCCTATAAATTTTTTCACTGATATTGAAATTTGAATTTTTGCTCTCAAATTTTAACCATTTTAAATTTTGAAAAATCTTTTTCCCGTTTAAAATGTAAATTTTCATTCTTTTTTGATTTTTTTTTCAAACTTATCCTTTTCACTGATATCAAAATTTGAATTTTGGCTCCCAAATTCCAACTTTTTAAATTTTGAAAAATCTTTTCCCCCTTCAAAATGAAAATTTTCATTCTTTTTTGATTTTTTTTCAAACTTATCCTCCAAATTTTTTTTTACTGATTTCAAAATTTCAATTTTAGCTCCCTGAAAGTGAAATTTTTTGCCACATAAAATTAGATACGTTCATTTTGTTTCAATTTATCATTGATATACTCGACCAAACAGACTAATTTTCTCATTTGTAATAGAGTCGTCGAGGAGAAGATTCCATCATCAGCCAAAAGATCCTTACTCCAGTAAGTATTTGTAAACAAATAAGCAATAAACCCTACTCAAATCATTCAATTTACTGACTCAAAAAAATCCATTCTCTTTTCTTAAACTTATCAAGGGTGATACGATCAACATAGAAGGAATGGACCCTCCTGTTTTTTTGAAATACGTTAAAAACATGACGTATCCCAAATTGAAGGAAGAACAGGAAGAGAAACTAGAAAAGGATATCGATAACTTGGTGGCCATCACGTACCCCAATATTTCGTCCGAGTTGAAAACCACATTTACTGCAGGCCTGAAAGATACTCTCAAATTTTTGTCCCTTTTCGTAAGTACAATATTTCCCCTTATGATCCCACCTCTTCAACTATTCCCCTATTTTATGAATTTTATAACTATTTCAGAATGTCCAAGGAGACTTGCACGTGGAAGGCGTGGACGTTAATTTTTCCAGTGTTTATAAAAATATGCACTCTGCTTTCGACGACTCGCCCATAGAGAAAATCAAGAAAACTATTCTCAGTGCTATAGACGCGGTGAAATCTAATTTTAATTGATTTTTGACCATTTACAGAATTAATAATTTATTTCGAGTAAATATACTTCGTTTACTTTTTGATTTTTAGAATTTCTGATACATACAGACAGGTAAATAGATCCAAGTACAGTTGGAATTTATAAGTTCTCTAAATCGCCTTTTCTCCATTCAATTCATACGATACTTCAATCAAAACGAAAACCAAAAGTGTACTTTGAAAGTCCAACGCAAGCTGTAGAGAGCGCTCTCTAAGCTCAGAAGCAGCTATTACGTAACAGATGTTCAAATAAGAGAGCTTATTTTCGTACATCAAGGTATAAATATTTTTATGGCACCAATGTCAAGGTAAATTTTAACCCAGCACAAGTGATACAAGCTCGTATCTAAGTACATACAGTATTTTGATACTCGATTCGAAAAACAATCGACAAACTCGAAAAGGTAATCGAATTAGAGCATTGGAAATCAAATTATCTTAGAAGTATGCCATCTGCTTTGGAGTAGAAAATTCTCTACATTTGCGGCTCGCTGCTTTCATATTTTGAAATGAAATTAAATCACTAGATCTATTCACGTGGAAGCTAATTTATCGCGGTTGTCTCATTCTCGGTTTTTATTTAGAGCTACCATGTAAATAAAATTCGTAATAGTCGACGCGGTGATATTTATACAAGTGTTTCGAGACATGAAATCAATTTTCGTCACATCGTGGTCATATTTTCTGTACAAGCGTCACATGCAATACATAAGTACGTACATAATTTAAAAATTGGTTGGAAATATTTTCACTCACCACAAGCTCTAGGATTTTTCAAGAATCAGCACAAACACAGTTTTCCACCTGTAAAAATATCACAAAAATAGGTATAAGTTGAACGCGTAGCAAAATTGAAATACAACGTAAGCCTCATTTTTACACGTATATTTAATGGTAATTGAAAAACATAAAATTGTAAAATAATTGAAAAGTTTACCAGTCGTTTTTCAATGAAACCGTTTATAATCAGTAATTGAAATATTTCTGTGATTTTTCATTGAAAAGTTGAAATATTTCAACTTTTCAATTAAGTACATACTTTTGATAGTTTTTCAATTACCATAAAGAAGCTTTTAAAAGTAGGTAGTCAATTCAATGAACAAATTCGTAAACAAATATTACACATCGATGATATTTTTTTTAAACAGTTTTTCAGATTTGACAAACCGTGTGTAAATGTAGAGAGGGGAGGCTAAAAAACCAATTATGAGGCTACTTTGGAGAAAATATTCATTTTTACTCGTCATAAATTTATAGGCTTTGTTATTAGGAAATATCGTTTTGTCCAATTATATTTTTCAACATTTCCAACAGTTATCTAGAAAAGGACCCTCAAAAAAATATTTTTTTCCACATTTTGTACCAAAATTGATGCTCGGAACACGAATACAATTGAAGCAGGTATCTAGGTAAGTGACATAATTACAGAAACTACGTTGGTTTTACAAAACTATAACTGAACTGAATACCTTGTCATTCGATGCTTTTTACATTACTCAATACTCATGCAATATTCCCCTCCGAATATTTTAGAAAATTCAAAGGATATCACCCAATCAAGAATTTTTTTGAATTCCATGAAAAAGCAATCGAGAGATTATCCACAAACAATAAACATAACACTTGAAAAATTTCGTGAACTATGTTTGATTTTTAAATTTTTGGCGAATTTTTGACAATTTAAAATCCTTTTGTTTCGAAGAAACAAAATATCAAAATTTGATGGAATTGAGGAACAAAGCTGAAAATAAGTTTAAACATTAAAAAGACAATAATTTATGGTGGGGGGAGTCAAGTCAAAACTTATCTAATAATTGTACTAAGTTATATAGACGAATAGAATGGAAAATTTTCAAGTTTCAAAAATGAAAAAAGTAGGATTTTATAGAACTTTCAACAGGAAATTGAAATTCTAACTTTTTCGGTTTGATGGAGGAGGGGGAATGGAAAAGAACTCAGTTGGTTCAAAATTTCATCTAGTCAAAATTTTTCAAGTTTTAAAAAGAACAGATAAATGAAAAAAATCAAAATTCTGACATAAGAAGAGAAAGCATACAATTTTTTGAAGTTCTATTTAAAACATAGAAAACATCAGAACTTTTTTCAGGATTTTCTTCAAAAGTTTCAGATTTTTGGAGAGAGCGGGGCTTATGAATTTTTTCAGACCATTTTTCTATTATTTTTAAATAGGTACCTACCTACTTAATATTTTTTTTCTCAAAAAAATTGGAAAATAATGATGACAAATTCAAAATTCTGAATGAAGAAAAATTTGATTTAAGACATAGAAAACATCAGGAATTTCGGTAGGGTTTTTTCCGGATGTTGCAACTTTTTGGAGAAAAAGAAGTGGGTTAGAATTTTTCCAGACCATTTTTAATTTTTTTTTTTTTTTTTTTTTGAAGAGGAATCAATTGTTTTAATGTTTTGATGATGTTTTTTGGGCAAGGAGGAGGGGAGGGCGTGAAACGAAATTACAATTTTTCATTTCAAAAAAAAAAAGAGAAGAACAAAAATGAATGGGTGATTTTAAAACGGGAATAAAAAAATGAAATAAAAAACAGAAACTAAAAGCAGAACTTTTTGCCAATTTTGGGCAATTAAGGTGTCTGATAAAATTTGATAACTAAAAATAACGACCCCAGAAGGATCTGTTGGAAGGACATTTTCAAAATTAAAAGTGTACGAATACCTCCCCCCTTCTCCTTCATTTTCACAAAATTGTCGGGAAAAAATCTTCAAAAATTCATAATTATTAAAAGAAACAAAAAAATAATCAAGAAAATACATCAAACTATGGGCATAATCAATTGGTTTACATTAACAAAATATTCAATTTTTTGCTATTATGTATATTGACATTATATTTTGACGTTCAAAAAAATGAAAAATTACAGTTTTCATTTTTCGCTCAATTTTGATTAAATGATAGAATTATTTGAAAATTCGGAAAGAAGGACCTTCGAGGAGAAAGAGTGACTTTTTCCTGATTTTTTTTTTTTTTGAAAAGAAGACCCATATACAAAAAGACAAAAAGGACTGTTAGACACCCAGACTTTTTATACATTTTATGAAAGAAAAACAAACGTTTTTGGCGTTTTTGGTAAGAAATCAGGAAGGGAGCACTGAGCAGGATAAGCAAGGCAGAGAGACTTCCCGAAAGTTGAGTTTTAACATTGACAGGTCAACTTTTCACAATAAGCACAAAAGTTGAAAGCCATCGAATAAAACTCCAACAAAATGAAAACCCTTTTTATAATCTTTTATAAATAAAATTCATTTTCAAAATGAGATTTCAACACCTTTGAGCAGTATTTGAGTTTCTAAATTCTGATCAAAATCCAAACAAATTTCAATGACTGGAAAGGTATTGATTGTTGCTATCTAATTTGAAAACACTGAGTTTAAATAGGTAGTAGTTTATTTTTACGATTCAAATTTTAGGGTAGGTCGTCTTTGACTTTTTTTTTTTTAGTTGAAAAAATTGCGAGGTGATGTCAAAAGAAAATGAGGAAAATTTATCGTCTCTTACTCGAAACTATTTTCATGTACAGGGGCTTCGTAATTTACAATTTTTGGAAAAATATAAAAAGTATTTCAAAACATTATTTCATGACGATGGTTGATTTCACAGTTTTATATGCAATTTTCCCACATACTCAGAGAATCACTTCTTTTTCAAAATATTCTGAATGCATGGAGACTCGAATTTGAGAGTTTGAAGCCCAAAATTTCTGCCACAATCTAACAACTTTTTTTCGTAACTTTCCTTCAACTTTTCAAACAACGAATTTGAGATTTTTGAAGGTAGTGAGTTCGAATATTCCCTTTGTTTTTTTCAAAATGACCTCCTGAGTCCCACCATTTTCTCTTTTCTATTTTGAAAAAAAAAAAAAAAAGAAACATTCAAAAAATTAGGAACTCATCAACTGATGTTGATTGTTACTCCACCACCCCCCCCCCCCATTTTGAGAAAAAAATATGAAAAATTACAAAAACACCATTTGACACGATAATATCCCATACTTAGTTTTGAAGCAGCGATCTTTGATTTTTCGTGAGAACTGACCAGTGTGCCAATTTCAAAATACTTAATCGAAAATTCGTATGTAAAAAACCTATAAATGAAATTCAGCATCTAAAATCTTGCCTCTGTAATACATTTTGAAATGCTTTTCCAAATTTTTCTCCATTTGATCTAAGAATATAATATCTATTTCAATATCTCCTTCAATAGGACAACAAAACACATCTTCTCGCATTATTCGCACCCACTTCACCCTCACCATTGCTTTCCCTTCTCAATATAAGCTAATCTTGCACGGTTTACAAAACAAACAAGATTAGAGTCAACCGCCGATAATTAGCATTTTGACGTTTCGCGCATCGCTTCGCTACCACACCACATTACAAAATCTCGTCGAGAATTTCCATCTGTCCCCTATAACAAATCATCTTCTCTATTCTATGATAATACTTTCTGCTCGTATGGACAACAATACATATAAGACGTAAAAACTGGGCGTAACACTTGGCACATTCGCTCTCAGCCACAGACACAAAAACGTCTAAAAGCTAGTGAAACCTTGTAATGCGAATTCAATTTGTGCGCAATTCGCTCTTAATACAATTTGTCATCTTTTCGAGGGACACTGGAACAAGGAAAAAAAAATACTAAATTGTCCCAATGGACTACGTCATACATAGATACTCGTACTACACAAAAAGAGAACATAGTCACACTACAAAAATATCAAATTGCATGCGATTCCAAAAGGGTGGAAAAGGATTGGAGGAGGAGAAGGAAGCAGGAGTCAAAATGCTGGACATCTTTAATACATATGTATAGTACTCCGCATCGTAAAAGGTTGAGCATTGTGGTCTATGGAGCTATAAAAAGAGACACCGAGAGTAAGAGAAAACAACCCCCGGCTACGTAATTTTTTTAAAAGCTAATAAACTAAAAAACTTTTTAACGGTGTTGCAAAAGTTGCGGAAAAATATTCGTGTTTTATAATTGCTACTTTATTCGTGTATTTTTTTCTACTCTCATTCGACGAGATGGTTAATTCATTCGGGTTATAGGTATAGTCTTTTCTCTGTTTCTCCACTTTTAGCCTCTGTCCCTCTCATTCTCTCTGTCGACAATGTCGTCGTCGTCGTAGTTGTTGTAGTAGTTGGTATCGCCGCAACAAGGGATTTTTTTTTTTTCGTAATATGACGGTGAGAACTTCAAACAACTGGAACATTCGCCTTTTTATCATAATAACATAATCGAGTCGTCATAGCGGAAAATTAATTTTTTTATAATTCTTTCGTCTAGGGGGGTTGTTTCTTTCTGCGATATTTACCTACTACAACATCCTCCCAAGTACGTATATCATCTGGGTAAACTTTTTCCATGTAGTCGACGAATCAGCTTATTAGCTCGTTTGTCGCGATTAATAACGAATTAAAACAGAACCAACGTTTTGAAAAATTTAATTTGCTAGATTGCTCTCTGAATCCTTTCAGTCCTTCTTCCCTTTTCCCTTCTCCATTTCCAAACACATTTAAATCGATACCTTTACAATACGAAACGATATCGGTACCTTTTTCTATAGTCTTTCAGCATCTATATCCTCGTGCCCTTCTCTCTATTCGGCGTTAAGTTCATATTCAGCCGAAAACTTTTGGCCAACGAATCGTGCCACGAATTACAAATAAACACGTCGACCACACGATTACCTCTTTTTCTAAATCTCTCCTTAATTCGCCACATAATTCCATTTTAAAGCATCGTAGGGTGGAAAACAGCGAAAAAAAAACTTTTAATCTGTTCTTTGCCAAGTTTAGTAAAACAATAAGCAAGTCCAGAATAAGACCTCCTTTGCCCTTACTAATCGCTCGTTTCAAATCCCTCTAACACTATCTGTGAATTTTTTTGCACCTTTTCGAGACCCCCTTCTCCCTCCTTCCCTCTTTTAAACTGCGTCTACAGCAGTTTTCGCAGCACTACCACTAACAAATGTGGTATCTGGGAACTGAGACGAGAGATAGAAACTGTTAAGGAAACGTGTCCGAGTAAGTTGTATTAATTTCCATAAGTTCGCTGGCGTCGACGACGTCGTTGGGGTCGGTGCAGTGGTGGTAACATGATGGCGAATTTTCGTACACAACCAACCAGATCTTCGTATCCTTCTGTTTGACCACAAGAAGAGCGAATGCGAGTCGAAGGGAAAAGGTGAAGGGTGGACAAGTAGAAGCACGAGTCGAGTCGACCAAGGAGGAGTAAAAGTTCATTAATTAAAATTTACGCTTTTGTTGAAATATAATAATCTGCGAAATAAGAAAAAGGGGAAATGGTCATCTGAGTATCTCTCGAGTTTTAAGCGCGTATTATTCACGCTCTGTTTGGTCGTGTCAAGCTGCGGTTAAGGTTTAAAGAGAAAACTCGTTTACCGAGTAACCCTGATTTCAGGGCTTGGTAAAATGTGTTCGTTTTATGTTTGAGAAATGTCATTTGATATTGCGCTTGAGGAAGAAGTAAGAAGTGTTTTTGTTTGGTAAAGAATACAGGGCTTTCAATCATTTTTTTTCCCAAAAAAAAGTAACTTCAGTAACCAAGAAAGCTCGAAAAAGTAACACCAAAAAAAGTGACATACGTAATATGGACAAAACATTTTCATTCAGAAAAAAACTACACAAATAAAAAACAAAATCTTTATTTTTAATGAAAAACTAAAAATGAAACTTGATAGCAACCTGTACGAGTACAATTATGCATGCATTGTATTGCCAGAAAAGTGGTACTTTTTCGCAATTTTTAACAAAAAATTTGAACTATTTTGTAACTGTTATGACCAGATTTTTATTGGCAATTTTGGGCGGCAAAGTGATCATTTTAGCGATTTCTGGCAAAAAGGGCGACTTTTGACAATTTTATCAGAAGAAGGAACTTTTTAGCAATTTTTGGTCAAAAAAAGTTTTTGAATTTCAATTTGAAAAAAAAGCAATTTTTAGCAATTTTTGAAAAAAAGCGAAACTTTGCAATTTTTTGTCAAAAAAGTCGACAATTTTGCAACTTTTTGGTAAAAAGCGAGCCGTTTTGGTATATTTTTGACAAAAAAGCTCAACTTTTCGAGAATTTACGAAACAGCGATAGAGAAGGTACCAATTTTTTCATCTTTGGCAAATTTTGACAATTGCAAAAATTGAGATTTTTAGGCATTTTTTGTTGGAAAATAATAGACTTTTTCGAATTTTTTACAAGAAACTACAATTTTTAGACAGAACCCAAGCTTTTGAGCAACTTTGAGAGAGACCGGACTTATCACGGTTTTTATCAAAAAGCGAAACCTCTAAATTTTAGCAAAAAGCAGAGCTGAAAAGGTAGTGTAAACCAAAGGTTTTAAACTGTGTCTGTCACAAACACTGGTTTTAAACAGTGTCCGTCACACACACTGGTTTTAAACAGTGTCTGTCACAAACACTGGTTTTGAACTGTGTCTGTCACAAACACTGCTTTTCAACAGTGTCTGTCACAAACACTGGTTTTAAACAGTGTCTGTCACAAACACTGGTTTTAAACAGTGTCAGTCACAAACACTACTTTTGAACTGTGTCTGTCACAAACACTGGTTTTAAACAGTGTCTGTCACAAACACTACTTTTGAACTGTGTCTGTCACAAACACTACTTTTGAACTGTGTCTGTCACACTCACGCTGGTTTTAAACAGTGTCTGTCATAAACACTGCTCTTCAACAGTGTCTGTCACAAACACTGGTTTTAAACAGTGTCTGTCACAAACACTGGTTTTGAACTGTGTCTGTCACAAACACTGCTTTTCAACAGTGTCTGCCACAAACACTGGTTTCAAACAGTGTCTGTCACAAACACTGGTTTTGAACTGTGTCTGTCACAAACGCTGGTTTTAAACAGTGTCTGTCACAAACACTGGTTTTAAACAGTGTCAGTCACAAACACTACTTTTGAACTGTGTCCGTCACAAACACTGGTTTTAAACAGTGTCTGTCACAAACACTACTTTTGAACTGTGTCTGTCACAAACACTGGTTTTAAACAGTGTCTGTCACAAACACTACTTTTGAACTGTGTCTGTCACAAACACTGGTTTTAAACAGTGTCTGTCATAAACACTAGTTTTGAACTGTGTCTGTCACAAACACTACTTTTGAACTGTGTCTGTCACACTCACGCTGGTTTTAAACAGGGTCTGTCATAAACACTGCTCTTCAACAGTGTCTGTCACAAACACTGGTTTCAAACAGTGTCTGTCACAAACACTGGTTTTGAACTGTGTCTGTCACAAACACTGGTTTTAAACAGTGTCTGTCACAAACACTGGTTTTAAACAGTGTCAGTCACAAACACTACTTTTGAACTGTGTCTGTCACAAACACTGGTTTTAAACAGTGTCTGTCACAAACACTACTTTTGAACTGTGTCTGTCACAAACACTGGTTTTAAACAGTGTCTGTCATAAACACTAGTTTTGAACTGTGTCTGTCACAAACACTACTTTTGAACTGTGTCTGTCACACTCACGCTGGTTTTAAACAGGGTCTGTCATAAACACTGCTCTTCAACAGTGTCTGTCACAAACACTGGTTTCAAACAGTGTCTGTCACAAACACTGGTTTTGAACTGTGTCTGTCACAAACACTGGTTTTAAACAGTGTCTGTCACAAACACTGGTTTTAAACAGTGTCAGTCACAAACACTACTTTTGAACTGTGTCTGTCACAAACACTGGTTTTAAACAGTGTCTGTCACAAACACTACTTTTGAACTGTGTCTGTCACAAACACTGGTTTTAAACAGTGTCTGTCATAAACACTAGTTTTGAACTGTGTCTGTCACAAACACTACTTTTGAACTGTGTCTGTCACAAACACTGGTTTTAAACAGTGTCTGTCACAAACACTACTTTTGAACTGTGTCTGTCACAAACACTGGTTTTAAACAGTGTCTGCCACAAACACTGGTTTCAAACAGTGTCTGTCACAAACACTACTTTTGAACTGTGTCTGTCACACTCACGCTGGTTTTAAACAGGGTCTGTCATAAACACTGCTCTTCAACAGTGTCTGTCACAAACACTGGTTTTAAACAGTGTCTGTCACAAACACTGGTTTTGAACTGTGTCTGTCACAAACACTGCTTTTCAACAGTGTCTGTCACAAACACTGGTTTCAAACAGTGTCTGTCACAAACACTGGTTTTGAACTGTGTCTGTCACAAACACTGGTTTTAAACAGTGTCTGTCACAAACACTGGTTTTAAACAGTGTCAGTCACAAACACTACTTTTGAACTGTGTCTGTCACAAACACTGGTTTTAAACAGTGTCTGTCATAAACACTAGTTTTGAACTGTGTCTGTCACAAACACTGCTTTTGAACTGTGTCTGTCACAAACACTGGTTTTGAACTGTGTCTGTCACAAACACTGCTTTTGAACTGTGTCTGTCACAAACACTGGTTTTGAACTGTGTCTGTCACAAACACTGGTTTTGAACAGTGTCTGTCACAATCACGGGTTTTAAACCCTGTGTGCCGGTCTATATACTTAGCTTTAAATAGTGTCTGTAACAAACACCGGTTTTAAACGGTGTCTCACTTTTTGACACAATTGTCAAAAGCTGTTAATTTTTGGACACAAAGTGTCATTTTTGCACAATTGTCAGAATGTGTCATTTTTTGAACCTATTGTGAAAAGTGTCAATTTTGGCACAATTGTCAAAAGGAGCAATTTTTGACACAATTGTGAAAATGTGTTAATTTTTGGCGCAATTGTCAAAAAGTGTTAATTTTGTGGCACAATTGCAAAAAAAGGTGTCAATTTCTGACTTAATTGTCAAAAACCACCAATTTTTGACACAATTGTCAAAAACTATCTATTTTTAGCACAATTGTCCAAAACTATCAATTTTGGCACAATTGTCAAAAGTGTCAATTTTTGGCACAATTGTTAAAAAGTGTCAATTTTTGGAAAAATTGTGAAACAGTCTTGTTCCTGCTAAGATTGCTCAAAAAATTATGCTTTTGGCAAAATTATCAAAAAATTTCTCTTTTTTTCAAAATTGTATGAGAGCCACTTTTTGCCGAGTTGACGAAAAATTGTAATGTTTTTTCGTCAAAATTTTCAAGAAAACGTTGTTTGATAAAATAGTCAACCTGTCGTAATTTTTGTCAAAGTTGCTAAGAAGTTTATACTTTATTTTTGAACAAAACATTCATAAAGCATTCATTAGCCTTGCCAGCCTAAAAAGTCCTCTTTTTTTCTAAGTATGCTACAACAAACGTACTTTTCTTTTACAAAATATCTTAAAAGCTTTTTTTTGTTAATTTTTATGTTTTCCTTCGCAAATTTTTATTCAAAAAAAAATTCCCACATTTACATACTACATTTTTTTTAGTTTTCTTCAAAAATCAGAGCCAAAATATGGAAAAATTGGATTTTTGAAAATTTTTAAAAAGTATCCAAGAGTTACTTTTAGTAACTTGAGTAACTTGATAACTCAAAAAGTAACCAAGTATAGGAGCCCTGAATGTCAAAAAACAAGGAAACTTTACAAAGGTAATCTATTAAATTTGATCAAAAGAGAAAAATTCTTGAGTTTTTTTTTATTCTTCTTGATATTTCTTGAGATTTGGAAGCAGTGTTGAGAATGCATGCAATCCGAATATGAAAAGCATAAAAAAATCTTAAAAATTGGCAACATTATGTACGGAGTTAGTTTACACTGAAACATAAAAACTTCACTAACAAAAAAAGCAAAGATGAGAAAAAATTGAAGTTCGCATAAGAAAAATAAACTTTAAGAATTGAAAAAAAGCGAGTAATTTTTAAAAAAAGAGAAAAATCTGGAATTATGAAGTGAATAACGTAGGTGAAATATCTAAAAAAATTTCGAATTCGGTTAAGAAATTAGTTAGTTTTGATTAAATATAAATGAACAATTTACTTCAAGACAACATATCAAGATTCAGTCAATTTTACCACAAAATCTCAGGCAATGAGGAATTTTGAAGATTTTTTCAAATTTTTGAAATATCAATGTCACCAAACAGTACTCTTTTGGGGGGGGGGGAGAGGAGGATGATGTTTAGAATGCAAAAAAGTTCACGCTTCACAGACAAATTTTTCATCTCCATCCCATTTATTTGCTTCGCCGCGCCATCTCACCTCCTTCTCATAAATCAAACTGGTGAAATTTCAGCAAAAACAACAACACTCAAGTTCTATTACGCGGTAATATTTCAATTTTTTTGATAGAATTTATTCGAAGACTGAAAAAACGGTCAATATGATTAGGGGAAAAAGTAGATACTTGAATGGACATCATTAATTTTTTGGTTAAAATTCGATCACTTTTTTTAGACCAAGAGGCGATAAGATTCAGAAACGGGCCTCAACAGGTGTTTAAATTATGGCGAAGTGGAGAAAAAAAGGAAAGGGTGAGAGGGGGTGATTTTGCGATATTATTCGCAAAAAAAGATGACTACCTACTCTACCAGTTTAGAATTTTTTTCATATCCAGGGTACCCTTTCCACACTTTGAATTTGAAATCAAGATCAAACATGGTAGGTGCAGAATAAACACGTTAAGGATAATCCAATCAATCAAAATTCACTTACAAATCTAACCTACATTCGACTCTACCGTACAATTTCGCCAACTAACGCCGTTAAATTACCTAATAGGATGAATACTCGTATATAAGACAGGACACAAACGAAGCTCATCAAGAAACACCCACAGCAGTAAATTTTGAACCCCACTAACCTTTCTTATGGTGTAGTGAAAATTTACACTTGCGCTGAAGCATGTCCCTGGTTATCTAGATCACAAAGTGCGAAATCTTCTTATATCAGTGTACCCTGATGCACAATGTAGCCGATGAAGGCAAAACCGGAATGCCTCATAAATTAAATTATATCTACCCCTTTAGAAAGCATATTATCATTTACATACATACCCTTTCGCTCGCACGCTCTCTCGCCCTTCCCCTCGTACTTTCTCGCCGCTTACAAGCTCATCTTTCAAAACATGCTAACGTTTAGTTACGACTATTTTTAACCCCCTGTCACCATCCCGGGTCATCTTTTGTAGCGCTACTGTGTCACCCTTGTCCTCCTCTCGTCGTCGTCGCGGTGTTTCGCAAATAAGTGGGTATTTTTCGCGAAAGCTGCGACAGAAGGGAAAAGTGAGGAATGGAACGATGGTAATTAATTTTCTCAACTTTTTCGTCGTCGCGATGTTCTCACAAGTTATTTGTTTGGTTTAAGCGGTTTCTTCTTCTTCGATAAATCTTTTTTTCAAAGGCAAGGGGAAGAAAAGAAGGATCTATATTTTGAGAAAGGTGTATTTCGACTGTAAGAGGGGCTTTGAAACATAGGGGGCGTTTTTGGAAGTCATTGTATTGAAGTTTGATCAACTCACTCCAGAGTTTTAAAAATCAACTATACCTAAATGTAGGTAGGTAGGTAGGTGTTCAAACAAAAAAAAGAAAATAATTCTGAATTTTGTACTTGGCATTTTTAAAACAGTAAGTAGGTAAGTTGTCTTGATTTATTACTAATTTAATAAGTACTCTAGGTCGCTCCGCGACCTCGACCCCACGACTCGCGCACTCGCTTCGCTCGTGCTGCTCGCCCTGGCCCTCGCTTCGCTCAGGCCTCTCGCCCCTTCGGGGCTCGCTTCTTTGACAATTCAACTCATGCCCCTGCTTCTAAATGCAAATCAGCTGAAATGTGTCAATAGCAAATACTACTCTGGTTCTAAAGTACAATTTTTAAAAAATTCAAGTTTGAACAATATATCTATCAATTTCTACAATGAATTAACGACATTTTTTTTCTCAAAAAACTTACATCTATTCACTTCAGATTTATACTTGGGATGTTGAATTACTCTGGTATACTTTCTGTAAGCTTGATAGTTAATTATCATCATTTTTAGGAGTAAAATTTCTGAAATTCCGTATGTAAAATTGGGTAGAAAAATGTTTGAAATTCTTGTAAAATGATGGCATAAAATGAGTAGGTAGTGAGTATGCTGGAGTAATTCAATCCTATTAAATGAAAATCTGAGGTAGGATAGTCAAATTTGTATCCCAAACCCTACCAGTGGTGGCTTAGCTAAGGGAGGGACGTGACTTGAGCCACCCCCCCCCGCGAGTGAAAATTAGAAATAATGCACGCAATAATGAACCGTTTTTTCGTTTTTTCGACCCATTTTTTTCAACAAATTTTCACTCTCACTTCACTTGAGCAGTAATTGCACCTTCATTTCCATACAAATTAACATACATTACGAAGGGTTTCCATTACACTAATTCTAATTTCGATTTTTCATTCCTAAAAATCTGGTTTTGCCCTCTCTTTGAGAAAATTCTGGCTACACTGTACTGAACCCTTCTCCATCTTCACTTTAACTTTTTTACAAACAATGTTCCACTAAACATTTAAATTTGTGCTGTTGAAATAAAATCCTAATCCAAAAATGATCTCAAGTGTAGAACCTCCTCTCCTTATTATTTTATTTTTAACAGACATCACTTTCCAGTTTTGAAAAAATAAAATAGTAGGTATAGCAATGAATGTAACTCGCAACACAACAACATCATTCCCTCCTCAACACCCCTTCTCTGTAAACACGCCCACATAGCAACGTTCTGAGTGTATTGTTGTCGGTGTGCATTGTAATACATGCATTTATACACAATAGAGAAAGTGTTTTTTCAATTTTTTCGGCCCTTAATTTGAAAAATTCCGATTTTTTTTCTTGATGACATATCTACACGTTAAAAGGAACGTTTGAAAAAAAAAATTGTGGAAATCGGTTCGATAGAAAAGGCTGGCGAACTCTATCAAGGTTTCTACTCGAAATTCTATTGTTTTAACACAATAGAAAACGTGTTTTTTCAATTTTTTCGGCCCTTAATTTCAAAATTTTCGATTTTTTTTTCTTGATGACATATCTACACATCAAAAGGAACGTTTTAAAAAAAAATTTGTTGAAATCGGTTCAGTAGAAAAGGCTGGCGGACTCTATCAAGGTTTTCCTTCAAACATCTTTTAATATATAAGGATTGACAGCCCAACCCCATCTACAATACCTACTTAAAATCATGAAATTACTAGAACTGTTTTTTTTTCTATGAGCACTCAGGCCATCCTCCTTTCTTTTTTTTCTTTTTTTTTCAATTCGTAAGTAGATTCGTTTATTACGTCAAACCTCCTACTGCGAAGACATGTTCTACTTAAAGAGAAGTTATCAACATTACTGATGAAAATCCACACTACAGTATAGTTGACCTTGTAAATTGTGTTGTTGTTGGAAAATTTCGTTCGTGAATATTTCTTTACAAGGATTGAAAAAGTATACAAAAAAATCTCCAAGTCAGCTTTCAGAAGCTGAAATCAATTTGACGGATTTTCAAAAATTTGAATTTGACTCGGTTCCCATAAGAAAATTCAAATTGCAGTGGATTGAATCAGAGGGCTTTGGCTAATTTGTTCAAATTGATTGATAATGGCTTGAAGCGAATTTTGAGTTTCTGGGTTTTAGACAAAATACTTACACGAAAAAGACCCAAATAAAATGCAATAGGTAGGTATTCAAAAACGTCAAGTAATCGCTTTAAAGACCCTTCTGATCGATTGAAGCAAAATTTCTTAAAATCTTTCGACATAGATTTAAACCCAGATTTTTCTTTAGTAACTAATTTTTAAAAAGAAGAAAAAAGGTTCAAAACTGCCATCAATAGATTTAAATCCAAAATAAATTTAAACAACTTTTCATTCCAAAATACATCAAAATTCTAATAATGAATTTCAGCACTTGAAATTTTTGTCAATAGAGATATGTTTTTTTGGATGACTTCTCGACCAAAAGATTTTCAGCTTGCTTAGGTATGACGGACGTTACGCAGGCAAAATCAATTTCATCAAGTCATCTTACCAACAGTTTTTGGAGGAAAACTCATCTAACTGGAACAAGGCTGAAATGAAATATCAACAGAAACCAACGCCATTAATGGAAGCAGGACATACCTGAAACATAACAAAAACGTAACAGAATTAGAAAAATTATGATACTAACAAAACAAAAAACAAAAAATCAGTTCATATATTTAGTGGTCCGGCATAATTATGACAATACGAATATTGCACCCCCCCTTTCCTGACGACCATCTGAGACAACTCTTTTTTAAAGGGGACATTCTAAGGAACATTTTAAAGCAAACTTGCCAAAAAAAAATATGGCCTCACTAACAAAATTGCGGCCATTTTCATTGACTACTTAGTTAGCAGAAATCGTAGATTTTGCTTGCCAACATGGACCTCGCACGAAATTTTTTGAACTGAATAAAGCAAGATCGAAAGAGCATGCAAAAATTTATCGTCAGCCAAAATTTCAAGCGCTAAAGTGCATTTTTCGATTTTCGGTGAATTTTTGAAAATCAAATTCAGGTCAAAAATGAGAAAAAAAATAAAAATTTTAATAAATTCACTTGAAAAGCTCAAATTTGGCATGTACCCTATTTTCGACCTCCCAAATCGATCGGAAACGGTTTCAAACCATTTTGAGCAGTTCTGGAGCCTCCAGCAGATTTATGAAACTTGATATTTCCACAAAATTTCATCTGATGACGTTGGGAATCCGAAGTTCACACAACTTAAGCACACGAATAAATCGACTGCAGGTGAATTTCAAGTCGTTTAAGAGCCTCCAGCAACTTTTTGTAAACTACTGGAGCCTCCAGTGGATTTTTGAAACTTGAAATTTCAACATAATTTCTTCAAGTGGGGTTGTAAAGTCGAAAATTCCCCAAGTCATTATTCATGAAATTTTGTGGAAATTTCAAGTTTCAGAAATCTGCTGGAGTCTCCAGGAATTTTCAAAAAATCGCTAGAGATTCCAAAATGACTTGAACCCATCTGCAATAGACTTCATAGCGTGTTAAAATTGAAGTACATAGTGAATTTCGGGTTTCTAACTCTGTTCGGTAAAGTTTTTAGGAAATTTCGAGCATTAAAAATCTGCTGGAGGCTCCAAAACGAGTTGAAATTCACTTGCAGTTGACTTCATAGCGTATTGAAATTAGTTTACAGACTGAATATCAGGTTTCCACCAGCATTTGACGAAATTTGAATTTTCAATCATCTACTGGAGCCTCCAAGAATTTTCAAATAGTCACTGGAGGCTCCAGAACGACTTGAAATCCACCTGCAGTGCAGTCGACTTATTGTGTGCTCAAGTTGTCGTGCAGCGTGAACTTCGAATTTCCAACCTCATCAAATGAAATTTTGGGGAAATTTCAAGTTTCAAAAACCTACTGGAGGCTCCAGAACGAGTTGAAATCCATCTGCAGTCGACTTCATAGCGTATTGAAATTAGTTTACAGAATGAATATCAGCTTTCCAACTACATTTTATGAAATTTTATGGAAATTTCAAGTTTAAGAAATCCACTGGCGGCTCCAGTAGTTTCCACAAAGTCGTTGGAGTCTACAAAACGACTTGAAATCCACCTGCATGCGACTTCATAGCGTGCTCAAGTTGGAGTGCAGCGTGAACTTCGAATTTCCAACGTCACTGATAGGTAGGTATAATTTTGTGGACTTTTCAAGTTTCAAAAATCTGCTGGAGGCTCCAGAACTGCTCAAAACGGTTTGAAACCGTTTTCAATCGATTTGACAGGTTGAAAATAGGGTATACGCCGAATTTCAGCTTTCTAGGTCAATTAAGTAAAATTTTGATTTTTTCCTCATTTTTAGCCAGAATTTGATTGTCAAAAATTCACCAAAAATCAAAAAATCCATTTAGCACTAGAAATTTTAGCTCGTGATTAATTTTTGAATGCTTTTTCGATTCAACTTTGTCAACTTCAAAAAATTTCGTGTGAGTCCTATGTTGGAAAGCAAGATCTGCGATTTTGGCTGACCTGTCAATCAAAATGGCCACCATTTTGTTAGTAAAGCCAACTTTTTTTTGGCAAGTTTGCTTTAAAACGTTCCTTAGGATGTCCTCTTTAAGAAAAAAGTTGTCTCAGTGGATCAGATCATTTCAAAATTTTCAATCAATCACTTCAAAATTGAAGTTAGACAAACCATCAACATCCCCCTTTTGTAGACCATTCGAAGTTCCACAAGTTTCCCAGACAACGCATCCACGTGAAACTTCTTCAAACTACTGGACACCCTGTATATCGGATAAATCCATAGTCGTAAAAGTACGCTTAGAATATGTCGATTTTTATTAACCTGTTTGGAGCATACGACCTTATCGCCTATACGGGAGAAACGACGCCAAGGTAGGAAAAATTTTCAATTTCCATCGTTTGGCAATTTACGTAGACGTACTTACCTCGTAAGTATACGTATAGCAAATGCTGTGCCGCAGCAAAGATACTAAATCTGCGGGGATAAGCGCTCAAACGAACATACTCGTACGACTATACGAACCAAGAAGCTACATGAGAGAGGTACCCTGCAGCCGAAAAAAGAAATAGAAAGCTCGTAAATTGGCATATTCGAGAAAATATTAAACAGCGCAGAAGAATATATACCTCGTGCCCGTGTGCGGTGTATACCGTAATGTATTCTCGATATTTCGGGGGGCGGTTCGCGGCTGGCTCTATATAACCCCCTATCATTTTTTTCACTACCACTTATCGCAATAATAAAAATATCGCGAGCGAAATGAAGACGCGTATAAAACCGGAGCTTGGGCGGAAAGGGACGCTGGCGCGATAAAAGAATCGAAAAAGAAAACTCTCATTATTCGCGTAACCCGACCACAAGATGCCGCTCCCAATGAAATACGTATTTTCCGGAGACCGGAGCTTGCTCGATGAACAGAGAAGGGTAGGTGAAAAAAAAAAGAAGCAAAAATACACCGCCACTTTTTCTTTCTTACATTAACATAATTTTCCACTAAAACTGTCTGCTACGATTCGCACTCTCGGATGCAAAAATGGTCGAAACGAAAAAAATATAAAGAATATTTCGTAGAACAATTTTAAAATATGAATCAAAAATAAAAGAAGTCGAAGAAGAAAAAAAAAAGAATAGAGGTTTCTTCTCGCGGAAAGGAAACCATAAAAAACTAAGGAAAAAATGAAGAAAGCTGAAATTTTTATTCTAACGAAACGCAGCTCTTTATTTTTTTTTCTCTTTCGCTCCTTTGAACGAAGATTTTTTTTCGCAATTGGTGCGGTGGCGAGGACCAACTTGGTGTGGTTGTTCTTTTATGCGTGTATCAAGTAATACGAGAGTATATAACAAGAGCTTGAGTTTTTTTTTTTTTTTTCGTTTAATGTATTGGGGGTTTTGTGAGCGGTATATATAATTGAAGTAATAACAATTTGGATATTTAGTACGCCTGCTATTTTATTTTAGTTTTTTTTTTTTTTTTTTTTAACGTCGTCGTATATATTGTTGGCTTTTTTTCCTTCGTATAACCTTTTTACGCGCGACGAAGAGTCGAATTCTGCAGCGGATTATTTTTCATTGTTAGCTAGTTGTTAATATTTTACATCTATTTGCGAAAATGGAGTCTATATCTTTTTATACTTTTTTCTGGACCTCTCCTCTCCCTTTTCCTTTGTCAAGATTTGTTTTCTGAGAGGAATCTGCATGGATGTTATCTGATTAAAATAGTTGGTCGTTTATGCAGAGTGCTAAGAACATCGTGTGAAATTACATCGTCTGCTGAATGACGTAGTAAAATTTTTTCGTTAAATTAAAATGACTCGTGGAAATGGCAAATGGAGTGAAAGCAGAGCAAAGAGGATGGAGAGATCGTTTAGTTACGTTGAAAATTGAGCGAATGAAATTTGAGACGAAAAATCAAGCGAGGGAAAATTTAATGGAGAGAATGGATTTGAAAAAAAAAACGTCATAGGATGATACAGTGTGTTTTGTGAAAAGATTTGTCAAAGAGTAAAGCAGATGTGAATTTTGAGATCTCTCACTGTTCTATTCTTACTTGCCAATTGGGGAACCTCTGCTTCCAAAAAACAAAAAAATTAGGAGCTTGGAGACATTTGAATTTTACAAAGTTGTTCAAAATTGCATAAGCTGATGAAAAAATCAAATGGCCAGATAGATAAATAGTGTACCTATGTCACAATTTTGGAAATTTTGGAAATTGACCCCCCCTCGCTCCTCCTTTCGAAGATCACTTTGGATTCAAGTATAAAATTAAGTAAAAAATGTCACAATTTTGACAATTTTTGAAATTTACCTGTATCTTCAGGGGTCGATTGAGGACCAGTGGAAAAAATTAGTTGAAAGATCGAAATAAGCTATCTCAAAAACCCAAATTTGTATACATATAGGGTGTGGGAGAATTCTTGTTTAAACCACTTACCTTTATATTTAATCTGATAATTTACAAGAATAAATTTCCAACTGGATGGAAATGCTCAAAAGTCATCCTTGTTCCAAAAAAGGGCATACTAGAAAAAGTCACTTACTACAGACCCATATCATTAAGTAATTCCAATCGCTGCAAAACTATTCGAAATGATTATAGGATATGGCAAACTATATCCTAAAATTAAAAATCTCATTCCATCAAACCAGCATGGTTTTGTTGAGGGTAGGTCAGTCAACTTAAATCTTATCAACTTTGTTGGTTTCTGTCTGAGCTCCCTTGATGGTGGTGGTCAAGTGGATGCAATATTTATACCAATTTTTAAAAAGCATTTGATAGTGTCAACCATAGAATTCTAATACTAAAACTCGACAAACTTGGTTTCTCTCACAACTTGTGTAGTTTGTTCTGGTCTTATCTGAATGGGAGGGTGCAGTATGTGTCTTATAAAAACAAAATATCCATGATATACCCCTGTCCATCTGGTGTCCCTCAGAATTCAAACTTGGGTCCCCTATTCTTTCTACTAATTGTAAATGATCTCCCATATGTGCTGGAAAATTCTGAGAGCTTGCTCTTTGCTGATGATGCAAAAATATACATATAAGAAAATTCAAACCGTAAAGGATAGCCAAAAACTTCAAACAGATTTCGATAGGTTTATTGAATGGAGCATTGAAAACAAATTTCCCCTGAATGTTTCTAAATGTGCAACAATTACATCTACTCGAAAAAAATTTCATAGGTTGCGCATTACACAGCCAATAGGAAGGAACTTTCTCGCTTAACAACAGTTACAGACTTGGGTGTAATTCTAGATGTGGAGCTTACCTTCAAGTATCATGTCAATACTGTGTTAGTCAAGGCAAGAAGGATGGCATATTTTGTGGTCAGAAATTCTGTGCATTTCAGGAGGATTAAGCACGTTTAAAATTTTATATTTCTCATACATAAGATCAATCCTTGAGTTTGGAATACTAGTCTGGTTTCCTCATACCAAAAAATTCATAAAAGAACTTGAAAAAATTCAAAACAGATTTCTAAAATACCTGTAGAGTCCACAGAAAGAACCAGGTAAGTCACTTTTTCAAACTTTTGTGTTACGGCGTTTTGAAGCATCAAAATGCTCCAATTTTGTAGTGAATTTGAATTTCATCAAAGTAATGACTGGAAATACATCACACAACATCCCACAAACACACTTGAGGCATTCTAGAAAAAAAATGAAGAGATACGCCAGTCACAAGTTGAAAAGTCACTCTTTTCGTGAAAAAATCAAGCAAAAAATCGAAAAATTAGTGTTTTTCAACAACTTGAATTCGATGAAAATAGATTATTATGATGACATAATGAAAAATTTTTGCATTCTAAATAGTTAACAATATTGAAATTTTCTTTCTGTCTCCTCACATTTGGTCTCAGCTTATTTCTCTCCCCTCCCCTTTTTTTAAACGGCCATTTTAACCACGAAAAATCGACTTTTTTCAAAATCTAAAAGGACTAAGTACATTTTTCTACTCCTTGGTGTGAATTTAATTCAGCCCTAAACTCATTTTTGAAAAAAAGTGACTTACCTGGTTCTTTTCTTGGACTCTTCAACTATATTTGAAGACCTTTGAATATTACCCTCATGACTTGACCCAAAAGGAACTGTTAGAAGGATTTGAAATCAACTCGTTAGAAAAAAGGAGAGAAATAATAGTACTGATGTTCTTATATGATCTTATCCATGGTAATACATATACGTAAATGATAGTAACCTTTTGGGAAAAATTAAGTTCTGGGCCCCCAAAATCCATTCTAGACAAAAAAAATCTCCTTGAGCAATTACCATACATCTAGGACTAGGATAAAGGTGTCTCCTATGAATAACATCATGGGATTCATGGGCATCTCAGATGCTTTTCTTTGTACTTAGATGTGTATGATGCTGACATTTTTAGTATGGGTAGGTCAGCCTTCAGGCGTGTGGTGAGGGGGGCATGGGTGCATTGGGAGTTACTTGTGAGCCACCTTGTTATTATGTAGTACCTGGTTATTACTTTTTTCCCGGTTGTTTTCATTTTTCTTTCTTTTTTTGTTATGTGTTTTTTCTTTCTTTGTCACTACTTATTAATGTTCTTACCTACTTATCTTTTGTTGTAAGTATATCAATTTCTTTTGTTTCTGATTATTTCTCACTTTACCTCCTTATCTTTTGTATTTTTATACTTTTTTGTTTTTTTTTTCTTTTTCTTTTCAGTTTATAAAGCGATATTTAGTTTTTATTCTCCCTTAGTTATAATCGGTCTCTCCTGTAATTGGCTTCTGGCTGTTGGAGGTACCTAAATTGTTTAAATAAATAAATAAATAAATTTTTGATAAATTTGAAAATTCACCCCTCCCCCCCCCAGGACTTAATTTGGGATCGGGGGTGAAATTGAGCGAAAAGTCGAAATCAGTGACTTCGGAAATCCAACAATTTTCTAAAAATGTCAAAATTTAACTCCTTTTCCAGGGTACCCAACAAGTTGTGAAAGTAGTGAAAAAGTAGTGATTTAAAAAATTGGTACTTAGTGAAAATGGTGAAAAAGTAGTGAATTTAGTCAAGTAGGTGGTGAAAAAATTCATTATTAACAAACATATGAAAATTTTACGCGTTGAATACATTTTTTAAGCTACCACAAAAACATTCAAAATTAAAATGATAGGACTGCTGAAAAATATTCATCTTTCACTTGGATAGTTATATATTTTTTCCTCTTACATTGTACGAGCATTTTAACGCGATACTGGTGGGAAAATGATTTTGAAAAATAAGGTGACAAATTTCAACGAAAACATGTCCCTTAGATAGGAAAAAACCATTAACATGAACTAACACAGCCATTCAAGTATTTAAGCATGCTTCGTACCTTGTAATAGGTACCTAATATGTACCTATTATGCATTTCAAAGGAAAAATACATACCAATTAAAGGGTCACGAAAAACCAAATACGTTTTGCTAATTTTTTTTTTCAAACATGACAACTCTTATCAAGCATATTGACGATGAAAAAATTAGGGAAAAAAACAACTGGTCACTAGGTAAATAGCACATTTTTCACGTTTTTCAGGTGATTAACTAATCGTAAGTACAGTGAATCAATACCTCAATAACCCCATTTCACAATGTCATCGCTTTGAAATCGAAGAAATATATAGCTTTCAAAGTAAAATCTGACTTCATGGGTAGCCGATTACGTTTTCTGGTGCAACTTGAATAGTGAGTGGTTGATGAGAGCAGTAAATAAATTACTATTAAGTAAGTACTCAGTTGTTACTGTAAAATTCCTGAAGTGCCGGCTCAAAAGTTATCTATTCCTATATTCTGTTGTCAATTGATTACAAACCGATAAAAAATACACTTCTTGCGACTATTTTAAAAATGTTCAAAACTATTGAAATTGTTTTTGAAATCAGACAAAATAAATTTTTCCAACTTAATTCAACTTTTTAAATACATGTACGTAATAATGAGAAAATTCGTAATTGAACCAAATTTTTATTCCTCAATAATCACATACTAGCGTCTTTCGAAAGCAGACAAATCACGCTGGCAGATTTAAGACACAAACTCCTTGATGCCTTTCGATTGGCGTTTTAGCATTACTTGTGTCTTGTAACAAGGTACCTTCGTCTTCCACATCATTTACACCTTTCAAATTCCCAAAAGTAGCAGCAAACTAAAATTATTAATAATAATTAGGACTTCATTCAGATAAATATGTAAGTATAGGAATGAAAGCAACGAAGAAATATTGAACAAATACGAAGATCTTGATGCAAAGTAGCACTGTACCTGTTGTTTTGAGATGTAATTTACTCGCGGATCCAACGGCAGGTTAATAACAGTAGCGGTATATTTTTTTCCAGTTTCATCATCGATAAAGTCCGCCTTGTAAGTATTGTAAATACTTCCATATGGGAAAGTTACATACCAAGTGTAGGTAGAAGCGCTGAGAACGTTGGTACAGTCTCCTGGACGTTTAAGTTTGTGCTGTATTAATGCGGAAAATGCGGCAAATACTGGATTATCGAAATCTCCCTACAACAATAATTTTGGAGGAAAATGCGACCATTTTAGTCAATATCGATCACGATCTACTCTTCACCTAGGTAATAGAACGGGGAGGTGGGATACTCATTACTCACATACGTATCAACTGGGAAATTCATCACGACAACTCCGTCTTCGTGTCTGGAAGCTTCTTGGAACGAGCCGTATTTTAGATTGACGTAATATACTCGCGATTCCAAACTAGTGCTGTAAAAACATCACCAGGGAATTTATAACAGAGATATATACATAAATACAGGATGTTCTATTCGAAGTGTCGCACAAACTGCCAGGAAATACCTCAACTCAAACAACATAGGTGCGAATTGGCTTGCAGGTTCTGGGAATTAAAGGAGCCCGATTATGAGGCAAGTATTTGGTTCTGATTATTCTCGGTACCTAGGTAGCAGAGCATTTTAAATACTGCTGAATGCTGAGAGAAAAAACGCATACCTAAGAAAATTTGGCCACAAATTGAGAGGGCCCCGATTGATCAGGCGACGCGGTAGTGTTGCCCCCCCCGCCCTCCCACGGTTTTCGAACCGTAGGTGGCGGTAAGGCAACACCGCGGAGTAATATTCTCAAACTATTTTGGACAGTTTTGGACACCACGCCAATGCAATTTTCTCGACAAATATGAACTCATTTAAAAAAGTAAGAAGACCAATGTTTTTATTTTTTAAAAACCTTTCAGAAAATATATATAACAATTGTTATACGACAAACAGTTGCAAAGTGTCAAGCATCATTTTGGCAGTGTCAAGCAGCATTTTCGCTGTTTTTTTGGTAATTTTCTTCGTGCACACTTGACTCAATACCGAGAGATTGGCCGAACCAAATTTTATGAAATTTGAAATGTAGACTCCATTCATCATCTGTTATACAGTATAACAAAAAAATTGTCAAAATCTTGACAATTCAACCTTCACTCCCTCATTTGGCCCACTATAAATGTTAAAAATGTGTTGAAAATATCAAAAGGAGCTAGCTCTATCTTCAAAGCATATATATTTAAAATTTCAGCTCTTTCTGATTTGTAGTTTTTGCTGTAGCCTTGTCTAAAGATTCAATTTTTCATGTATTGAATCATGAAATCAGTGTTGTCTCATATTGAACCAAAAAACATTGAACTGCTAGCTGAATATATTTATATTGCTAGGCATTTTATTTAGAATACCAGATTTCTTCCAGATGAAGAATTTTTTTTTTATTTTTGTATTAGAAAATATAAAAAGTCATCATTATTACCCCTAATTTAATAAAAAAATTGAACATAAATAAATTTTAAAAAAATTAGACAGAAGTATTAGAAAAGCAACCAACATTGATTTAACATATTTTTAACATACCTATCAAAAATATATGTTACAATAGGTTTACAATTTCATTTTTGGTAAGCATAAGTTTGCATTATCTCATGAATACGAAAAAAAATTTTATGATATCCCCAAAAAAATCTTTTAAAAGAATTCTTACCCCCGCCCACCCACTTGAGGGATATTCATGACCTTAAAAATTAACAGAAAACATTTCAGTAAATACCTTTCTTCAAAAAGAATAAAAAAAATTGAAAAAAGATAAAAATTTCAATATAAAATTTACTGATATAAAGAGAGTGTGACCCCGCCATTTAAGGCATTACAAAATTATTTAATTATGAATATTTATTTTAATAATGTAATTCAGTAAAATAATGGCTGCATAAATGATGAATTTAATGTCAAAGAAAATAAAACAATTTTTATAGTTTGATTGATAAATATATATGATTCAAATTTGTTATGTGTAGGAAAATCTACATTAATATTTTCTAATAAAAAAAATAAAATTAAAAAAAGGGCGGACAAAAGCCTTAACAGTTTATTATAACTTAATTCATGAGACAAAATAATAAAATTCAATCTAATATATGAATACACGTACCTAGTACCTCGTGGTGCCCGGGTCTTTTATGGTAATTGTGGTGCCCGCGTACATAGAGGATCACATATATATGTATGATAAAGGTGTTTTAGAGCAGTTTGATTTTTTTGTGGTTTTTAGTCATAGAGGTGCCCGATACATAAACTTGGTACTTGTGGTGCCTGCCTCAAAATTTTTTTTTCACCTTAGAGTGCATTTCACTCGATTCTGCATCGTTTTATATAAAAAGACCTTGTGGTGCCCGATTTGGGCGCCACAAGCCCAAAACCGGGCACCACAATGACTACGTATACTTAAAACGGGCACCACAATGACTAAGTTTAAATCTACAGGTATAAAAAATGAGGAATCGGCTTTTGTCCAACCTTTTTTTAATTTTATTTTTTTTATTAGAAAATATTAATGTAGATTTTTCTACACATAACAAATTTGAATCATATATATTTATCAATCAAATTATAAAAATTGTTTTATTTTCTTTGACATTAAATTCATCATTTATGCAGCCATTATTTTACTGAATTACATTATTAAAATAAATATTCATAATTAAATAATTTTGTAATGCCTTAAATGGCGGGGTCACACTCTCTTTATATCAGTAAATTTTATATTGAAATTTTTATCTTTTTTCAATTTTTTTTTTCTTTTTGAAGAAAGGTATTTACTGAAATGTTTTCTGTTAATTTTTAAGGTCATGAATATCCGTCAAGTGGGTGGGCGGGGGTAAGAATTCTTTTAAAAGATTTTTTTGGGGATTAGAATTTTCAAAATGATCTAGTTCCTTCAATTTCGAACATGGAAAAAAAATAAAAAGGACCTTTTAACTTAGAGGTATGACATTTGATGCTCTATGAATTAGATTACCATTATTTTTTGTCTGTGTACAAAATCGAAGGCATCAGAGCACCTTGAAAATTTTTATTAATCGTAGCTCCTTCATTTTGACCAAAAACAATTTTTTTACATCTACTAAAATTCTTCAATGGTGCTCAGTTGCGTTCAACCTAAGTATTTGCGATATTAAAGGAGTCAGGATCCTTGAAAAATCAACAGAAAATATTACTTCATCTGTTCCTTCAGTTTTCAAGTTCGACAAACTAATCTACACTTGAGTAGTTCAGGTTATTGTATTACCATGTGACATGACACTTCAAACAGAACACCGAGCGGTAAAAAAGATACCTAAGAAAATCATTTGATCTCATCATAAAATTTGCTTTAAAAAAAATAAAAACAATGGCAAAGACATTTTTGAACCAGATTCAAAGCTAAATTAAAAGAGCATGCAAAAAACATCACCAGACAAAATTTCAGAAGCTCAAGAGCATTTTTCGATTTTTGGTAAACTTTTGAAAATTTTTGAGACAAAAAATGTAACGCGGAAAAATCAAAATTTCACCAAATTGATATAGAGAGCTTAAATTTACCTAAGATACTTTATTTTCAACAAACCCCTCCCCACCCCTCCACGTGCGATCAGCTAATTAAGTCATTGGGTGAAATTTTGTTGAAATTTCAATTTTAAAAAATCGACTGAAGGCTTCAAAACGGTCCAAAACGGTTCGAAATCGTTCCTAATTAATTCAAGCTTTCTAGGTCAATTTGATGACATTTTAACTTTTTCCCACGTGACATTTTTTTGTAATCTGGAATTTCCAAAACACTGCTGGAGATTTCAGAACTACTTGAAACCGCCTCTAATCTATTTAGTACGTCAAAATTAAGGTTAAAAATTAAATTTCAGCTTTTCAACTTCATTAGGTAAAATGTTGAGGAAATTTAAATTTTTTTAAATCGAAGCCATTTCCAATCAATTCAGGGTGGGGGGAGGGGGATCGTTCCGTAAAAAAATTACACTGTAAATTAAATCTTTCTGGATCAATTTGGTGATATTTCGATTTTTTTCATTTTTGGCTCTTTGGTTTTCAAAAATTCCCCAAAAATCGAAAAATGCACCCTAGCTGATGCCTGCACTTTTCACTGGTGATATATATGCTTACATGCTCTTTTGATTTGGCATCATTCAGCACTTCAAAAAATTTTTTTCTGGTGCAATATCTCCCTTAGTGTAAGCCAAAGACCTTTAAATTTCAAAATTTCTTCAAACCTTTTTACAAAAAAAAAATACTCGTACATAAGAATTTTATCCATTTTTGAGTAAAAAATTGCCTATTTGAATTTTTATCATTCGTCTCACAAAAAAAGTCTTACACAATTTCTCTTTCTTCTTCATCTCGCAACAAAATTAAATGAGAGTGATTTTTTCGCATTTTTCGACAACCGTTAGAGTTCATTATTACTACTTACGTATTGCATGATTTGATAATTTTCCAATACAGCGAGAATTTGTAAAATTCGTAAACGTCTTTACCAAAAATACCGCCAGTCATGGTGGAAACGGTTTCAGGAGTAAGGATTTTCACATCAACTGTAATTTCAACCTTGTTATAAGAAAATTCCAGCAATATATTTTACCGATTGAAAAAAATTTTCTTCGATGAAGTTACATACGTGATTGTGAAGTTAGATTAGCCAAACACGATTCTTTCAAAGGAGTGAAAATAGTCAGCGGTTTCCATGATCCGAGGATTTTGGATGTTTTTTCAATAGCTGCTCTAATGCCACTTCGAATAGCAATACCTGGCGTGAGTGGTTCTCCTCCAAAGGCTGCAATTTGATTTATTTTTTTTTTAAATTCATTTTTAGTTCGTTGAATAATTTGAATATGAAAAATTTTAGCTGTCCAAGTTTACATTGACATAACGGCAGTAAATAACCAAAAGATATAGCTAGCTATTCCCAATTATGAAAAATGAATCAAAAATGGTCAATTTTTACCTGAAACTGAATTCGACCCCAAGAAAAACAAAACGTTCAAATTGAATAACAGGAAGACTAAAATTTTACGTGTTGAGTTCATTTCTATAACCGACTGATAGAACATCCAAAATTGAAATGTCACCGACAAATGTTCGACTTTCACTTATGAACCGTGTCGTGCCTTTTTATTTTTCATTAATGGTATCTCTTGAGCACACATACAGTTTTCATTTATTTATCTATGGTGTTACTGGGTGATTGATTAGAAAAAATTTTGAAAAACCAAAGGAGCGAAATCGAGAAAAACATGTTCCTACCTTCGATAACAAGAAGTCGTCAAGATAAAAAAGAACTGTAATATTGCTATGCATGGGTTAATGAATACTTTTTACATGTACTTTCCATTCCATGAACACATTACACGAAAAATGAAACATCTAAGTACCTACTTTAAAGTGATGAAAGGAAATATTGAAAAATAAGATACGTTTCACAGAATTGTTTTCTTCTTTCGAACGAGAAAATTCCTTATCACAAGTTCTTTTTACCCTTGAAGAAAACTTCCACAAGAAACAAGTTAATGTTTCATGTTACATTTCGTAGATCTGGCAAAAGATTAACTAGGTGAACTAATCACCGCAGTGACATTTAGTAGGTAATAAGGTCATCAGCTCATCACCTTCAAACTGAACATTTATTGTTTTTACGAGTGAAATGCAACTTCGTGGGTGGCCTTATACTTTTTAGCAAACAGCTCGAAAAATGGACGGTCAAATTCAAAATGTCTGATGGCTGATAGGTACATTTTTTCAATTTTAGGCGAATTTTGTCCAAAAATTACATATTCTGGACACTCAGAGTACTCTGAACCTCAACTATTTTTGATTAGCTCGAGTAGTCCCAGTTCCAAGAATTCGGAAGATTTTATGATGAAAAATAAGTAATAATTTTCCAGGAAACTAAGCATTTTAAAAAAAAGATGAGTATCACCGATATTACAGCTGAATGCAGTTTATGTTCCTTCAAGCAATAAAAAATACCTCGACGGAAATTTTTGTTTCTTCGACGATTGAAGTTCTTGTATTTCGAGTTTTAGTATTTTTTAATGCGCTTTCGAGCTATCTTTCCGAAGAAATCTCGAGTCGGATCAATTTCTGAGGATTTTTTTTATGATCTACATGTTTACCATTGCTGCTCATGAACTTGTGGAAATCGTGAACATGAACATGACGATGGAAATCGTATATGGGCAATAATTTTATTTCATTTTACGACTTGAAACAATCGCAAGAACAGCATTTCGAAGAATTAACTTGACTCATTCACCGAATACTCAAAGCACTAAAACATCGGTATCTTTGAACCCAAATCTAAGGTGATACAATGTTTTGGTACTTTTGCATGTCTTGAAAATTGTCAACAGCTTTTACGACCAAGTCCATTGACCTCACTCGACATAAAAGCTGTAAAAAAAATTTATTTCTTTGACTCGAAGTCAGAGTAGACGAATTTTAGTTCGAAAAATTATCCGAAAGGGAGTCCAAATGTTCCCAAAATGGATTCAGTTTTTTCAAAATTGAGGGGAAAATGTACGAATTCGGTACAAATTCGAGCTGATGAAGTGATGATGTAGATAAAAGTGTTTCATGATACATTGTATTTGTACTCGTAAGAAAACCAATTTTGGTCAAAATTGACCCCCTCAGGCCTCAGGAAACAAAAATCGTTCCAGAATTGGTGTTTATGAAGAAATTTTTTACCTTTCGTAAAACTGGAATAATCTTCATGGGACTGATTGTGAAAACCTAAAATCGATAATGGTTATTGGTAAATTGTTTCAATGCATATATTAGAGCAGGCAAATAGCGGTTTTAAAAAGGAAAAAATTGGCACATAAATTTTTTCTTCGGGAATGTGTTCAGATGAACCCCATGAACTACCAAAAAAAAACCGAACCTCCTAACCCTGGAGCTAATTTTTTAGGGAGCTAAAACCGGTTCCGATTTACGTTTTTTGCGATTTACTCCGAAAATATTAGGTTTACGAGAAAAACTACCATGACTAAAAATGTTCCCCTTCAAATTCTCGACAATTTGATACTACGCTCGATACCCATCCCTCAACTGGGGTGTCTGAAAAAAGGGGTGGAAAGAGTAGGTGTTTGAAAAAAAGTCAGTCCAATTAATTGATCAAAGTTACCACTTAATATCATTCGTTTTCGCTCAAATTTTTTTTACAAAGTCTACTCACCCAACTATTAATCACACCACCATTGATTGGGCTTCAGCCCTCCCAAGGGCTTGGTGGGGGATGCTTAGTTTTTCAAGTAACACACAACTGAATCATATATTTGAAAAACGAATCTGGGCATGCAATATATCGAATGGTATATTTTCGAGATCGCTGAATACGAATACCAACTTATTTTTTGGGTCCAACTCCTCAAAGCCCCTCTGTGCCCCAAAAAGGGGGTTAAAATTTTGAAAAATCGTGAAAAGTCGAGTGACATATCGAATGGTATGTTTTCGAGGTCGCTGAGCACGAATATGAACTTATTTTTCGGGTCCAACCTCATGTCCCTCTTCGCTCCAAATAAGGGGCCAAATTTTGAAAAATCATGAAAAGTCGAGTGATAATATCGAATGGTATGTTTTCGAGGTCGCTGAATACGAATATGAACTTGATTTCTGCTTATAGTTCCTCAAAACTCCTTTACGCTCTTCTAAATAGGATAAAATTTTGAATAGTCGTTGAACATCGTGTAAATACGAGTATATCGAACAGTGTGTTTTCAAGATCGCTGAACACATATTTTTAGAATCCAAAGCACAATGGTTCTCAGCCCCAAAAAAGTTGACGAAAAAACATGGTGTGATCTTTTTCTTTAAAGATTCACACCATTATTTTAGAAAAAATTCTGAAAATTCATCTCAAAAATACTGATTGGACTAACTTTTGGCGGGAGGAGGGGAGATGTAAATAGAGCTACTCGCATTACCAAGAAATTATTGAGATCGCTGTTCAAAAAGTTAGAACGCTCATTTTGCAAAGAAAACATTTTACATCTCAAGATTTTTCTTTAAAACGCTCATTCACCTACCAGGTTTTGATTATTTTTCAATAGAAAATAAAATGGAACTAGGACATTCACTGTGTTGTCGAATTTCATTGAAATAAAATGTACATATTATAATCATCCAACTAATTTCTACTTTTAAATTTTGTCTGCGTATTTATACGTGCCACTCGAATTATATTTTCATGGGAAATTTAAATGAAATTAATCATTTATAATGTTTCTTTTTTCGCTGAAAAAACTCATAAATTGATAAAATATTTCAAAATAGAATCCCGAAAACACACCATTCGATATATTTATCACTCGAATTTTCATGATTTTTCAAAATTTGGCCCCCTCATTGGGGCCCAAGAGGGGCTTTGAGGAGTTGGACCCAGAAAATAAGTTGGTATTCGTATTCAGCGATCTCGAAAATATACCATTCGATATGTTGCATGCCCAGATTCGTTTTTCAAATATATGATTCAGTTGTGTGTTACTTGAAAAACCAAGCATCCCCCACCAACCCCTTGGGAGGGCTGAAGCCCAATCAATGGTGGTGTGATTAATAGTTGGGTGAGTAGACTTTGTAAAAAAAATTTGAGCGAAAACGAATGATATTAAGTGGTAACTTTGATCAATTAATTGGACTGACTTTTTTTCAAACACCTACTCTTTCCACCCCTTTTTTCAGACACCCCAGTTGAGGGATGGGTATCGAGCGTAGTATCAAATTGTCGAGAATTTGAAGGGGAACATTTTTAGTCATGGTAGTTTTTCTCGTAAACCTAATATTTTCGGAGTAAATCGCAAAAAACGTAAATCGGAACCGGTTTTAGCTCCCTAAAAAAATTAGCTCCAGGGTTAGGAGGTTCGGGTTTTTTTTTTGGTAGTTCATGGGGTTCATCTGAACACATTCCCGAAGAAAAAATTTATGTGCCAATTTTTTCCTTTTTGCCCTCACTTTTTTACGTTATTTTCCTGCTCTATATGTAAAGATAGGTAAGCAAATCTCTTACCCAAAACGATATTTTTGGCAAAAAAAGATGAACCACCAATACTGAGGAATATAAAGCATGCGAAAATTTTACGCGTCGAATACATCGTTGAACTAATAGGTACAATAAAAATGACTAAATTCATAAAAAAAATATCCACTCAATAATACTTGTATCTAATTTGTTCCAAATAAATATGTAGGTATCTAGTTCGAGAGCTGTCATATTTTTCTTTTTTACATGTTTTATTACCGAATGATTCGTGGAAAAACACTACTTACGTAAGTATGATAGAAGTACATCATGTACGTTATCTATACGTATGTACCAATACCTAGAAATTGGTGCAATCACGAATAAAACAAGTCCATTTTGACGGAATTCGAGATAATCACATCAAACGCACCGGTTTTTGGACAATTTCGACAACACTTATTCTACGATATTATCAACACTTCGAAAAATAAAAACAAAAACAACGCAATGATTAATTACATCCTCAAATTTGATGGATAAGAGCTGGCCAAGCAGGATGATTTTTTCATTTCAAGTAGTTACTTTCTTTAAATTTTTCCAATCAACTTCAAAAAAAAAATGAATAATTACCTACCTACCTTTAGAATTTAGGTGCAATAATATGTAAATAGGAATTTTAGTCGCATCAAAATCAATTTTATACGACTTTTTGAATAGCAAAATTTCATGCTCGGGCAAATTGTTTTCTTCTTTCTAAATTATTCTACGTATTTGGTAAATATTTATTTGATTTTTTTCAAGTCGTAAGGGTATAAGGGTAGAAAATTTGATTCACATCGGATTCAAACGGGTATTTTTTGCTAAACAAGTTTTTGAAAATAATACTCGGTGGTTCCTAAAATTCTATTTTATTCACAACTTTGGGAACCTCCAGAGCCCAAAAAATAGTCATTTTTTGTTAACTAACCACAGATTCTTATTTGGAACATTTATTACAACATTTTAAGAGTGGTCGAGTTGATAACATAACTTTGTGAGGATTGTGAGGTGCCAAAAAATTGGGTAATTGCGCAGATGGATTTACAATGATGGCTTCAATCGATTTTCCATTGAATTTTACCCACCTATATAAGAAAACACTCTTATCTCATTTTTCATAAAAATGGAGTTATGGCGTTTTGATATACACCTTCTCAAAGGTGTAATAGTATATTACAATACAAGGAGCGAATTCGACTCGGCGAGTCAAATTGCACTCGACCAAACATTCTTCACGTCGCTTCTTGCATTGTAAGATATTTTTCATTATTCATATGCTACGAAAATAAGTTTTACGTCCGTTTTTGGTTTAAGTGATGAGTATGACCTCTTTTTTGCATAGTTAATATATCGAAAACTAAGCCTCCTAAAAAAAAAAAAAAAAACTAAAGACGTTATGTCGATTGGAAATTTAATTCTCTACAATTTTCCTCAACTTCATTTTTCCGTTGATTGCTTTTTTCCGCCTCCAGAGCGCTTTAAAAGTTAAAAGATTTTCATTTTCGACCTGGGTAGACATAGAGCATTTTCGTAGCATGCCCGGAGGACGGAAAACTTATACTTTCGTAACATGTATAATGAAAAAATATTCACAGATGGATCAAAATATGGCTCATTTGTTGAACGTGCAGTCCTCAGTGACAAAGGCGCCATTTGATATTCTTTACCATCATTCTACTCAATTCTCTCTGCTGAATTATTTTCCATGGAGTTGTTCAACAAACTACAAGCATGCAGAATAAATCTCTCATTCTTACTGACTCAGACTCAGGTAGTGCACTTCTTTTCCTATTGAAACCGCATCATCATTCTCGACATATGTATACTGCCTAAAGAAATACATGTAATATCCCTTTTGACAACACTTCCTTTCAGTAAGGTTACCATCACATGGTGGATTCCAAGACAAAAGGCATCGAAGGAAACAGTCCCTCTACACTCCAGCAAACTTGTAACACAACTGCAACCGTTTTACCTGCCATGCCTCTGGCCTTTGTGACCATATTTGAGAGATTTCGTACACCTGGTGACTTCTGGTGAATCCTAGTGACTGATTCACCAGAAGTCACCAGGATTCACCAGAACATAGAAAAGTAGTTGTTTATTGCCTGGTGACTTTTGGGTGACACATTAACCAAACACTGACCATATTTGAGCGATTTTGTACACCTGGTGACTTCTGGTGAATTTTGGGGACTGATTCACCTGAAGTCACCAGGATTCAGCAGAACATTGAAAAGTCATTTTTTAACCCCTGGTGACTTTTTGGAGACAGATTAACCCAGCAGTGACCTATTTGAACGATTTTTTTCACCTGGTGACTTCTGGTGAATCTTGATGACTGATTCACCAGAAGTTACCAGGTTTCACCAGAACATAGAAAAAGACATATTTTATACCAAAGTGACTTTTTGGAGAAAGATTCACTAAGCAGTGACTATATTTGAGCAATTTTGCACACCTGGTGACTCCTGGTGAATATTGGTGACTGATTCACCAGAAGACACCAGGATTCACCAGAACATAGAAAAGTCATTGATTATCATACGTGTCTTTTTGGAGACAGATTCACCAAGCAGTGACCACATTTGAGCGATTTTGTACACCTGGTGACTTCTGGTGAATCCTGGTGACTTCTGGTGAATCCTGGTGACTTCTGGCGAATCTTGGTGACTGATTCACCAGAAGTCACCATGATTCACCAGAACATACATAGAAAAGTCATTTTTCAACCCCTGGTGACTTTTTGGAGATAGATTAACCCAGCAGTGACCTATTTGAACGATTTTGCACACCTGGTGGATTCTGCTGAATCTTGGTGACTGATTCACCAGAAGTTACCAGGTTTCACCAGAACATAGAAAAGTCATTATTTTATACCCATGTGACCTTTTTGGAGACAGATTCACTAAGCAGTGACCATATTCAAACGATTTTGTACCCCTGGTGACTTCTGGTGAATCAGTCATCAAGATTCACTAGAAGTCATCAGGATTTACCAGGACATAGAAAAGTCATATTTTATACCATAGTGACTTTTTGGAGAATGATTCACTAAGCAGTGACCATATTTGAGCAATTTTGTACACCTGGTAACTTTTGGTGAATCTTGGCGACTGATTCACCTGAAGTCACCAGGATTCACCAGAACAAAGAAAAGTCATTTTTCAACCCCTGTTGACTATTTGGAGACAGATTAACCCAGCAGTGACTATTTGAACGAGTTTGTTCAACTGGTGACTTCTGGTAAATCTTGGTGACGGATTCACCAGAACATATAGAAGTGATATTTTATACCCTGGTGACTTTTTTGGAGATAGATTCACCAAGCAGTGACCATATTCAAACGATTTTGTACGCTTGGTAACTTCTGGTGAATCTTGGTGACTGATTCACCAGAAGTCACCAGGTTTCACCAGAACATAGAAAAGTTGTTGCTGGTGACTTTTTGGAGACAGATTCACTAAGCAGTGACCAAATTTTTTGAGCAATTTTGTACACCTGGTAACGTCTGGTTAATCTTGGCGACTGATTCTTCTGAAGTCACCCGTCATTCATTATCTCTTATCGAGATAATAATGTATCCACAATCCACATAAAAAATACTTAAAAAATACTTAAAAAATCGCGGACCTCGAGTGGCGAAAGCTTGACGATTTGACAAGAAATGACCTCAAAAGAAGTTCATCACACCACATCAATAAATTGGAATCGAGCAAAATAAATGTTTCCAACAATTAGATTTCTTGACAATGATAAATAAACGCAAGGAAAACCCAAATTTATTTATTCAATCATTACATGAGCTCCTTCTGAACGCACACTAATCACGCGGGGAGATTTAAAATACAAACTCCCTTATGCCTTTCAATTTGTGATTTAGCATTACTTGTGTCCTGTAACAAGGTGCCTTCGGTTTCCACATCATTTACACCTTTCACAGACCCAAATGAGGCAGCAAACTGAAATAATTAATAATTCGGATTTCAATCAATTTGTTAAATATCGTATGTGCATATATGTACGAAGCTCTTGATGCAACGTAACCACTGTACCTGACGTTTTGACATGTAATTTATTCGCGGATCTAATGGCAGGTTAATGACAGTAGCAGTATATGTTTTTCCAGTATGATCATCGTTCAAGTCCGCCTTGAAAGTAGTGTAAATACTTCCATATGGCAAAGATACATACCAAATGTAGGTCAAAGCGCTGAAAACTTTGGTATAATCGCCCGGGCGTCTTAGTTTGTGCTGTATTATTCCGGAGAATGCATCGAATCCTGGATTATCAAAATCTCCCTACCGATAGTTTTAGAGGAAAATATAAATATGACTTCTTTAGTTAATGCTGATCAAGAACTAGTTGATCGGATGAAAAGGGGTGGGGGGATCAGTACTCACTACTCACATAGGTGTCAATTGGGAAAATTATTATTACAATTCCATCCTCGTGACATAAAGCATTGTAGAACGAACCATATTTCTGATTGTAGTAATATACTCGCGATTCCAAACTAGTGCTGTGTAAAAATCAACAGGGAATTACATTAGAAATTAAATGCAAGGTGTTCAATTCGAGGTATAGAATAAACCTCAATTTCTATGCCTTTTTCTTTTCTTTTTTTTTTACCGAGAATTGTCATTTTTTTGCCAAAAATATTTTTTTCCTCGTTGAAATGGTTACGTCAATTATTTTGTATTTTTCAGCAATCTTTAAGTTCACTTACGTATTGCACGAAGTGATACTTTTCCAATGCAGTGAAACTTTATGAAATTCGTAAAAGTCTCGGCCAAAAATACCGCCCGACATGGAGGAAACAGTTTCAGGAGTAAGGACTGTCACATCAACTGTAATATTTTAACCTTGTTATAAAAAAATACCAGCAACATTGAAACAATTTCCTTCGAGGAAGTTACATACGCGATTGTGAAGTTAGATTAGCCAAACACGATTCCTGCAAAGGTGTGACTATAGTCAGCGGTTTCCATGATCCGAGGAGTTTGGATGTCTTTTCAATAGCTAATTTTATGCTACTTCGAACCGCAACACCTGGCGTGAGTAGTTCTCCTCCAAAGGCTGCAATATGAATTGAGTATGAAAAATTTTAGCTGCTTAAGTCTACTTCCAGTTGTTTTGGAACTATTTTAATTTCCTGAAGGAAACTGATTTTCAGTCGGATGCTGCAGAAGATCTGCAAATTGGCGAAAAAATGGATTCGAAAGGTTCATTAGTCAATGACCTAAATTCTAGCTTTTCGACTCAATGACGCCACAATTTTTAATTGCGAAATTCTCCGAAATTCGTTAAAAATTGAAAAATCAGTTTATATGAGGCTGAAATTTCAGATTTTTTGGAATTTTTGTGCTGTTTTTCTAGTACCCGAGAATTTTCCAAATTCGACGCATATCAGAGAGATTAATGCGACTATTTGTAAATTCATTTCATCAATTTGATTCCCCATAAATTTTCAAACATCAAAGACCAATCTTTGTCTACCTGAAACTGAATTCGATCCACAGAAAAATAAAACATTCAAATTAAGTAACAGAAACACGAAAAGTTTAGTCATTGTGTACATTTCTCTGAACACTGACAAATATTCGACTTTCACTTAATAAATACGAACCGCCAGGAAGTCGTGAAGATAAAGAACTATCTTAATATTGCTATGCATGGGTTGATGAATACATTGTACATGCACTTTTCATTCCAATGAACGCATTACACGAAAAATGCAACATTTATCTACTTCAAAGTGATAAAACGAAACATTGAAAAATAAGATACGTTTCTCAGAAGTGTTTTCTTCTTTCAAACGAGAAAATACCTTATCACAAGTTCATTTTTTATCCTTGAAAAAAACTTCCACACGAAACAAGTAAATGTTTTATGTTGCACTTCGTAGATCTGGCAAAAGATTAACCTGCAGTTAAACTAATCACCGCAGTGACATTTCATAAAGTCATAACCTTCAAACTGAAAATTTATGCTTTCACGGGTAAAATGCAACTTCGTGGGTGGCCTTATACTTTTTAGCGAACAACTCGAAAAATGTGTGGTTGATGAAATTCAAAATTTTTTAGGTGGCTGATAGATTTTTTCAATTTTAAGATGAATTTTGACCAAAAATGTGATTTTAGGAAGTTGGGAAGTGTTGGGTCCATAAAAAGAAGTCCATTTACCCCATCAACAAAAAAGCTGTAAAAAATAGTCTATTTTTCTGAACTTGCAATAATTATGAAGTAGTTATTTCGAGTTAAAATTAGAGTTGGCAGTGGGCACAAATATATCAATTCGGTGGGTCACTCGAGAGGGGATTCAAGAGTTCAACAAATGGAAGAGAAACTTACCTGAAACTATATTTTTGACGAAAAAAACTGAACCACCAATATTGAGGAATAAAAAGCATACGAAAATTTTACGCGTCGAATACATCGTTGTGCAGATACAATAAAATTTCTGAATTCAGAGGTGAAATATCCACTCGTAAATATATCTATTTATTCGATTCCAAAATAGAAAAAATAAATGAAAAGCTGTCATATTTACCCATAAATTGATGCAATTTGTACGAGAAAAACAAGTCCATATTGACATAATTTAAGATAATATCACATTAAACAGTAAACACATAAGTTTTTGGACAATTTCGACAACACATATTTTACAATATCATCAACACTTCGAAAATGAAAAAAATACTACGTAACGATAAATTACTTCCTCAAATTCGAGGAATAAGAGCTAACAACGCAGAAATTTCCATGATAAGGACTGAAATTATGGATCAAGTGTTGATGAAAATTTTCACTTCGGTATTTTTCCCCTTTTTTTTGCAAGATAGATATTTGGATTACGGTGAGAGGAAGTTTGGAAAATTATTTATACGGGGCTCTGTCGAAATGGAATTTGATTGAGAAAACTTTTTTTCAAACATATTCCATCATATTGATTAAAATTTTAGCGTTTAAATTTATATTTCTTTTGAATTTTCACAAAATTCATTACAAATTAAAAAATGAAATTCTGAGACTTGAAAATTGTAACGATGATGTTTTTTTTCATGCTCTTTCCACATTTTTTATTTGATACAAAAATTCTCTTCTGTTTGGGATACCTAATTTTTTGTGACGTTGGGAAGGGGGGTAGTGGCAAAAAACCGTTACCCGACAATCATAAAATCGCTCATGAATATTTCAAATTCTCATAAAATGGAAAAATTTTTCCATTCGAACCATTTTGTTGACAGCATAAAACCTGACAACAACTCAAACTTTCTTCGAAAAATCAATGTTCGAAATTTTGATTTTGAGAACTCCTGAAAATAGGAAAGAAAAAAATCACAGCAGGGGAAACAATACTACTAACTTAAGTACAATACATCGATGGTGATTTATCATGAGAGATTTGAACCAGGAGCAGGCCTATTCCTATCTTCATTTCATCAGAACTCATGATGAATCGAAAAAGACGATGAGTAAAATTTCACAACTTTGGAAACCCCTGAAAAAAGTTTGCTGATCGATCTTAGGATAGATCAGAAATTTTTTCGGGTCTTCGATGCAGTTTTGTGACTAATTTTGAGTAGAAATAATTATTACCAGAAAATGGTTACATGTTTGCGATGCTTTGGAGAGTGAGCTATGCTACCCCAAGGTATCTTCATTATAGAAAGAAAAAAAATTAAAAGGTCGTATCCTCTATAATTATTTTTCAACTCTAAAACACTGAAAAGGGTAGAGGATTTTAAACCACGAATTTCGCTATTTATGACTTTTTTTTTGATAAACCTCCCTTAACCTCTCCCCCACCTATTCCTCATTCTGCTCATATTTTAATCTGCTAATTCACATCTACTAGCAAAATTATGCTCTTTCAACTCATGAAACTACCTAGGTAGGTACATATGTTTTTTGAAAATTAATTATTAAAAAATCTGAAATTCTAAAAATCATTCAAAAAAATATCCCTTTGAAAATTTCCAAAATTAATAAAAATCGTATCAAGTTAACAGTTCACTCAGATTATGCTGTTTCAAAAAATTATTAGAAATTCTACTGCGAACATTTTCTTGGATTTTTTTTTAGTGATTTTTTAGAATTTGAACGAGCATAACTTTTCAACCTGATAATAACAGGCGAGTAGTAGGTACTAGGTATCGCTCCGTTAGAAAGAATAAATCTTTTACTTCGAGAAACACTGATAATACATAAATTACGAGTATGTGAAGACGATTTTTTTTTATTTTTGTGATTTTCAAGAAAAAATGGCAAGGAACTGAAATCCTTACTCATCAACTACGTTGGAAAATTTTAAACAAAAGTGGAAATTCAGAGTACCAAATAAGCGTAACCAGTGCCGGTATTAAGGGGGGATTTGGGTGATAATCCTCCCCAAGAGGCCAGTTTTTTTGGAAAAAATGTTGATGCTATAAAATGGGAATTTTCCAAGCATTTTTGCGCTCTTGTTTCACTGAGATGGATGCCTATTACATACAAACCGATGTTCAGTTTTTTCATCTTTTTTGAGAAGAAGAAGCCTTTTTTTTCTTCTCAAGCCCACATTATAGGTATATTCGTACACGATTTACTTTGAATAATACTTTGCAGGCAAATTTCAGTCACTGAGGTCCCTCCTTTTGAAAAATTAAATAAATAAATGACATATTTATTCAGTGGCGTGGCCAGGGAGTGAAGGGGGCCATTGTCCTCCCTTGCGAACGAAAATTTGAAATAAAACATGCAGAAGTGAACGGTTTTTTTTTGTTGTTCGGACCCACTTTTTCTAAAAATTTTCGCTCTCGCTTCGCTCGAGCAGTAATTTTACCTTCATTTTCATAATGTAATCACCACACATCACGATAGGTTTCCAGAAAATGAATCCTAATTTCGATTTTTCATGCCTAAAAATCTGGTTTTGCCTCCTCCTTGAGGAAATTCTGACTATGCCACTGTATTTATTTGATTTCTGCCCTCGGAGAAGCTTAATTTTACCCCTCCCCCACCCAAAAAATGAGACGGTAAAATTGTTTGATTCTGACCCAATTATCCCCCTCCAAGGAAAAATCCTAGCACCGGTACTGATCGTAACTTACAACTTATTATGGCTCTGAAGTAAACCAAGGTTGAAATCACGGAGCATTTTTTTTTTTTTTTTTTTTTTGGTACAAATGAGTATAAGTTGGCTTTTTCAATTCCTGATCTAGACTCATTATAGCACTTTCCGCTTTACCTTTAGATTGAATTTTTCGACAAAAAAAATTATAATAAATAGAGCAAGAAAATTCATTTTATTCATCGTTAATGTTAACATTAACATATTTTTAAATCACACCAATCATGCTGGAAGATTCAAAATACATATTCCAGCATGTCTTTCGACTGGCGTCCTAGCCAAACCTGCGTCTTGTATGAATTCATCACTCACAGCTTCCTGTGAAATATCCTTCAGTTTGCCGAACGTTTGTTTGAACTGAAATTAAAAGGACACGATTTTATGAAATGTTGGCTCGATTAAAAACTGATCACTTTATGAGAAACCCTTTTTATTTTTCACGAAAAAAAAGGTCATTCAAGCAACGCAAAGAATCACAAATACGCAAATTCAATCATATCTACGTAGGTAGGTTCATTTACCTGTTCTTTCGAAACATAATTCAAATGTGGATCTGCAGGCAGATTAATAACTCTAGCGCAGAATTTTTTTCCAAATTCTTCATCGTCAAAGTCCGCTTTATAAGAAGTGTAAACACTATCGAGGGGAAAATTCACGTACCATCGGTAGGTAAATGCACAATGAACTTTGGAACAATCTCCTGGTCGTTTAAGTGTGTTTCCAATCACTTTGGATAATCCATGAAACAATGGGTTAGGAAAATCACCCTATGGTAATTCACAAAACATAAAGAAAAGTTGGGTCCATTTTAATCAATAGGTAATCACAATCACCTAATCAGGTACCAGGTACATACATTGAATAAAAAAAATATTCATGTACTCACATTAGTTGCAATTGGGAAGTTCAAGACAATAACCCCGTCATCATGATCTAAGGCTTTTTCAAACGTGTGGTACTTCAAATTGAAGAAATATACCCGAGATCCCAAGCTTGTTCTACCCAAATAAAATAAGCGAATTAAAAAAACAATAAAATAGAAGGAATAGTGATAGTAAAGGTACACAGATCAGCAGATTAACTAATAATTAATGAAGACCCTGAGAGACATTAGTCGATTTCAATATTAGGACCATGGAGAGGGGTGCAAAAGGGGCAGTTTTCTCCGAGCCCGCATTTTCTGGAGAGCCCGGTAAAAGAAGGGCCCTGTTTTTTACTTCTCAAAACACCAACTTTCAAAAACTTTTGCTCTTGCTTTCCTCTGGTTTGTTTTTTCTTTTTCAAACTTGAAATTTCTAGAAAAAATTGTTGTAAAGTCAATTTTGTATCTGGTAATTTTAGCGTTTATTCGTAGCTGAGACAATCTTTTCGTGTGGCGTTTGGTGGTAACACTGACGTTCACATGTTGTACATTCGCTGTAGTTGTAAGTTTTTATTCTATCATTCTCTCTCGTTCCTCTAGTTGTAAAATAGCGTTTATGTAATTATATTTTTAAATGGTTCGTGCGTTATTTCTTCATCAAATTAAAAGCAAACACTACAGGTTATGGGCCCAGTGACATTCTGGTGACCTGCTAGTTCATTTTTCATTGTTTTTCTCGCTTTCGTTTCAAATTTGAGCAGAGAAGATGAGTGTTCAAACTCGAAAGTACCCATTCATGTTTTCAATGGCAGAGATTTTTTTGGTATGGGAGTTCCAAGTTAAGACCTGCCTAAGAAACCTTGGCTGTATCTCCGTGATGCCGATCAATGAAGAAGCAAAAGCGATGGATGCGATCATTAGTTTAACTGAGCTTTGTTTAGAAGCACATTCGAATTGGACTATTCGAGCTGCATTACAGTCCAGTGAAGTTTTCATTCAAGATATCGAAAGTATAATACTCGAAGAAAAGAAGCCAATCGTGCAGAAAGCTGAGACAAAAGTGCCAGTTGAAACGAAGTTAGCTGAGCCTAGTTCCAGTCTGATGAGAGCAGCGATGGTAGCGGCTACAGTTCCACCTGTGAAAGGTCCAATGTGCTACAGGTGTCAGGGGAGTGGTCATTTGGCGAAGTATTGCACTACGTATGGTAAAGATCGGCCTAAATGCAATAAATGTGGCAAGTATGGCCATAAAGTGGCGAAGTGTAAGAGTGCTAAAAAAGAAGCTGAAAAAGGGAAACTATCCCTTCTAAGTGTATATAAAGTGTGCTGAATCGTTCTTATCCGCTGAGTTGTTGTATTGTTCATTGTGATGTTATTTTTAAGATATTTATTGTCATGTACCTGTGATTTTTTATCATTAATTGTATTTATTTGAAGTTGAGTGCATTTTTGCATATTTTTAATTGTAATTTCAACTTTTTGTGTTCTTTTTATCGAACTTTTGTCAGTTGTATCGAGTTTTTGTGTGTTTTAATTTGTAAGCGAGCTGAGGTGTGTTGTAATTGAGCTGACGTGCTTTTCTATTTTTATATCGACCTTTCGTTGTATTTTTCAATTGTATTTTGCGTAGTTTTTATCGTTCGTTGTTCAGAACAAAATTGTAGGGGTGTGTTGTAAAGTCAATTTTATAACTGGTAATTTTAGCGTTTATTCATACCTGAGATGATCTTTTCGTGTGGTGTTTGGTGGTAACACTGACGTTCACATGTTGCACATTTGCCATAGTTGTAAGTTTTTATTCTATCGTTCTCTCTTGTTCCTCTAGTTGTAATGGCGTTTATGTAATTATAATTTTAAATGGTTTGTGCGTTATTTCTTCATCAAATTAAAAGCAAACACTACAAAAATATCACTCAACATTTAAACTTTTGAACTGAAAAAATAAACTTATCGCAGAAAAGTACCTTTTTTCTACTTCTCGAAATACAAATTCCAAACAGCATTACCAGGTCTACTTACTCATTACACGAGTCACACGAGCCAATTTTCCAAAACATCGAATACTTATGAAATTCGTAATTATCTTTGCCAAAAACACCTCCAGTTATGGTTGCCACAGTTTTTGGAGTAAGAATTCGCATATCGACTGTAATATCGTAGTCTCATTAGTAAAATTCCCATCACTGATACCAAATCCAGAATTTGTACAGATGAAATCGTACGTGATTTCGACGTTAGATTAACCAGGCTCGTTTCATCCATGGCTGTGAAAATAGTCAATGGTTTCCAAGATCCGAGTAATTGAGAGGAAGCTTTGATAGCAGTTTTTATGCCACTGCGAACGGCAAGACCTGGCGAGAACAGTTCTTCAAAAGCTGAAATTTTTTTTCAAAATGTTCGACAAATAAATTTTTTTTTGAGTCATTTCAACTTACAAGTATCTGAGTGCGCTATCATGAAAAACGTTTTGAAAAAAAGTAAGTAATAAATTACCAAAAACGAAATTTTCTCCGCAAAAAAATAAACCGTAGGTATTGAAGAGCAAAAAGCACAACAAAATTTTACGCATCGAATACATCGTTGAAGAGATCCTATCACGTGTAATTTATGAATCCGAAACGATCTAATAAAGCAATGGTTAAATTTTGTCCATGAATTTATATGTACTAGGTAATTTTCTTGAATCAGTAACACCTTATCATGTTTTTCTTTTTCACAACAGTTATCGATGAATGATTGATGAGGAAACGCCACACATGTGATATGCAAACTGCACAAGCTAAGACGTAGGATGCACTTAGAACTTGATAACTTTGAATTGCTGGGAAAAAACGCAAGTAGGTGACCTACTGCGAGAAACTTTTTCAAGCAACAGTGTACAGATAATGTCCATAGTCGACATCTACATTTTGAAAAATATGGCTGAACACATAAAATTAGGTAATGCGGTCAATCACGATGATTGAAGGTGTCTTTATTCCTGATATGTACTTAGTTCAAACTATGTTTTACCTCGTTCAATGTAAGTATAAAATTATGATACACGAGTTCGTGCGTATAGCTCCGCAAAACATTATTCGCAAAATTTTCCTCCACACTGAGGAAAATACAAATTGAGCTAATGTGTTACATAGGTAAAAATGATTCAAATTACAAAGGAAAATTTTTATTTGCTCCTAAAAATGAGTAAGTACTCTCTAATTCATGCTTATGTAGGTAATACTATGTATTATTTATCAGCATCTTATGGTCAGGTCAATATGGGTAATTGTAAACAGGTTACGTAACTTTCCACTAACTTATCATCGCTTTTAAGTGAAGCTAGGTTGAAATCGCAGAACATTTTTTTTTTCGTCCTATGAGCATAACAGATCTAGGCGAGCATACGTAACTAAAAACTCCAGTCTGATTACCAATACCGATGTTACTGCTGATGAAAATGGGCCAACCTGTATTTGCAGGAAAGAAATTCAACCCAGCAATCTCAACCCAGCAATCTGCGTTTTATCTTTTGATCGAATTTTTCGAAAATAATTGATATAGAGCAAGAAAATTTATTTTATTGGTCGTTAATATTAACATCAACATGGAAGATTCAAAACACATATTCCGGCATGCCTTTCCATTGGAGTCCTAGCCACACCCCCGTCTCGAATGAATTCTTCATTCGCAGCTTTCTGTGAAATATCCTTCAATTTGCCAAACGTTTGTTTGAACTGAAATTAAAAGGACACAGTTTTATGTACAAATCTCAGGTTGCTCAACTTGAAAATTGATCACATTACCAGAAGGCCTTTCCATTTTTCATGAAAAAAGGTCATCTAACTAACGAAGAATCAGCAGTACGCAGATTCAATCATCTTTAGGGGTCATTCCACGTCAATTCCACCAAGAAGTGGTAGAGGGGGGGGGGTCGACGATTTTATTGGAATTTTTCCGGCGGAAAGACCTTTTCAAAGGATGACCTATATGGCGCAAATCGCAGCCCTGTAGCCCTTTTTTAAAGGCTGCTAGGGGGTGTCAAAATTTACAGTGAACTTGAAATATCATTCATTTCAGCAGTGGCTTACTCGATAACCGCGATACATACCAAAACAGAACTTTTTCAAATAGTTAGAGGTTTTAAAAGACTTTTTGTAAAGCTCTTTAACTTTTTGATGATATGAAAATCAGTGTTGCCACTTTTTTTCGTACGAAAAATTAGCTCGAAAAGTTTCAAAACGTAGTTTTCATATCGTTCAGGCTCTCAAAAATTCTGAAAAAAAATATATTATGGATAAATTTTCATGCTGAACAACATATTAAAAAATTGGGGTGGCATTATTTCGTAAAATCGATTTTAAAAAATTGAAAATTTGCGAAAAAATGCGATTTTTTGATTTAAAACATGAAAAAAAGTTTTGATTGGTGAAGTTGACCCATTTGACCCATATTTTTACGTATCCGTTAAAAAAGTTGAAAAAACACGTTCACTCGATGAAATGAACACATCACAAAAAAAAATCAAAATTCGAAAAAATTCAATTTTCAATTCCATACATCAAAAAAAGTTTAAAATTATTCAGTTGTGCTTTTTTGACTTCTTTCTGACGTATTTCATGAAATAGTCAATAAAAATTACACTCATATCGAAAGTGTTTTTTCAACCTTTTCAGTGGATACATAAAAATAGGGGTCAAATTGGTTAACTTCACCAATCAAAACTTTTTTCATGTTTTAAACCAAAAAATCGCATTTTTTCGCAATCATTCAATTTTTCAAAAATCGACTTTACGAAATAATGCCACCCCAATTTTTTTATAATGTTGTTTAGCATGAAAATTTGTCCACAATATATTTTTTTCAGAATTTTTGAGAGTCCGAACGAAATGAAAACTACGTTTTGAAACTTTTCGAGCTAATTTTTTGCACGAAAAAAAGTGGCAACACTGATTTTTATGATATCACCAAAAAGCCTTTCGAAACCCGTAACTATTGGGAAAAGTTTCATTTTAGTAGGTTTCGCGGTTATCGAGTAATCCACTGCTGAAAGGGATGATATTTTAGGTTCACTGGAAACTATGACACCCCCTAGCAGCCTTCAAAAAAGGACTAGAGAGCTGCGATTTGCGCCATTGGTCATCCCTTCAGAAGATCTTTCCACGGGAAACATTTCAAAAAAAATCGCCGACCCCCCCTTACCACTTCTTGATCGAATTGACGTCGAAGGACCCTTAGATAGGTTCATTTACCTGTTCTTTCGAAATGTAATTTAAATGTGGATTCGCGGGTAGATTAATAACCCTAGCGCAGAATTTTTTTCCGAATTCTTCATCGTTAAAATCCGCTATATAAGAAGTGTAAACACTATCGAGGAGAAAATTCACGAACCATCGGTAGGTAAGAGCACATAGAACTTTGGAACAATCTCCTGGTCGTATCAGTTTGCTTCCAATCAGTTTGGATAACCCATGGAACAGTGGGTTAGGAAAATCACCCTATAATACATATGATAATTCACAAAACACAAGACATGTTGTTCCATTTTAATAAGTACTTAAGTAAGGTATTCAGATGTATCGAATAGAATAAAATACTGATGTACTTACATCAGTTGCAATTGGGAAATTCAAGACAATAACTCCGTCGTCGTGGTCTAAGGCTTTTTCGAATGTAATGTATTTCAAATTGAAGAAATATACTCGCGATCGCAAACTTGTTCTGCCCGAATATAATGAACGAATTGAAAAAAAAAACATAAAATAGAAGGAATAGAAATAGGCAATAGCCAAGCAGGGCAGTCGAGAGCTAATGCGGGCCCGAAGCAAATACAATTTGAACAGGGAGCCCAAATGTGAATTTTTAAAATTTTAAAACAAGAAACAAATTAGCCCGAGTAAAGCAAGGGCGAAAGTTGTTGATAATTTGATTTCAAGAGGTACAAAGACGATATTACTTTCAGGAAGGCGATTTTTTCTTACGCAAAAAGCTTATTTTTTAGCTTTTAAAATTTCAGAACTTGAAAGATTTTTTTGGAGGATAAAAAATTTTAAAATTTGTAAAAAACAAATTAAAAATTGAAAAATTAACCGCAGCAAGTAAAAGTAATGTAATTTTTAGGAGTCAAGTAGTAGTTTTGGGGGATTCCAGAGCCTCTGATAGATTCTCAGTGAAATAGCAATTACTGTTAATGACCAGATTTTGAGCGGCTTTCTCGCCATACATACTTATTCACGAATCACCTGACCTACTTACTCATTCCATGGGCCAATTTTCCAAAACATCGAATACTTATGATATTCGTAATTATCTTTGCCAAAAACACCTCCAGTTATGGTTGCCACAGTTTTAGGAGTAAGAATTCTCATATCGACTGTACATAATATCGTATAATCTCATTAGTAAAATTTCCACCACTGATACCAAAATCCAGAATTTGTACTGATGAAATCATACGTGATGTCGACGTCAGATTAACCAGACTCGTCTCATCCAAGGCATTGAAAAAAGTCAACGGTCTCCAAGATCCAAGTAATTCAGATGAAGCTTTGATAGCTGTTTTTATGCCAGTGCGAACAGCAAGACCTGGCGTGAACAGTTCTTCAAAAGCTGAAATTTTTTTTCAAAATGTCCGATGAGTAAATATTTTCTCAGTTATTTGAACTTACGAGTATCCAAGTACACGATTATGAAAAACGTTTTGAAAAAAAGTAAATTACCAAAAACGAAATTTTCTCTGGAAAAAAATAAACCGTCGATATTGAATAGCAAAAAGCACAACAAAATTTTACGAATTGAATACATCTTTGAACAGATCCTGTCACATGCAATTACTGAATTCGAAACGATCTAATAGTGCAATGGTTAAATTTCGCCCACAAATTTGTACCATGTTATTTTTCCGAGTCAATAACGTCTTATCGTGTTTTTCTATTTTACAACAGGCAAGTATTGATGAATGATGATTGATAAGCAAACACCACACATACGATATGCAAACTGCATAAATTGTTTAAATTACGTTTTACTTACATAATACCTCGTAAAATGTAAGAATTTACACCTGGTAAAATATTTGGCAGAAAACTTTATTAGGGGTACACGATATTTCTGCGCACCCTGTCGGATCAGGTTATTGATTCAAATACGTATAAAAATATTGGAAATATAACTTATAATAGTTATAATAGAGTGGCGAGTACCGGTACGTTTAATGAGACATTTAATGATGAATCGTTTCCGTTTCCATTTCCATAAATAACACGATAACAACCTGAAGTAGCGTACTGACTCGATTCATCAATGTTAAGGTAAAGAGTTACGTACTTGAAGAAACGAAAAGGTACACCATTTCACTCTTACAGTATGTATTTAGCAGTAAAATTGAGCCAACGAATTTCACAGGTGCGTAAAAATGATTCAAATTACAAAGAAAAATTGTTTACCTGCTCTTGAAAATGAGTAGTTAAATAAGTATCGTTAAACATTAACATATTTTAAAAACACACTAATCATGCTGGAAGATTCAAAACACATATTCCAGCATGCCTTTCCACAGGAGTCCTGGCCACACCCGCGTCTCGAATGAATTCATCACTCACAGCTTCCTGCGAGATATCCTTCAGTTTGCCAAACGTTTGTTTGAACTGAAATTAATAGGACACAGCTAGTGTTATCAAATTTCAGTTGACTCAACTCAATAACTGATCACTCTATGAGAAGCTCTTTCCATTTTTCATGAAAAAAGTCATACTCGTACAAGCAACGAAAAATCATTAATACGTAGATTCAATCATATTTAGGTAGGTTCATTTACCTGTGCTTTCGAAACGTAGTTTAAATGTGGATCGGCAGGCAGATTAATAACCCTAGCGCAGAATTTTTTTCCAAATTCTTCATCGTTGAAGTCCGCTCTATAAGAAGTGTAAACACTTTCGGGGCGAAAATTAGCGAACCATCGGTATGTTAAAGCACAATGAACTTTGGAATAATCTCCTGGTTGTTTCATTTTTTTCCTAATAACTTTAGATAACCCATGGAACAACGGGTTAGGAAAATCACCCTATGAAAATTCACGAAACATAAGGACAAATTGGTTTATTTGTTTCATTTACGAGTAAAACAATACATAGGTATACTCAGGGGCATCGAATAAAAAAATATGTACCCGTGTACTTACATCAGTTGCAATTGGAACGTTCAAGACCATAATTCCGTCGTCGTGATCTAAAGCTTTCTCGAACGAATTGTATTTCAAATTGAAATAATAAACTCGAGCCCGCAAACTTGTTCTACCCGAATACAATAAACGAATTTATAAAAATAAAATAGAAGCAATAGACAATAATTAGACATAGTCATAAGTGGGACCATCGAGAACCAATGTGGGCTCGGGGCAAATAAATGGGTGTCTGGTGAGTGGATGCCAAAATTTCAGATTTAGATATAAACGGCTACGATTTGAAAAAAAAACACTCACGCATTTAGCGTGAGGAGATCAACTTTTCTTCAAATAAAATCTTTTACGAACGAATTGATTCACTTTTTTTGAAACAGTTGTACAGCAATTGATTTGTTTACAATCGAATCGAATCGTTTACAAACGATTGGTGTGATTAAATAAATTTATTGATTTCTTGGTGAACCTTTCGCAAACAGATCAATTAATTTACGATTGATTCGGGTTTTGTGAAATTATTGTAGGTAGCTACATTAAGTACCCTATAGGAATTGATCTGTTTTTATCTTTTCAAGCAAAGTGAATCGAATCGAATCATTCACAACCGATCGGCGATTGAACAAATTGATTGATTCCTAGGTGAATCATTCACGAACGAATTGAATAATTTTTGGTGAATCATTCGCGAACGAATTGATTCGTATAAGTGACTCGTTCGCGAACGAATCGATTAATTTACTCAATTTATGGTGAATGGTGAATTATTCGCGAACAAATTAAATAATTCTTGGTGAATCATTCGCGAACGAATCGATTCATTTACTCAATGTTTGATGAATCATTCGCGAACGAATTGATTCGTATAAGTGACTCGTTCGCGAACGAATTGATTCATTTACTCCATATTTTGGTGAGTCATTTACGAACGAATTGTATAATTCTTGGTGTGTCATTCGCGAACGAAATGATTCGTATAAGTGACTCGTTCGCGAACGAATTGATTCATTTACTCAATGTTTGATAAATCATTCGCGAACGAATTGATTTGTATGAGTGACTCGTTCACGAACGAATCGATTCATTGACTCAATTTATGGTGAATCATTCATGAACGAATTAAATAATTCTTGGTGAATCATTCGCGAACGAATTGATTCGTATAAGTGACTCGTTTGCGAAAGAACAGATTCATTTACTCAATTTTTGATGAATCATCCACGAACAAATCGATTCATTTACTCAATTTATGGTCAATCATTCACGAACGAATTGATTCGTATAAGGGACTCGTTCGCGAACGAATAGATTCATTTACTCAATTCTTGGTGAATCATTCGCGAACGAATCGATTCATTTACTCAATGTTTGATGAATCATTCGCGAACGAATTGATTCGTATAAGTGACTCGTTCGCGAACGAATTGATTCATTTACTCCATATTTTGGTGAGTCATTTACGAACGAATTGTATAATTCTTGGTGTGTCATTCGCGAACGAAATGATTCGTATAAGTGACTCGTTCGCGAACGAATTGATTCATTTACTCAATGTTTGATAAATCATTCGCGAACGAATTGATTTGTATGAGTGACTCGTTCACGAACGAATCGATTCATTGACTCAATTTATGGTGAATCATTCATGAACGAATTAAATAATTCTTGGTGAATCATTCGCGAACGAATTGATTCGTATAAGTGACTCGTTTGCGAAAGAACAGATTCATTTACTCAATTTTTGATGAATCATCCACGAACAAATCGATTCATTTACTCAATTTATGGTCAATCATTCACGAACGAATTGATTCGTATAAGGGACTCGTTCGCGAACGAGTAGATTCATTTACTCAATTTTTGGTGAATCATTCACGAACGAATTGTATAATTCTTGGTGAGTCATTCGCGAAGGAAATGATTCGTATAAGTGACTCGTTCGCGAACGAATCGATTCATTTACTCAATGTTTGATGAATCATTCGCGAACGAATTGATTTGTATAAGTGACTCGTTCACGAACGAATCGATTCATTTATTCAATTTATGGTGAATCATTCACGAACGAATTGAATAATTCTTGGTGAATCATTCGCGGACGAATAGATTCATTTACTCAATTTTTGATGAATCATCCGCGAACAAATCGATTCATTTACTCAATTTATGGTCAATCATTCACGAACGAATTGATTCGTATAAGTGACTCGTTCGCGAACGAATCGATTCATTTGCTCAATTTTTGATGAATCATCCGCGAACAAATTGATATGCATAAGTGACTCGTTCGCAAACAAATCGATTAATTTACTCAATTTTTGGTGAATCATTCACGAACGAATTGAATAATTCTTGGTGACTCATTTGCGAATAAATTGATTCGTATAAGTGACTTGTTCGCGAACGAATCGATTCATTTACTCAACTTTTGGTGAATTATTTTTTGGGGCATGTAACATATCAAAATTCACGCCAGAGGTCGCCATTAACGAATAAACTAATAAAAACGCTATCAACTTAACTCTCCTTCCCCAAAGTCAGGAAACAAAATGATTTGAGCCACTTCTAATTTTATTCCATAACAATTTCTCGGTAAAGAGTGATGAATTTTGGTTCTTTCGATTCCCAGCGGTAAGAAAAAGTTTTGCTGTTTTCTCCCCCTTTTTTTTTCATGATGCCCTGTTTGTTTGACACTTAGTAGCTTACTAACTTTTTCTATTTTTAAAATTATGAAACAAAAATTTTGACAATCCCCCTTATTCTTTCACACTTTTTATTATTTATTTTTTAAATATTACCTATGAATTTCTAAGAATTTTCTGCCAAGTGATGATAAATTTGTAGGGGAGAGGGGGAAAAACATTAAAATGTTGAAAATTGAAAAAAAAAAAAGAAATCGAAATGCTTTTTGAAGTACCTAGGTATAATGAAAAAATAGTATTGACCAGACCTACGAACTTACTCGTTACACGAGCCAATCTTCCAAAACATCGAATACTTATGAAATTCGTAATTATCTTTACCAAAAACACCTCCAGTAATGGTTGCCACAGTTTTAGGAGTAATAACTCGCATATCGACTATAATATCGTAATCTCATTAGTAAAATTTCCATCACTTGTAACAAATCCAGAATTTGTACTGATGAAATCATACATGACTTAGACGTTAGATTAACCAGACTTGTTTCATCCATAGATGTGAAAATAGTCAACGGTTTCCAAGATCCGAGTAATTGAGATGAAGCTTTGATAATTGATTTAATGCCAGTACGAACAGCAAGACTTGGCGCGAACAGATCTTCAAAAGCTGGAATTTTTTTTCAAAATGTTCGACGAGTAAATATTTTTGAGTTATTTAAACTTACGCGTATCCAAGTACACTATTATGAAAAAAAATAATAATTACCTAAAACGAAATTTTCTCTGGGAAAAAATAAACCGTCGATATTGAATAGCAAAAAACACAATAAAATTTTACGCATCGAATACATCGTTGAAGAGATCCTATCAAATGCAATTTCTGAATTCTAAACGATTTAATAGACTAATGGTTAAATTTTGAACACAAATTTGTACCAGGTTATTTTTCTTAATCAATAACACCCTATCATGTTTTTCTTTTTTACAACAGTTATTGATGAATGATTGATGATTGCCCAACTTGTGATAAGCAAACTGCATAAGCTAAGTAGGATGCACCTCGAACTTGCTAAACTTGAATAACTGGAAAAGAAAACAAGTAAGTATAGGTAGACCTAGCATGAGAAAGTTCAGGCAACGGTTTACAGGCACAAGTAATGTCAACAGCCGACATCGACATTTTGAAAAACATGGTTAAACACATAAAATCACGTAGATAATGCTGCCAATCACGATGATTGAAAATGTCTTTATTCCTGATAGTTTAAATTACGTTCTACCTCGTACAACGCACGTAAGTACATATAAAATTCCGCAAAACATTATTTACGAATTTTTCTGCTGCACTGAGAAAAATTTATAAGGGAGTTTTTACTAAAAAATTATAAGATTTTGATAGAATTCAAACCCACTATTATTTTTGAACTCCTGACCGAGAAGAAGGTTCGATTTGAAACGCTGAATCTCGTAACGCAATTTAGTTTTTGGCCAGAGTATGGTCTGAACATATCAATGCCACAAGCCGAATTTCATCATAAATGAGGCTATTCTGGAGCCTCCAGGCGCGATAATAAATTTCTACTGAAGGCGTGAAAGTCAATTCGGGCTGTTTAAAATCGAATTGTGGCTTCGAGTTTATCCACATTTAAGCCAATTTTCAGGCCGCCATTCATCATCGTTTGATGACCTCTGACCTCTAAACATGATCTGATTTTGAAAAAAAAATCCGCCGATTTGGCGTGAAATGACCCTGTATATTTTGTGTATATATTTACAGCAGTTGGACGTGTACGCTTGGACATGTTGTGGTCATGATTTTTCAAAAAGCGAGGCAAACAGTTTCCAAAAAATTCAAGTCAAAAGAGCATGCAACATTCTATCCAGACATAATGGAGCTCTTTGAAGATAATCCTGCATTCTATCATCAATTAGGTTTGTTTGTGAGTAATTGTACACGTAATGTCTACTTACGATTCCAACCAAGAACATCTTACTGGCAAAAATACTGGTCATAAATCAGTTTTTCTTTTTCAGTTTCGTGTTTCATTGAATCCAATTTTTTTCTTCAGTTTATAAAATAAATACGTACACATTGGTTCTCTATTATATTTTTTATTAGGGTACCGAAGCAACGCTTATGAAAAACACTATTGATGATGCCAAACAGTACTACGACGAAATAATAAAGCTACTCGATGAAAATGAAGCGAAGATTGAAAATCTTCAGATAGCTATGGACAGATTAGAAGAAAATTTGATCGTGGGGAAATCACTTATGGTTTTGATAAACCGGTCCCGCATCGTTTATCATCCTGGAAGAGAGGGTAAGCAGGATTTTATAGAGACCTTCCGGGAATTGAGTGGAGAATTTCACAACGTGTATTTTGAAGCATTAGAACTACGCCGATTTGCGAAACCCGCAGAATTGCACTGGGTGTGGAAAAATGGGAGACTGTAAAGTACGTGTCCGAGTATTGGAGCTTGCATGTTTAAATTATTTATTATAGATACGATTACCCAGATTAAAGTTGCTATAGATTATAAATCGTTATTATTATAATTCAATAGAATACATGCCACAAAAATTGATACTCAGGGTACCAGTACTTATTCCTTTTATTTGAATTAAAATAAAATTGGCAATAATGATGAAAAAATTGAAACCATCTGGGTCGTTTTTCCCAAAACAGTTTGGGCAGCAACGGTTGGGGAAAAAATCACGATTGTTTTCATTGAGGGGCCATTTCTCCCCTCCAGGTCCACCTCCGGATCTAAAAAAAATTCTGAGTAACTTAAACTCAAAATGAAGGTTTCTGTTAAATTTAGTCAAAGTCTGTCGACTTTTTCGCCCATAAATTCAAGAGGGATTGTCCATGTAATAAGTAGGTGAAATAGGTTAATTCGATGACGAGACAACTTGTATGTATTTGCAATAAAGAAGTTCGTCACAAAACTTCCTTCGATAATGTAAAAGAATAATTCCCCCCTCATCATGTGATTCATTGAAAATAATTAAGTAGGTACTAAACAACGAGAACATTTATTTTAATCATTAATATTCATAATTCACATATTTCAAATCACATTAAGGTATAATCATGCGTGGAGATTACAAACGCTAATTCCTTTGTGCCTTTCCACTGGCGTCTTAGCAACACCTGCATTTTGAAGGAAACCATTAGTCACAGCTTTCTGCGAAATTCCTACAAGTTTTCCAAACGTTTGTAGGAACTGAAATGAACAGAAACCCGTTTAGAAATACCCCATTTCACGCGAATCAAAATGGAAAAAAGACAAGAGAATACGCAAAGGCCTTCAATAAATTCCATAAAAGCGTTATCGAAGAGCCTGAGTAGATTCAATCCAAACAATACCAAGGTACATTTACCTGTTCTCTTGAAATGTAATTCAAATGCTGATTCACAGGCAAGTTAATCACAACAGCACAAAATTTTTTTCCAAATTCTTCATCGTAGAAATCAGCGGTATAACTCTCATAAATACTATCAAGGGGGAAATTCACGTACCATCGGTAGGTGAAAGCGCTATGAACCTCGGAGAAGTCTCCGGGTCATTTCAGTTTTTTTCCAAATAGTTCAGAAAGTCCATAAAACAACGGGTTAGGAAAATGACCCTACAAAAATTCGCAACACACCACAGGACAAGTTGGTGAATCTTAGTCTAGTTCATCGAATAAGGAAAAGTACTTACATCAGTTGCAACTGGAGAATTCATGATCATAATTCCGTCATCGTAATCTAAAGCCTTTTTGTACTTATGTATTGTATTTCAAGTTGAAGAAATATACTCGACACTCCATACTGGTTCTATACAAATATACAAAAAACAAAACCAAAAAAAATGAATTGAGGAAGGAAAAAAATTAAAATCTGCTGGAGTCTCCAGAACGGTTCGAAAAGATCACATATCTAATCGAGAGCCCAAAAGTAAAATAAACATCAAATTTCAGCTTTCCAAGTCAGTTTGGTAAAATTTAAAATTTTTCTCATTTATGGCAAAAATTTAAATTTTTAAAAATTCGCCAAAAATTGAAAAAAGAAGATAATTTTTCCGTCGCATTCAGCAATCCTCAAGCCATACTTGAGCCAGTATTCCAATAGCACGAATACTTATGAAATTGGTAATTATCTTGGCCAAAAACACCTCCAGTCACGGTTGCCACAGTTTTAGAAGTAAGAATTCGCATATCAACTGTACAAATAATATTAATTGTAATATCATCAGAAAAATGGCCGTCATTATCACGAAATCCAAACTTTATACTGATAAAATCATACGTGACTGAGACGTTAGATTAACCAAACTAGTTTCGTCCAATGGTGTGAAGAGAGTCATTGGTCTCCATGATCCGAGGAAATGAGATGAAACTTTGATTGCTGTTTTTATAGCAGTGCGAATAGCAAGACCATGCGTTGATGGGTTTTCAAAAGCTGCAATATTTTTTAAAGGTGTTAGTCAATGAATAAGTATTTTAGAGTAATTTGTAACAATGTATTGTTTTTAAATGTAAAAAATCCATATTACCGAAAACTAAAGTTTCTTTGGAAAAAAATAAACCATCGGTGTTAAAGAACAAGAAGCACAACAAAATCTTACTCGTCAAATACATTGTTGAAAGGATACTATGCAATTTCTGAACTCGAAACGATCGCAAGCGAAGCAGTGGTGAAATTTTTCCCACAAATACCTGCTAGATAACCTTTATTTTTCTGAGTTAATTACACATTGTCGTGTTTTTCTAGGTTACAAAGTTGCCGGTGAATCATTTAGATAAGGAGACAACACAAAAATGCAATATTCATATTGCTTATGGTACTAGATAGGTCAGTTTTAACAGTTCGAAAAATACGTGTAAGTATAGGTTAACTGCTATTATGAGAAAATTCAAGCAACCGTTTACAATGTCAACCGACTTCAGCATTTGACAAATGATATGATGAAATAAAACTGTGTAATGATTCGAATTATAATGACTGAAGGTGTCCTTACTGCTGTCAATTTCAATCACCTTCTACCAAGTCACCAAACATCACGTATCCCCTTGTACAATCACGCATATAGCTGGCAAAAATTTTTGTGATGAAATTGGCTGTCTCCCTTTCACCATAGACTCAAAAATTGATCCTAATCTTCCACATGCTTATGACTCGTATCTCCATAACTCCTCTTCCATTCTGAACTCAATTCAGCTATTTTCTGTTCCCCCATTCAATCCAGAAAATCCTACAAAAGCTAAAAAAAAAAGTCGTAGCAGTCTGCCGCTACGTAAGAGCCAAATTTTTGTGCAAGAAACATTGAGGGCTCTTGAACTACTCGCACCCTCGCTTCGCTCCTGTGCTTCGCCTGTATTTGGGGGGACTTTGTCCCCCCTGCACCCCCCTTGGGCTTTGCCCAATTACCTCCTGCTAATGTCTTTTTTTCGTGTTCGATTTCTTTCTTATGTTAGCGTCCCCCCGGCACCCCCCTTGGGCTTCGCCCAACTCTCTTCTTCCAGTGTTTCCTTCCTATATTCGCGGGGGTACTCCGTCCCCCCTGCACCCTCCTCGGGCTTCACCGAACTCTCTACTTCCCCCTTCAAAAAATGTGGTTACAAACCTGTCTTGACCCTGAAACAGGTCAAATGGGGGTGGAAGGTTGAAACTGGCAAAAGGCACTTCGGGTACATCCTCCAACTGTACTGTGAAAATTTGGACCCTCTAGGTCAATTTGGAGGGGCTGTAGGCTTGGCTAAAGGTCAAAATTTTCAAAAAACACGTAAAATCCATGAAAAAAATCCACTTTTTTGTCCCTGGAGAGGGGTCAAATGGGGTTGGAAGGTTGAAACCTGCAAAAGGCACTTCGGGTACACCCTCCCAATGTACTGTGAAAATTTGGACCCTCTAGGTCAATTTGGAGGGGCTGTAGGTCTGGCTAAATGTCAAAAAACATGCAAAAATCCACTTTTTTGACCCGGGAGAGAGGTCAAATGGGGTTGGAAGGTTGAATCCTGCAAAAAGCATTCAAGGGGCACCCTCTTATTGTATGCTGAGAATTTGGACCCCCTAGCTCAATTTTAGGGGTGAGGGGGGAAAATGTGGTGTTTCCCAACTAAAATGGAGTGGGGATGACCTGGGAAGCTGAAATTTGGATATGTTGATCACAATAGGGGTACTGACCAATGGTATGAATTTGGACCCTTTTCATTCATTTGGGGTCATATTATGCCCCTCCAAAAAAATGACCTTTCTGTAAAAATGGGGTTGGACGGTTGAAACATGCAAAAGGCACTTTGGGTACATCCTCCCATTGTACTGTAAAAATTTGGACCCTCTAGGTCAATTTGGAGGGGCTGTAGGCTTGGCTAAATGTTGAAATTTTCAAAAAAAGACGTGAAATGGATGAAAAAATCCACTTTTTTGACCCTGGAGAGGGGTCAAATGGGGTTGGAAGGTTGAAACCTGCAAAAGGCACTTCGGGTACATCCTCCCAATGTACTGTGAAAATTTGGACCCTCTAGGTCAATTTGGAGGGACTGTAGGCCTGACTAAACGTCAAAAAACACACAAAAATCCACTTTTTTGATCCTGGAGAGGGGTCAAATGGGGTTGGAAGGTTGAAACCTGCAGAAAGCACTCAAGGGGCACCCTCTCATTGTATGCTGAAAATTTGGACTCCTAAGGTCAATTTTAGGGGTAAAATGTGGTTTTTCTCACTTAAAATGGGGAGGGGGTGACCTAGGAAGCTGAAATTTGGATATGTTGATCATAATGGAGGTACTGACCTATGGTATGATTTTGGACCTTTTTCGTTCATTTGGGGCCATATTATGCCCCTCCAAAAAAATGACCTTTCTGTAATTTTTAACTTTGACCATCCCCACTGCAGGGGTCAACTCTAGCTCCCAAAAGAACCCTATTCTCCAAGTTTTATCTCATTTCATTCATTAGAACGTCTCTTGATTAAAAAAGTAAAAAATTCAAGTTTCGGTGAAACTTCTATATATGTATACTGTCTTATAGTACATTGCGAGATCCGACATATACACAGGCATTGCGAGATCCGACCCAAAAAATTTCGAAAAATGCTAAAAACTCAAATAATAACCCTACAACTTCGTTCGAACGAGCGTTGCAGTGTGTAAACAGTGCCTTTCTATGCATTGCCGCCATCAATTTCGCGATCCGCATAAACCGAGATCCACCAACGGCCTAAACCTGATTTGGGGGTGGATCTCGCAAGATGCGTCGTTTATCTATTTTCAAAAATTGTATATAAGTATATGAATAGTGGGCAAAACGAGATCCGGCTGAAAATGTGTGTACAGGGTCCCCCGGATCTCACGAGTACCATGGCATATGAGAGAACTTGCGAGATCCGGCAAAAGGATCTCAGGATCTCGCAATGCCCGATTTTATATAAAACGGATCTCGTAATGTATGGTTTTTACATGTAAACATATAAACATATAAATATTCTAGGGGGGAAACTCGTAACCTTTTTCTTGATTAAACAGCAAACTCATAACGTTTTGACAAACTCGTAACCTTTTAAGGACGTGACTTTTCGATGAGGTGCCATATGAATCTACAAGGTATGGGGAGTCTACTGGCAAAGTTTGAGCAGGGACGTGAGATTGCTGTTTATACACTTTCACATTTTACTCAATTTTCAAATGAGTACATAGCCTAATTAATGGGTACCAGGACATGTGGAAAAGGTGCTTATTGCCAATTTGCCACAAATCATTTTTTTACGTTCATTTTGGTGATTTTGGTGGTTGAAGATGTGCTCTTTCACATGGCGTGGTCAAAAATCGTCTAAAATAAATTTTTAACTGCTTAATTTTAATTCAGAGTTGATTATACAGGTCCGAATTTTCGTGTTTTTCAATCTAAACATTGATTTTATGGGGAAAGTATGCATCCTAGGAGAAAAATGCAATAAAGGAAATTGTAGAGAATAAAATTTCCTTTCTGCTCAGAGCTGGTTATTTTTCTGTAGGATGCTTTGTTGAAAAAGTATTTGCGAAAAACAGAGATGTATGGAACTTTAAAAAAAAAAGCTTTTCTGAAAAATTGACGTTTCGGCAATGAGATACCTCTCCACAGGTGACCCAAAAATCAAGTTAACGAATATAACGCGGCCTAACATCGAGTACTATCAGGCCTATGGGGTGACGCGTCGAGCGCATGCACAGCAACGAAGTTATAGAGGGGTCTTGAGATTGCTGTTTATACAAAACGTTATGAGTTTACCTGTATGCGGCTATATATAAATATATATATAGGCATCGCGGCAGGCTTATGAGCCAATTTTTCAAAATTTCAAAATTTTTAAAATCATTTTCAATTTCTGTTCTAATTAACTAATCGAAATTCTAATTGCACAGTCATTGAAATATATAATTTATCTGTATCAAGAAACAGAATAAAAAATTTTTGGAGAACATTTTTTCAAAAAAATTTAAAAATTTTTTGAACTATATTGAATTTTGTGAAAATTGCTTGGTTGTCAAAAAGTCTGAACCACATCAAAATTTTTGGTATCAACAGTATTCCCATAGAGCAATAAAATGCAGAAAAATCATTATTCAAATTTATCATCGTGCATACCCAATTTCAACAGGGCTTTGGGTATGCCGACCAGTACTTCCTATTCTATAGGCCTCATGTTAGTACTACATCTAGCGAACATCTCTGAGAAACATTTGGTGCGCGCAGCTAACTTTGACAAAACTAGTTTGAAACAGGTGGCTCACTTGTTATGTAACTTTAGCCTTTACAAAGTGAGCCAGGCTGGTAAACCTACTGGTTCACTTCTTATGCAAGATTAACCCATACATGGGTTCATAAGTGTGCTGTCCTGAACATATACATATATAAAAACTGACACACCCGGAATGGTCTAGTCTGAGCTCAAAACGTCGAGAACTATCAAAATTTTTGACCCCCGACCTTTTTATCCAAAGTTGGGCCTACCGCAATAGCCATCATTTTTTACAAAAATTTGGCTAAAAATATTCTCTCATTTGATAAATACATCATTACTTTGAACACATTCAACTCAACACTCAAGTCGTCAAAAACTTTATAGCTCAGTATAATGATTTCATTTCATATTATTTTACACCAATGGGTTGAAATCATTCACTTTTTTGATATTATGGACTGCTAGTGGTGCATAAGCCAATGATCTTGAACATAGTTCATCAGTTAGTCAAGGTTTGGCTTCTGCGCATGCTCCAATCTGAAAAATGTGCACAGGATTGACGTTTGTAATTGTACCAGATGACGTAATACCTGTGTGGAACCATACCACAGAGGTACATGTCATAACAAAACTGGCGCATGTGCAGATTACAACTCTCAATTTACTATGTTCAAGACAATGGCTATCATGTTAAGCTTATGGGCCTCTAGCAGTCCATTTCTAAAAAGTCAATGGTCGAAATCCGTGGATTGTTGTGGTTGTTTTTGGCCATTTGTGATAGCGAGGTTTTACGATTTCCATTTCTGTGCTTGTTTGGTATTCTTTCATGTAAACTATATGCTATATACTTACTTACATCTTTAAACATGGCAATTGAGAGCAGACTCAACACAGTTCTGATCTTCACAGATTCACTAAATTCCATCTTTCAACTAAGATTTAAACCTAAGCAACGTCCAATTGCCTTAGAAACCTCACCTCTCTGATGTGACATGGATGCATCGACCTTTTATTCCCTATCTAGACCTTTATTCCAGTCGGAAATCATGCTAATATTTGATGCAAACGTCCAAATCGAGCTTTCAAAGAATTCAATGGCACCCTCAACATGTGGTTACCATACCCAATTTCAAACCTGATTATACGTGAGGTAAGGTATAATACACAAGTTCGCTCAATGCACAGAGGCATTCTTTACAAGCTCAATTTGGGAGGTCTGCATCAAAATGTACCATTGGAATAGGGGTCCAGATAAGGAGAATAAAAGGTGGATGCATGGATGTTACTATTGCCCAGATTCCAGCCCACTCTGGAATTTTGGGAAATGAAACTGCAGACTTATTAGCAGCAAAGCAGTCACTAAAGATTTCACCTGTACCAGAAACACCAGTCTCTATGTCTGATGTGATGCCCGTACAACAATGACCATGCTAATTTTGATGTAAATGTCGACCCATCTACATCCGTCACTTTTGGATGCCACATGTCGATGTGAATTTCAACCCTGTGTCGAGCTAATTGTTGATGTAATTGTCGACTGATGTTGATCTGCATTTGTGTCAACAATAGGCTCGACACAGGGTCAAAACTCACATCGACATGGGGCATCCAAAAGTGATGGATGTGGATGGATCGACATTCACATCAAAATTTATGTTGACCTTTTGTATCATAGAGTTATAAAATTTGAGTTTAAAAATTTTAAATTTTTTTTCCAAAAAATGATTTCCTCTGATGTGGCTATTGCTTGTGCTGAAAACAGTATCGATGCTAAGTCCACTTCCAAAGTAGTACAGACAAGGAGTCTGTAATCAAAAAGTTGAACAGAAATTCTTTATATCAAAGATGGTGCAATACTTTATCTAAGAGTACTAAACTAATCCATTTTCATGTCGACATGTTGATGTTAATGTTGGTGTGAAATTTGACATCAACAAATACATCCACAATATCAACCTCATATCATCTACAACTCAAAACTGTGGAAAAGTGAATAATTTCATCAATGCCCTAAAAAATTTGTTTTCCTCATTGAACAAGATCATATTTTTGAATGTTTACGAAACTTTTAAACACTAAAACAGAAATTTTAATTTTGAAAAATTGGTCGACATAGTTGTCTACATGTCGATCTGGCATGTCAAGGAATCAGAAATAATGAGAAAATTTCGAAAATTTTTATTTACCTGGCTTTTGTATGGACAAAAGATTCCTACTAAATAATTAATTGATCACTTTTCCATCATTATTTCGGAAAAAAACATTGTTGACGTCGACAATTGTTGTGCGGGTGGAAGTCATGACATATGGTTGTGGTGAATTCCCAGCCAAAGTCACATCACTAACACTTACAAATTGCCCAGGAAGCAGGCCATTGCCTTATGTGGTGCACATACAGGCCATACCCTCCTCACCCACTCTTATCTCTTCAAAAAAGAATCCCCTCCAATATGCTCTACATATCAAGTCCAACTCACTATCTCCCATATCTTACTCACCTGTCAAGATCATACCAATTCAAGAAAGTCACTAAACCTTCCTAAAACTCTACATGAAATAGCTCAAAACCCTTCAATCTTACTCTCCTTTCTCCAAAAATCCAACCTCCTTTCATTAATTAAACAGGATAAAATACCCGTGTTTCTAGCCGTGTAGCTGTACATGGCACAGTGACCAAGGGGAACAGGTAACAGAAGTTTGTAAAAATAACAACATAAAAATAGGCGTTCTGCCAATTTTGATTGAAAATGAGACTTTTTTGGATGACTTTTTGACAACTAGTCAAAAATAAGGACTTTTGGCCAATTTTGGCAAAAATGAGGACTTTTGGCCAATTTTGGCAAAACCGCAATTTTATTGAACAATTTTTTACAATTTTTCAAAAAATTGGGACTGTTTCTGACAATGTTGACCAAAATAATCATAGACCTCTCTAGAAATTCCGGTAAAACAGAAAACAGGGTTCTCTGACTTTCATAACCAACAGCGAGACTTTTTGTCAGTTTTGGCCAATTTTGGTAAAGATTCGGGTTTTTATTGGGCAATTTCAGCAAAAACATGATTTTTTTCAGAAAAATTGAGACGTTTTACAAATTATTTCCATAAAATGAAAACTTCTGGCAATCCTGACAAAAAATGACTTTTTTTGGATGTTTTGGAAAAACACATGCTTTTATTGGCAAATACATTACACTTGGAAATTTTTATTTGGCAAAAATTGAGACATTTTGTCAATTTTGACCAAAAAAGGATTTTTTTGAAAAATGTTCAACCCAAGAAAAAAAATCATAATAAATTAGATTTATTTCACCTAATCATAAAACGTTCGCATTAATTATTATGTACACTCTGAAATAACACTATCAATCATGCTGGGATATTTAATACACAAATTCCTTCATGTCTTTCGACTGGCGTCCTAGCCACACCCGCGTCTTGTATGAATTCGTCACTTGCAGCTTCCTGTGAAATTCCTTTAATTTTCCCAAACGTACATTTGAACTGAAATTAAAAGAAATCCGCTTAGAAATACCTCATTTCACTCGACTTGAAATGGAAAACAGACACCAGAACACGCGAAGACCTTCAATAACTAAGGGCTGTATTCATAGACGTTACTTAGGGATCACTTGGCTAAGTGGTGAATTTTGAAGCAATTTTTCCAGGCTCGATTGAATTCTTGAATTTTTGTTTTTTAATAAATTGAGAGATTGGACTGCGAAGTGTTGATTTATCATTTTAAAAATATAAAATTTTTATTCGTTCGTAAGAAAAATTGAATCAAAATTCACCACTTAGCCAAGTGTCCCTTAAGTAACGTCTATGAATTCGGCCCTTAATCTCACAAAAGCATTACTTAGAAGAGCACGAATAGACTTAATCTAAACAATACCAAGCTACATTTACCTGTTCTTTTGAAATGAAATTTAAACGCCGATTCATAGGCAGGTTAATCACAACAGCACAAAATTTTTTTCCAAATTCTTCGTCATTGAAATCCGCTCTATAACTCGTATAAACACTTTCGAGGGGGAAATTCACGTACCATCGGTAGGTGAAAGCGCTATGCACCTTGGAACAGTCTCCGGGACGTTTGAGTTTTCTCCCGAATAATTTAGACAAGCCATGAAACAATGGGTTAGGAAAATCACCCTATGAAAATTCGCAGCACACCAGAGGACAAGTTGGTCCATTTCAGTCTAGTCTATTGAATACAAAAAAGTACTTACATCAGTTGCAACTGGACAATTCATGACCATAATTCCGTCATCGTGATCTAAAGCCTTTTTAAACGATTTGTACTTCAAGTTGAAGAAATATACTCGACACTCCAAACTAGTTCTATTCAAACACACAAAGAGCAAATTTAAAAATTATGAATATACTTAGGCGTGAAAAAAAATCAAAATCCGCCGAATCTTCCAGAACGGTTCGAATACATCACAAATCGACTCGACAGGTCAAAATTAAGGTAAATATCATCAGCTTTCTACGTCAGTTTGGTAAAATTCTGATTATTCCCTATTTTTGGTCAAATTTTGTATTACCTTACGTATTAAAAATTCGTGAAACATCAAAAAATCAAAGTAACCAATTTCACTGTGATGACTGATGATGTTTCAGATAATTTTTTCGAGATTTTCATCAATCATCGAGCCTACTTACTCATTACATGATCCGATATTCCAAAAGCACGAATACTTATAAAATTCGTAATTATCTTTGCCAAAAACACCTCCAGTCACGGTTGCCACAGTTTTAGGAGTAATAATTCGCATATCAACTGTAATATCGTAATGTAATTAGAAAAATGTCTGTCGTTACCATATTATTACGAAATCAAACATTTATACTGATAAAGCCATACGTGACTGTGACGTTAGATTAACCAAACTAGTTTCCTCCAAGGGTGTGATGAGAGTCAGAGGTTTCCATGATCCGAGGACATGAGATGAAGCTTTGATAGCTGTTTTTATGCCAGTGCGAATGGCAAGACCTGGCGTTAATGGGTTTTCAAAAGCTGCAATATTTTTTCAAAGGTGTTCGATGAATAAGTATTTTAGAGTAATTTTCACCAACGTAGTTTTTTTTTTTTAATTTAAAAAATTCATATTACCGAAAACGAAATTTTCTCTAGAAAGAAATGAACCATCGATATTGAACAACAAGAAACACAACAAAATCTTACGCTTGAAATACATTGTTGAAAGGATACTATGCAATTTCTGAATTCGAAACGGTCGCTAGTGGAGCAGTGATAAAATTTTACCCACAAATACGTGCTGGATACTTCATTTTTCAGAATAAATCACAAGTTGTCATATTTCTCTACTTTACAACCGTTACAGTCTTCACATGAATGATTGATAAGGAAACGACACAAATGCAATATGCATAGTGCATAGGTAGTAGGTACTAGAAAAGTAATGAAAGTATGTTACTTGAACAGCTCGACAAACACGTGTAAAAGGACCTAGTTATGAAAAAATTCAAGCAACCGATAACCGTTTATAGACAATCTCAACTGTCGACTTCATTCGACACAGACCGACTGCAGAATTTTTTACACCAGTTCAAGAGGCAGAAAAAAGTAGGTACATTTTGACAACTTGAACTTTCTGACAATGTTGACCAAATAAAACAAGGACCATTTGGTAATTTCGTCAACATATTTAACTGGACTTTTTTGACTTTTTTTTAACAAATCGCGAGATTTTTATGTCAGTTTTGGCAAAAAATAGAACCTTTTGATAATTTTGGCAATGATTGATGTTTTTTGGCGATTTCGGCACAAACATGACATCTGGCACAAGAATTAGGAGTTCCCGAACATTTCAATATGAAATGAGACTTTCTGCCAATTTTGACGAAAAACTAGACTTTTTTGGATATTTTGGCAAAAAAAATACTTTTACCTATGTACTTGCAATTTTCGAAGAACATTGGACTTTTCGACAATTTTTTCAAAAACTAGAGATTTTTGAAAATTTGACGACAATTAAGACTTTTCTATCAATTCTTGACCAAAAAACCAAGATTTATTGGACAATTTTTTACAATTTTTCAAAAAAATTCAGACTTCAGGGTGTTTAACAAAATTTTAAAATAAAAAAGAAGGACTTTTAGCAGAATATTGATATTTTTTAAGGGGGAAGGGGGTGGGCAAAGCAATAAACTGACACCACTGTGGAAATCTCCAGGTTAACCCGGAGATTTCCACAGTGGTGTCAGTATCCATTAACTTCCACACGGAGGTTTCCACAGTGGTGTCAGTACCCATTTAAATCCTTATGGGTACTGACACCACTGTGGAAATCTCCAGGTTTAAACCCGGAGATTTCCACAGTGGTGTCAGTCCTCTTGGGATAACTATGTACTAAAATTTTTCGCTTTTCCAATGTCTTCAAATATCCCAAACATTTTTTCAAGCAAGCGGATGGCGAAAGTATAATTTCATCATTTTTTCAATTTTTGATTGTATTTTCACCTTTAAGATTCTTGCTGATGTATTGAAATTGGGTGAATAAAAAACTTTTCAAGCAATTTATTTATACATAATCTCAGCTGACGACTTAAACATTCAAAAAATATGGTAAACACGTATTTTGGCGAAAAAACATGATTTTATTTGCAATTTTGGAAGAACATTGAACTTTTCGACAACTTTTGCAAAAGATGGAAATTTTTAAAAATTTGACGAAAATTAGGACTTCTTGTCAATTTTGACTAAAAACAGGATTTATTGAACATTTTTTACAAATTTTCAAACATTGGGATTATTTTCTGACAATGTAAACCAAAAGAATCATGAACCTATTCTTTAGAAATTTCGGTAAAAATACTAAGACTTTCTGACTTTTTTAACAAGCAGCGAGACTTAATGTCAGTTTAGGTAAAAAAAATGAGACTTTTTGTCAATTTTGGCAAATATTGGGGCTTTTAGGAAATTTCATCAAAAACATGACTTTTTCAGAAAGCTTGAAACGTTTTACAGAGGAGAAGTCTCGATAAGGCCATTTTTTGGACCCATCAGTTATCGACCTGACCACTCTTAAAATGTTCTAATAAATGTCCCAAATACGAATCCGTGGTTAGTTAACCCAGAATGAGAATTTTTTGGGGCTACAGGGGTTCCCAAAGTTTTGAATAAAAAAAGAATTTTAGGAACCACTTCGTATTACTTTCAAAAACTAAAATATCTGTTTGAACCCGATAAAGATAATTGAATACATACTTCAAAACGTTACGCTTGGCGGAAACCAAAAGTTTCTAGTTTTCAAGGGGCTCTCAAAAATATCGGAATTATGAAAAATTGGAAAATTGGATACCTGATTACCAACGGAAAAAAGTTTTATTGAGCTTAAAATTTGGTAGGGTGGAGGTCTTACAGATACATATCAATATAAACTGTAAAAAGTTTTTTTAGCGGGGTTCAAAGGGGTAGGGTCAAAATGGCGGTTCCAAAATTTTCCAAAAATGAACCCCCCCCCCCATTTCTGCCCCCAAGAGTCGAAAACAGGAAAATCACTTCGCATAACATTCATAGAGTTCAACCAGATGTTTTACGCCGAAAAGTTTTTGAAAATAATACTTAGTGGTTCGTAAAATAATTTTTTTACTCGCAACTTTGGGAACCCCTGGAGCCAAAAAAATTGCTCATTTTTGCTTACAATATTTTGAGAGTGGTCAAGTCGATAACTGTCTCAGCCCAAAAAATGGTCTTATCGGACTCCCCTTTTTTGCATAAATGGAAATTTCTGACAATTCGGACAAAAATGAGACCTTTTTTGGAATATTTTGGAAAAAAACATGCCTTTATTGGCAATTTTTGGCAAAGCATTACACTTTTTAAAAATGTTGCAAAAATTAGGACATTTTGTCAATTTTGATCAAAAACAGGATTTTTTGGGTGTTTGTAATTACAGCTGACTATTACACGCGTCGTGTGAGATTTTATATCGAGTTGGTAAGGTCAAGTTTTTTCAATTAGATCTAAGAATTTTTCAATTTCAGAAGGGTCGTCTGGTATGAATAGGGGGGATCTTTCATCTATTTGTAGGGATTCGGGCAAACATTTTTTTTTTTAAACAATGCTTTTTTCGGTAAGATATGGATTTGGAAAGAAACAGAACCCTTTCGTCAATTGATGCAAAAAAAAGTCAGCATTTATGATGGTATAACCCTGACTCCCTATCACGTATACTTGATATTTTTATTTTATTCTAATATTAAGTTCATTGTTATATGTGCAGGAGAATGCCTATCGGCGGTGCTTAATACATTAGTTTGAAAAAAAAAAAAAGGGAATGTTTTGAAACAAAAGTGGAACACGTGCAGTAAAAAGGACAAATAAGAATATGAACATTTCAACCGCATGAATTAAAGAGGAGAGTTGAGGTGTACAAACTGGAGTTAAATTACCAAACAACAAGAAAATGTATTTTAATCATAATTAGTGTTCAAATTGATTAACATATTTTGGAATCACACTGTGATCATGCTGGGATATTTACAACACAAATTCCTTCATGCCTTTCCACCGGCGTCTTAGCAATACCTGCATTTTGAATGAAACCATCACTCACAGCTTCCTGCGAAATTCCTCTAATTTTTCCAAACGTACATTTGAACTGAAAGTAAGAGAAACTCGTTTAGAAATACCTCATTTCATGGAAAAAAGACAGCAAAATACTCAAAAGCCTTCAATAAATCCCACAAAAGCATTATTGAAGAGCGCCGGTAAGACTGAATCTAACAATACCAGGGTACATTTACCTGTTCTTTTGAAATGTAATTCAAACGCCGATTCACAGGCATGTTAACCAGTGGCGTGCACTCTAATACTTTACCGGGCAAATGCCCGGTAAAGTTTTGGGGGGGTGGTGGTGGTGGTGGTGGTGGTAGTGGGCAGATATTTAATGAGTTCATAAGAAAAATTGTAGGAAACAGAAGAAAAATGTATCTTGAAATAAATCGTTGACTTCACTAAACACAACGAGTTGATAAATGCTACACACACCCACCATAGAATAGTACCTAGGTAGGTACCTCTCTATGTTATATTAAATAAGTTATAACTTATATGAAAAATAAAATCGTAAAAAAAATTGGTAAGTAAATGTCGTATTTCACAAAAATTTTGAAAAGTGATCAGAAAGTCTTAGGGGTGGATTTAAGGGGGGTTTAGGAGGTATTATATCTCTCTCATTCATATTTTAAAAATTCGGAATTTGTCGGCAAAATCGTTAATTTGCGGACAAAAATAAAATCACAGATCTATTCACAAAATTCTCATTTTTCAGGCGCTTTTGCCCTCGCTTCGCTCGGGCTGAATTGTTATTTTCTGTTTCTCAAATTATTCATAATTGTGAGGGGCCCTGAAACACCAAGCGGCCCCCGGGGCCATGTTTAAACCAAAAAAAGATGATATTTGGACTATCTCCAACGAAAATTTTTGTGAGCTTTTGCCCTCGCTTCGCTCGAGCCAGTTTTCTTTTCTTTAAAAATCTAAATTTTCAATTTCAGTACATTCAAATTCTGAAATTGTGTGATCAAAAAAATAAACTCATCACTCATCAGTCGCCACAAAAAACATTGTTTTTTCCACTCAAAATACAAATTTTTGAAATTTTCTGTCCTCACTTCACTTGGGCCTGTGTGGTTTTTTTCAAATTGAGATCGAACTTTTATAAAAATCTATTAAGTAGGTATTCAAATTTCAAGGAATTTTTTAACTGAAAAAACACACTTTTCACCTAAAAAAATGTGTTTTTCTATTTCTAAAAACTAGGTTTTGCTCTCACTCTGCTCTGGGCCTGTTTGCTTTTCATTTTCAAATTTGAAATTTTTAAAAAATGGCCATTCAAGTTCTAAAATTTTGAGCTAAAAAAGTAAACAAATTTTTCAAAAACATCGCTTTTTGCCTTTCGAAATATACATTTTTAAAAGCTTTCGCCCTCGCTTTGCTCGGGTCAATTTCTATCCCTTCTCTCAATCGAAAAAAATACATTTTTGAAACTTTCATAAATTCAGAAGGGAAATAACTAAATAAGAATTTTTCATCAGCCCAAATATGAATTACGTATATCAATTACAAAATTGTAATTTTATCTTTTATTTCACTTTAAAAAGTTCATTTAATTCGGCATACTTATTGATATTTTTTTCTTATGGCAAATTTCTCCTCCGTTCTCCACCTTAAAAAAAAAAATCGGTTCTTTTTTGCTATTAGGTACCTACTACCTACAAAATAGATATTGAATAAGAAGACAAAAGCAAAAATCAATCGCACAACTTACATTCAAGTATCCAAACCTGGAAAAAAACAGAACGAGAAAGACTCTTAAGGGGAAGGGAAAAATTTTGGGGGCCCCATTCGGTGCATCTGCCAGGGACCCCAAACAGACCCAGTCCGCCACTGAGTGAGTGATGGAAAAACTAGAATTTCATATCAAAATTACTGTTGTTTTGGTTTTTCAAACTAAAAATTTTGAAAAGCGTTTGCCCTCGCTTCGCTCGGGCCCTTTATGATTCTGCTTTCAAAAATTTTAAGAATAAAAGTATGAAAATTAAACAGAAAAATTCCAAAAATACTCATATTGAACATTTGAAAAATGTAAAATTTTCATTTTTCCCGCAGAGAACCACTAGTTCTTCAAAATTGTTTGATACGTACATTACTTATCTACCAATGTGCTACGCTGGTTAAAATTTTAATTATTCAATCATTTCAAAAAAAAAAAAACAGATTTTTCATTCTATACTTACTCAAAATTTTCAAAACACATTGAATATGGTACTTAATTTGCAAAAAAAATACTTCAAGAAACTGAAAGGTTTTTCAAATTAAAAAATGTTTACAAATTGAAAATTTTTTAAAAAATGTAAATCAAATTTAAAATCTTGAAAAATTTAAAAGAAGTGACTAAGTACAAACATCTTCAGTGACAAGATGATAATGATAATCAACTTCTGGCATGGACGAAAACGAAATCAGTCGCGAGATTTATCATTGGTAAATTAACAAAGAAACCTCATTTTTTGGAACTTGAATAAGACATTTTTGAAAGCTTTTGCCCTCGCTTCGCTCAGGCTAAATAATTTATGTATTTTTTCACTTTTTGAAGAGCCCAAGATAGAAAAATTTACTCAAATTAGTTTTCTTTTTTAAAATTAAAAAAAAAAAACATATTCAAATTCTAAAATATTCTAAAGCCAAATAAATGAACTCATCACAATATAAAAAACAATGTTTTTTCACATCTCGAAATACGAATTTTCAAATGCTTTTGCCCTCGCTTCGCTCGGGTCTATTGTTTCTCTTTTCCACAATACAACATTCCATATTTGAAGCTTCTAATTTTTTTTTTAATGACAACTTTCATCAACAGTCATACATCTGAATTGAATACTACTTTAATCAGCAAAATTGTCAATTTTTGTTTCTTATTTCACTTTGAAAATTGACTATTTTCTTGGCAAAATACATATTTTTTCCAAATCAGTTGGAAAATTTCCTCTCGACCCTAACCCTTCCTAAAACGTCTAGTTTCGTCTTTGACTTGAAAAAAATTGGCTTGCTAGGGGGGGTGGGTGGTGGTGGTATCGTCATGAATGAAAAATGCCCGGTAATCTTTCAACTCTGTGCACGCCACTGATGTTAACCACAAGAGCACAAAATTTTTTTCCAAATTCTTTATCATTGAAATCCGCTCTATAACTTGTATAAACACTTTCGAATGGGAAATTCACGAACCATTGGTAGGTGGAAGCGCTATGAACCTTGGAACAGTCTCCGGGTCGTTTGAGTTTTTTTCCAATTAGTTTAGAAAATCCATGAAAAAACGGGTTGGGAAATTCACCCTACGAAAGTTCGCAGCACACCAGAGGACAAGTTGCTCAATTTATTTCAGTCTATAGTCTAACTATGTAGTAAGGAAATGTGCTTACGTCAGTTACAACTGGATAATTCATGACCATAATTCCGTCCTCGTGATCTAAAGCATTTTTAAACGAGTTGTATTTCAAGTTGAAAAAATATACTCTACACTCCATACTAGTTCTATACAAATATACAAAAGGTAAATTAAAAAAATTATGAATTTAGGAGTAAAAAAATTAAAATATCACAAATCGATTCGAAAATTTGAATTTTTAAAACTTTTCCAAAAATTGAAAAAAAAAAAAGGTATCTAATTTCACTGAGATGAGGTTTCAGATAGGTAACATTTTCGAGATATTCAGCAATCATCAAGCCTACTTATTAAATGAGCCAGTATTCCAAAAGCACGAAACTTTAACAACTTCGTAATTATTTTTGCCAAGAACACCTCCTGTTACAGTTCCCACAGTTTTAGTAGTAACCATTCGCATATCAACTGCAATATTGTGTAACATCATCATTAGAAAAATGTCTGTCATTATTACGAAATGCGAAATGTACGTATACTGATGAAACCGTACGTGACTGTGATGTTAGATTAACTAAACAAGTTTCCTCCAAGGGTGCGAAGACAGTCAGTGGTCTCCATGATCCCAGGATATGAGATGAAGCTATGATTGCTGTCTTTATCCCATTGCGAATGGCAAGACCTGGCGTCAATGGGTTTTCAAAAGCTGCAAATTTTTTCAAATGTGTTCGATGAATAAGTGTTTCAGATTAATTTGTACCAATGTATTTTTTTTAATGTAAAAAATTCATAATACCGTAAACTAAATTTTCTCTAGAAAAAAATGTACCATCGATGTTAAACAACCAGAAGCACAACAAAATCTTACGCGTCAAATACATTGTTGAAAGAATACTATGCATGAATTCGAAACGATCGCAAGTGCAGCAATATAAAATTTTGCCCTCAAATAATGTGCTAAATAGTAAAAAATACCCACTTCATTTTTCAGGGTATATCACAGGTTGTCATATTTCTCTACTTTACAACCGTTACAGATAAATGATTGACAAGGGAATGACACGAATGCGATACGCATATTGCAGTACTACAAATAGATAAATACACAAATGAGAGGCGTTTCGCGATATGGGCCCTTGTGGTGATTCGATGTTTTTTTTTTATTGGCGATTCCAACTTACTTTTTCACGAGAAATCGAATGGTGCAATCAGATTTCGCCTATCTCATCAACTTCTCGTTTTAAAAATTATTTGAACATGAATACTCAAAAACACACATTTTTGGGAAATCTTAAAACAAAGTTTTTGTTTGTTTTTGATTTTTTTTAAAAATGGGGTAGTCTGTAACGTTGTGTAAATTCCGATGTTCACCACAAGGTCCCTTTTCTAAATCACGGATATCAGGCGATGATGAACGAATTTCGTCAAAATTTCCCATCCAACCTATGCGCAAGACAACACTGCACCCAAAAAACAAAAAAAAAAAAAAATCGAAAAAATCGAAGCGATTTGATGTTTTTTTTCTCCTGAAAAAATCGAAATATCACCACAAGGGACCTTATCGCAAAACCCCTCTCAAATTTAAACATTTCAAAAAACACGAGTAAAGTGACTTTGCTATGATCGAGAAAATTCAAGCAACCATTTGGGGATCAAAATGTTTCCATTTTCAATGAAAAACAAGGAAAAAAAGTATAAATGGAAAATTATACAAAGATTGATTGAAACAATGAATTAAAAAACAATCAAAACCGAAAAGTGTGACGAAAAATAGAACATTTTTGATACAGATCGAATATGTATAGGATTTTTTATATACACCCCTTCAAGAGGCAGAAAAAAAATGATTTTTTGACAACTTGAAACTTTCTGACAACTGTTGATCAAAAAAACAAGGCATTATGATAATTTCGGCGAAATAACAGGATTTTTGGAGTTTTCTAACAAATAGTGAGACTTTTTGATAATTTTGACAGAGATTGGCGTTTTTATTGGTAATTTCGGCACAAACATGATATTTTTCACAAAAAAATTTGGAATTGAGTTTTTCTGCCAATTTTAACGAAAACCCAGACTTTTTTTTTGAATATTTTGGCAAAAAACATGCTTTTGTGTGGGTGAGATATGGCCCAACCGCTTTAGGTGGTTTATAATGTAATGTTCTCGTAGCAGAGATTATTGAACTTACTACTTGGTGGGGGACCGAAGGTTACATGTATTAGGGGTGCCCCGACAAGGTGGGAATGTGTTCAGTGTTGAGGTAAGAGATGTACCCTAAATCTTATCCAGTTTCTTTCACAACCCTATTAATTGTAAAGTAGTTGTATTTGCACCGCACTTTTATAATTATTACTATTTGCTAATTAATTACAAGCCAGGTTTATTCCTGAGATAGTTTTACATCATCCGCATAATCTGGGCAGATTATGCTGCTGACAGTTTTCCATGTCGACACAAAATAATATTAACCTAGTTAAGATTATTTGGCATAATTATGCTAAGTCATTTTATTCAATTACATCAAATAGGGTGTGATTTAATACCACGACAAAAAAGGGCGTCAGCACGACAAGCATAGGCACTTTCACGCCAGAAAAATCATTTCCACGACTAAATTGGAAATTCCCGACAATAAAGAGCTTACCCCGACATAAAAGGTACTCTAACAACAAAATAATGTATCAAACGACGAATTAAAAAATTCACGACATTTAATTACTTTCCACTGCTATATAAGGCAATGCACGACAAAATTTTTCTATCAAAAACAGGCATTTCACCGACAGAAATAAACGTTTCAAAATATTAAAATGATACCAAAAAAACGAAGTAGGTATGTAAAAAATTGCTCTTTATAGAAGTAATGTTTTGTGGACTTTGATGGATGACCCCCCTTCGTTTTTTGACCTCAGGTACGAAGCGAAAGGGGGCTAAAGAGAGACAGTTTGCCCCCCTCCTGTTCCGCGAAAGTAGGAAAAACTTGGTAAATTGTGAGAAATTCAAAAAAGTTAGGAAAATACAAAAATTCCAACAACATTTTAGTTTCAGTTTTCAAAAATTCAAATTTTTTACAATCATGAATTTACCTAATTATTGTTTATTTGCCGACAAAATCGCCGATCTATCCTCAAAATTCTCATGTTTCCCCTAAGATTTTGCCCTCGCTTTGCTTAGGTCTATTTGGTTCTCTTCTACTGAGTCACAATTTCACTCAAATTTTTTTGAAAGAAACCCTCAGTTGATTATTTGTTAAAATTTGTACAAAATATAAAAGTAATTGAACTGATAATGTTCTGTCGTGTATGAAATTATTTTGTTGTGAATACTGCTTATCTCGTTATTAAATCGTAGTCGTTCATAAATACTTTATTGTCTGGCGTCATCTGGCGTGGAACTTCATAATTTTTCGTCGTTCATTCATCTTGGAGAGATATGGTGTTAGAGGTATACTATTAGATTGGGTCAAGAGCTACTTTTCTGATAGAGCCCAAATTGTAAAAATCAACAATAGCACATTTTCTGATGCGGAACCTATTAAGCAAGGGGTACTTCAAGGATCCATCTTAGGTCCACTGTTCTTTATTATTTATATCAATGATTTATCACCTTATTTTGGATACAGCCTCACAGAATTTGCGGATGATACAACAGCTCTTCTAGAAATAGATGAAGGTGTTGATAGCAGTCATGTTCAGGGCATTATGAATAGGTTGATAGCTTGGTTTTCGGCAAACAAAATGATACTAAATTTAAATAAAACACATTTCTTGGGATTTGGTAAGGTACCTTCTTCTATAACAGTTCCACTTATACCTACTTAATACTACAGCTCCGTGAAATAACACACTCTCACACTTTAAAACTTGCATATTTTGGCCTATTTCATTCTAATCTGAGCTATGGAATAGCACTTTGGGGTGGTAATCCCAGTCTACTCCAACGTGTACTACTAATACAAAAAAGAGCTGTAAGAATAATGTTTCGAAAACATCCAAGAGAATCCTGTAAACCAGTCTTTATTGAAAACAACATACTGCCAGCTCCGTGTGAGTACATACTTCAACTGTGTATTATGATAAAGAATGGAATAATAAATCTCAAGGTACCTTCTCACACATATGAAACAAGATTCAAACATTTGGCAATAGGTGAAAATTTAAGAACAAAAATTATGCAAAATAACTTTGATTTCATGGCCTCAAAAATTTATAATAAAATACCACAAGAACTAAAAAATATACAATCCAAAAACCTTTTTAAAAAGAAACTAAAAAATTGGCTACAGAGATATGCGTTCTATGATGTTGAAGAAATGCTGCAGCTAAACGCATAAGTTTACTTGTTTTCTTTGTTTTCTTTTTGCTTTTTTTATTCATTTATTTTCATTATTTTATTTCATTTATGTATTTCTTTTCTTTTTTTAATTCCATTTTCAATAATTTTTATCATTTTAAACCCTTCTATAAATGTATGTAACATTGAAAAAATGGCCTGTATGCTACATGTTATTGATACCTATCTGTATTAGTACCTATATTTTATATGACATTGTAAATGCAGCGAAAGCTGTGACCTGCAATAAATATTTGAATTGAATTGAATCTTTTATGAACGAAAAAATGCTTGTCGTGATGACGCCCTTTTTCATCGTGCAAAAAATATTTCCCCCATCAAATATAGGAGTAAAATGGTTTGTCTACTGTGTTTCATTTCATAGGTAGATATAGAATTAGTGTTTAAATTGAATTAAGAAAGATTGCAAGCCTCTTCTTTGAGCTAGACAGGTACTAATAAATATTATGTACTTCCCTAAGGAATATTTATTGGGTACTCCCCCAAGGCATTATTTATCATAAAATCCCCTATACACAGTCTGTCCTAATCTCACTTTAACACTTTTATTTACAATTTTGGATGAACATTGGACTTTTGGTCATTTTTTGCAAGAATTAAAGATTTTTGACAATTTGACAAAAATTAGGACTTTCTGTCCATTTTGATCAATAACAGAATTATTTATTAAACAATTGTTTACAATTTTTCAAAATTTAGGATTAGGTATTTCTCAGAGTTCAACAGGTACCCGGATTACCGGGTTTCCAGGTTCAACCCAGAAAGCAACCCGGTTACCCGGGTACGGAACCGGGTAGTGGAAAACAATGAAAAATGTGACGTTGCCAAATCAAACTGACGACAAAAGTACATTTTTATATAGCAATCCTAGCGATATAAAGATGAACTACTCAAAATTACATCATTTTCTGAGAATTTCTCTACCCGGATAGGAACTGGGTAATTTTTGGATCCGGGTAAGAACCGTGGATCTGGGTACTCGTAGACCTCTGCTATTTCTGACAATGTTAACCAAAAGAAACAAAGATCTGTACCAGTAGGGATTGCGTTCTTCACTTCCACCTAAAAGGAAGAATTGGACCTGAGGGAAGTGGCTGCTCTGCTGTGTAGTAGTTTCCACTGCAGGCAGCTGATCTATAGGAACTGGTTTCCAAACCACTTCTGAGCTAGGTAGAAGACTTCTCTTTAGTATTATAATTAACTGTTGATCCGTTCGCATGTAATTGTAATCTTGCAGTTAGGGAAGTTGTTTTAGCCAGTATGGCAAGTACATTTTATATGTACACCCCAGAATCACCTATGAGCGCTTGAGTCTAGCAGGTGAGTTGGGTTCTGCTCCACTCACCTATGTAAAAGTAGACATCATCTCTCTTCAGGCAGAAGAGGACGGACGGTCCTCTACTCTACAGATCTCTTTAGAAATTTTGGTAAGGAAAAAAAGACTGGACTTTCTGACTTTTTTAACAAACAGCGAGACTTTAAGTCAGTTTTGGCAAGAAAAGAGGCTTTTTGACAATTTTAGCACAGATTAGGGATTTTGGGTCATTTTGGCAAAAGCATGACTTTTTCATGAAAATTGCCGCTTTTTGAAAATTTGACATAAAATGGGGCTTTCTGAAAATTTTAACAAATAACGAGACTTTTGGGATATATTTTCAAAAAGCATGCTTCAATTGATCATTTCGGCATAGCATTTGACTTTTCGACGATTTTGGCTAAAATTAGGACTTTCTGCCAATTTTGACCAAAAACAGGATTTTTTGGAATTGTTTACAATATTTCAAAAAATTGGGACTGTTCGTCAATTTCGGCAAAAATGGGACTTTTTGACAATTTTTTTTTAAAACAATGCCTTTTTTTGGAAGAGTAAACATTTAGAAAGATGCAGAACCCCTTTGTCAATTATTGCAGAAAATCGATTTTTTTGAATATTTTGAAGAAAAAGTAGAACACGTGCAGTAAGCAGGACAAAATTAGAGAACGTAAGATAAAACGGAACTCTTGAGACACCCTGTGTTATCAACCAGAACATTATTTCCCAGCTAGGTAAGTATCACCATTTAGGCTATGGTACATGCAAGGGATTATGAGGGGACAATTTTTATTCAATTTTCCATTTATTATTGGCAAGGTAGGGGTTCTCATCTCCTCCTGTAAAGAAATACAATAACATACCTTCCCGAGTGAAGCAGCAAGGTAATTTGTTTTGCAGAAAAGCGAGTGAAATCCGAAGTTTGAGGCCATAATTATTAACTACAGATTAAATATTCAGTTCTATTGAATTACCTACTTGATTTTGGAATACAAATTTGAAAACGCCTGTGTCAATTCCATGACCATGGCTATTCTAGAACGGGAAAATTTACTGACATTTCCCGGGTTTTCTCGAGAATGGATATTGGATACCCTACAATGTTATCTGAAGTTTCAACTCGATTCCATATTTGTTCGTTAGATCAAATATGATAATTACTAAACAGGAAACAGTAATTAAGGACTTCATTAGTCGAATTTCGAGCAATACTTACATAATTCGTTTTAAATCATATAGAAACACTGAAAATTTTCAATCCAAAAAAAATCATAATATTTTTTATGCTGTGTGTTTTCATTCGAGTGACAACTCAAACTGCATCAATGTGAACCTTTCGACTGCATAAATGAGTTAAATTATGTACTTACTAAACAAAGAGACCATTGGCATATTTTAATCATAAGTATTGTTCAAATTATTTAACATGTTTTCGAATCACACTATAATCATGCTGGGATATTTAAAACACAAATTCCTTCATGCCTTTCAATCGGTGTCTTAGCTAGACCAGCATTTTGAATGAAACCATCACTCACAGCTTGCTGTGAAATTCCTCTAATTTTTCCAAACGTATATTTGAACTGAAAGTAAGGGAAACTCGTTTAGAAATACCTCATTTCACGAAAAAAAAAAGATAGCAGAATACTCAAAGGCCTTCAATAAATCCCACAAAAGCATTATTGAAGAGTGTCGCCGCACCGTCAGACTCAATCTAAAAAATACCCGGGTACATTTACCTGTTCCTTTGAAATGTAATTCAAACGCCGATTCATAGGCAGGTTAACCACAACAGCACAAAATTTTTTTCCAAATTCTTCATCGTTGAAATCCGCTCTATAACTTGTATAAACACTTTCGAGGGGGAAATTCACGTACCATCGGTAGGTGAAAGCGCTATGAACTTTGGAACAGTCTCCGGGTCGTTTGAGTTTTTTCCCAATTACTTTAGAAAATCCATGAAACAACGGGTTAGGAAATTCACCCTATGAAAATTCGCAGCACATCAGAGGACAAGTTCGTCAATATCAGTCTAGTCTATCTAATAAAGAAAAGTGCTTACATCAGTTGCAACTGGAAAATTCATGACCATAATTCCATCATTGTGATCTAAAGCATTTCTAAATGAGTTGTATTTCAAGTTGAAGAAATATACTCGACACTCCATATTAGTTCTATACATAAACATAAAAAAAGCAAAAAAATAATAATAAATTGAGGAAGGAAAAAAATTAAAATCTGCTGGAATCTGCAGAAGGGTTCGAAAACATCACAAATCGACTCGAGAAGTCAAAAGTAAAGTAAACACCAAATATCAGATTTCCAATTCAGTTTGGTAAAATTTTGATTTTTTTCTCATTTTCTGCAACATTTTTTTTTTTTTGAAAATTCGCGAAAAATTAAAAAATGAAAGTAAGTAACCAATTTCACTGTGATAAAATTTCAGATAATTTTTTCGAGATTTTCAGCAATCATCAAGCTCACTTACTCATTACACGAGCCAATATTCCAAAAGCACGAATACTTGTGAAATTCGTAATTATCTTTGCCAAAAACACCTCCAGTCACGGTTGACACGGTTTTAGGAGTAATAATTCGCGCATCGACTGTAATATTTTAATATAATTACAAGTCCTTAAATTACGAAGTCCAAAATTTATACTGATAAAACCATACGTGACTGTGACGTAAGATTAACCAAACAAGTTTCCTCCAAGGGTGTGATGAGAGTCAGAGGTTTCCATGATCCGAGGACATGAGATGAAGCTTTGATAGCTGTTTTTATGCCAGTGCGAATGGCAAGACCTGGCATTAATGGGTTTTCAAAAGCTGCAATATTTTTTTAAAGTGTTCGGTGAATAAGTACTTTAAAGCAATTTGTACCAACGTAGTTTGTTTTAAATTTAAAAATCATATTACCGAAAACTAAATTTTCTCTAAAAAAAAATAAATCATCGATATTGAACAACAAGAAGCACAGCAAAATCTTACGCATCAAATACATTGTTGAAAGGATTATACAATATTTCTGGATTCGATACGATCGCAAGTGGAGCAATGGTAAAATTTTGCCCCCAAATACATATGTGCTAGATACCTACTTTATTTTTCATAATACATAAATTACTGGCTGTCATATTTCTCTACTTTACAACCGTTACAGATGGATGATTGATAAGGGATGACACAAATGCCATATGCACATTGTATAAGTGCTAGATAAGTAGGTACGAGTATATTCAAATACTTATTTCGAATTCCCAACCAATTTTTTTTTTCAAATTTTAAATACCTACGTACTTATCACTACACTCAAGTAGCTGGGAAAGAGGCCAATATGGTGGAGAGGAGAGTTATTTATCCAAGCCAGATTATTTGGGGATCAAAATGCTTCCATTTTCAAAGAGAAACAAGGAAGAGAAGTATAAATACATAGAAAATTACAAATAAGATTGATTGAAAAAATCAATGTAAAGAAAAATTAAAACGGAAAGTTTTGGCGAAAAACAGAAAATTTTGACACGGAAAAAAGGACATTTTGACAAGTTGAAACTTTCTGACAATGTTGACCAAAAAAACAAAGACCAGTTTTTGGTAATTTCGGCAACATAACGTGACTTTTTGAATTTTTTAACAAATAGTGTGACTTTTTGTCAGCATTGGCAAAAAATAGCACTTTTTGATAATTTTGGCAAATATTGATGTTTTTAGCTCGTATTTCGAAACACATATCGCACCTCGGGAGTAATAAGGTCACATCTCAAAACAAATTGATTTTGATGTTTTTGCATTTTTGGGGTTTGTATGACCCCCCTCAACCAAAAATTACACTTTGAGTTGGGTACATTATCTAGATCTTGTAAAAAACGCAAATGACCTAACTCAAAATCTCAACAACATTGCAAGTTGTTTGGAGTTATAAGGGTACATCTCAAAAAACTCCACCTTTTTTCAGCAAATTTCGTACATACAAAGTGTTAACAAATAGTTTTGATTGTTTTGAATGTTTGTCAGTTAGAAATAGTCACAAGGAGTGCATTTTTCATTGGTCTGTACCAAATGGAAAAAATTGTTTAAATTGATCACTTTTCAGAAAAATGAATTTGCACATAAATAATGAAATTTTAGTTTTTTGAGAAAAACTCAAAAACTAAGCACTCTAGAAAAAAATTAACGACATTACGTCGATTGGAAATTTAATTCTCTACAACTTCGGTACCATGAAATTTTTAACGGACGCTTCCTTTCGCCTCCACATCAACTTTAGTGAAAGATTCTAACTCAAAATGTTTTCCAAACATTGAAATAATTCCTCTTTAAGATTTTATTTTTCAAAGTGTTCTTATGCTAAATGAAGTGTAAAGAGATAGACGGTATCTAATAGTACAGGTATTTCTGACTTACATAAACACCTAAGAAAAGTATTTAGCTGACTAAGGGTGTCAATGTAAAAATGTTAGATCTACCTGTGATCGAAATGATGTTATTGATCAATCTTTTATGACGATATGACTAGATAAAATGCCTGGATAAGATAGCACCTAAAAGAGACACTATCTTCGGATAGCAATCGCGGGTAAACTATTAGACAACTCTAACTGCTTACAAAATGAGCCCATTTGGACACCTCCGTGGACCAAATGGGTGGATGAGTCTGACATAGGGGATAATACCTGAGATAACCTATTTATGGCGTTCAGGGGTGATAAATAAATTTTGACAAGACCAACACCTACTTCAGTTCACCGTGTATTTTGATATAATTAAAATACACACCCTAACATTACACACAATTAATGATGAATTTAATTAATTGTACCTTATGATATAAATAACGATGCTGTACATATTCTACGTAAGTTAACAATAGATGATAGTTGGTACTTACAACACAATGATGATAAAGTTGACGCGTTCGCGACGAACCTTACTGAATATGCCCGAGGGTTGTATTATTTCAATTATAAACGATAAAAGATACCAAATAATCCTTTTTTACTGGATTATTCAATTATTCATAAAATGCACATATTGTATCAGAAACGATCGTTGAAACTTTCCGCGAAGTAGCGACCATTGACAAAGGTAACTAGGTATATTCGCCTAATTACACCACAACGAAAGGACTAAGAAGGGAAGGTGTTTCGGCACCTATGGTTTCCTAAGTAGTGATGAGAGCTACTCAATCTCCGAGGCTCAATGCTAGTTCGGATGATCGAGTCACTCCCATCGCGAGTAGGGATATCTCATTTATGAGTAATTATACACATAGACGCGGCCAGATATATGATATGTGGCAACGCCTAGGAGTTGCAAGGCATATGCTACCTCACAAAAGGTAGGATACCAGATCTTTGAAATGAGGTGCTATTCATTCCTCACAATTAATTATAAGTTGATAAAAATAATGAATCGAGTTTTTTAAAAAAAGAAAATCACTCTCCTGTAAAATTTCACTTTTTTGAGATGTGACCTTATTACTCCCGAGGTGCGATATGATATTTTTTCCACAAAAATCTTTAAAATGTTAACATACTAAGACTTTTTGCCAATTTTGACGAAAAATGAGACTTTCTGCATAATTAGGTAAAAAACAAATGTGCTTAAAATTTTGTCTACAATGGAAAACTTTCCTGAATTTTTTGAATTTTTCAGTTTTTCAGATAATGGACACCCTGAAATGTTATTGTGAGGTCTGGGCCTCACTCTAATCAAGCTATAACTTGGATAAAATAAATAGTCAGACAGACAGGTGCGTGACTAACGTTTATTCGAGGAACATAAAATACATGGTAATCACGCGCGAGATAAAAACAGAATGAATGAAATAACACCTCGAACTACGTCATAGTTTGCTGCGCGCGCAATCCGCTTGGCAGCTGGCAGTCGTCTGCCAGTTGACGCCACAGTTATGAATGAGAAGCTTTCAACCTCATAAATCAAGAGGGGAGTTAAGGTGTACCAAGTGGAGTAAAATTACTTAAAACAAAAATGATATTTATTTTAATCTCAATTAATGTTTAGATTATTTAACATATTTTCGAATCACACTATAATCATGCTGGGATATTTAAAACACAAATTCCTTCGTGCCTTTCCACTGGTGTCTTAGCCACACCGGCATCTTGAATGAATTCACCACTCACAGCTTCCTGTGAAATTCCATTCATTTTTCCAAATGTAGATTTGAACTGAAATTAAGAGAACTCCGTTTAGAAATACGTCATATCATGAAAAAAGACAGCAGCCTACTCAAAGACCTTCTATAAATCCCACAAAAGCATCATTTTTAAGAGCACCAGTATAAATGATTATGATTCAATCTTAACAATTCCAAGCTATGAGTACATTTACCTGTTCTTTTGAAATGTAATTCAAACGCCGATTCACAGGCATGTTGACCACAACAGCACAAAATTTTTTTCCAAATTCTTCGTCGTTGAAATCCGCTTTAAAACTAGTATAAACACTTTTGAGGGGGAAATTCAAGTACCATCGGTAGGTGAATGCGCTGTGAACCTTGGAACAGTCTCCAGGTCGTTTGAGTTTTTTTGCAAATAATTTAGACAATCCATGAAACAACGGGTTGGGAAAATCGCCCTACGAAAATTCGCAGCACACCAGAGGAGAAGTTGGTCAATTTCAGTCTAGTCTATCAAATAAGGTAAATACGTAGCTTACTTCAGTTGCAACTGGAAAATTCATGACCACAATTCCGTCATCGTAATCTAAAGCCTTTTCATACGAATTGTATTTCAAGTTGAAGAAATATACTCGACACTCCACACCAGTTCTATCCAAATATACAAAAAGTAAATTTTGAAAAATCTATGAATTTAGGCGTGAAAAAAATGAAAATCTGCAAGAGACTCCAGAACAGTGCGAAAACATCACAAATCGACTCGAGAGCTCAAAATTCAGGTAAACAGCTAATTCCAGCTTTCCAAATCAGTTAGGTGAAATTTTGATCCCCCCCCCCATTTCTGGACCAAGGCACTTTCAAAAATTCGCCAAAAATCGAAAAATGAATGTAACCAATTGCACTGTGATGAAATTTCAGATGATTTTTTTTTTCGAGATTTTCAACAATCATCAAGCCTGTATACTTACTTACTCATTACATGAGCCAGTATTCCAAAAGCACGAAGCCTTAACAACTTCGTAATTATCTTTGCCAAAAACACCTCCGGTTACAGTTCCCACAGTTTTAGGAGTAACCATTCGGAAATCAACTATAATGATATTGTAACATCATTAGGAAAATTTCCGTCATTGTTACGAAATCCAAAATGTACGTACGTGACTGTGATGTTAGATTAGCTAAAATAGTTTCCTCCAAAGGTGTGAAGACAGTCAGTGGTTTCCATGATCCAAGGACATGAGATGAAGCTTTGATAGCAGTTTTTATGCCAGTGCGAACGGAAAGACCTGGCGCTAATGGGTTTTCAAAAGCTGCAATATTTTTTCAAATGTGTTTCATGAATGAGTACATATTTTAGAGTAATTTGAAGGCACCAATATCAATTAGGTATGTTTTTTTTTTTTAAATTCTTAAAATTCATATTACCGAAAACTAAATTTTCTCTGGAAAAAAATAAGCCATCTATATTGAACAACGAAAACCACAACAAAATCTTACGCGTCAAATACATTGCTGAAAGGATATTATGCAATTTCTGAATTCGAAACGATCGCAAGTGGAGCAATGGTAAAATTTTGCCCACAAATACGCTCTAAATACCTACTTTATTTTTCAGAATAAATCACAGGTTGTCATATTTATGCAATTCACAGTTACTGAATGATTGATAATGATATGCATATTGCATAGATAAGTCAAGTCAGATGCATTCGAAACTTGATAGGTAAAATAAAACTGTGTAATGTTGCCAATCACGATGATTGAAGGTGTCTTTATTGCAGATAATTTGAATTTCCATCTACCAAGCCACTAGATTTACATACAGGAAACTCAATATTATCAGGCATAGCTGACATACAATTTGTGGGATGAAATGTGGATGGGTAAGTACCATGTCGCACCTCGGAAGTATTAAGGTTACATCTCAAAAAAAATTGATTCTGACGTTTTTGCATTTTTGGGGTTTGTATGACACCCCCCTCCCCCTCAACCAAAAATAACATTTTGAGTTGGGTACTGTAGCAGCTTTCTATAAGAAATACACGGCCGCTCATTCTAGTTACCAAAAACGTTTGTTATTATTTTCGGTTGTTATTCTGTTATCAAATATATGTATGTTACGACTTACAGGGGGTGTCTACTAAATTCCAAAAACAAAATTTCGTACCTTTTTCGTACCTTTTTCGTACTTTTATCGTATTTTTTTCGTAAGTACACTATATTTTTAATATGATTGTAGTTACCTATACTTTGTAGGTACATTGGAGGGAGGGGGTGTATCATGTCATTTCGGCTACAAAAATCAAAATTTCAACGTTCTGAGCAGTGTGGTCTGGGTCGTCGAGAGCCGATGCGAGCCCGGAACGAATACATATAATTTGGCCCATAGAGCTTCTTTGAGAGGGGGTTTTACTGGAAATTTGTCAACAGAAGTAGGGAAAAACTGTCCATATTTAATAAGATTTACAAAAATGTTCATTTTCTGAATTTTTGGGGGCCCAAAAGTGATTTTTCTCCAATTTTAAAAGAAGAAAGAAATTGGCCCAAGCGAAGCAAGGGTGAAAGTTTTTGAAAATTTGATTTCAATATACTTGAAAACAAGACTTTGAAAAAAAAAGATGAACGGCCCCGTGAGAACTATTGAAAAAAAACAATGTTTTTAATGCAAGGAGTTCGTTTTTTGGTTTATAAAATTTTAGAATTGGAAATATGTTTTTAGGATGTTAATTTTGATAAGAAAAAAGTCAGAGAACAGGTCCAAGTGAAGGCGAAAACTATTGAAAAATTGTACTTCGGAAGTAGGTATGCGAGAATTTCATTTTTTACTTTGAAACTTTAAAAATTGAATACTTTGTTGACAATTTTTTAAAAGAATTTCAATTTTGAAAAAGAAAATAAAACAAACCCAAGCTAAGCGAGGGCAAAAGCTTTAGAAAATTGTAGTTCGAACAGCAGAACAATATCAATTTTAATGTAAGAAATTCTGTTTCTCTTATCCCAATTTTTTTCAATTTTATCAATGGTTTTTTAAAATTGTCAGCGGGAAAAAAGCACCAAATTGGACAAAAGCTTTTCTAAATTTGTAGTTTTAAGAAGCGAAACAGTAGTAATTTAAATGTGAAAAATCCACTTTTTCCACTGATGACATTTTAAAAAGTTTGTTTAAAACTAAGTAACTACTTTCCAAACACAATGAATAATTTGAGAAAATATACAGAAAACAACAATTTAGCCCAAGCGAAGCGAGGGCGAACTCTTTTGAAAAAAATAATAATTTTGAGGATACATATTATGGTAATTTTGTCAGCAAATTAACATTTAAATCCTTTCAAAATTTCGTATAAATTTCGTAAATTTCGTACATTTTGAGCAGTTTTTCGTACTTTTTTGGGTCATTTTCGAATTTTGTACCTTTTTTGTAAATTCATACTTTTTTCGTGCTGTAGACACCCTGGACTATGACTCAACGACTCATCAGCTCTTCTCATTATCAATTTCATAATTATGTACCATTACGGTACAAATTGGTGACCCCGATGTTAGAAGGCCTACTCAACACAGCAATGGAATACGCTATTCCTATTCCAGTAATGTGTATCAAATACAAAATCATTCATAAGTAAAACTTTAATTCAATCAGTCTCAACATCAACAATGACGACAACGACGATGTGAAAAATCACCAACAACGATGTGAAAAATCACCAACGCCACTTCAGCCAGAATAATTTCGACTTCAATCCACAAATTATGATCAGCCTGGGTGCAAGAATCTGAAATGACTTGGAGTAGTGAGCCCTATATGCTTTGTCAAAATTCAGTCTCCTCATCAGACAATTCAACATACAATCTCAATGCAAATGCCAACGATTCAACTGTCAGTCTCCAGTAGTTACAATTCGCAATCTGGTCAGATATTCTCATAGACACAACCTCAAACATCCTGAATCAGCATTTTTTTCTTCAGAATCAACAAATTTCAACATCAGTCATCGACTATAACCAATTCAAAATCGACTCATTCTGTCTAATTGTTTTTTGAAATCGCGGCTCCCCCGCTGGAGGGGGAGTTATGTAGCGGCTTTCTATGAGAAATACACGGTTGCTCATTCTAGTTACCAAAAACGCTTGTTATTATTTTCGGTAGTTATTCTGTTATCAAAAATATATGTATGTTACGACTACAACTCAACGACTCATCAGCTCTACTCAAAATCCCTTTTTAGCAAATTTTGTACATACAAAGTGTTAACAAACAGTTTTGATTGTTTTGAATGTTTGTCAGATAGAAATAGTCACAAGTAGTGCATTTTTTATTGGTTTGTACCAAATGGAAAAATTTTTTTAATTTGATCACTTTTCAAAAAAATGAATCTGCACATATAATGAAATTTTAGTTTTTTGAGAAAAACTCAAAAACTAAGCACTCTAGAAAAAAATTAACGACATTATGTCGATTGGAAATTTAATTCTCTACAACATTGTTAACATGAAATTTTTTTGGACGCTTCCTTTCGCCTCCACATCGGAGAGTTAAGGGGTATCAAAATGAGTTAAATTACTAAAGGAAGAGAACGTTTATTTTAATCATTATTGTTCAATTTAATCAACATAATATTTGAGAATGACCCAATAATCATGCTGGGATATTTAAAACACAAATTCCTTCATGCCTTTCCACTGGTGTCTTAGCCACACCGGCATCTTGAATGAATTCACCACTCACAGCTTCCTGCGAAATTCCTTTCATTTTTCCAAACGTAGATTTGAACTGAAATTAAGAGAACTCCGTTTAGAAATACGTCATATCATGAAAAAAGGCAGCAGCCTACTCAAAGACCTTCTATAAATCCCACAAAAGCATCATTTTTAAGAGCACCAGTATAAATGATTATGATTCAATCTAAACAATTCCAAGCTATGAGTACATTTACCTGTTCTTTTGAAATGTAATTCAAACGCCGATTCACAGGCATGTTGACCACAACAGCACAAAATTTTTTTCCAAATTCTTCGTCGTTGAAATCCGCTCTATAACTAGTATAAACACTTTTGAGGGGGAAATTCACATACCATCGGTAGACGAATGCGCTGTGAACCTTGGAACAGTCCCCTGGTCGTTTGAGTTTTTTCCCAATTATTTTAGACAAGCCATGAAACAACGGGTTACGAAAATCACCCTACGAAAATTCGCAGCACACCAGAGGAGAAGTTGGTCAATTCCAGATTATTCTATGAAATAAGGAAAATACGTATAGCTTACATCAGTTGCAACTGGAAAATTCATGACCATAATTCCGTCATCATAATCTAAAGCCTTTTCATACGAATTGTATTTCAAGTTGAAGAAATATACGTGACACTCCATACTAGTTCTATCCAGATATACAATAAGTAAATGAAAAAAATGATGAATTTAGGCGTGAAAAAATCTAAATCTGCAGGAGTGTCCAGAACAGTGCGACAGGTCAAAATTCTGGTAAACAGCTAATTTCATCTTTCCAAATCGGTTAGGTGAAATTTTGATTTTTCCCCACCCATTTCTGGACCAGGGCATTTTCAAAAATTCGCCAAAAATTGAAAAATGAATGTAACCAATTTCACTGTGATGAAATTTCAGATGATTTTTTTCAAGATTTTCAGCGATCACCAAGCCTATATACTTACTTATTACATGAACCAGTATTCCAAAAGCACGAAGCTTTAACAACCTCGTAATTATCTTTGCCAAAAACACCTCCGGTTACAGTTCCCACAGTTTTAGGAGTAACTTTTCGGATATCAACTATAATAATATTGTAACATCATTAGAAAAATGTCTATCATTATTACGAAATCCAAACTTTATACTGATAAAACTATACGTGACTGTGACGTTAGATTGACCAAAGAAGTTTCGTCCAAGGGTGTGAAAAGAGTAAGTGGTCTCCATGATCCGAGGACATGAGATGCTGCTTTGATAGCAGCTTTTATGCCAGTGCGAATGGAAAGACCTGGCGCTAATGGGTTTTCAAAAGCTGCAATATTTTTTCAAATGTTATTGATGAATGAGTACGTATTTTAGAGTAATTTGAAGGTACCAATATCAATTAGGTATGTTTTTTTTTTAATTCTTAAAATTCATATTACCGAAAACTAAATTTTCTCTGGAAAAAAATAAGCCATCTATATTAAACAACGAAAACCACAACAAAATCTTACGCGTCAAATACATTGCTGAAAGGATATTATGCAATTTCTGAATTCGAAACGATCGCAAGTGGAGCAATGGTAAAATTTTGCCCACAAATACGCTCTAAATACCTACTTTATTTTTCAGAATAAATCACAGGTCGTCATATTTATGCAATTCACAGTTACTGAATGATTGATAATGATATGCATATTGCATAGATAAGTCAAGTCAGATGCATTCAGAACTAATTGATAGGTAAAATAAAACCGTGTAATGTTGCCAATCATGATGATTGAAGGTGTCTTTATTGCAGATAATTTGAATTTCCATCTACCAAGCCACTAGATTTACATACTGGAAACTCAATATTATCAGGCATTAGCTGACATAAAATTTTTGGGATGAAATGTGGATGTGTAAGTACCATGTCGCACCTCGGAAGTATTAAGGTTACATCTCAAAAAAAATTGATTCTGACGTTTTTGCATTTTTGGTGTTAGTATGACCCCCCCCCCCCCTCCCCCTCAACCAGAAATAACACTGAGTTGGGTACTGTAGCGGCTTTCTATAAGAAATACACGACCGCTCATTCTAGTTACCAAAAACGTTTGTTATTTTTTTAGTGTGCGTAGCACACTATTGGTTTCGTTCTGAAACTGGAAAAATTCTTTGGAACGAATGTTCTCTTAGATGGATGGGCCGATTTTTTTGAAATTTCTTTACGTAGATGCGGCTTGACATGAGGTATTCAACGCCGTAATTATAATTGCAATTACTCAATTAGCTTCTTGAGTAATTGCAATTAATTACGAAAATTTGTGCCAAAAAAAGAATAAAAAGGGGAAAAGGGCCATATCAAAAGCGCGAAGCCGACAAAAGCAAAGCCGATGTCAGATAAATTTCGAAATTATTTTTATCAAAGGGAAGCCGACCCCCTGTGGTGTTATATTTATCAAACTTGAAGCCGACATCGGTTTTAATTTCGAAATTTATGTAACACCACAGGGGCTCTAAAATCTTTTTTATTGTTCAGTTTTCAAATTTTTATCAAAGGGAAGCCGACCCCCTGTGGTGTTATATTTTATCAAACGTGAAGCCGACATCGGTTTTAATTTCGAAATTTATGTAACACCACAGGGGTTCTAAAATCTTTTCTATTGTTCAGTTTTCAAATTTTTATCAAAGGGAAGCCGACCCCCTGTGGTGTTATATTTCACCGAAAGCAGGTGGTTACCCTTTCTGAATCAAAACCCACCATTTTAGAACACCTGCAGGTGTTTCATTTACACACATTCAGTACCTACATGCCGAAAGCAGGTGGTTATCCTTTCTAAATCAAAACCCACCATTTTAGAACACCTGCAGGTGTTTCATTTACACTTGTTCAGTACCTAGATGCTGAAAGCAGGTGGTTATCCTTTCTAAATCAAACCCCACCAGTCATTTGTAATTTTGCTGTGCTCCTAAGAGGTTCTCTCACTCACTCAGTACTTTTGGAGTTGCATTATGCTTTCGTGATATATCGCGTTGTGCTCTGGAGCTTTTAGAATAGCATAGTGTATTCGGAATCGCGTTGTGCTTTTTTTCAAAATCGTGTTGTGCTTTTTTTAAAATCGCGTCGTGTTTTTTTTTAAATCGCGTTGTGCTTTTTTTTGAAATCGCGTTGTGCTTTTTTTTGGAATCGCGTTGTGCTTTTTTTTCCGAATTGTTTTTTTTTTGAAATCACGTTGTGCTTTTTTTCAAATTCGCGTTGTGCTTTTTTCAAGATCGTGTAGTGCTTTTTTTTCAAAATCGTGTGATGCTTTTTTTCAAAATCATGTTGTGCTTTTTTTTTGAAATCGTGTTTTCATTTTTGAAATTGCATTGTGCTTTTTTTCAAAATCATGTAGTGCTTTTTTCAAAATTGCGTTGCGTTTTTTTTCGAAATCACGTTGTTTTTTTTGTTTTTTTTTTCAAAATTGCGTTGTGCTTTTTTTTGAAATCGCGTCGTGTGGTGCTTTTTTTCAAAATCGTGTAGTGCTTTTTTCAAAATTGCGTTGTGCTTTTTTTCAAAATTGCGTTGTTTTTTTTTCAAAATTGTGTTGTGCTTTTTTTTCAAAATCGCGTTTTCATTTTTGAAATTGCATTGTGCTTTTTTTCAAAATCGTGTAGTGCTTTTTTTCAAAATTGCGTTGTGCTTTTTTTCAAATTCAAGTTGTGCTTTTTTCAAATTCACGTTGTGCTTGTTGTGCTTTTTTCGCAATCGCGTTGTGCTTTTTTTTCAAAATCAGGTTTTCATTTTCAAAATTCCGTTGTGCTTTTTTTCAAAATTGTGTAGTGCTTTTTTTCAAAATTGTGTAGTGCTTTTTCGCAAATTCGCGCTGTGCTTTTTTTTTGCAAATTTGCGTAGTGCTGTTTTTAAAATCGCGTTGTGCTTTTTTTAAAATCGCGTTGTGCTTTTTTCAAAATCGTGTGGTGCTTTTTTTCAAATTCGTGCTGTGCTTTTTTTCAAAAATTCGCGTTGTGCTTTATTCCAAAATTATGTTGTGCTTTTTCTTACAAAGTCGCGTTGTGCTTTTTTTTAAAAAAACTGCGTTTTCTCCAAAATTGTGTTGTCCTTTTTTCCCGAAATCGCGTTGTGCTTTTTGTTTTAAAATCGCGTTGTGCTTTTCTTTCCAAAATCATGTTGTGCTTTTCTCGGAAATCGCGTTGTGTTTTTTTTTTTAAAAATGCGCTGTGCTTTTTTTTCTAAAATTTGCGTTGTGCTTTTTTTTGAAGCGTCCGTTGTACTTTTTTAAAAAATCGCGTTGTGCTTTTTTCCGAAATCGCATTGTGCTTTTTTTTACAAAGTCGCGTTGTGCTTTTTTTTTCAAAATCGCGTTGTTTTTTTTTTTCAAAATTGCGTTGTGCTTTTTTTTCTAAAATTCGCGTTGTGCTTTTTTTCGAAGCTTCCATTGTGCTTTTTTTTGAGATCGGGTTGTGCTTTTTTTCAAAATTGCGTTGTGCTTTTTTTTCTAAAATTCGCGTTGTGCGTTTTTTCGAAGCTTCCGTTGTGCATTTTTTCGAAATTGGGTTGTGCTTTTTTCCATAATGGTGTTGTGCTTTTTTTTTACGAAGTCGAGTTGTGCTTTTTTTTAAAAAACTGCGTCGTTTTTTTTTCCAAAATTTGCGTTGTGCTTTTGTTTCAAAGTTTGCGTTGTGCTTTTTTTTAAACATCGCGTTGTGCTATTTTTCAAAATTGTGCTTTTTTTCTGAACCGCGTTGTGCTTTTCTTTCCTAAATCGTGTTGTGCTTTTTTTCGGAATCGCGTTGTGCTTTATTTTCAAAAACTAGTTGTGCATTTTTTTCTGAATTGCGTAGTGCTTTTTCTTTGAAAATCGCGTTGTGCTTTTCTTTCTGAAATTACGTTGTGCTTTTCTTCCAAAATCGTGTTGTGCTTTTCTTCCAAAATCGTGTTGTGCTTTTTTTTTGAAAATCGCGTTGTGCTTTTTTTCAGAATCACGTTGTGCTTTTTTTTCCAAAATTGCGTTGTGCTTTTTGTTTGAAGTTCGCTTTGTGCTTTTTTTGAAATCGTGTCCTTTTCTTCCAAAATTTGCGTTGTGCTTTTTTTCAAAGTTTGCGTTGTGCTTTTTTTTAAACATCGCGTTGTGATTTTCTTTCCTAAATCGTGTTGTGCTTTATTTTCAAAAACGCGTTGTACAATTTTTTCTAAATCGCGTTGTGCTTTTTTTCCATAATCCGCGTTGTGCTTTTTTTCAGAATCGCGTTGTGCTTTTTTTTCAGAATCGCGTTGTGCTTTTTTTTGAAATCAGGTTGTGCTTTTTTTCCGAAATTGTGTTGTGCTTTTTTTGAAAATTGCGTTGAGCTTTTTTTGAAAATCATGTTGTGCTTTTTTTCAATATCGCGTTGTGCTTTTTTTTCAAAATCGCGTTGTGCTTTTCTTTCTAAAATCGCGTTGTGCTTTTTTTAAAAATCGCGTTGTGCCTTTTTTCAAATTCGCGATGTGCTTTTTTTTAAATCACGGTTGCGTTCTTAAAATCTCGTTCTAAATTTGTGGTACTTTTTTTCAAAATTGTGTTGTGCTTTTTTTTCAAAATCGCATTGTGCTCATTTTGAAGTCGCGTTGTGCTTTTTTCGAAGTTGCGCCTTTTTTTGAAATTTTGTTGTGCTTTTTTTTCAAAATCGGGTTGTGCTTTTCTAACTAGAGAGGCTGCGCACACTGTTACAGCTGCGCTTGGCGCAGCTGTCTAGTTTGGTTGTTATTCTGTTATCAAATATATGTATGTTACAACTACAACTCAACAACTCATCAGCTCCTCTCATTATCAATTTCATATGTACCATTATGGTACAAATTGGTGACCCCGATGTTAGAAGGCCTACTCAACACAGCGATGGAATACCCTATTCCTATTCCAGTAATGTGTATCAAAGACAAAATCATTCGTAAGTAAAACTTTAATTCAAATCACCAACGCCATTTCAGCCAGAATAATTTAGACTTCAATCCACAAAATATGATCAGCCTGGGTGCAAGAATCCGAAATGACGTGGAGTAGTGAGCCCTATATGCTTGTTATAGTGAGGGTAGGAATTATCCGGTGAGATAGTAGATATCAGCATGATCTATCCCTGAAGTTGGCTAAGAAATATTCCTTAGGAGGTGAATATTTACTCATTGTCCTTGATTAGCTCAGATAGGAGACTTCGGCAATAACCTACTCACTATAAGCACATTGTTCAGTTCTTCACCAAATAAAAACATATATTCATGCTAATTGATATGTTTATTGAATGATATACCAAACAAGTTACATACAAAATAATAAAGGATAATTAAGACTATTATTATGTAATTCAATACGAGTGCACACTCGTATTGAGTAAAGTTCAATCTACACAGAACCACTCAAGTTTTACCTCAAATGATTATGTGCTATTTTCGCTATCCTAATCTAACTAAAACATGGTGAAATTATGTCTTTCGTCTGAGACAAAATAAGTATCTCATATACACCCACTAATATTAGGTGTATAATTACTCATTTTATCCATCTCAATTAATTATGATTTATCTATAATTAATTACCTTAGACTTACTTGGACACTATACATTTTTCCTACTTCTTCAGATGCACTAACCAAAACCAGATGCATAAGTAGGAACATGTATCTATAGGCTCAATGTATAGACGAGAAATACTTTCGATGTCTGGGAAATCAAAGTGTATTCAAAAGAACCGAATTTAATAATAATTAATTAAAACGTTCAGAGAAACACTTATTACCACACTGAAGGTGGGTAAACCATAAAAAGGACAAGCAGGGGAAAACCCCATTTGTTCTCACATATTCATTGTGTCGATATAGCTAACACATCATCGTTTTGACAAGGAACAAGTTACCGCGGAGTTACAAGACCAAGTAAAGTTTGTGGCTCGCCAAAGCAACTTTGTGCTTAGAAAATATTCATCAAAAGAATAGATCATTCGGCGGGAACGAATGATCTGATCGTATTATCATACGATAGTTAGGGGGATCCTTCCAGTTATTTAGGGATCCTATGAGCGCACTTATAAGTTTAGAAGAATTTATCACGTTACCCTACTTACAGTATATGGAATAAAGCGCAGACTCTATTATAGAAACATATACAGAAGCTTCTCTTAAGGGGAAATTATGCGAATGACCACCTAAGCGGTGAGGGCAATCCTACTCCTCTCATGCTTTGTCAAAATTCAGTCTCCTCATCACTTCATCAGACAATTTAACATACAATCTCAATGCAAATGCCAATGATTCAACTGTCAGTCTCCAGTAGTTACAATTCGCAATCTGGTCAGACATTCTCACAGACACAACCTCAAACATCCTGAATCAGCATTTTTTTCATCAGAATCAACAAATTTCAACATCAGTCATCGACTACAACCAATTCAAAATCAAATCATTCTGTCTAATTGTTTTTTGAAATCGCGGCTCCCCCGCTGGAGGGGGAGTTATGTAGCGGCTTTCTATGAGAAATACAGGGTTGCTCATTCTAGTTACCAAAAACGTTTGTTATTATTTTTGGTTGTTATTCTGTTATCAAATATATGTATGTTACGACTACAACTCAACGACTCATCAGCTCTACTCAAAATCCCTTTTTAGCAAATTTTGTACATACAAAGTGTTAACAAACAGTTTTGATTGTTTTGAATGTTTGTCAGATAGAAATAGTCACAAGAAGTGCATTTTTTATTGGTTTGTACCAAATGGAAAAATTTTTTTAATTTGATCACTTTTCAAAAAAATGAATTTGCACATATAATGAAATTTTAGTTTTTTGAGAAAAACTCAAAAACTAAGCACTCTAGAAAAAAATTAACGACATTATGTCAATTGGAAATTTAATTCTCTACAACATTGTTAATTGAAATTTTTTTGGACGCTTCCTTTCGCCTCCACATTGGAGAGTTAAGGGGTATCAAAATGAGTTAAATTACTAAACGAAGAGAACATTTATTTTAATCATTGTTGTTCAACATAATCAACATAATATTTGAGAATCACCCAATAATCATGCTGGGATATTTTAAACACAAATTCCTTCGTGCCTTTCCACTGGTGTCTTAGCCACACCGGCATCTTGAATGAATTCACCACTCACAGCTTCCTGTGAAATTCCTTTCATTTTTCCAAACGTAGATTTGAACTGAAATTAAGAGAACTCCGTTTAGAAATACGTCATATCATGAAAAAAGGCAGCAGCCTACTCAAAGACCTTCTATAAATCCCACAAAAGCATCATTTTTAAGAGCACCAGTATAAATGATTATGATTCAATCTAAACAATTCCAAGCTATGAGTACATTTACCTGTTCTTTTGAAATGTAATTCAAACGCCGATTCACAGGCATGTTGACCACAACAGCACAAAATTTTTTTCCAAATTCTTCGTCGTTGAAATCCGCTCTATAACTAGTATAAACACTTTCGAGAGGGAAATTCAAGTACCATCGGTAGGTGAAAGCGCTGTGAACCTTGGAACAATCTCCAGGTCGTTTGAGTTTTTTTCGGATTAATTTAGACAAGCCGTGAAACAAAGGGTTAGGAAATTCACTCTACGAAAATTCGCAGCACACCAGAGGATAAGTTGGTCAATTTCAGACTAGTTTATCGAATAATGAAAATTGCTCACTTCAGTTGCAACTGGAAAATTCATGACCATGATTCCGTCATCGTAATCTAAAGCCTTTTTATACGAATTGTATTTCAAGTTGAAGAAATATACTCGACACTCCATACTAGTTCTATCCAAATATACAATAAGTAAGTAAATAAAAAAAATTATGAATTTAGACGTCAAAAAATCTAAATCTGCAGGCGTCTCCAAAACAAGTGCGAAAACATTAAAAATCGATTAGAGAGGTCAAAAATAAGGTAAACGCCAAATTTCAGCTTTCCAAATCAGTTGAGTAAAAGTTTGATTTTTCCCCATTTTTGGACCAAATTTTCATTTTACAAAAATTCGCCAAAAATCGAAAAACGAATGTAACTAATTTCACTGCGATGAAATTTCAGATGATTTTTTTCGAGATTTTCAGCAATCATCCAGCCTATACTTACTCATTACACGAGCCAGTATTCCAAAAGCATGAAGCCTTAACAACTTCGTAATTATCTTTGCCAAAAACACCTCCGGTTACAGTTCCCACAGTTTTAGGAGTAACCATTCGGAAATCAACTGTAATATTGTGTAACATCATTAGAAAAATGTCTGCCATTATTATGAAATCCGAAATGAACGTATACTGATGACACCGTACGTCGATACCTGGAAACCATTTGGCGTTAACTCCATCGAACAAAATTTTACAGAAGAGCCTGACAAAGGTTTCATACTGTAGTGATTTCTACAATTGTGTAACAATTAGAAAACTGAAAATCCCATTTCTAGTTGAAAGTATTGGGAATGGAATTCCAATGCTACCAGTACTTTTAAGGTATTTTTTAGGGAAATTACAAGCAAAAAATGATGATGGTGTAGACATGATTCCAAAATACTGGGCTGTGATTGGTTGAAACGAAATCATTTAACGTTAACTCCAGAAGTTGAAGAATCATTTGACGTTAACTCCACAAAATAGCATATTATGGTTGGGAATTTTTTTTTATTTTCCCTATTACGGAGGTTAAACATCAGAATTTGTAAAAATCAGTGGTGCCACTGGATCGGGCGTAAAATTTCCCATAAAGATTCATCAAAAAGTGATTTTCGAAAAAACTGGGAGTTAACGCTAAATGGTTTCCAGGTATCGACGTGACTGTGATGTTAGATTAACTAAACAAGTTTCCTCCAAAGGTGTGAAGACAGTCAGTGGTCTCCATGATCCTAGGACATGAGATGAAGCTTTGATGGCTGTCCTTATGCCAGTACGAATAGCAAGACCTGGCGTTAATGGGTTTTCAAAAGCTGCAATATTTTTTCAAAGGTTTTCGATGAATGAGTACATATTTTAGAGTAATCTGTACCAATGTACTTTTTTTTTTTAATTTAAAAAATTCATATTACCGAAAACTAAATTTTCTCCAGAAAAAAACAAACCATCGATATTAAACAACAAGAAGCACAACAAAATCTTACGCTTCAAATACATTTTGTTGAAAGGTTCATGAAATATTTCTGAATTCGAAACGATCGTAAGCGGAGCAATGGTGAAATTTTTCCCACAAATACGTGCTAGTTACCTACTTTATTTTTGAGAATAAATCACACGTTGTCATATTTCTGTACTTCACAACAGTTACTGAATGATTGATAATGATATGCATATTGCATAGGTAGTCAAGTCATATGCACTCGAAACTTGGTATATAGGTAAAATATGGTAAAATAAAACTGTGTAATGTTGCCAATCACGATGATTGAAGGTGTCTTTATTGCTGATAATTTCAATTTCCTTCTACCAAGCCACTAGATATTACGTACGGAAACTCAATACTATCAGGCATAGCTGACAAAAATTTTCGGGATGAAATGTGGATGGGTAGTACTGAGTCATGTCAAAATAAATCGGTACATCGATTCAATGCTGCCAACCCTCATTTCTTCGCAAAAATCCTCGCCAGATAGGCTCGATAATAATGGGGACCCTGTACGTTGAATGTACATACAAATTATAAAGTATTCACTTTTGAATAAATAACTTTCCCTGACTTTTCCCGATCATTTTTTTTTTCAATTTTCCAATACCTATCACTTCACACAAGTAGCGGAGAGAAGGAACAATAATATAAAGTGAAAAGAACGTTTCAAATTTATCCAAGCCAGATTTTTTTGGGATCAAAATGTTTCCATTTTTAAAGAAACGTATCAAAGAAAAGTAAATTAAAATTTCAAGGGTTGATTGAGAAAATGAAAAAACTAGAGAGCTAAGCAAAGCTTAGCTGCAAAGTGTGCGTAGCTAGCTGCCTTTTCTACAGCTATAACCGCTATTACATAGCTAAGTAGTGCATGCCTCTAATTTTTCACAATTCTCATTATCTTCATATATGTTACATACAATAATTGAAGAGCTCTATTCCAAAGTGGGATGGATTTTTCAAAGTAAATTTTTCTACAAGTGATTGTTTTATGTCCAAAGAAAGGTGCGCCGACCTTTGGAAACAGAACAAATTTCAGTATCAAAAACTTTAAACAAACGCATTTTTAGGAGGAAAAAATGACTTAACCCACTTTGGAATAGAGCTCTTCAATTATTCATATCATTTTCAAGTTCACATTATCTACAACTTATAGAACTTTTAATCAATTTTTGGAATTCTCAGTGTCTCTAAATGACAAATTTTCATATTTTTTTTAGAATTTTCATTGTCTTCAAATTTATAAAATTTCAAACCAATTTTCAGAATTTGCCTTTGACTCTAAAATTATTAAATCATATAAAATATGTTAAGAATTCACATTGCCTCTAAATAACACGAAAAAAATATGGGTAATTTTTACAAAAAATGTTGACTACATATTTAGCACAATAACCAGATCCCATACAAAAATACATAATATAAGTATGATAAAATTTGTTTTGAAAATCAGCAATTTTCAACTGTTCAGTTACAATAATAATTTTTACTGTAATCTTATAGTAAAAAATCATCATTTTAATAAATTTTGCTATAACATTAGTAAAAATCATTTTGTTTTAATAATTTTTACTAAAGCATGATAATAAAAATTACATTAACCAAGTTGTGTAAAAATTACTCATTTTAAAGTAATTTTTATATCATAAAAAGTAAAAATTACTCATCTCAAGGTAATTTTTACTGTACTTACGGCGCTATAGGTATAGTAAAAAGTATTTGAATAAGTGAAATGAAAATTCATTTAGCAAAATGATATCATCATATTTCATAACTTTGTTTTTATAAATCAAAATGAGAGGGCTACAGGGTTCAAAATTCGTTTTTTTTTTGCACCAGCATCATGTACTCACTCCACAGCATTTACCTATCCAATAATTCCAACGAAAAATCCGTCACCTATACCTACCTACCTGATGGGGATTCGAACCTGGGACCCTACAATTCCTATTCCTACCTACATGCCCTAACCATTCGACTACGAGTTCACATGGTGGGTTAGGACATTAAAAGAATATATTTGTTGGGTAAACGCCCCACCAAACCGCTCCCACTTGGAACATACAGCTAACAGATGAGGGGTGTAACAGGGTACAATGAGACAGCTGATTTGAAAAGCGGAGATGGAATAGACTGGGGGTATAGCAGGGTACAATGAGCGGCAGGTGTTTTGCAAGTCCCCTTTTCCCTTTTTTAGGATTTAATGCATTAAAATAATGAACTAAAATTGCAATTACTCAGCAATTACCCATCCGAATTGAATGAAAAATAATCTATTCCCTCCGCCTTAATGATTCTCAAATGGTGTCCAATAGGTACAAAAAACGGTTGGATAGTTTAAGAGAACATTCATGTATAATGTAATTTCATTTCTCAAAGCGAAACCAATAGTGTGCTACGCACACTAAAAAGCAAAACGGGTGGAGGAAAACGGAAGATTTTTGATACAGACAGACTACAGGACTTCTCAAATTAATTTAGGAAGCAGATAAGATTATTTTGACTATTTTGGCAAAAAATGATGACCAAAAAAACAAAAACGCTTTTGGCAAATGCCGGCAAAAAACAGGATTTTCTGACTTTTTTTCAAACGACTTTTTGTCAATTATGGTGAAAAATGGGACCTTTTGACAAGTTTGACGTAAAACGAAACCTTTTTTGAATATTTTTTTGGCGAAAAAAATGATTTTACTGGCAATCTTACAATTAGTAAAACATTGAAGTTTTCGATCATTTTGGAAAAATTTAGAGATTTTTGACAATTTAGCATAAATTAGAACTTACTATCAATTTTAACCCAAAACAGGACTTTTTGACAATATTTATAAAAAAATTGACCTTTCAGGACTTTCTGACTTCAAACAGAGAGACTTTTTGTCTGTTTTGGCAAAATATAACACCATTCGACAATTTCGGGACAAAAAGTAGAACTTTTTAAACATTTTGAGATTGAACGGCACTCTTTGATAATTTTGACGGGAAACAAAACTTCTCCGGATGTTTCGGCAAGAACCAGCTTTTATTGACAATTTTGGCAGAACATCGAACTTTTTGACAATTTCGGCAAAAATTAGCGTTTTTTGACAATTTGGCCGAAATTAGGACTTTCTGTCAATTCTGACCAAAAACAGGATTTTTTGAAAACTTTTTCAACAATTTTTCAAAAAATTGTAATTTTTTTCGGCTTTGACAAAAATGGGACTCTGACAATGTTGACCGAAAAAAAGCAGGTCTTCCTCACTTCTTCAACAAACAGTGAGACGTTTTGTAAGCATTGGAAAAAATGAGACTGTTTTACAATTTTGGCAAAGATTGAGGCTTTTTTCGGATACTTTGGCGAAAACACGTTTTTATTGGCCATTTTGGCAGAACGTTGGACTTTTAAACAATTCTGTCAAAATTAGAGATCTTTGACAATTTCACAACAATTAGGACTTTCTGTCAATTCAGACCAAAAGCAGCATTGCTTGGACTATTTTTTTTTTACAATTTTTCAAAAAATTGAGACTTTTTTCAATTTTGGCTAAAGTGAGGCTTTTTGGAAATTTTTTCCGAAGAGGATACCTTTCTTTGATAGGCTGTAAAACGGAACCTCATCGTCAAGTGATGCAAAAAATCAGAATTTTTTGAATGAAAAAAATCCGAAGCTGGTTTTAATTTGTAAATAGGTACATCAATAAGATAACATAGAAATTATGCTGGTAAATTAATAATGCAAACTCCTTTATGCCTTTCCGTTGACAAATTATCACCGCCTTGAAGCAAAACATTGCTCGGAAACTGTTCTGAAACACCTTTGATCTTTCCAAATGTATTCATGAACTGAAAATATCGATAAACACTTATCACGATTCATGAGACATCTGCGGTACCGATAAATGAAGTAATTTCAACCAATTTCGTACCTGTTCACTAGAGATGTAATTGATACTCGGATAAAATGGTAAATTAATAACAACCGAGCTGTGCGTTTTTCCAAATTCTTCATCTACAAATTCCCGCTTAAAAGAATGGTAAATACTTCCAAATGGGAAATTTACGAACCACTGTATGTAAATGCGCTACGAACTTTGGTCCAACATCCTGGTTCTTTGATTTTACTCTGGATTACTTTAGAAAACGGGTCGAATCTTGGATTTGGAAAATCACGCTTCGAAATGCAGACAATCGAAGTCAATATATTTATATACAAAACTTACGATGAAGAAGACTATCGTAAAAAAGGGGTGTTTTACATACATTGGTTGCAATTGGTAAATTTATTATAACAACGCCATCGGAGTAATCCAACGCTTTTTCGTACGATTCGTATTTTAAATTGAAATAATAAACCCTCGCATCCAAATTATGAGTTCTGTTGAGAAATCACATCGAACAAAATAAGTACATATAATTGGAAATTTAACATTTTTTTCTCGTCAACCTCGTCAGTCGTCAGAATAGATTTGATCATTCGAAAAAAAAATAGTGGGAGAGCTCCCTGACGTGATGCTCATTGCTCTCTTCATCCATCCAAGTCTAAGCAAATTCTAGCACAAATCAAGAGATAACTCACGTATTGCAAGAGCACTTCTGCCAAAAGAACTGATACCGATGCAATTCATACAGATTGTTACCAAATATTCCTCCAGTCATCGTTGCAACAGTTACAGGATTGATCAATCTCACATCGACTAAAATTGTGAGTATAGTTTTAAAAAAAAAATGAAATGCATTTTTAAGCATCCGCAATATGCATTCTTTCTTACGCGATCGAGCAGTCTGATTGACCAAAGCAGTTTCGTCTAAAGCAGTGAAAAAAGTCAACGGTTTGGGACATTTCACATGGGATGAAACTTCTATAGCTGTTCTGATGGATTTCGCATAAATATCTGGACCGTCTAACGAACGTTTGGAACGTGCTTCATCTTCGATAGGTTTTATAGATTTAAAGAATACAGATGGATCTTCGAGAGTATCTTCGGATTTGACCGAACTAGTAGTGGTATTTTCATTGTCATCGTCGATATTTTGGTCGAGATCGATTGGGAAAATGCTAATAGCTAAAATGAGCAGATAGGTAATGCAGGATTATAGCGATTGAAATTAGTTTCTATGAATCTAGGAGGAAATTTTTTTACCAAAGATGAAATTTCCTCGAAATAACAACACTTCAAACAACAAACTCAAAAACAGATGAAGACACGTTGGACGCATTTTCACGCAATAGTACGATCTTTGAAACTGAAATGATCGCAAACGAGTATTCGAAAGCATTTTTATAAATTCTAAACAGATTAAATTTTTTGTCAGTAAATACGTAGGTATGACAAGTTGTTATTCTTTCATTCAAACATGTTTTGATATTGTATTGTCAATACCATATCAAATAAGTAACGATAGAGGAAAAAAACAGCATAAACATGAACCACGTGTAAAAATTGCAACAATTTTGACGTAGGGAATTCAAGATAACCAATAAAGCAGGTAAATAATGATGTGATTATTCAAAATTTTCAACCCTAGGTTGGCTGTAGTTTTGTATAAAAATACAGTCAATTCGTTACGTAAATGAATGAATCATACAGTTGATGGACAGATATTATGTATCTATGCTTGCATCTTTTCAATGATATACTTAACGAGGTACCTATGAATTTATGTAGGTAGTTATCGGACTTGAAGAGCCCCGTCACCTAACGAAAACATTTCAATGCGTTGTTTACGGGCAAATTTATAGCGGATATTCAAGGTAATTAAAATCATTCTACATGATAACTTACCATACGAAATTCCCTGGAAAAAGGCATAAACGTTCACTGAACCTCAACAGAAACCATTACAACGACATAAAATCTTACCTGAAACATAAAAGAAATTCAACAGAATTAAAACTTCTACCTTGTGAACACGAAGTAGGCAAAAATACAGCCGACATGATTTGAAATTATCCATATCTATAATGTACCCCTGAGTCAGTTGGAGCCCCAGCTTTAGCATCCTTATCATTCTATCTCCCCCCCCCCCAGTTGTTTTCTCGGGATGAGAAAATAATTCTCTATTTTTTCTCATTTCACCCACATAATGTCGGGAGCCCCCTCCAAGTTAAAACAATCACTTCATTCAAAAATTTCATATTTCTGACGAGTCAGAATTTTTCTAAATAATCCTTTTTTCAAAGAAAAATCCCCCCCCCCCCACTTCCAATCTAAGTTGGCTCCCTATTATGAAGCATCCTCCACGAAATTTGACAAAAAAAAAAAGAAGAAGAAATCAAAAACGGTACAGTTTTTTGAAAAGTTTGCATTTTTGGGCCAGGATTCTTCTGAATAACCACCTTTCTAAGAAAACACCTCTTTTTAGATAAAAGTCCTCCAAGTTCGAAAAAATCAAAAAAAAATTGATAAATAATTTTGAAAAAAAATTTAACCCCTTAGGTATCAAGAAAAAACTCCCTTGGTCTCAATTTCCACAAATAATATTGATCCTATTATAAAGAAGGCCTCAAAGTTGAATAAAAAACAAAGAATTGCGGTCCGTAACAATTTTTTCAAATTTTCAATTTTTGATCAAAGCTCCCCCCCCCCCCCCATCATGCACCAAAAAAGTTATCTCAGTCCTCTCAAACAGAGTTGGCCACCTTATATAGAGGACCCATAGGTTGGGAAAAAACAAATTGAATGAATAAATATAATTGATAAATTTTTTTGAAAATTCAAATTTATTTAGTTAGGTATAAGAATTTTGACGAATATAGTATATTTTTCAAGAAAAACCTGCCTTGTAGTGTGATGTGAGAGTCATTTAGGCTACAATAATTCATAAATATAGATTTTAGGAATGTAGTGTTAAAATAAAGTGCATGTTTTTTAATCTCATTAATTAATTTTTAAGTTTACTTTGACCAAAAATCAAAGTATAGGGCACCATCAGGAGGGGGATGAAATCCAAAAAATGAAGATGGGCCAAATCCCAGAATTGGGATGTCAGGGGTGGTCTGGCCTATGATGTTACCTGGCAATCGCCAGGGGCCCCGAGACACCAAGGGGTCCATGTTTAACCAAAAAATACCATTTTTACTTTTCCCAAACAACAATTTTTCTAACTTTTGCTCTCGCTTCTGTCGGGCTTGTTTGCTCGTCTTTTATTTAAACATTGAAAACAAATTTTTGAAAACTTTTTCCCTAGTTTGGCTTGGGTCTCTGTGTTGTTTTTTTTTCAAATCGGACTTTGAAAAAAATATAATCATTCAAATTCTAAAAACTAATTGAACCAAACAAAAAAATACACTTTGTACCTTCAGTTCTCTTTCATTTTCAATATTGAAATCTTTAAAAACTCAACATTAAAATTCTAAAATTTAGGAGCCAAAAAATGAACAAATGTTTGTGAGGTAGCATCATGCTAATAATATGTTACTATGATCGTATGACTGTATAATCCTCCTCCTTGGTCTATGTGTTAACTCACATTTAAGCCAAACCCAAAAGTGACAGGAACAGTTCGAGTCTTCATGCACTGACCTGGAACTTTCTCTTGTCACTGCATAAGTAGCTGCGGCGAAGAAATACAAAGGAGAATTTGGTCTGTTATGCTTATATATGTCCTCACACTATAGGTGACCAAAGATGATAATCTCGGGTACCTGATCAATACTTGAGCCCTTTGTGTGTGCCATGTTGTGATATGTGATTCTATTAATTGTTGCGATATATGTTTTTTATGTTAAGCCCTTAAATTGTTCTAGTATAAAACTATTTGAAGCGGTTTCTTGCAAACACGGATTCCTTCTCATCATTGTTGTGGTATGTGTATAGTCTCTATTAATTTAAGATACAGTTAGTTATAATTACATCTAGCTAATCAGTGTGTTGTTATAAGGTGTACTGTACATTTGTAAATTTTACCGTAAATATACATACAAGTGTAGATATAGTAGTTTCGAGTTATTATTTCAGGTAAACAGGTAGGGTACTCTAACTACGTAGTATATCAGCTGTGAATATTGTCGAATCTATACTTGGTAGTTCGGTAAGACTATTTTAATGTAGAGTTGAATCAATAAGAATCCTGTAGGCTATTCAGGAAAACCATGAGGGATGATACATCTATTCTTTGTGAATATATTATATTCTGACCTTAACCATCCCCGCCTCTGATAAATTATCATCTAAACCATCACAACAAACATAAAAACCATGAAATTGTACTTGAAAAACTGTGTACACAATAGAAAAAAAAGACAAACAATGAGAACAACAAAAACAACAAAAAAATAAGAAAAGAAGAAAATAAATTCTTGTAGAATTAACCCTTTACAACTTTCTGACTTTTTTAACAAACAGAGAGACCTTCTGTCTGTTTCGGCAAAATATAAGACCATTTTTGAAAATTTCGGCACAAACATGACTTTTTTCACAAAAAGTAGGACTTTTTAAATATTTTGAGATGAAATAGGACTCTTTGATAATCTTGACAAAAAACAAGACTTCCTCAGATATTTTGACTAAAAACAAGACTTCCTCTGATATTTCTGGTGAAAAACCAACTTTTATTGGCAATTTTGGCAGAACATTGAACTTTTTGACAATTTTGGCAAAAATAAGAGATTCTCGACAATTCGGACAAAATTATGACTTTTTGTAAATTCTGACCAAAAAAAGAGGATTTTTTGAACAATTTTTCAAAAAATTGGAACTTTTTTCAATGTTGACAAAAATAGGACTCTGACAATGTTGACCGAAAAAAAGTACCTTTTTAGGGATTTCGGCAAAAAAAAAGTGAGACGTTTTGTAAGCGTTGGAAAAAATGAGACTGTTTTACAATTTTGGCAAAGATTGAGGCTTTTAAGGTTTTAAGCAATCTTGGCAATAGCACGACATTCACAATAATTAGAACTCTTTAAACATTTTGACATAAAATGGGACTTTCCGTCAATTTTGACAAAAAATGAGACTTTTTTCGGATACTTTGGCGAAAACACGCTTTTATTGGCCATTTTGGCAGAACGTTGGACTTTTAAACAATTTTGTCAAAATTAGAGATCTTTGACAATTTCACAAAAATTAGGACTTTCTGTCAATTCAGACCAAAAGCAGCATTGCTTGGACTATTTTTTTTTTTACAATTTTTCAAAAAATTGAGACTTTTTTCAGTTTTGGCTAAAGTGAGGCTTTTTGGAAATTTTTTCCGAAGAGGATACCTTTCTTTGATAGGCTGTATAACGGAACCTCTTCGTCAAGTGATGCAAAAAATCAGAATTTTTTTGAATGAAAAAAATCCGAAGCTGGCTTTAATTTGTAAATAGGTACATCAATAAGATAACATAGAAATTATGCTGGTAAATTAAGAATGCAAACTCCTTTATGCCTTTCAGTTGACAAATTATCACCGCCTTGAAGCAAAACACTGTTCGAAAACTGTTCTGAAACACCTCTGATCTTTCCAAATGTATTCATGAACTGAAAATATTGAAAAAAAAAACTTATTGTCGATCAAAAACACAAATCACAGAAACACTAAAAATTTTCAATAAAAAAAAATCATCGTGTATTTTATACTGAGTGTTTTCGTGAGAGTGTGGAACTATTTCTTTTCTTAGTTAAAATAACAACTCAAACTACATCAATGCTGTCCGAGCACAGAAATTGAAGGGAAAAGTTAGAATAAACACCAGATTCTCTACAACTTTTGTCTCTTCAACTTCAATGATAGGTAAGCAAATGTGCATTTGCGTTGATTCGGTTGCTGTTACACCAGACGAATTATTAGACACTTGTCACGACTCACGAGACACCCAGTACCAATAAATGAAGCAATTTTCAACCCATTTTGTATGTACCTGTTCACTAGAGATGTAATTGATACTTGAATCCAATGGCAAATTAATAACAACCGAGCTGTGCGTTTTTCTGAATTCCTCATCTACAAATTCCCGCTTAGAAGAATGGTAAATACTGCCAAATGGGAAATTTACGAACCACGTGTATGTAAATGCGCTATGAACTTTGGTCCAACATCCTGGTTCTTTGATTTTACTCTGGATTACTTGAGAAAACGCGTTGAATCTTGGATTTGGAAAATCACGCTTTGGAATTCAGACAATCGAAGTTGATACAAAACTTATAGATGAGGAGGACTACATAAGGAGTATTTTACTCACGTTGGTTGCAATTGGAAAATTAATTATAACAACGCCATCAGGGTAATCCAATGCTTTCTCGTACGATTCGTATTTTAAATTGAAATAATAAACTCTCGCATCCAAATTATGAGTTCTGTTGAGAAATCACATCGAACAAAATAAGTATAATTGGGAATTTAACATTTTTTTCTCGTCAACCTCGTCAGTCGTCAGAATAGATTTGATCGTTCGAAAAAAAAATTAGTCAGAGAGCTCCCTGACTTGATGCTCATTGCTCTCTTCATCCATCCAAGTCTAAGCAAATTCTAGCACAAATCAAGAGATAACTCACGTATTGCAAGAGCACTTCTGCCAAAAGAACTGATACCGATGCAATTCATACAGATCGTTACCAAATATTCCTCCAGTCATCGTTGCAACAGTTACAGGATTGATCAATCTCACATCGACTGAAATTGTGAGTATTGTTTAAAAAAAAAATGAAATGCATTTTTAAGCATCTGCAATATGCATTCTTTCTTACGCGATCGAGTAGTCTGATTGACCAAAGCAGTTTCGTCTAAAGCAGTGAAAAAAGTCAACGGTTTGGGACATTTCACATGGGATGAAACTTCTATAGCTGTTCTGATGGATTTCGCATAAATATCTGGACCGTCTAACGAACGTTTGGAACGTGCTTCATCTTCGATAGGTTTTATAGATTTAAAGAATACAGATGGATCTTCGAGAGTATTTTCGGATTTGACCGAACTAGTGGTTGTATTTTCATTGTCATCGTCGTCATTTTGGTCGAGATCGATTGGAAAAATGCCAAGAGCTAAAATGAGCAAATGTTAATGAAAGATTTGCGATTGAAATTCCTAACTACGAATAAGTACAGGAGGGCAATTTTTTACCAAAGATGAAATTTCCTCGAAATAACAACACTTCAAACAATAAACTCAAAAACAGATGATGACACGTTGGATGCATTTTCACGCAATAGTACGATCTTTGAAACAGAAATGATCACAAACGAGTATTCGAAAACATTTTTATAATTTCTAAACCGATTAATTTTTTGTCAGTAAATAGACATGACAAGTTGTTATTATTCTTTCAATCAAACATGCTTTGATGTATTGTCAATATCTAATCAGTAATGATAGAAGAGGAAAACAGCATAAACGTGAACCACGTGTAAGAATTGCAACAATCTTGACGTGGGTAATTCAAGATAACCAAAGTTGGTAAATAATGATGCGATTCTTCAAAATTTTCAACCCTAGTTTGGCTGTACTTTTGTAAAAAAATACAGCCAATTCGTTACGTAAATGAATGAATCATAATTATGCTGAATTGCTGATGGATGGATATATCTATGCTTGCATCTATTCAATGATATAATGAGGTATGAATTTATGTAGGTATTTGTCTTGAAGAACCCCTAACGAAAACATTTCAATGCGTTGTTTACGGGCAACTTTATTGCGGATATTCATATCGGACGCTTTTTAGAGCGAAATTGATTATTTTCCCCCTCTAAAATTGGCAAAATTCTGTTGGAGATCCTATCTTTGAATCGTTTGAAAGTTGGACTGATTTCAAAAATTCATTTCTTAATCGTGAAAAAGTCACACACTGTAGTACGTCCATATTCCGTACCCGTTTGAAAAAAAAAAAACAAGGCAATTCAAATCATTCTATGATAACTTACCACATGAAATTACCAAGAAAAGTGCGTAAACATTCACTCATTACAACGACATAAAATCTTACCTGAAACATAAAAGAAATACAACAGAATTAAAACTGCTACCTCATGAACATAAAAGTAAGCAAAAATGCAGTCTACATGATTTGAAATTAGGTACATCTGAATATGCCCCTGGGTCAACTAGAGCCCCATCTTCAACATCCTGACAAAAATTATAAAAACACGTATTTTCAAATTAGTAAATGAATAAGGGAGTAGGATATACTTGGTTTAGCAAGGTTGGAATTTTTTACTATTCATCCCCCCAGTTGCTTTCCTGGGATGAGAAAATGATTTCCTATTTTTTCTCATTTCACTCATATGCAAAAAAAACGTGCCGGGAGCCCCCTTCCACGTTGGAAAAATCACTTCATTCAAAAATTTCTTATTTCTGGAGGTGATTTTTTTCTAAATAATCTCTTTTTCAGGGTGTCTAACAAAATTTCTCCGAAGAAATGCAGTACTTTTACAGTATCTTTTGCATTACCTTATATTTTTTATCCAGCTTACACCGACCCCCCCCCCCCAAGAAAAAAATTATATTTTTGAACCAGTTGGAATTTGTCGATAAAATTATAAGTATTTGTTGCCATCTGATCTTTTGAGGTACAAAATGAATATATATTTTTTTTTAATTTTCACCAATTAATTAATTTTGAGATTTTAAAAAAAAATTTAAATCATGAGAAAAAATACAGCACTTTTCAGGCAAAATGCAGTACTTTACAGTACTTGCAGTACCGAGGATTTCAATGCAGTTTACTTTTACAGTACCTGCAGTATCTGTTATAGACACCCTGTTTTTAAAGAAGAATTTCCCCCAGAATAACCACCTTTCTAAGAAAACACTTCTCCTTATAAAAGCCCTCAAAGTTCGAAAAAATTCAAAAAAAAGTTCGTAATCAATTTTTTTTTTAATTTCAAACCTTTATCAAGAAAAAATGCTCTTGGTCTCGTTTCATAAAGAAGCCTCCAAAGTTGAATAAAAATCAAACGAGGTCCGTAACAATATAATTTTTTCATAACTTTTCATGACTTTTACATATGACCATTTACCTACCAAAATTCATGACCGTCGGACATCCTGATTATTTATATCAATTAGTAAAATTGTCATTCCATCTCCTATTTCATTTTAGAAACTTGTCATTTTATTTAGAAAATTCTTGTAAGCTCTCTGAAAATTGAAAACTGGATTTGCTTCGTGATGAAAATATTTGTATTTTAATCTGTCGATTTCTCCTTTCTCGTTCTAATCTGAAAAATTGTTTGTTGCTTGGACCCCCCTTGAAGTTTTTAAAAACATTGTCAAGTGACATGTTTATGATGAACGAAATTTTCTAATCTCTTGGCAAGGTTGTCCATAGATTTTCATTAGTAATATTGGTCGGTAACTTCATTTTCAACAGTTGGGTATCGTCTTCACAGTAGGAGGCTTCACGTACCACGGACAGCTTATAATTTCATATCAATCCGGAAAATGGCATGGCATTACATGAAAATTTTTACAAAGTCGAGGCCCGAGGTCATTATTTCTATATTGTAACTCTTGATAAATGAACAAACAACTTACAAATGAAAAAAACAAAAGACTGACAAAAAATTCCATTTTCTTGGAAAAAATAAATACATTATTTTATTTTTTTTTAAAACTTAGCACAGCAACGAACGTAGCAATGCAATACACATACATACAATAGGTACATAGACAACTTATCACTTCTTGGATTAAAAATTTTTTTCTCAACTCCAGATCGAAGTTATTGCTACTTCTACCCTCGCTTCGCTCTGGTCACAACCCCCTCCCCCTTCGTCAAGAATCACTTTTTCCACCTTCTTTGGGTAATATACCACTTATTAATAATTAAGATTATCATCAAGAAAAATTGTGGCAATGGCACCAAAAACAATAACGAATAGAAATGATTAACAAAGCAAGTAATAATACTTAATTATAATAATTCATCGAAAGAACGCCGTTAAACTCTTCTGGTGATTTGCCAATTTGAAAAGAGAATTAACTCGATAATTAAGCTGGCAAATTCACAACACAAATTCCTTTATGCCTTTCCGACCATATTTCAGGAGTACCTCCAAGGAAACCATTGTTCGACGATTCATCTGAATCTGAAATACCTTCAATTTTCCCGAACGAATTTTTGAACTGAAAACATAATTTACTTTTTTTTCCTCAAAAATATAGCATTAAATCTCTCAAAAAATCATCAGTGCCTCTAATTTAAAAATAATTCCAATTATTTGTATTTCCATGCTCCAGAATTTATCAATTACATCCACAAGATGTTCTTCAAGTACCTACATTTAAAACATGTTGCTCAATTCATCCAGTGTGAATGATTAAATGCTCACGAGAGGCTAAAAAAAAACTTCAAAAAATAAAATTTTTACAATCATCAATACCTGTTCATTTGATATGTAACTGATACGCTGATCCAATGGCAAATCAATAATAAGAGCGTTGTACGTTTTCTCAGCACCTTCATCGTAGAATTCCTTTCTATAGGCATGGTAAATACTTCCATATGGAAATATTAAAAACCACGAGAAAGTGAATCCGCAATTAACTTTGGTATAATCTCCCTTTTGTTTGATTTTCGTTCGTAATACAGGGTGTTCCAGAATAACCTTTCACATTTTGGTAACCACTGATCTGTGTTCAAGAGGAGCTAGGGGAATGGTAAAGGCGGTTCTAGGTAGCCAAAGCATGCCGAATTATGTTTCAATAGTTATTTTTTGCCCTGGAGAAGTAGATGGCTGCACAGTGTACTTTTACTGTGAGGTCCTTTTTTAAAAATAAAGACTCCCGGACCCCTTTACTTTACTCATCAGTAACAAAGCTCATTTTTAACTAAACAGTGAAGTGAATATACAGAATGTGCGCTTCAAGTGTACAGAGAATCAGTTGATAATACTCGAGAAACCTCTACACTCCGCCAAGTTGACTGTTTGGTTGGGCGTGGCTAAGTTTGGTGTAGTGGGACCATGTGTGTTTAATGAAACAGTAACGGTGAGGGGTAAGGCAAAATGTTGAACGAGTTTCTTGTTCCTGAACTGAAAGGCAGACGATTATATAGTGTATGTATAGTTACTTACTTGGTTACAACATGTTGGAGCTACCTATCATTCAGAGACCAACACAATATGTTTAGCGCGTGAGCACTTCGGTCATTGAATAATTTCGTTGAACACAGAAATTTAATGGCTACCTCGATCCCCTGATTTTTCCGCCTATGATTTTTTTTATGGAGTTACCTCAAGTTAAAAGTGTATCAGGATGAATCTAGGACTCTAAAACATCTTCTAGGTGATATTAATCGTGAGTTGAGACTGATTGGAAGAGAAGTGTTCAATAATTCGAAAAAATGTTTGGTTGAATGTGTCAAAAATGATGGAAAATATCTCGATGAAAAAATTTTTAAAACTTTATTTTTAATGGAAACTCAAATATATGGTCTAAAAACGGCATGTTTCTACTTCATTTTGGTTGTAAAAGAATTTTTGTAAACATTTTTCTCTCAGAGTAATAAGAAAAACAAATGTGAAAGGTTATTCTGGAACACCCTGTAATTTAGAAAACGATTCGAATTTCGGATTAGGAAGGTCACCCTGTACAAAATTCAAAATTATAGGAGCTGAAAAAATCATCTTGGTGAACGGAAAACACTTACGTGGGTAGCAACTGGAAAATTAACAACGACCATACCGTCGGGATAGTGTATCGCTTTCTCATACGAACCATATTTTAAAATGTAATAATAAGCTCGTCCTTCCAAATTGTGAGTTCTGTTGAAAAATCAACTTAAGCCAATAAATTGGAGTACAACGAATCTCTCTCAAAATCTACCAATTTTATCATGATACTCTCCCCTCCCCCTCAAAAAAAACTTGAAAGGGTACGAAAAACCCACAGAAAGTCACATTTTCCGTTCATTAAATTCAATGTACAATTTTTAGCAAATTTTCAACCATTTTTCCCCTCAAAATTCGGCTATCAATTCCAAGATTTTTGAAATTTGAACGTCGTCGTCCTCGCAACAAACAATCATAGTTGAATTCATGTCCACAATAACGACTAAGTTGACGATAAAGGATCCATACTTATTACTTACTCATTACACAATTTATTCTGCCAATAGAACTGACCCTTATGCAATTCGTAAACATCATTGCCCAAATATACCTCCAGTTATGGTAGCAACAGTCAAAGAATTCACGACCTTCCCATCGACTGTAATTTCAAAATTGTAACAAAAATTCTCAAATAAATTACCCCATGTTATAGCATTAGCATTATACACTCACGTGTTTTAGCAGTCTGGTTAACCAGACTTGAAAAAAGTCAAAGGCTTGTAGCATTTATCGTATTTAGCCGTCGCTTCGATGGCAGTTCTGATAGATTTAATGTAAAACTTTGGTACTTCTACATCCAATGTAGATGGGAACTTGAAACGAGCTCTATCTTCGATAGGTTTTATGGATTTGAGGAAATCAGAAGGATCTTCGTCAAAGGAACCAGATGCACCTTTAATATGTAATTGATAAGAAAATTATTTCAATCGAGTTATCATTTTTTTTTCTTCTAAGTAACTGAAGCGATGAAAAATGGAAAGTAATTTTTACCTGAAATGAAATTTCCATGAAATAATATTAAATTTCCAACGAATAAGTGCAACAAAAATTGCAATTGAACGTGTCACTTCAAGAGGGACATAAGTTCACTTATGTCCTTTTTGGTGCGACAACGGATTCGTGTTCCCTGAAGCCTTGGCAACATAATGAGACCTCGCCCACTTTCCAAAATGATTTTCTCGTAGAGTAATGACATGACGTTTTAAAACCACGAAGTCCCTAAAAATCACGATGTTCGACCATTTTGACATCACCACATCGGCACCGTAGATATTTTTTTTAATTTTTGAGAAAAAATTTTGTCATTTTTTGGCGTGTGATTTTTTCGTCACAGGGCGGGTATCGAAAAAAATAACCATGACGAAAATTGTAGAGGATGAAACAACGAACATTTTCGTATAAAAATTTTCAAATTTACCTTCTTTACACAGAAGTTCTGACGTCATTAATGCGAACATGTCAAAAATACAGAAAGTCACTTCAAAAAGGACATATAACTTTGAGTTTTAAAATTGCTCTGGAGAAAAGAGAAATTTATTTTGTGTGATGAGCGAGGTGTTTTCTTGTAGCGAAGACATGAAATTTTTAGAATACAAAACGTTTCCGGCTGAATTCCCAACGTAAATACGAAAAAAATTACACTTAAAACTTCAAACGCGATTTCCCAAAATCGCCATTTTTCTCTTATGTCCTTTTTGAAGTGACACGTTCAATTTTGAATGCATTTCCGAACTGTAAGATTTCTAAAACTGTAATGATAAAATTTCATTCGATTATTACCAATCATCAAGGTGTGTTTGTGTCTATCGCTAACTTCTTTTTTTTTATTCGCAAGTTGTCACTACTTTTTCAAATATTAAAATCAAAAAAATGAAATGAAAAAAATAATAAATAGCAAACAATGATAGAAAAAACCACGTGTAAGCCAGCAACCAATGTCTTTATATTTTTCCGATACTATTTTGAAGTAGATCATAAAATTCAAAAAATCGATGCTGTCAAAATAGCGATTTCACACGAGGCAAAAAATATATTCAAAATGTCTATTTCTTCGGTGTTTCATGATGTATTAACTTACTATGTACTTTCATTGATAATTACGACGCGACATTGACACTGAAAAAACACACAATGAGGCTAAATGGACAACGATGCAACAATAGAATATGTATTTAACAATCGAAGGAAAAACGAATGACGGTTGAAAAATAAATTTGAAGCTAATCACTGACAGTGGAAAAGAGCCATAATTTAAAAAAAAAAAATATGGTTTAAGATTTATTTACAAATAATCCAATTCGAAAATATATATCACCTCATATCTACTCAGCTTAAGCAATAAGTATAAATTAAACTGACAAGTATAATACGCAAATTCCTTTATGTGTTTCTCTATGAGTCAGGGGGATCTCTTCAAGCATAGAATTCGGACTCAGAATTTTCCCCAGTATTTTGAACTGAAATCATACGTGTAAGATACTCTATAGATGCTCTTACAATTTGACGAAGAAGTCCGGACCAACGAATGGAATTCACCAAAAGTTTCGAAAACAGGGGGTCCAAAATCACGAAGAGTGCTTTTTCTAAAAAAAAACCTTGATGAATTCCTGTTTTAACTTTTTTGAAAAGGGGTAGTTTGGCCCGGCCCCGAAAAAAAGGCCTGTGAAGAAACAAAAATATGTATTTTTTTTTTACATCTCAAAACACAAATTTCTAGAAGCTTTTGCCTTCACTTGGCTCGGACTTATATTTTCTTTTATTTTTCAAAATTGGAATCTCTAAAAAAAAATATTATTCAGATTTTGAAGTTTTTGAGGGAAAAATTCATTTCCCCGTGAAAATTATTGTTTTTATGCCTCTTGAAATACGAATTTTCAAGAGCTTCCGCTCTGACTTGGGCCTGTTCTTTTGTTTTGTCCTTTTTTTCAAAATTATTGACACCCTAAAAAAATCTTACAAAATTTGGAAATTTTAAGTCAAAAAATAACTCCTTGCATAAAAAAATATCGTTTATGGCTCTCTCAAAATGCAAATTTTTAAAAGTTTTAGCCCTCGTTTCGTTCGGGTCCGTCTCCTTTTATTTTTCAGAATTTACTTCCTAACAAAAACATCGTTATTAGGCCTCTCAACATGAAATTTTCAAAAACTTTCACGCTTTCTTCGCTCGGGTTAATTTGTTCCTTGTTTTAAAATAACAAAATTCACATTTGGGCTCCCAAAAATCCAAAACAGAAATTGAAAATTTTCAGTCGCACCCCTTCCTATCTTCCACACTCACATCACTACAAACAAATTGAGTAAAAACTAGTTCAAAGTCATCCACATTGAAATTCCTTTGATCCGTAAGTAAAAGGGGGGGGGGGCGACGAGGCGAAAAAAGTAAAAAAATTATGAGAACTGTTAAATATATAACCCCCCCCCCCAAGTATGGACAGATTCCTAAAATTCTGATTTTTAAGGAAAAAAATCCAGCCAGAAACATGCAGAAATGAAAAAAATACCGAAGAGCGAACACAATTAGATAAATTCGAAAATTATTAGAATTCAAATTTGTCCTTCCATTTTTTATTATTTTTCAGTTTTTGATTTTGTATTTTATTTTTTCAGTTTTAGTCTTCTTGACTCTCAGTTTTCGTTTGTGTTTTTTGGTTATAAGTTTTCAATTTCGCTTTCTTCATCGTTTTTCGGTTTGCATTTTCACTTCTTATTCTAATTTTCTGTTTTCAGTTAGTTTTTAAATTCATTTTTTCGTTATTTTTATTGGTTTAAATTTTTGATTATCGATTTTTTTGAAGCCAGTTTTTGTTTCCGTTATCAATGATTTTGACGTTTAGTTTTTGTTTTGTATTTATGAAAACCAAAAAAAAAAAATTATTTATAGGTTTCTGATTTTCAATTCTTGTTTCATTTTTTTTTTAATTAAAATTATTCTGATTTTGAGTGCTTTGGTTTTATATTTAGGATTTGTAATTTCTGTTTTCAGTTTTCAACTGTATTTTTACTTTCAGTTTTCAATTTCGTTTCCTTTTTTTTTCTTGTTTCAAGATCCCTCTTTCAGTTCCTCGTTTCAGTTTTATCATCATTTTTATTTTTTAATGAAATCAGTTTTCATTTTTACGGTATTTCTATGTATTTTTGTTCTCAGTTTTTCTTTTCAATTATCGTTTCAATTTTTGTTTTTCTGAAATTTTATTTTCAATGCTATGTTTACTTTTTTAGAAACAAAAATAAAAACTATTGAAAAATGAAATTAAAAATCAATTTTCTTGTTTTTGGTTTTCAGTTTTTGTTTTTGTCTCTTGGTTTCTTTGATTTTCAATTTTCGTCATTTTTTTTGTTTATGCTGTCTCAAACTTGCTGGAACCGGTTTCAAAAATATCAACTCGAGAGAAAGCATCATTCGAAATTTCTGGACACCCTGTATTTACACAACACCGTAAGATAAATCAAAAACCTAGCCACTAACCTGATCCTGTGAAATATAATTCACACGAGGATCCATCGGTAACTCGATAACAGTAGCGATGTATTTTTTTCCAGAATCAACATCGATTAATTTGGCTGTGTACGAATGGTAAATACTGCCGTAAGGGAAATTTACAAACCACGTGTACGTAAATTTACTTTGAATTTTAGTCCAGTCCCCTGGTTTTTTTATTTTATTCTCTATTACCTTGCCCAAGTAGTCGAACTTTGGATTAGAGAAATCACTCTGTAATCACGTAGGTACAAGACGAATTTAAAAAATTCTTCTACACTTAAATCCATCCAGTTAGGATGCAATTCTTCAGAACGAATCTTACGTTGGTTCCGATCGGAAACTTCATAACGACTGCAGCACCAGGCACATCCATGGCTCTTTCAAACGAGCCATATTTCGAATTGAAAATAAAGACTTGAGATTCCAAATTATGAGTTCTGCGGGACAAATTGCATTTAATAATGCATTTTATACGTATCTCTGCTTGTATGGCGACAAAGGGTACAAAATAACGTATACAAAAAATCATTTTTTTTCAACTCACGCATTACACGGTGCACTTTTCCAAATCAACGAGAACTTGTAGAATTTGAAACTATCCAGGCCCAATACACCTCCACTCACTTTTACAAAGTTAATTAAATCAACAATGGACACGTCAACTGTAATATCAAATCTTCCAATTAAAAAACAGATTCCAGCTCCTTATATGTAAGTTAATAATATTTTGCCCAATTCGATCTTACGCGACGTTTTCGTCTGGTTTAATAGACAAGTATCATCCAATGTGGTAGACACAGTCAGTGGTTTGAAAGACTTAAAGGCAGTATTAATAAAATGTTTCGCTACAGAAACCTTGGTTGTATCTATTACATTTTCCAAGTGTTTTTCCACTTCCGGAACGAGCGAGTGATCAAAAGCTGAAGAGATAAAAATTTGGTCATAAATTAGCCATTAACAACTAAAATTAATTAAAATATAGGTAATCCATTTCCACCTGAAATACTACTCGTATAGCAGAAAAGAACTGCATTAAGATTGCACAATAACAAAAATTGCAAAATATTACGTGTTGAATGCATTTTTAAACACTCGCTAGAACATTTGGAATTGTATGACATCAAAACTCATTCGAATGTTAATGGTATCTACTACCTACACCTGTATCTTTTTATTGTTTACAAATAACGTCGCGTCAAGTGCAATTTTTAGATATTTATTTGAAACCACTATAAATATTATTCGAGAAAGAAAAAAACAAAATAGTAAAATTAAATGACTCATTCAGTACTCACTATCAGTAGCCTACCAACGCACACGATGAATGCTTTTGGTAGGAACTACTGGAAAACGAAACTACCTGCAATTTTTGGTCATACAGAAAAATATAGGCGAATCAAGTTAGAAAAGTTGGGAAGAAATAGTGTAAGCAGGGAAAATGAAAGAATTGCCAATAAAATTTTCAATAGTTTTCGCTCTCGCTTCACTTGGGTCAGATCATTTTCATTTTCCTCTCTTCGACCAAAATTTGAGAGTAGAAAAATTGACTTCTCGCATCAAAAATACTGTTGTTTTATTTGAAATCCCCCCCCCCCCACCAGAAGGTCCCTCCATTGCATTTCAGTCAAAACTGCCGGAAAGTCCCAACTTCTGATGCAGAAGTATCAAAAATCGACCTATTTTTCGCCAAAAAGTCGGAAACAATACTTTATAATTTTTACCGAAATTGATTGTCGTTTTTGAAAATATAAAAATTATGTCCTGAAAAAAATGAAGAATTGTGAATTTTTGAGAGCTTTCGAAGCCCCCCCCCCCCGGTCGCTTCATCCCTGCACTTATTTCTGTTGAAAACTTATTTATTTTCAAACATTTTTACCTTAGCTTCGCTCGAGCCTTTATCTCAATTTCAGAACATTATAATTTCCTGAAGACTGTAAGGTGGCATTATGGCCTCACTGTCTTGGCAGTGTATTATGTAATGATCAGGGCTGTAAGGTAATTTATGTTGGCAAATTACGGCGGTATTTTACGGTATTTTATCAAAAGTTTATTACCGTATTTTACCATAATTTACCAAAAAGCCAAATTAACACTTTTTTCCATCTTTACTTCATAAATTTCCAAATTTCCATGGAAATTCATGATTTGAAAGTTACCAAAACTTTTCCCCATAAATTTCCAAAAAATGTCCATGGAAAATTTTCTATAGATAATCTTTAATAACACCTAAAACAGATGAAAATTTACTTCAGAGGCAGGTCAGAAGTTCAGAAGTTTGAAGTCAAACTACAAAAAATAACTCTTCATATCCAAATTAGTAAAATACCATAAATACCGTAAAATACTGTATTTTACCATCATATTTTACCAGCGAATAAATTACGGTAATTTAATAGCCCTGGTAATGATTCTTAAGTTGGTGAGATCCTATTGGACTTGATAATGCAATCCTTTAGGTCTTGACAACTTAGGGATCGTTTGATTTATTAAGGTAAGATGTAGGTACTAGTGGTCTGCACGGGCCTGTCCGAAAGCCCGCGGGCCGAGCCCGATAAAAGTCGGGTCGGGTCGGGCCGGGCTTGTCGGGCTTGTCGGGCTTTCTCGGGCTCAGGTTTCGTACTCAACGCATGCGCTGTGAGTACAAAAAGTGTAGCACCATGTTGACGTCACAACAATGCCCATTGTTGGAAAAACCATCTCGTCGCATCACGCCAACTAAAATTGTTGGGTCGGGCTCGGGCCCGTCGGGCTTGTTTCGGGCTTTCGGGTCGGGTCGGGCTTTTTGCCCGAAGTACTCGGGCCGGGTCGGGTAAGCCCGCGGGCTTGCCCGACCCGCGCATACCACTAGTAGGTACTCGCGAATTTGAAGGGTGTATTGGAGAATCAGTGGAGGTTTGCACTCTTAACATTTTTATATTTCCCATATTTGATAACGTAGCACTAGCTTATAATCTCTCCAGATTGACCCAAAACTGCAGGTATAACTTTAGGGGACCCGGCCCTAAGATGGCGCAATTTTTTTTCTGAAGCTTGGTGCTCCTAAAGTATCCAACCAAAATGGACAAAAATTTGATGGAAGGTCCCTCAGACTATCTACTACTTACCACCAGAAACGTAAAACTTTTGGTTCCAATCTCTTGTCTCAATCAAATGAACTGTGAATCAGTTCAAATGTGCCAACGGCGCAAAACCATTCCTAAGACGGCGCAAATTCAATTAAAATGTAAAACTGTAACTATATCGTTTGAATTCGATTGAAATTATTATTTTAAATGTATTAAGATCTCTAATTTACCCCCAATTTTTTTGTTTGAGGCGGTTAGAAGTTTTTTTAGTGATTTGGCTGACAATCCCACTTTTTTCAATATTTTCGCAATAATACCTTTTTATGAAATATTTTGAACAGAAATATGTAAGATTAGGCACACTATATACACTACTACAAGATTCACCTAAATCTACCCATTTTTGTTGCTGAAAAGCGCCTGCTTTTGCAGCTGCGCCATCATAGGACTGGTTATACAAATTCAAATTTCAGTCAATTTATGAATGAACATGAACTCTAATGAAAAAACTGAGTAGCGCATTAGAAAGTAGATGAAATTTCACACATTATAAGATACTTTCAGTCACTTTTAGAAATGAAACCAATTTGAAAGAGCTTCCACCAAAAATTCGAAATCATCGAATTTTTAAGCAAGAAAAGAAAAATACGTTTTCAAGAACGCAAGGTAATTGTTCAAGCGGATATGACTACACTAAAAAGTCAAAAATGTGAAGCACAAAGACAGGGTGCAGTTGGTTTTTACATCAGCGCTGCTAGATGCCAGAAATTTGAATTGCGCCGTCTTAGGAACTGGGCCATCATAGGGCAGGGTCCCCTAGCTAGATTCGAGCTTGAGATTATTTCTTGTTTGTCCTTTGTGGTAGATGTGTGAGTTGGAACGGTCCTAAGCAATCTATGAATCATTGGATTGAGCATTCAGTCCGCTTTCTCATAAAAACACTTGAAGAAATGTATAGTTTTAAGTTCTTTTATTATTTGTCCTTTTTTAGGGATTGGTGAATTTGTATCTTACATGTGATTAGGCGGTTGAGCACAGCGCTTTGTTCTTGCTCTAATTACATTTTATATGGTGAATGTGTATATTTTGAAAAACCATATAGTATTTAAGAGACCAAATGTGATTTAACTACAACAATTACATTGAAGAAACGAATCTGTGTTTTAATTATTTCGCAAATCCGAGAGCCTTGACGTATCCAACACTAAAGTGGTATGAGTATAAGCTGAGCTAGCAAGGGGTAAGTAAATAGTTCCTTCTTGATATTACAAATATCCGTACAAGGATACTGGTAATCTTTCACTCCTTAGGGAATTATTCTCATCCTTCCTTTATATCCTAATAGTGCTTGAATACAGTCTAACATTGGCGCCCAACGTGGGGCTCGAAACCCACATTTTTCAAAGTCGAAGCTATGAAAATCAAGTTCTTGCATCAATTACAAGTTTTAAGATATTATAAATTTTTTCAGAGCCTTTGCTCTCTCTTCGCTCGGGCAAATTTGAATTCTACTGTGCAATTCTTCAAAAATTTCCAAGAATGATTGACTTCAGAAATTCAAGAAACACAATCAAATCAACACTGACAGGATTGGTACCGATGCATAAAAGTGCAAAATAACTAAAAAAAAACGGCGCGAAATTTCATTTGAAAATACCAAAAAGCACTGAATTTTGGCGTTTAAACTTCTTACATTGAAACTTCTTTCTTCGTACTTCACAAATTGTAAATTTTCTGAATCTTCCAATAGTGCTTTGCTCGGGCAAAACCAAAAATGCTCTGTTCTCCCTTTGAATTTGATTTTCAAAGGTCAAAATATTAAAAAAAATATGAAAAAAATTGCCAATTTTTTATTTTTCATTTCAGCTAGTGCCAATCTTGCAAATTGAACAATTCAAATTTTTTGTAAACTAGGTATAAAAGAATCTTTTTTAAACATTTAAAATTATTCGCAACTTGTTTCCAATCCTCCCCTTTAAAATTTGTTTGAACCACATCGATGGCTAATTGGCATGAAAAATACAGGAGGAGTGATATGGGGCGAAAAGTTGGGAAAATTTAAAAGTAAATAAAATTCAGTCTCACTCCACCCGGCTTCCTCGACACATCACTTCATCACACCTCTGAAGATGAGTTACATTTTGTAACGTTGTTTTCTGCATATCAAAAATTAGCTTACACCGAAACGCACATCAAAATTTTTGTTTTTGAAATCTTATGAAATTATGAAAAGGGAAATTTCAGAAAATCCAAATAAAAACGTGATGAATTCAATCCTTACCTCCTCTACCCCAGTCCTCGAATGGCAAAACACCTACAGCTGGAATAATGCGACTCTATCATAGACCCAAAACTTAAAAAAGTTGAAAAAATTGTCAATTTTTACCCGAAACAAAACTCGATTGAAATAAACCGAAGCCATTTAAATGAATAAGCAACAAGAAAACCAAAATTTTACGCGTTGGATACATTTTCGTTCAACCGACAAGGCATTTAAAATTGCAATGGCAATGACATCTAAAATATTCGATTTTCCCTCAGGTAGGTATTTTTTTTTGTTCGGTGATAAAGCCGCAAGGCCCGTGAGTTATTGGTTATCTAGTATTTTAACATGTAACATATTTGAAAAAAATCAGCAAAAAAATTGGTGAAAACATGTATGTATTTAGAATTTTCAAGCACCATGTAGTTACGCTTACTCTGTAGGTAGGTATTTGTATTTTCCTTTCACACTGCTTTTTCCGAGAACTTTTAGTACTTAGGTATATGAAAAAAAAAACATTCAATAGAATTCGCAACTTATTTACAAGATGAAGTAACCACAACATCTTCGTCTCCTACGGCTGTGCCCTTCAAACTCCAGAATATATCACTAACAAGCAACAGTTTTATAGGTGGTCACTGACTGATAAGGTTAAAATGTTGAAAATAACCTTTTCAAAAAAATTAGAATAAAAAATAATCAAAACACCATCTAAATATCCTAAAAAATATTGAAAATTGTCTAATTCAACACTGAGAAAAAATTTTCAAAATGATTTTCCATTCAAGTAAGATACAAAATGTCAAAAATTCACTGAAATTATAAAAATTAATTTAATTGATTTTCCAGTTGCTATTCAAGGTACATAACATACTTAAGTACCAGAAAATTAAGTTTGAGAAATAACTAAAATACATAAATGTTTCTAGTGGTAAAAATAACAAATTGAAATTAAACTTTTATCAGAAATTTTTTTTCATCCTCTGCTTTTAAAAATACAACGTTTATATTGCTAATTATGCCGGTACATAAATAACACAAACTCCTTGATGCCTTTCTGTCGGCGTTACAGGACTACCTGGCATCAAAACGCTACTCAAAGATTGCCCCGAAGTACCCGTAATCTTGCCGAACGTACTCTCAAACTGAAATTACGTATGAAAAATTAATATTAATTTCCATTGTCGAGTAAAAAAAAAAGTGGGAGTCAAAAACGTAAAATTCTCAATAATCGTGAGAAATAGAAAATCTCCAAAATATGTACACTAAATCTGATAGATTTTTAACCCAAATTTTTATACCTTATCTTTCGACATATAATTCGTTTGCGGATCAAACGGTAAATTAATAACAGTGGCGATAAACTTTTTTCCAGTTTCCGTATCCACCATTTTCTGTTTAGAAGATTCATAAATACTGCCATATGGAAAACCCACATACCACGTGTACGTTGCTACGCTTGGGGCTTTGGTCCAACTTCCAGGCCAATGGATATTCGCTTGTATTATTTTAGCAAACACGTCGAATGTCGGATTTGGGAAATCGCCCTATGGAATTTACATCGTTAAAAAAGTTGGTGGGTAGTGGGTAGGGTACATCATGTTCGAGACTGTACTCATAAGGTACTTCACTTACAGTGGTTGCGATCGGGATAGTAATCACAACAACGCCACCAGGATGCTCTAAAGCTTTTTCGTACGAACCGTACTTTAAATTGAAATAGTAAACTGCTGCATCCAAATTATGAGTTCTGTGAGGAAATTAAATCGATGAAAAAAATTGATATTGTGAGAATTTCCTGCAGAAATCCAGAAGATCTTTTCATCCATCTGAGTCCAAACACATTCTACGACGATAAAGCATGACTGGTTCATTTATGGGTCTTAAGTAAATACTCACATATTGCACGTGTCCTTATTCCAGAACAACTGATACTTGTATAATTCATATAAGTCATGGCCAAAAATACCTCCAGTCATGGTTGCAACAGTTACAGGGCTAATGAGCTTCAGATCAACTGTAATTTCGATCATTAGATATCTACGAGTAATAATATTTTCCCCATAGCCATATAAGAAAGTACCTATCGTTAGTTAATAATTATGTAGGATTGCAAAAAAAAAAAGTTGAAAGATTTTGACCAAATTTAGTAGAGATAATTTTGAATTGAAAGTCACTGAAAAAAATTCCAGCCCTAGAAGTGTGCACCAGGAGAGAAGACATAAGTCCTCAAAGAAGATACATTTTCAAAAAAAAATTGTTGTTTTTTCGCTCTAACCCTAACCCAACCTGCTTTGGGAAAAATGGTTCAGTTCCAAATTAAAGTATTTGAGATCCTGCGTCGATCTACGGACTTTTAAGGTTCTATTGAGCGGTTGAAACTCTGCAAATCGCTTATTTTTAGGTAAGTAACATTGTGTTTTGAAAATTTTTCAATGTTCAAGTGTGGCTAACTTGAAAACAACAAATGTGTGAGAGGCAGGATGCCCGTAACCGCCTTAGCGATTATTAGTATAACTCCCTTTTTGCACAATATTACTCGATCTATTTATAGGGAGATACTTCATTACTTGCTCTCTCTAAAATTATACCTATACTGGAAGTAAGGGGAACGTGGGGGATTCTCGGCTCATGGATCCGGCAGCAACTGTTGCAAGATCGCGAGCAAGGCTCTTCACTTAGCACCGGAATCTCGAGCTCTCTGGAGCTAAGTCAATGTTGTAAATATGTATTCTCGCTTCGGCACCGGAAAATGTGAAAGTGCTTGGTACTTAATACCAAGTACCATTTATCGTGTTTAACCCACTTCTAGCGTGGTAATTAGTGTTTCTCTGAACGTATTGACTAATCCGACGTAATCAATATGGATCTTTTGGATGCACATTTGATCACCCCGGGCATCAATGGCATTTCTCGCATTATATCGAACCTCGTGTAGTATGTACCTATCAATGTACCTAGTATTAGTGGATACACCGATTGGATAGGTAATATGTACAGTGTCTTTGGTAAGTATTGAAAAATACTTAATTGGACCTGATGGTTCCCTCAATTAATTATAACTAGGGAGTCCGCCCCCTGGGCTGCTCCGCAGCCCCAACCCCGGATTGCGCCCCTCCCCTCAAAAAAGTTGAAAATATTTCCCCTGAAAGTTCAAAATTGTTGATGAACTGGCAACGGTTTTCTCCAATGTAAAAAATTCTTCCTCTCAAGGTTTCCATTTTTAGTTTCCAGTTGACAATTCAATTTCAGTTTTTTTTTGTTTAGATGTCGTTCAATTTTCGTTGTTTAAATTCACATTTATTATATAATTTTTTCTTTTTTTTATGTTTTACTTGATATCCTGATTGAATTTTTTAAATTTTATGTTTCGCACCGCTCCCTTTTTGAGCTTATATCGAGATTAAGGCGGAGATATGAATGCTAAAATCGACTTTAGCGACCCTAAAAACCCCTATTTCGACACCAACATTTAATTTTTCGAAATTGCACGTTTTGCACCCTCTCCCCAAATTGAGGGTTAATTTCGAAACTCTCTTTGGATGGTTCATTTCGAGGTTAAAGTGAATAAGTATGAATGCTAAAATCAACTTCATCGATCCTACTCGTATAAAGCCCTATTTTGACATCCATGTTGAATAAAAAAAATACCTAGCAAATTAAAATATTTGGCCGCAAATCGAAGTTAAAATTGTTCAAAAAAATGCATTTTTTTAAATTTTTTGTGCTCAAAATGAATAATTTTGGATTCTAAATGTTTCATAACACATCTACATGTGATAAGGAATATTTAAAAAAAAAATTGAGCAAAATCGGTTCAGTAGGAGAGGCTGGCGGATTGTCACCAGGTTTTTCACGTTTTCAACAACTTAAAATTCTTTTAATATATAAGGATTAGTTTTAGTTAATTGAGTTAGTCGAAGTAGGAATATATTATTTGTGACACCTACCCAAATTAACTCATAGTGATTGTAACTTCATCGCAGTCATTGGTGACATCCAGGTTAATCATGTATTAGGTACTCACTTAATACGTAATTAATCAGGATTCTTTCCTTATCTAGGTCATAATGGCAGGTAACGCACTTGACCATTTCATTATGTTCATAAATGTGTAGTTTGTAATTGCTTTCTACGTACCTTCTTATATGGAACTAATGTGTAATAAAAACATTTTAGTAGTCATCACGAATGTCTTTTATTGCGATTAGAGTACATACGTGATTAGTTAGGCAGGATTATCTACCCCATATCATCTCTCGAGCTATCCAGGTAAGTGATAATTATTCCCCACGTAAGGAATAATTATCATCCCGCTCCAGTAGGAATTAAATACAACGATTCCCACCATCCAGATGATTACGCCCCTAACTATATCAAATGGCAAACTTCTAGAACTTTCACTAGTCTTAGGAGAAAACCTAAAAGAAAACCTTTTTGGAGATATGGTAGAAATCAGTATTGCCATCTTTTTGAGCGCCACAAATCAGCTGAACAAGTATTTTTCCATAGTATCTACGCTCAAAAATTCTGAAAAAATACCTCAAGTACAATACAACTTTTAATATCTACTGATTAATGTGTCAAAAAATTGAGGTGACGTTTTTTCATATTCTCGATTTTAAAAATTCAAAAAATGACCAAAAAATAAAATTTTTCTCCTTAAAAGGTCAAAATTGTACAAATTGACATGTTTTCATTTTTTCAGAAATTTTGAGCGTGAACGTCATGAAGAAATAATATCATTTTAAACTTTTTTTTAAAGCTAATTTTAGAGCTCAAAAATACGACAGCACTGATTTTCACCACATCTCTAAAAATCTTTTCTATATAGACTTACAAACTGGTGAAAATTCCAAAAGTGCATCATTAGTACGTAGTTTTCAAATTAATCCCGCTCGAACTTTAGAATAGTTTGATTTTCCTCAAAACTTTGAGCACCCCTATCTCCCCTAGAAAGGTACTTCGAGAACTGCGCTCTTATCGCGGTCTAGACACATGGAAAATACTTTGAAAATCCCTGACCACAAATTCAAAAGCTCAGCGATTTGCCTTTTCTCAAAACAGACAGAGAGAAAACTTCACTATTTTCGAGAATGTGTCTTTTTTGACGATCCACATCTTCCCTCCCAAGAACTCCTCCGAAGCTAAAATTTTTTCTGAATGACTTTCAACTCAAAATTAAGGAATTCTGTCAAAATTCTTCGACATTTTTTTTCTCTTCGCGATCCACTCTTATGCGGTAAATTTATACTTGAATGTTTAGTCAGATTGACAAGAGCTGTTTCTGCAGCAGCAGTGAAAAAAGTCAACGGTTTGGGGACTTTCACCAAGGTCGTAGCTTCGATAAGTTTTCGAACGGATTCTGCGTATAGATCAAAAACAGGGCCGGCTGAAAAATTACTCGATTGTTAAAATAGTGGATTATTACTAGGTACATTCGAATACAAGGTGTCCTGTCTCGCAATTATTTCCTCTCACTACTAATGAAAGCAATTTATTTTGATTTCATGTACGTCTATTCGCCCAACTATGAAATTGTAGGGGCTGAGATCGACTACATCACCGAGTTGAACTTCCCAACCAAAGACTGGAAAGATCTTTTCAGTGGGTATCTCAAAACACATGAAATTTTCGATCAAATTTGGGGGAAAAATTCAAAATAGTGACTACATATTCTCAGCACATTATTTCAATAATTTTCACAGACTCGACAAAATTTTGAAATATACTCAAACTAAAATTTTAAGCACAAATTCAAGCTAAGCAAAGTTGATAAAATTGAAAATTTTTACCTGAAACAAGACTCGATTGAAAGAAACCGAATCCATTTAAATAAATAAGCAACAAGAAAACAAAAATTTTACGCGTTGGATGCATTTTCCGTTCAACCGACAAGACATGTAAAATTGAAATGGTAATGACATCTACAAATGTTCGACTCTTACTAATGTATTTATTTATTTTTCTATGATAATACCGCAAGGTCGCGTGTGTTAATGGTTATCCTGCATTTTAACAGGTTATTGGAAAAAGAAACGGCAAAAAGAATGTAGGTAAATAAAAAACAAGTACTCGTATTTAGGGTTGCCATGCGGCACGAACCAAACACGCTTACTTTGCACTTCGGTATTCGTACTTTCTTTTCACACTGCTTTTTCCAAGAATTTGTAACTGATTTACAAGATGAAGTAACCAAAACACCTTCATTTCTCACGGCTGTGCCCTTCAAACACTAGAAAATATCACTAACAAGCAAAATACTTACAGCTATGGGTCGTAACTACGAGTACTTTTCCTAGTGAAACTTGGATCAATAAAGACTAATATGTACATACGAGTACATTCGTGTTGAAAATAACATAAAATTTGCAAAAATTGTAATCATTAATTGAATATCTAGAAAGATATTGAAAATTACCTAATTGAACGTAGCGAAAAATTGTTCAAAATGATTTATTCCCCAAATGATCAGAAAATGTTGAAAATTCACAATAATTTTTCAACGATTTCTCCCACCACGAAAATGGTCTATTTAAATTCGTCAATTATTTCACTGTTCATAATTTTAGCGAGAAAAATTGAATCGTATCATTTTGAAAACCCTTTAATACCTTCTTCATTCCTTCCTATATTTCTTCCAATAATGCATTTCAGTACCATTAAAAAAAAATTTCGTTCCAATCATAATGGGTAGGTATAGTATAGGTACTAGGTACATTTTCCTATTTTAGGACCAAAAATATCACATTTGGTAAAAATGAATGGAAACATTAGTTTCAAAAAAATACCAATTTCAAAAAAATCGTTGAAAATATTACTCAACAATAATCTACTAGGTGATGAAAAAAAAATCGTTGTTTATTGAAGTATCAATTTTTTTCTCTCTCTCTCCCTCTCTCTAAAGCTGATTGCTACTTCTCATTAGATATGTATTATGTAGTTTCATTCGTACGAAAGTTCATCCATTCACGTAAGTTAATCATGAAAATTTTCATGGGGAAAATTTGTTTTTTTTTCCAAAAAATAATTTTCATATTTTCGTGTTAATATTGCTACTCAAGTGGGTATTATATTTTTTTCTTTAATCCACCGCGTGAGATATTGGGGTTTTTTCATTTTAACGTGTTTTAGAGTACAATTTGAAATAAAAAGGTGAAAAACTCAACAAAAACATGTACCTTAGGTGGGACAGGTCATTAAGATAAACTAACGATTGCCAAGCACGTATGTAAGCATTTTACAAAAATTGTTGTTTCCATAAACTTGATAATTGAATGGTTTTTTTCTTCCAAGAACATAAGTATCTTCATAACAGAACTATAATTTTTGGTTCATTGGAACAAATTTGACAGGTTTTAAATTTTTTTTTGACTTTCAAAATCTGTTTTGAAATTTATAAAATTACCTCCACGTTGCATTAAATTTATTCAAAAAATTCTCATTATTGCGCAAAGATTCTTCTAAATAACCCCCTCCCCCTTCTACAGAAAAAACCTCCTCGGCCGACCAAATAATACCTGTTGGTCTCTCTGAAGACCCCAAAGTTGGAAAATTTTTCTTTTAAATAAAAAATTGAAGTCGGTAAAATATTTTAAAAAGTCATTTTTGATCAGCATTTAAAAAATCTGGCCAAGAAATCGAATTTTGAGAAGTTGAGCAAAATATAGAACATTTTAGGGAAACTAGTTCAACTCACTGAACGATTTGAGCAAAAAAATTATAAATTTTGCTCACCTCCCTTTCCAGTAAAAAAAAAAACCGATAGAATTGAAACATACTTATCCAAAATTTTTTTACTTCAGTGTCATAAATTCTTTCAAGTCATGCCCTTTCAAAGAAAACCCCCTCCACACAGTGACGACACAACCGGTGGGGGACTTGGAAGTAAACCACCCCACCACTCGAAAAGTTGGTAAATTTTCAAAAATTGGCTCACATTTACCTACTTCAAAATCAGTCAATTTTACGCTGGGGTGAAATTCTTCGAAAAATTCGAAGAACAAAAATTGGTGAATCTCAAAATTTTAACGACTGTGGTTAAATTTTTCCAAAACATTTCAAGACAATATTTCGAAAAATTGTCCAAAACGTTCCAATGAAAATTTAATAGTTGACAAAACTCGAAATATTTCTGTCTTTTCTAAAATGAAAATTTTACTCAATCGGACATTATTTTTTACCCTTGCTCGAAAAAAATTTTACATTTTGTTAGCATTGCATACGAATGCGATTATCTAGTTGAAGTCGTAATGCTACCCATTTCACAAGGTTATCACTTTGAAATAAAAAAAAAAGGTCATTGTTATCTTACAAAGTACCTATAGAATTTAACTTCAAGAAAAATCATTCTGGCTTCCTGTGGATAATTTACGTCATTTTACGAGGAGAAAAAAGTTGAACCAAGTTTATGGCCATAGTTATGAATAGGAATATCGAGAAGTGAGTAAAATTTGATCGGATTTTCTTTCTAATCATTTTTTGAACGTTATTTTCTGGATGTGAAATATTTTTAGTGATCCTTTCACTCACTCTTTGGTCATCTTTTATTCAGATCATTGTAACTTGATTTATTTCCAAAATTAATAAATCGTGAAAAAGTCACACTTTTCTACAGCATAGGTAACAATTGTTCGATCAAAACATATAATCCCCTCTCCCCTCTGCCCCCTCATCAAACTGGTCAACAAAATGGGCTCCAGTGATGAAAAAAAAAACTTCTCGAAATAACACTTTCAAAATCTATAAAGGGGTGGGAGGGAGGAGAAAATTTCAGATCTATCCAAAGCACTAAATCATTCTATTAGTTCAAGGTATTGATTTAACAATTATTCTAATTCTTCAAAAATTTAAATTTCAAGTAGGTACTTATTAAGTAGGTATCACTAAAAATTTTTAAAATGAGATTTTTTGCCAAAAATTTGACTTGGTGGTATAATTTTTAGATGCGTTTTTCATTTTTCTTTGTGTACCTAATCAGTTGTCCAAAAAACGTTATGCTCTTCGGGGTACCAATTTTCCTTTCGAAACATTTTTTTTTCAAGGCAAAATGTCACGACGACGTACACATGGTCAAATTTCGTATCAATTCAGGAAAATCATAAAGTTAAAACTTCGTTTTTTCATTATTATTTTTTTCATGTAAAATGTCACGACGATGTACACATAGGTAGTCCGTAATAATTCAGGTAAATCGTAAAAATTTTCAAAAAATTTGCTATGTTAATGACACAACATTTATAGCACCTCATCACCGTGTATAGTTTTGAATTCAGAAAATATTTTTAATTCAACTCAGCGAAGACGAAGGTCTTGTCTCGCACAAGAAATTAGACTAGTAAATCACAAAATTTGTATTTTGAAATAACACTATCACTAAGTATGACGTATATTATTTAAAGACGTTTCAAGATGGCTTGCCATATTGCAATAAAGAAATTTGAATCCGAATTTGGACATCTATACTCAAGTCGTATAATAAAGTAGATACCAAATTAAATAATATCCTAAACAATAGAAAGCATAGATCGCGAACGAGTGATCATGCTCAACTGCTCATGCGTGCAAGTACATAACGTGAATTCCTTGACTCCTCTCAGGCGGATCATCACCTTTTTCAGGTTTCAGATTGTTTACATGCTCCAGAAGGTCGGTCATGCTTCCAAAAGTACTTTGAAACTGAAATTATCGTCATTACAAGTGAATTCGATTCAAAATAAACCCCATCTTCTTCATAAAGTATTTCAGTATACTCTCTAAGGTGAATCGTGAAAAAAAATCGATGGATATTGACCATATTCAGATTACATGTTTTTTTCGAAAATGCCTTTCTTTGAGGGCTCATTTCTCCCCTCCAGAGGCACCTCCGAAAATCTGTTCTGAGCAACTTTCCTCAACTCAAAATGAAGGTCGTTGCTGAAGTTGGTCAAAATCCGCCGACTTTTTTTTAAGGGGGGGGGGGTGTCTCTTAATACCTGCTCCCACGAAATATAATTCACACGCGGATCCATAGGTAAATCCATAACCTTGACAGTGGCAATTTTCCCAGTTTTAGTATCGGTATATTTCGCTCGATAGGTGTGATAAACACCCCCGTGCGCGAAATTCGTAAACCACATGTATGTGAATGAGCTTTTAATTTTGGCATGACATTCTGGTCCTTTCAATTCCTCTTGTAGTACGTGAGAAAACTGATCGAATTTCCAGTTAGGGAAATCACTCTGAAAAAATTCACGAAATTAATTCTCGCAACTCATACCCAACCCTTTCTTATCTATCTCAGTAAAAATGTGGCACAGTAGAACACCTACATTGGTAGCGATGGGGAAATTAACGACAACTACTCCATCCGGATGATCCAAAGCTTCATCAAACGAATCGTATTTCAAATTACGATAATAAACTCGCGCCTCCAAATGATGAGTCCTGACAAAAGAACAATCACTCCGGTCATAAAAAAATTCTTGAAGCACGATCGAAAAATTATCCAAATTCAAATACCTATGTAGTATGTACATAAATAGTCTACTCACGCATTACAAGGCGCATCATGCCAATAAAATTGGTAGTTGTTGAATTCGTAAATATCGTGTCCTAAACTACCTCCTGTCATAGTTGCAACAGTTACAGGATTCAGAATGGTCACTTCAACTGCAAGTTTAATCTCATTTTAAAAAATTAACCCATAATGCTCCTGCTAGTCTCACTAATTTAATAAAATAGATAATTTTCTTACGGGATTTACTCGTTCGATTCAATAGGCATACTTCGTCTAACGCGGCGTAAAAAGTCAACGGTTTCGCTGATTTGCTGAATTTACAGCTACTTGTGATAGCATTTTTTACTGTTCTGATTATAAAATTCGAAACACCCGAAACCTCTGAAAGTGTTGAGCTTTCTGCATTCTCGATAGGTTTTGTAGAATCATGAGACGTCGACACATCATTGATAATATTTTTCTCGAGTGGGAGTTTGTTTTCGTCTCCAGCTGGAATAACAGATTTCTACGATGTTAAAATATTAAAAAATCTATTTGTTCAAAATACTAGTAACCTATGAAGAAATGAGTTATTTTACCCGAAACAAAATCCACTCGATGGTAAAAGAAACCAATAAAATTCAACAGCAAATAACATAGGAAAAATTTACGAGTTGAATGCATTTTAGCACGAACACGATGAAATAACAAAATTTAAAATAACATGCAAATTTTGGCGAAGGTACATACTACACATTGTATTACGATGTAAATTACCCAATATTATCTTCACTTTTTGATGCTCGCTTAAAAGCTGACATGTCACGGACAAATGAAAATGTAATGAAGAAAGTAAAACTGACAAGTAAAAAAAAACAACAACTGCTTGGTAAGAAAACCACTAGCATGTTCACGAAAACGCGACGGATATCTAGATAAAATTGAAATACCGCGTAGAGATAGCTCTGGGTAGGAATTTATCACAGTTCATACAGAAAACTACATAGAATACTTATAGCGCAGTCAAAATACAATTTGAGCCAAACATAATGGCGACCAAAAGTTTTTTTTTGGTGAATATTGTCTAGGATGGTGTGCTGAACAACACTCTAAAAGTCCCTGCCCCTACTCTTGGATCTATCCACCCCCTCTCCTGCAGTGGTGAATCAAGGCCCTCCAAAATTAGTTTTTTTGTCAAAAACCTATAAAATATCAACTTTTTGAGTAAAATGAGCTCAGTGACCATTTCATCAACTTTCCAATACCTATGAAATGAGCTATCGACCAACTCCTTAGCCCCACGACCCCTCGAAGTGTTGTGATTTTTAATAATTTTTACATTTTATGACTTGAAACTTGGAACCTGTTCTAACTGAACAAATGAAGTAAAACTGGGGAATGGGATTCTGTTGGGAGCTAGAGTTGACCTTTGGAGTGGGGAAGGTCAAAGCTGAAAATTACCGAAAGGTTATTTTTGTGGAGGGCCATATTATGGCCCCAAATGGAAGAAAAAGGTCCAAAATCATAACATTGGTCAGTACTCTCATTGTGATGATCGTAAATTTCCAAAACTATTACCTCGAGATTGTAGAGAGAAGATAGGTGGGAACTTAGTCCTCCTGAGGAGAGAATTTGGTTCCCTGAGTACCTGTCTTGGGTATGCTCGGCTAATTAATACCCTTCATCATCCCTCATACAGGTTGTGTGTATGTCACTAATTGTCCAAACAATAAGATAAAAGATGATAAATCACTTTCAACACTTTATTGAGGTTCTCTTAATGAACATATAATAGGTAATATGTACCTACCTAGAGCTATAAATTACACACGCATCCGTGCAGTTCTGCTCAAGGCTTGTTGTCCTGACGTCCGTTCAGAGGAGCGATTACTAGTAAGCAACCTGAGACAACTGCGAAGCGGGTGTGGAAGGCTGTTTCGGTCGTCCGCATCTCAGGGAACTAATCCGCTAGATAGCACTGCACCGGCAGTGTTACCAACGACCGAGGGCATATATTCCCTGCTATAACAAGTACTTTGGGTCCTCATCTACCCTCTACAAGATCATGATTTTGTAAAAATATTTGAAAATTGGATCGAAAATGGTAGACAAGCTGTTATGAAAGAGTTGAACGAATGTGTCAATTGCAGAAGAGTTGACAGTGGTCTGTTTTTCATTCCAGATCTTCCTCATTTTCCTTCTAAATAGTCTCAAAAGTTATTCCTTTCACTTATGTTGGTGTTGATTACTTTGGTCCTTTGAATGCCAATTGTCATGACAATATAAAGAAATTGTTTGTTGTTATTTTCACCTATTCAACTGTCCGAGCTATCCCTCTGTAACTTGTTGAAAGCATGTATGAAAGCTACCCTATGGACAAGAAGTAACTGTGTAAGACCGCCTAAAAATTAAATCCGTACTGCGTTTACGCGAATACCCTGGAAAAAGCGCAGAAATACGCGGTCCCATTTTTAGGCAGTCTTACGCGGTTACCTTTTGTCAATAGGGTACAGATTTTTTAATCATTTTTCATAGTTTTATTGTGGAGAGAAACATGCCTAAAAAGATCATTTTCGCCCATACAACAATGACCATGCTAATTTCGATGTGAATGTCAAGCCATCCACATCCGTCACTTTTGGATGCCACATGTCGATGTGAATTTCGACTCTGTGTTGAGCCAATTGTTGATGTAATTGTTGACCAATGTTGATCAGCATTCATGTCGACAATTGGCTCGACACAGGGTCGAAATTTACATCAACATGTGGAGTCCAAATGTTACGGATGTGGATGGATCGACATTGGCATCGAAATTTACGTCGACCTCCAGCTACGCAAAATTGTTAAATTTTAGTTTCAAAATTGAAATTTTTTTCCAAAAATAATTTTCTCTTACACACTTAGGTGGCCATTGCTCATGCTGAAAGCGAAAGCAGCATCGACGCGGAGGTCACCTCCGAGAAGTACAGACAGAAAGTCCATATTCAGTATAGTTGAACATTAAATTCGTTATACTGAAAGGTACAATAGGTTATCTAAGAGTACTAAACTAATACATTTTCATGTCGACGACATGTCGATGTTAATGTTGATGTGAAATTTGACATCAACAAATACATCCACAATATCAACTTAATTTTTCAAATTTGAGAAATCTTTGAAAATTTGGTCGATGTTAGTGTCAATGTAATTAGTGGACGATCAACTTTCACATCGACATAACATCGACAACTCCAAACTATGGAAAAGTGAATAATTTTATCAAGGCCATTAAAAAGTTTTTCTCCCTTCAAACAAAGATCATCTTTTCAAATGCTTACTGAGCTTTTAAACACTGAAACAGAAATTTTAATTCTGAAAAATTGGTCAACATAGTTGTGGATGTAAATTTCGAGCATCGAATTTTACATCAACATGTCGACATCGCATGTCGAGGTATCAGAAATAATGAGAAAATTTCAAAAATTGTCATTAACCTGTCTTCTTTACGGAGAGAAGATTCCTATTAAATAACTTATTGGTCACTTTTCCATCATCATGTTGGAAAAAAATGTAGTCGATGTAAATGTCAACGTCGACAATTGTTGTACGGGTGATAATGCTGCACAATTTAAAAAATTCAAATTGTTCATTGATCACATTTGAAGAAAAAATCTAAGAAGAAATGTATCAAAAAATCTGTCACCGGCATGATCAATTTTGAAAACTAGAAAACGACGTTTAAAAAAAAATCAAAAATGTATTAAACTCAAGGCTGCTCACAATATGTGGAAATCTCAAAGACATCATTACCTACTCCAGCTTATTTCATTTGTAATTAAAGTGACGCTTCAATTGACAATGAAATGGGTGCTGTTAATATAAGATCTGAATTATCCAATATTTTGGAATTCATGCAAAAAAGTGCTACAATCACTTTTAGTGTAGGCGAATTAGCATTTAAAAAAACATTTTTACCTGGCCAAGATTTTTTGCGGGAAATTGTCGAGGGTGACCCCCTGAATAATTCCTGAGAGGCACCACCCCGTACCCCTCTTGCTAATTTTTTATGGGGGCTGACCCCCCCCTCCCCACCAATGAGTTTTTCACAGATTTCTCCTCAGGGGTTGATTTTACGTCAAAAACAGTTCAGTACTTTTTTGTTCTACGTCAAATTTCCGATCTAGTGATTTATAAACTGTCCTTCTACCCCCAAGGGGGGGCTAGAACCATTCAAATGAGAGGGGTTTTTTAAAAAACACAAAAAAACTAACCTCAGATTTTCTGTTACACTCACCTAGCCCTCTCCAGAGCCCCTCCCTCCTCAATTTTCACGATTTTTGAAATAAAGTTATTTTGATGAAATTGATGACGTTTTCATATGATTCGATACCGTTGAGCACGAATACGACTTCAGATTTTCTGCTACACTAACCTAGCCCTCTCCAGAGCCCCTCAGCACCCTCTCCCGGTTTTTATTATTCCTCCTCGAGGATTGATTTCACATTTGAAATAGCTCGGTAGTTTTGTTGTGCATCAAATTTCCTATACAAATTTTGTCCACCAACTTTATCATATGAAAACGACATCAATGTCATCAAAATAACTTTATTTCAAAAATCGCGAAAATTGAGGGGGTGCTGAGGGGCGCTGGAGAGGGCTAGGTGAGTGTAGTAGAAAATGTGAAGTCGTATTCGTGCTCAGCGGTATCGAATCATATGAAAACGACATCAATTTCATCAAAATAACTTTATTTCAAAAATCGTGAAAATTGTGGGTGGAGGGGCTCTGGAGAGGGCTAGGTGAGTTTAGCAGAAAATCTGAGGTCATATTCATGTTCAGCGGTATCGAATCATATGAAAACGATACCCTACTCATTAATAGTTATTTTTTTCAAAATTCCTATTCCCCCCCCCCCCTGCACCACCCTAAGATACATTATTCCAAGTTTTCACCACGGCGCACCAAAGCAGAAATTTCTAATATAGTATAGGATGTTTGGGGGCCACAAATAAAACGTGTTTCTAAAATTGTACCTCACCATCCTGATTGTTAATAGGCATAAAAAAAATTTAAAAAACACCATTTTGAGGGGTACATATGAGGGGAGGGGGTTGCAAACTCTTGTGGGGATACCTACTAAGGATATACATAACTTCCAGAAAAATTTTCAAAATCGGTTGAAATGGGGCTGAGAACTGTGTTATTGAAATTTCCAAAAAGGGGGTTCCCCAAAAAGGGGAGGTGGCGTGGATCTGAAACTTTTTACGTCGTAGTTTCTCGATGGTACCCAACTTCCATGCTAGTATCAACCCGAACGCTTTCGGGGGCCATTTCACCCCACCCCTGAGCAGAAATCTGCGAAATACCCATTTTGAGGGAGTTCACCCCCCCCCCATAAAAAAATTAGCAAGAGGTGTACGAAGTGGTAACTCTCAGGAATTATTCAGGGGGTCACCCTCGAATATTTCCCGCAAAAAAATCTTGGCTAGGTAAACAATTTTCAGCCAATTCGCCTACACTATTTCGGGTTGTGGAATATTTTTAGTGAAACTTTCACTCACTCATATTTTGGTCATCCTGTATTCAAACCATTGTACCTTGATTTATTTCCAAAATTAATACGTCGTGAAAAAGTCACACTTATCTGTATAGCATAGGTAACAATATTATTGTTCAATCAAAATTCAAAACAACATAACACTACTGAAAAAGGACACGATAAACAACGCAATCAGGATAAAAATAGGTACATATGTAGATATCTGTTGAATGTTCGAACCAAATTTTAACCTCCTCTCCCCTCTGTCCACCTCTCAAACTGGTCAAACAAAAATGGGCTGCAGCAATGAAAAAAAAACTCTCGAAATAACCTTTCCCAAAGTTGTAAAGGGATGGTTAGGAGTTGAAAATGTCAGATTTAATCAAAACTACGAGTAACTTGAACTTAAGAACCAAAAATTGAAATGACGTAATTTTCAAGTATCCTTAAATAGGGCCGAAAATTCTAGAAAAAAAATAAGCGCTAGATCATTCTATTCGTTTAAGGTAGGTATTGATTTAACAATAATTATTCTAATTCTTCAAAAATTTAAATTTTACCTACCAAGTATCAAGTATCACTAAAAATTGAAAAAATCAGATTCGTCGCCAAAAATTTGACCGAGTGATATAATTTTTGGATGCGTTTTTCATCTTTTTTTTGTGTAATCAGTTGTCCAAAAAGTTTTATGTTCTTCGGGGTACCAACTTTCCTTTTGAAACATTTTTTTTAAATAGAAAAATCATAATGTTGAAACATCGTTTTTTTAATTATTTATTTTTTCATGTAAGTAATATTATGTTACGACGATGTACACCTAGTCAAATTTCGTAATTCAGGTAAATCGTCAAAATTTTCAAAAAATTTGCAATGTTGATGACACTACGTTTATCGCAACTTACCACCGTCTGGTATGTACATACATAACAAGCGAACAATGAACTGCGTATAATTGAAAAATTATTACGCCGCGCGGGTTCATTTCCTAGAATTTAAGGGCAACTCTCACTTTCAACACTTTCAATTACCCAACAACCTTGATCGGTGAATTATTCATTTTTCAAATAGCTCATTCAGCTCGGTCAGAAAAAAGTTCAAAGAGCTGACCACTGAAAAAAAAACACTCCGCAGCTCAAATCTTTTCTGGACGCAGAGTATAATAGTTTTGAAATCAGAAAATATTTTTCATCTCGTCTCACATCAGAAATTAGACTAGCAATCACAAAATTTGTATTTTGAAATAACACTACCTGCATTATTAAAAGACGTAGTAAGATGGCGTGCCATATTGCAATAAAGAAATTTTAATCCAAATTTGGACATCTATATACATACCTTAGGTTACATATAAGAAAAAAATCCTCCAATTAAAAATATCAAATTACATATCCTAAAAAATAGAAGGCATAGATCTCGAACGAGTAATTAAGCTCATGCGTGCAAATACATAACGTGAATTCCTTGACTCCTCTCTGGCGGATTATCACCTTTTTCAGGTTTCAGATTGTTTACATGCTCCAGAAGATCGGTCATGCTTCCAAAAGTACTTTGGAACTGAAATTATCGTCATCACAAGTTAATTCGATTCAAAATGAACCCATCTTCTTCATAAAGTATTTCAGTATACCCTCCAAGGTGAATCGTGAAAAAAAATCGATGGATATTGACCAAATTCAGATTACATGATTTTTTCGAAAATGCCCTTCTTTGAGGGCTCATTTCTCCCCTCCAGAGGCACCTCTGAAGCTAAAATTTGTTCTGAGCGACTTTCCTCAACTCAAAATGAAGGTCTTTGCTGAAGTTGGTCAAAATCCGCCGACCTTTTTTTTTTGGGGGGGGGGGCTCTCTCTCTTAATACCTGCTCCCACGAAATATAATTCACACGCGGATCCATAGGTAAATCCATAACCTTGACAGTGGCAATTTTCCCAGTTTCAGTATCGGTGTATTTCGCTCGATAGGTATGATAAACACTCCCGTGTGGGAAACTCACAAACCACGTGTACGTGAACGAGCTTTTAATTTTGGCATGGCATCCTGGTCCTTTCAATTTCTCTTGTAATACGTTAGAGAAGTGGTCGAATTTCGAGTTGGGGAAATCACTCTGAAAAAATTCATAAAACCATTTCTCAGAACTCATACCTCATCCTTTCTTATCTATCTCAGTAAAAAAAATGTGACACAGTAGAACACTTACATTGGTAGCGATGGGGAAATTAACGACAACTACTCCATCCGGATAATCCAAAGCTACATCAAACGAATCGTATTTTAAATTACGATAATAAACTCGCGCCTCCAAATGATGAGTCCTGACAAAAAAAAAACAATCACTCCAGTTATAAAAAAATTCTTGAAACACGATCAAAAAATTATCCAGATTCAAAATTTATAGTCTACTCACGCATTACAAGGCGCATTATGCCAATAAAATTGGTAGTTGTTGAATTCGTAAATATCGTGTCCTAAACTACCTCCTGTCATAGTTGCAACAGTTACAGGATTAAGTATGGTCACTTCAACTGCAAGTTTGATCTCGTTAAAAAAAATTAACCCATAATAATTGCTCCTACTAGTCCTACTATTTTAATAAATAGGTATAGAAAATTTTTTACAGGATTTTTTCGTTCGATTCAATAGACATACTTCGTCTAATGCGGTATAAAAAGTCAACGGTTTGGGTGATTTGCTGTATTTACAACTAGCTGTGATAGCATTTTTCACCGTTTCGATTATAGAATTTGAAACACCCGAAACTACTGAAAGTTTTGAGCTAGCTGAATTCTCGACAGGTTCTATAGCATCAAGAGACGTCGACACACCAACACCAAATTCGTCTCCAGCTAGAATAAACGAGATTTCGACGATGTTAAAATATTAAATAATCTACTTGTTAAGAGCACTACGTATGAAGAAATGAGTTATTTTACCTGAAACAAAATCCACTCGATGGTAAAAGAAATCTATAAAATTCAACAGCAAATAACTTAGGAAAAGTTGACGAGTTGAATGCATTTTAGCACGAACACGATGAATGTAACCGAATTCCAAATAACATGTAAATTTTGGCGAAGGTACTACGCATTGCATTACGATGTAAATGACCCAATATTATCTTCACTTTTTGATACCCGCTTAAAAGCTGACATGTCACGGACAAATGAAAATGTAATGAAGAAAATAAAACTGATAAGTAAAAAAAAAAATACAACTGCTGGGTAAGAAAAACACAAGCATGTTCACGAAAACGCGACGGATATCTAGATAAAATTGAAATAGCGCATAGAGATAGTGCTGGGTAGGAATTTATCACAGTTTATAGAAAACTAAGATACTTACTTATAGCCCATTCAAAATATGTAAAATTTGAGCCAAACATACGAGGAATTGCGACCAAAGGTTTTTTCGGTAAATATTGTCTAGGATGGTGTGCTGAACAACGTATTAAAAATCCCCGCCCCTGACCCTAGAGCAAACCCCCTCCCATAGTGGATCAAAACCCCCAAAAATTAGTTTTTTGTCAAAAACTTCTAAAATATCAACTTTTGAGTAAAATGAGCTCAGTGATAATTTCATCTCTTCCACAATACTCTCTAAATTTGAAACAGTCAATTTCACTGCTTAGCAGTCACGACATTTTGCCTTTTTAAAGCAGTAGTTTTTTTTACTGCAAAACAGTGAAAAATTACTGAATTGGTCAGTAAAAAATCATTTTGACTGACCAATTCTGTAATTTTTCACTGTTTTGCAGTAAAAAAAAACTACTGCTTTAAAAAGGCAAAATGTCGTGACTGCTAAGCAGTGAAATTGACTGTTTCAAATTTAGAGAGTACCTATCAAATAAGCTATCAACCAATTTCCAAAACTATTACCTCGAGATCATGATTTTGTAAAAGTATTAATTATGAATATTCACGTGGAATTCTTCCACGTGGGAGTTTTGCATATTGTATCTATAATTCGTCGTGAATATTGGATCGAAGATGGTAGACAAGTTGTTATGAAAGTGTTGAACAATAAATGTGTCAATTGCAGAAGATGTCAGTTTGTCATTCCTGATCTTCCTCTTATTCCTTCCGAAGGAGTCTCAAAAGATATTCCTTTCACTTATGTTGGTGTTGATCTGGAACTTGTTGAAAGTCGGTATGGAAGCTACTCTCTAAATTTGAAACAGTGAAATTTCATTGCTTAGCAGCCACGACATTTTGCCTTTTTAACAGCAGGTTGTTTTTTTACTGCAAAACAGTAGAAAATCTACTGAATTGGTCAGTCAAAAACCAATTCAGTAAATTTTTCACTGTTTTGCAGTAAAAACAACTGCTTTTAAAAAGGCAAAATGTCGTGGCTGCTAAGCAGTGAAATTTCACTGTTTCAGATTTAGAGAGTAGGTACAGACTTTTAAAATCATTTTTCATCGTTTTATTGCGCAGAGAAACATGCCTAAAAAGATCATTTCCGATAACACTGCACAATTTAGAAAATATAAATATTGTTCAATGATCACGTTTGGAGGGATAAGTAATCCAAGAAGGAACAACATATTTGTTTCCTTCCTGCTCAAAAAGAATATCGAATGGAAGTACATATATTCCTGAAAATGCTCCTAAGATGGGACTGGGAGCCGTATCCACAAACGTTTGATTTTTGTCAGTAAAGAAATGTATCAAAAAATCCATCTCTGGTGTGCTCAATTTTGAAATTTTGAAAATAGTGCCAAAAGAAATCAAAATTGTATTAAACTCAAGGCCACTCACAAATGTATGTGGAGATCTCGAGCCTGTAGGATGTCATTACTCCAACTCATTTCATTTGTAATCAAAGTAATATTTTAGTCGACAATGAATTGTGTGTTGTTAATGTCGTTGTCATCGTGGTTCCTTGTCCGGGACATTGGAAATCACATTTTTGTGGTACCCTAGCAGGGTGAGGCGAATGCCTATTGCCACTGTGATTATTCTGGGGAATCGACGTTGTTTGAGCTTTCATGTAGTAGTTTCCCATTGCTTTCTACGCTATCTACAAAGTAGCTCATACATCACTAGCCGGGTTTTTACAACCCTGAGTTCCATAATCACCACCAGGGCCGGACCCAAGAGCACGTGGCCCACTGAGATATCCCATTCTAGCGGCCCTAATTTTGGGCTCCTCAATTATTCAGCCAAATTTTTTTCTCCTATTTTTTAAAGTGCAGGACATTGAGCATAAAAACTCATTCAGAAATTTTTTAAGTGGCCCAGTTTTTACCTAATTGGCCCAAATACATCGCGGCCCACCAAGATTTTCTCGGTAACTCGGTGGATGGGTCCGGGCCTGATCACTGCTACCTATAGTTGCTCAACCATGTTACAGCTTTTTGATACTGGCAACAGATTGCGTGCATTTCTGTTGCCTCTGCTGTTCTGGTGCTTGGAGCTTAACGTGTAATAGATGTTAAATGCACTACAATGTATACATTACATGTTAACGCCTGCATCTCTAGCAGGATTTGAACCCACGACCTCTTGTTCAGAAAGCTGTGGCTCAACCCACTGCGCCACAGAGCGTCGTTGTTAATGTACCAGATCTGAATTATTCAACCTTTGGAATTCTTGTAGAAAGGTTCTATAATCATTTTGGACCACGTGGTACAAAGATTGTTTATCAATACTCATAGAGGAAGAACACTCATGGAAAAAATAGAGATTAGGTGTTATAGCTCAACCAGGGCTGTTAAATTACCGTAATTTATTTGCTGGTAAAATACGGCGGTAAAATATGGTAAAATACGGTATGTTACCGTATTTATGGTATTTTACTAATTTGGATATGAAGAGTTATTTATAGTTTGACTTCAAAGTTCTGAACTTCTGACCTGCCTCTGAAGTAAATTTTCATCTGTTTTAGGTGTTATTAGAGATGATAGGAAATTTTTCATGGACATTTTTTGGAAATTTATGGGGAAAATTTTTGGTAACTTTCAAATCATGAATTTCCATGGAAATTTGGAAATTTATGAAGGAAATATAGGATAGGAAAAAAGTGTTCAATTTGGCTTTTTGGTAAATTATGGTAAAATACGGTAATAAACTTTTGGTAAAATACGGTAAAATACCACCGTAATTTACCAACATGAATTACCTTACAGCCCTGAGCTCAACTTAATGTTAGTAAAGATGGGAATATTCATTCAGCCAATGTTAGGATTAAGACTGGTATTATTACTGGACCCATTAAAAAGTTGTATCCCCTCAAACTTGATTGAAGTGAAATATTTTGTCTCTTGTTGGGAATGTCACAAATCACGAATAAAATAAAAATATGATTTCACAAGTTATATTATTAGTTACTTGTAAATTGAAATGTTTCAATAAAGTCATTTTTTTTGAGGGGCATATTACGGCCCTAAATACCATTGGTCAGTACCCCCTTTGTGATCAACATATCCAAATTTCAGCTTCCCAGGTCATTTCCACCCCATTTAAGATGGAATTCTTTCTTCTTTCTTCTTTTCAGCCCTTTTTCTCAATCCACCGCTGGACGAAGGCCTTCCCAACTTCTTTACACGAGCTCCGGTCTCGGGCTGTACTCCACCATTTTCCATCACATGTCCGTATCTCATCTTCCCATCTCCATTTTGGTCTCCGGAGTGCCCCAAGTGCCCGTTTTCTGTCTGGTCTCCACATAATGTGATTACTCCTTGTAGCCTTGAGTATGCTGCCCATGACGCCTTTATTCTCCTGGATATCTCTCTGTGGAAATCGTTATTCATTGTCATATCTTGGCCCAGGTATACAAATCCATCAACCATTTCAATTTCATCATCCTCCAGCTGGGCACATTTTTTATCATTTACAAACCCATTGCACATGGTCTTGGTCTTCTCTTTGTTAATTTTCAGCCCTACTTCTAGACATGCATCTCTCACCTTGTCCAGCATTCCCTAAAGTTCGTCCGTATCCTGTGCTATTAAGATGGAATTAAGATAGAATAATCCTTATTTTACTCCTATTTTCGGCCATTCCACCTTAAAAGGAGTGGGGATGACCTAGGAAGCTGAAATTTGGATACATTGATCATAATGGGGGTACTAACTAATGATATGATTTGGATTGTTTTCATCCATTTGGAGCCATATCATAGCCCTCCCAAAAAATAACTTATTTTTTAGTCAAAGTCTAAAAATATTACCATGTGATTTATTCTAGAATTGTCTGAAAAACAAGTTCTAGTATTTTTAAAAAGCACGAACATCAACATGTGAACAGAAATAAATGTGAATATTATTAGTTCAACTTAATCTGACAAGAATCAACTACATAATATATTTTTTACTACGGTGGATAAGAAGTTGGGTAGATGGGTACACTCTACACAGTAAAATCATCAAATTGAACCAAACATCAAAATATTGGAAAGGTAATAGAGTAGGAAGTACACCAGTATAGATACTTTTTTTTAAATGGGGCATTCGATAATTAATTGATTTCCGTTTCCATAGAAAACGTTATAACAACCTATATTAGTGTATTTATTCTATTATTGAAAAATATTTTTCAAATAAGGTACCGTAACGAGTTACCTACTGAAGAAGCGATGAAGTAGATACTTTATTCGAGTCTTACAGAACTGTATGAACTTAGTAGTCGGATTGAGCTAATACATTTCATAGGTAAAAATAAGTCAAATAACTCACATGTCACATTTTCATAAAATCGTAAAAATGGGTAAGTATTCTCTAATTCACGCTTGTGTAACATTTCTTATCGTTATCACACATTATATGTAATTAGGTATGTAGGTACTAGGTACCTTAATTCTACTATCTTTTTCTTTTTATTCCACTACATACACTACACTTGTACTATACATTACACGCAATTCATTCGCTTATTTCCAAACGTTATTTTGAAAAAGAAAGCTCTCAAAAAATGTGTGTAATTTAAGTTAAAAAAAAATCGGAAAATGGCCGGGGTTTTTTCATCAATTTTTTTTTCAAAATTCGAGAAAAGGGAGAAATTAATTGAAAATCTGATGAAGTCTGATTGAAAAAAACATGACTTTTGATGGAAAGTGATGAAAAGCAGGGACAACTGCAGGACTAGCAGGACTTGCAGCACAGTTAGACACCGTGAAAAGCGTTTTCCCTCATTTGGACCTATTCTTAATTCATTTTTAAAATTAACATCCTAAAGAAAAACTTTCAAATTTTGCATAAAAAACATCGTTTTTAGTTCCCTCAAAATAAAAATTTTCAATAATTTTCGCTTCCGCTTCGCTCGGGTCAATTTGCTTCTTATTTTGAGATTTAAAAATTCACATTTGGACTCCTAAAAATCAAAAATCAATAATGAAAACTTTTATAAGTCTTATGATGAATATAATATCAATCGGCAAAACGAGTATTTTTTTCTCTACTCTATGTCTAATAGAACTTTTTCCTTCTCACCCCCTCCCAAAAAAAACTCCATATAGTTTAATTCCTAGAAATGTGGACAAATTATTTGCCCCGGGCTACCATTGGCTCTCAACATCTTTGTAAATAACGACGGAATCTGTCAGTTCGCGTATTGTAACAGGACGTGTTGCATATTTCCAGACTTTGAAAAGATAATAAGAGATGCGATTACAGAATTACTGAAAAAATTGAAGGATAAGAGGGCTAGGAAGCTCAAATTGAATACGATTGATGCTCCGGACTATATGGACGAACTACGACGTAATTATGGAGACTATGTTCTGTACGCGAATCTACCGATTCACGTATTGTAACAAGTGTTGTATGTATTTTCAGCATTTGGAAATCCTATATTAGGAGATCTAATTGAAAAAATAGAGAAAAGTAGGCGGAACAAGGATTCCAGGATCGTAAAATTAGAAACGATCGATATTTCGGATATTAAGCCGAAAAAATATTACTCGTGTGTGGACGAAATGATTCATAACTATGGAGCCTGTGTTTTGTGGGTGAGTATCTACTCTTTAAATTATATTCGTGTTTAAAAATGTTGGTCTCGGCCACAGGTTTTCTAGGTTATGCATAGATTTTTTGAAAAATTTAGCACCAAATAAATAATGCGAGTTTTCTCATTATTGTGAAAAATTGATTTCAAAACATAATGGTAGCCAGAATATTACCCCAATAAAAAAATTCCCAATGATTGCAGTAGTCAGTTCAAACTTATCTAGATTTAATTTAAAAAATTATGAAAAAAAAACACTCGATACACCTGCCTTAGTTTGTTTTGAAAAAATAAAAATATTAAATTTCAAAATGTCAGTCTTCTTTGCAAACTTTTTTTTTCTTGGAAAAAAGAAAAGCTAAATTTTATTAATGAGCAATCGAGATGAAGTTTTTGAAATCTTGAACCATCGATGTCAAAAACATCAAATTGTACAGGAAGCTACAGTAACATACACCTTCTGGTCACATTTTCTTCCGAAACCCGTAGGTAATTTAAAAATTTTTTTTAAACGAATCCCTTAATTCGTTCAAAACCTTTTTTGCATCGAATAAACCTATAATTTTGCGTTTAATGGGATCCATTTTTTTGCATTTATTTATTAGGGTTACGAACCAAAAACAATGGAGAAATATATTATTGAAAAGGTTAAAATACAATACGAACAATTGTTAGAAATCCTGAATTCCGATCAAGCAAAACTTCTAGACTTGACAATAAAACTTAGCGGATTCGATATTGGGCTGACAATGATGAATTCCTTAGGCCTGAAAATCCAACGCCTGCTTGAGGAACCACTCGACGAAGTATACGATGAAGTAATCGAGAAAAATCCGGATTTTTTGAAAGAGCTTAGAAGATCTTATGATGAATTTGAAAAATTCTCTGTTGACGCTTTCGCGTTATGTAAGTTTGCGAAGGAAAGGATTGAGCCAGGAGAAGCTAACTGGGAAACTGGAATATTCGTGTTTTCACCGAAAAATTGAACTGCGGTCAACTATTATACGTAATTTAACCTTTTGTTTTTTTTTCAGCAACGAATTGTCTTCAATTATTCTTATTGATGGATTTGAAAAGGCCAAATTTTGCAATGTTCCCTTTATCCCTTTTACTGAATTTAATTTAACAGTGCTTCAACCGTTTTCGAACGATTTATTGATTCTATGAGCAAATCATTCGCGAACGAATGGGATCCTGATGATAGAATTAAAACTCTCAAGTTCATTTGTGCACGTTATCTACACCTAAATTTGATTTTACAGAGATTTATTTGTTCGCAAAAGATTTTTCAGCTATCATAGTCGGGGGGCCAGCATAAGGATCACCTGCACCCCCCTGCCGATTCTCCGGGACAACTTTTTTCTAAAAGGGTAAGTCCTAAGGAACATTTCTAGCCTCTGTCCTCAAAAAAAAAGGGGGCCCTACTTACAAAATGGCGGCCATTTTGATTGACAGTCAGCCGAAATCGCAGGTTTTGCGTTCCAACATAGGACTTTCGCGGAATTTTTTAAACCATACAAAGGTAGATCGAAAGAGCAGGCAAAAATTCATCACCTGTCAAAATTTCAAGTGCTAAAGTGCCTTTTTCGATTCTTGGTGAATTTTCAAAAATCAAATTTTGGGCAAAATGTGAGAAAAAAATCAAAATTTTACCAAATTGACCTAGAAATCTGAAATTTGAAATATATCCTATTTTCGACCTGCCAAATCGATTGGAAACTGTTTCAAACCGTTTTGAGCAGTTCTGGAGCCTCCAGCAGGTTTTTGAAACTCAAAATTCTCACAAAATTTTATCAAATGGAGTTGGAAAGGCGAAATTCATTCTACAAACTAATTTCAATACGCTATGAAGTCGACTGCAGGTGATTTTCAAGTCGTTTTGGAGCCTCCAGCAATTTTTTGAAAATTACTGGAGCCTCCAGTAGATTTTTGAAACTTGAAATTTTCCCAAAATTTCATCAAATGTGGTTAGCTAGCTGAAATTAATTCTGCACTTCAATTTTAACACCTTCTGAAAACGACTTCAGGCGAGTTTAAGTAATTTTGGAGCCACCAGTGACTTTTTGAAAAGTTTCATCGCGTTTTTAGGAGAATTGAAATTTCGAAAAAGTAGCTGGAAGTTTCAAAACCACTTGAAACCGCCATGCAGTCGACTTCATATTGTATTGAAATTAGTTTGCAGAGTAAATTTCGGCTTGCTTACCCCATTTGATGAAATTTTGGGAAAATTTCAAGTGTCAAAAATCTGCTGGAGGCTCCAGAACTGCTCAAAACGGTTTGAAACAGTTTCCAATCGATTTGGCAGGTGAAACATAGGATTTATCCCAAATTTCAGATTTCTAGGTCAATTTGGTGAAATTTTGATTTTTTTCTCACATTTTGCCCAAAATTTGATTTTTGAAAATTCACCAAAAATCGGAAAAGGCACTTTAGCACTTGAAATTTTGACAGGTGATGAATTTTTGCCTGCTCTTTCGATCTACCTTAGTGCGGTTTAAAAAAACCCGTGAAAGTCCTATGTTGGAACGCAAAACCTGCGATTTCGGCTGACCTGTCAATCAAAATGGCCGCCATTTTGTAAGTAGGGCCCCCTTTTTTTTTGAGGACAAGGGCTCGAAATGTTCCTTAGGACTTCCCCTTTAAGAAAAAAGTTGTCCCGGAGAATCGACAGGGGGTGCAGGTGATCCTTATGCGGGCCCCCCGACTATCAGCGAATCGTTCGCGAACGAATTCCTTCGGTAGATAAAATAAAGCTTCGTTTTATCCTGTCGTCTTTGGTTTGATTCTCAAATGATTTATTTCTGAGCGAATCGTTCGCAAACGAATCAGGAATGAAAATTCACGAGAAGCTGATTTTCAGAGTGTCTACTGAAATCCAAAAGGCTAAATTCGTCCAGTCGATAGTCGATCATAATCAACGACTTCTCTGTCTTCGTAACTATAGACGTCATATGTTATACATCAAGAAAGATAGCTAGATTCTACTCATGCATGAGCCATTGAAATACTCGCATAAGTGTTCAATTCACATCGTTAAAGGCTCACTTTAAGTACCAAAAATATAGGCGCGATATGCGTCGACTTGGAGCACGTGTCGTAAATTGGCTGGCACGTGTTAGGCTTATTATCGAGCAAACCAAACACTAACTGGTCGGGTGGCATGGCGATGGCGGATGCTTAAGGTTAAATTATCAATGTCAGCTGTAACACTTTTTAAAACGATTCGATAAAGCGGAAAATTTTCTATAAAAGATACGAGAAGAAAAAAAAATACTTACCTACCTACCTATTTTTCGAGATAAAATAATTTCAAACCACTGTTTCCAGAATACTAATTATTGCTGGGTAGTTTTTGGCATCTTACGAGGAAAAAAATACCTACCTTGGTAGGCGTGTGTGTGAGTTGAATTTCAAAATATTTTAATATAGTCTTTTAATTAACCCAATTTGTACGCTATTTCGAACACCTGCTGCCTACGTCACGATTTGTGCAGAATCACGATCGAGATACTCGTATTACCTTATCAGCTGATCGTTGCCATTTGAATGCGCATACACACATCGAGCCCATTTTGCAATCAAACGTTGCCTCCGTATCTCCATCGCCTCGTCTAAATGATATTCTAAATACTGTTTTGATAAATGCTAAGTTTATAATCGCTAAGTGGTAAGTTAAAGCTGACTAAGCGACAGATGGTTGTTTGATGAACGCGGACACTTGTCACCGTCATCGTGTTCGACACGAGGGTTGGTTAGTCATTGCCTTTGCCTTATTTTTTTGCCCCCCTTCGGCGTCCCTCTTCTCACTACCTTTATTATTATGCCCCATATTTGCGCAAATACCAAGCGGCGAAAAAAAAGCACCGACGATCGAAATAAGTTTCAAATAGAACCGCGAGAATAACAATAAGCTCGTTATTTATACATGTTGGTTTTATCCGACGAGGAGGAGTTTTTTTTTTCGCTTTCGCTTCCGAGCATTTGGAATAATACACTACAAGTGCGATAGAAAAAAATCGTCGATTGTCGATCGAGTATTTCTGTCTTCGTCTGGCTTCTGATTCGTATTCGATTCGTAAGGGTGTTTCGCTTCTACACCCGCACCTGCTGCTTCGCCTCGATTCTCTTATGTTAGATTTCAAAGTTCTCTCAATATTCTGGTACGAATAATTAGCGCGACACGTCATATTGTCGCGGCGACAATGTTTTATAGGTTTATAGTACATGGAATATTACGTTTGTATTTAAACCATACTGCGTACTTCATTTTGTGGCATTATTCGAGTCGTGTACTATACTTTAGACCTACCCAGCCATCCAGGCCTCGAGCCGATTCAATTGTAAGGTGCACACTTGCACAGGTTGCTTGTTGGGTTTTCCCTTTCTTTCCCCCTGGATACTGGCTCGTGCTTGTGTAAATATAAGTGCTGCAAAGTGGCTGGCACGTGTCCTTATAAATCGACGATGCATTATGCGGCTTGTCCAGGACGTGTGACATGAAACCGAACTTGGCATGTGTGTGGAATGATCGCACCTTGGCATATGGATCAAATCACCGATGCGATGATGCATTCATTTTGAAACACTTGTTACTCGTTTACATGCTTTGTTACGTTTCAGGTACGTTATCTATCATATGCGGGCCATTCCACGCCAAATCGGCGGATTTTTGCACGAAGGGGCTTCGATTTTTTTCAAAATCAGATCATATTTAGAGGTCATCAAACGATGACGAATGACGCAAACCGGACATTTTTTCGATTTTTTTTAGCGGAGCTGTGGGGCTTCAAAATTCTCCAAAATGGCCGAAAATGGAAAATTGGGATTTATTTTGGGATTGAAAAAGTTGTTTCAGGTTCCGGGTTGAATCAGTTTTGGTTTCGGGATTTCCCTTTCATTTTCAACCAATTTCAAGCCCAAATTGACTAATGGACCCTGCAAGAGTTTAAAAAATGGGAGGTTTTGATTTGAAAAATCCACTGGTGTAATTAGTTTAACGTTTTAAATGCAAATTTTGCTTAATTCGTCGAGTAATTTTTATTATAATCTGAATGGTTGATGATAAATGATGTAAAATGACCATTTATCAAAATAAAATCGCCGAAAAAGGGCAAAAATTGAAGTCCCAAAACCGAGACAATTTTGTTTCAGTTTTGGGATTGTTTCGGGTTCAAAATTATATCGGTTCCCGGATTTTTTCGGTGTTGGGATAAAAAAAAATAACGATTTCAGTTTCAGAATTGGTTTTGGGATTTGGATTTGGATTTGAATTGAGATTGAATCGGTTTCAGTTTCGGGATTGTTTTGGTCCCACAGCTCTGTCAGAAATCAAAAGTTTTTCTTTATTTATTTGAAGGAACAAAAAGAAAAGCAATCTGTTACAAAATAGTAACATTTAGCTTGCATACTTGATTAAAATTGAAATCTCACAGGTATGTAGGTAGCATCTATGCAGGCTTGCAGGCATTATAACACCATGATCCAAAAGATTCTTTACTAATTGTCCTGGTTAGAAATTCTTTCTTGATAGATATCGCTGATTTCACACTAAGTATTTCCAAATCTTCGAGAATTGTGTTGTTCTTCACATACCACAGCACGTTTATAAGTTTTCTTAGAATTTTGTTCTGGAATCTTTCAATCATCAGGATATTGGATTCACTAGCCGAACTCCATAGTACAATATCTTACAACCAACTTGGTTTGAATAACATTAATTTTGTACATATATTAAGATCTTGTTTTGTTGGTTCAGCATATTAGTTCCAAGAAGCCAATAAAGCAATTAATTTTTTGTCGAGTTGAGTTCTCTTCTTCAGAATATGACCTCTCCATGGGAGATGGTTATCAAGGTGTAGTCCAAGATATTTGACGACATTTGTTCAAAGTATTTCATCCTTATTAAACATTAGTGAGCAAGTCGTGTCAACTTTTCTTCTGGTAAAAAGGACATAGCTCGATTTTTCACTATTGATTTTGATTCTCCAATGAAAATTTTTGTATTTTTGAGATACTTTACCAATGTGTAGACAAATATTTGATAGGGATGCCGTCGATATTAAATATCATGATAACTATTGAATTGATTGATAGAATAAATGAGCTATCGCAATTATTGTGATATCATGATACTAACAACTTGCGATTATTCTGCAAGAATCGCTAAAGTGAATGCGAAAAATCGGGCACTGCACATGTCAAAATTGTGGGTGGAGTTTACTTCCAAAAGTCAACAACCTTGAGTGTAAAAGAGCGTAAATTTCTTGTTGCACACTAGCGATCCTTGCAGAAAATATCGCAAGTTGTTGGTATCGTGATATCACGATAATCGCGATAATGGAGGAAACTTAATCGATTAGCAATCTATAGTATCAGCGGCATCCCTGACATTTGAAAATCATTTCGCTCCCTGACAATTTGTCAACGAATTGACAAGAAATACCATTCATCGTGCTATAATTTTAAGAGTGAAACACATTGAAAAAAGTTGCCACTGTTTTAAACAAAGAAAGAAACCTAAAAAATGAATATTTTTGCATTTTTGAGATATTTCATCAATATGTAGACGCACATGTGAAAAATCCCCCCTCCCCCTAATTTGTCCATGAATTTACAAGAAATAGGTACCATTTTTCTGGCTATGATTTTGCAAGTGATACATATTGGGAAAATTTTGCCACAGTTTTAAACAAATGAAAAGAACACCATTTTCATAAAAATTTTTACTAGGGGTGAAACTGGGTCAAGTGAAACGATTTTTACTGACTGAAAATTGTGACTACCTGTTTCAACTTTGAGATCCCGTAAATATTTTGTTGTCTAGTCCCATGCTTTGGCTACAAAATGACTCCTCATTTTTCAAATTTGGTTCAAAAACTTTGGTTCTAGAATTTTTTTTCCGAACCAACTTTTTTTGTTCCACTTGACCCGATGATGTGTTCAAGTGGAACAGATGGTTGGTTCAAGTGGAACGAAAAGATTCCCATAAGAAAATAACAGAATATTAATGTATGATTCTGAATTTTTAACATGTTCTTCGCCTCAACGAGAGCTCTAATTTGATATTTTTACAAGCTTTCTACAGTGAAAAATGATGTAGACATGGAGATCTGAGATTAGCATTTTGAGGCAATTTTTGAAATCACGAATGTTTGTGTCAAGCGAAAACTAATTTCGAATAATATAATTCCATTTTTCAAAAAAAAATCATTTTTGACCTCCTGTTTCTTAATTTAAAAATTTCTTTCCCCCTTAACCCCCCTCCAAGGAAAATTTTTCGTTGACCATAGAAGTGGGTCGTTTACATCATATGTAATTGCTACTTACTGTGCAAAATCTCAAGCAAATCGGTTTATTTGGAGAGGTTGTAGCCTTGTCAACGGAAAATTCATCATCAATGCGTTGACAAATTGCGAGGGAGGGAATTTTTTTAATGTTCGTTTACACATTGGTAAAATATCTCAAAAATGCAAAAATTTTCATTTTTTTTAGGTTTTTGATGGTATTTTTTTGCAATAAGTGCCAAACTTGTAATTTTTTTTTTCTCGAAAATGAAAATGCCAGTCCAATTTTTTGATATGTTATTCTATGTACATAAAAAGGACTAAAACTGAGAATTTTTTCAGAATTGTTACACGCGGACATCGTGGTTATATTCAAATTATAAGTTTTTAAATCCATTTTTTTTAGGTTTTTGAAAGTGGCAACACTGATTTTGACATTATACGTAGATTACTCTCCTAAAGTACTACAATTTTAAAAAATGTTCAAAATTCTATACCACGTACAACCGGAGCAATTTGCAACTGAAATTTTTCATTTTCGGCCATTCTGGAGATGGAGAACTTTGAAGCCTCACGTAGCTCCGCCAAAAAAAAATCGAAAAAATGTCGGGTTTGCGTCATTCGTCATCGTTTGATGACCTCTAAACATGATCTGATTTTAAAAAAAATCGAAGACCCCTCGTGCGAAAATCCGCCGATTTGGCATGGAATGACATATAGAAATTTTTTCAGGAAGCACAAAAATTTCTTTTAAAAAATGGCGTCATCATCAAAACTGTCGTTGTTGCCAATTTGTATTCAATTTCCTCTGTTCCATACTTTTCTTGAATTATACGCCACAACTCAAACTTCAAAAGTGGGCATCTCTAGCCGTAAACTCGAAACATTTACCAAGAGTACACTCTTATTTCACACTCGAATGATTAAAATACAGATTTGTAATTACTCGCGATGGAAATAAACCCATTAAATACATCCGCCAAGAGAAAAGTAAACAAAAAAAAATAACGATAATAAATCCGCGAGCGAAAAAAACCACACCAAATCAAGCCGCAAAAATCCACCCTTCTTCTTCTACATTTACACGTAATCTGCGTAATTTCAGATTTCACCACCGTGCTCCAGCAAAGTGTAGTACGCTTACAATACATAATCCATCCCTTATTCATAGCCTATTTATAGATACTGTGATGACACATGTAGGCAAAATATACGTAAAGTTAAAATCTGTTAAAAAAACGTAATATCGGCTGGCGCCACACAGCCTCACAGCCATAAAAATATGACGCGTGCCGAACATTGGTAAACCACTGACCACCCTTCCGAGTTGCTAATGTGCAACAAACGGTTCGTAATTGCAGTATTGCACATTACGAACCGTAAGCAATCTAAGTCAAAATGTCTAAGCAATTTAAGTCAAAATGTCTTTTAGCCAACCCTTTACATGATGATTTTTCCCTACAAATACTCTGGTGAGTCCAGGGTTTGGTATGATTCGGTTTTCTATCTTGTAGACGAAAGTCTTAAGTTTAGCTTCGGTTTAAGCTTATTGTTTCTGTATATACTTGTGTTAAATTCGTGAAATAAAGTGAAAGTATTAATTATTCAGTTCGTCAATCATTTAATTGAAAAGGTCCATAAGACCCATTACAATTTGGCGCCCAACGAAAAAAGAGCTTTGAAAGCTTTCGCGAATCAATTGAATTTTCGTGATTTTAAATTAAAAATCGTTTTTCTCAAAACGTAATTGAATACTTGAATTTTTTCGGCAAATTATTTGAATTTTCGTGATTTTTAGTAAAGTTTCAATTGAATTTTTCTTCTCATATCTACCGAATTTGAATTCGTGAATTTTTTTTTCCTGTCATAAACGTAATTGAATACTGGAATTTTTTTTTAAATCAAAGTTGTGAATTTTTTATCGGAGATTTTTTTGGTGAATCTCAACGAATTTTTACGAATTTTAACGAATTTTTGTGAAGTTTCTTGTGTCCGAATCTGTAAAATCAAAAAACGTGAATTTTTTTAATCAAATTTCAACAAATTTTCGCGAATTCCAACGAATTTTTGTGAAGTTGTTTGTGTCCGAATCTGTAAAATTAAAAAAAACGTGAATTTTTTCATCGGAGATTTTTTTGTGAATTTCAACAAATTTTCCCGAATTTCAACGAATTTTCCCGAATTTCAACGAATTTTCCCGAATTTCAACGAATTTTCCTGAAGTTTTTCGTGTCCGAATCTGTGAAGAAGTTCTTCTTGAAGGTCAACAGACGATTACTTCCTGGAAAGTGGTTTTCAAGTCAATTTTTCAATTCAATTTTCAAGGTAATTTCTCATCCTATATTATATTTTCATTTTATCTTCTCAGAATAATTGCTTTTTTTTTTGTGCTTTTTTGTGCTTTTTTTTTCCAATTTAAAAATATGTGTGCTTATTTCATATAATGAACGCTATTATTAAGTTTTTTAGAAATCTTTTTTCAAAATCAAACAAAAACAAAAACGCTCCTTCAAAATTAATTTTTGAAAATTCAGATACTGAACTGTACTTTTACGAATACAAGAGAAATCATAACACAAAACCGAACAAAATACCAAAAAAGACAACTAAAACTATTGACGTTGAATTACAGATAACAAAAAGACAAACTTTACCAAAAACTGAAAATTCTGACGACATTTATTGGTATCAGCCAAATTTGCAATTCAGATTTGATGAAACAGATCTAAATTGAATTTTTTCTGTTTCTCTCCTTTATTTTTCATGAGTGGTGGCAATTCCACAATTTTCAACCCCGAATCAGAAAAATCACCAAATAGTGCTCCATCCCCTGAAGAAAACGTATTAAATACTTCCGAATCCGACTCTGACAAATCAAATTTTGAATCCCCTGAATCGAAAGAAAATTCCCCAACCCAAGAACAAAACCAAGAAAAATCTACTCCAACTAGTCCATTATCAGTTCCCCAATCCATCAGTTGGATCTATTGTCTATCAGTAGCAGAAGCAGAATATTTGATAAAAAAATTAAATTTGACTTTTCCAAAAAAATTGACTCTAGATTCTTTTCGAAATTGTATTAAAACATTTATTGGTGAATCTGAAAAAAACAATAAGACAGCTAGGTATATTCACGCTAGTCTTGTAAAAAGACAAAACAGTTGTTATACTAGTAAAAGAGTTCAAACCGAAAATATGACAACGCAAAAAGAAAAAATTTATGATCCCGAAAAATTTTCTGGTCTCAATAATGACCTATATAAATTTATTGACAGCTTTGAATTATGCTCCAAAGCAAATAATTGGAGCGACGAGCATCAAGCAAAAGTACTTCCAATGTACCTTTCGGAATTGGCATTGGAAGTCTTTAGAAATATTCCCAATCAAAAAACAAAATATTCCGAATTAAAAACACAATTTTTAGAGGCCTTCAATGAAAAAGCTCAGAAAGAAGCTAATGAAAATATCTTAATGACCAGATTTCAAAATGATAATGAAAAATTACTACAATATTTTACTGACATTTTGAATCTCTGTAACAGTGTCAACCCTAATATGGAAGAATCAGTTAAATGTAAACACATTTTAAAAGGTTTACAATCTGACATTCATAAAGCAATTTCACTTTTGGATAATTCAACTGTCGAAAAAATTAGGGCAAACTTACAAAAGTACGAATGCATGGAAAATCTTTTAAATTATAGGAAAAATCAGGATAAGGAATCAAGGCTTAAAAAAGTAGAAAATGAGCTATTTATGCTCAAAAATTCGAATGTCGATAGTTTATGTGATTCAATAAATAACCTCGATATAAAACATGAAAATAATTATGCTACGATAGCCAAGTTTACTCCTCAACAGAATCCCACCCCCCCCAAATAGGTTCCCCTTTCGCCCAGTACCTTTTTATCCTCAACGTTTTCGACCTCAACCATTTCGTCCCTTCTTTTTTGGACCACAACCTTTTCAACGTCAACCTTATCGTCCCCCACCACCTCCTCCTCGCCCATTTATGTTTCCACCTCCCCCATTTCCTCGCATCAATTTTCAAAGAAGTCAAATTGGATTTCATCCATTTAGACAAATATCTCCTGGTCCAAATCAACCTTTTCGTTTTGGGTCATATGGACCTAGACCTTATCAAAACCCAAATCAATCATATCAACTAAATCAACCACAATCAAGACCACAACGAAGAGATTTTTGTAGCCTATGCAAAAAAGTAGGCCATATCCGAGAAAAATGCAGATTAAATGACAAAAAAAAACGCCAATAATTTTTGGTCAAGATACCTCATCACAAATTTTATATTTTTTCTTGAACGAATTTCAAAAAACTGATTTCATTTTTAATCTAAATAGATATTCCGATTTAAAATATTTCAGTGATGAGGAAATATCTTCTTTTGACTCAAATTTTTCAAAAACCAAAACGAACTGTATTCAAAAAAATCCATTTACAATAAAAAATTTTGAAATCAAAATTATTTTCAATAATAAAATATATACAGCTATAATTGATACAGGTAGTAATGTATCACTGATGTCAAATAAAATTTTAAAAGACTTCAAAAATTTATCTCCTTCTGATCTAGAAGTCTCAACAGCAGATAGTTCTTCCCTACCTATTATAGGTAAAATGAATATTTCAGTTCAAATTGAAAATATAAAATTTTCTCTTACAGTATACGTTGCTGAAAATTTGAATGCAGATTTTATTTTAGGTATCAGTTTTTTCATTGAAAATTCAGCCATAATTAACTTCAGTAAAAATACGTTTTCGTTAGGAAATTATCCAAATAAATTGATTTTGCCAATGGATCATAAATGGCTCTCGTTGATAAATAAACAAACACCCGTCATGTTGTTGCATAATAAACTTATCGCTACTGCAGATATCGCGATTGCTGGGAAACAAACTCGTACATTTACAATAACAATAACCCCAACACAACTGACTCGAGGTATTTTTATGCACACTAACATTTTTGTCAACAGAACAGGCACAAAGCTTGTAAACTATGAAATGTACGATAATACGTTGACAATGAACTTGAGAAATTTTACTCATTCTCTACAAACTATCCGAAGAAATCAAAATATTGGCACATTTACGCAAACTTTACCTGAAAATAATGTCAATGACATAGTTCAAATTAACCAAATTGATACAAATAATATGTCTAGATTATTCGATTCTGAAAAAAATGAATTACAAATTTCTCCAGATTTAAATAATGATCAGAGACAGGCTGTCCTCTCCCTTTTAAAAAATTATTTGCACTTATTTTCGACTGACCCAACCAACATTGAAAGAGCAAATATCCCAGAATATGTCCTACAGGTCAAAGACAATACACCTGTTGTGTCAAGGGGATATAAATTATCTCCAATTGAAAGGCGCGAAATTAATAGGCAGATAAAATTAATGCTCAAAAATGGCATTCTAGAGAGATCAACTTCACATTATTGTTCCCCTGCTTTTTTATTACGAAAACCAGATGGCTCATATCGTTTCCTTTGTAATTTTCAAAAAATTAATCAAAAATTGTATCCAGACCATAATTCAGTCCCTCGAATCGAAAATATTATCATGGCCTTGGAAGGATCAAAATATTTTTGTCTACTTGACTGTAATGCAGGTTTCCATCAGATACCACTTGCTAAAAAGAGCAGATATTTAACAGCAATAATTGTAGATAATCAATTATATCAATTTACTCGTTTACCTCAAGGTTTAATGCTTTCACCTGCAGCTTTTAGTAAAGCTATAAATTCTGAATTTCATGACCTCTTATATGAAATATTAGTTGCATACATGGATGACTTGTGTGTTTTTGGCAGTTCTTTTCAAATAGCTTTAAAAAATTTAAAAGAAACTTTAAATAGACTAGATCGTTTAAAATTGAGATTAAAAACATCAAAATGCAAATTTTTCTTCAAAGAAGTGAACCTTTTAGGTCATAAAATTAATGGAACTTTGATCCAACCAATTGAAAAAAATATTGAAAGTATCCGAAAAATTAAACAACCAACCACAGTCACTGAATTGAGACAATTTTTAGGAATGTGTTCTCATTATCGAAAATTTATTAGAAATTTTTCAAGTATTACAAGCTGCCTATCTGATCTTACTAAAGGCAACCCAGCTAAAAAAGATAAAATTATTTGGAAAGAGGAACATGAAAAAGCATTTCAATTTCTCAAAAAAGCTCTAATTAATGATCCAATTTTAGCAATTTATAATGAATCTAGAGAAACGATAGTAGAAACAGACGCTTCAAATATAGCCATTGGAGGGGTCATCTCTCAAAAAAATGAACTTGATGGAAAAATCCATCCTATTGCCTATTTCAGCAGAAAACTTCAACCACGACAGAAAAAATTGTGCACTTATGACCTGGAATTAACAGCTTTAGTTGAAACAATTTTGTACTTTCGAGAATATTTATTTGGTAAACATTTTTTCGTTTTTACTGATCATGCCCTCCTGATTCATTATAGAAAAATGAAGGAACCAAATTCTCGTATGGCGAGACTAATTTTAAAACTTTCAGAATTTGATTTTGAAATAAAACACAAACCTGGTAAAAATAATGTTGTCCCAGATTTTTTAAGCAGAATTGAAATTAACACAATTTCAACCAACCAAAATTTTGTGGCTGAGCAAATGAAAGACAATTTTTGTAAAAATTTAATTTCTTTATTGAAAAATGAAACAATTGAAATTCCATCATCTGAATTGAATAAATTCAAAAAAATTAGTCGTAGATATATCTTAAGTCCTGAAGGAATTCTCCAACTTAAACATCCCAAACAAAATCTTATCATAATACCATCCCATTTAATTAACGAAATAATTGCCTCATATCATGACAAAGCTATAGGCGGAGGACATTTTGGAATTCGAAAAACTATTGAAAAATTGCAAAATAAATTTCACTGGCAAAATTTAACCAAAGATGTTGAAAAATTTATAAAATCATGTCATGAATGCCAGCTAAGAAAATTGAAACCAGGACCAAAACCTGGACTTTTAAAACCAATCAAAGTGTTAGAATGTGATTTATTAAGCCATATTGAAATTGATTTTGTTGGTCCCCTTCCCACAAGTGAAGGAAAATCTTACATTTTAGTGGGAACGTGTAAGTCCACAAAAATGGCTTTCGCTAAACCAACAGGATCAGCAAACGCTTCGGCAGTTATTGACTTTATTTATGACCTAATTTGTCAATTTGGATGTCCACTTAAAATCACCTGTGACAATGGTAAACATTTTCATAATAAAGAATTTATGGAATTTTGCTCCAAAATTGGAATAAAATTAATTTTTAGTTCCACTTATTCCCCAACTACTCAAGGAGCAGTTGAAAAATTGAACCATTCGTTATGTAAAACCCTAGCATACTATGTAAACGATGAAAAATCAAATTGGTCAAAACTGGTCAAATTTATTGTTTTTACATACAATATCACGCCTATATCAAATTTTCATAAATTATCTCCATACTTCCTAGTGTATGGGAGACATCCCAATTTACCCATAGATAATAAATTATCCATTAATTCATCATCTATGAAAGGAAGACTGGAAGAAATTGAACAATTGGATAAAATTAGGAAAAAGGTACCATCTTTAATTGAGCAAAATCAGCTGATTAATAAGAAAAATTATGACAAAAAGCATAAGGAATTGATTTTCAAGGTAGGCGAAACAGCACTTTTACAAAATCCTATTAAAGGAAAATTCATTCCTACTTATCTAGGACCAGTTAAAATTCTACATAAATTTTCTCCATTAAATTATGAAGTTGAGTATGAAACTAAGAAAAAAATAAAACGTGAGATTGTACATGTCAGACGATTAGAAAAATATCAAAAACGAAAATAGGGGAAATATTGAGAATTCTCAAAAATTTCGTGATCAATCTGTGCAGTTTTCCACTGGGCCCAGGACGACGTTTCCTTAAAAAAGAAACACAGTATAGGTATCACATTTTTCCAAACATCCAATCAAAACTGAGCAGAATGAAAATTTACAAAAAAATATATCTGACCAATAATGCGATTTTTATCAATTTTCTGACCAATAATTTGTCACTGACAAATGTAATTATTTTTCTATGGCGATAATCACTTCTATTTTCAACACTGACCACTTCAGAAATTTCTTAGCAGAGAACGTACATAACTTGACAAAAAAATTACGTAAAATATTCCAACAGCAAGCTTGAGAAAAAAATCTTGCTTTGATTTTATAGTACTGTTACCTGCTACGTGATTTTAACCAATATAACCTCGCAGCTATCCTTATCTCTCACTCTTTCTCTCTCTTCACTGTTTACTAACCTTCAGTGAACATATGCACGTGATTTTCTATTTTTAACTTCACCCACTAACCAACTAACACCAAGGTGTAACAATATGAACGATTCGTCAATATTTTACTCTCCTCTCTTTCTATCCTTCAGATGATTCCTTACAATGAACCTGAACCGTTAAGTCAAGCCACCAAAGCTCAAATAATGAGACTGGTCAATCATTACGTACATAGAGAAAAACAGACCATTATTTTCTACGATGACCATGATACATGGGATCTTGCGCACCCAGACGTTGCAGGGTACCATGTACCCTTCTTTAATGTGACCTGGGATGAAATTGACGATGTTCAAAGGACAATGAACAAACTTTTCTATTATTTAGGCATTGAAGCCTATGTATTTTTCATAACTGTGCCAAATAAAATTTTCGTTTTCGATGTAATAATTTCAAACGAACAAATTCTGCCCGAATTATTATTGAAACCTGGGCAATGAAACCAAAAATGGAAAAATGAAAAATTCTACTTTTTTTGCTATGTTATTTTTTCAATATTTTTATGCTAGTTTTTTATTATATCAAGCATGTACATAGGTAGCTTTTAATTATAAGTAGGGCAACCCAAAATATGCTCTCATTCAAGGTAAAGTACCTATTGAATAGGAATTATATTCGATTTTTCTTTGGAATGAAACATTTCCAAAATATTCATATACCCTACTTGAAAATTTAAATACAAATGGGTATCGTTTTCACTCGTTTTGATGAGCACAATTCATAATCATTAATTTTAAATTCGTCATTCCATCAATCAGCAAATCATAATCATCAAAAAACGACTGTGAACATGACATTTGCGATCTTCCGATCCTAAAACTGCTCAAAATATTCAATAAATTGTGAAATATGACGATTTTCAGCAGAAAATATTCAGAAATCTTTAAATTGAGCTCATTACAAAAAAAAACATTCAAAAAATATATTGGGTTGTCCCCATGAATAACAAACAGTAGTTTTTCTTATTGTATAATTTATTCTATAAAAATACGTATAAAAAACAAAAAAAAAACAATTAGTTTAAATACATACATATCTAATAACTGTACAAAAATTAATATTTTTCTTTTTTTTTACAGGTTAATTAAAATTACTTTTTACAATTTTTTTTTCTCACTCTTTCTTCGGACTTGCTTGATATCAACTTAAACGTTTGAACGGTGCCTCTGAAAATTACAAAAACAAATACCTCAATAAAAATAAAACAAAACAAAAAATCGTGATTGAAAAAAATAAATAAATCAAATAAACAAATAAAAGAACCTTTTTTTGGAAAAAACAAATGACAAAAAAAAAAAAAAAAACCATAAAAACTTCGAAAACAAAATTCTAAATTTAAAAAAAAAAAAAAAAAAAAAAAAAAAAAAGGAAAATAAATACCAATGGTGACGTTTCCAGTGATCTCGTAGGTAACCATAAGTAACATTCATCATAGGATGGCCCAAATCTAATGATATTTCTTTTGAGATCCACATAGTTTTGATAAGTAAAGGGAAATAATATCTTAAACTGCGGATGGACCTGAATTACATTAATATTCACCATACCTCCTTCGAACCGAACTTTTATTGTTTCCATTAAGTCCTTCTGAAAATACAAAAAAAAAAAAAAAAATGTTACAAAAAAGTGTCAAAAATATGATTTTTTTTAGACAAAAAAATGATGAAATTTTTTTTTCCCAACTTACATGAATAGACCAAAAGTGGCTATTATAAAACCAGCACCGTGTAGACATACATGGGCTGTTAAAGCCTAATTCGTAATCAACACACATGGCCCTAGGGTCATTATGTGTTAAGAATCCCTTCGTAACACCATCAGCTTTCAAGTATGAATGTCGTAGTGGAAATCTGAATTGATCAACAGTTCTATTTGACCTAGGAACCTGAAAATTTTGAAATAAAAATTAATAAATAAAGCTAATCAAAACACAAAAAAATACGTAAATTTTGATTTTTTGCCAAACTTTAAGGAAATAATTTGAATTTTGAACTTGAAATTTTCAACAAAAAAAAAGTTTAAAAATAATAATAGGAAGTATTCTAATTCGAAAATTTGAATTACTTTTTGAAAATTCTATTAATTATTTGTACCTCAACAAAATGATGTCCAGTTGCCTGTGGTTCAGCAATCTGAGGCTCTGGTACTAAATTTATGCTAGATGGTCCCGCCTGGGGCTCCATCTGCGGCTCCATCTGGGGCTCCACGGTGGAATTTTTTGGCATTTCCAATTCGAGGATCATAGCATTTAAACTTGTCTACAAACAAAACCAAAAAAAAAAAAGTAAAGGTATCAAAACTCAAAAATCAAAAAAAAAAAATGTGAATTATTCTTTAAAAATTTTTTTTTTAAATCAACAAAAAACATACCTCATTTGGTTGTTCAGCATTTGTCATCTCCTGGATGAAGTCTACAGGCTGAAATTCCTCACTTTCAAAATCTATTTCATTCAAACCTAAAAATTGAGAAATTCCATAATTATTTATTTAACACGAAAACCCTTAAAATTATAATCAAAATTTATTCCCCCCTACAATTTTTTGAAAAAAAATACACCAATTTAATGATAAAAATAGAATCAAAAATTCACTTACCAGCAAGAAAGTCATTGTTCTGAGAATCCATTGTAACTCAAATTAATTAAAAAGGAATAAAATAAGAAAATAAAATAAAAAAAATATATCAACTTTTCACAAAAATTTTACACACAAAACTGATAAAAATCAAGATTTTTTTTCTGGTTCACAATACACCTTTGAACACCTCAAACAAGCAAGCATAAGAAGTACGTACTGTACATTGACAAACCTCCAGATATGGAAACAAATCTTATCTTTTAGCAAAATTCCATATCTTTTCTACCTTCTCCAGTTATCCAGTTACATTGTTTTGGAAAAACCTCACGCACCATAATACATACAAGGTGTAGGCAAATACTTTGTTATCTTTCTCTGGCATAGCATGGAAACACAACATCTTGGTAAAATTACTTATACATGGTAGAACAAATTAATTAATTCAATTTTTTTTCAGATGGTACAAATTTTTGAAATCTCAAATATTGCAAAAAAAAGTGTGACAGCATTCGTTGACATTTTTATACATGACAGAAACACATTTCCAATTGTATATTGCGGAAGTAGATTCCGCTGGGATGAGTCGAAAGTAACCATAGCGCCTATTGGCCCAATTCGGATTTCAGTGAATGATCCGATCGAAACCGTCATCAAATTAATTAAAAAGATGCTGTCAATTCTAGACTACAATGTATACGTTTATTACGATGAATTGCCATACGCTTTAAATATGTATGACATAATAATTTCTAGAACAGAGATCAACATAAACGATTTGAGAGCTGATTAATTTTTTTTTGATATCTCCAAATTTTTTTTTTCAAGTCTTTGAAATATTAATTTTTTTTCAATTTTTTGTATGTAAGTATTTTTAACCCCCCCCCCCCACATATGACTTAATGATATTTTGAAAATCTCCCCCCTCAGGATGCTGACCTTTTTGTAAATACCCCCCCCCCCCCACATTTTTGTTCTTTCCAATTATTTTTATTTTCTTTCCAAACTTTTGTTTTTGAATTTTTTTTGCTGCTTAAAAACTTTTTAATATTCTTTACTTAACAATTTTTTTTTCTGTCTTTTCTTTCAATTTCCAGAATGTTGACATTTTTGGTATTCTACTCTCTTTTCAAAATTTCTTCTACTGAAAACCTATTCACTGAAATTATTCCTGGATCCTTTATATCTGAAATTGAAAATATAGTTGTCTATGAAAAATCCATTCCCTATAAATTTATCTTAAATTATACTTTTCCGAATAGTAATCCTACTAATTCTTCCTATGAATATCCTCCCAATACCAATTGTGAAATGAAAGATGAATGCACCTATACTCATGATTTCTACAAAGCACTGACAAGATTGGATTCCTTCATTGATAATCAACTTCAACAAACTCGTTTTGATGCAAAAATATTAAATGAACATTCAAGAAGAAAAAGATCATTTCTACTAGGAAAACTTTATGGTAATTTCCTAGAATTTTGTTGTGATGTAGTCACTAAAGATGATCTCTACCCATTATTTGTCAACCAGCAAGAATTAACAGCCAATTATAAAAATTTAAAAGAAGCCTTAATTGAAACACATGCAGATATTTTCAATATTTCCACAGAACTTAAATCATTCTCTAAACTAATTCATGCAAATATTGAAATGATAACTCAAACAATAGACACACTCTCTACCACTTTGGAAAAATTTGCAGACCTTTTTGCAGCAGATAGATCCACATATCCAGTACTAATATCAATTCTAGAGAAAACATTCTATAATTCGTTTTTCTCATCCATTATTGAACATTGTAAAGAGCACAAGCTTCCATCTTCAATTATCTCTCCAGAAAGCTTGAAATATTACATTGAAGTTTTGAAAACCAATATTGAAAAATTTAATTACACCATAGCCATACCTACTTCAGAAATTTTGGAATACTATACCAGAAGTATCACACATTGTCAAATTTCAGAACAGCAGATTTTATTAGAAATTCGAGTGCCTTTGAAAAAAATTAATTCAGACTGGAAATTATTCAAATATACTCCAATCTACTTCAGAAATAAAGAAGAGCTCTGTATTCTGAACACTGAGCAAATGCTAATTGCTTTTGATTCTGGAAAACAAATTATCAGAGAAATTACAGGAACAGCATTAAAAAAATGTGATCTTTCAAGACAGTTATGTTTTTTGGACTATTTTGATTCCACCTATGAATCACCAGAATGTGCAAAATCATTAATCCTTGGAAAACAACTTCAAGAATTAAATACAGTGTGCAATTTTAAATGCGAGCACATGCATTCAAAAACAATAATTAGAAAAATTCAAGAAAATATTTACATCATTTCCAATCCTCAAAAATTTCTTTTCCTTCACAACTCTTCAAAATCAGATACTATTCCTTTAGAGATAAATTATAATCAATCTGGTGCAATAAAAATTCAACTCCCTTGTGATTTTGAATTACTTTTAAAAACTGATGAGGAAACCCAAATTCTGATCCCACAAGGATTTCCTTGCATAAAAACTTCTGAAAATACCTTACATCTAAACAGACTACTTCCCTTGCAATGGACTAAATTAGATAATAGCAAAATAGATTTTCACCCCTTTAGTCCCTTAAAATTTAAAAATATTACAAAAATTTTTAATGAAAATTGGAAGGAACAAACCCCCTCTTTTAATATTAAAGAAAACCCCCAAATATTTGAAAACAAATTAAGAGATATAATTTTAAATGATATTCAGACTCCCTTGTATGGAGGACATACTATTAGCAGTATTATTTTTACAATATGGTTAATTGTTTTAAGTGTATTAATTTTAAAAAAATATTGTTAAAATAATTTTACTTATCTTTTTAGAAAAAATTTTATGTATAAATAACAAAAAAAAAGAGAAAAAAATGCATAAAACAAAAAAAAAATGAAAAAAAAAAGAAAGAAAAAAAAAAGAGAAAAAAAAAAAAAAAAAAGATGTGTATTTTTTTAAATACTCATTTTTTTTCAAAAATCTCTACTCATAATACCTCATATTTACATTCCATTGATATTTTTTTTAGATTTTTTGTAATTAGATTTTTTATATTTAGATTTTTTATGTTTAGATTTCTTATAATTCGATTTATTATAATTTGATTTTTTATAATACCATTTTTCATAATACCATTTTTTATAATAACATTTTCTATGTATAATTATATTTTTATACTAACCAACAAAAAAAAAAATTTTTGTTTTTGAGATGTATACCTCTAGTACTTGTATATTATAAATTTAGAGAAAAAACAAAAAGCAAACAGACTCTGGACTCATAATCAAGTATCTTGTCCCATTTTTAATTTTTTTTTTGGGAAAATATATTTATTTATTAATATTTTTTTTTTGGGTAAAAGACAAAATTGAAAAAATGATAATAAACCGAATGGAAACTTTCTAAAATTGAAAATTACCCCCCCCCCCCCCCCCCTTGTCCCCTTTCACAATCTATTCCATAGTCAAATTTTTTTTTCAAGTGTGGCAAATTTTGGGAAATTAAATTTCTTTTTGAATTTTGGGAAAAGTGTGGTCACTTTTTTGGGAGAAAGGAAATATTGTGATGACACATGTAGGCAAAATATACGTAAAGTTAAAATCTGTTAAAAAAACGTAATATCGGCTGGCGCCACACAGCCTCACAGCCATAAAAATATGACGCGTGCCGAACATTGGTAAACCACTGACCACCCTTCCGAGTTGCTAATGTGCAACAAACGGTTCGTAATTGCAGTATTGCACATTACGAACCGTAAGCAATTTAAGTCAAAATGTCTAAGCAATTTAAGTCAAAATGTCTTTTAGCCAACCCTTTACATGATGATTTTTCCCTACAAATACTCTGGTGAGTCCAGGGTTTGGTATGATTCGGTTTTCTATCTTGTAGACGAAAGTCTTAAGTTTAGCTTCGGTTTAAGCTTATTGTTTCTGTATATACTTGTGTTAAATTCGTGAAATAAAGTGAAAGTATTAATTATTCAGTTCGTCAATCATTTAATTGAAAAGGTCCATAAGACCCATTACAATACAGAACCACAAATCTACATTGTTCGACAAATTGACGCGGATTAACTCATCGGAGCGCGAATCGAAGGCGACACGATGGCATAGCGTGCCGAAGTCGGCTTCAAACGAAGAATTTTTTTCACAAAACCTCGACTGCGGCTCGCGGTGCTCCACATGCACAGTACACTTACACACATAGAGATGTAGAAATCGTTTATTTTGTTAACTATACATATACGTAGACGTACGTACAATCGAAGGAATAGAAGAGGCGAAAAAAAAGCAGCAAAAGCAAGAGTCTATAAAGCAAACGAAATGGAAAAATTGGAATTGAATGATCAATTGATGAGCGTCACTAAAGAACCGAACAGTGTGAGTGTGTAGTAATAGACGAGGAAAGACAAACCACTGGATATGTTTCAATTGAAAATTGGAAGAGAGATAGAGTGAGAGAGACAAAGAAACGAGTACCCTCTTTCCCCTTATCCTTTTGGCAAGGCAGCCAGCGGCAACCCTTAATCGGCAACATCCCTTTAGCCTAACCTCTTGGGGGTTAAATAAACCCCGCCGTAGCGTTTACGAATGTGGCGAGATAAAAAGGTTCGGAAAACTTAGCTTTAATCACCATTATAAAGAGCGAAGAAAATATAACCCGTGGCTTTTGTCTTTTTTTCTCTCTCTCTCTGTCTCTCTCTCCTTCTGCATACTTTAAAGGCCCACCTCGCTTACCTCTTCGTCTTCGTAATTTATGCACATACAGATAAGCAGGCTGTGATGTTTTCACTTTCGGCTTTTACCTATATCTCTACGTGTGCGAAGAAAAGGTTCAGCAAGATGCAAGGGGGTGCTGGTAATTCTTATAGGTAAATTTTCGCTGATTCGTGTAGGTCTTGGGTGCGTAGGTAGGCAGTTTTTTTTTGGAGGGCCTTATTAGAGCTACTACGTGTTTGCTTGTATAGATAATAAATTTGATTATTCGAATGAAACTAATTTGCTATTCACTGATTACCATATTGAAAGAACGTGCGAAAATGTAGGTTGCTCGCAGTATAGCCTATTGACTTTCGTAAAGGTGACTGGAAACTTTTTGATGAAACTTTTTTCATCGAATATAAGAGAATTTGTCTCCATGTGGGATGCTACGAGTAGCTGAATACTACATAGTACGATCCAATCGAATAATTTTTTCTACTTCTCACAATAACAAAGCAATTATTTCCGAGACGCTGGTGCAGTCGAACCGGAAATTCCCATAAGTACGGGCGCGAGTTGATTAGAAGCTCAGCTGTTGATATCTGATTGAAAATGTCTCGGGTAGAAGGATTGATTACAAAGTTGTGTCGTTTCGCTGAGCAATCTCGTAAGCTTATTTCGTCTCGTGTCTTGTGAGCTGTTGTTGGTAAATTTGACACGGTCGGTGTTATACGTACTACCGAGAAAGTACCTATAACGTCCCTGTGGAAAACAATCCATTACAAATCGAATACGATTGGTATATTGAGAGAAGTGGATAAATTACATTTTATTTTTGGTTTCAGCGTTGGCGGGCGCGACATGATGCGAAGCTGCGAGGCGATGGAGTGGCGTTAATTTGGACTCGATTGTGTACCGTTTTAATCGGGCATGGTCGTGTTGGCATAGTCGGGAAAAATCATTTTCATAGGCGTGAGTATGCATCTTGAAAAAACTGCGTGCACTTCAAGGTAGGTACCATTTTTGTTTAAAATATTTTTTAATTTCTCTCCCTGGAAAAACATATTTAATACGTCACGGATGACCCTATTGTGAATGAGATCAAGCTCCAACAATCTCAAAAAGGGGAAGAAATATTTGGATTTTGTGAATTTTTTGTACATTTTGGCAAAAAAAATATGGGGGGAAGGGAAGGGTGTGAAAAATGCACGAAAACTTTTGCACTAAATATCAGAACTTGCCAAAGACCATTTCCAAATTTCCTGCTTTCAACTTTCTACAATGTTTTTCCCTTCCACCTAACGACAAAAAAATGCACTCAACAGATTTGCACACTTTCTTCTCAAGACTTCAGAACTCAGTTCATCAAAATTGAACAAATTAAAGGGTAACATTAGAGAAGATCTTTAAATTTTAGGAAGCACGTTTTTACGTAGTCCTACAATCTATTTAATTGTATTAAATTAGTTTGTGACTATGCTGTGCTATCGAAAAGTTGTTTCAAAATTGTGCGTGTTCATTTTTTTTTTGTGTTTTGAAATTTTTTTAAATGTTGAATTCTAATTATTATGAAAAATGAATTTTTTTGGAGTGATTTCAAGTGAATTTTTCGTGATGATTACTTTGGAACTTTTTCGTAAATATTTCAAATGAATTTTTTTGTGGTAATTTTTAATAAACTTTTTCGATGATTTTTAGAATAAATTTCTGTTTAATGATTTAAAATTTCATTTTTTGAAATTCAGCTTGGATTTTTTTTTAGCAATTTTAAATGGATTTATTAGGGTTGAGTTCTAATGCATTTTTTCAAGTGATGAGAAATAATTTTTTTTGGAATGATTTCAAGTGGATTTTTTGTGATGATTAATAAGAGTCGAGCGACATTGAATAAAATCATTTTAAAAAAGTTGTACAATGATGAATTTGTTTCGAATTCTATTGTGATTATTTCAAATTACTTTTTTTTGTAGTAATTTTTAGTATAGATATAGGTACCTACACTTTTTTGGTGATTTTTATAATGAATTTTCATGTAGTGATTTACAATTTAATGTTTCAAACATTCAAATAAGAATTTTTTATGACGATTTAAAATTGATTTTTTAGGGTTGAATTCAAATGATTTTTTTTTCAAGTGATGACAAATGGATTTTTTTTTTGAAATGATTTCAAGTGAATAAATTGTTTAATGATGACTTGGTTTGAAGCTTTTTTGTGATTATTTCAAATGTATTTTTTAAATAGTACTTACCTAATAAATTACAAGTATAATTACATTTTTTTGTGATTTCTAGAATAAATTTTCATTTAGTGAATCAGAATTTTAAAACCACCAGTTTATCACTTATACCTTTCTACACTTCCTACAAAATTTCAAGAAATCATTCCACTCAATCCTCGCCCCCCTCTTCCAAAAAAATCAACAAGATTCTTACTCAGAGTAAAATGTACACGAACAGTCGACCACGAGAGAAACAAATTCCACATTTAGTGCATTAAATTTGGAATGAAAATAATACAATGAAAAGCAAATTCAACACACAGGACAACCACACCTATTTTTACCAATTAAAATAGCAAAGATTTTGTACTGGCTGAACATTTCGATAGAGAGCACCACTAAACCAACGGAAGTAAAATTTATTACAGGAAAAATTTCAATTCGGAAGAAAATCATACAATACTTTGAGAAATAATGTATACGAGATTCAAAAATTTCAGTTATGACGAGGACAAGTCCCTGAAAATCCTAACTTTTTAAATTTGCTAATGGACGAAGGAAATGTGAAAAAAAAAGAAAAAGAAAGCGAAACCCAAAACTGAGATAAACACATGTCTATGATGCTTGTGTGCATGAAAAATCCGGCCCTAGGGACCAAAACTTTCCGGCAAAAATCTCAATTTTTTGATGAGTATGAAGAAATAGAAAAATAAGATAGCCAAACTCAAAGCCAAAATGATGATGGCGACCCTGTGAATGCTTCTGCATTTCAAAAATCTGGCCCGGAGGACCAAAATATTTTAAGTATTTATAAAAAATATCGATAGTTTTAATTGAAATAAAGTAACGTATAAAAAATAACAGTTTCCTTAAAAAAAAAAAAAAAACTCAGATTTTGCAAATAGTCGCAAAACATTTTGGTCCTCCGGGCCGGATTTTCAAAACGAAAGAGCATTTATAGGAATATGTTCATCTACACGTTGGGCTTAGCTTTCTCATCCTTCAATTTGATGAAAAACGATACGGTTTTTCTAGAACTTGGTCAAATCAGACCGATTGAAATTTTGAAAATGTCTCAGTGTCTTCAACTCTGAACATAAGTTGAAGAAGCTGCAAGAGCAAATGAAAATTTTACCTGATCGCAACGAATTCAATTTTAAAGTTGAGCTAAAATTGAAAAGAACCTTTTTCACACTCTTTCAACGTTATGCCATTTGATGAAATTAATGTCAACCTATCTACCTATTCAACTTTTGAATCTAGAGTGAACACCTCACACGAGTAACTTCGCCCGTTCCATTTTTGGAAGTGGCAATTCAATTTTTACCTGTGTACTTTGGGTTGCAGAATTGCCAAGAGAATTATTCAATACCTGCAACAGAACACCCAGTACATTTAAGAACAAACCAAACTAGTCACAAAACAGACACATTCGATTTCAATACCGTCAATCTTCCCGAATCAAAAACAGTGACCTTCATCGACAATAAGAAATATACCTACTTACACACCAAAAGCTACTGCTGAGACCAAGCCAAACACCAAGAAAAAGACAGAAGAAATGAATACAATGTCTCTCGAAAAGTCATAGAGGATTCTGCGCCAGGCGCATCCCATACTAAAAATTAATAACACCATCGTTGAAATTAAAAAGCGCCTTGCCGCTCGCGTTTAAAATACGAATGGAAAATATTAAAAGATAACGGCAAAAAAGTAAGTGATGCAGATATTAATTGTCTTCGACGTTAGCGAAATGATTTATAATCATTATATTCAGATTGCGGCCGCAGATATGATTTCGGGGTATAGTTGGTGTTATTATTACTACGACGAACGTCGTGATTATGCAGTTTCGCCAACGAAAAACTTTTATCAATTTATTTCGATTTTAATGCGAAAAACTCCGCTTTAAGGAGATAATAAAAAGAACGTTTTTGCCGAAAGGAAAGAAGCAGCGATGCGGGCGAAGGCCGCAGCCCATCGCCAAATTTGCCATAGATGTCGAAAACGATAAAGATATTCGAGTTTTTAAAGTATATATTCTTCGATGTTATTTTAATATCATTTGTCTTAGTCCGCGTCTTGCTACTGTATAGTTTGCTAGCTGTGTATTAGATATGTACTTTTCGCTCTTCTTCTTCTTGTTCATCGAGCTCGGCGATGTTGAGAGAAAAATGAGCTGTTATGGAGATGATCGTTTAATAAGATGGGCGAGGCGAGATTTTTGGCGCGAATTTCGGTTTGGAATTTGTTCGCGAGTGGGCTCGATTTGATTGGTGAAATATTAAAGGTGTGAATTAAGAGCTTATCTTATGTATTATTATCAACTGAAAGAAGTTATATTTAGCCGGATCTCCCTAAAAAAGAATTAAATTGTTTTTTTATGACTCTTTCAACATTAAAGGCACCAGCAATTGATACCTTTTGACATCCCTATCTGCTCAGTGCTCATCTAATAGACTATTGACGAATGAGATTCCCTAACGAATCCATCCTTAACGCTATTTTCGTTCCGGTTTCGGTATCATCCAGCCATAAACGAACGACGATTCACTCTCTGCAGTACCTACCAGGCAACTCAACACCCAGACCTCTTGGAACATAACACCACTTGGCTTACACACCGCATCAGCCCCCAACCTTGGCATGGACTTAGCATCGCGATCATTTCGGGATTTAGCATTTAATTTCGATTAATCGCGGCTTTTCGCCACGATTACAATTTAAATCCAATGAATAGGGCCGAGAGTTAATGTTGACTATACCATGTGGACAATCAAGACAACAAAAGAGCACCGCCACCGCCGCTTCGGTGGGTTATACACATACAGTACTCTCTAATAGCGTCCCATATGTTTCGTAGCAACATTCGTTACCAGTACAAACGGTGCACTTGTTCCCTTCTTTTTTTGCCTTTGGTTTAGATTAAAACCTGCTTCGGTATAAGGGTTTAACTCACCTCACTACCCCTTCTCGTGATCACGCGAGGATACTTCTGCTCCTCATCTTGGACGCATTGTACCCTATACGACGAACAATAGAGAATGCAAAAAATCTGGCATCTGGCGTCTATCATTGTAGTTGAAACTTGTCGTCATCGTCGGCACGTACTACAGGAGTATATATACGGGTCCCCGCTAACACATGCTAGCTGCCGACTCTATTCATAGTTAATACTTTGCAGGGGGTCTGACCCGCAAACCAGTCGAATAACTAATCAATAATTTTCCTATAGGCAGTCATCGTACACTCGTACAGTGCCCTCTTTTCGTCTATCTAGCTATTCTGTCTTGCTCGTCGCGCCGGCCACGACCAAAGTAATGAACGTATTTGGACCATATTGCCTTCAGATCGAAGCTTTTCAATATTACCCATATCGCTGATGCGAATATGCTCTTTGTACCACACAATACATGCACAATTCGCTAGCAAATATCGTCGTATACGTACACTGAGCGTTAGCAATTTTTCTTCTTAATGATATACCGCAGAAGTAAACTAAATACGAAGGGTGAATTAATTGTAGCATTGCGGAGAGTTGGTCTAGAAAAGGAAAGAAAACTAAGCAATGGGCTGGACAATTTTGCTGAGTTATGGATTTGGGAAATACAAGTAAATATGGTGCGGATCCGGGGTAGGGAACTACTCGGATCATGATGCGATTCGAATCACGATTCGGATAAAAAAATGTCGAGTTTGAATAATTTTTTCAAACGTGATTCATGATCTTTGATTTGAATAACTTTTTCTGTAGCTGTGATTCGTGATTCATACAACCATGATGAGACATGAATCAGCTGTTCACGAATCACATTTTAGTTCCTCGTTCTCTTTATCGCAAGACTTTACTTTTTATTTTTTCAACCTTCTACTCAAAATTTTGAGACACTTTATCAGCTTTGAAGAATGTTATGTTGCCAAGATCGCCTCAATTTTACTAAAATTTCAAGTTTTTAAGATAATTCGTGTAATTTTTACGAAATTTTATTCCACTTTTATGATAGGTCCAATTTGAACAAGTTTATTAGTAACTCCTCCTGAGCTTTTGCGAAATTTTGCTAAAATTCCGAGATTTTTCATCACATTTTGATCATTTTATAAAATGAATTTGCATAAAATTTTAAAACATTTCCATTTCAACCTTGTTTTACGCAATTTGTGCCCAAAATTTCATCAATTTTTTGATAATTTTTGGCAAGATTTATGACAATAATTACAGTTTTTCTGGGATACCTACCGAACGTAATTTTCGCAAAAATGACATTCAATTTTGATAAAAAAAATTTAATCACTTTTTAATTATGCATTTTGTATCTGCAATTTTTTTGATTTTGGATATCATTGCGATATTTTACTCTTTTGAGGTATTTCATCTAATTTCAGTAATTTTCAACTACTTTCATGACATTTTCGCTCGATTGCTCTGATTTTGACATGGGGATATGTTTTTCACGTGGGGGGGGGGGTCTTTTCAAAATTTCCGTCACGCAGATGAGCGTGACGCTGACTTTTGAAAACGTTTGCAAACAAACTTCATTCGACTTACTAACATCATGTCAAACTTTCAAAAACTTGTAAAAAAAATTTGATCGAATCGACTTATGAGAACTTTTGAAAAAGAAAAAAAATACCAATATGTCAGACTTCTAAGAATCTGGAAAAAAATTAATAAAATTACCTACTAAAATTGAGTCAAACTTTCAGAATTCACTTTCTGATATTTTGTCACACATTTTTTCCAGATTCTAAGCATCGGGCTGCTTTGGAAAAGAATATTGTTGCCTTCTTGACATTTTGTGCCAGATTTTGAAAAACTTGAAAAAATACGATTATTTGGTATCAGGTTACATTTATCACAGCTGACGACCTCAAATCTATCTTCACCCAAAGCACACTTAAGAAATGGCAAAACTTTTGGTCCCTCCAAACCACAAACAAGCTCTTTCAACATAAAAAATTAGTCCATCCTTGGAAAAACCTCTCCCACTTAAACAGACTTGAAGAAATCATTATAACCAGACTGAGAATTGGCCACACAAAAATCACACACAATCACCTCTTTGAAAAGGCCCCAAAACCCACATGTCAGTTCTGCCTGTCAGAACTTATACCTGTCCAACACTTACTATTTCACTGTCCCTCCTTACATCAGCACAGACTATCCCTACAAATAGACGAAAGATCCCTATTCATACCAGACGACCATTCCGAAATTAAAAAATTCTTAGATCTAATTAAAAAACTTGACCTTACCAACTCGATTTAAATCCCATACGACGGGTGTAATAATCAAGTAATTACAAACACTCAAAAAAAAAAAAAAAAAAAAAAAAAAAGGTTGAATTTTGAAAAAATCTGCTGCCTTTCGGACATTACATCAGACTCACAAAAACTTGAAGAAATTTTTTTGTTGATTTTCTGACACTATATTAGACTGGGGGGGGGAGAGAAATGAATCACTAAAATTACATCAGACTTTCACAAATGACTTACTGATACGTATTCTGTCAGATTTTTTTTCAAATGTAATTCTGAACATTGAGTTAACTGAGCAAGAAACATATCTGTCCACGATTCGAAAATTTCCTTGGAGAGGAGACTTCGCTTCAATTTTCATCAATTTATGGTGATTTTGAAAAATTCAGAAGTCAGCTTGACAAATTTCGTAAGTCTTTCTACAATTCTGACAAGTTTTCATCCAATTTCGAAAGATCAAATCTACTTTTGCAAGATTTTACTCGAATTTTGAGGAATTTCAAGAAATTTTGGCTGTTTACAGATATTTTCATGGCATTCTAACAAGTCCAAATTATGTTTTAAGCAATTATTGCACAGCTTTGCGCAATTTAACTGCACTTCCATCAATTTCTGGTAATACTGAAGTTATTTTTAAGCCAATTTTATAATTTTTATGATTCTACTTGGAGTAATTTTTTCTGAATTTCATTTTATTTTGATAACATTTGATCAATTTATGCAATTCTCAAAAATATTAATTTTTCGTAGTCAAGCACTTTCACAATGCATTGCTCAATTTTCAGTAAATTTCAACAAATTTCTGTCTCATTTCAACAAATTTTTAAGCAACTTTCGCAAAACACTGATTAATTGTGTGCTCATTTTTCATCAATTTACTGTAATTTTCAATAACTGGGAGATCGATTTTATAATTTTATTATACTTTTTAAATTTTTGACAGATCATGATTCAATTTCACACAAATTTTGAAAGCTTTGGTCGTTTTCTAATATACCAACAATTTTGGGTAGGTATCGGAGAGTGATTTTTATATGTACCACACGAAGATAAACACGTGTTGAATTAAAAATGATTTGAAGATAATCATGTTTCAAATGACTTTTTAGAATCAATGATTCGAGGTTCGTATTTATTTATCACGATGATTCGTGATTCGAATCTTACTTTTCGTGATTTTCCCCAAAAAACATCCTGTTAGGTGCATCTTCAAGATATTTTTCCCCTTTTCCGTTCTATTCAGAAAGCATTTTCAAGCAAATATTACCTACAGTATCATCAGCTGATTTTGTACAAACTATCAAATTTTATAACTATGGCTAGTTGACTAACACAATAACAAAGTCTACAGAATGAGATTTTATGAACATTTTTCATCAATTTGAAATTAATAGGTACTTTATTTTACCAAAAAAAAGCCAAGTTCACCTTCTTGATTTCTGTTTCAAGAATTTAAAAAACAAAGCCAGCAAAAAAATTGATCAAAAAAATTGTATTTTCAAAAAAAGAAACGAAAAAAAAATGAAAATTTTCACCACAATTGCTTCAAGACAAACTTTTTAAAATATCTCAAAAGCAAGACGGTTTAGAAATTCAAACGACTCCCTTAAAAAAATTTAACTAAATGACTCGTAAATTAAATTTAAAAATAAATAAATAAATGACTAAATAAACAAGGAAACCCAAATTTGAATGAGTGGTCTAATCGTGATCTTTGGACCCTAGAACGCACAGAAAGCTCCCCCCCTCACTCCTACCGAGGCAGAAAAAATGGTAGGTACCTGACCTTTCGGTTTCACCAAAAAGTGGATAAAAAAATCATCACATCGTGTTGGTGGGAAATTTCGTCTTCCTTTATACTATGCGAAGGATCTCAAGTTTTCCCCCAAAACTGATTTTTCATAAAAAATGAAAAACTGCATTTTTTGACAATTAGGTATTCAGTTGAACTTTACTCAGGCTTTACTAGGGCTTCCTCAAATACTGAGAAAATTTTCAGATTTCTTCAGTACTTCACAGCACAACAAATCAAATGAAAAACCTACTGGGTAGAAAAAAACACAAGAATGTGGCTATAAGACCTCAAGATATCCATAGTACATAATATTTTGAGAAATATTGGCTCAATGAAAAATCTCTCAAACTGCACCATCCCACCGCAACAATTTTGAATTACGTTTGGGCATATTTTTGGGTACTAATATTTTGCACGACCAAAAAAACAAGTATCACGACGAGCATACGTAACGACCAAAAAGGCTGAATGAACGACAATCAAATATAAACTTTCACGCCAGGATAAAGCCCGACAGTAAAGTAGGTAGGAACGACGGAGGATGTAGTATGAGATAACAATAAACACGACTGCATAACATTATTCACGACGAACAAAAAATAATAAAATTTCACCCAAATTATCATGATTTCAAGAGATGAAAACCCAATTCACTGCTATTTTTAAAATATTTTCCCTCCCGCAAATTTTAATGTTCCAATTTTAGTCTTTGTTTTACTCATCTGGCGAGAAAATGTACTAGTTTCAGTCTTTTTCTTCAACTTGTTCATCATTTTTGAAAGAGTACTGGAAAAAATATGATTTTTCACATAATTATTTCCAGCTGTTTTGACCAAAATTACGCAAAAAAAAAAGTCACTGCAAAAAGGTCTTATAATTTTGTTTTTTCAAATGCATATGGATAAAAAAGGGAATGACTTAAAATTAAAAATATGATAAAAATGTTTTCCGAGACCCTGATGTGGACCTTCAATACACATTTTCAAAATTTCGAAAAAATTAATTTCAAGTACCTTAAATCTGGATTGAAACTTTCAAATGCCAATTTGAAAAAAAATAATAGGCGTTCCATTGGGGCAGAAAAGGAAGAGGGGCCGACCCACAAAGGCTACAAAAGCCCTTCTACTTCAATGAATATTTATTCGTACTTGGTTTTTTAACCTTTTTTTTGTATTTCCAATCAAATTTTAGCATTTTTAAAATTTTTAATTTCGTCGGTAATATGTATTTTTCTGACTTTGAAATGTCGTCGTTGTTCCCCTTAAATGACAGGTGAAAGTAATAAAATGTCGTGAATTTATTTATTTGTTGTTGAATGACTTATCTCGTCGTGCGAAACCATTTTTGGTCGGGTAAACCTTTTTTGGTCGGGAATGCATTTTTCAGCCGTGAAACTTTGAAACGCTTGTCGTGATACTTGTTTTTTTGGTCGTGCGATTAAATGGCACCCCATATTTTTCTTCACTCTCCCACGTAATATAAAGCCTTCAATTTTCATTTTCCATCAAGCAAGAGCAACAAAGTAAGCCTAAAAAAGAGATCACACAATGAATAGAACGAGAATATCGTCACCGCACAGGTGCGTCAACACAGGTGTTAATAAAATTGCATACCTTTAATTCGATGCAGGCAGAATCAAGGCTGGTTAAAAATCGAGTATATACGAAATCCCTTGATATATCGACACATTTGTACGCTGCGAAGTAAATACTTCAACCCACCTCCTCCCACACTCATCATCACACCTCAAAAAATACGATTTTTTTCCTCCATCTCCGTTTCCATAAGTATTACATATAAGGCAGCTATCTCGATAATACGTATATATTTTTTCGCCGAGAAAAAAAAAGGCACAACAGCGAAAGGCAGCGGCGGAGGAGACGACGAGCGCGGGGCGACGCGAGGAAGCTGCGAAGGGGGTACGGTAACGCTACAGTTGAAGAGAAAATGTATTGCATTTGTTAAAACGCGGAAAGCAGGTGCAAGAACAAGTGAAAATCGCGGCTTTTCATACATATTCCTCCACCCCTATCGAAAAATACGGGTCCTTTTACATCAACAGACGCCTTCGAAATATACCGTGCTGACGGTCCTTTGCCAGCAATATGATTGGTTAACAAAAGCTCCACCCTAACGTACAGATTTCCATTGGTTCCACATTGTAGCTTTACCGCGCTCTAAAGCTTCGAGGCATATTTCCAAATCAGTTTTACTTTTACGTTTATACATTTTCAACCGATGTTGCCGGGTTGTTGCTGTTCGCTCGAGAAGTCGTGGCCAAATATTACGACGACGTAAAGAATACATAAAATATAACTTAACGTAAAGTGAAATAATATAGAAAAGGAAATTCGCACGTTTATATTTTATTGTTCACGTGTATACGGACGCAAGAGTTTTCGTGTGTATTTTTTTCGACGTATTTTAAAACTTTTTAAAAAAAATGATATCGTTTAGTTAATTTTGAAGCATTGTTTTTTCGAACATATACGAGCACTTTTTTCTCTCAATTTTTGAAGTCGACAAATTGTTATCGTTTTATGACATCACTTTTCCGAGAAAAAAATATAAGAAGCAATGGGGAATTATCCAACGAATTAATCACGACCATTATTTAAAAAGGACTTATTGCTGAAGATAAGGTGAGTTAATAATAATTAATAATGAAGTAATTTGTATGTAGTTGAGTAATTATTTTTAATTAGTTACCTACCTGTTTATGAATATTCATTAATTTATTCATTTACCTACTTCTTAATGATACTAAATTCAATTTTTTTCAATTTTAATTCTTTTTATTTTGTTTTAAATCAATTTTTTATTCATTTGTTTTTCATTTCATTTTATAATCACAGGAATGAAAAAAATTCTGTGCTTCGAGAGCAGAATCAAAAAATATTATTTTTCATAAATCTGATTTTGGTAGAAAGGAGCTCAAAAATTCAAGCCAAAAATCCAAAATTCACACTAACTATGTAAGGTTAATTTTAAAAAAATTTGTCAAATTACATCGAAAATGGCGAAAAAACAACAAAATATAAACACAATTTTCAACGAAATATAAGAGCTGTGAATGTTAGAATGTTGTACAGGTAAAATATAAAATACATGGTTAATTTCAACAAACAAACACCCAAAGAAAAAAAAATCCAGATAAATCTACTTTTGACTCTAGAAAACACATTGGTTTTTATCACTTTTATGTACCTATAATTTTTGGATTTATATAGCTACTCATAATTACCCCCGCCAAAATTCGTCTGAGCTGATTTATTCTTTTTTTTTTTATCAATTTTTGATAATTCTTTGCGTCAAAATCAAAAGATCACCTTCTACGAGCATTTTGGAGGGAAGGGTCAGAAATACTGACGATATTTTTGAAAAATACATACAAACATGTCTACATAAAAAAAAATTGAGCACCTGAAGTTGATATGCCAACTACATAGATAATTACAGAACTTCAAAACCATTCGGAGTGAGATTTTTTCCCCAATATTTCAAATTCTGATCTTGAAATACGAGTATCGAGAAAATCTCATAGTTTCCTATTTTCACAATCTCAGCCCTTTCCCCCCCTTTGATTTCTCATTAGATGCAGTTCACCATGGGGCAAGACTAAAATACAATTTTGAAATAAGCACGACTTCGAAGTAAAAATACAGAAAATAAAAATGACAGAAGGGAATGTTCGCAGCTGACTTTTAGTTCTACATCTTCACGTGCATTGAAACTGAAAATGAGCATATCTTGATTCTCCTCTCCCCTCCAAGTTCAAGCCACAAGAATCAAAACTGAATTCGAGAATAACAATCTTTTTGAATATCACACTTAAGTACCGAAATACAGAAAGGGAGAAAATTACGAGATATTTTATGTAAAAAAAAACTTCTTCAAAAAATCCAATACATTTTCTTTTTTAAGTACAAAAACCTTGTAATCTCAGTTACCGAAGTATTAAGAATTCGCGAATTAAACACAAAAAAAAGTCTGAATTTCAGAATAATTTGAAATATCAAAATGGTTGAAATTTTTCAAAACCAAAAACCGACCAGTGCCTACAGGGAGATGGACGAGGGATTTTGGAGCCCTCTTTTGAAAAAACATAATACTTGGCTTAGACTTCAGGTTTGAAGAAAAATTGATTAATTTGGAATAATGATCATTCATTTTCCTGTTTACTTACGACCTAATCAAGGCAATAAAATTCAAGATTCTTCCAACAAGGAAACTTTGACATTAGCATCCGAACAGTCTTCGCATTCCGACACCCGAACTTTCCATAATTATATTCAAAAACTTATGACACCCCAAAAAAATGAAATATGCGGAAATTTCTCACTCTTTATAACATAGGATCAGTTCGATGAGTGTTTTTGTCAAAAGTTTTAGATATCTTAGGATGATTTTCTCAAGGACAGAACTTTGATCAGAAGTAATATTTCAAGAAATATCTCAAATATTAGTGGAAAAAAAATATCAAAATACACTTTGTAGACTGAATGCATTTGTAAGGAAAAACGGTTCATTTTGTCGTAAAATTTCCCCTACAATAAAACCTTCAAATTGTCGTAAAATTTTTCATTCAAATTTCCGGCTTTTACGAACCTATTTTTTTTTTTTTGGAAATAAAAAAATTTGGAAGGAAAATTTACAATAAAAAAGAAAACAAATATTCGAATAGAATTTTCATAATAAAGGGAGGAAATAACCAGACAAATTTTCTTTCCACATAATGATTGGGTTTTGCCAAACAACTCGAGAGACAAAAGGCCAAAAAATATGTATTTTTTTCACAAAATCCCTTAATATCAGTAATATCACATAATGTAGGCTTTTAACAAAAAAGGCACTGAACTACTGAACAGGTAGAAATTTTAGGCCCAAACAAAACTAGATCGAAAGAGCAAACAAGAATATCCATTATCCAAGCATCCAGAATTTCAGCTTCAAAAGAACATTTCTTGAATTTTTAAAAATTAAAAAAAAATGAATTTGGGCTCAGGATAAAAAAAAGAAAGAAACTGGATCAGAAACTTGAAAATTTGATTTACATATGTATTCACTTTGATTTTGACCCCCCACCCCCCCCCCCCAACAACTGATTTAAAGTAGTTATAGACTGTTTCAAACAGTTCTGGAACCTTCTGAAAATCTTAAGAATTTACCATTTCCTTTACATGTGTCATTAGTAACCCTCTGCAGTGATTCCTCAATTCTCCAGTTGTGCCAAAGTTTACATAATTATGCTCGTTCTTCAATTTTCACAAGTAAAAAAATTTGGTTAGGGAAAAGCCCTCAATATCTCATGGATTCCCTCAATCAACTTCTTTGCTTGCTTTCATTTTTTTATGTTCGAATAATTTGTACCTATTAATGAGAACATGAGGGGAAAAAGTGAAAAAATCTCATCATTTTTCAGTTTCAGCTTAATTGAAACAAGATTTCTACGATTTGAAAGAACATAATTACATATTTGAATTCACCTATTTTTGCTGCATTTGTTGACATCAAATTTTGGAGAATTGAGAATAATGAATTTTTTACAAACTTGAATTAATTTCCCTCTTTAGTTGCCTGACCACATTTACGCTCCTTTTATTTTTCCTCTCAAATTTCATTTCACTCCGCTATAAGGAAATATGATTCAGCAACCCTTAATCAAAAATTCACAACCATCAACAGCTCTAAAAAATATTCGTTTTATTGAAATCAATGTTTGTAAAAATGGTCGTTGATTCTGAATCGCTTGTAAGGTGGTCCCATTCAATACAGAAAAGTGGGATAAATTTCATATTACATACAACTGAAAGAAGTAAAAATGTTTGTGAGGTAACACAACTTGAGGAATTGAGAGCTTTAATTCGAAATTTCAACCATTTCACCCTTACAATTTTCTATTCTTAATTCAATGTACAATGGTGCCAATTCTTTGGTCATCATTGCCAATTTCAAAAAAAAAATTTAAAAACTCAAAAATTCCATAATTATGTTTTTGGTTATTTTTTTTCGATTTTTTTGAAATTTGCGCAAGTAACTCAAAATTAACACCACAACATTCCAAAATATTTCCCTGGTTCAAGAGATGATATCTTTCGATGTCTTGGCATAATTATTAATACGAGCTATTTGAGAAGAAAAAAATTTCAAAGACACGAATTTACCAAAAAGTGGGCGATTTACAAATTTTTAGCTGCTCGGTAGGACCCTAAAACAAAAGCCCTGGATTTTGATAGGTGATGGCAATAGCCTAGCTCGACACAGAATCTCAAAAACTATTCATGAGACTAACTTTTTCTCCCAAAACAGATTGAGTAGAGGCTGAAGAGAAAAAAACACGATTTTTAAAAAATGCTCTCTCATTGAAGACCATATCATCCTCCATTGGTACCTCAAGAGCTAAAAAAAATTCTGAGTGACTTTCAACCCAACATGAAGGTCTCCTCTGAATTTGGTCAAAATCCCCCTACTTTTTTTTTTATCGTGATCCACTCTAAGGTAGAGTTATTTTGCAAATCATTACGAGAAAAAAAGTATATAATGCATGAAATTCAATCCTACCTGTATTCTGCTGACTAATCCTCAAATCCTCGTTGAACTACGATGCCTGACGAATGATTCCCAACTCCGATTCAAACGACTCTGCAAAAAAATAAAAAATCGAAAAAGCTATAAATTATGAAATATTGATAATATATTTTTTAAAACACACAAAAATAAGGACACATTACAACTAAAAAATATTTATCCAGGTACGTTTTCTTTTGCATTTCAGATTACACGATCCAATTCCACCCCTAGCCACTAAAATGACTATGGACGTTTACCAAAGAACCATACGAGCAGATTCATCGCCGCCCATCAGCGTAGACGATTTCCGCGACCTTCCACCCACCAGCTCGCCCACCAGTCTGCTCAAAAAGCCAGCCAAACCGGCCAAACGCAGCTTCGACGTCGCCTTCCTCATGGCACCGGACGACCTATCGAAAAAACGCCACCATCACCACCAAGACGACAAACCGAACCCGATCATCGTCAAAAAACCATACAAATACTCACCACCTGCCAACGACACCGGCGACATCTACCATCGCACCTCTTACAACAATATCGACGGCCAGTACCAAATCAACCCTTTGAGTTTGACCATTCACCAAGATAAACTCCCCAGAGACGATATCCATTCACCTGATACCCTACTAGTGGAACAAAAAGAGAACCCTTTTTTCGTACGAAGCGCCTTTACCAAAGTAACCTCCGGTACCGGACTCGGCGGAGGTAATTTCCAACTGAATACCAGTCTGATGTCGAGGACACCTCCTATAGCTGTATCTCCATCTTCGGTCTCATCTACAGCATCGAATCGTAGCGGTTTATCTCCAGATCTCACATATCAGGATAGTCTCAGTCCGCAACCATTCCAGCCTTTGAACAGGTCACCGGTTCAAATCCTACCCGGAGGAGTAGGTGGAGGTCCAGCATCTGTAGGCAAATCCCCATACCATCATCCTCATAACGCGAATCTGCAGTACTTCGTCGCAGCTTCTCAGCTCGGCAATAACCATTTACTCAAGGATATCAAATCGGAAGAAAAGCTGGCTAAATTTGGTCCTGGGTCCGATTACGATGAACCGGCAAATTCCGCATCTTCGTCGATACCCAGTAAACACAAATCTAAACAACTTCTACCACCGAGTACCAAACAGAACTTCCCATATCATGCTGATAATCTATCCATCCCATATACCGGATTCCCGATGAGTACATTCCCTTTCACACCAACCCTGGCACCTGCTGCTGCCTCAGCTTCTGTACCTATATTTCCAACAGCTGCGGCCAACTTGACAGCAGCACTGTTACCTCCTTCGTTCGCAGCGTTGACTTTACCAGCACAGAACGTCTGTGCCAAATGCAACATGCATTTCCGTATGACCTCGGATCTAGTCTACCATATGCGTTCGCATCATAAAAACGATACTAACGTGGTCGATCCTTATAAACGTCGAAGAGATCAGGATAAGCTCAAGTGCCCAGTGTGCAACGAGAGCTTTCGCGAACGACACCATCTTACGAGGCATATGACTGCTCATCAAGATAAAGACGAAGACGACGAACGTAACAAGGACTTCGTCGATGTGACGTTGCAAAGACCTATTTCTTCGGGTTCGTCTAAATGACACAAAGACCACAAGAAGCTGTTGAGGAGATCGTCATCGATGATGAAATCCAGTACTTCGGCCTCTACTTCGGGCACTTCCGGATCAGATACTCGCCAGGTACTCAGCTTCTTCGGCGCTAATTTGGCATCGGCGCATTCCATAGATCATTTAACGAGGAAGAATTTCCATTGAGTAAGATCTGCCATCAATCACTCGATCGTATGTATGTACATAAACACCTTGCTTATTTTTTTTTTATCGCCCCCTCTTCTCGTCACCCTGTTTTAAATCCAATTAAACCAGCCCGATAAAAGAAAAGGCGTTAAGTCTTCGCCTCCTCGCCTCATCGTATTCAATATTGAAAACGTACCAGCGTATTTGAAAAGTACCTAAATGACATTTAGCTCGGTGAAAGAAAGGGACCCAGATACGACGATATTCGTTTAGCTTTAAAAAACCATCTGTTCGCGATAGTATGGCGAAAGAATGAAAAAAAAGAGCACCGCAGCATCCCCTCTTGATGTTGCGACGCGCTTTTAAACGTGTTTCCAAACGAATAGCCCTTTCAATTTCAAAAGCCTTCTCGTACCTTTTTTTGTTTAACCTCGATTAAATATTTATATTGTTACACTCTTTGCGTGTTTTGCAACTCCCTTCCCTGTCCTTCTTTTTTTCCACCTTGCGTTCGCGATTTCTTTCTACGAGTATCTGTGCTCTTCTCTGATGATGATGGTGTTGATAGTTGGCAGGTTGTTTGGTTAGTTGGGTCGTTCGTTTTTCCTTTCCCTTTCTCGTTTGTTTCGAATGGATTGGTAATTCGATTACATTTAGTGATTTCATTTTTATTTTTCCTTTCTCGTCTGCTACAGGTATTTATCCCCTTATTTGAGTTTTGCTCTGGTATATAATAAAGAGATGCTATTTAATTTATTAAATGTCTGTATTCGGAGCTTATTTGAAGGCACCTATATAAATTTTTAGAAGTTCTAAAATACTATTAGGTTCAAGGTTTACTCGACTCTATATAGGATTTGATACGTATTCAATTTGGGCTACTAGGTATTTTGAAACAGATCTTAACATAAGGATAAAATTAATCAAAGTACGAATTCGCCAATTTTTTCTGTCCTTCCCAATCCCAATATAGAATCGAACACATTTCATAATAATGTATACTGTGAGCAACTCTAAATCATTTCGTTAGTGATTTCCCTCTTTTTTTTCAACAGAGACCTCCTTCACACAGAATAAATTTCGTTGACTTGACTCATTTTCGAACGAAAAAAAAGTACCAACGCATTATTGCCGATTAATAACAAGGGGAGCATTCAATTTCCACTTTACACACGCGTTTCGCTTCCTGTAGTGGGCAAAGGGCAAAAAAATAAATACAGATATACCCATTAGCAGATTAAAACTTACACCAATATGATGGCATTTCGATGTAATATATTTTTCAACGCTTCTCTGGTACCTACGTACATTTTTTCAGGGCTAATATGAGTGTAATATCGTCATATTGGGAAGTTTCGAGCCCAAGTCCAGGATTTTGTCTTTAGGTTGCAAAATTTTAAGCAGGGCTGAATTACCTATTTTCATCTTTTTCAAAATACACGACAAAATGCTTGAAAAAAAATATACTTAAAACAGGAAACTGATTTTCAAAGTATCACTTCCTCAACAAAAAAATGTTTCTGATGAAAAGGCAACAGAAAGTCGTTTTCATTCACAATTACAAGTTTATTCAACAATAAAATTTTGCAAAAAAATCGCGAGAAAAAACAAAAAAAATTAAAACCCAATTTAATCTAGCGTTTGCACTTTTTTTTTTTTTTTTTTTTTTTTTTGAGAAGAGATCTCTGCTCACTATCCAGAGTCCAGGGTCCAATAGCAAACCATTTTTTATCAGTTTCAAAAATTATTGTTCTCGACTGTCGAAAATAAAACTAGGATTACAAACAGGCAGCGCAAGGTACAAACAGAACAATTTCATATTGCATTTTTTTTCTCGAACGAATGAAAGCATATCGACAGCAAAAAGTTTGTGTAGGTTTTTTCACGCTGCATACTACACTTACACAGTACACACTACACAGCTATCATTTTTTTTCTTTTTTTTTTTTTTTCATTTTTTAAAAACTTGTTTCCCAGTTTTGGAAATATGGCACATCCGCCAACTTTATTTATTTCAGCGCAACAGAAAAATATATGAAAACATAACAATACTCGAGCATACTTTTTTTTCGGCTTCTTTGAAGAAAAAAAAAGTTTAACGCGAGAAACAATTTTGCAATAAAAAGAAATCTGTAAAACGAGGGAGAAAAAATTGAAGCAAAATGAAATATAGCATCTTTTCACCAGTCTTCGCCATTTTTGTCCTGATGATGAATGCACATAAATGTATAAGAATACAGTGCATAGAGCATAGAAAGAAAAGAGAAGAGGAGGAGGATGACTAATTTTTAGTTTTTTTTTCAATTTCATCAATTTGAATAAATTATAAATCTGGTAGAAAATTTCACAAATCTTTCAATATTCCAAAAATTTTCATCACTCGAGGGGTCTATTGCATTTGCAAAACTGAACTTTCTCGCCTTTTTCTCAACCTTTTTCCCTTCTGAATTACTAATTTCACAGCATTACCTTCCCCCACTCCAGGCTTCGGATTATTTCCCTCGGTAAATTCCTCGTACCTAGAAGGAAATTTTTTGCCACTTGTGTCAAAAGAGGGCTTCAAAACGCGTTAACAGTTTAAATTTGAAAAAAAGAAAGAAAGAAAAAAGATGAAACTTCATTATCATTACATTATAATCTTTAGCATTTTTACAAAGCGATCAAACATTTTAAAAAGTTGAGGCTCCAAGGCTCCCAAAAAATATCAATATTTAGAACTCGAAATTCTAAATTTCTAAATTGGGTAGCTGCAATTTTTTCCAAGAGTAACTCCATAAATCCCCTTTCTCGTCCTCTGATCCTCCAGCATTCTCCATCAGAAAAAATAAGTGAAATCGAAAACTGAGTGATCCAGGAATTCCCTCGTTGTCAAATTTCATTTTCGTGGTCTTTTCATGACTTGACTCCATTCTTATTTATTGGGAATTTGCCTCAGCAGAAAATTTCCGTTCATGAGAAAATCAATCATTGCTGGAAATTTCTGAGTAGAAAAAGTACTACGATTATGACATTGATTTATGCAAAAAAAAAAAAATGTCGATGAGGAAATGCAACTTGTTTTTCGAAAACTATTTCTTTAAAATGAAGAAAAAAATCATTCATTCAGCGTTTTTGTAAAGTGTCTTGAGACAATCTGTCGACTTTTGTTAATTTTAAACATGTTTCTCGACCTTGAATTCAATTCCTCCTCAACACTCAACAAACACACTTAGGCTAATCGAGTCCCAACTGCTCGAAATTTCAACAAAATATCGTGAATTGTATTGAAATTCCCCCCTCCCCCCAAAAAATTGTCATAACTCAAATTCAAAATTTCCCAGACTTTATGAATTTTTCTACATTTTGATGCATTTTCAAAATTTTGAAAGTATTTTTTAAAAAATAAAAAAAAATGCAAAAAAGCAAAAAAATAAAAAATTTATTGTTTTAAAAAAATGAACGTTTGAGTATCAAAAAAAAAATCAATCAAGAGCAATTTTACGATAAAATGATTGAATTCACAAATTTATTATTCCAAAAACAAAAAAAAACCTATCATTTTTGAGTTTTTTCGGAAGAAGACATCTTTTATTTGCAATTTGATTTTTTTCAAAAAAAGATTAAACTTTTCAAAATTAATTTCAGACAAATTGTGTTAAAATTTGCAGAACTTACAAAAAATGTCTAAGTAGGTACTGTAGGTACCTATCGATTCAGAAAAAATCAGGAAATGTTTAAATGAACAGTCCTGCCTTGTTTGGGTGGTTTTGAAAATGATTTGGGCAATCCCAAACATAAAACTGATGAATGATAGTGTAAAAGTTGTAGACACAAATTCGATGCCATTTCATCAAAAAAATTATGATTCAAAAAAAAAATAGAAAGACATTTTCACTAGGAATCGACAACAATGTCTTGACATTTCGATATTGATGTCATCCTCTCGTAGTTTTTTTTCTATTCACTATTCCTCTTTTTAAAAAGAAATAAATTCGCCCCAGAAAAAATATTTCAAATTGACAAACGTCATTGAATCTTATGAAAAAAAAAGAATAATTTCAGGTACCAAAAAAAAAAAAAAAAAATTGAACAAAGCTGAGCCAGCAGAATGAAACCAAACAAGAATCAGACACTGAGTGGGCATAAATTCAAAGCTTGACATACCCAGATCAATTTGAAATTAAAAATAGGCTATACACCTGGCAAAAAAATCGAATCAGAATAAATTCTGAAAAAAAGTCGACTATCTGAGGAAGGATCCAAACAAGAAAATTTATACTTCAACCACAGATAGAAAAACCATCAGATACATAGTTAAAGTACCCTCATCGCTCTTCGTCAACCCCCCTTTCTCCACCAGACCCACAAAAAACCATCCATGTTTCAAACTCTACTGATTATTTTTACAAAAAAAGTCTTAATTTCCATTTTTCTCTGTTAAAATAACTTTTGCTACCCTCTCCATCCTCCTTTTCCCTATCACATTGAAAATTCAATCGACTCACCAGATCCATACAAATGAAAAACTCACGAATCAACTTTTAACATACACCCCCCTCCCCACCAATCATTTTTGATTATTCATTAAAAAAAATTATAGGTACCTACTTAATAGAATCACCTGCAAAATCTGTATATAAGAATCTAATGCTTCTAAACTTTCAATTTCAAAATCCCATTTTTTTTTTTTTTTTGAAAAATTCATTTCGCCAATTTTTTAAAAATAAGTTCAGAGCTTTAAAAAAAATAAATTACCTACGCTATTTTCTCGACCTTGGCATCGGCAACCTTGATCTGTTTCATTCAGTCGATTTAGCCATCACTAAAAGCCTTTAAAAACGCCTACGAGTCGATCGAATTTAACCGAAAGTAAATTCAATTCGAATTCACACCATAAGTTATTACAAGAGGAAAATATTCTCTCCTAAAAAATTCAAGGTCACTTCGCCTCTTTCTCTTCAAGCCTACTTTCGTGGAATTTAATATTGAGAAACCCTCAACGCAAAACGCGAGAGAAAAACAATATTAAAACTATACCTACGAGTAATTTCACCTACATCAATACACGAGAAAACTTATTCAATTCGATAACCAGTACCTATAACTACTATACCAGACTCCCAGTACATTATTATTCGTGCTCCGTGGTAAATTTAATAATCTAAAGGGTGTCGCGGACCAACGATGAGGGCAATATTTAAATTAAATCGAGCGAAAGAGTACGATAAGAAATGAAATGAAACCGATTGTTTACGCCATTGTTCTAGTTTAACATTTTTGTTTATAGTCAAATTCGATAATAAATCATTTTCGCCTCTTCGCGTATCGTTCTACGAGTATTACTGCGTACCATACATACATATATACGAACAATATACGAGTATGTAATACGTAGTACATTATGATGAAAAGGCATAATATCTCCTCAGTCCTCACACATTACAATCTGATCTATGGAATTTCTTTCTCTTTTTATTCAAATTGTAGTAGGTTGTATACCTACTTTTACCTTTATAATAAATATAATTAAATTAAAAAATGTATTATACATATTTTGTAAATATTTTGCATCATTTATTTATTATTATTACCTAACTATGTTGCCCTTTTTTCCTTTTTTTTTCGTCAAACCCTCCAATTGTTTCATCAAAGTGCTAATGGTTGCCTACCTGAATCGCAACCTCTTCCCAGAGAAGGTACGAAAATCATACCTACTTGTTTCTTATTCAATTCATCGATCCATAAATCTTGACGAACATTTAGTGCTAATTTATCATGTATAATTATTATATATTATCTTTTGGTTTTGTTTTCGCTTTGATTATTATTTTGTTTGTTATTATTGTTACATTTATTATTGTTATCGATTTTACGTTGAATAATTATTATTTCCCTCCTTCTTCTCAATTTTCTCAATACATAAGGCTGTAATAATGTAAAACGCTACGGAAATTACATAGTAAAAAAATGACATGTGCGTGCAGGAGCAGCCACAGCCTGCAACTTTGTTAGCTTACGATTAGAAAGCTTTATAAAATAAAAATAAAATTCTATATAATAAAACGGTCTCATTTGTTTGCTCGTCAGACAAGGAAGAGGGGAAAAAAACCAGAAACCTTCAGCTTATTAAAAACTTTAAAAGTAATTCGTTTTTATTGAGTGATAAAATAAAAGCACGAAAAGGAAAAATCTGCGTGAAAACTCTCAAGTCAGAAGTTTTTTTTCACGGTTGCGAAAAAATTCAACTTCGCATCTTCCTTTTTTTTTTCTTCTCTCAAACAGAACATCTGCGTTTATAGATAAAAGTCCTATTGGGAATATTATGGAAAGTAATTTCAATATAAGGTACTCGTTGGTGTATTTAGAGAAAAAGAGACGCGACGAATTGAGCAGCGAGCAACTAACCTTTGCATCCTCTTCCTCTACTCGTTCACCGTAGCAGAGGGGAAAAAAACTTTTCGATTCTCGTCTCGGGCACGCGAAGAAAGTGGGAAAAAACCTACGTCGGCGTCGTTTTCGAGAATGGAAAAAATATCATAGAAAAGAAGAAGAAGAAGAAGAAAAACGCTAATATTATATTTTACAGGGTCTTAGAGGGCAATACAAATAAAAATTATTATCTTCGTTCTCGCTGATCGCCATAAAAATTGAAATGGTCTTTAGACTCCGTAAGTTAACCTTCTTGCCGGGCTTCTTATCTAACGCCTCCCATATTGCCCCACCCAATTATTTTAGAGAACTCATCCTTATACACGGCAGCTACACACTTCTGCTCCCTGTTCCCTGTATCTTTTCAGAGCCAGCGAGCCTTTCTTTCTGTCTCTGTCTCGCTCCCTGTTTTCTTCCTCTCTCTTTTACACTATACTATACGTACGTAGTCGTATAATACGGAAAAATCAAGCCGCAGATAAACATAAATCATTTCGATTACCAACGTCTTCTTTTCTTCGCCGCCACCGCTATAAAAACGCAAAAATAAGCTTGAAAAAATAAAGCAAATCGAATACAAATGGGAAATTCCTCCTCTTCTTTTTCTGTTCGTGGCTCTTTTTTTTTTCTTTTTTTTTTTGCTTTCGTACATAAAACGAAAGGAAAGGTCCCCTTATCGTGTAGCAAATTGAGGCTGCTGCGTGGCGAATAAGACGAAAAAAATTATCTATCTGTATTTCATTTATGTCTTAAGCTCCAATTCGATGCTTTGAGCGTGAGTCCAACGTGTTATTTTTACCCTTCTATACTCTTTATGGGCATTTTTTATTTTGGTGATTTCATCAAAAGACAATTGTATTTTTGAGAAGATGGGATCAAGTGTGAACGCTCACTGAAATATTCATACCTACAGCAATTAGGTACCTTACTAAAAATATAAGGAAAAATATTTGCATTGACCAAAGATTTGATTTTTCTCCAAAAATGTGACCCTACGAGAAAAATGGACACGAAAAAATTGCTCTAAATACATAAAATTTGAAATAAAAAAGTGCTTATCACTTTTCATTTAGAACGAATTGTTACCGAAATAAACATCCCCGGATGTTCACCACCATCCGGACGTACGGGTATTCAGGTCTATTAAATTCAAAAATTTGAAGAATTTACTCAAAATAATTGTGAAAGGTGGATAAGCGCAAGTAAGTATATCAGTGATTATTTTGAATCGAATTTTCATCATCATCAAAAAGTTTCAATATTCAAAAAGTGCAAATGAACAATACAAATTGATTATTTTCTGGCTGTTTGAGCATATAAGTTACATGGTGTATCAGAAAAAAACTCACACGATAAATCTTGGTGTTTCTTGGTACAGAGTCGATGCTGAAATATCGACCCAAAGGTATCGATATTTTTTTGAGTCTTATTTGATGATCTTTAAAAAAAATTTAGGAATCTGAACAGAGAAGGATCGAAAAAAAAACATAATTTGAATTTTCACCAAATTCATGGAGGTCGTTTACTCCGAGTTGAAAGCGTCCAATAAACAGGTTATTCCCAGGTAAAATAAGTGAAATTGCTCATAATTGTCGAAAAATACATTTTCTTCTGATGTTATCAAAAAAGTGCTAATATTTTTTGTAAAAATGAACAAAAACCCTGATGTTGGCTACAATTTTAAAAATTCTCATTTTTGCCAAAATTAAATTGTTAAAAAAGTCTTATTTTTATCAAAATTGTACAAAAGTTTCTTCTTTGAAAAAAAAATTATTAAAAAATCTCAAATTTAATCAAAATTGCCAGAAAGTCCTGTTTTTTGACAAAATTGTTGCCTTTTCCAAAATTTTCGTAAGAAGCCCTTGTTTTGTTTTTTTTTTTGACAGAAAATTGTCTGCAAAGTTCTGTTTTTCCCTAAATTGTCAAAAAAAGTCTCGTTTATGTCAAAATTTTAAAGAAGTTCCCTTTTTGTCAAAATTATAAAAAACTTTAAACTTTTGTAAAAATTGCCAAAAAAAAACTCCTGCTTTTTGCCAAAATGTTCAAAAAATCCTGTTGCCAAAATTGGAAAAAATTCTTGCTTTTGACAAAATTATCCTAAGAAGTCCTGTATTTTGCCAAATCATTGTCAACATTCATTTTTTTCGTAATTAGTTATAAAAAAACTGGGTTTTTTTGGTTGATTTGGGTCGGGTTGGGTTGGGTTGGGTTGGGTTGGGTTGAGGGGCGGAAATTCCAACTCCGCGCGAAAATTTTTTGGAAGTACCCAACAATATTTTACCATGGGAATACCCTTTGAGATTCTGAGGTGCAAGGTGTTGGAGCCAGGGACGCCACAGAATGCAGATATTCTCACAATTTTTGAATGGTAAAACTACATTTTCTAAATGAAAAATCTCAAATTTCTGAATAAGCCAATGTTTGAAGGCTCGGTTGGGTACAAAAATATGACTGTTATAATTCATTTCCTACAGAATGATACCTCTCAAATTACATTTCACTCAACTCTCCGCAACATGGAGTTGAATAGATTAAATTATTAATACTTGAGTCAAAATAAAGACCCCCCCAAAACTGCGAGAAAGATTCAACGTATGGTCATAAATTTGAAACAAATCGAAAGAACATTGAATTTTACACAAAATTATGATTAATAATGTATGGTACTACATGATATCAATTATTTTCAAGAAAATTTGATTTTTCTATTACCTTGTTTTCATTTTTCTCACTTCGAAGGGGCGGGATTGTCTCAAAAATGCGTTGAAATCAAATTTCAATAACGTATTCGAAAAAAGCACGAAATTTCCCTTCAGATGACTGAAAAAAATTCAACCGTTTTCCACCAAAAGAATTTTTTCAAACAGTAATCGTGAAATTTCCTGCAGATTGGTGCCTTTGAAATTTGATTTTACTCAAGTTCCCTGATGATAAAGGTCATTTTCTCAAATTTTTGACGTTTTACATATTCAAATAAAACACCTCAAAAATGACTGAGTAAAAGACTAAAGAGATGACACTGGATTTGAGACCATTCAAAGGAACACTGAATTCCTTCAATAAACAGGATATCTAACGTAATTTTTCGAGCGAAAATCACTACTTACTTTTTTACTACATTTTCAATACCAATAAAAAAAATTCTACATAATTTCGCCCGCCCCCCCCCCCCAAAATTAAATCAGAAACACCGAACAAAGCGAGGGCAAAAATCCTCCAAATACACCAATTTAAAAAATAACCAATTCAATACGAGTAATATTTATTATTTCTGATGTCAGAAGTTAATTCGTTGACCGTGGCATGTTTAGAATTCGAACAGTTATTTTTTGTAAATTTCAGTTTTGAACACGAAAAGAAAATTGGTCTCAGCAAAGCGTAGGAGAAAGTTTTGAATAGCATTATTTTTTAGGCGAGAAGTCGATTTTGCTGGTCCTTTCAAATGTTTATAATTCAAAAACTATTCAAGATCACTTTTGATCCGAAAAATTCATTTTTCTCAGCAGTGACATTTTTTCGAATTGGAACAATAATTTTTTAGAAGTTTAAATTCTGGAATAGAAAATAAAATTGACCGGAGCGAAGCGAGGCAGAAGCTTTGGTAAACGTGGGGTTAAATTTGAAAATGTAAAACTACGTTATTTCTATCAGAAAAATCACTTTTTTTGACCATTTTTAATATGTATCTCTATCTACTCGTAATTCTGAAAGCTGAGAAAAAATCTCAGTTTCAAGAACAAATATTTTCAATAATAAAAAATAAAATAAAATTATGCCCGAGCGAAGCGATGGCGAAAATTTTTGAAAATATTCAACGTTAAATATAATATGTATTTGTCAAATTTCCACTACTTCTCAGCCAAAAATCACTACTTTTTCACTACTTTCACAGCCGACTTTTTAAATCACCTTTTGTCACTATACTTTCACTGCCTGTTAGACACCTTGAATAATGATGTATGGCAATTTTTCTTCAAAGTTATTGTTCCTCAGAGATCAAAAACCCCCATTCGACGAATTATTCGAGTAATTTTCTCATTCGTGTTTTTTTACAAAATGTACATTTTTTTTAAAATCTTCATTTCCTCAACAAAAAATTCTGAGAGTTTCAAAAATTTTAATGCCATTGGAAAGAGAATAAAATTTCCTTCACCATAATGGAAAAAATTAAGGGGTCCTCGAGATGAATTTCTAAACAAAAATCGAATTTATTTCTCAATCAACTTCGCGATCTACCTCCCTGGCGACCGTATTTTTCCTAAGCAGTTTTCAGCATAAATTTATTTTCTTGGAAGGAAGATCGCGTTTGCGGATCTCGAAAAAAATTTACCCCTGGGAAAAGAATAAAATTGCCTTTATTATGGCAAGTATAAAAGGATTATTAGCTCCTCGAGGTGGATTTTGAGGGGAAATAGCTCAACTCATCACTTGCAACCTTTTTTGGGGGTATCCAGGTAAAAAAAATGAGTCAACTTTGAGACCTTTTGGCTTCATCCCCATTTGGCATTGGGGGCCCAAATTTTTTCTGGTGGCCTTCCAACTCAAAAAGTACCATCCCTATGAATTTGGTCCAAAACCGTAATACTTTTTCTTTCGCGTCCCACCCTTAAGTACAAGTACAACAGTACGTTGTTGTGAAAAACTACCCTCAGTATGTTCTCACCCGTGTTCGACATGGTTAGCGTGACGAATACATTTCTACCGCGTATGCTGCGTACCCCTTGGAGTATCGTATTCGACATTATACTGGCCCATGAAATCGCCGCAAGCGCCACGTGCCTCGTTTACAATAATAAAAAGCCATCTCCGCTCTCATTTGTCATTGGTTAACTATCTCATCGCCGTCTACGACGACGTTATGCGTCGTTTTACGTGTACTATAGGCCTGAGATCTCTTATTAGCGAATGTAATATCGTCAATACGCCGTCTCAAGCTCTCTTCACCCTCTTCCTATCCTCATCACCCTTGCGTTTCTTCATTCATAAACGTCGTACACAACAAGGAGGAAATACGGCGGCACGTATCGTATTTATCGTATAATAGTAATAACTGGATGCGTGACTAAATGCTTTTATATCGAATGACCGAATCTAAACACTTATGATTATCCATGTGGCCATGTCTCTTGTATTTACCAGTCAGAGGTACGGATACACTACACCTTTGACTGGGTACTATATGTAGACAGTGTATTTCCTTTTTTACAAGGGTGGCGATTCGCCGAATCGATTACGTATTAAAATATTCTCATCGGACGTACGCCACCGCTGAGAAAAAAATCTGTTTTGTTGACTTGGACGACATTGGTACATCGTTACGGTAAATTACCGTCAGCATATGAGCTGGACATGGTCGCGTATATTCGGCATACGCCAACGTTGGTCGCACGTATAAATTTTCTGCGAGCGAATTTTTGAGTTGGACTGCAGCAGACGTCGCGTCGTTTGTGCTGCTTTATCTGTCATCAACAACAACAACATTGCACATGGTCCAACGAACTAATGGCCTTTCCGTATCAAATCTGGGTTAAATTACTCCCTGAGACGAATCTCGCTGCGGGCCAAAATCAGAAGCATCTTCTTAAAATGCAAATTCTTTAGTGTAGAACTTAAGAGGAGAAGAGGGTGTTTAATGAAAATGCATCTCCTTCTCGCTAATATCATCATACGTGTTATATTGAGATGAAAATGGGTGTAATCGTTTGTTCTTGTTAAATGTCTTTTTTGCCACGTTCATTGGGGTGGATCGGAAAATGAGAAAAATCTCACATTTTTTACCAAATTCACGTCAGTAGTTTGCTTTGAGTTAAAAGTGTTTTATGAAAAATTTGAGACCCCTATATGCTAGGGGGAGCCAGGAGCTCTCAAGTGAGGTAATTTTCGAAAAAAATACATTTTTTTGCAATTTTACTCCATAAAACGTTACCGTAGTAAAACGGACACACCCCTAAGAAAATGCGATTTGAGTTTCTGCATCTTTCTGGTGCATCGAGATCAAAATCCAAGGGTATTTTAAGAGTGGATTTTGAGAGTTTTTTTTTTTTTTGACATTTTTTTTATACTGGGCGTGTATAATTGCCAGGATTTTTACGCCCAGTTTCGAGGGGTTAGTCTAGATTTGGTTTGAAAGATTGATTTCTTTGATGTATTTAAGAATGTTTTCCATCTGTTTGATGTTGTCAGGAATTGTAGGGTTGAGGTCTGAAATGTTTAAGGATTGGCGTTTTGTTTTGAGGGAGGGACAGTAGAATAGAAGGTGTTGAGTGGAGATTATTTCAGAGTTACAGAATTGACAGGTGGGTTTAGGAGCTTTGGTGTACAAATGGCTGTGGGTTAATTTGGTATGACCAATTCGGAGGCGGGTGATTATAATTTCTTCTGATCTGTTTAGGTGACTAAGGTGCTTCCAAGGGAGGATTGATTTTTTGTGGGTAAATAGTTTGTGATTTGTTTTTGAGTTCCATAGATTTTGCCAATTGGAGTTTTGGATGATTTTTAGAATGTTAATAACATCATCATGGGTCACAGAGAAAATTTTAGAGGGGGTAACAGCTGATTTAGCTGATTCATCTACTGCCTGATTTCCTTCAATGCCTACATGACTTGGGACAAACATAAATTTAATAATTTTGTCAGTAGTCTGAAGTTTATAGATGATTTGATGGATCTTATGAACAAGTTGATGTTCAGAAAATTTGTTTTGAATTGATAAAAGAGCAGAGAGTGAGTCTGACTGAATCAGGAATTTTTTGTTCGGGCTTTTTGAAGTAGAGATCTTTTGTAGGCAATGGAGTATAGCAGAAACTTCTAAATTGAAAATTGAAGAATATTTATGAGCTGTGAAGTTGGTAATTTTACCATCAATAGAAAAAGCATAGCCTGCATATTCAAACTCATTTTTAGAACCATCTGTGAAGCATAAAATAAATTCATGATATTCTGCTATGATCTCAGTATATTTTTCTTTGATGAAACTAGATGGGTACTCATTTTTTTTGTATTGGGATAAGGATAGATTGACTTCTGGTAAAATTAATTCCCAGGGAGGAAATTCATTGTACTCGGAAGTGAGGTCTAATAGGTTTACATGGTAATTTCCTAAAGAATTTTGGAGAATACAGGAGTGATTTTCAGAATGGTTTGAAATATTTTGAATTTGTTTTTTGATTAAAGTTCTGACTGGGTTTGTTGGATTTGTTGTTGCTGATACAATGAATTTATTAGTAATATAGAAATTCCTGAAGTTTGGAGGGGGTTCACTAGCCTCACAGTAGATGCTGTCTATAGGAGAGGATGGTAATGCTCCAATACATAGGCGTAAGGCAGCATTTTGTATTACTTTAAGGATTGATAGGTTTTTATCTGATGCACTGATATAGGCTGGACAGCCATATTCTATTTTGCTTCTAATTAGAGATCTATATAACTGAAGTAAAAGGGATCTTGAAGGGTTGTATTTTGGATTTTTAATCACTTTCAATAGATTTAGGGTTTTCATTAAGTTCTGTTTAATGGATAAAAAGTGAGGTATCCATTTGAGCTTGCAATCGAAAATCAATCCAAGGAATTTTGTATTTGATTTGAATTCTAGTTTTTTACCTTTGAGGGTTAGGGAAGGAAGTTCAATTTTGTTTTTTCTAGAAAAAAGAATGCAATGGGTTTTAGACTGTGAGAATGAGAGACCATTTGAATCTGCCCATTCTTGAATTTTATCAAGGGTCTCTTGGATAAAGAGCTGTGCTATTTGTAAGTCTTTGAAACATAGGGAGATGTTCATATCATCTGCAAATAATCTTAGTGACATTGGAGGAGGGATAATGCTATGAATACTATCAATAAGGAGAATAAAAAGAGTTGTACTCAATACAGAGCCTTGTGGAACACCATTTTGAATTTCATATACTTGTGATAAGGTATTATTTATTCTAACTTGAAATTTACGATCAGAAAGAAAATTTGCAATGAAGAGAGCAAGATGCCCTCGAATTCCAATTGAGTGGATTTTTTCAAGAATTTTGTACCTCCATGCTCTATCATAAGCCTTCTCTAAGTCAAAGAAAATTGAAATAACACTTTCCTTATTTTCAAAGGCAGTGGAAACCTCTTGTTGAAGAGAAAAAAGATGATCAGTGGTGGATCTTTTCTTACGAAAACCACTCTGGCTATTATTGAGAGAGTTTGTAGATTCAATGAACCATACAAGTCGTTTACTCACCATTTTTTCTAAAATTTTGCAAGGTACAGAAGTAAGAGAAATTGGTCTATAACTAGAAGGGGACGAATTTTCTTTATTTGGTTTTAGGATTGGAATTATTACAGCATTTTTCCATGAGTTAGGGAAAGAGTCTGAAAGCCAGATTCTATTAAAGAGATTTAAAAGCTGTAACTTTGCCTGCTCTGGAAGGTATTTTAGCATAAAAGGATGAATATTGTCAGGACCAGGGGAGGAATTTTTAATGTTGTGATTCAGAACATAATCAAGTTCATCCATATTAAAAGGTAGGTTGTAGGTTTCAAAGTTATCTGAGTTGAAATTTAAAGTTGATTTTTCAGTTTCTACTTTAAAGTTTTGGAAATTAAGGTCATATGATTCATCTGCTGAAACATTGGCAAAGCATGTAGCAAAAATATTAGCAATATCTTCATCTGAGGTGATCACTGTGTCATTGTGTAGAAGGAATGGGATATGAGAAGGAGTATAAGAACCTTTCAAAATTTTAATACTCTGCCACATTTTTTGAATGGATGAAAAGTTGAAGATTGAGTAAAAAATTTGTAAATGTTATCAATTTTTATCAGTCGATTTTTTTCTATCTTCCAAAACACTGCAAAATTGTTTACTTTGATATGAAGAATTTCAGACCCCTGGTTGGAAGGGAGTGAAGCCAGGGGTCCTCAAAGTATAATAATTTAAAACCCTTGAATCAAAATGGGCGGAGCCAGAGATCTTCAGAGTGTGACAAATTTTATTTTATTTTTAATTCTTCTCGTATACTTAATTTCAAGTAGAATTTAGACCCCTAAGTAAACGGATTAAAGTCAGAGATCTTCAAAGCTTGACAATTAGAAAAAAGAACATATTTTCAAAAATGTTGGCAGTACTGCGATAGAAAATTTTCAACAATTTATCAAATACGTAGTAAACTATCAAAAATGACCAGTAATTTACCAACAATTCCAAGTTTTTTTACCAACTTAAAAGCCACTAGTAATTTACCAAGAATTACTAACAATTCACAAAAAATATGAGTTCTTTGCAAAAAAAAATCCAGTAATTTACCTAAAATGATTAGCAATTACATGAAAATTACCAACATTTACCCAAAAATTACCAATTACCAATAATAACCAGTAATTTACCAAGAATTACCAGTAATTCATCAAGAATTACCAGTAATTTACAACGAATTACCAGTAATTTACCAAGAATTACCAATTACTAAAAACAACCAGTAATAAATAAATAAATAAATAAATAAATAAATTCAACATTATTGGTACAATACATCTTAGGTACTACACAATTTGACGACACCCCTATGCGCAGGCGAGGGGGGCCGGTAAACAATAGATCAACATGATAGAAAAAAAGACACATTACCAGTAATTTACCAAAAATGATTAGCAATTACATAAAAATTACCAACATTTACCCAAAAATTATCAATTACTAAAAATAACCAGTAATTTACCAAGAATTACCAGTAATTTACCAGGAATTACCAGTAATTTACCAAGAATTACCAGTAATTTACTAACAAAGCTCAGCAATTACAGAAAAATTATCATTCGCCAAAAATAACCAGGAATTTACCAAGAAATATTTTTCACTAGCCAAAAAATTACCCACAAGTTACCAAAAATTACCAGAAATTACCCAAAAATTAGAAAACATTTACATAGCAAGAAATTTTTTAGTTGGTAATTTTCAAAAAAAATCACGAACAGTATCCCAAAAATGGTCAGTTACTCGTACTTGCCAAAAATGACCAATGATTCGTAAATAAATTACCAATTCACCGAAAATAATGATAGGTTATGTACAGAATTTTTCACAATAGGAAAAAAATGTTGGAAGTGCATTTTTGAGAGTTTCGCACAATTTTAGTAATTCAATTATTTTTCCAAATTCTCAAAAGTCAAGACTTGACTCAAAATGTTGCTTCAATACAACTCAAAGTGTTTTAGAAATTAGTCATTTTACTCACGTTTTCAAAAGTTGGACAAAACATTGCAAAATCAGATAACAGAATATGGTACACTTAATACGTAGGTAATTTGAAATTAGTCGATTTTTTTCTGTTTTCAAAAATGCAACAAAATACTTACATACTTATTTTTATGTACCAGAAACTCGACAAAAATTTTTCAAATTCTCGAAAGTCAGCGTGAAGAGGACCAGCGTGAAATTTCCTATCGGATCGAGTCCAGATCCAGAATAAGTTTTATAGTCTGAAAGGAGATTGACAAAGGTGCACCAGTTCAAATGAAGTTTTTTTTTTTAGCTCCCTCCTCATTCATGAGATTATCATTAGAAAGGACAGAGAACAAACTGAATACAGTGCTTTCAAGGTATCTTCTCAATTTTTCCATCAAAAATTCAAAACACAAATTTTTAATCTGTCAATGGTCATTTCAAAACTTACTATTTCGGTGTCCATTTCTACCCCCTCCGCCGCACTCGCAAAAAATCTCTCAAGAAACAAACTACAGTGAGAATTTGTAAATTTTTTTACCACTAACAATAATGATAGAATTTCCTCAATGGTACAACTCGACTTAAAATTTCTAAATCGGAGTTCAATGTTCGCTGATCAAAGAATCCACAACCCAAGTCGATTGCAGACTGCTCCAATAATAAGAAGTCATTGAACGAACTCGATGGCACAGCGATAGTTGAGTAATAACTTGGACAGAAGGTAGAAGAGAAGGGTTCAATCGAGGGCTCGTCACTACGTCACCTCTTCGACTTGAGGTTACTCATACGTAGCATGTTGTATTTTTATTTCCAATGTCCACAAACCGGCTACCGATTCATCGAGTACCTACCCGAAGTGGGTCATCAACTTTTCCAGCACATACGAGTACCTACTCTGGCTGCATAACTGCAAAGAGCAAAGAGCCATAAGTAAAGATTTCGTCGACGTAACGCATCGAAGACGACGACGCTACGGTCGCAGTCCGACTACGACCGACCGCCGCTGGCGCCTCCACCACGAACGATCCCACAGGTGTACCATCTTCTCCACTCTTGCGACTCCGACGACTCGATTCACGCACTATACGAGCAAATTCTTCTACTTCTTCTTCGTGTCTTCCACCGTATTCTGTGTACTATCACCTTTTTCTTCTTGCGTATCACGCTGACGATTTGTTTATTAGTCGTGATAGCTTCTGCGTTTCTGACACGAGTGTGGTCGCCGAAACAGATTTTTTTCTACGTTATCGTGTTCGCGATACAGATACTCGTACATGTCTGGAGGTGTTTTAATAAGGTAGTTTAAAACGATATATTGTACCGTGTATACTTTGTTTCATCAAGTATCAATTTGTGATTTCGTTTTTGATTGATATTTTGTCACACTTACGAATGCGGCGTACGTAATTTGACGAGTTGTAATCGCGAGTTGTGTTTTAATTACGGTGTCGTAATGACGATAATGATGATTATGCTGATTGTGACGGTGGTGAAGTGAAGTATACATATATTATTGATTTGATACATCGTGCGGATTATCGTCGTTGTCGTTGCTGCCAATTTATTACGTAATTCTTGCCGGGAACGTCCGAGTAAACTTTTATTGCTCGAGTGTCACATCGAAATCAATTATGGTAGGTCAATATTCAATATTCATCTCAATCGTGATTTTTAAATTTTTTTTGTCAAATATTGGGTTGAATTTCACCCCTCACCCTTGTTTCCCTTCTTCTGACCTTACTTCATTGTTTCATGCCATCAAAGAAAAGAAAATTCAAGTTGAGAGAAACTGAGGGAAACGGAGTCAAAATGGCTGAAAAATAAATTGCAACATGACCTAGGCAATAAATTATCCAGTGAATGAATTTTTCTCACTATCGTTGGCGTATTTAACCATTTTGGCTCTGTGAGCACTTCTTTGAAGAAAAATCTCCATTTCGCTGCTCGAGAATTTTGCAAGCAATGTAAAATGCATGCGTCGCTTTGTAAAGGTCAAGTCAACATGACCAGAGGTCGTTCAACTCATACTTACAAGACGTTTATTTTTACTGATATTATTGAAACGATACTCACGAAGATCCAAGAATTTTAAAACATAAAATTAAAAATGAAATATTATGTTGTTATTTAAAAAAAAAAACAAAATGAATACCGACTAGAAATTGTCATTTTTCAACGACATTCAAGATCTCGTGATTTGTCGTTAGATGCATTAAATTGGAAACAAATTATTAAACAAGCAGAGCTATCGAGAGTCAATTCAGGTCCGGGGGAAATATCGATTTTTCAGATTGATATCACATTCATATGACTTATAAATTTTCATTTTCTGTTTTTGAAGTTTTAGGGACCCAAATGTGAATTTTTAAATTTCAAAACAAGACACCAATTAGTCCAAGCGAAGCAAGGGCGAAATTTTTTGAAAATTTTGATTTCGAGAGGTCTGAAAACGATTTTTTTTAATGCAAGGAGTAGAAAGTGCGGTCCCGAGGCAAACTATCCTCTTTTCCCCCTCACCTCCCCCTCAATGGCTTGTCAAGCAAGCCTTCTTTCACAAAAAAAAAAAAACAGCAAGAATTGAAATTTTCATGAAATAGTGAAGTTTGAGGAGGGAGCAAAATATTTCATCATTGTCAATGCCAAAATTTAATTAATACTATTTGCCCCCCCTCTCAGACCCATTTCAAAATCTGAAGGAAAAAATTTGAAGATTTTTTTGTCATGAGACAATTTTTATACGAAATAATTAGTCAGAAAGATTATTATTTATTAATCGACTTCTAAAATTACATCGTCGATGAGTTGATAATATCAAGTTGAAAGATCCGATAAATTTCAACGTCCAGACCACTTTCCGAACTACAAAAAGAAACAAAATCGATACTGCCCCCCCCCCCACCATGAACGTAAGAAAAATGAGGAGAAAAGTAACAAGAAAGCTTTTGAGAAAACATGGTCAAAAAGCTACTAAAATGATGACCATCATTAAAATTATTATAAATCGCCAAAAACTGGTGAAATTTCTTAAAAATTTACGAAAAATAAGGCACATAACAGTTCTTAAAATAAATTGAAATGGCAAAAAAAATTAAAAAGCACTAAAATCATTTAAAACTATTGGAAGTGAACAAAATTTTACTAAATGAATGGTCAAAATTTTGTGAAAATTTCAAAAAAAAAAAAATATGAAAACATGTTAAAAATGATGTGTAAAAATTATGAAAAAAAAACTGGTGAAATTTCAGCAAAAATAAATATCGTTTAAACATGTTGAAAATTATTTTTTTTTTAAAAAAAAGCATCTACTTGCATCATCAAAAATTACTAAAAACATATGAAATTTCAGCAAAAGGCAAAATGTTAAAAATAACCCAAAAAATATAAAAAACACAAAAATTATTAGAAACTATGAAAAACTGCCCAAATCTTGAAAAAATTTGGAGAAAATTGCACACAACACTGTTAATCATATTGAATCTGATGAAAAAATAAAAATACTGAAAAAGCGTCATCATCAAAAAATCACCAAGAACTGATGAAACTTCAGCAAAATTTGCATAAGATAAAATGAAAACTTGTTTGAAATAACATAAAAACGATGAAAAAAATAATAAAAAATCATTCAAAAAATAAGAATGAAATTGAGCCTAATTCAGCGAAAATTGCATGAAATATTGTTAAATGATCTAACAAAAAAAAAAACACAAAAAAAAACTACAATCCTAAAAATTTGTCAATACATAAATGATGAAATTCAAAAAAACAAATTGACAAAATTTAGCAAAAAACTGCGTTAAACATGATCAAGAATATGTTCACAATTTCACATAACAAAAAATAGGTACTGGGTACTAAAAAAGCATCAAAATTTTTCGAAATTTGCCAAAAACTGACAAAATTTTAATACATTGTGAAAACACATTAAAACTGAAAATGACATTATGACTCAGAAAAAAATAATTCAAGTTGGAAAATTATTTAAAAAGTGATAGAATTTGACTAAATGCGGAAAAAATTGCATAAAATATTTTAAAGTTGAGTTAAAATCATTGAAAATCATCAAAGAGTCATGAAATTTGAGCAAAATTGACAATTTGAGCAAAATTTCGAACAAACATTGCCAATAAAAATCAATCAAACAAAATTGAAATTTTACGAAAATTGCAGGAGGTACCATGAAAATTCTAAAAATTGATAAAATTTTAGTAAAATTGAGATAAACTTGACAGCAATTGCTTGATACATCATTCAAAGTTGATGACTCTCGAATTATATCAAAATTCAAGTTCCTTTTTCAACCTCACGTAAAACAATTAACTTTAAAAAATGAACTGGTAGAAATGAAACAAGAACACAAATTCCCAACTTGGCCAAATTATTTGAAAAACTGTCAAGTTAAGTTTACTTTTTACAACCACAATTCCAAGGCTTTCTCAGAATTTCAGATCAAAAACCTCTCAAAATTATTCACTCAAGACTTCGTTTCCAAAATTTCCAACAATTTTTGGCATAAAGACTTTATTTACACCAAGTCTTTTCATAATTCGTTTGAGAGAAATTCTACCACCTCCCCTCCCCCCAAATAAATGTTAGTGATTTGGATACGAATGTTCCTAAAATTAAAAACTATGCTTCAAACCAAAAATCACAATTTTCCCAGTTGACCAAATGCTAGCAAATTTTGTGCTAGCGTAAATGGTGCCGGAATTTGAGACACTTTTTTAAAAAAATGCTAGCAAATCAGTTGCGATTAGGTCGCATTAGAGTAGCAGAATTGCGCACAAATAGCTAGCACGTAGCTGGCACAAAGCTAGCAAAAAGCTAGCATTTTGTTGGCACTTTGCTCTGCATTCTGCTACGTACATGCGACTAAATCGCGACTGATTTGCTAGCAATTTTTGCAAAAAGTGTCTCATATTCCGGCACCATTTACGCTAGCGCAAATTATGCTAGCAGGAAGCTAGCATTTTGCTAGCGTAGAAACACTTTGATCAGTAAAGTAATTACTATTAATTAATTTTTAAAAATTCTGGGTGTTTCCTTTAACAGGTGGTAGTTTTCCAGGAAATTCCAAAAATTAGGCGACTGTCCCAGCTCAGAGGTAGCATAACGCTAGCAATGCTAGCATCTTGGGACAGTATAAGAAGAGTGATGTCACTCTTCTTACTTTTCAACAAGATACCACCTTGAGCTTATATTCAACTTGATGACACACTTTATCTAAGAGTAGCAAACTATACCATGAGAGAGATCGACGCTAGCAATTCGCTAGCATTATGCTAGCGCTTAGGTTGAAAAATCTCTTTATTAAATAAAAAATGGAAGTTTTTTTTTTAAATAGAAAAATTGTCAAAATTTAAAATTTGAAAATGAAGCATCAAACAAACCATGAAAATGAAAAATTTCAAAAACATTTGAACAACATTTTAGTCCACGGCAATGGGGGTAATTGCACCCCCTGCAGATCCTCCGGGACAACTTTTTCCTTAAAGGGGACATCCTAAGGAACATTTTAAAGCAAACTTGCTGAAAAAAAATTGGCCTTACTCACAAAATGGCGGCAATTTTGATTAAAAGGTCAGCCGAAATCACAGATTTCGCGTTTCAACATAGGACGTGCACGAAATTTTTCAAACCTTACAAACATAGATCGAAAGATCATGCAAAAATTCATCACCTGTCAAAATTTCAAGTGGTAAAGTACCTTTTTCGATTTTTGGTGAATTTTCAAAAATCAAATTTTGGCCAAAATGTGAGAAAAAATCAAAATTTTACCAAATTGACCAAGAAACCTGACATTTGGGATATACCCTATTTTCGACATGCCAAATCGATGGGAAACGGTTTCAACTTGTTTTGAGCAGTTCTGGAGCCTCCAGCAGATTTTTGAAACTCAAATTGAAGTTGTAAAGCTCAAATTTATTCTGAAAACTAATTTCAATACGCTACGAAGTACTGCAGGTGAATTTCAAGTCGTTTTGGAGCCTCCAGCGACTCTTTGAAAATTCCTGAAGCCTCCAGCAGATTTTTGAAACTTTAAATTTTCACAAAATTTCAGAATTTCCTAAAAGTAGCTGGAAGCTTCAAGAAACTAGAGATATGCTTACATTTTTCTAGAGCCAGATGGCTAAGTAAATGCTAGCTCAGAGATGCACGAATATTACCTGAAGTTTCCTATCATAAAACTGTGAGCAGGTAACATATTAGTCAGTGATACGCTGGCATTAAGCGAGCAGGTATAGAGTGAGGCAAAAGCTAGCTGAGATATGCGAGAATATTGCTTGAACTTTCTTGGCATAGAATTGCAAGCAAGTATCCATCAGTGATACGCTAGCATCAGGCGAGCATGTATGAAGTGAAGTAAAAGCTAGCTGAGATATGCGAGAATATTGCTTGAACTGTCCTAGCATAGAATTGCGAGCAAGTATCCGCCAGTAATACGCTAGCATAAGGCGAGCAAGTTAAAGTGAAGTAAAAGCTAGCTGAGAGTCGCTGGAAAACAGCTCGAAAATTGCTAGAATTGAATTTGCTAGCGAAAAACTGCAAGAAAATCGCTTACTTTTAGCGAGATAATTATTGCTGGCCACAAAAGGCGAGTAAATTGCTAGCAACTTATCAAAACGCGAATAAAACGCTAGCTTTTTGCTAGCATGTGGTCAACTGGGTTAAAACAACATTTGTACAGCTTGAACGAGAAATTAATGAATAATGACCTATTGAGCAACCTGTACACAGCACACACTTTTCAATTATTGATTTCCCCCACCTGCAATTCATACACGAAAAAAAAACGTCAAGCACCATCAACCATATTATAATCTCACCACTAAAAAGTTTAAAACGATATACTAGGAACAAGTTCAACAAACCAACAGCAACAATCATTTTCCAAAAAAAAATTTCAAAGGATAGGGTTTCGAAGCAAAAAAAAAGAACTAGAACAAAAAAAAGCAGAAAAAAAGATTCAACGACAACAAAACACCCTCGCACAGCACACTTATCCAAAATCATCGTATGCTTGAGTAAACCCACACATTGCCCTCTCTTTACCACCCTCTTCTTATACCATAGCATATTATGTAGTACAAAAGTCAAACGTAAGCCTTTTCCAATGAGTAACCAGCTAACCACACTGGAGACCTCTTGTAGACCACGAGAGCAACATCTCAACCATCTGTCACACATTTGCTTCTGTTTCATACGCACAATGTACCTAAAAAGTAGGTACATTGGGTACATCGCGGTATAGTAAAGCACAGCACCGGAAATACATCTCCTTATTTGAGGTAGGCCTACCAAAGATGCAATAACACGCGCACGTAAAAAAAATAAAAACAGAGTCATTACAACGCGCAAAACCTTTATTTTTAGCGTTCGGAACTGGTTTTCAACTTATTGTTCTCGTATCGTACACGTTATACCGTTACCGGACACCTGACGATCATTTTACGACATAATCCGAATCCGATCGCGGTGCGAATCTATCACGTAGGTCAACTACACTTTTGGTTATTTCCGGTTGTTCCGTTTCTACGAGTGTACGAGTGTAAGTAGGTATCACTGTATACTCGAGTCATTATTCGACTTTTTTTTTTCGTTTCACGCACATTCGTCAAAAAAATTTACGATTAGCGAGAGTTCGTAGCATCTCTCTTTCTCAGCAGCAAGTTCTCACTAAAAAAAAAAAAGGAACAACTTGATCGATGTCGAATAGGTTTCGTAGGTATCATGCCGCGAATGCGATTCCGATTCCGCGTTAATTCGTGTTCATAATGCTTGTTTCCAGTAGCTTTGCATATAGTGTGTCTCGAAAAAAAGTTTCCCAATTATATGATATTTTTTGTATGAAGATTAATGATTTCACCAAAGTTGAATTTCGTCCTACAAAAAAAAAGATCATAAAATTGAGAAAATTTTAGCCCATAAACATAGTGGTCCCAAAAATTTTGCTATATGATTTTTTAAAACGAGTTGTCAAATTAAAAACCCCTGCTCACTCACTAGCATTATTTTTTTTCAAAAAAAATCATGAATTTTCTCAAGGCTTTTTCATTTTCAAATGTCTTCTCCTTCCCCTTCATAGCTCTCCTTCTCAGAGGGAAGAATTGCGGCGAAAATTCAAAACTACAAGTAGACATGATTTGCATTCAAAGGCCGCTTCATACAACAACGCTTCAATTTCAATTTCAATTTGTTTAGGTATCAAATTATCATTAAACAAAATTTCAAAATCGAGAGAAGAGGTCAATTCAAAAGATAATTTTCAAAAACTTGATATTTTTTCTTCTGAGGGTGAAAAAAATTCGCATCCAACGAACTTTAATCTAAAAATCATGTCTTCTAAAAGAAATTCTGTGAAAGTGGTTTCAGGCCCCTGAAATCATTTTTAAGAAAAATCGCTGGTTGATGAGAATTTAAAATGAGTGAATGAAGCGATAAAATTTTAAGCCGAAAATTAAACATTTTTCTCCTGTAAAATTTCATTTACTACCCCTACTTTTAAAAAAAAAATATAATAGGATAGATAACCAATTTGAAATCGTAAGACTATTTTTCAGGATAATATTCAATGTTTTTTCAAGATATGATATTCCATGATCGAAAGGGAACTTACGTATCAACTCATTTTAGATTTGGAACCCCAGGAAAAGGTTTTGGAACGAATTGAATCGAAATAAATCCAGGGTTTTGAAACAAGAGGTACCTAGTCCAATGGTATCAGAATTGAGAAAATTATTCCAATAAGAGCAGATATGTGAAGGATTGAATCAGAAATTAAATCCAGTTGGATTAATTAATCAAATTCGATTATCTACATCCTAAAACTGACGACTCTGATCAGATTCAATTAGATTGAGTTCTAATTTCAATCACTAACTGGATCTAAATTTAATTTAATGTGACAATTTTTTTTTCAATCTGGAACACTGCTGATTAATTCGGATCCAAAACTATTTTTGTAGGATGTTTTTTTTTATAGAATCCTTAATTTTGAAAACCGATTTGAGTATTCCTCGCTCGAATTTTCTTGAATTTTCAAATTTATTTACCCAACTACTCGTCATGTCAAAGAAAACAACAACTATTCACTTAAATTTTCTCAAAAAAAAAAAGTTGTGAACAAAATAATTTTCATTTCCAAAGCGAGGAACCCCTCCCCCTCATAAATTAAAGGAGAAAGTAATTCAAAACCCATTTTCTCCCAAAATATGGAAAATCTCCCTCCCCCACCCCCCACCAATAAATCTGGAAAGAAGAGAAGATCATTGTTTTTATTGTTCTTGTTTCATTTTTTCTGATTCATTTCAATAAATTTTCAAATGGAAACCGATGCATTTTAAGGGTTTCAAATCTATGCCCCTCCACTGCCCCCCCCCCCCCACAAGACAGAAGAGACCGGATCAGATTGTTGTCACATATTTTCCACAATTCACTCCAAGTTAAAAACATAGAGTGCCTAGTTCTTCGTTTATATGACTTTTTTTGAAGAAACTTTTCACACCTTGAGCACAAATTACCCTTTACGACCCTCCTCCTCTTTAAAAAAAAATATTTTTTCTTCACTTGACGAAATAAAAAGAAAAAAGATACAAATTTTGAAATTGAAACGGATAACACCACATTCAGAAGAGAAAAGTTCAGTATTTCGAAATATTTCGCAAGAAATGTCCAAAAAACCTGGAATTTTATTTTTAAAATGTTCAAAAATTACAAACTTTTCTCCAAATTCCTCGAAAAATGGAACAAAAAGTCGGTGGATTTTGACCAAATTCAGCAGAGACCTTTATTTTGAGTTGAAAGTTATTCAGAAAAAATGTTAACTCCAGAGGTGCTCCTGGAAAAGAGATACAAGCCCTCCACGAGAGAAGTATTTTCAAAAAACTCATAATTTTTTCGCTCTAGGCTCTACCCAGCCTGCCTCGGGAAGAATGACCCAGTCCCAAAAAACAGTATTTGAGATTTTACGTCGATCTAGGAAATTTCCACCAAAATCCTGAACCACTTTTTAGGGTTCTGCTGCGCGGTTGAATATTTTCAAATTGTTTACTTTTCCGGGTGAATTCGTATTTTGAAAATTTTTTCTTTCTTCTCAAATGTTTTGCATTAATTGAGCCAAAACATGGAAAGATATCATTTTTGAAACTGGAAAAATATTTTTCAGAATGCAGTGGCGCCAATTATTTTGTCATTATTGCCAATTTCAAAGAACCGAACAAATTTTGATAATTTTTTAGCTATTTTTATCAAGTTTTTGGAATTGCCAATAATGACTAAAAAATTGACACTATTACATTCCAAAAAAAAATTTCCGCAGTTTCAGAAATGATATCATTCCATCCTTAGACTTCATTAATGTGGAATATTTGAGAATAAAAAATTTTCAAAGCACGAATTTACCCATGTCTTTTTCGAGACTTCATATCTCCTCCCCCCCCCCCCTCCAGGGACACCTTAGATACTAAAATTTTTTGTGCGCAACTTTCAACTCAAAATGAAAGTCTGTGCTGACTTTGGTCCAAATCCACAGACTTTTTTTTTAGGGCGAACTATCCCAATATTATGCAATTGATAAAAACCGCAATTAATGGTTCATCTCATAAGGAATTCCGCGAAAAGTTAGCATAATTCAGTCACATGCCGTCAAAAAGACATACAAAGCAAAAACGTCTGAACCCTCAACACTTTTTTTCCAATTTTAGAACAATAGGAGGCGGGAGTACTGATTTTTTGGAGAAATTTCATCAATTTTTTATGGGTTTTTGAAAATAATTTTTTTTTTGGAATAATTCAATTTTGAGCTCATTTTACGACTTCCAAAAGATTTTTATGCCTCTTGCTATTATTTGATAAATAAGATCTTTCGATATCAAATTTCTTTGAAAAAATATTTGTTTACCCCTCCTTCTCCCCCCTTCCTCACAATACACGTAAAATTTTTGTACTTCATCATCATCGGTGAAAATATCTTTCAGACTATACATATTCGTTAAGTATACGAGGAGCTATTCGAAAGTTATCAAACCTCTTTTAACGACTTTTGAGGCACACTGTATCTCTATCTATACATAATTGGACTCATCAACACAGCAGTTCGACTTGTTTCTAGTCTTCTCCGAGAAGACGTAAACACAGCAGTCACATTCGCATGCAGTCGTATAGTCGCAGCCACAGTCACAAAAACACCACTAATACATAAGTAGAGGTATACGAGTACATCTCCATCGATATTTGTTATTCTGTCATTTACTCGTACGTAAAGAATTCGGCGAAATATTCGAAATATTGGAACTTCGGTTATTCGCATCGTGTGTGTATTTTTCATTTCGACGTCTATACGCACATATTGCGAGTGCGACGCGATTGACCCAGTATAGGAGGACGCGATTCGAGATTGTATATATTTCGAAAGACTTTTCAAATATTCTCTTGAGAATAAGGGCGAGTGCGAGGCGTGCTGCGGAGCCCAGCCTATAGCCATCAGGTCTGCGGGAGAGGGGGAGGGGAGAATATACGATATAGCATAATGCCTCATCTCGCCTATATATATTTTTTTCTAAAAAATATGGCCCGAACCATAAATGAATTTAACGCTTACAGACGATAAATCGTTTATAGAACATGTTCCATAAAGTTTCCACTCTTATAATAGCTTTTATTCGGCATCTTTCCGCGAATATACGATATATTGAGTCAGTGGCGTCGAAAGTATATGCAAAAGGAAAAAAAAATCGAACAAAATGAAAAAAAAGCACGATGGCATCGAATCGTGTGCTAGCTGCCTCCGAAATCCGCGTGTATAGCCATATTACGATTTCAAAATGAATCTGAGAAACAAACGAGTTTTTCCCAATGACAAAATATTCAATCCGATCGTCGTATATTACGACACATGTCGAGATTACTCATAAATTCGTACATTATGCCTCCTCTCTCTCTCACCGATCATATGGTACACAATACCAGTTTAATCCTTGGATGAATTAAATACTCGTACGTACACGATTGATTGAGTAACACTGCCCTCCTTCATCACTTTGGCACCCAGACACAGGTACATGGACCCCGTAAACACTCCATTGATAACTGTTATTAATGAACTTGTCGATCAATGCCAAGTATTGTGTCATCTCCATATCGTCGAAGAAGCTTTTCTTTCTTCTCACATAATCTTCGATAAAAACTGAAGTACTCAGTCACGATATTTTGCTTCTCTTATTACACATATAAAAGCAGTAAGTCGATTCCATCCAATCGTAGGTAATAGGTACCTTCTCGTAGCTCATAGAAAGTGAAATATGACGTTAGCCGGCTCTTATTTAATATGCATAATAAACGGTGGCTAAACGACATAGTATACGAGTTGTATTGTACTGTATAATGTCTCATCATCAGCACTGCACACTTAATAATAGACATACAGCGAGTACCTGTTATGTACATTACATACACTTATGTACAGGTAGGGTACGTACAACTACGTGTGTATTAAACAACAGGTCTGCGTACTGCATGGTGTATTGACGATACGATGGTTAACAAACCGATGCACCTGGTGAAAGTTACCTTCGCAAGGTCTTTGCCGATAAGATGGACGGCGAAAGAAGGGTCTCTCTCATCGCAATAATGTAATGTAATTCGCGGGCACACTCGCTCACTTACTTACAATTATTATTCATATCGATATGATTTTGCGATACGGATCGCCGCGTACCGCACGTCACTACACCCTGGGTTTTCAAGGTATCTGGAGTGAAGTCTACCTACGAGTACACTCCATATTCAACAGTTTGTAGATATTGCCCGAGAACGCCGTTCAGCTAATTACGAGCATTAACTGCTCTCTTATACCTGCTGACGTGAGTCGTGCGAAATTGACCATTTTATTATGTCACACCTCGATAAACGCCACCGAGCACGTGCTTTCGTACGTGTTTACGAGTCTTTCGTTCGCTGTAGTTACTGTTACTGTTGCGGTTATATGGGAAAAGTACCTGCTGCATTTACCTGTACCTACCACGCCTTGCACATAATTATGTTGCATATTCTCTTCGTAATACTGCTGAGGCTGGAAAAAGAATCAGTAATGATCCGTGATTTTTCAATTTTACTTTTCTTTCAATTCATCGATGGACTAATGAATGAATTTTATTCTTGGGAAATTTGTTTTTACACTGACCAGTCGAATTGGGATATCGTTCGATATCTATTCAAAATTAACTTTGCAAATGAGTCATAAGCGTCCCCCAGTATGAATTGAAAACCTCACCGGTCATTTCCGACAGAAATTCAGAATAATCAAATTTCTTTGTTGAAAAATTAGGAATTTTCATTAAACATTTCAAATCAATTGAAAGGGATCCTCGAATACCAACCTTTTTGGTATCCCAACCAGCACCAGCAATACGAACATATTTGAACCCAGAGACGTGACAAAGTGAATATGTCGTGGGAGGGGGAGGAGGAGGTAGGTTGGACTGGAATTTTCCCAACCTTGACCGCCAGATTTTCCCAAATGTCTACCTCAGATCCCTTCCCTCCCTACATAGATAATTCCATAGCCAGATGTGGTTCGAAAAAAAATGTTGAGAACGATTTAAAATTTTTAAACATGATTTTTGTGCACAAAACATTTGAATTTTTTTATTGATACAAAGTTTTTCAAGTTAATTTTTCTATTCTCTACTAATTTCAGTCAAAGAAAAGAAGAGAAAAATTACCTAGCCTGGGTGAAACGAGTTCGAAAGCTGTGAAAAAATGATGATTCGAAACGCGAAACGACATCATTTTTAATGCAAGAAGTCGATATTCATAGCTTCAACAGTTTTAGTTTTCAGGAAATTATAACATTTTCAAAAATGGGAAATAAGCCCCGAGCGAGATGAGGGCAAAAGTTCTCAAAAATTCAAAATTCTTCATTTTTTTAGAACTTAATTTCATGTTTTCAAAAAGAACCAATTATGGCAAAAATTGGAAAACGTAGGACTTTTCAAAACTGTTTTTGCAAATCGATGGATTTTAGTAATTTTTTGATTTTGCAACTTACACAAATTTTTCCCAATTTTTTCCAACTCACCCAATTTATCCCAAAAATTATCAACTTTCCACCAACATTTTTCTGTAAGTAGGGTGAGATCCCCTTCCCCCACCGCTTGACAAGCCTCTGTCTGAACCAGAAAAAGAAAAATCGAAAGAGCATCCAAAACAAGATGTCCAACAAACAGTACATCTCTCAGAAGCAAAACCAAAGCAAGACTTTTAGCATGAAATTTTTTCAAACGTTTCAAATTCATGGAGGGGCTGGGTGATAAAATTTATCCAAGTCACAATTTTTTTTATTTGGCTAAAAACTAGAAAAGTGTAGAAAAAATTAAAATTTTGGGAAAAGAAGAAAATCAATGATAAATTTTCAAGTAATTGAAATTTTTTTTTTTTTAAAACAGGACTGATACCATTTGGGAGGGGGGGCAATTCTCTTGACAGTTTGACAAGGGCATGAGGGTAAACGGAAAGTTGAGGAGGATTGAAGAAGGAGGACAAGGGAGGACAAAATCCAGACAACAACTTTTTCAAGTCAAAATTTCTTCACCAAACCAAAAAAAAATTAGAATCCTAAAACAGAAAGACATAAAGAAAAATTTAGAAGTTTGACGCAAGAAACGGAACACAGCAGGGCCCTTTTGTAATTCTGTTAAAAAGCAGGGCTTTTGGCAAGATATTTTTTCAAATGATTCAATTTTTGAGGGAAGGGAGTTGTCAACATTTCTCCAAGTTGACATTTCTTTGAGGTCAAAGTTCTTAAACTTTTTTCAAAGAAAACTACAGTATTAAAAAATCAGATGTAAAAAAATTCAAAATTTTTAAAAAAGAAGAGAAAGTATGGAAAATTTCAAAGTTTTATGCCCCAGGAATGGAAAACAGCAGCACTTTCATTTTTTGAATCAGAAATCCGTACACTTTCAAAATGAAAAAAAAAAAAAAAAAAATAGTGATGAAAAATAAAATGTTGCGAGAAGAGAATAATCGGAAAATTTCAAAGATTGATAGAGATAATGGAAAAAGGGAGAATTTTGCTTAAAACTCCTCATAAAAGGACGTCACCAACAACAAATTTCAGGGGCTACATTTCTTTTTTCGATTTCCAAACGATTTTCAAAAATTTAAATCAGAACTATTTTCCACAAAAAAAATCAAATTTCGATTACTCACCTAAAGCTCAACTGAAATACAGCCCAATCCGTTTTCCAGATCGACAAGAACAGATGAGAGATTTTCAGTGGATTTTTGGACCTCAAAATAATAAAGCCAAATAAAATACAGCACTATCAAGCAGATAGCGGGAGGGGGGGGGGGGGAGGTTACACTATTTCAAAATTGAAAAGTTTTTTGATTTAAAAAAACAATTTTGAAAAAAAAGGAAAAAATCAATAAAAAATTTTGAAAATCGAAAAATGGTAAAAAAAACATATCTGATTAATAACGAATTTGCGTCAAAAGAAAGTATAGATTTTGAAAATTTGTGTCAAAATTGATCAAAAAGGGCCAGTTAGCCTTGTTTCATAGAATTAAAGCTCAACGCTGAAATACGGCCCAACCCGTTTTTCAGATCGACAGAACAGATGAGAGAATGAATGAATAAATCTTTATTTAAGGACGCCTTAGAATCTAGGCCTTTTAGCGTCCACAGTTTGTTCACAAAATTTTTTTTCTTCAGTGGATGTTTGGCTAAATAAAATACAGCACTATCAAACAGATAGTGGGGGGGGGGGGAGATTACACTATTTCAAAATTGAAAACTTTTTGGGTTAAAAAAAATAATTTCAAAAAAAAGGGAAAAAATGTATAAAAAATGTTAAAACTCGAAAAATGGTAAAAAAACACATGATTTTTTTGAAATGACAAAAAAAACATATGTAATTAATTACGAATTTGAGCCCGAAGAAAGTATAAATTTTGAACATTTGTGTCAAAATTGATCTAAAGGGGCAAATTGGCCTCGTTTCACAGAATTTTTTCAAACCCAGAAAATCCAAAAATGCATTTAGAGGCTCCAGAACAACTCAAAACCACCCCAAATCTATTCATTAGGTCAAAAATGGACTATGAATCACACTTCGACTTTCTTCAATGGATTACATATTACTTGAATTTTGATTTGTTTGAAAAGAAAAATTGTCAAATTTGAGTCCTCAAATATTCTCCAAAATTCAAAAAATTCAGCAGCACCAAAAAATGTTTACTTGAACAAAATTAAAAACCTACTTGAAAGTTAAAATCATCCAGAAATATAACCATTGATACATATTTTTGAAAATATCAAATCAATTGCAAAATTCTCGAAGGTAATAGAAACCAAATTTGGGCACGTTTTGCAAATTTTTTTGAGTTTGACACTTAAACATTCAACCTCGTTATTTTCAGAAAAAAATTACAGAGAAATTTCCATATGCCACATAATTTTTCAATCAATTGAGAATACCTCGATGTCTCTTAACTTTTCAATTTTTCATTCTTTGCAGACTATCTCTGTTCCTCCTTCCCCAAAATGAAAATCAATCAAAACTTTTCTGTGTGAAAACAAAATGCTGTGATAGAATTATGTGCTTACAACAATTAATTTCACTCAATTTAATCAAGAATGAATTCTCGAATTTCGACAATCACAGATTTTTTATTCGATTTCTAGATTTTTTTTTTTTTTGCTTTTCGACCTGATTTTTCAACATTCCCGACCTGAGTCACCCTGAAATACATTAACATTCTAGACTGAAACTTCAAAGCTCCTTCTGTCAAGATGTTTCAAGCTTTTTAAATTACTTTTTACAATTTCTGTTTCATTCCAAATTGAATAAATGTTCATTACCTACAATCTTTTAACGAGATTTTCTTTCTAATTTTTTCCAGCCCTGCAGAAGAACCCTGTGGTTACTCGCTGTATTCTGCGCTTACTCGCTAACCGCCGCAGACGAGACCACGACACCGGAATGGTCAAACATCACGACACTGCCCACACCACACGGATTCGTCTTCAACTCAACCGATGGGTCATCGAACTCCACCACCCCTCCTTCGTTCGAGCATGCTGATAACGAAACAGACGCTTCGAATTTCATCGTCACCGATTACGCGAATAGCGTAGATTCCAATTCCACATACTTGGAACATTTCACCAAGTTCAACTGGACCGTGTTAGACGGTTTCGATTACACGTTCGGAGGCACCGATGACGAAGGAGTGAAACATTCCGCCGGCGAAAATAATAATACAACTGGTGGCATCGCCGCCGCCGCCGCCTTCTTCAATAACACCAACGATGACAACAACAGTAACAATAATAAATCGCGCACCGGTTACGAACGTAACCTGATGGTCGTGCTGCCGGTCATGCAAGGTAATTCGGATTTGACTAATTCTAATTTACAAGTATTGTACACGAAACCTCCGGTAACCGCGATTATTGGAGGAGAACAGAGTAACGAGAGTAAGAGAGGCGAGCCACAGGCGCAAGCACGAACTACAATTAGACTGATAGAAAATCAAGTAATGGATTACGCCAGTACGACTACGCAAGATCCAGTACCAGTAGTTGTCAATAAACTCGAACGTATCGATCACGAGTTCGATCTTCCGCCTCCACCCTCGATAAAAAGGCAAGATTTCAAACGACATCCCTACACCGATTTCTTATTCGGTAAACCTTCCGGGTCGAAGCCAAAATCCCCCCTTGATTACGGGTACCCTGATACGTTGAAGTTCATCGAAGACTTCAACGAGGTGCCCAAGAACCACCGACCTGATTGGAATCTACCAGAAGTGGCTCCAACATCGATGACTACAAAGAAATCCGCATCTTTCGGGGTCACGAAACGAGACCCCTTCCAGATGTTCGAATCAGTCAAGCCTTTGGAAATCAATAAATTACTATCCTTCAAACCGATCCCAGTCACCGATAGTATCGTCGAAGAAACAACCCATCAGAAAAAGAAACACCAACACCAGTTTCTAGACCTTTCGACAGAGCTGCCAGTCAGACAGATCTCCAAAAGACCATCGAAAAGACCTGGTAAAAAACCGCAGAAAAACAAGACCACCGTGTTGACTAAATTCCAACCACAATTCTTCCCAGAGGTCACCACCAAAGCTACTATTTTCTCACCATCCATCGAAGACATTTACGCCTCCAGCAAGTACTCCAATTCGCTGCAACAAACCACTCCTGGGTTTCTGCCCACACCTTATAGAGAACCTTCGGTAATCGAGAGGACTGTCGAGACCACCACACCCAGAGGTATGACGACTGAATCGCTTCCAACTTCTTCCACCGTATCAGAAATCACCAGAGAAGAGATCAGCAGCACGTACTCTAGTACCACTCCTAGCACGACTGTCGTAGTCACCAGTACCACTTCGACCACTGTAACTGAACCTGCAACCATCTCAACAGCCACTACAACTACCACAACAACCACTCAGACACCTATTCCAACCACTCAATCGACCTCTGCATCAACCATCAACACCACTTTACCCATCAGTACAACAGAATGTTCCACTGATCACAAAAAACACCAAATTAAACCTTCGGATTTGATCAATCTGAAGAAAATCCTCGACGAAGAGTTCGGATCATGGCCTAAACGCACCACTGAACCCACCACAGTCAAAACTCCTGCACCTAGTGGAGATGTACTGACGAGTGAAATGAGAACCATGTTGATTGCTCTGGGATTACTTAAACCAGATGGTCAAATCAGAGACCAACTTCCAGTTTTCACCACAACAACCACCACCAATAATTACCTCGAGGAGATGTTGATGAAACGTGATCCAGTCACTCCGACCATCGATCCGCATTCCTACGCCAATTTCAAGAAAATCCCCATCGATTTCGGCCGGCCAAGTGAAAGATTACCGGTGAGTGATGACATGAAAGATCTGCTGGCTTCTTTTGGCCTTCTGCCTAGGAGATCCCTGCATACATCGTTGCTTCACAGAATGACACGTCAGCAAAAAATGTTGGGCAATGGCAAACCAATAAATTTCACAACTGTTGATCTGAGCAGTTCCCCCAACAACTTGGAAACCAATTCCACCACCATTGAGGATGCTGAACCCACCTCGATCGATGATCCTAAACCCACCTCGATCGATGATCCAAATCCCACCTCAATCGAGGAAACCAACCCGACAACTTTCGAAGAAACCAATCTCACCTTCAACGATACCGAGCCTCTTTTCGAGAGCTTAGACTCCCTCACAGCTCTACCTTTCAATTACGTACCTCACGAAAAAGGCCACGTTTTCCACCCCACAATCCACTTGGAAACCCTTGGCGACGAATCGAAATTACGTAAAATCCACCACGTAATCGAAACCATTAAGAAACTATCGCATCAAGACAACATATCGGTCGAAGAAATCGAAACCCACTTAGAAACCATTACCTCTTTGGTGAGCGACGAAGCCGCCATCAAAGACCCATTCTTATCCGAACTGCGCAACATCGTTGCCAAAACCAAATCAAAACTCAAACACTACAAAGATAAAACCATCGATCTCAAAACAAATTCCGACTTGAACTTCAACTCTGACGAGTCATCCATTGTCAGCACATACTCAACTCGGACCAATCTAACCGATCTTACGCAGGCGATCGATGCACCCAATCCTTTATCCACCGAAGAATTGCAAAACCTTCTGGAAGCTCATAAAAACGAAGTCAAACGTCAACAGCCCACCAACAACACCAGTGGCAGTGCCCCAATCCCAGACTTGGCAGCGTCTTTTGGCGGAGGAGAGACGGCGAGCGATGCACCTACTCCAGAAGATCTCCCAACAGGCAAACCGAACGGTTTGTATTTCTTTGTCGATTGGAATACCTTCCTGAATGTAGGAGAAGCTGAAAAAAATCCGGTTAGGGTTAGGTTCTCTCCTAGGGCTGGAAATCCGCGAAATTTCATTCCAATCACATTGCCATAACAAATCGAGCTTCAGCCAGCCGGTATTTAATTAATTAGTTCGGACATATGCTAGTCTTTTAGGTCAGTTCATAAAAGAGGATTCAATCGCATAACTAATCCTCGCCTTGTATAAATATTGTATTTTTATTTGTGTTGAACGATTGAGAAAAATCAAAAACATGATTTTTTTGAGTCGAGTATCGAAACGTCACACTGGCAGATAGTGTTGTGTTCCTCAAAGATGAAAGTTTTCACATCAGGAAGCCAGAAATGTGACGAAACAGAAACAATGTGTGCATAAAAGATCATTTCCCCCATTTTATCGATACTCGTCTCGAAATTTCAATTATTATATTTTTATATTCGTGTATGTACTATTTTAAATGCTCGTGTAGAAAGTCGATCCATGGTATCGATATTAGATGTTTTTTTTTTTATTTTATTATTCTTTTGTTCGATTATTCGTTAAGAATAAGTTATTTATTGATGAAAGATGCTCAGTGTTGAATTTATTATTAGAATTAATTAAACATTCGTATAGTGCCAACCTAGCTACGATTACGAGTTCATTGTTTACGGTTAATGAATCGTTTCTTTTTTTTATAATTCATTTTTCGTTTTTAAATTCGTAGATAACTGTAGTAATTTATTCGTTTATTTTCTACGTTTTTTTTTTTCAAGCATTGGCCAAAGCAATACGTTTCATCAATCGCATTTACTTATTCGGTAATTGTACATTTTTGCGCATTTTCTTCATTTCATCTCCTCGTTCAGTGGACGAGTAATTAGCCCATTTCTGTAGTTGACCCGAACTGAATTTCAAACACAGCAACGCCACCAAAATATACAGAGCACTAAATATGAAGAAGCAACTGCTCCACAGTAAACGACTCTAAAATTGAAAAAAATTCACCAATCAGTAAATTCAATTTTCCTCCCTTTAAGTTGACCTTTTGCGATCTGAAATACCCACTTTAGATGTGACAATCAACCCAACAGTAATTGGAGTCAGAACGTTGGCCAAAGTATACCCTGAGGTGGCGATTGCATGCATAAAAGCAGCATATCTGGGGGCCAAATCCAACAACAGGACTCTGAATAAAATAAACAATTCGAATATAAAATCAAATTTCAGACCATCAATTGACAAACAATTTTTACTACTCACTGAATTTCCAGCACCACAAAAGTGATGAAAAATGAGAACAGGGATACACAAACGATGCAAATAGTAAAATTTGACCACAAACCAGCTACCAGGTATGCTCCGGCACTCATGAGTAAACCAAGACAAGCGTATGATTTATGAGCCTAGAGGACGAGAAAAAAATCAAATAAAAAGTCACGATCTACTGAAATATTATTGGATCTAATCAGATCAGATCAAATCTCGATCCCTAAATCCAATTTCATCAGGTTAGATCAATGTTTTAATCGGATTAGATCTGATCAGACTTTATCAGATTCAATGAAAAAGACCTGGCTGAATGCGGTCAAATCTGATCAGACTTGGTTGATTTTACTAGATTAGATCAGCTCAGGGTGTCCACTCATTTCTGGAAATATTTTCCCTGACTTTTCCCAGTTTTCCAGACCGATTCCTCCAATTTTCCAGATTCTTAATAAACGAATTATGCATGCAATCAGGTTGGGGGGGGGGTGTCAAATTTTCCGAACGTCATGAGCTCCAAATATCGTTAATAGATCTACAGTTGTGCCCTTTTTTTTCAAGCATGACTGTGTGCTCAATAGGGTGGCCCTTATTTAAACTTGATGGACAATTTTTTTGGGGGGTTTAGTGGGAAAAATCAAGATTTCAACATGCTGAGCTCAATTTGATTGTATCAACATTTTTAAAAAGAGAGGCGTTCTGTTAAAAGAACAAGAGTTGTATTAATAATTTGCAGATGGAAAGACAGAAAGACATGTCTTTCCATCTTTCCATCTGTCCATCTTTTTGTCTTTTTGTCTTTTCGTCATTTCATCTTTTCATCTTTTCGTCTTTTCGTCTTTTTGTCATTTTGATGTTAAATGGCCCGAGGGGAGTAAAGGCAAAACCTCTGGAAAATTTACAATTCCAAAAATAGGACGACTTCATAAAGAAATATCTTGTTTTAATGTCAACATTACTCAATTAACTTAATCAATAGTTTTTTGAAATTCCAGGGCTCCTAAATTTTTTTCTCAAAAAAAGTGACTTCAGTAACCTAAAACGCTCAAAAAAGTATTAAGTAACCAAAAAAGTGACAAAACATAGGCAATACATTTTTAATCCAAAAAAAAAAAATTATCAAAAAAACCAGAACTTTTCGTTTTTTAATTAAGATCTAAACATGAAACTCGATAGAAACTTGTTTAGTTCCAGCAAAAGGCAGGACATTTTGGCAATTCCTTTTTACAATGTTTGCCGAAAAAGTTGAACTACAAAATATTTGGCAACTTTTTGATTGAAAAAAAAAACAATTTTCTTCTGTATAATTTTAGACCAAAAATTGAGAATTTTTGCGAAAAATGGCGATATTCATTTGTGCCTAGATGCGGATGAATTGAATAAATTTTTAATGAACGTTCTAACCGAACCAAACACGATTTCAAGTTTGCTATATGACAATGCTGGTGATAGGCTATTTTGTACCCTAGATTTCACAGCAAGTTTCTGGCAACTTGTGCTCGATCCTGAATTGTGCAAGTTTATAGCATTTCAGGTAGAAGGCCAAATTTATGAATTCACAAGATTACCATATGGTTTGAAAGTTTCATCAGGACTATTTGTCCATATGATTAATCAGGTAATAGATAACGAAGATGGTGTTACGAAATACGTCGACGATATCAAAATTTCTGGCACTAATTTCGAAGAAACAATGGAAAGGTTAGAAAAAGTTTTCCACTTGATTCGTGAGCATGGACTTGCTCAATTTCAGCAAAAGAAAAGTTTTTTTTAGCAATTTCTGGTGAAAAAATGACACATTAGAACTATTATTTCCAAGTTTCCAGACTTGTGGACACCCTGCAGCTTTGATTTGATCAGATTAAATCTGTTCAAACGTGATCTAATCTTATCCACCCCCCCCCCACTCCTTTAAAAGATGTAGGATATATATTTCTGCAGATAACTTACATTGGTCAAAGACAATCTCTTGTTTGATCTAATATTATCAAAAAGGTATCCAGCCAATGGCATCGCGATAACTGAGCATATCTGAGGAATAACCGAAATATATCCAATTCGTTTAATATCTGTATCAGTGGTATCTGGGGAAAAGATTCAAATTTAATCGAACCACTCGAAGTATCGTTAACTCTACCCAAACCTTACCAACCTTTAATATACTGAGGTAAATACATCGTGGTGAATGTGAATCCTACTCCAGTCATGAATTTACACAAGCAACCGATCCAAAAAGGCACACAGGTCAAGATATCCATCCAAGGGTATTCGAGCTCTTCACCATCCCGGGCTTCATTATCAAGCTCCCTTTTGATGTACATCTTTTCAGCTTCAGATATCCATTTATCATCAAAAGGATCATTTTTCACCACCGAGCACCAAGCACAAGTCCAAATGAAGAGAACAATTCCTGCACCATGCTCCAAATAAGATCATTTGGATCAACTGGGTATAAGTTAGAAAGGAGAGAAGGTTCTTCTTACCAGAGACGTAAAACACCATGGGCCATTTCCATTCCTGAAGCATCCATCCAGATACCACAAAAGATGATATGGAACCACCATACACTCCGATCACACTCATCGAGATGAATTTAGCACGTTCGTTAGGTGGGGCCCATCTCGACCATAATTGCAATATACTGGCATACGCGAAAGACTGCAATCACATCATAGTACAATTTGCTAAGTTAACAGCTGAGCTCGAAGTGATCAACAGAAGTATTTTCATACCTCAAAAACACCAGCCAGTGCATTTCCAAACACAAAAAGGTAAAAATTAATGTACAAGCAGGAAGGCAAACAAACGTAACCAAAGCTGTGAATAACATTCCTAACGAATACATCGTGCTGCCTCCGATTTTACTCGCCAGGATTCCTCCAATGGGTCCGAAAAAACGACCATAGGCCAACGAGCTGATTAGTATAGCTTTTTGCATCGAGGTCCAGTGGAATTCTGCTTCCTACAAGAATTATAGGTATTTTCATACGAAAAGAAATCAACTAACGTGATTCATCTATTTTTAAAATGTGGGAAGTCCATTTGATTACATTTTTTATCGTATTTTAAAGATATCTTTCGACGAACAGTTGGGTCCAAAATTGATCATGAACCTTTTTTTTTTCTTTCTTTTGGAAAATTACAAGCAAACATCTACGTCACCGTTAATTTGACACATTTCGAAAATGTGATCTGTCACGAGAAAACCAACTTAGTATCCAAAAAATCGATATTTTTTTATGGTGGATATTGGTAGTACTCAGGGTGCTGAATCTGCCTGCGGTGCTAAAAACGTTCGCGAACGATTCTTTTGACCCTAAATTAAAGGTCAAAAAAATTGAGCAACTACAAAAAAAAATGAAAAAAATTTTTTTTTTTGATTTTCTCGAAATGTATGTCCTGGGGAGTCAACATACAAATTTTTGTGGATATCGGCTCACATTTGTCGGATTTAGGCCGTTTTTTTGAAATTTCAATGAGGTTCACTCTGGAAAAATCAACTCTTTTCACCTTGAACAAATTTGTTGAGAAACGTGATAAATTTAATAATAATAACTTATTCTTCATTAATAATTCATACTCGCGTAGTTTTTGCAACATTTTTGGCAAAAAATTCAAAAAAATCGAAAAAATCGATTTTGGGAAATTTCGATTATTGGACTTGACAACCTTGAATGTGATGATTCTGAAAAAAAAAATATCGGGTTATGTTGGCACTCATGGGGGCCAAAAGTGGTGCAAGTTTCACGGACCTCCAAATTTTAGATCGCCTGATACATAGACTCAAAACTTCAAATGCCCTTCCTGTAAAATTTACGTTTTGGACACTAGGTTGGTTTTCTCGTGACAGATCACAAATAAATCATTAAAATTGATACGAAAGATACTCACTACAAAAATAGTCCCATTTTCAGTTGTAATATTTTTAGAAGACGTCATCGCCACCACAGCCATCCCCAAATTGGCATGTAATCCAAAAAATATCGCATACCCAATAAACACCATCATCACAATGAGATACCTTTTCGGGAACCTCGGCAGAATATTTTCTACACACATTATAATAGGTAAATCATTGACAATTTGAATCAACTCGACACGGACACTGAACTGAAGAAGTTATTAAGGTACCTAGTTAAATGCATCGACAGCTACTTTGCTAAATAAGAACACCGATTACCCACCTCTTCAGTAATGTTACTCGTATTACAGCTTGGTTGATTGTTTAGCGTCGATATAACTACTTTTCATGACATAACAGAAAAATCACGTTTTCAAATAGGTAGTCGTAAAATTAACCAGTTGCAGTTTTCTTTTATTTTCATAGAATTTTTTCAGTTTCAAAAAAAAACTCATTTTCGATCAGATACATCCGTGCAGCTTATCACCAGTACGTGCGTGTTGTTCGGTCAATGCTTCATTATTTATATGTACTAATTGCATAATTTATGACTATTTTTTTTTTCAAATTCTATGTTTAGTTTCTTAGAAATTTATTTGTTTTTGTTACCAATAAAAAATTTTCAAAAGTGAAGAAGTTACTTTCACATTTGTTCGTAGTTCGTATAACTGATATGAGATTCTGCAAGCTAATTAGCAATTAATTTATTGACCTTGAGAATTTCTATGATAATATTCTAAATGAAATTCGACATGTGTGCATTAAAATCACGGGGCCTTGATCGAGAGCCAAAATACACCCACAGCATTATTGCAGTACAAAATTGAAGATCATCCATTTTTATTTATAGACAATATGTACACGAATTGAACTGATTCAACTGAAAGTTCAATGATAGAAAATTCATTATTTATCCCTTGATCTTTAAGAACCCTCCCTTCCTCTTTGTACTTTCCCTACAACAACTTTGATCTGATACATAAGTTCTTTATGGATACGAAATTTTTCTTTAGAAAAATCACTATTTTTCCACTCCCTTTTCACAAAATTTTCAACTCGACTTTTCTTTACACTCTCAACAGTGGTCCTTAAAAATTTAAGGTGTGAATTCTGAACGTTGATGTCTGGGAGTTTTCATTATTTTAGACACTTTGACCCCAAATCAAACTCAAAAGTGACTCAAAATTTTCAAATTTTTCATGATGAGTGTCCATTGTTACGTGGTTTGGCTGCCTATGAACTTTATTCTAGGATCCATTTGTTCGAAAACTTCAGAAGGACGGTACCATGTGATTTGACATCTCCAAATCCATTTCTGAGATCAATCTGTTCAAAATTTCAAGCCCCCTCTCCAAAAAAATCAACGAGGTCAAATTTACTGCAGAAAGCTATTTTTTTACATACCCATCTATGTACCTGACGAAAAATCAAGGAAAAATTTCGGAAATTGAAAACCTGAAGGGAATTTTTTTTTAAAACACAAAATTTGAGTAGAAATGGAATCACAGAATGTTCGAAGATCCAACTTATTATGTTTTTGACTTGAGTGTCTCGTTATCTTACTTTTGGCTCACATTTTTTTTTGCCAAAATTCTACCACAAAAATTTCAACTTTTGACACATCCTTAAAAACTTTGAAATTTTCATGTATCTCCCACTTCTTGAAAATTGAAACATTTGTGTCAAAAAATTCTACGTCTGAAAAAATGTCAATCCCTTTTATAATTCTCAAAAATTTATGATGATTGAATTAATTATTTGAAAAAAGGTTCTTCCGAAACTATTGCTTTTTCTACTTGTAAAAATTTATTCTCTCCTTCCTTTGAAATTTTGACTCACGAAACAGTTTTTCTTCAGTTATAATTAGGGCTCGGCATAATATGGAAATGCATATTTTGCAGGTGAACTCGGATTCTAAAAGTAATGGAAGCATTTTACGTTTCAGGAAAATCCCTGCATTTTGAGCCCTACTTCATTTTACATATTTTACATATTTTGGGAAAAAACGCACTTTTTTACATATTTTGAGCATTTTCACACATTTTTCACACATATCTTCACATATTTTGCCAATTTGAGAAAATTACTCAAAAAACGGTGATTTAACGTTTTTAATCTTGTAAAAAATCGTATTGAAAAAAAAATTAAAAATAAAGAAAATGAAAAAATTGAAAATGTTTTCTCTACGAATTTGAACTTTTGTTGTTTTTTTCATTTTTCTTTGGTGTTTCTGCTCGGAGTAAAATTTGGACAACAATTTTGAACGCGGTTTTCGAACAGCTACGAAATGACACCTATATTAAAGTTACATATTTTTTACATATTTTAACAAAAAACGCATATTTTGGCCATATTTGGGGTAAAAAAGGTCGCATATTTAATGCATATTTCGGCCTTTTTACTCACATATAATGCCGAGCCCTAGTTATAATATAAAGTTGAAAAGAAAAGAAAAAACATCTGAAGAAATTTTGGCTTCCTCCCTTCAAAAATTGTCCTGAATCTCTATTTTTTTATTCAACCATACATATGAAAGTTTTCGTTAATCTCTTTTTTGAAGAGTTTTAGAATTCTTGTACTTATTGTTGATTGAAAATTTGAAAAAAAATGTTTCCCTCCCTCTTCCTCTGCCTCTTAAAAAATGATGAAACATTCGGAAAAATGTCTGTTCTTGTTGTCTTTTAAATCAACCCTTAGAATTCTCCAATTATTATTCTCCTCAGTCGTGTTGGAGCCTCCAGCGACTTTTTGAAAGGTCGTATGGCGTTTTTTTGGAAAATTGACATTTCCAAAAAGTAGCTGGAAGCTTCAAAACCATTTGAAACCACCATCTTCATATCGTATTGAAATTAGTTTGCGAAGTAAATTTCAGCATGCCAACTCCATTTGGTAAAATGTTGCGGGAATTTCAAATTTCAAAAATCTACTGGAGGCTCCAGTAATTTTCAAAAAATCGCTGGAGGCTCCAAAACGACTTGAAATCCCCCTGCAGTTGACTTCGTCGCGTATTGAAATTAGTTTGCAGAGTAAATTTCGGCTATTCAACTCCATTGGATGAAATATTGTGGACATTTCGAGTTCCAAAAATCTGCTGGAGGCTCCAGAACTGCTCAAAACAGTTTTAAACCGTTTCCAATCGATTTGGCATGTCGTAAATAGGGTATATCCCAAATTTCAGCTTTCTTGGTCAATTTGGTAAAATTTTGATTTTTCCCCTCATTTTTGACCTAAATTTGATTTTCAAAAAGTCACCAAAAATCGAAAAACGCACTTTAGCACACTTGAAATTTTGACAGGTGATGAATTTTTCCCTTATCTTTCGATCTACCCTTGTATGGTTTGAAAAATTTTGTGCAAGTCTTATGTTAGAACGCAAAATCTGCGATTTCGGCTGACCTGTCAATCAAAATGACCGCCATTTTGTAAGTAGGGCCACTTTTTTTCAGTACAAGGGCTAGAAATGTTCCTTAGGGCTCTCCCTTTAAGAAAAAAGTTGTCCCGGAGGATCGACCCGGGGTGGGTGCAATAGATCCTTAAGCGGGCTCTCCGACATATTTTCACTCATTCTTTCTCGTGAGCCCAATAATTCCCATGCCTTCTTACTGACCCCTGAAGTGATGTTCTAGAGTGACCAAATTGAGAATTCAAAATTCAGAAGAATTTTTCCATCACTCGATACTTCAACAACTTCGAAAATTTTTTAAAAAGTTTCTAAATGCTCTTAGGTGCTCCATTTAATCTAAACCTGAAAATTTGAGTTCAAAATCTCAAAGTTTTGATGAGAAAATGAATAAGAATCAAGAACATGGAATCAAAAAAAATGTTAAATGCTCAGAAATATCCCAATCTGAACCTTCATTTATTTTTAGGAGGAGAGATCGGAAATTTTTTGGCATTTTCAGATCCTATAAGGCATCTTGAGAGCATAAACACCCCCCCCCCCCCACCCCCAATCACTTTCGCCAAAATTTAGCAATTTTTGAAAAAATTTCCACCTGTTGGACAACAGGCTATGTACGAATAAAAATATGACATTTTTCATTTTTACTCACCTTATGCGATCTCCTCACAGACTCCACTTCCATCATCATTTTCCTGCAACAAAAAAACAAAACAGAAATGAAACACGGATACATAATATTATAACTACCTATATGTAATATCCCATATTAATGTTTCAAATCAAGTACACCCTTGGCCTCGACCCTCCTATACGCGATTTTCCAACAAAACTGCGGAATTAATCAGTGAAAAGCGTTTGAATTTTAATCACGATTCTGAGCCATGCGTCACATCAACCCTTCCCCCTCCCAGGCGTCATCTCTCGACCGATATCCTAATTTTAATTTTTTTTCACGTTATTCACGTACGAAATATGCAGTCCAGAGCAAACCCATACACATAGTAATGTCTCGCTACAAAACGAAAAAAAAATGGCAATTTTTTATTTTTCCAGATGGCTATCAGTTTAGTATAGCGAGATGTCAAAATACAGCTTGCCAGCACGCATGTTTTCTATACCACTGGGAGTAATCGGTTACAAAAAACAAAAAAAATATATAACGAGGACACGCCAAAGAATAACGCCGTCACAAAAACGTTAATGTTACGAATGAAAAAGCGTGAAAAAAAATTAAAAAACGATATTATCGTTACTGGTCGTCCGTCGTACATCATAGGCGGACGTTTTTCGAGTATCTGATGCCCTTCGTGCGAGCGAAAAAAAATCCGATTCGCCATAAATACTGTACGCAGATAAAGAGCAGATTTATCGCAGGACCGATGAGCTAGCGTCCTATTAGACTGATTCGAATTTCGATGGAAAAAAAGAGTCGACAGACGTTCTCGAATATCACGAGCAGGTTACCCTCTAATACATTTTGCTTTTCAAAATATATACACCAATTTATAATATTTCCTAATTCGCGGGTATCACCGCAAGGGGTACATCGAGAATAAAGTATCTACCTAAGTCGACGCGAAGGGTGTTAAAAATATCGCAAAATCCTACCGCAAGTATACGAGTAGATAATTACGCGACAGCGAAGCTGAAAAATTTCCAACTCGTTGAAATTGAAAGGCGATTATCGAAAAATAGCGCGCAATTCGCCCGTTTGCTATATAAACTCTCTATCCACGAAAACACACACCGCAGCATATAAATCCTCGATCTGATCCCCCTTCTCCCTTCCTCCCTTCCCGTTCGTCTTCTTCGTCTCCAAAAATACGTACGTACGTACAAACAACAAACGGAAGGATACATTTTGAAAATTGTGACTAATTTTTCAACGGAAACAACTTTCTTTAACCCTTCGTCCATAAGTGTACACGCGATTCGCATCCCCCCTTCTGTTTCTATTACGTACTCACGTATAAAATACCGAGGGGTTGATGTCAGTTTGTAGAATTACTGATAGTGTCATCATAAATCTATATTAGGCTGTTACGGGTTCACACTATATTACCGAAGAGTGGAAGAACACTGCACAAGTACTCAGATTGAGATACTCTCGTACACGCACAACAGCATCTCTCGCGCATCGCATACCGACCGAAACGCGAAAGGGGGAGCACAAATCTCGGAGACGATACTTCAACAAATTGAATAAAGCATTCGAGCAACGTTTTATTTATTCAAATGTGTCGTTATGACTCAAACCATGTTGGTTCTCGCCCGAGTAATAGTTTATTTCGTATCTAACTTTTACATCCATCCGTTTTAATACTTATCTTAATTTTTCAGTAGACATTTATGGTGCTGCTTTACGCCGTTTGATATCTCTCTTCGTCTCCCGTTCACACCAGAACAAGAGGAGGACGAGGACGAGGACGAGGACGACGCTCGGTCGACGGGGGGGCTCTCCTCGCATATGTGATCTTTTTCAGATTATTCAAGAAGGCTGGCGAGAGGAGCCTTTGACAAAACCAAATCTGGCGTTTTGTTTTTTTTAATCGGGTGCCAGGCTTGAGAATATTACCATTCATTAGGATGACGATAATGGACCTATTAGATATAAGTGCCCAACTCGCGTATAAATCATTCTCTTCATTATTCAAATCCTCATTCAAATATATGAGCAATAGACTTGAGCCAGATTTTCAAAAAATGCTATGGAAAGTTGAACTAAACAATTCAGTTCTTAGGAATTTTCTAACCAAAAATCACCACTTTTTCTCGATCATTCAAAAAACACTTTCAAACATTCTCCTCATTTTGGATTTTTTTGGGGGAGGGAGGGGTGAGGGGAGGGGTTGAATCATTTATAGTCTGTCATTTGTCAATAAAACGAAATTACGAATAGTGCCATCATTCATTTTTTTTCCATCTCAAATATTTACATACTTTTTTTGGAAGTTGTAAATTATTTTTTTCCCACTTATTCCAAATTTTTACAATTTTTCTGTCAGAGATGTCAAAAATGACCAAGTATCTACTTTTTCACAACTTTAGATCATCGATTTTCAAAATTACAAAGTACTTTTTAGACACCCTGACTCTAAAAAAGAGGAGAAGAGGAAGACAACGGCGATACCTCAACGCGTCCACTGTCAGCTTAATTAATCATCTTTTCAGGGCTAATTTTGGTTGATGTTCTATTCCTATTCTTGGTACTTGGAAAAAACAAAAAGAAAATTTTTTGAAAATCCAAATCACAATTAATCCAACAAGAAAATCATTTTTTTTAGTGTAGGGGAAGGAGGTGATTTTATTGCACTTTTTTGGAACTCATTGTCAGAAAGCGACACAAAATAAACACACAGTTTTGACTACTGATTCTCCATTCTGACTCATTCTCATAGACTTTTGAGCATAATTTTCATAGATTTTGACAATATGAATATGTTTTTGGCACGGAAGTTCCTTTAAAATTTATAGATTAATAATCCTACTCAAGCTTGAATTCTTAAAACTTGGAAAAAATTGTTGAATTTTTTAACCTAAAAACTTTGGGCGGAAATCTCATCAATGCAAGACACTGCCCCAAACAAATTTTCAAAAATATTGAAAAATGTCCATAACAACTGAAAAAATAAAAAAATTCGGGAGGGGGAAATGAAATTTGACAAAAAAAAGAAGCTTTTAGGTAATTTTATAAAAATAAGGACTTCTTTGACAAACTTCGAAACAAAAAGAGGACTTTTTAGACAGGCAAGGCAAAAATCCATGCTTTTTGAGCACAAATTTCTTAGCAATTTTGACAACAAAAATTACGGCCACTTGACTATTTGATCAAAAAATACTTTCTGCGAATTTTAGTGAAAAAACGTTATAACTTTTCGTCAACTCGCAAAAAAATGACTTTTTTTGACAATCTTGACAAAAGACGAGAAATTTTCGACAATCTTAGCAAAAACTGAATTTTTTGAGCAATCTTTGCATAAATTTCGACAAAAATTAGCCCTCATTGACAATTTAGCTGAAATGGAAATTTCTCGACAATTTTGACAAAAATGGACACTTTTCAACCATTTTCCAAAAATTGACGCTTATTGACATTTCTTACCCATAAATTAACAATTTTTGACAAAAAAATTTGTCCCTAAAAAAAAAACAGTCTGTTTATAAGCAATTTTGGCAAAAAAAAACAAGATTTTTATTCGATAGTTTTGCAACAAAAGAGGATTTTTCAACAGATGGCGAAAATCTTTTCTTTTTTTTTGAAATAATGTTTGAAGTGGGGAGAGATCACAATAAATTATGGACTTACAGCTTTCGAGTATTAGCGTGCCCCCTCCCCAAAAATAAGTGACAAAAAAAGGCCTAACTGGTTACACTGCTTTTTCAGTCCGGCGTTTGTTTCGCTTTTGGCTAAAAAAATAGTAATAAGTAAATCCTGTCTTTTTCAAAATTGCCAAAAATTGTAGTTTCTTGTAAAAAATTCCAAAAAATCTAATTTTTTTCAAAAAAAAAACTACTTAAAAATCTCGCTTTTCTGCTTAGAATTGTTGGAAATTGCCAAAAATAAAAAAATAGATATCGTTGCTTCTACAAAAGCTGCAAAAAAAGTATCATTTTTTTGTTAAAAAATCAACCAAGTACCGAAAGTTGAGCTAAGTTCCCAAAAAGTTGCAAAATAGTCCCACTTTTTGACAAAAAATTGCAAAAAAGTAAGACAAGTATTAATGTTTTCCAAGAAACCTTAAGTCCTGCTTTTTGCAAAAATGTCAAGAATCCCGTCTAGGTACATCATTAAATTTATTTGGTAAATTTTGGTCAATTCAAATTATCAGTAATTTCTACCAGATTGATCATTTTTGGTGAATCACCGGTCATTTTCAGTAAACTACTTGTAATTTTTAGTAAAATACCCACCAATAATTTTTGGTAGATTACCAGCAATTTTTAGCAAACGAGCAGTAATTCTTGATAATTGAATAAATATTTGGTAAATTTCGGGAAAATTTTGATATTACCGATAATTTCTGGCGATGGAGAATTGACAATAACCTTTGGTACGATGCTGGTACTTTTCAGTAATAGTAATTTTCGGGTAATTATTGATAATTTTCGGAAAATTATTGGCAAATTACTGGTGGTTGATTTTCGTCGAATCACTAATCGTTTTTACAGTAAATCACTACCTGATCATTTTTGGTGAGTTACTGGTTGCTTTTGGTAGATTACTCGTAGGTACTAGTAATTTTCAGTGCATAACCTATAACTCTTGGTAAACTGCAGGTAGTTTCTGGTTTCAGTTGTTGATGATTTTTATGAAACTTTACATACGATATAAACTTTCGATGAATTCTAGACACTGCGCGAGACTTTTGAATTTTATAAAAATGGTAAATTTTTGATAATTCGAATTACACTGCTGGAGTGAACTTTCTGATATCAAATCTGACTCTTGAGAACTTGATAAAAAATCAATGAGTTGTTAAAATTGAATAGATACCTACCGAAGTACATCAAACTTTCAAAAATAGCTTTCTGACATTTTGTCAGGCTTTCAAAAGCTTCGAAATGGGTAAATCTTGTACAGTTCCTATTAATGATATTTTTTTCATTATCTAGTTTCAAGCAAAAAACATATCGATGATTAAAACTTTGCTATTAGGAGAAGAGACATTACCCCCATTCACCGAAGAGTATTTACAACACTATCCATTGTTTACAATCCAGTTCATTCACCTTAATAAACTCTTATCTGGAAAAACCGACACCAAGGTAAGGCACAGGCATCACTTTGCACTCCAAATGCAAAACCACAGCAGCCGGCCAGCTCAGCTATATGTTCACCTCGCCTGGTCGCCACCGTCGACTTCTTCGTCTTCCTTCATCGACCTCGGCAATACGCCTAGGATTTCGAGCCAACCGAGCTGAGCCGGACCAAGCTGCGCCGCGACGCGGCAATATGATTTATATTCAACTCGGCCAAATATAGCGACCGCATTGTATCGAATTAACGCCGTAATTTCGAACAAAAGGCGGAATCTCGTTCGCGGAAGATGCCTATAAATAATACATGATCATTTCCGACGACCACCGCAGCACACCATCGTGTACCCCCGGTTTTGCAACATCGGTACGCGTCCGACTCCGTGCGTTCCGGTTAGTCGTATAATAATCCGCTCGATGATATTCGATATACCCTCTCTTCATCATCAGCACTAACAGCAGCAATGCTTCTACGTACACAATGTTTTCACGTATATTTCTGATGCAGCAGAAATATAGTAGATGTAAAAACAACCACCTCCATATCGCACAATGCCTTTCCGATCCGTTTCAATTTATATCGCGTTTCGTGTAAAAAATTCGAACAAATGGACTTTTTGCAAGGTAGATACCCTGTACCTTTACCTATCCGGCTATTGAAACAGTGTCCGGACACTTTCCATCGTGTCCCCGAGTCCTGCAGGTAAATTGCGCCACGTTGTTTCCGGGCTGCATATTTTCAACCACCGAGCAGGAGCAGGGGCTTGTGCTTTTCACATAGCACGATGACGAGCTCGCTATGCTTCAACGTAGGTGTAAGATTTACGGATACCGATTTCCAAAGCGAACCGCGTCGTGCAAAGGACTATGTTTTTTACCCTTTGAGCCCCCTTCTTCACCGCTCTTCGCGTACATATATTTTGATTTTACGTCTATCCGGCCAATGCGACGGATTTTTTTTAAAAGCATTGTCCTCGCAAAAAAAATATTACATCACGTAAACGGAAAAGCGAATATTTTACGAAGTGGTGTTTTTTTTCGTCCTGAATTATTTGTTGTACATGAAAGGAACACGTTGATGATGAATACAAATTCAGGAAACGTGCTTGTGATGCGTTTCCGGGCTTGATTACATGTTTGACCGTTTCTCGTATCGCGTTATTGTCGAATCGTTATCGTAGGTACTGAATTTTGTATTATTTTTTTCTCTCAGTCGCCGAAGATTCGATATACAAATTTAAATAATATTCGATAGATTGGTCAAGAGCTTTTTAGTTGTCTTTTACAAAGTGGAGATGTTTAGGGTAAGAGGCGAAAAAAAGATTACAAACGAGTTACACTTTTTAATCAAGGAGAAAAACATGAAGGGTTGATATTTCTACCTTGAAGTCATGAAAATAACGGAGATGATTCAAGTCAAAGCAATTTTTCTGAATGTATGTTGTTGTTGTTGTTTTCAAGTTTTTCCTCGGTTTTAGTCCTTTGCAAAATTATTTGAACAAATGAAAATGGATTTCAAAGTCATTTTTGAAGCCTCAAAAATTTGAAATAGTTCAAGGTCGCTGCCCTCAAGAATCTTCAACTCTATACCAAGCTTCAAGTTAATCAGTTGAACACAGCCTGAAGTGGCGTAATAAAACTTTCAAGACATTAAATAATAATTATCCAAGTAACATGAAGAAATTTCAGAAAGGGAAAAAACACGAGGAGAAATCATTGTACTTGTATCAAACATATTTTACAGCCCAAGTCTCATGTTAAAAAACATTTACCTACATCGTCGCATTTTTAAAAATTTGTAAAAAAAAAAAAAAGTTCAAATACTACAAGGTGTCTAACAAAATTTCAAAATCAAAAAGCAAATTTTAGCAAGACTTTTGGCAGGACGTTTTCCAAAAACCATACGACTTTTTTACGCTGAGGAGGAGGGGGGTGGATCAATATTATTTTACATGTTGATTTTTTGCTTTTTTCAATGTCTTTGAACATTCTAAGATTTTTTCGAAGGGAGGAAGGTGTCTAGAATACCTTAAACATTTCAATTTTTCATTGGCGAGGCATTCTGCAATTTTTTTTGTGAGAAGAGGAGACATGAATTCTATGCGTTTCCAGTGTCATGGGATATTTTAATATTTTTTTTTGTAAGGGGGAGGGGAGGAGCGTTTACAATATTTTCACCACCTCAATTGTTCCGTTTTTAAAAGTGTTCAACTTATTTTGAGCGTTTTAAATAAAATTATCATTATAGGTACTTTTTAGCGCAATTGTTCTTGAAAAAAAAAATGCTAATCAAGAGAATTTTTAATTTAGAATATAAAAAGAAGCACTTTGGTCATACTTCTACTTCAGAGTAGGTACATATTTACCAAAATTTCAAATGTAAAAACAGCGACCTTTCTTACAAAATTTTTTTTTGTAGCCCCTCCAAATTATTTTCATGTGAAAAAATCGGATTTTCTGATAAAGTTTACACTTTTTAACAGACTACGTATGAATTGAAGTATTACTCTCATGAAAAAAAAAATCCAAAACTTCATCTTCAGTAGGTAGTTTAATTCAATGAGAGAGAAAAAAAAGCAATCACTCTTATTTAGGCTTGGTAAATACTGATATCAAAATTGAAAAATTCGAAAATTTTTTTTTGTTTTTTTGGTGCTTTAGATCAGTATTATTGAAGTTTTGAACTTTCAAAATTAAATTCAAAATGAGAAGACCCACAAATTCTTTGAAAAGTTTCAAATTTCACTCGCGCGAAGCGAGGGCGAAAACTTTTCAAAATTTACAATTTGAGAGGAGAAAAAAATTATTTTCAACACATAAGAAGTGTTTCTACGCCGAAATTATGTACGTATTTTTGGATGTTTTCAAATGAAGTTTCGCACCTTTTTTCGTTATCTTAATCACAATGCTACAATGTTGCACTTTTTCGTATATTTTTGTCGACTTCTGGTAAAAATTCCGATTTTTCTCGACTTCAGTGATGCATTCTAGCTGGTTCTTTAAAAATAGATAGGTACTTACAACAGAAGAATGAGAGCAAATGAATATTTTTTTGAATTTTTGTACATATGTATTTTTCCATCGACTAAAGACTATTTGTAAACAAATTTTTTTATCAGTGCCGTAGACAAACAAAAGGGAAACAAATTGAAAATTCAAATTCTGAGTGAAAAAACCAGGACAACTGCAGGACTAGCAGGACATGTAGGCAAAAAGCAGGATAAAATCAAAATTGACAGGATATATACCCTATACAGTACAGTTAGACACCCTGTATTGAAATAAATTACAGCCCCCCTCCCGGTTATTCTACAACGTTGATTGTTTTCATAAAAAAAAGGTTCCCTGAAAATTTTGGCCTTCCAACTTGAAATTAAGTTTGTCCTGAAACCACTCCCCTCACCCCTCCACCCCGAGGAAAAAACTGAAAAAATCAAATTCATACAACATTTTTCACTTCTTCTTCAGAATTCTTCTATGTACCTATACTCCCATTTTTTCAAGAAAAAACCACTCTTTACACTTGGAAAAAAATCAACAAAAATGAAATCAATCAATATCGATTTTTTTTGTTGCAAATTTACCATTTCAAAGTTGAAATCGTTTTACAGTCCACCAACAAACAATTTCGATCCTCTTGTAGGTACTGAGCCCCTCAAAGTCGGAAAAAATTAAAAATAATTATTGTTTTGGGAATAACGAGGAGAGTTTTTTTTTGAAAAGGGAGTCATTCAGAAGAATTCTGAACAGAAATAAAAAATTTCACAGACCTCAATTTTTTATTTGAGGGGGTGAGCTGCATACAAGGCACCAACATTACTAAGGGGACCAATAAAAAATTTTCTCAAAAAGGAAAGTACCTATTATAAAAAATGCTGCCACAAAAGTAAACATTTTTAGATGGATTTGTATTCTTTTCATTTCTTTTAATGGGAGGGAGCTCCCGAGCAGCTTTTCCGTGCTCGTAGAAACTAAAAAATAAGTGACTATTTTCTCGTTAAATTCACCAACTCAGGGGATAGGAATTCAAAAGAAGAACTTTCAAAATAAGAACTTCTCTTGGAATTTGCAGTAATAATTTTAGATTTTCAAATGCAGCTCTCTAAATTTTCAGTTGATGAGGCAAAAAACGATCTCAGAGCTTTTATCTTTTGCCAGAGAGTGAAAAAATAAATAAGAATAAATAACTTCGAAATTTTATGAAAAATTTTCAAATTCAAAATTGAGGAAAAGGAGAGAGGGCTCAATTCACCACTCAATCATCCCTCGAATAAAAAATGAAACTAATAAAACTGCAATTAATTCCCCTTTTTAAAAGAAAACACCTTCGACGATTAAAATAGCAAACATTCGAATTTGAAAATAAAGATTTCCTCCTCTGATTCTCGCGACTTCTCAAACAAAAAAACTCAAGGTATTAGTTTTAGGGGCACGTGGAAGCTGACAGAGCGAAAAATACCACCATGGTCTGGCGATAATCGGAAAATAATTAAATTTCCACTAAGATCAGTAAGTTTCCGTCGTCATCGCGTGTGTACGTTACGTACCTACTTGGTACGCGACAGCCACTCCACGACTCCAGGAAGGAGGGTAGGTTGGGAATAATGGTTATAAATCATCGTAGAATGACTTTAAGAAATATTCTCTTAATTTGCGATACGACGATTATGCCGTTTAGTCGACGAGATTTTATTTAAGGCGTTACGATATTATACTCTTATACGAGGTACTCGTATACGATACGCTATGCTGTAATGTTACGCAGGCTGCGGCGCACAGCGGATAGGGGTGTATCGACTTTCATTATTCCCTCGTTATACTTATTTACTATTACCTACCCCTGCTCTCTCTGGTTGTTTCTCTTTCCGTTTCTCGCACCCCTGTTTTCGCCTTCGGTATCGCGTCTGCTCGCGAATACCGACTATACGAGTACTATACCACCCCTTCGAAAAGTCATTACGCGATTATCGTAGTAGTATGTTTTTCAGGGGCACGCATGCTCGACTTTGAATATATACGGGGAACATCATCGTCGTCGTTGCTGCCTTTGCATCGCTTCGTCGTCGAGTGAAAAAAAAAAGGAAGGTAAACAACAACGTGCCGAGACCTTTGTGTACACGTATGTTTGTAATGAATATCGTATTAGAGAGACGATTATGTTGTTGGTTTGCGTTTTCCTGCTCTCACGTCGCTTCTGTTTTTGGGTTTTTCTTTTTTTTTTTTCTTTTCATTTTATTTCGTCTTTTTAATGCGACGATAGCGAAGGGATGAAGGATTATGTGAGATACGATATTTTAAATTGGTGTAAATGAGCTCCTCTTAAATGATGAGGGTTGCGAAAGAGGTGCTAAAAAAAAGGTCAACGATTTGTTTTGATTTGGTTTACATTGCTTGCTCGAGTATGTGGGGTGAAGAGAGGGCGGAATTCGCATTGCTGATCATTTCGACTTGACTTAAAAATTTCAGAATTGATTTGAACCAAATTAGGTAATCAGAAGGAAGAAAAAACTAACGAATTCTACTCTCAATGTAGCATAAATCTTCAAATACCTACGTAAACAAAACAAACAACATCAATTCGGAAATCTCATTAAACTCGACATCATTTTAAACAAAAACCAGCCAACAGGTCATTGCATTTCTTTAACATAACAAACGAACCCAATTTAGTAAATAATTTCCCACATTGAGTAATTTTCTAAACATACTTCTTTCCTAGAACAAACAAACGCACGTAAGCACGCACTATACTTCATAATTTTCTCTTGCACAAAATTTTGCATTCCTATACCAGCCTGTACTTCAATTAGTTGAAATTATTCCTGGAACCGCAAGCTTTTCAGTGCACAGTCCATACCTACCTACACCTACAAGTACAGCTACGTGTGCGTCTCAGCTTACATAACGATTTTGCAATTCGTTCGAAAGACCGTCTGTGTCTGCGATGTCTGGCGAAAACAACGCGATAATAACCGCAAATTCGTATATTAAATACAGTATGCACTCTCACCGCGTACGACCCGTTAAACTCACCAGTCCAAATCATCTAATCATTTCAAGGCGACGTGACGCGAAACCGAAACGCATTCACGGTTCAAAACGCTCATTCGAAAACGTTACTTTAGAAAGCACCCAACTTCCTCAAAGCGCAGCCTATTCTAAACCCTCACGATACTTGTACAGGGTGTCCATGTCCGAGTGTCTTCGAAATTAAGGTGTCACGAGGAAGCGAATATTCAGAGGGTATAGTTTAAAAAATTGGTATCAATTCCAAACTTTTGAGGTATCACTGGACACGTAGTTCATATACTCAATTAATTCCAAAAAAGAAAAAAAAACACATACACATTTAGCGTGAGAGGACCGACTTTTCCTCAAATAAAAATCTTTTATGGACGATTTGATTCACTTTTTTTTAAACATTTGTACAGCAATTGATCTGTTTAGTGTTTACAATCGAATCGAATCATTTACGAACAATCGATGATTAAATAAATTGATTGATTTCTTGGTGAATCATTCGCAAACGGATCAATTAATTTACAATTGATTCGGTTTTTCTGAAACTATTGTATAGGAATAAATCTGTTTTCAAACGAAGTGAATCGAATTGAATCGAATCATTCATAACCGATTGGCGATTAAAAAAATTGATTGATTTCCTGGCGAATCATTCGCGAACGAATTGAATTTTCTTGAATTTTTTTGGTGAATCATTCGCGAACAAATTGATTCGTATAAGTGGCTCGTTCGCGAACGAATCGATTCATTTACTCAATTTGCGGTAAATCATTCACGAACGAATTGAATTATTCTTGGTGAATCATTCGCAAACAAATTGATTCGTATAAGTGGCTCGCTCGCGAACGAATCGATTCATTTACTCAATTTGTGGTAAATCATTCACGAACGAATTGAATTATTCTTGGTGAATCATTCGCAAACGAATTGATTCGTATAAGTGACTCGTTCGCAAACGAATTGATTCGTATAAGTGACTTGTTTGCAAACGAATTGAATAATTTTTCGTGAATCATTCGCGAACGAATCGATTCATTACCTCAAGTTTAGATGAATCATTCGCGAACAAATTGATTCGTATAAGTGGCTCGTTCGCGAACAAATCGATTCATTTACTCAATTTGTGGTAAATCATTCACGAACGAATTGAATTATTCTTGGTGAATCATTCGCAAACGAATTGATTCGTATAAGTGGCTCGTTCGCGAACGAATCGATTCATTTACTCAATTTGTGGCGAATCATTCACGAACGAATTGAATTATTCTTGGTGAATCATTCGCAAACGAATTGATTCGTATAAGTGCCTCGTTCGCAAACAAATTGAATAATTTTTCGTGAATCATTCGCGAACGAATCGATTTATTACCTTAATTTTAGATGAATTAATTGCGAACGAATTGATTCGAACAGGGGACTCGTTGGCGAACGAATCGATTCATTTACTCAATTTATGGCGAATCATTCGCGAACGAATTGAATAATTTTTGGTGAATCATTCGCGAACGAATCGATTCATCTACTTAATTTTGGTGAATCATTCGCGAACGAATTGAATAATTTTTGGTTGAATCGTTCGCGAATGAATGGATTTGTACAAGTAACTCGTTCGTGAACGAATCGATTCATTTACTCAATTTATGGTGAATCCTTCACGAACGAATTGAATAATTCTTGGTGAATCATTCGCGAACGAATTGATTTGTACAAGTGACTCGTTCGCGAACGAATCGATTCATTTACTCGATTTTCGATTAATCATTCGCGAACGAATTGAATCATTTATAGTGAATCATTCGCGAACGAATCAATTTATTTACATTCGCGAACGAATGGATTCTGATGAATCATCTGCGAACGAATTGATCCGTATTAGTAGCTTGTTCGCGAACGAATTGATTCATTTACCTACTTAATTTATGGTGAATCATTCACAAACAATTTGAATCATTCTAGGTGAATCATTTGCAAACGAATTGATTCGTTTAGAGGACTCGTTCGCGAACGAATCGATTCATTTACTCGATTTTTGATGAATCATTCGCGAACGAATCGATTAATTTATTACTCAATTTTTGGTGAATCATTCACGAACGAATTGATTAGTATAAATTGATTCATAAATTAAAGAATTTATCAGTTCGTTGGCGAATGGTTCTTTCAGAAAATTGATCAATTCGTTTATGAATGATTCGCCAAAAATTGAGGGTTGTATTACTGAGTACTTTGCAGGAATTGCGCAGGTCTAGTGAGATTACAAGTTCCATCGAAATCGGCTCAGCCATTTTCTAGGTAATGAGTTTTAAATGAATTATTTTGGGTCAAAAATTGAACATTTTTAGCAAAAACGCACGTACTAATTATTATTTTGAATATGCGTCTGTAAAAAGTGCCCCACTTGCCCCCCTCTTGACGGCTCTGTGCAACCCTGTAGCGTTATTTGACGCACAAAAATGTGTAGGTATATAGTATAGGTAATCCGTCATGAAAAAATGAATCAGTAACATGAATTGATAAGAAATTTCTTTACTATAGATAATAAGTTAGTTTTCAGTCAGCAATTTAATCCTAACTTCAGATTATGGTGTCACGCCCTAAAATGTTGCTCTTTCCTTCCTGGCCTACTAGTTCGCTCAAAGGAGTGAGGTGGGGTCCGTGCGTTCGTCCTTGTTGACAACGAAAGTACATCCCAAATACTTGTCGTTGATGGTGCAGAGGTTTAAACTCATCCAATTGTTCTTCCAACTCTTTCGTTGAAAAATAAACGTGGTCATAAGCTTGCTTCCAAATTTATCCAATATGTTCCACCAAACTTTCAGAAGAACATGTTTAGGGGGTATTGCCTCATAGCTATAAGTTTTTAAATTGAATACTTTAGGTATCATTTTCCTAATCTCATGAAGGAACGAAATCCATAACACCAACCCAACCGTCTATTATTCCAGCAGTCAAATGATTCTGTATCATTGATTCTATTTTTTGGGGAAGATTAACGATATCATCTGCATTTACATCAAACCATTTCCCAAGAAATTCTAAGACACGAGCTGCATAACGTCCGTATCCCTTCTTGAATTCTTCATGCCAGGTTAAGAATTTTTCGTCCATGTCTGGAAAAATTTTCTTGATGGTAGCAGTACTGGCTTTAATTACATTCTCTTCATAATGAACGATGATCTGTTTCACCCAGTCGGGGGTTCCATCATCAGGTAATCCGTCTTGAAAAAAATCACACATGAATTGCCTAATAAGAAACTTCATTACTATAGGTAACTTAATTTTCAGTCAGCAACATAATCTTTACTTCAGATTATGGTCTTGAATTCTTCATGCCAGGTTAAGAATTTTTCGTCCATGTCTGGAAAAATTTTCTTGATGGTAGCAGTACTGGCTTTAATTACATTCTCTTCATAATGAACGATGATCTGTTTCACCCAGTCGGGGGTTCCATCATCAGGTAATCCGTCATGAAAAAAATCACACATGAATTGCTTAATAAGAAACTTCATTACTATAGGTAACTTAATTTTCAGTCAGCAACATAATCTTTACTTCAGATTATGGTGTCACGCCCTAGAAATGTCGCTCTTTCCATCCTAGCCTTCTCGTTCCCTCAGAGGGGTGAAGGGGAGTCCGTGCGTTTGTCATTGTTGACAACGAAAGTACATCCCAAATACTTCTTGTTGATGATGCAGAAGGAATGTTATGATACCGAATCAGTGCTGACGATACACAATTTTTAAACTCATCTAAGTGTTCTTCCAACTCTTTGGGCGAAAAATAAACAGGGTCATAAGCTTGAAAATTTACTACTTCCACTTCATGACTAATTAGTCTTGCGAAATTAATTGGATCAAAATGGATTTTTTCAAATTTATCCAATATGTCCCACCAAACTTTTAGAAGAATATGTTTTGGAGGTACCAGCTCATACTTATTAGTTTTTGTATTGTATTTCATGCTGCGTACCGTTTTCTTAATCCCATCAAGGAACGAAATCCATAACACCAACCGTCTATTATTCCAGCAGTCCAATGATTTTGTATCATTAATTCTATTTTCGGACAGAAAAACGATATCATCTGCATTTACATCAAACCATAACCCATTCCATTCTAAAACACGAGCTGCATAACGTCCATATCCCTTCTTGAATTCTTCATGCCATTTTATGAATTCTTCGTCCATGTCTGGAAATTTATTTTTGAGGTCAACAGTACTGGCTTTAATTACATTCTCTTCATAATGAACGATGACTCCGAGAAATAATGGTTGACATCTCAAGTACTCTATTGTGCATTTATAATTTTCAGCTATTCGGCTGAAATTTTCAGCTTTTTCAAAATTGACTATCATCTGTTTCATCCAGTCGGGGGTTCCATCATCAAGTAATACGTCGTAACTTAGTAACAAAAAAATTGTTATAAATAACGCTACTTTTACAGCCATTGAAACGAGTTCGAACGATACTTTATAAAAAATGAAAGAAAGAGTAATGAAAATAATGTTTGAACCACAAAGTTTCGCTTCTAAAACTAATATCACGCATACCTAAGTATTAACGAATTAATTCGTCTAAATAGAGAAATCATTCGAACTTTTTATCTTATTCTACCATTATCTGTTCTGCAGATAACATACTTATTCATATGTACTTTATCGAAACGGTGAAGAAGAATTCAATAATCATTTTTGACCGATACGCGCGTCCGTGAGGATTCGACTAGCCAGAAATTAAATTTTTTCAAATTCGTTCAAGGGTACGACTTGATAAATTTTTAAAACCAATAACACTCTTATTTCAAATAGCGAAAAATATAATCTACTCTGTAATCTATGACCAAAAAAAAGGACTAAAATGTCAGAAAAAAGGCTACGTAGGTACGTTATTGAACAATTTTTGGCAAAAAAGCGAGACTTGAACAGTTTTTTAAAAATGTGATGTAAAACGCAAAATTTTTGGCAAAAATGAGACTTATGACATTTTTGTCAAAAATCAATTCTTTTTGTATTTTTGGTAGAAATCAGGCATTTTTTGAAAAACAGTGAAACTTTTCAGCAATTTTTAGCAAAACACTGAGATTTATTCCTAGTTCTTGGTGAAAAAATGAGAATTTTTGTCAAACTTTTGGCAATTGTTGATAAAAAAGCAAGCCTTTTGGTAAATTTTTGGGGAAAAAAGAAAACTTTTTGGAAACTTTTCGCAAAAAAGCAACAATTTTTATGAATTTTTGGCAAAAACGTGACTTTTTGACAAGGAATTTTTATCAATTTTTTGTAGCAAAAAGCAATTTTTTTGACACTTACTGGCGAAAAAAAAGGTTTTCGCAACTTTTTGATACAACACAACTTGTTCAGCCAACTTTTGGAAAATTTTCCGAGAAACGAAATTTTAAGAAATTTTTGGCAAAGCGATAATTTTTTTGCAAAAAGTAATTTTTAACAAAAAGCTGAGACTCTAGAGCAATTTTAGGAAAAAATTGAGGTTTTTTGGAGTTTTTTCCAAGAAAGTGAAATTTTTCAGCATTAAATTTTGCAATTTATAATTTTTGACAAATTTCTAGAAAAAGGCGAGATTTTGAGAAATTTTGGCAAAAACGACAATTTTGAGCACTGGTGAGAGCCATTTGGAAATTTTTATCAAAAATCAATACTTTTGTGCGATTTTGCCAATTTTTAAAAGTGATATTTTATGTCATTTTTTGCGAAAAAGCAACAATTTTCAACAATTTCTGGCATGAAACGAGACTTTTTGGTCATTCTGACAAAAAATTAGACCCTTTTTGCAATTTTAGGCAGAAACTTAATCCTCTACAATTTCAGCTGATAGCAGAGCTTCGGTGAAAATTTTGAAAGTTAATATTTTAGTACATGGGTCATTCCATGCCAAATCGGCGGATATTTGCACGAGGGGTCTTCAAAATCGGATCATGTGTAGAGGTGATCAAACGATGACGAATGACGCAAACCGGACATTTTTTTGATTTTTTTTTGCCGGAGCTGTGGGGTTTCAAAGTTCTCCAAAATGGCCGAAAATGGAAAATTTCAGTTGAAAATTGCTCCGGTTGTACGTGGTATAGAATTTTGAATTTTTTTTCTCAAATTGTAGTACTTTGAGAGGGTAATTGACGAATGATGTCAAAATCAGTGTTGCCACCTTCAAAAACCTGAAAAAATCTATTTAAAAACGTATAATTCAAATACAAATCATGATCTTGTCGAATAAAAATTCTGAAAAAATTCTCAATTTTAGTCCTTTTCATGTAGAATAACGTATCAAAAAATTAAACTGTCATTTTTTTCATTTTCGAGAAAAAAAATTACAAGTTTCACACTTATTGCTAAAATACCATCAAAAACTTAATTTTAAGAGTGAAATATATTGAAAAAATTTCTCCGCCGTTTAAAACAAACGCAGGAACCTAAAAAATGAATATTTTTGCATTTTTGAAATATTTCACCAATATGTCGCGACGGGCATGTGAGTTGAAGGGTAAAGAGGAGACTGAAATGTTCAAAAATTTGAAAAATCAATACCCAGGTAAGCACTTCATTTTCAAACATTTTGCTGACATGTTGATTTTTTCAGCTTTAAAAGGAGAATATGGGCCCTAAAAATTGTAAAAAAATTAGAACCTTTCAAACGTTCTTTCCCCGTTCATTTCAAGTCTCTCATTAACCCAATCAAAATATAAATTTAAATTCATGAATCGACGATCACATTACTTTTCACCAAATTCCTTGATTTAGAAATCTTACATTTTTCAAAATCACAAAATTCCCTCATTTTGCCCAATTCGTCTTCACCGAGCAAAAAATGAAAAATGAATCAAAAAGTTGGAAGTTTATTTAATGATAAGCGATAAGTGACCTCGCTGGGTAATGATTATTTACAGGTTCACTTTTAATATGATAATGGATTACGTAAAAGTTGGTTTTCAAGCTCAATTACATCTAATTTTCTAAACATTCCAGCATACCTAATACTCGTTCACCTGATGTTGAATTCGTTTGTATGCAAATCTGACGTATGGTCAATTTCAGGCCACGAGGTTTCAAGTGTTCTATTATTTGTCCGCCAAAGTGAACGAGTAAAGAAGAAAAAAAACAGACCATTATACTTTATATGATAATTAAGAAGTTGTCGAGGTAATTAGGCGAAATTTTTCATCTGTTATATAACGCGATATGAGGGGGTAAACGCTCATTGTCGGTATTAGGTACTTTGAAAAGAATATGCGAGACGCCATCCAGGGCCACATTTTAAAAGGCTATTTTATTAATGTTATTCGTGCGGTATAAATACAAAAACAAAACAGATACGCACACTCTCATTTACATGGTGATGGGGGAGGAGTACGTATACTTTACTTATGCTTACACGAAAACAACAAAATTACAGGGTACAAGATGAGATGAGGGTTCCATATACTGGCATATTACAACCATTATACTCGTACTGCTGCCTGAACAAGAGAGTGAGAGAAAGAACGATACAGAGTGTAAAAGTGATGCTGGCTGGAACAAAGAGGGGAGGGGAGGAAAAATATGCGAGAACAATGGTACGACTGCCGGTATTTATTAAGTTAGTTTCGCTTTCGGTGGTTGTGTGACAAACGATAAATGTTTCAACAATGGTCGACGGTACGTCAGGGAAACAGAGGTCGGAAAACTTAATCAAATTAGCATACGAATGCTTTTTCAGCTCCAAAATACGCTGATATATGTATTAACGCTTGGTTATACCGTCAGTTAAATTAGCTATAAAAGTCAACATATTTGCATAAATATGTCGGACCGAATGCTTTTGAACATAGCGAACCATAGGCTACCGTTTGAGCTTCATTTATCATCGAAACCTTCTTACTCCTCCACATTTGACGGAACGGATGAGCAGATCGAATGCGACGACAACGACGATGGGTTGTTTTCGCAATACTCGTGCATAACGTGATAGTGCTTTCTTTAGAAGTGTGATTTTTTTTTGCCCTCTGTGTCAGTCTTGTTGTTGCAATAATTCGCCTTATTTTTTTTTCGTGCATTTTAACTTTCGTATCATTATATCAGTTTGAAAAAGAAAGATGATCTGTTGGTATATGGAGTGTCTCTAATTGTCTCTTTGAAAAAATTGTTATTTTGTATTTTGGAGCAGGTAACCACTTCCCAAAATTAATTCCAAGATACTCGTAACTAGTCGAGACAATAATATCCAAACGTTCCAGAAAAAAATGGTCCAGGTATTTATGATGATAAAGGGCCTACTAAGAAAGAGTTACCTTGGAATAACAATTTTCAACAACAATTTTGATTCGTTCGAGAACCAATTCAAATCAAAAATTTAAAGTAACCGAGCATAAAGTGAAAAATTGAAGATTGTAAAAAATGAATTTGGGATTTACTCAAAATTTTCAAAGACAGGGTGTCTAAAAAAAAACTTCCAAACAACAAATCATGACTTTTTGTTGAAGTATTTTTCACATTTTTATCGCTTGAAAATACCCCCACCCCCAAAAAAAGAAGATCTGCCTTTTAATACGTTTTACGAGTATTAGGGTCAGGTTAGGAACCTACTCTGATTTAATGAAAGAGTCTCTTGTAGGGTTGGAAAATTTAAAATCGTTAACAGAAAAAAAATTGATGAAATTTTATTTGTGCCTAGTACAAGCTCCTCATTCCTATATAAGCTCACAAATTTCACCAAAAAATTTAAAAATTCTCATGACGTAGCCTCAGGTTTGTTGATGGTTTTTCAAAGGCGCTGATTTTGACCTACCACAAACAGCTCATTTATTTGCAAATCCTCTCATCTGTAGCAGTCTCTGCAACGAATGCTATTATAGGCACGAAAACGATCAATTTTAGACCATTCCGAGCCTCTAGAAATTATTCAACATTCTTCAAGAATTCCAAATTGCTCCGAAAGGCTCAAAATAAATTAGAATCTGCTACTTTGATTTCAATTTTTTTTTATTAATGTGTGTTAGCAAAAATACATATTATGATAGGTAATAGGTATTTATAAAATTATTTTTCAAGTTTTTGCAAAAGGGAGCAAATATTTATGATCTCGATTTTAAAATTTTCAGAACCTATTTTTTAAAGTGCTAAAGTACCTTTTTCGATTTTTGATGAATTTTTAAAAATCATGACAAAATGAGGGAAAAAAATCAAAATTTTACCAAATTGACCAAGAAAACTGAAATTTGGAATATACCTTATTTTCGACACGCCAAATCGATTGAAACCCGTTTCAATACGTTTTGAGCAGTTCTGGAGCCTCCAGCAGATTTTTGAAATTCGAAATTCCCACAAAATCTCATCAAATGGAGTTAGAAAGCCGAAATTCATTCTGCAAACTAATTTCAATACGCTACAAAGTGAACTGCGGGGAGGTTTCAAGTCGATTTGGAGCCTCCAGAGACTTTTTTAAAATTACTGGAGCCTCCAGCAGATTTTTGAATCTTGAAATTTCCACAGAGTTTTACCGAACAGAGTTGGAAATCTGAACTAAGTCGACTGCTGGTGGTTTCAAATCACTTTAGAGCCTCCAGCGACTTTTGAAAATTTGTGGAGCCTCCAGCAGATTTTTGAAACTTGAAATATTTCATCAAAATGTAGTTGGAAAGCCAAAATTCATTCTGCAAACTAATTTTAATACGCTATGAAGTGGACTGCAGACGGATTTCAAGCCTTTTTAGAGCTTCCAGCAACTTTTAAGAAATTACTGGAGCCTCCAGCAGAATTTTGAAACTTGAAATTTCCACAAAATTTTGCCAAACAGAGTTGGAAATCTGAACTAAGTCGACTGCTGGTGGTTTTAAGTCATTTTGGAGCCTCCAGCGACTTTTGAAAATTCTTGGAGCCTCCAGTAGATTTTTGAATCTTGAAATTTTTACGAAATTTCATCAAATGCAGTTGAAAAGCCGAAATTCATTTTGCAAACTAATTTCAATAGGCTATGAAATAGATTTCGGGTGGACTTCAATTTGTTTTGGAGCCTCCAGCGATTTTTTGAAAATACTGAAGCATTCGGCAGATTTTCATAACTCGAAATTTCCATAAAATTTTACTAGAGTTGGAAATCTGAATTAAATCGACTGCTGGTAGGTTCAAGTCATTTAAAGTCTCCAGCGACTTTTGAAAATCCTTGGAGCCTCCAGCAGATTACTGAAATTTCAATAAATGCAGTTGGAAAGTCAAAATTCATTCTGAAAAATAATTTCAATACGACATGAAGTGGACTGCAGGTGGATTTCAAGTTATGTTGAAGCTTCCAGCGACTTTTCAGAAATGACTGGAGTCTCCAGTAGATTTTTAAAACTTGAAATTTCCGTAAAATCTCATCAAATGGAGTTGGAAAACTCAAGTTCACTTAGCACAGTACCTGCTAAAGTTGATTTGGACAGATTTTGTGGTATTTTCTAACAAACTGGAGGCTCCAAAAAGACTTGAAACCACCAGCAGTCGACTTAATAGCGTGTTCAAGGTGGAGTGGAACAAAAATTTCGGTTTTTCGATTCTGTTTGATAAAATTTTAAGGAAATTTCGAGCATTGAAAATCTGCTGAAGGCTCCAGTAATTTTCAGACAGTCACTGGAGGCTCCAAAGTGACTTGAAATTCACCTGCAATTATTGATTTTGTAGCATTTTCGGCTTTCCAACTACAATTTGATGACATTTTTTGGGAATTTCAGGTTTCAAAAATCTGCTGGAGGCTCCAGAACTGCTCAAAACGGATTGAAACAGTTTCCAATCTGGCTGGTCGAAAATAGAGCACATCCCAAATTTCAGTTTTCTAGGTCAATTTGGTAGAATTTTGATTTTTTCCCTCATTTTTGGTCTAAATTTGATTTTCAAAAACTAACCAAAAATCGAAAAAGGCAATTGAGCACATTAAATTTGACAGATGATAAATTTTTGCCTGATCTTTCGGACTATCCTTTGAACGGTTTAAAAAATTTCGTGCAAGTCCTATGTTGGAACGCAAAATCTGCGATTCAAAATGGCCGCCATTTTGTAAGTAACTACACTACCTGTTGTTAAACAGTACATAGCTTCCTAATACAGAGTCACAACAGGTGAACATCTTCAGCATTCAACAAAACATCACGCAGCAGTTCGAAAAAATACCCTACCTTACCATGCAGTAAAATTTCATTAACGTTGGAAACTCCGATCAATCAAACCAATCTTTACTTTTGTCCAGTTTCCAATAATCCTATACATATAACTCGATCGACCACACTACTTGGAAAATACGACTCTCATTTCGAAAACAGTTTTAAAGATATTTTCATTACAGGAAAACAGCTTTCTTGTAAGTTAGCCGTAGCATGCGGATTAGATACTATACTATTTGTTCCTCCCTATATTAAATAACTTCCACTTATAAAGATTGTTTTTTCGCAGCGCGACCGAGCCGAGCCGACAAAAATTCGCACACGCAGGGTACCTACACCATCCAGATCTACCGCGCCCGACGAAAAACTCTCCGCTAGTTCTATAACTTTCTACGGGCATATGTAACATCTCAAAGTGCTATTTATCATCAAAATTTAATCTCAGAAATGGAATCGGCTTGTTCGTTTTAAATCATAACTTAAGCTTAAATGGATCTTTATCCAACGATTGAAAGTCTATGGGCGCAATCGTCTTTCTTTATTATACCGCCTCGGTGGCCTCCGCTCACCCCACCGGTCGTTATATGTACGTATTAAAGGCCGAATATAATTTCACGAAAGCCAGACTTATAAATATTGAAGAATTTCCGTCGTCCCAAGAAAATGGAAAACATTGTCCACCGCGTAGTAGTCGTCGTCATAGTCGAGAGCTATAGCTCCAATTGTAAATAGTTTCAACTTGGAAGGATTTTGACAACGACCAAAATGAAACAACCATCGCTATAAAAGGAGAAAAAAAAGTTACGCTCTGTTGTCCACTACTCTGCTTCCCTCGTAAGGGTATATTTTGTGTTTCTACAAACAAACCCTTCCACTGACCCTTACCATGTGTAAGTGCGTACCATAATAATACCGACTGACCATAGTATGACTACGAGTAGATCGAAAAGTTTTTCAATTTTCTTAAACACCATACCCGAGTAAATTAGTTATTTTTTCGCTGCCACGCGCATTTGGTCATTAACCAGCGTTTTCGTTTCAGATACCGATCTCCATCATGCAAGTACCATATACCCAATACCCATCGTATGGAAAATTGTGAAAATACGAGTATTTTCCATAACAGAATAACAACGTCCGTTGGTGTAAGGGATAGCTCGTACAGCCCTGCTCCTCCTCACCTTTTCATATTTCCTTATCGCACGTATATAGTTTACGTAGGTAGTGTTTCCTCAAACGTTCATCTGTTCCTGTCTCGTATTAGAGTAAAAATAAAATGAAACGCATTTGTTCTCTTCTTAAAAGAAATGCTACATTTTGAGCTGAACCGATTGAAACCACAGTGTGCGATAATCCGCATAATATAGTTGAAACGATTTGTAATCGTAATCGTCGTTTTGGCCAAAATTAAGCTCGTATTGAGTGATTCTTCCTAAGATACATAGATTTTCGTTTTCTCACGAAATTCCCAAGTTTTGCGGTCGAAGAATTTTTTCGATTTCATTAACAAAAATTTCACATCATTTCATTAAAACAAGTTGAATTTTAATTCAGTATAAATGGAAATAGATCCGAGGTATTATTAGACGATGGCATTTGTAAAGTTGAATCCCATTTTTTTTTTTTTTTTATCACTGAGCAGTGAGTTTTGTACCAATTCTTTCCGACATTAAACTAAACCACTCTGATGTGTGAAATAGCTTTCTTCAAATTATGAAATTGAAGACATTGAAAGAAATCGAGCCAAGCTCAGAAAGTAATCTTGTAAAATTTTAAAATTTTTGCTTCGATTTCAAAATGGAAAATTTTTTTTGAAGGAAAAAAATTAGTCCAAAAAAGAGAACACTGAATTGGGGACGAACAAAAAACAAATCCATAGCATAAAAACAAGTTATCGGAATAACTAACTGATCTCGGATCACACCATAAATACGAAGTTCAAGTCATTTCATATACATAATAAATGTATTTCGACTAGAGATGTGCAGTCTGAAAAGTGAAAAGTGAAAAGTGAAAAGTGAAAAGTGAAAAGTACTTTTCTTTCAATGAAAAGTTGAAAAGTTCCTACTTTTCATTTCACTTTTCAGTTATCACTAAAAAAAAAAAAAAAAACGAGTGACCAATCAATTTACTCATCAAAGATCACTGACCTCATTGATGAAGTCAAATATCAAGTTTCACTCTCTCCACTCTTCCACCTTCGCAATTCAGCACCTATTTTTGGTATTTTTCACAACATTTTTTTCAAAACTGAAAACCCCAAAAATGTTAGAGGCTCTAGAAAGGCTCAAAACTACCACTATTTGATTAAGTAGGTGAAAAAAAATGATTTTGTTTTTTTGTGTGTTTTATAGGCAAAAATACATCAATTTGAAGCTCTTACAGAGAGCTTTAAACTGAAACTCACACGATTTACTTTTCATACTTTTCACAACTTCACTTTTTAATGAACTTTTCACATTTCATTTCACCAAAATTACTTTTCTGAAAAGTGTTCATTTCTAATTTCGACATCTGATTCAGTCGTAAAATAATTCCCTTTTTCCAAAATTAAGGAAAGTTCAGTGCAACCATCACCCAGTTCAAAGCAAAAAATGTTTCAATTATTGACTACCTCCCCCTTCCACTTTCAAAGCTTTCATTTCATGACTTGATTATAAAAAACCTTCCAGGTTCGGCTGTTTTTAGAATTTTCTATAACGTCAATTTTTTTTCACGTTCTTGTTCAGTTGCGTTCTTGATTTTGTTCTTTTTAATTTGGCGCAGGCGCAGCGGCTTTTGTTCTTGTTCTTGTTGCATCCTTCACTGGCGTTCTTAGTTCCTTTACTGGCATGGATCTGTTTTCAAACGAACTGTATGTATAAATTGATTCAATTTTGACTGAATTATTCTTAAGAGTATAGACCTTATTTGACTGACGTCACAAAATGGCGGATTTGATCCTTATCAGTAGGTACCTTTTTCCTCAATTTTGGGTCAAATATGACGTATAAGTGGCACTTTTTGAAGAATTCTCCTTAAATATGTAAAATTTTAGAAAACTAACCAGAAAAAATGAATTCTCAGTCAAAAATACTTCAGTTTTTCGGCATTTTAATCTAAAATTTATCTAGCAGTGAGAAAAAAATCGAAAAGTAATACTTTTTTCAGGATATTGGGCCCAGAATTTACTGATAAGAAGCGACAACGTCTCTAAATTTACCGATTGTTTATGTTTTCAAGATATAGACAATATCGTTCGAATATGGTCTATCAATTTATTTAAGGGAATCATTCATGAACGAACTAAATAATTTTTTAAAAGAACCATTCGCGAACGATTTGATAAATTCTTCAATTTATGAATCAATTCGTTCGCGAATGATTTACCAAAAATTATTCAATTCATTCGTGAACGATTTACCGAAAATTATTCCCAAAAATTATTCAATTTGTTTGCGAATGATCCGCCAAAAACTAAGTGAATGAATCGATTCGTTCGCGAATGATTCATGTTATTCAATTCGTTCGTGAATGATTTACCGAAAATTATTCAATTCGTTCGCGAATGATTCATAGAAATCATTCAATTCGTTCGCGAACGACTCGTCTCACCAAAAATTATTCAATTCGTTCGCGAACGAATCACCAAAAATTATTCAATTTGTTTGCAATGATCCACCAAAAACTAAGTAAATGAATCGATTCGTTCGCGAATGATTCATATTATTCAATTCATTCTCGAATGATTCGCTAAAACTTATTAAATTTGTTCGCGAACGATTCACCAAAAATTATTCAATTCTTTGGTGATTGATCCACCAAAAATTAAGTAAATGAACCGGTTCGTTCGTGATGATTCGCAAAAATTATTCAATTCATTCGCGAATAATTCACCAAAAATTATTCAATTCGTTCTTGAATGATTCGCCGAAAATTAAGCAAATGAATTGATCTGTTTGCGAATGATTCATAAAAAATTATTCAATTCGTTCGCGAATGATTTGCCAAAACTTATTTAATTAGTTCGCGAACGATTCACCAAAAATTATTCAATTCGTTCGTGAATGATCCACCAAAAATTGAGTAAATGAATTGATTCGTTCGCGAAAGATTCATATTATTCAATTCATTAGCGAACGATTCACCAAAAATTATTCACTTCGTTCTTGAATGATTCTCCAAAAATTGGGTAAATGAATCGATTCGTTCGCGAACGATTCACCAAAAATGAAACAAATGAATTGATTCGTTTACGAATGATTCATAAAATATCATTCAATTCGTTCGCGAAATGATTCGCCAAAAAATATTCAATTCGTTCGTGAATGATTCATCAAAAATTAGGTAAATGAATCGATGCGTTTGCGAACGATTCACCAAAAATTATTCAATTCGTTCGCGAATGCTCTACCAAAAATTAAGTAATTGAATTGATTCGTTCGCGAAAGATTCATATTATTCAATTCATTCGCGAATGATTCCAAAACTTATTTAATTCGTTCGCGAATGATTCGCCAAAAATTATTCAATTCGTTCGTGAATGATCCACCAAAAATTGAGTAAATAAATCGATTCGTGAGTGAGTGATTCGCAAAAATTATTCAATTCGTTCTTGAATGATTCGCCAAAAATTAGGTAAATAAATCGATTTGTTCGCGAATGATTCGCCAAAAATTATCCAATTCGTTCGCGAATGATTCGCCAAAAATTATCCAATTCGTTCGCGAATGATTCGCCAAAAATTATTCAATTTGTTCGTGAAAGATTCATCAAAAATCAAGTAAATGAGTAGATTCGTTCGCGAATGATTCACCAAAGATTATTCAATTCGTTCGCGAATGATTCACCAAAAATTATTCAATTCGTTCGGGAATGATTCACTAACTATTAATCAATTTGTTCGCGAGTGATTCACTGAGATCAATAAATTTGTTCGATCTCCAATCGGTTGCGAATGATTTGATTTGATTTGATTCACTTTACTTGAAAACAGATCAATTCCTAATTCTTATACAATAGTTTCACAAAAACCGAATCAATCGTAAAATAATCGATCCGTTTGCGAATGATTCACCAAAAAATCAATCAATTTATTTAATCACCAATCGTTCGCAAATGATTTGATTCGATTAAAAAGATCAATTGCTATACAAATATTTCAAAAAGAAGTGAAACAATTCATTCGTGAAAGATTTTCATTTGATGAAAAGTCGGTCTTCTCATGTATAATGCGTGAGTGTTTTTTTATTTTTGATCTTATTCAGGAAAAAATTTGAATTCTATTTTGGTTCTTGTTCTTTGAAAAATGTTCCGTTCTTTCAACACGCACTTCTTATAAAACGATAATTTGATCAGGGTGCACTTACACAATAAAGAGTAAAAATCTATGCCCGTTACACCAAATTGAAAAATTCCGGTTTCATATTATCATGTTTGTGGCCATATCCACGGAATTTTCAATTAGGTCTTGGGCCAGAACTAGTTTGATCCACTTCATTAATAATGAATTCTCCTCTAGAATCAACTCTGTTTTTCACACACACATGAGGAATTGCAAGCCTACAAAATGACAAAACATCACATCTCAAAATCTCATATTATCGTCTTTGCCTTCACGACCATCTACGAGTCGATTCTTACTTCAACACGAAAGTACGAAGCGATGAAAGAAGAACCCCTCATCCCCCTCATTCACCCACTCACACAGCACAGTCTTCCTCAGGTCAAAAAAAGAAGAAAACTGGTAAAAAAAAAAATCTCACCATGTCCACCGAACACGATATAAAATCCATACCTACTCACAAGTACAAAATCTCATCGTCGGTATTTTTTCTTTCATTTTCATCGTCGTCATGCTCGTAGCAGCAGCAGAGTAAACTAAATTATTCTCGGAAAAAATGAAAACGAAGCGAAAAAAAAAGTTAGGATCGAGGGACCATTAAGCAAGTATAAGTGTATAAGAGAGAACGGAGTTTTGTTTTTAACGGCAGTAGGTGACAGAAAATTGTTTTATAAAAAGCTTTTACGGTGGCTTTTATTAAATATAATCCGTCTCGCTTAAGGTAGCGAATCCATTGGATGGTGCGACGTTTAGCGTTTGAGAGAGAGTAAGATGCGATAAAAACGAGACGAACAGAATACGCCGCCGAGCCTCGGGTGTCTTTTGTAATAGGGTAGAAGATTGCGGTTCGTCGAATCAATTGGGCTGCGATCGCCGACAGCGAGTAAATTTTCTCTTCTCGGTGTTCGTTTTTCTTCTACGCTTTTTTTCATCTCATTTTTATTTTTTCTCATTCGACAGATAATAATAATTGGTAACTACTACACGAGGAAAAAAAAGAGCGGAATTTTCTTGCTTTTCTTCTCGACTTTTTCAATCTGTAAAATGCTGCGCGAGCGAAGAACGTAGGGTACTTTACTCTTGTACTTTGCAATGTAAGTTGGTACTAAACTAGCACGCGACATGTTTATGGTAAAGTTTCCAACTACATACATACAGGTTCAAATTTTCATCCGAGTATTGTAATTTATGGCCAAACGATACGCGATGGAAGTTAATCGTCTGGTACTATTATTCGCTTATCGTATTGGAAACGACTACGCGCTAATGCGAATATAATTTGTGGAAATTTGCTAACTTCGCATATTCTCGTCGAAATACCAGCGTCCAGGCAGTCGATAATATACTCGACTATTTGGTCACCCCGAAATTTAATTATCGTTTTCGTGAAATTTATGCTCCTCTCTTAACCTAATTGTCAGCCTAATGATATCCTAGCATAAAATACGTAGATATGAGATTCGTATTCCTCGCCAGGTTGCCAGGTAAGTATTTGCCCAATGCTTCTGATGATTGCGATGGTGATGGCGAATTACACAATCTTGCACTAACCTCTGAACTGCCAAATCGACGAAAAAACAGCCGAAAAAATACCCACACATAGAAAAATCTAGGTATCTTCTAAAGTGGTTGATTTTTTCCCCACACACGACGATGATACTGCTGAGCAAAATGGCGTACCGTATAAAATTTTACAACCTTATTTGTAAATAAGTTTCTAAAGTAAGCTAGAAATAGCACGAACGATATATCGCCTAGAAATATTGAAAGTGAAGAATATGGGCTTATATTCATAAATATGTAAATATTGAAATCAAATATTGGGTGCTTCCTTCCGGTATTCATAACGGTTGTTCTGCCAAACAATACATTTGCATAATATCATCGGTGGTTCAAGTGGCGCGCGCCAGCGTCCCTTATCGTCTCCACCACCTTCTCTTCGCCATACCTACGTGTATCGACAGCATGTTATTTTGGTTTATTAATCAGGCCTGCTACCCTGATTAATGAGAACAAGTCGAAGCACACGATGGATCTGCCTAAAAATGAGGAGGCATTTTTAAAAAGATGGTACGGGATTGAGAATCGTTCCGAGTGTAATTTTCATTCGCCAAAGCTCACACTACAAGATTTTAGGGAGGCTCGTCGTAAATTGAGAGGCGAAGACTAAGATGGATCAACAACGAGTTTAAATTCATCAATCTGGCATTTTATTCGGATGTGAGAAGAAGCAGAGAAGTTTAGATGAAGAAAATTATACACATATTATTTCATGAAAAATGGAAACAGATCGAAAGTTTAATAAGGAACTGAAAATTCCACAAACAGAAATATACGAATAGAACCATCTTACTTAATCATCGAGGATGCTGCATCTTATTACATAAAGTTTCATTGGTAGGGACTGAGAGGGAGGGAGAGGGAGGAGAGTAAATGTGCAGAAAATCTGAGCACCTTTTAGCTTTTTTTTTTCAAGTATGAGGCATTCGTTTTTACCCATCACAATTGAATAATTAGAAAATTTCTCACACTTGCAAAATTTTTAAATTTTTTTTTCAGCCAAAAATATTATTTCTCGATAATCAAAAATGAAAGTGAGGTGGTTAATTGCACTGGTTCATTCGCTGAAATCAGATCCTCACCATCTGAGAGTCTACTTCCCATACAATGATCAAAAAATAAACTGTAATTGCATAAGACCCATTTCTAGGCAACAATTGAAAAAAAAATCTCCCAAAAATATTCTCATCGAAATAAAACCCACAAAACATTTTATCGAAAGCCTCGTCAAAAGACCGTAAAAACGATATCTAAGCAACGACAATCTTTAATTTAATTATTAAAATTACCCATCAGATAAAGGGAAATCAGATATTTCTAAACGCTGGTACACGACTACACGCTAACGATATCATATTAAATGATACGTCCCTCGAGAGAGTTTTTCCTCTGCGCAGTGCTCCCTTTTACTTATGTACGTCTACGTACAAATAGTTCTTGTACATTGGCGTGCGTTGTGTCGATGTCGGCGTGGCGACGACCACTGACGCGAGGTGACGTTCCGTGGCTAATATAAGATCTCCCCTTTCCATTCTAAGGGTATCGTTTCGTAGCCTACTTATGTAAAAAATATACCGCAAAATTTAGTGGTCTTTTGAAGCATCTTTCAATCTTTCATCCCTGATTTTGTATAGGCCACTTTTCACTTCCGGTAGCCTTGATTTACTTGTAAATATGGAAATTCCACGATTTGATATGCTTGAAAAGCTTGTCTAGTAGGTACAAACGTTATGTATGTACATGTACAACTGAGGCTCATTTCTTTGAGCAGGAATTCAATTACCTACCATATTTCATCATTTTAAAAATGAGTCAAGTTCCTCATAAGTGCTCGTCAATTATGTCCAGAAAATATAAAATTGACACAAGAAGCCTATAATGATGCAACCATATAACCTCATGGGTACTTACTTTTAGATTTAAAGCAAAATACACCGAAGGAAATTCGATTTAGAACCAACATATGTATTTCCCTCTGATGACAATCATTATGTTTATGTACCGAAAAAATGATGGCTACGGTCGAGTACTTTGAAAAGAGCAGTATTTTGTAAAAAGTGTTCAGTTGATCATAATGTCTCGTAATGTGAGGAATAACTTTGAGGTGCTCCAAGCCCTCATTAAAATGAATTCCAAACAACGAGCAAATGTGTTTAGAGATGCTGATGGTAGTTTAATAATTGCAATATGCGAATGTGCTTTGAACACTTTAAAAGGAAATATGCCATTAACAGAGGCTCAGAAGACAAAGTTATGTGGATTCAGACTGTTGTTACATGCTTTGGTACAACAACCTCGCAAGTGGAAAAGTAGACGAGAGCTTCTTGTACAGAAAGGTGGTGCAATTTTACCAGTGCTACTTGAAGCTATTGTTAGCTCTTTACTTTCACATTATTTGAACTGAGAAAAAGTTCCAAACCAGGATACATTTCACTGAACTATTCTCCTGGGCCACAATTCACCTTCAATCTACAATTTGTTGGGCACTTTTTCAGGGGGGGGGGGTGCGGACATATTTATAGGCTTACCTTATGCCTAGAGTGGAATCGTTGAGTCTTGGTGGTCTTGGTTTGGTCGATGTTGTGGGCCATGATTAAATTAGTTTTGGATTGGTCCTGGATTCTATAAGAGGATCAAGGATGCCATATAGGTGGAATGCCTGCTATAAGAAAAGAACCTCCATTTGGACCAGATACTTACATAGAGGGCGCTAGTGAGCTGGCAAATGTTTACATTTTTCAGACAGGGCTTTTCTTATCAGTGTTTACAAAGCCATTATAATTTCAAGGGTTAAAACTGAAAAAATAATTTGATGTGCATTATTTTTACGATTACTGAAAAAATAATTTGATGTACATTATTTTTACAATTATTATTGCATATTAATCATGACCAAAACATATTTTCATTTTTAACTCGTAAATCCAACGTTATTGGTAAGATATGATTGATAAGAAAGGGTTAAGAAAAGCCCCGTCTGAAGAAGCTGAACAATGGGCACACTAGTGCCCTTTTGTGAGTGCCTGACCCGAATTGTTTCACCATAATTTGGTTACATTTTTTAGATAAATTCAGATCAAGAGATGTTTATCATTGACGAATCAGAAATGATCAGGACAGTTCACAAGAAAACTTAAAGAAATGAAGGAAAGTTCGATGAAGTACCAAAATTGTTAGCAAATTACCAAAATTAACGATATGAAAACCGTTGAAAATGAAAAGATGAAAAAAAGTGCATCTAACGATGAAAAAATTTGATTAATTAATATCATCAAGACTAAGTGAGATTATAAAAATATTTCTCAAAGTTTCAGAATAATCAGAAAACTATTCACAAGAAAATCATTGAAAATGAAATTAGTTTTTCAAAAACACAGAAATAGCTTATGAGGTCTCTCAATATCACCGAAAATAACATGAATTGACTTGAACATCATCAAAATAAAAGTGACAAAAATTGTTGGAGTAACACTGAAATTATTGCAAGAAAATAAAAAGAATCGCATAAAAGTTTGAATACACTTAATAATTATGGATCTGAAAAATTTGTAAAACTGACAAAAATGGTAAAGAATTGAAAAACCTATTTTTTTCATTTTTTCAGGTTATTCATCATTTCTTTTCCAAAAAAATAAATTTGAACAAAATTTTAGAAATGTACAAAAATGTTAATGGTCGAAACATGATAAGTACACTACAAACGTCTAAAATACAATTATACTACAAATAAAAGCCAGACAGACATGTCGCCAACCTTGGAACGCAATACCAGATGCCAGGCAGCCTTCAGAAGCTGGATACAGAGGTCAATGACCTCAGGCGACCATAGTGGAAGCCAGGCGGCCTTCAGTAACCAGACAGACAGGTCAATGACCTTAAATAACTAGACAGGGTGCCAGACGGCCTTCAAAAGCCAGACAGACAGGTCAATGACCTTAAGACACCACACAGAACGCCAGACGACCTTCAAAATCCAGACAGACCAATCAATACTCTCAAGAGGTCGGACAGGACGCCAGACGGTCTTCAAAAGCCAGACAGACAGGTCAACGACCTTTGGAAACCAGACTGAAAGCCAGCAGACCACCTTCAAAAGCCAGACGGACAGGTCAATGACCTTACAAAGCCGGCCAAGATACCGCAGGCAGTTTTCAAAACCCAGACAGACAGGTCAATGGATTTTTGAATCCAGAGTGGAAGCTAGATGGCCTTCAGAAACCAGTTAGATAGGTCAATGACCTTAGGAGGCCAGAGCCATTGGGTGAGTTTCACCAATTATTGGCAAGTTTCAATTGTTTTTGAGTCCTTTTCAAATATTTTTTCGTCATTTTAAACACATTTTAAAGAGTAAGTATGTATGCAAATTTCACTACATTATGCTCAAATTCTATCAGTTATTTGGTACCTATTAGCAATTATTGATTTTATGCCATTTTAACATGCTGTAATGACCTTTAAAATACTTTTATGCGAATTTTGACGACATCAATTTTTAGAAATTTTAAGGTGATTTCAGTGATCTTTTTTATTTGTACTTTTTATTTAAGCTCCACAGATTTTTGAACATATGTATCTCGAATTTCTAAATTTTCAACTACCCAATTCGAAATTGTTTTAATGACTTCAAGTATTTTTATGCCATTTTCAACATTTGCCAAAATTTGCAAAAATATCCCCCCCTCCCAACCACCATATCTGAAATCGTATTTTAAAGCTACAGCTGGACTTTTTTTTCGAATTAGGTAGGTGAACAATTTTAAAATTCATTAACAAAACTTTGAAATTAAACCAAAGACCATTCCTTTGGTCGTAAATTTGCAACTTCCTTCTCCTTCGTTTCCTTTTTTTCGCTCAATTTAATCAACTTTTTTTCTAAATCAATGAGACTTCATCGGATGAAAAATATGTAAATTTCGATCACATCTAGACACAGAATGTAAAATATTAAATAATCCATCCTAAAATAATTATGAGAATTTTAGCAACTTCGCCTCTCTTCCTTTCCTGTCGTAAAAACTTTCGACCCACATCTACGCCGACAATATCCTCCACCTCACACCTCTCTTTCCTCTCTCCCATCAGATAAATTCGAAAAGCTTAAAATCTCGTCATTCTCTCACCAGTTCAAAGTTGTCGTGAGAGCCGCCGAACCGAGATGCGGCAAAGGCAAGCAGAAGCAGGCGACGAAGAAGGAACGGAATATGCGATAAAAATGAACACACAAGATTCAGCTTCAGCATAGCATTCGCGCGACGAGTAGATACGAAGCGGACGGGTGGTCGGGGGGCGCAGGGTGGCGTTTACAAAATGAATGTTTTGTTTCGGCGCGCGTAACTGTCGCAGTAAAATGCCACCGTAAAATAATATATTTAAGCCGAGATAAAAGCTCGACGTAATTAATAAAACAGGTTGAAGCGGTTGTAGAACATAATAGAAAATACAGTACGTATTCGCGAATCGAGTTGACAGTATTACAAAGGAAAAAGGTACAGTTTCGCTGTTTAAATACATGTTGGTAATTCAAGACGGTTAGCACCCATGTGGAATATCAGTATTTTGTTGTTCCCGTGAGCATAAGACATCTTCCTTTATCAGTATAATGGTTTCTCTTATCCCAACACGTATTATTAAATTGCCTTGTTTATCTTAAACATTATACGACATCGTAAAAGTTTTAAATACTTACCATCCATATTCATTAGATTCTTACATCTGCTCCATTTACTTATCTATTTTGCGTGCGCGCTGCGTCGTCGGTCGCGGTGCACTCGTCTTTAGGATGAGATGAAGATTAACTGCATGATAGCGCATTTGCATATGTATGTATGCATACCTGTAATACAAACAAAATACATAGAACATTATTTTAGGTATTTTCATGCAGTTCGAAACAGAATAAGAAGTTACTCCATGTTTAAAAGTAGGCTACAAAAAACCAACCATAGTCACCAAGAAAAATGACTGGGGGTCTGAGAGGCTCTGTTTAAAAGTCACATAGAAATTGAATCTTTTATACAATCTAATTTCAAGGTGAAAAAATTCGTAACTTCTCAACTTTGGAAAATTGTCAAAAACTAATCCCCTTCAATTTTCAAAAAAAAAAGCACACGTATCAGTTAAGGTGAATACCTCCATTTCTCCTCCACCTCGTCATTCCAAAGAATAAAAAATGAAGAAAAAAAAAGGAAGAAAAATATGTACAAAACCCTCCACCACATGAAAATATTCGCGCATCAACGAGATAAATAAGTTTTAGCCATTGGTGATGCAGCATTTGGCAGATTTGAAAAATGATGCTTAGCCTGTTCGCTCGTTCGTTCGCGATAAGGGTTTCGGTATAGTCAATAAGGTCTGTTGTACTGGCCGAACGCCCAGAAACTGACCCTTATGGCGGAATATATAAATATTTGCAAGATTTCTTTATAAATATGATGGAGTTAGACGTTGCGTAAGTTTCATAAAACAAATGGTTTTTTACCCTTCGTACCACCTCCTTTTCCTACAACGTACTCGCCGCTTCTACGTTTCGTTCATGTGCTCGGTTTTGCTACAGGCAAAAGCAATATGCCCTTTATATTTATGGAAATGAAGTGTATTTTTATGTGTAGTGTAGTACTATGGCATAGCACAGCATCGCACTCTCTCCTTTCTTTTTCTTGCGGGTTTTCTTTCGAGTGTACGTATACATGAATGGAAATAAAAGGGCAAGGTGCAAGGTGCAAGGAGAGATGGGAGGATTGTTGTGAAAATGTGAACTGTTCAAGAAGGAGGAAAACGATTCGCGTTTATGAAACTTATTTAAGCTTATCAAATTTTTATACAGAGGTCAGCTTTAGAGGGTTCTTCTATTTGTTATTTTTTGACTTTGGTTTATTATACGTACATTTACATGGCAGGGTTCAATTGGTATAGGGGGAAAACAGCGAAATCGTCAGTTTGATTTGTGGGAGACTATTTTTTTGCGAGGGACTTTGACTACTTACCTTTTTCTTGTGATTTTTAATTTGGCCAGTTGAAAGAGAATTTTTGAAATACTTTGGAAAATGCTCCCTCTCTGCACCCTTTCCATGGGCTGCATGCAAATTAAAAAGAATTGTACAAGTGGCAGCAGACAGGATTCATTTTACAAGCTGTATCATCGTAAATAGAAAATACAAATTCAAGGCATAATTTTAGTCCGTTTTGGTCCAGAATCGTCAACTGGTTCTATAAATAATGGTAATAGAATCCGTAAACGGTTTCAACACGCGTGCGCATCCTACTCGACTACCTATACGATTTTCTGAGCATTTTGGTGCGATTATTTTATTGGGCCATAAATTGTTGAAAGATTACTTTCACTGCCCAAGCAGCGCAATCTGCAGATTACCGAAATAAAAAATTGGAAAAAATCGAATTCGATCAACTGTAGAGAAAGTTCGTCCCTAAATCGAATATTTCTCGATCGATACATCGACATAATATCAACAATGTATTAAAGATGTTGTATCGATAAAATGTCTAGATATCGATCGAAAAATATTCAATTTAGGGAGTAACTTTCTCAGTTAAAATTAAAAAATTTTGATGATTGAAATTTTATCAAAAATAATCTCTGTTTGAGCTGACAGTAGCACTTACATAGAGTTTTCTATCGAGAAATACAGATGGAAAGTCTGTACTAATTCAACATTTAGCAGTGGAATTGGAATCTCGATAACTCGAAGCTGAAGGGAAAGGAGTTGACTTCGAGTTATCGGAGTTTTCGAGATAACGAGATGAATTTTGCATTGAGTCTTATGGGGAGTTGAAGAAACAGACCTTCGAGTTACAGGGGTTTTCAAGTTAACGGAGTTCGAGTTATCGCGATTCCACTGTAACTGGAAAAAGGTGTAATACTTTATCAAAGAATACTGAACTTATTCATTTTTATGACAAAAATATGTCGATGTTGTCATAAAATGAAATTGAAAGGGAACGTAACTTTTTCGACCCATATTTCCTGTCGATATTTTTAAAAGCTCGCTTTCGATATACCTAACAGATGAAAAATCGCGAACATTTTCATGAATATTTTTGAAAGATTACGTCGAAAATTTATCTAATATGAAATCAAAACAAAATAATAAGTTTTTCGACACAGATTTTCGGTCGCTCATTTCTCAAAGCCCACTTTCGATACATGTAGATAAAAAATCGCGAACTTTTTGATGAAGATTTTCAATCGATTAAGTCTAAAATTCAATGCAGAATATCTGTTAAAAATAATCAAATTATCTGACTATAAACTACATAACGATTTATCTTCGACAAATTGGACTGCTGATAAGGTAGACAGATTGTACTACTCGGATGTGGTTTCACACGCTTAGGGAAAACGTAAATAAAATCATTATATTATACATACATATCAAAACCATCAACGACTACACGTTCTTAATTAGTGATTAGTCAGTTATTTGTCCATTTGATTGACAAGAGCTAGGCGGTTAATGCCATGAAAGACGGTACAATGTTGTGAAAAAAACATTTTTATCGCATGAATGAAAACTTCACTAATTAACCTTAATAATTACTCGTATTATCATCACATTCACATAGAAGATGCGCAGAAATATCCGAGTACACCCAAAAAAGTTATTTGCCAAACGTTTTAGCTGGTTCCAGAGAATGATAATAATTCAACACATAATTGGTTGTTGGACTGAGGTTATAACATTACACCAATCATAATTATGCGTCTACTTCAAGTTGCCAACTTATATGTATTTTCAATAAAAAAAAACGTTCTTAAGGATATACTCGATATTTTTAAGTACCCTGTATCAGTAATTTGATAACAAAGTATATGTGCTCTTTTTGAAATGTTCTGGAGTTCGATTACCCAAGATAGAGTTTCGTCGACAAATTTCTTTCTTATTTTGTTATTCAATCACGTTCGTGTGATATTTGTCCCATTTAATTCACCAAATTTAATTTTTTTTTCCGTAATACTTCTTATAAAACTGACGTGCAGGATGTAGGTATATTATACCTACCCAATTTAGGATTTAAAAAATCAATGTATCTACTGCTACATAGAAGCAGTACCTAATGCTGCTGCAATGATGTTCAGACAATTGAACCGTGAATGACAAAAACAAAAATTATAAACAATACCTAATGAAGGTTTTTTACTCGGGGGAAAAAGTTCATGCATGATGATGTATTAGTACGACGACTTCATACGCGTACATGTTCAATAGAAAAATGTCTGAATGTATTTCAGACATTTTTCTAGATTATAGAATAAAATGTATGATATAAAACATGCAATATTATTTCATACATGATCAGACATGAGCATGTGGGGGATATTTTTCTTTGTACATATGATCATGTATGAAGTCGTCATGGAACTTTTTTTTCGAGCTCATACGAGTATGCCAGCGTAAACTATGAAATTCATATTTTTCGTCCTGATCAAATTCGTAGGCTCTGACTAGGCGTCGTGTACCTACAAATTCCAAAATGAAATATTACTTTTATCTCCTTACCTAAGACTTCAGCATTATCAACGTCTAAATTACAGTCGAGCTTTTACTACTGAAATAGTTATAATCAATATCTTTAAAAGGTCTACTGATAGGGTTATATTTTTTTAATTAACATTACTCCTATTTCACAAAACCATGAAAGATAACATACCTGTTACCTACGTATAGGGTGTCCAAGAATAAGGGGTTTTGATAAGTTTTAATAAGCCAAAATGGAGGAAAAAATTTTCCAAGTCAAAAATGAAAAATTGAATAACAATCAAGAAAATTAGCGCTTGAGTTACCTATTGTTTCAATGCGCAAAATGAAAGCTTCTAATCGTACTCGTATTTTATTGAAACAATCTCTAAAATGCCCATTTTTCTAATGATTATTCAAACCAACTTTCAAGCAGAGAATTTTCTTTCCTCCTTGTTAAAATCCAAATTCCTTATTCTTGGACACCCGGTATATCGCGAATTTGAAATCTAAAGAATTATAAGTATTCTGACAGAATATATCAACATGAAGATAAATATTATCTAAATAATCATCAGTCTTACTGTAGATAACATGTAGCTAACATAGGCACCCGTATACAATGTACCAGGCAGCTATTCGATCTATTCACTATAATATCTTCCGACTAAGTAGTACATATTATAATCATGGTTCTGTTTAGCAAACTTTTTTTTTGTGCATCAATACCATGCTACATTTTAGGTAATCCTGACGTTAGTTTGAACCCAGCACTTGATTCGCTACCTGCCTTTAATGAAAAACGTGAATTAGCTGATGTAAGAATACTTACTTTCAAATTTTGCGTTTAACATGTTCTTATACTGTAGAAACTAAGAAATTACGTATAGCATATTTATTATGGTTAATTTTCTAGGTAAACGAGTCAATTGAAGGTGATTTATTAAAGTACTGTTCCACCGAAGATAAACAGAAGAAATATTTAAAAGAAAAGCTTATTAAAGCAGTAATGAAAAATCGTCGTTATCAGTATGAAGATGTAAGTTGTATTGTGCATACTTTATTTTCTTATGCTGTTCAACTTATGCATCAAACGAGTGTCAAATGACCCAATGTTTGCTTTCTGTTGCATAATATTACTCTCTGTTGGTTTTTGATAGCCTAGGTAATTTGAAATTTAATTGGACAATTTTACACAAAATTCTGTCGTTGATAGACCGTTGTTACACGAGTCTGGGGGCTATAAGATCTTATTTCTTATAGTGCATACAATGCATACATATTTTATTTATTTCAGTATAGGGTGATCCATATAGTGATTTTACTGAAACCTAGGGCTACTCGAAACGTAGGGCACTTAAGTATATATGTACAAAGAATCGAATCTATCACTGTACACGCCGCGCTGTACGTACAGGGACGAAATCAAGGGTGACAGCAAGACAAGCCCCCCCCCCCCCGGTTCATTGACAAAGTTGGGAAATTTTTTGAAATAAATCAAAAGTTGGGAAAATGCAAAAACTGACAAGAAATCTACGGTTTTGACCACCTAGGTAACTTAATGGAATTGATTTGGCCGCTATAAGGAAGATCCGACCTGACCTGTAGATGCTTGCAGCTTTCATGCAAGTTTTTTTGTCAACTATCGACCAGGTACATGCTGCTGGCGAGCGTCATAAGTCAATTCAAAGTACAGGGGGTACACAAGGTTTTTGAAGGTCGAAAAAGATGAAAAAATCCACTTTTCTCTCCTTCAAATTGCTTTAAGCAGATGAATTTTGGATTGCTACTATATGCAACTTTTGATTTCCTATCCACTGCTTCTTAACTGGACTTTTTAAAAATCTTTTTCACCCCTTTACCACCTCAACATTTTTGTTTGTGGTCTAACTCCCAATGCCCAGTAAGCCTTATTTTTCGTTGGTTTTAAGGAAAATCAGGCTGAAAGTATGTACTAGTAGATACATAAATGATGAAAATGCTTGTTGTAAATGCTATAGACTGAATAATTTTATAAAACTTGGCTCCCCAGCAAACCTTACAACGATTTTTTTTTAAAAAGGTGGTAGTTCTTTATCTTTACTTCCTTTTTTTGAATTATAAGCGGCTATCTACTGTTTTCTTTTTCAAGTGTGCCTTGCACAGTCAATCTGGAACTTGAAAACATTTTTTAGCTAGAAATATCAAAATGAAACAAATATATGAGTTGGCATTTTCATGTTTGTAGCCCCCCCTCCACCACCACCACAACCACATCCCCATCCCCCGAAGAACCTCTTTGGTACGGCTTGGCGCTGGGTATACCTACACCTACCTACATGTATTTTCTTTTAATGATCATTGTTATCTTTTTAGAGTCACAAAATAAAAAATCTGGTGAAAGAAAAAAATGAGGCACAAGGAATGGTCTGCGCTTGTTTAACCAGGCAGGCTTTGGAAAACGTGGAAAGATTCGCATTCCCACCTGTCCTGTACAACAACGATAACTTAAGTCGCTATGCTAAATGGATGTTAGCACTACACGTATATGAAACTCCGATACTTGACGGAATCCGTGAACTACTTCGCACAGCGAAACTAACGTATACAGCCTTTGCCTCCGCTGCGGATAACGTACATTCCTTGATCTCTAGCGATTTCGCCCATCCGCACTTAGAATCGTATAATTTACCACAACATCAAAACGAAATTCAGGCCTTCTGCTCATTCCTAAGTAAGATAAATCCACGTAAAACTTTACCTGCAGATCTTTTGAGTGATGAACCAGGGGAAAAAGTGGCAGTCACATTACACAAACAAGCCGCAGAGTTGGTCTGTTGGGCAGCGTTCAAGTATCCCACACCGATTACTACCCCCGAATTTGAATACGAAATTTGTCATGCTTCAAGTATGTAAACGTTATATTATACTCAAGTTCTATGTATGTTAAAGCGTCACTATCTCACTACTTCTTCATTCTGAGAAGTTGAATGGCTGTTCGAATGTTCGCAATGGCAGCTCATGCTGATTTTTCCTCAACACGAAAAATTATCGTTTAAAATAAATGGGTGTTGAAGTGTATTCAATCAACAAAAGAATTCCAAAATTTTAATTTTACTTCGAAAACAAGAAATAGGTAAATCAATCCGAGCGAAGCGAGGATGAAAACTTTTAAAAATTTGCCATTTAAAATTTAACAACACTGTTTTTGATGTGAAAAACATTTTGCTGTTTTTTGTTATGTAACGTTTGGTCAAGTCTGCCTCTCTGTTCTAGCAAAGCGAGAGCAAGAGCTATAGGAAATTTGTTGTTTAGAAGTATAACAAAGTGGTAGTTCGGTTGGTCCGCACAAAGCGCGGACTTCGAACTTTTACTTGTTCAAATAAAAATCTTAGCATGTAACCAATCAATATTCTCACTCACACCAAACTACCTACATGTCCTTTTGTATTCACACTTCATACCAACCTCGCTTGGTCACTTTCAGTTGCAATTTGTAATACAACATATTTTTTAAAACCCGCAACTCGTAAGGGAAACAATGTTGAAACGAAATGAAGGGATTGGGTTGTTACACTTTGACCATTAATGTTTTGAAATGCATGTTACAGTTGATTGGTTTTCTGCAACGATCATCATTCGAGATGTAAGCGAAGTCGATGAACCGTTAATAAAGAAATATTTAAATACGGTAGGTAGCTATATGTACTTATCTACTTTAATTTTATAGGTAGGTAGCAAGGCACATTAGCTTTGCGTTAAGTGCAACCCCAATAGGTAAGAAGTAAACCTCGATAAAATGCAAGGAAAGCATCCTTTCTTCACCTTCAACTGATTTTATGTGTAAATGAACCACGACACCACTGTTTGCACTGCATAGTACATATACCGACTTGGAGAGATATGCACATGCGAATCAACTTTTTACGCCTACCTATTTATTTACCTAGAATGTTTTTCAGATACTCGACGAGGACCTATTTAAAGGTAATGTGGACAACCTGAAATCTGAAAGGATACCTCTTCAAATATGGGATAAAAAAGATCCAAGTGTAGCGAAAAAATCAGGTGTCTTTGACTTGATTTTTCACCTTGCTTGTAAACCGTTTAGCGAACTTTATTTACCAGCAAAGAGCGCGAAAGGCGACCAAAAGAAGTTGAGCACCGGAGATTATTATGCAAGTGAGGTAAGTCAGGTATATATGTACTTATAGGCATGTATGCAACTTACTAACAATAAAACTACCCACAACACAACAGCAACAGTAGAAATCACATTTTTGGTTTCGTTAATATGATTGCTATATTGATTTCAGATAAGAAAGCGATTATCAAGTGGACTCGGAAAGACGACCCTGCTGCTATCATCGCTCACAACATATGTACGTGATGTTCCGGAGAAGTATCGTCCTACAACCACAACCACCACAATAACACAGTAGTACTAAGTTCAAAGTTGATAATTATCGAGTTTGTACATCGTCTACATTGAAGGAATAAAATCTACAAACGTAAACTTTTCATTTGTTTGGTCATTGGTGCATGATTTTGCCATTCCCATCTACAATCTACATAGGTAATGTGAAAAAGGTTGATTAGCAGTAGCACGAGATAATTTCTGTAAAGCCATAAAGAATCTTCAAATCTTCGAAAAGCTGCGGAAATTCACACAAAAATGTTTTCGAAAGGTGATTCCTTGATCTGATATTCCATTTTCTTTGCAAATTTCAAAGTCAAATACCTAACATCACACAATTTCGAGATATTTTTGCTCGAAAAAACATAATGTGTTTTTGAAAAAATTAATATAACCCAAAATACAACAGGTTATTTTTTCGCATTTTTAACATCTTCGGACATTGCAATATTTCTCAAGTGAGGAAGATATCAATAATGCCTTTGGTCTAAAAAAAAAAAAAGCATCAAGTTCTTGAAAACTACTTTATTCTCAATTCGAAATCGTTTTCAATCACCTTCTCCTTCCCCTGCCACCCACCTAAACCACAATCACTTTTCGAACTCCTCAACGACCAAGCTTTTAATTCAACACCAGCAACGCAACAGGTTCGATTCCAAGCTTTCTTCCATCAGCCTCTTAAATTTATATTCTCCTTTTGAAAATACGATGAAAAAAATTGAAATCACATCTCAAAACCCCACCAAAGTCAACAGCAAACAGCGAAAAAGCGATTAATGGGAAATCTAAAGTAAGCTGCCGAACTGCTGTTTAGCATATCAATTACAACAACAACGGAGTACAGCTTCGAGCCATGTTTAAAAGCTGAACGTCATCTCGACCCCGTCTCGCTCCTCCCTTTTCATTTCGTATCGCTGTTTTCTCGCATAAAATATGCATATAGATTTGTTTCTTATTTACAGGGCCGTGCCAGCGCCACCTCAACCGGCGCAATTTAAAACGTTATACTTCGTTATTATAAATAAGTTGGTAATTCTACCATCGGCTAAAAATGTCCTCTCTTCAACGTACTACCCAGTACCTACCTCTCCCCCAGTCACTATCTTGGCATTTCTTCTCGGAACCATACTCTATGGTCAAAACAAGATCACACGATGGTGATGGAAGCGAGCGAAGTAGTCTTGAAATGCTGAGCATGCACAGAGAGGAATGAGCAAGATCATCCTCTCCTCTCTCTTCCTCCTCCTCATCGCATAATCTGCGACGATATTACAAGTATGTATAATGCTACATTAAAGAAATATTTTAGGTATTTTAATAGCTTTTCGATGAAGCGAAAACTGACTCAACATGCATAACTGAAAAAATATATGTACTCGGTATCAGCGAGAGAGAAGAAGGGAAGGGGTGCTATAATTCTACATGTATGTAGTGCCACGAATACGAATATACTCGCATTCGTTTGGTAAGGTACTTAAATCAAACATAAATATACTCTTCGTCGGGTACATTAGTAAGTATATCGTAGAAAAATGTTTAAAAAGTAAAACTATATGCACGTAGAATCGTATAATATAGATGGAGCATAGGACCATGTTATGTGTGTAGTGTGTACTACCATGGATTTCATATGCGAAACCGATAAATCATAATCAATGATGCATGCGCAATTACATTGACGTTGTTGATGTGGTACAATTGTAAATAAATTTCCGTACCATCGCGCTATCTGAACGCATTTATCAGTATAGACGATATAGTCGAGTATATTTTACCACTCGATAAGTACACCGCACGAATGTGATACATTTCACCTAGATTATGGCGAATTTACGATTTACCGAGGTCTTTTTGCCTGCAATAATGATTATTTAATACGTATAAAAGATATATTTTTTTCAGAAGAGCTTTTCGAATTTTTGGCAGGATTTTTTTTTTTCGTCAGCATTTGGATGGTTTTGTACAAAAACGAGTCAAGTGGTTGGTTTTTTCACTTTCCAGTTAAAAATAGACGAGTAGGAATAGTGGCGTCTTAGTCCATGCCATGCATGATTCGATTTTAGAGCATTTGACAAAACACTAAAAAATTTTCAACTGTGCCAAGGAAAATCGAAATACGCAGGACTCCGAAATACACCACTCGCAAAAATTTCAGAGGGCTGAAATTCATTTTTTGATTTTTGGCGAATTTTTGGAAATTCAAATTCGGTCCATTTGTCTTGAAAAAAAATCAAAATATAATCAAATTGACCCATAATGCTTAAATTTGGTTTGAACCCTATTTTCGATCTCTTGAGTCCACTGGTGATGGTTTCGAACCGTTCTGGAGCCATCGGAGGATTTTTGGAAAGGTACTCTAGTTTTCGAAAAAAAAATCACGTGAAAATTGTATGTAATTTTGTTGGATTTAAGTAAAAATTGTACCACCTTCTGATTCCCCCCCCCCCACTTTCAAAATTACAATTATACGTCATACTTATGAAGAAAAATTCAAGTTCTGAAACTGGACATGAAAGAAGAAACATAGGAAACCTTTGAAAAAGTCCACTAGACAGAAAAAAGAGTCGTGAAGACTCACCTGCCCAATGACTTGTTTATGTATCACTGAGATTGAGGGCAATTATTTCCTCCTATTTGCCCCACATCCCTGTCATTTTTCCTACATTAGGCAATTAGGTAACAAAATAGCTGAAGATGAATTGAGTAAGCATAGAGGGAAACGATAGAAAGTGATAGGACACCGTGAACAAAGAGTGGTAAAATTATTTATACGATTGCAAGAGATGGTGGCGTCTACGGGTCCTCGGTGGTAGGTTGGGGTTGCGAACTTCTTCGTAGTGCGAATACATACATACGTAGACCGTATACATGCCACCGCACCGTATACTAGTGTATATTTAGTTGTTCTTCTACGGTGGTACGGCAAAGCAGCAGACGTTTGGAGGGCATACCCTGGCGGAATATATACGCGTAATAAAATATCAAACAATACATATCTTGCCGTAGAGCGGAGATATTTGCCGCCCCTTCGCCTAATAAAGATGAGCTAGCTGTCTTGCCTTACCGAGCGAGCGCGCCGAGCAGAGTGTGAAAATGGCTGGCTCTGTGTATCGGCAACAGAAGCATACAGCAATAATAATGATTATTTTCGAAGCAATTCCCACTTATATAAAAGTTAACGGCGAATAACCATAACGGCGATTAATTTTACCCTTGATAACTTTTATTCGTTGTAATAAAACACATTTCCAGCTAGAAACTATCGTTAAAAAATGGAACCGTAATAATAACGACATTCGATGATTTTACGTGTCATAAAATCGTCGTTCGTTTGGTCCGTTTCGTATATTATTTTCTTTATTAACCCGCGCCAAGTCTCGCGCGAATGTTCCCGGTTAGTTAGCGCCGAATTACAAATGAGCTCTTCTTCTCCTCGTCGTAGAGTAAAGAGAGGATATGGAAGAAGGAGGAGAGGTATTCGTTGTCATCGATGGTGTGAAAATTTTTACAAACTTTGTTGAAGCCCAACATATACATTGGTATAAGGAGTTACAAGGCAGGTTCCTCAGACAAAGACTTGTCCGAGTACCCATCTTCAGAGGTTCTTTTGTGTTTCAAACCTAGAAAAATTACTCGAAATTGAAAAAACTATTTTTTTATCACTATTTTACATGCAGAAGTAATGAATTCAATATTCAAAAAAACTGACTTTTTTCAATTGAACTTATATTACTTAGCTAAGAAATCCGAAGTTCCAACCACTATTTTATCAAGACAACCATTTCTTCAAAGAACTGATTTTCCACAATTTCATACAAATTTCTCAGCAATTTTACCAAAAATTACAACCATTTAACGATTTTCTCAAAGAACTATTTCCTGAGAATATTGACAAAAAAAAATTGGTACATTTTTTCAACAACCCGTCAAAAATTCACACTCACTAATAATTTATAGTGAAAAAATGGAAACTTTTTTGACCATTTTTGCAAAAACAAAATGTTTTGAGAGATCTTGACAAAATTAAAAATTTTCCTTTTTGAGATTTTTACCAGAAATGGACACTTTTTGACAATTTAGACAAAAAAGGACGCTTTTTAACAATTGTGCCAAAAACGGGCATTTCTAAGCCATTTTACCAAAAATTGAAGCTTTTTGACAACTGTTCCGAAAATTGACACTTTTTGAAAACATTTTCCAACAATTTATACTTTTTGAAAACTTTTCTAAAAATTTACACTTTTTAAAAACTCCCAGAAATGGACTCTTTTTGACAAGTTCTTCAAAAATTAACAGACAACTAAATAAGTATTTCAAAAATTGACATTTATAGACAACTTTTTAAAAAATTGGCACTTTTTGTAAGCTTTTTCAGAAATTGATTTTTTTAAACAACGTTTTCAAAAACTAACACCTCTTGACACCTTTTTCAAAAAAATTGACACCTTTTTTAAACGTCTAGAAATGGACTTTTTTTGGACAACTCTTTCAAAATTCAACACTTTTTGACAACTTAGTATTTCAAAAATTGACACTTTTTGTAAACTTTTTCAGAAATTGACTTCATTTAACAACGTTTTCAAAAACTAACACTTCTTGACACCTCTCTCAAAAAAATTGACACTTTTTGAAAACGTCTTGAATTGGACTCTGTTGGACAACCTTTTCCATAATTTACATTTTTTGACAACTTTATCAAAAATTTATGCTTCTTGATAACTTTTGCAAAAATCAACACTTTTGGACAACTTTTTCAAAAATGAATTCTTTTTGATGACATCTTTTCCAAAAATTAATACATTCTGACAACTTTTCCAAAAATAACCACTTCTTGACACCTGTTCCAAAAAAATTGACACTTTAAAAACGTCGAGAAATGGACTCTTTTGGACAACTTTTTCAAAAATTAATTGGCACTTTTAGACAACTTTTCCAAAAATTGACACTTTTTTGAAAACTTTTTCAGAAATTGACTTTTTTTGACAACCTTTCAAAAAATTAACACTTTTTGACCCATTTTTCAAAAATTAATTTTTTTGACAATTTTTTCAAAAATTAACACTCCTTGACACCTTTTTCTAACAATTTTCCAAAAATTAATACTTCTTGACAACTTTTCCAAAAATAAACACTTCGTGACACCTTTCTCAAAAAATTGACACTTTTTAAAAACGTCTTGAAATGGACACTTTTGGACAAATTTTTCCAAAATTTACACTTTTTGAAAACTTTTTAAAAAATATAATCTTCTTGATAACTTTTGCAAAAATTGACACTTTTGAACAACTTTTTCAAAAATTGATTCTTTTTGACATCTTTTTCCAAAAAATTAACACTTCTTGATACCCTTTTCAAAAACATTTTCAAAAAGTTAATACTTACTTTCTGACAACTTTTCCAAAAATAACCACTTCTTGACACTTTTTTCAAAAAAAAATTGACACTTTCAGACAACTTTTCCAAAAATTGACACCTTTTTGAAAACTTTTTCAGTAATTGACTTTTTTTGACAACCTTTTAAAAAACACTTTTTGACCCATTTTTAAAAATTGATTCTTTTTGACAATTTTTCAAAAATAAACACTTTGTTACAGCTTTCTCAAAAAAATTGACAGTTGACACTTTTTAAGAACGTCTAGTAATGGTCTCTTTTGGACAACTTTTTCAAAAATTTACACTTCTTGACACCGTTTTCAAAAACATTTTCCAAAAATTAGTACTTTCTGACAACTTTTCCAAAAATAACCACTTCTTTGACACCTTTTTCAAAAAAATTGACACTTTCTGTACGGAGAATCGAAGAATAACGATAACTCCTGACTTAACAGAATATTAAACTTGCCTAACATTCGACAAAACGAAAACAAACTTTCAACAAAATAAATAAATATTTATTCTTAACGGTCATTGACCTTAACGATCAATAAACCAGACAAATGAGACTGAGCAAAATGCTCGACGACTTTACTTTACGACGACAAGAATAATATTAACGCGAACTAACTTAGTAACTAACGAAAACAACGAAAAAACAACGATAATTTAACAGCCAACAGTTTACGCGATTTTACGAAAAGAACAGAATTCCATTTAATACGTAACCAACAATATCTATATCGCGAAATCGAAATTCATTTTTTATTTAAAAATAAAAACTAAAATTACCGAACACAGTTCGTTACGGTTACGATTCCAATTTTGCCAACACCCCACCATAAAAATATTTTCCCTAACACGCGTACCACTTAAATAAACGTAAAACTTGTTGCTTCTTATTAATACTGGTGTTTGTAAACACTTTGAACCAAAATATTTTTACAGCAAAATTTCAGTTAAACTAAACTAATATTACATAAAAATCGACTCGAAAACTTAATTTAAGCGTTAAACAATGACTCACAGAGTCTGTCGAATACGGTACGTGTAGTGGCTTTGGTCAAAATATCGGCAAGTTGATCTGCCGAAGATATCTTTTGCAAGTATATTATCTGTTTCGTGACTAAATCGCGTATATGATGGTAACAGACATCTATATGTCTGGTACGTTTGGATTCGACCGTATTCGCCACGGCAATCGCTGCATTGGAATCGCAATACACCGGTACGGTGTCAATACGAACTTCCAATTCAAGAAATAAATTTCGCCAAGCCAAAACTTCCTTACCAGATGAACTTAAAGCAACATACTCCGCTTCACACGACGAAAGACTAACACAATTTTGTTTCTTGACTACCCAGTCAATAACGTTGCCATAATGTAACACGAAAATTCCAGACGTTGATTTTCTGTCTAAACAATCACCAGCGAAGTCCGAATCTACGTATACTCTTACAGAGTATTTATCAACGACTTCAGGTATTACGTAGGTAAGTTTCACGTTCAACGTACTACGTAGATACCTGAGAATACGCTTACTATATTCGAATAGCTCCTTGTTTGCCAAGTGCTGGTATCTGCTTAGAAAGTTTACAGCAAAAGCGATATCGGGACGTGTTCCCCTTGCTATGTAACTTAAACTTCCTAAGAGACCACTCACTTTGGTTTCGTAACTTTTATCGAGCTTGAGATTAGTAATCTTCAAGTTCGGTTCCATTGGAGTTAAAATACTATTCGAATTAGACAGCCCGTAATCATTAACTAACTGCTCGATATATGAATTTTGATGTATTTCTAACTTTTCTTTACTACGATTAATTTCCATCCCAATGAACTTCTTGCATTGTTCCAGGTCTCTGATTCCAAAACGCTCATTCAATCGCTTGACCAACCACTCAATTAGACGATCATCGCAACCTGTAATTAGAAAATCGTCTACGTAAACGACAAACACGCAACGTAGAGGATTTTCGGCATCGAAGTAGACACACGGATCAACTTTGCTCCTTACGAAACCGAGCGAAAGTAAATACTCATTCAATTTTGCGTTCCATGACTTGGGACTCGTTTTTAATCCGTATAACGAACGTTTAAGAATATACACAACACCTTTTTCTTCGTTAGTCCCTTTCGGTGGGTTGAACATAATACCTCGGTTTATATCTCCATTGAGAAATGCAGTACTCACATCTAGCTGTCTCAACTGCCACTTGTTGACCATAGCTAGATTGAGCATCGAGCGTATTATCGGTTGATTAGGTGTTGGAGCGTATATTTCATCCAATTCATAGAAATGATTGTCTTTGAAACCACGCAACACCAATCTCGCCTTAAATTTCACCCCACCATTCGAGTTGATTTTTTTCTTTAGAACCCACTTACTATCTACTTTCGAATTCAGATGCTGAATACCAAACATCTTTGATCTCCATCGCCTTTAACTCTTCATCTATCGCTACACGCCAAAATTTCGCTTCAGAGCCGTTCAACGCTTCTTCATACGTAAGGTCATCGACCCCAGCGAGTGCAAAGCAAGCAAAATCGTCGCTACGTTCATCTGAAGAAGATGTATCGATCAAACTACGATCTACCAAGTTATCACCGCTACGTTCGGCTTCAGTAAGCTCATCTGGGTTTATCCAATTGGAGCAACCAGGAGCTGAATCAGCGTTACTTATCGGTGTAACCGTAGGTACGATATTTACATCGCTTACACTCACTGATACCGATGTTTTTAACAAATGATCGTTAATAACATCGTGTATTTTACGCGTTTCGTCTATTTCTACACAACTCGAATTCGTAAATTTATTTCGTAAAACATCGTACAATACATAACCTGTCTCTGTAAAACCTAACAACACCATATCGATCGACTTCTCATCGGTTTTCTTTCTCTTTTCAGGCGGTACAAGAACTCGAGCTACACTTCCAAACAATCTCACTCTCGATAAATCCGGCTTTCGGCGATTCCACAGCTCGTACGGTGACAGATCGTTCAAGGCAGAATGCGGTAAACGATTGTATACGTAGTTCGCCGTGTATGCAGCGTAAAGCCAGAATTTATTCGTTAAACCTCCTTCGTACAGCAGAGCTCGCATTTTTTCTTGGATTGTTCGGAAAAAACGCTCGACGGTGCCATTATGCTGCTTCTCATACGGCTCACTGTTCTGCATAGATATGCCTTTTTCATCGACAAACTCTTAAAAGGTACCTCCGATAAACTCACTAGCGTTGTCGCACCTTATACGCTTTACCTTCGTATTCCATAACGTTTCACTAATATTTACAAATTTTTTTAGGTAGGTACCTACTTCGGCTTTACTTCTCATTCCGAACGTTACTCCCCATCTCGTACAGTCATCTACGAAGCCAATCAAATATCGCTCGCCTTCTAGTCCTTCTGTAATAGGACCCATTACGTCAATATGAACGAGATCGAGTGGATTCGGATACCTATACCTACTTGAATCGTAGGTATGTTTCTTTTGTTTTGCTTTACAGCAAATTTGACACTGATTGAAAGGTGGGCAATCACATCCACGTAACTCAGGAATTTTATCTAGTACCGTCTTGCTCGTATGAGCCAACCTACGATGCCAGATGTCACCTTCACCTTTTAACCTATTTACTTTCTTTTTATTTTTCAGATTTACATCACTGTCGCTGCTCGTACTGGTATTTCCTATACCTACACTTGAAACGTTCGAAACTACAACTCCAGAATCATTACCTATCGTCGTCGAAGTATTACCTACATTTGTCGAGTCACTACTATCGTCAGAAATTAACGCAGATGAATAATTGGAACAGGAGTACAAAATAGGAGGTATATTTATCATAAATTGAATCGTATACAATCCATTATCATTAAGTACTAATTTTGACACTAAATTTCCCGCAGGATCGACCAAACGAGGATCTTCATCGAAGAAGAAACGATAACCATTCGCTACGATTTTCGACACGGACAGAAGACTAAAAGAAAGACTAGGTACGTAATATACCTCGTTCAACCAATAGACGTTACCGTCATCGGCTAGAACTCTCAATCGACCTACTCCTTCTTTGATCAAAGAGACTTCACAATGAGCGGATTGTAAACTTTCGTTTATTTTCCTCTCATCGTGCAAGACTCCACGATGCTTAAGAAAATGCGACGTCGCACCACTATCGACGACAAACGTGATGAAATCGACGCCGTCGTCGTCGTTTGTCTCGACGTATGCATTTTCTTCACCGAGATTCAAAGCAGTCGAGTCACCTAAAAAATAGTTCGACCCGATGTTTACGTTACGCGAATTTCCGAAATTAGAAATCGCGACACTGTCACCGAAACTACTACGACCGACACTATTTTTAACGAATTCATCTACGATATTACGACTACGACCTTCATCTAACGAGAAATTTTCTTTTTTTCCAGATGTCGACGGAAAAAGACCTAACGCGATAGACGGACGAGGACCTGACGAACCGGACGAACCTGCAGTACCAGACGTACCCGACGTACCACTCGACGAACCGTTACCACCGTTGTTACGCGACGAATCACCGTTCTGAGGACAATTTCGACCGATATGCCCTGTCAGATTGCAACGATAGCAAACGATACTTCCCCGAGGGTTGGTATCGTTTCTATAATTTCCTCCGGCGGATCGACAAGACTTGGCCATATGGCCCCGTTTATGACACTTATAGCAGGTACGATCTTTGGCTTGTACGAAGCCATTATTACCACTACGATCACCGTTACCGTTCGACGAATTACCGGACGAGTTCGAACTACGATTACGCGACTTATTACGATTACGATTACGACTATTATTATTTTTATTACCGGATTGATCGGATGCGGCCATTGCTGAACCGGTACTTGTCGAACCCTTCGAAGTCGAGGAGTTCTTCGAGGCATCTTCCAAACTCAAAAGCAACGAAGAGATTACTTTTGGATTTGGGTCTCCAGCTGTGACGTGAACTAGTCCTCGAGCAGTCATACACACCGACTCATACTTAGGCGAATTGCCTAACGCATTGATTAGATACGTATAGATTTCCGATGGAGTCATTTTCACGTCCAAACTCTCTAAATCATTTACTAGCGTATGAAATGCCTCTAGGAACTCCTTCGGACTCTTGTACATATCGATGACAATCTTCGAAATACGGGTTCGACAGTCGATGATTGCTGCTTGGTTTTCCGCCTGGTACAAGGAGTTGAGCTCCGTCCAGAATACGTACGGATCCTCTGTCTCCTTGACCAGTCGGAAAACGTTCTCAGCTACGTGCCTAATTAAAATTTCTAAAGCTTTCGCTTTTTTACGCGGCGATAACGAATTTACTTGGAGAATCGCGGTTTGAAGTCCTTTGGCCGTCAAAATAACCTTTATTTTTCGCTTCCAGGAAACGAAACCCGTACCGCGAAAGACCATCGACTCCATTACACGATTATCACCGGCACCGAACATATTTTCACTCGACGAACTACTCGAATCGGATTCTACAGCTGCGTCGTCGGACTCGTCGTCGCTACTTTCACTACCTTCGGACTCGTCGTCGGATGGACCAGGAGGTGGAGGAGGTGGAGGACCGGATGACGGATTAGACGGAGGAGGAACGGGATCAACAGGGATCGACGGATCGTTGGAAATATCACCGGAACCCGCGGAGCTCGTACCAGCTTCGGTATCACCTGCTGACTCAGATATGTCTACGTTTACTTTACTTTTACCTTTCGACTTCGGTATACTTTGTTCTGGCTTTTCTTTTTCAGAAAAACCACGAAATTCAGCGCTCGATTTACGCTTATCCACACTACTGTCGTCGTCGTCTACGCTGACTGATTTTCCTGACCTCAAATAGGACAGGACTGTCGACATTTACTTCGTCGAACACTACACGAACCAATACGCTGAAGCTACACAAGCCAGAAAATTCCACACAGGACGTCGAATTGCGAAACAGAGCTTTCACGAACTACGCTCTACGCTACCATGTACGGAGAATCGAAGAATAACGATAACTCCTGACTTAACAGAATATTAAACTTGCCTAACATTCGACAAAACGAAAACAAACTTTCAACAAAATAAATAAATATTTATTCTTAACGGTCATTGACCTTAACGATCAATAAACCAGACAAATGAGACTGAGCAAAATGCTCGACGACTTTACTTTACGACGACAAGAATAATATTAACGCGAACTAACTTAGTAACTAACGAAAACAACGAAAAAACAACGATAATTTAACAGCCAACAGTTTACGCGATTTTACGAAAAGAACAGAATTCCATTTAATACGTAACCAACAATATCTATATCGCGAAATCGAAATTCATTTTTTATTTAAAAATAAAAACTAAAATTACCGAACACAGTTCGTTACGGTTACGATTCCAATTTTGCCAACACTTTCAGACAACTTTTCCAAAAATTGGCACCTTTTTGAAAACTTTTTCAGAAATTGACTTCAATTTTTTCAAAAATAAACTCTTTGTGACACCTTTTTCAAAAAAAATTGACAGTTGACACTTTTTGAAAACGTCTAGTAATGGTCTCTTTTGGACAACTTTTTAAAAATTTGATTCTTTTTGATAACTTCTCCAAAAATTGACACTTTTTTGTCAACTTTTCTTAAAATTGATACTTTTTGTCAACTTTTCCAAAAATTGACACTTTTTTGAAAACTTCTAGAAATGGACTCTTTTGGACAAGTTTTTCAAAAATGGTCACATTTTGACTTGGATAAATTTAACAAAAAAAAAAATACAAATAAAAAAACAGAACTATTATCAGCAAATTTGCTAAAAAAAAAAAAAACAGGACTATTGTTTGTCAATTTTGAAACAAAAAAAAAGACCCAATTCTTGTATTTTTCATTAATTTTATCACCCACAATTAAATCGCTCCATTTCAAGAATTTCTGACCAAAAAATTGGAGTAACCCCTTCTATTGCATGTGAGGTTTCAAGATATTGAAACAAACGACAAACAAAAGAGAAGGTTAGATGACATAACAATTTTGACAATTTTGAAAATCAGTAGTTCAGTCATTGATTGGATACTTTGGCACCGTACTGACTTCTTCAATAGGTTAGGCCATCATTGAATCTTTGACTTTTTTTTTTTGGAAAATTCAGGAGACGATATGATAATAAGTTGTGCGAGGGGGCCTAAAAAAACTGTAGGAAAAATTTTGCATCCTACCTTGGTCATTTTACAAAACTTTGGAATAGGTTTAAAATCGTATTATTTTCGCAAGTCATGCAAAAACCTTGAAAAAGTGAAAAAGAAAATCAGAAATAGTTTCTTATACAAAAGTAAGTCCATTATTACACAACTTCATCTCTTTAAATCTCCAATTCGACGAATTTTCTCCCATCTGCGCAATTTCAAATAGCAGTATTGTCAACAGAATACGATTTAAAGCTACAATTCTCACACCCTGCAGGAAAAATTCCAACGTCTACGAAAATAAAACCGAACGAAAAAAAATGAACAAAATTCAATATTTTAAAATTGACCAAATTTCAAATTCGTCCTTGCCTAATACACTCTCACTTTAATAGTATTCAATTTCTAATCACAAAACTAGATTTCTATAACTGTTCGGTCGTCTCCATCTGCACACTATATGCCAGCCAATTCAAGAACACCGTTTCTTATCGATACGAGAATATCGTACGCACATATTATACATACGAGTACATCCCGTTCCCCTTGTGGACTCCCTTTTCTTCGAACAGCAATTACGTATTATACCCAGCTCCACACGCAGAGACAATAAGCGTACGAGCATTTAATTTTCATCGTAGTAATTGGCAAACTCTCTATAAGTATCTAAAGTGTGTAGCCTATACGACGAGTACGTACACAACACAACACACCGCACATCCAGCCAGCCACAATACACTCGCGTGAACGTAATAATCATTAAACCAGTACTATATTATTACATCTGTTAATACGCCAGCGATCGCAAAAATAATCCACCAGAGACGAATTAAATACTACGCCAACGTTCTCTCCAACAAGTCATAAACGATTACATTATGAATTGTCGTCTTTTTCATTGTTTCATTTTAGTCGTAAAAATAATAATCGAAAGGAGTACGAGAGGATAAAAAAATTACGAATAAAATATGAACAGGGAGCCATACATATACCATACACAGTAACACACTGTACATCTACATAGTCGTCCTGCAACACCCTCTACTTGCCGCTTCCTCTTCCATAGGCTCGTTTAAATCGGGTAAGAAGACGACGACGACGGTGTTAGTTTGTAAATGTTTATAAACCCTTGTTAAGGGTTTCAAAAACACACCGAAACAAAAAACAAATTAATTGCTCGTTATTATGGGTGAATTTTTATAGACGAGGCGGGTCCTATGTTGGTCGTTGCTCCATCATCTTATAATCCGAAATTTACGCCAACATTGAGCCAATTGAATGAAAAAAAAATCGCCTCATGCTGTAATGTTCAACACTCCAAAGAACGAGAACCGGAGAATGCTTTTTGTTGACTCACCCACCACCCTGTTCCCACCAACGAGCCATAAACGTGCGTTATGTTTCTTCTTATGCAAGAAAAATACGTACGCAACAAACGAACCACGTATTTACGGCGTTTGGTTATGCAAATTTATTAACCTGGCTGAATTCGTTCATCATGTGTAGATTAAGTATACCTACGGTAGGCGCAAGTTGAAAATATTTTCAAGTTAAAGGGTCTTATATGAATTTTTAAGGCTGCTGATTTGAATAAGATGCGTTAAATTGGAAATACACAAATAAGTTGACAGGGAATAATTTGTATGAGAAAATATTCCGGTACTTACAAAATAAATGTCGGAAGATGTGAAGAGGGTGAAAATATGATAATAAAATAGTATGCTGTTAATTTGGAAAAACGACTTGAAAATAAGTCGAACAGTAGATACATATTTTTGTTTTCCACATTTATTTCGCCTTGCAGGGGCGGAGGGGTAGACGAAGAATCATTCGATAACTCGGAAATGAAGCCCATTATCATGGCATGGATTCAAGGTGCACTGTTCATTTTCCATAAAAAAGTGCTCATTGCAGGCTCCTCAAAAACGACTTTTAAAAAATTGGGTAAGTTTGTCTTGTTTTTGAAAATTTTGCAATTTGGCACATTCCCTCAGAATTTGAATTGATTTTTTCACAAAAACGATAATTCTAAAAGGTGTGGAAAAGCATATTCAAAATTTCAAGATTTTTAATTTTGTCAATTGTCTCAGCCTCAATAATTTTCAGTTACCTATTGGTTTTATTTTTTACCCAGTTTCAAAGATTTAGGGGTACAAAAAATGGATACCTACCCTATATCGCCCGTAGCTCAACTCCATCCATTTTCTACGTCATTTCTGAGAATGCTTTCTCTATGAAAATTTAATATGTGGTTTCGTTCGCAGATGATACGATTATACTAGTATGAAATAGACCCTGCCAGCCTGCGACGATCAAAAATCCACCATGATTGAATATCGATTAATCGAACCCCAAAGATCGATTCATTGGCGATTTTAAATCCAGTACGATCGAATTTAAACATCAATTTTAATCTCGAAACTACGTAATCGAATCTAAAAATTTATTTATTCACGATTTTTAAACTCGTAAAATCGACAATATTTGATACGAAAAAATAAATTTCCGATCAAAAATCAAACATCATCGAAAATTGATAATCGAACCCTAAAAATCGATTCACGTGCGATGCTCAGTCTCATTTATGATCGAATAAAAAAATAATTTTAGCCTGGAAACGAGAATTCCCGAACAAATCGTGATTGAAAATCGATTAATCGAATCCAAAAAATCGATATCACGCAATTTTAGAATTCATAATTATGATCGATTATGTTATGTTTGAAATGAAAAATCAATTCAAACCTCAAAAATGGATTTTCCGATCAAAAAATCAATCATAATCATTGATTGAAAATTTATCAAAAATCAATAATCGATAATCGAACCATAAAAATCGATTCACTTGCGATACTCAGTCTCATATGATCGAATAAAATAGTAATTTTAGCCTCAAAACGAGACTTCCTGAACAAATCTTGATTGAAAATCCATTAATTGAATCCAAAAAATCGATTAATCGAATACAAAAAAATCGATATACATGCAATTTTAGAACTCTTATGATCGATCATGTTTGAAATGAAAAATCAAACCTCAAAAATGGATTTTCTTATCAAAAATCAATCAGAATCGAAAATCGATAATCGAACCATAAAAATCGATTCACTTGCGATACTCAATCTTATATGATCGAATAAAAAAGTAAAGTAAGTCTAAAAACGAGGCTTCTCGAATAAATCATGATTAAAAATCGATTAATCGAATCCTAAAAATCGATTAATCGATATACATGCAATTTTAGAAATTAGAACTCATATGATCGATCATGTTTGAAATGAAAAATAAATTCAAGCCTCAAAAATCAATCAGAATCAAAAATCGATAATCGAACCATAAAAATCGATTCACTTGCGATGCTCAGTCTCATACGATCGAATAAAAAAGTAATTTTAGCCTCAAAACGAGGTTGCCCGAATAAATCATGATTAAAAATCGAATAATCGAATCTAAAAAGTCGATATTCACGCAATTTTAGAACTCACATGATCGATTGTGTTTGAAATAAAAAATCAATTCAAGCCTGAAAAATGGATTTTTCGATTAAAAATCAGATCATAATCGTAAATCGATAAATCGACCCCAAAAAATCGATTTTTTGCGATTTTCAAATTTATGTGATCGATCAAAAATTTACAATATTTTTTTTTTGCATTTAATGCGTCGTTCAATCTTCATTCTTCTTCACGAAAAGCGATTTTTTTTGGAAACTGATTTTTTGATCGATCGATTATCCAGTTTTTGATTTCGATCCTAATGAGTAATCGATCTTTTCAAGTTCGCCTTTGTTTTTATTGAAAAAAATAAACCAAAATTGCGTGATTTCTTTTCAAAAATCGATATTTTTGATTTTGATTTTCGATTACAAAATGTGATCGGTGTTTTTAAAAGTGATCGAGAGGTTTAATATGAAAGAGACCGTTTTTCGAAATATCTCCAGAACACAATCATTTTTCTCCCTCCTCTTCACTGATCACAAAAAATTTTCGGCTCTGTAACTAGGTAAGTACAAGTAGGTATCTTCATTCTTTCCCTTCGGTTTTTGGTAAGACTCTTCAATCAATTTTTGCGGCTACAAAAAATTAATATAAACTTTTTAATATCCCTCAATTTTTTCTCAATCAAGGGGTCCCATACAAAAGTCTAAGGAACAAAATTGTACGTATTATACTCAACGTCAAAAATCATCAAATCAATCAAATTCTGTTAGTTCAAAGTGGTCAATTCCTTCAATGATTTTTCAATTTATTAAAGGTATTTTAATCAATAGAAAAAAAAATGATCTCCCGAGCGAAAAAATCCCTTTTCTGGACTTCAAAAACAATCTTTTGGAATCTCAATTTTTCACTTTTATGATACTCTCGCCTACTCACCCCTCTCTTTAAAAAAATAAAATTAATTTCACGACAAAACTTTCCATTAAAAAAATATAAACTTTTAGTTTTATTCAATTTTTCGCAATTACCATCAACCAAGTAGGCCATAAAATACCAATTTTTCAAAAAGTATTCACTTTTGGAATTTTTTTTCAACTTTTAATGCTTTTTGAACAAATTTTTCGATGTTTCTTTCGCTTCTTGATCTGAGAATTCAATTTTTTGTTTTTTTTTTTCTCAACTTTCTCACTGAGTATGGTGCTCTGTAACACGAAATTTATCATAAACTTCACCCAAAAATTATTATCTTATCTTGTAATAAATACTCGAAATTATTGGATTCAAAACAGAACAAAACATACTCTAACGGCGCATTCTCAAATTATACAGTCCCAAAATTCATATTTTTGATATCCCCAGCATCCGTAAGATTTCGTTATACAACTTGTAACAAAATCTCTCCCTCGAACATCACGCAGTAAAATTCTCTCTATTCGTACCACGTCGCTATCTAGACCGTCATCAAGTGACCAGAAAAACACACCGAAGCGTCCAGATGACGCTCTACACCCATCTGTATTTTGCTTCAGTATCGACAGATATCGCTGCGATCCACACACCAATACCATGCATTCTAAACTATCACTATTAGCTTAAAGCATACTTCATTAATTACGAAGGTCTTGAATCGCATCTGAAGCTCGCAACAGGTCAACCCCCTCGAACAATTTTACTCAATTTTTCTAATTCAATCACGTTTTCGTCGCTGCTCGTTAAATCAATTTATCAAGCACCACGTGACAATATTAACGAACCACTGTTAAACAATCGTGTCACCATAAGGGGAATTTTTTCGTTCGACTGTTTGGCACACGACCTCTCGGTAATTAGGTAGCGAACTAGCGATATACTCGTTGTGTACTGGTATTTTCAAATTTCAATTGAACTTTACTCGTCGTCGGCAAATTTATAGTTCAAGTTCATGTGCATACAGTATAAACGCGTCTGAATATACGATTGTCTGCGGGGTTCTACGATGGTATTTTCCCATCGGCATCGACATCAGCATCACCATCATATGTATCTCGCATCTTCTTCTCTTCTATGTACATACGTAATATACAGTATATCAAAGTCGCTAGGACAGACGCGACGTTATTCTATTTTTATTTGATGTCATTATATAAAACGACACGCAGCAAAATAAGCGCAGATGAGTAATTATAGCGCAATTACATTGACACTTTGATATGATCTCGTGGTATGTATTACAGCGATGAAATTGAAATAGTAATCATTTATCATGCGAGTGAGTCGGCGAGACGTCCAAAAACCAGAGAAAAGGTCAACGTTAAGAATTTCGATGAGATTGAGAATAATGAAAGGTGGAAAAATTTTACATTTCTCAATTTCTTCGATGGTTTGGTAAAATTATTCTGGAAAATTACAAAGTGGGAAGGGGGGATTTTCATCTAAGCGTTTTTTTGTATGGTGGTGAGTAATTCTATCCTAATCAATAGGTACACAATAGGAGGAGTTAGATCTCCAAAATCCTTATTTATAATCGCGAAAAAAAATTGAATTTGCCTATTTTCGAGTTAATATGCAAATTTAACATATTTTCAACACTTTTAGATACAATTAGGTACCAAATTCTACATAGATATATTCAACTAAAATTTCAACCATTTGTGCAAAATTTTTACTGATTTTATGACCTTTTTTCGCGTTTTTACATTATTACCATACTCATTATTTTTCTGAAAATACTTCATTTATTTCTGGTAAAATTCATTGATTATCATTTTTTTTCACGTTTCAATATCTTTTTAATGTAATTTTCACCCATTTTTTTGAACAATTTAGAGTGACTTTGATGCTTTTTTCGTGTCTTTATATCGAATTGACAAATTTTTATGATGGATTTTAATGCTTTTACGTGTATTTACATCAAATTGACAAATTTGAAATACATAATATTTGATGTCTGTGCTCAGGCCATTTCGCTTTCCATTTCATTTCAAAATCGAAATTTTCAACGAAGAGCTCGTACATTCAAACTGTGTCTTCAGAAAAATAAACTCAGCATAAAAACACTGTTTTTACCTCTCAAAATACAAATTTTTGAAATATTTTCAAAGCTGAAATTTTTAAAAACCCATCATTCAAATTCTAAAATTTTTAGCTAAAAAAAAAGTGAACAGATTTTTAAAAAATATTGTTTTTCATCTCTCAAAATGTGAATTTTTAAAAGCTTTAGCGTTCGCTTTGCTCGGATAAATTTCTATATCTTTTCTAAACCAAAAAAAAAAAAAAAATAATGTTTGAAACTTCCATGAATTCAAAAACAAAAACAACAATTTTTCATAAGCCCGAGCAAAGCATTTAACCATTGAAGAAGTACATCGCACAGTTAATACAATAACACAGGCGCTGGAGAAAAATCAGTTCATGCCAGCTGTCTTCCTAGATGTCAGTTGTGCCTTTGACAGGGTCTGGCACGAGGGACTTATCATCAAACTAAGAGCTTATCTTCCTAGCAGTCTATGCGATCTACTAATATCTTATCTGAAGCATCGCACCTTTAGAGTTCAATGGGGCTGTAGCTCATCACAAGATACAGCAATTGCCACTGGTGTTCAGAAAGGCAGTGTGCTGGGACCTATACTCTTTCTTCTTTTCATAAGTGACTTCCCAGTTACTAAAGATACTATCACCATGCAATTTGCAGATGACTCTGGTGTCATCCCATGTTATGATAATTATGAGAAAGCTGTAAGTCGTCTTCAAACAGCTGTAAGCAATATTGTGGAATGGGCCAGAAAATGGACGATCCAGCTGAATGAAAATAAATCAGTACGGGTAGATTTTGCACTCCACAAGCACGGATATGTTCCTACTATCATCAACAGCAAACCAGTCACTGTGGCACAGCACACCCGCTACTTGGGCTTACACCTAGATTGTAAGCTGAATTGGTAAGAACATATTAGACAGAAATGTGACTATATGAACCTACAATTTCAAAAATTTCAATGGTTAATTGGAAACCATTCAAAATTGAGCTTGACCAACAAGTGGCTAATTTACAAAACCATATTTCTTCCTGCATGGGCATATGGATGTGAAATTAGGGGCATCACAAAAAAAGTTAAATCGCCTTGTCATCGAGCGTTTCCAAAATAAGTTCATGAGAGCCCATAACTAAGGCTCCTTGGTTTGTCTCAAATAAGCAACTTCAAAGTGACCTCCGGCTCGAACCAGTAGACGTAGTTATTCACCGAAAAGCAAACACATACGTGAACTGGCTAGATAAACACCCAAATTGTGAGAAGGTGATTCTTTTAGACCAAAGTGATGAGCGATGACACAAGGAGTCTGAGCAGACTCCACGCATTGGACCTTATCAGCATTCAAGTGCACTACGCAAATGACCGTAAATTAAATATTTTTAATTTTAGGTTGTTGATTTTTGTATCACCCGGGAAAAAAAGTTCTATCAAATTTGATCAAAAATAATTTCTACCAAATTTGATCCAAATTTTGACCAGATCAAAACTGATAGAAATTATATATAATTGATGAAATTATATTTGATCAATTTTATCAACTTTATATACAATTTATCCAAAATTTGTTACTAATGAGCTCTCAAAAACTCATAAAAATGCTGAAATAGCTGACTTGCATAATTTTTTTGAACAATTGGCATTGCAAGAAAAAATTTTTTCCAAAAAGAAGTGAAAAAAAATTTGCAATTTTTGCCCCAGCGAGGGCTCAAACTTGCGTCTCTCTACTTCGTAGTTACTTTGTTCAACTGCCTTACCTGCTCAGCCAACCTGCTTGTTGAATGAAGTGGTATTAAAAGCACACATATGCACTTCTCAACGTTCTGGACTTAGAATTTTTTCAAGAGATTGTATCAAATTTGATCTGAAAAAATTTTTTTTTTCAACATTTTCAAAATAATTTGCTCTTGTGAGGATATTAGGGGGAGGGAGAGGGGAAGGTGAGTATAGCCTTGAAAAGCACAGGAAGAGATTGTATCAAATTTGATCAAACTCTATATGATTTGATCGAATTATTCCAGACCACAAAAAACACCACATAAAATTCTATACAACCTGATACAATCTTATCAAATTGTGATCAAATTGATCCAATTTTATCAAACAATTTTCATAAAAAGTTGATAAAGTTTGATACAATCTTATCAAATTATGATAAAATTGATCCAATTTTGTAAAATTACTTTCATCAAAATTGATATAGTTTGACACAATTCTATCAAGCTATGATAAACTTGATCCAATTTTATAAAATTGTCTCTCATCAAAATTGATACAGTTTGACACAATTCTATCAAATTATGATGAAATTGATACAATTGTATAGAATTACTTTCATCAAATTGATACAGTTTGACATAATTTTATCAAACTATATATAGTTTGATAAAATTATATCACTTTTTTTTTAATCAAATTTGATACAATTTGTATCAGAGTTTATCAAGCTTGATACAACTTTTTTTCCCGGGCAGTTCTGTAAATAAATAATTTTGAAAAAAAGATTTTGTGAGAATTGTATCAATTGGAAAAATTGTCATTTCATGTTTTATTTAAACTCGTCATTTTATTCAGCAAAATTGGTATTTTTTTCTTATAACAAAATTTTACCACCCCCCCCCCCTCCCTCCTCAAAAACCCTCCAGTTTTGTTCTACTCAGGTTGACTAATTTCTTCAAAATTGAATTTAAAAACAAAAATAAAAATCAATTGCACAACTTGCGTTCAAGAATCCTAACCTGGGGAAAAACAGGACGAGAAAGATTTTCAAGGGGGAGGGGGATACAATTTTGAGGACTCCCATTCGATGCACCCACCAGGGGGCCCCAACCAACCAGGTCCCTACCTGATTATTTTTTTGTGCCTTGAAGGGATTTCTACCATGTTTATTAATGCAATTTTAACTCTAAATTTTATCGGATTTTATTGACATTTTATCATTAATTTTCAATGACTCACAGTGATTCTAATGCTTTATAGAGTATTATTCATATTTGGTTGATTTACAGTAATTTGGATGGTTTTAGAATGTTTTTATATCTTTTTACATACAACATTTTCAACACATAATCACGCATTTTTGAAAACTTTTACACCAATCCCATCATTAATTAAATCACTTCTGAACCCTTCAAGTGGGGTAAAATTGCAATTTCAGCTAAAAATTTCCAGCTTTGGCAGTCATCACTCAATTTTTTTCAAACTTGCGAGGATGTTCGACACACCCAAGGGCTACTTATGGAAATTTTTTGAAATTTTTTCAAGCATTTCCTTCGAGCAAAACGCACATTTTTAGTTTCTAAACAGCACTTTTAGTCACTTCTTTCAGGGGTGTAATTATGAAAAAATATAATCTACAGTTTTTTATTATTGGTAGCCAAACCTTCAAAAATGCAAAAAACTGATTTTTTCACGACTTTTGCCACCTAAATTGGTCAATTTTGACCGAAATTTCTTTTCTCGCAATATATTACAAAAGACGCCCGACTACACCATGAACCTCCATTCGGGCCGATTTTGTCGATTTTTTCTATGTTTAATAATTTTTACTTCAGAAATTACCGTGCATGATTTTGTGAACACCTAAATCTCCTTTCCTTCTGGGTCATCAAAGTGGCCAAAATTCATGTCTGCACTATAGGAAAAAAAATTTTAATTCCCTCCAAAATGTTTTGTGACTTTCCAATAAAATTTCACATAAAATTTTTCATAATTTTTTCATGAAAATGTAAAAGCACACAGAGCATTGTTTAAAATAAATTATCATCACGTTGAAATTCTCAATAAACATTATATACCTGGCCATTAACATTCGAAGACATTCTCCCCTTCCTGAAAAACCTTCTCATTACAGACACAAATACGTCAATATTATCCCGTTCGGTTCATTTCATTTCTAACCATTCAAAATCAGAACGACTTTATTACCCAATAATGGTCCACAATCCACATAGTACACTTAACGCTATCACACCATTAAGAAAAATTTACAACCCAAAAATCATCATCACGCTGATCATCACACATCACGTACAAAATACTCGTCTCTCGTCCACGATGCAAACACCTCTCACCCCGTCCAACTGTGGAGAAAAAAAACACTATTGCCTTTCCATCATCCTTTTTTTTTTCTTCCAGTCACCTAATCCGTTCATCGGCTCGATCCTTTAAACATCACGGCGATCCGCGGACTCCTGCTAAGAACCCCCCATTAGGAAACAAAATCATGCGTATACCACCAACCACCAGCCATCAGCATCATATTATACACAGTACACAGCATAAGGCAAAACAGAAGGCAAATACCGCTAGAAAATATTCAAAAGAAAACAAATACCTAATCTACACTACACGCAGGTTATACTCCTATGTATTAAAAGGTATCTAGGTACGTGCTATAAACGCAGAACCGAATCTCTCTTTCTTTCTCTGCTAACCTTCTCATCTCTCACATGTTCGCTGTGCAGTCTTCTATGTAGGTATACGAGTACAATAATAATGCTATGTTTGTGAATTGTCACACTAAACCCCTGGCAATTGTCACAAGGGGGGCGTGGGGCAAACGGATCGGGTAATCCGTAACGGGCGCGCGGACTGCGTTTGAAAATTACGAAAGTGTTGAATACTTGGAACGTATAATAAAGGTAGGATTAACCTAGGACAGACACTTTAAACTAGACTATAATTTGCTATCGTGACAGTTGATAGGAGAACGGAGGAGGACGACGACCGAGGCGAGACACACACAGGGAATGGAGAAGAAGAAAAAAAAAAGAGACCTGTATAAGAATAAAGGTTGGTCCTAAGCAAACACTGAATGTTTAAGTCGTAAAAGCTATTCAGACTGCCACATAAATTTCAACGCCGCTTATATGAGTATTATGAAGGTATACCGCACATAGTACTATTTACCGGTAAATTTCAAAAGACCTGCCTCTTTCTCGAACTCACTCCATCGCTCTCACACAAATCACAAAAATTCTTTTCCCTTTACTATATACTATAAGAGATGTATTTTTCTGCAACCAAGTCCTGCCTTAGGTACAGTACGTCTCAGTACGTATAGCTTGTAGTACTTCGCTAAAATGTTATAATCCGCGCGTATATGACAAAACCGCGTCCGACACCACGAAAAAAAGTTCAGAAGACGTCCTAAATATGGCTCGAGAATAGACAAAGGAGTAAAAAAATAGATAGGTACCGTAAAGAAAGAGTATCCCTGACTGCGATTAAAAAGAATGAAATTCCACACTCTCAAAATTGGAAATAAAATTTTTCATTTCTCAATCTTCAAAAATATTTCAGAAAATTCCCAGTTTTTAAAAAAACACAGAAAAAATAACTCATCAGCAAAATGAGACTTTCATTTTCAAGTCAAGCAGTTTTCTAATCCCCTCTCTTACCTTTTTCATGAGCTAATTTCAAATACAAAGACCAAAGAAGCTTTTGTCGAAGTTGATATTTCTGAAACAGTAAAATTTTTAGAGCATGTAATACGTCAAAAGACACAAAAACGTTCCACCACTTTCACCAAAATAAAAAAATAATTTCCATCAGTATGACAAGAAATCCTTCCCTCATTCCCCTCAAACAAACTATGAGGACGAGGAAGATTTTCCCTTCAGAGAGAGTATTATTTCAGGCCCTGGTTATTTAGAACGGATTTGCTCAGAAATAGTTTTCAAAACATTTTTACAGATTTCAAAATTTTCATTTTTTTTTCAATTTCAAGGGCTTCACACAAAGGTACCCAAAGAGTTTAGGGACAAACGAGTTTTTCCGTTGAAAAGAATCATTTAGTTTAGAAAGATTCTGACCAGAGAGGAACAAATTTTCAAAAATAATTTTCAAACGTATAAAATAAATGAACTATCTCGGGGACCCTAAGGTTACCAATATAAAGATCTACGAAACAATCGCAGAGACTTCAAACCCGAAAATTTATTATTTTTGAGTCTCTAAACACAGCAAAAAAAAACTACGAAAAACGCGTTTTTCACATTTTTCAATTTTTTGAGCAATGTTGCACCAATTTTTAAGTCTGTGGGTATAGTTGAAATTTTCAAACAAATTTCGCAAAGGGCTACCTCTTCATTTTTTCTTCGAATTTTTGAAATTTTCAACCCCCCTCCCCTCCAAAAAACCTCCAAATATTGATATTTTTCACTCGGGTTGCCTTAAAGACGGTTCATTTCAAAAGAAAGAAAAAAAAACGATTTATAGTTTTACATTAAAAATAACTTTTTGGGTAAATTTCGTCTACTTTGAAAAAATTGTGAATTTCGCAATTTCACTGTAAAAGGCTCTTTTTAAAATTTTTGTGATGAATGAGACGGGGATATTCACGCATCGATTAATTTTGTAATTCGAAGTGGCGAAAAAATTGAAGTAGGTAGAATCTTCGCCATGCCATAAGTTTTGAAATAGTGAGTTGAGTAAAAATTTCGATGAAAATTATGAACAACCAGCAACTTACTCATGATGATGTGTTTTTTCTTGGATGTAAGAAATGAAATGAGTTCTCACCTGAAACAAGAAAATAAAATCAAACGGTCATTAGCGAATTGACAATCATCTTGAAGCAGCAATAAATGTCACATGATTATGTCTCCACTTGATGCACGAGACCAGTTGCGTTGCTAGGGGGCAAAGGGGCCATCGCCCTCCTTTACGAGTGAAATTTTAAAATGAAACATGCAAAAATGGGCGTTTTTTTGCCTTTTGGACCCATTTTTTCAAAAAAATTTTCCATCTCGTTTCGCTCGAGCAGTAATTCTACCTCCATTTTCATGAAATCATCACAAAAGATTTTCAAAAAATTACCTTTATAATTTCAATTTTTCATGCCTAAAAATCTAATTTTGCCTCCTCCTCGAGAAAATCCTGGCAACGCCACTGCCCGAGGCATATTTCAGAATAAAAGTCAACTCGGTGCGGTCATTTTCCAGCGGAAAGGCTCATATTTCAAGGCAAAAAATCTTTAACTCGAACTTGTTTCATTAGCATTGAATTTGATGAAGTGTTGAAAAGCGAAGAGAAAAAATACGAGTAATAATGCTTCAGAAATCAAAAATTAAATACAGGCCTGTTCATGGGATGGGGTGAGGAAGGGAAGGAGGGTTCTCTCAGGCTTGTGAATTTTTATAAACCTGTTAAGGATACGTTAATGCTAAAAAAAAAAAAAAAAAAAAAAAAAAAAAACTGTTCTCATCAAAATGGATCTAACAAAATTAGCTGAACTACGTTGTATTTCTGAATTTCCTCTGCATGGCCCTAAAATTTTTACATTCAACCCCCCCTCCCACCTCACCACATGTTTGAAAAGAATCAACGTCAGCTGCTTGGAACAAAATTAAGAAAATTTTTCAAATAAGTACTTATGATAAAAATTGAATCTCATTTTTTTCAACCTAATTTGAAGTGTCTCGTTCAGTTATTGGAAAGTCTCAAAAAACTCAAAATGAAAATCTTCAATCAGAAAAGATCTAACAAATGAAACTTTTGATGCCACTACATAGAAATCGGTCAAAAACTAGATTTTTTAAAAATGCCCAAATCCAATATTTTGGAAATATTTCCCAATTATGTTTTTTTTTTTGGTCAGTAAAAAAACATACTAAATGACTCCTCTTCATTCAAAATAAAACAGGGGTTTCAAACCAGTCAGATTCAGATTCTCGGAAGTTTTGTTATGAAATTTTATTCAAAGATGCAGAAATTTATTGGAATGTAGGTTTAAATTTGATGTTCGTCAAATTTCGAGTAATTGAAGTAAAAAATCCTCCATTTCATTAAACACAGCTGACTAAACCAATTCAAGAGAAAGAACGAATTCCAAATTTTCAGCAAACATCAAACTCTCCACTGAAAATTTGAACATTTTCTTACATTTCGTTGAAATTATTCGGTCATGATTTTTTGCTGCAGGACCACGAGTCGAGCCCCAGATGGACCACCCGAACCACAGACACCGAAAGAAACACTAGAAAAATACATAAATATATGTACTTTAATTATATGTATGAAAATATTTTGTAATTGTAACGAAAAATAAATGGATCAAAAAATCTGAAAAATTGCATAAAGTTAATCTGACTTGATGATGACTTCTTGTCAAAAAAATAAGTCTTTATGAGATACTTACAATTTTGAAACCACTTGACTGAAAAATTGTCAATTTATCTTATATTATATGTAAGAGTTTTTGGAACAAAATGACATCTTGCCAAAATGCCATGTGAACTAAAAATAAAAAAAATAAAGTCCCAATAAACGTTTTCATGATTTCATTTTCTTTCTACCACGATAAATTTTTCCTTCTTTTTTCAAAAAAAAATCCCTTAATTTAATGGGTTTTTCGCTCTTTGAATCATCAAATGTACATATTTTACCATTTCTTTTCTAAATACATATAAGACAAATAGAAACTGCGCCATTTTCACCTACCCTTCAGAATCTTCAAACAAATTACTTTAATCTCGATCGAAAATACGTCGGTATTTTATCATACCTACGCCTATCATTCGTATCCTTTTTTTCTCTCTTCTTACTACATACGTACCGCAATATTTGTCACAACATAACCGCCGCGCCGCATTTAACAACCCTACACTCGCGCCCTTCCTCACTCTACGCATTTTACAATCACTCAAATGCTCTGTAATCATCATTTTTCACCGAATAAGAACCCACCAAGGATCGGAGGGGCACACGCTACAGTCCCTTAGCGGTCTCACGTGCTGTTTACAAAAGAGACCGAGAGTCTCGTACCTATACAGTATACACTGTACATTGCAAACAAAATCCTACTCTGAGGTCAGAGGGCGGGGGTAAGAAAAAGGATTTCTCTACCTGGATCCGTTAAACTGCTCTCCTCGCATACGCAGACCAGGGTGGTCGGCTTGTTAAATCGAATGAAATATAATCTGCTCGCATACAATGATTCGCTGACGGCGGCGATAAAAATCACATTTAGTTCGCCGACTGCAGTTATAATACGTACGTGGCAATACAGAATTACAGACCAATAATTCGGGACTCGGTTTTCGAGGGGCGAAAATCGCGCACAGCTAAAAGGTACCCAGATATACCCCGAAGATGAGCAAAATCAGCCCACATATCGTTATCATAATCCGTAATTATTTACGCGTAAATGTCCCCTCCTTCGTTGTGACGTTGTCATCGTGTCGTAAACTTTACGACTCGCTTGCGGTTTATAAAACCCAGTCAGCCAGACAGGGAAAGTGGAGAAAGAGATTATCCTAGGATATATTATGCGAAATTTCAAAATGTACAGAAATGTACGACGATTTGTGTACATGGCAGGGGAAAAGGGCACAGGGTTACAGAAAATTTACCGCAGATACTTGTATACGTATATAACTACGTATCTGGTATGGAAATGAAATTTAACGATAAATTACATACATTACGTAACACGAGATGAGATGCAGAGGGAGGGGAGGGGAGGGGGAGAAACCGAAATACTCGTAGCGAGAATATAAGAGTATATAAGATTTTCTTCCTCGAACCGCATCAACTTTCTCCATTTAATCGTTATTCTAGAAGGAATTTTTTTCTGCTCGGCAACTTTGCCCCTGCAATAAAATTTCGCTCTTGTGAAAACCAACGAAACTTTTCAACCATAAAGAAAAATTTTTCCGTTCACTGGTGTAATTATGTAGTATATCTGGAATGTATCTGACGACAAAGAAGCGACTACATGGTATATAGTATCGTCCTTCCAGACGCGAAATATTTATCAACTCCTCTTATGGGGCAGAATATTATACGAAGCGATGTCTCGACGAGCATCGATTACTGCTGGATACTTGGAGATGGTAATTTTACGCGAATTTACAACAACGCCAAATTCTCATATACTCGTTTCATACGTATAAGTATATTTTTCACGAAAAAAAAAAAAAAAAAAAAAAAAAAAAAAAGACAGGCAGACACTAAAGAGAGTAAGCAATTGAACGTATAAATAGAGAAAGAAAGATGAAAAGTTTTTATGGCATTTGTTGTAAAATGATTTGATATGTTGGGTCGATTGGCGACGACTATGAAATCTATATTTGAAAATTATACCGACATAATTGCTTGAAATTTTTCAAAAAAAAAATTCCAAACGTTGTAAATTTTATACGAAATACTTACACAGAAAGAAATATTATTTGAAAAGTAAGTATAATATCGCGAAAGCTTGAAAATTACATCTTTATGATACGATAGAATTCTCTGCTTTGGTATTTTAACGATATCGAAAAGTCTGGAAAATTGTATTGGATTCTGGAGGGAGAAAAAAAACAGTTACAAGGGCATAATTTGAAGCAAATTTTGTCTGATTTTTTTTCGTTCCTTTAAATTCAGATTTTTAGCTTTTTGAAACATGGTGGCTGGGGGTCTTTTTTTTCACCAATTTTTTGAATAATGTCAAGCAATTATTATATTATTACGATATTTTTGCAATTTTCAACTTTTTGATGGGTTTCAACATTTTATAAATTTCTTTCGGATTAATTTGAGAATTTATTCTGATTAGCTGAAATTGAATGATCTAACTTGAGCTTTCAATAAATCAGAAACCTTTTTCGAAGCGAGGTCTTTCTAATACTCGTAGCTCTTCAATCATTCGTCTATAATGTTGCACCATTTCAACCTGATGATAAAGACTTTCAACCATAACTCAGAAAGAACCTTCATTTTGAGTTGTAAGTCTCCCAAAACAATTTTTAGCTTTAGAGGAGACATTTTCAAAAAAATTGTTGTTTTCTCGCTTTAACCACTGCCCAACTTGTTTTGGAAAAAAATGGATCAAAATCCAAGACAATTTTTACGATTCTACTGAGCGGTTGAGATTTTTAAATCGTTCAATTTTTGGGATAAAATTTCGGGTTTTGATTTTTTTTTACTCGAGTCAAAACATTGAAAGATACTACCTATGTATAAAACATGGAAAATATTTTGGAACGCAGCAGCATCAATTCCTTGGTCATAATTGCCAGAAGAGCCTAAAAAAAAACAAACAAAGACACGTCAATTTTTTTGTTTTTTTTTTTCAAAATTAGCCATACCTAGGGGCCAAAAAATTGGTGCCATTGCATTCCAAAATATTTTCCAAGTTTCAGGACTGATATCTAGCTTTCGATGTTTTGTCTCAAGTAATGCGAAATAGTAATTGGAAGAAATTTTTTCAAAACACGAATTCACCTCAAAAAAATACAATACGTGAGAAGCCCTGCTTTTCTTCAAATACAAATCTTTTACAAATAAATTGAGCCACTTTTTTTAGAACTTTTGCATAGCAATATTAATCTGTTTACAATCGAATCGAATCATTCACGAACGATTGGTGATTAAATAAATTGATTGATTTCTTGATGAAATGGTGAATCATTCGCAAACGGATCAATTAATATACGATTGATTCGCGGTTTTTCAGAAACTATTGTAATAGGAATTGATGTGTTTTCAAGCGAAGTGAATCGAATCATTCACAACCGATTGGCGATTGAACAAGTTGATTGATTTCTAGATGAATCACTTGCGAACGAATTGATTAATAGTTGATGAATCATACGCGAACGAATCGATTCATTCACTTAACTTTAGGTGAATCATTCGCGAATGAGTTGAATAATTTTAAGTGAATCATTCGCGAACGAATTGACTAATTTTTGGTGAATCATTCGCGAACGAATCGATTCATTTACTCAACTTTTGGTGAATCATTCGCAAACGAATTGAATAATTTTTGGTGAATAATTCGCGAACGGATTGATTTATATAAGTGACTCGTTCGCGAACGAATCGATTCATTTACTAAACTTTTGGTGAATCATTCGCGAATGAATTGAATAATTTTTGGTGAATCATTCGCGAACAAATTGAATAATTTTTGGTTAATCATTCGCGAACGAATTGAATAATTTTTGGTGAATCATTCGCAAACGGATTGATTTGTATAGGTGACTCGTTCGCGAACGAATCGATTCATTCACTCAACTTTTGGAGAATCATTCGCGAATGAATTGAATAATTTTTGGTGAATCATTCGCGAACGAATTGATTTGTATAAGTGACTCGTTCGCGAACGAATCGATTCATTTACTCAACTTTTGGTGAATCATTCGCAAACGACTTGAATCATTTTTGGTGAATCATTCGCGAACGAATTGAATAATTTTTAGTGAATCATTCGCGAACGAATTGATTTGTATAAGTGACTCGTTCGTGAACGAATCGATTCATTTACTCAACTTTTGGTGAATCTTTCGCAAACGAATTGAATAATTTTTGGTGAATCATTCGCGAACGGATTAATTTGTATAAGTGACTCGTTCGCGAATGAATCGATTCATTTACTCAACTTTTGGTGAATCATTCACGAACGAATTGAATAATTTTCGGCAAATCATTTGCGAACGAATTGAATAATTTTTGGTGAATGATTCACGAACGGATTGATTTGTATAAGTGACTCGTTCGCGAACGAATCGATTCATTTACTTAATTTTTGGTGAATCATTCACGAACGAATTGAATAATTTTTGGTGGATCATTCGCGAACGAATTGAATAATTTTTGGTGAATCATTCGCGAACGAATTGATTCCTAAATTGAAGAATTAACCAATTCGTTCTCGAATGGTTCTTTCAAAAAATTAATCAATTCGTTCCTGAATGATTTCTTGAAATGAATTAATACTCTCACGAACGATTCACTGAGAATTGAATCAATTAATACCTTACATAAACAATTCGTTTAAAAACAGATCCACTATGTATCATATAAACGTGCATTAAATTATTCTGTTGGGCAATAATCTTATATCGTTGTTCAAATTCATTAACTGGCGTTCAAAAATTGTTTCGTCTTGAAATGATTCTTTTCCCGTGCAGTATGTTTTTTTTTCGTTAAAATGTCCTTTTTTCGTCATGAAAACGACTAATTCGTTAGGAACGGTTAAGGCTTTGTGAGATTTCAAGTTTCATCGAAATCGGTTCACCCGTTTTTTAGGTAATGAGTTTTAAAAAATCTTGAAAAAAATTTCGTGGCTCGATAAACTTGGAAGCTTTAATCTTTTGGAACTTGATTATGATGTCGAAATGTTCGGCTGATAGCCTAGTTGTGATATTCTACATACCTTCTGACTTTTAAGGCAAAAACTATGTTGACGACAACGTAAAGAAGACCTTTCCCTCATTCTCACCCCTTCATCAAACCACCGAACCAATTTTTTCAAACCTCATAATTCCAATCCAGATCAGACTTGCGAAACACACTGTGTACTCGTATTCGGTATTTTCAGCAAATTCCGACCGACGAAACTTTATTAAAAATGGGGGAGCTGGAAAAATCGTCGAAGTTGAAGGGTACTCGAGCGTAAAATGTTGTAAATACGAAAAGATATGACAACTTATTCGAAGAATAACCACGTCTACGAAGTTTTATACATTTTTGTTCTAGTATAGGTACCTCTCCCATCCTCCTTTTAAATGGAATCACTCGCCGAAAAAAGCACCGAAAAACTTTACATAAAGTGCATAACAACGCGGTGACTATATCGATGTATGAAACGTGGGTACTGAAAATGGGTAAAAGTTGTCGACTTTCGCATTCTACGAAGTTAAAATAGGCGTACAGTGGTGTAACTACGAGGGAAGAGGGGAAGAATCACATATAAACTTCTTCAAACCAATTATTTCGCTCGTCAAGTTTTTTTTTTTTGCCTGAAATAAAAATTGCATTATTGTTCGGTACGCTCATTCGTACTATAAGACGTACTCGTATCGCGTAAGAATTCTTCGTATAAATATTATTTATGCATTATGATATATGGATACGCGAGACGTATACAGCAGAAAAAAGAAACCAGCGAAGAACTGGGCAGCAACGTGAACAGGGGGGATACGTTTATGGAAATACATTGTGCTTTACGTACTCGCACTATAGTACGAAGACGAAGACGACGACGAGGATGACGGTAATGAGAGAATGATTTCTTATAGTACAAGTACGTGGTGTTGTGGTGTACTCTTATATGGCGGTATACCAAACTACATACCTAGGTACGAATAATTTTTACGACATGTATACGAGTAAGTGCTTGTTTCGTATTTTTATTCTTATTTTTTCCCCTTTCGAAGTTCTCGTATCGCCATTTAAATGGTAATACCGATATGTGTAGTGTGTACTATAAGTTACAACTTTGTAATGCGGTGAAATTTTCAGCGGTCGTTGAAACTACAATGTTGCTGTTGTCTGCCATTGCACCCGTCACCCGTCACAGTCAGTCGTAGTCGTTTTGTAGTAATTGTTTTATGACTTGGAATTGCTGCGTACGTATAGTGCGCAAATGTACCTTGGTGTACATTTTTGCTGTATACTGTATAGCCCAAGACAATACATATTGTGTACGAATGGGTTATAGTATACGAACTTTTGCCAGAGTTATTTTTTGAATTGCAATAAAAGATGGATTGCTTTGCGGTTCGCGCCGTTAGAGTGGCATTTTTTACCTCCCTACAGACGCGCGGTATGTAAGAAAGTATGTACAGACTTCCCATAAATGGTGTTACTACGATGTATTATAATAACTTAGGAATGTGAGTAAAAATGATTAAGTATTGGTTATGGGTTCGCTTTGGATCGTCTTGGGGAATTTGTTTGCTGTTGTCAAAAGTTAAAGAAGTGACACTGACAAGGGAGGGGGCAAGTGGGGTAATTTGTCCAGAGCTCACGTTTTCCAGAGGGGCAGCGTTTTTAAAAAACCAGGGTGTTTAACAAAATTTCAAAATGAAAAAGAAGGACATTTTTCAAAATTTTGTAAGGAAAGGAGGGGGGTGATCAAATTGAAATTTTACATTATTATTTTAGAAATTATCAATCAGTTCAGTGTTTTCAATCTACATATTTGAAAAATCTTTGTCTTTTGATTTTTTTTCAGAGGATCGAATCGGGTATCAAGCCCTCCCCCTCCCCCCCCCCCCCACAAACAGAAAAATTATGGTAAAAAATGGTAATTTTTGGAATAAATCGGGTGAGTTGGAAAGAATTGGAAAGAATTTTACGTAAGTTGGAAAAATCAAAGAATTACCAAAAACCATGGGTTTTCACTTCTTGAATTATTATAAATTTTCAAAAAAGCTTTCGCTCTTACTTCGTTCGAGCCAGACCATTTTCCCCAATCACTTCTCTGACCAAAGTTGGAGTAAAAAAATTGACTTCTCACTTATTTTACATTGAGATTTTCCGAAATAGGATTTCTTTATTCCAGTCAAAACTGCCAGAAAGTTCCAACTTTGGCTAAAATATTTTTTAAAAAGTCCCATTTTTCGTCAAGAATTCGCGATCAATTTCTAATTTTTGCCAAAATTGATTCTTTTTGAAAATAAAAAATTTTGTTTTGAAAAAATGAAGAATTGTGGATTTTTGGGATTCCTATTTGAAAATATGACAATTTGCTGAAAAATATGGTAGAAAAATTCAAATTTTTTTCATAAGATGCTTATTCATTTTTCAAAGTTTAAAATCATTCAACAATTTTGTATCCAATTCCTCGTTCAAAATTTGTTCGAATCACATCTGGTCAATGGGCTAGAAAAATCTGTGTGTGTGTGTGTGTGTGGGTGGGTGTGTGTTTGGGAGGGAAGGAGAATTTAATGCAAAAAGTTGAGAAAATTTCAGTCTCACACCCCTCCTCCTTCCCTCCCTCACGAAACATCACTTCTGATTTATTGAAAGTTCAAAACCTTGCTGTGTGAGCTGTGCAAAGGACGATGAAGTTGTATCATTCAGTCTCAGCTAATATCAGGATGTACTCGTATTCTAGAATTAATCTGAAAAAGATTTATAAAAATATGTCGAGACCTGCCAAAAAATTGTTGAAAATTTGAAAAATTGGTAGCATAATCAAGAAAAACTGTATAAAATATTGCAAAAATATGAAAATATAATTAATTGAAATTATTCAAAAAATTGGTGAAATTAATTTAGAAATGGTTGAAAGTTGAGAAAAATGTGATAAAAAATCAATCCAAAAATTGTTGAGGATCAACCAAACTTGAACATGCATAAAAAGAATTAGAAACAAAGTTGTAACTGAAACTTTTTTCTGAATGGTGAAAACACAATGTTTTTTATGTGAAGAGTTTAATTTTTTCGGTTTCAAAATTTTAGAATTTGAATGATGATTTTTTAGAAATAATTCCAAATTTGAAAAAAAAGCAAACAGGCCCGAACGAACTGAAGGCAAACGCTTTCGAAAATTCGAATTCTGATAAGAGAAAGAGCAACGTTTTTACATGCGAAGAGTTTGATTTTTTTGGTTTCAACATTTTAGAATTTGAAGATGGTTTTTTAGACATTCTGCAACTTGTAAAAAAAAGCAAAAAGCCCGAACGAACCGATGGCAAAAGCTCTCGAAAATTCATATTTTGATAGGTGAAAAAGCAATGTTTTTTTATGTGAGGAGTGATTTTTTTATTCAAAAATTTTAAAGTTTGAATGATGGTTTTTTAGGAATTTTAACTTCAAAAAAAAAGAAGCAGGCCTGAGTGAACAGAGAGCAAAAACTTTTGAAAATTCATATTGTTTTGATTGGAGGAAAAGTAGTGTATTTTTATGTGAGGAATTTTATTTTTTTGGTTTCAAAATTTCCGAATTTGAAGATGGTTTTTTAAAAATTTCAACTTCGAAAAAAGAAAAGCAAGCAGGTCTGAATGAACTGTGGGCAAAAGCGTTCAAAAATTCATATTATTTTGATAGGTGCAAAAGCAATAATGTGTTTTTATGCGAGGAGTTTGATTTCTGTGGTTTCAAAATTTTAGAAATTGAATGATTGTTTTTTCAAAATTTATATTTCGAAAAAAGAAATTCAAATAAAACCAACCGAACAGAGGGCAAAGACGTTCAAAAATTTGTATTTCGATAGGTGAAAAAAAAATGTTTTTTTTTATGTGAGGAGTTTGATTTTTTTGGTTTCAAAATTTCGGAATTTGAATGATTTTTTTTTTTAGAGATTCCCACTTCAAAAAAGAAAATCAAACATACCCGAACGCAGTGAGGGCAAAATATTTCGAAAATTTGATTTTCGAGAAGTAAAAAAATGTTTATTTTCCATATGAGTTTATTTTGGGTGCCATTTATTGGCACGACAGATTAAATCATTCGAACGACAGAAAAAAAGTGTTTTGCACGACAGATGCTAACGTCCCAAAACCACTTTTTTAACGACGGAAACAGTTTTCAACAATCGCACGACAACAAAAATTGAAGTGCACGCCAAAAAAATCAAATGAACGCCAGTGTATGCCCGACAAAATAGAATGAAATGCATCGACGACTTTAGGAAATGAACGACCACATAATGATAATAGCGACGAATTTATTCACAAAATCAAATTTCTAAAAACGATTAATTATTAAAGAATTAAAGATATCAACGTACATAACATAAGAACAGTAAGTACGAGTAGGTATGAATGATTAGATGAGGAGTGCCTTTTTAGCCTTGCTTGGCCTACCCCTCTTTCTTTTCTGCCCTAGAGGCACATTTTTGGCTTCTATTGGCACAGATACTTTATCAAGTCGTATTTGCATCCCCAACGTATGTTTGCACAACGTGTTCTTTGCGAAAAACGGGCAAGTGCAGTTTGATTGTCGTACATCATCCTTTACAGAAATAGCCCAGACACTGAACATCATTCTCATTTTTCATTTCGTCGAATGTTTTCCATGATTCATACCTACTTTCGTTTATGCCTCGCTACTATGCGGTCTGAAATCAGTTTTTTCGCTGAGTAGGAAGCAAAAAAGAAAAGTTGACCTTCGGAAGTGCAGGTATCTTCTACAATGGGGACATTGTTAACGGCCCATTGATGTGACTTCGTCCAAATTAGTAGTGAGATGGCCACCTCACTCGAAAAAGGGACACAATTCACGCAAGTAGAAGATATCACTTATTGAAACAAGCGTACCATTCATTATTCACAAATACTGCTCCATTCATGTACACTAATTCAAACGAGAGGACAAAAATTTGGGGTATTGGGCAATTGAAATAATTTCGTCGGGCTTTCCCATGTTCGTCGTGCATTCCCTTTTTCGTGGCGTGAATTTTCTATGCTAGTCGTTCAAGGTCTGTCGTTCAATGCTGTCGTTTTAATGACCAAAACTGTCGTTAAATCCCAGTCGTTCAAAAACACGATTTCGTCGTGGGATTTTTCTGTCGTGCAATTCACTTTTTCTGTCGTTCAATTAAAGTTTTCCCGTTTATTTTTGGGATGCGAATAATAGATTTTTTTAGAAAGTTTTGTTTTGAAAAAGAAAAATTAACAAGCCTGAACGAAGCGAGAGGCAACATTTTCAAAATTTATAATTCAAAAAGTAAATTATTGGGTAATTTTTTACAAGAAGTCAATTTCTCCGCATTTGGCATTTTTAAAAGTCAAGTGAGTAAGCACCTAGAACAGACATTTTCCATGTGCAGAAATTCGGAAACGGAAAAACCACATGCATATTTAGCCAAAGCAAAGCGATGGTAAAAGCTTTTGTAAATGTGTTATTCAAGTTCTAATTAATAAGTCGGCAAAAAATCGGCAAAATAGCTTCTTTATCAAGTCTGAAAAAATTGTTAAATTAGCAAACTTCGTCAAAATTTGCCTGCTCTATCAAAATTTGACGACTTTTTCAAAATTTGACAACTTTGGAGGAGAGTTTTCACCCTCCACCTTCCCTTAGTTTCGTCCCTGATTCGCACACAGCGAATTTTCCGCTTCAAATATTACACATAGGTACACAAATTGTAAAGATAAATATCATTTCAATGCAATGAAAAACGTTCGAACTTCTAATAAAGTACCCTTTTAAATAATTCACCACTAACCAAATTATCAAATTAGCTTTCATGCTGATAGGGAATTTTAAATCCCCATGTCGAGTAACTGAAGTACTGTGCTACTGAATACCTTAGCATGGTTCTCTTCACCGAGCCTATAAATTTCAAAACAACTCGGTCGTTCAACGAGGCAATAGGAAAAAAAAATTCAACAACAGAAGGACGACATCATGCTAAGAATCAGGGTCAAAAACACCGCAGAAGTGAGCTAATTAGGAGAATTTACAATCGCACAGGCATATAGCTGAAAAATCGAGAAAAATAAAACATTTTGTAGGCATGAGAAAAAAATTTTACTGTCGGACAGTTCGTGAGGGGGAAGGTAGAGGAGAAACGAGAGATTTAAATCGCATAATATTTCGCTTCGAGTGACCAAGTCACCTATGGCGTTAAAGTTGGCCTAACTATGGTTACTTGTGACGAGCTTAATTCAATCGTATTGCGATTTAAACACGTGCACCACACCCGGCTCGCTCATTCGCCATAATTTTGAGAAACACTGCAACTGTAGTACCAACTGAGAGCTTAGATTGCCATCATTCGAGTGTGAAGGACATACACGAGTCATCAACTTATATCACCACACAGTATCGTAGATATGTACGTATAGAAGTATCTACATTGCAGGCTCAATAATGATGGGAGTTGATGGTGCGTGTGTGTCTATGTCTGTGTAATACACAAGACGACGCGACGACTACGACCAGAAAAAAAAACGACAACACCAACGATGACCAAAAACCAAGACAACGTGTAAGCATATTGACCAAATGGTGTAACATTTTTATCCGTACGTAAGACGGTATCACACAGACAGACGGTAAAAAGACGAACCCCAGACATCAAGGTAGAGAAAAAAAATTCCCGATTCGAATTACTTCATCAGTATTTCCACGCAGCATCCCCTTTTGCGGTACAGTTCCATGTGATAATACCGCACCGCTCGCGCCTGCAGGCTATTCGGACAGATCATACAAAATAGCCGCAAAGTAAATATTAATTTTTTTCCCACCCACCCACCAACCAGCCAACCATCCAGCCAGCCAGCCAATCGACCAACATGAGCGGGAAGGGGGAGCAGTGCGAGGCAACAATCTATGAGAAAATAAATGATTTCGATCGTATTTATAGATTGTTACTTTAGATGGTGTGTGCTGGTTTGTTAGTATTCGAACGAGGCCCCCAACAAGATACACTCTCTCATTCCTTCTCTGTCTGGCTTACTCTGCAGTGACCAAACTATATTCTACTATAATATGATATTATAGTATACACACGTATAGTAAACCAAACAACGACCAACGAGAGAGACAGAGAGAGAGAACGAGAGTAAGGAAAAAATCGTAGCGCTCAGCTTTCCCCCCGGCATCCCCCGCCATCTTACACACATACTACACAGACCACCTACACCGCGTACCGAGCGAAATGCTCACTGTAATTAAGTCTTCGTACGTCTAATAACCTGTGATTATAATCAGGTCTCTATTGGTATTAGATTTTTTCCTCTTCCACACATATACCTATACGTATTTTTCTTATTTCTAATTTTCTATTTTATTTAACGCTACTAAACAAACTAGCCGAAAAATTTCATCTTATACTCGTTACGCCACATCAAAGTCATCACAGATATATCCCGGCCACAGCCACACTCTTTAATATCGTGCCACAAATACCGACTCCGCAGCGACCACTTACACGCCAGGTACACGTATAATTTCAAACTCCTCCTGCCGGACAACCCCCTCACAAATGTAATTGTGTACAAATCTAGCTACGTAAATAAGTACCGATTCCCAAAAACAAAAGAACAAATCATAAGTCGATCGATGAACGTGACAGAAGGGGGTTGGAGGCAGAAGCCAGCAGCAGGCGGCTTCCCACAGATCACAAGAGATTCGCAATCGCGCCAACCATATTTTTTTTCCACCTCACACACTCGTAAGATGTGCCTAATTCCTCAAACCCTGAAGCTGTTTGTAAATTCTAGTTAGTTATAGGCGAATGATAGACGAAGGATAACATTAAAACAATTCGATGATCTCCCAGGGTGGTATGATTTCAACCAAACTTGTCAGTAGGGTAGAAAATCACAGAGAAATTAAGAAGCCATTTTTCACGTAGCCGATTCGATGGGTGGCAAATTTTCATCACTTCTTTAACGTTAGATACAATAGAATGCACATGGATGTGAAAAAGAAAAATGACTCAACGTCGAGAGTTTCAAAAAAGGAAAGGGTTGTACAAACAAAAAAGCAGAAATTTCGAAAAAAGAAATTTATGTAGAATTAGTAAGTATCTCAATAGATTGTTTAAGGAAGTACAAGTATGTATCTGTAAAGACTGAAAAAAAATCATAGAGATAGCGTGAAAATGGAAACCATAACACATCAAATCACAATTTTCTAATCTAAAATTCGATTTCATCAATATTTTTAATCAGAAATTGAGGAATATAGAAAACATTTTCATTTCTGTTCTGTCCATCGAAGTGCAATATTTTATTTGAAAGCATCAAGTTTCTGGTGCAAAGCTGAAGGATCAGAGCCAAACGCATTTTCGCCTCTCAAGACAATCCCCTAAGAAGCTGCCATGAAATTGATTGTAATTTGTTGAACAATATTACAATATTATACAGAAAATAATTTCAAATTCAAAATTTGTTCAAAAAGATCGAATTACTGACCCAATGACCCTACCTACCTACATACAAAGTGAAATATGTAATTCCTAAATCATCGTGTGATCGATTCAAAACCGTAAAATGCTTCAAAAAATATTCAACACTCGCGCCAAAATTGAAAAAATTATTTCAAAATCGTCCAAAAATTGAAAAAAATCCTGAAATCACTCAACATAAAATAAAAATCAGCAATTCATCTCATAATAGTTGGAAAATCTCCAAAAATGGAGGATTCAAAAAAAACTGACAAAAAATTAATTCAAAGAAAAGTATTTAATCCGGAACCAATGGGATAAAAATCGAATACTCATAAATCATCCATTGAAAATCCCCCCCTCCAAAACTCATCTCTCACAAGGGAGGTATCACACCTCACATAGAACATTTTTTTGAACATCACCAGCCACAATTTTTGGTGGAAAAACTCATTTTTGGAGCTGGGAGGAATTTTCAAAAACCAAAGGCTCGAAAAAAACGTAAAAAATCTTAATTTTACCCAATTGAACTAAAAAAGGAATGTACCCTATTTATCGTTCCCCCTCCAAACATATAAGTTTCAAAAAAAACAAAATTTCCACAAAATTCGTTGAATTAGATTGGAAAGCTGAAATTTATTTTACATTTTATTTTGACCATGAATATTTATAGGTGCTGAAGTTGTTTTTTTTACAAACTTCTAGATATTTTTTTGGAAAAGTGGAATTCCCATATTGTCGTCGGAAACTCCAGAACGGCTTAGAAGAATCTCCAGGCAATTAGGAATGTCCGAAATGGAATACGAAATAATTTTCAGCTTTCCAATCGATAGTTCGGAGAAATTTTCGCAAGAATTTCTATCATCAATAACGTTTTTGGAGGCCCAAAACAGCGCAGAAAGGCTCAACACTATTCCCAATCGATTTTTTGGGTGAGTGGGAGGGAGGGAGAGGATGGGGTAAGGATGAGGCACGTACTAAATTTCAGCGTTCTGCTCAGATAAACTTTTGATTTCATTGTCCCAACAGCTTCAAAAACAAGATGTCTCTCACAAAATTTCAAAATGAAAAAGCAGGACTTTGTCACGATTTTTTGCAGGATATTTTTCAAAAACTTTACAACTTCTTTATGGGAGGAGGAGGAGGGTGTGGTGGTTCAATGTTTTACACTTCAATTTCTCGCTTTTTTCGATGTCATTGGATATTTCAAGATTTTTTTTCGGAGGGAGGAGGGTATCAAAAATATGTACTTTTTAATATTTCAATTTTTCAATGGTGAGGCATTCTGAAATTTTTTGTGGGAAGAGGAGACGTGAATTTTCTGCTTTCCCAGAGTCAGGGTGGGGGAGGCAATGGGGCAATTTGCCCCGGGCCCTCGTTTTTCAGAGGACCCTCATTGTTTGAGAAATCTTAATAAGTTGACAATTGGCAATTTCAAATGTTCGGTGATTAACTGACAACTCTGAAATTTGTACATTATGTCTAAACCGGGTCCTTAATTTTTTTGCCCCAGGCCCTCGCTGGCTTTTTACAGCCCTGAATTTGATAGCCTCATTATGATGTACATTTTAAAATTTTCATATCACTTTTATTCTCCATGCTCCCGTTTTCTCCGAATTTCAGCGGGTGTAGCGAAGAATTCGAGAAAAATTTCAATGAAGCTGAAACAGATTTACCTGACTGTGAGAACATTTTCTTCGACTTTTTTTTTTCATTTTTCAACATTTTATTGAAATAATCCTCCAAAAAATTGCTACAAAATCTCGAATCAAGAATAATTTCAAGACACCAAAAGTGAACCTATTCAAATCTCTGCCCCAGTAGGTACAGTGATCGAAGCTATTCAGAATTTATCATTCGATTCCAAAGCTGCAGAAGGAACTTCAATAATCGAATCTACGACTAGGTACCTAAATATATCAGCTAATCAGTTTTTCTCGTTCTCACCATCAAATCATCATGACTTAACACCGCTGCTCATAGTCATCTAGGTACATATAATGAAATCTTCAAATTAACGCCACCTCGTAAAACCCAATCAAATTACCTATACCAAATAGTTTGACATTCCAAAACCCTTAAACTCGAATACTTAGGTATACGGTCAAAAAAAAAATCACTTAACACCATTTTCCTCTTTCACCTTACAAGACGACGATGTGAAGACGACTAACGACATCGACACCTAGCACAAGGTCACCTCACGATGCCATGCCAGCATACATTCACACCAAAATCAAATCGCTCAAGAAGATTAAGATGGGAAAAAAGGATCCAGGTCCAGGTCGACGGCTACTCGACCACCTCTTATGATCTTCTGCCATCATCGGTACATGTACATATACCATAACACTTAAACGTAGGTAAACGAGTACAAGAGCAGAGCGCGACGATGCAATGGTTTCGAATTAGACATAAATACGTCTCTTCTTGTTGGCGGAGAAAGAGAGCAGAAAACCCCTGCGCTGCACTACACACACACAATGATAGTATTACATACTATAACGAATAGTTACACGGTGACAGCCCATAACCACTGACGCCATCGATTTGTAAAACGCTAGACATTACATGGACCATTCGTTCGATTCGCTAGATGTTGCCGCCACCTCCGCCATCGTCGCGACCACAGCGGCATCGGCCGCGGACATTCACCACACGTACGACGACCAAGAATCGACGAAGACGACGATGACGGCGTATGTACATCTCTATGTGTATGGTACGTCGTCGTCGTCGGTCGAACGAGATCTCACAAGACCTAAACACAGTCACTTTCATGAATAAACAACCACAAATCAATAAAAATCTGCCTACGCTATAAAACGGTCAATTTTTACAAAAGTCAACAATCCCGCGACTTCTTTGAAGTCTCTTGTCGCAGCGGAGTTCTTCTTCTTCGTCGATTCATCGACTTCCATTCCTGCCTCGATGCGAGCTCTTTCAAAGATCAACAACAAAAACTAGCGCAGCATCACTCTCATTAAAGAGGTGGCGAAACCTTACTAATCCTGGACCATTAAAAAATACTTACAACTACATCTCGCTAACATTATCTACTCTAATACGAGCACATCCAACACTCATCAAAAGGAATTTTCCAACGTGCGCCGGTCCGATCCAGTCGCAGTCGAGCCGCGTCTATGTGAATTAAAATACCACGTGTCGGATTAAACGTCTCGATCTACGACTCGTTGAAAATTTCAACCACTCGAGTTCTTTTCTGTTAGCACAAGTGTACAGAATTCGATGACTGGCGGTGAAGCTGCGACAACTAGGACAACGACTGACGATAACAAAAAAAATGAAAAAGCCAACGAAATGCTGTCCGCCGCGATGAGATATACGAGAAAAGGTACATTTGGTTTGTCCGAGCTTCGGAGTGCCTACCATAAGACAACAACAACACAGCCACACAAAATCCTTAGGAGGTAAGGTGATAAATAAACCAGTGGCGACTACGTCATTACACCCGACTTTTCGGTATATGTTTGTTACTTGTCAACGTTTTACTAGTAGATTATTATTAAGATCTTCATTTAGTCGACTTACCGTATACCGAAGATGAGAGCATCGCATCAGCATCGGCTCAGCGAGAGAGAAAGACACACAGCCGGACCCCCTCTGTATGCGCACGATCGCCACAGACACACGATCTTTCGATCCGATTCGAAAGTAATATTTATATGTAAATTAGTATAATACCCAGACAGCCGTATTGTCCGCTTATGATCTCATCGGTGTATCCAAAAAAAGGACCACCTAAACGTGAGGTCTTCGCATCGTCCCCCAAAAAATGGTGTTCTACGGAGCTGCACCAACTGCTGCAAGATCTGCAGCAAGAAGAGTTCTACTGGAACAATATTTCATAAAATATCGAGTGTCTTGATGGGAGAAGGTCGAGTAAACTTTTCCATTAATTTGATTCCAATATTGAACATAGACTCAAAACGCATCTCACAGATCAATAAGTCTCAACCCACACAGAAGAAGAAAAAACATCTATTCAAGTTTAACAAACAATCACGCAAACGCATTTGCCCATGAGAATCTCCTAATCGTATCTCCTTATCTGAAATATTCGCCAATTTTAGTCGGAAGCACCCAAACTTCCCCTCTCCTCTTTAAAAAAAAAATCCATTTGTTCAAATTGAAATACTTATGTACTCGTAGAAAGATGGAATTTAGTTTACTTACACTACATTTTCGATTTTTTTGAATCAGTCTGTGAAAAGAGTCGTTCTAGAGCCTCAATAAGCAGAATTAGGGACTTTCCAGTTCTGGAAAAAAATGTATAGTTAGATTTGAATTGATAGAACCAAATTATGGGAAAAGCCTAAAATAGATCAAAGAAGATTCTTCCGAATAAAACGACTAATCGTAGTCAGCAAGTTTTGGATTTCATCTGAACTTTTTTCATGGAATTTTACGAGAGTTGAAAAATTCAAAATCGCACTGTAAGACCAGCCAAAATTTCAGCTATTGTAATTCATTTTTCGATTTTTAGTAAATTTTTGGAAATTCAAATTTGGTCCAAAAATGAGGGAAAAAATCAAAATTTTGCCGAATTTACCTAAACAGTTGAAAGATTTTTACTCTATTATCGACCTCCTGAGTCGATTGATGACGATTTCAAACCGTTTTGAAGCCTTCAGTGAGTTTTTAGATTCTTTGGTTTTTGAAAAAATGATGAAAAATTAAATTAGGTAAACACATACATACAATATGAACTCACAAGGGAACCTCTTGAGGTGTCACGCTCCGATTTGAACGGAATCGCGATTTTTAAAAAGACCATAGTCTAAAACCCCAAAACCAAATTTTCAGCTGCCCAAGTTCATTTTTCGATTTTTGACGAATTTTTGAATATTCAAAATTGACTGTTTTTGGCGATTTATGTTTTTTTTTTTAAAAAAAGTACGTACTTGAGCCTCCAACGCGATTTATCAATTTCTGCAGAATTTTGAATTTGCTCCAGAAGGTGTGAATATGCAGTTGGGCAGCTAAAAATCGAGTTGTGTATTATGCTCGACTTGTTTAACGAGTTCATCTACATTTGAGCCGATTTCGGGAGTGACACCTCCAGAGTGGTTTTTTGACCAACTTTTTTCAAAATTGAAAAATCCAAAAAATCAAAATATAACCGTTTGTGAGGAAATTTTTGTGCGCGAATCGCTGTATTTCTTCAAGAACTAACCCCCGGAGCGCAAATTCTACCATTTCCAGCTGTTTTGGAGCGAGAGTGACACCTCAGAAAACCACTCTTGAGGTGTCACTCTCAAAATCGGCTCAAATGTGGATAAACTCGTTAAATAGGTCGAGTGTAATATACAACTCGATTTTTAGCTGCCCAACTCCATATTCACGCCTTCTGGAGCAAATTCAAAATTCTGGAGAAATTGAAAATCACGCTGGAGGCACCAGAATGGCTGGAAATTGTAAAATTTTGATTTGGGGGGGGGGGGGGGGGTTAATTACGGACAAAATACAGCGATTCGTGTTAATTTCAAAAATTTCCACACAAACGGGAAACTTTTGATTTTTTGGATATTTTAATTTTGAAAAAAGCTGGTCAAAATGCCACTTTTGAGGTGTCACTCTCAAAATCGGCTCAAATGTGGATAAACTCGTTAAACAGGTCGAGTGTAATATACAACTCGATTTTTAGCTGCCCAACTTCATATTCACGTCTTCACTGAGAAAAATTTGAATAGTATAAATAATCATAATATATAGTAAACGTGCTCCAGTTTGGGCATTATAGTCATAATTACTATAACTATAGTAAATGAAATACTATACGTATGGTAATATTTACTATATTATAGTATTTTTTATTATAATTATAGTATTTCATTTACTATAGTTATAGTAATTTTGACTATAATTCCAATACTGGAGCTCGTTTACTATAAATTTATTGTAATTTATACTATACATTTTTCTCAGTGTTCTGGAGCAAATTCAAAATTCTGGAGAAATTGAAAAATCGCGCTCGAGGCTCCAGAATGGCTGGAAATGGTAAAATTTGGATTTGGGTGATTAATATTAGTTTTGGGACTTATTTTGACCATTTTTACTGATCAAGTACGTACTTTTAAAAAAAAGGCATAAACCGCCAAAAACAGTCAATTTTGAATTTTCAAAAATTCGCCGAAAATCGAAAAATGAACTTAGGCAGCTGAAAATTTGGTTTTGGGGTTTTTAGATTATGATCATTCCAAAAATCGCGGTCTCGTTCAAATCGGAGTGTGACCCCTCAAGAGGTTTCCTAGTCAGATTTATCATATTTGTAACCCATTTGGTCGATTCAGGCACATATTTTCCGAATCTTTTTCAGTCGGTTCAAATCCAGAATCTCCTCCAGTGACTGATCACTTGTAAAAAAAAATAAAATAAAAAAACCAATTCGTTGGAGGCTGCAGGAGGTTCGAAACCAGTACGTTGCGTACCTATAATACCTATCGACTCTAGAAGGGGAGAAGGTCAAAAATAGTACTCAAATCAATTCTTAGCTAGGTATCTAGATCAATTCGATGTAATTTTGTTGTGTTTGGACCTGAATTTAAATTTTTGAAAATTCATCAAAAACCAAAAAATGAATTTCAGCGCTTGAAATTTCGACTGGATGGTGAATTTTGGCGTTCTTTATCGATAACCCTTCTTCCTACCTCCTGAAAGATCACTTAAAATCTCAACATGCATTCCAAAAACTCAATCAAATCACCACGCAGAATCGCCAACACAACTCGTTTGCAATTCAAACCGACGACAACGACGTCGAACAGAATCGTTTTACGAGCACCTCGTTCGTCTAGAAAAATTTCACGTTTACGACGCCTCTCTCAGCGTCAGCGACAGCAATCACATCTAGACCGAGGAAAAAGCTTACTAAAGCGCGAAGAAATGGCCAAATGATATGTACGATTTCGTATTACACGCACGGTGTGTTATGTCTAACCGACGTAAAAACAGCGTGAAACTTTCGTCGCCGAGATCTCTGATGCTGTTGCAAAGGGGAGAGCCGGGGAGATGAAGGGGGCTCGGACGACGTCGTCGTCGTCGTCGACGTCGAGTACCTATACTCTTACACTGCACAAACCATACATACATATACGCGCTGTGCTTGGTGTGTTCTGGAAATAGAGGAAACAAGTACCGTGCATCTTGACGACCGCCACGCTCGTACTCTAATAAGTCATTAACATCTCTTTTAAATCTAACATAAATATTCTAAATATACGTTAACGATTGGAGAAAATTTAATCTAGTTTATTTTTGGAATTTTTCCTTCGACGAACGTGTATAGTAGTAAGCTCGGATCTGCGTCTTCTTACACTACATATGTGCATATAGTACGACGACGAGTCGACATAGCCCATATCCTTGTAAGTATAGTTAGTTACCTACATTATACGAGTCGAAGACTACTGTTACACGTAGGTATATAGGTACGATATCCCATTTCAATAATACGTACGAGTATCATAACGTACTTATTCTCACCATCGGAATAGTCCAATTTACTCTAACTATATTATACACAGAACTGCGTTTAAGAACCCAAATGTACCCACTCGTTAAACAGTCTTACTCTATACGAGGCCCACCAAACAGTATCTAATTTTTTTCCCACCTCATCCCTCTTTCTCTGCCCTTACTAGATCGTTCACTTCGACTAAACGTTATTTGCTTATTATTATTTTACGTGTATTGGGATATTTCTATGTACACTATAATGTGTAGTATACGACTTCACTTCGCTCTATAGATATCTTCTTTCGAAAATTATAAACATTTATACGACGATAAAATAAACAAAACGATATTCCAACAAACGCCGCAGCCGCCCGTATAAAAAGATTAACGAACCTGCGTTAACCGACTCCTCGTTAAATAGCCGAACACGTTTTTACTAAATACCAAATCGTCCTATGTATTATCCACATCGGCGATACAAGCTGACGGACGAGCGCCAGAGTATAATCGGTAATATGCGTAAGAATAGTGCTGACTCTCATCGAAAGCCAATTCGGTTAAAAAATGGTGGACGCGAAAGGCCGAAAGGGGTAAGGGGTAAGGAGGCACTTTTCCCTTGACGTCTACTTTGTTCAACTCCCCCCCCCCTTCAACCACTCTATCACCATGTGAAATATTTCCTCATCAACAATAGATTTGCACCCCCTCTTCCCCTCCACATTCAAAACACAATCCTTTTGGACTCATTGAAGAATCAGAATTTTCAGAATTTAATCTTTATGAAACTTTTCTAAAATCAGTCGATCAGGGATTGAAAGAGGAGGAAGAAAGAGGCGAGAAAATACTAGAAAAAGTCTCGAGTTCGATCCTTAATTTTTTTTCAAATTGAGATATGCCCCAAACCTCATCATAAGCCCTCGAATTCCGAAAAAATGTAAGATTCGAGTCAGCTATGAAACAACTCCCTATTTTGAGTAAATGAATACCTCGTGTAACCCCTTGCTGGATTGTCAGTGGTACTGATTTCGAATTAGAATTTTTCCTTGCAGTTTTGAAACAAGCCTTTCAGACACAGACCCTACAATAAGGTTCCAAATTTCAATTCGATGAAATGTAAAACTTGCTGTCAGGTGTGGTCACAAGTTTTTCAATTTTTCAATAAAAATAGAATCCGTTTTCGAAAAACAAATGGAAGAATTGGGAGGTAATCATGAGGTAAAAGGAACTCATCATTGCATATGTCGTGTAATTTTTCTCATTTCCCCCAAAAATTTAGCCAAAATTGAGGGAAGGTGTACTTTTTGGAGGTACTTTGTTCCTGCAATAAGAGTTCTTAGATTTGACATTCGTTTAAAATTAAATTTTCGCAAAAAATTTCAAACTTACAGAATTTTAAAGAATTATTTAAAAATCGATTGAAATGAAAACTTCCAGCAACACAAGAAAGTGTAAAAAATGTAAAAAATAGGGGGGAAAAAATCACAGAGTGATCAACTGATTAACTATAAAATTACCAGTAGTGAAGCACAATACCATTAAGCCATAAATTACTCTTAATTTACCAAAAATTACCAGAATTTACTGATAGTTTACCGATAGTTTACCAGTAATTATTAACAAATTATTAAAAATTCAACATGATTTACCACGAATTTACCAATATTTCAAAAATTAATAATAATTCACCCCAGGTTGGACTACCAATTACCATATACACCAGTTACCATAGAACAGAAATCATTTTCCTCAATTTACTGGAAATTACCTATAAGTAACTGGTAATTACTTGTAATTTACCTAAAGTTACTTGTGATTTACCAAAACCAAAATTTACCAGCAATTTACCAGAAATTACCATAATTAATCAAAAATTACCAGTAATATTACAGAAATTACCTGTAATTTACCTGATATTACCTGTAATTTACCAGATATTACCTGTAATTTACCAAAAATGACCTGTAATCAACCAAAAGTTTCCTGTAAATTACCAGAAATTACCTGTTAGGTCTAATTTACCAGAAATTACCTGTTAGGTGTAATTTACCAGAAATTACCTGTTAGGTGTAATTTACCAGAAATTACCTGTTACTGTTAAGTGTAATTTACCAAAAATTATCTATAATTTTCAGAAATTTCCTGTAATTTACCAAAGAAATAACCTGTAATTTACCGAAGGAATTATCTGTAAAGTGTAATTTACCAGAAAGTACCTGTAATTTGCCTAAAATTATCTATAATTTCCAGAAATTACCAGTAATTTACAAAAGAAATTACCAGTAATTTACCAAAGAAATGACCAGTAATTTACCAAAGAAATGACCAGTAATTTACCAAAGAAATTACCAGTAATTTACCAAAGAAATTACCAGTAATTTACTAAAGAAATTACCAGTAATTTACCTGAAATAACTTGATTCGATAACCAATAATTCTTCAAAAATTGTTGGAAATGACCAGGAATTAACCAAAAATTAATGGTGTTTGGTATTTCTCTAAAAATTACTAGTAATGTACCCAAGTTTACCAGAAATTACGTGCAATTTACCAAAAATGACCAGTAATTTACCGTAAGTTAGGCTAACATGAGTCATTTTTCATAGTTCACAAGAAAATACCCGTATTTTACCACTTTTTACCTAAAATCATCAGCAATTTACCAAAAATTACCAGTAATTTCCGTAAATTGCGCAACCAATAATTTACCAAAAATAAAATTACGAGCACATAGTTTAACCAAAGATATCAGAAATTTATCAAAATTCAAAAATAACCATAACCTAACATGAATTGAGGAGGTGGATAGCAGAACGCAATAACTCCAAAATTACGAAAATTGAGTTAGATATCTATCCTTATGTTAAATTCAACGGGGAATCCATTCCCGGTGTCAGATTTTGTCCATCAGTTGAATATCATAACGCAATCGAGGAAAACAAGTCTGATTTTAGAGCTAAATGCATTAAAAAATGAGATTTTGTTTGCAAAACGCAATAACTCCACTACTTTTTATACATTTCAGTTGCGCAGATGTGGTAACACTGTTTTTTTTCATCGGGTAGATACTGAAACTCATTGGGTAGGAGTTACTAAAAAAAATTGTGCTTTCGTTCCCACTCTCTGAATGCTATATCACAGACAGGAATTGTTTGAATTTCGCATTCCAGTTTTATATTGAAAATTTTCGATTAAACATACTTTTTTTCTATAATTTTTCAATTTCTTCAAATAAAAAATACGTTTTTTTTGCAGAAAAACACCCAAAAAAAATTGCGTTCAAAATGCAATAACTTTTTTTTCTTTTCCTCTCTGTGCTTACCCAGGTGACCAAAATTTTGAAATTGAGTGGAAATTTTATTTATGGCACCCTCCCCTTTCATTTGACACCAATTTTGGAACTCGACCCCCACCCCTCCCCTCCTGACCATTTTTCCTAATTTCCCAAAAAAAAAACAAAAATGGAGTTATTGCGTTCTGCTATCCACCTCCTCAATTACTCATTGATAATTTAACCAAAAATGTACAGTAATTTACCCAACATTATCGGTATTTTGTCAAATGTTGTCTGAAAATACCAGTTACCTTTAACATTTGAAAAAAAAATTAAGACATTAATTTTACAAATACAAGAATCAATTGTAATTTCTGTCAAGTTCTTCTTTGAAGTCAGTCAAAATATTGAAAAACAATTACATTCAGATCCTTTCATCAGACCACAGGATTTGGGTGCAAAACGGTGATGATTCTCTGATTTGAAATGAGCATACAATAATACGAGTACCTCACCACTCACCAGTCAAATTCAGGAGCTAAAGTGCATTTTTCAATTTTTGGTAAATTTCTAGAAATCAAACCAAAAATTTTACCAAACTTACCAACATGGAAATTGGTACCTGCTCAATTTTCAACAACCTCCCTCACATCTCCCAATCAGTTGTCAACGGTTTACAAAGAATCGTTTTCAGCAGACCAACCACTATAGTCTCATCGTTCTTTCCAAACAAAAGAAGGGTACGAAAAATGATGACTAAATTTTTATTGGCAATATACTTATCATCATCTGAAATGATTCAAGAACAAATTAAACTCTCGGCTCTAAATTACCTTCACTTACTCGACAACTTATTACCCTATCGCAGAAACCGTAACGACAATCAAACCTATCCGGTAGTCTATCATTCACTCGAAGGCACAAGTTATAATACCTGCTGTGCAGTGTGCACCGCAGAATGAATAATCCTATCGACTAAAATTTCGCTCACTCGTACAGCATCATGAAAACTTCACACATGCCCATACGGTAAGTATACTTACACGTAAAATTACCGTAATAAATCATCATTCGAACCATTCTTCACTGACCAACGACCACCTGTTACACGATGGAGAATTTTCTCAAATGCCTCATTAACTGCTACCGTTTCAAAGGAAGTCGATATCGTTTGATAGTCTCTCGTATATTAGGTAGTGTTACAAACGCAAAAATTCTATAATAGAAAAAGGCCGAAGATTCCACCTCGTTCTTAACCTTTGACATAGAGTAAGTGTTTCGAGAGGTATTTCAAAAAATAATTTGAATCGTTCCAGAATTATGAATGTGGAACGAGTAATTATACGATTAAGCTGCGTCGATACGATACATCGACAAATTAAAGGAAGAAGCGATGGGCAAAAGAACATGTGGCTCATCATCATCACCACTTCGAAGGTACCTATCTAAGCAGTAAGTATACTCAAACGAGTCCAGGGTGTTGGTAATTACAAAAAGAAAATAATTTCCAATTTTTCACAGTCCTCCAGTTGTGAGAAACCAAAAATCATCATTTATAGGTACTTTTTACAATAATCTGAAGTAGCCTAACGCCATCTAAAAAAAAAAGGAAAAAAATCAAGCAGAAAGTTGAAAAGAACTACAGAAACTACACAGTCGTAAATTTACAACCTCTTGCGCATATATCGGACTACACACACTCGCGAGAAGCAAAAGAACCTCACAGCCGTCGTCGTCGTCGTCGCTGCCACCGCTACTGCTTCTGCTGCTGCCCATACCCATGCCCAAATCTCTCCGAATCTTTGTACATTTTTTGGCACCGAGCTCCATGCACATTTCGAGAGATGCAAAATGCAATTTACGAGTACCGCTGCGGCGGTGTGGCGGCGCGGCGAGGAGTTATTTAAACCGCGAGTTGCTTTTTTAACGTACACACACGTTTGAAAATAAAATAAAAATGACCCGTTTAATTATCAATTCTCTCTTTTTCGCTCTCCTAAATGTACACTACACACGTACATTTAATGTACTCGTACAGTACGAATTAGATACAATGTAGTAAATGTAAACAATTTCTTGGCCATATAGCAGTCTACGATACTACTTCCATGGTTTTACTCTCCCCCCTCGCCCTTTCCCATCCATCAAACCATGCTTTTTTCTCTACTTCTTCGCCGGTATATCGTACAGCACAATTCGAGAAAACCTTCTGATATCGCGTGTCTGTAGACTTTAGCACACACGTCTATTGTAGATGTACATAACTCTGCCTGCAAATTTAGTCGGTGTTATTGCTGTATAGGTCACTGGCGACGCCAGCCTGTGTGCCCAGTGTGCACGGGCACACCTGTTCATTTTCCAAAAAGAAAAAAAAGTACTTTTACTTGACTTTTACAAATTAAGTATTGAAAAATTCTTTACCATATAAACTAATTTTTGTTACACCAAAAGTTATTTTTGAATAATTTTAAGTTCATTTCTTGATGCTTCAACATCATTTTTCTTACTTCAATTTTTAAAACGTTGTTGGGTCAGAATGATAATTTTGGAAGGGGGGATTTTACAACTTGGTTTTATAATTTTGAAAATTGGCACACCTGTTCAAATTATCTGGCGTCGCCACTGGTATAGGTATACGAAACGACCATAGAGATCAGAAGAGAATTTTTCTTTACACATGGCTGTCGAACCAACCATACGTATATAAAAGAAATCCGCAACAATTGCGAGAAATTCGCATTACGTGGCGGCGAGACGTAGGTAATATTACAATATTCCACGTAAAAATGGCATGGCATAGAACACAGTTTAATATGCACGTAGAGAACGTACACACAACCATCGCAGATCACTTCGCAAATATTCCTTCCAAGAATTGAAAATTTGAAACGATCCATATTCGATTAGAAACACAAAACGTGAATGTTTTTACAGCCAGACAAACCTGGTGGTTTTCAAAGAAAGCTCAAGCCTCTTTGAGAATATATTCCAACTGAAATATTTGTATTCCGCAGCTTTGTATGTGCCAATTAGCATATCCAGCACAACCTACATCACACTTAAATTTTAACCGACTTAAAATACCAAGAAAATAAGGCTCGTATTGCTCTTTTCTAGACACGATTCTAATGATGGAATCTCGTAAATCTCAAAATTGTAAGATGATAGGTAGTTAAGGTACCATCAGAACCACTGATAGTCAAGATGAGCCCCACAGAAAATGCAATTTTGCCCTATTTAGAAAAATTTTAAAAATCTAATCAGCAGTCCAAAATTCAGATGGTAAAAATGTATTTTTTGATTTTCGATAAGTCTTTGAAAATCAAATTTGGGGCCCCAAAACGTCACAAATTGGCCAAGAAAGTTGAAATTTCATATCCAAGGTGTCTACCAAATTGAAAATATGAAACAAGTAAGTATGACCTTTTAATAAATTTTGAATGGTCAAATTTCCACTTTTGGACGAATTTTCTTTAAAATTACCTACGTAAGTTTGGTATTTAACGTTTAAGGGTGATTTTTATAAAACGTTTCGAGCTGATGACGGGACGAATAATAAAAAAATTCCATCAGGTCAAGGTTTTTTACAAGTTCAGAGTTGATGTCACTGTCATCACTGAATTCTATCAATTTTTTGATAACTTTTAAATAATTTCAATGATAATTTTACAGTTTTTATTACGCTTTAATTGTAATTTTTCACATTCGCACATTTTTTTCATGACTGAGCATTTTTACGAAATTTTGCTCAATTTTCAGCAAATTTTATTTCAACAAATTATTAAAACATATTTTCAAAAAAATGTTTGATCCATTATTCTAATTTTCAACCAACTATTATCGTCATTCAATTTTGAAAATATTAGAATAATTTTTAGTAATTACACGTTTTTGGTAAATTTGATGACCACCTATCCAATTTTCGACCTCTCAAATCAATTTCAAACGATTTCAGACCGTTTCGAACAGTTGTGGAGCCTCCTGCAAATTACAGGGTTTCGAAAAGGCGGAAACCAATTTCAGAAAATGACGTAATTAGTCAAATGGGTCACTAACAAGCACAAATCCCATTTACAAGCGCTGAAGTCGATTTAGATAGTTTTTGAGGCACTTTTTGAGAATTCAAAACTCAAAAATGTGACTACCCCTTTGATTTTTTCCCCCCAAAATTTGCTAAAAATCGAAAAATGCACTTTCCGAAATTTTGGCTATGAATGATGTATTTTTGCATGCTCTTTCGATTTTTCTCTGTCCAGTTCAAAAAATGTTGCTTGTTGGGATACCTCCTTTGTCATGCTCTCGAGTTTTTAAATCCCTAAAAAATTGGGGCTCGAAGCAAATTCTTCCTCTTTCATATGGGGTTTTCAATGTTTAGGCAATTTTGTGAAAAAAAAGTTTGAAGGTGTTCGAAGCTTGATTTAGAGAAAGCTGAAATTTTATGTGTGCCCTCTATTTTGGACTTCTTCTCAAATCGATTGGAAACGGTTTCGAACAATTTTGAGTAGTTCTAGAGCCCCTAGCAGATTTTTGAAAATTGAAATTCCCTCAGAATAAATTCCTAATGGAGCTGGGAAAGCTAATATTTACTTTATATAGTACCTACCTATCCTGATTTCATATGCTGGATCGATTTTTGGATGGTTGGTGTTCGAGGATTGAATTAAAAAATTGATTATTCGATGTTTTTCGATGAAACTTTTCATAATCAATCAGTATTCTGTACTTTGCAATTTTTCATTAAAAGTAGAAAATTTTTGAATCAAATCGATTAAAAAAATTGAGAGATCAACACAAAATTCATCAGTAGCAAAAAATTTTACTGATGATTATTTTGGGAAAATTGTGACAAGTTTTTGAGAATTCGAGAAAATTTTCAAAATTAATTGATGTGCAAATTGGAACGCTGAAATTTTGATTTTTCTGCGTTACTTCGACTTCTAAATCGATTGGTGATAATATTGATCAATTTTGCAGTTTTCAGTAGATTTTTGGAATTTTTATTTAAATCCCGAAGTTCTTTATTCAATTCTTCAAGTAAATATTAATTTCCACAATAGTAAAAAAAAGGAAAAATCCAAAAACTGCCAAGGCTTGTAAAATACCTCAAAATTATTCAGGAATCGATCGAAATCAAAAATCACACCAACCTCCATAGTCCGGCATATGACAATAGGAGTAATTGCACCCCCCCCCCCGCCAATCCACCGGGACAACTTTTTTCTTAAAGGGGACATCCTAAGGAACATTTTAAAGCAAACTTGCCCAAAAAAAGTTGGCCTTACTCACAAAAAAGGCGGCCATTTGGATTGACAGCCCGTACGGAAAAATACTATGGCGAACTATAGTATTTTCGCGAACTATAGTTAACTATGGTAACCATGAATTTTTTTTTCAATATTTTGGGCAATTTATTGGCTTACAATGCCTGAAAACACACAATTTATCAGTGCAATGATAAATTGTGTGTTTTCAGGAATTATAAGCCAATAAATTGTCCAAAATATTGAAAAAAAAATTCATGGTTACTATAGTTAACTATAGTTCGCGAAAATACTATAGTTCGCCATAGTATTTTTCCGTACGGGAGGTCAGCCGAAATCACAAATTTTGCGTTTCAACATAGGACTTTCACGAAATTGTTCAACCCTTACAAAGGTAGATCGAAAGATCATGCAAAAATTTATCACCTCTTAAAATTTCAAGTGCTTAAGTGCGTTTTTCGATTTTTGGTGAATTTTTGAAAATCAAATTTAGGCCAAAAATGAGGGGAAAAATCAAAATTTTACCAAATTGACCAAGAAAGCTGGAATTTGGGATATACCCTATTTTCGACATGCCAAATTGATTGGAAGCGGTTTCAATCCGTTTTGAGCAGTTCTGGAGCCTCCAGCAGATTTTTGAAACTCGAAATTCCCACAAAATTCCATTAAATTGGAGTTGTAAAGCTGAAATTTATTCTAAAAACAAATTTCAATACGCTACGAAGTACTGCAGGTGAATTTCAAGTCGTTTTGGAGCCTCCAGCGACTTTTTGAGAATTCCTAAAGCCGCCAGCAGATGTTTGAAATTTTAAATGTTCACATTTTATCAAAAGGAGATGGAAAGCTGAAATTAATGTACTCTACAATCCAATTTTAACACCCTGTGAAGACGACTTCAGGTGGGTTCGAGTCATTTTAGAGCCTCCAGCGACTTTTTTAAAAATTACTGGAGCCTCCAGCAGATTTTTGAAACTTGAAAATTCCCAAACTGAGATGGAGAGTCGAAATTCATTCTGCAAACTAATTTCAATATGCTACGAAGTTGACTGCTGGTGTATTTGAAGACGTTTTGGAGCCTCCAGCGACTTTTTGAAGGGTTGTATGGCGTTTTTTTTGGAATATTGAAATTTCCTAAAAGTAGCTGGACGCTTCAAAATCATTTGAAACCACCATGCAGTCTGTGAGCTTGTCAACTCCATTTGATAAATTAATGTTGGGGAAATTTCAAGTTTCAAAAATCTGCTGGAGCCTCCAGTAATTTTCAAGAAAGTCGCTGGAGGCTCTAAAATGACTTGAATCCACCTGAAGTCGTCTTCAGAGGGTGTTAAAATTGGAGTGTAGAGTAAATTTTAGCTTTCCATCTCCATTTGATGAAATTTTGTGAAAATTTAAAGCTTCAAAAATCTGCTGAAGGCTCCAGTAATTTTCAAAAAAGTCGCTGGAGGCCCTAAAATGACTCGAAGCCACCACAAGTCGTCTTCAGAGGGTGTTAAAATTGGTGTGTAGAGTACATTTCAGCTTTCCATCTCCATTTGATGAAATTTTGTGAAAATTTAAAATTTCAAACATCTGCTGGCGGCTTCAGGAATTCCCAAAAAGTCGCTGGAGGCTCCAAAACGACTTGAAATTCACCTGCAGTACTTCGTAGCGTATTGAAATTTGTTTTTAGAATAAATTTCAGCTTTACAACTTCAATTTAATGGAATTTTGTGGGAATTTCGAGTTTCAAAAATCTGCTGGAGGCTCCAGAACTGCTCAAAACGGATTGAAACCGCTTCCATTTGGCATGTCGAAAATAGGGTATATCCCAAATTCCAGCTTTCTTGGTCAATTTGGTAAAATTTTGATTTTTTCCCCTCATTTTTGGCCTAAATTTGATTTTCAAAAATTCACCAAAAATCGAAAAACGCACTTTAGCACTTGAAATTTTGAGAGGTGATAAATGTTTGCATGATCTTTCGATCTACCTTTGTAAGGTTTGAACAATTTCGTGCAAGTCCTATGTTGAAACGCAAAATTTGTGATTTCGGCTGACCTGTCAATCCAAATGGCCGCCATTTTGTAAGTAAGGCCAACTTTTTTTGGGCAAGTTTGCTTTAAAATGTTCCTTAGGATGTCCCCTTTAAGAAAAAAGTTGTCCCGGAGGATCGGCGGGGGGGGGGGGGTGCAATTACTCCTATTGTCATATGCCGGACTACCAGCTTCTGCAATGAAATTCATCGCCTGAAATTTCGGATAATGAAATATTTTTGAATTTATTCTTTCGATATTTTTCTCTCCAACTTGGAATTTTCTGACTGGTTGAGATATTCTGTTCCTCTGCTCGTGCCAGAAGCCCCAGCAATTCAGAGAAAAAATTCAATCAAACATAAAATGAAATTTGGTCAAAATTCATGGCAGCCATTTTGTTTGTAAGTAAAGCCAACTTTTTTTTGTTGGCAAGTTTGCTTTAATTTAAATGTTCCTCAGGATGCCCCCTTTGAGAAAAAAATTGTCTCAGTGGATCGGCGAGGAGAGACGGGTGCAATTATTCCTACAAAATATTGTCATACATATATCGGACCATAAACTATTTACTATTTTTACTAATTAAGTATTTACAGTATTTTTCGAACAATATCTGGTTAAGAAACTATTCTTCACAACTCTCTCAATTTCGGACGCATTTTTTGTAATTTTGACCACTACACACGTCGTACTGAAACGCCACCTTGCATCACACCTCCATCATAAATTACTCTATCTTTTTCGTAACGTGTTGAAAAATTTCCTGATCGACTTTACGACGTATCCGGAGCCTTCCCCGCCGCGATATTGGAACGCGAACGCAACAGACCACACAAAAGCTGCTGCCTTATTCGCCGCGCGTCTAACACAATGTAAATATTTCCATTACCGGTTGCCTGCAGGCGTCTTGAACCAAACTAGACGTACAGGTACATTTTAAAATATACTACATACGAGTATAAGAAGACGGACATCGAGAATATGTATCTCCCCGTACTACACATACTACACAGGCATACAATATACTCGTACGTACGTGTGCATATGTACCAAGATTCTAAATCTAATACTCCAGAGAGAACCTATAAATACGCGATGCATCGTTCTATTCGTACTATTTAGGTATAGCTACGAGTACTTAGTCATATACGATAGAATGAACGTAAGTACCCAAGTACCTCTACCTATATATACGAGTACACATTATAAGTCATAAAGAAGATACTCTCGAACCTACTACCTATACTACAGGAGAACCGCAGAAGAAGAAAAAAAAACCTGTTGTCGAGCTGCGTAAATTTCGCGTACGCCCACGGCCATTAAATCGCATAGAACTAGATCAATTCATAAATCCCACGATACCGCCGCGCTTAATTATATTATCGCAACGTAATTATAAACTTGACATACTAATTAGTGCATTTAAAATGCGGCTCGATCGAGAGAGACTAGGGTTTGTGTTTGAAGAGGTTGTTGAGATGTTCGCGTCTTCTTCTCTCGCGCCGTCCAGTGTGGCTGGCAATGGCCCGCTCTGAATTCTCTCTTCTACGAGTATATGTATAGGTACGTACTACTCGTAGACGTATAGTAGGTACTACTATTTCTACTACTATTACATACTCGTGGTATTCGTTCCGTTTTTCTTCCTCACTCTGTCTCTCTTCGACTTATTTACTCGCTGCATTTACTCGACTTATATTCGAGCGCGCGTGCGATCTTTTCTATGCACTCGTTTTATACGGCTCTTTTTTCAATCCTTTTCATTGTATAGGTACCACTCGTCTATATCGTACAACACAATGAGTTAATTGATTTGTTTGGTGTAAATTATTTCGTTTAATTTGACCTACCAACGTCGAGGTGATGAAAGGTAATCAAATTACTCGTACAACAACCGATTCGAATTCAAAAGGAATCTGAACTTCAACTTCAAATATAATTACCACACTTCTCATACTTAAATCGAATGTGAACTTTTTTTTTCATTCATAAATACGAGTACATCGATCATTTTTTTTTTTACAAAATTACCGCAGATCATTGATTAATCGATCACAAATTTTAGTAAATTTCACTAAAATATGCAAAAATTTATCGTCAGCCAAAATTTCAAGTGAAAAAGTGCATTTTTTGATTTTTGGTAAATTTTTAGAAATCAGGGCCAAAAATTAGAAAAAATTCAAAATTTCACCAAATTGACCTGTAAGCTGAAATTTGGAATATACCATCTATTCGACCCTTCAAATCGATTGGCCATTTTGAGCAGTTCTGGAGCCTCCGGCAGATTTTTAAAATTTGAAATTTCCATAAAATTTCGTCAAAGGACGTTGAAAATCTGAAATTCATGCCACACTCCAACTTAAGCACGTTATAGTCGGCTGCTGGTGTATTCGAGTAATTTTGGAGACTCCAGCAACTTTTAGAAAATTCTTTGAGCCTCCAGTAAATTTTTGAAAATTGAAGTTTCATCAATTAATATGCAGTTGGAAAGCCGAAATTCATTCTGTAAACTAATTCCAATACGCTATGAATTCGACTGCAGGTGGATTTCAAGTCGTTTTTGAGCCTCCAACGACTTTTTCAAGTTTCAAAAATCTACTGGAGGCTCCAAAACTGGTCAAAATGGTTTGAGAATGTTTCGAATCGTATTTCATCTTTTTTTGATGATTTTCAATGATGTAAATGCTTTACCTACGCATATGTTTGGAAGACATTTCAAAGATGTTTTACAGAATTTTTGTTACATTTTATCAAATTTCATGAAAAGGAGGAGTATCGATAAGGCCATTTTTTGGCCCCAGACAGTTATCGACTGAAACACTCTTAAATTGTTGTAATAAATGCCCCAAATACGAATCCGTGGTTAGTTGACCCAAAATGACCATTTTTGGGCTCCAGGGGTCCCCAAAGTTGCGAATAAAAAAATAATTTTTGGAACCACTGAGTATTAATTTCAAAAACTTTTTTGGCGTAAAATATCTGTTTGAACCGTTAAACATTATACGAGACAATTTTTCCATTTTCGACCCTCAGGGGCAGAAATTGAGGGGGTTTTAATTTTTGGAAAATTTTGGAACCACCATTTTGAACCTACCCCTTTGAACCTCCCTAAAAAGCTGCTTACAGTTTATTAGTATCTGAAAGACCTCCATCCTACCACATTTTCAGCTCAATAAAAATTTTCGCTGGTACTCAAAAATCCAATTTTTTGTAATTTGGATTTTTTGGGAACCCCTGGATAGGTGGAAACCTGCGATTTGCATATATTCAATTAACCAGATGAAAAAGTTTTATTAAGCTCCGTGTACATTTGTAATTTTGAACCCTTTTTTCAGAGCCCTCCATTTTAGGAACCCCTGAAAAAGACGATTATGCATATTTTTTCAAATAAATTGAAGAATTTACATTTGGAAAACACTAGCAAGAGCTCGATAATTTTTCACTTGATTTCACCAATAATTTTCAAAATTGAGCTTTTTTGGGCCAAATTCTGAGATTTTACTTCGTTGAAATCATGAAAACGTGATTTTAACGTTTTTTCGAAGAGTAAAATCTCAGAATTTGGCCCAAAAAAGCTCAATTTTGAAAGTTATTGGTACAATCGAGTGAAAAATTATCGAGCTCTTGGTCTTGCTAGTGTGTTCCAAATGTAAATTCTTCAATTTATTTGAAAAAATATGCATAATCGCTTTTTTCAGGGGTGCCCAAAGTGGGGGGCTTCAAAAAAAGGGTTCAAAATTATGAATATACAGGAAGCTTAATTAAACTTTTTCACATAGGTAATTGAATATATGCCTCAAAACGTTACGTTTGGCGCAAATCGCGGGTTTCCAGCTATCCAGGGGTTCCCAAAAAATCCAAATTACAAAAAATTGGATTTTTGAGTACCAGCGAAAATTTTTATTGAGCTGAAAATGTGGTAGGATGGAGGTCTTTCAGATACTAATAAACTGTAAGCAGCTTTTTAGGGAGGTTCAAAGGGGTAGGTTCAAAATGGTGGTTCCAAAATTTTCCAAAAATTAAAACCCCCTCAATTTCTGCCCCTGAGGGTCGAAAATGGAAAAATTGTCTCGTATAATGTTTAACGGTTCAAACAGATATTTTACGCCAAAAAAGTTTTTGAAATTAATACTCAGTGGTTCCAAAAATTATTTTTTTATTCGCAACTTTGGGGACCCCTGGAGCCCAAAAATGGTCATTTTGGGTCAACTAACCACGGATTCGTATTTGGGGCATTTATTACAACAATTTAAGAGTGGTTCAGTCGATAACTGTCTGGGGCCAAAAAATGGCCTTATCGATACTCCTCCTTTCGTTACTTTATTATTAAAATTTTCATCGAGTTTATAGTTTGTTTGTTTGTTTGTTTTTTTTTTGGTATTTTTTCATCATTTCAACATATTTCCAACACTTTTTCATGCAATTTTTCAAAATGTTACCAAAATTTCATCATTTTTTGGTGATTTACTGTATTTTGGATGCTTTCGTTTGTGTTGGAAGCAGTTTAGAGAATATTTTTGCTGGATTTTGTGAAATTTCACTAAAGTACAATTATATTATCACGTTACAAACAATTTTCAGTGATTTCAATGGTTTTTTCCATATTTTTAGACCATTTTGAATAGTTTTCAATAATGTTTTATGCAAATTTCGTTACATTTTGCAGAATTCATTGACATTTTATAACTCACTGAAAATTTTCCGTGAAAGTAGGCCTATTATGCTAATTGTTTTTGAATTTAATAAGACGATTGAAAAAGGAAAAAATTATTATCTAACGATTTTGCTCCAATTTTTTGGTTCTTCCCCCCCCCCCCCCCCATATCAAGATTTTCCAAACTTGTTTGTGCAAATGAACATTAGGTTACAACTTGAATCAACACACTACGGAATCTGAAAAGCTATTCGCTTTCAAATGCTAGGTACTAGGCAATGGGTAGGTACGAGAAGGACTCACCATTCTAGTTTCAAGCTCATCTTCAAAATGGAATATTCCATGTCCTGGCCGTACTTTAAAATTCCATAAAGGCAACGATACTTTAGGAGATCCTGAAAAAATAAAAAAGATTATAGATTATATTTATTATAACTCAAAGTAAAATTGAAAAAAGAACATCAAGTTTACACATGAATTCAACTCGACGTTAAATAACATCGTCGTCCACATTGAATTTGGTCGAACCCCCCCCACCCCTTCACAAAAGAGCTCTCATTTCGACAATTGCTCATCATGAAAATTCAATAATAATGATCAATTTTGACTTCTCGAAAACCTGAAAGCAGTTCATGAAAATCCAATATTATTAATTCGCCATTTCAAAAAATTTTCTTCAATTGCAATGATTCCAAAATTTTTAAAAGTTTTCAGCTTTAGGGGTTTGGTACCTCCTCGTATGATGGGTGGGGATTGATGTCCAAAGGGGGGGGGGGTATGAAAACGGCCTTATGGCAACTCATCTTCATCCATTTCCAGTTTGAAAACAAGATGCTCAAAACATGTTAGCTTTCAACGTTTGTGATTCAGCATCGAATACTGAGCTTTCACCTTGGAAGTTCTACTTTTTAAAATTTCAATTCCTACTTATTCACTTTAAGAGCCTGTAAACAGTCCACTCATATGGAAAAATGGTCAAAAAAGACCTGAAAATCCAATTAAGTACTTACCTACTTTAAGAAAAAAAATAAAATAAACAAAAAATCCGTTCATATTTTTTGGAGCAGGAAAATCGACGTTTCCTGATGAAATTGTCTAAAAATTCAATTCAGCTCCCAATATGGACCAGGAATTTCAAATTATTTATGTAAAACATATTTTTGAATTTCAACATTTGGAAAATTGTCTAGCTCATGAATAGGCTCGAAAAATATGCATTCAGGAGTAGACGACTTCAAAAAAAAATTTCGACACTTTCCTAACTCGACTGCTTTTAAAACTCTCCATAAAAATAATCTAACTCATAGTTCAACTTTTCCTCACAAACATTCAAAATTATTCTTTATAACTCAACTTTTTTTCATTCCTCTTTTTTCCACGCTTTTTTCAGGGAAAAAATTCCAAGGTCAAAGTCAACATTACGATAACACAACTTCAAAATTTTCTTTAGATTTTTGATGTTTTAATAGTTATTTCGCTTCAACGAATAATAATAAGTAAAATTGCTGTCAAAACATTTTTGAACTCTTCAGAGTAGAGTTGGAACTCGCTGATTCTCAGAATAACTCAAAGAGAGTAGAGAAGCAAGACTCCTGTACGTAGAATTGCAGTATACAGTTCATAGAATTGCGTCGAACACGCTGCATAAATTATTACTGGGGTAGAGTATAGGTAAAAGGTACGCAATTTCTCGTCTGATGTTTCCACACACAGGCAGGAGCGGTAAATCTTACGGTATTATGGCAAAGGGGTGCTGCAAGAGGTCCAGGGATGGTGGTCGCTGAGTATTACTTAATCCTTACGATATTGCACTTCATCATGCGCGCATGCGTGCCTATCCGAATGATTTACCGCTTCTCTATTAACATTACAAATATTAAGAAGGTCTGTTGCAAGAGTACGAGTAGATTAGGTAGTACTAAATCCCACAATGCACCGTACCGGTCAACAGGGCCAGGGTGGCGACCAAGTGAAGGGGAAAAACCATAGAGTCATACCGTATCCCTTGGCCTATCGCACCGAGCTAAAGAGATAACGACCTGCGTCAATACGGACACATAACGAGGACGAGAATCCGAATATCATTGAGCTGTTTCGCCCTTTTTCTCTCACATTCTCAGCATGTATGTAAAAAAGCTCGACGCTCTTTGCGGGTTGCGGTCGTCGTGAATGCTGGATACGATGATGAGAGACAGAGAGATATACGTATACGTCTTTAACAAACGCGTATTGTTCGATAGTATAATAAGGAGAGACTCTCCATGTATATACGAAGGACGTAGTAAGGAGAGACCGAAGAAGGACTGAACAGGGTGCAAAGATATCGTACGATGAAAGAAGAAGGAAACGTACCGTACCGTATCGTATCGTATCGTATACGTATTATATACGAGTCGTGTACTAGAGGGCAATAACCAGAGGGCGCCGAGACGCTTCGCTTTATGGGGTAATTTTGCGAAAATTTCCCGGAGCTAGACGTCTGGTCGCCGCCACTATACCAGGCGCCTTTCGAATATTTTTCCTTTTCTGCCACCACAGCACCGGCATCGGCACCGCCCGTTACACTATACGAGAAAATAAGAAGAAAATGCGGATTGACGAAAAAAAAGAAAAAGAAACACACCGAGAACGACGACGGTGAACCAGCATCTTCAATCGTATTAAGGTTTCGTTTGTTCGCCTATGCTCGTACTATGTGTATTATATACCAAGTAGGTATCTATAGTATGGCTCGAAAAGTCCTTCGGCGAATTTTTGGATAAATTTTGAAATCTAATCAGCGTTCATGATCGGATGATTTGTGATCTTATATTTCAGACCAATTTATAATTTAATATTTTAGAAATTGAAAAATTGACATGCCAAAAATGTATCCAAAATTGTTTAAAAATGACAAACAATTAGTAGAATTTACCAAAGGAACCTTCACAGCTCGTCAACTATGATTGAACTGAAATTTGACTCACTGAAAAGAATCAAAAATGTCAAAATCGCTAATATAGGAGGTGATATTTCCATCTTCGACAGAACTTATGACAGGATTAAATTTTCATCAACTACCAAAATTGATTACAACCCCTTTTGAAGTAATTTTAAATTGCTGGAAAAAATTCAACTTCCGTTGGAGGCTCCTGATCTGCACAAAAACGGATGGAAATTGATTCGGATGAAACCAGATAAAAGATTATGCACTTTTACAAAACATTCAATGAACAAAAATTTGAGTTGATTCGTTCGCGAATGATTTGCTCAGAATTCAAAAACGACGAATCATTTGAAAATCAAATCCGATCAAGTTGTTCGTGAACGAATCATTTTCAATTCTTGCTGATGGATTTGAAAAAGTCAAATTTTGCAACGTTTTGTTTCGCTGTATTTGATTTGGTGATGTTTCAGTCCTTTTTGAATGATTCATCGATTCTGGGTAAATCGTTCGCGAACGAATTGAGTTCAGCAGGGTTAAAACTGTCACGTTTCGTCATATCTTCTGTACGTGGTACATATAATTTTTCAGTGATTTATTCGTTCGTGAACAATTTCTCTCCTCTTAGCAAATCGTTCACGAACGAATCATTCTTAATGTTCAATGATAGATTAAATAGTGTTCATTTTTGTCTTATGTATTGTGTAGGCTACCAGAAAAAGTCGATCATGAATGAATGAACAAATCAAACCAGATGAACGATTATAAGCGTCATGTCACAAACGTTGACATCACAAGTCTGTTTGTGACAACAAAAATTGGATTCGATTCGTTTACGAACGATTCGCCAAGAAATGATGAATCATTCGAGAACGACTGAATCAAAGACAAAAAACAAACCATTCTTTAATAATTAACGTCCTATAGAAATTGCGAATGATTCGTTCACGAACGATTTGCTCGGAAGAAAAAAATCGTTCGCGAACAGGTGAATCACTGAAAAAATTAAACTAGGTGTACATGACATTCATGACAATACGAAACTTAGACATTTTCAATCCCTGTATCGTATCATCGAAAACTGGACTTATTCGTTCGCGAACGATTTGATCGGAAGAAAAAAACCGTTCGCGAACGAATGAATCACTCAAAAAATTGAACTTGTGTGTACATGACATGATGAAAGTTGGACAGTTTTAATCCCTGTATTGTATCATTTAAAATTGTACTTGATTCGTTCACAAACGATTCGCTCGGGAGAAAAAAATCGTTCGCGAACGAGTGAATCACTGTATAAATTAAATTAGGTGTACATGACTTGACGAAACGTTGACAGTTTTAATCCCCGTATCGTATCATCGAAAACTAGACTTGATTCGTTCGCGAACGATTTGCTCGCAAGAAAAAAATCGTTCATGAACGAGTGAATCACTGAAAAAATTAAATTAGGTGTACATATGACATGACGAAACCGGAAACTTAGACTGTTTTAATCCTCGTATCGTATCATCGAAAACTGGACTTGGTTCGTTCGCGAACGATTTGCTCAGAATCGACGAATCGTTTGGGAACAACAACTGAAAGATAGCTAAATCAAAAGAGAAAGAGGATGAGACAAAACTTGACTTAATCAACTAAGTATTAGAATTGACAATTGAAGATAATTTCTTCGTGAATAATTCAATTACTCCAAGGTGGAAAAATTGTTCGCCAATGAAGCAACGAACGAATCGCTGATAAATCAAATTAGGTGCGTATATGTATATGCCACAATGAAACTTGTCTACAATTATTGGAATGGATGAACAAATTATTTACGGATGAAAATGATGAAATAACAATTTTGAGTATCTACTTCATTCATGAGATGAGACCACCCTCCATCAAAAAACCCTCCCCCACCCCACCCCTTTTTGAAGGGTACACTTTACACTGCTGGTTCAAAATTCCGGAAATTGGCTTCTTTCTTCAGTACACCAAGTACTAAGTTCACTCAAGTCAAATTATTTCTTCCTCAGCACAGGTACAAAATTTTCTCGAACTTTCGAATCATACGGTACATCCACATAGAAACCTCGTATATACCAATACGAGGGTTGAAGTTTTTGTGTAGTGAGCTTCACAGGGTTCATCTGCGGATAACGAAAGTAAAAAAAATAACACGTAAGAGGTGCCGATGCCGGTGTTGGCGGTTCTGCCTTCATTTTTTTCTCGTTCGCTCTCGTCTTCATCTCTTCATCTCGTCCTTGGGCATTCTGAGAACGACCTCCTACTAAGTTTGTTAGCCGTGGTCCTCTGCGAGTCGTCGACGTCGATTTTTTTCACCTATCCCGTCGAGCTTTTTCTTTTACATTTTCATCATCTGCACTGGTGCGAGAGAGAAAGAGCGACGTGCAAGCACATTCAACGTGAAAATCCTTGGCTATGTGAAAAGCTCTCTAATACATTTTCCAATGTACCTCGTCTCTCTGATGCGGCGCTCGTTCGGTTCTCATTCTCTGGGTCGTATTCATCGACTCTGTACGGTGCCCTCGCTCGAGTTTACTATTTATGCTCTAATTTCTATATACTACACGTTACAGTATATAGTATTCCAAAAGTCTCGCTCTCGGTGTGACTCGATCTATGTAACAATAACGCTATTAATGCGAGAAAATCCAGCCACCGCACCGATCGCTCTATCTACGGCTCTCTAGGACGACAGAAAAGCCGAGCAATAAGAAAATTTGCATCGAATCGATCCACAGCATCGTAAATCGCCCAATGCATTCTCTTTACTCTTATGTAGGTACATTACAAAAGTAGTATGTTTATACAGTGTACTACATGTGTAGGTACATGCCAAGCCATGCCACAAAGCTCGCAGATTATAACAATCGAACGCAATTTGTTCTATTCAAGTAAAAGATAAGCATATTGTACCTTCGATGTAATGGGTAATTGTATCGCGGCGCTTTGCTACAGATTTGATCGATATCTCGATTTATAAAAGTGCGCTTAGCTTATTTTATTATGCGTATTTTCTCCGCGCAAATATCGATGATGGTTATCGCGAGCTGTACGTTTGTAATGGTATGTGCAAAAGTATGTATTTGCGAAGTATAAATTGCGGTCTTTACTTTTATAACATGGGCAAAGGGTGTGCAGAAGAACAGTATTCATTACACAGGCGAACGAAAGTAAAAGTTATATAGGTTAATAACACGATGGAAAAGCTCGCATCTGAACTAGATGCACGTCTGACGTGAGATCAGGTGGGTGGGTAAGGTAAATTTGTGCAATGAAATTAGACCAAAACACACACTTCTTAGACGAAGAGTGTACTACGCTTTTGTATAGAAACAGTAAGTCAACCGCCCACGCCCTTCGTCTAGCCACTCAAAAAGTTTACCTAATTGATGTTGAGATCATGTTGAAGGATTTCATTTCAAAAAATTTTTCAGCCAAAAAATTGAGGTAAGTATCCAAGTAATTTTTTAGACAAACTGAAGAAGAAAAAAAATTAAATGCGCAGAGTTAATAATATGTTCATCAAAGGGAGACCGCTGAAACAACGATAATAAAAATGTTGTCAAAGTACGATAATTTCAAAATAATGACTCAACTTCTTCAGCATTTTTCTATTAGTTATTGAAAAAAAAAACTTAAAACAATCTTAATACATCCAAAATCAGTTTTTCTAACACATTTTTGCATTATTTTTTTCATGTTTTCTTCGGAATTCATCAACCACTACCTATCATTTTTAACTCTTCAAAAGCAATTTAAAATTTTTGAAAAAAAAAAAAAATTCACTGGAGGTCCCAGAACGGCCGAAAACTGGCACTTCTTCAGTTGAAATGAACCAAATAATTATTCAAATTGGTTCGTCTTGTTTGAAAAAAAGAATTTGCAAACTTGTACTGAGTTGGTCAAGTTGACTTGATGCTCGATTAGACATGATTATTCGGACTAGGTCATCAGGCCGATTTGGACCAGCCTGAGTTGATCTGAGTAAGTCTGGTCTGGTCTGATCTGATAATCCAGTACAAGCTTTCTGTCTCCTACGTGGCTGCTTCTCAAGGTCGTTTGTCTGCCTGCTTGACCCATTAATGCCACTGAACCTCGCATCTGACCTCTCAAGGTCACTGACCCACCCGACCAGCTTCCTATATGATTGTCCGTCAGCCAGTCTGGCTTTTGAAGGTTATAGAATACAGACCCATCTAGATGTCTAGCTTTCCAAGGTCATATATCTATAAGTCTGACCTCTGAAGGTCATTGACCCATGTGTCTGATTCCTCAAGATCGCATACCTGGTCTCTCGAGGTCATTGACTCGTCTGTTTGGCTTCATAAAGTTGACTGTCTGCCTACCTGGTCTCTTCAAGTCATTGAACTGTCTGTCTGGGTTCCCAAGGTCGTCTGTTTGCCTATCTGGCATGTCAAGGTCATTGATCCAAGTATCATTTTTAACTTCCCAAGATTAGTAAATTATCTGTCTGGCTTCTTAGGGTCGTCACCTGATTAGCCTCTCAAAGTCATTGAACTGCCTGTCTGGTTGGCTGCCTAACCTCTCAAGGTCACTGACCCATCTGACTGGCTTCCCAAGGGAGTACATACTATATCTATCTGCCTGACCTCTTAGGGTCATTGACAATGACCCATGTGTCCGATTTCTCAAGGTCGTCTCTCTGGTCTCTAAAGGTCATTGACTCGTCTGTTTGGCTTCACCAAGTTGACTGTCTGCTATCTGGTCTCTTAAGGCCATTGAACTGTCTGCCTGGATTCCCAAGGTCGTCTATTTGCCTGTCTGGCCTCTTAAGGTCATTGACCCATGTGTCATTTCTAGCTTCCTAAGGTTATTGACCCATCTGTCTGCCTTTTCAAGGTCACCTGATTAGCCTCTCAAAGTCATTGAACTACCTGTCTGGTTGGCTGACTAACCTCTCAAGGTCATTGACCCGTTTGTCTGGCTTCCCACGGTTGTCTGCCATCCTGGCTGACTTCTTAAGGTTCTTGGTCCTTCTTAAGGTCATTGACCTGCCTGTCCAGCCTCTCAAGTTCACTGGCCTATCTGTCTGGCGTTCCCAAGGTCGGCTGTCTGCCTGTCTCGCCTCTTGCAGTTATTGACCTCTCTGTCTGGCCCTTTCAAGATCGTTTTATCTGCTTGTTTGGCATATTTAGGTCATTGACCCATCTGTCTTGTTTCTCAAGGCCGCGTCTGTGTTCTCGTTTTGTCTCCTAATTTTTCACAACTTCATTTCATTTAAATACTTGATTTATATTTTTTGTAATTTTGCACAATTTCTTTTCAGAACTGAGCATTTTTGCAATATTTTGCTTAATTTTTTTTGCTAAGTTTCATCAATTTTCAACCAATTTAGCCCATTTTTATAGCATTCTAACAAATTTGCAAAATGTTTCGCCAATTTATGGTAGTTTTCATTTTAATAATTTGAAAACCAATTCAAAAATAATTTTTATAATAATTTCTGCAGTTTTAACAAAATAATCATTCAATTTTGAGAATATTTAAACAATTTTTGGCCAAAAGGACGACTTTTTGATGACTTTGATGACTTTTTTTGAGATTTTCATGTCAGTTCAGAAAGTAATCAGCCCTTCTGAGGCAAAGATCTTGGTCAAAAAACAAATGCGAAACTCCTTGATCGAGCTTATATGATGAACCCCGCTCTCAAGTCTCAAAGAGCAATATCGTCGTTATTTATAAACGAAATTTTTATTTTTTCGCCGCAGATATTTTTAAAATCGTTATTTTTGTTGAAACTTGGACAAAAAAACGCTAAAATAACGAAACCCATGCGTCACAACAACGACGATTGTTGTCGCGTCGAGATGCGAAATTTTCGCCTTCCTTAATCTTTTAAATTCTTACGAACGTATAATTTAAAGCACACATAGGCTAATATTCAGAGGATGCGGATTGCGGTGTATCGTACGCCGGCTTAATTAATACTTTACTACAAACAGACTCCGATCCGTGTAAAATGAACGAGCAAAAATGTTAATAAAAATGCTCTTCGGCGTGTATTGAGTGTGTGTGTGATTGTGCTACGAGCATTAACACAACACCGAGATTTTACAAACAACGTGTGAACGCAGATAGCTGCTACATATAGAGCTAGAAAGATAGAATGAGAAGAAGCGAGGAAGAGATACTACAAGGTACATACATACAACATAATACTAACTACGAGTACATACAGATAGACGACTTTTAGACGAGCAAGATGAGTTTATATATTATAATCGGCTAGATAGAGATACGCATGCTACATACAACATTGTATGTAAGGTATAATGTATAGCATACCACTAACGCCTTGGCCGTCGTCGCGAATTAATAAATTAATATAAATTACGAGCGTATGGGCGCGCGTGTTTTTTTTCTCCTACCTCCTCTCCCTCCTCATCTTCATCTTTCACTCGTCGATGTTCGTAAATAAGACACGAGAGATCGTTTCGGTGAATTCATCCTCCCTTCACCTATCTCCAGTTAGCGCGATTTAACCCTTGCGTTTGTCGGCGGCTTCAGACTATTTAACGAGAATAATTAATCCGTTCATTAGGTACATACAGAATACGAGTATATACCCGACTTGCGGAGTAGGTACGAGTATTTTACAGAGCAACGGCGAGTGGTACGGATGGTGTCGATTGTTTGATATTAGACAGATGGACGTTTACATCATCGAGTTAATCAATCGCGATAAACAAGCTTTTTTGTACTCTGTACGTTTGTAACTGCTCAGATGGGCATAGGCATGGGCACCGCGACGATGATGCAACAAGTCTGGGCTTGTCGTTCGGATACTTCAGACTGATGGTACATAATTTGTGCGCGAGATGATACAGGTTCGCGGATACGCGACCATCGCATCTGCCTATCTCACTCTTACACACGCACCACGATCTGCTTACAAATCCAGCTTATGGTAGAGAGGTACTCGAGAGTCATAAAGCCAATGCTACTTGAGAAGGAGTCGATTCGTGTTGATAATGATGATGATGATGTCTGTGTATGTATACCATAGTCCGCGAGACGTAATAGAAAGATGCTGCATTGCCTCTCCGCTTCGTTTGCCTATCTTACTATGTTTCTTCGGCTGTTGATAAATCCATCAAATACACGTTGAGACGAGCATATTAGTACTACGATGAGTTTTTCGTGCTGAAGAGGGTCTTTTAAGGTGTCAGATTTCGTCGATTTGTTACGTAATCGTAATCGAGTGCCTTACTAATGTATGGTACTTGGGAAAGGAGCAGAAAAACGGAAAACATTTTGTTGTGACGATTTTTTTTTTTCATGATTCATGAGGAGACCATAAAATTACTCGAAGGGGCTTAATTTGAGATGAAATAGGCGAGAAGTAGGAAAGTAGAAATATGGATCGAAGAAATCGAGTGACCTAGAATTCTATTGAAATGGAAATAAAAAGCATTACATAATCATTTTTATTTTTATGACCTACTCCCTTATCTTTTTCCTCTAAAACGGCGACATATGTTACCTCATCTTTCCTTATAAATTGACAACCTTGACACATCAATTTTGAAAATATAAACAAAAAACCGGTTCCAAGAGAGAAATTTACAAGAACGAAGGCCTTTTCAAAAAAAATTTTGAAGAGTTTTTTCAGTTTTGAAAGTAAAAATATATTATGAATGGACTTTGGATAATGTCATCAAGTTTACGGTAGGTAATTTCCATGTTTTGCTTATCTGATAATTTCCCAGCAACGGTAAACAAACAAAAATATTGACCTAAGTACTCAGGTTAACAGAAATGAATGAAATTCTCTCAAAAATTGCACAAAGTAACGTAAAACTGGTAAAATTTATACACCACCAGATGTAGAAAATATTCATGTAAATTGACAAAAAAAAAAATCATAAACGTTGATCAATCAATATTTTTCAAAAATTGCTCGCAAATTTTTTAAAACTTACAAAAACAGTTTAGAAAGACTAGAAATTTATAAAATTTTAGCTTAAACTTGAAAGAATTGAAAGAAGTATGAAAAAAATCATAATTAGTAAAATTTTAGAAAAGGATTACATGGCATCAAAATCAGTAAAAATTGTTTAAAATTGATGAAATTCTGGTAAAATTGGACAATATCATGCAGAGATGTTTGAAACACGTGAAAGTACTAATTGAAATTACAATAAAACAATTGAAAACGACTACCAATAACCTAACAAAATGCCTCAATATTTCAGCGAAATTTTGCACAAATCGCTTAAGATCATAAAAAATAGTGCGCCCGCAAAGGTGTAGTATTGAGGAGGGTGGAGGGAGAGGGAAGGGGAAGGGGGTTCAAAACTCAGAATTTTTAGAAATTTCAATTTGAGTGCATCCTGTTGAAATACAAGCTGGTATTTGAGAACGCTTATTTTAATTTTGACTTTCACCTGACCCTCAGACTCAAAAAATTAATCCTCTATAGGAAGGAAATCATAATTCCAATTTTGAGAAAATGTCGATACGTCTGTTGAAATTTTTAATGTTGAGGACCTGGATTTCAATTTTGAAACACATTTTACTCAAGCCCAAAATATGTCATTGGGTGGGGGGAAGGGTTATTGAAAACTCAAAATATGAAAAAATCTCATGCGGGGTATATCTAACGGTATTTCTCAGACGAAAATCACTACATTTTCACTACCACAGTAGAAAAAACATTTCCAAACAATTTTTGCCCCCCCCTCCATCCCAAAAAAGTTCCAACTTTTCAATTCAAAAAACAAAATATACCCAACTCAACAAAATTATTAATTTTTGATGTCGAAAGTTAATTTTGTTGGCACTGGCAAGTTTCAAATTTGAAAAAAAATTTTTTTATAAATTTCAATTTTCAACAAAGAAAAAAAATTGGCTTCAGCGAACCGAAAGAAAGGGTTTTTGAAAATCCATAAAGTAATCGAAAACTTAAATATGCAGCATTATTTTTTATGCGAGAAGTCAATTGTGCTAGTCCTTGACGTTTTCAAAATTTGAACAGTAAGTTTCGAATACCTAATTTTAGAAAGGAAAACCATAAACGTAATCAAAGCAAGGGCAAAAACTCTTGAATATTAATAATTCTAAAAATGATTCAAGATCGTTTTTGATGTGTTATAAGTTCATTTTTTTCAGCACTGATGTGTTTTTTAAATTGGAACAATAATTTTCTAGAAATTCAAATTCTGGAATAGAAAAGAAAATCGACCTTGAAGTCGTTAAAAGAAAAGGGTTCCAGACGTAGGTATCCAAAGTTGAAATTATTGAGGATGCAGATCCCAATTTTGAAACTCATTTTACTCAGGCCCAAAATATGTAGGTACATATGTCAATTGGGGGGGGGGGTGTTATTGAAAACGCAAAACAGGGTGTCTAAAAAAACTCCCAGACAAAAAAAAACAGGACTTTTTCATGACCTATTTTTCATATTTTTCGCCGCATGAAAATTACCCCCCCCCCCCCCATTGAATAACTTGAAGATTTTTAAACAAATTTTAGACAAGTAGGTATTTCAATTTCTTCATTTTTCTAATTTTTTGAACAATTTTTCAATTTTTTCTTTTCATTTTATGGGCTTTTAAAAAAATTTTCAAGTATGTTTCGAGCAAAATTCATGACTTTTCATGACTTTAATGACCGTTAGACACCCAGCAAAATTTGAAAAAATCTCGTCATCATGTTGAAACATGTTACGTCTGGTATTCCACAATGCTGATTGATTTCAATTATGATTTTCATCTGGCCCTCGTATCAAAAGTTGATCTTCAAAAGGTGTAATGTTGGGAAGGAGGGTACTACAGAAGTAAAAATTTTGGGAAAAAAAAATCACTCGACTTTCTGACATTATGCCAGAATTTTGAAAACTTTATTAAAGAAAATCGATTTATAGAGACGTTGACTTTGAAAATTGGAAATTTTGGTACGCTGATTTCAGCTCTTATACATAAAAGGACGGACAAAGAAATGAAACCAATGATCGCTTCATTTCTGTCATCAAAATCCATCGCTTCGTACACTGAAAAAAAAATATATTTCTCAACGGAGTCACCTACAGTTTTGTAGGAACAATTTCTACAATCATTGAAAAATTGTAATTTGTTACAATTTGGGTCGTGAAAGCTGTAAAAATAAGAACCATTACTAAAAAAGTAGTAATAATCCCTCTAAAACGAGCAAGGTAATAAATAATTAAAATATAGAAATCATCACTATATTTTCAGCATTCCTCCCTATATCTCAAAGAGCAATTGCCATACAACATATAAGAACCACGACTAAAAAACATATTTTCTGCTCTTTGAATACTCTGGAACCTTAATCTCAATGAGTAGCATCATTTGCCATTATGGTACAAGCGATTTCCAATTTTGTAGCAACAGTTACAATGAATATGATGGAATACCTATTATCATATTTATTGGAACTGTTGCTACAAATTTGGAAATCGCTTGTACCATAATGGCAAATGAAAATTCTCGTAACTTTTTACTGTTTACACAGTAACCATTGCTACACATTTGAAAATCACTCCTACAACACTAGCATGAAATGCTATAACGCTTACGTGATCATCAAGGCAGCTGTGTTGGAATTCTAGGAAATTCAAATCAAATACGTTAACGTTTTTTCGTTTCATCGCCATTGTGTTTACTGTTTTTTTTTAAAAAAAAAGCAAGATTCGGTGTTCACTTCAGTGAAATTGTGTTTGTGTTCGGTTTACACGTTACCTTATGTTATTTCCAGAATTTTATGTTCAGTGAGATAATTTTAATCATTCATTTTTCACTGTTAAATTATACTCTTCTTTGTGGACAAATATTTCAGCCAATTTGGCAAACTGGCGCGACTACAAATATCATTGTAAACGATTTAGAAAATAAAATAATGGCTGCTGAGCTGACTGCTGCCGGATATTCAGAAATTCATTCAACAAAATGGGTTCAATAGAATGATCAATCTGAACCCAACTTTTTTTCAATTGAACTCATGTTTGTGAGTCGAAGCAATGATATTTGGTTCGTTGTGTCAAAATTAGAAGCTTATCTCGATTCTCATGTTTATAAAATTTATAATAATGCTACATAGTTCTTATAGATTAATAAATAGTGAACTTTTCGATAGTTTAATCTCTAAATTTACGACTAAACATGGTAAATTTATCGTGAAGAATTTCTTGTAATTTTCGCGAAGATGTTTGTTTCAAGTATCGTTTGTACATTGAAATAATAAACCAAGTATATCTGCATTATGATTGTATTTTTTTTTTTTTTTTTCAAATAATTTGTATACCATATGAGTAGGTATATATTTTTATAGAAGATTTGTGATGGTATTTTATTGGGAAGGTTTTTTACATTACAGTAATGGTTCAAGTTATAGCATTGGCATGATTACTACACGTTCTGTCTTCGTAAGAAATGTTGCTACAAAAAAAATTGAACACTATTTAAATGTAAGAATGCATAAAACATTAGCAAGAATTGCTGCTATAAGTAAAATAGCTGGTTAGTTCTTCAATTGTTTGAATCCAATAAAGAATTGACAGGCTACTTTATTTGTAGCAGCCTTTCTCGCAAATATTTTATGTGATCTTACATTTTAAAATAGTGTTTCACTTTTTTGTAGCAATAGTTCTTACAAATATAAGGATCAATCTTTTATATACCAGAATCATTTCCAGATTTTTAAAAGTGGTTCCTTTGCTTGTAAAAATTGTTGATGAATTTGTAGTAATCATTCCAATACAATTAAGTGAACCATTAACACAATCTAAAAAGCCTCTACAATTAAACGACTCTGTCACAAATTTGCTACTCATATGGTATTGATTGCTACAAACTTGGTGAACAGTTGCCATTCATTTCTTTCAGTGTATCGTTTATCGACTGACAAACTCACGATTCTATTCGCGAGATTTACACTTTTTAATGTTTTTTTTTCTACATTTCTGTTCCTCTCTAATAAATTAATACTCTGTCGTAAAAGTGCCAAGAAGAAACACTGAAACAATGCTGACAGAAGGGTAGTAAACGCGAGGAACGGAATGTTGAGTTTGATAAATGAACGATAATAGATCGTCGGTCGGTGGCTCGCGTTCGAGGGGGCCTACGTACGGTAAGGCACTGAACGAAAACAGCAGAAGAGGCAGGAGTACCCACTATCTCATCGCGAGATTCATCGGGTAAATTTACGACCGCCGTCGACGTCATACCCATACGTATAATACGACAACACAAGATATACGCGGATAAGTGTTGTAAAAAATTTTTAAATATTTCACGCGCGTGTACTACGTGTATGGTTTGGTAATTTTTCAAATTCATTTATGTACCTACGAATGTTATAGGTGTGTAACGTGCGATGATGCGAAGACCATCATTATGCTGCAGAACCAGAGGAGCAAGAGCAATGTCGTGCTATGCTGAGCTATGCATTGCTCACTGCTGTGTAGGTATACTCGTAAGGTGTGAGTAAAACAGATACACAGCGATGAGATGAGATGAGATGAAGAAGTGGCGCGCGAACAAATGGTTACAGGAGATGAGCGACAGGAGGGAGGGGGCGGGTACTCGTACTATGCAGCGAGAACATATCTTGGGCATGGATTTGGTCGCATGTGCGCCATCATCTGACTCGGTCGGCTTATCGCGGCGCATCGTTTTATCTAATTTACATTCTTTTGTTTTTTTTTCTATTTACCTTTTTTTTTTTTGTTCTTAAAGTCATTCCGCTGTGCTGTGTGCATCGTCGTATAGAGTATTATAAATATGCTACATTGTATGGTACCTATATTTCGGGACCGTGTGTTTATTTTTTTCGTCCTCTTCCCCTGCCCGCCTCCTGCTTCGACCCTTATATAATATACGACAAAATAGGTACTCTAGGTGAGCTGAGCGTTTGTGTGTGACTTCTCTCCGTGTATTTTTTTTTTCCTATCCTTAATCAAGTCATTAGACTCGATAGTACCGTATAATTTTTCGTCGTAATAGTGGTAGAAGATAGAGAGAGAGAAAAGGAGCAGCAGCTAAAGTATGCATCACGTCTGCGTGGTAGTAAAAAATATAGTAAAGAGAAGCTCTCTTCGACGACGACGACGAAGACGAAGACGACGTTGATGATGATGATGATGATGATGATGATGGAATAGAAGAAGAAGAAGACGATGGACTAGGCAGGAGGAGGAGTGGTGGCGGTATTCGTGGTAGTTGGACAGAATGGTTCACGGGTTTCCCACACATCGCTACTACGGCGTGATCGGAATTCAAAGAAGCGGACGGTGTCCGTTTTAATTCGCTTTATGTCACCGCGTCATTTATTTTTATACTATAAACGCCCTGACCCTGGACAATACACCACCCCGAACTGAATGGAATGTCGAGTATTTTCTTCTCTTTTTTGTCCTATCTCTACGACTACGAGAACAAGCATCAGTAGCTGAAAGGTACCTAAGGTATTGTGTGATGCGTTCGCATGTTTTTACGGCGAACCTCGAGTACCTTCATAGTACTTAGCTCTCTACCTGTACGAGTATCTGCATCAGAAGCCAAAAGGTGAAAAAGCCTATAAGATAGACGATACCTAGTTGAAGCTAGACCGAGATGGTGAGCAGATCAGGGGGGTTGAGGTGAGGGGTGGATAGACGAAACAACATCGGATTTATAATTGGAGAAATCATTTATGGAGTTGTCGGTATATAGGTATAGGTATATAGTATGATGATGCTGTGTGCGATGTGTACTACTACACTATACCTATAGTAGTAGTAAGAGTAGAGAAGAGATCCCGACGACGACGTAAGGCTGGCGGGGCCGGGGGCACGCCTCCAGGTAGGTAGCAAAGCGGCAGACACACACGTTGAATTAGGGAGCGAACTTGCTCCATCTCCCTTTTTTTCTTCCTTCTTCTTTACCTCTTCGTATGTATACGTAGTACTCGGTCTCTTGGTACTTGGTCGTCTTCTTCTTCTTCTTCTTCTTCTTCTTGTTGTTCTTTTCAGCAAGCAGGAGGCCTACCATTATTAACTTGTTACGTGAAAACTAATATTTGTGTTTGCGGCCAAACAAGGTTTCGTACGGCCCCCATGCTTGAGCTTTTTAGCGGCGACCAAGCGCCCTGTAATTAGGCCTAAACAGAGAGACTCGAGAGCGCGGCTAAGGCCGGTTAAAAGCCAGCTGACTGTTTCATCTTTTCTATCAACTCGGATCACCATCAACTTAGCACCGAGACTGGTGGCTGCGTGTACTCGTTCTCGCCCCGGTCCACACTCCCACCGCGTCCACCCCCTCCCCCCTCTGACCATATGGAACTATCCAAAGTCGTCTCTTTATTATATAAATGTGTGTGTAGTTCTATATTTCGTATATTATATATTATTTTATATGGTAGATATGTGTATACATTTATAGTATTCTGTTCGCTGCTTTTTCATTATAGCATTTTGCCGTAATCTTTTTTCTTCTTTTTTTTTCTCTCTATTTCTTCTCCTCACATCGTATATACTTTATACTCCATTTAAAATGCCGCTCAAGATTACTCGGTTCTTTTTTTTTTTTTAATGATTTATCGTGTTCCATGTTGATTTTTTTCTCTCTATTTATTTCGGATAATGACTTTATTTTAAATATAAATACCTTCCTCCTCCTCCACTCATCATCGGCATCATCATCGGTGTATACATTATACATTTTATATACCTCTACCTACCTGTAGCTATACACGAAAGGTGAATTCTTCTCGGTATATGGCGATGGTTTTTTTTTCATCTCGTGCGACAAGATTCGATCCTTTCACACGCAGGATGGAAAAACACACAGTGGTGATGGAGAAGAAGAAGCACGTAGGGAAGAGAGTGAAACTGCATCATGGTCGGAAAGTTTTCTCTTTTTGATCTAGATTTTATTGTGAAGAGGGTGAAGGGTGAGGGGATCGAAGAGATTTTTGCACAGGAGGTGAAAAATGCACGGTGAGAGAGTTGCCGAAGGGGTTACAGTAGAGGAAAGGGGAATTTTCGAAGTATGTGCTAGACCTACCTGTACATTACATAGCTCGTATGATATTTTGGTATCGATTTGTGTGGTATTGTTTGAAGTCTGCTGCAGCATCATCGTCATCATCATCATCAGCAACAGCAGCACTGCAGCAGCAGGCACACAGTGCACAACAGTTGGTGTGGACTGTGGGCTCGTTTAAGTAACGAGATAATTTAACGAATTAATTTGCAAGGCATTATTTTCCAGTCCGAGTATGTACGAGTATACCATGCCTGCCTGTGTTGCGAAACTATAGTAGGTATAAGAAGAAGATACGCTTGGGAGGAGTTTATTTGTTCTTCGGTGCTTTTTTTCTCTCTTTTCCGTTTCGGTTTCTGTATGTGTTTTGTGTTTTGCGTTTTTTTTCTCCTCTACTTTTCGGTCTTATCTAATGAGAGTTATTGTATATTTTATTCGTACAGTTTTTTTTTTGCTGCCCATCGATGTGGGTGGCTTTTTAATTGGTTGGTGAAATTTTTTTCCGCCAGATTTGGTCTATTTTAGGTCGGATATGAGGTATGAGGTCAGGAATTTTTTTCTTCCATGTTGACGAATTTTGGCAGACAGGTGGGTTGATTTGACGGATGTGAGGTAACATGAAGGGTTTGGTTGCGGGTGGAGGATGAGTTTCTGCGAAAAATCGGGTGGAAGTGATTTTTTAGGTAAATGATCGAGTTTCTTCGGACATTCCTGTTGGTGGAAATTTTCCAAAATGCTTTGCCAGAATACTTTCAGAAATATTGGAAATTTCTTAATAAAGTGGGAATATTTTTGAAACACATTTTAAAAGTATTTTGAAATTGAAGACGTCATAGCAAAAAGGACATATGTGTGAAAGTTGTATTTTGAGAAAAAGCTGTTTGAATGTTTGAGTGCTTGTGAAGTTTAGACAGGTGCATATTTGAACATGATGACGATTGTATCTTATTTTCCCACTATCCAACCATACAAAATGGTATGAACCATCAGTCTGGAGGAAACTGTGTGTTAGTGGTAAGCGCCAGGGCTGGTGGAACGGAACAGAACGGAACAAATAAACGGAACAATAAACAAATCAGGAAAAAATCTTATTCAGAACGGAACAGAACGGAACGAAACGGAACAGAACAAAATGAACAAAACCAGAACAAAACAAATAAGATAACGAAGTGTTCTTGAACAGAACAGAACAGAACAAAACAGAAAAAAAAATGGAACAGAACAGAACAGAACAGAACAAATTTCAGGTTTCCAAATTGCAAATTCCATCTTCATTTGGTAAAATTTAGTGGAAATTTCGATTCTCAAAAGATCAATAATCTGCTGGAAGGTTGCAGAAACTGCAGAATTACTCAAAATGGCTGAAAATCATTTTCAATTGATTCGGCGGGACATGATTTAGTAGCACATTCCAAATTTTGGTTTTCTAGATGAATTTTCACTTTTCAGAATTTTGTAAAATTTTGATTTTTTTCTCATTTTGGGACAAAGTTCGAGTTTAAAAAAATTAAATTCATCTAAAAATGAGAAACAAAATGCACTTCAGTTTTTGAAATTTTCAGAATTTCGGATGGTGTCAAATTTGGCATGTTGATTTGTTCATTCGATGATTTGATCTAGCTTTGTCTAGTTCAATTCAAAAATTTTTCTGCCAGGTAGGATACTCCCCCTTTTTTTAAACGGAACAGAACAGAACAAAACGGAACGGAACAGAACAAAACGGAACAGAACAGAACAGAACAAATGGAACGGAACGGAACAGAACAGAACGGAACAAAAAAAATGATGAGCAAAACGGAACAGAACAGTAAAAATGCGAAGTGATTTGTTCATGAACGGAACGGAACAAAACGATCGTTTCGGTCACCAGCCCTGGTAAGCGCTCAAACATTTCGAATTATATGTCCTTTTTGAAGTGAAAAATCGGCCAATTTTTTTTTTGATTTAAAAATGTTTTTGAGCAAATTTTTGGATTAAAACCAGGTAAATAATGGTTGACAACACAAAATCGACCATGAGTAACCCATTATCCATGAAAAAGTAAATTTTTAATCGACTTCGCAATTTTAAAATGGCGATAGCTCACTGATTTTTCGACTTTGTGAAGTGGGGGTGGTCTCATATGATAGATGACGGTCTCAAGAATAACAATATGGATTCGTCTCAAAAAGGACATATGTGTCATATATACCCCTTTTTGTTATGACGTCTTCAATTGACAAGATTCTGTTATTCAAGGTGCCTAAAACAAATTTCAAAATGAAAACGCAGGACTTCAGCAGGACTTTTGGTAGGCCATTTTTCAAATACTTAACAACTTCTTCAATCACGGAGGGGGAGGGGGAAGAGCAGGAGAAGGTTCGACTATTTTACACCTTAATTCATCACTTTTTAATGTCATTGCCCATTCTAAAAATTTTCACAGAGTCGGGGGGGGGTGTCAAAAATACCTTTGTCATTTCAATTTTTCATAGTTGAATCATCTGCAAACTTTTCACAACTCTTTTTTGAAGATGGAGGAGATGGGTCAAAAGTTTATATGTATACAGGATGTCCAGCATTGTTCGTGAATGAATTTCCCTGACTTTTCTAGGGTTTCCTGACCAATTGCTTCAATTTTCTAGACCCTTCAAACATGAATTACACATGTGGTCAGCGGAGGAGGAGGAGGGGGGAAGGGTGACAATTTTTTTCAAATTTTGCTCTCGGAGCTGTATTGAGCCAAGGTCCGATTGGACAAGACCTCCCAATCGCGTACGCTAGTAGAACTTTGAATAAAGCAGAAATAAATTATTCTACAACTGAAAAGGAACTGCTTGCTATCGTTTGGGCAGTGAAACATTTCAGACCATATCTTTATGGTAGGAAATTCAAAATAGTCACTGACCACAGGCCACTCACTTGGTTATTTAATGTGAAAGACCCAGGCTCCAGGCTGGTTAGATGGAGATTGAAACTTGAAGAATATGAATATGAAATAATCTACAAACCTGGAAAAATTAACAGCAACGCGGACGCTCTTTCAAGAATTCAAGTCAACGTTGTAACTAGGGATCGCAAATACAAAGAATTTTTAACTTATTTTCAAAATACTGGAAACCAGGAACCAATCAATATTCCAATAATCTAAGATCAAGTTCTTACAAAATCAAATGTTGTCATTTTCACCAGTGCAAATCAAGATGATGAGAATAAAATTACTCAAGAATGTCTCGATAGTTTTGAGCTCGAACCACTTCCGGATGATTTAAATTTACTCGACGTTGTGCACCGAACTTCGGATAATAAAAATTTCTTCTTTTGCATTTTCGAAAATACAATTTATGACACTCTTTCATATTCTGATCTTTTCTGTACTCTGCGAAATTTGAAAGAACTTTTGTTCAAACTAAAAATTTCTGAAATTTACGTTTCTCTCACAAATAACGATTATAATAGTATAAACCCTACTAAATTGCAACGAATTCTTCATTTTATATTTTCCAAAACATCAATAAAAATTTGGATTTGTTTAAATACCAAAAAAATCGCTTTCCGCTGAAGAAATTCAAATTGTCTTACAGGAAAATCACGATTCTGCTGTAGCAGGTCATTCAGGATTTAATCGTACTTATGCTAGGATTAGAAAACAATACTATTGGAAAGACATGAAATCTGATATCCGCGATTATATCCAAAAATGTAAATCCTGTCTATTGAACAAAACAAAATCCGATGGAAATTACTACCACTAGCTCTATCCCTTTTGAAAGATTAGCCATAGATATTGTAGGGCCTTTTAACGTCACTCAGGATGGAAATCGATGTGTTTTGACAATGCAGGATGACCTTACAAAATTTTCATATGCAATACCATTGCAAGACCATACTGCCTTGACTGTAGCCGAAGCTCTAAATATTTTTATCTCATTATTCGGAATTCCAAAATCTATACTTAGTGACCAAGGTACTGAATTTGCTTCCGAAGTAATAAAACAACTTACTCGATTATATAAAATTAGGCACATTTTCACTACTCCTTATCACCCAAAAAGCAATTCTGCACTCGAACGAAGTCATTCTACCCTCAAGGATTACTTAAAACATTTCATAAATCCAGATCACGATAACTGGGATGTTTTCATCCCTAACGCTATGTTTTGTTATAATACTCAAATTCATAAATCGACAGGTTTCACTCCTTATGAATTAGTTTTCGGTTTTTCAGCTTACATTCCGAGCTCAATAAAAAATGAGCCAAATTTCAATTTAACCTACGACGATTATTATCACCAGCTCAAATTGAGACTGAATTCTACTCATAAAATTGCCAGAGATAAAATCTTAAAATCTAAAGAAAATTCAAAAAAGTATCATGATGTAAAAATTCATACTCACAATTTTAAGGTAGGTGATGAAGTACTCGTTTTAATAAAGGACACTAAACCCAGTCTTTCCCAAAAACTTCGTCCAAAATATAAAGGACCTTTTGAAATTTTAGCTTTACATGATCGAAATACTGTAGATTTAAAAATTAATCGTAGAACTGTGAGATACAACACAGATCTACTCAAACCTTTTGTTTTAGAAAAAGATGGACCTACTCAAAATTACGCTGATTCTGACAGCAATACTGACTCTGACTAAAGCTATTAACATAACTCAATTAACGAACTACTCGGGACTCTATTTCGAAAATTTGGGAAGAGCCAGAGTAGCAACCAAACGATGGACTATAATTATCACAACCAACCTAAACTTATTCGAAGAAAAACTCAACGTTATAATTCAAACAACCAAACAGGCCGACTCATGGTGTAAATTTGATAGGAATTCTACGAGAAAAGACCCCATTTGTGAACACTTACTCAAGGATCTAATTTTAAGACGAAATATTTTAGTCGATAAATTTGAAACTTTAAATCATTTAACTGGTTAGCAATCAAATAGTACTGATTGAGCTAAGTGAGGTATAATTAATTATAAAAATCTAGAATTAAGTTTTTTCAATAAAAATACTAAATCTAAGAGGGGACTAGTTGATGGACTTTCTACCATCATGAAATGGCTTATTGGGACACCGGATGCTAAGGATGCCAAAAGATACAACGAATCAATTACTCAAGCAATAAATGATGAAAAATATATCCAAATTTTGATGAAGGATCAAATTCAGATTATTCAATCGACTATCACTAATTTCAACGAAACTGTCGCTACTCTTAAACAAAATGAAAATTATCTCAATGTAAATATTGAAATGGTAAATGCACTTACGAAAGTTTTATACACCGAAAAGTTAGCACAGGATCTTAGAATACGAATTACCTCGATGACCACTATACTCTTTGAAATGATAACTTCTCTTGAAGAACAGTTCGATAATACAATTTCAGCAATTTTACTCTCAAGAAGAAATATTTTACATCCGTCGATCATAACGCCAAAACAACTTTATGAAGAGCTCAAAAGAGTAAGATTACCTTCGGATCTGGAATTTCCCATCACTCCAACTTACTCAAATACTCATTGGTACAATACGCTGATGAAAGTTGACTCATATCTTATTAGAAAACGTCTCATTTTTGCACTCAAAATTCCACTTGTACAAATTCAAAAATATGAATTTTTCAAACTCTTACCTTTCCCAGTTCCTTCAAATGAATCTCCTAATATTTTGAGGTATGTTGAGCCCGCTTTTCCGTTTGTGATTTTCACTCAAGTAAGAACTCAATATGCAAAAATTGAAGATTTTAATCAGTGTACTGAACTTTTGCCTAATGAATTTATTTGCCCTAATCCTGTCATTTATCGGAGCTTATTAAATCCTCAGTGTGAAATTACTCTAATTACAAGTCAACCAAAAAAGGTACCTGAAAATTGTAAAACAAATACCATTTTCACCGATGCCGAAATTTGGCACAAACTAAGAAATAATAAATGGTTATTTGTATTGAGCAAACCAACAGCACTTTCAATAGTCTGCAAAGAAACAGAACCGATGACGGATACAATATTAAATGGGAGTGGAGTTATTCAACACAATCCGGATTGCCAGGGGTACACCGCCAATGCTGTAATTTACACTGAGTCAGAAACGACTTCTGAGTTCGAAAATATAATTCCGAATATTCCATTTAGCGAGTTAAACTTTACTGATACATTCACCAAAGCTCTTAAACTTTACATTGAAACCTCTCAGGCTCACAAATTTACATACTCAAGAGCTCCGTTTTCTTTCACACAAATTGAAACAGTTCGATGAAATTTTACAAGAAAATATTTTGAAAAAACCATCCACTTCCTCAAGTGATTGGTGGTCTACAGTGTATTTTATTGGAGGTATTCTCGTCTTCATTTATTTAACGAGACTACTCATCTCTTTGATAAAATATAGGAGGCAAAAATTGAGAAATAGATCAATTGCTTTACCTTACATTGAAGCTCAACAACCTCCAAGTTGCACTCAGTGCTTTCAGAACTGCCTAATTGTCAGAGCACTGACCAGCTGTACTCATTCACACTCACAACCTGTAGAAGAAGAAGGACCTACAGAACTCACTGAACTCCAGGACATCGCAGGAAATACAAGATATCTGCCGCAATCACGAGAAAAACCCTGCAAAGTGGCGTCTGAATAATCTAAAATTTTTATCCTCACTCAAATTTTCCGTTTTATCCAAAAATCGCCAATTAACATACATTTAAATAGTCACAAATTCATGCTAAAATTGTCTCAAAACAAAATAAAATACTTAAAATGTATTTCTGCTCAAAATTATTTTAATGTTCATCAAATTTCTGCTCAAAAATTGCACCGAAATCGCTTCAAAATGATCACAAAAATCGCACATAATACTTACCTAATTTTCTATAAAACCTTATAAAAATTGTTTTAAAAATAAAAAATTTTAGATCGAAGTAATTCTCTTCAAATCTCCGATTTTAATAGGAAAATTTACCTCTAAAAATTGAATTATTCTAAACTCTTCATTTTTCATTTTATCCCATATCAAGGAAATTCAAAATCACGCAGAATGCATCTAAAAATGGAGTACCGCATTGAAGAATGCGCCTAAAAACGAAAACGTCGTATTTAATTTTTGGCTATGCAACTCTACCTACCCGTTTTAACCCTGTACATCCAAAACCTGCACAAGACGCACGTGTATAGTTCTCTCTTTCTCTGTTGCGCATATTCTCTCTCTCCAACTCATATAAAACACCACCATTCTTATAAAGACGAAGATCGGAGTTCCTTATCAACTCCTTTACATTTTATTCTTGGTATCTTCGATGTTGTGCTAATTCTCAGGATTTCCAAGAATAAAACCTCAGCAGACTGACGACATTGTCTGTCTGCAATAAAATGAACAGCCAACTAAAATTTGTTCCCTTATCGCTAAATTCTTCTTTTCAAAGCAGAAAGAATAAAAATCGAAAATTAAATCATTATATTGTCATCGAATTAGGTTTGTTAAAGTCGTATGTTTTATATCTTTCCATTGTGCGTTAATTTACTCAGTGAAAATGGTAAATATCATTTCCAAAATAATTGAAAATTATATCCGAATGCTGAGATTGCGGCGATATCGCGAAAACGAAAATCCTCAAGTTGTAAGATTGCCAGTCTGCCCATGATTATTGGGCTATACACGCGAAAACCTAAACATAATATTTTTGCTGGAGGTACCAAGAGAATTCCAGCCGAGATTTTTCATCACAGCGAACCAGATACCCCAATTTGCATTATTTCATAGTGTAATCAACCAACTTGAGTACTTGAGATTTGTTGAAATTGTCCACGGACAACGTTTCCAGGCGATCAACGGGAGGATGCAAAGAATCCCAAACTAGACTAGGTTACTCAGATTTGGAGTAAGCGAACGCGGAAGAATAGTGGAAATAATCATCATGGGAGGGCATCAAAGGACACTAGAGGAATTGCTGACTGAAATGTGTCCTATGGATCAAGTTATCCATCATGTAAGATTAATCAATTTTTCAATTATGCTCTTCATTTCCCACAGCCACCCCTGATTCACACGATAATCTGGAGCTCATAAAAGTCAAATTTGAAATCTTTATGGCTCCAGGCTCACGTTTTCGGCTCGCGCTTGCGACCATTTTCAATACAATAAAAACTGAGATTTGAATAACTTTGAAATTCTCATAATAAAATGATGACACTTGCAACAATTTGTACAAGAGCTAATGAGCTCTAAGTACCTTTTAAACCCTTTTTAAATTAACCACAAGTACATACAAATATTTGACATGACTTTAGACTTTTTTATTACTTACTAATTATTCAGTATTGAACCCTTTTTCATTTGTCACACACACGTACCCTCCAAATTGCAATTTTATGATGTCATAAATGTCACCCTCATTTCGAAAACGCGCATCCCTTTTCGATTCTTTCCCAAAATAAATTTAACCCAACTGTCTAACCAATTTGCGGACTTCGAAATCCTCCCTCTCAAAATCGGACCAATTTTTATTATTAATACAATTAGGGTGAGTTAGCAAATCCTCAGTTGTTTTTCGGATCTTCTAATAGATACTTCAAGTTCTATTTTGCAGTTTCGTTTTCGACTGTCTATTTTAAAAGTTCGATACTGAAATTTTTGTCTTTATCGAGTTTGCAATTTTTGTCAATTGTCGAGTTCACAGTTTTACTAATTTTTTGTTCAATAATTTCTGAGTCGTTTTCAAAGATTTTAATCGCCGAATTAATTCGCGAATCATTTAATTGAAATAATTTTCATTCTCAAATTATTAACGTTCTTTTAATCGCGCATTTTGTAATTTTTTACTTCCGGGATATTATTTGAGAATTTCGATTTGCGAATCCAGTGGCACTTGAGATTTCCAGTTTTATTTCTTGATTAATTTTATTCTACGATTTATTCCAATCAACTTGGTAAGTCTCCTTTTGGAGTTTTATTCATTTATTTTTATTTTAGTATTTTCACTTCGCCTAAACTTTAATAACTATTTTTTTTGCTAAACTTAAAAATTTCAATTTTATAATTGAATGGTGCTATTCAAGAAGGTCCTATCGACTGATAGGACCTTTTTGAGGAGTTCATGAAATTTGAATCTCTGACATTTTCTGCACACAATGGTGCAAACCGCAGGGCACTATGTGGTGTTTTTCACAAACAGCAGCTATATGAAGTTAGTGAGGCTGGCCCACCACAGTGACTTGGATGGCAAAAAAAGGGCGCATGGGGTTTTACAACAAAACTCAAGAGTTGGAAGTAGTGATTTCTTAGTAATTATCAACGAGGAATTCGAATCCGATGTCCTTTTTTTTGCCCGACCCCTTGGGGGAGGGGGAATGGGGTGCGACGGAAATCAAATTTTGTAAAAATGAAAAAAATCGAGTGATTCTGAATTTAATTTTTTCCTCAAGAGTTGGTGTTTTAGACTTGTAAATTACGTACCTAACAAGTTGTCTGAACTATTTCATGTTTTTGGTGGGTTTGAGAAGGAATAAAATCGATTTTTAGGTGGAATAACCGCAAGAAGGTCCTGTCTTTTCAAGAAGGTCCTATCAAGGTCTCTTTTGTAAAGCGCTCCCATGGAAATATTGGTGGTGGAAAAAAAATTACTACACAGGAAATAAATAGTGGAAAGATGCTTCTGTTCAACAAAAAAAACCGGAGCTCGCTATATCATTGTAAACCAAAATAGCAAAACACTTAAATATAAAAATGTGTTTTTCTCAAAACCAGTTTTTTGGCGATAGGACCTTCTTGAATAGCACCATTCAATTGTGTAGATAACGACTTCTAGTTTTTACTATAAATTTTAGATTTTTCTTATACAATTAGATTTTTCTATTTTTATTCAAAAGTTTGTAAATTTATTTCTTGAATTTATCACATTAAATTTTAAAACTATTAATTTCGAATTTTTATGTAATTAAAACTTGAGGAATATAACAGCTTTGGGAACCCCTGGAGCCCACAAAATGGTAATTTTGGGTTAACTGACAACAGATAAAAAAAAAAAAAAAAAGATTTGTATTTGGGACATTAATTAAAAAATTTCAAGAGTGGTCGAGTCGATAACACTGTCCAGGGCCAAAAAATGGCCTTATTGCAACTCCTCCTTTATAATTCGAAAAATAGAACGACTTCATAAAGAAATCGATTTTTTTAATGTCAATATTTTTTTGAAATTTTCTTTATTTTCGAAAAAAAAAACTCAAAACCGCCAAAAAAAACACAAAACTTTTCGTTTTTTTAAAATGAAACTCGATAGAAACTCGTTCAATTTCAGCAAAAAGTAGGACATTTTGGCAATTACTGCCAAAACAGTCCTTTTTCCAATTTTTGCCCCAAAAAAAAATGTTGACCATCTACACATGTGATTTTCCAATACACTTACCGAATCATCCTTTCTTTTTAATGACTTCGAACTCCCTTAAAACGCACGAAAAATCTCCGATCACATTTTCGTTTCACTTTCTAATACTTTTTACGCGAATTTTTGAAATACCTCGCTGTATTTTTTGCTACTGCATTTCGACAAAGGTAATCACCATCACAGCAGGCTTATCGTACTATTCTTTCTTCCCCTGTCCATCTGTCTGTCTTCGTCGGCGGCGTTAAGGAATTCCTTCCATAGCGTAAAGTGCAGTTCACTGTGCAAGCGACCATGCACCGTTGACATGTTTCTTCGCTGACACATATTGGCACGTTGGTCTGGTCAGTGGTGGTAATGAGGACGGACGGGAGCGGCGATACCGCATGCCGAGCCATGATCGGTATAATAAAAATGGTAAAAAGGCGATAAAAATTAGCGGGGCTAGTTTTGTCAATACACGAATGCTAGTTAATCACCGTCTTAAACTTGACCTCGAGAAACGTACCGGTGAACCAAAAAACTGATTATCGATTGTCCGGGTCTCGTCAGCAAGCTCTAGTTAGAGGGTTGTAAAAAAATCCAAGACACGAGGCTCTTACGATTCGACGACGACGAGACAATTCAAGTTCTTATAAATGAAGAGTTTTTTCAACTTTTTTTTAAAACTATATTTATTATTGGATGAGATACACCTGTGTCTACTTTTTAATATTTTGTTGCTCGGTTCGTCGTACGAATAAAATTTATACTACCCGGGTACCTTACTTGTAAGTTAGTTTTTTTTTCGGTATACCACATATTCGCCGACTGTAATGTAAAATACTCGCATTCCGTCACGTTTTAAAAAACGATCCGAATAAACATGTTATAAAGAATTTTGCAGCGGTGGTAAATCAGACGCGCGATATATTCGTGTAAGGGAATTTGTGCCAAGAAAAGCCACCGTAATAAATAATATTAGTGAAAAAAAAATTTGGTTAAAAAGCGTATATGTACGTTCGTATTATGTACTATACGATCATGACTCTGACTACGATTACTCCTGACTCGTACTATAATATGTATGAGTCCCCGAACTTGTATCCATAGTATAGCCAGAATTAAAGATGAAATTAATAATAGAGTTGTTGGAATTTTTATTCGTATTCGGCTTCGGAATCACTTATTGAAACGTGCGAGTATTTGAATCGAGATGCCTTTGAAAAATGAGCTGTATTTGTACAATTGGTGTTCTTTTTTCCTTTCGTGGACTCTTTTTTGTATGATTGTGTACGATGGTATCTTAGGGGGTATATTTTAGTATTGGAGAAGGGATGGAATGGAACGTGAGAGCAGATGAGTTGAATTCCAGTGGAACGTTATAATTAATTTTTGATAGACGAGCTGCTAGTGCCAGAAAGGCCCTAGGCAGATAAGTATGGTCGAGCGGCCCCCGGGACCTTCAGAGATGAAACTTATGTGGTGTATAGGTACCCCCAAGATAAGTATTTTCCCCAAGTTTTGGACCTCAACTCTGAGTGGTTCTTGAGTAATTCCTCAAAAATCGAAAATCGTTTTTAATTTTTTTCTCAGGATTGACTTGGCCAATTTTTTTCAAACTTGAACCAAAGTGTACGTATGCATAAGGGCTACTCCCAAAAAAATCAACAGCCCCCTCCCCCCACTTTTCCACCTCCAAAATTTAGATTCAATTTTTTGAGGCCCCCCTTACCCCCCAAGGCCTTTTGGCACACTTTTCGAAAAATGTTTTTTAGATGCAGTATTAATCCTAGAACAACATATAACTTACCCAAAACTGTACCTCGGGTGCGCCATAGTCAAATTCGACCAAAACCAACACCCCCTCACCTGTAATAAGGTTAATATGGTACCTACGCCACTGTTATTGAAGTAACTTCTGGAGTATGGCTTATAATGTTGTAATTTTTAAATGTAAATGATGTTTTTGAGAGTCGTTATTCACAAATTCCCATTTAGGGGCAGCGAAGCACCCCCTCCCCCAAATTTGGGCGAAACTTTCAGAAAGAAACCTGGGGCATGTGACATATCAAATTATATGTTTTTGGTAACGCTGAACATGAATATGACGTCAGATTTCTGATTGGACCCCACCCACGGCCCCCAACGCCTCCCCAAATGAGGTAAAAATTCAATAAAAGGGGTTTTTTTGTGCGACACATGAAATAGTATGTTTTTGGCGACGCTGAAACCGAATATGAGGTCAGGTTTTTGATTGGACCCCATCCATGGCCCCCAAAAATTTTTTTGGACAATTACCCATGGGAGGAGGTTCTGGGAGCTATGGGTGACGTCAATTTGAAAAACTAAGGCTATATCCGTGTTCAGCGATATCGAAAACACACTACCTATTTCATGTGTCACCAGAATAAAACCATTTTTTTTGGGATACTCCCCTTGGGAAGGTGCTGGGAGCCGTGGACGGAGTGCAATAAAAAACCTGACGTCATATTCGGTTTCAGCGTCGCCAAAAACATACTATTTCATGTGTCGCACAAAAAAACCCCTTTTATTGAATTTTTACCTCATTTGGGGAGGCGTTGGGGGCCGTGGGTGGGGTCCAATCAGAAATCTGACGTCATATTCATGTTCAGCGTTACCAAAAACATATAATTTGATATGTCACATGCCCCAGGTTTCTTTCTGAAAGTTTCGCCCAAATTTGGGGGAGGGGGTGCTTCGCTGCCCCTAAATGGGAATTTGTGAATAACGACTCTCAAAAACATCATTTACATTTAAAAATTACAACATTATAAGCCATACTCCAGAAGTTACTTCAATAACAGTGGCGTAGGTACCATATTAACCTTATTACAGGTGAGGGGGTGTTGGTTTTGGTCGAATTTGACTATGGCGCACCCGAGGTACAGTTTTGGGTAAGTTATATGTTGTTCTAGGATTAATACTGCATCTAAAAAACATTTTTCGAAAAGTGTGCCAAAAGGCCTTGGGGGGTAAGGGGGGCCTCAAAAAATTGAATCTAAATTTTGGAGGTGGAAAAGTGGGGGGAGGGGGCTGTTGATTTTTTTGGGAGTAGCCCTTATGCATACGTACACTTTGGTTCAAGTTTGAAAAAAATTGGCCAAGTCAATCCTGAGAAAAAAATTAAAAACGATTTTCGATTTTTGAGGAATTACTCAAGAACCACTCAGAGTTGAGGTCCAAAACTTGGGGAAAATACTTATCTTGGGGGTACCTATACACCACATAAGTTTCATCTCTGAAGGTCCCGGGGGCCGCTCGACCATACTTATCTGCCTAGGGCCTTTATCGGAGGTTCAGGAAGAAGCGAGGAGGGGGTTAAAGTTGGCTTCTTGTGATGAAAAGTGGGGAGTTCAGTGAATATGATGGTAGGTAGGTATATGAAACTTTGATTTATTGCTTATGACTGAAGTGGTGGTCTATGAAGTTGGTCAACAGTTGGAGCGAATGCATCTTATTCTCCGAGAAATGGAATTTTCATTCAGGAAATGACATCTTGTGATTTTTTTTTTTGCAAGAAGGTTGAAGAGAAAAACTGGAAGAATATTCAAAATTACACTATTGACTATCTATACCTTACCAGGCAAACTTTCAGATGCCAAATTTGATTTTTTTGATTTTTGGTGAATTTTTAAAATGATACAAATTTGGCTTATTTTCCATTCAAAAGAATCAAAGTTTGGTCGAATTAAGATGCAAAGCTAAAATTTGGTTTGCATCTAATTTTCAACTTCTCAAAACAATGTTGATTCATGGTTGCTCCGAGGCTGTATTTGGGTTCGTTTTACAAATAAGATGTTTTGAAAACTGAAACGTTGAAAATTTGATGAGATATCCTCGTTTTAAGGAGCCAAGAGTGGGGTTAAAACGAAATTTCAGCTTTCTACCTCGATTTGATCAAAGTTTGATTTTCTTCATTGGAAATGACTTGGGATTAAATTTGAAAAATTCATCAGAAAATTGAAAAATAAAATTGGCTTTTGAAATTTTACCTGTTCGTGTACTTTTTAATGCTTTTTTATTTATTCATTTATTTTTTGACCAAGTTTGAGTAATTTTCTGCAGGTTGGGATACTTTCCCTTGCTAATACAAGATGATTGACATTGAACAGTTTTTTTTGGACTTGGATGTTGCAATTGCTTTTTATAAATCGTCCACTTTTCAAAGCTAAGTTCATCTTTATGATTAATTTCAATTAATGTAGAATTATTTTCATAATCCCCCACCCCCTTTTCGAACTAGAAAATTGGGAATGACAATATTTTATTATTATTTGATGAGTTTCAATAATCTAGGTAAGCAATTTATGTTCAAATTGGCCAGAGGTGTCGAGGAGGGCGGCAAAGGGGGCAGTTCGCCTCGAGCCCGCGTTTTCTGAGTGAAAACCCAGTTTTTTTACTTCTCAAAACACAAATTCTCGAAAGCTTTTGTTTTTGCTTCCCTCTCGGGCTTTATTTCTTCTTTATTTCAAAATTGAAATTTCTAAAATAATATCGTTCAACTTTTAAAGCTTAAAAAGTGAAAACATAAATTCTCGTAATAGAGCTTTTGCCTCCACCCATGGGCCTGTTCTCTTTCCTTTCTCAAAATCAACATTCTTAAACAAAAATCTTTCAAATTCTAAAATTTAAAAAGCCAAGAAATAAACTCCTTGCATAAAAATAAAATATCGTTTTTGATTCTTTCAAAATACAAATTTTCACCCTCACTTCACTTGAGCCTGTCCTTTTTTTTTTCAAATTCAATTTTCTAAAAAAAATCCCTTTTGGACCTTTCGAAACCAAATTTTCAAAAAGTTTCACCCTTGCTTTGCTCGAACATATGTTTTTGTTTCTTGTTATTAATTTTATTTTATTATTTTTTTTTTGAAAGAAATTCACGTTTGGGCCTCCAAAAACCCAAAACAGAAAATGCCAATTATAAGTCATAAAAATGAGTATGATATCAATTGACAAAAATTGGTATTTTCTCCCCTATTTCAGTCGGCTAATTTTCAAAAGAACCCCCTCCTCCCCCTCTCCCCATCAAAAAACATCTGTATAGTTTCGTCCCTAGAAATTAGGCCAAATTATATTTTCCTCGGGCCCTCATTATGGCTCATAATATGGCCACTTCTGTATTTTCTTTATTGGAACAATTTTAACATGAAGATGAAACAATTTTTTTTAAATTTGAATCACTCTGGTACGGGATTCAAAATTATGAAATTTTTCACAAAAATTCATTTTTTTGTCTTACTGATACAACAAAAGTATACAAAGGAATTAAGGAAGATAATCAAATTCCGAGAAAAATTTCAACATTTTCAAAAAATGCCTCGTTTTTTAAAAAAAACTGAAATTTCAAGTGTAAAAATTGGAATATTTAATAAACACCACAAAAAATTAAAATATTCATAAAAATAATGATTTATTCCAATTTTTCAAATCTATTCAAAAATTTGAAAAAAAAAATTATAATTTTTTCAGAAATTTCAAAAAAACGCAAAGCAATAATTTCCAATGTGAAAATCACTCAATCGGAACACTTTTCATGAGATTATTTTTTTTAATTTTGATTTAAAACATATCCAAAATATTGAAAAATTAAATAATCTTTAGTAAAACTTTCCACATTTTTTGAAAATTTTGAATATTATTTTGTTGAAATAACTCGATCCGAAATTCTGAAAAATGAAAGGGAGTTTCAACGATCCCAACGAGTAAACTTAATTCGATGGGCTTTTCCACCCCATTATTCCTCCTCTGCACCCAAATCGCCTTTAATCTTCGAGGACAACGCTTTGGCAGCTTTTAAAGCGATGTCGCGACTTACATTCCTGTATACATCTGAAAAAGGAGGACCCACCACTGCATGTTGAAAAAACCACGCACTCGTATATATAAAAACTCGCTACAACGACAATTTATTTCAAATAGCATTGCAGCTGTCTGGCATATATCAAATAAATTGCAGCGAGCTGTGTGTGAAAAAAATTTTCATGTCGTAATTTTTTCATTAAGAATAATTTAACCAGCTGGTGCATTATTCTCGTGGTGTGCATCAGAGAAAAAAAATTCCGTAACACCGTCGACCATGACGCGGACGAAAGGGGGTTGGATGGAACCGCCACCATAAATAACTTGACGCGATGTACGTAGATATGTATTATAGATACGCAGTGAAGTGATGATATGATGAAGAGAAATTCACTCTCTCCGAAGGGCTCGATGCAGAACACCGTTCGTCGTAAATTTTCAAATTGTACACTCGTGCTATCAAATCGAGACTCAATCTCGATTACAGACCATAAGAAAAGCAGATGCGGAATCGCAGACACGCGCGTGAATCATTCCGCCGACGCGATCAGCCTCAAAATGGTGCGGTAGGGGGAAGCGACGAAGACGAGCAGAAATGTGCTGTACATTTTTTGGCGTGCGTCCTTCGGCATAGAATTATTTTCTTTATGGATATGTCTTCGAATATGATGCTGGTATCGAGGCTGAAGGGTTTCGAAAGTTGAAGGAGAGGGTATAGAAAATGGGTGAGGAGAGGGTGAGAGTAAATCGACATTAATTAGTACCTTATCATTAATAAACTAATGAACACACGTTGTACAAACGAAACAACAATATAAAAATATTCAAAATACGAGTACATACCATCGCTCGTCGAATTGCTTTCTTATCATAAGTTTACGAAGTTTACGTTCTTCATCAAAAGCAGAGGCAAAATGATAATCTGGAACATGAAAAAATAAACCAGATAATGAGTGGAAAAATTCTTCTTCCGATACATTCGTTCAAATTCAAATGGCATTCCAAAAGTCCAAAATTCAAGCACACGTTATCACATTCACACCGCATTAAAAAAACGAATTCACAAATCAATTTTTCTGGGATCTTACGACTCTTCATTTTGTTTCACTTCCGCGAGAATACGAACTGTTCGGTAAATTCGCTAAAATTACGAGCATTAAAATTGAAGTCTCGATTTCATCGTATAGGTGGGTATATCTACAGGTGTTCGAAAAACACGTACCTAACCGTTACTTGCAGTATGAAAAATTACCACTCAGAATGTTTAAAGTGTGAATTTTATGCTTTTCGTAACGATAACCCGCAATCCGTTCACAAAGAAGTGATAAGAATAAGTACGATTGGCAGAACGTAAATTCAAGTTTATTGATCGTTCATCTTGCTGTGCTTCGTTTCCCTTGTCGATTGCAGTCGCACATTTTCAATTAATTTGTGTAGTGGCTCAAAAAATCATGCAAATGTCATGTCAAGCTAAAAGCTGGCCAAAGAGACGAATGAATACGACCACCTTATTAAGAAGAGAGTTCGAATATTTATTACAGAAAATTTGCAAACAAAAAAAATTGGGTAAAACGCAAACTTCCGAAAAATTATCCCTAAAAGACATTGTCTCATGATCGCAGAAATCCAAATTCTAATTCCACTGCTTCTATATACCTCCTGGAACTTTCTCCTTTTCGTCATCATTTCCCATAAGAACAACTCAAGCTCCAATTGGTTTCTCTCAAATTGAATGTAGAAGCTGAAAAACACCCCCTCCTCCACCCCTCCAGGGGAGAAATTCGAAACGGTTGTGAACCTGCAACTTCTCGTTTTGGATAATTACCTAAATTTCCTTATCAACTCTCCTTTTTCTTTCCATTCTCAAGCATTGTGGAAAAAATTTCAAATTTAGATATTTTACATATTTTATTTGAATTGAACATTTCTGTAAATTCAGCGCAAATATTGCGAGAGGGAGCAACAAATAAATCTGACAAAAGTTGAAAAATTGCCTAAACATCAACAGTTGAAATTCAAACATGATTTCACAAACTTCTTTTCATTTCAAAGATAGGAAAATTTTCAATTTCCTATAAAATACTGGATTGCTCTTCATCAGTTTTCTCATGTTCCAAAATTGAAAATTTTACTAAAATTTCATCAGTTGAAAAAACAAAAAAAACTCAAAATTTCATTCGATGCAAACTTTTACAGAACTTTTGACAGGCCCATGAAAAAGGACGACGTTTTGATGACTAGAGCTGGGATTTGTATGCTTTGCATATTTCTTATGGACTAGAAAAAATGCATATTTGATAAGATATTTACGAATCATGAAATTACCTGACGAATGAGCCCAATACCATTTTGCATATTTCAGACCAAATTGCATTATTTTAGCATATTATTTTAGGAGAAAACCCTGCATTATTTCTGTATTTATTATTTGAGCATTCTCTGCCACTTTTTTGCATATTAACCGAAATTTTGCAAAAATTGAGCTTTTTAAGACTTTTTCTCTCTATATTAAAAAATTTGTTAAAAAAATCGACAATAAGTTACTGCTAAAATGTCATCAAAAGAAATTTTTTCCTGGAACAATTTATGAATTTATAAATGACTTGTTTTGCCTATTTTTAAAAAAAAGAATTTTTTGATCACTGGGTTCATTATGTTTTGAATTACAAGTTGAGATACTTTTTACGTCACTCAAACTGAAATTTTTGCATATTTTGGGTGAAAAAATTGCATATTTTCATCATATTTCTGCATAAAAATCCTAGCTCTATTGATGACTCTTGGATAACCAAATGTTTACTTTTGGATAATCTTTTTTCAAAATTACGTAGGATTCAAATTTAACTTTGATGGATGATTTTTACAAAAAGAAAAATTAATAAAAAAATTTCATCACGTCAGGATTTTACACATTTTTAGAGGTGATGACAAATTATCATTGACATTTTTATCAATTTTTAGTAACTTTCAAGTTATGCTTAAGTATGATAATTTTTACGGTTTTTTTAATGAAAAGAAATTCTTTGTGTGAATTTTTCACGATTTCATTTAATTTTTTTTTGATCCAGTAATTTCGCACAACCTTTTTTTCATACATATTAAGTATGTAAGCATTATAGCGACATTTTGCTCAATTTCTTATAATGTTCCATAAATTTTCAGCCAATTTAGACAATTTTTATGACATTTCAACAAATTTTCAAACAATTTTCGTATCATTTTTTCCGAAATTATTTATGCTAATTTTTTCACCAATATTTTGGTAATTTTTTCAGAAACTGGGAGGTCAATTGAATCGTAATTTTTATAATAATTTCTGCAGTTTTAACATTGGCCAAAGAGATGACTTTTGATGACTATTACGATCTGGTAGACACCTTGCAGGTCATTCATCAAATTCTTCAAACACTTCATGATTTTTTAATAAGTAAGAGGGGAGGGGTCGAAATTTACTTCAGGTGTTTCAAAATTCTTTTTCAGAAAAGTCAAAAATACTATCACCATTTCAATATTTTGTTTCATCAATGAAATAGCGAGTAAAAATTTCAATCAGGTGAGAAAAACAAGCAACTTCAGCACTGCAGGAGCTTTTGAACACCCTGTCGTAGATCGATTTGATTTTTTAGACGAGTTACTTGTCCTGCAAAGTGTCCAACAAACAGAACAACATCCAAAAGTAGCACAGCAGCAAGAATTTCAACACGTAAATGTTTCGATGTTTAGAAGAAATGATGGTTGGAAATTCATTCATTACAAAATTTTTTCAGAACGAAATTTCTCTGTTTGAAAAAAAATTGAAAATTAAATTAGGAAAAAATCAAAATTTTGAAAGACAGAAAGAATTACTAGAAAATTTTGATGTTTCATTTTTAAAAAATTCAAAAAGCAAAGCAGGACTTGCACAGGGTGTCTAACAAAATCTGTATTTTCAAAATTGAAAATGTACTAATACCACCCTTTCATTTTCACAAAATCCCTCCCCCCCCCCAAAAAAAAATCTTCAAAAATTTATAATTAATTATTAAAAGAAACAAAAAAATAATCAACAAAATACATCTCATTTTTTTAAAAAAATGTAAAAATTGAGTTTTCATTTTTCGCTTGGCTTTGATTAAATGGCAGAATTATTTGAAGAGTGATATTCCAAAACTCGCTTTCAGAGTGTCTACTAAAATCAAAAAAGCGAATTTCTCGCCTTATTCTTGCTTTTTTCTTGCTTCCAAAAATGAAATTTCTTACCCCTCTTCATATTTACGCATAGATAATCTTCGCTAACCCCTCTAACCCCCCCCCCACCCAACAAAATTTGTCAAAAATTTATTCTTCAAAGCAGAGAAGTGAATTAATTTTTCAAAATATGAAAAAATAGTAATAAAAAAACGTAATAAAAACAAACGTTGCGAGGCAAGTCTACTGAAGTGAATTCAATTCTATGATAACAGTAACAAAATAAAAAGTCAACTCAAATGCGGATCGAAGTCATGTTATTTGGGGGAGGGGGAGTATGATGTCATTTTTCCAATAAAAAATTGTTATTTTTTGGACAAAAATCAAAATTTTAAGGTGCTGAATACCAGTGACATACATTTATACAATATTACAAGATCAAAACATGAAAGAGCTTATATTTTTATTTGTGATTGAGGGTAGAGCGCAATCAGAATTTTAGACACCAAAAATCGACATTTTAGGTTGTTTTCAGAAAACTCTTCACAATGAGTGATCATTTTATTGAAATGAAAGTAAAATTACTGCTCGAACGAAGCGAGAGCGAAAATTCGTTGAAAAAATTGGTGTAAAAAACGAAAAAACGACCATTTTGCATGCTTTATTTTACATTTTCATCGGAGAACAATAATATCAACAATTTTGAAAAGTTAGTTGTTCTGTAGTTCAGAAAATGAAAATTTGCACTTTTCAAATGATTTGGGTATTACCTGGAATTCGAAAATTTTCTATTTAATTTTTGAATTCTTAAAATTTTTAAAAACATTATCTTGAATGGCCCGAGCGAAGCGAGGGCAAAATTTTTGGAAAATTTTTAATTCGAAAAGTAAAACAACATCAATTTTAACAAAATGAAAACTTGAAATTTTGGTGGGATAGCTTCAATTTTTCAGAGATTTTTGATGTGAATTCTTGGAAATTTTCTTGCTTTTCGAAGGAATTTCTATACTATTTTCTAACTTTCTTGCCACTCATGCGAATTTCTCGCCTTTTTCTAACTTTCTTGCCTTTTTCTTGCCAGTAGACACTCTGGCTTTGTCCATTTTCACAACTTTTCAGGAGAGAGGAAAAACAGTTTCCCTTTAAACGGGTAAATTGGATTTTTAGGCGAGTTTAGCATTTTATTTGGGTGGATTTATGATGTAGGAGTGTAGATATACACTTCGTCCACTAAATACTGCTGAAAAAATTTCAATAAAAATGGACAAAGCGCGTTTTGGAACATTACTTTTTTTAAAAATTTTTAGTGAATTGGCTATTTAGGTGAGTTTAACACCTCATTTTGGTAGGTTGATGATGTAGGAATGTGAGTTAATACTTCATCTACCAGGTACCACTGAAAACCCAACTTCGATAAAAATGGACAAAGCGAGTTTTGGAATATCACTCTTCATTTGAAAATTCGGAAAAAAGGACCTTGGGACAAAAAGATCAACTTTTCCTGACCTTCTGGGTCGGAAGGAAGAACTGTTAGACACCTTGTTACAGTAAGAATTTCGAGCCAAATGTTACAATTATTAAAAGAGAGGGTATTTGAAAATTATTCGTCAAAATTTATCTACTTTCAAAAAAAAGAGAGAGAAAAATCAAATAAATGAACAATTTTTGAGTTTGTTTTTTAAAAAATCGATGGTAGATTTTCAGAGAATTTTTCACTCTGATCACAAGAAAAAAAATGAAAAATTCCATCATGTCAAGATTTCTCAAAATTCCAAAGTTGATATTCCATCAATTTTTGGTATCTTTCAAGTTATTTCAGCATTTTTAAACTGCAATTTTTACGAAATTTCGGTCAATTATGCTGATTTTTCATTCTTTAAAATAATTTTTTTTAAATTTATTTTAAGCTCGCACAATTTTCACAATTTTTCATCAATTTTCCGTAAGTTTAAAGTACATTTTTTCTTGACATTTCAACAAATTTTTAAACAATTTTTACGAAGTTTTGTTCAATTCTGCTGATTTCTCATTCATTAGAATAATTGAGCACATTAAGTTTGATTGCCCCTTGTTTTCAAGGTGGTTAGTTTGGATTAGAGAATTATCCAGAGCCAAAAAAGATACATTTTATTTTATTTTCAATTCTTACACTTTCTCCACTCGTTTATTTTCATTAAAATTTAGAAAATTCAAGCCTAGGAGTGAATTTTCTCTTTCTGAAATCACGTCATAAGATTCTCACTTTCGATTTCGGTTTCGAGAAAATAACGCGATATATATTTCAAAAAACCACACCGTAAAGTATTCATCTAAAATTCGGCCCAAAAAATTTCTACACCCTTATTTCACCTACCCCCATCCAATTCCACACATCACCCTTCACCAAACTCCCCTTCACCCCTTGGCCGAACATCTTGACCAATTCGCGACGACGACGCGACGATGACACTCGCACATCACGACCGTACCTACTCGTATATTTCACTTCGCGCACGCGACATCTCGCCTTCTCGCACATTCAACCCTAAACACCTGTGCTCTAATTCGTCGCCATTTCAGCCAATCAGGTGTACGCGAATTAATCACCGTTTGTTTCCACGAATAACGCGATTAACCTTGAAACCCAAATCGACAGGCTCAGCCCTTCTCCTGCCTCAGTCATACTGTACGGATCGTGAAGAGAGAAGATAGCGGTACAAAATCAGCACAGCAGATCAACAGAACACGAAACATAATATACCTTATACCATACCTATATACGTGGAAAAATAGAATAACCTATCACTCTATCTACCTAACATGCCACCAATTCGCAGGCAGCGAGGTAAAAAAACCTCTACTTTTCCCCTACCCTACCACCTCCGACCTGTAATAAATTCGCGATCTCGCGGGGGTAGTTTACCTATCGGTGTGCTAAAATCACACCCTACGTTTCGGTATCTTTGGCCCGGGTTAGTAAAAAAGAAGAAATTACCCAAGAGTCGCGAAAGAGAGAAACGAAAGGCGAAGAAAACGCGCATCTAGAGAAGAAGAGGGGAGGGAAAAAAACCTCCCCAATTCGGAATTACGGTGGTGTGTCTGGCCACCACCGACTGCCGCCTTCGCGTCTTCGTCTCGCCGCACTCGCGCGTTAAAAACCCGCGTCCGACAAATTATTTGAGATATTTTTTTTTCGGAAGCTTCGATACAGATCTCGTTTCTAAAGCAACCGACAGATACCGCGATATCGTAGAGTACCGCACGTTTTTACTATACGCTCGACTATTGCAGTTGCCTTCACAACTTCGGAGTAATCTGAACGCATTACTAAGTACCGACTGATTAGTATCGCATCGTCGGACGTGCAGTTACGTATATTTTTCGTCAAATATAATATTAAAATAGTTAGAAAAATAACGTCGTCAAATTTAATTTTTTCAATTAGTCTTCGTAGTCGTTCGCGATCTTTACCTACATTATATTTTTGTATTAATTTATATCGTCTCAATCTCCGTCGCGAGTCGTCGTGTTAATAAATTTATATTGTAGTACACGTGCTTTAAATAATTTTTTTTTTGTTGTTATAATTTTTTTTTATTTTTAGTTTATTTTTGTTTTTTTTTAGTAATTTTTTTTACTCGTTTAATTTCAATTTTTTTCAAGTGCGATTGGCTTATCGAATTATTTTTTTTTCGCGCTTTATTTTTATTTTTTGTGTTATTTAAATTTTTTTTCGTCAATTTTTGCGCGATTTTTTTTCATTTATCGATTTTTTGCGCGATTCGTAGCCCCATATTCGTTAAATATCTACGTATATGATCATGTAAAAATTATCATTGTAGTATCGTGTGTCGCGGATGTGCTGCGTTATTTTTATATCAATTCGTTGGCTCGTTCGTCGATTTTATACCTCTTCGAACATGTATCGAATAAAATTTGGTTAGTGCTTCATTCACCTCCATCATCATCATCATCACTTCACACACACTGAAGAAGCCACATTCGTCAGCAATTTTCCATCGTTTACACCTTTGAAAAAAAAAATACATAAATATAACCGAGCCACGAGGGCAGAAACGATGCATCGGAGGCATATAAGCCTGTAAAAAGCAGACACCCCACGTAGAAAAAAAAATGCAGAATTTCGCCAGAAAATCCTCGTCAGTCGCCTCCTCGGATCCTTCAATGCCGAGGATCGAGGCGACCACCGAATGCTATCTAGATCAAGACGACGACGACGACTGCAGTGATGGCGAAGAAGACGGCGTGAAAAAGCTAAAAAACCGACGTAAGCTAAAAAGACACGAATATCGATTACGATGCAAAGAACTAATTTCAAATTTTAAAATACCGTATTTAAGAATAAGCCCGAATCCGTTTTCGATCGCTTTTCTAATTCTAGTGATAATTTCGAGCGACGTTTGGCCTCATACTAAATCCTCGCTGTACGTATCATGTACGCCGGTGCTGTTTCGGCACCATCATAATTATAATAAAATGTTAACGACAAAGGTTAACCAGCAGCAAAACGTTTCTAAGTCAGTTAATAATTTAAATAATCTAATGAACGATGTAAATAATATCGCCGCGGTCGACCCGGCAGCGGCTGTTGCCACCACGAGCAACGTTACTAGTTTATCAATTTACGATAAATCATCGTCGACGTCGCTGCGGCAGCGGCCACAGCAGCAGCAACAGCTCGCCGCCCAGCATAATACGCTTCTTCAATATTACGGTCGTCCCAATAATAGTAATATGGATATTAGTAATTATAATAGTAATAATTTATTTCAAAATACTGTAAATAGTACTGGTGAAATGTTCCTACAAAGTCAGTCGTCGTCGTCGACGTCGCTCGAGACGTCCTCCGAGCAACCACCTCATCAACAACCCGAGTTCCTCTTAAAACGTCGTCGAATAGGACGAAGTTACAAACCATACAGAATCTCCGATACTACCAATAATAATAATAACAACAACAATAATGTTCTGGCAGCCACCAATAACGCCACTTCATCCGCATTATCGGCAGCTTCAGCCCCCTACGCTGCCCCACCAGCCCCAGCCCCAGTAGCGGATGACTACTCTTCCAGCAGCAGCAGTGGTAGCAGCAGTGGCAGCGGTAGTAGCAAAAATAGCGGCCAAAGTCGTAGTTTTTCTAAGTCTTCGTCGACGACCAGTTCCTTGATATCGCCTTGTTCGCACGTCGGCGACGAAACCAACGAGATATCCGCCCGAGCGTACATGGCCGAAACCATATTCGAGGGTAAGGTTGGCTCAAAGAGCTCGGTACGCGACCCCGGTGGCAGATACGGGGTCACTTTCGTCGTCCAGCATGTGCACAAAGACCAAAGCAACGGTCAAAACTCACTCCGGATACGTACCCAAGTTCGACTGTACTTTAAGCAAAAGCTCACCACTACGAAACCGACGGCTCACTGCGTGCAAAGGTACAACTATACCAGGAGACCCGGAGATCTCACCAAAGCCAATATTAAAAGAGGCAGAAGGTACATCGTCTTCGTTAACGGGATCGGACCGCATAACTACACCATTCTAGGCGAACCGGTGCCCAAAACGAAGAAAAATTTACAAGCTGTACGAGACGTGCTGTGCCGGAATTGTGGTGAGTACTTGAGACATGATTATTTTTTGCATGGTTTTTGGTTGTTTAATTATCTATTTGTATTTCTACATCAACTCCCCCCCCCACCATACATTCAATTCCAATAGGTGCGCGTTTGGGGGTAAGATGGCCAGCATTTTCCACGATCGGACCATTTTAAAAATATCACTGCAAAGGTCCTTCACATTATACCGACCATTGCCGGGAAGGAAGGGAATCTTGGAAAACAATATCTAAGTTTCAAAATCATCATCAATAAATTAATGATTTCCAGCGAAAAATTAATTTATGAAATTCACAACTTTCACTCTCCTGCGCTTATTTTCAAAAATAAAAGTTGCACTTCAACATTTTGGGCCACACAGTACTTTGAGAACCTGCTCGAGTCCTACATATTAGATGATATCTCTAACATTTTTGGGTGGAATCATCTCGCAAGAATAATTTTGCCGAATTTCTCACGTTCCCTTCTGCATCATTTTCATGAGAAAAGTACAAAACTACTCCATCTTTAAAGAAAATTTTTAAAAATCGAGTTTATGACAGTGCTGAATTCAAACCTCAAAACTTTGACTTTTTGATACGACTTTCCCAATGGCTTTTTCCTCTCCTATTTTTTGCAAATCTTTGAAAAAAAATTTGAAAAATTTATTCGATATTTTTATAGATTGTATCGAATGTAAATTTCAAATTACGCAGAGCTTAAAAATCCTCACCTCCCTCCCTCCTCCCATTTTCAGTTTAAAAGCAACTTTTTGGGGAATGCAATTTGTTGAGAAGTTTGCACCAAAAAAATTCGAAATACTCGTATTTCAAAACTTCAAGTTACGTGATTTTCACAAATTTTTTCAAAATTGAGAGAGGGGAGAGAGAAGAGAACATCTGAACCATCGAACCGAAAAATGAAGCTCATATATGTGAACAACATTACTAAAACGATGAAACTGATGCATCAAAAATATTCCCATATTTTGCCCCAAACTGATGAGTGATGCCCCATCTCCTCCCTTCATAATTTGTTTTCTCTAGAACAGAAACTACAGCATTTTTCACAAATTAGGTAATAAGAGCGAAACAACAATTTGTAAACATTTTTTAATGAAAACAAGAGATTGATTCCAAACAATGAATCGTAATGAAACCTCTTTGGGGTGAAAGGAGGCTCCTGCATCAACTGGAAACTCAAATTTGTGGAATTTTTTAACGAAAGAAATTTTTCAAAACGAATTTCCAACAAACGTGGTGAAGAATTGAACTGATTTTTGATTTTTTAGGCCCTCATACTATAAATTCGAAAAAAATAATCAATTTTTCAAAGATTCTTAATCAGGTTTTCAAATCAAATTGTGATGAAAGTCGTCAGAATATCGGATAGAAAATTTTCCTGTCTCTAATTCATTTGCCACAATTCAACATTCTGAGCTTTTTTCACCTAAGACCAAAACTCAATAGACAGTTTTATTTTGACACATTTGGTTTCCATCTTCAACTTCAAAATCCAATTCCAAGTTTTGGTTCACAGAACTTTTGATCAGATGTTGATTTTTGATTTTTGTTTTAGCGAATCTAGGTTTAGGTAAAATAAGTTCGATAAATTTCAACCATAATTTAAATCTTTTATTTTTAAATTTTCATTGAAATTCAAACATGTAATGTAAGGTATCTTTTTTAATCGAGTTGAATAAATAAATTTTAGATACTTCATGAAAATTTGTAAATTTAATAGTTTTCACAATTTCTGATTATTTTGTATTTTTTTTTGGTTTGCAAAACCTGCAATTTGGAAAAAAAAATATTTTTTTGGACCAGAAAATTCGAAAAAAATTCAAATTTTTCATCATGAAATCAATTTTGGAAAATCAATGACCCTATGAAAACCAAAAACTTTCCACCAGAACAAACGATCAGTTTTTTAAGAGACTTTTCTTTTGAAATATTTTAAGCAAAAGTAAAGAAGTTTCTCTTAAATTGACCGCATATTAAATTTGAAATTTTGTCAATTTTTTAAACTCAATTATAACCTGAATTTCGCGGGGGAAAAGTCGACGGATTTTGAACAAATTCAGTGCAGACCTCCGTTTTGAGTTAAAAATAGCCCATGAACAATTTCAGTTTCAGAGGTGTCTCTGGACGAAGCGATATTTGTCCTCAAAGAGATGACATTTTTGGAAAATCCGTCATTTTTTCGCTCCGTCCATGACCCCAACCCACCAGTTTCGGAAAAAATGGCCCAATTTTTGAAACATGCTATTTGAGATTCTGCATCGAGCCAAGTCCTTACCGCCAAAACCCAACATCACTTTTTTGGTATTACCGAATCAGAGTGTCTACAACTAAAATCGAAAAAGCAAATTTCTTGCTTTTTTCTTGCCTTTTTTTTGCCTTCTTAGTGCTATTTTCTTGCTTTCAACATGAAATTTCGTAACCCTCTTCATATTTACGCATAGATAATCTTCGTTCTCTCCCCCCCTCACCGATAAAATTTTTTTTCTCAAAAAATTATTTGTTGAAGCAAAGAAGTGATTTGAATTCTCAAGATGGAAAAAGCAAAATCTCAAACTTGATAACAAAACGAGTCATTTTAATGAAAATTAATATTCAGAGTACCTAACGAGTAACGAAGTTACTTAATAAAATGCATTCAATTCAATTCAACGATGAAAACAGTCGCAAAATAAAAAGTAAACTCAGAAGCTGATGGAATGTCATGTTATTTGAGAAGGGGGATATATCAAAATTTTAAAATACTGAACATCAGTGGCGTTAACAGGATGAAATCATAAAAGGAGTTTATATTTTTATTAGTGATGAAAAAGGGAGGGGGAGAGCAAAACTAGATTTTTAGACACGAAAAATCGATATTCTAAGTAATTTTCCGAAAACCGTTCATAAAGAATGATAATTTTATCAAAATGAAGGTAAAATCACTGCTCGAGCGAATTTTTTTTTTTTTCAATTTGGTCCAAAAAACGATAGTTTTGTGTTTTATTTTGCATTTTCACCGGAGAACAATAGTACCAAAATTTTTCAAAAGTTAGTGGTTCTGGTCCGAATAAATGAAAAATTCGCACTTTCCAGATGGTTTGGGTATTACGAATATTTCTGGAATTTTCCCATTTCATTTTTGAATTCTCAAAATCTACGAAAGGAGCATCTTGAAGAGCTTGAGCGAAGCGAGGGCAAAAGCTTTGGAAAATTTGAAATTCAAAAAGTAGAACAACATCAATTTCTTGCTTTTCGAAGGAATTTCTATACTATTTTCTTGCTTTCTTGCTATTTTCTAGCCACTAGACACTCTGCGAATGGTTGGAAATTTGAAAAATATGTAGCTAATTTTTGGGTTTTGTATTTTGGAAGTATTTTTTCCTCTCGCATATTACGCGTTAATTATGCCAAAAAATCGAAAGATACCTAATTTATTTCTGAAACTAGGAAGATATTTAGGAATGCAGTAGTGTCAATTTTTTAGTAATTTTTGTCAATTCCAAAAAAATCGAGAAAAACAGCCAAAAACTTAGGTACATATTTTCTAATTTTTGAAGTTGGCAGTAATAATCGAAAAATTGGTGTCATTGAATTCCAAATTAAATTTCAGACATGAATTCTTCCTTTTTGGGACGTCCCTCCACGTAAGCCTAGGGCTAAATGTGTTTCTAGGTGACTTTCGGCTATAAATGAACGTCCCTGCTGAATTTGATCAACATCGACTTTTTTTCGCGATCCACCTCCACACAACACACTGGTCATCGAAGCCATAAAGACATCTCACTCCATAGTTAGATTAACATCAAATAGAATCAAACTCATTGAGATATTCAATATCTCGAATAAATGTACCACAAAATCCAATTTAATTATGTCAATAGAGAAGCCCAACAAATCAGATTTTCATCTGATCAAATTTCAGCATCCGAAGAGCCTCACACCATCCCTAAATCCACCACTACCGCTCTCCAATCCAATACCTTTAAATTACGTACTACTATAGACGAATTGACCACCCCTGCGCTACGCTCTCGTGATACGAACCGATTAAACGGACATCTCGCGAGATCGTATCTACAGTGCCAGACCTAGTATACCTATAGTACGAGTATTTACTATTTAGACGCCATGTGCCACCGGCACCTCGGAGAACGTGGCTCGCGCCGCGCCGAAAAGAGAGACATAAAGAGCAGTAAGAGTAAGGGAAAAAAACCGAAGAAGTAAAGAAATTAATGAGCTCGGCTACCACTTTAAAGATAGATACCTAGAAGAGAGGATGAAAAAAAACTCCGGCATCTGCACAATGTTTTATAAATTAAGCGCCATTACCACCTGATATCGTCCGATAAGAAACACGCCGCGTTGCTATAGCCAAGCCGCGACCATGCATCGTCGTCTTCTTCGTTATTATTATTATTGTAGCCGATGCGATGCCCGTGTGCCCGTGCCCCCTTCGCCACATACACATACCACATACAACACTCTCCACCTGTTCGTTATCTATATTATATGCGGCTATGATACACATACCTATAAATGTATGTGTGAGAGTGTTTTTTAAGCGTAGGTCTACTAGGTAGTAGGTACCCAATCTACCACATACATATGTGAGGAAGAAGCAGTCTCATCTTTCTTTCTATGCATTGTACGAGTATATATCGTTTCAAGAAGACTCTCTCACTCTCTGTTTCACTCCTCTCGGTGCTATTATCGTGATTGATTGTGATCGTTATTAGCAGCTTGCCTTAACGCCACCATCGTCGCCTACAAACGATCCGTAGGTAAACATACACAGCACACACAATATGTAACTCAAGCAGCACAGTATCCTCGACAAAAATACACTTCAATTTCAAATAGAAAAAAATTGATCAAAAATTCGCACCCGTAGGTCATTTTTATACAACCCTCCTCCACGAGCCTTCTTTCAGCCACAACATGAAGAAGTGCAATAATCTCGCTGGCCGACTGAAAATAACACCTCGAGTCTCAGATTACCTAGTTTTTAATTTTCAGGTTCTTTCTTCCTTTCCTGTAGTACTGTACTCTTTCTTTCTTTTCTTCCTATTTGGCGGCGACGACGACGACCAGCTAGCACTTTTTCCCACGAATACAAACATAAAATACTTCCGGAAGGTCCGCAACGCGTATATTCCGTACACTTGCGCGCATAAATTAACCGCCGGTATGATTTTCATCGTGTAAGCTCGACTTCTCCGTACACGTGGAAACGACAATAGGTGCAAACTGGGTACTGGACATTTGGGCAACATCTTGGCAGGCCACCGTGTAAAACACAAAATCAACTTCGAAGATCCAAATTGGATTTTACTCTGGGTCAAGATTTTGTATATCAAATGTTCTCATTATAATTTATGAACAGTAGGTACTGAAACGTTCAAAATTTCAGCTGCCTAAATTGATTTTTCCCTTTTTAAAGAATTCTCAAAAATTAAAAAATGACCACTTGTTACGTTTTTTTTTTCGAAATAAAAAAATACATAAATTTGGGTAATTCTCAAAAAAAGGTAAAAATCGTGTACATGGCAAATTTCTCAAAGGTTTTAGCATGAATTTTTTTTTTGTTTTTTTGGTCCATTCAATGATCACCCCCCACACATTTCACATGTGGTATTGAGATTTTTAGCCCCTCCTTTCATTGGTGTACATTTGATTTTATACCCCAAATGTCTTCGACTTGGCTGTCACACGCCATGTTTTTGAAAATGAATGTTATAAAGTGTCATGAACTTCATTTTTTTTTGGAAAAATTGACGCATTCTCATTATCATAGAACACGAAGGTCCATTATTGTGCAAATTGCAATTGCAATAAGTCCATAGGAAGCTGACATTTCACATTTGAAAACTGTCACACACTTTTTGCGCAAATTTTAGAGCAGTTTTCAATTATTTTTGGTAGCTTTCCAATTCAACATTTTTTTCTGGTGAATGGCTGCCCTGGTTCACTGTTCTCATAGAAATATTACCCCGCACCGTTTTTTTAAAAAACTACATTACCGCTCGTTCTGATCGTACTTATCTGTGACGTTTTGATATTTCGCAAAATCTGTGTCCTTCGACTTGCGTTTTTATTTACCCTAATGAACCCGCCAAAAATGATGATTGAGAAAGGGAAGTTATTCTACATGATAAGTAAATATTTATTACGTGTTTAAAATCAAATAATGTCCAGTAAGTAAGGCTAGAAACGAAAAAATGTTGAGATTGTCCTTCGGCTTGTGCAGTGTTAATTTGTCCTTCGACTTGGCCAAATTTCAGACAGCTGTACTTTTATCGCGCTAGTCGACATATTACACAATAATATTAGCAAAATTTGACATTTTACCCCTCCCTACGCCTCACCATCGCTTCTACCAAAAAAATAAATCCATATTCGAACTCTGCGGCCTCAAAAACATTAATCGACATATACACGATAATATAAGCAAAATTTGACATTTTCTCCCTCCCCACGCCTCCCCCTCCACCTCTACAAAAAAAGTAACTCCAGATTCGAATTCTACGACCTCGAAAACATATCAATTGACATATTACACATCGATGAGGGTCGAATCCTAATTATCACAGTTTCAGGGGGGCCAGGGCCCACAGTGGGGGGGATTGAATTGAGGCGAACACTAGAAAAAGGATCTGGGACACCTATACAAATGATTCCCACTTGAAATTTTCCAAAAAAGTTATTTTTGTTTTTCAAAATTATGCACATCAAAATTGACCATTTTTTTGAGAATTACCCATTTAGAAAAAATGATGACAATTATGTACTTACTTCTAAAAATATACATCAACCCTCCCAACGAATTTCACAATTTTTGGACAATTCTGGAGCCTCCAGCGCGATTTTCGATTTTTTCAGAAGATGTGGGAATTGATTTGAGTGAAATTTCAGCCACTTTTTACAAACTTATATTTATTTAAAAAAAAAAAAAAAAAAAAAAACAGAAAAAATGACGACAATACTTACTTCTGAAAATATACATAAATTTCAACCCTCCCAACAAATTTCACAATTTCTGTACAATTCTGGAGCCTCCAGCGCGATTTTCGATTTTTTCAGAAGATGTGGGAATTGATTTGAGTGAAATTTCAGCCACTTTTTACAAACTTATATTTATTTAAAAAAAAAAAAAAAAAAAAAAAACAGAAAAAATGACGACAATATTTACTTCTGAAAATATACATAAATTTCAACCCTCCCAACAAATTTCACAATTTCTGTACAATTCTGGAGCCTCCAGCGCGATTTTCGATTTTCCAGAAGATATGGAAATTAATTTGAGGGGAATTTCATGACAGTATTTTGTCTAAAACCTACTTCCCGAATTGGCACGACAGAGAAATATATTGAACGACAGCAAAGTTCAACGACGAAATAGGGTGTTTGCACGACAGCTTTAAATGCACGACGGCATAAGTGATTTGAACGACGAATTAAATAGGTTTTTGAACGACGACCGGTGTAACGACAGAGATATTCACTTTGCACGCCGAAAAAAAGGAATTCCCGACAACAGTAAAACAACCTGTGAATTTTACGAGACAAGGTTGTTTTGACTAAATTCACTACTTTCCCACTAGTTTTTCTACTTTCACTACCTGTTAGATATAGATACCTTGTTTTAGAGATTTTGAAATCATGAATTTCTTCGAGTTCAAACAAAAATTTGTCAGCTTTATTTTTCAAAAAAAAAGTAATTTTGGAGAATTGTTTGTCTACATAAAATTGAAAGGAGTCGAGATATTTATGCGTATACAGAAGTTAAAGTTACTATAGGTTCGGTTGGATTGAAAAAAAGCTCATGGACTTTGACTAAATTGAATTAAGAACTTTCATTTTGGGGTGATCTACTTAATATACTTAATTATGCGCGAATTTAGAAAAAAAATATCATAAATTGAAAAATGGCCGAGAAATTAAGTGGATTTGTGCAGATAAATGTTCTATAGCAATTACCTAAGGTAGTAGGTACACAATTAAGTATGTAGTTCAAATAAAAAATATGTACTTGTACTTACAACTTTCAAGTTCTGTTAAGATCGTATTCAACAAGTAAGGCTAAGAAAGCGTTGCTGAAGCAGTGAAGAGGTAGATGGATGTATTTCGTCCCATTACATATCTACATGATCGATTAATTTTTATATTTAAGAAAGAAACACATGTTCAAGATTTCGTCGTTATTTTCTACAAGAATGTCGTGCATTTTTTAAAAATCTTTTTAATTTCCGTCGCTGAATTTTTTATGTTGTCGTGCAATTTTTATATGGTCGCTGAATAAACTTATTTCGTCCTTCAACTTTTTTTTTTGTCGTTCAATTCTTATGTGGCCGGGCATTATATTACTTCGTCGTGAAAACTACCTTTTTTCGTCGTTGAAACACCCTAAACTGTCGTGCCGATAAATCCCACCCTTTTCGATTGCTTCAAAATTCTTGGCCACCACCGACGACTGCCGCCTTCGCGTCTTCGTCTCGCCGCACTCGCGCGTTAAAAACCCGCGTCCGACAAATTATTTGAGATATTTTTTTTTCGGAAGCTTCGATACAGATCTCGTTTCTAAAGCAACCGACAGGTACCGCGATATCGTACAGTACCGCACGTTTTTACTATACGCTCGACTATTGCAGTTGCCTTCACAACTTCGGAGTAATCTGAACGCATTACTAAGTACCGACTGATTAGTATCGCGTCGTCAGTTACGTATTTTTCGTAAAATGTTTTTCTATTTTTAGTTTATTTTTGGTTTTTTTTTTAGTAATTTTTTTTAATCGTTTAATTTCAATTTTTTTCAAGTGCGATTGGCTTATCGAATTATTTTTTTTCGCGCTTTATTTTTATTTTTTGTGTTATTTCAATTTTTTTTTCGTCAATTTTTGCGCGATTTTTGTTTTATTTATCGATTTTTTGCGCGATTCGTAGCCCCATATTCGTTAAATATCTAAGGTAGAGTGGGGTAATTGCAATTGCAAAGCACTTTTTGATTAGTGACACTTTGAGAGGGCGCTGTGAGAAGACTATTGCACGGATGAAGCTGAAATTTGTACCACATATACTTCAGGGGGTTCTCTATCAATGGTAAAATTTGGGTACAATTTGGTCCACAAATCGTGGAGAAAATTTCAATTTGAAAATTTGAAAATCGACTTTTGCATTTACCCCAACATGGGGTAAATGCAAAGGGCAATATTTTTTTTTATTTTTGTATTTTTTTGCATTTTTAACACACTCACTGTATTCTACGTGTCATTTGCTAACTTTTGATGTATTCGTGGTCTTGATTCGGTGAAAAATTCGATAAGTTTTCCTCTTCCCAAAAAAAATTTTACAGGAGTGAAAAAATGTTGAAAAATTATTTTTTTTAAAACTCGCTAAAATGAACAAAAAATCAACTATTGGTCATTTCTGATGTTTTTTATGTAAAAAACTCGTCATAGAAATACATTTTTCGTCAAATATATCAGTAGAACATCAAAAAGGAGCAATAATTTGAAAATTCAGTAAAACTGTTAATCACTTCTCTAACATGTAACTCATCATGTGACCGTGGAAGTTTATTTTTTTTGTTAAGGTATTTCGAACCATTTTCAAGTTATTTTGAGTAAAAAAATATTTGTGGTAAGTGCAAAAATGAAAAAAAAAATCGTTTTTGCAATTACCCCGAGTCGATTTTTTCTGGCGTAATTGCAAAAACGCAATTTACGGCCAAAATGAAAAAAAAAAGTTCAAATTGCGATATCTTACCTTACACTTCATTCCTTCATGACCCTAAATCGCGAAAATTCCAGATAAATTGACAGTTTTTTCTATTTCACATGCATTTTTTTAAAAAACCCCTTTCACTTTACTTATGAGTGGTTTCAACATGCTTTGATAAAAGTGTTTGCTGCTGATAAGGGAACTACCTGAACCGGCAGAAACGAAAATGAACGAATCAAAGCTAGATTGAAAGGGGACCACCTCAGGACCCCAAATCCAAAATTTCAAGTTCTAAAGTTGATTTCTCGATTTTTGGTGAATTTTTGAAAATTGAAAAATCTGAAAAATTATCAATTAATACCAAAAATAGAAAATATTGATGAAAAATGGAATTTTCTCGGGAAGTGGCTCAGATGGTGTCCCTAACTCACTTACGACCATCGAAATTCGTAAAACCTCAATTCCAGTCATTCTGGAGCCTCCAGCGATTTTTTATCATTTCTCCAGAAACTTGAAATTGCTGTGGAACGGCTAAAAAACAACTGAAGGGTTCCTTTCCAAGTCGGCCTAAGTCCATTTTTTTCGTTTCGAGAAAAACACAAATAAGTGTTTTTCTCGCCCTTCCGCTTCAATAATAAATGATGTGATTATATGGTTGTGAAGCTTGATCTTTCTGCTTTAAAGTACCGTATTGGTATTTTTTTAATTTTGCGTATTTTCAGCTCCAGAGCGCGTCAAACAGTCAGAAAAAGTGGACTTAGGCCCATTTGGAATTATCTGATGTTAAAAATTTCGAAAAAGAGCTGAAAAACGCGTTTTTTCAAAAAAAAATTCACGAATCATTAATTTAATACATTTCTGAAACAATTTCATTCGAAGCACCTTCAAATTTCGTCTCTCGAAAATCGTTGAAAAACTTGAAAAAAAAACCGGCACAACCGCACTTGTATACAAATACTCGTAAAAAATGGATTTAGGCCACTTTGGAATAATCAGCTGTTTTTTCGAGCCGGCAAAACAGCGCTCCTGAGCGAAAAAAGTAACGCCAGGTGTTGGGACAAGGTGATAAAGGTGTTAACCGACCTGTACCAGCAGATGGCGCTGCTAACTCAAAAATGATAAAAATGGACTTAGGCCGACTTGGAAAGGAACCCTTCAACTTTAGCACAAATAACTTTATTTGGGGCCTATGTGGGTTGCCTTTAACCATTTTTTACGGTTGTCGCGAAAATCGGCGTCTGCCGGTTCAGATGTGTATTTTTGACTAGGTACTGGAAAAAATGACAAAATTTGAAAATGTTAGATATTCCATCTTTTACGATGCTACCTATCCGAAATCGAGCTCTGACCTATTTTCGACGTTCCAAATAGGTGGAACTTCCATTTCGACCATTCTGGAGCCTCCAGAGATTTTTTATCATTTCTCCAGAAACTTGAAATTGCTGTGGAACGGCTAAAAATCAACTTTAGCACAAATAACTTTATTTGGGGCCTATGTGGGTTGTCTTTAACCGTTTTTTGCGGTTGTCGCTAAAATCGGCGTCTGCCGGTTCAGATGTGTTTTTTTGGCCACTGCCTGGAAAAAAATGACAAACATCTGAACCGGCAGACGCCGATTTTCGCGACAACCGCAAAAAACGGTTAAAGGCAACCCACATAGGCCCCAAATAAAGTTATTTGTGATAAAGTTGATTTTTAGCCGTTCCACAGCAATTTCAAGTTTCTGGAGAAATGATAAAAAATCGCTGGAGGCTCCAGAATGACTGGAATTGAGGTTTTACAAATTTCGATGGTCGTAAGTGAGTTAGGGACACCATCTGAGCCACTTCCCGAGAAAATTCCATTTTTCATCAATATTTTCTATTTTTGGTATTAATTGATAACTTTTCAGATTTTTCAATTTTCAAAAATTCACCAAAAATCGAGAAATCAACTTTAGCACTTGAAATTTTGGATTTGGGGTCCTGAGGTGGTCCCCTTCCGATCTAGCTTTGATTCGTTCATTTTCGTTTCTGCCGGTTCAGGTAGTTCCCTTGTGAGTGACAAGTTGAACCCCGCGAGTTGTGACCAGGTGAATATGTCGGTAAAGGTCGTTGCTTCGACACCCCCTAGTTGGCACAACCAGAAAATTGATATTTGTTTGCATTAGGTCACAATTTTGCAATTCCCCCGTTTTTGCAATTACCCCACTCTACCTTACATATATGATCATGTAAGAATTATCATTGTAGTATCGTGTGTCGCGGATGTGCTGCGTTATTTTTATTTCAATTCGTTGGCTCGTTCGTCGATTTTATACCTCTTCGAACATGTATCGAATAAAATTTGGTTAGTGCTTCCCTTCATCATTCACCTCCATCATCATCAACACCATCACTTCACACACCGAAGAAGCCACATTCGTCAGCAATTTTTCATCGTTTACACCTTTTTAAAAAAGCATATAAATAACCGAGCCACGAGGGCAGAAACGATGCATCGGAGGCACATAAGCCTGTAAAAACCAGACACCCCACGTAGAAAAAAAAAATGCAGAATTTCGCCAGAAAATCCTCGTCAGTCGCCTCCTCGGATCCTTCAATGCCGAGGATCGAGGCGACCACCGAATGCTATCTAGATCAAGACGACGACGACGACTGCAGTGATGGCGAAGAAGACGGCGTGAAAAAGCTAAAAAATCGACGTAAGCTAAAAAGACACGAATATCGATTACGATGCAAAGAACTAATTTCAAATTTTAAAATACCGTATTTAAGAATAAGCCCGAATCCGTTTTCGATCGCTTTTCTAATTCTAGTGATAATTTCGAGCGACGTTTGGCCTCATACTAAATCCTCGCTGTACGTATCATGTACGCCGGTGCTGTTTCGGCACCATCATAATTATAATAAAATGTTAACGACAAAGGTTAACCAGCAGCAAAACGTTTCTAAGTCAGTTAATAATTTAAATAATCTAATGAACGATGTAAATAATATCGCCGCGGTCGACCCGGCAGCGGCTGTTGCCACCTCGAGCAACGTTACTAGTTTATCAATTTACGATAAATCATCGTCGACGTCGCTGTGGCAGCGGCAGCAGCGGTCACAGCAGCAGCAGCTCGACGCCCAGCATAATACGCTTCTTCAATATTATGGTCGTCCCAATAATAGTAATATGGATATTAGTAATTATAATAGTAATAATTTATTTCAAAATACTGTAAATAGTACTGGTGAAATGTTCCTACAAAGTCAGTCGTCGTCGTCGACGTCGCTCGAGACGTCCTCCGAGCAACCACCTCATCAACAACCCGAGTTCCTCTTAAAACGTCGTCGAATAGGACGAAGTTACAAACCGTACAGAATCTCCGATACTACCAATAATAATAATAACAACAACAATAATGTTCTGGCCGCCACCAATAACGCCACTTCATCCGCATTATCGGCAGCTTCAGCCCCCTACGCTGCCCCACCAGCCCCAGCCCCAGCCCCAGTAGCTGATGACTACTCTTCCAGCAGTGGTAGCAGCAATGGCAGCGGTAGTAGCAAAAATAGCGGCCAAAGTCGTAGTTTTTCTAAGTCTTCGTCGACGACCAGTTCCTTGATATCGCCTTGTTCGCACGTCGGAGACGAAACCAACGAGATATCCGCCCGAGCGTACATGGCCGAAACCATATTCGAGGGTAAGGTTGGCTCAAAGAGCTCGGTACGCGACCCCGGTGGCAGATACGGGGTCACTTTCGTCGTCCAGCATGTGCACAAAGACCAAAGCAACGGTCAAAACTCACTCCGGATACGGACCCAAGTTCGACTGTACTTTAAGCAAAAGCTCACCACTACGAAACCGACGGCTCACTGCGTGCAAAGGTACAACTATACCAGGAGACCCGGAGATCTCACCAAAGCCAATATTAAGAGAGGCAGAAGGTACATCGTCTTCGTTAACGGGATCGGACCGCATAACTACACCATTCTAGGCGAACCGGTGCCCAAAACGAAGAGAAATTTACAAGCTGTACGAGACGTGCTGTGCCGGAATTGTGGTAAGTATGTACTTGAGACATTGTGCATGGTTTTTGATTGTTTAGTTATGACTTTACAAAATAAAATATATTTGTATTTCTACATCGACTCCCCCTCCCCACCCTACTTTCAATTCCAATAGGTGCGCGTTTGGGGGTAAGATGACCAGAATTTTCCATGATCGGACCTTTAAAGATCACTGCAAAGGTCCTTTACATTTATCAAATTACTCATTGAATCTCAAGTGATATCGACCATACAGGGAAGGAAGGGAAGCTAGGAACAAAATAAGTTTCAAAATCATCGTCAAATAAATGATTTCCAGCGAAAAATTGATTTAAAAAATTCACAACTTTCACTCTCCTGCGTTAATTTTTTTTTTTGGAACCTGCTCAAGTCCCATAGGATAATCTCTTTGACCTTTTTGGGTGGAATCATCTCGCAAAAATATTTTTTCCCAAATTTCTCACTTTCATTTCTGACTTATTTTCATGAGGAAGTACATGACTAATCTTTAATCCATCTTCACAGAAAAATTAAAAAATTCGAGTTTCTGATAGTGCTGAATTCGAACCTCAACACTTTGATTTTTTAATACGTAGGTACGACTTCACCATTTCAATTTTTTGTTTCATCAATGAAATAGCGAGTAAAAATTTCAATCAGGTGAGAAAAACAATCAACTTTAGCACTGCATGAGCTCTTGAACACCCTGTCGTAGATCGATTTGATTTTTTACGAGTTACTTGTCACGCAAAACATCTAACAAACAGAACAATATGCAAAAAGAAACACAGCAACAAAAATTTTAGTACGTAAATGTTTCAGTGTTTGGAAAAAGTGATCGGTAAGACAAAAATTTTTCAGTTCAAAATAAATTTTCCTGTTTTGAAAAATTGAATTTGGCATGTTAAAAATCGAGCTGAGGTTAATTCTCGACCTCGTACAATGTTTCATCTGCATTTCAGTCGATTTCCAGTCGGACACCTCGAGTGCAACTTTTTGCCCAGCATATTCAAAAACTCGAAGATTTCCTGTTCGCAGGGTGTCTAACAAAACTCCCAAACAAAAAATCATGACTTTTTCATGACCTATTTTTTACATTTTTACAGCATGAAAACCCCCCTCCCTCAAAAAACAAAAAAACTTGAAACTGCGAGGAAATTTTTTTAAACTTGTAGGCAAGTAAATATTTCAGTTTTTTCATTTTTTTTTTTGTTGTTGATTTTAGATTTTTTGATTTTTCTATTTTTTTTTAATTTTATGGGTTTTTAAAAAAATTTCAAATGTGTTTCGAACAAAATTTATACTTTTTCACGACTTTTATGACCTTTAGACACCCTGGCTCGTATTTCGAGCTATTCTGGAGCCTCCACCGCGATTTTCGATTTCTCCAATTTGGGTAACTGAAGTTTCAGTTATAAGGAGTTTCACACCATTTTCGTTTTCAAAAATCAAGGCTTCGTTTAAATTGGAGGACATCTTGAGAGAGGTTTTCTCGAAAGACGTTTTCAAGCCTCGTATCATTATGTATGTACTTTTCACTACGAATTTTTGAAAAATGTCCGATTTTCTTTCTTCTATAAAATCCATCTTTTCAACAAATCGATGTTCAGAAAACTTCCAGTCAAAAAATCAGGACCTTTTTTCATGACCTATTTTTCACATTTTTACCACATGAAAATGCCCCCTCGCCCCGCCCTAAAAAAATCAATCAACTTGAAACTGCGAGGAAATCGAACAGCATTGCCATTTTTTACAGGATCAAAAATTAGGTATTTCTGTTTTTTCATTTTTTTGATTTTTGGAACATTTTTCATTTTTTTTCATTTGATGAGCTTTTTAAAAAATATTTAAGTGTGTTTCGAGCAATATTCATGACTTTGATGACTTTTATGACCATTAGACATCCGGGATAGGCGAAGTTAGGCTCACAATATTCTGATCAAAAGTCAAAAATGTTCCATTGTAAAGTATCATATCAACCGTTACCAATTCTTAGGTGCTGAGTTCAAATAGATTTATTTTTTCGATTCAACTCGCGACTGCTGTGACCCCTCTCCCTCCTCCCACTCCTCACTTCTTTTCATCAGTGCTCCCAAAATTGGTCAAAATGCCGAAAAATTGAAAATGACGTCGCGTGAAATGCATTCGTAATTCGTTAAAAATCTTGAACTATGGTAAAAATTGATATGATTTGTCATTTTCCATTAATTTGAGGTCGCAACATTCAAATACAAGTTTAATTTTCGGATTTGACCCTTCAGAATCTCCAAATCATCAATTTTTTTCAATGAAAATCTGTGGCACTGAGGAATTTGAAAATGAATGTATATTTGATTGAACTCAGTGACTAAGCCACTGACGAGTTGAGTCCCTCCTAAGAATCTCATTTGAGCAGCGACTATGAAGGAAAACGTATCACAAAATTTCGAAGAAAATAAATTGTCTGATGCAATTCAATTGACATAGCGAAATTTCGTGCAACAATCGCTCGTCACAGCACTAGCCAAAAATTCCAGAACAAAAATCATCCAGCACCAAACAAAAAAAAAAAAAAAAAAATGACTCAAAGTTCAAACCAATAATAGGTAACATTATCAAAAAATACACCATTTTTTGATAAAAATAAATTGTTTCATCACCGGAAAGGCTCGTGGCGGTGTAATACCCATTTGAAAGGCTAACAATGAGTTATCGTTAAAATTGAATCATATTGTACTCGGAAGTCGAATGCGAAATAATATTAGTTTAACTCTTGATAACTTTGCAAACGATCAATAGTCAAATTTATTATTGGATCGTATTACGGCGCCAATTGACTCGACGACAATTGAAATATATGTACTCGAGTACCCTACGTCGGTATAATTTATCGAACATAAATATTGGCTAATCTCGAACCGCAGAATAAAACAATTACTGCAGCTGATGTATACCTAGACCTACCTCTCGCCAATTTGTATGCTGGCAGTACGATTATGACAAAGAGCAATCGATGATGATTTAGTTCTCACATTATCAAGTGCGACGATGAAGATTGCTGACGCAGGTATACATTAAGGAATATTGCGAAACTACCAAGAAATAAGTGTTTGATAGTATAGAAAAAGAATCCGTATTTCGAAAAATTATATCATACATGTATGCTTATTATTACGTGTAATCGTACTCGATTGAATGACGATGACGCATACGTCGTATCCGCGGCGAGCTTTCGGTTTTAGTTTTCTTTTCTTTCATCTTTTATTTTTTCGAGAGGTTCAGAAGAATGAACGTCTGGTAAATGGTAAATACCTCATCGAGTGCTATAGATGCTGCAAGGGAAGTAGGTGTATGACTGTATGAAAAGCGAAATCGAATTTATGAACGAAAAAAAGTGAGGAAAAAAATGGCATTATGAGCGAGTACGAAGACAGGCAGGAGGCGGCGGAGAGGTATGTGGGAATGATATGGTCGATGGTGTTCGTCAATATGACAATAATTGTCATTTAAAAGTTACAATATGATGGTTGATAGCGCAATTACACGATTCCAGAACAACTTAACACTGGATGGCTAGATATCTCCTTATTGGCTATATTATATCCTTTTTCGGCTGTCTTCTCTTTATATGGAATTGTTTAGTCTGGCGACTTGATAGGCCACATGGTTTATCTTTTCTGCATTATTCCAGATGCCATTTTACGTTTACCGCTATCTCTCGTAAGTGAACATAGAGTCGCGGCGGCGATGCTGGCGGCAGCGGCTGCAGCATGGAAGCATCATTGCGGGCTCCTACTTTCTATCGTCTTTGAAGATTAGTATCGCCGTTGTCGTAAGTTTCGCACAACAAACAACAGACAACAGGCGAATTAGTGTGTGAAATTCGCGATCGTATAAATATCGTCGTCGATGAGAACCGTCATCGCCTGACGCCGAAAAGGACACTCTAAATATGTTGATATTAAATCAACACCGAGCGAGCAAGCGACCAACGTAAAAATACTCCAACTCGAGAGTGCAAAGACAGCAGAAAGACAGTAATAGACGTAAATCCGGACGAAAATCTATTATAAACATATATGACTATTACCAGGACATAAATTACTCATCAAACGGTCTTTAATATCTTAATTTGCGGAGGTCGTACGTTTGTTGTTGTTCTTTTTTTTTTCTTCTCCTCTCATCGAGTCTTGACAACGTGAGCCATTCAATCGAATATCGCTTACGATGGTACGAATAGGTATATTGTTTGTTCAGTCCAAGTAATTTCTTTTCTCTATCTTTATTTGTTTCTTTCTTTATCAATCGATGACAAAGTGTGCTTCACCTGTGGCGAACGCTGCGCTCTGTACTTGGATGGTGGCGAGGGGAAGTAGCGTCAATGGTCTTCCATAAGTCGAAATTGTTTGCGATAAGATCGATGACACTGGTCGTATTCGTAATTTTAAAGAGGTTACGACCGGCGAATTTTTTTTTTCACAAGTGGGTGTTTTCGTGCAGGTTTCAAGTGTACTTACAAGTGATGTAATTTTCGTAGTAAATTGGATGAAATTGCGTAAGGATGATAAAACTGATTGAAAAATACTGAAAAGTGTTGAAATTATTTTCCGTTTTCGTCGTGAAGTTTCTCACCTGCGAACAGTGATCGTAATTTAATAAAACCCTCCTAGGATCCTTGCTTCAATTTTGAAATATTTCGAGCAGCTTGATTCATTGAATTTCTAATGAAATTTCGAAATGAGCTAATTTACCAAAATCAAACTCCCTTCACCCCCCCCCCCCCATTTAAATAATTTGGATTAGGAAGAGAGCATGGATCTTTCTTGATTTGGAATGAAAACAATTTCTGGTCTATTTTAGTATAATGAAAAAAGTCGATTTTATATTGATAAATTTTTCAGCACAAATTTGTGCCTGAACAAGAGACATGACGAAGTGATGTGTCGTGGGGTGGGAGGAGATTGAAATTTTCTCAACTTTTTTCGTCTGATTTTTTTCAACTTGTCAACCCAGGCCACCCCCCTCCCTCCTGCATCCAGTATTTTCCATGCTAATTAATCAGAATGGAGACAAAAAAAATTGAAAAAAATTAATAATTTTAAATGTACAAAAACGATGATTTTAATACTTGACGAAAAATTTGAATTGTTCTATTGCAAGGTTGGTACTGAAACCCAAAATCAAAAATTCCCAATTTTTTCGTGTTATTCTTCGTGGTAAAATTCAAAAACAGAACAGAATTTTGGTAAATATGTCTTACTTAAGGTTTGCTAAGCAAATATATTATAAATTAACTTTACGCTGTATTCTTTAATAACGTTCATAAGTAAATTCATTCTCATACAATACAGTCCATAATTTCTTTAGTTATCAACCAAAAATTGGTCCTCCGAGCCGGATGCAGAATGTCTTCTAGCAGATGGCAATCAACAGTAAATGAGCAGTCATCCGCTCAGCAAGACGACGACGGTACTGGCGACGATGGAAATTCATCAACAAGCAGTTTTGACGACAACCAGTCATATTGTACCATCATCTATAATGGTCTCAAAAAGAGTACAGACGAAAACGAGCCGATCCCAAATGTTAAAGAAATACTCGAGGAAGAACTGAAAGACCTGCAGCTGCTAAAAACAAAATACGACGAAAAATCGATTGATGCAGAGCTGGATGGCAACATTGATTTGGCTCAACGCGCTGCCTTTACAAAGCTATATAAAGATAACCGAAACAAGATTCTGCAGCAGCTTACCAATTTAAAAGAAGTTAATACCGATGAAAAAGACGTTAAGCTGCCTAAGTTAAATGTGCCAAAATTCTCTGGTACTCAAGCAGATTGGCTCACATTCCGAAACAGCTTTACTACTGTGATTCATAATTTGTCAATCACCAAATTGAAAAATAACATTACACTCGTACCTCGAAGGTGAAGCTTTGAGCCTGATAAAGAATCTCGATATTGCTGAAAATACATAGGACGAATGTTGGGATATTATCAACCTCCACTACAATGATCCGCATCAGCAAGTATCGTCGCATCTGTCAGCTCTCTTAAATCAGCCTTCGATGGAAAAACGAGCGACGTTGAAACAAATAATCGGATCTTTTCGACAGAATTTTGCCGCATTTCAATCGATTGTCAAAGAACATAATTTGGATACGATATCCGAAGTAATGATCTCCTTGTTCCTGTCTAAGACATATTTACCACTACCCTCCTCAAGAATTTCTTTTTCAGATAATTTTGATCTTAAACACCAAAAAAGAATCAAGGACTTTAGTTAAATTAAACCAAAAATCCTTCAAGTTCACGAGCGAGTTTATGGAAGATAAAAAGATTCAAGCTTAGAGGCGTGACGAAGTGATGTGTCGTGACAAGGGGAGGAAGGAGGAGGGAGGGGGTTGAGACTGAAATTTTCCCAACATTTTTCGCCAGCTATCCTCAATTTTTAACCCCAGACCCCCCCTTTAGAATTTTAATGCTAATTAGCCAGCTGTGGTTTGAACAGATTTTGGAAGGGGGAGCTGGAAACAAAAAATATGTTGAATAATTTTAAATGTTCAAAAACGATGCTTTTATACTCGACAAAAAATTCGAATGGTTCTATTGCGAGGTTGATAATGAAATCCAAAATCCAAAATTTGCAATTTTTTCATGTTTTTGACCTTTGAAAATCAAATTCGAAAAGAAAACAGAACATTTTCGATTTTGCATAAGCAAAGCGATGGCAAAAGCTTCAAAAAATTTACAATTTGTGAGGTATAAAAAAATAACTTTCAATATAAGATGTATTAATGACGAAATTTTGTGCTATTTGGTATTATTGGAGGAAATTTCGCACGTTTTTTCGTTATTTTGCACTATTTTGCACCATTATTAACCCTACAGGTATTAATTTGGTTATGTTTCTAAAACTGAAGTTAATTTTTTATCCTTTAAAATTTTTGAAAAATTGCGCAGTAGAATTCAGATTTGCCTGAGCGAAGCGAGAGCAAAAGCTTCAAAAAATTGATAATTCGAAAAGTAAAATAACTTATGCAAAAAGCTGATTTTCGTAACTTCAACGTCAAGAAGTAAAAACCCATAGTTTTCGATAATTCTTTGATTTTCTCAGCTTACACAATTTCTTTCCCAACTTTTTTCAACTTATACCGAATTTGCCCCAAAAATTGCTAACTTTTCGCCTGAATTTTTCTGTCTGGGTCGTGAGACCCCCCTCCATCCCTTCCTTCGGCACGTCTCTGCCCTGAACTAAAATAATTTTCCTTTAGCCATAGCCTCTGGAAAAAATTCGAATGAAAAATGCTAATTTATTTATGACAACGCGAGATAATTGGAAACTTTGCAAAAAAAAAAAAAAAAAAAAAAAAACAGTTCAGAACGTTCCACTATGGACTTGAATTGAACGGATCGAGACAACAGTTCGCAAGAAGATCAATGCATAAAATATAATCAATGATCGATCACACGATCATTCATTCTGCAAAACATTCAACAACCTAGTTCCATCAGCTGAGCATAGCAATTTCGCCAACAGCGATAAAAATTTTTCATTTTTTTTAAATCTTGGACAATGACGATAAAAACACCACGCTACATAATCGCGAATCGCGACACTATACGCTATCGTTGACGGTGGCACGATCTCGTTCGCGAGCGTCGCGCCGCTATCGTCGGTGGTGCGGCCGGTTGGTTGGTCGGATTGTGGACGCACCAAACCAAAATTGTAAAAATAAAAACAACACACGAATGAGATGAGATAAGAAATCACGGCGGGTGAACCGCGGACAGACGCGGAGAGATTCATAGACAGAGAGAAGAAACAGTGAGAAACATTTCACATCATTAATTTCGTAGTCAGCCGATTTAATGCGAGGGTCGTTGTAACACACTATACTTCGCATCCGAGTAGCAGTCGACGTCGTCGACGTACGTATTTTTCTCTACATTACTACCTCTTCACGTCGGATGACGGTGTTCGTCTTCCTTTCTGTTTTCTTTCGACGAGCGACGACGACGGCGACGAAATCGTCGCGTATACTTTTCATACATTAATTTCGAAAACCGGATACTTGTTGTGTAATTGACTTTTCGTGCCAATAATTTAGGTTTTTGAACTCGCCAAGTGCGTACGAGACGAGGAGACGCGCGGCCAACGCGTAATTTTTGAAATTAGTATTAGTGTACTGAAGTTGAAGAGGGAAATCTTTCTTGACAGTGTTTTTCTTCTACAGGGTGTCCACTCATTTATGGAAATGATTTTCCCTGACTTTTCCAAGTTTTCCCAATCAATGTCTCCAATTTTCCAGATTCTTGAAAAATGAATTACACATGCGATCAGGTGGGAGGGGGGGGGGGGGTGTCACATTTTTTCGATCATGACCTCCAAATATCATTAATAGATATAGATCTACAGTTGTGCCCTTTTTTTCCAAGCATGACTGTGTGCTCAATAGGGTGGTCCTTATTTAAACTTGGTGGGAAATTTTTTTTTTGGTTTTTTAGTGGGAAAAATCAAGATTTTAACGTGCTGAGCTCAATCAATGGTATCAAAATTTTTAAAAAGAGAGGCGTTCTGTTCTGTTAAAAGAACAAAAATTGTATTGGTAATTCGCATTCAAGCATAGACACAATGGAAGAACATCATTTTTCAAAAACTTTTTAAAATTTTTATTTGAACCCTCAAACATCTTTCATTGGAACTTGAAACGAATAATGAACTGGACAGAATACTGAACTGAACTGAACTGAACGCTGAACTAAATATTGAACTGAATACTGAAATTTTATTTCATTTTATGTTTTTATTAATAGACCTATTCACGTTGACGTCACAAACCGTACTGCGGGATAGTATTCTCATAGCCCCTAAATTTCGTCAGGCCACCGCATTAGCTGTTATTATATGATAAATACAGTAATTTCATTTTTTCTTTGAACTGAAGGGGTTTAGGAAAATTTTTGTCTAGATATAAATTAAAGAGGATAAAATTTCCCATCGATTGGAACATTTTTTTTTTCAATTTCATTGAGAAATGGCGATTTTTACATTCTTTTTATGGACAAATTTTTGGGGTGTCAACTTTGAATTGAAATTACAAAAAATTTTTAGTGGACGCATAGGTAGTTTAATAAACAAAAATGTTCAGCATTTTATCCGCTTTCGAATGGTTTTTTACCGAAAGCGCTAGCGTTTACCGTTTTAAACTTATTCAAGCTCAAAGTTGTAAAAATTTGTCACGCGCAGTGAAAATTCAACTTCAAACTAAAATTACACGAATTTTTGAAAGGACGCTTACGTATTTTAATACTGAATGTTCAGAATTTTATCCTCTTCAAAATGATTTTTTACCCAAAGTGCTAGCATTTACCATTCACAAGTTACTAAAGCTTTACTACTAACTTTACTAGTAATATTCTATGTACTTCATTGTGTTGTGATTTTCACCGCGCCTGGCTTCTTTGTACAACTTTGAGCTTTAGTAACTCTTGAACGGTAAACGCTAGCGCTTTCGGTCAATAACCATTCGAAAGAGGATGAAATTCTGAACATTTTGGTTTATTAAACTACCGATGTGTCCACTCATAATTGTTTGTAATTTTAATTCAAAGTCGAATTTTTACTACGATTAACTACTTTTTACAACTTTGAGCTTTAGAAACTTTTGAATGGTAAACGCTAGCGCTTTCGGTAAAAAACCATTCGAAAGCGGATAAAAAGCTGAACATTTTTGTTTATTAAACTACCTATGCGTCCACTAGAAATTTTTCGTAATTTCAATTTAAAGTTGACACTCCAAAAAATTTGTCCATAAAAAGAATGTAAAAATCGTCATTTCTCAATGAAATTGAAAAAAAATGTACCAATCGATGGGAAATTTTATCCTCTTTAATTTATATCTAGACAAAAATTTTCCTAAACCCCTTCAGTTCAAAGAAAAAATGAAATTACTGTATTTATCATATAATAACAGCTAATGCGGTGGTCTGACGAAATTTAGGGGGAAGGTATGCAATCGTGTATTTGGCTAAAACGTGAATAGGTCTATTCATTCCTTCATCCAGTCTTTTTGTCTTTTCGTCATTTTGTCATTTCGTCTTTTTGTCTCTTTATCATTTCGTCTTTTCATCTCTTTATCGTTTTGTCTTTTTGTCTCTTTATCATTTCGTCATTTCATCTTTTTGTCATTTTTGTCATTTTGTCTTTTTGTCATTTTATCATTTTGTCTCTTTATCCTTTCGTCTTTTCTTTCTTGGTGAATATCATAACCTTGGTCTAGCCTGCATTAAATATAGTGGTGAGGTATTATCGACATTTGCAGGGCTTGCAAACCGAAACCCCCAAAAACCGATTAAAATTGCTCAAAACCAAAACCGAAACCAGGAGCGTTATTTTCCCACAACTAAAACCAAAACCAAAACCTGGAGCGTTATTTTCTCAAATTCAAAACCGAAACCAAATTGAAAACTGAATTGGTTTTGGTTTTGGAATTTTTCAGGTAATTAGCCTAATTTAATACTGCATTTTTGGTAAAAATGAAGTAAAAACCAATGCTAAAGGTGGAAAGGCCTGAAAACTAAAAAAATTGACAAATTTGGCACTGCCAAAGTGCCGCTTTCTAGTCACATACACAAAGTATTTGAAAAAATGATCACTTTCTTGGCCTTCTTCCCTCTAAAAAATGGAGAAAAAAGGAAAAAACCAAAACCAAAACCGAAACCAATTCCTTTCAAATCAACCCCTTTAAGCAAAACCGGAATGAGAGAGATATTATTTTTAAAAGCCTAAACCAAAACCAAAACTGAAACCTTTACTTTTTCAAAAAACATAAAACCAAAACCGAGAGTGATATCTATCCGGTTTTCAAGCCCTGGACATTTGTCAATATATAATATTGATATGCAAGTGTACCGATATTTATCGATAATATGAAAAAAATCCGACATTCAATATATATATCAGAAAATTTTTGAAAAGTCATGCAAAAATTCTGCAAATTATTGTGGGAGGTGTTTTTCTGCTCTTTTGGAGCATTTCCAGATTCTTTTAGGGTAAAATATCAATTATTACAGCTATTAATGGTAGCCATGGGCCATAATCTGTAGGATGGAATTTTTGTAATACAAAAACGAGCAATAAGAATCATCTATCGAATGCAAGTCACAGAATCATGCAAGAATATCTTTCTTTCAAATGAAATTTTAACCTTACCCTGCTTATACATATATCTGATATCCCAAATTGTGAAGAAAGGCATAGTGAAATTACATACCCCTCAACACAGTCATTATACTAGAAATAGCCAACAACTACATAGCACACAATTCAGGACTAAATTTCACCAAGTTAGTATAGACTTCATGGCTGCAAAAATTTATAACAAAATCCCAACTGAAATTAAAATTATCAATTGCACAAAATTATTTTCTAAAACTTTGAAAAAATGGCTACTAAGTACTAAAAAAAGCATTTTATTCAATAGATGAGTATATGGACGCTGTTACATAACTGAGTACATTAGAAACTGAACTTTCAGCAACTACTTGTAATTTTGATCTATCATCTTTCAATATTCATGATCATTCAAACACCGTCATTGTTTCTTTTTTTATTTTTATGTATAACCGATAATTTTTCGATGTTATGTGGTAAATAATTCTAAGAATCTTTATAAATGTACATGAAATCTCACTTTTTTATAATGTATTGTTTTCTGATTCATGTAATTATGTTGTTTTTTTTTCTTTTTTCTTTATTTCTTATTTGGTTTCTATTATTTTCATTGAATGCGTCTATTTGGATATCTGTGCTGATCCTATGCCTGTATGGTGCTGTACATGGCGCATTTATTTCATTTTATTTCATGTTATTTATTTCATGTTATTTATTCATTTTTTTATATATTGATTATTTCCTACACTGTTAGTACATAAGTCGACTTTGTAAATGCAGCAACGCTGCCTATTGCAAAAAATGAAGTTGATTTGATTTGATGTTGACATTGCGTCATCATCATTACTTTAAAAACTAAAAAGCGTCAAATAGGTAGCTAGATACTGAAAAAGCAAAGAATAAGGAATAGAAAAACAGCTTAGAGTTGATTTAGTTTCTCTTTTCATGAGAAATCAGCTGTTTTATGGTATTTTTATGAATGTCAAAAACTTCCAATATATATCGATATGAGACCTTCGATATTTTGACGATATCGATATCCCGAAGTATCAATAATACTATATCCAATCACTAATTAAATATAATTTATGAAAAATTGAAATACTAAGTGTTAATGATCCATAATCTACCATCCTTCCAGTCACATGTAGACAACTAAAAGTGGTATTAAATTTCAAAGTCAATGAGTCAGGGAAGTTCTTGAATTCAGATCACACCTTTTTTTGGGAGGGGATTGACTGAGGTTTCGCAAGGGTAACTAATAACTATACCCAAAAATGGTAAAAACAATTTTTTTTTCAAGAAATTATACAAATTTGAGGACCCCTGGGGCCCTGGCTCATCCCTCTGTGCGGCTAGGCATTTATAAATTTTTTTGTCGGTCTCCCTTTCAGAATTTGGGAGATTTGTTTTCCTTTTCATTCCACCTTAATGCGGTCAATGACAGTAATTTCCTCTAGTAAAATCTATAAGGAAATTCACTCCCCAACTAACGTTGACCTCTCTGATCCAAATGTTGACATTTCTGGCTATTCTATAGCCTCCTAAGAGATTTTGATTTCAAATATTTTGAATTCTTATCAAATTTGACCAGTTCTGATTCTTTGAAATGGTGTATTTTCAATTCGAATACATCAGGAATGGACAAGGGTTGAATTTTTACAAGTTTGATTCATGGTGAAGAATATTAAAAATTCTAGATCATCTGGAAATAATGAAATTCGGATCTACAGGGTTGAGATTAGAAGTAAAATACAAAATTAGTTTATGAGAAAAGTACCTAACGTAAGTATTATTACTGACTATAGTGAAAAATGGGTACATATTGATTTTCGAGAAATAAATACAGAATAAAGGGGTATAAACAAGATGGCTATCGAAAACAGTTCAATTTTCAATGTCGACGACGATACCAGACCAGTACGTGTATTGAATATAGATACTTTTACGTACCTAATACGAAAGCAATTTGAAAATTTTACGACTGGAATAGCCCGAGCAACGAAGTTGCCACTGCTCGTCGCTGCGTCGCGCCGCCCGTCGTCGTCGGTTCGGTCGCGGATTAAATGTGCACTCGTAAAAACGATCTTCGTGAAATAATACAGGATATACGGACAATAAAGCATAAAGATCACGATGAAAATACGTTCGCCTTATTACTCCTAGAATAGAGAAAGAGTTAGAGAGAGGGGGTGGCCAGAGAGAGAGAGAGACAGCGAGACTCTTAATGATATCCAATAATGAATAGTCTATCTTTACAGATACTTAGCTTCGAATTGGTTCAACATTTTTCTCATCGCAGCTTTTTTCGCAGCTCGCAAGTTGTTGCGCTTCCACAGCAGAAGAAAATCGAAAGTACCCATTTCTGGGTGTTTTTTTTTTATCATCGCATATTGTGGCCATTGGCAAATACTGTGGTATGAGTAGAGGTAGACGTGTAGTTGACACTCCAGGATATCGCACACGATTATTTTGATTAACGGTTTTGGAAATCAGGATCTAGTACGTGTGTAGGTAATTATATACTTGGGAACCGACGAGCTGGACTTAACGAGAGCGAATTACTCATATCACGTAGTATTATTGTTGTATTCGGGAATTAATCTTTTTTTTTTTTTTTTTTGGTGGATACCTTACCTACCTACCGCTTATAGTTTTTAGAGACCAGGGTAACACACACACACCTGTACGAACAAGTTAGTCGGCTATGGTTATAAGTACCAAAGAAAACGAAAGTTATTTTTGACTTGGAAGTTGCACATAGTATGGTATGTGTAGGTTTTGGCGAGGTAGGGGAACAGGAGGGTGTTACGATTCACGAATACACGAGTATAAGTATGTGACATGTAAGGACGATGGGATAAGAATACCATGTATGGTAAAAAAAAAAATCATACGAGTAACCTAGTTCCTGGTGTAGACGAGGAATTTTTATGATTTTGCTGTGTACGAAAATGAAAATGAAGTGTCTGTAGCTGCAGGAGCTAATATGATTCGCGTGAGGTATCCTTGAAATACGAGGTACGTGTGTATTGTATTATTTTCAAATCGGACCGAAATAGATCAGGGGATTACATCATTCAGGTAGTTGTATTTTGAGGTACGAGGTATTAGAAGGAGGTATATTTGAATGTGGCGATGACTGCGATGAGGAAGTTGTGTTGCATGATAAGGTGGGTTTAATTTTGGAGATAGGGGAACCTGGAAGTGTGGTCCAGGACAACATTTGAAGGGTTCGTGAGTCCAAAATTGAGATAAGTATGTAAAATTTCTCAACTGCGGACAGTGATAAGTTAATCAAAGCCTGCAAGGATTCTTGCATCGATTTTGAAATATTTCGAGCAACTTGATTCATTGAATTCTTATGAAATTTTGAATAAAGTAATTTAAACCAAATCCCCTTCACTCTCCCACACTCCCCCCTTCAATATCCATCAAACCAGCAAAAAATCCCTTGATCGATCATTTTCACTTCTCGAATTAATGATTTTGCTGTAACTACCAATTCAACCACGTCCGCTTTCATCAGCGAAATTTCACAAATGCACTAATTCAAATTGAGTTTCCCCCTCCCTCAATCACCATATCACCGTTTCTTCATTCAAAAGCACATCTGGTCCCGTTCAATTTCTATAAACTTGATATAACGAAAGAAGATAGATCGTCCTGCTAGATCTGAGTCTGTCACAGGAGAACCTTCCCAACACCAAGAACCTCACCTGAGGAAAAAAGTAAAACAGACGTATTTTTCCAGGCAGGCCAGCCGGCTCAGCAAAACACATATTGTCGCCTGTTTCAAAGGTTCATCAATTTCCTCGCTCGATGTTCGACTCTTTGATCGAGATGAGTTCGGTTTACGCCGCATCTTTGGTCTTTGGGCAGGTACGTGCAGCGAACCGCATCAATCCTAACTCCGAATCTCCCACGATCTCACTACCTCCCATGGTACCAACGGAGAAAAAAAAATACACACGATACGTACAGAAAGAAAGATGGTCAAATGTCTCAAGTATTTTTTCCCTTTCTACCCTGTCGGTCCAAAGCACACACAGAGTAAAAGAAAAAAAAAACTCGAACTCCGAGATGAGCTAAAACAAGAGAGAGCGGTACTTTTAATGTAGGTAAGCGTTTGAAAAAATATATTCCATCGTTGGTAAACTGGAGAAAAAGGAGCGAGCAGAGAGGTACACAACTGGAGAGTTTACACTGTGTAATCAATTAGCCTTTTGTGTACACACACGTCTTATAACTATAGCGTAGAGAAAGAGGCATCGGGAAAAAGGGAAGCCGATACATAAATTATAATCATGTCATACAATGGTTATCAAATATATACGATACTCTTTCACATAAACATATACATTGTACCTACACACCTCACCGCGTCGAGATACTTTTCTCGACGACGAGCAGAGGAGGAGGAGGCGAGAGCATTATGTGAGGTCCAAAATATAATATTGTTTTATTAACTGCATCATCGTCATCATCGCATCGTCTTCGTCGCTCTTCTTATACGATTCTTTCACCATCTCACAGAGGCTAGAGTGAGACGGGCTGAGAAAGAGGTGAAACCGGGCTGCGTGTGAGTGTATACAAGTAAATGTGTATTGAGTCTTTTAATAAGATATTATACGCGTCTTGATGTAACCTAATTGAGAGAATATTTTACATTGTTTTGGCTTTTGTGGTTGATAGTCGGTTCGAATTAATTATTAACGCCCGAATAGCGACGTTTATAACCGCTGGAACATTGTACTATAAGTGTTTATAGGAAGAGAGGTGCGTAAGAGGAGAAAGATGCTCAACGATAAAGACAAGAAGAGGAAGACGGTGTGGTTCCGATTCGATATTCTGTGCATAATAAGGAACTAACGTGTAACTTCATGTAGTACGAAACTTACGGCTGTGTTTTACTCGTACTTCGGCGATGAGGCTCAGAAAGCACGATGACACCGATGATGATGATGATGATGGTATCCTTGATAATAACATTTAATGTATCGTGTACCGCGATGACTTACAACAACGCAAAATTTTGTCCGAAAAATTTCGCGTTCTCACCGTAGAGAATTTTGTTTTCTTGTATGCTAATTAAGAGTGACGCAGTCTCGTATACTACACGATTTTTCTTTCTTTTTTTTTCATCGCTTCGTCTTCGGCGAGAAAAAAATTTCATTTCACGAAGCTGACCTTGTCTCGTGGTCATATCCTGCGGCCGCCGCGCGCTGTACTCGTTTAATATTTGCGTTTATCAAAAAATTGCCCGCTATATTTTGAGAATGAGAAAAAAAATGGACGAAAAAAAAAACACTATACAACATGCGTACAGACAAACATCACATATCAAGCTCGAAGTCCTTCACCGTCAACAACCACCAATTAAGGTATTGTTCCAGTTACGATGAGAAGTTTTCTAACCCAAGCACAGCAGGCAGTGATGTCAGCCGAAGCCGAAAGTTGAATTTGAGGTGCGCAACTTGCACCGTGTAACTTGACAATTTCAAAAAGTCGTAGCAAAAGCCAAATTTTTGCACAGAAAACTTTGAGGGCTTTTAAACACGATGGCGGTGTTTATTACCTAGGTAATTGAAAAATTAAAATTATATTAAGATTGAAACCTGCAAAAGGCACTTCAACGACACCTTTTCATTGCACTTTGAAAACTTGGACGACCCAAGTCACTTTGGAGGAGCTACACTGTTACAGGCTGTCCTAAAGGTCATGTAACACATAAAATAGGTAGAATAGTCTACAAATGCACTTTTTTATGATCCTGGAGAGGGGTCAAATAGGGTCGGGCAGTTGAAATCTACAAAATGGCACTTCAGGTACATCCTCTCATTGTACTGTAAAAGTTTTGGACTCTCTAGGTCATTGACCCCGGAAAGGGGTCAAATGGGTTTGTAAGGTCGAAACCTACAAAAGACAATTTAGGCACATCCTCTCATTGTACTGTAAAAGTTTTGGACCCTCTAGGTCATTGACCCCGGAAAGAGGTCAAATTGGTTTGTAAGGTCAAAACCCACAAAAGACGATTTAGGCACATCCTCTCATTGTACTGTAAAAATTTGGATCCTCTGGTTCAATTTGGAGGAGCTGCAGGCTTTCCTAAACGTCGGAAAACTTGCAAAATAGTCCACAAATCCACTTTTTTGACCCTGAAAATGGGTGAAATGGAGTTGGAAAGTTTAACCCTGCAAAAAGTACTAAAGTGGCACCCTCCCATTGTATAATGAAAATTTGAGCCCCCCTAGGTCAATTTTAGGGGCGGGGGAGGGGTCAGTAATAGGACTGAAATAAGATTTTGTCCACCTTAATTGCACCTTAAACAGGGTGGGGATGACCTAGGAAGCTGAAGTTAGGATATATTGATTACAGGGGCGGTAGTGAACAATGGTATGATTTTGGACCCTTTTGATTCATTGGGTGCCTGAATATGCCCCTCCATGAAATGACCTTTCTGTAATTTTTGAACTTTGACCCCCACCACTCCAGGGGTCAAATATGATTTTCGAGAAAACCCTGTTCCCCAAGTTTGACCTTTTTTGATCAGTTTAGACACAACAGGTTCCAAGTCATACAATGTTCGGCTGAAACTTATAAATATATATCTGTCGGGCCTACTGCAATAGCCATCATTTTTACAAAAATTTGGAAAAAAATGTCGGGTATCGAGATCACTTTAAAAATGAAAATGATTGATGCAGAATTTCAAAAATCAATTTGACACCCCCCCCCCCCTTCCCTCCACAAAGGTGCTAAGAATATAAAAAACTTCAAGTCAGACAATTCTCAAAACAGGGTCATTCCACGTCAAATCACCAAACTTTTTGCACTTGAATGTTGATCATGAAAATTTCTGAAAAATTCACCAACCCCAAGTGCAAAAAGCTCGGGGAATTGACTTGGGACGAACCCTCTTTTTTCAACACATTTGAGGCACACAACTACCTCTAAATCGAGTAATCGCTGAAAAAAACACCAACTTGCTAAAAGTAATTCGCGTGCTGAACTTGAATATGTATCACTTTACGTGTAATTAGCGTTACCAAGGAAGTTGATTCCTGCATAGACGAGATTGAATAATTATTAGCTTTCATAAGCCGGCCACTTCGCACCGCAGTCGAGTTAATTTGATCATTGAGAAAGAGCACGTGGCTACGATGCGATGATTTGGCCTCCAGTCCATCTGGGAACTTTAGATTTTTGAAAAAATCCAACCAGGGAACCACGGTGATTCACAATTGGTATAACTTCAAACCACCAAAGATGCTGACTATGGACCATTGTGGAACTGCTGGGAAGGTAATCTCGAATTTGGGGAATAAAACACTGTCGTCGTCTTCGCGAGATTCACAGAGTCGACGACATCGATATTGTATAGCCGAGTTGAGAGAAGAGAAGCTTCATATACTTAAAATGGGTACTTTGCCAGACGAACTAATGATTCGGGACGATAAAGATAGCATAATGCAATGGTTTATATGTACGAAGGTTCGCGAGACCGGTGCGGTGCGCGGTAGCGACGGTGGCGGCGTCGCGCGCGAGTCGTTGTGTACTGTCATTGGTGTGTGCACTGCAGAGAGTGTATAGTTATAGTATAGTACAGTATTTATGTATAAAAATCTCTTTAAAAACGAGTACGACAGAGATGCAGAGATGGAGGGACACATATAGCCAAAGACACAAGAGAGCACGGTTCGACTGACTCTCTTTAGCTTGTGTGCTGAGAAGTCTGCCTCAGTGTGCTGTGTTATGTGTGTGCAAGTGTAACTTGTAAAAGTACGCATATATGTTGTAATATAAAACAACAGTGTGGCTTGTGCCGGACTCGGGACTCGACATACACACAAGAGACTGTATAGAAATAGATTACGCCGCGCCGTTCGCGTTCGGCCCTTTCTCTTTTACGCGCGCGTTTCATTAGCGCCCCGACTTTTTACTACATTTCAATGGCTGAGCGCCAATTCAAATCTATATACACGATTCCACCCTCAATTTGTGTGTACATACACGTACTGTGTGTGTAGCATACAACACACATCCAGCCGCAGAGGAGTACTATACGTACATATAGTCATACTTCAACATCGACAAAGTAACGCCGTGGAGTCATAGTAGTCGTCGTCGTCGTCATCGTAGATTAGGACTAGGAGCTGCTGCAGAAACACAGAGCGAGAGAGGAAAAGTCGAGACTTAAAATAACCTTATAAACGTGCTGTATTATCGATAGTGTGTGCGACATTTCGATTTGCCTGACAGACATATCGGTCCCGTTGGTTGATGCGATGCGCGATGTGTGTTGTGATGAGGAGAGAGCATCGAAGGTCGAAACAATCTGTGTATATTTTTACGTGTGCTCTATGTACACATACGTATACAATGTGCCCTACGTAAACGTCTGTACATAATATTATTATGAGACTGAAGTGCTCCTGGAAGTTGACGATGAAGGGTTTCGATGTATAATGATGCAGTGCAGAAGTTTGGAAGTTGGTTTTTATGTTGATTTTGGCTCGAGCTGGTGTTTGGAGTGGATTTTTCAGAAAGCAAAGCACAGTGGTATGAAGTTTTAAGCGTTGGTATTGACCTTGCCAAGGATTAAACAAGAAACGGAGATAGGATCCTACTCTCTAAATTTGAAACAGTCAATTTCACTGCTTAGCAGTCACGACATTTTGCCTTTTTAAAGCAGTAGTTTTTTTTACTGCAAAACAGTGAAAAATTACTGAATTGGTCAGTAAAAAATCATTTTGACTGACCAATTCAGTAATTTTTCACTGTTTTGCAGTAAAAAAAACTACTGCTTTAAAAAGGCAAAATGTCGTGACTGCTAAGCAGTGAAATTTGACTGCTTTAAATTTAGAGAGTAGTACATACGTACTGGAATAGTTGAGTTAGAACCAAGCTCAAATGATCACGACTCGTGAGAAACAGATCAGATCATTTTGCAGTCTTCATGCTCCACTCTTGGAACTCCAAAAATCAACGATAAAATAACAATGAAACCGTCATGATTCATTATTATGTACGAGGTGTGTAAATTAGATTACAGGAATCAGCTTTCAGATTGGGTTAAGTACCTATAATATGGCTTTGTAGCACAGAAAGGGACCAGAGATGCAATAGCCCTACTGAAAGTGATCATTTAGAGATCAATGAATGTCAACATAACAGGGAAATAATTGCATGTTTTATCGATTATGAAAAGGCATTTGATCGTGTTAACCATGAGAGTATGTTGAAGATCCTAAAGAAGTACAACATCAATGACAAAGCAGAACTGAATGCTGAAATTTCATTTTATGTTTTTATTAATTCATTCTTTCATCCAGTCTTTCCATCTTTCCTCTTTTCATCTTTTCGTCTTTTCGTCTTTTTGTCTTTTTGTCTTTTCTTCTTGTGTTTCCGATGTTGAATGACCCTAACAACAAGAGGGCAAAAGCTCTGCAAGACTCCAAAAAAAGGACGACTTCATAAAGAAATATATATTTTTTAATGTCAACATTACTCAAATTTAATCAATTTTTTTTTTTTAATTCCAGGGATCCTACTTTTTTTTTGAAGAAAGTGACTGCAGTAACCTCAAACGCTCAAAAAGTAACCAAAAAAGTGACAAAACATGAGCAATATATTTAAAATCAAAAAAAAAAAAAAAAAATATGAAAAAAAAGAAGTTTTTGTTTTTAATCAAAATCTAAAAATGAAACTCGATAGAAACTTGTTCAATTTCAGCAAAAAGCAGGACATTTTGGGCAATTCTTTTTTACAATTTTTGCCAAAAAAGTTGAACTACAAAATATTTGGTAAATTTTTGATTGAGAAAAAAATCGTGTTTTTTTTTGTAATTTTAGACCAAAAATTGGGAATTTTTGCAATTTCTGGCGAAAAAACGACACATTAGAACTATTATTGGATAAGAGTGGGAGTTTTTGGATGCAAAAAACAACACAATAATTCTTAGCATCTTTTTTGCACAAAAAAAAAGAAAATTCTTGACAATTCAGACCAAAAGCGAGACTTTTTGCTATTTTTTACAGAAACCAAGACTTCCACAATAATTTTAGTAAAAGGCAGGGCTTCTTAACTATTTTCATCAAAAAAGCGAAACATTTTAGCGCTAAAGAGCGAGATTTATTAATGATACTCATAACTCATAAGTTGATAAAATGCAAGACTTCAACAATTTTTGCAAAAAACAAGAAATTGGCAAATATACCTATGACAAAACTGACCAGCGAAAAAATTGCCTGAGTAAAGCGAAATTGAATTTTTTCATTATGAGAAATGGAAAAATCTGTTTGAAGTGACCTTTCACAAAATTGACTTCTGAGTAAAAAAATGCTGTAAATTTCCAAAATTCCCTGACTTTTCCAGACCGACCAAATTCCCTGACTTTTTTAGGTTTCCCAGGCTTGTGGACACCCTGTTAAAATACGGCATGAAGATACAGGGTGTCCACTCATTTCTGGAAATGATTATCCCTGACTTTTTCAGGTTTTCCAGTACAATTTTTCCATTTTTCCAGACCTTTTTTTTAAAAAAATAAAAACACCTCATTTTAAAAATTAGCTCACCTTTGCATTTAAAAAATCACATACATTTTTAAATACATACGTTCAGTTCCAAGGAGGAAAATGAATGAATAATCTGACATTAATTCATCGTAAAAGGGAAATTAATTAAGTAAATTACAACGAAATTACCCGAGCGACGCAAGGGAAATTTTTTCCAAAATAAATACAATACAACTATACTAGAATTATTAAAAATTACAGATAAACACTTTCCCCAAAATTCCCTGACTTTTGAAGGAAAATTGCTCGAAATTTCTGAAGTTCCTTGACTTTTCCAGGGTTTCTAGAAGTGTGAACACGCTGTATATAACACTGTTCTGTCATTCAATAAACATTTTTTTGCGATCAATTTGATGAAATGTTTAAAATTTGCATATTTGTCACTTGACATTATGTCATAGACTTGAGAAAACAAATCAATGAATTATTAAAATCGTGCCTTTCAAACTTTCAAGAATGACTTTCTGATATTTTGTCGGACTTTATTTTTCAATTTGGAATTCTAAAAATTGAATTAACTTCAACTTGAGCAAAAAACATAACCCTGATTTGAAAATTTCCCTGGAGAGGAGATTTTACACGCATTTTTTATTCTCCGACTTAATAGCTCCCAACAAGCACTAATTTTGATTTCAAGGGCTCCAAATTTGGGACAGGAGTCTCAAAATCAACATACATCAATTTTGGAAACATATTTTCCCTCTCTCTAAATTGCATTTTAATCTCAAATCCAAAATTTGAACCGATTTCGACCAATAGGGCCCTGGATAGTTATACCCCAAAAAAAGAAAGAGAGCTAATCGTGGGTTTTAGTAAGGCATAGGTATTAGGTACCTCTTTACTTTTGAAAATAATTAATTATCAGACAACTTTTCCAACGAATGTTCATCGCAATTTCTCTTGACTTTTCGTACCTCATCTTTTCATCAGCTCACAAATTAACAATCACTTGATCTTCATTTAATTGTCAAGTCCCCTCCTCCTCCTTCATTAACGTACGAGTAGTTTGATACATTCAACGTTCCTTTTCGCTTTCAAACACTGTATCCGTATCCGTTGTCGCAATCGTAAGAAAATTCCATAAACCCCAAACCCTGGAGGTCTTCAGCTGGACGATATTTCACGTATTGCATACGTATGTACCATAAAGTCACGAGAGCGAGAAAGAAGGAAAGATGCGCACAGGGCGATCAGCAACAGTAGGTAAGTATACGTACCTACGAGTATGTATACCTAAGCAACCGGTAGAATTTTTTCGCCTATTAAGTCATCCACAATATACGTGTAGTTCGGGTAAAACGATATTAATCGGCCCGGTGGGTAATCTAACACCCGATATTTTTCAATGATAACGTAATCGTTTTGACAGCGATAAAATCGCCAAGCAGCGTGTATGTATTTTAAATGCATCGAAGAATGTAAATATCTCGTCGCTGTCGTAGTCGCTGGTCGCCACCGCGCTGCTGTCGTCAGTCTTCGAGTTCTTCGTCCGTGGTCGTCGTCCCTACGTCTACAACCGAATAAAATTATTCGTGTAAGTGACGTGTAAAGGTAATTTAATGACCACTGAATCAGACGTCGGCGAGCTGTATAGAGTATATAGCTGTGTTGATGTTTATCTAGGTGGCCCTCTTCTGGAACTGCCGGTGGCCAATCTTCTCATCCATCTGTTGTTGGTAATTGCGAACAATCGATTGTGATGAAGGAGGCTGAACCACTTTACCTTCCTAGCACGCAATGCGTGGAATGTTTCTACATACCAAATTTCTTCCCGATAGATTTGTTTCTCGTTAACCCTTTTTCTCTTCTTCTTCTTCTTTCTCCTTCTCCGCCTCCTTCTGCTGCTTCATCTTCGTCTAACTTATCTGCTGCTTTCCCACTAGGATACCTCTTCTCCTTCTTACCTCTTGTCCAATACCAGATAATCGTTTCCCAGGGCTTATGGATCAACGTATATGTGTTGCTAGTGCTGCTGCAAGTAAGAAAGCAGGAGGAGGACGAAGAGGAGGTATCCAGATCTACCAAAGGTACTCGTATATCGAGGCGGTGGCGACGACCCACGACGTCGATTACCAATACATACTCCAGTATTGTGCCCTCTACGTGTCAGCGGCGGCGGCGCTAGCAGCAGAGCAACAGGTTCTATCTATTTTTTGGAAAATTTCGCTGCCGAAACGTAGGTACTCGGTTATGTCTCGGATCGAGGTGAATTTCTCTTCTTATTTTTCTGCAATTGGGTCATGAAATCCATTAATCATCTTGTACGTATGTGATGCCCAGGGGCGAGAAAAACCTCCGGCCAAGAGGTTGACAACGTCTTCGATGACCACCATCGCCGCCGCCGTTGCCAATCCATCCAATTCAATACCATATACGTATACCTTTAGAGTTGGCGTCCATCTGTACGCACTATCGTCATAAATAATAAAATCTAGGCGATATTTTTCAATCGATCATACCCAGATGATTCTCTCTTTCTCCACGAAATAATATATCGTTTCGCTCATACGATAATGATGATTCTGCTTCTGCTACTGCAACACTGTCCATCCACAAATCTCTGCCTATCTCTGTCTCGTTAGTCATTTCAGCATTTAGATTCGATCTCTGTCTCAATACACCTATTTTTTCCTCGAAAATTCCACGAAAAAACACAAGTTGTATTTCGAACACTTCCTCATCTCGTATTCGCGTATATTATTGAAATATATCGCATCGTATTTCTCTCTTGGTTACTTCAGTCTCATCTTCAATAGGTACCTGAAGCACGTCGCTAGAAACTTTCATATCCACTCATTAATTTCGATTATTTTATACTTAAGACTGGCGACGTCTCTGTGATATAGTAGGAAAAGCAACACGAACCGAGGTGATCGCCATCGAATTCGAAACTACCAAGTTATCACAGATATTTCCGAGTACACGTTTGTGGTTTTTACTCCTCTATCATTCTGCTCAATTAATAATTACTTTTAATTAATAACTCGCGAGTACGCCACGACGTTGTCGATACGATAGGCAAACGTCTACGTCCTCATCTTTCGGTATCTTCTGCTCGCTTGCTTCGCTGTTGCCACCGCTGCTCCAAGATGGCCTATTCTTTCACAGGAGCACTTACATTATAGCGTGTGATTTCTTCACTCACTCACAAACGAAAGAAAAAAAAAGCGAAAAAATTATTTATCATTACGTTTTTTTTTCGACACGTTACGTTACACGTACTCTTCTCTTTTTTTCTCTATCTTTCTCGCTCTCTGTGTCTTATAACAATACGAACGTGACTCAACATTCGTTTATTAATCACACTCTCGCGTATTTATTAAGTACTAAAAAAAAAAAAAAAAATGAAGAAGACAAAAAAAACAAGGTGATTAACTCCGCGACGCCGCCGAGGCCCTTGTCGATATAGAAAAATTTGCCTCCTTTTCCTGTAATTATATAGCAATACAATATACGTACCTAAGCTACGTGTATAGCGTAGGTACCTACTACATTCGAGTACTCGAGCCTTGAAAAGAACCGAAATTGAGTGTAGATAAACAGATTATACAGTTCTGGGTCTTTAATCGTTTCCGAAAAGCAATTAGAAATGGATAAGTAGAGATAGCGACGAAGCGTAGAGTAAATTTATAACAACTTGAAAAGCTATTTTCGTACAACGATGAAAGAAAAGTGACATAATTATTCGCACGATACCGGAATTTTCCCTACTTCTAACAATTTTCACCGCAGATTGACAGATACAATGAGTGATATATTTTGAAAACAGAATTAACTCGTCAAACTGTACCATAAAATAGAATTCAACTAAAAATCAAAACGAATGAATTGGCATTTTTTGGAAGGGAAAAATGTGCAAATTTCAATAAAAATGGCGCTTCCACCTCCTTGCTCTTCAAAAAGTTGAAAGAATTTCTGCCATAAAGCAACTACAATTCTACAATTTGTTCAAGTTTTTCAACTTCTGAAAAAATTGACAAATCAACTCTGAAAATCAGTCACCATTTTTGGACGCAGAAGAGGAAGGAGAGAAGATTTTTGAACGTTTGAGACCTTTTTACACGCAAATTCGGAAAAAAGAATCCAATTTTTTGGTCAACAAAACATGCACCGTGTTCAATATAATTTGCAGAAACCCCATGAAGTATTCAATTCTGGACCATCTTTTCCATCCTTCCTTCCATTTGAAAAATTGGTACCTAGTGAATTTAGTCAAAAAGTTGATGAAAAAATAAAAAAATTCATTAATGCGTTCATTTGTATTGTTTTTTTTTATAATTTTGATTCAAATTTTTAAAAATTTCTTCCATTTCAATTTTTTGGAAATTTTTCCGTGAAAAATTTGACTTTGTTAATTTTTATTGTGTGTTGGGGGAGGGTGTTCGAGTAGAGAGCTTTCTGAAATTTGGTTGAAAAAAGGTAGTGAAAAAAAGTAGTGAAAAAAGTAAGTAGTGATTTTTTCAACAAAAAAAAATTCCGTTAGATACCATGAATTCAACTGGGGGTCAATTTGACAAATTTTATGACACTTTCTGCAGTTTTGACAAATCGTCATTCAATTTTGAGAATTTCCGATTAATTCTTGGTATTTTCAATAATGTAAGCACTTAAGCAGTAAGTGCAAAATTTTACCCAAATGAGACATTTATCAAATTTTTGTCGGTCCATTAATTTTTGTTATTTTTGAACGATTTTCACAATCAATTTTACCATTTTTATGATATTTCTGGTTCTTTATTCAACATGGAGATCGACAGAATTTTTACTTTAGTTTTCGACCATCATTATTTCATATATTATTTTTTGATTGATCAATAATGTTATAACTAACTAATCCACCTTAATTTTTCTTTGTTTCAGGTGAGTACAAATTTCCTTCCAAAAATGATAGAATATGAACTCGCGTATGAGAATAAGTAAGTAATTTTATAATCATTTATGAGAAAATTTACCTAAGTCACTTCAACACCCGTGTTGTTTTATTTTCAATGGCAAATCAAAAAAAAATTCTAAAATCATGGAATTTGAAAATTAGCTGAAATAATTGTCCATCAGGTTTGAATTGAGGTGATCTGATTTTCCGAATACGCATTTGTGAACAGTGAACAGTTGATCAAATTTTTGAGTTTACAAACGATTTTGATTTTTAGTGGATTTTTAAAAAATCAAACTTATTTGGGTCAAAAATGGAAAAAAATCAAAATTTTACCAAGTGGACCAAGAAAGCTTAAATTTGGTGTGTGCCCTGTTTTCTACCCCACAAATCGATTGGAAACTGTTTCGAACCATTTTGAGTGGCAGTTCTGGAGCACCCCAGCAGCTTTTTGGAAATTGAAATTCCCACAACATTTCACCCGATTGTGTTGTTGAAAAAAATATCATTCAACTTTTAAAGTTTCAAAGTGAAAGATTACTTTAGTACAGAATATGTATTTTACATTTTTTTTATGTCACATAGGAAGTATTGAAAGTTGGGCAACCCTCCGCCCCGTCCCCCCTTAAAAAGTGTGAACTCTATTGGAACCCCAGCTTTTTTCGTTGAAAAGGGGGTGGAGGGGTACTGAAAAAAAATACGCGATTTTTGAATATCAAATTTTGGTAGATACCCTGAGTGAGACCAACCTCAACACATACATTGACAGCTAATTGTAATACTGATCATTGTGACCAAAAAAGAGTCAACAAAATGGTATTTTTTTGGCAGGATAGAAGGATCTTGAAATGAAGAACTTGAAGAATGTCCAAATGAATCAATCTATTTCACACGAAAATAAATTGCATACGAATGAATCCGAAATCCTTCAAAAAATTTCAAAAGCTGCACCATTTCATACCACTAAACACTCGAATGCTTCATGGAATATCCCATTTTCACTATTTTAAGACCAGAAGATAAAAGCAAATAATATGTATTGTGGCTTCGCTGAAATTACGAGTCTTTGAATAAAACAGCCAGAAATTCATACTTCTGGGTCATTCCACGTCAGTTCGACCAAGAAGTGGAACTCCTCACAAAAAAATAAAAATTCGAAAAAATTCAATTTTCAATTTCAAACATCAAAAAAAGTTAAATTTTTTCAGTTGTTTCATTTTGACCTCTTACTGACGTATTTCATGAAAAAGTTGATACAAATTACACTCACAACAAAAAAATAAAAATTCGTTGATTTTTTGAATTTTAATTTTTTTGTGATGAGTTCATTTCATCAAGTGAAAGGGGTTTTTCAAATTTTTCAACGGATACTTAAAAATAGGGGTCAAATGGGTCAACTTCACCGATCAAAACTTTTTTTCATAATTTAAATAAAAAAATCGCATTTTTCGCCAACTTGAAATTTTTTTAAATCGACTTTGCAACATGGTGCCATCTCAATTTTTTAATATGTTGTTGAGCATGAAAAGTTGTCCATAATATATTTTTTCAGAATTTTTGAGAGTCGTAACGATATGAAAAATACGTTTTGAAACTTTTTGAGCTAATTTTTTTTTACGAAAAAAAGTGGCAACACTGATTTTTATGATCATCACCAAAAAGCGTTTTAAAACACCTAACTATGGGAGAAAGTTCCATTTTGGTAGGTATCGCGGTTAACGAGTAATCCACTGCTGAAATGGATGATATTTCAGGTTCACTGAAAACTTGACACCCTCTGGCTGCCTTTAAAAATGGGCTAGAGGGATGCGATTTGCGCCATTGACCATCCCTTGGGAAGGTCTTTCCACGGGAAAAATTTCAAAAAAATCCCCGAACCCCCCTACTACTTCTTGGTCGAATTGACGTGGAATGACCTTTCGGCGTCGTAATATTTTTTGAGAAGATCCTGGACCAAAAATCTGAATTCGTGTATCATTTTTAGTCAATTTCTTCTCAAACAAGCGATAACTCCTCTCTCCAGAACCTCCTCTGCCTTCCCGACAAGTCCACCTCAATCACTCTATGATACCTTACAAACAGACACACCAAGACAATCGTATGCACGTAAAACAGAGTGTACCCAATCGCGTATACTCTTGACATCCATCTCAACACATCTCCATTTCTTTCTCGCTGATTTTCTGGCATAAACCGTTACCGACGCGACCTTCTTCTCGAGCCAGATCGCGTTGTCGCATATCGTATCGGTACACTATCGATACTATTCCGCGTTTCTTCGCACTCGCACAGCTAGTACGCGTATATATTGTATATACCAACACAACATAGTAGGTACAAACATATAACCACACATAGACAATAATAAATAGTACATAAAATACGTAAGAGTATATACAACGAGTAAGTAAAGTACACAGATACACCATAAGATACTCGATTGTCAACCGAACTGAACCGCAGCTCTCATCACAGAACCAGTTAAACATCGCGAGCTAGAAAAGGAGACGTTATTATTTCTCTTTTATTTTTTTCCCTTCTTCTCCTCCTGCTATACTCTTCTTCTCATTTTCTCCGCGCATTTAATAACAACAACAACAACAACAACCTGCAATTCATCGCATCCTGGTTTCTCTCCGGCCAGGCCGCGGCAGCGACTACTCACTTCAGAGTCGATATAGCGTTAAAACAGGACAAAATGAGGTAGCGCGGATATGGCCGTTGTTGGTAAAGCGGCCAACACTTCACGCAGGTTCGACCAAGACCAAGACCAAGAAGACGTCGATGAGATGTGCCTATAATATGCCTCAGCCTGCGCGATATAGGGGCACAACAGAGCACAGCAAAACCGGAAAAGCGTCCAGAACCGCCACCGTGCATATAATACAACCAACAAGATATTAGGTATACTAAACACAATCGACAGCAGAACAAATTGTTAATTACACCACACCAGGAGTCGGATCGTTTCTTCTGCTCTGTGAGCCCCGAAAAATACAAAAAAAAAAACAGGTGCGAGAGAGAAAACCTCAACTATACCTATAGATGATGAATAACCCAGGTAAGGAAGAGAAGACAAAAAAAAAAGACGATGAAAAAAAAAACACCATCATTTCAGCAAACACTCTTTGTCTTAAAAAACGTTACTTTTTCACGGGCACGTATTATCAATCATCGTTCTTCTTCTTCTAGTATATAGTACAGATAATTTTATAGTCGCAACGTTATCGTACGGTTTAGAAAACTCAGCCAAGTACCCAGAACCACGTATCCTAAAATATAAGAGAGAAAGACAGTGAATGACACAAAGAAATCGCATTCTGCCATATGCAGCTCACGAGCCACGACGATGGAAAATCTGCATCAAAAATGCCATTGCCATCAGCAAAGGCCCTCGAGGCTTTCCTTCAGCTCAGCGAGATTCTCCATCATCGCACATCCTCTTCCTCATCGTCGTGCAAAATCTACAAAAGAGACGTACTCGTATTCTTATCATTGGCGTATCAATTGTTTCGACTCTAGGACGTGCCGGCAGAAGACACACGTACGCTAGAATAGACTTTCGCGCATCCTTCTGGTCAGCTTCATGTTTCATCGGCTCTCGTACAATGTGTAACAAAAGCAATTTGCCTATCGACATCTTCCAATTTAACAGTAAACGTTAAACCGTGACAAATGGGTCTGTTTCGAAGAGTATAAACGAGCGAAGAAGAAGAACCATCGAACCAGCGGAAAAAACTACACTTTTTGGTGTGCTTTTGCCGCCGCCGCCGCCGTCGATCGTCCTCCTTTTTTTTCTCCTCTCTATGATACGACTAGTGTTGGTATACTCGTATTTTTCGCGCACAATAACTCGGAAAAGTATCATCCATCTACAATGTATCGATACGACGACGACGAAGACGTGCTCTTGCTATTATATTCGCTACCATTAGGATGGTTCTTCTCGTCGTATTCTGCATCTGGTGTATTTTTACCAAATCTTCTTTTCGCAACCGCTACAACAAGAAAATAACGTGGTATCACCGATGACTGCATCCATCGCTGCAGCTTCTTCCTGGTTCGGATCGGGATCGTTGTATTTCTTTATATTCGCGCCAGCAATCGGCCACTGTAGCAGCTCGTCGTCTTTTTCTTTAAGGTCATTGACATCTTTCCACGGCTAGTTACATATTGTTTTTCGTCTTTCTCTTTGCGTATTTCGAGGAAAATTACCTTTCGCCATAGGCGGACTCGGGTTCGCGTTGAACGAACCCAGTTTTTCCAAGACCGGGTTACACGGTACTACGTATAATAGGTATACATTTTATGCTGTAATGCGCTGATTGATCCAAAAAAAAGAAGAGAAAAAACCACCACAATGTGCAGTTTTTCCGAGGCAACGACGGCGGCGGCGGCGATGGCCATTGATGACTGGTGCTGTTAGGTTGGTCATTGACTCTTTTTAAGATGTCATGAATCTTCTCGTTGAGCGAGCTCTTTATAGAAAACAGTATCAGAATTTCCGGGGATTTGCTCAGATTTTTCATCACTGAATGCAGCAGTAGTGTGCTTGAAAAAAAGTGCATACCTGGCATGGCAAGCTCAAACCGTCCCTTCTCAGTCCTCTTACCATTGATTTTTTTTTTTTACAATAAAATCGCCTGGACAAGAACAAAGCAGGACCAAGAGCTAATGTAACTTTATGAGCATTACGAGAAAGACATTTTGCATCCGGATTCAAAATTCTCCAACTCTTTCAGCAAAAAAGATTTCTCAAGTAAAATATATTCACGTGCATTAGTTTGATTGTCTTTTGAAGAAAGTCTTCAGGGGCTCAGACTTCACCAACTCGATTGCAGTTTTTGATCTTTTTTTCAGCAAAAAGTTCCATGTCTGACGTGATACATAAATTTTCAACGCAGAAGCCAAAATAAATTTCCGAATTCAACGCAAAAAATTATTTCTCTCGATCAGTTTCTTTCAGGACTATGTTTCATTAAAATCGCAAAAACAATCACTAAACCATTTTCTTTTTTAGAGCAAAAACTTTCAGTTTTGAAATCAGAATGAAAATCAGCACAATTTTCGTGTTCAACGAGAAATGTCATCTTATTTCGATACGTTGCAAGTGTATTTCACCCCAAATGGTTTAAATGTATTCATTGGGGAGAGGGAGGGGGACGGTTGTGGATTTTTGCAACTGTAAAATTACAGCCAGCACGTTCTATTACGCAAACCAATTTCCAAAAACGAAAGTTCATTCAACTCGTCGTAATTTGTCAGGGAAAAAATGGCCCAAATTGTAGTTCCAAAAAGTGCAATAACAGGGTGTCTAACAAACAGGACAACATGTAAATGCAAGACTTCAAGCGGGAAGTTTTTTCAAGTGTTTCAACAGGAAGGGAGGGGGGGGGGAAGGTAAAAACAGTCAAAGAGTCAAGCTAAAAAAATTCAGCTAGCCATAGAAAGTTACCTGGTGGCAAATTAATTAGCCATTTTCAAAATCCGATCAGCAAAAATGGTTCAATTTTTCACGCTCTACAACTTTTGTTTCAGACTTTTTTCTCGATCTCCAATTTTTAGGTGATTGTCAAAAACTGGTTGCTAAATATGCGAACCTATGAACCGGTTTCAAAATGTGATTGAACAGAATTGTGTAATTTTTCACGCCCTTCAACTTTTGTTCCAAGCTTTTTTCTCTATCTGCAATTTTTGGGTAATTTTTGATGACTGGTTGCAAATTGGTGAACCGGTTTCAAAATCCGATCAGCGAAAATGGTTCAATTTTTCACGCTCTACAACTTTTGTTTCGAGCTTTTTTCTTTATCTCCAATTTTTAGGTGATTGTCAAAAACTGGTTGCTGAATATGCGAACCAATGAACCGGTTTCAAAATGTGATTGAACAGAATTGTGTAATTTTTCACGCCCTACAACTTTTGTTTCAAGCTTTTTTCTCGATCTCCAATTTTTAGGTAATTTTTGATGACTGGTTGCAAATTGGTGAACCGGTTTCAAAATCCGATCAGCGAAAATGGTTCAATTTTTCACGCTCTACAACTTTTTTTTCAAGCTTCTTTCTTCATCTTCAATTTTTAGGTGGTCGTGGTTGCTAAATGCGAGCCAATGAACCGGTTTCAAAATGTGATTAGACAGAATTGTGTGATTTTTCACGCTCTACAACTTTTGCTCCAAGATATTTTCTCTTTCTACAATTTTTAGGTATTTTTTGTTAACTGGTTGCAAATTGGTGAACCGGTTTCAAAAAATTCATATCACGTTTTTGTCGCCTTAGTGTGCAGAACACATTGCGCCAGTAAAAACCAGTTTAAATTTTTTGACCAAACCGGTTTTTTCAATTTGTGGACACCCTGTGCATGGGCGTGAAATTTTCAAGGTCGCTTTTGAAAGCCCTTATTTTTTCCTACTCAACGCCGGTTTACACACAATTCGTGTTTTCCGCAATTTTTATGCCATTATAATAGTTTTAGCTTTAATTTCAACTACTTTTACATAAATTTCGATCATTTTTATGGTGTTTTGAGCATTAATTTTTACAAGTTTTATGATACTTTGATAAAAAATATGTGACGTTGAATGTTTTTTCTAGCATTTTTCAATACTTTAATTTATATTTTCATTTCAGCTATTTCAATTCAATTTCATCAATTTTTACGACAATTTTACAAAATTCCATCGCATTTTTTGCTATTTTCGAGTCTTGATGGATTTTATACCGTTAGGATAGTTTTTTTTTTTTTGGATATTTTAAACATTTTTATAATATTAACATGATTTTGAATAATTTATGCGGTGTTTTGAGAATTTTTCACACTATTTTCATGATTTAAAAGTGCAGAATAAAATAAATGGGAAATTTGAAAATTTGGATTCTTCAAAGTTTAGTAAAAAAGCAGCATTATTTTGCAACTTAAACAAGCAAATTCTGAATAAAATGCGATTTTTCCAGAAGCTCGATGGTTCAAACGCGAATTTCAGGGTGGAAAGCTCTACCCCCCCCCCCCCAAGGTGCAATTCTGATCAGATTTATTCACTTTCACCAAGACGGAAATTTTTTTTTTTAGGTCCTCCTCTGCAAATCTAGTAGAAATTTTTTGCCCTGGAGAAAATTTACAGATTCGTTAGTTCACATAGATAGACTAAAAATGCAAATTTGACGTCAGATCATCAAAATGATTGAAAATTGAAAATTTTTCAAAACTGAAATTTTACTCTCTCAATCAATCAACTTTCATGACAAAAACACGTTTTTATCGTCAGTAATTTTCAAACATCTTTCACTCGATGATTCAATCAGGAAATGAGCAATGTTATAAACTTTCTTTTAAAAAATATCCATTCATTTCCTTCCGGGAATTTTCTTTTCAAATTTTCAACTCCATTAACTTACTTTAAGGATATCAATCATTCAAAAAGTGAATTAATCGCATACACACACTCGACTTTGAAAATTTTCAACCCACGCAACTGCACCGTTTCATTCATGCGACAAATTTTTCAAATTTAAATACACGTAATCAAACATATCAAACTCACTCGATATCTTTCTTCAAGTGGCACATCCTGAAATCAGAGATAAAAACACTCAATTAGCACGAAACATATCACACTATAACTAATTATTCTACAGTATAAAAAATGCATACATATAGATAGGTTACTAATCCTCAAATTGACAAATTTTTATTACTGTACTTCCTCTCATATCCACCTCCCTTCCACCACGATACCTTCATCGTGATTCATTTCCGCCACCTGCATGGCTCTCAAGTTGCGCGCGGTCATCGAAGCCTAAATTAAAGAGGTAAAAAGAAAAAAAAGGCGCAACAGACGTTGCTTTCGAGCTGGCCATTTTCATACAGCATTAATTACCCGTTACAAAATTGTAATTTCAAAATCAACATATTCTGGCCTCACACCAAAGTACTTCTCGCGCGTCGATCGTTTATTTAGCGCGAACTGCGGAAAGCTAAACGACGACTGTCGACTTGGCCAGGGTTAGGGACACAGAGGGGTAGGTAATACACCCGCCGTCGTCGTCTCTCGTATAATAAAAATTAATAAAAAAGAAATTGACCTCGCAAACGTAATCAAAGATCAAAAAGAAAACCGTTTTTAGCGTACTATCAATTGGCATTAATTTCACATTCGCCCTCCTCCACCTCGCTCTTTCTCTCTCTCTCACTCTGCTGTTTATGAAGGTACTAAACATCGTACGTGTACAATATGTGTGTGTATAAGATACACACGGTGGTATAGTGTATAGCTTACAGCATACTATACTCGACTTCGCGTTTCATACGCGTATAGTACTCGTACATAGAAGTCTACATACAGCACCTTTCTCGCCCTCCTTTCTACGGTCACCGCCACCTCTCGCCGCCGCCCGGCCCTCCCGTTGCGCGCAGAAAAAAACACTGTTCGCGCGCCAATACGAATAATAACCTCGGTAAATTAAATCGTTAACTGACACAAGCCACGAGCGTTGACGTTAATTATGATAATACAAATTAGCGATCACGAATTAGGAAAGAGGAAGGGAAAAAACCTACTAAAGGCAAATCATCCTCCACTCTCGGTACACAGACACACGTTGCAAGAAATTTAACATCTGCGCGTCTCTCTCTCGGCTCGAGCCATCGTATACACATATTGCAATCGTACGACTACATTATGTATAATCCCTGCTGTGGTATTTTGCTAGCTGTTTGCACATCGGGTATATACGATTCAGATTCAAGATGACGAAGAACTGCACACAAATTATATTCGAATTCGACCCGAGCCCGTCACCTTATAACCAGATTACCTCCTTGAATTAGGGTTAATTTGACGGCCGCCCGCGCCGATTTTTTTTCGCGCCACAGAAAAAAAAACCGCTCTACGCCGAGCATGGTTCTGCTGCACATGCTCCGAATAAAATTACGATTGTCCGTAGTATACGAGTAAGTAGAAGAAGGAGAAAAAAAAGCCATAATAAACTATAATTACCGCAGTAAAACGTAAAATTTTCGGCATAATTAATAACATTTAATTATAATTAGGCCTGCAGCAGTTTTTTCTCTCTCTTCGAGTCTTCATAAAACGTAAAAAACCTGCGCAGACGTAGTAAATATTGGAACACTTTCGTAGGTACGAGTATAATGTTACAGAATGCATAATCAGTAAAGAGCATCTGTTGGAAATAAGGAAACATTTTGTGAAATTTATTCGATATTTTAAATGAATTTTTTTGCCCAGCCTCGACGATGATTTCGATAAAATAGACTGATTATGGAAGAGGAACCAAAATCTTACTGAGCAAATTCGAGATCATCAAGCACAAAAAAAATTTCCACCATTATCGCCCATCTGCCGAAAAATTGATCACAAAAATTACACCTTGATCGCATCACAACACGTCAGTAGAAAGTTGATCTACATACAAACTGTATCTTTGAAATTTCACCCAGATCAATGATCGATTTATGATTCGGCAACTCCCACAAAGCTTACAATATCGACAAAAGTACCAGCGAATCGAGAAGGAAAGTTAACGATCTTTTCTTTTTTTTTTTTTAGGCAACTAAAAGCAATTTTTTTTCAACTCATTAACGATCTACGAATGATTCCAGCACATGAACGAATTTTTTCAATTCCATAAATTTGGCAACACTGCTTCACGGATTAACGCCTCTGGCAGAAAAAAAACTTCGCACGTTAAATTGACCTATTTTAAACGTTGCTCGAACATTGTTTAGAAAAATTTTCGCGAATTAGCACGAACTGGAGGTAAACCAAAGTATGTAAAATGCACTCTATTCCAGCTTTGCATAAAAAATTCTTCAACAACTGATGTGTTCGAAATGAAGAAAATTTCCAAGTTATGGTATTATTTCGACGAAATATATTTCAAGGTTCTCGTTCGGCTAGTGACAAGTTGACGAACTATTTCATCAATTTTTCGAGTGATTTTCCGAACGATTTTCCAATTTTGAATTGAAATATGGATCATTTCTTCCACCTCACTCCTCAAAATTTTCATCAAGGTTGTCCAGTATGAACTGTAAAGTTCTCCTTGAAATAGATGAAGCAAACGGAGAAGTTGAAACTTGAAATTTCCTCTCAATGGAAAATATGTATGTTGCAGTGCTGAGGCCCAAATACCCCTATAGAAAACCTTATGAATATTCAGGTCCCTTGATCCCAGTATAGGGATCCCAAATAGTTTGATGCACTCCATGGCAGTTGATAGGTGTTTTTTCGAAGGATGAATAAATTTTCGAGGGCTCTCCTCTACTTTGAACAAAATTGGAGACCTTAAATACAGACATCGAAGCAAAATCTGTATAACTTCGTCAAATTCTATTTCGAAAAAAATAACATTGCATGAGCGAAAAATTGAAAGAAACAAATATGATTCTAAGTAGGTACTCAAAAATGAGCATTAACATTATCATTTCAACTTGGAAAATGAAAAATTTTCATTGTCTTAGTCTATTAATATTATTTTCATTCACTTTTCATAGTTTTTTATGCATCGTTTTTAAAGTAAAACTTCGATCATTTCTCTTTCCAAATCCAAAATTTTTCAATCTTCTTTCATAGGTTATTCAAGAATTCTCTCCCTTATCTGCTACAAAGATACAGTGAACTCCACTCGAGTTATTCATATTTCAGGGTTATTACGTTATTTATCCTGTAGGTATAAAGATTCATTACATTTCAAATCCTAATTTAAATGATAAATTATGTCCAAACTGTGTTAACAAATTTACTAATATTCCTATTGATCAGTCTAGCACTATTACGCGGCTTCATTATGCTCAAAAAACGCTTCTCCGGCTTGAATTTAACAACTAGAAGAGGTTTTTTGCACTAGCCTTATTCTGAAAAATACAAATTCGACGTCAGAGTCAACGATTGATTTACGTATTCCCAAAGTGAAAAGAGAAAACGAGTCGGAAAATCGACGTAGAGCTATTAGGTAAGGTACACCTGCTCGCTCTGTTGTGTTCATATTTTTATTCTACCGTCATTTTTTTAATATTAACCACAACCGTGTTCATTTTAGACTATTATATCAATCTCGAAAACGAGGAATGCTGAAAAACGATTTGTTACTGAGTACATTTTGCGAACAAGTATTTGCACACATTCAATGTAGAGTTATTAGATTAATACGGTGAACTTATCAACGAGCCATCGAATGATTGGGATCTATACTACTGGCTGACTGGTAAAGAAGAACCGCCAACAGAATTTATAAATGAAGTGTTTCAATTCAATTATTGAAAGATCATACTCAAAATAAAGAACGTGAAGTACGATCGATGTAGGCAACCTTCCCTTCATTTCTAAGTAACGATACCTCTAGTCAAAATGTTACCACAAGTTTTGGTTGCCAAGTTGCCAATTGCCAATTGCTAGTTGCCGCTTATGTAGCAGTGCACTATGACTTGAGAAAATCCTATAGTTGAGTTAAGCATAAGTTGTGTTCTGTGATATGGTCCTCAGTTCTAAATTTGGTAGATTGGAAAACCAAAATTCAAGTTGGAGAGAGTAATCCGAAAAAAGGCGTATTTTTTTAGCAAATATGTTCAGTAATTCAATTTTACTGGGAACGAACAATTTTTGAAAATCAATGATGGAAAAACGTTTCTTAACTCACTTTTGATTTGAATGAGACCACGATTTTTGAATAGATGATGGTCTGAAAACGCCCCGAATAAAATTTCGGATACCTAAATTATTTTTTCAATTGTTGGTGAATTTTCAAAAATCTCAAATTGGCCATTTTCGACGATTTGTACCTCACCTTAAAAAAATCTGTACATTTATTCGGTAAAAATGATAAAAACAGTTCCAGAACTCCATTCAACCGATTTCACCATTTCCAACCACTTTGAAGCCTCCAGCGTGATTTTAATTTTTCCAGAATTTAGAAATTATTCCAGATGGCGCTGAAATTCTTTACCTGTTTATGCTTAGGGAGTTGATGCATATTTGGTCCGATTTTCAGAGTTAGGCGGACACTTCGCGTGATTTTTTAAACTGACATTTTTAAAGAAAAGAATTTGTAAATTAAAAATTTTCTATTTGAGAGAAAATTTTTGAAATTTGTATGAAAAGTCGTTCTTTTCTAAAACCGATTTTCGAATTCAAATTTCACTATTTCGAACAATTCTAAAGCCCCGTAATTTTTGAATTTCTCCACAAGGTGCAGAAATCAATTTGAGTAGGTAGCTAAAAATCGAGTTGTGGTCATACTCGACCGTCCAGTAATTTTCATACAGATTTACTTGATCTTTTTTCTCTCTTAAATTCTTGACATTTTTGGTAAATTTTACACTCTTAAGAGGAAATTTTTCAAATATTTCAATTTTCATTTACAGATGGGGAAGGGATGGGATTAAACTTAACTCAAAACAAAATTTCTCTATTTTCCAGAAAAAAAATACATAGAAAAATGCAGAAAAATTTAAAATTTTGAGAAAAAGAGTGAATAAACAGAAAACGAAAAAATTTGAACAAAAAAAAATATGAGAAAGAATCCAAAATTTTACTTAAAAAGCAAAAATTTGACTGTCTAATTTTTTCAAATATTTCAATTTTCATTTGAAAAGGGGGAAGGGATGGGATTAAACTTCACTCAAAGTAAAATTTCTTCATCTTCCAAAAAAAAAAAAAAAAAAAAAAACTAGAAAAAATGCAAAAAATTTTAAAATTTTGAAACAAAGAGTGAATAAACAGAAAACTTTAAAATTGAACTAAAAAATATATATGTGTCATTCCGCAGGTAAAGGGCCCATTTGGTCGATATTGAGTTATGGGTGGGGGGGGGGGGAAAGTAGACCTCCGGAGCAATCATATGAGCTGGATAGAAGCCCAAAAAGTGCAAAAAAAAACCTCCAAAAAAAATCCATAACTAAGAATTTGAAAAACTCAACTTTTGAGAAAATTGCCTTCAAAGTTTTTTTTCTGAAAAAAGCTGAAATTTCACGTAATCCGAAAACCTTCATACCTAAAATTGAAAATTATTGTTTCTGATGTCAAATATTACTACCCACTTGCAATAGCGATTTTTTTTACTCAATATTTTCATGTTTATGAGTATTTTAAGCCTGAAAAACAATGATTAATAAATTTAAATTTTGCATAAAAATTCATTACTCTGTTCAAAAGCAGAAAAAAAATGATTAAATTACATTTTCTGTCAAAATTCAACTTGTAAAAATAAAAATCATGAAAAAAAATTGTCAAAAAATTTCCTCCCGGGCGCGATTCGAACTCAGACATCCTGCTCCGCAATCTGTTATCAGTGTCACACGGCTAACGCTGCACCAACGTAAGTTGTGTTTTTGAATGGTATACATGTTGCCACTGGCAACTAGGTGCAGTATAATTTGTAGGGTATTTTTTTGGAAGCGAATTTACTGCTAAAAAGCAAAAACGACCAAATGGGCCCTTTATAGAAAAACTTTAGTTCCGTTTTTCTCTGCTTGGGGCGCACCTGCGGCCTTGATACTTCGACACAAGATAGTCGGATATGTTCTATATCGAAATCCATCAAAACCTCGACTTTCGATTTTTTCAACTGTTTCACTAAAAACACAATTATCTCGATAAATAGAAACGACCAAATGGGCCCTTTACCTACGGAATGACACATATGAGAAAGAATCCAAAATTTTACCAAAAAAACAGAATTTTTGACGGTCAATTTTTTCAAATATTTCAATTTGCATTTGCAGAGAGGGAAGGGAGGGGGTTAAACTCAACTCAAAACAAAATTTCTCTATTTTCCAAAAAAAAAAAAAAAACTACATAGAAAAAATTCAGAAAAATTTAAAATTTTGAAAAAAAGAGCGAATAAACAGAAAACTTTAAAATAGAACTAAAAAAAAAATATATGAGAAAGAATTCAAAATGTTACCAAAAAAACAGAATTTTTGACTGTCAATTATTTTAAAATATTTCAATGTACTCGTAAAGACGAGAAACGAAGAAAAGTAGGGAGTATAAAAATTTAACCAAGGTCAAAATAATTTTTTGCAGTTTTGGCAAAAATGTCTTTTTTTGACAATTTACAAAAAAAAAATCGAACAAAAACGGATAAAACAGGAAAAACAGATATGTTAGATACTCTGAAGCTGCATAAAAACATCGAGACTCCCCCTCCTCCTCTTGAACCTCCCTTCCCTCCCTGCCTGCCTGCCCTGATCAGAAAAATTTTTCAATCAATTTTATTCTAATAAATAAAATTGAATTTAATTCAGAGTTTAATAAAAAAAGATTAGGAAAAAAATGGACGGTTTCCACAATATTTTACATTAAGATACCTTCCATCGAAATCAAATATGTAAATTCAAATTCCAGTCTCTATTCTTCCCATCGCATCGTTAAAACCTAGTGGATTTCCAACCAAAAACCTAAAAAACCAATCTTCGTTAAATTTCAACGCAATTCTTTACACCAAAAATTTCATACCATCATCAGTGCGAATTCGCTCATCAAATCTTTACCTCAAATCGTTCAAAAAAAAATATCAATTTCCAACCTCTCACACTTGAGCAATTCGCAGACACCGCACCTTATCAATTTATCATAAAAATACAGAGCATAAAAACACCTCCATCACACACACACACTCGACTTGCCAGTTCACCACACCAAGATCTCTAATTACAATAGGTGATTTCAGCATCCACATATGATACACAGACACACACACCGAAGTACACCATAAAATAATTCCCACACATTTCAAAAAAAAATCTATTCATTTTTTTCTCAGCCTCCTCTCGTCTCTGTGCGATTATTCCGAAGAAATACGAATCTTTGCACTGCCAGTATACGACCATGGCTATAGCTCGGCCACTAGCCACTACCTCTTTTATCAATCTCTTGTGCGACGGCATCGACTCTAGACTCGTACTATAACATCGCCAAAGAGAACTCATACTGCATACACAGAGAAAGGAGGCAACAAACAGTCAGTATACGTAGACGTACCTAGAGCATCATCGCACACAATATAAGTATTTTTATAATGATAACGGATAAAATTACTCGTTACCATATTACTCTGTAGTATGCTGCCGATGCCGGTGTATAGCATTGGAAAAACGAGAGATTCGGTGCGATGCGCTTCGTTTGCTCGCGTAAGAATACTCTTCGCGTCTTCTTCATCTTCATCATCGTGGTCGTCGTAGTCGTCGTAGTCGTCTTATATACTTTTGCTATGGTACGTGCGGTCGGTATATACTATAATACATTTATACGAGTACTACTATACACGAATATACTCTTCTTCTCCTCTTCTTCTTGGTGTGTCGCATCCCATTTTGGGCTTCTTTCCAACATAACGCCAGTTCGAGAGCCCGCCTCACAACACTTGGCACACGGTAGTGCAATGAACGCAACAAACACTGCTGACTCACTCTTCCACACTGATGCCATTTTTCCACCAGAAAACACATTACGACACTCGGTAGTACACATATGTATAGTATTATAGCATCTTTCTATCGATGATTTGGAGGAAAAAAATTATCAAAATCTTGACCAAACACTTCTTTAATCAGCCAAAGTTGAAGTTCCCTCGAAAACTTGTAACTCTGAGAATCTGCAAATGGATTCTGGAAGCGATTTCTTGAATCGAAGTAAACTTTGTGATATTTCAATTTGAAAATAATCGAATAAATATCAGAATTTTTGCATTTCAAGTCACCTATCCAGCATTAGACCCCCGAAAAAATTGGCCAAATATTGAAAAACCAACTCAATCAGCTGCAAATTCGATCCAGTTATGGGAGATTTTTCTACAAACTCATTCCAAAACTCCAACTTTCAACTTTCAATCGCTTCCACAAGACGACGAAATCCGTCTCGTCAATTTTTTACCTACATTTGCGGCCGCCTCGCCGAGCCGAGCCATTCATAAAATAGTACGTTCTCGTCGTCTACATATATGCAAATCGTGCCAAAAAATCGACTCGAAGTCGACGCCGCCGTCGACACAACGACGTCGTCGGCTATTCTTTTTTTCCAGCAAACGTCTCTCACTCGTCGTCGTCGCGTCACTTCGTCGTGAAAAATCATCAACACCCGAACACCTCCTTCTCTCTGCTTTCTCTATACATACAGCAAGTAGTACGAGTACATTTATAATATTTACAATATTGCTACACACATTCGTCTTAATATACGCGCGCGTTATGCTATTATATTATGCATACGATTCGCAGAAGCGCACACAGCAGCGTCGAGATCGACATCGAGCCAGCCTAATGGTGGTGATAATAATTGTAGGGCGTTAGACCGAAATGTTGAAGCTATCGCAACCGTCAATTATCGCATTAAAATACATTTATACGGTATACTCTACATAGAAAACTTTACGTACGACCAAAATGAGCTAGACAGAGAGGGAGGAAGAAAAAAAACGCGTATGGAACATTAATATAATGAGTTACCCTACACGATCGCGCATTTATGCGAGAAACTATGAAATTTTTTAGCGTACTACGTGATAATTTTGTCCACTATTATTGTGTAATGTATAATTATTACATCTACATAATATTCTGGTCGTTAATGGGGCCTGGGCCGCGGCCATTGGCGCGGCTACTGCTGCGAAATTCCAAGAGTAACCAGAGGGGGGGGGGGATTGTCGAAATTTTTAAAGCCGCAAACGCCACACATGCGACACAAGCGAGACGAGATTTCCAAATTCTCGAAAATCATATCGAATATAAATTTTTAGAAAGGTGATACGTTTAGAAATTTTCAAGCTTTTTGCTCATTTTTTTCAAACACAAAATACTAGAAAAATAATTACTTGAGTACGATGAAAAACAAGGAAAATTGAAAACTTAACTCATTCATCAATCACTAAAAAAATTTAATTTTCATACTTTTCTCAAGTCCATGGAAATTTGTACCTATAAGCGAAAATTTTTTTCTTTTTTTTCACAACACCATCCAAAAGACATTTTTAGACAATTTTTAACCCCCCCCCCTTCCCCTCCATCACTCAGCTATAATTTTCCAACTATTTGTAGGTTCATTCGGAATCCTTTATGCACACTATGAATGTTACGAATCAGTGTTACCACTTCATCATTTCTTCTAAAATCACAATTTTTTCCCCACTCCCACTATCTACGAGAAATAACAGATATCATGTCTCCAGTTCTCCACAAGCTAAAGCGAAAGTCTCTCAATCATGAATTTGTTCCCAGTCGTCCTCTGTATTTACTGATAATCCACCGAATCATCATTTTCCTTCTTCCCATGAATAATGCAATTTCTCAGGCTCGATTACCTTTTTGCACATCAGCAAAAAAATGAAACTGAAATGATGGGAAAATAAAATCGCAACACGAAATTATTCGTAAGTAAGTATCATTTCCTTCTTTTTTTTGTCGTCCAACAAAAAATCGTGGAATCGCGAAAAAAAGTCATTCATTTACGTACTTCCTAAAAATATGCTCTAAAGTCAAAAATCATTTTGATAACCAATTTTTACACTTCTGGCAAATCTTGTAAAAAAAAGTAACAGCTCAAACATGAAAATGCCAATCAAAGAGTATCAAAATCATTTACAACGTTTCTCAGACATTTCGTGTCAATTTTTTTTAGCAATGACCATTTTACGGGGGGGGGGGGAGGTTGATAAAACACTTGAACAATGTCAAAACACTACCTTCTGACTTAGATTAAGTGACCCCCCCCCACCCCCTTAAAAATTGCTGACGTTTTGTAGTCTTGTAGAAAAAAAATCTGTGAATTTTTACAAATACTTTCAAGAAATCTTGGCTCACTAAAATTTCAGAAATTTTTCACTAATTCTGGGAGTCTATATTGTTGCAAAATTTAATTTCTTCGATTTTTTCCTTTTCTCGAGTTATTTTTTTTTTTCAAGTTCTAAAATTCAATAATTTGAGACCATTTTTCGACTTTTCAGCATTCTATTTCTTCACCTCTCGAATGGACGAAAGGAATACAATAATCTCCTCACATTTGATTTAGACAATTTTTATGGCACTTTTTCAAAATCTGGAAATTCCAAAACATGTCTCAAGGCTCCAGAACTTCCATAAGGTCTTGAAACCATATCTAATCAACTAAGATTTTAGCTTTTCAACTTCATCACTAGGTGAAATTTTATGGAAATTTCAAGTTTCAAAAGTCTGCTGGAAGCTGCAGATCTCGTCAAAACGCTTCGACATTCTTTCTAATCGATTCGAGTTGGTCGAAAATAGGGCACAGGCCAAATTTCAGCTTCCTAGGTCAATTTATTAAAATTTCAACTTTTTTTTTCATTTTTGGCCGAAATTTGATTTTTAAAAATTCATTAAAAAGCGAATTTGGCTGATGATGTATTTTTGTAGGTATGTTTTTTCGATTTATTCGTATCCGGTTCAAAAAATCTCTGCCGGTTGGGATTTCCTTGTTAGCTTTTTTGACCATCATAATCGACTTAAAAATTTCCAAAATGATCCCAGACCGTCAGTTACGAGGTGAAAATTTTCTTTGGTAATATTTCTCAATGTATTCCCCACTCTTATGGCAACTTTTTGCACTTTTTGAGCGGTGGAACACCCGCCCTCCTCCTCCCTCCTCAAAGAGGTAAAAAAAAAGTATGTTTTGACAGAATTTTTTTTTTGGAGATCAGCCACTCTCAAGACATTTTCTTATCCTCATATTTAAAATTAGCGAATCAAATTACATCAATTTTCATTTTTTTTTTGCAACAATTTAGCCGAACCAATACCTACTCTATTTTCCACCTTGAAATTTTGCAATTTTTGAGAAAACTGTGGAGAAAAAACGAATCTTGAAAATCTGAGCAAACAATCCCAAGAAGAGTATTTCAGGGTATAGCTAAATTCGCTGACTTCAAAATCGGTGACTCACAGATCCACTTTTTGGGTAAAAAAATAAATTTTCTCTCAATTCTGTTTTTGTTTTTGATACTAACGCACAAATATTCAACACACTTTCAGTTATTAAAAAACAGCTGCAAAGTTTCTCATTTGTTGCCCAAAACCTCAACTTATAAATTTTGGATTCGTATTCAATGAGTTGAACAACTCTGAAATTTCCTTTTTTTGGACCATTTTATGTACTTAATATTGTGCAATTCAATTTTTTCACTGGATTTTTTGTGAAAGGTGCGAATTTCAGGACAATAAAAGAAGTATTTGAAATTTAGTTGGTTGAATCTATACCTGAAGACGATGAAAATTGGTATTTTCAGTTCGACTTGCTGATTCCAAGTATTGGTGAAAAAAAAATTGACCAAAAAAGAACTTATCTAAGATAATCCATAAAAATCACAATTTCAGTCATTCTCGAAAATTACTCAGCAACTTTCACAAATAAGCAACATCGAGCCATTTTTTAAATAAATTTACCAAAATATCGAAATTTTTTTTCATGTTCATGAATTCATTAAAAAATTGTTTACAAAACCAATTCCATCAACTTAAAATTTGGGTCTAAAATTTCCCTCGTTTTCCAATCACGAGTCCATAATCAGCACCTAGCCATCGACTCGAATCGAGAAAATATGACAAATATGCAATAAACCCGAGCAAAAAAGGAACGTGGCAAACATCTTCACCGCGAAAATTAACCTCCTCGCAGAAACTTCCTCCTCGTCTTCCGCGTCTTCATCATGATGAAGAAGAAGAAGAAGAAGGGAAAAAAACGCGATACTAAAACGATTATGAAAAGAGGCGTTGTTCTAGGTCATAGTCCTCGATTACTATTATGTACATTTTGCGAATACTATATACTCACTCGACTCGTATATACATACATGTACTACGTACGAGCATCATACGTGTATACGTATTAGACATAGAGTAGACATACTACCAACCAACGTACTATGTGTATAGTCATTATTTGTATGCTCTTCCGACCCTCTTACCTGCGCCATATCTACACACAACTCTCTGTGATGTGTATTTGGCAAATGTTTCGTAAACCATATGATGATTCGCCGCCGCACCGCCGTCATCGAGCACCGGTACATATCGCGCGTATGACGTAACAGGGGGTTCTTTCATCGTCTTACCGGTAGTATTTGTACTATTGATAACGTTCAACAGCAACAGATTCGCCCGACGACGATGATGGGTTCGAGCTCGACTCGCGGCGAGGCGCGACGACGACGTCCAGACTCGCTAGACGGTACAGTAAGCAAGAGTGAGACAGGCAGGGAGGATGATGCTATGGTATAGCCATGCTGTGATAAAGAAAGGTACACAGACACAGATGAGATGGGCTTGGGCTACAACGAGGAACGCAGAAAACCGGAAGTATCAATTTTCCTTGCGTGGTTAGCGTAGGCAACCTAATGGGCGTACGATTGTCATTGCCACCCGTCCAGGAGGGGAGCCCCAACGAGCGGACCATATCGACGAGGTGAAAATTTTTACAGACTGACCGAATGAGGATGAGGTGTTGTTACCTTGATGGCTAAAATTAGGTCGAATGAGTAATTTTAGTTTACAGTTCTTTCAAATAATGAGATCGTCACTTGGTAATTTACTCGATGAGGTGATTTTGAAAGACAGATTTTAAAATTTTCTCGTCAATTTTTCCAGATTTTTTGCTCAGTTGTGAAATTACTTGGAAATTGGTTTCGAAAAAAAAATATTGAGTAAAAAATTACGAACTTGTGAACTAAATTTTAAGATTTTTTGAAAAAATTCTCACGAAAAATCACACTCCTCCCCTCCAAAAAAATCTTCAAACTTGCAAAATTGTCGTAAATTTTTTTTCAATTTGAGAAATAGCGAAGGAAGGCTCCAGTTCCTTTTCCTAATGTTAAATTGCGAGTTCGATGAGATTCTGCTCTATTTAGCTCGAACAGTATAAATTCCGAATTTTTTTTCACACAATTTATCATTTATTAAAGAATGTGGAAATAAATTGCCATTATTTCGAATTCCTTCTCTCTTCACCACTTCGAAAAATATTCAATCCTAGTTCCTATTCGAATAATTTATCCATCTTTCAGTCAATTAATTTCTATAACCGAAGCCAAAAATAGTCATGAAATATGTACTCGATACAAAAAAATATTCCATTTTTATTCTTCGACTATCGCAGCACGTGTCGCTGAGAACCATTGTGGACCGTGAGGGGAGGGGGGAATGTGGAGCATCTGAAATTTTTTCACACCTGTTCCCTCATCTGTTTTCTTTTCAAAAATTGAAGTAGAAAATGAGTTGTTTGCAAAACAGAATTTTTCCACAAGTTTTTCAACATAAATTCGCCCCCCCCCCTCTCCAAAAAATCATAAGTTCATCTTCAATTTTTTTCAAAGTTTACTCATTAAAGAGGTTTTTCTTAAGAAGTTTTTTCAAAAAAAAGTTTTTCCAGATAAGAAGTTTTCTTCAAAAAAAATTGAAAAACCTTCATTTTTGAAGTTTCAGTTTCAAAAAAATTTAAGTTTTCAGTTAAAAACCGACGATTGCATTTTCTCTTCTGAAAATAAAGTTTGCAAACTTTTTTTTAAAAATGCGGGTCTTGGGAAAATTGCCCCCACTTGCCCCCCCTCCCTCATCCATGTCAGTGGCACTACGTATTAGAATTCCAATACTATGTCCGCGCATTCTTCGTAATCCAGCCATAATTTATATGTATAATAATAACTCTAAATAAATCGACTTTGTTTTTCAATTCGCCGAACGTTATTCTTATTTATTTATAATTTTCTCCGAACCATACTCGTACATATTTTTCTCTCGCTTGACTGTTTATATTACAATATACAATATACATTCGTAAATGGAAAATTGGAAACCAACACCGCATCCATCACGAATGGCCATTCTAATCGGCCAAGTTTTAATCGGAACTTTTTTTCCAAGCCATCGAACTGATTCTCGTTAATTTTCTGGTCGTCATTTACCAACATAGCCGATGATTTATACGATAACATTTTGGCATAAACAACTCTCTTTACTCGTCATCACCATGCAGTCGTCATCGTTGTGCTAACATAAGGCTTAGTAACACATCGTTCTTCGAAAAAGAGAAAGAAAACTACCCGGTACTATTGATACTCGTACATCGAGAGAAGGTCAAAACATGAGGCATAGGAAGTGATATATGCGAATACAATATTATTTCTCGATAGAAAAAAAAGATAGAAGTACGAAGCATACGCGTTAAGTAAGTCTCTGTACTTTCCAGAATGACAAATGGGAATTATTGAAGTTATATGATTATTGATTACTGATTAGGTACATAATTCGAGATATAGTGACTGGATTTGACCCATTTTTAGGGTGAGTCAACTCGTATTTTCACCAAGCTCATCGCGATTCGCCACTTCATCTTGGCGTTTTTATTTTCAACTCGTACTTAGATTTGCAAAAAAAAAATCAACTAGAAATCTTACGTTTTCTTCCTCAATTCACATCTTTCACAATCACAGCCAAATAATTCAATTAAACTCCCACCAAGTTTTTGGACTTCCAGCTCTCGAAGCCTTTAAAATTGCAATTTTCGAAGCCCTTTCTCTTTTTCAATTTCAACTTTCCCACTTTTACTTTCCTCCTGGCGCAGACCTCTCATCACCATAATACTCTTCTCTCTCCTCCATTCAACTTCTCAAACAACCAGAAATTACACGACGAATCATTTCACTTCCGTAACAAATATGAAAAAACGAATCAACCTCTCCCCCTCTGTTCAACCGAGCCATAAATCGAGGTTAATTTTCGGCTAAAAATTACGTCCAACGTCGACGACGCGTATAGAGTAAGTAAGTTGAGCGCACAGACACGAACGAATCGTACTCGTCGCGACGCTTTCGACAACCGGCCAGGCAATCTGCTGCATTAAAACCATTATTACGAATTTTTAGTATTTAATCTTCGCGAGCTCGTAAAAATTCACGTAGCACCGTTTCGAAAAACGTACAATAAAATTTTCAACTCTCGCCGATACATAAACATGATAAAATTCACGCGAGTTTAATTAAAAGCTCGTTCCATTGTTTACACGTCGCTCGCTGTACACAGCCATCGGCGAAATTTATTCGTAATTAGATAATGGGTTATTTTTATAATCTCTTCGTAGTACTACGTAACGCACACTGAGTGTATAGGGTCGTGGGGTGTCGTGTTGTGTGTCGTCGGATCATTCCATAAAACCGAAACCCCCCTAAGTTAGAGAATGAACTTTCAGCAGGGCGAAAATCGTATAAAAGTTGAATTAACGACTTTGGAATAGGAAAATATCTTATTGGGGGGGGGGGGCCTTCTGAGATAGTTGGTTTCGATTTCGACAACACTATTTCGTTCTCAGACTCAAGAAGGGCTCCGAAGGGAAAATTCTAATATCAAAATTTTACAATTTTAAAGCAGCTCGTGCCAATTTTGAGAACCATTTTGACCCTTTGATCCAAAATGAGTATCAAAAGAGCTGACATGGGACTTGAAATTCATGATTTCGATTTCGAAAACAATTTCACTCCCAACTTTCTGCTCTTAGAGTGTACGTATCCAAAAGAAACAGAGGATGGAATTAATGGAAAAATTTCACTAATGACCCTCCCATTTGAAGTCCATTTCAAATTCGAGAGCAAAATGGAAGAAAACTAGACAGCTAAGCAAAGCTTAGCTGCAAAGTGTGCGTAGCTAGCTGCCTTTTCTACAGCTATAACCGTTATTACATCTAGGTAGTGCATAAGTGAATCAACCATGTCACAGTGATGAGAATTTTTGAAACTCTCACTGCTTCAAAATAATAATTGTTTTTCAGTGTTTTCATATTTTCCAAATTTCAATAGGTATTTCAGAATAATTTATAAGCTTGTATTGCTTCTAAATTAAGAAATTTTTAGTTGTTTTTCATAGTTTGCATTGTTTTAAAATTTACAAAATTTCAAATCGATTTCCCGAATTCCCCATCGCTACAATTTCATAAAGTTTTCAATAAATTTTCAGAATTTTGCATTGCTGCTGAGTTAGGAAATTTGCAATCAATTTTTAGAATTCACATTGCCTCTAAATAGTCAAATTTTGAATAATTTTTCAGAATTCTTATTGTCTTTAAATTAAAAAATTTCAAATTCAATTTTCAAGTTCATATTGTCCACAAATTGTAAAACGTTTACTCAATTTCTGGAATTCACATTGCCTCCAATTTTTCAGAATTCTCATCTTCTTCATAAATATTACAATACTTATTTCATATAATTTTCAAGTTCACATTATCTGCAACTTACAGAACTTTTAATCAATTTTTGGAATTCTCAGCGTCTCTAAATACAAATTTTCATATTATTTTTTTTAGAATTTCCATTGTCTTCAAATTTATAAATTTTCAAACCAATTTTCAGAACTTGCTTTTTATTCTAAATTAAGAATTAAATCTTATAAAATACCTATGTTAAGAATTTGCATTGCCTATTACACAAAAAAAATATGGGTAATTTTTACAAAAAAATTTAACTAAACACTCACAAGTCACAATTAAGTACCAGATCCGTTTCAATTGTACAAAAATTAGTTTAATTTCTCATTTTGAAGTAATTTTTAAATTATGAGTAAAAAGTTAAAAATTATTCATGTCAAGTAATTCTTACTTCATACTTATGGTTATAGGTAGACAAAAAATTAATGAAATGAATTTTTAGTTAGCAAATGATAGGTATCATAATTCATAACTCAGTTTCAGCATTATTTTTGCCCCATTACCATGTACTACATAGTAACTCCAAGGCATTTACCTATCCAATTTTCATACGAAAAATCCGTCACCTACCTACTTACCTCACGGGGATTCGAACCTGGGTCCCTAAATTTCCTATTCCTACCTACATGCCCTAACCACTCAGCCACAACTTTGCTACGAGGGTTATGGCATTAAAATAATATATTTGTTTGGTAAACGCCCCACCAAACCACGCCCACTTGGAATTTACAGCTAACAGACTGGGGGTGTAACAGGGTACAATGAAACACAGCTGGTGATGGAATAGACTGGGGGTATAGCAGGGTACAATGAGCGGCAGGTGTTCTACAAGTCCCCTTTTCCCTTTTTTAGGATTTAATGTATTAAAATAATGAACTAAAATTGCAATTACTCAGCAATTACCCATCCGAATTGAATGAAAATTAATCTATTCCCTCCGCCTTAATGATTCTCAAATGGTGTCCAATAGGTACAAAAAACGGTTGGATAGCTTAAGAGAACATTCAGTTCCAATAAAATTTCATTTCTCAAAGCGAAACCAATAGTGTGCTACGCACACTAAAAATTGGAATCAGCAACTTCAAATACCAAAATTACAACAACCATCGACGAAATGTTAATACTACTGAAGCTACGTCGAAACTCATTTTCACCCCCCCCCCCCCCTCCCGTAAAATCTACATTTATGGGACATCTCCTCAAATTTGAGAATATGAGCTGCCCGAAAACGAATTCTCACCAACTTGGATTGTAGTAAATCAGATTCCCACCCGCCCTCGCACCCCCCTGGGCCCACCTCCCCCCCAGAATGACCAAAACTTTTTTTGTGGAATCAATATTTGGAATGGGGGGGGGGGGTTGAAATCGGTTGTCCCTGGATGGAGAAAGCGGGTGAAAATCGCTGGTGTGTGATTCTATGGAGGAAACAAAATTCATTTTGAATTCTTCTTATGAGTATACAAGTATTTTAATAAAAACGGAAAAAATACGAATTCGATGATTAGAAAAATTTACTTTTCCCGCTTTGAGCCCGAAAAAAGGTCGAGCAAAGGACTGCAGAGGTCTTTTTTTGTTCAATTGACACCCCACTCATAAAATAATACAACACATAAGATTTCAAAGCTGAATTTCGCTTTCTCCTACTTGGCTTTTTGAAAATTTAAATGCTCCATTTTGAATGAAAAAAAATAAAAATTTGATCAAATTGAACTAAAACGCTGAAATTTGGTTTATGCCTGGTTTTTAAGTTCTCGAATCGATTTTCGGTGGTTTCACCCAGTTGACCAAATGCTAGCAAATTTTGTGCTAGCGTAAATGGTGCCGGAATTTGAGACACTTTTTTAAAAAAATGCTAGCAAATCAGTTGCGATTAGGTCGCATTAGAGTAGCAGAATTGCGCACAAATAGCTAGCACGTAGCTGGCACAAAGCTAGCAAAAAGCTAGCATTTTGTTGGCACTTTGCTCTGCATTCTGCTACGTACATGCGACTAAATCGCGACTGATTTGCTAGCAATTTTTGCAAAAAGTGTCTCATATTCCGGCACCATTTACGCTAGCGCAAATTATGCTAGCAGGAAGCTAGCATTTTGCTAGCGTAGAAACACTTTGATCAGTAAAGTAATTACTATTAATTAATTTTTAAAAATTCTGGGTGTTTCCTTTAACAGGTGGTAGTTTTCCAGGAAATTCCAAAAATTAGGCGACTGTCCCAGCTCAGAGGTAGCATAACGCTAGCAATGCTAGCATCTTGGGACAGTATAAGAAGAGTGATGTCACTCTTCTTACTTTTCAACAAGATACCACCTTGAGCTTATATTCAACTTGATGACACACTTTATCTAAGAGTAGCAAACTATACCATGAGAGAGATCGACGCTAGCAATTCGCTAGCATTATGCTAGCGCTTAGGTTGAAAAATCTCTTTATTAAATAAAAAATGGAAGTTTTTTTTTTAAATAGAAAAATTGTCAAAATTTAAAATTTGAAAATGAAGCATCAAACAAACCATGAAAATGAAAAATTTCAAAAACATTTGAACAACATTTTAGTCCACGGCAATGGGGGTAATTGCACCCCCTGCAGATCCTCCGGGACAACTTTTTCCTTAAAGGGGACATCCTAAGGAACATTTTAAAGCAAACTTGCTGAAAAAAAATTGGCCTTACTCACAAAATGGCGGCAATTTTGATTAAAAGGTCAGCCGAAATCACAGATTTCGCGTTTCAACATAGGACGTGCACGAAATTTTTCAAACCTTACAAACATAGATCGAAAGATCATGCAAAAATTCATCACCTGTCAAAATTTCAAGTGGTAAAGTACCTTTTTCGATTTTTGGTGAATTTTCAAAAATCAAATTTTGGCCAAAATGTGAGAAAAAATCAAAATTTTACCAAATTGACCAAGAAACCTGACATTTGGGATATACCCTATTTTCGACATGCCAAATCGATGGGAAACGGTTTCAACTTGTTTTGAGCAGTTCTGGAGCCTCCAGCAGATTTTTGAAACTCAAATTGAAGTTGTAAAGCTCAAATTTATTCTGAAAACTAATTTCAATACGCTACGAAGTACTGCAGGTGAATTTCAAGTCGTTTTGGAGCCTCCAGCGACTCTTTGAAAATTCCTGAAGCCTCCAGCAGATTTTTGAAACTTTAAATTTTCACAAAATTTCAGAATTTCCTAAAAGTAGCTGGAAGCTTCAAGAAACTAGAGATATGCTTACATTTTTCTAGAGCCAGATGGCTAAGTAAATGCTAGCTCAGAGATGCACGAATATTACCTGAAGTTTCCTATCATAAAACTGTGAGCAGGTAACATATTAGTCAGTGATACGCTGGCATTAAGCGAGCAGGTATAGAGTGAGGCAAAAGCTAGCTGAGATATGCGAGAATATTGCTTGAACTTTCTTGGCATAGAATTGCAAGCAAGTATCCATCAGTGATACGCTAGCATCAGGCGAGCATGTATGAAGTGAAGTAAAAGCTAGCTGAGATATGCGAGAATATTGCTTGAACTGTCCTAGCATAGAATTGCGAGCAAGTATCCGCCAGTAATACGCTAGCATAAGGCGAGCAAGTTAAAGTGAAGTAAAAGCTAGCTGAGAGTCGCTGGAAAACAGCTCGAAAATTGCTAGAATTGAATTTGCTAGCGAAAAACTGCAAGAAAATCGCTTACTTTTAGCGAGATAATTATTGCTGGCCACAAAAGGCGAGTAAATTGCTAGCAACTTATCAAAACGCGAATAAAACGCTAGCTTTTTGCTAGCATGTGGTCAACTGGGGCAAGTCTGTCTGCAGCTTCCAACAGATTTTCGAATTTTCCAATTTTTAAAAATTAATTTCAACATGTAATAAATTGATAAATTTTGAAGAATTGTGCCTAAATCACTATAAAAGGGTCGTCAAAGTTGACTTTAAAATTTTCAAGAGTCCTTCTAATGGAATTGCCATGAAGCTAGGAAATTCAAAAATCCGCTCGAGACGTCGCAGAGTAGCATAAAACTGTCGCCTTGGGAAGAGCAGGGGGAGGGGGGGTGGAAGTACATAAAAATGAAATGTAAATCAATTTCCAGCGTTTCGCCTTTAATTGCCAGAGAACTTCTCGAAAATTTCGTTTAAAATCCAACAGGAATTCAAGCACTAAATACTCTTTCGATTTCAGCTCAGCTGAAAACTTCATTCTGACCCATTGCTGCGAGTCTTCGTCGACGACCAGACAGAGAATACCCCCTCCTCTCGTCCCGTACTTTCCTAATAACCTTCTGGTGAACCTACTGTGTTAGGTGATATAATGCAGAGATGATACCTGTGCGAGACGGTCACCATATCAGCCATCACTTCTACTTTCAAACAACCCTGACTCTGCCATCGCATCGTAATGTGCTGAAAACAAGCTGCAGAGTTGAGAGAATTCGAAATACACAAACACATAGCATTTATCACTAATACCAACCCTCACACGTATAGATCTGTTCGAGTAGATAACTCGTATGGTATACCATATATGTACCTTATCTATACGTGTAAAGGTCTCGTGCTAAAAACAACGACCACCTCTCTCCCTTCATCGCTCACTATTTGTCTTCTACTCGTTGTTTTTATAGATATCTCCGCAGCGATGAGACAAATAAGACACATAAATAATACCAAAAGTATTTCTTCCCCATTATTTATACTCGTACCTAATAAAATACGATCTTAATCTTCTAATCGTTCGTTCTAATTATTATAACCAGTAAGGGTAAAAATTAACCCCCTTATCAACGCATCATCCCTTTCCTCTGCCAATCTCGTACAAATACCTATACAGGTATAAGGTAAATGTGCCAAGATCGAGAGGCGGAGAGGAACGCACCGCATCGATATGAGTCACCGCCGCGACGAGATACCTGCACGACTATGGCAGCCATAAATTCCGCCCGAACACCTTGACAAATTAATTTTCGTATAGCCAAAGCGACAGCAAGCAGAAGGCAGAAGAGAAGAGTGAGACACATCGGACGCGAGATTCCTGGCGCTGCTGGCGTCAACAAAGTTCAAATCATCGACACCCGCGAGACATGATCGAAATCGCCGAGAAAAAGATACACCACCACGTACCACATAATACATATGAGAGAGAGACATTAAGACAAAATAGGTACACGAATATTTGCCACCCAGCAGTACGTTTGAGTGGTATGGGCCACCCTTTCCGAGGAAGGAAATCTTACACGAGAATTCGATTAGATTAACACGCCGAATAATAGTCTTATAGGATACATGTACTATGTAGACCAATATCGAGGTGTAATTTTTTATAGTATACGTAGCGTAGGTCTAGGTCTATACATTTAGATTTGTTTGTTTGATTTTTGTTTTCCAACCAATTAAGAAGCAATTCGGTATTAAAAAACGAACATAGTTGGGCTTAAAAATCGCTATAATAACGTGTGGAAGAGAGTTCGACGCGACAAACGCATCGCATAGTCCTTTAAATGGGATGACTGCGAACGGGTTATAGTATGTACTATTTCGTGGTCTTTCGGCGCGCCGCCGCCGTCGCCACCATCGCCTCAATCGCAGCCGCGACACGACGCTAGTCCGTACAGTACGTACGTACATGTAAGTATGTGTACAGTGTACTTGGATACTTGTCAAAATTACTTTTGGACATATTCCATATATCAACGTGTCCTCAACTTCTTTCTAATTTTTATATTATATACGTACAGTGTGTACGGCTCGGCTCGACTCAGCACGGTACAGTGTGTGTTGTGTACGGTATGAAGCTCGTGTTCGAGAGCAGTGCGTGATTTTTTACATAAGCGTACATCTGTGAATTGTACAAACGACCGTCTGTCCTCTTTGCACACTCATTTTCTGTTATTTTTTTTCAATACTCGTAGAAGTGCTGCAAACAACTCTTGTTCGCCATCGTCCCCTTCTCTATACTTGGTGATTTTTTTCTCGAAGTGTCCAACAAACTATTTCATTGGGTGGAAATATCATCTCCTTCAAATTTTCTCATAAGGAAAAGGTCCCATTTGACATAAGACAAAAAATCTTGTCCAGTAGAGAAATTCTGAATTGATTTTTAAAAAAATAAAATAAATTCATGGAGAGTAATAAAACACACACGATCAGCTGAAGAGACAACAGTAGCTTTTTGCTTCCTCAAGCAAAGAAAAAATTCGTGTAAAAAAAGAAAAAAATGGAAGACAGTTTTCATCGTAGATGAATTGAAAAAAAAGTCGTGAATTTCGAAGAAAACTTCTGAAAAAAAGTACCTACTATTTCAGTGGGAGGCCATCCAGAAAAGTTTTGAAGTCAACAAGTTTTTTTTCAACGTTGAAATTTTTATTGAGAGTCTGATTTTAATTAGCTATGAAAAAAATTGTTTTGAAGACCCCATTGATAGTATCTACTGTGAAGCTGCAGAACTACCCTCAAATTTCAGAAAATCACTAGTAACAAATAAATTCATTACATCAGCCTCAGCTAATCCGTCACATCCCCTCCAAAATCTTATCTCAATATACAGCTTACATCATTTCTAACAAAATGACAGCCCACTTGTAAACTTCATCTCTGAAATAAAAAACCTTGAAATTGATCTCAAAAATCTCATTCAAAAACCAATAACCCACCCTCCTTGGCTATTAAAACCTCTACAAATTGATTTTCAACTGAGAAATTATCCAAAAAGAAATCATTCTCCTTTAGAAATTAAGAGCCATTATCTGGAACTCATATCAAACTACACAGAATTCAATTTATGCTTTACTGGCGGTTCCAAGATCTCGAACTTACATACTGGATATGCTTTCTCAATAAATGAAAAAATTTTCAATTTTAAAATTCATGAGGTCTCTTCAATATATACTGCCGAACTTCTTGCAATTAACCATTGTCTTTTGAACATATCCACCACACAGCTTGAAAACAAAAACTTTTTAATACAAAGTGACTCTCTTAGCTCCTTGATCTCCATACAAAACATTTTTTCAGATCACCCTATTGTTCAAAATATTCACAAAATTCTGCTAGATCTCCAAAATTCAAACCACACCATCCACCTTATGTATACCCCTAGTCATATAGGCATCAAAGGAAATGAAATTGTTGACACCTATGCAAAATCAGCCATTAACCCCCCCCCCCCCACCCTTCACCTTTTTCACCCCTGACGATATAAAATCATTCTTTACACAAAATGGCAAAATTTCTGGTCATCACAGACAACAAACAAACTCTTCCAACACAAAAAAACAATCTACCCCTGGAAGAACATTGATCACTTAAACCGAAGAGAAGAAATAATTATAACCCGTCTAAGAATCACAACCACCTCTATCAAAAAATTCCAAAACCCCCCTGTCAATTCTGCGAAAATGAACCTACATCCATTCAACATTTACTATTCACCTGTCCTAAATTACAGCAAACAAGACTATCTCTCCAAATAGACTCAAATTCAAAGACTATCCCAGACAACCCTTTTGAAATCCAAAAATTCATAACCCTACTAAAAAAAAACCAACCTAATAAATCAAATCTAAACCCCTCTCCACACGGGTGTAATAATCATGCAATTATAAACACCCAAAAAAAAAGACCTCTTTTCACAGGAGTTTTTTTTCCTCAACGCATTAAGGGCGCTCCAAAAAAATTATCGAAAGAAATTTACAGAAAATTATAAGTATTTCCTAATTCTACAGTCCACTATTGGTCAGTTCATCTCAAGGAGACTTTGTTTTCGCGCAGTTTGCCACCGAAGTTGAATAACTTCAACCCTTCCATCCAATTTCAAGGAAAAAATCAACACAAGACCTCCCCCCCTTCCTCCCCCTTTTGTGCTAAACAAAATTTCAAAATGTAAAAACACAACTTCAAACAGGATGTTTTACAAAAATTTCACGACCGAATTTCTTGGGCAGTGGGTGGGGGGGGGGGGGGTAAGATTTTACAGATTAATTTTTTCGTTTCATCAATGTCACCAAATATTTCAAAAAAAAATTAGAGGGAGGGAGTGGAGGATGTCGAAAACACTTTCATAATTTTAATTTTTTGTTTTCCAAATTTTTCAAATGTTATAAATTATCGTATTAATTTACAAGAAATTAGTTGAAATGGGAATTCCAAAAAAAAAAAAAAAAAAAAAAAGAAATGGTGAATTAAGGATTTATTAAATTGAGGGGAAAAATAAACAAAAAAGCCATACTTTTAAATGAAAAGTATTAAGTACATATGAAAGCAGGAAATTAGAGCGTTCAAGGTTCAAGCAAGAGGTATAGGATAAAAGACGTAGAGCCTGTAGCCTGTGTAGGGTTGGATTAGCATACCTGTTCGAGACACCGTGCCCCCCCCCCTTTTCACTTGGGTCCTGAAAATTGATCAACTAGTACAGGAGGAATAGAATCTGAAAGAATAAGGGGAAAAAACCAATGATTATAATTTTTCAAACACGTCTGTAATTTTCCCGATCCACTTCTCGTAAAACCAATGGTAAGGACCATAAATTATATCGAATTTCAATGTCGACGATTCTCAGAGCTACAGAAATTTTTACTGAGTAGATGACACTGCTTTAAAAAAGCGAGGAAATTCAAAAATGACCCTCATCTGAGGACCCCTGATTCAGTCCACCTTTACACTGTACGACTAGAAGGCTCAAAATTAGCCTGGGTGGTGGCTCACTCAAAGCAAACTTTTTACGATTTTTTTGTCAAAATCCAATCATTTCCATATTCTTTTCAGAAAAGTTTTCCACCCTGAAAACATCTACCAAATTATAGGTATTCAATTTTTTTTCTTCAAGATTTTGAACTTTTGGTAAGCAAGAGGGGAAGGGAGAGGATGAGATGAAATGTTTATCACAATTTTACAAAAATGGATTTTTTTATGGGTTCTGTCAAACTTTAAAAACTGAAAATCGACTCGATTTGGGATTTAGGATTTCGAAATTGCACAGCCTGGCGAAAAATGTTCCCTCACTCTTCATCATCCCCTCCTATCGATTTTTGATGAAACCTCTCAAAAACGATTGTAGTGTAAAATGACCTTGAAGAAAAACGTGCTAGCGTTCTGAAATTTGAATTATGGTCAATATTTCATTTTTCTCTCTCCAAAGTACATACTAAGTACGTAGTAGCCAAAATTTCAAAATTTTGAGAAAAATCTTGTAGAAATTGTTTTTTGATGAACTGACCCTCCTCTCCCCCTCCAGTCAAAAAGTTCCTTCAATTTGTGTCGCCGATTTTGAAACACGTTGTTGTGTGTGCGTCCAGTGCGAAAAATACGTATTAAGTAAAGGAGGGAAGCAAAGTAACACTTGCCAAGAAACAAGAACATATTCAGATAGATGGAGATGAGTCTGCTACTATCTCTGCGTAAAATCTACCACGCTGTGATCGCAAAATGTCGAATGTAGTCCGAAGATACGAGATAAGGAGCAGAGAAAAAAATTATGAAACAAAGTAAATACATAACGAGTATTCGCCACACCGACTTCGCTATATCGTTCCCTTTGCTTTGCACGTTGTAGCACATACTTACATATAAAATTTTCTGCATTTAAGCCAACGTAATTAAAATTTTTTTATTATCTTAGCATTTCGCGCTACGGCGAAGACGACTATACGATGACGATATATACTCGTATACTCGAGCTAACGAAAGATATACTACGTACGATTATGCTGCGTTTAATATACTTTCGTATTTTTTTTCCTCGTTTCATTTGAAATGCGAACAATTGACGCGCGTATTTTCAAGTACAACAACCTTTAAATATCGTAATTATGGTGAAAATGTACGACTACGGAGGTGAGGATGGTCGAACTTTAGACTATTTTTTTGCTAGAGAGGAATTTTCATCTATTAATTTCGCCTACTTGGTGGATATTTTTGGGGTAAATGGTGGCGATGTGTCGTCGTCGGGGTGATTTGGACGTCGTCGTCGAGTCGACATGTTAATATTCCGAGTGAAAAATTCCTCGCGTAAATTTCGAGTAGGTAGGTATATTGCGAGTGCAAATTTTCCTAAGCGAGTGAAAAAATTCCGTAAAAATTGAGACATATTTGTATAAGTATGTGGTAATATACGAGTGGGTGCTTGAAAAGTGTCTGTGTTACGTAATTTGTGAGAAAAAAATTTCTAAAGTAAACCTCTCGACGAGCCTGATACGGGGTCAAGGTCTTTCGAAAATTCATTCGCGAAGATTAAACGGAATCGTAAATTTTTAGAAAACGTCGTCGTCGTGTCATATGTGGCTGATAATCGCGTTTCGTATCTATACTGCGAAATGAATCGAATCGTTGTTTGTGAGGTTCGCTTAATTTTCTGTGTAACTGAAACCGAAAGTCGAAGTGTAACTAGGCTGTAGTGGAAGAAGTTGAGGTTGAAAGAAGTGAAGAAATTAGTGTCGTAAAAATTCCTAATTTTTATCGACAGCATGAGTGGGCCCTACGTAGTTTGGAAAGTTTTCGAGTCGAGTGTGGTTTTTTTTCTCTCGAGTTAACACCTCATCATGATGTCTTGTTTTGGAAAAAATTGAGGTATTGGAAATTTTTTCAGAAAATTAACTGAATCTGGAAGAATTAATGGCACATCTTTTATACCTCTTCAATTTTCTTTTGATATAATTTCTCATAACTTGAAAATAGATCCATTCAGTTCTGATTTTATTTGGTACGATTTTAATACGTAATTAATGGAATTATCACATTATTACTTTAAAAAAATTAATTCGCTCTGTGTATTTTTTTTTTGTTTCAGGTGAGTAATAATTCATACCACGAGAGTAATAAAAAAATCAATGTTTCGGCATGTGAATAAGTAAGTCTCTTTTTATGACGCTGAATGATGCAAAAAAGTTCGCAAAGGCTATATAGGTGGATAAGTATGGCGAATTTGCCTCCGAGAGCTTCTGGGTTAATATTTGCATGGAAGGTGAATACCCTTTTGAGCACCTTCCGTCACGAAAGTTTCAGACCCCCAGACCCCCCCCCCCCCCCCGTTTTTGAGAAACCCCCCCTTTTATGAAATTTCAATAGAAATTTTTTTCTCAGCCCCATGTGAACCGATTTTTTCAATTTTTTGGTATGTTGTGAACATTCATAGGAGGTACCCCCACAAAAATTTTCACCCCCCCTCCCCTCATATTTGCCCCCAAAATGACGTTTTTTAGCATTGTTTGCCCGATTTAGCAATGATCATGATTCTGCACAAAATTGGGAATAGGATTTTCAAATGTGTTTTCGACCCCCAAAAAACATAGTGTGTCATTCCGTAGGTAAAGGGCCCATTTGGTCGTTTTTATTTATCGAGATAATTGTGTTTTTAGTGAAACAGTTGAAAAAATTGAAAATCGAGGTTTTGATGGATTTCAATGTAGAACATATCCCACTATCTCGTGTCGAAGTATCAAGGCCGCAGGTGCGCCCCAAGCAGAGAAAAACGGAACTAAAGTTTTTCTATAAAGGGCCCATTTGGTCGTTTTTGCTTTTTAGCAGTAAATTCGCTTCCAAAAAAATACCCCACAAATTATACTGCACCTAGTCGCCAGTGGCAACATGTATACCATTCAAAAACGCGATTTTTGATGGTGCAGCTTAGCCGTGTGGCACTGATAACAGATTGCGGAGCAGGAGGTCTGAGTTCGAATTGCGCCCGGGGCAGAAATTTTTTGAAAATTTTTTTTCATTATTTTTATTTTTACAAGTTGAATTTTGACAGAAAATGTAATTTCATCATTTTTTTTCTGCTTTTGAACAGAGTAATGAATTTTTATGCAAAATTTAAATTTATTAATCATTGTTTTTCAGGCTTAAAATACTCATAAACATGAAAATATTGAGTAAAAAAAATCGCTATTGCAGGTGGGTAGTAATATTTGACATCAGAAACAATAATCTTCAATTTTAGGTATGAAGGTTTTCGGGTTACGTGAAATTTCAGCTTTTTTCAGGAAAAAAACTTTGAAGGCAATTTTCTCAAAAGTTGAGTTTTTCAAATTTTGAGTTCTGGATTTTTTTTGGAGGTTTTTTTTGCACTTTTTGGGCTTCTATCCAGCTCATATGATTCCTCCGGAGGTCTACTTTACCCTCCCACCCCTAACTCAATATCGACCAAATGGGCCCTTTACCTGCGGAATGACACAGATATATTTTTTTCAAAAAAAAATGTTTGGTGGGTCGTGGTCAAAAATTGAAAAAACTAACAAGAGGGGGTAAAAATGAATTCTGGTGTAAATGATTGTTTTTGGTAAACGAGGTGTCGTTTCCATATGAATTGAACCCCCCCCCCCCCCGAACACGAATATGACGTCCAATTTAATGCCACCCTCAACCACACCCCTCCAGTGCCTCTGCCCCCACCTCTATTTTTACTATTATACTAAAAATTGAGCTATATAATAATATTGGTGTCGTGTTCATGTAAATCAAACACCCCTAACATGAATATGAAGTCCAATTTAGGTTTACCCGAATCTATCCCCTTCCAGGCTACAGCCAGCTCCTCGAGAATGTTAAAGTTTGACCCTTGCGATGTCGTTGAGTTTTCAACTTTTGCGAAACATACCTTTAATAGTAATTGATTTGATTTGAAGTAATTTTTGGTCGAGGATTGATCGGAGTTGGCTAAAAAATTTATTGTTTAGGTGGGGGCAAAGGCACTGTAGGGGTGTAAACGAGGGTAGCGTAAAATTGGATGTCACATTCGTGTTCGGAGGGTTTGATTCATATGGAAACGACACCAACATCATGAAAATATCAAAACTTTTAAAATAGTATAAATTGAAGTGGGGGCCGAGGCACTAGAGGGGTGTGGATGAAAATAGAGCTAAATTGGACGTCTTATCGTGTTCGGGGTGTTTGATTCATATGAAAACGACACTAATATTATGAAAATAGCTCAACTTTCAGTATAGTAAAAATTTAGTTGGGGGCAGAGGCACCTGAGGGGTGTGGATGAGGATAGCATAAAATTTGACTTCATATTCGTGTTCGGGGTGTTTGATTCATATGAGAACGACACCAATATTATTATATAGCTCAATTTTTAGTATAATAGTAAAAATTGAGATGGGGGCAGAGGCACTGGAGAGGTGTGGTTGAGGGTAGCATTAAATTGGACGTCATATTCGTGTTCGGGGGGTTCGATTCATATGGAAACGACACCAAAAACAATCATTTACACCAGAATTCATTTTTACCCCCTCTGTTAGTTTTTTCAATTTTTGACCACGACCCACCAAACATTTTTTTTTGAAAAAAATATATCTATGTTTTTTGGGGTTCGAAAACACATTTGAAAATCCTATTCCCATTTTTGTGCAGAATCATGATCATTGCTAAATCGGGCAAACAAAGCTAAAAAACGTCATTTTGGGGGCAAGGGGGTGAAAATTTTTGTGGGGGTACCTCCTATGAATGTTTACAACATACCAAAAAATTGAAAAAATCGGTTCACATGGGGCTGAGAAAAAAATTTCTATTGAAATTTCATAAAAGGGGGGTTTCTCAAAAACGGGGGGGGGTCTGGGGGTCTGAAACTTTCGTGACGGAAGCTGCTCAAGGGTACCCACCTTCCATGCAAATATCAACCCAGAAGCTCTCGGAGGCAAATTCTCCATACTTATCCACCTATAGCCTTTCTTTGAAATTGTATCGTTGTGGCGCAAAAGCCAATTCTGCTAAGGGGAGGGGGCGACCTCAAATTTAAAAAAAATCTCGATCTACGTACCTTGGTAAGTTGAAAAAAAGAATTGTTCATACTACATCGACATGATACAAAAATGAACATCTAAATTTTTCAGCTTTTTATCTCGACTCGTACTCACATTTCAAATCTCACTCTCTTCGCGTCCTTCCCCTTTCGCTCTCGTACTCGATTTCACAAACAAATCGTCGAAGTCGAAGCCCTCCTCTCGCAATTTATATCCGACTAAGTAAAAATTATTCTCTATATTTTGGCAAGAACGTGATAAGCACAGTCGAAATAAAAAAGTTCGCGAATTAACCCTCCCTTTTCTCGCCAGCTCAGCCTTAGCCCTGTTTTCTGCGCTAAAATAAACAATATCAAATGATCCGATCCGAATATACAACACACATACGAATGACTTGAGAAACGAGCAACACGACCCAAATTACATTACGAAGTGAATTTTTCGCGTCTCTGGGCTCCCGCACTCGTCACTCTTTCCTCTTCGCTGTGGTTCGTTTTGCATTCATCACATCGAATTACCATATCCGTTGAGTACTTTGGCGGGCGATCGACTAATAGGTCTATCGTTTATATCGATCTTTGGTCGTATTCTTTACCGTTTCCGCCGCACCGCATATTCGATCGGTTTTGAATTTCTTTCGGCGAAATTATAGATTACCATTATTGTTGAACAGGAATTTTTCGAATAGTTTGAATAATATCGGTATCGAAATGAGAAATGCCTCCATATTTGTAAACATGATATAATATGTCTGGTCTTCGTCTGTATACGAAGCTCGAGTATAGGAAATGTCGACTACGTTGGATCGCCTGTTGTTAAAAATTGGAGCAGCTAGAAAAGAAGTTGGGAGGGGGGAAAGAGGAAAGAAAGAGGTAATTTTGGTTAATTTGATCAAAAATTTGCGAAATTGACAATTTATTGTCAATTTGTAACAATTTTTATGCTACAAATATTTTCTACAATTTTTTCAATTTTTCGTCAACTTTCGTATGTTTAAAATTTTTTTTTGTGGTTTTGTTTCATGTTTCAAGTGTTAAGCCACATTTTGAATAATTTAAGAATTTTTTATATCAATTTTTGAGTCTTTTCAAGACATTCTTTTCAACTATTTTCAAATAAAATTTCGATCAACAGTTTGTCAAAATACATTTTTATGTTCTTAAATAATTTTCACCCCATTTCATCAATTTTTCGCAAAATTCCTCGAGTTCATTTTTTTTTACACTAAAAAAATCTCACTCGTCGTTTCAATTTTCGCAATTTTGACACTTTTTACAACTCTAAACAGTAGCGGCGATAAGAATTTCAACGAGATTTCGAGATTTGTTCAAAGTCTTGATTTATTCGCGTTTTCCCCTCCAAATTCGTGTACTATCAGCCAAATCATTTATATTCTCGAATACGCGATGATAACTCATCCTGTTTATTGTACCGTAATTTTTCTAAAATGACAAACATCTGTGTCGGGGAATTTTTCACGTTAACGAATTACAATTTTTTTCTCGCCTCGTTCTCTCCTCCAATCGTCTTCTGCGCGTCTTTCGATGTGTTTACACTCGGATTAGAAAAAATTCGAGCGACTATTTCAGCCAGGCAATCATTCGTCTCGTCTGGACTGTTTATTCAGCCAATTCAAATTCAATCTGGCCTCAGCCAAAAATAATAATAATAAAATTCCGGTCGCCTTAGTCGTCGCGTCGGCCCGGTTGACTATGAAGAAATTTCACCATTTCCCTAGTTCCTTCCGTAGCTATACGAGGAAACCCCTCATCCTGACTTAAGTATGCGGTATTTTTCCTACGCGAAAATACCTCTCTCGATCTGTGGCATGTATAATAAAATTGTTTAATAAACGACCTTTCATCGAGTTGTCTGGTAATTACGCAGACATTGTCGTTGGTTATTCGTCATCTGCGAAGCCGACCAAGTCCTTGGCTGGTTGACGAAGAGGTTCGTCGAGTGACCGATGAGGCGAGGCGGCGAGGCGACCAAAATACCGCATACCAGCCAAATTAATATCGGGATGGTGATTATCGTATTTCTCACGAATATCGTAGTACTTTTTCCTCTTTCCAGACTGTGGCATATGCATTTTGCATAAATTATGATGCTGGTATGTATAGATACTAGAAATGGGAATAGAAACAGAAACGGAGAACACTTGGGAGACAGAAGGCATAATATTGGAAAAATTGCGGCGTCAGTGTCTGGGTCTATAGGTCTATAGTATAGGTGTGCCTAGGAGGAGGAGTATTAGAGAGTTGGTCAGACGCGATCATCAGCATTATTACGCTGCAACTGCTTTCTCATGGATCACGTAGTGTGAAAAGCAGAATTGGCGAAAAAAATTGCACTCGATCTCGATATCGCGAGATGAAAATTTCATTGTTGAGAAATAGAGGTAGGTAATTTTGGAATCTACATACATCAAAATCGATACGAGTACTACTTATCTCAAAACTCAAAAGCATCTTCGGATCTGTCGCGTATGAAAATCTCGGAACTATAAAGCCTTTCATCGTTATCATTTTCGTTTAGCGACGCGAACGGTGGATGGGAGAAGATGGCAGGGTCGCGACTGCGACTGCGACTGGCTCGAGAAATATAACACGTAACGCTAACTACGATAATAATTGTTGTTATTTTTAATAAAATCCCCATTTTTATGTTGGCCTACGCGCGATGAGACGACGACGCGTCTACACGTCCTCCTCGTGCGTTGCGCTGCACAAGCATACGTTTATATGTACGTACGTATGGTATGGTCTCAGAGCTTGTGCCCAGTTCGCGGGCGCGCGATTTTCAAAAGTTTGTTGACCCGATTCATCGTCGTCGTCTACATATGATGAAGTCGTCGTGATGCGACGATGTGTGCGTTGGTTTGCGTATACAGCATAATATAAAATGACGATGCGTTAGTTCGCGGTTGTTCGATATAAGCTTAGTATAGCAATTTGTTTTGTGCTTTTTGATCGAAATTTTAAAAATACAGAGAAGAACGAGGAATGATTCTCTGATCTGCTTACTGTCGGAATATAGGTTGTTTTTCGGTGGATACGAAGATTCAGGGTGAGGAGGGGAGGACCAGAAAGATTTTGAGAATTTACAGCCTGATTAGTCATAACTCCTACCTCTTTCATTCAGTTTTTATTTTGAGATCGCAAGACTCTGGAATTCATCTTTCATTTTTCCAGAGGCCCAGTGCTTCGAATTTTGAGGAGGGGGGGGGGGAGAAAAATAGGTCTCCGCAGATTTCAAACTCATTCACATTCTGTGGTCTGCATTTCATTTCTACAGATTCCAGGAGCCATGAAAATTTCAAAATGAAAAAAGTAATACGATTTTAGCAGGATGTTTGGCATACGACTACTTTTCTCGGATGCTTTTTTGACGGAGAGGTTGGAGGGGGAGGTGTCAAAAATATATCATTTCAATTTTTGATTGGTTGGGCACTTTGCAAACGCATCACAAATTTTTTTGGTGGGGAGGGGTATGTCGTCATTTAACACGTTAATTTTTCGCAAATCAACACTTGAAACGTCTTTGGACATTCGAACTTTTTTTCAAAAGGGGAGAGGGTGTCAACAATACTTTAACCATATTTTTGATTTTGATTTTTTCAGATTTTTAAAATATGTATACGAGTATTTTGAGCGTTTTGATGAAATTTTTATTATACATTTTCGAGCATTTGTTATAAAAAAAAACGTTCAAATAAAATTTTTGGAAATTAAACTTTTTGAATTTATTCTGAGCGTTTTGATGAAATTTTCACTATACTTGGTCAAACATTTGTTCTAAAAAAAGTTGAAATCATGAATTTTTTTGGAAATTACTTTTGAAAAAGGAAAAAGAGCGTAACATTTTTGTCCAACAGCGTGCTTTGTTTAAAAAATACAATCTTCTTATCCAAAAGCGACTTCTAAAACAAAGGAAAGAAATACGTGTACGAAGACGTTATTTACCGAACGGAAGTTCTGAAAAGTTGACAAATTTGGAATTAATAATCTAGAGTTCTGAGTTGACAGACGGAGAATTTCGCAGTCCACAAAAAAGGAGGGAGATGCGAATTCATAAATTCAAAGCTTGATTGGAAAAAAGGAAAAATGACAGGATTTTTTGATAGAAAACCAAACAACACCAGGACAGTACCTAATGATTGAATTGAAATTCAGCGAAAAAATTCAAAAATGTCAATAAAAAAGTGAAAAAAATCATACAAACTGTCTTCTTAGGTACCTCATACCTACTTTTAGATGGATGTTAAGGTAGCTCTTATTTTGAGGTTTTGCTTTTTCGAGCCCCCCCCCCTCTGAAGTTGTTAGATTTACTGAGAAAATATTTCCTTATTTTCGATTGTTAACGAGAACAAAAAAGTTGGGCGTTGGGCCAGAACCCCCCCCCCCCCCCCCCCAGAAAAAACCAACCAAACAATCCAATTTATTTGTATAAATTTAATTTCTGCTCCAAATCTCTTCTATCACTCAAGCATCTAAGGTGTTGGTTTTGAGTCATGCCAAATTAAAGTTTGAAAAACATTTTTAGATTTTTATCGCATTTTTTTCATAAACCTACAAGTCACCCTGGTGGATTCAGATCAATGATTTTAAAAAAAAGTTTCAACTCATCAAATTTTATAAATTTTATAATTTGAAACCCAGTTAGAAAAATAATGATTCAGATCAGAGACCCAAAAATTTCCAATTTTTTTTTTTTTTTTTTTTTGTTTTGTTTTGGGTGTTTAATAATTACACGATTATTACACCCGTGGCTAGAAGGGTTTAGATTTGGTTTATTAGGTTGGTGCTTTTAAGTAGGGTTATAAATTTTTGAATTTCAGAAGAGTTATCTGGAATGGTCATTGAATTTGGGTCTATTTGGAGGGATAGTGTTGTTTGTTGTAATTTAGGACAGGTGAATAGTACATTTGAGATCCATTTCAAATTTTCCTCCAACCTTTCAAAAAAAAAAAAAAAAAAAAAAAGGTTAAAAACAACTCAGCTCAGGAATTCCCATAAATCAAGTTGGATAAAGCAAAAATTGTTCAGTTAGAAATTCCCTTCCATAGGGATGGGGAGAGATGGGGAGGGGGGGGGTCAAAGAAAATGTTCAACAGAAGAGTTTTTCCTGGTGACTAAAACTTGTTTTTTCAATCATTATTGAAAAGTTATACTTACACCCCCTTCCCAAATAGGCAGAGGGAAAAACCAGTTGAACTGAGGCGCGAAGTATTCCAATTTTATCACGTCTTAAAATCATTTTCGATCAAATTTCAGCTCATTTCTTCGAATTATGAGAAAAGTTGAAATTCGACTCACCTTCTGCTGGCTTATAACTTTTTTTAAAAAAATTCACCACTTCGCATGCTTTTCCCTAAGATAATTTTGAGAATTTTTTCTTTATTTGAAATACATAAAAAAACAGTAGGGTGAGTATTTAGATGTGATCTGTTCTCAAAATTTCTACTTATCGATCGTTTTTTTGCTGTTTTATTTTGTGTTTAAATTCATTGAGAGCTCACCACGCAGAGAGTTTTTTGTACCCAATGGAGAGCATTTTCCATAGCAAAATCCAAAAACGATAAAAACAAATTTTCTATCAAGAAAAAAAAGTCAATGAAAATTACAACATTATTAAAAAATTCCTGCCAAGGAGTGCATAAAAATTCATTTTTCCAAATTTTTAAAGTTCGAACCTGGAATTTTCTTTACAGAAAACTGTAAAGCCAGATTAAATATCCAGAAAACGTTTGCTAGTGAATTTTTTTGTAAAAACCTTTATAAGACTATAGATTTCACTTGGAGGTTTTTCCAATAGAAGTTCAGGTTTCAGTCTGTTTCCAAAATCGATTGATTTTTTCGGATTTTGGTCTAGATTCGAATTTTAGGTTTTCCATGCATGCCTTGGATATCAGTCCATTATTCCTAGAATGTTTCCTTAGAATTTCTATAATTTCAAGTTCCTTTTAAAAATCTTCTGTTGAAATTGAACTCATAGTCATAATTATACCTTTTGGTGTTCGATTCTCATTCGACTTATTGCTGAAAAATTGATATCGCAACCTCATCAAGCATAAATTGGCCAGTTTCAATACACCTGTGCGCCCTCATACATCACATCACTTACTCTCAAGCTACGTACCCAAACTAACGGTCATCTCCCAATACACGTTCTCTATCTCTATCATCGTTACGAATTTATCAAACATACCTATATGCAAGTGAAGTGAAGAGGTTGAAAGATGAAAAAAAAATCCTCTCGTGACGACTCACACACTCGAGGGGGCGGGGAAGACTCGTCTTTAGTAATCAGTCGGTTTAATGTTGATTACTAATCGTATTGTGGAAACAGGGTTCGTGTGCTGCGGGGTCCATGTGTTGCCCCTGGCAGCCAAGGGACCAATATCCTGCGTGTGTGGTCGGTTTCTCGAGCTAACGAAACCTGTTTTTTTTTTTTTTTTTTTTGGTCGCTGCCAACCGTAGTAATAAAGATGTTACCCGCTCTACAACAAGCGACTACCAAACTATTATACAAATAAACGATCACTTTATTTAGGAAGAAAAGCTACACCACCTCATCGTCGGCTAATGCTGATAAAGTATCACAACACCATCTCTTTATAAATGAATTATAATCTTTTATAGCTGGCTTCTTTTAAATAAACTTAAAGGTAATTCTTGTAGGCAGGTATATAAAAATCGACGTGTTTGGTTACGAGAGCGAGTAAGAGAGAAAAAAAACGCGTTCTGGTAATAAAATATACCGAACCGCCAAAAGCTAGCGCCGTTTATCCTTTTAACTTTAATTTATATCTATATATGTGTTCTTTTTTTTTCGTCTCTTTTTTTTCTACCCTCTTTACTCCACTATAGGTAACAATACACGACCACAGATACAGTATGTGTATAGTACTAAATTGTGGCTATTTAGGAACAATTCTCCTTCTAATCGTTTAACGAGAATAAATAATAGCGGCTTCGTATTTATCTTTATCTTTTTAAAACCCCTTCTATTTTTCTATTGACTCTGATAAAATATAAAATACCTATATTATACGCTTATGAGGAGCGCAGGTAAATCTAAATAAACTCGAGAGCTCTCTGATAGTGATAACGTAGTTTGACCGTTCTCCAATCCCTGCTGGCTGGACGGAGATTAATAAGAAATTAAACTCGATCGTATTGTAAATAATAATATTCTGATTTAGTCGAATCGTATTCGTATATGCAGCCTATGGCGCTAATTAGAATCGTTTCATCCAAATATGCCTATACAAAAGCTCGAAAATTTGTTTACCGTATGGAAAACTCGGATTCGCGATACGAAGTTACCCAAAGCAGGGATCCCTGCGGTGAAATCGTAAAACGCAACAGGTGGTTTTTACGCAGTGCCTTTACACATCGCAGGTGAGCGTTCGCTCTCGTCGCTATCTTGGGGTGTGCTGCGTAAACATGAGAGTGATAATTGAAGTCTGAGGGAAGCTATGCTGGTGTGGATGTGGAATTTTCTTCCAATTTTCAATTATACCTGATGAAAAATAGGTAGGTACGTAAAGTAGAGAGAATATACCGACGGACGCGAAAAAAAAATCATTAATCGTGTTGATGATTTGTTGAACATTCGTTTTTTTTTTTGTTGTTGTTTTATTAGACACACTAGTTTAAAAATATCTTCGTACAAACACCCAATTTATATATATTTTGAGCCTTGTATGTACTTGTTGCACTGGTGTGAGCAGAGCAACACTATGTAGCCAAAGATGCAGATACAAACACCCAAACCGACGTGCTAGCATCTGTGAAAATAAACTCTCACTGTAGAAAACTTTTCGACGTTTTTAAATAGATTATAGACCAATGAGAAACGAATTTGTATCAGATAGTTGAAATTTTGAAAAAATGTCCTTATATTATTGTGTAATTTTATAATCGAACGTATGTTTATGGCATGCACACGAAAAAAAAACGTGCTCTTGTGTACGAGTCATTCCTTTGGTCTGCACTCTACCGGGTCTACACTTGTGCTCGAGTGGCTAATGGGTATGTTGTTTTTAAACATTAATAATCTCTTTGGCAACACGATGATGTGCTTTTTGGTTCGAAATAGATACTGATACTTACTTGGATGAAGATTCGTATCTATTAATCATTCTTTCTTTCAATAAGCTAATGAAAATATCTTCGGATGGGCGTGATGTAGGTCTTGTATCGTAAATTAACCCCTTTCGTGTCTAGAATGAGTCTAGTTGATGGAATTTGATCATTTTTATTGCTTCGTTCACTTTGATCTGATTGTACATAATTAATTTAGTTATCGATAATATTGGAAACTCGAACGGACCATGGTGTCAATTCAAAATTTTCAATTTTTTTTCAATTTTCTCCATCAGATTTATAGCTAATTGAAAAACTACTACAACCTCAAACTATCCATTTCTGATAAACAAACAACATTTTATAATTTTTTTTTTTTACAAATTTTTGAAAAACTATAAACATACACATTGAATTTTGTTCAAAATACTGATCTAGAAACGGTTTCACAAAAGTGCATGAAAAATGTTCAAAATGGGTTAGAATGATGTAAATACGCCCAAAAAAGCAATAAATTCAGAAAAATTTGCAAAAAAAAATAGAATTTCTGAGAAATTTTGAGCAAAGTTGCACAAAATATTCGTATAGTCATTTCTGGCAAGAAACGAGACTTATTGGCAATTTTGACAAAAAGCGAGACTTTCTCCTATTTCTGGCAGAAAGCAAGACGTTGACAACTTCAGCAAAAAAGCAAGGTTTTTTAACAATTTTTGGCAAAAAATGAAGTTTTTCAACGATTTTTAGCAAAAAAATGGAAATTTTTAGTCAATTTTGGTAAAAAAAAAGTGTCTCTTTAGCTCATTATTCGTCAGCAACATTTTTAGCAATTTCTGGAAAGATACAAGTAGCTCGAGATTTCTGGATAATTTTTGGAAAGAAGTGAAACTTTTTGGAATTTCTAACAAAAAGTGACAATTTTTAGTAAATTTTTTTCCCCCGGGGAGAAACAACACTTTCTGTCAATTTTTATAATAGGCGAGATTTTTTGCATTTTTTTTGCTGAAATCAAGACCTTGACAACTTTAGCAAAAGACAGAGATTTGCAACCGGCGTACCATTAAAAATAAGACAATGTACTTTTTTTTTTTTTGGGTGTTTATACTTACAAGATTATTACACCCGTAAGGGGGGGGGGTTAAATTTGGTTTGTGAGGTTGATGTTTTTTATTAGGGAGATGAATTTTTGTATTTCTGAGGGTTCGTCAGGGATAGTAGGTGGGTTTTCTTTTATCTGTAGTGTAAGTCTGTTTTGTTTTAGTTGGGGACAGTTGAAAAGTATGTGTTGGATGGATGTGGGTTCGTTTCTGCAAAATTGGCATGAGGGTTTTGGTTCTTTTTGGTATAAGTGGTTATGAGTAATTTTTGTGTGGCCTATTCTTAGTCTGGTAATCATGATTTCTTCTTTTCTGTTCAGGTGGCCCAGATTTTTCCAGGGGAGGGTAGTTTTTTTATGTTGGAAGAGTTTGTTTGAAGTTTGTTGTGACCAATAGTTCTGCCAGTTAGTAAATGTGTTGTGAGTGATTAGAGATTTAATGTCATCAGGAGTGAGAGTGGTAAGAGGGGAGGGGGTAGCGGCTGTTTTTGCTAATCTATCAACAGTTTCGTTTCCAGTGATACCTATGTGGCTGGGAACATACATGAAGCTAATTGAGTAATCATAATATTGGAGGTTAAAAAGGGACTTATGTATGTCTTGGACTATGGGATGGTCAGAAAAAATGTTTTGAATGGATAGCAGTGAACTTAGTGAGTCGCTTTGGATTAAGAATTTTTTGTTTTCTGATTGAATGGAAATTATATCTGTTAGGCAATGTTTTATGGCAGTGAGTTCAGCAGTAAAAATTGAGGCACAGGTGTGAGTACTTAGTCAGTGGAAAAAGGATTTAAAAAATACCTTTTGCAAATTTATTCATTTTTTGATATCATTTACATTGACCTGGGGCCAAGATTTCAGAAAAATTGAGTTCCTAAATAAAAATATGTATGTAAAAAAAAAATAATAATAATAAAAAAGAATGAACTTTTGAAAAATTAACTTCATTAAGTTATTTGAGAAAATCACCGATAAAAAATGAAATGTTAGCATTTGTCAAAACGCAGTCAAAATTATACAAAACATTGTAAAATTTAGTCATTCATAAAAAAACTTGAAAACATGAATATTATAAGCACCAAAATTGGTGAAACATTTGACTAAGATTGCATAAAAAGATGTTTAAAACATTTTTTTTAAAAAACAGTGAAATTTGAAATAAAGAAAAATTACTATTAACATTTAGACAAAATGAACAAAAATGTAAAAAAAATTGATAAATTACTTGAAAACAAAAAAAAACGCATTAAACACCTAAAAATGACGAAACAAAGATGAAATTTTGGTAAATTTGCCTGAGACATTGTGTTGCTATCACACTCAATCACGAACAAACCCATTAAAACAGTAGATAGGTATAAATTACCAAAAATGACGAATTTTCAGTGTAACATGCCAAAAGTTAAAAAAATTGTGTTAGAACGTGTTAAAATTATGTGGAAACACTCAAAAAAAACACTAAAACATGATAAAATTATCAACAAGTAATGGAAATTCGGTGAAATTTGTCAAAAATGGATGAAAAAAGTTTAAAACGAGTTAAAATTAAGTTATAACACCATAAAACCAGCATTGAAATTACTAAAACTTGGCCAAAAGTAATGAAATAAGAACGAAATTTGCCAAAAGTGCATGAAAACCTTTTTGAAGTAAGTAATAAGTACAAAATCGAGAGAAAAAAAATCGTCGAAAATTGTTACCCATGTTGTTCTCAGCTACTCATGACAATTAACTGTAGTCTGACGTACCTAAATTGAAAAAAAAAAAAAAAGGTGACTGAACTTAAACTTCTAATGAAAATCCGAAATTGAATCAAAAAATCAATAAGTTGTCCACGAATGGTCATATCTTTGGAATCCAGTCGATGGAGACTTGTTCTGACAAACATAATTCAAAACTAATCGAAAGTAAATCACGAGGATTGTTACCGAAAATCAATATAAACGACAGATACAGATTCAATAATGACAGCAGATCGCTTGCCAGAACTTCAATCGATCGTGATAAGTCGATGCAATGAATGTAAAATAATCGAAGGTGGTATGATAAAAAATTGACTCGATCGTTCCGTCGTTCGAAATTTAGATCGCTTTACTTGATTCTTTTTCGCATAGGTACTCGTCACGAATATTTGATTTTGAATACTTCATGGTGAAATTCAGAAAGCACTGAAAGCAGGGCTAAAAGTAAAACTGAAGTGGCAGCAGAGAGAGCTGGTCTCTTCTATTTTCTTATCAGTTATCAAGTTCCGCCGTTCCGGAGTAATCTATAGGAGTAACTCCAAGTTCCAGCGGAATCAGACGAAAGGTTCGTCGAATTGTCCAACTTCGATTATTTGATACTAGATATAAGGAGTTCGAAACTAAAAGAACTGAAGGGGGTTGAATATGAATGAAAAATAATACCATGAGATCGTCCTGAGAACTCCAGTCAAGATAGATGAACTAAACTGATGGTATCCTTCGGTCATTCGTGCTGCTCTGCTTCAAACTCGAACTAAGAGTTGGCTTCTGGCTTCGGGAAAGTATTAGGTAAGGTATACTGCTTGGTCCTGAGTTTACGATAGTTTCTCAAGATCAGACAGTAGATGTTCAGAATCATTCGTTGTTGTTGTTGGAGAGAAGAGAATATTGATCAAAAAACGTACCGTACAAGTAATCGATAATCAATTAAGCATTTTTCCTTACCATTGTATCTACTCATAGACAGGGTTTACGTAATACGTAGACAAACGATCGTATAGGTACGTCGTTGGACAGATACAAAGTTTACATAATTATATTGTCAAGATGTGTGTGTGTGATCTTATCAAACACTTACTTTTGATGATGAAAGATGAATCGAAGAGCTCCAGGATTCCACATAATACTCAAAGGAACTTGGACAAGCAGAAGAGCTGATTACAGCTTCACTTCATTTCACTACACGAAAACGATCAAATATGCAACAAACAATTTATCAACTCGTAATTACGTCCGAATTTTGAGAACAAAAGTACGAAAATTCGAAACCAAGAAGCTTTTGCTGACTTGGAGCTCGAACGCGTAGAAAAGCCCACTTCATTACACGAGAACGATTAAAATATACGGTATAGTTAATTAAAATTAAATCGCGAATAATACAGAATTTATGAAACAAAACAAAGGCACGAAAATACAAGAATACAAGAAACACGAAATGACTGAATGACGCACATCCGCCATTTGTGTTGCAAAACACAAAAAACTGCAAAGCACAGAATAAAAGTTGTGGAATGCCAACTGAATTTGTCTTTGACATTTTTATTTTTGTGACAATTTTTTTTGACAAATTTTGACATTTCTATTTTTTGATTTTTTTAATTTTTTAAAATTAAAATTAAATTATTTTAATTTAATTTATTAATTATTTATTATTATTATTATTATTAAGTAGTTTGTACTTTGTAGTTTATTACTTATTCATTATTTTTGTTTTTACTATATTTTTATTTTTTAATTTAAAACTTTAAAAAGTTCAAAAACTTTTCTCCCCTTTTTGAATAACTTATAACATTAACAATTCTCATCCTGTCACCTGTGTGCTTTGAAGTTTGAACTTGGAAATGGAAACTGGAAAGTGTTTTCCATTTCCAGTTTTCCTTGGTCAAATTTCTGTGTTCTCAATGAGAACACAGAAATTCTTCTCATTCTGAATTTCTGATGTTTGAATAAAATTTGAAATTTGAAATTTTCAAATGTTTTTGAAGATGAATAGGTAGTTTAATTTAATTAGCTCGTAATTACTCGTTTCGGTATAGGTATTTAAATCATTTTCAGATTTCAACTCATTAGATACCTAATTAAAATTACCATCTCAGTTTGTAAATCGAATTAGGTAACGATTCGATCACTCGATCGCAAATCAATCCGATCAAAAAGTATTTCTAATTAGGTACCAATCGATATAAAGTATAATAATATTAAATTACCTTATAGTCATAAACGAAACGGTTCATAGAAGTAAACTTGAGTACTACAGGGCACTTACTACAACTCTAAGAAACATTAGTGATTAGATAGGTACCAAATTGAAATCTCCAGCACTAATTTTCATCACTCAAACCACAACATAATCGTTATGCCAAGTCGCTCACAATTCAACAATACAATCCTTTTAATACCATCTTAAACACACACAATACTTTCTCAACATCACTATTACATTCGGACCTATCAACACCACCTATAGCTATCGAACACTTCATTAGATAATATTTCAATTTCGAGGTCATAATTCAAAATAATCATTACAGTGAAAAAGTGGGTACTAATTTAAAACGCATGTATCATCGTCATAAAAATAAAAACCGAGCTAGGTAAAATTTCACTACCATGGACACGATCAAACCCACGTCCCACGTTGAAAAATTACTTTTTCGGCGAATTCGCCGCTCTTTTCGTATTTACAAAATAACCATCAGCATCATCATCATCAGACGATGAAGTTGTCAGTTCAGTTCGGGGATAGTGATCGACTATTCGACTCATCGTGTATAGTATCTCACGTTTTGTGGTATGATAATTTCATCGTAAGATTTTACTATTACTCGTACTACGATACTACTTCCACCTCCATAGCGCCGGCGACGAAATACACATTTTACTACGAGAGTATCATCGTATACAGATAGTAGGTTGTTACTAGGGCCGTTAATTGTACGCCGCCGGGGCTTCTGTGTTATAGAGTTATACGAACATCGAAGAAGATTTTCACTACGGTGGTTTGTGTAATGAATATTCACTTAAGAGTTACGACGATCGGTCTTCGGAACCGCAAGCGCAAAGTCGTTTGCTTTGTTTAAATGATTTTTTTTTCAACAATTGAATTTTCGCTATTACAAACGTAGTATGGTATTTACTCGTTGACCTTTCGACATGATCGGGCGTTTTGAAATTATACACCGTATATGGATGGTATAGGCTCATCTTGTTCATTTTATACAGATCGATGATCGGTGATCGCTGCCGTCGTCGTAGAGTGGAACGCGAATAATCAATATACTCGAATCTCGATGCAGCCGTACCATGTTTCTATAATTCGATCGCTAAATCATTATCGAATTTCACGCTAGTACGCTTTGTCTTCTTGCAAGACTTCAATAGTTCTATATAAGCAGATATACCTACCTAGTACTTATTCGGTACAAAGTGTATAGAGAGGTATGAGAAAATACGCCATATTTTTCCTCTCATTTTTACTGTCGGCGGTTAAAACAAAAAAAAAAAAAAAAATTCAAAACGTGTTGTACTACGCCAGACCTTGAACTACACGAGGTAAATAACCTTCTGTATTTTATTATGGTTTTAAATTATTTAATAGTAGACCACGGAGGTCTTCACAGTAATTAGGTTATTGGTGTAGTAACAATACGTACACGATGGAGCAGAGCAGGAAAAACTCTTACGATATAGTGAACAAGCAGGCAGCCGTCGTGGCTGTAGTAAAACAGCAGTACTTGGCGTATAGTATCGTATATAGTAGAGAGCGCCATTGGCCATCTTCTTTCCATGTATTATACCTATCGTGCACAGACTTGCAGTCTGCCGGTTTTCTTCTGACAACCACGATGGAAAAGACCGTCAAATTAGACACGTTGTTGTCAGAAGGAAACCGGCAGACTGCAAGTCTGTGGCTGTGCTACCCACCTTCATCGCGTATATGTATTTTCGAGATGAGGATGAATTAAATATACACAAACACGACGACGGTATGAAATGAACGGAGCTTACGTTAGCATTACCATCGCATATGTAGATGTACAGCTTATATACTTTGTCTCTGTAGACGCGACGATGTAGGAAAACAATTGTGTAGTCTTTCGTCTGTACAGTACCTACAGAAGCAGCAGCCGGTATCTGTCATCAGCATACGTATGGATGGTGGGTCGGTCGTGTGGATATTTTTAGATATTATATTAGGCGTGAAAGGAAAGCTAAAGGGGTATACCGTTGATAGGGTATGTTAACATCGTGGAATCTTTTTGATCAATTGTTCCATATATGTCTACGTACATCGAGTACCCTACCTAGTTGGAGGAATGACAAAATTCGTAATGTCATTGTCCTTGGAAAATGCATTATTGTTCTTCGATTATCGTTCATCAACGTTGAATGGTATTTTTCTTATAATATTTTACTGAAACAAAAATACAAACGTACGAAGTTGTAACTACAAAATTACACACGTATTATGTAGTATTACAGGATCAATTTGATAGAAAAATACCTATGTATAGTTACGCAGGCAGTAGTTAGGCATACGAAGATATGATCTTGATGTGGAATAAAACTGCAATTCCTTCCTTCTCTCGCATATGGTCAATTTACAGCTGACTGAAGCCTATAAAATTAAAGGGAAAAAATATCACGATCCATAAAAAGATGAATTTTAATATAGGTATTACGAGTAATGCTAATAAAAGTAAAACTATTGTTTGATTTCCTGAAAATATTCATAAATAATATTGCAGTAATCTGGATATCTGATTAATTGATCTCAGTTCGTGTAAAATGTACCCTTGAATGAATTTATTATCGAAAAAATATAAAAATTACGAAAATAATTCTTTACTAAGCTAAAATCGAGGCTAAAGATTATTGAATAGGGGAAATGATAAGACACTGGTGAAAATAAAAATAAAAATTTATTTAATTATTCGAAGCCAAAATTTAAGATGAATCGTATTTAGTATGTACTTTCATCAATTTTAATTTCAGCTCCAAATTAAATAAATTTTCCATCTTTATCTTCATTAATCAGCATCTTATCAATTTCATTCTATTCAGCTTCTCATCGGTCATCAGACCCATTGAACATTTTAGATTATGAAAGACGGATCATAATCAGATAAAAGCTGAGTTATTCGACTAAGCTGAAAATAAAGATAACGAAAAATGAAATCAGAGCAGTGCTCGTACTGATTCAATTTTTTCAACAAAAAAAAACAAAAAACAAAACTCTAGCAGCTAAAAAAGCTTGAAAAAGTACACTTAATATACTTATCCATAAAAGTGAAAAAAGCAAGCAAAACGTTCTAATGCAGAAAAAAATCACCAAAAAAACACACAAAAACATTACACTTTGAAATCTTTTGTTTTTTAATTTCAAAAAGTTGAACTACCTATTTTGAAACTTTTTGACAATTTGGCAACTATTAAGTACTTAAGAATTTTTACAATTTCTAGCAAAAAAATAGCAAAATAAACAAACAAATACGTTTCGAAAAATAGGTAAAGCTAGATTTTGACAAGTTTAACAAAATGAAGGGCTTTTTGACAATTTTTTGGCAAAAAAGCGAGTTTTTCGGACAATTTTTGAAAAAATTAGACTTTTTAGAATATTTTGAAAGAAAAGGAGAATTTTCAGAAATTTTAGCAAGAGGCATGACTTTTTGGGAATTATTGGCCAAAAAATGGTACTTTTTAATTTTTTTTTAAAAAATGTGTGCAAAATGTCCTCTCAATTTTTTCAGATCATGACAGTATATAGGTATTGTATTAGAAGAGGGCTTAGTACTGCTCCTTGTGGTACTCCAATGGACACTCTTTTTTCGTTTGATATTTCTGTTCCAATTTTAACAACAAATGTTTGATCTTGCAAGAATGAGCGAATCATTTTTATAATACATATAAAATGGAATGTTGAGGTTGGATAGTTTGTAAAGAAGGCCCAGATGCCAAATGGAATCGAAATCTCTTTTCAAAGCTACCATTGATAATTCTGCATGCTCTGTGAAGAAGGTGTGTTGCACTATATTTTGCTTTAAATCCGAACTGATTCATTAAAGACAAAAGTTAAACTCACACCGATTGATCGATTTTCTTTCAATTTTTTTTTCCAAAGAATGTCTGAAATAATATCAGGACTGCTATAGAATTTTTTCCAAGTTTTCAAAAGTCAGCGTCTCTAAAAGTCGAGTGATTTTCATTCGAATTTTTAAAAGTCTGGCATAATGTTAGAAAATAGGTACCTAGATTGATTTTTTTTCAAGTTTTCGAAAGTGAGCGTTGCGCAAAAAAACATATCCACGTCAAGAAAGGAAAATCTTCAGCGATTTCAAGAACTTTTTCGAGAAGCAAAAATTTGATAATTTTAGCAACAATCAATAATTTTTGAAATTTACAGGCAAAGAAAAAACATTTCTTTGAGATAATTTTTTGTTGAAAAGTGAGACTTTTTTTGCATTTTTTTTTTAGACAAAAGAACGTCTTTCGTACTTTTAAAAATTTTTATTTAGGAAAAAAATTGCTTAAAAAACAGGAATTTTTGACAAAAAGCAATATTTATGGACAACTTTTGGAAAAAATGATAACTTTTGGAATTTTATGCGAAAAGCTCTAAAATTTTTGACAATTTTTGACAAAAAAAGAGTTGTTGGCGATTATTGGGGAAAAAAATGATAATTTTTGCCATTTCTGGCAAAAGGCGAGGCTTTTGCATAATTTTTGAAAATAAAAGAGAAAAATCTTCAAATTTGCAAGAATTTTTTTATAACGCAAAAATCAACAATTCTTGAGAATTTCTGGCCAAGGAATACCTACCTTACCTTTCTTTGCGAATTTCTTTTTCTTTCGAAAATTGAGACCTTTTTTTGCTACGATTCGAGCAAATCCAAGTACCTACTTCTTAAACTCAATAATCAAATCATCAAACTCATTGCACTCGATTCCCAAACACCAAACCTAACTTCAACCCTTCGAAATCATTAAACGATTAAAAATTCCACCTCTTAAGTATACCTGAACCGATTAAGAGAGCAAAAAAAAAATCAAAACCACACACATGCACATATAGGAGAGACTATAGAGAGATCTGAAACGACCACAGTTCCTATACCAACCTATATGAATCCAGATAGATAAAAGTTTTAAAAACATGGATAATGCAACGACTGATCACGGTGGCTGGGGAAGAATTCACAGACGACCTAACACAATGTACAACAAGATTCCTCATTTAGCAAAAGAATGCATACCACAAGTTGCATTTACACACGATTATAGACAAACGTGTTGTCAAAATGTCTGTTTTGCTCGGCCATCTCTCCACAGTACCTGGAATTTTAGTTATTTATATTATTGTTTCGGTGCAGGACACCAACTTGGAACATTTTATTCCACACTCGTACCGAATTCTCTGTTGTTTTTTTCATTTATTACATTATAATTACATGTAATTCTTCGGCTTCGCGAATGACCAACCTGTGTATACATTTTCCAAGAATTTTCAATTCATCGTAGCTTCGGTTTGGTTTTGTTTTTTTTTTCCTAAGTCGCTATTCTTTCACCGTGTTCCATTCTTTTCAGGGACATTTTATCATAAATATTCCGCAATTGTTCGCTTACTATAAATTAAAACTGGCGCTAATCCAGATCGCCGTAGAGTAAATACTGGTTAGCTTTTGTAATGTGCGCGAGAAAGAGGAGAGACCCGGGCACTTCATACATTTTCAAAACTTTTTTGAGAAATTTTTTTTCCTTCTTCTCTATATGTTTCATCGTGTACATTTATAATACGTATAAACCGGTTACTTCCGAAAGACACGTACAGGTCACAAATCATTTCGTATTTAACGTCTTTAAAATTCATTTCGATTTAATCTTAAGGACTACTCGTATCTATAACAATTAGACCGTCTACTGCAGCAAAGCACTGCAAACCAGTTTACCAAAGAATTTTTCTAAAAAGCGAAAAAAAATCAAACGTTAGCGCAAAAAGTGAAAGTAGCCGCACACGTTCCATAAACTTATAGGCTTCGACTTGGACTCTTCGACAGACTTCGGGACACAGGCACCAATAATTGAAAATTGTACATCCATCAAAAATTTCATAGCTTCCGGGATTACTTAGCGGCGGTGGAAAAAAACCTCTAGACTATTATAACGTTAAACGTTTTTCAGAATAGGAAAAAATCGTTCATGCAAAATATTACAGTCGGCGGTGGGTCTTATTACGCGGGCATAGCGTTGTTAAAACACACAAAAACTTGGAGCCTATAATTATGTATAAAAGAATTCTCGAGAGCGCGATCGTAAATCCTTACAACTTGCTCGACCATCGTCAGCAGCGTACGAGTACGTAGTACTATATCTTGTTTGAATTTTTCTTCGTACTTTTTTTCCATGTTTACTACTGGCAGTGGCTTCTTTCTTGCTTTCAATCTTAAATTATGCATCATGACATACTTATAGAATATGTATTAAAGGCTGCTGCCTTAACGACGCCGGCAAAAATTCAACTATAGTAATTTTCCGATGGCGCGTATTTAAATACGAGTATCCATCTATCGTTCGTCGAAAACCATGAAATAGTATTAAACGAAGCGTGTAGCGATTACGTATATTGAATTTTCGCAGAACCATCGCCGCCGACGTCGCTACAATACACGCCCGTGTAATCAGTAACACAATTCGGAGGCCTTATTCGCATATGTGGCCTAAATATACATAGCATTGTGTACTACATAGTTTGCTTACTAATACTAGTTCTAGTGCAACGGAATCGGATGGAAAATCTTCGATGACGATGAGATTTTCATTGCATTTTTCCTCAGCTCGAATCGTATACAGCGTTGATTTTTAATTCAATATCAGCACGATTCCTCCATCGATTCATATTCTGAACGAAATCAAAAAACATACTAGCATGGGAACATCTCAATATGCCCTCTGAAACCTCCATAACCAAAATTTTAGCCACCCGAATTGATTTTTCGAGTTTTATTGAACTTTTAAAAATTCAAAATTGAACATTTTTGGCAATGTACGTTTTTTTTTTTTAAAACAACAAAAAGGATACTGATTTAGTAAAACTCAGGGAAATTAGACCTGAAACTGATACGAAGTGCCCCTCGAACAGAATTTCACAATTTTTGGTCATTCTGGAGCCTTCGGCTTGATTTTAGATATTTCCAGAGTTTTGAAACTTCCCCAAAAGGCGTGGAATTTTTCCTAAAATTGTAAAAAATTACGAAGAAGTGTCGTCTTTGACCTAAAAAATTTTTTAAAAATGCAAAAAGTCCTACTTTTTGAAAAAATGTAATTACGGACCAATAATTTTCAAAAATTTACGTTTTTTGGCTTTGCTAAAATTGCTTTTTGAAAAAATTCTCGCAATTAATAAAGGAATTCGCTTACTTTTCAAAATTATCCAAAACGCAAATTTTGAAGAAAAAAAATTCGAAAATCGTCAATTTTTCCAACAAGTTACTCAAAACATCGTCTACTTCCTAGAGTCCACACCCCGAAACGATTTCGTCTATTTTCCAGCTAATCTGGAGCCTCCAGCGAAGTTGGCTTTTCTCCAGAAATTTCAAATCGCCTTCAATGACACTATAATTATTCTATCCACTCGATTTTCTGATACTGGAAAAAAGTTGCCCTTGAGTCTGCCACTTAATTGTGGGGGTAGCTCGGTTTCAGAAGGTGGAAGATGTTTTGAGAAAATTGTTGCAAAATGATCGGAATTTTTGAGAAGAAATAGATAGGTATAATTTCTAACTCTTCACCTCGGATTTGCCACTCACAGGTCCCAATCGATTTGGAATCTGTAGGACTCGTACTCAATTTTTCCAAAATATGTAAATATAATATTAATAAGTACCTAGGTAACTTTAGTAACCAGAAAAGCTTGAAAAAGTAATCAAAAAGTGATCAAATACGAGCAAAACATTTCGAATGCAGAAAAAAAACACAAAAAAACAGAACATTACAAATTGAAATGCTCTGGTCTGGTTTTTAATTAAGAAAAAATCAACTATTTTGAAATTTTTTATGAAAAGAAGAGATTTTCTGGGAATTATTGGCAACAAATGAGGATTTTTTCAATTTCTGGCGAAATAAATAAAAAAACAAAAAAACATTCGATTTTTGCAGATTAAAGCGAGACTTTGAAAATATCAACAAAAAGAAGAGCTTTTTGATACGGTCATTTCTGACGAAAAATACAAGACTTTTAAGCAATTTTTAATAAAAAGTGAGACTTGAGACAGTTGAGACTTGCGTCAATTTTTTACAAAAAAAAAAAAAAAAAAAAAAAAAAGACGTTAAAACAGACAAATTTTTATACTTAATTTGTTGGCAATAAATAGCAAGACATTAGGAGAACCTATTTTTAAAAAAATTATACTGACAAAAAAGCAACTTTTTAGATAATTTTTGACCAAAAAAATAAAAATAAAAATCTGCAGCAATTGCAAACAATTTTTCAAAAAGTAAAAATTTAACCATTTTAGCAAAACTTGACAATTTTTTGGAGCAAAGAAATTACATTTTCTCGCAATTTTTTTTGTTTTTTAATGAGATATTCTATTTTTAATCCATTTTTTACGTAAAAGAACGAAAGAAATGCTGAAAAGCTAGAATTTTTGTCAATTTTTGGCAGAAAGCAAGACTTACATAAAAGGCCAATTTTTAAATAAAAATAAGACTTTTTGGAATTTTTCGCGAAACCCCGAGAATTTTTGACAATTGTAGGAAAAAAACAAGATTTTGACAATTTCATCAAAAAGCAGCACATTTTGGAAATAATTAGCAAGGGTTTTTATTTTGAACAATTTTTGAAAAAAGTGAAAATGTTAATTGCAAAAAATTTTTTAAACAGCAAAAATTTGACAATTTTTTAAAAATCAGCATTTGTTTATAAATTATTGGCAAATAAATACAGTTTTTTACCATTTTTTTCACAAATTGACCCATTTTTGTTTTTTTTTATGAATGAACTACTTTTTATCTGTAATTTTGGGCAATTTCTGGCAAAAAAATAAGGCTTTTAGAAATTTGATTCCTAAAAAAAAAAAACAAAAAAAACGGTAAAAATCTTTGGTAATTGCAAACATTTTTCAAATAGCAAAAATTTGACAATTTTTAAGAAAATTAGCAATTTTTATAAATTATTGGCACGATTTCACAATTTGATTCAAAAATTAAGACTTTTTTTGATTTTTTTTTTTGGAACTATAGTTATATTTTTTTCTGTACTTTTGGGCAATTTCTGTCAAAAAAGGTAAGGTTTTTGAATACTTGATTTCTAAAACAAAAAAAAAACAAAAAAACGGTAAAAATCTTTAGTAATTGGAAGAATTCTTTCAAAAAGCAAAAATTTGACAATTATTAGCAGAAAAATTACATTTCTTGCACTGCTAAAGTTTTGAGATTTTTCTTTAGATTTGAGATTTTTTCAACTTGTAAAAAAAAAATACACTTTTTCACTGACTACTTCGGATTTATGATTCATCCACTTCGATCGATTCGAAGTGTCGAACTTATTGGATTAAATTTTCAGCTGTCGGAGTTGATTATAACGCTTTCAGGAGAGATTTGAAATCCCTGGAGGAAATGCAACTTCTGCAAAAGGCTCTAATTTAGTTGGGAAATGAAGTCAATCGATTCGAGGAGGCAGACTTCAGAGGATAGGTGGAATTTTCAGTAACCTGTTACAAAAATTGACGATTTTGGGATTTTTCTTTAAATTTGAGATTTATTCAACTTGTAAAAAAAATACACTTTTCCACTGACCACTTCGGATTTGCAATTCATCCACTTCGATCGATTCGAAGTGCCGAATTGACTGGAAAATAAAGGCAATCGATTCAGGAGGTCAACTTCGGAATAAAAACCGAGTTTCAGATTTTTATCTCGATGTCTGTTCTTTTTAAGTATAGAAAATAAATATCTCACAGACGAATTCCGTCACTTTTAAAAATTCTCCAAGAATTAAAAAATCAACTTCGGTGGCTGAAAATTCAATTCCAAGGTCTTGATGACATTCTTTTTCAGTGAGCCAAATTTCAGCTCGATCTCAGTTAACGAATAGTACTACAGGTCCCCTTTTCCATCACATCTAAAATACGTACGAGTACGATCTTCTTTTAGACGGTAGCCTTTTACACGTTCACGACTGATGATTTGAGCCCAGTTCAGGGTACACGAGCAATAATTATCTTTCACAATACAACAAAAAAGCAGACCTCGTTAAATACAATTCGAAAGGAACTACACTAATAATTGGAAGTTTACATCCCTATATTGGCTGTTATGAAGTTCAGGTACCGTCATAGTACATATTAAAATAGGAGACATGGTAATGGCAGCGATCCGAATAGGTCATCATGCTTCAAGGTACCTACTCTCTTCACCTTCCCCAATACCCAATCCTACTCTACACTTATACACAATAAAATGTAATACGTATGTACGACAAATATTCGCCATTTACCTAGCTTTTTTCCAAGCTGCCAATATTATCTTCACATTCGACTGAGTAAAAATATGACAGTTCAAAAGCAAAATAAATCTGGTACCATATAAACTGGGTTACTATACGGTTATGCAATCAATCGCGTATGTTCGTACATAATTATTTAGATCAAAGATGCATCCGAATGCTTGTTTCGGTCATCTCACATCTCTGTAACATATCATTGACATATCCTTCATGTCTATAGAGTTACAACGTTCAAACGAAATAATGCGAAAAATTATGTCCGCGTTCGCGTACATTTGCGTTATAGAATCGTTTGTTCCAATAAACAAACCATCGCAGATCTCACAGATCTGTGCATCTCGACGCAGCGCGAACCCATCTTCTAAGAAAATCTCCACCGTATACCGTTGCGAATCGATGTAAAAAAGATCAAACCATTCGGAACATAAATCGGCGCCTGAAATTTGGTAAAATATCATCATTACACACACACACGTGAAATGCAGCGTTCTATTTACAAGTAAAAGAGGCAAAAAAAAAAAGAAAGAAAGAGATATAGGGAAGAAAATTTAACACTAATATTTACACATTGTTGAAAACGAAACGTGTGCGTCTGCTTGTAAATAAATAATCGAATTAAAAAACATTAACGGCGCCTCATCGTTCGAGGCAATAAAATACCTAGTATCTTTTCTCCATCTTTTCACGTCGTCGTCTGCGCTTCGTATGGGGAAAAATAAGGAAGCTACGAGATGAGTTCGTTGCTGCGCCGTTGCCGGCGAATTTTCACATCTATTACGAGGTTTTTAACCTTGAACCATACGCGACCTTCAACTTAACACGGCGACGACGACGTCGTTTAATTGATTAAGCTTTGTGAAAATTTATATAAGTTAGAATTTTATCGCGAAGCAAAGCGTATGTACGAACGAACGTATTAACTAATCTTATACTGTGTATTCAGTTAGACAGATTGGAGTTTGGGGTCTGAAGAATGTATCAGTGGATGTCGGTAAACCGCTACAATTGGTATGTCGAGTCAAAGGAAACCCATTACCAGCCTTGCAATGGTTCAAAGACGGATCACCAATCATTGTCAATTCCAGATTGAGGATACAATATAAAAAGTAAGGAAAGGTCAGCAATTTTCCGCCTAAAATGAAGTAACAGTTTGCTTTATTTATAGTTTACTTTTTATATGTACATTCTTACTTATTACTAAAGTGTGTACCTTATTTTTATACATGGTGGACATTTTTTTTTTTAGAAATTTTGGTAAAAATTACGACTATTTGACTAAGTAGTTTATCAAAAAACTACTTCCTGAGAATTTTGACGAAAAAAAATACAAGTATTCGTCAACTCATCGCAAAAAATTGACACTCTCTGATAATTTTGACAATAAACGGAAATTTTTTGACAACTTTAGCAGAAACAGAATTTTTAATTGGCCCCTTTCTAACAATTTTACCAGAAATGGACACTTTTTAACAATTGTTTCAAAAGTGGGCACTTTTTGATCAATTTTCCAAAAATTGGCACCTTTTGCACTTTTTTCCCAAAAGTTGACACTTTTGACATTTTCTCCAAAAACTGACTCTTTGACAAATTTTTCAAAATTTGGCATTTTTTGAAAATTTTGACACTTTTTAACAATTGTGCAAAAAATGACACTTTTTGACATTATTTCCCAAAAATTGACACTTTTGGACAATTTTTCCTCAAAAATTGACACTTTTTCCAAAAATTACCACCATTTTGACACTTTTTGCCACATTCTTCAAAAATTGTCGCTTTTTCAAAAATTGACACCTTTTTGACACTTTTTTAAAAATTGACACTTTTTGACACTTTTTCAAAAAATTGAAACTTTTTGACAAATTTTTCAAAATTTGACAATTATTGACACTTTTGGACAATTGAGTCAAAAATGGCACTTTTTGAGATTTTCTCCTAAAAAATTGACACTTTTTGGCAAATTTTTTACAAATTGACAATGTTTTCAAAAATTGAACCTTTTTTAACAATTGTGCAAAAATGAACACTTTTTTAACAATTGTGTCAACAATTGTGTCAAAAATGGACACTTTGACATTTTCCTCCAAAAAATGACATTTTTTTGACAATTTTTCCAAAACTGACACTTTCTTTCCCAAAAATTGACACTTTTGGACAATTTTTCCAAAAATTGCCACTTTTTGAGATTTTTCTTCAAAAATTGACACTTTTTGACACTTTTTTCAAAAATTACCACCATATTGACACTTTTTCAAAAATTGACACTTTTTGCCACATCCTTCAAAAATTGTCACTTTTTCAAAAATGGACACCTTTTTGACACGTTTCTTAAAAATTGACACTTTTTGACACTTTTTCAAAAAATTGAAACTTTTTGACAAATTTTTCAAAATTTGACAATTATTGACACTTGTGGATAATTGAGTCAAAAATGGCAATTTTTGAGATTTTCTCCCAAAAAATTGACACTTTTTGGCAAATTTTTTGCAAATTGACAATGTTTTCAAAAATTGACACTTTTTTAACAATTGTGTCAAAAATGGACACTTTTTTAACAATTGTCTCAAAAATGGCACTTTTTTAACAATTGTGTCAAAAATGGACACTTTGACATTTTCCTCCAAAAAATGACATTTTTTTGACACTTTTTCCAAAACTGACACTTTCTTTTCCAAAAATTGACACTTTTGGACAATTGCGTAAAAAATGGCACTTTTTGAGATTTTCTCTTAAAAATTGACACTTTTGACACTTTTTCCAAAAATTGCCACTTTTTGACAAATTTTTCAAAGTTTGACATTAATTGACACTTTTTTAACAATTGTGTCAAAAATGGACAAAAAATGGACATTTTTTGACATTTTTTAAAAAAAAAATTGTCACCTTTTAACAAATTTTTCATTTGACACTTTTTGACAATTTTTTCAAAAATTGATCTTTTTTGACTTGAGCAAATTTGGCACTTTATAAGCAAATTTAGCAATTGACAAGACTTTTGTTTGGAACTTTTGAAACAAAAAGAGGACTTTTTGAACGCGATAATAAATTTTTTGGATGTTTGGGGTAGGGAGGGAGAACAACAAATTACTTATGCACTTACAACAACTTACATACCAATTTTACACCCCCCCTCCCTATCTTCACGCTTGGCTAACCGATGGATTAGAAAAGAGAGGTCTTATTTATACCTTAATATGTACGTACTTGTAAAAAAATATTTGTTAGCGTCCTAAAGTTGTCGGGTTTTATGAGAAAAAATTTTTTTTCAACCATGTTTGTAAAAATAAGCCATGCCAGGAAGCCCCCCTCCCTTCCCCCAATTTTCAAAATATATTATAAGAAATCTGAAAAATTGAAATTTTCATCTTTTTTTTTATACCTTCTAATCCTTAGATTTGGTCTATTGGATTTTGCCGATCATTATCAGAAAAGCACTACCTATTTCATAATTTCGATTTGCCCCCTCCTCTTCATACTTGTTGCCTTCCTCAAAAAATGAAAAAATCAACATTTTTACGTTTTTTTTCTTCTCAATTTTAATTCTTGGATTTGGTCGATCTGTATCAGAAAAGCACTATTTCATAATTTCGATTTGCCTCCCCCCTCCTTTCATGATGAAAAAGTGGAACTTGGTCCCTCCTCAAGTTTCCAAAAATAATTTGATTCGTGAAGAGATTAATTTCATATAGTTATAAGTCAAGTGTGTTATCTTAGAGGGACCTAGAGGACCAAAAAGTATGTATGTAGGTAGTTTTCGAGTTATTCGCGTTTAAAAGTTTTGATAAGTGAATAGCTGAGAGTGAAATTTCCAAAGGGTGAAAAATTATGCTGAATATTAAATTTTGAAGTGTTTATCGACCTTCTTGTGCAAAAGTTGGACCTTTTTTTGGAATTTTTATGCAATTTTGTAGAAGTTTGGAGACATAAATAAATTTTTTAAAAATTTATTCAGATAAATTTCTCATTTTTTGTTGATTTTTTTCGACTTTGGGGGTGCTTTATAGGAAACTAAAGTCATTTGAGAGACCAGGAGAAGGTTTTTTTTTTAAGTGCTTATTTAAAAAGATTCTGCCCATATAAATGAAAAATTTTCAAAAAATTCCTACAGGCATCAATTTTTTATATTTTTTATTTTTCCTTTTGGTGATAATTTCAAAAAAAACGTCTCTGATTTTGATTTATTCTGATTTTTTTTGATTTTTTCAACTTTGAAGGGCTCCTTACCATAGGGGCCAATATGGTTTGAAGGGCTCGGGAAAGTTTTTTTTTTAAAAAGGGGATTATTTAGAAAAATTCTGACGTCGAAACAAAAAATTTTCATAAATTGAGCTTTTTTTCATGCTAGCATTTGTTTCAGCTGTGGGGGGGGGGGGGTGTGTGGTACTGGCGCCCTTTTTTTAGCAGCCAACTTTTCAAAATAAGGTACACCCTATCTATAACTTATCACTCTGTACTTGTAATACTTACTTTTCGAAGCATATAGAGATGCAGCCAACTCTTTAGTTCAATTTAACCGACCATTTAATATATTTTGATACGATCATTCACCGAATCATTTCGCTGATGTCATCGCTATTTATATGAAACAAACAAAAAAAAAGAAAGAGCTAGATTTGTACGTATAAGGAAAAACACTTTTCAAGTACCTATACGATTAAAAGGTTAATAGCACAACTATCCTGGCATCGGTGCTGAATAAATAAACATAATTTATAATTGAACAAAAAGTGTATCATAAACCTTCAAACTCCCACCTGTATTAGAATCCGCGGATCGTTTGGTTGGACATCGACTTCGACTCCATTACGTAACAATTCGCATAAACCATCGACACATTTTGAAGTTTGCCATTCGATTTTGTAAATAATACACGCTCTCGCGATTTCGAGATTGAATTCTCCGAATGAAATAATATAATTTCGAGATATCGCGTTATAATTTAATTATTGTTCTTTATTAGTTCGACTTCTCTGATGGAATTGAAAATTGAAATACTACAGATCTGAAACATTATTCGGTTTTGAGAAAATTATATATAAGATTAATTTTATTTCGTGGAAGAAGTTTTTACTTGATTTGGAACTTGTCTGAGATTATTATTGCTATGTTATCGAGATTTTCAGCACATGCTGTATCGAAAATTTCTCTCACTACGAATTAAAACACGAGTCGAACAAATAAATAAGTCATAAAATCAAAAATATGAGCGAATTTCAAATATTTGGTTCATTTTCAAAGGCTGCCTTCAAGTGAATCGGCCTTTATTGGCTTGAATTTTGAAAATGTTCAAACAATCATTCCTCAGCCATACTCACCTCAAACGAATAAAACCATCGCCTAATTGAAATTCTCAGATTTTTTCTAGTTTGCCAAAAACCATTCTCAGCACAAATATAGATATCTAATTCAAGTATTCTATTTCCACAGGAAGAGATCCTTATTGGTGATTCCAGAAGTACGTAACAGCGATGCGGGTAGATACGAATGCAGAGGTATGGGCGTTCAGAGCATAAGTCCGGTCAGTTCATCAGCGACTGTAAACATAAATACGAGAGTGAATAATAGTAAGTCATAATTTCATGAAAAATAAAAACTTCTCCGTACTAATAATTTTTTATGAAGCATATGCGTAATAAATTAGCATCTCCGCGACAGTATTTTTAGTTTTTCAAAGAATCATCCCATCGTACAAATATAATAACTACACACATGAGAGTAACAATATTATGACCAGCGTATGTGCATTTTGCAAATTGAAATGAAAAATTATTTTTGAAAGTCATATGTTCGCATATCAACTGACCAAACATTAGAATTATTAAATGTAACCTTAAATAAAAATGGCTGGCGAGTTTTTAAACCGTAGTGGTAGTGCCAAAATGATAATAATATAATCGGCTATATAGTTAGGAGATGGTTGGAGTTGAAGTGCTCAACAACAACAGCACAAGTACAGGATCATTAAGTAAGACAAGGTGCGAATACCTATTAAAAAATAAAGTACTAAAATAAGGGCGTGTCTTTGCGGATACGGAAATGGCATTATTAGTAAAGTTCAACGGTTTAATGATGGGTATTTTTACCTATGTACGGAGGAAAACGATATTAATTTGAATTTTACACCGTACTGTATTGCATTGTAGGTACATATCATTACCTACCTACTTAATAACATTTAGAAGATGATGAAGTTAAGATTGGACAATTGCGAAGTAAATGATGTTCAGAATTCTGAAGAATACTCAGAGGAACCATTGAAATAAAAAATGATTTTGGCAAAGACTTAAATTTAAAAAATTGAAAAATTATTCAACGATCATCACCTTTCTATTGGATCAACAAAATAACTTTTTTTTCTTTCAACAGAGCTTGATTCAAAAATTATTGATCGAGAAGGTTGTCTACTGAAAACTTCAATTGAAAAATTTTAATAAAATGTTGGAAAAAATTGAACGAAATTGAGCTAAAATTTCATTATTATTGCTAAATGACATTAAAGTAATAGATAAGGGATAAGGATTAAAAATTGCTGAAATATTTTAGAATTGGAGCAAAAAATTACTAACAATTTTGAAAAAATGCACATAAAGAATTCTTAAATAAATAAAAAAAAAAAAACGAAAATTGAATTGACTTAGAAAGCACTTGAAATAAGGTACCAGAAAATGTCATCAAACTATGTCAAAAAATTACTCAAAACTCAAAAGTCACATAAAATGCCATAAAAATATGAATTAAAGCTAATCGAATATCCTGAAATTTGAAAAAAATAACACAAACAGTGTATAAAATATCTAAAAAAGTAATGAAGATAACAAAAAAATTGATCATGTGAATCTATGTAAATGTACAAAAACAAAAATATTTGATAAATCCACATAAGAAAGTTTGAAAAAAAAAACAAACAAAATTGGCATAAAAATCGATAATAATATTAACAAAACTTGGTGAAGTTGCAGAAAATTGAGCTAAATCAGGACTAAATTGTAAAATGAAATAAATAAAACATCAAACTAACTTTTTAAAAGTGTGCAATTTATTGTTTCACTACCAAAAAAAAAAAAAGAAAGAAAGAAAGAAATGCATGATAGAAAAATGTATCACCACTCAAGAAACATTTTAGCAAAATAACTGATAAGACAAAAATGCCCGAAATACCTACCAAAAAAAATTGATCAAGTACATTTAAATGGAATGAAATTAAGCTTAAGCTATTGAAATCAAAATTAACATAAGAATGACTGAAAGTAATAACTGCACAAATTCAATAAATTTACGAAAAAATTGTGTAAAGTTGAGCAGGCATAAAAACGAATAAAATTTGATAAAACGTTTCACGATTTGAGAAAAACTTGGCAAAAAATGCCTAAAAAACTTGTTAAATTGCAATAAAAATATTTTGAAATGACAAAACGTTGCTTAAGCATCGAGAAATTTGAGCAAAATGATATGAAAAAAATTTGAAAGCCACAGAGCATTTTTTAATTACAAAAAATGCATTAAATATGTCCATTAAAATGGAAGAAATCTCGCAAAAAATACATAAGATATCATAAGAAAATTGTTTTAAAAAAAACTATCAAAAATACATGAAATTACAGAAAATTAAGTAAAAATTGAATGTAACATGGTAAAAAATCTAGTTATAAAATAACATTGTCATAATAATTGTTAAAAACGATTAGAAGTTGATGAAATATTTCAGAATTTATTGGAATAAAAATTACAAAAAATTTGCTTTTGGGCTAGATAGGGAGGGGCAGGGAGAGGGAGGAAAAAACGACCAAAAATATGCCACTGAACCAAATTCCAGGCACTGAATTTCTTTTTTCAATAGCTGAAGAATTAAAAAAAAATTTTGGCCCATTTTCCATTTTAAAAATGTTATCAAATTAATGAAGAAAAAAACTGAAATTTGGTTCAAACCCTATTCCAGACCTCTGGAATCGACTAGTGGGATTTAAAGCAGCTCTGGAGCCTTCAAGATTTTTTTGATTTTCCAGTTTGGAAAAAATTGCCACACAAAGAACCAAAATTAAATGATTTTCGAAAATTCAAAGCTCTATTTTCCATGAAACAAAAATTAAAATTAAATCGTGGAAGGAGAAATTTAAACTTTCCTTCATTTCCAGAACCTCCAGTGGATTTTTGAACTCTCCAGATTTGGGAAAATTGACATAAAAAGGCCATAAATGAGATATGAAGTACTTGTCAGATCAAATTTTAGGGGCTAAATTTTTTATTTCGCATGATTTTTCAAAAAAATCAAAATCCTATTTTTCATAAAGAAAAAATTTGATCAAGTTGAACGTAGAAAGCTAAAATTTGACCCTCTTTTTTAAGCCTCCTGAAACGATTGATGATGGTCTCAACTTTCAAGTTACCTATTATGAAAGCCTTCGGTGAACTTTTGAATTTCTCTGGATTTAAGAAAATCTACATGAAAAAATCAGAAATGAGATTCAGTACACACAATGGATTAATTTGCAAAACAAAAATATGCCACAAGTCAAATTTCAGGTACTAAATTTCAAATTTTTTGATTTTTGGCAAATTTTTTGAATTTTTTGGTTTTCAAAAAAAGTCAACATAAATCATGATAGAAATGAATTTTGAAAATTTTTGCCAAAATCGATCAAAAAGCATCAAAAATACAATGAACTCGAGTTCATAGGATCTGAATTTCATCTCAGCTCTTTCTGAGGCAATTTTTTTCAAAACTGGAAGACCCAAAAATCCACTGGAGGCTTCAGCACGGCTTCAAAACGTCACCAAATCCATTCAGGCGGTCGAAATTCGAAAATTAGGTGTAAACCAAATTTCAGCTCTTCACTCACCTGAATTTGACCAACTTTTTATTTTCTTCATAAATACCCAAGAGCTTTTAATATTTCAAAAATTGACCAAAAATCAAAAATGAAATGAAATTCATCACTGAAAATTTATCTTAATGGAGTATTTTTGAACATTTTTCAATTTTCCTTTGTGCAATCCAAAAATTTTTCTGACTGTTGGGATAGGCCCCTCCCCATTTGTTTTTTCAGAATACCCATTTCTTATCATAAAAGAGTAATTCACCACCATAAAAATCCATTTTGAGGGAGAACGAAGGGTCCTAAACAAAAAATGAAGAGAGACGCAATGACACAGACTGAAATTCCTCACCAGTTGAGCCAATTTATTCTTTTCTAGGAGACTTCGTTATTGAGATATTTTGAGCAAGAAAGCTCAACTTCATCAAGCCATTCAAATTCTGACCAAGGGGCCTCTCTAATACAATCACTAGACCCCCCCCCCCACAAACAGTCTGCACCTGCGATCGGGTAAAATACGAGTAATTCAAGGAAGCTAATTAACGATCTACGATCTAACCTATAAAATACACGCGGATAACAAGTAGTCGAGTACATTATTTTATTTATACTCGTCTATTCTCGATATGATATCTATGTATAGACATTTCAGCTACCACTATACTATCCTCTATACAGAACACTGTATTTCAAAAAAAAAAAAAAAATACCCATTACCTACACAATATTCGTTCCTTTATAACTTAATCGATCCATAGGGGGTATAGATTAAAATCCGTGACGCTTCCCCTAAGTCTCCTTTGTGCCACCCAAGCAGATATATATTTTTCATTTTAAAATCATTTTTTATTAATCGTATTGTATATACACATAGATTCTAGGATATAAGTATAGTATGTACCTCTCTCTGTATACTACCTATATACTTGATATTGCGATACCATAAATGCTCCATCTAATGAAATTTTCTGCTTAGTTACAGATTTATGGCCACTGGCTGGAAAACCTTGCCCGATGGACTTGGTTTACTGTCTAAATGGAGGTTCTTGCACGTTTTACGAAACAATAGGAGAATTTACTTGTCAGTAAGTATGATTTTTTTGTGATTAAAACACATCCGAGGGGCACAAGATGGCAATCCACACACCACTCTACACACCAGGCGTGTATTAAAAATACACGAAAATAGCTAGACAATCCTCCCCTCGCACCTCTTTAACACTTCGCTGTGGGTGTCCATCATATGTAGAGACTAGAGAGGAAAGAAAAAAACAGATTGGGAAACATTGTCTAAACTAGTTTTAGCCGAATGAATTAACCGCGCGGCAAATGCATAAAATACCGTTTTTATTGACATTCATTGATGCCGTGTCGTTAAACCGCGTTCTATATCTACACATAGATTATTATACTCACTATATAACGCGACACCGCGACAGTTATCATTAAACAATCAATTATTAATGGAAATCGTTTAAAAATCTGTTTCTCTATTTTGAAATTGAAAATTCGATCAACTTGATCAATTTTTATTGGCTTATTTTAACAGTCTATAAATTCATTGAGGTTTTTTTTCTTTCTTTCATTTCTTTCTTATTCTCTTTTTTTTTTTTTTTTGTTTTTGTCGCTTTTATAATAAATTAATCAATCAAAACGTTTATAGACTTTTTATGTTTTTCAACAACTAGAACCATTTATGTTACACGATTACGAGATGACGATTAACTCTCTCTCGACAGAGTGAGAGAGCGAAAGAGAGACAGTGTCGTCTGAAATATTCTACGAGAGGATGTCGAAAAATTTCGAGGGCATAATAACCCATACCAACGAGTACGTCTATGGATTTATCTTGATAGATACGAGTAATATAGCCTGGCATATGACGATAAGAATGATTGCGACCCCCCCCCACGCTACGTTGATCCTCTGGGATAACTTTTTCTCATAGGGGACATCCTAAGGAACATTTTTAAAGCAACCTTGCTAAAAAAAGAATTGTCCTTACTAACAAAATGGCGCCCATTTTGATTGACAGGTCAGCCAAAATCGCAAATTTTGCGTTCCAAAATGGACCCTCACAAAATTTTTTAAAACGGACAAAGCTACATCGAAAGAGCCGGAAAATTTATCACTAGTCAAAATTTCAAGAGCTAAAGTGATTTTTTCGATTTTTGGAGAATTTTTGAAAATCAAACTTAGGCCAAAAATGAGAGAAAAAATCAAAATTTTACCAAATTGACCTAGAAAGCTGAAATTTGGCATGTACCCTATTTTCGACCCACCAAATCGATTGGAAACTGTTTCAAACCGTTTTGAGCAGTTCTGGAGCCTCCAGCAGATTTTTGAAACTTGAAATTCCTAAAAAAATGTCATCAATTTGTATTTGGAAAGCCGAAATTCATTCTGCAAACTACATAATTTCAATATGCTACAAAATCGATTTCAGGTGAATTTCAAGTCACTTTGGAGCCTCCAGTGATTTTCTGAAAATTGCTGGAGCCTTCAGCAGATTTTCAATGCTCGAAATTTCCTTAAAATTTTACCAAACAGAATTGGAAAACCGAAATTTTTGCTCCACTCAAACTTCAACACGCTATTAAGCCGACTACTGGTGGTTTTTAAGTCTTTTTGGAATCTCCAGTGGCTTCTCGGAAACTTCAGTTTTTTAAAAAATACCACAAAATCTGTCCAAATTAACTTTAGCGGGAATCTCCAGTGGCTTCTTGGAAACTTCAGTTTTTTAAAAAATACCACAAAATCTGTCCAAATTAACTTTAGCAGGTACTATGCTGAGTGAATTTGAGTTTTCCAGCTCCATTTGATGAGATTTTACGGAAATTTCAAGTTTTAAAAATCTACTGGAGACTCCAGTAATTTCTAAAAATTCACTGGAAGCTTCAAAATAACTTGAAATCCTCTTGCAATCGACTTCATGGCGTATTGAAATTAGTTTTCAGAATGAATTTTTACGTTCCAACTGCATTTATTGAAATTTCAATAATCTGCTGGAGGCTCCAAGAATTTTCAAAAGTCGCTGGAAGCTTCAAAATGACTTGAACCTACCAGTAGTCGATTTTATTCAGATTTTCAACTCTGGTAAAATTTTATAGAAATTTCGAGTAATGAAAATCTACCGAATGCTTCAGTAATTTTCAAAAATTTCTGGAGGCTCCAAAACGAATTGAAATCTACCCGAAATCTACTTCATAGCGTATTGAGATTAGTTTGAAAAATGAATTTCGGCTTTCCAACTGCATTTTGATGAAATTTCGTGAAAATTTCAAGATTCAAAAATCTACTGGAGGCTCCAAGAATTTTCAAAAGTCGCTGGAGGCTCCACATGTCAACAATGACTTAAGACCACAAGCAGTCGACTTAGTTCAGATTTCCAACACTGTTTGGTGAAATTCAGTGGAAATTTCAAGTTTCAAAATTCTGCTGGAGGCTCCAGTAATTTCTAAAAAATTGCTGGAAGCTCGAAAACAACTTGAAATCCACATGCAGTCGACTTCAAGGCGTATTGAAATTAGTTTTCAGAATGAATTTCGGCTTTCCAACTACATTTTGATGAAATATTTCATGTTTCAAAAATCTGCTGGAGGCTTCACGAATTTTCAAAGGTCGCTGGAGGCTCTAAAATGACTTGAAACCACCAGCATCAGCAGTCGATTTAGTCCAGATTTCCAACTCCGTTTGGTAAAATTCTGTGGAAATTTCAAGTTTAAAAAATCTGCTGGAGACTCCAGTAACTTTTAAAAGTCACTGGAGGCTCCAAAATGACTTAAAACTACCAGCAGTCGACTTATTTCAGATTTCCAACACGGTTTGGTGAAATTCTGTGAAAATTTCAAGTTTTAAAAATCTGCTGGAGGCTCCAGTAATTTCTAAAAAGTTGCTGGAAGCTCCAAAACAACTTGAAATTCACCTGCAGTCGACTTCATGGAGTATTGAAATTGGCTTGCAGAATGAAGTTTTCCAACCACATTTGATAAAATATTTCAAGTTTCAAAAGTCTGCTGGAGGCTCCACGAATTTTCAAAAGTTGCTGGAGGCTCCAAAATGACTTAAAACCACCAGTAGTCGACTTGGTTTAGATTTCCAACTCTGTTTAGTAAAATTTTATGGGAATTTCAAGCATTGAAAATCTGCTAAAAGGCTTCAGTAATTTTCAAAAAGTCGCTGGAGGCTCCAGAACGACTTGAAACCCACCTGCAATCGACTTTGTCGCGTATTGAATTTGTTTTTCAGAATTAATTTCGGTTTTCCACTGCATTTTATGAAATTTTCTGGGAATTTCAAGTTTCAAAAACCTGCTGGAGGCTCCATGAATTTTCAAAAGTCGCTGGAGGCTCCAAAATGACTCAAAACTACTAGCAGTTGACTTAGTTCAGATTTACAACCTTTTTTAGTCAGATTCTGTGGAAATTTCAAGTTTTAAAAATCTACTGGAGGCTCCAGAACTGCTCAAAACGGTTTGAAACATTTTCCAATCGATTTGGCAGGTTGAAAGTAGGATATATGCCAAATTTCAGCTTTCTAAGTCAATTTGGTAAAATTTTGATTTTTTCCCTCATTTTTTGCCAAAGTTTGATTTTCAAAAATTCTTTAAAAATCGAAAAAAATGCACTTTAGCACTTGAAATTTTGACTGGTGTTAAATTTTTGCCTCCTCTTTTGATCTAAGTACTTAACTCGTAGCACTGGAGCACAAAATCTGCAATTTCGACTGACCTGTCAATTATAATGGCTGCCATTTTGTTAATAAAGCCAACTTTTTTTTTGGCAAGGTTGCTTTAAAATGTTCCTTAGGATGTCCTCTTTAAGATATAGAAGTACTCCCAGAGGATCGGGAGGAGGGGTGCAATTATTCCTATTGTCATATTGCCGGACTAATACGATATATTATTACTTTTAAAGACCATCTTATCATCACTCGCGAAATGACCTACTCAATTATCTACATTGTCTGATTCCTAAAAATTGGCCCTCAGCAACACAAATAGGTAATTGACACCTTCTACCAGTAGTACGTGTTGAAAATTAGTGAAAGAACAGTTTAGTTTATCGAGAAATACATCAATTATTTAATTAGACAATCTACGAATGTATTTTATAAAATCTACCGAATGGCGGCCATGCGAGTAATTAACGATATTAATTATAACGTAAATAACCGACTCCTTATACTTCTTATATATTTTTCATCTTAATTAGCAAACCAAAATGGCTTTATGATGGGAAAAAAATTGTAATTTCTGGTTTTATTTGGATTTTGTCAGAAATAATTATTTTCTAGTCACATGGACCGTAAGGCGTAAGCCGGAACTAATACTCGTTCAACATGCGAAAATTTCACATCTTTCGAGCCTCAGAGATGCGATACCGCTATCTCGACGTTGTGTTACAAAACTCGGATACGATTTGATTGAAAGCAGAACTTTGTTACATTACGATAGAAAGGGGCTATTTTGCACATTTTACACCTATTGAATAAAATTTTAATTTAAAAAAATATTTATGAAAATTTATATATTAGATTAAGTAATTTAAAAAAAAAATAAAAATAAAAAAAATACAAGATTGTATGCAATCTTAAATAATTTTGGGGCATATGAGTTCTCCTTAAATGGGTCTCAATGAAGATGAAATTATTTTTCGGGCACGAATTTCCAAGTTTAAAAATCAAAAAATTTATTTATCAAGCAGTCCGGTCGGACTGCCCCGCCAAGCAAGAAAAAAAAACGAACACAAAAAAAAACCAAAAACGATAATACCAAACGCGATGACAGTCCGGCCACTTATCAAGCAGTCCGGTCGGACTGCCCCGCCAAGCAAGAAAAAAAAACGAACACAAAAAAAAACCAAAAACGATAATACCAAACGCGATGACAGTCCGGCCACTTACTGCTTACATTCCCTGAACAACTAAGCGTATTTTCGATGATGAATTTCTCGCGAATAAAAAAACGCACGAATCTGATTTTTTGATATGTTGTTGACATCAACGAGAGCTTTAATTTGGTATACTTACAAACTTTCTACGGTAAAAAATGATGTAGATTGAAATACCCAAAGTTAGCATTTTGGGGTAATTTTTGAAATCACTAATCTTCGTGTCAAGAGAAAACTACTGAACCAATTCAAGTCAAATTTCGTACACTGGTGTAAATTAATGAGTTATTTCTAGATACAACGTCAGTTTTGAAAAAAAATTATTTTTGACCCCCTTTTTCTTAATTTTAGAATTTCTTTCCCCCCTAAAACACCCCCAAAATGAAAATTTTTCGCGGTACCGTAGAAAAGGGTCATCTACATTATATTCGCCATCACTGTGCAAAATTTCAAGCAAATCGGTTCATTTGGAAAGGCTGTAGCCTTGTCAACGGAAATTTAAGCATGAAATTTCGTGATGACTATTTCCATTTTTCATTCTAAACCACGCAAAAAATAAAAATTGTTTGCTGTACCATAAAAAAGGGTCATCTACATCATATTCACTATCAATGTGCAAAATCTCAAGCAAATCGGTTCATTAAGAGAGGCTGTAGCCTTGTCAACGGAAATTTCAGCATGAAAATTCATGAAAATTTCTGTTGACAAGGCTACAGCTCCTCCAATTGAACCGATTTGCTTGAAATTTTGCACAGTAGTATTAAATATGATGCAGATGACCCTTTTTTATGGTACAGCAAACAATTTTTATTTTTAGGGTGATTGAGAGTGAAAAATGAAAATATTCATGAAATTTGATGCTTAAATTTCCGTTGACAAGGCTACAGCTTCTCCAAATGAACCGATTTGCTGGAAATTTTGCAAAATGATACCGAATATAATGTAGATGACCCTTTTCTACGGTAAAACGAGAAATTTTCAATTTTGGGGGGTTTTATGGGGGAAAGCAATTTTAAAATTGTGAAAAAGGGAGTCAAAAATGATTTTTTTAAATAACCAACGTTATATTTTGAAATAATACCCTAATTTAAATCAATGTACGAAATTTGACTCATATCGGTTCGGTAGTGTTCTTCTAGTGAGAAACTTTGTGATTTAATTAACAAAATATTCTAAAATTCTTGGAGTGTACCCGAATTCCCATTAATAATTTATGATAATGTACATTATTTAAAAAAAATAATTTATGATAATGTACATTATTAAAAAAAAAAAAAAGTCGTGATATCAATCGAAAATACTTTTAAAAAGCAAAAATTCCGCCAACCAAAAAAAAAAAACTTACAAAAAAACAAAAAGAATTGTCAACAAAAATCTGATATTCTAAACTTCTTGGAGTACAATTTACAATATGTACACATTAAAAAAAAAAAAAAGTCGTGATATCCATCAAAAATACTTTTAAAAAGCAAAATTACCGCCAACCAAAAAAAAAAAAAAAAAAAAAACTTGCAAAAGGAATTGTCAACAAAAATCTGTTCATTAAGTAACTTTAATGAAAAAATTCATGATATCAAAACATCGCCAAGCAATTTTCATTCAGCAGTTGTGATCAGGAATTGATATGGAATTTCAAATTAATTTGGTACTTACTGAAATAAAATATCCATAAGTTTGAGAACTGAATTGAAAAACCGGGCCAAGCGCCGGCGGAATTTATCGGTCCGGTTTTTCAATTCAGTTCTCAAACTTATGGATATTTTATTTCAGTAAGTACCAAATTAATTTGAAATTCCATATCAATTCCTGATCACAACTGCTGAATGAAAATTGCTTGGCGATGTTTTGATATCATGAATTTTTTCATTAAAGTTACTTAATGAACAGATTTTTGTTGACAATTCCTTTTGCAAGTTTTTTTTTTTTTTTTTTTTTTGGTTGGCGGTAATTTTGCTTTTTAAAAGTATTTTTGATGGATATCACGACTTTTTTTTTTTTTTAATGTGTACATATTGTAAATTGTACTCCAAGAAGTTTAGAATATCAGATTTTTGTTGACAATTCTTTTTGTTTTTTTGTAAGTTTTTTTTTTTGGTTGGCGGAATTTTTGCTTTTTAAAAGTATTTTCGATTGATTTTAAATTCTGCGAACAGATTCGCTGTCAGTTTAGCCAATTTCGAAAAATGACCACTAAAATTGGCAATTTTGCTACAGTTCACCCTCAACCTCCCTTCTGACTTAATTTCTTCTACGAGTTGTGTAAAATGAATAGACCACAATAATAAAAATATCAAGTATCGATCTCAAGCCACCAATAATCTGACCAAATCTCCAATTCACGTCTCGTCTAATACTTCTGTCCTTATATCTATAAAATTATGCAATACCTCGTACTTTAATTTAACAACCCATTAAACCTAAATTTAAACGAATTTTTCCAGATGCGCAGACGGATTCAACGGTGCAAGATGCGAAAGTAAAGACGTAATAAATTCTAACAGTACGTACCAAGCAATTAATTGTTTCGATGGCGTAACGCCCTCATATCCTTGTGTCACCGTACATAAACCATTAGATTAATTATAAAATTGTACCGATACACCTTCCCTTAATTTTGTTCTAAAACAAATTTTTTTTTTTACTTTTTATAAAAAATGTACGTTATAAACTAGTCATTTTTTTTGTATTTATTTGTAAAGAAAAAGAAAAGAAAAAAACGTGTTAAATTTTTTGTTTTTCAAACGAGCTCTCAGTTCGCGAGTCTTACGTTTTACATACGTAATTTTAGTCAAAATTTAGTCGAGGAAAAAAAAAACCGAACGAAAATATATAAATCTCGATAATTGAGAACTCGTTAGATACTTATCGTGTTTTTTGGAAGACCCATTTTTTATTCGGCGCAAACTTTCACTATCAAATGTACTCTTTTTTATAGCCTAAAAAATATTTTATTTCGATCGGTGGCACTGGTTGTATTGTGTACGATGATTACTCGTATATTTTTCTCTATTCTCAAAAATTAGACATTTTTACGACATTTTGCTTCGAAAAAAAAAACAAGAATATTCTTATTTTATTTCATCATCCAAGGACTTTCGATTCAAGTTTTCTTTACCATTGCAAAGCTTTTAAAAGAGTATTTTTGATGCTGCGCAGACCAAAAAAAAAAAAAAAGGAAAAAAATCATTCGATGTTTCGGAATTATTTAGTATTGTAAGCCATTTATAGAAGTAATACCCATAAAAGCAGGAAAGATCCACTTTTGAAGGACGTTTTACGTGTATCGGTATAAGTAAAAAAAAATCAAAGCAAACTTTTTCACAGCTTAAAATTTTTTTATCCAAGTGTATCTCGTCAGTGGTAAATTTGACCTTGACCAAAACACAATAAAAGCTGGGTATAGGCATTTTCATTTCAACATGAAAAATTTTCATTTCAAAATTATACATTTTTAACGAGTTTATTTTTTTTTTACGTAACTTTTTTTTTATTTATTTACTATTTAGCTTCGTAATGTTTGAATTTCCGTTTTTTTTCGACTATTGCTATTTTTCCGCTCGTTATAACTTTTGTTGGTTTTTTTTTCGCTTTACCCATTACCTTCGCTTGCTGTTTATTCAAGGTGGATTTTATTTCCTGCTTTGTAATTTTATCATCTTGCAACAATGTTTCAAACTAAACAAATTCAGTGGTCTTATCTCAGCCAATTGCTCCGTCGTGTGTGGAGAAATTTTTACGACCCGAAGTATACTCGATAATCGATATAAAATTGAACTAAATTGGTCGTTATATCGTCCAGTCGATGAGGTTTTTATTAGGTAATTTTTTTCTTCGTATGTTTGGCTATATTTTGGGCGTACACGGAACTCGATATCCAAAGGCAAATTCGAACCTAGAAACATATTAAAAACAGCATCTGAATTTATCCAACTATAACTATAGCAGACACAGACATCAAAAGATACACGTTTGACGAACCATCCAACCATTCTAAACGATCGAACAATAAAAGAAGCAAAATCAACCTTTTCAACGACGAGACCCGTGCCCAGTATGACCTTATAGAGGTTGCCTCTATTGTCACAAAGTATTCAAACAAATTAAGATATTACTTTCTGTAACAAATGTGAAATTAGCGTGAGTTGTCCTCGTTCGAGGAAACATTGTGGTCAAATTCGATTACCAACAATAGAAGAGTCTAAAGATCCGATAAACATGTCGCTGTCACGAAATGTAAATGTTTATAGGAAAGGGGCGGCGCAGTCATGCTGAAATCTTACTATAATGGTATTTTTTCTCTCGCTCTTCTTCTTTTTGCTGTGTACGTTGCTTCTATAGGTATGCACAATGGTTGCGTCATTTTTGCCGAAAATCGTGGTTTAATTTCTACTATAATCAAATGTCATCCTGGTGCTGTGGGCGTCCGATGATGAATTCCTGGTCTAGAAAGGATCGCCGAGGTGTATTGAATAGGGATACCTTTGGGTGGTGGGAGTCTTTTTTGCCAGGGGTTTTAAGTAAATTCAATGCATGAATGCTGGCGGTGGATATGTGAATACGAGTGATATATGTGGAGAATAATGAGGCGGAAAAAATAGGTTTTGGAAGGACAGAATACCTATAGATAGAGAAGAGTTTGGGATTAATACTGAAAGAGGGCATTAAATTCAGTTTTTGTTCGAATTTGGTGATTTAGCACGGTATTTTGATGTTGTTTCAATTACGAAAAAATTAAAAGTTTACCTTACCTAGAGACCTGTCAGGTACCCTATTTTAGACCAACGAATAAATTAGAAGCAGTTTAGAACACTATTTTGAGCAGTTCTGGAGTCTCTAGCAGATTTTTGAAAGTTGAAAATTTCCACACAATTTTTCCGAAGGACGTTTATTGGAAGCTAGAATTTAATTTATGGCCTAATTTCAATCCGAAAAATTTGGTAAATTTACTCAGAAATTTTTGAAAACTTAAAAAAATCGTTTTTAGGTAAAAATTGAGGATTTTTTCGTACGAAAAACTTACAAAAAAAAGATGAACAAAAAAGTAGTGCAATCGATTAAAAATTATTGAAATTTGTAAAAAAATGACAAAATTTTAGGTACTTTAGTCAAAATTCGTGAAAAATTTACTCAATCGACACAAAAATCATCAAAAACGAAGCAAAACTGCACTCAAAATTCTATTTCAAAAATCGTAGAAAATTATTGTCATTTTTAATGATTTTTTTGGGTAAATCTTTATCATTTTTGGAGTTGATTTTGCACAATTTTATAAATATTTCGAAAAAATTTTTGCAGCGTGTAAAGAATTTTCACTTTGTCTATGCAATTTTTCGCGTAAAAGGCTACTTTTTTTCAATTTTTGTGAAATTTTTCATCTTTTTACACAAATTTGATGGGATTATAATTTTTTTTTTTTTTCGTTTTCCACGAATTCTATGAGAATGTTTCTAATTTTTCCGAAAGGTTTTCTGATGATTTTGACTCAGCTATATTTTTTACTTTTTTGACTTAAAATACAGTGAAAATATTAACGGCGAACCTGAGAAAACTTGAGGTATCGTTGAGTCAACTTTTTTCAATTTTTTTCAATTACTCGAGCAATTTTATATAATTATGATTTACTTGCTCTTTTTTGCTCTCTTAAATTCTTGACATTTTTTGCTGAATTTTCTAGTGAATTCAAGCATTAGAACCATCTCGACCAATTTTTCACCTTAATCGTACAATCAGAAGGAAATTGAGAGAGAGGGGAGGGGGGTTTCCTAAAAAATGGGACTTTTACATTTTTACAGATGTAAAATGAATTAAAATCGGATACAGCTTCGAGAGAGCTGCCAATCGACTCACCACCCCTTCCCCAAAGTCAAATTTGAGTTGTGAAATTCATTTAATTTGATGTGAAAAAAGTAATAAAAATACAAAATTTATTCTAAATTGAAAAAAATTTGAGCTCAATTGTCTATCAAAGTAGATAACAAGCAATAGCAGGACAAAATCAGAAACAACACTTTCAAGAAGGAATTTTTCAAATGTTTCAATTTTCATTTGCGGAGGGGAGAGTATTAAATTAAACTTGGCACAAGACAAAATTTTTGTTTTTCAAAAAAAAAAAATTAGGAAAAATGCAAAAAAATTCAAAATTAAAAAAAAAGAGAATAAACAGAAAACTTTAAAATTAAATAAATTAAATTGAAATAAAAATGAAAAAAAACGCCCAAAATTTTGGCAAAAAAATCTGGATTTTTGGTACTTAGTCAATTTTTTTTGAATACAGTCTATAGTTCAATGTGAAAAAAAGAAACGAAGGAAGGGAGAAGGGGGGAGTCAAAATTTATTCAAGGTCAAAATATTTCATTTTCAAAAAAAAACACAAAAAACGAGATAAAATTCGAAAATACAAAAAAAAAGAAGAGAATAAATGCACAAAACTAGATTTTTTTGCAATGTTGTCAAAAATGATTGAAAAAAAGATTAGAACAAAAGCGTGAGTTTAAGGTTCTCTAAAGTTGCATAAAAATACCGAGACTCCCCCTCCTTATCCTACCTGTCCCCCCCCCCTGAGCAAAAATTTTTTCAATGGATTTGCTTCTAATAGAAAGTTGTATTCAATTTTGAGTTGAGGCGACTTCTCCCCCTCTGCTTCATTTGACACCTTGACAGTTTCTATACAACCAAAGTTGACGTTTTTTTGATGGGGAGGGGGATTCATGTACGGAGGGGCACAATATAAGATTAAACTCAACACAAGACAAATTTTTCTATTTCTCAAAAAAAAAAAAAAAAAAAAAAAAAAAAAACTAGAAAAATGCAGAAAAATCAAAACTTTAAAGAAAAGAAATAAATAGAAAATTTTAAAATTAAATTGAAAAAAAAATTAGGAAAATAGCCAAAATTTCGGCAGTAATTTTTTTTAAATACATATTTCGATGTAAACGAAGAAACAAAGGAAGGGGATGGGAGGGGGTCAAAATTTATTCAAGGTCAAAATATTTATTTTCTAAAAAAACCACAAAAAACGAAATAAAATTCAAAAATATGAAAAAAAAGAAAATAAATGAAAAATTTTAAAATTATTGATTTTTAAAAAACTACACAAAACTAGATTTTTTTGTAATTTCGGCAAAAATACCTTTTTTGACAATTGAAAAAAAAATTAGAACAAAAGCTGGAGTTTTAAGTAAATAAGTACTCTGAAGTTGGGAAAAAAAAGAAAGTTGTATAAAACCATCAAGACTCCCCTTCCTCAATCTCCCTCCTCTCCCCTCCCCTCCCTGAACAGAAAATTCTTTTCAATCCATTTTCTTCTAATAGAAAGTCCAATTTAATTCGGAGTTTATTTTAAAAAAAACAGGTGACTTTCCCCCCTCTGCTTTATCTGGATATTCTAACGGTTTTTAAATAACCAAATTTGACGTTATTTTTTGGGGGGAGGGGGGAAACGCCAACTTGGGCATTACTTGGTATTTTCATAAAAAAAAAAAAAAACTAAAATACAACAATTTTCTGAAACAAAAATTTGATTTTTGTATCTTTCTAGTGATAGAAAAACCCAAGGTCAATTAAAATTCTGAAACAGGAAAAGATTAAGAGAGCAGAACCAAAAATATTTAGATGATATAGTTTTTAAAAAATACTCAAGTATCGAAGAAAGGCACAAGACAAGATTTCAAAATAAAATAACTGTTCCTTGAAGTAACCAAATTAAAAGGGGAGAGAGAAAAATGAAGCAGAAAGGAAAATATTTTATGAAACATTTTTCAATAAAATATTCAACATTGAAGATTTTTTCCCATCAAATTTTTAGACAAAAATAGCGTCTAATCAACTCAATTTATTGAGAAAAAAAAAACTCATTTTCACTCAAAAATCCATTCTTAGGTTCCATCTTCTCTAATAATAAAAAAATACCTATTGCATTTATCAAAATAAACTATTTACCTATTCCAAATAACGAACACCCCCAACAAAATAAATTAAAAAAATAAATAAATAAAACTAAAATTTTGAAAAAATATTTTTTCACCCTCCACCTCTTATTATTTGAAAAATTCATTCTTTTTTTGGTTCGTCTGGCGTGAGCTCTGCAAAAAAATGAGAAATTTTGGTTTTTTAAAAAAAATTTAAAAAGGTTGAGATAAGCACTGAGGCTCTAAACCAATTTTATTTTATTTTTCCTACTCGGATGGGGTATATTATAACTTGATCTAGTCAACTTACGAGTGGCTTATGCGGTAATGCATCCTAGAGTAAATTCTTTTAATTTAAACTAGGAAACGAAAAATTCCACTATGTATATAAATTAACATTCGCAATGCGTTGCTTCGTTGAGCCCTCGTAAATTTAATTTTTTTTTTATCCAATTCGAATAAAAAATATACGTAAAAATGCTTCGGACATTTAAAAAAAAATGAACTTCAACGTTACTCGATTTTTTCATCAAAATAAACACGATGTGTAATTGTAATTTATAAGCTTGTACATAAATGTCTCTGTATATACCTTATAACATGTTGTTTACAAAAAAAAAGAAAAGAAATTGAAAAAAAAATACAATAAAAAATTCTATATTGAAATTTTGTGTTTGTGTAATAGCCTAGATGTTTTGAAATGACTCAAATATGAGGCGAATTGTGATAGACAAAATTCGAACCAGATTATAGATTTAGATAGGTACCTTACCTAGTCGTCTTGAAAGTTGAAAATAAAGAATTGGCGAGGGAGGTTTTTGGGTATTATTGACACAAAACCGGTAAGAATTCTTTTAGAAGCGATAATAATACACACGCATACACGCACACGCTGATCGTGTTAATATATATTACTCATTTTCAATAGGCTACCAAGAGTCTTTGTTATACAAGTAAACCTTTCCCACGATTTTATGGTCTTTTAACGGTCCTTTAATTTGTTCGTATTTGTCAACGCTCGCCTTATTTATTACCCGGTTGTAATTTCAACTAACGCATTTTTCTGATATATCTGTGATTTATTCAATAGGATTAGCCTGTGTCCAAAATACTTTAGGTTTGTCATGTCGGTCGCCGGTAACACGATTAATCGGCTCGTTTGACGAATATTTCCCCTGCCTGCTGTTGTTGTTGTGGTGATATTTTGGGCATTAACTTTTTTTTCGCTCCTGTATTCTATTTTTTTTTTTTCATTTGTATTATCTATTTATCTATTCGAAACAATAAACAAAATAAAAGGCCAAGGTACGGGTAGGTATACTAAATACCTACAAAGGTTCGTATATTACCTGATCATTGATCTAGTTTGATTTTTTTCGACGTATTTAACACGCATGTGCTTCTCTGTGTGTAGTGTGCTTTTTCAATTAACAACATGTAATTTTTTGGTCGATTGCTTCGATTGTGATGTTTTTGTCAAGGTCAAACAGCCTCATCTCGAAGTCCGCTACCTTGAAACAAAAAAAATAAATAAAAATTACAAATTCTTCATTCGGAGAAATTTTTCTCTAATTTACAGATGTAACCATTGATACGTTAAAAAAAACACCTCGATTTCATCAAATACCATATAAAAAACCTTCGATTTAAAATACAATGTAAGTATATATTGGATGAAGCAAATTTTTAAACGTATTCCCCCTCTTTCCCTTGCTCTTAGTTTGATATTTAATTGGCTTATGCGCGGAAATTGTTCGAAAAATTTCATGCTGGTGGATAGAATTTGAGATCTTTTTTTACCTGTCCCAAGTGCCCAAAGTGAATCGTGGCTGTTTGTGACCATTTTTGATTTTTTTTGTGTACCTAGATAATTTGAAATTGATTGTGAAAAACTAAATGTATTTGGATGCATGTCAAAAAATGTGTTGCTTTTTCGTAGACTTTCATTTCAAAAATTTTTGTTTGAATCATTCACCTTTTTTTTCAGAATGTTTGAGCTGCATAGTTGAGATTTTTCAATTTCTAATTTTTTTCCAACACGATTGTTTAATCAAAGCTGTAATTTTTTGACTTTTGAATGAAATAACGACCTTTTTTGGTCAAATTGATAGGTATCTATTTTTGTGCTTTTGAAATTTCAAATATAATCTATCAAATCTTTAATGCTTTGGTGAACAGCTCGATTAAACGTAGAAGAAACGTGAAAATTCTTTTGAAATGAAGGAAATTCTGCCATAATTGTTGGAAAATTCAGTTACAATGCTGTCAAGATTGCATGGAAATCAACATGAAGCATGCAAATTGACTTGAAATTGGATCTAAATAAATATTGGTAATAAAAATTGAGGACTTTTATGTCAAAACAGTCATTTTTTAGCTTGAATGTTCATCTTCTGCCGAAATTAGTACCATTTTCTAGCCAAAATGTTTCATCTTTTGTCGAAATTGTCATTTTTATGCATTTCCATCTTCTGAAAAAATGTTCATTTTTTATTTTTCAGTTCAAATGTTTTACTTTCTGTCTAAATTGTCCTTTTATGCTGAAATGATTTCTTGGAATATAAAAAATGCTTTAAAAATTCAACAATCGAATTTTTATACGATTTTCTTTTCAATTCAAAATGCTTGAATACCACTTCTTGAAGTTTAAATGAAAATAAATGAAAATTTTTTCATTTTTTTTACCAGAAAGAATTTTTGAATGATATTGAATTGCTAAAAGTTTTGTAAAGCGAGGCTATTTTCTGAAAAAAAAATGATATGAAAAAATTGAGTATTTATTTTTGTGAAAAAATTTATATTTTGAGAAATTCAATTTTTGAAAAAACAAATCAATGTCTTCATAACTTTTCTAAATTAATGTAGTGACTTTTATAACCATCTGTGATCACTTTTTTTGCAGTTTTTTTGGTGAAAAAAAGTCATGTTTGAGTTCATAATTAATTGAAAGTTGATTTTCAGAAAAATAAAAAAAATAAAAAAAATGTTTTAGCAAATTTAAAATGTCACTTGTCGCTTCTGACTTTTGAATAAAAAGTGCATGACTTTTTTTTCGGATTTTTGACCTAAAATATTCCCTGCATAAATTTGAATCCCCAACACTGCTTTAAAAGTACCTTAATTCTAAGAGAAAATTTTATTTTTTTAATTGAAAGATTTCGGTTTTTTATGACTTTTTATTTAAAAATGTGACTTCTTGACCTTTCAATAAAAATGCATGACTTCCCCCCCCCACACAATTTTTCTAATCAACAATATTCCCTACATGATTTGGAATGACAAAAAATTTTCAAAATCAAGTTTACTCATTACGAAGTTTTTTTTTCAAAAGAATGTTTTAATGACATTTCGTTTTTAAAATTTTATTTATTTTTTGCCAAAAAGATTTTTTGAATGATTTTAAATTCAAATACTTAAATCAAAATAAAGCATCTTGTAAAAAAGTAAAAAAAGAAAACTCTAAATGAGTGAATTTTTCGATTGAAATTGAATTTTTTAAAAAAAGTAATCAAATACTTTTCTGCAGTTTTTTGGTGAAAAAATTTCAGCAAAACGTAGTGATTTTGGCAAAAAAAAAATAATTTTTGGGCTTTTTTATTTGAAATTTATTACATCAACTTTTTAATAAAAAAAGACTTTTGATCAAGATCTTTTTGTATTTTTTTTGCTTTTTCTTTTGTAAATTCTCAATCATTTTTGGTTACCTACTTTCTCAAAAAAGTAATGATATTTTTTACAGTTTTCTGGCGTTTTTATAATTTAAAAAAAAAACAATGAAATTTTTCACAATTTCCACGTCAAAAATGATCATCTTTCACAAGTAAAACTTCTTACTTATCTAAAGAATGTTAAAAAAAAATACCATTTTTTTTTAAAATCACGATTTTCAACTTTTGAATGAAAAATGACTTAGGAATGATTTTTTGGCGAAAATTCCGTAAGTTAATTGAATTCTCCATAGAATTTTGAATTCGAAAAATAGGTACAATTTTGACTCACTTGAGTTGAGTATGAAATGTTCTTCAATTTTTGAAAAAAAAATGACGGAGAATTAAGGTCATAATAGCACTTTCTTTAAATTTAAAAAACCAATTGGATGACTTCAGGAATGAATATTTTTTGTGGATGTTTTTCGATTAGAAACAGTAACTTTTAATCCAAAGTGAGAAATTTTTCAAATGAGTTTAATGCAACATTTCATTTTTAAATCAATATTTTTTTTTTATTTAGCTTCATCCGGGTTAAAAATCACAAATGAATAATTTATAATAAAAATCTCAAACATTTTAGATTTCTTAAATAAAATAGAAAAATATCCAAAAAAATTAGTCAAAATTCGTAATTTCAAACATTCTAACTGCTTTAAACTTTAAAGCCATCGAAAAAAAATGCAATCCAAGCCTCGAAATGCTTTTCTGATCTAATCTGCATGCATATAAACTAGTTGTGATAACCAATTACCTGCTAATATCTTCTGTATTGTGACTAACACCAAAATCCTCGCCATTTGTTCATCAGCAAAAATAACACATGTTCAAAAAAAAGGTCTGCAATAGACAACCTGCAACACACATGCTTTAAAGAAGTTGCCTATACTCAGCGCATATTTAATACATTACCAAACAAAAAAATACCTAAACTAGGTTCAAAAGCTGACGGGAACTTGTAGTTGTATTTTGTAAACCAGTATAAAATAGTCTGCCATTAAAATAAAAAAAGCTTTCGCAATTTTACTTTTAACGAGCGTCATATTCTCTCCTGTTGGTCCCAAAACAATACAACCAGTGCTACTATGTACATAGTACTTATCTTAAAGACATCTAAAATTTACAATTACATAGAATTTTTTTCTGAAACTTGGCCATTTCTTTTCAGACCTAGAATTACTAATAATTTACGAGCATAATACATGACCAATAAAATAAATTGAGAAATCCAAAGGCACTCCATGTCATCGTTAAAAGTAAATATACCGCACTATTTTTTGTTTCTTTCTGTTGCATTGCACAATGTATATATTTAAATGTTGCTTTATATGTGTAGGTGTTGAATGAAGCACGAAATGGCGTCTTGAAAAATTAAGATTACCTTGTCTTAATGACTGATTTAGTTTTAATTTTTTTTTCTTTTTTTGTTTTTTTTTCTTTTTCTCTCTCTCTTTTTCTTTCTCTCTTTTATGTTTCTCTTCGCTATATACATAGAGAATTTTAAGAATAATCTGCATTTATTGATGTATATAATGTGAAAAATTTTACTTACGACTGTTTTAATTTTTCTTCTTCTTTTTTTTTTGTAAAACAATAGCTCGATTAAATAACGATTGTATTGCTATTTAAATTTGTTACATGTTTAAATACACGTTTGACATTCCATCTGCTTTTTTTCATTATTTATTGTGGTTATTGGAGGGTATCAGGGTGGGATTCTGAGATTTGGAAATGAGTTGTAATAATTTAATTAAGTAGTTGAAATACACACTTTACTGTGAGAGAGACAAATTGCACTCACTTCACTAGTAATGAGAAGACATTTCAAACGATCCATTACTCAAGCTGAGATTTCTGGGATCTGAAACAGAGTAGTAACAATTTAATCAGATAGGTACTTATTTAGTTGAAGAAATGCACACTTTCCTAAGAAAGGCCAATGTACTCACTTTAATTGCTATGAAAAGACTATTTTAAACGATCCAATGATATTCATTCAATTTCTCCATGGAAAAATTACATTAAAAGCAGGAATTCCTTTAAAAATAAACACCATAATTATTCGTATGCAAACTTAAAAATAATACTTAAAACTATTAAAATTGGCATAGGTAATTGAAACATATTCTAGTTTATAGAAAATAAATTAATGGATTGAAACGATCCATCAAATGCTCCGTGAAAATATAAGCAAGCGTGTAAGAAATAATCGTAATTACAATATAATTAATAAAAACTATATAGAATATAACAATCCAAGAGTAAATATACAAATAGGCAACAATATACTCTTGGAAAGAGTACAGAATGGAGTCCATATCGAAATCCATTTTCAAAACACTGTACCAGCAATATAGCGACAACAGCAAGTGATGGCTTGATGAGATGTACCAGAGAAAGAAAATAAATAAGGCGAGGCTACCCAAGACAAGACAACATCACACCAAAAAAAAAGTCTTAATATGTTCTCAAGTGAAAATAAGATCTAATAATGATTCAAAATAATTCCAACTCTGGTTATTTATAAGAATTTTCACACCAATACAAAAGGTATTGTAAAGGTTTTATGACCTCCCTAGTCGTAAACATTTACAACCCAAGCAGCAGGTGTGCATATTTTTGGCGAACAGGTAAACCAAGGCAAATGGGCAGCAGGGTGTTTTGTTTAGAATACAATAATATTTTGGTACCTGCGGAAGGAACAAAAAATAAACAGCAAGAAATAACTAAATTAGTTAGATGGCGATTGGCGGTATATTTGGTGGTATGTCTATACCTCATATGTACCTCATAGTTTATTATTTTCATAATTTTATCTGGGCTACTTCTCTTTTCTTTGTGATTCTCTTCCGACTCCCTTTTCATTTTATATCAATTTTCGTTTAATTATTCTTGTTTTATCTATACCTATTGTTATTCTCTTATTATTTACCAATGCTCTCATTTATAATTTTCTGATTTTTTTCTCTTACGTCATTTTGAGGCAACCATTTAGAAGTTTAGGAAAATAATTCTGGTTAATCGTACTTTTAGAGTCCACCTAGATAACACTTACTCAAAATCCTTTGAAATAGAAAATGGAGTTCCTCAAGGTTCTGTTCTTAGTACAATCTTGTTTCTGATACAAATTAATGATATTTGTATGATATTGTAACAAAACCACTCTCTTTGAGAATTTTAGCAGATGAATTGAACATCTCTCCAAGATCTAGAAACATCACTCTGCTAAAGTCAATGGAAAAGACGAGATCCCTAATCCGTCACTTGTTAACATGACATTTGTCAACACCAATGTCGGTACATGACGAGTGAGAAGTTGATATCAAAATCGACTGTCGTCTCTCCTTCATTTTTTGTCTCGACAAGGTCTCAACATTGGTATCATTTTTTCGAGTGTAAAAGAGGCAAATTTTGATTGAAAATGAGCGAAATGTTCCCAGGACTTTTTTTTGATTCAAGTAAAATTATTCTCAAAAGGTTTTGTGTACTTACTTCCAAGATACATATGTCAATCAAAATTGAATTTTTAAAAAATGAAATGAAATTTTTTTTGAAAACATGAAAAAAGTAGGTAGAAGCAATTTGATGAAATTTTCAAATTGATGAAATCCTAAAATGTTGTACAAAAGTTGAATTAAGTACCCTATCCGCAATCTGAGGGCATATTGATGATTCTAAATTTAACCCCTCGACTATATATACAACTTACTACATCGATATGTCCCCCCCACAAAACACCATTTGGGCATAAATTTGCGGAAACGTTTTCCCGACACCTTAAAATCAGCAATTGTTGTACTTTCAAGGACTTGTAAAACGAACCCCACAGGGAGATTCAGCATCTCAAACTCTACCCCGATTGGCAATTTGTGCTGTCAGATTTTTAAATCTGACTGGGAATATGACTACTGAACGAATCTGACGACAAAACGGAACTAATGTGACTGGGCTTCTGACTGGGGATATGACAACTGTGATTATTGGCGAATGGGTCCAATTTTGAGTTCCAAATAGTGCATATTTGAGCCAAAACCGATAATTTACCACATTGCTCATAAAAAGTGGACTTTGAATATTTATTTACCTTACCATTTAAAAAAAAATTCACCAAAAAGTAGTCAGAAAAAACAAAACTGAGTGGTGATATGACTGGTGATCTGACTGGTCTTAATTGTGTTCCAAAGAGGAAGCCGCCATATTGTATTTTATTGCTTTCTGATTGGTTGTCATTTCTGACCACGAAACGGAACTAATGTGACTCGGGTTATGACTGGGAAAATGACAGTCATATTTTTCAAATTTTTGCCAATCAGGAAATTGAGTGCTACCCGTAAATTTTAAAAATAGATTTTGGAGCTTTAAACCTGAAAAACGTGAATTTTTAGCTAAAATGGCCCCACTTTTGAGGACACGTGGCTCAGCCCCATGGTGCCGCGGGGGGGCTAAATTTTTTTTGGGGGTGGTTTCAACTCAAAAGGAACCACATAAATGTGAATTTCAGAAAATTCCGAGACCTACATTTTTTTCCGACCTACCCTATTATTCCCCATGTCGGCCATGTCAAAGCCTCCCATTTTTTAAACCCCTTGCAGGGTCCATTTGTCAATTTGGGCTTGAAATTGGTTGAAATGGAAATCCCAAAATGGGAATCAATTCATCCCAGAACCAGAGCTGAAAACGGTTACAATACCCGCTTATCAGTATCTGGTTAAAATACCGGCTAAACCCGCTGGTGGATGTAACGAGTTGATTCGGGTACAGATAGTAGCGTATATCGAGCACAACCCGATCATTTTTGCACTGAGTCTGCGCACACACCCCAAAATTTGAAGATAGTAGCGTATAGTGAGCAAAAAACCCGATCAATTTCGCACTTAGTCTGCGCACGCATCCCAAAATTTGATGATGTGTAAGTGGGAGGAGTTACACTTTGATACTTGTGGTTTGTATGTGTGATTGACGTGTGACAGTGATTGTTGGCAATGATGACGTCATGCCAGTACACCCGCTACGCATACAACATGCTACCAGTTACAATATGAACTGGTGTGACATTTTTTTCAACTTGATACCAGCTACTGGCGAGTAGCAAGAATTTACAGTACGGGTACAGTAGTTACCTGCTGTTAGCGAGTACCGTTTTCAGCTCTACCCAGAACCAAAACAATTTTTTCAATACCACTACCAATCCCAAAAATGAAATAAAAATTTAGAACAAAACTGAATAACAAATCCAATCTTGAAAAAATGAATAAATTTTGATCCCAAAACTGAAACCCAATCTCAAAATACCCTAGTACCACTCAGGTACTACCAAAGTACCACTCAGGTACCAAACCAGCACTCAGATACCACCAAGGTACCACCGAGGTACCACCCCAGTACCAAGGATGTACCATGTACCACTCAGGTACCACCGAGGTACCATCAAGCAAGGTATCCAAGTGATACCTGAGTAGTACTGTACCTTGGTTTCTTAAAAATGGCCCAAATTGAGTTGACACAAATCATGTGACATAATTATGTACTTATTATTTTCTGTGTTTTCAATAGGTAGCGCTGATTTCCAGCAATTAATTTTTGTGATACAAACCGCATTTAGCTCAGCAATGAATGAACTTCCAAATTTCGAAATAAGGGGAAAACGTCAAGTGACCTATGATTGGTTGGATTTTCAAAGGTGCTCATTTTGAATATTGACTTACTTTTTCAATACAAGCCTCATGTATCTCATAATGAGCCTCCCAAATATTCAATCCATGTTATTGATAGAATTAAAGGTACCTTAAAAAATTCCCATCCAGATGCCAAAAGTGTCGCAAAATACAAACACAATTGGCTCACAATACAACAGTTTGGTAACAATGGACCTCTCAATGCACTTGATTGAAGCCACAATCGGCTAAGTAAGATGCAAAAACAAGGACTAAATATTAATTCACTAAACAATGAAAATCACCAATTGTACTTACATAAATAAAATCACTTCAACACATTTCTAAAAACTGATTGAAGTAAAGAAAAAAAATAAATCTTTCAATCAAACGAGGCTTTCCTATAAAAGACAGCGATAATAGTTGATGAAAATTTTGCTAAAATTTTCCAAGGCTAAAAATTCAGATGGCCTAAATATACGATTTGACGTTTTTGAATTTAATCATCCAACACAAATACATAATATAAATAACTGGTGAAAATAATAAGTTGAGGATTTGACACTTAATTAAACGATAACATCAATATGTAAATTACACGCCAATAAAATTATTTCACTCGAGATGAAACAATGAAGACGCCAGCGTAGGTATCTATTACTCGTATCTTATATATATTTAGTAACGAGTCGTAGGCGAAATTTTCTCATTTGTCGGTCTCACGGATGCAGAAGTGGTAAGTCAATTTTTTCATTTTCGTAATATGCTTCAAAAAAATCGAATATGATATACCTTTTTTTCTTGACTACGTATGATTTTTATAAAACTTCAAACAATTACAACTCCATATAAAATCTCACACGACGGGTGTAATAATCAAGTAATTACAAACATCCAAAAAAAAAAAAAAATTCTGAAAAATATAAATTTGAAAAACATGTGGATGGAATAATTTTTAAAGCATTTGTAACGCAAAATGAAACAAAATGTTGAATAAAAAAATACCAAAATGTAATTTTAAATTTAAAAAAAAAAAAAAAAAAAAAAAACTATTGGAAATATTGCAAAAGTGATCAGAAAATAACAAAAAATCTGGTGAAAATACGATTTAAAAACAACAAAACGTGAGCAAAAAGTACATACCTACAAAAACATCAAAGAAATATTTTAAAATGCTGTAAAATCATTAATTTCGAAATGTTTTTTGGTTATTTTCAAGATTTGAATTTTTTAAAAAGTTGATCGTATTCTAAATTTTTGTTTTTATTTTATATTTTTGTTGTGGTTGAGGGGGGGGGGATGATTCTCAATCTAGACCTACCAGAATTAAGAATATGCAAGGTGAAGTGTCAAATATTGATTGAGGGGCCAAATGTTGATTATTTTTCTACTAACTTTGAAAAGAATATCTACCTACTTCGTTAAAATTTTTACAGTGGTCCTCAAAAATTTTCTGTGATCATCCTGCCTCATTCTAACACTACTTTTGTTGATTTCCATGTAAATTTTCCAAAGACAGAATGGCAGAAAGCAATTTCTAACAACTCAGAATATCATATGCGCTGAAAAGTAACTCCATGGATAATACAGAAGAGACGAATGATACTTCGAAGGAAATCAACAATCCCATCGAGAATAAATGCGGATGTCTGAATTTATGTAAGATCAAAGAACGTGTCAAATCATGGATCGAGCTTTTATTCGAACCCACAGATCCCAGTTCAATAGCTTTCTTCAGGATATCATTCGGTAAGTCATTTTCACTTCATGATACAAACAAATCTTAGATACCTTCCTACTGAAGACTACTCAAAATAGTAGCTTAACAAATCACTACTTTTATCGACAGGAATCTTGATGATGTTGGATATACCACACGAAAGACAATTGGCAGCAGTGGACAAAAGATGGGGTGATCCAAAATTATGCCATTTTCCATTAATTCATTCATTGAGGCCACTTCCTTACAACTGGATGTGTATAGTATACTTAATAATGTGGCTGGGTGAGACGATTTTCAACCAAATTATACCTACTATACAATTTTTTATACTCTCGCTTTCACAATACATATTTCATTTGATTTTAGGCACCATTGGAATAGCACTAGGATATCACTTTCGAAAAAGCTGCCTAGCTTTTGTGATCCCCTACTGGTACATCGTGCTGCTAGATAAGTCCCACTGGAACAACCATACTTATTTATTCGGTTTGATATCCATTTTATTATTTTTTACAGACGCTAATGCAACTTGGTAAGTAGGTACTTTTCAAGCACAAATTCGTCATTATATTTTCCAAAAATTCCAAAACTTGAAAACTGTGTCACCTCTTCACAGGTCTATAGATCAATACCAAGGCAGAGCTCCAAAAAATCCACCATTTTGGAATTACTTCCTTCTACGCTACCAAGTATTCATTTTATATTTCATGGCAGCTGTGAAGAAAGTAGACTTCGATTGGCTGGCAGGACACTCGATGGAGCATTTATCCCATCATTGGATTTTCACACCGTTCAAGTAAACCTTCCTATGTTTACCTATAATTTGACCATGATGTAGGTACATCCACTCACAGAAAAATCCAACAACTCGGAATGATAAACGTTCTCTCAATTTTAGAATTTTCCTCACCAATAGACAGATCGATTTCTGGATCATACACATAACAGGCTTCTTAATCGATGCTTTTGCTGGATTTGGACTACAGTTCAAGAAAACTAGACCGGCAACTTTATTTTTTCTATTTCTGTTTCATACGATGAATTCGAGGATGTTTAATATAGGTGAGTACGATAACTACATAAAAAGTGATTTTTGAAGCAGAAAAATATCGTATACGAATGAAATTATTGGAATTTTTTTCCTAATGTTTAGGTATGTTTCCTTATGTCGGACTGGCCACAATGTTTATTTTTTGTGACCTTGACTGGCCTAGAAAATTACTACACAAGGTCACTAGGAAATCGAAACCAACCTCGAGTGATATGGAAAAGATGAAGGTATCCAAAGCGAAGAAATGTGTAGTTGTGGTCGGTATTACGTTCTATGTGTTCTGGCAATTGTTTATGCCATTTTCTCATTCTATTACCAAGGTAATTGAACTGAAACAGGTAATTAGACAAAATAATTATCTAGACTCGTAGTCTGTAAATTGATCGATTTATAACTTTTCTTAAGTAGGAGAAATTTCAAAGTTTTTGCACTTGATCTTAATCTGATTTTTATGTCTAATTTTATGAAATTCTAGGAAAAAATGAATGCGATTTCACTTTAAAACTCCCACTTTGAGAAAATTCTGTCAAAAATTGTTCAAATTCAAAATAAGGTTAGGTATTTTTAAAAAATAATAATAACAAAAGTCTAGAAATGGGCCAGAAAATTCGAAATATATTTTGACTGGTACAAATAAATTTCTGCTAAGGAAATCAACTCCCCCCCCTCCCATAGAAAAATCATAAACAATGAATAGCTATGTTAAAAAATTCCCAACCTTTTAGAAGCCTTCAAAAAATCGTTTAGAGCTTTTTCAACTCGAATTTAAAGGCATTCCATGATTTGATTCGAGTCTTCCACCCCCCCCCAGATTTAAACCAGCAGCCTCCAATTTGATCGAAAGAACATGTTCTAACCCCGTAACTGAAAGGTGGATAAAATGGGTAGGATTTTCATGTCTAACTTCATAAATTCTAAACAAAAAAAAAAATTGAAAAATTTCACTTCAAAACTCATTCTAGAGAAAAATCTAGCAAACAGACTAGAAAATTCAAAATATATTTTGACTCGTGCAAATAAATTTGAGCTGAGGAAAAAAACCGTCTTCCCTTCCTCCCCCAAAAAAATCATAAAAAATAATGAAAAAATTCTCAACATTTCAGAAGTGTTAAAAAAATCTTTTAGAACTTTTTATCTCGAAGAAAAGGCATTTCGTGAATTGATTGGAGAGTTTTCTACTCCATCAAGACTCACGAAAGAGAATTTTGAATTAGCAGCCTCCAATTTGATCGAAATTTGATCGAAACTTGAGGTAGATCGAAAACGCAAAGTTATAACCCCTCTCCCCCCCCCAAAAAAATAAATTTCAAACCCGAAAGTTGAATTTTGAAATTTTAGTGAATTTTTGAAAATTTAAAAAATTCAAAAAAGCTCTTTTATGATAATTTTCCAATTTTTAGGATTTTTTTCCAAAAAAAAAATAATCTGAGCGAATAATTATTTACTTTATTTCAATCCTACCTTCCTTTCACTTTGAAAACTATCAGTTTTAGTCTGTTTTGGAGCTTCCAGCCAGTTTTAAATTTTCTCCAGAAATTTTTAATCGACCTAGAAATCTGGAAGTGGAAAAAATTAACTACAAAGCCTATAACTCTCGGTAGGTGCTCATTGAACACCCTCTCAATCATTTTAAGTACAGTTATGCTACCAAATTTCAGGAGTGCCATTTGAAAAAATGAATTAAAATTCATGTTTGACACTTTCAGAGCAATTTGATGTTTCTGGAGAAAATTTAAAACTCACTGAAAGCTTCGATTAGCCTAAAATTGTACATTTCGAAGTCAGAGAGGGAGAAGGGGTGTAATAAAGTAGGTACCCAATTGTTCGCTCAGGTTAAAAAAAAAAAAAACAGTAAAAATTAAATAAAATCATTATGAAAGCAACTTTTTTGTTTTTGTTTTTAATTTTCGAAAAGTCATCAAAAATCTAAAAATCAACTTCAGCTTTTGAAATTTTGATTGGGAAGCTTTCAAGACATGTTCTTTCGATCTAGCTTGGTTTTGTCCTAATTATTTATAGATTTAGAGAGTGACAGTCAAGTTAAAACACACCTTAAGTACCTATTGAAGAGGCAATTTTATAAATTTCGAAGTAGCATTTAAACAAAATTGCAACTTGTAAAATTAATTTCTTTCTTAATAATTATATATTTGAAGAGATTAGCCCTCATCCCTTAGCAACTTTTTTCGAGCATCATCCTTCCAAGTGGAAAATTTATTATACCTACTCGTACTTTCAGATTTTGAAGCAGAAACAATCCACTATGGGGCATATACATATTTTGTCAAGGATCTTCCTCACTTATGAGAATTTCCAATGCTAAACAAAAAAATTCATAGGTAAAATTCAGAATTAAAATTAAAAAATAAGAGCCAATCTAATGCTGGGAATTTCTAGATCGCTGGAATAAGTAAATATTTTTACATAATTATTTTAGTCTACCTATTTTTTTTCTTTTGTTTTGAGGGTGTTTATAATTACAAGATTATTACACCTGTAAAATAGGGAGTTTTTAGATTTGGCTTGTGAGGTTGCTGTTTTTTTAGAATCACTCAAAATTGTCTATTTCATTTTCAAAATAAGCTTTTGGACTTGAAGGAATAGTTTTTTTTTTGTAATTTTGTGAAACAGGAACATGAAAATTCTGAAATTTTATTAATCGATACCTATTGTTAATGTAACCGGTTCGGTTATATTCGGTGATGTTCGGGTAAAGTTGGGAGCTTATCTGTAAGTTTACTCTTTCGGCTGTTCGGCCGTTTTGTACAGTAATATTGTATGTATCGTATGTAAATACAGTCCACTTTTTTTTCGATGAGTTTTATTTCGAATATTTTCGTTTCGTATTTAATTGAGTCGATAAACATTATGGTCCTCCGAGCCGGATCGTCATAAAGATCTGGTCGAATTTAAATTATGAATTTCGTGAGAAAAGTTCGTTTTTCGATAGTTTCGTTTGTTTTGTCGTAAAAATTCGTTAATTTGTTGTTCGTGATGGGTGCCGGAGATGCCGCCAAGAAAGCTGAAGCTTTGGCGCAAAAACGAGCCGAAGAAAAAGATAAATTGGAACAATCAAAAAGGTCGTTCGTTCGCTACTGTGAAAAAGAACGGGCTACCATATCGGATTTAATTGAAAAAACACCATCATTGACTATAGCTACCGCATTGGAGGCTCATTTGGAATCCTGGAATAGTGCCTTGAACGAAATCGCGAGTCTTGATGCTCAATTGTTGGATTATATCGAAGCTACTGATGAAACCCTCGAAGCTGAAGAAGCTAAAGTATGTGAGTTTCATGATGACATGAGATTATATTATTATGATATGGTTGGCAAGTTAAAATTAATTCGAGAAAAAATAAATACCATGGGAGGTTCGCCTCGTCGATCTGTTCAAAATATTTCGTTCTCTGACTCGGTTCGTAATCCGATAGTTAAATTACAAGACGTTCCAGTTCCAAAGTTCGACGGAAGTTTTGCTAATTTTCCTGACTGGTATTTTGAATTCTCCAGCATCGTGGATAAAAACGAAAGTTTCAGTGACTTTGAAAAATTATACTTGTTAAAAAGAGCTATGGGAAAAGGAGCTGAAACTCTTCTCCAAGATATCGGAAATGATGGCAATCTTTATAGAGCCACTTTTAAAAATCTGTATGATACTTATTTCAATCAACGCCGAATAATTGCGGAACACTTTGCCAACTTGGTGGATATGCCTAGCATAAAAAATTCGTCCATTCGGGAAGCGGTGGAAAAAGTTAAACGAGCGTTACGCGGTTTGCAGGTTTGCGGAATAAATATCGAAGAAATGTCGCCCTTAGTAGCATTTTTAGTGTCGAGAAAAATCTCTGAAAAATTAAGAACTGATTGGGAAAACTCTAACCACGACTATTCTGTCTACCCATCGTTCGATTCGTTGGCTCGTTTTTTAATCAATCGAAGTTTTTCGTATGAAACGTCATCAGCTGCAAGCAATTCGTCGGATGCATCGAAATCGTCGACCAAGGACTCTGGTCCAAAAGGAAAATCATCGTCGGTTCCTGAAAAGAAATTATCAGCAGCAGCCAAATCTTCGAATGGTCCGAGTGCTCCGAAATGTTCAGTTTGTGATGATAATCATTATTTAAATCAATGCCAGGTATTTAAAAATAAATCCGTTAGTGATAGGTTTGATTTTGTAAAAATGAACAAATTATGTTTGAAGTGTTTTAACCCTAAACGTCGCAACGTACACTATAGTGTACACACACTTTGGGAATTTTTGTAATTTTTTCTATGGGCCGGTTTCGAATTTTCATTTCACTAATAATTATTACAAACCTTTCCACGCCTAGAATTGAAATTTCAAACCATTTTTTTGAAATATAAACTTTTTATGCAAGTTCAAAGTTTGTGTGTTTCAGTTTTTTCTATTGCATCAAAATAGACATTTTTAAATTATAATCTGACAAAATGAGAAAAACTTCTGAAATTTTTCAAAGTGTGGATTTATTAAAGAAAGGTCTCCTATTTACTAGGAAGAAGTCAACTTTTTATTTGATCACTCCAGCTTTTCATAATTGAAGCTGAAAGTTGATGTACACTATAGTGTACGTTGCGAATGACAGAGTATATTACAACCGGAATTGAATGTGCATTATAGTGTACACCGCGCACGATGGTATCCTTGAAATCTGTTGTACATTGTATTTGTCACGTTCGTCTACGACTCTGGCGCTAGTATTTGTGAACAATAAAACCAATTTTATTACCCCATGTTTGGAATAGAATGAGTAGAGAGCCGAATTCTTAAAGAAACAGTTATTTTTATCCCATTTGGAAAAAAATGACGCGGTCAGTATCTACTCATAGGACATTTGATAGCTATAGACTGCGTATTTTTGAAGAGAACCAATCTAGATTATTTACGAGTTGTATTTTGATATTCTGATAGTGAGTAGTGTCAAGTAGAGTAGAACTTAGGAAATCCCAAGAACTGCTTTAGCTCAAAAATTTGAAAAGAAAATGGGATTTGGCATTTATTTTACCATGAGAATCCAACATAGAAAATTTGTCTTCGGATGAATTAGAAGATGAAATTATCAGAGGCCTGCCAAAGAGGGGGAGCAGTAATTGAGTGAATTAGAAAAAGTTGGGAAAAATTTGTGTAAGTTGGAAAAATCAAAGAATAATTTTCAAAAACCCTGAGTTTTTACTTTTTGAATTATAAATTTGATTCGCAGACCAAGGTTCAACAGTAGAAAAATTGACTTCTCACAATATCAAAAATAATATTGTTTTACTGAAATTTCCCAAAATAAAGTCTCTTCATTCCATTCAAAACTGCCATAGTTTCTAACTTTTTCTAAAATACTAAAAAAAAGGTCCTATTTTTCATCTAAAATTCGTAAACAATTTTCAATTTTCACCAAAATTGGTTCTTTTTGAAAACATGAAATGCTGTCCTAAAAACTGAAGAATCGTGAATTTTTGAGAGCTTTTGCCGTTGTCTGGCTCGGGTCTTATTCTTATTTTTTTTAATGTTATAATTTCCTGTAAACTAAAAATTTGAAGCCATGAAAATCAAATTTGCATTCAATGATGTTATTTTGTACTTCGAGTACCTAATAAATTTTTCACAGTTTTTGACCGAGAGAAGCGACAACAAATATTCATTCTACTGTGCAAATTTTCAAAAATTTTCAAGAATACAATACGAGTATAAAAATTAACTTCCAACTTTCCTTAAAAAATTTATTAAAACCACACCTGACCAATCGGCTGGAAAAATCTGTGGAGGGGTGTGGTAGGGGGAGGGGTGTTTGATGAAACTAGAAAGTTGACAAAATTTCAGACCCCCCCCCCCCCTAATTGATCATTTCGTCGCGCCACCAACTTCACTTTATATGTACTCATATACCATACCACATGCCGTACGTACGTATTTCAGGAGAAAAATATGAAATAAACAGGTTTTTGTGAACTGAATAGCGCATACCAACGTTCGCAATGTACACTTTAGTGTACACAACTCTTCAATAGTAAGTTTCAGCATCGTGCGCAGTGTACACTATAGTGTACATTCCATAAAATCTGCCCTATGGGCTCGAAAATTTTTTTGGGGGTTTTTTGGTGTTCCTTAGACTCATGGAACACAGTTTATCACAAAAAAAAAATTTTCACAACTTTTTCCTAGGAGCGTGCTTTTAAGGGTTAACCCCTATCATAATGTATTTTCTTGTAAACGTAATAATTGTACTAAATGTAACGGTAAACATCATACCCTATTGCATAGGGAAATTTCTCAAAATTTTCATGATTCGTCGTCTGGTAGTGGTAATGGGTCGAGTGGTTCAAGTGTACCTCCAAAACCGCCTGAGGGTGAGGTAAAAAGTGTGAATATGGCTTCTGGCGCTACTGTTGGTTATACCCACGGGACAAATAAAACAGTCTTTCTTTCGACTGCAGTAGTTGAAGTAAAGGGTAAATTTGGATCAGAATTAGGTAGGATTTTAATCGATTTAGGTTCTGAAACTACGTTGATAACTCGTGAATTTTGTACTCGTGCGAAATTGAAAATAGCCAAAAATGATCATCCTACTATTTTAACTGGTATATCGAATAAGTCGATTGAGTTAAACTCGGTGACTAGTTGTATTTTGAGATCAAGGTATTCGGACTTTCAGATATCAATAGATGCTGAAGTAATAGATAAAATTCCTTATAAGGTGAGTCGAAATAATGTTCAGGAAATTATTAAGAATTTTCCTCATAACTTCGCCGAATCGTCTACTTTACCTTATGACGATGTTGATATACTTCTCGGAAGTGAATATGTTGAATTTGTTCTTGCTGAGAAGAGATATTTTGTCGATGGTTTGTGTCTGAGAGATAGTCCCTTTGGATATGTTATTTCCGGTGCTTTGAAAAGTTCACTTTTGGCTGAAAAGGTTTCGTTTTGTGGTTTGTCGAATTCGGAGCTATCTGCTCAATTTAAGCGTTTTGTATCGATTGACGAAGTGTCAGAATCCGAAAATTTGTTGAGTGAAAAAATCGTTGAGCATCGTATTTTTGAAGAACATTTTGAAAAAACCTACAAGGTGGATGAAAAAACTGGTCGATTCGTTGTTTGTTTACCAATAAAACCCTCGATCGTTAAATTAAATGGCTCATATGAGAGAGCTAGGTCGTTATTGATTAATAATGAGCGAAGGCGCTCGGAAAAGGCTCAAAATGAGTATTGTAAAATTTTTGCTGAATATGAAGAAAAGGGTCATATGACCAGAATTTCGTCTGAGCCCAATCCCGAAGCATATTTTATGCCTCATCATTTAGTTTCGAAGGAAAATTCAAGTCGTGTCGTTTTTAATGCTTCGTTTTGTGATAAATCAGGTACCTCTCTGAATGATCATTTGTATCAAGGTCCTGTTTTACAACCTGAACTTTCGACTAATGTGAATCAATTTCGTGAGCATGTGATCGGAGTATGCGCCGATGTGGCTAGAATGTATAGGTGTATTATAATTGCTAAGGAACATCGAATTTATCAGCATATTTTGTTTCGTTATTCGTGCGATGAACCAATTTTAATTTGTGAATTGAATACTCTGACAAACGGAATAGGCCCTGCCTCTTCTATAGCCACCAAATGTGTCGAAAAAATTGGTGATTCGATCGAAGTTGAGCAGCCTATTGCGGCTGAATCTGCTATAAAAAAGCACTGTTATATGGACAATTGGATGTCTGGTGCGCCTACTGTAGAGAAAGCTATTGAGCTTCAGAAAACTGTACATTCGACTTTTGATCGTTTTGGTTTCTCTTTGAGAAAATATCAGAGTAATTCGCCTGAGGTTTTGTGTTCCATCGATAGTTCATTAATTGAGCCATTAAAACAGAAAGTTTTGGGAGATAGCTCGTTTATCTACGTTTTGGGGTTAATTTGGAGCCCTGAACCAGATACTTTGAGCGTTTCTGTAACTTTGGATAAATTACCCTCGAAGATAACCAAGCGTGTTGTCTTGTCTGAGGTTTCGAAATTATTTGACATACTTGGTATGCTCATACCTGTAACTATTCGAGCAAAAATTCTGTTGCAAGATCTTTGGATTGAGGGAAAAAACTGGGATGATGATATTTCAGATAAATTAAAGGCCGAATTTATGAATTATCGTGAACAATTACCCTCGTTGCATGCCTTTTCTATTCCTCGTTGTTATTGTACTTCGGTTAATGTAGTTTCTAGATCGCTAATAGGGTTTTGTGATGCGTCTGAACGAGCTTATTGCTCAGTAATTTACGTTCGATCAATAGATAATAATGGTAATATATTTGTTTCATTTGTGTGTGCAAAATCGCGCGTTGCACCGATTAAATCTATCAACACTAGTAATATTCATCGTTTGGAGCTTTTAGGAGCTGAATTATTGTCAAAATTGATCGTTCGTATTGGTTTGGAATTAAAAATAGATCGTGAAAATTTTTATTTGTTTTCGGATTCGCAAGTAACTTTGAGCTGGATCAAGTTGGATCCTATAAAATTGAAACAATTTGTGTCGAATCGAATTGTAAAGATTGTAGCCTTGACTAAACGAGAAAATTGGTTTTATGTGGAAACCAAGTTAAACCCTGCCGATTGTGGCACGAGAGGTTTATCTTCGAATGCGTTTCTCTCTAATTCTATGTGGTATGAAGGTCCGAGTTGGTTAACAGATAACGAAGTGTATGATAAGTACATTAGTACTGTATCGCCTATGTTGAATAATGTACCTGAGATGAAACTTGATCGTACTTGTATGCTTGTTTTTGCCTATCTGCCTATAGCATACATCGTTGAAAAATATTATTCATTGTATAAAATCCTCTCTACCATTGGTTATTGGCTACGTTATATTCGAATATTGAAAGGTTTGGTTGATGGTAAACGTAATGAGAATTTAGTCGTTGATATTTCGTTAGATAAGAATAGGAAATTCTTATCGGCGGGTGAGAGGAAACAGGCCATGTTCGTAATTATTCGCTTTGTTCAAAAAGAAAAATTTGATGTTGAATTGCAATGTTTGCAAAATAAAGTTAAATTTCCTCGTAAAAGTCGATTGAAAGCTCTCAATGTCTTCTTAGATGACAATGGCCTAATGAGAGTAGGAGGTAGATTGGAAAATTCTAGTCTATCTTATGATACGAAACATCCGATAATTTTGCCAGCTAACTGTAGATTTATGGAGAGATACGTTACGTTCGTGCATGAAAAGCATGCTCATGCACGTAGGTCCTTTTTGTACCACCATATTCGATCTAGATTTTGGATAATTGGAAATATTTTCCACGTTTTCAAAAAAGTATTTCGATTTTGTGTACCTTGTGGTAAAAGTGATGGAAAGCTGGGTCAACAATTTATGGGAGACCTTCCTCAAGAACGCGTTTCAGTTCAACGACCTTTTTCTGTAGTAGGTGTTGACCTTACTGGAGCTGTTACCATCAAATGTACGAATCATCGGACCTATAAAAATATAAAAGTATACCTCGTTTTCTTCGTTTGTTTCGCGATACGTGCAGTGCACATTGAAATTGTTGAGGATTTGACTACTGAGGCCTTCCTTAGTGTTCTCGAACGTTTTGTTGCTCGAAGAGGTTTACCCCGAATTGTCTATAGCGATAATGCTACCAATTTTATTGGTGCAAAAAATGTTTTATTAAACGATCCTTCGATTAATCGATTTTTGGGTGAAAAAGGTATTGATTGGCGTACCATTGCCCCTCATTCTCCGCACCAAGGTGGTCTGTGGGAGAGTGCTGTTAAGGCTGGTAAATCTTACCTCATTCGATCTATTGGAAACCAGGTTTTGAATTTGTTCGAATTGTCTAGTGTAGCAGCCAAGGTTGAGTCGATTTTGAACTCTAGGCCCTTGTGCTATCAACGAACTAATGAGTTTGTTGCTCCGATCTCGCCTGGACATTTTTTAATTGGTGCAGATTTTTCCGAAGTACCTGTGTCAGAAGCGAGTTTAGGTAATTTGAAAGCTAGGTATCGATTGTGGCGTCAGGTGGTAGATTCCTTCTGGGTCTCTTGGCATCAGAATTACTTGAATGAACTTCAGGTTCGCCATAAGTGGCAGAGTAAAGAGAAAAACTTCGAAGTAGACGATGTTGTTTTAGTTTCGGATAAAAATGTCCCTAATTTGAGGTGGCCAATGGCTATTATTGAAGAGGTCTTTCCAGACTCTTCTGGTATCGTTCGAAACGTAGTAATTAGAATGGCGAATGGTACAAAAAAGAGAACGTCCATTCAGAAATTGGTTTACCTACCTGTAAATGTTAACCTCGATTAGTTGTAAACTTTTGCGTTTTTTTTCTCGAATTGATGTAAATTTATCGAATTTTTTTGAAATTCCTGCTCGATTATGTCTTATTTTTACCGAATATTGTTCAATTTTTTTGTAATTTTTTTTTTCGTTTTATTTGTACTGTACTTATATCTGTTCTGAGATTAAGTAATTTAGCGTCAAATTTGTTTATATTTTTTTGTCTCTCTCGATTAATTTGATTAATAGTACTTACTTTTGTTAAAGATAAACTAGGTATAGCCTAAATTTATTATTTTATTTTCGAAGTCGTAACATGTATTGTTATTATTAATTTTTTTGAGAAATCGTAATTTTTTGTGTTTTTTTTTTCATTTTTTTGATTGAGGTTTTCCTCAATCGGGCGGAGTATGTTAATGTAACCGGTTCGGTTATATTCGGTGATGTTCGGGTAAAGTTGGGAGCTTATCTGTAAGTTTACTCTTTCGGCTGTTCGGCCGTTTTGTACAGTAATATTGTATGTATCGTATGTAAATACAGTCCACTTTTTTTTCGATGAGTTTTATTTCGAATATTTTCGTTTCGTATTTAATTGAGTCGATAAACACCTATTTTACCAACTTGAAGGCTCAATGAAGCTAATCACTGACAATATAAACCGGATTGGTTCATGGTTCTCAAAACAATAGCCATTTTTTTTCAGGGATACAACGCTTGGACCACCGGTCAATATGGATACAGTTGGGATATGATGGTTCATGCTTGGAAAACGTCCATGGTAATGGTCAAGGTAGTAGACCACAACAATGGCAACATTCATTATCTAGATGCAGAGGTATAAATGGGTTCAATTCCATGCACAAGTACAAATTAGCTCTACTTGAAACTGCGACAATTTTTTCACCCTTTTGCGTTTTTTAGGAGTGGACTCCAAATGATAAATGGACCAAACATCCCGATACACTGATCCAATATGCTCAATGTGCTGAAAAAAATCTTAAAGAGATGAACATCCACAACATATCGATATACGTAGATGTCTGGACATCGCTGAATGGTCGTTTTTATCAAAGGATGTTCGATCCCAGAGTTGATCTTTTGAGAGCTGAATGGTCTCCGTTTACAGATACACCTTGGGTATTGCCATTAATGACCGAATTATCTGGATGGAGGTATAAAATGAAACAAATACAAGACGAAGTGTACGCTACGTCTAATTACAGCGATGTCATTTTTGTAGCTGATTTCCCAGGTATAAAATGATAATACCTTTTGTCAATTAACCTACTTTTATGAGAAATTAAAATATAAAATGAGCTTGTGTTTTTGATAGGAATGTATTTGGAAAACTACGTCGACGAATCCCTGATCAATGTAACCCTATCAGTATTACAAGGTCGTGTAAGAATCAGATTTCCTAATAATAGAAGTTCGGAACTAGAAACTAGTCAAACTGACCATATACCTAGGAGAACATTTCACGAAGTTCATACCGTTTCACAAATACCCTCGTGTTATATGTATTTATTTTTCAATAAGACCTTAATGGATATGGGAGAGTATCCAGAACCAGATCATCCATCTACTTCGAATATGTTTAACGATATTCGTAAACGTATTGTAGGAATTAATCGTTCCATTTATTTAATCGGTGAAGCCATTTTGGCTATTTTGAGAGAAAATGTTGTATTTGCTTGAATCCGGGTACCATACCTTTGCAATTATTGTTTCTAAATACAAGGTAGTCATGCTGTTGTTATTTATTCTTGTACTTCGATATTCACACATCTTTCAGAAAGTTGGCCAAAGTAGTATTGAAAACATGCTTCTGGAATGAGTTTCAATTTTTTGCCATTTTGATTATTTAACGATTTTAGCGGAGCATTTCGAAAATTGAAATCGATACAACTCGAGTAATATTTATTCTGTCTATACTCAAAATTGAAGGCAGTAAAATTCGTAGAAAATTGAAAAATACAAAATTTGAACTACCTCTAAATTTACAAAATGCTCCAACATCTGTAATCAAAACTGGTCAAGTTCATATCTAGCCTATGTCTGAAATTGAAGACGCTAGAGCACCTTGAAAACATGAATTAATCACAGCTTTTCTAATTTTTAAGATAGCAAGAAATTGAAAATAATTTTTTTCAAGCTCCTTTCAAAATTCAGCAATAATGGAGCAATTATAGATTCAGTTTTTCTGCAATATTGAGAGAGAGTGCAACTTTGAAGAATCTATGTACCTACATTAAACAAGACTATTATGTATTTTCGCCTTTTCAGTTTTTATAGTCGGCAACCCAACTTACAGAATTGCTGTTTCAGCAAACGAAGTATTCCACGCCTGTCAGACCAGTTCCCAACAAATGAACAAAAACTTCAGCAGCCTGATTTCTACCTACAGTATGCAACCAATAGAACATTCCAGACACCAGTAGCCTACCTGGAAATTCAAAGGCGACGATGGAAGTTGCGCACGAAAGAAACCAAACTACAGCTGCGAATTCCCGCGACTAACAGAATAATAAAATGATACGAATTCTGATCTGAAAAATTCACAAAATTATTTAAACATTAAACAATGATTAAGTATCAATAACTTACAAAATATCAGCATCGAAGTAGAATACAAAAATTTTATCGAACAAAAAAATTCTTATCGTCTGTTTTGTTATTTTTTTCAAAGAAAGATTACAATTAAATGCAGAAATATGCACTGGGAAGAATGAAGCAGGAGTTGGGGGGAAAAACATCAACCTTACAAACCCCCATTTTTTACGGGTGTAATAATCTTGTAATAAAAAAAAAAAAGGTGAGAACAGCAAGGGAATTTTTTTCTCCACAATTAATCAGACAAAATACTAGTTTTCAAATCAGAAAAAATGACATACCGAACAAAGAAGCTAAAAAAACTAGGTACCTCTCTACGTAACTTAAATGAGGAAAATTGTACTTCACAGATGACAAATTTCACATTTTCCCCTCCTTTCTTCTTCTCAATGAATTTTAAATAAAGATAAATTTAAAATTTTTTATTAAAAAATTAATTTTAAAAAAAATGTGATTTAATTTTTTAGTTTAGGTTTTATAATTTTTTCTCATATCATCGCTGAAATGAAAAAATTTTATTCAAGTATCTTTTCTCAAGTTTGGGACCAAAAAGTTGAGGTATAGATAAGATCATATTTCCCTCAATCATACTTAACAACCTGAGCAAACAACTTTACTAAAAAAGAGCGTATTTGTATTTGTATTTTTTTTTCGAAAAATGAGTCCCTCAATGTAAGTCAAATGGTCCAAAATAAAGGCGAAAAAATTTCAGGGTTCAATCAGGTAATTTTGAATACTTTTCAGAACTTTTCTTTCATTTTCAAAATTCATGTTTGGATTGACAACGAATAAAAATCACTCTCCAGCCCTCATAAAATTGAATAGAATTACACAATTCCAAAAATCTACATTCTCAGTGGTTCCAAAAAATACGTAAATTGATTTACTCAAAATAGGTATCGCTGATTTTCAGGAAATGCAATTTTTTGGCTTTTTCTGCTTTGTCGAAAGCGAAACAACCATTTTTATATTTTAAATTCAAATAAGAGTTTTAAAATGAAAAAACAAAGAATTATAAATTTTTGGCACATAAAAATTACCAAATCTAAATCTTTATCAAATTACAGAAGTCTCTTTAAAATGGATAAAAAATTTGAAAATATGTACTCAAAATGAGCGAAACTTGCCAAATTTTTACAGAAAGTTACTTTAAATTAAGAAAAAAATAGAATAAAATACCTTTAATGTCATGAAAATTAATACCTAAGGTACAATTAAAATTGAAAAAAATCTCATGTTGTCCTAAAAAAAAACTTTATATTTCAAAATCCCAATAGTAGTAAAATTTCATTTCTTCCAGAATCCGAAAATCGAATACCTAGTTACTTTATTTTGTTTCGTTAGTTTATCGGGCCTTACTGCAAGAAATATTGAAAATGAAACGAGAAAATTTCAAAATACAAAGCACAAAAGTTGAAAAATAAATAATATTTAAAAGTATTGCATCAAATTCTAAAAAAATTATTTCAACTACAATAAAAAAACTGTTGAAATATCAAAAAAAAAAAAAATTTTTTTAAATTTTTTCAACACTATTTTACACAGTTTCAAAATCATTATTTTTAATGTTTTGAAATGAAATTTTTTAAATTAAAAAAAAAAAATTGGCATAAGCGAACGATAATCCACTTTTGAGATAATAAGAAGTAACCGATCACAGCAGTTCCATTCACAATCATCAACAATCCTTCGATAAGGCTTCGAACGTGCTTCACATATGTAGGTAATTCTACAGTTTCCCAGATTATGCCACTGAAAACATTTTCAAGTAAGAAAAATACCTACCTTGACACTTGAAGGAGCCCTTGAAAGAGAATATCCGTTCGAAAAATCTGGATCTACATTAAACTTTTTCAACTTTCAAACACGAAGAAAATCTAGAACGTGAAAAAAAAACAACACAGATTAGTAACCTAGAATTCACTTGAAATGAAACATTAATTTCGGAGTAATCAATAAACTTTCTAAAAAAAAAAACCATCGCTTCGGAGATTTAAAAATATTTTCTCTTAACTTATGATCTTAAAAAAATTCAAATTGTTGATATTCAGATATGATTTAATTTCAAGAAAAAAATTCAAAGTTTCGTTTTTTTCTATTTTTCAAAACAGTTTTCCACAATTAAGAAATACTCGTAAAACTTCATCGGGGTAAATTTTTTCAATTTTCATCTCTTTAAATACACCTTTGAGTATAATTATTCACACTACTGCCCTCATTTTATACATTTCAAACACTCTTCTTTCATCCCCCCCCCCCCCAAAAAAAAAGATGAATCAAAATTGAATTCACTATTCCCTCCCCTTTCCCCATCCTTCAAACACTGAAACTATTCAAATCAGTTTGAAAATGCGAAGCACCTTTTTCTCATGAGAAGTAAAAATTAAACAGTGAGAGAATCTTCAAACAATTCAAAAAGCAAATTTTTAAACAAAAAAAAACAGATCCAAAATATTAGCGAAAATCCTCATTACGAAATTCGTAAGTTCATTTTTCTACTCGTATTTTTGCAATTACATACAAACCAATTGCTCAAAAAGATTCTCATTACAAAAATTCATAAGTTTACTTTCTCATTTCCCCAATTACAAACCAATTTACCCCCCCCCCCCCCCTCCCTCCCTCTCTCTCAAAAAAACCAACTCAAATTAAATTTTTTAAATCTCCATATTCAGATAAAAAAAATAATTCCATGCACAAAAACACCGCCCTAAAAACTTGATACATTTATTTCGAAAAATACACTAAAATAAGGAATATTCATTATTAAATTGGTAAACTACGTAAAAAAAAAAGAAAGAAGAAAACGAAAGAAAAAAAATAATAATAACCGAAACTTATAATCGATTTCACGCGACAAAATACAACTTAAAAATTATTAAAATCTCAACCACACAAATCAACAAAAACTCTCGTATCGATATCGAAGGGAGTACCAACGTCCAGCGAGTTATCCATTAAAAATGGTAAAAAGTGTTAAAAAAGCAACGCTGCCGAGTCACCTTCGTCAATGCCCAACATCATTAGATCGCTATCCATAACATTAGGAAGCTCCGATGATTCCGCTTCCATTTTCGTATCTTGGGTCACAGCCGAGGTCTTGGCTGAGTCCGAAGTAGACGCAGCAGAAGCATTCGTATCGACGCTCTTTTCTGACGAGTTCTCGCTTTGACTCGTACACTCTTCGATTTTCTGCTGCAGCAGTTTCTCTTGCTCTTCGAGCTTCTCTCGGATTTTCCTCATGTGCCTACGTTTCTTTTGAGAAATCGGATTCTTTTTCTTTTTAGCGGAGGCCGAATCGTCTCCGGTGCCAGGAGGATCGGGTTCGGGTTCTTCTTCGACCCCGGGTACGTCCGGTTGCTCCGGTAGGGGTACGTTGTAGAGTTGTTCCTGGCTGGAGATGTGGACGGGTCGATCGTCGGTCGGTATCGGTATATCGGCCACGTTCGGCATGTTGGTCATGTTGTTGAACAGCATTTGCTGCATGGTCGATGCGATTTCTAGTATTTGCGAGTTTTCGTTACCGTCGTTCAACGTTAGTTGCCTATTTTTGATGGTCGATTTAATCAACGAGATTAAGTAATCTTGGGATAAGTTGGGTGGAAAAGCGGCGATGTCGGCTTGACTAGGCTGCGGTTTGTTCTCCGGATAGAGTAGTTTCAGCGTTTGGTCGAAATCTTTCTTTCTCGAGACATTATCGTCGACGACGATGCTGACTGGCTGGTCTTCGTCTTCGTTGATATCCATATCGACCACAGCCACGTCAACGTCTCGCGGACGATCGCGATCGTATTCTGCGAGTTGTTTTTGAATAGATTTCGCCAGCTGATCGGTCGTCTTAGCCGGCGGATCTGCTGGCTTCGCAGGTTTCGCAGGCTCGGCTGGCTTAGCCGGAACCACGGGCTTTGGAGGCTCGGCTGGTTTCGGAGGATCAGCCGGTTTAACAGAGGTGCTCGACGCAGCTGCTTCTTTCGTCTGATTAGCTTTAGCTTTCGCATCGGCCGGATCGTTGGTCTTTTTCAGCGCGTTTTTCGAAGGCATTTTACCAATAAATGGGAACCTTCGATCGATGATGGTTTTCTTAGGAGCGCTCTTGGACGAAGAATCTCCGCCGCCGCCGGATTTACCATCTCTAGAGCTATTTTTATCGTTGTACTTATCCGACGATCTCGAATCGCTACCGTTGGTTTTTTTGTATCTAGAATCGTCACGAGGTGATAGTTTTCTGTCTTCGAATCGACTAGCTCTGCCTCCTCGATTTCGATCTCGATCGTCGTCCCTTCGCGATCGATCCCTTTCCGGAGTGCGACTGCGACTACGACGACTAGTAGAAATTCTCTTCGCCCCGGCGTCTATGACCGCTTTATTCTTCTCCATCGACGGAGGCAGAGCCGGCAAAACGACCTCTTTCTTTTTATTAAGTTTATTCTTAAGTTCTTGGAAATCTTTATCTTTACTTTTACTGCGACCCGGAGTCATCCACTCCTGTACAAATTTATCTTCTTCTTCTTCGTCGTCATCGAACGATACAGTCGTCGGCACAGCCGGCTCCGATACGTGCGTCTTTCGAACTTTCTTCGCATCCGATACGACCATCTTGAATTTCGTATCTTTTTCTTTTTCCACGCTACGTTTACGATCCTTACTCTTTTTGGTTTTCTTTCTCTTCTTGTGCGATCCGCGAGCACTGCTGCTGCTCGACGAACTGGAACTGCTGCTCGTGCTGCTCGTACTAGTCGAACGTTTCTTGTCGCCCGAGGGGCGTAAGTGAATCGGCGGCGGAGGTGGTGGAGTCGGGTTAGGTTTGATGTAAGTTTCCATCGAATAAGCCGGAGTCACGGTTTCGGGCGCTTTGACCGTATGCGTCGAATGGGCCTTCGCTCGACTATCCAACCAGTGGTCTTCCCATTTCGGATTCGATTCCAAGAAAGTCTGAAACACGAACGATAAAATCAGAGACAACGAAAACGATACCGATACCCTACGTAATACGTATATGAGTAAATAAACGAATAAATTTTTGTACGTAGGTAATACAAAAAATGAATCAGAAAACAAACAAATTTAACCAAATGACAAACTCATTCTGCGTTCTTCCCGCCACTTCGCCAGATTATTACAAAATTTACACATGTCCATAAGTACCGGATAATCTCTTAGTAGGTTATTCCATAGATACATAATTCGTGACCTATAATAAGCAAGTAAATTCACAAATATGATCGGTAGAATTAATTCGTACTCACCATGTAATTACTTTCGTGTTCATCCGATTTCAAATGAGCTGAAGCGCAATGTAAATCACCCATCCATTGGTCGCACAGCTTACAGTACCACGCAGTCGCCGAGACAAAGAATGGCAAACCTAATCACACCGGAAAATTAGTTTTGTCAATGGGCGGTGAATTGTTACATTACATTATATTTACATACTTATGAGTTATGCGTATTTAAAAAAATAAATTTTAATAAGTTTTCAATAATTAATTACAAATTGAGGTACGTTTAGTGAACCCAATCGATCTTAAGAAGATATGATAGTTGGTTCAATGAGCCTCGGATTTATTCATCAATAATTTCATCAAACACTTGGTCAAATCTTTCAAATATTTTGACCTATATCTATTCAGCTTATTTCAAGATTCTTATAAAAAAAACCATTAAATTAAAAAAAAATTAATAACACCTGCTTTATTTCATATCAACTGAAACCAAAACCGAAGTCGAGTCCTTCAATTTTGCTCAAATTTTTGAAATGACCCCCCACCTCTCAGAAGCTGAAGGGCGGAGAAGATCTTATAATTGAGCAACATGGATTGCGGTGTTTTAAAGAGAATAAACAGCACAGATTTATTTATTAAAATGAATAATAGAAATTTCAAAATAATTTTTTTTTTTTGAACGAATGCTCAACTTTTGAAAGTTACCCTTTTTAAATTTTAAAAAAATTAAAGTGACGATGCCTTTTTACTACCTACTTTTAACAAATCAATTTTCAAAATCCTTCAAGATTTTCACATTCTCAAGAGGAGGAGTAGGAGGACGAGGAGGAAAAGGCACAAGAGCTGCCAATTTTCACCAAAATACTAAAAAATAGAGACATGTCGATTTTTACCAATTAATTTAAGGCAAGGTGTCTAACAAGTAATACAACATGAAAAAGCAGAACAAAAGCAAGACTTTTAGCAAGAAATTGCTTCAAATATTTGATTGGCGAGTGAGAGGAGAGGAGTGACGGGAAAAAGTAAGAACATTTTCAGATCGTACATTACTGGGAAAAAATGGTTGAACAATTTCCAAAATAAATTCGCCGAAAAATGAACATCTTGAATAAAAATTTTCAAACAAAAAGTAAGTTCTCGAAAATTTTTCAATTTTTCTTTTCAATTTGTAATCACTCAAGAAGAAGTGCTGAAAAACTCAAATTTCACAGAGAAGCAGAAAATAAAACGAATATTTCAAAGTTTGATTTGAAAAAAAAAAATGAAAAAACAACAAGTTTTTCGAATGTTTTGATTTTTTGAAGTGATAAAGGGGAAGGGGGAGGTTAAAATTTGCCTGGAACACCAAAAATAGTTTTCTCTTGAGAAGAAGAAAGTTTGATTTTAAAAAAACATTGTTTTTTTCGTATACGTATTTAAATTTTTTGAACCGGGAGGGAGAGGGAGGGAGAGATGGTTGAGGGGGGGGGGGGGAAGGTGACTAAAAAAAAAATGGAATAAAAATTCTGACAGTAGTTAAAAATAAAATATACAAAGAAAAATAGAAAAATATCAAGTCGAGCTGGCAGTCTCCTCCCAAATTAAAAAAAAGACAATCAAAACATCTTGACAAAAATTTACTATGGATTAAAATTATTCTTCTACGTGACCTTTTTTCAAGACCCCCCCCCTCCAATTCTGTCTTTCAAGCAATGTTAAGCTTCTTACAGAGTTTTTAAAAATTAATAAAAGTTTTAAAAAATGAATAAGAAAAAAACCAGCGGATTTTTTTTTAGAAATTTCCAATTTCTACGTCTGAATTTTTCTACTTTCATTTCTCTTTTATCCATTTTTTCAACTTCTAAAGCTGCTTATAAGTAGATCAAGAGTGTTTGGAGGGCCAAAGGAGGGGAGATTTTTTTAGAAAAATTCTGATACAGACCTTCCAATTCAGTTTTTTAAATTTTCACGATTTTGTGGAGCTCTATGTGGAAGGAAAAGAAACTAACATCACTTAAAGAGTAGGAATGGTTTTTTTTTCGAAAAAAGAGTTATTTAGAAAAGTGTTGACGCTCCAATACATTTTTTTTTCTTTGCAAACCAACTTCTATTTGCTTATATTTTTTTGATCCTGAGGAGCTTTGTTGTGAGGCTCAACATTTCTGGAACCATGGGAAAATATTTTTCATAAAGTTTATTGGATTCCTTTTGATCCAAAAATTGAGAATTTTTGAGTAGCTTGGGTCCACTTTTGTCTAATTTTTATTATTTTTAATTTTTTGAGGGGAGGGGGGGGGGAGCTTTGTACAGGGCAATTCACATTGTTTACAACACCAGAAAAGATTTTTTCAGAAAAACAGGTAGGTACTTTAGAAGAGTTTCCTCGTGAAATTGAACAAAATTCAATCAACGTTTTTCAATTACGTTATTTTTCGATTTTTTTTATCAAATGGAGAGGGGGAAGTGATGGGGGCTCCGTGTACTATTTTTTCAAATTTGATGTAAAATCCAAAAAATAGAGTAATATTTTCTCAAAAAATTTAACCAGAGAAGTGGGTGAATGGAGTCATACAAAATCAAACATCGAAATAAAGACCACCCTAGCCTCCTTTCTCATCAAAATTGAAAAAAAAAGACTAAAAATATAGTCCCACATTGATCCAGATGACGCTGATTTCAAAATTCGATTCATTTCCCCAATCCTACTCCTCTGTGCCCGCCCCTTCTTCCACCTTTCGAACATTCTAAAACGTAGCCAAAAAATACCACTGAGATGAAAATGACATGCGAAGTTTCCACGACAAATTAGGGAGCAGAGTTCTAAAATAAATTTCTAGTGCTTTTCCCTCGAAAATTGAAGGCCGGAGAGAAATTGAAAACTTGAATTTGAAAAAGTGTATAAACTTTCGAGCTCAGTTTTAATTTTAATGAAAAATATTTCAATTTTGAAGATTTTTTCTGCGATTTAAAAATTTAAAAAAAATATATTTCAGCCCACTTCCTTTTGCTTTTTCAACTTTCTATCAACTAACCAACTGTTAATAAATTCAAAAATTGTTCGGTTTTGCTATTTTAAAGTTTTAATCAAAATTTTTAGATTGCTACATTCCTGTTCAATTTTCACAACTTCAGGACCCTCCCTCTTCCCCTCCCTTCCACTCACCAAAAAATATTTATTCATTTGCTTTTTTGAAAATTAATACGAAACTACTACGAACTTTAGATTTGGGCCACTCTTCGCCTTTTTGGAAAGGATCTCTAGAAAAACTTGGCATTCGGTTCATATTCGAAGATCGATTTGATAATTTTACGAAATGAACAACCTAACTTTACAAAAAATTCAAACCCAAAACAACCGAGTATTTCATACCGAATAAAAATCAAAATTGAGATTAAAACATACACGACTTAAGATTATATTCAAAACCTCCGCAAAAATCCGAATACTCATCATTACTTGAAATCCTCCATTCGACAATAATTTACCTCGAATAGGAATCCTTTCTGTAGGAGCATCGGGAATGGTTGGCTTTCTTGCATCTGATACATTCTTGTGCCACGGATAATCGATCAAGTTATTAGTCTGAAATAACCATACATCACGTCTGAATATTCTTTATCTAAATCATTCGTATAACAACTAATAAATCGAGAAAAAAAAATGAAATATTCAAGAAAAATTTGCCAATTTCTAGAATCAATTTACATACCAAGATATCAAGCAAGTTCCATCAAAACAACAATGTTGATCGAGAATCGACGAAATTTCATAATATTCGATTCGAAATTAAAAAATTCGAAATAATAAACCCCTGAACATGATTAGTATATACATCGGGGTGGGGTCATCCGCCGAAAAGAGCAACTAACACCATCGCACTTGTTTCATCGTTGGTCGCCATTCGACTCTTGTACATTACTCGTAATCGATAATACATACGTAGGTTAAAAAATGAATAAAACTGAAGCTAAAACTAACCGTCAAGACTTTCTTATGTTCCTCAGCGTGCAAATGCAACAAATACTCCTTGGCGGTTTTCGGGAACACGTTGCAAACTCGACACCAGTGTATTTCCGGATCGTAGTAAACGTAATTCACGGTTTCGGCGGTACCTCGAACCCAACCTCGTGATACGTGCTTGGGTGGTTTAGGCTTCTCGGGAACCGCGGGGACTGGAACTTCGGGTTTTTTTGGTTTATCTGAGAACCTAGAGAATTTCGGACCTTCGGGAGGTTTGGGCGGCTCGACGGGCCGATTGTATACTACATCTTCGAAAGACGATTTGAATCTATCCGAAAGTTTGACTTCTTTCGGTTTCTCTACCGGTACCGTTTCCTTCTTTGGGGAAGGTGGAGGAGGATTAACGGCCGTAGGTGAAGCTGCCTTTGGAGTCTGTACCGGAGACACGGCGCTCGTACTACTGGAGACGACCTTTTCGTCTTTTTCTCGTTTGTTTCGCTTCCTGTCCCTGGAAGTGGAACGACGTCCGCGATAGTAGTTATCGCGCGAACGCGATCTACGACGGCGTCGTGATCGAGGAGATCTCGAACGGGATCTGGAACGGGACCTGGATCGTGATCTGGATCGGAGTCGTGCGCGCGATTTGGATCGAGGACGAATACGCGATTTCGACCGGCGACGTGATTTGGACCTGGATCGACGACGTGACTTGGATCGTGACCGGAAACGTGATTTTGATCGAGATCTGCGTTTCCTTCTGTGTTCTTTCGCGTTATCGTCCTGCGGAGGAGAAAAGAAACCGGTGTAAATAAACAGGATTATGTCTAATTTCTAAAAATAGATAGACAAGAAAGTGGCACAGGAGAAGGGTGGATAAACCAACTTTCGAAATACTTACATCGTCGGCTTTCTTCGATCCTTCCTCCGAACTATCAGCTGATCCTTTCAATCCTTCATCTTTGATGATTTTCGACAACATGTCGATCACGTTTTTAACCGCTTTAATTTTATTTGATATTTCGTTCTTTGAAACAATTTAATAAAAATACCAAATCAACGTTTTGTTCGAAAATATGTACGACAATATTCGGAAATAAAATAATACTAAAAAATCGCATCGCTTCTAAAAATACACGTACTTGTAGTTTGGTATTCTCTCTGAGGATTTCGTCCGCTTGAGGAGTTTTCGTATCCATCAAACCTTCCTTCGTTTTCCTCAATTTGTTGAGCTCTTCGCTGAGTGAATTGTATTTCTGAAGATATTGATCACGTTGATCCATAAGTTTCTGGTTCTGTTGACGAATTTCTTCTTTGACAGCTACAAAATGGAACAAATCGAGAAATTAAAGAGTATTTCGAAGCATTTTAAACGTAAATAAAAAATGAGTAATATTCTTATCGAAGCGTTTATTTATTTATCATTTTTTTTTTTTCAGTGAACATATGTTCAGGACTCGTTCTCAATTTTTTACAAAAAATTAAAAAAATAACAACGAGAAGTTGAACTATTTTGCAACTTTTTGATAAAAAAACGGGACTTTTTGACAATTTTTGGCGACCGGGAGAGAATTACATATTATAATTTCTGGCACAATAAAAATGACAAGTTTAGCTAAAAGAGGGTTTTTTTTGGCAATTTCTGAATCAAAAATTTTAAAAATGAGATTTTTTGGTATACAATTTTCAGTAGTTTGCTAAAAAACAAGAAACGAGAATTTTTGACAATTTTTGGCAAAAAGAAAAACATTGACGGTTTTTGAAAGTTATAGGTAAAAAGGGATGATTTTGACTATTTCTGCAAAAAAAAATTCGAGACTTTTAGGAAATTTTTTGCGAAAAAAAAAATAAAAAAAATAACAACAAGAATTTGAAGTATTTTGCAACTTTTTGATCAAAAAACGGGACTTTTTGACAATTTTTGGCGACCGGGTGAGAATTATTGTAATTTCTGGCACAATAAAAATGACAAGTTTAGCTAAAAGAGGGGCTTTTTGGCAATTTCTAAATAAAATTTAGAAAAATGAGATTTTTTGGAACTTTTTTGCAAAAAATACTACAATTTTTAGCTGTTTGCTAAAAAACAAGAAACGAGAATTTTTGACAATTTTTGGCAAAAAGAAAAACATTGACAGTTTTTGAAAGTTTTTGGTAAAAAAGTGATAATTTTGGCTATTTCTGCAACAAAAAAAAATCGAGACTTTCGGGGAATTTTTTGCGAAAAAACGATAATTTTTAGCAAAAAATTGAGATTAAGTACTTGGCAATTTTGGCAAAAAGCGAGACTTTTTGCAATTTTTGGAAACCAGCGAGACTTTGACAATTTCAGCCCATCTATTTAATAAATTTTCAGAAATTATTTTGTGACTTATTCAATATGGAAGATTAAACCCTCAACTACTGATTGAATATTTGAAGAAATCCACCGCTTAACCAAGCAATTCTCAAGTACCTAACGTTAAAATGTAACAATACTGACATACACCTCAAGTTTACACGCTAAGGTCCTTTGGGGTCGCTCTCGTTTTGAATTTTTAGTTTTTTGGGCTCCTCCTTGAAGTTGTTAGAAACTACATAGGAGTAGATTATTCCCAATTTTTTGATTTTCCTTCCAATCAGAAAAAGTTTTGCCAGCAGTCTTCCCCTTCCTCCCCCTAATCAGCTGAAATATGAAAAAAAATACAATTTACCTAGATAGAAATTTCCTATTTTAGCGTCCGAATTTTTCTAAACCCCTCTTTTTTAAGAAAAACCTTCCTCGCTTCCCCAGCTATATTTGTTTTTTTTTACATAAAGCCCTCCTGAGTTGAGAAAGATGGTTCAAAAAAATGAAATGACTCATTTTTTGGAAATTTTCTCATTTTCGAGTCAAAATTTTTCCAATACGTAATCCTGTTTTCAAAAAAAAAAAAAAAAAAAAAGAAAGAAACAAGAAAAAAATTGGAGGTTTATAAAACTTTGAAGAATTTTAATTTCTGGCCACAATCGTCTCAAATATCCCCTTTTTAAACAAAACCCCTCCATTGACCTCCCAAAACGATGTTAGTCCCCTTCTACATAGTCTTTCATCTGTATAAAATAAAATAAAATCTGTAAAAATTGTTGAAAATTTTCTATTTCTGATCGATCCATTTTCAAAAGAAAAAATCTTCCTCATTAACTCAAACGATGTTGGGATCTTCATAATGCAGGAGCTCCCAAAATTGTTGAAATTTATATAAAATAAAATTAATAACATGTTCTTGAAAATAATTCCCCTACAAAATAATTTTTCTGATCACCCCTTGGCCGCGTTTTCAAGGGTTCATACACAACTTTTTCCAAAAAAATATTTCATTAAGAAAATTATACTTTTCCCAAATTTTTGTCAGAAAAGAGACTACATAATTTACAAATTTTTAGCAATATTCAACGTGAAAGTTATAAATTTTGACGATTTCTGAAAAAAAAAAGATTCTAACCAGGCAGAGCTTCTTTTTTCTATCAATTTTTTCCAAAAAGCAAAACTTGAGCAATTAGGAAAAAATTGAATTTTGATGCCTTTTTTAATTAATTTAAAAGTTCAAGTTTACTTATTATAATTTTTTTTTCAAAATAATAATTTATAGTAAATAAATTTCAATTTTTTCAATAGTTTGATCTTTAAATTCTATTTATATTATTTTAAGGGTTATTCGTTTAATTATTCAAAATTGATTTTTTTGAATTTTTTTTTTGCAAAAAAGGTAACAATCTTTAGTAATTTTCAGCAAAAGAGTGAAACTTTCAATAAAAGTTTGACAATAAAAGCGAAACGTTGACAGACTTTTTAAACAATTTTTAAAAGAAAAGGCCACATTTCTCCTTTCGATTAATTTTGAAAAATTTGGGTTCAAGAAAATAGTACAAAAAATTTGATTTAATCGAGTTAGAAAGTTGAAAGGTTCACACTAGCTCACACTAAAGGAGGGGGAGAGGGTGTCAATTACTTTTGCAGTCTTCAGAGATTTTTTTTTTTTTCAAAAATTATTCGCAAGATAAAACACGAAAATTTTGCCACTTTCAACTTTCTTATCACGTGAAAGCTCCATAAACGAGCTTAGTCTAAATGCTATTTCACCAAAACTGAATTTTGTTTCAATTTTTGTTGATTTCCAAAATTTCGTAATAAACTGGGCTAGCTTCGTGATCATCTTTAAGCAACAATTATTCAACAATAATTACACAATTTGAAATGAAATTATGATCTCAGAACACTTAGCTCATCTCCAAAAATAGAACATATTTCGATAATAACCAATCGGTAAAAAAAAACCAACAACTTACCATCTTCGCTCGTAACCTTACTATCAGCTTTAGAAGAGTCTGAAATAGAAAAAATTAACCTCAGATAAGTCATCTTCGAATAACCATACGGCGATGAAAATATATCGAAATTATTACCTTTAGCACGAGGGGCTTTATCAGCGACAGGAGCCAGAACAGGCGTAGTTGTTTGATTACCAGGTACCCAGCCATGAGAAGGCTGCGATAATGTCTTCGTTGAGTAATAAATTCAAATTTGTATCATTCTATCGTTATTTTATAAACTTACAGTGAATCCTGCAGGTTGAGGCGGTCTGACCGTAAAGAATTCCACCGATGAAGGCGGTTCGGGATTGAAATTACGACCTGCACGCGTCTCGGGTATAACGGCTCCGGGAAACTGAAACGAGCTTTCGATAATTAAAATAGTTCGATAGTGATAGGCGAACGAAGAAATCGGACTCTTACAGGGTTGAAGTAGTTAGCGAACGCAGGATTGGAAAATTGACGAGCAGAAGCAGCAGCACCCGCAGGGGCTCGAGTCTCTAGAACTGGTATCTTTGTAGGGTGATCGAGTTCAGTACCTGGAACAGGGGCATCGTCCTCGAAACCCGAATCTTGAGGGAAGGATTTATGTTTATGGTCCGAGTTGAGAGAGATTTTGATTTTATTAGTGTCGTTTCTGAGTCGTGCACCGGTTGGCATACAGTCGTCTAAGATGATCACATCATCGTCTTCGCCTCCTCGATTTGCTCGAGGTGTTTTGGGTTCCATTAACGAGGCTCGACCGGGTGTTCTGGGTTCCATTAACGAGGATCGAGAAGGTGTTCTGGGTTCCATATGAGAACTTCGACCGGGTGTTCTGGGTTCAACATGAGAACTTCGACCGGGTGTTCTGGGCTCCATTCGAGAGGGTGTTTTGGGTTCCATCAACGAAGCTCGAGAAGGTGTTCTGGGTTCCATTCGAGAAGGTGTTCTGGGCTCCATATGAGAAGTTCGACCGGGTGTTTTGGGTTCAATTAACGAAGCTTTCAGCTTCTCTTCGAGTTTATTCTCGACTACGATTTTACCAACTTTACCCGATCTACGGTTACCGGCGTTTGGATAGTTCTCGTCGAGCAGGTCGTTATAAATATCCTCGTTCGAGAATCGTTCTTGGGTGAAAAGTCTGGACGCCGCGGTATCATGATACATTTGCACAGGATCGTAACCGACGTCATCTTTATCATCGGATTTATCTTCGTTATCGTATTCATCGTCGTAAGCCCACTCGCTGAAAGTCTCGCCGAATTTCATTTTCTCTCTTTGCAACGAGCGAACTGTTTTAGCTTGGCTTTCGATTTCGGCTGGGTTTTGTCTGGCAGCTTTGCGAGGATAATGGTCGCCCAATTGACCTTTTTTAAACGAGCGTTCGTATTCTAACAAACGAGTTGTATCATCTTCCGGTACTTTTTCGCGATTCAGCCAAGGAGCTGACGGCTTCGATGCCATATCACCCAGATGCGGTTCGCTGGGATTGGTACTCAGTTCAAAATCGTCGTAAATTCGATCATCGGAGAATGATCCTTTTGAGGTCATATCGACATTTGGATGATGAATTAACCGAACTCGAAACTTTAGCAGTAGCCGGAAAAACTACACGTCTTCCATTCGGCTACAGGATTATACTATTCGTACGAACGAAAGTTTTATCGTTATTATTTTACACAAAACACTGTATGTTCGATTTACCAGCGCGATTTTTACAGTTAACGTTGATATTCTTACCGAACTGGGGTGTTTTAACGTAGATCTGCGACAACGAACCGATCACTCAAGAATACAGCATCATCGTCGTCTTCGTCATTGAACATAATTCGTACGTACACGAATTACCCTGAAAAGTAACCAAGTCTTTCAGTCGGTGCATCTTGAAGCACACACATGCAAAAAGGATCGATCATGTACACAAAATACATTATCAGATAACGCAGACAATATGGCTATCTTTGAAGGAAAAAAAATACAAACACAAACTAAATTTTGCATGCGGTCGATAACACCGGAACGAGTTCAACTGTTGCAAGTTTTATAAGCCAAGTACATCGTTGTACGTTTGATTCACTGTACAAACATGCTTCATTACGATGAAATACTTTTTTACTAGTCTTATTTCAATAATTTAATGTATAAGAATAGACGAAGCGTCATGAATAATCGACTATAATTACGTAGATGCGAATATTATGATGATAAACATTACCACTAGTTCACTCCATCGGGGATCCATTGATGCACTGAGGTGTTCAGTAAAGCCATCGTGGTTTACTTTATAATTACACTTTCGAGAAATAATTATTATTATTAATAAAATTAATTAATAAAACTCGATTGAAATATAAACTTTCCGAAATCGGAATTCGCCACTATGGAGTTTTTCTCAAACTTTTCGGCGAATGTTTTCATTTTTTTCCTAAATTCAGTGTTGCCATTATTAAAATAACCATTGTTACCAACTGTTTTTTTGATTTTCTTTACCTATCTAAGAGACCTATTTTATTTTTTTCATTTTTTTTTTTTTTTTTTAAATAAAAATGATTTTCAAATTTCAATTTCATTTTTCATGATTTGAAATTTGAAATAAATTCGAAGATTTCGAAGAATGAAAATAAATAAAATTTTGAAATGTTGTAAATTAAACTTGAATTAGTTGATTCTGTTGCTTTGTTGCTTCTCTTCAGTACTCAGCATAAAAAAACTAAAACAAGTGACTTTAAAAAAACAACAACAAAAAAGAAAAAACAAAAAATTATTGGGAAGGAACGAAGAATCGCAAGTAGATAAATATGAAAAAAGACATTCGAATTCGGCACTTTCAAATTATTAGAAATTAGGAGTGAGAAAAATGAGGAGTACTAATGCAATGAGTAGTCGTATTAGGAAAATGGATATCCGAACCGAACTCAACAGCCTTAAAAAGATAAAGATAACAAACGATGCGTCATACGTCATCATTTTAACGTATTCTGGGGAATGAAGAAAGACACACACGACAAGAGGGTTCAGACGTTCAGAGTCTCAGAGGGGCCCCATCGTAAAAGTAGATGATAATTCAAACTCACTAGTTACAAAAACCAACAAACCATGAATAACACCAAATTTTGACCATGTTTGGGCTACTGAAGTGGGAAGAGGGTAATAAGGGCGAAAAATTGACCTGATATTCGAACCCACAAAGACCTCACAAACGATGCGTCTTACTTCATTTTGAATTTTGATCTGCTTGACCAGAGTCCAGAGGTCGGACGAGTCCAGAGGGTAGAATCGAAAGGAAATTAGTAAAGTGACTTGGACTTTGGTATAACCAAAAACGTTACGAAACTCAAACAAACATTTTGATGCAGAAAAAAATTACCAAAAAAAAAAAAAAACTCGATTGAGATTTCAATAATTTTTACAAAAAGCAGGACGTTTTGGAAATAATTGACAAAGAAGTGACGCTTGGTCGCAATTTTTGCCAAAAAATTTGGATTACTTTGTACCTAACTGTTCAGCAAAAAAGTAAGACTTTATGTTTGCAGCAAAAAAGTGAGAATTTTTGCCAATTTCTGGCGAAATAGCGAACCTTGGACATGACGTGACTTCTAGCAACTTTTGGCAAAAAATGAAACTTTCTTTTGAAATTTTTAGCAAAAAATTGATCTCCAGGGTCCAGGCCTGTTTGCAATTTTTGCTAAAATAGTGAAGTCTTTGACCAATTTTTGGTAAAAAGCAAGACTTTGACAGTTGAATCGGTCAGTGCGGAAAGAGGATAAGTCCATTTTCGCGTTTTTCAGGAATAACAAAAAACTGATTTATTTGAAAATCAAAAATTTTTGGTAAACATGCTTAAGGTCATTGAAAGAGGACCCCAAGACACAATTTTTAGCACTGTTTAGAAAAAAAAATATTCACGTGCGCCGGCGCTGTTGCTGCCTAAACAAATGGGACTTAGACCCTTTCTGCACTCAATCGACAAAATTTCTTTTGAAATTCCTCGGGCACGAATGGGGCTTGATTCTACATCTAAGTACATCATTTAGACTGCTATCTCGTTTAAATTGACCAAAAACCCCTTGAGTTCTAAGACTTTTTGCCGAAGTTGTTAATTTTTTCATCATTTTTCAGTTTTCACTTTCTTTGTACTATACTTCGTACCTAATGATTTTTAATGTAGCCTCTCTAAAAAGAATTGGAATGAGAAATAACAATTTGCTGACTGGCATAAGAAAAGAATACCACTTTTGCCAAATAAAATTACAATTTTTTACAGAAAATGAAAAAAATATTACAATTTTGCCTACTTACATACTCGTACATATTATGTAGGTGTTCTTTGATTTGAAGAAATGTTAATTTTCCGTTTTTAATTTTTGGATTTCATTTTGGAAAAGAGAGATGAATGTAGGTAAGTACCTGAGCGAAGTAAAAAGTGAAAAAATGATATAGGTATGTGAGAAATTTGTTGGTTTCAAAATTAGAATATGTGAATGAAGTTTTTTTTCTTAGAAATTTCAATAGAGAAAAAGTAAACAGACAAGCAATCAAAAATTTGTGTTTTGAGAATAAAAAAAATGTTTTGTTTGAGAATATTACATTGTTTTCACTAAAAAAAATGTTTTGTTTGAGAATATTACATTGTTTTCACTTTTGATCTTGAATCTTTTAAAAATTTCTTTGAAAAAATAAAATAAAAGAGGCCCGAGCGAAGCGAGGGTGCGAGGGATGAAAGCTTTTGAAACTTTGTATTTCAAGAAGTAAAAAAACGTTTTTTATCCAAAAACTTCATGTTCTCGAAATTTAAAATTTTTTAAACTTATAATGATGGAATTTTAGAAAGTTTAATTTTGAATATACATATTACGAGTAAAAAAAGCGACGAGACCGAGCGAAGTAGAGACAGAAGCTTTTAAAAATTTATATAATTTCAGCAGCTTTGCCTACTTCAGAAATTTTTCTGACCAACCAAATTTTCCTTAATTTTCTAATTATCAAATTCAGAATTTTTAAATTGACAATTTTTTTTAATTTAGTCATTTTTAAAACTTTTTTCTCAACGTTTGACAATTTGTCAAAATTTAGGGCAAACCTTTTGTCAAAATCATAAAATTTGATTTTTGATATAAATTTATCAAATTTTTTGAAAAATTTTTACCTACCGTCTTGGTAAATTTTATAATATGTACCTGCCAATTTTTGTATTGTCAATAATTCTTCAATTTTTTTGAAATATTTCACCCAAACATTAAATTTGCGTGTTATGATGGAAACGTGATCAATTTTTGAAAAATTGCCTACATTTTGCCTAATTTTTGAGTGGGAAATCCAGTATTCAATAACATGCAATGCAATCTGTCCAAATAAATTTTTGCACTACTTACACTCGCATTTGGTGCTTGTCAAGTATCCACTTGACTGTTGACACACCGCAATTACCAACATTGGTGGGATCAGTAACCCAGTTAAAAGCCATATTTTATATTATTGTCCAGCAAATTTTATACGCAGGTACTTATGCTAACTGAAAAAGTGAAAATTTGGAAAATTCGAATTTCCAAAATGCTGCTGGAGGCAAAGTGGTTTGAAAGCACCGCCAGTCGTCTCAACAGTTAACAATTAGGGTACAGTGTGAATTTTAGCTTTCCTTCTTCATACTGTTAAAATCTATAGAAATTTTGAATTTCAAAAATCTGTTTGGACTTCTGAACTGCTCAAATGCCTCGAACCCACTTCCAATCGTTTTGATGAGTCCTAAGTAAGGTACCTCCTATAAACTAAATTTCAGTTTTCTAGGTTAATTTGATTTTCAGTCCAAATTTGATTTTCAAAAATTCACCAAAAATTGAAAAATGCACTTCAGCTCCTGTAATTTTTGGTGATGGTATTTTTGCATGTTCTGCAGAGCTACCTTCGTCTGGTCCAAAAAATCTTCCGTCATTTTCTCACTCGAGATGATGTACCTACCTCTCTTGTTTTTCTATACATGAAAACTTCATTAAAAATCAATCCATACTTATTTGACTGTACAAAAACGTAGGTATATATTCGCATGAATGATACATACATAATGTATGTATGATTAGGTATGTACTATGTACCTAGAGAGGTACTAAGATAAAACTAAAGATGAATAAACAAAAACATCCAAATATACACGATTTTTTAAAAAAATGTTAACAATTTTAACAAAAATTGAATTTTCAAATAAAAAATCAAAAAAAGTACAAAATAAGCTAAAACACTATACAATGTGAAGCACATAGATATAGGTAAATTGAAAAAAAAAAAGTCATATCCGAGAGACAATGAAAACCTACGGGTTCAATGAAATTTAAAGCCTCAAAGATTTGAGGAGAACAAGAAAAGCCTATTGGCCCAATAAAACTGAACCTCACAGATTGAAGTATTAAAATCATCATCTACCTAATTTTGAGCTGCAAATTTGTCAAAAATATTCAAAAATGTTTTTGTTGAAATATTTGGACTTCTTGCAAAATTTCATTTTGTTTTCATAGCTCACATAGAAGGTATCCTTTCTGAAAATATCCAATAAAGGCTAAAGGCATTGATTTTTTACTGCTGAAAGATGAGATCACAAACCAAAATATCAAGTACATATTTATGCACAAGTAAATTGAACCAAAAAATCAATGAATAAAGGCATGACGAAAATTTACAATCCAAATTCTCCAAAGATTGCCAAAAAAAATTATAGTCCAAATATTTGAATTTCTTGTGAAATTACAAAAAAATAGGTACCATTAATACACATTTTCTCAATTTTGATTTTTTTAAAGGCAAAAAGTAAGGGAAAAATCATTTTATATGCATTTTCTCAAACATTATAAGTACCTATATATCTACTTTATAAATACATGACCATTTTTCAATAATGATCTTCAAATTTCACATAAACATTCGTCTCCTATGTTATCAAGTATCCAACGTCTATATCTATCAATTCGAGTGTAGATGGTAGGGTAATAATATGGAGGAGCACACTTATAACCCCAAGAAACAATCCCTGCAACAAAAAAAAAAGGTCCTGTAAGCTGTGAAGTTTAAAAATCATAGGTAGGTATGTAATATGTGTGTTTATCTATGTATGTACCAATTTTGTGGCGGATTAAACTCGAAGTCAAAAGTTGCAAACTTTAGAAAAAAGTTCATTATCGTGCATGATTTGTGTAAGTATATAGCTGAAATTTTGAGATTTATTAAAATCGGTTCAGGTGTTCTTTTGATATTTCAGTTTAATTGATTTTTTTGTCATTTGTGCACACTTTCTCACCTGTTTTTTTTTTTTCACACACAAATGTTTTGCTTACAACTAGCAAATCATCAGTTATGGTAATCCCTAATGTCGCCTGTATTAGGTAAGAATTTGCAAATTCCAAATAGAAATGTTACTTGTTTTCTTACCAACAGTTTCCACGGTTCCAAGTCCATCAAGTTTGATTTGTAAAGGTCCGCCACTATCACCCTGTAACAAAGGGCCTTTCGGGATAAGATACTGAAATCCGCACTTTCTCCGATTTGGTTGAAACTCATCCAAAATGTTAGTATGGGTGTAAAACCATCCCAAACAAATTTTTGAGCCGACCCTCCCACCCCAACCCTAGAAATGCCCCCCTATGTGTTAAAAATTCAAAATTCTCGTTCTCCGGAGAGGGTGGTCCAAAAATTTTGAAACTTTCACAGAAAATAGTCACTAGGTAGGTGCGTGTGTGGAATTTTTTTCGAAAAAAAATTTTCATATTTAGGGGGTTTTTGGGGGGGTTCAAAATTTTAAAAATTCGTAGGAAAAAAACGGGGAGGGGGGTCTCCGCGAAATTTTCTCAGAAATTTAGTTACGCCCTAAGGTATAACATATAATTTTCCCAAGGCCCCAAAAGGGGGTGCAACATGGTCAAAAAAAAGAAAGTTTGAAAAAAAACATGTATCTCCAGCACTACCGCGCGTTTTGTCAACATTGTTCCACGACACCACCGTGGGAAAACTTCACCTATCGCGCACTCTCGAACTTGGATTTTTTTGAAAACCCTATTGAAATACCATAGTTGCCATCAAAGGTTTTTTTGGTGAATATTTTCTAGAGTGGTGTGGTGAACAACAGACCTCCCTTCGTATTTACCCTTCAAAATTGTGTTTTTCAACTGATTTTATGCTTTTTACTAACAATGAAAATTGCGTGGTACATACAATATTTAAAACACGTTTTTTGGATGTTTTTTGACCCCTAAGTACAGTATTTTTTTTGAAATTTCATGGTGAAAAATTGAAAAAAGTTGCCATAGCGGGAATAAAATGAGAATTTTGGGAGAATTAAATATTAATGAATGTGGTGTCGTTTCCGCATGATTCGATACCACTGAGCACCAATATGACGTCAGATCTTCTGCTACACTAATCTAGCCCCTCCAGAGCATTCAGCCCCCCCCCATCTGAATTTTCACTGCATATGTACAATGCAGCTTTTTCATTGTGGAATTTTTCGTGTACTTTATGCCCTCCAGAGCGTCAGCCCCCCACGGAGAGGCTGGGTATGAGCAATACGAAATCTGATGTTTGAAATTGGTAAGTTTAGGTCTCTTGGAAACGACGCCAATTTTGTGAAAGTAACTCCATTTCAAAAATAGTGGAAATTGAGGAGGGGGCTGAGGCTATGGAGGGGCCGGGTGAGTGTAAAACAAAATCAAACGCAATATTTTTGTGCTTGAGAGGTTCAAACCATATGAAAATGACACCAAAATCAGTAACTTTATTTCAAAAATTTGTAGTAAAAATTGTGGCGGGGGCTGAATGAACTGGATGAAGGCTGTGGAGGGGCTAAATTAGCAGAAAATCTGACGTCATATTCGTGCTCAGCGGTATCGAATCATGCAGAAAAGATACATATTGTACTCGTACCACGCAATTTCATTGTTAATATAAAGCATAAAATCAGTTGAAAAACACAATTTTGAAGGGTAAATACGAAGGGAGGGGGTTGAAAATTCTTGTAGGTATAGCTCTGTTGTTCACCACACCACTCTAGAAAATATTCACCAAAAAAACCTTTGATGGCAACTATGGTATTTCAATAGGGTTTTCAAAAAAATCCAAGTTCGAGAGTGCGCGATAGGTGAAGTTTTCCCACGGTGGTGTCGTGGAACAATGTTGACAAAACGCGCGGTAGTGCTGGAGATACATGTTTTTTTTCAAACTTTCTTTTTTTTGACCATGTTGCACCCCCTTTTGGGGCCTTGGGAAAATTATATGTTATACCTTAGGGCGTAACTAAATTTCTGAGAAAATTTCGCGGAGACCCCCCTCCCCGTTTTTTTCCTACGAATTTTTAAAATTTTGAACCCCCCCAAAAACCCCCTAAATATGAAAATTTTTTTTCGAAAAAAATTCCACACACGCACCTACCTAGTGACTATTTTCTGTGAAAGTTTCAAAATTTTTGGACCACCCTCTCCGGAGAACGAGAATTTTGAATTTTTAACACATAGGGGGGCATTTCTAGGGTTGGGGTGGGGGGGTCGGCTCAAAAATTTGTTTGGGATGGTTTTACACCCATACTAACATTTTGGATGAGTTTCAACCAAATCGGAGAAAGTGCGGATTTCAGTATCTTATCCCGAAAGGCCCTTTGAATGGATTACATAAATGCCTTCATGCCTTCAATTTTTCTGAAATCTGATAGTTTTCAAAATCGTAACTAACTACATAATTATATGTGTTACCGTTAATGTGTTCATACATTAGACATTACCTGAGAAAGTGTGAAATTGAATTTTTTCTACACTCTACCATTTCATACATATACACGAGGTGTGAAATCAATGAATGAACTGCGATAAAGTGAGAAATTAAGGTTAATTCAAAGCTAGAACAGCGTGTCCCGCCACAGAATAACCTCCAAGCCTCAGGGGCAGATTTTTGGCCACTCAAAAAAAAAGTTTTTTTCACTTTGTACTTTACTCTCAACATTACATGTACACCATTGAGCGACCGTGATATGTAGAGTGCTGAGGTTTGCGGCGCTCGAGAGCAAATTCAACGTAGAATTTTTTGATACGGCCAATAACTGCGCCAGATATGAACAGGAAGAGTTGTACCAAGCGAAATAATTGGAAAAAGTGTTCAAAAATTGACATTTTTCTATCAGTTGCCTTGAATTGAAAAAGTGTGACATTTTTGGTACCGTAAACCCGTGCCTCTCTATCTCAATTTGTAGAAAAGCTTCACCACTTTCAAATTTCAATGCTGAACAAAAACTTGGAAAAATTCAAAAATTTCATTTTTTTAACTCTCATTCAATAGACCTGGTGCAGTTATTGGCCACACCAAAGAATTCTACGTGAAATTTGCTATCGAGCCCGGCAAACCTCAATTTTTAAACAGTTCATTTAACTGGCCACACCTCGCTATTTCATAAAATAACTAGATTCTTCATACATTACCTAGATGAACTATGAACAATTTACTTGTATTAAGTACTTTTTCGTTAATATACATTACCTGGAGTAAACACATTTAACGGTAACAAATTATGTACTTACTTCTAATAATTCAATTTCTTTGATGAACCAAAGAGAGGTCTTACCTCATCAGGCAGGTGTTGGAATGATTTTGGTAAAAAAAATTAAAATTAGGGTGTTTCCATATTTGAATTCCCAATTCAATTCTCTTTAAAATAATATTATAAATAATACTTCATAGTTAGGTATCTTTTTCTTCATAACCCTAAAAATTCAATCCAAAAAATACCAATTTTTTTGCAAATTCAAAGATGCTCTACAAACAGACACAAGTTTTACCGACTTTTCGGAGAAAAGTGGAGTATTGTATTTGTTGCGATAGTGGAAGTTGGGTCGGGGAGTGACTTTTCTTTGCGCTTCGAGGGTCTGGGATCACGATAGGCTCATTCCCAAAATTTCAGGTTTCCTTATATAAGGTTTATATATATAGATTTAAACTTAGTCATTGTGGTGCCCGTTTTAAGTATACGTAGTCATTGTGGTGCCCGGTTTTGGGCTTGTGGCGCCCAAATCGGGCACCACAAGGTCTTTTTATATAAAACGATGTAGAATTTGATGAAATGCACTCTAAGGTGAAAAAAAAAATTTTGAGGCAGGCACCGCAAGTACCAAGTTTATATAACGGGCACCACTATGACTAAAAACCTTAAAAAAAATAAACTGCTCCAAAACACCTTTATCATACATATATATATGATCCTCTATGTACGCGGGCACCACAATTACCATAAAAGACCCGGGCACCACAAGGTACTAGGTACGTGTATTCATATATACTGTCTTATAGTACATTGCGAGATCCGACATATACACAGGCATTGCGAGATCCACTCCAAAAAATTTCGAAAAATGCTAAAAACTCAAATAATAACCCTACAACTTCGTTCGAACGCATGTTCCAGTGTGTAAACAGAGCCTTTCTATGCATTGCCGCCATCAATTTCGCGATCCGCATAAACCGAGATCCACCAATGGCCTAAACCTGATTTGGGGGTGGATCTCGCAAGATGCGTCGTTTATCTATTTTCAAAAATTGTATATAAGTAGGGTAAGTGCAGGTAATATGGGGTACATAAGTTCAAACTCTTCCTGAATGGAGAGAAATTGATAAAAAATGAAAATTTTTGCAACATTCAAAAATTCAAACATTTACTCATCTGTGATAAAAATTGTGGCCACTAAAAATCATTTTTACTATTTTTAATTTTTTTTTGAAAAAAAAGCTCAAAGTTCACGTTTTTGAAAAAGTGCAGGTAATATGGGGTACCAATAAAAACTACAATAAAATGACTTTTAATAAGCCAAAAAATATTTTTTCCCCAGTTTTTACATTTATGTCACTTACAAACCATGGTTTCCCATGATTTTTTTCATGATTTTTTGATTTTTCAAAAAATTGTTGAAAATTTACCAAAAAATGGCAGATAACATGAAGAATTTGTAAAAATGAAAATAAACGAATACAACAAGCAGGAAAAATGATTTTTATTCATCATTTTTACACTTGTCAGTCTTTTGGTTCACAATATGTCAAAAATCTGCGAAAAAACAAGGTACCCCATATTACCTGCATGTGAAAATTTTAACGCCAAAAATGTTATATTTTTTTTCAATAGAGAAAAACAACTCACTGAAAAAGTAAAGTATGAAATAGAAAGTAAAATCATGGCTCTTTTCGGCACTCTACTTGAAATTTCAAAAAAATATATATTTTTCGCGAAAATGTTCAAAAAATTTGACGTATCTGTTTTGGGGTTGCATGAAAAAGTCACCACCGACGAATAAAAAAGAGTACACGTGACCAATCACCTCCGGGTCGGATCAGATCATTTTAGAATTATTTAAAAACACTCCTTAAATTTTTTCCTGTTGGATAGCACCCATAGAATACGAAAAAAGCGGGTACCCCATATTACTAGCAACCCCATATTACCTGCTTTTACCCTATATGAATAGTAGGCAAAACGAGATCCGGCTGAAAATGTGTGTACAGGGTCCCCCGGATCTCACGAGTACCATGGCATATGAGAGAACTTGCGAGATCCGGCAAAAGGATCTCAGGATCTCGCAATGCCCGATTTTATATAAAACGGATCTCGTAATGTATGGTTTTTACATGTATAGATATATATAAATATTCTAGGGGGTAAACTCGTAACTTTTTTATAGATTAACCAGCAAACTCATAACGTTTTGACAAACTCGTAACCTTTTTAGGACGTGACTTTTCGATGAAGTGCCATATGAATCTACAAGGTGTGGGGAGTCTACTGGCAAAGATTGAGCAGGGACGTGAGATTGCCGTTTATACACTTTCTCTTTTGACTCAATTTTCAAATGAGTGCATAGCCTAAGTATTATGTACAAGGACATGAGGAAAAGGTGTTTATTGCCAAGAATCATTTTTTACGTTTCTTACGTTCTTTTTGGTGATTTTGGAGGTTGAAGATGTCCTCTTTCACATGACGTGGTCAAAAATCATCTAAAATAAATTTTTGACTGCTCAATTTCAATTTAAAGTTGATTATACAGGTCCGCATTTTCTTGTTTTTCAACATTAACATTGATTTTACGAGGAAAGTATGCATCCTATGAAAAAAATGCCATGAAGGAAATTGTAGAGCATAAAATTTCCTTTCTGCTCAGAGCTGGTTATTTTTTTGTAGGATGCTTTGTTCAAAATGTATTTGCGAAAAACATGGATGCATAGGACTTGAAAAAAAAAGCTTTCCTGAAAAATTGATGTTTCGGCAATGAGCAACTTTTCCACAGGGCCCCCAAAAATCAAGTCAACGAATATAACGCGGCCTAACATCGAGTACTATCAGGCCTATGGGGTGACGCGTCGAGCGTATGCACAGCAACGAAGTTATAGAGGGGTCTTGAGATTGCTGTTTATACAAAACGTTACGAGTTTGCCTGTATGCGGCTATATATAGAGATATATATATACAATTTTTTTTTTGAATTTTTGATTTAATTCGAAAGCTACGAACTTTTGGATCGAAGTGAATATGCGAAATTATAGAGATCGTAGAGGCCTACTTAGATTTCAAGTTTCATCAAAATCGGTTCAGCCGTTTTCTAGGTAATGAATTTTGAAAAATTTCGAAAAAAAATTTTGTCGCTCGATAAACTTGTAAGCTGCGTTCTTTTGGAACTTGATGATGATGCCAAAATGTTCGGCTAGTAGCCTAGTTGTGACATTTAAAATTTGATCAAAATCGGTTCAGCCGTTGCTGAGAAATTAAATTTTTAATAAATTTTGTGCAAAGTCACCCCCCGAAAATTTGAAAAAGCTCAATTTTGTTTTCGATTACGTAAGAAAGCTACGAACTTTTGGATCATGGTGCAAGTGCGAAATCATAGGAATGGTGATGTACTTGTGATACATCAAGTTTCAGAAAAATTGGTTCAGTCGTTACTCAAGGTAATGATTTTTAAGTGAAAAATGTCGAAAAAAAATTTTGTCGCTCGATAAACTTGGAAGCTTTGAACTTTTGAAACACGATGATGGTGACAAATTGTCCGGCTAGTATCCAAGGGCTGACATTTTGAGTTTCATCAAAATCGGTTCAACCGTTCCTGAGAAATAATTTTTTTAAAAGTTCAATTTTAAAAAAATTCGTGTGCCAAGTCTTTACTTAAATATTTAAGTACTCGTATGTGATGAGGTGAATTTACACATAAAATTTAATTTCTCAGCAACGGCTGAATCGATTTTGATCAAATTTGAAATTTCAGAACTACACTACTTAGCGGAGATTTCGCCATCATCATCAAGTTCCAAAAGTTCAAAGCTTCCAAGTTTATCGAGCGACAAAATTTTTTTTCGACATTTTTCACATAAAAACTCATTTAAAAATTTATTTCTCAGGAACCTTTGAACCGATTTTGATGAAACTCAAAATGTCAGCCCTTGGATACTAGCCGGACAATTTGTCACCATCATCGTGTTTCAAAAGTTCAAAGCTTCCAAGTTTATCGAGCGACAAAATTTTTTTTGACATTTTTCACTTAAAAATCATTACCTTGAGTAACGACTGAACCAATTTTTCTGAAACTTGAAGTATCACAAGTCCACCACCATTCCCATGATGCCAGACTTGCACCATGATCCAAAAGTTCGTAGCTTTCACGCGTAATCGAAAACAAAATTTTCAAAAGCTCAAAGCTTTCAAATTTGTCGAGCGACAAAATTTTTTTTCAGAATTTTTCAAAACTCATTACCTAGGAAATGGCTGAACTGATTTCGATGAAACTTGAAATCTCACTAGGTTTGCTCGATTCCTATTAAGTATACGACCCTCAATTTTTTGTGAATCATTCGTGAACGAATTGATCAATTTTTTGAAAGAACCATTCGCCAACGAATCTTTAATTTATGAATAAATTCGTTCGCGAATGAGTCACTAATACGAATCAATTCGTTCGCGAATGATTCATTGAAAATTGAGTAAATGAATCAATTCGTTCGCGAACGATTCACTTGTACGAATCGATTCGTTCGCGAACGATTCACTTGTACGAATCGATTCGTTCGCGAACGATTCACTTGTACGGATCGATTCGTTCGCGAACGATTCACTTGTACGAATCGATTCGTTCGCGAACGATTCACTTGTACGAATCAATTCGTTCGCGAACAATTCACTTGTATGATTCGATTCGTTCGCGAACGAGTCACTTATACGAATCGATTCGTTCGCGAACGATTCACTTATACGAATCGATTCATTCACGAACAAGTCACTTATACGAATCAGTTCGTTCGCGAATCACTGTTTAAATAAAAGTGGATCAATTCGTTCGTAAAAGATATTTATTTTACGAAAAGTCGGTCTTCTCACGCTTAATGCGTGAGAGTTTTTTTTATTTAACATAATTACACTCATACACTGACCAGTGGAATTGCTTACACACTGAAAAATGTGGACTTGAAAGGAGCTTTGCAAGATCACGCACATAAATTTGGCAACGTACTCGTTTTCAGAATCCTCGTGTTAAAATAATCGTGTAGGTATCAAGGTTGGATCTAGGAGTACTTTCAAATTGCAACTTGATATCTCTTTTGGTTGCAGTGAAAAAGGATTATGAAAATGACCTTCAAAACATGGTTTTTACACCTGCCTCAAAGTAAATACTTAAGGTTCGGCAATTTTTTCAAAAAGTTTTTAAAATTTTGATCCAAATACTTGAAATACCTACTTTCTTTTTGAATGACAAATTTCTGAATAACGTTTGTCTTTTTAAGCGATTTATTTATTTTCTTTCTCTTATATAATAAATGAAGGGTACCTAATACATATTTTCCGAGTTCTAATTCTTTTCAACTGAGGAATCAAATTGAAAAATTTCTGATTCCAAATAATTCAGAATCGCTCGTTTCTTATGTTAGTTAGATCATGTGAAAGGTCTTACATTGCAGGCATTTTGTCCTGTGAAATAGTATCCCGTGCACATCATGTTATCAGTAATTGGATTCGCCGAGTATCGATAACTAGAATAAATCCTACAATTTTCATTCGGAATGATAGGAACTTCTACTTTCTGCATCTTGTTAGATAGGGACTTATGCCATTTATCAGTGAGATCCCATCCAGAAATGGTGCCAAAGTAACCGGTGTAATCTCGATTTTCTACATTGAACACAAATTGTTATTACAAATTACACACATTGTATACAATGCAACTACATAATAAATACTCCATTGGCACTGTGACGCAAAGTGGCGGACATCTACAGTTTTTGATTTTTACAAAAGAGTAGAGTTCTAGATTTTTCACCAAAATCTTGAGAAGATAACTGAATAGTAAAATTTTTCTTAATTCTGGAAAGCAACTGATTACCTACTTTTTGGAAAATTTGGAACAAAAAAGCAAGGCTTTCTGAAAATTTTGACCAAAGAAAATAGTTTTGTTAAGCCAAAGGGCCGATTCCGCATACACGATTGCATACCCGGTCCGCCTGATTTTCGAGTGTTGAGATTGAGATCTCGAGATCTATCCGACGAAAATCGATGAAATTTGAAATATAGATACTGTGAAGCAATTAGAAAAAAAATGTCAGATGGGATTTTCAATTACTTAAATAGTTTCGGAATGAACAACGATTGAAACGTGTTCAAATTTCGTTGATTTTCACCCATGCAAAAAAATCATAGATTAGTTACTGCAGTAGTACCACAATACTACTTTCAAAGTCATGAACAATTAGTATACTGGAAGTAGTACTGGTATTATACTTGAGTAGTACTGCAGTACTACTTTCAAATTCATGTACTATTTATTTAGTAGTTCAGTATTACTCAGTATTACAGTACTGGAAGTAGTACTAATATTATACTTTAGTAGTACTGACCATGTACTGACTATAGTACTGAAGTAGTACTGAACCTCGCATTACCCCTACAACTCACAGTGGGCTGTGAGCACCCTCAAAACGGGCGTAATTCAAAAACTTACAACGAACTCTAAAACAATGGTACAATGATATCCTCCCTTATGTTTTTGGGGTCGCAGAATACGAATTCGACAATATTTTTTTTGTAGGGGTGGGGGTGAGGGAGTGAAGGGGGCGAAAAATTCAAAATTTGACTATAATGATGTGTGATACATCGAAATGTATGTTTTTGAGGGTGTAGATCACGAATCTGACAATACTTTTTTCGTAAAGGTCAATAGTGGGGGCTGAGACGGTGAAAATGGTTAAAAATTCAAAATTTGACTATAATGATGTGTAATATGTCGAAATGTACCAATTTTCATCAATTTACTCAATTTTAGTTGTTATAAAGTAATTATAGAGGTATAATTTACGTTGAAACTCCGTTTTTCCTATTTATAAATACCTAGGAATAGAACAAAATTTTTGCACGTAGATGCACGGGAAATTCCAGCGGCTAGTAATACTTGAGGTAGTGTATTTCAAGATGTCAATTTCCATTTTTGCCCCCAAATGCCCCGGCGACTACAACAGTCAATTATACATAGTGAAGAATCATGGTGAATTTTGTTAAAATGTTACAAATTTTTTCTTCCAGGGACTTTGACGGCTCCCCAATAGAAAATTCTTCATCCCCCGCCCTTCACCCTTTCTACACCCTCGAAAACGTACATTTTGACATATCACACGTCATTATGGTCAAATTTTGAATTTTTCACCGTTTTCACCCCCTTCATCCGCCACAATTCACCCCTACGAGAAAAATATTGTCAAATTCGTGATCTACACCCTCAAAAACATTCAATTCGATATATCACACATCATTATGGTCAAATTTTGAATTTTTCACCCCCTCCATCCCCCAACATTCACCCCTACGAAAAAAATATTGTCAAATTCGTGATCTACACCCTCAAAAACATACAATTCGATATATCACACATCATTATGGTCAAATTTTGAATTTTTCACCCCCTCCATCCCCCACCATTCACCCCTACGAAAAAAATATTGTAAAATTCGTGATCTACAACCTCAAAAACATACATTTCGACATATCACACATCATTATAGTCGAATTTTGTATTTATCGCCCCCCTCACCCCCTCCCCTACAAAAAAATATTGTTGAATTCGTATTCTGGGACCCCAAAAACATAAGGGAGGATATCATTGTACCATTGTTTTAGGGTTCATCGTAAGTTTTTGAGTTAAACGCCCGTTTTTAGGGTGCTCATACAGCCCACTGTGCAACTAATGTAATTCAAAAATGCTCCATCAGTACTATATTAATACTGTAGCATGTTTTAGATCCGTCTTCAGTACTTCCACAGAAGTTAAGCAGTCTCAGGCCTGGCTAGAGGTTGGATGGGTGACCGTTTAGAAATTATTCTCTAGGAGTACTGAAGTTCGGTAGTTCAGTAGTACTGTAGTAAAACTAGGTGCAGTTCTGCTGTGTGATACTATTTTTTTCATAGAATCGTGAAGTTACAGACGTTACAGTACTACTGAAAAGTAGTACTGCAGTATTACTTTTCAGTAGTACTGTGGTACTACTGTGTGATGGTACTAGAGTACTACTTGAAAAGTTCAAATTGTTACTACTGAAAGTAGTACTGCTTTCAGTATTAAATTAGTAGTACTATTTTTTTGCATGGGCAATTTCAAATTCTGCGAAAAATATTCAATCAAATGAAAATCCCATCCGACATTTTCTTTTGATTGTTTCAAAGTATATATATTTTTTTCATCTAATTCTGTTCAGTAGATCTCCAGATCTGAAGATGCAAAGATTTACGCAGTGACAAGCGGGGTTTACACGCTGCTAGTTTATTTAATTCAAGCAACCGCAACTACCGCAAGCACATAACTTGATTTTTTAATTAATTGACCTGATTATATGTACATTCCATTTCATGATGAAAAATAATAAATACAAGCAAATTTATTTGATCAGATATGATCAAGTAGGTACTTAAAACTTAAAAGTAAATGACTAAATGTACTTGAATTAAGAAAACTTAAAACGTGTGAACCTTGCTTACGGATTCTGCCTGCTGTGCGTATGCAAAAAAGTATTCGGAATCGGCCATGGTCCTTCGGGTGTTGCGTTTTTTAATGATGGTATAACCAATGGGCTCAAGGCGCATCTGATACCAAAATTCTGTACTCCAATGCAAAAAGGATGGAAGTCCATTTTTTAATTTTGCGCATCATTTTTTTCAAACGCGAATTCCTCTGCACCAAATAATGCTACAGTCATCGACCTTTTATTCCCTATCTGGACAGCGATTCCAATCGGGTTTCAAGCAAATATCTGATGCAAACCTCCCAATTTGAGTTTGTAAAGAATGCCTCTGCGCATTGCGCGAACTCGTCTCTTACCTTACCCCACTTACCGCACGTATGATCCTAATCCATCATGATCGCGTGTGGAAGGAGAAGGAGATAACCACCTTCCACACGCGATTATGATCGTACGCTTGGTAAGTGGGGTAAGGTAAGAGACGAGTTCGCGCAATGCGCAGAGGCATTCTTTACAAACTCAAATTGGGAGGTTTGCATCAAAATGAACCCTTCGAATCGCGGTCCAGATGAGGAGAATAAAAGGTCGATGGCTACAGTGCTCGGAATGGTCTTGTTGTGAAGCAAAAAGTATAGGCTATCCCCAAATACTGCAGTTGTTCCCCTACTATTATCGTGAGCCGAATGGTGAGCATGGGAACTTTATTTTGCAAAATCTATATATATGGACTTCTATCCTTTTTGCATTGGAGTACAGAATTATTTTTGTTCGTTTTCGTGTTTAAGTGCAGTAAATTGAAAATGTAATCGATCAATTCGCTAGTACATATATTGTGTAATTAATAAGATGATATATTTTAAAGCATTTAAATAACTATTAACTGTATATTAAGAATTTTTAGCTCTTTTTTGTACTTAAGTGTAAAATTTTAAGACATCCGTTCGGTTTTAAAGGGATTTCTCCGCCACAACTTGATGAAATTTGATGAATTTTGGATGTGTTGTACTGGAAGGAATACACGCCAAACATTACTACGTTGCCCTTTTTTGAATTTTTTCAAAATTATGTGTTGTAGCATCATGTAAAGTGAAAGTGAAGGTATGAAATGCCTTGATGGTAACTGTACGCTAGAGCACGTAATTTTTTAAAAAATTCTAAAAAGGGCAAGCTTTTACTATTATGTGTTTAAAACATGTTTTTTTAAACAGGCTTCACAGGCTTGTTAACCAAAAAAAAAAAAAAAGGTTTCTTAAAATTAAGGTCAAGGTTACGGCTATTGATGATCATTTTCAGTTAACGGTCAAGGTTACAGTTTTTGGTGGCAATTTTTCCAGTTGAGGTTACAATTTGGGTAAATCGTTAAAATTACAGATAGGTAAATATTTTAAAATTTCTAAAACTTTTCTCTGAGTTTGAAATTTTACAATTTTTTATCATTCTAAAATAATACTCGTACCCATCAACTTACCTACACTTGAAGTTTGAAAATTGAAACATAGTAAAATTTAAATTCAAAATTTTAGTAATCTTTTCAAGAAACAATTCGAAATTTTGTGAATTTTCGATTCATGTTTTTGTTATTTCATCTTTCAATAATTTTTTTGATTGAAATGTCAAACCACCATAAATCACATTGAATTTTGAAAAAAAAACTGCAGATAAAAAGAAATAAAAAACAGCACTTTTCATTTTTTTTAAAATTTCTAACCGATTTTTTTTTCTAAAAAAAAATTAGTTATGGTTTTGGTTACAGTTTATTTTCATCTCAAAAAACAATTAGGTAAAGTTGAGTAGTTGAATATTTTCAACAAAAAAAATTTGGTCAAGGTTAATTTTTTTTTGATAATTTACTGGTTAATTTGCGTTTAAGATTAATGGTTAAAAATAGGTTAACAAGCCTCGTTTTAAACATGTGTTTTAAACACAAATTTGTTTTTTTGGATCAAGTTTTTCAATAATATTTATTATACTTAATTACTTATCCAGTCATCAATTTTCAAAATGTGACTGACGTCATAAAATAGCTATAAGGCTCAAGAAATATTGAAAAATTGGAATCAAAACACAAAATAAGTAGAAAAATGAAAATCTAAAAAAGCAGTTCATTCAATTTCACTTCTTTCTCAACAAGAAACTTGAAAAAAACGTATTTTTTTTTTAGGAATTGAGAGTTGAAAAAAACGCGTTTGAAATTTAAAAAAATGTTTAACTTTTTTTGGTTTAAAACACTGTTTTGTATTTTTATTTGTTTTAAACGTGTTTTGAACATATTGTACATGTACATAGCCTACATACATACAACCCTGGTTGAGTCGATTTTAATTTTTAACTGAAAAATCAACAATAACGTAATAATATCTAATTTATTAACAAACTATGTGGGTTGCGGGTAGGTAGGTAACGTGGTCTCTTACCAGAATTTGGTAGGCATGCTGGTTGAATTTGAGAGGTATTGAATGATATCCTGCCGTTTAATTTCAAAATTGCGATGTCGTTATCTGAAGATGACAAATTAAATCCCGGGTGTCGAATTATCTCTCTGATACGTACTGTTTTTTTGTTTACATCATATGTTAGTTCTCGATTACGTTCACCCAAAGATGCTTCAATTGTTTCTGCAGTGTACCTGTGAACATGAAGAATTTGGTTTTATTTTATATCTAATAAAATGGCCAAGACAAGTAAATAGGTACATACTACAAATTACAAAATTACAAAATCTAATAATCTAATCTTGTTTGTGACAAAAATTCCAAATATTAACTGAATTAATTGAGTAGGTACAAAAAAAATTCAAAATGAGTCATACTACTGATCGCGAAAAATATGTTGCCGGCATCTAGTATTAACCCTGGAGAGGGGTCAAAAGTAGGGTTGGATTGTTGAAACCTGCAAAAGGCACTTCGGGTACATCCTCCCATTGCACGTTGAACATTTGGAGCCTCTAGGTCAATTTTGGAGGGGCTGTAGGCTTTCTTAAACGTCAGCCAAAAGTTGAAAACACGTAAAATGGTATCCCAAAAATTTGCTGTTTTGACCCTGTAGAGGGGTCAAATGGGGTTGGAAGGTTGAAACCTGCAATATGTATACTCAGGGGCACCCTCCCATTGTATGCTGAAAATTTGGACCCTCTGGATCAATTTCGGTGGTGGGGGTTCAAAAATAGGGGTAAAATGCGGTTTTCGCGATCCCTCCTTAAATGGGGTGGAGATGGCCTAGGAAGCGGAAATTTGGATATGTTGATCACAATTTGGGTACTGACTGGCTGATCTGATGGGGAATTTGACGTAGAACAACATTTATTCTGTTTGTTTGTTATGTTAATTTTTTTTTACCTTGTCAGGCAGTCTGACCAACTGCTTGAAGTAGTGGTCGGACACAGTCTCGTTTTCGTTCCGTTCTGTATGTTTGTTACGTTCATGTGTTATGTTCATTTTTTTCTACCTTGTCAGGCGTCAGACAGTCCGACTGCACTGCTTGATAGGTATGATTCATGATTTGCAGTGAATGCATCATGAATCCCTAATTCTTGGTAATGAGTTGAATAACTTTTTTTGAGTAGTGATTCGTGATCCATGATCCAAATCATTGTTGGTGATTTTACCCAACCCTGTATTAACTATCCTGTAACTGACATCATAAAAATTCTTCCTTACTTCGTCACGCAGTGTGCAGCAGTTAACAAATGTTGCTTTGTGATGACTGTAGCTCCGCAATACAACTGGCCTTCTGTTCTCAAGGATACCCTCGAAGGAAATTCGTTTTCTTTGGCTTCGATTCCTCCAACAACCCTCTTTTTTCGAGTTGATATTCTACAATCTTAAAAATAGCATGATTAGGTAGTTGAGTTGATTATTTTTGATTATTGTTGATACATACCTAATTAAAATAAATTTCAAAAAATTCTGATCTGTGTACGACTTGTACGAGTAAACAGACAGAAATGATTTACAAAAAAAGGAGGAAGAACGTTGTTGAAACTGAAAGGGTTAGAATCCACAAAGTTTGACTCAGTTCAGTTAGTGCTGGTTAGTGCACACACTTATACGATTATTTCCCCCTCCCCCACCAATATTAAAAAAAGAATTTACATCCCATAGTCCAGTTAAATTAGCATCGAATAGGGAAAATCGAGGTTGCAAGCTAATTTTTGGTATAGGTACTGGTTTATTTTAATGTCTGGAAAACGAATCCGAGGAGTCCCCTACAGTCACCGGTGAGCTTTTCCCCAAATTGTGAATCTTCTTAGCCCCAAAAATCGGGGTTCGACCAAAATCTCGCAAAAAATTGACTCTAGCACAAAAATGGTTGGAACGATTGGAACGAATGTTGTTCTACGTCAAATTTCCCATCAGATGAGCCATTGATCAATTCTCCCGTCCCAGGGGGGGGGGTGGTACGGCGCTTTGAACATAAAAGAGTTTGGAATAGCGCCATAGCGTTGATAGTTGATATTGATCGTAATATTTTTAATCGTTCAAAAATGGTATGATGGTGGTTCAGTTTATTTTTTTGAGATACTTTTCAGAACTGACTACAGCGTCACTCCTCTATCCTGACCACACCGCATTCAGTATCTATATGCCGATTTTAATTTTTTTCGATTTTAGATTTCAACTTCAAGATGTTGGCCTGAAAGTCCAATTGCAAGCGTGTCAAATTTCAATCACTGTAGGGAACATTTTTAAAAATGTATTTGGATGGAATTTTAGTTTAATGTTACGGAATAGGGCCTTGTAGATAAATCTGAGGAGAGAGAAGGGGTGGGAGTAAAAAGCGAAAAAACAAAATCAAATTCTACGAAAAAGTGCGTGAAAATCCGCTTTTGGAGGTGAAAAGGAGGGATGCAGAGGGATAGAAAAGTCATCGAAATACCTACCTACTTCAAAAATACATCTACAGGAGTCAAATAATTCGCCTGGTAAAACTGCAATACAAATACATATAAACGATTTTAATGACGATTATTCAAAATTTCAGCAATAATTTGTTTGAAGTAAATGGGTCAAGGTCACTTTGTGTCATAAAATTCCCTGCAATTTCGATTCAAAAAAATCTTCCAATTCACCTCACCTGCGTTATCGGCAAACAACAAAATGGTGAGGATATTACGAATTTATTTAACTATCATTTATCAACGTTATGGCACTATTCCAAACACCCGTATGTTCGAAGCGCCGTAGGTCCACCCCCCCCCCCTGGTACTGTAAAATTAAGCAATGGCTCATCTGATGGGACATTTGACGTAGAACAACATTCGTTTCAACCATGTTTGTGCTAGAGTCAATATTTTTCGAGGTTTTGGTCGAACCCCGATATTTGAAAGCTCACCGGGGATAGTAGGGGACTCCTCGGATTCGTTTTCCGGACATCGAAATAAACCAGTAAGTATACCAATGAGGCAGTAAGTAAAACGCTGTTGAAGTGAAAAAATGATTCCACATGAATCTGTATACCTTCCAGTAGGTATCTAGATAATTACTAACAAGTTTGGGAACCCCTGCTTTCCGAAAGCGCATTCGATGTTAAAAGCGCAAATGATGAAAAACGCAAATGATTTACGAAACACGCGCAAACAGTTAAAAGCCTGCTTTTTACCGCCCACCCAAAATGGAAGGTACCGAGAGCGAGAAAACTGAAAAGTACCCGTCTACCTACGCATATATACCTACATATTGAAATGATTTTGCTTTTATTTAGGTATTCATTTTTTATTTTTCGTTGCTGCGAATGCGATGGCGATATTTAGAAAATTAAGTAGGTAACTTTGAAATCTCACCGCATTTAGGACACTTTGAAACAACCGTTCCTATGCTTTTTTGTGGCGTGTGAAGAGTATCTGTCACAGGAAATCGTCTGTTGATGAATAAGCATTCAGCTGTTGGCATCTGGAATTTATAGCCAAGTGTGAGAATTTGGTATTGTTGTAAACAGTTGCTGCTTGAAACTTGATTAGGTACAGAAGTGAAATTTCATTGATCACTTTCACTAGATCTTCATTGAGGTACTATTTCTTGGAGATCTGTTTTTCATTCTATCTTATCAGTTATTATTAGGTGAGATAAAGTAATTATAAGTAAGCGGCAAATCATGATAAAGTTTTGAAATTTGGTATGATGAATTAACAAGGACACCAAAAGAAAATTTTTGAGCCCGAGAGGCAATCACCAAGTCCCATAGAGGGGGAAGGGAGGACGGGGGAGAGGATTCACCTCCCTCTCCCCCTTTTCATTTGTGCACCACTGAGCCCAGATTTGCAATCATTTTTTTGATTCCAGCATGGGTGGTGGGGGTAAGATCATAGGGGGTGTGGGTCTATTTTTCACAAAAAATCGACATGCATGTCGAAATATAGGTAGGTTATCGAGGATGCTGATTTCAAAATTGTATCGATTTTTCATCAGAGTGGAAGCCAAGGGGATGACAATGCATTCAAGGGGTGGGGGATGAAATTTTCATAAAAAATTGACATGTACTTTGAAATGTAGGGGGGGGGGAGAGTAGATTTTTGACGAAAATCAATGAGTGTCGATTTTTTGTGAAAAATAGACCCACACCCCCTATGATCTTACCCCCACCACCCATGCTGGAATCAAAAAAATGATTGCAAATCTGGGCTCAGTGGTGCACAAATGAAAAGGGGGAGAGGGAGGTGAACCCTCTCCCCCGTCCTCCCTTCCCCCTCTATGGGACTTGGTGATTGCCTCTCGGGCTCAAAAATTTTCTTTTGGTGTCCTTGTTCATCATACCAAATTTCAAAACTTTATCATGATTTGCCGCTTACTTATAAATTAATAAAATAGGTAGAATCATTTTTTGTTTATGATCAAAATAATACACTGAAAGAAATAAACAGTAATCGTTACATTAAAACGATGCACTCAGTGCATTAAAACGCGGTAATTTTGGTATAGGAATGAAACGCATTAATCAGTACATATTTAGAGAAGTAACTAGTATTACACAGAAGTGCGGTAACCATTACATCGTTTTTATTCAACAATATTTAAAAAGTGGGGTTAGGGGTATATCAGTTTCAAGTTTCTCCGTACATCTAAGTAATCCTCACTGCAACGAATTTTTTAAGACCTTATTTACCTACGAAAATTTTCCGACCTAACTGGGATTCGAACCTGCGACCTCTCGTTCCTAACTACCTGCACTTAACGACATGGCCACGAGTAGAATATTTGATTCAGGCCCGAGAAGTATTTATATGTTTTTCACTGTTTGGGAATAAAGGATTTCATTGCAGTACGGCGATGTACTCAGTACATCGTTTACTGTATTCAGTAAATCACTGCAAGGTTCTCAGTCATGTTTAAGGAATGTAATCATTGCTTACTACATGATGTAATTATTACCCACCAAATGATGTTTTGAATACCAAGTCTGCAGGACTGAGTCCCCAAAGAAATGTAATGAGAACATCAAAATGAATTTTTAAAAGAGATGCAATAAATCCATCCTGGCGATGTACTCATTCCATTGTATGATGCATTCTCTGATTTAAACTATGTAATCATTACATCAAAATTAGGTAACTTGAAAATTACTGTACTGTGCAGTAACCATTGCATCAATTTCGGGACTGAATAACGCGTTTTGAAAATCATTTCTTTCAGTGTAAATGTTGGACTATGCTGAAGGGATGAGAGGATGACATTTTCTGCATAAGTGGTAGTCTGATCAACCTTGTTTCAGGGAGAGGAAAAGGGCAAGTGGACCAAAATATCCTCCTTGGTTCAGTCGAGAGATAATCAAAAAATTGAAGGGGAAGGAGAAGTCAAGGCAGTTGTTTATTAAAACTGGTCTGCTGGAGCACCAGGAGAAGTTTAGAAGTTTGAGGAAGGAAGTTAAAAACATGACTAAGATTGCTCTAGAGGACTATAATTCTAGACTTGAACAAAATTATAATGTTAATCCCCAAAATTTCTGGAGAGAAATAAATGCAAAGAGGATCTCTAAAAATGACTCAGGTGTTAGTATAGTTGATATGCATGGAGTAGAGAGACAGGGAGATGATATTGCTGATTCATTCGCTGAATTCTTCCAGTCAGTTTATACAGGTGATGATCAAGCCAATTTTGATGATACAATCTGTGATTCAGCCCTCTCAGGAGCTGGTCCCTCAATACTTATTAGAAATATAAATGAAAGAGAACTTAAAACTGTTATCTCAAAGCTTAAAACTAAACACTCAATAGGACCAGATAATGTACCCTCTTATGTGTACAAGGGAGTAGGAGAATTTTTAATTAAACCCCTTACCTATATATTTAATTTGATAATTGAGAAGAGTAAATTCCCAACTGCATGGAAATGCTCGAAGGTCATTCCTGTTCCAAAAAAAGAGGCACCAGGGAAAGTTACTAATTATAGGCCAATCTCATTAATCCCTATTCCCTCAAAGCTTTTCGAAATGGTGGTATATGGCAGACTATATCCTAAAATTGAGAATATTATTTCAGCAAATCAGCATGGCTTTGTTGAAGGTAGATCAGTCAACACAAATTTAATCAACTTTGTTGAATACAGTCTGAGTTCCCTCGATGGTGGTGGTCAAGTAGATGCAATATATACTGATTTCAAAAAAGCATTTGATAGTGTAAACCATGGTTTATTGATTCAAAAACTAGCTAGACTTGGCTTCTCTCAAAATTTGTGTAAATTGTTCTGGTCTTATCTTGATGGTAGAGTCCAATATGTGTCTTATAAAAATAAAATATCCAGAGTTTACCCCTGTCCATCAGGTGTCCCTCAGGGCTCCAACTTGGGTCCCCTTTTCTTTCTTTTGTTTATAAATGACCTACCTTTGGTGATAGATAATTCAGAAATACAGCTTTTTGCTGATGATGTAAAGATATATAGGAAAATCAGAGATATAAAGGACTGCCAGGGTCTTCAAGCAGATTTGGATAGGCTTGTGAAATGGAGTAACAAGAATAAACTGTCCCTTAACATCTCCAAATGTGCAACAATGACATTCACTCGGAAAAGAAATGTTTTGAAGTATACTTACACAGTTAATGAGGAAGAACTTTGTCATTTGACCACTGTTCGGGACCTGGGTATAAATCTAGATGTGGGACTTACCTTCAAATATCATACTAATACTGTCTTGGCGAAGGCAAGGAGGATGGCCTATTTTGTTGTCAGAAATTCGGTGCATTTTAAGAGGATAAGTACACTCAAAGTTCTATACTTCTCATTCATAAGATCTATACTTGAGTTTGGTGTGCTAATTTGGTTCCCTCATACTAAAAAGTTTATAAAAGAGCTTGAAAAGATTCAAAACAGATTTCTGAAATACCTATATTTTAAAACTTTTGAATATTATCCCCATGATCTGTCGCAAAAAGAGCTTTTAGATGGATTTGAGGTAGAATTATTAGTGAAAAGAAGAGAGATAACTGCAGTGATGTTCCTATATGATCTCATCCACTGCAATGTAAAAGACAGCAACCTTTTGGAAAAAATTAATTTCTGGGCACCAAAAATCCACTCTAGGCAAAAAAAAATATTCTCCCTACACAATTACAATACATCTAGGATGAAGGTTTCCCCTATGAATAGCATCATGGGTATCTCTGACGCTTTCCTCTGTAGATGTGCGGATGCCGATATCTTTAGTATGGGTAGGTCTGCTTTTAGGCGTGTGGTGGGGAAGACATGAGAATGGGAGCATGGGTGCAGTAGGAGCTGTTTATGAGCCATTTTATGTCCTAGATTTTTTTTTTTTTTTTTCCCCTTTGTCTGCCCTTTGTTGGGTTTTTTTTCCTTTTGTTTTTTGCTTTTCTTCTATTTGGTTTTATACTTTTTGTTTCCTTTTTTTTTTCGCTTGTATTTTTTTATGTAGTATATTAATGATGCATTTTCACTTGTTCTATGTACTTTTATTTTTCGTAAGCTACAGTTTTTCAGTTTTCTTTTTTTTTTTTTTAGTTTTATCTCTTAGCTATAAATGGTCTCTCCTGTAATTGGCCTACGCTGTTGGAGAGACCTAAATTGTAAAATAAATAAATAAATAAATAAATAAATAAATAAATAAATAATTCGGCATAAAATTGTGTTCAAATAATATACCCAATTATTCGTAGTATTCAAGTGGACAGCCACTTTCTGGATGGTAATTTTTTACAACGAAAACTGTGGCAGAAAGAAATTTGCCCATCTTGAATATTATTTTCCAATTCAAAAATCAAAATAGTCAAGAAAAATTCCATGTCATACATATTTTTTCAATGTGGCCTGGGACCTCTCATACGAATTATGATAATGAGGTTGAGAAAACTGACTGACGAAAAAGTTGAAGAAAAATGTTTATCACTCCCAACGAAGTGAAAAAGCAATTTTCATTCTATCAAAAATTTTAACCAGTAACGTTTTACCAAACTTTCTTTATTCCATGTGGGTACAATTTATTTGTACCGGGCCTAGGTACGTTTTCCAAATGTAAGGCAGGGTAGATATTGTAGTAAGTTAAATTTACAAAAACTTCTGTCCTCGCTCAGCTTTGGCCGTTTCTTTTTCTTTTTCGAATTAGGAAGACTTTCTAAAAATAAGTTATACCTATTATTATTCAATTTTCAAGAAATGTTAAAACCAGAAAAACACACTTCCTACTCTTCCACTCGAGAATTTTAGCCACCTCTTTTCATTCGATAATTCTAACAGTAGGTACAAATTTTCAAGCGTTTGCGCTCGTTTCGCAGGGGCCAATCTCTTTCTTCTTTTTTCAAGCTACCATAGATACTTGAAGCTTCCAAAAATTCAAAAGGGAAAATTATGATTTTTATAAAATCTAAAGTGTAAAATATTACATATGTATGTGTACATCGGAAATTTTTTACGTTGCACCTTACGTTTTCCTTCTGAGCCTGCAGGATTTTCACTACAAGGCTCCGGGCAAGATAGAAAAATTGGTTGAAGGGTCGTCGTTCCACGTCAATTGGACCAAGAGTGGTAGGGGGTACGGCGATTTTTTTGAGATTTTTCCTGTGGAAAGACCTGTTGAAGGGATGACCAATGGCGCAAATCGCAGCTTTCTAGCCCATTTTTAAAGGCAGCCAGGGGGTGTCAACGTTTTCAGTGAACCTAAAATATCATCCATTTCAGGAGTGGATTACCTACTCGATAACCGCGATACCTACTAAAATGGAACATTTTCCCATAGTTAGGGGTTTTGAAAGGATTTTTGGTGATATTAAAGAGCTTTAGGTGATATCATAAAAATCAGTGTTGCCACTTTTTTTCGTATAAAAAATTAGCTCAAAAAGTTTCGAAACGTAGTTTTCATATCGTTCCGACTCTCAAAAATTCTGAAAAAAATATATTATGGACAACTTTTCATGCTGAACATCATATTAAAAAATTGAGATGGTGACATGTTGCAAAGTTGATTTAAAAAAATTCAAAGTTTGCGAAAAAATGCGATTTTTTGATTTAAAACATGAAAAAAAGTTTTGATAGGTAAAGTTGACCCATTTGACCCCTATTTTTACGTATCTGTTGAAAAAGTTGAAAAAACCCGTTCACTTAATGAAAATGGACTCCTCACAAAAAAATCAAAATTCGAAAAAATTCAAAAAATGAACGAATTGTTATTTTTTGTTGTTGTAAGTGTAATTTCTATTAACTGTTTCATGAAATACGTCAGAAAGAGGTCAAAATAAGTCAACTGAATAAATTTGAACTTTTTTGATGTTTGAAATTTTATTGAAAATTGAATTTTTTCGAATTTTGATTTTTTTGTGAGAAGCTCATTTCTTCGAGTAAAAGAGTTTCTTCAACTTTTTCAACAGATATGTAAAAGTAGGGGTCAAATGGGTCAACTTTAGCTATCAAAACTTTTTTTCATGTTTTAAATCAAAAAATCGCATTTTTTCGCAAACTTTGAATTTTTTCAAATCAACTTTGCAACATGTTACCATCTCAATTTTTTAATATGATGTTCAGCATGAAAAGTTGTTATCTTAGAAATGATAGGGACTAGCTGGTGAAGATAGTTCTCATAACGATTATGGTAATAGTCCATCTCATAAATATCTCCTAAAGGGGGGACATTTATTCGACTCCTAGCTAGCTCAGATGGGAGTCCTGTAGAGTAATCACTATATTTCTAAGTCATCAAGTACATAAATAATCAACATTTAAATACTATTTATGTACACAAGGTTTATTTTGAGAAGATATTCACTACATTGGCTACATCTATAACATATTGAGATATGTTATTACTTCGACGAATGTGCTCTATCTAAACAAATAGGATGGTACTTAAGGTACTTCTCCTAGGTGAATCATGCCAATTATACAAGGAATTGAGACCATACTGGTTGCGCAATGTACAACAACCATGTAAGCGAAATATGTCGAATAATGCGTAAGTGAGGAATCTCTGCTCCATCCCTTACGACGAATGACTTCATCTATTAATTACGATACAACTATAATTAATACAGTGGAGACACCACCATGTAAGTACCCACTTACCTAACACTGCTGACCGTCACACCACCTCTTTTCCGTAGCCTACCCCAATAATAGTGGCTGTCGGTGGCTGCTTTACTTTGAAGAGACTCACGTAACACACACATCCCTCTCAATGCCTAGGTACATCTCGAGTAGACCGCAAAATTAGGTATAATCGTCGGATTATCACCAAGTAATTATCAAGCGACGATTACGATTAGACTTTAATTTAATCTAGTCCACACGCGAGGTGGGTTAGCTAATAAAATAATACTACTAAGGCCGAGGAATGTCTTCGTATACAGATTACTCCCTGACCACATACTTTGACGAGGATCCTACCACGGCCGATTGCAGAAACCAAGTGAAGAGACACTCGTATCGCCAGAAGCTCGTGCCTCCTTGGCAATTGACAGATGTCTTTCACACCCTAATGTTTGAATACTTTCCCACGTACTCGGTACCTTTTATTACCCAATAAAGATAAATCACATCGCGTAAAAGGTAACCCTAAGAATAATCACCAAGCAGGTGGAGGCAGATTGCACCATAACAAACTTGTCCATAATATTTTTTTTCAGAATTTTTGAGAGTCGGAACGATATGAAAACTACGTTTCGAAACTTTTTGAGCTAATTTTTTATACGAAAAAAAGTGGCAACATTGGTTTTTATGATATCACCTAAAATATCACCTAAAGCTCTTTAATATCACCAAAAAGCCTTTCAAAACCCCTAACTATGGGAAAATGTTCCATTTTAGTAGGTAACGCGGTTATCGAGTAATCTACTGCTGAAAGCTGAAATGGATGATGTTTTAGGTTCACTGAAAACTTTGACACCCCCTGGCTGCCTTTAAAAATGGGCTAGAAAGCTGCGATTTGCGTCATTGGTCATCCCTTCAAAAGGTCTTTCCACAGGAAAAATTTCAAAAAAATCGCCGAACCCTCCTACCACTTCTTAGTTCAATTGATGTGGAATGACCCTCAATTAAGTAAGCTAACAATTTTCAAATAATTTTTTTTTACTGTCTAAATCTAATTTTTTCTTGCTCCATCACTAACTTCAGATTTTTCAATTTGTTTTAAGTATATGTATTTTTTTGATGTAGGTATGCTTCAATTTTAGAAATTCTACTTTAGGTAAGTAAAAAAAAAAGTTATCTTCATTTTTTGGTACATAATAATGTACCTATGTATTTAGAAATCTATTTCAATCCTATACCTACAAATTTGATAACCATTTATCGTTAAAATATGAATTTGTAGTCCAAAATATTCGTTATAACCTACTTATTTGAAATTTTTTCACCAGAGACAAAAAGGGAAGCTTGAAGTAGTATGAATTATCTATTGAACTCATGGTACCTACCTAAGATTTCATTTTGATTCTTGCAACTTTCCTGACGAAGGAGCTTAAAATCACCCTGTTCTCTTGTCAGATTCAAATTCACTTTTTACATTGGTCACAATCTGTTTTTCCTCAAGTCTCAATCCATTAACTTACGTAATAGGTAACTATACTATCAATATTCACTTGTTCCAAAAAAATATATTTTTATTATTAGGTAGGTATTATTATTATTATTATTATTATTATTGTAATTTTTTTGTAAAAGTGAATTTTGATTCCACGCTACTCCTTATTGAATTCAGATTCAACATGAAACAAAACTTAGGTATAAAAAAATACCTCTACTTATTGTTAATTACCTGCAGCAATTGAATCATGACAACAGTAACAAATACGATCACAGACGCAAGAAACATGATGAACGATAATGTAGATAAATGGGTAGTATAACAGAACTACCACTATTAGAAAAACAATAGCACAATCAAGTGAAACGTATCCGACGATAACCCACGCATAAAATAGATCAACATAAAATATCACAATGCATGCAAGAGCACTAACAAAAGATGCGAAGAACTCGGAAGAACTCCAAGTAGGTAAATGAAAACACAGAATTGCGAAAGGAAGTGCCATACCAAGTTAACTCGTAGAGTTTGACAGTGGAGAGTGAATTTCGAAATTCTAGGATGGCTCCTACTCGAATATTTTTATGTGTCATCAAGAAAAAAAAATGATCTTAATTCTCAAAAAAAGAGAAACGAGTCTGCTTTCTTAGACAGAACACTTCTTTGTTGAACGGCCCATAGTTAACCATCAATCAGCAACCCTTAATAACCAGGTATTGACGTTAATGGTACTGTTTCTCTTGCAAGTATTACCATTACCATTAGCATTTCTCTTTCTCCTTACTCTCAATGTTCAGGCGTCTTCAGCAATAACGGTAGATCTTATTCTCCATTTTTGTAATTGTCAAGTCCAGAACACAAGCAGCAAAAAATGCTATTAGAAAACATATTTTTTCGGGAAGACAGAAAAATTATATGATATAAAGAAAATGCTTGTTTAGCACGGGTGAAAAAGTAGAGAAAATTTCTGTTGGCAGTAAATACCCCTACGAAAGATGTAACTTTGTGCAAATAAGAACGAAAAATTTCTTTTATTTTTCATCTGAATGAAGAAATGTTCAAATTTTTAAAAAAGTCGTTATAGCAGTCCGCCGCTACGTAAGAGCCAAATTTTTGTGCCAGAATTTTTGAGGGCTTTTGAACTACTCGCACCCTCGCTTCGCTCCTGTGCTTTGCCATTCTTGCAGCAAGCTGCGAAGTCGGACAAGTAAGTAGATATCTCAGTTTCATTTTGTGAAACGATGACAATATTACGCCAATTGCTAAGAAGTTCAGAATCGGAGAACACTATTGCTCAGCCTAAACTCCATTTCGCGGAATGATTGAGCTAAAAAATATAGAATTGCAAACAGCAGACTATTTGGCGCAAATTGGAGGGCAAAAGCGAACTTTTAGCGGACAGAAATCGGCATCAGCGGCGCGATGAAAATTTGATAACGCAAAGTCGCAAACAGCTGTTCAGATGTTATGAACGTTGTGTGCGGTATCGGGGAGCATTGAGCCAAAAAATATATATCTATATTTGTACCCACCAGCCCTAATTTACCAAGATTTTCTCGGTACCTTGGCGCTGGATAGTGGATACACATTTTCGCGACAATCGCAAAAATTGGTTAAAGGCAACCCACATAGGCCCCAAATAAAGTCATTTATGCTGAAGTTGATTTTTAGCCGTTCCACAGCAATTTCAAATTTCTGGAGAAATGATAAAAAAATCGCTGGAGGCTCCACAATGGTCGAAATGGGGGTTTTACCCATTTGGAACGTCGAAAATAGGTCAGAGCTCGATTTCAGATAGGTAGCATCGCAAAAGATGGAATATTTAACATTTTCGAATTTTGGCATTTTTTCCAGTGGGCAAGAATACACATCTGAACCGGCAGACGCCGATTTTCGCGACAACCGCAAAAATTGGTTAAAGGCAACGCACATATAGGCCCCAGCCCCAAATAAATAAAGTTATTTGTGCTGAAGTTGATTTTTAGCCGTTCCACAGCAATTTCAAGTTTCTGGAGAAATGATAAAAAATCGCTGGAAGCTCCAGAATGACTGGAATTGAGGTTTTACGAATTTCGATAGTTGTAAATGAGTTAGGGACGCCATTTGAACCACTTCCCGAGAAAATTTCAATGTTCATCAATATTTTCTATTTTTGGTATTATTTGATAATTTTTTGGATTATTCAATTTTCAAAAATTCACCAAAAATCGAGAAATCAACTTTAGCACTTGAAATTTTGGATTTGGGGTCTTGAGGTGGTCCCCTTTCGATCTAGCTTTGATTCGTTCATTTTCGTTTCTGCCGATTCAGGTAGTTCCCTTGTAAGTAAAATTATGAAAAAATTTCCCAAAGTTTCAGAATGATCAGGAAACTATTCATGAGAAAATCATTGAAAATGAAATTAGTTTTTCAAAACCATAGAAATAGTTTTTATGAAGTCTCTCAAGATCACAGAAAATAACAGCAATTGACTTGAAAATCATCAAAATGAAAGTTACAAAAATTGTTGGAGTAACACTGAAATTATTACAAGAAAATCATTGTTACCAACTGTGTTTTTTACTTTTTTTGATTTTCTTTACCTACTTGAGGAACCTATTTCATCTTTTTAATTTTTTTAAAAATAATTTTTAAAAAAATTTCCAGAAAAACCAGAATCCAAATTGTGAGATTGAAAAGTGAAAAGTGAAAATAAAATTTTAAAATGTTGTAAATTGAACTTGAATAATTAAATTTTTTTGATTCAGTTGCTTGTCGTAGCTTTTCCTCAAATGAATGAGTTACTTAGCAAGTTAGCAAGCACTCACAAGCAGCCAACAGCAACAAGCACAACTTTATTCAGTAATATCAGTATTCAGTTTGAGAAAGTGAAAAAGAGGATTGAGCAGAGTTCTGATGTTTTATTTATTAAACAAAATGGTGCCTAAAACAACAAGAAAATCAAAATTCAGTTTTCGTTCCTGGGAAGGAACGAAGAAATGCAAGTACATATGAAAAAGACATTCGAATTCGGTACCTAGTTACCTACTTTCAAATTAGCAGAAATTAGGAGTGAGGGGTCAGAGAGGTCGTATTAGAAAAGTACATGAGTGGATAAATATGTATTATTATTTCATTTTAGAGTTTTCTGGGAAAGACACTGAGGAAATGAGGAGGCTCGGGAGGCTTCAGGGTTCGGAGAGGCTCAATCGAAAAAGTAGGTGATAATTCAAACTCAGCACGTTAGGAAACCCAACAAACGATGAATAATACCTAATTTCATATTTTAATTTTTTAGGAATTTTAACCATGTTTGGGCCACTGAAATGGCAAGAGGAAGAGGGTAAGTAAAGTACTGAGGGGTCGAATCGAAAAATTCAGATGATTGATATTCGAATTCTGCACCCACAAAACCCTCACAAACGATGCGCCTTACGCCAGTTTGAATTTTGATCATGTTTGTCCACAGGTCGGACGAGTTCAGACTTCAGAGGGTAGAATCGAAAGAAAATTTGTAAAGTGACTTGGACTTTGGGAACCAAAAACGTTACGAAAAACAAACGAACATTTTGATGCAGAAAAAATTACCAAAAAAAGAGACTCGATTGAGATTTTAATAATTTTTACAAAAAGCAGGACGTTTTGAAAATAATTGACAAAAAAATGACGCTTGATCACAATTTTTTTCAAAAAATTTGGGTTACTTTGTAACCGTTTGGCAGAAAAGAGAAACTTCATAACCTGTTTTCAGCAAAAAAAGTGAGCATTTTTGCAAATTTCTGCCAAAATAGCGAGATTTGGACAACTTTAGAAAAAATTGAGGCTTTTTGGTTTTTGGCAGGAAACGGAACGTTGACAATTCTAGCAATATGTAGGTAGGTAATAAAAAAATGGAAATTTTTTCAAAATTTTCAACGAAAAATTGAGATTTAGACCTATTTGCAAATTTTGTTAAAATAGTGAAGTCATCGAACAGTTTTTAATAGAAAGCAAGACAATGACAGTTTAGCAAAAAAAACAACAGTTTTTGAAAAAAAAATAGTAAGAATTTCCAGCAGTTTTTGAAAAAATCAAAATTTTTGCCGAAGAAAGAGACTTTTTTGCTATTCTTTTCGTGAAAAACAAAACTTTTTGGCAATTTTTAGCAAATAGCAGGACTTGGATGATTTCAGAAAAAGAAAGGGTCTTTCTTTAGCAATTTCTTTAAAAAAGCAAGCCTCAAGCAATTTTTGATAAAGAATTATTTTTTGACATTTTTTGCAGAAAAGTAGAAATTTTAAGCAAGTTGGCGAAAAAAATCTAGACTTTTTGACAAGTTTCGCCTTAATTTTGGTGAAAGGCACCACTTCGTCAATTCTAGCAAAAGGCAGAGCTTTTGAGCTATTTTCAGAAAAAAGTGAGGTATACTGGAAAGTTTTGATAGAAAGTATAAATCGTAGGCAATTTTTGACAAAAATCAAGTCTTGTCAATTCCTTATTAGAAAAAAATTGAGACTTTTTCGCAATTTCATGCAAAAAGCAAAACGGGCAATTTTGGGTAATTTTTGCAAAAAAAAAGTAAGGCTTTTTGGAATTTCTAAACGAAATATCACCAACATTTTTATTTTTTTCCCTCACCCCCCCCCCCTCTCACATAAAAGAGATTATCATGTTCTAATTTAGCTAGAAAAATTAATATTTTAAGAGGTATTTGAGATGAAAAAATACTAATTACAAAGATAACTCGAAGGAAGATTTACGTAATATTGAAATTACTAACATGGCTGTCAGTCTACCTGTGAGTAAAATGTTCCCAACTTGGAAACTTTTTGTTATATATCTTGTCATTCCATTATATGCCAATACATCACCAATTACTGGCAGTGCAAAAAGTGAGTTAGGTATCCTTGTTAATCTGGATTACAAATTCTTTACAATACCTGATTACAATTTCTTTCGCATTTATAGGAGATGTCACCTTTTGCCAAATTCATTAATATGATCCCTGATACTTTAGATAGAGGTGAATTTAAAGGTAAATTGGAGATGTTAGCTCGGCGAGCATGTGAAGTGAAGCAGCTTTATGAGGAGATAGGAGAAATTAAAACCCAAAAGGTAATTCAATTGTTCATTATTTTTACATGAATTATTAAAGTGAACAAAAAAATGATTATATAGGTTCCCAACTACCTGAATACTGTGATGAATTAATGAAAATAATTACGTTTTTTGAAAGGAATTTATATTCTAGGAAAATATCCTGGAGAAAAACCTTTGAAATTTCCATAGTTGAATGTTTGTCCAAAATATGTTGGGGGAGGTTGAAGTGATGCTTGGAATCGGTATGGTTTAAAATTTAAATAAAAAGGAGCAGAAATGGGTTTTGACATGAAAGAAACAGTCAGATTTTGAATAAAATTAGTAAAACTTGTGCAAGTTTTTGCTATGTTAGCTAGCTCCAATTTTAATTGTCCAACTTAGTTAATGCCTAGTGCAAGAAAGCAAGCAATGAAAAATTGTTCATATTCGTTCATACTTACCTTGTGCAACTTAAAAAAAAAAAAATTTAAAAAGAATGATCACAATAATCAAAAAAAAAATTCACAAAAATACAAGAAATTCATCAACTGTGTGAAAAAAATTCGCGGAAAGCTCAATTTTTTAGTGTTCACGAAAATATGAAAGTTTAACAACTTCAGTTTTGAAAAAAGCTCGCGGAAAGCTCAACTTTTTAGTTCGGGCGCCAATTTGTGATGAATTAAATAAGCTTTAGATAAACGTTTCGAACTTTTATTTAATTCAACACGAGTTGACAAAGCTCTTAAAATTATAAGATGGTTCTGATGATTGTAGCCAGTCGCTTGAGCTTTTTATAAAGGGATCTTTCAGGTGGAGTGAGGATTATTCGCAATGCGAGAATAGTCGCAGTGCGAGAAACAACGTTAGTCGCACTGCGAGAAAGGATCGTTGAACTTTTATAAAAGCTCGCAGTGCGAGAAACAACGTTATGGTCCATCTAGGCCAATGATTCGGAACTCGCGACGCGAGAATAAAAGGTACAGGGGCTCCTCAAACGAGAACAGGAATTTTCATATTGAAGAAGGTTTCTGTTCATTACAATACGTATACTTTTGTTTTATAAAAAATTTACAAGATTATTGGAATCTGGTAGGTACCTACATTAAACTGTTGATCATGCATTTATACTCACTCTGTTTTTAATTTATTGATACTTATTTATGTTGAGAATTAACCATGATATGTTTATTATTTTTATAGAAAGATAGTAGTATACAAAACAACGGAACCAGGGACATGAATCGGAGAAAGGTACTTTTTGGGTATAACGATTGAAGCTAGCTGGTACTTTTTGGGTATAACGATTGAAGCTAGCTCCGTTTCAATGTATTTTTGAGCTATGTCCGATTGAAGAGAGATTTATTTAAAATTAAAAACTGTGTCATGGCGTCACGCACGCTCACTCCATCCATCCAACCAACAACCAACCAGTTCTGTTTGTACTGCTGCTACTGGTACTGAGGTGCTTTATCATGATGTATGTACCTACCAAGCAGTTTCATTACCTACAAAAATATTAGTGGGAGTACCTTCCTTCGTATTAATTACTTTCTCCCAGCCGTCAATATTTCAAAACAAGACAGAAGAAACATTGTCCACTGTTGGTAGTACAGTTAGTTATATTTACAAAAATAAGAGGCACAGTTTAACTCGCCTATGTACCTATACCATAAGACACCGACGTATTCGCTCATACAACTTACTCGGTCACAACTCTTCTTCATTCCACCAACAAGTGATTTATCAAACGTATTTTCTCCATCTCTTGTAACCATACTCGATTAAAAAAAAATGAAGGACACATCGAACCAATTTCACTCCTTCTGCCTGGCAATATTTTCAAAAGCAAAAACCCAAAAAAATTAACCATTATAAACGTTCGGTACCCTTTACCTGAACCATTAATTTCTGCAGCTTTATAGGGATTTTATTGAAAAATGCCAAAAAAGGTTGATGTAGCCATGAACATTTTCCGGTAATTTTCACTCAATTTCATCCGAACGAATAAAACTGAAAAAAGTTATAATCCTGCTATACAGCTCTGTTTTTAATAACTATTCTGAGAAATATGTTTATTGGGCGAAATGAAAAATTCGTCGAATGTTATAAATTGCCATTCGTTGGATCGTCCATTGCGAGTTCGTGTTTCGAATTCGGTATTTTTGAAAAATATTAATTCGTGTTTTGATGTTTTTTCACAGTAGAGGATGTCATTATTATGTTTAAGATTTTGACAAAATATTCACTGTCAGTTTGGACCATGTGATCAATTTTTTTTTTGAAAGAGTGGAATTATTTTTTGCGTGTGTACTGTACAATTCCTACGTGTTTTTATAGTTTCAAATTCGAACGAAATCGACGCATAGTTGGCATTTTTTTTTCATGTGGAATACGACGATGAGAGACATAAAAAAGTGTTTTTAGGATTTCAATTTCTTTAGGATTTCAATTTCATTCACTATATGGGTTGTAACTTGAGGAAAGAAAGTGAATTTTTCGATATATTCGACGTATTTATATTTTATGTAGGTATTGACACAGTAAACAAGTAGTAAACAAGGTATTGAAACTTGTGGCCTAATTTTTAATCACTGTTGATATTTTTCTTCTCACGCCCCCTCCTGTTTTATGGTCAATATTGATGTACCTACTTTTCAATTGAAATGCTTCAGTGCTGCACGAGTATTTTCTGTAATGTCCAAGTTTGATCTGGACAAATATTTGGAGCATTTAAAGCAGAGTATTCAACAGTACTGCTTCTTTGTCAAAATTTTCAAGAAAGTCGGATCTACATTATTCTGCCAAAACATCTTCAAAGTACTGAATTACCATGATTTTTGTATGTGACAAGTAGATGAATATGAGAGAAAAAAAAATACAAACCATACGTTTATGTTTTTTTTTTTCAAGCACAATTTCAATAGAATTTAAATTCAACAATCAGCTTCTTTACTTTTGTCATTTCAAAGCTTGTTGATACTTTGATTGGTGAACTTTTATCTCACCCTATGAAGATAAAGAAGCGTTGTTTCTTCATTCATTATTATTTTTTTTTACTACAGCTGAGCTGAGTTTAGAACCTTACCTTGTCCAATGATTTCATATGTACTTCATTAAAAGAATGTAAGGTAAATAAACATTAAATTCTACTAGACTCTGCAATGATAAGAAATCTCCTACAATCGAGTCGCACTAACAAAAAAAATATGTATTGTGTTTTGTGTGAACAGAATTTCAGCTTTTTTCCTCAATTGACAGGGGAAATTATCGTAAGATAAAAAAGGAACGATTTTCAAACTTGAAGCTTTCCAGGGCTTGAAAACCAGATAGATATCACTCTCGGTTTTGGTTTCGGTTTTCTGTTTTTTGAAAAAGTAAAGGTTTTGGTTTCGGTTTTGGTTTAGGTTTTTTAAAATATTATCTCTCTCGTTCCGGTTTTGCTTAAAGGGTTTGGTTTCAAAGGAATCGGTTTCGGTTTCGGTTTTGGTTTCGGTTTTTTCCTTTTTTCTCCATTTTTTAGAGGGAAGAATGCCAAGAAAGTGATCACTTTATCAAATACTTTGTGTATGTGACTAGAAAGTGGCACTTTGGCAGTGCCAAATTTGTCAACTTTTCTAGTTTTCAGGCCTTTTCACCTTTAGCATCAGTTTTTACTTTATTTTTACCAAAAATGCAGTATTAATTAGGCTAATTACCTGAAAAATTGCAAAACCAAAACCAATTCAGTTTTCAATCGGTTACTCTCTTGGTTTCGGTTTTGAATTTGAGAAAATAACGCTCCCGGTTTCGGTTTTGGTTTTAGTTGTGGGAAAATAACGCTCCTGGTTTCGGTTTTGAGCAATTTTAATCGGTTTTTGGGGGTTTCGGTTTCGGTTTTGGTTTCGGTTTGCAAGCCCTGAAGCTTTCCCAAACTACGTATTTGAATAAGTTTTTTTAAAACTTTAGATCTAAAAATATCATTTTGAACCCACATTTTGGAAATTGCTCCCAAGAGAGAAAAAAAATCATATGTGTAGATATTTCAAGTTAAAAAGTACCTACTCGTAATATCAAAGTTGAAACTGCAACCTTATATTTTTGAATCCAATGAATGTTGAAAGATGACATTCACACTTGACTATGATTACCACATGCAGGTGCAGGGTCAACTTTTTTATCTTGTTTTGTAACCTACAATTTCAGTATCTCAAGAAACACCATAAACTCTGTCCAAATATACTTTTTTTTTAGTAGTGGAAATCTTGAGGGGTTAGAAAGACAGACAGACAGATTGACAATTGATCTTGGGAAGCTAGATAGATATAGGCATACAAACAAGTTTGAGAGGATAGACAGGTCTTAGATTAATGACTTTAGGAAGGCTGTTTGAAAATTAAATTCTCAGCAGAATTTTCAATTCTTTACTTTTTTTTTTTTCAATGATCGGAGAAAGGTATTTTTTGGGTATAACGATTGAAGCTAACTCCGTTTCAATGTATTTTTGAGCTATGTCCGATTGAAGAGAGATTTATTTAAAATTAAAAACTGTGCCATGACGTCACGCTCACTCCATCCAACCAACAACCAACCAGTTCTGTTTGTACTGCTGCTGCTGCTGAGGTGCTTTATCATGATGTACCTACATACAGATTGACATTAAAGGTTGCTAATTATTGTATGTACAATAAGGAAGTGGAAATTAAAAAAGAAGGTAGGAGATGAAAATATACTCTGATATACGTATAATACACCTGTATATAATGTTGCTCGCCATACATTGTACAGTTTTCACTTGTTTAATATCACATTTTTGTGTTCGTTGCAGTTTTTATTCTTTTGTAAAACTACTTACTAACAATTTCAATTTTTTGATTTTTGTTTAAGTACAAAAATTAAAATTATCTAATATGGCTTCTTGTAATTCAGAAAAGTTCACTTCTGGTTTTATTAAAATTAAAATTATTGATTCTCGGTTGAGCATGGAAGATTTAGATGAAATACTAGATCTTACCATATTTTGTGAATATGATGGAGTAAAAGTTGAAGAATTGGTAAGTACAAATTTACATTAATTTGATTTTGAAAGTGATTAATTAATTTCTGATTTTAAATAAAATTTGAGATTTCAAGTATGAGATTTCAAGTACCTACTTTAGCATCAGATTTTTTTTCTTTAAAACAAAATGTTGTTCTCATTTATTTTTTTTTTTTTTTAGAATCATGATGCTAAAACTGTGGTTCTTGAATTTCCTTTTATGATTGATGTGGAAAAAGTGGCTAGTATGATCACACACAAAAAAGCTGAGTTCCCAATAAACATGTTGAAAATTACTAAAGATGGAGATTACAAAGATGATGGTATTTCAACTACAAACAAGAAATTGCTTATCAAGCATCGTACTTGTAATAATGAGGATGTAGCTGGTGATTCAGATGAAGGTGCATTCATGGTTAGTACTTGATTTTTTTCATTTTCAGTTATTTTTTTTTTTTAATTTTTCTAATCAATTTTAATTTTTTTTATTTTATTATCAGTGCAATCCTTGTAATCAACACATTGATAACCTTTGGGATTTGAAAGTTCATCAACTTGAAAGATCACACCTTTTGAATACCATCAAAAATTGCGAAGACTATAAAAATTTTGGGTATTATATTTTAAATGGGAAAACGGCATTTCAAAATCAAATATCAAGTATAATTTTTGTGAATAGAGATTCTGAGTTTACAATTAATGAATTTTTGAATAAAATTAAAAAACCTTTCACAGAATATTTGATAATTTCTTTGGAAAAAATAATGTCAATTAAGGTGAATTGCAATTTATTTGCATATTATAAAAAAATTTCTGGGGAGGAACAAATTTTTAATCTTAATACCAACAGTGTCACTTTTTATAAAAATGAAGATATTTTTAAAAAAATTGAAGATGAAATATTTCCTCAATTTGGTATTCAAAATGATAAATTCAATCGAGGGGGAACAGGATGGGTTTATAATTCCACTTCTGAAATGGAAGTGCAAATTTGTAAGATTGATGATATGAAAAAGGGGGGTGCATTTATTCCTACACCAAATTTCTTGAAACATAAAACTGCTTTAATTAATGTTAAAAATGATGATCAAAAATGTTTCTACTACTGTATTTTTTCTCGTTTTGTTAAATCTCGTCCTAGTAATGTCAAATCATACAAATATATTGAACAAAAAATGAAAAAAGAAAATATAAAATTTGATTTTACAGATATAAATTTTCCAGCAACTTTGGTTGATTTAAAAAAATTTGAAAAAAACAATTCAAATGTCTCAATTAATGTATATATTTATGAAAGGAAAAAAATCTCCCCAATCAAGGTTTGTGAGATGGAAAAAAACTTGCACTATGATCTTTTGATGTTGAAAAAAAATGATGAACATTTTCATTATGTTTGGATAAAAAATTTCAGTAGATTAGTCTCTGCTCAATTATCAAGTGAACAACATGCAGTAGAGGTCTGTAAAAGATGTTTAGTTCATTACAGAGGAAAAAATAGATTACAAAAATTGATTGAACATAAAAAATATTGTTCTGATAAAAGTGTCAAAACTCCTTCTAAAATAGAATTACCAACTGGTGAGAATGAAGACAACATTTTGAAATTTCGAAACCTTAAGTGTGAGACCCCACTTACCTATCTTGTTTTTGCCGATTTTGAAACTATGTTAGTACCTGTAGTGACTGATGTCAAGATTGATGATGATGATAGAAAAACTAGGAAGGTTCAAAGACATGAAGCAATTGCATTTTGCTACTATTTAGTAAATTCCAAAGTGTTTGAAACACAGTTATGTGGGAAAGTGAAAAAACCAAAAGATCCGGTTTGTTATGTAGGCAAAAATGCAGCTACTATTTTCTTTAAAATGATTAAAGCAGTTGGATATGAATGTGAGAGAAAATATAAAAAATACGAGCATCTGAATAGATTTGAATTTGAAACCCAAGCACAAATTGAACAATTTAAAAAAGATCCAAAATGTTGTCTTTGTCTTCATAAATTTAAAGCTGATGAAAAATCTGTCATTCATCACTGTCATTTGACAAATAAAGTTATAGGGAGAGCCCATTCAAAATGCAACCTATATGCAAAAGTCCCTAATTTTTTACCAGTGTTTGTTCATAATCTTTCAAAATATGATTCACACTTGATTCTTCATGGATATAAAAAAGACACTGCTAGAGAAATTAGGGTTATAGCAAATAGCGAAGAAACTTATATAAGTTTCTCAAAAAAAATTGCAAATAATTTTTGGATTCGTTTTATTGATTCTTATAGATTTTTATCTTCAAGTCTAAGTAAATTGGTAGATACACTACCTAAAAGTGAATTATTTCATACAAATGCCTATTTTCATGAACCAGAAAAATTTGATTTAATTTGCAAGAAAGGATACTTCTGTTATGATTATTTAGATAACATAGAAAAATTGAAACAGACAAAAATACCCTCAAAATCAGATTTTGATAATGCATTAACTATGGAAAAAATGGGTGATGAGTCTTATGAATTTGTGAAGAAGGTTTGGAATACATTCAAATGTCGTAATTTAGAAGATTATTTGGTTACTTATGTCATTTCAGACACACTATTATTAGCAGATGTGTTCATGTCTTTTAGAAAAATTAGCCTGCAAACATACAAATTAGATCCATGTTACTTCTATTCATTGCCTGGATATGCTTTTCAAGCAATGCTTAAAGTAACAGGGGTTGAATTTGAGCTGTTTACTGATATAAATATGTATTTATTTTTTGAAAGGGCATTGAGAGGAGGGATTACAAATACAATAACCAAGTATGCTGAAGCAAATAATGTTCATATACCACAATATGACCCAAAAAAACCTCCATGCAGTCTTTTTTATACAGACTGCAATAATTTGTATGGACACAGTATGGGTTATAATAAACTTCCTTTAAAAAATTTCAAGTGGGTTCCAGAAGTTGAATTATTTAAATTCACGCCTGATTATATATTGAATATAGATGATGATAGTGATGTAGGGTACTATCTTGAAGTCGATCTAGATTATCCAACACATCTACATACCTTTCATAATGCGTTTCCTTTTGCTCCTGAAAAGAAAATTCCGCCTAATTCAAATACTCCAAAACTTTTATGTACATTGGAAAACAAAACAAATTACGTTTTGCATTATAGAAATTTAAAATTATGTCTTAGACACGGTTTAGTTTTGAAAAAAATTCACAACATTATCCAATTCCACCAAGAAAATTTTATGGAACCATTTATAAATCTCAACACATCAATGAGGAAAAAAGCAAAATCAAATTTTGAAACAGACTTTTATAAATTATGTAATAATAGTACATTCGGGAAAATGATAGAAAATCAAAGAAATTATATGAATTTCAAATTAGTTTGCAATGAAAAATCTTTAATGAAATCCATTTCCAAACCATCATACAAAAATTGTGTAATTTTTTCGGAAAATTTGGTAGGTATTCATTTTTACAAAAATGTAATTAAACTAAATAAGCCAATTTATGCTGGTGTTACAGTACTAGAATTATCGCGAAATTTTATGTATCAATTCTATTATGATGATTTTAAAAAATTTTTTCATGATTTGGAATTTCCAGAATTGTTGTATATGGATACAGATTCATTCATTTTAAGTTTGAAAACGTATGATATTTACCCCTATATTCAAAATAATTGGAAATATTTTGATACTAGTAATTATCCTGAAGATCATTTTTGTTTTTCTGATTCAAATAAAAAAACACCTGGATTTTTCAAAGACGAAATTGTTTACCCTAATCAAATTGTACGATATATTTCCCTGTGTCCGAAAGTTTATGCTTTAGATTTGTTAAATGACCTTAAAGAAATCAAATCTAAAGAAATCAAAAAGGCTAAGGGGGTGAAATCTGAAATAGTAAAGAAGGAAATGCATTTCAGTGACTTTTATGCATGTTTATTTGAAAATAAAAACCTAGACAAAAAACAATTACATTTTCTATCTCAAAAACATGAAATTTTTACAGTAGAGCTAAATAAAAGGGCATTGACAAATTTTTGTGACAAACGTGATTTTTACAATAATTTGAATAGTCGAGCATATGGTCACTTTGAAATTTCTGCTGATTAGATATCAAAAAGATCTTGTAATTATTTTTTAAATGCCGTTTTCATTATTATTTTTATTGGGGACATGGGAAAAATATATTATGTGTGTATTATATATTAAGAATGTAAGAAATTTACATATCTAAATATAAGAAAGTTTTATTGTAAGAAAAAAAAATAATAAATTTAAAAAAGTAGTTTTTTCTTTATTCAACATAGATATTGGATTTTTGTAGAAGAGTTCTACAAATATGAAGAAGATAAGTTATTCATTGGTGTTGAAAAAAGTATTATTTTTGATTTATCAAGTAAGTATTCAAAAATGGTAAGTATACAAATGATTTATTCATTTTTTTTTTACAACATTAGTTTCACATTAGCAGGTTCTTGTCAAAAATTCATAGGGTCAAAAATTTATGTATTTTCCAATTCTCAAAGTCAATATCTCAAAAATATGTCTTTAAAAAAAAAAAATCACTAGGAGTCATAAAACCAATTTGAATAGCTGAAATTTTGATTGTGTATGTATTAAAATTTCAGACCATGCTCTGCACTGTGGGCCAGGAGACCCCCTAAAACGCGCGTAATTCAATATTTTATCCCAGTATAGATATATATAAGAAAAAGTCATTGATCCTTATGTTTTTGAGGTCGTAGAATCCGAATTTGGCAAAAAAAAATTTCGTGGGGTGGGGGGGGTGAGGCGTCAGAGGGGGGAGAAATGAAAAATTTGTGCATATCAACGTGCGATACATCGATATGTATGTTTTTGAGGTCGCAGAATCCGAATCTGATGATATTTTTTTCGTTTAGGTGGGGGGTGAGGCGTTGGAGGGGGAGAAATGAAAAATTTGAGCATATCAACGTTCGATACATCGATATGTATGTTTTTGAGGTCGTAGAATCCGAATTTGGTAATATTTTTTTGGTGGGGTGGAGGGGTGAAGCGTTAGAGGGAGGAGAAATGAAAATTGTTTTTTCCAGAATTAATTTTTCAAAGTGACCGTTTTTTACATGACGTTGATTTTCGTGTTTCTATGAAAACTATCGAATTCCGTCGAATTCCGCGTACTTTTCGACTTGGACAGGTTCAGTAGTATGTACGGAATAGGAATGCATGATTTTTGGGTGCCCCCAGGTGCCCCGAGGTTTTTTATGATTTTTAGTTTTCAAAAATACATAATTTTGATGAAAATCGCTCCAAACGCACACACGTGAATTTTTCTCTTCCTACATGCTTCATCCCCCCTACACCCCCCAACCAAAAAAAAAATCGAATTCGGATTGTACGACCTCAAAAACATGCATTTCGATGTATCAAACGTTGATATGTTCAAAAAACCTCGGGGCACCTGGGGGCACCCAAAAATCATGCATTCCTATTCCGTACATACTACTGAACCTGCCCAAGTCGAAAAGTACGCGGAATTCGACGGAATTCGATAGTTTTCATAGAAACACGAAAATCAACGTCATGTAAAAAACGGTCACTTTGAAAAATTAATTCTGGAAAAAACAATTTTCATTTCTCCTCCCTCTAACGCTTCACCCCTCCACCCCACCAAAAAAATATTACCAAATTCGGATTCTACGACCTCAAAAACATACATATCGATGTATCGAACGTTGATATGCTCAAATTTTTCATTTCTCCCCCTCCAACGCCTCACCCCCCACCTAAACGAAAAAAATATCATCAGATTCGGATTCTGCGACCTCAAAAACATACATATCGATGTATCGCACGTTGATATGCACAAATTTTTCATTTCTCCCCCCTCTAACGCCTCACCCCCCCACCCCACGAAATTTTTTTTTGCCAAATTCGGATTCTACGACCTCAAAAACATAAGGATCAATGACTTTTTCTTATATATATCTATACTGGGATAAAATATTGAATTACGCGCGTTTTAGGGGGTCTCCTGGCCCATAGTGCTCTGTCTGAAAATCAATGTTTCGTTTGAATGTGATATGGAAACTTTGAGTGGTTCCAGCTTTAGTTTTTTTCAGGATAGAGGGAAATCACTGTATTAAAAAAAAGCTAATACCATACTTACAAGACAATCTTATCAATTTGCCACCTCTGGTATTGCTGAAATTTGACACACTGAAAGTTCATGTCATCAACACCACAGAACTAAAGATTCAATAATAAAAGTTAATTATGGCACTTTCATGAATGATAGGAACTTGACAGACGTGCGCCGCGCTAGTGTTGCCTTGTTTACGATTGGCTGATGAAAGGTCCCAGTAGAAACATTGGAATGTAATGTTGTGAAAATTGAAGGAAAATTGTTGAAAATTGCTGATAACAATGGGACCTTTCGTTAGTTCCGGTGTTTTTGACTACCATTTCCTAGAGCGCGACAGTTGTCTTGTCAAATCCCTATTCCAGGGTGGTAGACAAAGAATAATTTCTGCTGAAGGCTGTAGATCGACTCGAATGTGGTCTCAAGTGATTTGGGAGGTCAACAACCTTAATATTTCAGATATCTATACCCATATTTTTTTTTTTAAAATGCCTACAAAATTGTTATTTTGATATCTTTTCAGTACTATTTTGTTAATTAAGTACTGTGTATGCTGGTACTGTTATATTTACAAGCAACACCCATAATATAACTCTCCAGTATATACCATGCAGTACCTATGAAGTATTTGCTGGAACAACTCGAGTAAAACCAGTTCAACATATAACCCTTACCCAAAATACAACATCTTCATTTCGTTCACTATCCATTTCCATAGTCACCAGAAGAATTTATAATTCTCAATCATGGTTAGATCTTGTTGATATTTCCAGTGTCTCAAGAAACATCGTAAACTCAGCTCAAATAAATTTTAGTAGTGGAATCTTAAGAGGTTATACAGATAGACAGGCATACAGTTGATCTTGGGAAAGTAGTTAGGTACTGGTACAGTGGTACACAAATAAGTTTGAGAGGTTAGATACATACAACTCGAAGTATCAAAGCATCACATTATTAAGTTGATTATTATTATACTTTGACTATAAATTTCGTTGCGATGCGCCTAAAAAATGTTAATTCACCTTATGTAAGTGTTCTGCACTAGAAAAAACAGCAATAGGTACAACAACATTCCTTCAATAGATAAACTCTTCACTCCATCACAGGCTTCATTTTCGAGTTATTGGTTTAGAACAACTGTAATAATGAAGAGACCTCTCAAGGTGTTTGTCGCTGATTCAATCAGGGCCATGATTTTTGAAAAGAGTATGGTATGATCTGAATCCACCTTAAACAAAACTTCACTTGATTTTCAGTTTTTGGCAAATTTTTTAAAATTCCAAGTAAAAATTATGAAAATTAGTCCTTGGAACAATCAGATGGGTGTACATTTTCAATTTTTTTTTGTTGTAAATTCAAATCCAATTATAATAAATTTAAGGAGGATCCGCAGCTAAATGAACACCCAGTATGAGCGATATGAGAATTTCTATTTTTACCAGTAACCAGCATGAAGCAAGCGTTTTCAATTATCAAAGCAGGTACATCCCTCTCTACCTTTCTCCATCTTATCAACTTATTGTACTGTTTCTTTCCACATACTGGGTGACTTGAACGACAACGACAGGAGTCAAGTGATTGAAAGTGATACCACTGCCAGATTTCACTGTTACAGCTGATCGCCATATAGATAAAGATGAAGAATTGAAGATGTGAGCGTGTACACGCGTACCTTACATATAAGTAGTACATAGATATAAGAGGAGATGAAATATGGGATATTGTCTTTTCTCTCAGTCTTTTATCATATTGTTTTCTGTGAATGAAACCAAATCAAATCATCAATTAATTGAAATGCAGAATGTGCTGACTTTACTGTTCAATGATACATTTTTCAGGCATGGTATGTTTGGTTATAGTTTTGTTAGTTAAGGAAGACATAAAATATTCCTGATCAAGTCAAGTGTATACCAAAAATTTCAACCTTCACTATCTGGAAGTATCACTTCTCACATTTAGTAGAAAAAGCAGTCAAAAATTGATAAAAGAGAGTTTTCGATTACTTGACACTACACCTTGCTTTTCCTTTCTCAATTTAATGATTCATGTTCCACGATCTCAAGGTGATTTTTTTGCATTTCAGTGATAAATTAAATACCTCTCGAGATTGCTTCAACTATGAAAACTGTTTCAAACAATTTTGAAGTGTAAAATACAGCAGCATATTATACAATCAGCTCAAGTTGTAGGTATCTAGCCTCTCAAACTTACTTGGGTACTATGTAAGATACAAAAAGTAAATGATTGCAATCCAGTATGTGAAAATAAACTGTACAGTACATCAACAAGACAGAGAAAAGTATCATAAAAAGGTACTAGTGTGGTAGGATTTGTGCAACTGTGATGGCGACAGTCTGCACTGTCTGATATGTGTAATTAATTGTGTTATGCGTTTTGCATATGTAGGTATAATGTAAGTACCTGTTCTTGTAGATGTATTGCATCAACCTGCAGTCTACCAGTTGCTTTGTATCATCAGTTGAGGGTTTTCATTACCTTCACAAAAGGGCATTCAAAATACTGTTGACAGATAGGCATGGTTCTTAGTGTTAACACTGTGTAGGGTAAAAACTGATGGTTGAAGTTCTCTTAATTTTTTTCAGCTGAGGAAGGAGGGCAAAGCAAAGTTGCATAGAGCGATGTCCAGACTACAGGGAGAATGTGGGAACACTTTGATGCTGTATTTCTCCAGAATTGTAGAGATAGTAGTGCTAACTCTTTTGACAAAAATGGGTATTCATTTCGATCACACTTGTTTTAGACTTGAAATTAGTCGTTAAAAGTGTATGAACATACGGATAAATGCATTATGTTGGCGAGTTGTTTAACATCACAGACAAATTTTATCGAACTATAGCCCATAAATTAATCTCCATTCACACAGTTGAAGTTCCATCTCCATATGGAATAAGCTTAGTTGATTTCCAACCATCTGAGAAGCTCCTATGCTAACAAAAAATTGTTCTTTCACTTGTACACTCCTCCTTGTAAGCCTCGTTCATCATTTTGTTAGTTTCAAAGGCAGTTTTTCCCAAACAAATGCAAAAATCTGTTGTGTTCTGGTCAGTTATGGTACAATTCAGAGATGAAAATCACACTCGTTACGTAAACACTAAGTAGCTATCTATAGTCGCATACAGGTAAACTCATAACGTTTTGCATAAACAGCAATCTCAAAACCCCTCTGTAACTTTGTTGCTGTGCATTCACTCGACGAGTCACCCTCTCATAGGTTTGATAGTACTCGATGTTAGGTCTCGTTATATTCGTTAACTTGATTTTGATGGTCCTGTGGAAAAGGTGCTCATTTTAAGGAAAGCTTTTTTTTTTCAAGTCCTATGCATCTACGTTTTTCGCAAATACGTTTTGAACAAAGCATCCTACAAAAAAAAAAAAATAACCAGCTCTAAGCAGAAAGGAAATTTTATGCTTTATAATTTCCTTCAGTGCATTTTTTCCTAGGATGCATACTTTTCCCATAAAATCAATGTTAATGTTGAAGAACACGAAAATTTGAACCTGTATAATCAACTCAAAATTAAAATTGAACAGTCAAAAAATTCATTTTAAATGATTTTTGACCACACTATGTGAAAGAGGAGATCTTCAACCACCAGAATCACCAAACAGAACGTACATACACTTAGAACAAAACACGAATTAAAAAATACTAAATATTTTTCAACAATACCGAATTTGAAACACGAACTCGCAATGGGCGATCCAACGAATGGAAATTTATAACATTCGACAAATTTTTCATTTCGCCCAATAAACATATCTCTTGGAATAGTTATTAAAAACAGAGCTGTATAGCAGGATTATAACTTTTTTCAGTTTTATTCGTTTGGTTGAAATTGAGTGAAAATTACCGGAAAATGTTCATCGCTACGTCAACCTTTTTGACATTTTTCAATAAAATCCCTATAAAGCTGCAGAAATTAATGGTTCAGGTAAAGGGTACCAAACGTTTATAATGGTCAATTTTTTTTGCGTTTTTGCCTTTGAAAATATTGCCAGGCAGAAGGAGTGAAATTGGTTCGACGTGTCCTTCATTTTTTTTTAATCGAGTATGGTTACAAGAGATGGAGAAAATACGTTTGATAAATCACTTGTTGGTGGAATGAAGAAGAGTTGTGACCGAGTAAGTTGTATGAGCGAATACGTCGGTGTCTTATGGTATAGGTACATAGGCGAGTTAAACTGTGCCTCTTATTTTTGTAAATATAACTAACTGTACTACCAACAGTGGACAATGTTTCTTCTGTCTTGTTTTGAAATATTGACGGCTGGGAGAAAGTAATTAATACGAAGGAAGGTACTCCCACTAATATTTTTGTAGGTAATGAAACTGCTTGGTAGGTACATACATCATGATAAAGCACCTCAGTACCAGTAGCAGCAGTACAAACAGAACTGGTTGGTTGTTGGTTGGATGGATGGAGTGAGCGTGCGTGACGTCATGACACAGTTTTTAATTTTAAATAAAGCTCTCTTCAATCGGACATAGCTCAAAAATACATTGAAACGGAGCTAGCTTCAATCGTTATACCCAAAAAGTACCAGCTAGCTTCAATCGTTATACCCAAAAAGTACCTTTCTCCGATTCATGTCCCTGGTTCCGTTGTTTTGTATACTACTAAAGATGCTGACAAGTATAAAATCTTCTTGGCACTAACTCACAGAATAGACGAACTAGAGAAAAGTTTCCATCCAGCTGAAATTTTAACTGGCGACCGTTATTCAAGATGGAAAACTATTTTTGCTCTGAATACACCAATGGTTAAAGAATTGCGTGAAAAAGTAAGAGCAGCTGGAATAACATAAGAACAGTTTTGTACGAAAGTCCAAACTTTGTGCAATGAAAGGAATGACCGAGCAGATCATGCTGCTGTTGAACTACCTGAAATTATTGATAAAGATTCCATACGAGGAGCATTGCAACTTATGAAAATACCAGCTGATGAAACCACCCAAGAAGCTCTCAGGATATTAATTACACCCTTTGAATTTGGAGATCTTATTTCTACTAAAGATGAATGATCACTGGTATAATTTTATCTAAACTTTTTTACTTGGTATGTTGTAATTACCTATAGTTATGAATTATATGATCATAAATTAAAAGAATCAGGACAAAATAATTCCATAAAAACTACACCTTCCATTGTAAAAAAAACATCATATTAATTTGAAAGCAATTTATTTAAAGATGACAAACCCCATTAAACATCAGAGATACGCTTAATATTACGTCTAAAAAAAGAGAGAAAAAAATTACAGACAGAATTGAAAAAAAAAGGAAATATAGAAAGGAAAGGAGGACTACAATAAATTGAATAATTTTCGTGTTGTCATTTCCCATGTAAAACCTGCGAAAAAATAAAAATAATAAACACACTATTTAAAGTGGATACACGGAAATCTATAAATACGCGAGTTAATCTTAATTTTACACTGAAAAAAAAACAATTCCAACGGAAAATTAAAGGTATGTAAAAAAAATAGGACCTAATTTTGTGTGGATTGCTAAGAGAGAAAAAAAATGTAGATAGAGGGAGAAAGGACCTGCTTAAGGAAAAGAAAAATAATGGAAACGTAAAGGTATTGTATCTTAAATAGCATCTATATCGACATCATCTTCGCTATCATCTTGGACGTCAGCTTTGCTCGCGTTGTTTTTCGATATTGCCGGTTGTGCTTTCAAAGTAGTAGCATTCGGTCTGTCGTTATACTCAATCTGGGCAATCAAATCAACGTGAATTAGATCACTTCGAATTTAGATATAAAATAAAAATAGAAAAAAATACTCACTTCTACATCATCTTCGCTATCTTCGTCCGACTCTTCTTCCTCTTCGGCTTCTTTAAGCCATTTAATAAACGGTTCGGCGGCTTTGTGAATCTCCTGGCCAACTTCGGCGGACACATACTTCTTTCTGACCTTACTAGCCCAATCCAGCAGCACTTTCTCTTCCAAGATATCAGCGTCGTAGAATAGCTGGGGGAAAAAATTACGAAGTCCGATTTTTACCAGTTTTTATGGGTTCTTTTTTGAAATTGTAAGTAGTTGAGTAAAATACACTGTGAAAACTGAATCTATATCGTAAGTACCTTCAAGATGGGAGAAGTCTTTGGTAACAGCGTTTCTTTGTGCAGATTAATAACTTGCTCGATACCTCCCAATAAATACTTCTGAGCTTTTTCATCATCGTGGGTGAAATACAGCAACAAGTTACGATGTTTCTTAATCTAAAAAATAAATAACGTACATTGTAAATTAATTTTAAAAATTCAAATTTTCCCTGAAACATAAGCACTGATCAACCGGGGGGGGGGGGGATGACACTTTACAAGACGTTTGTGAGGTTTTCAAGGGTAAAAAAATTCGAATTTCTACATATTTTTGGAATACGACCACTTAGTACCCCTCCAGCCACCCCAATTTCAAAATAAAATTGTATAAAGAATGAAAATATGCTATGCCATTTCGATTATCATTAATTCGATTATGCTGAGTTCGAATACATATTTATTTTTCGAATTTAATCTCTCAGTCACTCGTTTTAATTCAAAATTTGGCGGTTGGAGGGGCACGGAGGGGTCGTATTCGAGAAATTAGTGAATTTTCAACGAACTCAGCCTCCTCAAAAATTCAACAACGAAACACCTAATGCCATTTTAAATTCCGTTGCAATATTTTGACCATCAGAAAAACAAGTTGATATTCGAATTCAGCCAGATAAAATTAATATCAATTGATGTGCCACCTTAATATCTTCAATTTTTTCAAAATTGGTTGGATGAAGGAAGACACCGAGTACTCAAGTCTAAAATCCATGAAAAAAATTGCAAATTCTCAAAAAAAAGTAATAAAAGTACATATTGAAATAATTATAGATTTTCAAGAGCTTTGAATTTGATTCTGAAACCCATCTGACCCCAGAACCAAAACTGAACTGATTTGAGGCCTAAAATTTCAAAAAATCCAAAATAGTTATCGAAATGCAAACGTTTTTTTAGAAGCACTGATTCAGATTCAGAAATTCGTTTGAACCTTCCCCCTCCCCTCCCAATCGTCTCAAGATCAAAATTGATTATAATTTTCAAAATTTTGGACTTCAAGGTGTCTAACAAAATCTGAAAATTAAAAAGAAGGACCTTGAAAGGAGCTTTTCTAAGGTCATTTTTAAAATTGAAAATGTACTGATACTCCTCCCCCCCTCCATTTTGGCAAAATTGCCAAAAAAAAACTTCAAAAATTTTAAATTCTGAAAAAAATAATAAAATAATCAAGAAAATACATCAAACAATGGAAATGATCAATTGATTTTCATATTGACAAAATATTTCATTTTTTGCTATATACTTATACTTAATTATTTTGATGTTGAAAAAATGAGAGGTTCTGAAAAATAGAGTTTTCATTTTTCACTTTGATTGTGATTAAATGACAGAATTATTTGAAAATTTGGAAAAAAAAGCAAGACTTTTCCTGACTTTTTTGAACAGAAAGGCATATAGGCAAAAAAACAAACTTTTCCTAACCTTCTGGATCGGAAGGACTGTTGGAAACCCTAGGACTCTGCCCCCTCTCAAATTCATACTTTTGATTTTGAGATAAAACAAATTTCGGGATTGGAATCAGCGTCTTCAAAAACTCATAACTTGACACCCATTTTTAAATTTTCAAAATTTTGAATGCTCAGAACCCCTCCCCTTCCCCCTTACAAAGAGAATTATTTCTGATTCGAGAGGTGAATGAATTTTAAAATAAGAATCAGAGCCTTAGAAACCTGTAACTCAACAGTCAACATTCACATTGAATTTTCCAAAATTTTGATTTCGAGTCCCCTACTTCCCGGTTCTAGTAACTCAACTATGATGTTGGGCAGTTGGGCTCAGGTTTCAGAATCGTAATCTCCGCATTTGAAAATCAAAAATTCGATATATTGCATTTTTCAAAATTTGGGTCTCAAGTTTCCTTCCAGTGGGTTCAATTCTAGTTAAATCGAAATCTGCGCCATTAAAATCCCTCATTTCGAAACCCACAATACTTTTTTCGACTGTTTGAAATTTCATTAAATTTCCTCAGTCCCTCTTCGTCAATATTTCAAAAATTATCAAAAAAAAAAATGCCAAAATGCATCAAATGAGAGGGCAGGTATAATTCCACGACGAATCCATTTCTTTCTGCCGCTGAAGTTTCCAGTAATGAGGTCATTTTTTTCTCAAATTTCAATCTGGCACAATGTACAATCTGGAGTTGGCCAGAATCGACATTTTGTTCAAAATGAGCGGGTTGGAGGAGCACTGAAGGGGTATTTTTCAATAAATGAAAGTATATTCTACGGCAGCACTCACAATAATCCAAAAACGACAAGCCTCATCCTGACATTTTCAATTGTTTCGTACTTTGTTACATTAAAATTGATTTTTTTTTTAAAAATCAAGATCATAATCAGGTACTCTTCATTACTCTAGGGAGGTAAAATTCTAATTTTTATGTAAATTTGCTAGTTGAAAAAAAAAAGGGTAAACTGGATCTTTTCAGCCAATTTTTTTCAAACTTTCAAATAGCATCTTTAAACAATAGAAAAGTTGGACCTTCATTCAAAAAGTTCAATTTTGAGGTTTTCAAATTTTCCTCGCTGATTTTGGGAGTTCCCATTTTTCCTCTTTTGAAACCTTTACGTTTCATCCAAATTTTCAAATACCGCCCCCCCCCCCACTCACTCACAAAGGTGACCTTCACAAGGCGAAATTAGAGGACTCGGAATTCCACTAATCGTACACTGGAGCTCACCTGAACATGGATCTTTTCGTCGAACAACAATTCGGCCAAAATGAGCGGAGCTTTTTGCTTGATTTCCAAACGATCGGCTTCGGCGACGGTTTCCTTCGCGTTTAACGTTCCAGCATCCCGATCAGCCTTGACCTTGGCGTAAAAGATATCAACCCTTTCCTTTTCAGATTTCTCCAAATCTTCAGTGATGGTCAATCCTTTGACGCCGTCGGTGAGTCCTTGACGTCTAGTCTTGACCGCTTCTTCGGATACATCCAAAGCCCAATCGTCGTCCTTCGAAAATCACGAAGAAGAATTTGCGTTAAATCGAGAGAACTAAACGTGTAAAAATAAGGAAATCTTGTTCGATGTTTTAAAAATACCTCGTTATGGTCAGGTTTTTTCTCAGGAGCTTGTACAATGAGATCACCTTCCTCATCGCCGTTTGGAGAATTCGAGCGGTCTCCGTTCACCGAGTCGTTTTGCTTTTTCGAACGCTTGGCGCGTTTACCTTCCGTCAATGAAGATCCTTGAGCTGCCGGATTTAAGTCTACGTACGAAAGAAAAAAAAACAACGTTGAATTAGCTCGAGTCGTCATCTAAAGGTGCCGGAAAATTGTCGTGTAGACTTACTTGGAGGATTTTTCAAAATAAACGTGTTCAATTTATGGTTATATTCCAAAAGGCCGTGATGTCCGCAAGCCTTGCATCCGACGTTGATGGTTTGCTTTTTAGCGCTGACAATAAGATCCGTTTCGGGATTATCGCAATCCGGGCATAGTACAAATTTGCGAATGAATCCGTCCAGCAGATCTTGCAATTTACTCGCCTCGTGCGAACCGTTTACTATAAAACGATCGTGCTTGAAATCGAATTGCGTTTGAGCTCCGAGTTCGCAGCCGAAGTATTTCGTGGGATCTGCAAAACGAGAATGAAAATTACATATCAAAATAATCCTCAGAATCCTTCGTCTCCATGATAACGAAGGTATCCGAAATCTCTCTCTCTCGAGAGTAAATTTACTTACACGTTGGCGGACGTCCGATAGCTTTGGCAACCTCGATCATATTAACGATGACGGTTTTAATGCCGTTCCCTTTTCCTTCGACTTTTGCAATAAGCCTTGGCATCTTGTAGCGGTAGAAAGCATCGCTGACATGTCGGTTCACGTTTAGACTTCCCATGATTGTTGCCTATCTTGAAAAATTCCAAGCGCCGCGAGAAAGAACGATAGTCGAAGATTGTTTTTCCTTATTTAACTCATAAAAATTGGTGAAATTAAACTGCTCTACTTCTTCACGTTTCCCTAAACGGCTGAGATTTTCTATGTCGGGTACTGGAAAATTTTGAAGTCCTGAGGGCACGAAAAAAAATTTTTTAAATTAAAAATATCGAGTCATCGAGCAAATCGCAGACAATAACGAAGTACTATACATATTCAAATAAACACACACCGTCTTCTTTTTTCTTATCAAAGTAATTAAGTCAAGTTGGCGTCGTCGTATCGCCATTAAATTAAAATTGTCGAGGAGTACGAGTATTTTTGAAAAAACCCGTGCAAAGTTTTCCGTCATTGTCTAACTCGAGACAAAACAATGTTACAATTTCTGCGCTTCTATAATCAAGTCGTTGGTGTAGTTGTCTCTTTCGCTCTCTCGCTCTTCTCTCACTCTGGCCAAAATTACATCCTTTATATGTACATAATATCGCGTTCATATACAGTAATCGTGCTCTGATCGTCGATGACGACCGTAAATTTATACTCCACACATAACGAGACGAGCGGCGTTAATTTCATGTTTCCTCTTCCATTTCGTACTATTATAACCAAACACATACTACATTATAATAATATTCCGTTTTAATGTGCCGTACACACGCGAAATGGGTCAATGTTGAAGATTAATCCGATCGTTCGGACGTTAATTACTCGTAATGAGATATAAATACGCCGAAAACTGGGGATTATTAATCGCGAATAATACCTACATACGAACGAAAATAACTTACACGTTAAAATAAACCGCAAAAACGAGGAATTTACAAAATTACCAAGAATTTTGCGGTAATTTACCGTAATTACGCGGTCATTATGGTAATGGATGAGTGATTTATAAAAAGAATTTATCACTTATCAATTTTCATACCATTTAAAACAGAAAAAAAAATTCAATACGTTAATTTTTTTGTAAGATTAGGTAAATTACCATCAATTTTACCACTACTTTACCGTAATTTCCTAATTTACACGGTCATTACGGTAATTGAGGAGTTATTTACAAAAATCATCCATATTTTTGCACACTTAATTTTTCAAAAAAAAATGTATGCCCCCTCCCCCTTCCCCCCCCCCCCAGAATCAACATAATCGTATTTTCTTGGAAATTTTTTGTAGAAAAATGGTCAACGAAGACATTTGTACAATGTTTTTGGCTAAAATTGTCAAAAAGTTTTTATTCATACCTAATCACCTACAAGTCAAAAGTTCCATTTCCGTCAACATCGTGAAAAAAGTCCTGCTTTGAGCCAAAATTTTCAAGAAGTCCTGCTTTCAGGTCAAAAGAGTCATGTTTTTTTTTTGCCAAAATAATCAATCATATTTTAGTTGAAAAGCTAAATTAATTTAAAAAGACAAAAAGACCCTAAAAATTTTATACAAATAATTATTATTTATTTGAGGTAAACTTAATAGATAAATTTATTAAAATTTATGCTTTTGATATCCTATTTTTGACCAAATTTATCAAAAAGTACTGGTTTTGCTTAAAATGACAAGATAGTCCTGTGAAAAAAAGTCCGGTTTCATGTCAAAATTCTGAAAAATTTATTGCATTTTTGAAAAATTGGTCAAAAAAGTTGTTTTCTTTGCCAAAGTTGTCAAGAAAGGTCGGTTTAGTGTGAAGACTGAAACTCATCAATGAAGGCCTGCTTTTGCAGATATTCTCAGAGAAGTCTTGTTTCTGCCAAAATTGTCAAAAAATCTTATTTTTTGTCATATCTACATAGGTAGTTGAAAACCTTTTTTTTTTTTTTACAAAATTTGGAATAAATTCCTGCTTTTGCAAAATTTTTTTTAAAAATTATGTTTTTTGCAAAAATGTTTCAAATTTTGTTTTTTTGTCAAAACTGTGGAATAAAGTCCTGCTTTTGCAAAAATTTTCAAAAAAAATTTTGTTTTTTGCTATAGTTGTTTGAAAAGTTTATTTTTTTGTTAAAATTTGGAATAAGTCCTGCTTTTGCAAAAATTTTCAAAAAAAATCTCCTTTTTTTTTGCCATAGTTGTTGAAAAAAAGGTTTGTTTTTTCTGTCAAAACTGTGAAATAAAGTCCTGCTTTTGCCAAAATTGTCAAAAAATCTTGTTTTTTGCCATATTAGTAGTTGATTTTTTTTTGTCAAAATTTGGAATAAAGTCCTGCTTTTGCAAATTTTTTTTTTAATTTTGTTTTTTGCCAAAGTTGTTTTAATTTTTGTTTTTTTGTCAAAACTGTAAAATAAAGTCCTGCTTTTGCCAAAATTGTCAAAAAATCTTGTTTTTTGCCATAGTAGGTAATTGATTTTTTTTTGTCAACATTTGGAATAAAGTCCTGCTTTTGCAAATTTTTTTTTAAATTTTGTTTTTTGCCAAAATTGTCAAAAAAATTTTGTTTTTTGACATTAGATGTTGAAAAAAGCTTTGTTTTTTTTTTTTGGTCAAAATTGTGGAATAAAGTCTGCTTTTGCCAAGAGTTTCAAAAAAATCTTGCTTTTTTCCCATTGTTATTTTAAAAAATTCTTTTTCGGCAAAAATTGGGATAAGGCCTATTTTATTCCAAAATTATCCAAAAAAAAATCCGGAGTTTTTGTAAAAATTGTCAAAGTTTTGTTCATGGCAAAAAATTGTCAGAAAAAGTCCGGATTTTGCCAAAATTCACAAGATGGTTCTGTTCGAAAAAAATCCTGCTTTGTGCCAAAAATTGTTCAAGAAAGTCACGTGTTCTCCAAACCAAAATTCTCAAAAACACACCAACAGCTGTTTTGCCAAAATTGTCAAAAACTTTAAAATTGATGAGAAATTTCCTTTTTTTTTTAGTAACAATTGTCAAAAAAACGCTTCTGCTTTTAACAAATTTCTCAAGAGTGTTCGTTTTCGTCAAAATAACTGTCAAGAAGGTCTGTTTTTGCTAAAACTGTTCAAGAAATCCTGCTTTCTTGTGCCTAATTCCCAAAAAAATAGGTCCTATTACATGTTGAAATTGTGATTAAACGTCTTGTTTTTCTGCCAAAAACGTCAAAAAGAACAGCGTTTCAAAGTTATTAAAAAAGTCTTCATTTTTCTAAAATTGTCAAAAAATCTTGTTTCAGCCACGCCAAAATGATAAGTTTTTTTTTTAGTCAAAATTGTAAAAAAAAAGTCCTGAGTTTTGCAGAATTTGTCAAGAAAGCCTTGTTTTTTGCTTCCTGCCAAAACTTTCAAGAGTCTTGTTTTTGGCCAAAAAAGTCCAGTTTTCTTGCCAAAATTGTTAAAAAATCATGTTTTTGCAAAATTGACGAGACAGGTCTATAAAAGTTGGTCAAAATTGCTCGAAAAGTACTGTTTTGTTTTTTTTTTAAATGTCAAAATCAAAATTATCAGTAAAAATCCCGAACTTTCCAAAATTGTCAAGACAGTCTTGTTTTGGGTAAACCGTCAAAAATTCTTGGTTTTTACCAGAATTTTCAAGAGTCTCGTTTTTTTTAACGAAAAGTCCTGTTTTTGCCAAAATTCTCAAAAAAGAAGTCCTGCTTTTGCCAAATTTTTCAAGAGTCGTTTTTCACCAAAATCGTTACGAGAGTCTTGATTTTTCATCAAACTTGTCAAAACAGGTAACTTTTTTTCGAAACTAACAAGATAGTCCTAATAGTGTTGATCAAAACAGTAAAAAATGTCCAGTTTTTAGTTTTGACCAAAATTGTCAAGAAAATCTTGTTTTGGCCAAAATTGTGGAAAAGTCCTGTTTTTTGTCAAAATTCTCAAAGACTTACTTTATTGGCAAATTGATTTTCAAAAAGTTTTGTCAGAATTGTCAATAAGAAGTTATATATCTGCTAAAATTATACCTAATTAGGTAGGTATATTATTTTAAAATGTTTATTCTGGTCTAAATTGCCTAAAATTCCAGTTTCCAAAAATTCTTACCTTTTTGCTGGAATTGCAAATTGAAACAGGGTTTTCTTTTTTTTTTTTAAATTATGCTCTGCATGGTAATTTATAATTTTTTTGAAAATTGTGCGGTAATTAAAGCAGTTTACTTGAAATTACGCGGTAATTACGGTAATTTTTCAAAATTACGCGGTAATTATGGTAATTTTACCAAGTTTTGTGATCATTACGGTAATTTACCATTTTTACGAGGTAATTGTGGTAATAGTCGCCGAATTAACCATATTTCGTGAAAAAATCTCATTTTTTTTAAGCTTGGCGCACAATCAACTCCAAAAAGACCCGTATATATTTTCCAAACATCAATTTTCAATCAATACCATCAATTTCTGACTCAATTCCTCTGTTTTACACGCACTAATATTTAGTAAATAATCCAAAATACACCAATACTAACCTATAAACAACAGGAAAATGATACCCAAAGGAAGTCATACACCTTGCGGCTTGTAAACTAAATGATATCGCACTCTCGTGCAAACTCCAATTTTTTCTGGACAGTAATAGTGGTTCTGTAACAAAAAAAACACGAATTTACTTTTCAAAAATTCCAAACCATACGATTAAAAAAATTATAAGTATGTAACATAAGCTGCATAAGTTTAAGTAGGTAGTACGTATATTGTATCAAATGGAGTTAAACGATTACAGTATAGGACAAGGAATATTAATTCGTTCTCAGATCGTAGAAGAGTACCTAAGTAGTATCAATCGAATTCCTACAACGAGCAAACGTGATAATAATCGTTATAAGTGTACATAGTTTCGGCTTATTCGCATTCAGCATCGTGTACGAGAGATACTTATAACTACAAAATGAGCCAAACAGAGACGGAGATACTACAAAAGCAGCACAGTTCGTCGACTCGTCGCTTGCTTTACCAATTTCTCAACTCTTAAGCGTTATTCGTTTTTTTTTTTCTCTCTTTTTCATTTTACAAAACGTGTAACGTACGACACGATTGTTTGAAATTATCGAGTTTATAAACAACATAACGCAATATTCAAACCAACACGAAGTGAGAATTTCCCGCATGGTATTGAAAAAAATATCATGGTGGTAGCTCCGAGAGGAGGATGGTATGGTACATATAAATTTAGCGAAAGTTTACACAATCGACGTGGGTACAAGTTGTACTGTTGTATATTGATGATGATGAGGAAAATTATCATCGCTTATCTCATTTCACTTTTCGTTTCAAAGTATGTACTATAAAATGACCTAAAGAAATTATCGTTTTTATCAGTTTACTTTTTTTTTCAGTTGCATGAATCGAATTCCTTTAGCGAGGTCGTTATAAAATTTCATTCATACGAGTTGGCAAATTTCGTACAGTACAATTTCGTTTACCATTTCCAGAAAAATTTCAACCAAAATTGTCCATTTATTCAAATCACCACAAAAAATACAACAGAGGAATGCCCACTGATGAGAAAACCCATCCCAGCACTGAGCACTATCAAAATCTAGAAAAAAAAAATGAAATGAAAAAGGAAGGAAAAGAACCAACAACCAAGATATTTCAGGAAACAGCACTTTACTATCATAAGCTTCCATAACACAGAATCCTTTCTCGAGCAGCCTACACTAAAGAGCTTCGAATAAATTTCGAAACAGACACCCTGACGTCATTTCGAAGCAGTAGAAACACTTTTCGATTTTATTATCTTTTTTCCTTCGCCTTCTGGCTCCTTTACACATTTCATATATTTATATTACGAAGCTGCGTCGAGTGTATTAACCCCGGGAGCATTTTACTGACCTGGAAATTATCTATCCTTTTTTTTCTTCGGGTATATTTTTCTTTCTTTCCTTCCTTTATTCAAATTCTTTTCCCGAAGAAAAGAACTACTGGCAGTATCATTTGTATAAATTTCGGAATGGAAAAGGTCTCTATAACCGAGCCAATCATTGCGGTCAACTTTCCAACAACGTTGCAAACACTATGAAAGAGTCGAAGGCGAGAGAGAGAAAAATCAATACGGATGCCTTCTATAGCTTTGCATTTATTTTTAGATAAACAGGATGAATATCGAGACCTTTATTAGCGACGTAGGTAATGCGAGAATCTACATACCAATATATATACGAATCTCTACGTAATGGCAAATGCCATTATTGAAAATCGAATCCCATTTTGAAACATTCGATTTCAAATCCAATGTCAGAGTTCAAAATTACTGGTCCACCGTTCAATTTTCAGAATATCATTCAGTTCAAAAAATTGATCAACTTTACGATTTTTTGCATGTCTCGATTGGTCTTTTGAAAAATTCAAAGACATGAAAAATATGCTGAAATGGTACCATAAACCCCCAAAAATTATCACAACAGCGAGATAAAAATTCATCCCCCTCCCCTCATCTCCTCTTCTGCTCCGAACAAAATTCGTTTTGTAATTTGCACTTACGCAAACATTACTTTGAAAAATGAATGAAAACTTTCAACGCTATTGTAGATGAAGATATTAAATGTAGATAGTCCTGGCTATAATTATATGTACGGTGTACCTAATATGTATTGTATGTACCTAACTACCTATACCAGGTACATTTTTAACGAAACTACTATTTTTAGCAAGCGTATCCCTAATCATTTCCGTGCCAATGAAAATGTCATTTTCACACAAAATCCATCGAATTGGTGACCTACATGTCATTGAAAAATATCAACTATTATATCCTGGAACAATAAAATCGAAATTTTTCATGTACATAGCCTACATCGAACTTTCATTTCTGAATCATTTTCCTAAATGAAGAATGAAAGGGCTATTTTCAACTTCAAAATAACCACAGACGACCATTATTTTCAGAATTTTTACAATTTCAAAATTTTGGAATGAAAATTTCTCGAAATATGATACATTTTTTGAACCTCCTCCCCCCCCCCCCTCAAAACGAACAGTAAGAATTTAAATACTATGCTCATTCAGCGACCAAATTTACTAAAAATTCACAACTTTGAAGTAACTTTTTTCTCCCAGACAAGAACATATTTTCAGAAGAATGATTCAGGGCCTTAATTATAGTTTTGAATAATTTCTCCTCTTTTTGGAGGCTGGTTTTACTAAAAAAAAAAAAAAAAGCGACCATAAACTTGAACGTGGAGATATTCAGAAGAGGTCTTCGAACATTTACTTTCTTACAACAGGGTGTTCAATATTTCAGAGAAATTCTCACTGGCCTGGTCTTCTTGAGATCTTGACCAGTTTGTCTAATAATGATCCAAATCCTTTAGATATCAATTACACACAAAATAACGAAGAAAGAGGGGACACATTTTTTTAAACGCTTACAGTAGAGAAATTCGTCAATTAATCCACAAACTTATGCAGGCTTCTCATAAAGCTAGGGTAAAAGAAGAAGGGAGGCGGTTTGGGCCTGAGGTTTCTCTCATTCTGAAATTTGGAATTTTACTTCGCAAATCACAATCAGTTGAACCGTTTTATTTCACAAAATTATTTAGACTAAAAAATCGAAGTGCTCCAATCAAGTATATTTGGTGTATCAGGATCTTAAGACAGTTTGAAGGGGAAGGGGGGGGGTCTTTAAAATGTTGAAAATTGATATCTCAGTAAACAATTATTTATTTTGGATATTTTGGCATCGCACCGACTTTTTCTACCGAAAAACCACAAAACCACAAAATACATGAAAAACAAACAACAGAGAATGATTGTGAACTGCAGAGGGGGCTCATTGGAGGGGGTTTCCAAAAGGGAGGAGTGTTAAAATGCCCTAAAAATTTTGAAAATTGATATTTCAGCCAATTTTTGGACATTTCAGCGTCGCACTGGCTTCTTCAACTGAGAAACCCAAAAACAAAACAAAAAAACTAGAAAAAGAACCTCAGAAAAAAATGAACAAATATTTTTAAAATGACGAAAATTTGTCAGATCTGTCAAGTTTCTGGCTAAAAAATTTACGAGCGGGAGGGATTGGAAATGACTTAAAATTTGAGTTCCATTTCAAACACTTTGTTACCATTTTGATTTTTTTAGCTTTGAAAAGATTAATGTGGCATCCAAAAATTCAATTTGCCCTTTTCTCAGCCCTTTTCAAGACTCTCGAGCCCTGCAAATAATTCACGATTCCAATTTATGCATCCCGATGAATTCCAAAGTGCATTAACAGTATTCTCATTAGTCGTAGATGAACGAGAATATGATACATTTTCTGAAGATATGTCTCACACTCATTATACAATCACTGAACAAGAAATTTATGAAGAGCGAAGATTGGCTCAATGTACCTTCAAAGAAAATTTACGAGCTGATCTAAACATGGCAGTTGAAAATGGATCGATTACAATACAACACGTGATCCAAGGATTCGACAGACTACAGCATTTTGCCGACATTTCTGACCTTAATCCTGGTAAATATACTGGCAAACAGGTTAAGTTTACTTTTCAAGAAGGAAATGAACACCTGAAGCCTTGGATAGGAGAAAAATTTCGACCTAGCAAGAAAATTATTGCCTGTTTTACGCAAAGCAATAACTAAAATGCTCGCTCTTGGCATAATTAGATACTCACACTCATGCCCTAAATGATAGTATTTTATATCAATTAATTTAAAGCACACACAACCACCCTCTTATCTAGTCTTACAATTAGAGCTAAAAAAAAGTCAATGCCATAACAAAGAACTCAAAAATGGAAGAAACATTCATATTCAAAATTTTGAAGCATTCAACTCCTACCTATCTCTCGTTTAATTCAGAGACTCGCCCAAAAAATACATGAAATGGAAACAACCTCAGAGAATAAATTTGACCACATCGAGGGCCAAATTCCTGAAAATGGTGAAAATTCCCCTGATTCGACAATTTTTTTAGTTAAAAATTCAACATGGATGTAATTTGAAAGCAGTAGGGAGATACCTACAAGGCTCCCGAAATTAATTGTGTGGAGTGGAGAGAGAAGGGGGAGGCTGAAGTGTTCAAAAATTTGAAAAATCGACGCTTTGTTCATTCTCAAACATTTTATTGCCAAGTTGACTTCTCTAAAAAAAAAAAATTGGGAGCGTTTAAACCCACTTCGTCAGCCCATTTCAAATTCCTCATGGGTCAAAATTGAAGGATTCTTCTAAAAACAGTATAATCTGACAGAATCATCAATGATGTATTAAATTCCCTGATTTCAGGGTTGCACAATTTATTTCAGAGAGTTTGGAGTTGGACAACTCTTTTCAACTCAGATCATTCTTTTTTGTAAGAAAGTTCAAAAAAAGTTCATTTGCAAAAACAGTTCGCCCAATCCTGCCTGATTTTGGAATGAAAAATTGCCAAATTTCCTGACATTTCTAGGGGATGGGGGTGGAGGGTGACTTTTCTCGATTTACTCGAGACTGTATATCAAGGCAAAATCCTATTCTGACCTCGTGATAATTAAATAAAATTGCTTCATCATGGAATCAGCTTTCTCATGAAACTGAGAGAGAATCGTCCAATATGGTTGAGTTTTTCAAATTTCACACAAAATGAGCCTTTTATAGAAAAAATGATCATTAATCATCTTTCATGAATGAAAAGAAAACCCTTCCCATCTGGACGGTTCAATTGATTTTTTCAGAGGATATTTTGACTTTTCTCACTCGCCATTCAAATGGGGGGGGGGGGTGGTTGGTCGCCTTAGCTCACACATGAAATGAATATGTGCGTCTTTACCAACATGATTTTCAAAATTCTGACTTCAGAGCCCCAGTTCGAACCTATTCAATTTTCATTTTCAATCACCTACTTCTAATGATAAAACAGGCTCCAAGGGAGATTGAAGGTAAACATTCCGACATATTGAGAATTGACCATCAGATTTTGAGTACTATAGACTTTAGCTTTTGAAACTTGAAACATATTCTATCGTTTTAGTTAGTTTATTCACCATATTGAGAGGGTCACTAATGAAATACACCTAAGTACATATGTTTTCCAATATTCAACGATTATATAAACGTAGGCCTAATAGGTATTCTCAGAGCAGCCGGACAGCTGAAGAAAAAAACCAATTGAAACATCAAGGGAAAAATTACGAATATCATTCTCATACACTTCGATAGAATGATTTTAGAAGCCAAATACCAGTCAAATTCCTTCACAATCAAAGTAATCGAAGAAAAAATCCTCTTCGGAGCTAAATAGTATCAACGAAACTCGCTCAATACACAGGTTTTCAAGTTGTGTATTCGAGCTAACGTAAATACAAGCGTAAGTACTCGTAAGTTCGATTGGTGAAATACGACTTGGATCAATGAAGCTTTGCTTTTTCTGTCACAGTAACCTCGACAAAGTAGGTAAGGTATTTCAAATGGTGATAGTGAAACAGACAAGAGAAACGGTTAAAAAAACATTAATAAATCAATAACCGGAGCGCCCTTGACTACACCGAAAAAACATTTGATACGGTTCACCTATACCTATATAGTGGCATTTACCAATCACATCCCTCTGACACGTCTTGGAATAGGTCCCCGAAAATGCACAATTCTACAGACCTTATTGTGCCAAAAAAAAAGAGCTCACTCGTACGATACGTCTGGAGGAGGAATATTACGTGTACTTACGTATTTCACGTAGCACCATATGTTTTCTACGACGGCTTTTAAAACCGCGCCTACGAGCTTTTCGTTCGGCTTCAATAATGGCTGCTTCAATTTACCAAACGGATCGAAAATCAAAATACCGCAACAAGGTTGTTTAAAAATTACCAACAATCGTACGGGCACCTTAGCCACTTTTGTCGCGATTTTATTGTCGATGCAACGACGACGCGAACCGCGATACCAAAAAGACAGACGACGACGAGCGCACAGCACACCGAACACAGCGGAGAAAAATCTTTCTCTTTTCTTTTTTCACTCTGCGACCTCCTCCGGTGGTGGTGTTTTTTTTTCCAAAAGCACACTAGAACGCGGATGGATACCACAGCATAGAGTATCGGCTCAATAGTACACCGCCACACCGCCAGACAAGGATACCACTATGGGAACGAGTTGAAGAACGAGAGAGATGGACGACCCTATAATTCGGTGCTTTACGCAGGGCTGAAAAGCCTGACCCGGAAAGTTACGGATTTTCAATTTCACCCGACGCCCTACCCCTGACCCCACCTCGCTTTTACACTCCTGGCAACCGCCGACGACGACGTCGTCGTCTGCGCGCCTTCGCGCCTTCGCGTACTACACGTGCCAGTGTTGCCATGCGAAAGCTCGCGCAAAAAATGCTACAGAATGCAGACAACCCTGCAGCAGAATGAAAGTACATTGTACTTATGTACATAAACTGTACTGTAGGGAGAAAGTTCTATGGCTAAAAAGGTGCGAGGGCGAAGAAGGAAGACGTTCGCCGGATCAAATAGTTCTCATATAAAGTTCATCGAATCGAAATGTGATCAGCATTGACCACATTACAGGCTAGATAAGATGCAACATTGAAAAAAAAATTACCACTTCCTATCATCCTGTATCTTGTGTTCGTGATCGATCGATCGTTCTTAATCGATACGAAATACGATATACTCTGATTACATTGTGGTATTTTATTTCTCTCTCTCTCTTTCTATGTACTAATATTTCGACTCCGACGATCTAGTTGTAGGATAAGATGCGAAACCTCGTTCGAGTCGAACAGGTACGCAACTTACCAACCATGAGAACAAGAGAGAAAATAGCAATATCTCTTTCACTCTTTTTTTTCAACTCATACATTACTAAAAGTATACAGTGTACAAGAGACAAGAATGTGCGCTTATGGAGGATTTGCACACCATAAGTAGAAACTTTGTGGAATATTAGAATAAATATAATGTACCCATAATGTACCTATAGTCCTCTCCCTTGTAGCTCAAGTTTCATGAAAATAGTTCAAATTTTATTGTATAAGTAAGTTGGAGAATGTAACTACTAACTAGGTTAGAGGAGGGGGAAATACAGAGATAAGGTCGAGGGAGTGATGTCACATGATTCGTTGTTTTCATGATATTTCACTTTACTAGTTGGAAGAGCTGGTTAGGAGACTCAAACAAAGTTGAAGTCCGTAGTCAGTCTGGAAAAAAATCTAACATGGTAGCAGAGCGTGGTTTTTGTTTTTTCACATGAAAAATCAGCTAATCATACGTCACTGCCTCAGGAGTCATAAGACTGAGTCATTCTGAGATTTGGTTTAGGAATACATTATAAAAAGCTTTTTTTGATCAATATTGTTAAAAGTCTGCAGCTAAAGATTAAAACCAACTCAATTCATATAAGTAGAAAAATTAGAATTAGAATCAATAAACAGATGAAAAATAATAACAAAAAAAAAAAAAAAGTAAAAGCTGACATGGTAGCAGAGCGTGGCTTTTCTTTTTCTAATGAAAAAATTGATTTCATCATCAACTGGAGAAAAGATCTAAAGAAAAATTGAATCTTGGTAATTGGTAGCAAAGCATGTATTTTTTAAAATGAGAAATCTGAATGAAGGTAGCAGATAGGAGCAAGGAGGACTAGCAAACAGAATTAAAGAAGACTCAGTTCTCAATTATTTGTTCATGATATATGGCAGGGGTGGAAGGGTGGAGAAGCGAAGGGAAGAAAATTTACCATGGTAGCAGAGCTTGGTTTCTTCAAATGAAACAATGCATTTCAGACATTGGGCGGAGGAAAGCAAAATTTTATTAATTTCAATAAACTGGTATCAAAGCATGGATTTTTTCAATGAAAAAAAAATATATATAATCACTGACTGGAGGGAGAAAAAATTCACCCTGGTAGCAGAGCGTTTTTTTTTTCCAAATGAAAAATTTAGGAAATCAAAAAGTAGCATTCTCACGCACCAATTAGCAAATTGAACTGGTCAAAAGAATTGAAATAGGCTCAGGTGTGAAGGAAAACCAAATTCACTGGGGTAGCAGACGCAGAGTAAGGTTTTTTCAACTGAAAAATTCAACTATTATATTGACGTTCAAGAATACAAGATTCAGGTTTGACTTCGATTTGGTGCTGGTTTCAGGTCAAGCTAATTTTTTTCCAAAACTAAATCCATTCGTAAAGGGGAAAAAAATGAAAAAATTGAAAAGAACAAGAAAACAACTTTCAACTGCAAGTTCAAGACAACATATTCGAACACATTAACAGAATCTTGAGAGCTTTAAAGCCGCAGCGAACAGTGAGGTCATAGCGTTATTTTTTTTCGTTACGTTATATCGTTTCGTTTCAGATTTGATGGAATTTTTCGTTACGTTATTTTTCCGTTATTTTGTTACACAGATAATTTCGTTACGTTATATTTTCCATTTATCGTTATTTTACCATTTCATTTTTCCGTTATTTCGTTATTTCGTTTCGTTTTTCGTTATAGTACCTTGGTTGCCCAAATTGGTGTCTAACCCACTTGAAAAAAGTTGAAATACGCAAAAAAACGAAGCCATCTGGGGAGGAGGGGGTTACTTTTACCAATTTCAGCATTTTCAGCATAATTTTCATTTCAAATTTGCTCTTTCAGTCTTTTCTTGTACATTTTTGTCATTTTGTGAGCAAGTTTTTAACAAATTTCAATCATTTTTTAAAATCAATTTTTTGGTAATTTGAGAGGTTTCAGCAACACCACTTTTTTCAATTTTGAGCAATTTAATTGATATTATAAATATTTTTTTTACCTATTTTAAAAAACTGGTATATTTTACATTTTACAGATTTTCGATTATTGAAGCAGCCATTTTGTCAATCAAGTTGATTTTATTGAATTTTCAACAGTTTTTTTCTACTTGAAAAAAGCGAAAAAAAAATAAACTAACGGAATTTTTTCATTTATCGTTTCGTATTGGCATGAAGATTTTTTCATAACGTTATAATTTCGTTAACGTTTGTTCCGCAGAAAATTTCGTTTTCGATCGTTTCGTTATTATAACGGAAAAAATTCCGGTTTTTTCGTTTTTCGTTACGTTATGAATAACGTTATGACAACACTGGTTCTTTCTCATTTTTTAGTTTTGCTATTTTTCAAAACTCGAAATTTGAGTGCACAACTTTGGAGCGATACTTAGTATCAAAAGCTCTGGCTCTTTCATAACACTCGAAATTTCAAATTGCTTCACTCAAATGAGTTCAGATTTTAGAAGCATGCTCAAGACAGCTGAACTGCCAGAGGAGACCAAAATTCCACTAAAAAAAGGTTTTGCTATCGTTCCTTCAAAATAAAAGTTTTTAGTGCCGTTAGCATTGAAAAATTATCCAAAGTGATGATGCTGGAAGCTGAAAATTGCATCAATATTGCCACTATGAGCCAATAACCCAAAAGTTTCTGCTTCACTCTCACAAACAGAACTTTTTGCAGACTATTTTTTCAAATGCCTCAATTTTTGGGAGGGAGGGGGTGGCGGGAGTGTGTGTGACATGTTGGATCAAAATTCATTCAAGACAAACATCTTTCAGGGTACAATCTTTCTTTTTTAAAAAAACTGAAAAAATAGATACAAAATTCTGAAAAAAAAATGGGAAGAGTAAAGGGAAAATCTTAAAAGTTTGATTGAAAAATGGGAGGGGGCAAAGTTTTCTTCAGAAATCTTAGCAAAACAGCAACATTTTTGTAAGACAATTCTAATTTGTAGCAAAGGTCAACATTTTTCAATTTTCAAAGAAGACTTGAAAAATGAAAAAAAGGAGAAAATTTCGAAACACGCTGTCTAACAATTTTCAAAACCAAAATGCACGACTTTGCATGATCTTTTCTTCTGGGACACCCCCCTCCCATAAAAATAAATTAACAAAAAAATTACTCAATAATAAATTCCTAAAAAAAAAATTAAAAAAAAATTCAATTAAAAAGATCTATGTTTGATGAAAAAAATAACCATTATTGTCTAGTGAGGAAGTAACAATTTCAGGTTAACAAAATGTGACCATTTTTAGTAGACAAAAATGCAGAACTGGTTCGTTAAGATCTTGTTTCATAATTTTTCTGAAGTTTTTTTTAAAAAATTTTCTTCTAAATTTTTTGGAAAATTCATGACTAGACTGGCAGAATTGAAGAGAAGAAATCTTTTCATTTTTTTTCCTCCAAGGAAACTTTTAAAAAAAGTTTTTTAACAGTTTCCTTCAAGGAAACTTTTAAAAAAAAGTTTCTCAACACATAAGTAAATTCATTAATCGAACACTTCGATAGAAGAAGAAATCGACTGAACACATTAAAATTTTCAAATTTAACGATAATGAAATTTTCAAAATCAATTTTTTAAGATAAAAAAATTAATTACGGTTGAAAAATTTAATCCACTTTATCAAGGATCATTTCTGAAAATTTAATTGATTCGAATAAGTTCCGAATTGAAATGAAAAAGGCAAATACACGAACGCTGAACAGAAAACTAATCAAGAACATACTGCATCTAATACCACTTTCCATTACTATACGTATTTCGCCAGTATATCAATTTCACGTTGAACTCTATTATCAGATACGAATCTACAATTCTACAATAAATAAAAGCTTATCAGCGGCGATAAAATCGTACTATTTCACCTATTTCACCCATTAATGAATTTCTTATCGAACGGAAAGCGAAATACCGCATCATTCATCGAATGAATAATTACAATAGTATGTATGTACGTATTTTCGCATGAGAAAATCCTTGCCAATGAATCCTTCTCAACAGGAGTAAGTGGAAGTGCCAGGTACCACTCGACTCGAAGATAAGACGAGAGAATTAACATCGTAGATTATTTCTCATCACGTATTCACTTGAATGACACGTGATTGAGGTATCTAAAATACATTGGTATCGATTCGATGACCGAATTATTGCTACAGTTAAGGAAGTTGGTTCTTTTTGCTGGGTACAACTATGGTAAAAAATTAAAGTAGAATTGTTCGAGTTGCTTTTGAAAAGCGAAACGAGAAAACAAGTAGACTCATTACGTCAATTGTACGCGAAAAAACGTAATCAGTCAAGTTGAATATTTTCAAAGAGAACATTCAACTACGTAGACGATCATGCTAAGGAATACATTAAGGTGAAAATTTCATTTTTTTAGTGAAATCATGTCGAGTATTACGACACGAGCGAGTCCGGTATCGGGAAAAAGGACGTTTTCATGGTAGAATAATTGTCACTTAGACAAGGTTTCTTATCAGTGTACGTACAGGTAAATAAGGCCATTTAGTGCGAGTTTATTCACCCTTTTAATCCTGCTGGTTTGCTTCAAGTACGAAAACGATTGACTGGAATGAATATATGTAGATTAAGAAGACTGCTATTGGAGAGTTTGAGCCTTTGAGGAAAGATTATGTGGAGATAAAGTCGATATCGATGGAAAAGTATACTACTAGTTGAAGACAGGAGTGATTATACAATTAGTAGATGTGATATATGATGCAATATCGACTTACCAATTAAAGTAGGACTCGTCATATAAACGGCAACGCCTTTCCAGTTATGTGTACAACTTGCGAGACAATACCCTAGGAATGATACAAGAAATCCAAATGTTATGGTAATGCCTTCGAGACACTGCCAAACCTGCAACGTAAACCATTTATGGCTAATTAATATACGAGATTTTAACCGCAAATTATGTACCGAAGAAAGCTCGTCAGCGATGCAGCTTACCTTTAATTTATGTTGAATATTTCTCAAAAGGAGGATAACTTCGAAGACGTACATGCAATCCAAATAATTCGAATTCGATGGCTAGAACTAAAAATAAATCGGCCAAATCACCTTCCAGTAATGGTACGAAGGAACTTCTGTTTCATTCAGCGATTGCATTAAAAATGAATGAAAATTTCACAGACGAAATCTTACAGATTGATAACTTTTTGGCTTTGCAATTACGTAAGTTTTGATGACGAAGATCGATGGTAATTTACGGTATTTATCGTGTAAATAATATCGAAGATGGTGTTTTAAATTTTTATTTTAAAATTTCTATTTCGCATTTTCGCGTTTTCGCCAATTAGTACTAGGCCATGGCCCATGGCGGCCATGGCCAATTAGGGTTCCCCCATGGTTACCCCACCAGGGAACCCCTATTAAAATCGCTAATCGCTCAGGAATTAGGATCCTGTGATGGAAAAAGATCCCCTCTTTGTCGAGGTTCAAAGACGTTTTATCAACTTCTTTAAAATTCGACGAAGAGAGGATATTTTTCTATTACAGGGTTTAACAGTGTTTAAAATTGAAGAAAAAACTAAATAAAAGCTATACATTTCAAAAACACCATGTGAAAATTGCTCAAAATATGAAATTTTGATACTCACTGATAAGAATGCCCACCAAACCGATAAAGTTCAGGCAAACCTATGCAACCCGCAATACGTCAAAAGCCTTATTCGTCATAAATCATAATCATCATTAGATTAGGGATTTAGGGCAGGGCTAATGGCTAAGATTTTTAATTTTTTAAATGTAAAATGTAATGTAATTGTAAAATCAGTAAAATGTAAATTTGTAAATGCATATTTTTGATATTTTATTTTTCTCGCTATACCAATCATGATTCATGTTTGCAAATTTGGATTTGGATTTGCGATTCATGAAAATGAAATTTGAAATTCTGATCTGAGCCCATCACCCATCACCAATTCATCTAGTCTACATTTCTACAATCCAAAGTGTTACCCTAACCCTACTAAAATTTTTTGTTAACCGAAAAAAATGAAAAATCATCCGGCAAAATGTAGAAGGGACCCCCGAAAACCCGAAACACATGATTTTAATATTATTTTTCAACTTGCACAGTTGCACAATAAGGGGCTAGAGCCTCAAATGGGTGTATTTCTCAACTTGGTCGGTACCAAAAAAAATGAAACGTGGTCCAGAAAGGTACATACTACCACCAGATACCAAATAAGTATATGTTTTTTTCTGTTGGGCATTAGCACAAACGGATTTTATTTTATTGCACTTTGAATGCAGTTTTTATGCATTTTTGATTTTTGACATTTTGACCGAATTTGACAGTTAAACGAAACCGTTCTATATCTGCAATTGTAAGTATGAGCGCGTACCGAAAGATTTTTGTGAAATTAGTTCGACAACATTATTTCCAACCGAACTGAAAAAAAAACGGCTGAAAAATACCTGCACAATGACGAATGATGGCGCTGAGAACTGAGAAGTCGTTGGGGGTTACCCCCACTCCAAAATTTAGTTTGACATTATTTCCCTCAAAGTACCCGTGCGACCTACCAAAATGTATTAAAATTTCGCGTAGAATCCGAATATACCATCAATTTTGAATTCCAACATTTCCAACCCTTCTGTGCCCCCTTCCCTCCACCCTGAAGTGTAGTTCTACAACTTTTTTATGAATATTTCCGTGTGACCAATCAAAATGCACTAAAATTTTGCGTAGAATCCCAATATCCCAATAATTTTGAATTTCGACCACTCTGTGCCCCCGCCTCCACCTTAAAGTGTAATTCAACATCATTTATTTATGCAAAACTGGAACTGCAAAAGTTTATAGCGCATATTTATTTTTTTTTGCATATTTCGATTTTCGACCAAAAAATAAAAATGCATAATTTTACCAAAAAAAAAGAAAAAATAGCTGAAAACTGTCAACTGCGCCATATTTGCTGCATATTTGAGGTCATTCGCTGATTAGCGCATATTTTTTCACTAGATGACCAGAGCTGGTGATTGGTCAAACACTCAAAAATTACTTCCATCAACAAATTTTTGCTAAATCTCTGTAATTTTGCTACTATTTGAAAAAAAAAAAGTTGGCGTTTTCAATTTCAAGATTCAAAAATACAAACTATCCTGAAGATCATGATCGTGGTAGATAGGTAGGTATTAGGTAATATGTACACAAATGAAAAAACACATATTTTGAACAGTGATTTATGCACATAAATAAGTTTAACAATAGGTATGAGAGTAACATTAGGAGTATATCTACATGGAAATATTTCTGTGTGAAAGAATCCCTAAATAAACATACCTATACCTATAGTAACTCAGGTAACAGCATACCGCCGCACACGTAAGATGTCCAAAATGACATCAACTTTACTCCCACTGATCCCACTTCCTTTCCTCGGTTAGAGCTTAAAGTTTTGTAGTAAGTCATTGGGAAAATACCTACATCAGAAAATACTTTTCAATTTTACTCTTCAATTAGCAATTAAATGAAAAAGTATTTTCCGATGTTTTTTCTCAATAAGTTGAAAGTTTGAAATTTTTTATTTAGGTTTTTAATTAATTTATTAATTTATTAATTTATTTATTTATTTACTTGGAATTATACTCATTGTGAAGTTTTCATGGTGTAGATGATCTTTTGATATTCACTGTATCGTGAAAAAAAAACGAAAATTGGGCATTCGATCATCATAAGGAAAATATAATATTCTCAAAATTATCATTTTGAAAAGAAGTATTACATATAAGAAGTCCTAAACTTGACAAAAGTACCTTTAAATTTTTCTTCAAGTAGGCCTACTGAACTTGAAACATCAAAAAATTACCCACACCCAAAAAATTGATTAAAAAGTGTTATGATTTTGGTTAATATTATTTCGTTAATTTGTTTTCAAAAAGTTGTTGTGGCACTGCATCCGATGTGCATCCGCCACCGTTATGTTTTTCCATTTATATTCGGCTGTCCTGTGTCTCAAAATTTATATTTTTTTGGTTAGAATAATATTTACGAGAAAGGTCATTCGTGTATTGACTATGATTCGATAAATATGTCGCGATTTACGATGTAAATAATTTGTTGAACTTCATTTGAAAAGTTCAAACTTTTCAAATATTTTTCTTTATTTTTATTGAAAGTAAAATAGTTGTTTGTTACTTTTCTCGAGTTTATGAATTTTCCAACATGGTATCAGAGTAGCGTGGTTTATCCACATATTTAACGATTTTTAACGATTTTGAATTTTAAGTGAAGTCTGTTTAGAAATTCTGGTGATCCGGTTCACGAAGACGGTGTGCCAGTAATTAATTTGAGTTTCGACGGTGACGAAATTTGGTTAGCAATTTTCGGAAAAGCAGTGGCGACGACGACGACGAATTTGTAACGTAGTTGCAAAAAAGTGAATTCGGTTCGCGACAACGATTTTGGTGACAGCAATATAGTACATAGCAAACGCGAATTTGGTAAAACGATAGAAAAGAAACGATTTCTTTGGTTAACGTGCGATATTTTGAAACTATCCAACGAATTTTTCGAATGGTGAAATCGGCGAGAATTGTAACGATTGTGGTAACAACGATAAACGATGTGACGCCAACGACGAGTAGTTTAGCGACGACAACGTAGTGAAAACGACCAAGTAAAACAGAATAATTCTGGTTGACGACGACGATTTTGAGTAACGCGGCAACGGCAAAAAGTACTCGTACATTTTGGTTCACTGGGATGGTAAACGTTTTTGTTTCAAGTCAACGTATGTAATTGTAGTTTTTTATTAAAAAATACGCGCTTGTAACAACGAATTTTGCGAGGTAATAGTTCTGGTGAACAGTGGTAAATACTTACAAATCAAACGACGAATGAGGTAACGGTTTATTTTTCTTGGGCGGTAATTAGAGTGAGTTTTTCAGTGACGAAAAGTAAGGAAATATGGTGAGAGATAGTTTTCAAAGAAATAGTGTAGGTTCACATTCACATAGTTCATTTTCCGGTCAGTTTAGATGCTACCGATGCAACGGCTTTGGCCACATTGGTAGAAATTGTCGTTTTTATGGGAACAAGGTAAATACACGGAATTTTGGCTCTGGTTCTTATAATAAAAGAGAAAGTAATAATGGTATACCCGCGTTTAAGGCGTTTCCAAATTCGAATTGTCATTGGGCAAATGGGTCAATTGGAAGTTTTTCTCATGCAGTAAATCCAAATTTACGATTAGCGTCAAACGGTAAAAATAGTGGGGGAAAATTTGGTACAGCTACGTTTAACGTACGCCTCGGTGATACAATTCCCAGAATCTCTGATTCTTCTGGGGTAAAAATTTTAAAGGATGATTACGTGACTTTTATAATCGATTTCGGTGTATCAAATCACTTGGTGAATATCCCTGGCATTTTAATAAACGAGAAATGCGTATTAGGTAACGATAAAAATAATCGGGTAGTTGGACAAGGTTGTAAATCAATCGGTGAATTATGGGTAGAGAACGAAAATGGTGTTGCTTACAGTATGAAAAATGTTGACTTTGTACCAGATTCAACCCAAAACTTACTGTCTGTCTCAGCGATTCTTGCTTTAGGAAACAAGTTAATTCTTGACGAGAATCCGCGTATTGTTGATCGAAATTCAAATTCAACTAACGTAAATACTGATAGAAATGGTCGATTTGTCGTGAGATTTAAATTGATTAAAAATTCAGAAACGTATGATGACGAGGTAAATTTTATTAAACCCCTTGATGATCCTAGTTTAAATCAGTTGATGGAAAACGTTCTGGTAAAGGAAAACTCGGTTAAAAGCTCCATTGAAGGGGGAGTATTTTCTGATGTTGTCAATGTAGCTTTCCCAGTTAGAGAAAAAGAAACGTTAGAATGTGAGAATTTTGTCAAAAAGAGTGAAAGCAGTAGTGCAGAGTTGGGGCGATTCTTTGATTTATCGAATCGAACTCTTTTGCCCGCGATTCTTCTGAAAAAAGAATCCGATTCTGAGAATTTCGATTCTTTTTGTACAAGACTCGCGATTCAGAATCGTGGGAATCGCGATTCTGAATCGCGAGAATTGCGATTCTTTTTGCGATTCTTTTATCACTGTTTTATTTTACTAAGTACTCCGTCAGTAAATAAATAAAATAAATATAAAACGGTCCGTGTTCTATGTATGTTCCCTTTCATTTAAATTGAATCAAATTTTTCATTTTTATTTAGTGCAGTTAGCACAGTACATCATAATACATTACAAGTTTAAACAGCAAAGAAAGAACTAACAGTTATGAGTTAACACAACTGCCAAACCAAGAAATAAAACTTGAAACCGAAGTCCAAACTAAAACTAAGAGGTCAAACAAAGTCAAACATAGACCTAGACCAAAGAAAAAAAATTAAAATACTTGAAAAAGAAAAATTACAAAAAAAAAATTCAAAAGAATTTAATTTTCACACCTTTTGAAGAAAGAAAATCGGCTTTAAAAAAATCAAATTCAGGGTGTCTACCAAAATTTGAGATTCAAAAATCGTGACATACCGCGACTTTTTTTCAGCCTCACCCCCATAGTCGGGGAGCCCACTTAAGGATAAATTGCACCCCCCCCGTTGATCCTCTGGGACAACTTTTTTCTTAAAGAGGGGTCCTAAGGAACATTTCTAGCCCTTGTACTCAAAAAAAAAGTGGCCCTACTTCAGCCGAAATCGCAGATTTTGCGTTCCAACATAGGACTTGCTCAACATTTTTCAAACTGTACAAAGGTAGATCGAAAGATCAAGCAAAAATTTATCACCTGTCAAAATTTCAAGTGCCAAAGTGCGTTTTTCGATTTTTGTTGAATTTTTGAAAATCAAATTTAGGCCAAAAATGTGGGAAAAAATCAAAATTTTACCAAATTGACCAAGAAAGCTGAAATTTGGGATATACCATATTTTCGACATGCCAAATCGATTGGGAACTGTTTCAAACCGTTTTGAGCAGTTCTGGAGCCTCCAGTAGATTTTTAAAACTCGTAATTCCCACAAAATTTCACCAAAATGGAGTTGGAAAGCTGAAATTTATTCTGCAAACTAATTTCAATACGGTACGAAGTCAACTGCAGGGAAATTTCAAGTGGTTTTGGAGCCTCCAGCGATTTTTTGAAAATTACTGGAGCCTCCAGTAGATTTTTGAAACTTTAAAATTTCCTAAAAATTTCATCAAACGCAGGTAGAAACTAGAAAATCAAAATTCATTCTGCAAACTAATTTTACTACGCTACGAACTCGTCTGCTGGTGGATTTCAAGTCGTTTTGGAGCTTCCAGTCACTTTTCGAGAGGTCTTATGGTGTTTTTTTGGAAAATTGAAATTTCCAAGAAGTAGCTGAAAGCTTCAAAACCATTTAAAACCATTTGAAACCACCATGTAGTCGACTTCATATCGTATTGAAATTAGTTTGCGGAGTAAATTTTAGCTTGCCAACTTCATTTGGTAAAATGTTGCGGGAATTTCAAGTTTCCAAAATCTACTGGACGCTCCAGTAATTTTCAAAAAGGCGCTGGAGGCTCCAAAATGATTTGAACCTACCTGAAGTCGTCTTCAGAGGGTGTTAAAATTGGAGCGCAGAGTAAATTTCAGCTTTCCATCTCCATTTCATGAAATTTTGTGAACATTTAAAGTTTCAAAAATCTACTGGAGGCTCCAGTAATTTTCAAAAAATCGCTGGAGGCTCCAAAACCACTTGAAATTTCCCTGCAGTTGACTTCGTACCGTATTGAAATTAGTTTGCAGAATAAATTTCAGCTTTCCAACTCCATTTTGGTGAAATTTTGTGGGAATTACGAGTTTTAAAAATCTACTGGAGGCTCCAGAACTGCTCAAAACGGTTTGAAACAGTTCCCAATCGATTTGGCATGTCGAAAATATGGTATATCCCAAATTTCAGCTTTCTTGGTCAATTTGGTAAAATTTTGATTTTTTCCCACATTTTTGGCCTAAATTTGATTTTCAAAAATTCAACAAAAATCGAAAAACGCACTTTGGCACTTGAAATTTTGATAGGTGATAAATTTTTGCTTGATCTTTCGATCTACCTTTGTACAGTTTGAAAAATGTTGAGCAAGCTCTATGTTGGAACGCAAAATCTGCGATTTCGGCTGACCTGTCAATCAAAATGGCCACCATTTTGTAAGTAGGGCCACTTTTTTTTTTTGAGTACAAGGGCTAGAAATGTTCCTTAGGACTCCCCCTTTAAGAAAAAAGTTGTCCCGGAGGATCGATGGGGGGGTGCAATTTATCCTTATGTGGGCTCCCCGGCTACCACTTTTTAATGAAAAAAAAAATATAAAGAATCGCAAATTGGAAAAGAATCGAGAGCCTCTAAAATTGCGATTCGCGAAAAATAAAAGAATCCGATTCTTTTCAAATGCGATTCTTTTTCAAAAAGAATCGGATTCAGAATCGGATTCAGAATCTCGACCCTTGCGATTCCTCACGATTCATTTCAGAGATTCTGAATCGCCCCAACTCTGCAGTAGTGACACAACTGACGAGTTGAAAATAAATTTGGTTTTGGATGGCAGTGTAAAAACGTCTGATATTATATTGATCATTGGTGGTATGATTTCGTTGATAATTCTTTTTGTGGCATTGTTTTTGCTACTAATTTTTACGATTTTGAGCGTTGTTATTTATCCAGTCATTGGTAGATTCTTGTCAAGTGTGATTGAAATTTTGAAAATTATGAAAAACGTTTTTGGCGATATTAGTTTTAATTTACGTGGAATAGGTGATGTTGATAACAATTTGTACAATACAGGGTTTATTTCCAATACATTGTTGAATAAAAGTGATCGTAAAAAATCGAACAGTAATGGTTATGTTGAAAAAGAAAATGATAAAAGCGTTAATACTTTGATTAACTGGCTGTATATCTTGTTACGTTGCGCTTTTCTAATTCAAGGTTGTAATTTAAAAGAATGTAAAAAAATAAAGTCTCCGAACATTTTAAATTCCTATTTGGATATTTGTAGTAAAATGATGAGTACGATATTTATCATTTTTGGTTCGTTCGGTTCTGAAAATTATCTTTATTTTGTGTACGATTATTTCGCTATTTTGAAAAGTAAAAATCACGTCACCTTATAATTCTTATGTTATCGAGTATAAAATAGCTTGTCGTATTTTAGTTTTAATGACGCGAATTTATTGTGATATCTGGAAATCATTTGCAAAATTAACTAAGAAATTGGTATTCAAACGTTTGTTTTCGCGAATCAACGTTCATTATTAAGTTTGTTTATTTTATTTTAGCTCATCACTTACGATTTCGTTTGTTTACATATTATTCGCTAATTTTCAATTATGTAGTAGTTAATTTTGAGGGGGGGTGTTATGATTTTGGTTAATATTATTTCGTTAATTTGTTTTCAAAAAGTTGTTGTGGCACTGCATCCGATGTGCATCCGCCACCGTTATGTTTTTCCATTTATATTCGGCTGTCGTGTGTCTCAAAATTTATATTTTTTTGGTTAGAATAATATTTACGAGAAAGGTCATTCGTGTATTGACTATGATTCGATAAATATGTCGCGATTTACGATGTAAATAATTTGTTGAACTTCATTTGAAAAGTTCAAACTTTTCAAATATTTTTCTTTATTTTTATTGAAAGTAAAATAGTTGTTTGTTACTTTTCTCGAGTTTATGAATTTTCCAACAAAAAGTTCTGAAATTTTTTAAAAATTGTATCATTGTGATAATATGATGGAGGGGGGGGGGGGGGATGAGAAGCAATAGAGATTCACTTAAAATTTGAACTTTTCTCCAAGGTTTATTGAGAGCATTTCATATTTACTTTTTACCGGGCTTCATCAAAAAAAAAAAAAAGAAAAAAATACTAAATACACATGAACTGCACTTACCTACCTACACGTTCTCCTTCCTCAAAAAATATTGATGAAATACGTGGCACGATGAAATAAATATTTTCAAAAAATTCCACAATACAGAGTGAGAGTGTTAAATAAAGCGTGGGCAATAATTTCATAATAGATGCAACTCGAGTGGATGAACAAAAAACGTTTTTATGATAAGTTGCCTATCTCGTAAAATGAAGGCGCCACATGCTCCGCAAAACTGGAAATTTACCTATTTTGAAAAATTCATCAAAAATTAGAAAACGTTTGAATCATTCAGGTGATGCCCCCAACCCATAGTACTCGAGTGGGCGAACAAAAAAAGTTATTATGATCAATTGCCTATCTTCAAAATTGAAGGCGCAAACTTGATTCAAAATTTCCAAATTTTGAGTGCCCCAAATTTGAATTTGGAAATTGTGCTCGCCCCTTCAATTTTGAAGATAGGCAATTGGTCATAATAGGTAACTTTTTTTGTTCATCCACTCGAGTACTATGGGTTAGGGTTAGAGACATTATTTTGAATGATTCAATCATCTTCTTATTTTTGATGACTTTTTCAAAATTGGCGAGTTTTAGTTCAAAAATGGGGTAATTTCTTCAATACGCAGACGGTAAGAAAATGTTTGAATCATTCAAATAATGCCCTTAACCCATAGTACTCGAGTGGACGAACCAAAAAAGGTATTATGACCATTTGCCTATCTTCAAAATTGAAGGGGCGAGCACAATTTCCAAATTCAAATTTTGGGCACTCAAAATTTGGAAATTTTGAATCAGGTTTGCCCCTTTAATTTTGAAGATAGGCAATTGGTCATAATAACTTTTTTTGTTCGTCCACTCGAGTACTATGGGTTGGGTTTGGGGGCATCACCTAAATGATTCAAACGTTTTCTAATTTTTGATGTATTTTCAAAATAGGTAAATTTCCAGTTTTGCGGAGCATGTGGCGCCTTCATTTTACAAGATAGGTAACTTATAATAACGTTTTTTGTTCGTCTACTCGAGTTGCATCTATTGTGAAATTATTGCCCTTGCTTTATTTACAAAAAAAAAAAAAAAAAAAAAAAGGTACTTGAGTAGGTAGATATCGAATTCTTTTCAAGAGTTTATCAAAATCTCCATGCGCACGGAAAATGCTGACCTCTAAATTGAAGAAGAAAATTCTGATATAATTTTCAAGTCAACGAAAAAAATGTTGAATTTTTCAAGGAATCAATTCTGAGGGTGTTGAAGTAATTTTTCAAAAAGCAATTTATCGGTTTTTTAGTCGCAAATTTCACTCATTTTTTCCAAATCAAAGGTACATACTTATGTAGAAGCATGAGGACCTTAGAGTAACTCCGAAAAAATTTCAGGAGCGCAAACGAAGCCCAATTTCAACTTGTATTTTTCGGGTAGGTACCTAAGTGCTCTTTAATAACGTTATCCTAGAAGAAATAGGAAATTCAGATTCGCACCATTACATACGAGACACAGTGGGCCACAGACACCCCAAAAACGGCGATAATTCGGATTCAACCCGCATCGATGTACAATGTGTCGATTTCGATTAATATGTTTTCGAGGTCGTAGAATTTGAATCTCGTCACCCTAATACGTAAAATATCTAACTCCATTTTTGTAAATTGTTCAGGAAATGCGAAAAACAGCATTATCAACTATTGATGGGTGTTACATAGTTAAGTAAGGTTATTTATTGTAGTAAAAAAAAATTCTGGTAAAAAAATTTTTCACTTGACACCTTTTAAGCCACTTTGAGTGGAGTTAGATAGTTTTCTCGAATTCAAACGTGAATGGTACACCAATGAATTCAATTCACCTGAAGTAATTTTCAACATCGGAAGTTCCATATGAAGTGTTCACCTTTCAAATGGTGTTCATAACTCATTTTCATGTAACGTAAAAATGAAACAGTTTCACGTAGCTAAATAAACAGCGCGTTATCCTTTAGTGGAGTTAGATAATTTTCCTGACTTCGAACGCGAATTGTGCACCAATGAATTCACCTAAAGTAGTTTTTAAGGTCGGAAGTTCCATATGAAGTGTTCACCATTCAATGGTGTTCATAACTCATTTTTGAGAAAAAATGGAGTTAGATACTTTACGTATTAGGGTGACGATCTGTACTTATTTTTTTTATAGGGGGTTGGGGGATGAGGCGTGGGGAGCGGAACAATTTCAAATGTTGCATATATTATCGTGTAATATATCGATTAATATGTTTTCGAGGTTGTAGAGTTTGAATCTGGAGTGAGTTTTTTGGTAGTGGTGGGAGGTGAGGCGCGCGGCGTGGGGAGGTGAAAAATTCCAAAGGCTATAGGTGGATAAGTATGGTGAATTTGCCCCCGAGAGTTTCAGGGTTGATATTTGCATGGAAGGTTGGTACCCTTGAGCACCTTCCGTCACGAAAGTTTCAGACCCCCAGGACCCCCCGTTTTTGAGAAACCACCCCTTTTCTAAAATTACAATAAAAATTTTTTTCTCAGCCCCATGTGAACCGATTTTTCTAATTTTTTGGTATGTTGTAAACATCCATAAGAAGCATCCCCACAAAAAATTTCAACCCCCTCCCCCCATATTTTCCCCTCAAAATGGCGTTTTTTAGTTTTGTTTGCCCGTTTTAGCAATGATCATGATTCGGCACAAAAATGCGAATAGCATTTTTAAATGTATTTTTGACTCCTACAAAACATATATTTTTTTCAAAAAAAAATTTTTGGTGGGCCGTGGTCAAAAATTGAAAAAACCAACAGAGGGGGTTAAAAATGGATTCTGGTGTAAATCATTGTTTTTGGTAAACAAGGTGTCGTTTCCATATGAATCGAACCCCCCGAACACGAATATGACGCCCAATCTTATGCTACCCTCATCCACACCCCTCCAGCGCCTCTGCCCCCTTCTCAATTTTTATTATATCAAAAGTTCAGCTATTTTCGTAATATTGGTGTCGTTTCCAAATGAATCGAACCCCCCGAACACAAATATGACGCCCAATTTTACGCTTCCCTCATCCACACCCCTCCAGCGCCTCTGCCCCCTTCTCAATTTTTACTATACGAGTATTAAAAGTTGAGCTATTTTCGTAATGTTGGTATTGTTTCCATATGGATCGAACCCCCCGAAAACGAATATGACGTCCAATTTTACGCTACCCTCATCCACACCCCTCCAGTGCCTTAGCCCCCACCTCAATTCCTACTATATTAAATATTGAGCTATTTTCATAATGTTGGTATCGTTTCCATATGAATCGAACCCTCCGAACACGAATATGAATTCTAATTTTTTGCTACCCTCATCCACACCCCTCCCCACGACACCAACATTTTGAAAATATCTGAACTTTCAATATATAGTGAAAATTGAGTTGGGGCAGAGGCACTCGAGGGGTGTGGATGAGAGTAGCATAAAATTGGACGTCATATTCGTGTTCGGAGTGTTCAACTCATATGGAACCAATACCAACATTACGAAAATATCTGAACTTTCAATGTAGTGAAAATTGAGTTGGGGGCAGACGCACTGGGGAGGGGTGTGGATGAGGGTAGCAAAAAATTAGAATTCATATTCGTGTTCGGAGGGTTCGATTCATATGGAAACGATACCAACATTATGAAAATAGCTCAATATTTAATATAGTAGGAATTGAGGTGGGGGCTAAGGCACTGGAGGGGTGTGGATGAGGGTAGCGTAAAATTGGACGTCATATTCGTTTTCGGGGGGTTCGATCCATATGGAAACAATACCAACATTACGAAAATAGCTCAACTTTTAATACTCGTATTGTAAAAATTGAGAAGGGGGCAGAGGTGCTGGAGGGGTGTGGATGAGGGTAGCGTAAAATTGGGCGTCATATTTGTGTTCGGGAGGTTCGATTCATTTGGAAACGACACCAATATTACGAAAATAGCTGAACTTTTGATATAGTAAAAATTGAGAAGGGGGCAGAGGCGCTGGAGGGGTGTGGATGAGGGTAGCGTAGAATTGGGCGTCATATTTGTGTTCGGGGGGTTCGATTCATTTGGAAACGACACCAATATTACGAAAATAGCTGAACTTTTGATATAGTAAAAGTTGAGAAGGGGGCAGTGGCGCTGGAGGGGTGTGGATGAGGGTAGCATAAGATTGGGCGTCATATTCGTGTTCGGGGGGTTCGATTCATATGGAAACGACATCTTGTTTACCAAAAACAATGATTTACATCAGAATCCATTTTTAACCCCCTCTGTTGGTTTTTTCAATTTCTGACCACGGCCCACCAAAAATTTTTTTTTGAAAAAAATATATGTTTTGTAGGAGTCAAAAATACATTTAAAAATGCTATTCGCATTTTTGTGCCGAATCATGATCATTGCTAAAACGGGCAAACAAAACTAAAAAACGCCATTTTGAGGGGAAAATATGGGGGGAGGGGGTTGAAATTTTTTGTGGGGATGCTTCTTATGGATGTTTACAACATACCAAAAAATTAGAAAAATCGGTTCACATGGGGCTGAGAAAAAAATTTTTATTGTAATTTTAGAAAAGGGGTGGTTTCTCAAAAACGGGGGGTCCTGGGGGTCTGAAACTTTCGTGACGGAAGGTGCTCAAGGGTACCAACCTTCCATGCAAATATCAACCCTGAAGCTCTCGGGGGCAAATTCACCATACTTATCCACCTATAGCCTTTACTTTTTGATGTTTTCTTATACCACTGATTTTCAAAGCTAACAGTTCTTTATATTGAGGAGCTGAGAATCAAAACTCACATTTGCCACCATAAACGATTTTGAGAAAAACGCGAAAAACTGAGTTAGTAGTGTTGCCAGTTGAAAAAACGTATAATACCAAAATGAATCATTAGATAGCGCTACTAGCACACGATTCCGTGTGTTGGCTGATTTTCACCTAGCTCCCTTCTGCTTTAATATCCAGACAAAGAATGGCAAATGTGAGTTTTGACTCCAAGATTTGCGATCAAATTTTTTTTCACTGTTTTAATTACGACGATAGGGAAAAGTTTGATAACAAGCTGAATTTTGGTACACGGGGGTTTTTTGATACGCTGAACACGAATTTGGGGTGTCCAGGTGAATCCGGTGTACGCTTCCCCCTTTTTTGTGGACCTTAAGCCCCCAAATTTGTTTTTATGCGTTTAAGTCTGAAAATATGCAATTTTATGCAAAATTTATGTTTTTTGGGTCGCAGAATACGAATTTGACAATATTTTTTTTGTAGGGGTGGGGGATGAGGAGGTGAGGGGGGCGAGAAATTCAAAATTTGACTATAATGAAGTGTGATATGTCGAAATGTATGTTTTTGAGGGTGTAGATCACGAATTTGACAATATTTTTTTCGTAGGGGTCAATGGTGGGGGCTGAGGGGTGAAAATGGTTAAAAATTCAAAATTTGACTATAATGATGTGTGATATGTCGAAATGTATGTTTTTGAAGGTGCAGATCACGAATTTGACAATATTTTTTTCGTAGGGGTGAATTGTGGGGGATGAAGGGGGTGAAAACGGTGAAAAATTCAAAATTTGACCATAATGATCGTGTGATATGTCAAATTGTATGTTTTCGAGGTTGTAGATCACGAATTTGACAATATTTTTTTCGTAGGGGTTAATGGTGGGGGATGAAGGGGGTGAAAAATTCAAAATTTGACCATAATGATGTGTGATATGTCAAAATGTATGTTTTTGAAGGTGTAGAAAAGGTGAAGGGTGGGGGATGGAGAATTTTCTATTGGAGAGCCGTCAAAGTCCCTGGAAGAAAAAATTTGTAACATTTAAACAAAATTCACCATGATTTTTTACTATAATTGACTGTTGTGGTCGCCGGGGCATTCGGGGGCAAAAATCGCAAATGACATCTTGAAATACACTATCTTCAGTACTAGCCCCTGGGATGTCCCGTGCATCTACGTTCAAAAATTTGTTCTATTCCTATTTATGTAGCAGAGTAGGCAAAACACGGAGTTTTAACGTAAGTTAAACCTCTATAATGACTTTATAACAACTAAAATCGAGTAAATTGATGAAAATTACTCACTTTCAGTTGAATTATTCATACTTGGTACATTTCGACATATCACACATCATTATAGTCAAATTTCGAATTTTTCACCGTTTTCACCCCCTTCATCCCCCACAATTCACCCCTACGAAAAAAATATTGTCAAATTCGTGATCTACACCCTCAAAAACATACATTTCGACATATCACACATCATTATGGTCAAATTTTGAATTTTTCACCCCCTTCATTCCCCACCATTAACCCTTACGAAAAAAATATTGTCAAATTCGTGATCTACAACCACGAAAACATACATTTTGCATAAAATTGCATATTTTCAGACTTAAACGCATAAAAACAAATTTGGGGGCTTAAGGTCCACAAAAAAGGGGGAAGCGTACACCGGATTCACCTGGACACCCCAAATTCGTGTTCAGCGTATCAAAAAACCCCCGTGTACCAAAATTCAGCTTGTTATCAAACTTTTCCCTATGGAATTTTGCAAACAAAACTAAGTTTTCATCAAAACTCACATTTGCCAATGGCAAATGTGAGTTTTGATTCTAACCCTTGGTTTTGAAAGTGAATTTCACACCAAAATGACTTTGATCCAAAAAAACTGAATATGTCACATTATAGAGTGTAAAACGGTATATCCAAATCTGTCATAAAACGGTATTTTTTTTTTTTGGCAAATGTGAGTTTTGATTCTCAGTTCTCAGCTCCTCAATATAAAATCAAAACACATTTTGGAACAAAATTCACATAATCGGGCAATATCGTGTGTTCTCTTCTGCATAGTGATGTGTACATATTTGGGAGTGATGTATACTATGATTTAGCGATTTTTTGCACATAATTGCACATAATTGCACATTTGCTCTGCAGGTTCATTTTTCTATTAAGTAAAAATACATCAATTTTCTTCACAATTGCGGAAATATCGCAATTTTAAGATCGAAACATGATATACTCGATTCAGTTTTGATTCAAATACATTATTTGAGACATGAAATGAATTTTTCAAATCAACGATATTAACAACCTCAAAAACATTACAAACGACATATTAAACGATAATATGAGCAAAATTTGGAATTTTTCACCTCTCCATGCCTCAGTTCCAACCCCTACTAAAAAAATAACGCCAGATTCGAACTCTACGACTTCAAAAACATATTAATCGATGTATTACACAATAATATAAGCAAAATTTGAAATTTTATCGCTTCTCACGCGTCACCCCCCCCCCCACCTCTGCAAAAAAATAAGAGCAGATTCGAATTCTACAACCTCAAAAACATATCAATCGACATATTACACAATAATACACCTAAAATTTGAAATTCCCCCCTCCCCACGCCACACCACCCACTCCTACCAAAAAATAACTCCAGATTCGAACTCTACGATCTCGAAAACATAGTAATCGATATATTACACGATAATATATGTAAAATTTGAAATTTTCCGACTTCCCACGCCTCACCCCCCCACCCCTACAAAAAAAAAGTGCAGATTCGAATTCTACGACCTCGAAAACATATTAATCGACATATTGCCCATTGATGACGGTTGAATCCGAATTATCGCCGTTTTTGGGGGGTCTGTGGCCCACTGTGCGAGATCACGACTCATTCAATAACTTCTGACATCAAAAATTTCAGTAACAAACATATCCGTGGTACCAGGGGGAATCCAATGGCATTTATGCTTGATTAAAACAAAAGGAGTTGTACCACATAGCCCTTGATATTCAAAGAAAGAAAGTAGTAAGCAATTTCAAACCCTGTTTTTCTATACATACATTATATTTCACAAAATCTAAATTTAATTATTTATTTTTATCTGTCGTAATTATAGTTTAGAATACCTCAGAATTGTTTTTCTATAGGCTACATTATATTTTACAAAATCGAAATTTAATTATTTATTTTTCATCCGTCGTAATTAGTTTTGCAATAAATACTTCAGAATATATCGTTCATATTTTTATTCGTGTGCATTTTTGCCATTTTTCTGTCCATGTTCTTATGCAAACCATTATCGTAATACAAGTCCGTAAATGGCACCTTAATGTTAGGTGCAGTTGGCGAGGGTTGGTCTGAGGAAGATGCAACAATTAATACTCGTAGATTCGATATGGATTGAAATTTTCGAAAAGGGTCCTGATTGCGAAGTAAGTCAAAACACAGATTAGGTTTAATTTAAAGTAAAAAATTGGTTATTAGTTTGTCAATTGGAAATTTAAATAAGAATCAAGAAATTTATTTAGGTAGGTACTTAAATAAATTTTTCGACACGTTAGGTACGATTTTAGTGAATTATAAACTGCGTGCCCACATTAGGTCGAGACAAAACAATTTTTGATAAAGCTGAAACAATACATACTCGCCATAATTTCCAAATTCATCAACAACTATTCATACAATTATATGTAGGTACATACTCAGAGTAATGGCGAAGAAACTTGAGATGCAGTGCAAGGTAATAAAATTATAGTTCGCAAAAAATCACGTGTAAATTTCTGGAAATTATGCTGACGATGCAACCTTGGATACATAAATGACGACGTACTTCTCCAGATGACGATTAATGAAAATTTAAGATTCAGTCTGAGTTCGTTCTTCTAAAATCCAAACTTGTGGATTCTATTACAACGAACATCTTAACGTGATCAAATTCATTGAATTGAATAGTGGAAGCCAGTTTTTCATGTTGCTGAGATTTTTTCACTAAAAAAAAAAACATCTAAATAAAATACAAGTTTTAAATTCGATGCAAAAGTATAATGTACCTACCCATAAATTTGTAGGTACCTTAGGGGCTTGTAGATATCTTCCGCACATTGATTGAATAGTGCCGCAGCTTATATGTAATAGGTACCGAATGGCATCATCATGTGGTGCGAATTTTTTTTTTATGATCGAGAGCAACAACATACAGCCAAATCACTTTAAAAATGCCTAGGTGGCAGCGAAACTCAATAGTAAATAACTTTTTTTTTTCATAATTGAATTTTATAATAAAAATAAATTTAAATTTTTTAAATGAAATTTTAATAAAGAAAAATTGTTTTAAAAAATATTTTAAATTGTAACCAAATAGACGAAGTCAGTCACCTTTCACAAGCACTGTTTATCTAAAGTACTTAGGTATAGGTAGAGGTACTGGAAACTTTGAAGACAACAGGTGGCAACTTCTTGGTGTTCCTGTTATCGCGACCAGCGCTGTGAGGTGCAAGAGAACTGAAGCGTGGCGAGGAGATAGGAAGGATAAATTCTTACCGACGAAACAGTAGAAAAAATGATAGTACCCCTTCGACCAATCCACCTGCAGTCGACCTCATAACGACGTATTAAAATGAGTTTACAGAGTAAATTTCGGCTTTCCAACTGCATTTGATATAATTTTGTGGTAATTTCAAGTTTCAAAAATTCAAAAATCTTTGGAGGCTCCAAGAATTTTAAAAAAGTCACTGATGAAGTCTCCAAAATGACTTGAACCCAGGGTCGTCGAAAAGGGAGGAGGGCAAAGGGGACAGTTTGCCCCTGGCCCGCGCTTTCTGCAGGGCTCGGCAAAAGAGTAATGAAATTGAAAACTATAAATGAAGTAGAAAATTCTGAATAGAAATCGAAAACACGAGTTGAAAAATTATTTTATAGCACTAAAAATAGAATCATTCACTGCTACTGTGAATTTCTGGGGAAAAAAAAACTTCATAAAAACTCGATTTTTTTCAGTTTTGTATTAGATTTCAGTTGAAGAGTTTTTAATAAAAATACCCTACTCAAATTCATTTTCACTCCTTCTAGAGAAACGTTAAAATTCTGGGAAATGGAAAATAACGCTAAAAACTTCTGAATAATTTGAAATTGGGAAATTTGGGCTCCGAAGCAGGGGATGATTTTAGACAAAATATAAAAATTTTGATTTTTTGATTTTTTTTTACAAAAAACCTAGTGCTGGCCAAAAAAAAACTCACTCGAGGTGTCCGTCCAGAAATCAGTCTGAATGTGAATTAAATTCGTTAAATAAGTCGAAAATAAGCCACAACTCGATATTAAATTAATTTGTAAACTTTCTGGAGGAATCCAAAATCACTCTGGCGAGGCTCCAGAACGGCTCTAAATTTCGAAATTCAGATTTCGAGGGGGGAGGGTGGTTTTAGACAAGATTCATTTTAGAGATGTCTCAAATGAGGATAAATCTTTTAAAAGGTCGAGAATATGCCACAACTAGATTTTTAGTGGGTCACATTTATTTCCACATTTCCTGGAGAGATCGAAAATCACGCTAGAGACTTCAGAATAGTTCAAATTTAGGGAATGCGGGGGGGGGGGGGTTGAAGTTGATTTTAGACAAGATTTGGCCATCTGTGAAAAAAAAATATTTAATTTTTTACGAACGAAAATTGAATTTTTTTCTCAAGTATTTTGATCAAAAAATGCACTTGAGGGTCTTTCTTGGAAATCAGCTCAAATGTGAATAAGCTCGTTAAATAGGTCAAGATTAAGTCACAATTTAATTTTTAGCCACTCAAATTCATTTCATTTCCACAGCTTCTGGAGAAATTCTAAGAAATCGTGCTGGAGGTTCCAGAATGACTAGAAATGATGAAATTTGGTCAGGAGAGTCAATATTAGTTACTATAATTCTCATCATAAAAAAGCATAAGTCGCTTAAAATGGCCAATTTTAAATTCTTAAAAATTCACCTAAAATCGAAAAATCACTCGAGTAGCTGAAATTTTGGTTATGGGGTTTCAAAGCTCGCGCTTTTTAAAAATTGTTGTTGCCTTCAAATCGAGAAGAAATTTTCAATATTTTCATTTTCAAACACGCGTAAAAAAATCATCAAGAAGGAAAGATTTTTATTTTAAAAACTACAAAACAATCAGGAATAAGTATATGAGATTCGATAAAAAAAAATATGAGTATAATTGATATCGAAAGTTCAAAGTAGTGATATCTAAATCTAAACGTAATAAAAGTTACAACTTGGAACACAATACAAACCATTTTTAAACAAAATTCGTACCTTTGGACAATGCATTTTGCAAAATTTTACTCTTTCGTAATACACTTTGGGCAACATTCATTGTATATAGTATAGCTTGGCTATCTATAAATAAACACCGAGATTAGTAAGACAACATTAAATAGGTAGGTACATAAATAAGTCGATATTAGTCTCATTTTATAAAAAGTAGAAATAGACCTACCTTAATAATAATAAAAAAATAACAATTCAAAAAAAAAATCGATATTAATAATTAAAAATGAAACCGGTTCAATGAACAAAATGATTGATTGATTGTGCTAATAATATCAACACTTAAGAAAGTGTAAAAGTGAAAAAAATCACATCAGAATAAAGCTCTATAATATGCTTACAGTTACAGTCAATCTCTACTAAATTGAGACAACAATAGATACTCGTACATTTCACTGGAAATAATTCGAAACAAGTTGATTAGATGTATCGAACTCCATTACAATCATCAATTTCGTATCAACATTCTGAAATACGACAATTTTATCACCACATTCTAAAATCACTACTCCATTCTCCCATTTGACGAGCTCCATTCGATCCTCATGCAAGTCAAATAAGGAAGCAGCTCGTCGCATGTAAGCTCGTAAATTTAAAAAGCTGCCTTCATCGATGGAAAACATTCGCACTCCGTCTTCTTTATCAATCTCGGTACACACCTCGACGAAAAAATTATCAAAATTTCTACGCTCGGTGACGTATCGCTGAGCTAAACGTAGCAGGTTTTCCTCTCGAGTAAAATACTCCACCGCAGAAGCGAACATTTCGTGTTTTTGCGCTTCGCATGCTTTTCTGAAAACGCTGGCGAATTTTCTTCGATCAAAATAAACGTCGTTTTGAAACTCGAAACAATCAGAGAGCTCGTTTTTGCGTTCTTTTTCCATATTTTGAATCGAAGCGGTGAATTTTACCATCAGATAGTTGTAACAATCTTTAACTCTTTCTTCACGTTCGACTTGACCGGTCACATGAAGCATGGAATCAACTTTACGGTAGAATTTATCGCATAAAGATAACACAGTGCAGCGAATATTTTCATCGGAAAGCTGGTTACTTGTTTTAGATATTTGTTTACAGTCGCTTAGTTCTGCTGAAAGTTCTCGAGATATTTTATCCAAAGATAAACCGTCCGCAGCTAGATCGAAAAAGGTCGAGTCAGTCATCACGTAAGATCTATTATTCGATCTCACATTCAGTTCGTCGAATACCGAATTCATTGCAATGTGGTGCCCTAACGGTGCATCGAGTTCATACATGTCTTTAGCAGATTTGAATCTTTCACCTAGTGGCGCGAAAAATTCGGTAATGGATCTTTTCAGGAATTGGCACGTTTCCAAAACACCAAGTTCGACGAAAGTACTCCTCGGTGCCACTTTGAAGAGTAGTTTTTCATACAGAGTCGAAACTTTCTGGAGTGTTAATTCATTTAGCACGTTTCGATTTACCGAGGTGGTATTTTTATTTTTCATGATATGAACGAAGTTCAAGTTGGCAAAATCACTGGACGTTTTTATTCCTAATTTGGAGAATCGTTTGGTGGCGTCAGTTTTGCCCATTTTCGATATATTTTTCGATACCCATTCTTCGTAGTTATCGTTGGCTTCGATCATTATTTCACGAACGAGAGATAGCAGTTGATGACTAAACACACTGATGATATCGTTGGATTTGGTCGTTTCGGGGATACGATTTTTGGCCGTTTCGAAAATAATTTCGTAGTACAGTTTTGATTCGTTTTCGCCAAATGGTTGTTCTTCGTCTTCGATCAACGTTTCATCGACGTTCTTGACAGCAGTCGTTGTGTTTCCAAGCATATGACCGATTTGTTCCATCAGTGAGTCAGGGATCGCCCATGAAAAATATTGTTTCAAAAATGGCTGTAATTGTTCTTTAATCGAAACCAAGCCATCGGAGATTAAAATAAGCAGATTCTGAACATGGTTAGTCATATTGGTGAAGAAAACAACGGCGCCAATTTTCTTGTACCGGAAATCGCAACAAGTATTCAATATTTCCAAGCACTTGTAATATATATGTTGGATGTTTGTATGCTTCGCTAAGAATTGTTGACCAGCATTCAACACGAAATTCAAACCCCAACTGGGTATGTTCTCTTCCAAAACGATTACTTCTTTTACACCAGCGTTGCCTTCGTTATCGGGTAATTGAACTCGTAATTCTTTTAAACTTTTTTTAACAGATCGAGTCAAACGTCCTGTAACTGTAGTGGGTGCCGTCTCTAAGCTATTGATATATTTATGCATTTGTTTAGTATTAGAAACAGCTCCGGCGATCAAGAATATACTGACGCATCCTTCCATCAAATCGAACGCAGTCAGTTTCTCTCCATTTTCGATTTTGAGCTTCAGAAAATACGCGTAGGTTCCAAAATTACAAAAATTTGACGCCAAAGCTGCGTAATTCAATCCTTGTAAACCTAATCTGGCTGCGTTGGCGAAATTACCAGCGTTCTCGACGATCAAAGCGGACTGATATAAAGCTAAAGATGAAGCTCCAGTTATCGCAGATGTTCCTATAATCAACCAAGCCATGGCCGACTGAGCATTATTGAAACCGATCGATTCTTTATGTTTGCCACGATCGACCAACACACCGATATTCCTTCCGATGGCGTACCCTGTACCAGCGCCGGCTATAACAAAGGCTGAAATAGGAGCTGTAGCCAATGTCAGCACAGTTCCCACAATCGCAGTACCTGCCGCTGCAATATCAGCTCCTCTAAGTACTGCATGACCTATACCAGCGGCTGGTGATTTATACTCGAACAATGTTTGTTTGATTTTATGTATTCCGTCGTCCGGTGCTACGTAATGGCAATCCGGTAACCGATTCGTTTTAAGGAAATGGGTCCACGATTTGTAAACTCGTCCGATACCGTCGATGAAAATAACCTCATCGTTGGATTTCATCTGTCTGAAAACGCAAGCTTTATTATCATCGTCGAGATACAAATACGTATGAGCTACGATAACTTGACCGTTCTCGTAATTGAATTTTCTGCACAGCTCGTCGATATTTTTTTGTCGTTTGTCGGGAAATTTGCGCCAAATATCACAAATATTCAGTTCTTCTTGAGATGGATTTCCGTACAGTGAAAGACCAACGTAAGATTTTAGCAAGTCGTGCTGGTCTGCGTGAAAAGCTTTCCATAGATAGAGTGTTTTATCCCATTCTCGGTAGAATTTTATAGCGTTTTGGATCCATTCCTGTGACAGAAAACGTTACGTGATGAATAAAGTTGACGGAATTAGATGAATTGATTAATTCCTCTGCTTTAGTTACAGAGAATATTGATCAACATAATACTGGAGTAGACTTACCCTTTCATCTTTTGTAATTGGAAGCATGGTGAATGAAAGCTCGATAAATTCGTGGCAAATTGAACAAAATCAGAATAGATTTGGGTCATAAGAAATTATCAAATTGCCCGCGATGACCGCTGACTTGTTTCCACAATTTATCATGAAGACCAAGTGACCAGAGTTTTCAGTTTGGCATACAACTTATTGAAGTATGTTGTTCGCGAGTTTTGTTTTATTGTTGCACTTCCACGTTTCAGTTTCAATACACGAAAATGAATTAATTATAATTTATAGTTAATTTAATCAGCATCAACTGACAAAACAAAGATTTCGAAACTTGAAAAAAAAGAAAGTTGTTTTTGTTTTCAAATTTATTCATGGATATAAAACCTTATTATAAAAACTGGATAGAAAATCGGCGTAAATTTCAAAAAATCAGCGAAATTCTCACGTTTTATCCAGTTTTTGCTGTAAGTCTGTGGGTTTGTTTTTTTTTTAATTTCTTATCTCTTTGTTCTTATTCGCGAAAAAACCCTCGCTTGGATCGCTAGTATCGCAGTCCTGAAAAGGTGATTAGATGGTAATATCTTTGGTGATTCGCGAAAAAACAGCAAATTTTTCGATTGTTCGCGAGTTCTGATGAACTTTTAGTTAGTCTTAAATTAAAGACAATGAAATTCCCTATCGATTGATACTAATTTTTCACCATTTAGAGGAAAATTAACGATTTAATGAATACTTTTACCGCATTTTTCATACTATATGTCAACATTAAACGAAAAATTGTCGAAATTTTCAGTAAACCTATGCTTATGTTAATATACCAAAATATTCGGAGTTTCATCCTCTTTAAAATGGATTTTTACCGAAAGCTCTATGTGCAACGGTTCAAAAGTTGTGGAAGTTTGAAGTTGCGAAAACAAGGCAAAAAGCAGCTGCGAATCGTAAGTACTGAACTTCAAACAAAAATTACTCGAAATTTTCAGTGGACACCTAGGTATTTTAATATATCAAAATGTTCGGCATATCTTCCTCTTTAAAATGTTTTTTTACCGAAAGCTCTACCTTCAACCGTTCAAAAGTAATTGAAGATAATGTCACCAAAATGTTCAAATTGTGTTATCACTGTTATCAATTCAAACAATGTGTTGATACTGTTGATGAATAATCTATTTCCGCAACTTTGATCTTCAATTACTTTTGAACGGTTGAAGGTAGAGCTTTCAGTAAAAAAGCATTTTAAAGAGGAAGAAATACCGAACATTTTGATATATTAAAATACCTAGGTGTCCACTGAAAATTTCGAGTAATTTTAGTTCAAAGTTCAATACTTACGATTCGCAGCTGCTTTTTGCCTTGTTTTCGCAACTTCAAACTTCCACAACTTTTGAACCGTTGCACATAGAGCTTTCGGTAAAAATCCATTTTAAAGAGGATGTAATTCCGAACATTTTGATTATTTAAAACGCGCACATGCTCACTGAAAATTACAAGTATTTCGAGTTTGAAGTTGATGTACGTAGTATGCAAAAATCAGCAAACTAAAAGTATTCATAAAATCGTTATTTTTTCACGAAATGATGAAAATTTAACATCAATCGATACGGAATTTTATTGTCTATAATTTGATACTGCACCAAAGTTCACCAAAATCCGCGAATAATCGAAAAAGTTGAATTTTTTACAGGAAAAATTGCATTCACCTTTTCATCATATCACCTTTTCAGATAGTTGACGGAACAGCCGCTAGGTGTCAGCCACTTCGTTTTTTTTCGCGAATCATCATCACATCAAAGTTCCCGAACTTTTTTGGTGATTTTCAAAGTTTCAGGCCAAAATAAATGATCTTATGCTTTAAATTAGAGCAATTTAGTACGGAAAAATGGAATCCAAGGAGAAAACAATCACGAAGCAACCTCATCACGAACGCCAGCAACTCTGCACCACTCGTCCATCGTATCGCCAAGGAAAAAAGCTGACTGCCGTGAAGGTACCGGCCAATTTGGACTTGTATCCTACCAAATTAATATTTTATTGTTACTCTATAATTCACCCTCGTAACTAGTTTTCTTACTTGACGAAAACTGTTACACTTTTCGTTTATGGGAACATTTTCCTTAATTAGTCTAGTACTTGTATCAGGTATACACGATTAGCGACGAATCTCAGCACCTGATCATCAGAGGAATGCCTTCGTTGAATTTGCAAAAAGAAGTGAAGCACTTATGCATGCGTTATGGTGAAATCAAACAAATACATCAAGTTAAAGACTACTCCGAAGATGAAGAATCTTTTACCGAAGTGTTTCACGTCACATTTACCAAAATACAATCAGCCAGGTAGTTGGTGAATAAGGATTCACCTTGTAGGTTATGATGAGATGAATTCTGAATGGTTGAATTTATGTTCAGGTTTGCCAAACATATGATAGATGATAAGTCGTTTTTCGGTGGTATTCTACACGTGTGTTATGCTCCGGAATTGGAATCTGTCTCAGAATGTAGACATAAACTGGATCAAAGAAGACACGAAGTATTAAAAAGACTATCTCAGTATACGGCTGCTGATTTGAGGTACGTTATTTTTTGAATACAAATCTTCACCTTCATTATATTATTTAATAACTCGTTTTAATTTTCACTTTCGTCGAGCAGAAAATCTCAACAAATGAGTCAGTCTACAATCGAACCTCAGCCTGGTCCTAGTGGCACGAATGTTCCTGCTGTAACGACAGCGTACCCAGCTCAACATTGTTTTTCTAGTCCTCAAAATAATGTTAATCGGTTCAAGAAGCCAACGAATCAGCATTCCACTCGTAAAGGAGTTCCTCTCAACTCGACCGGTTTTAATTCAACTAATAAGTTGAATTTTCGTAATCAAAAACCTCAAAAGCAGCAACCTGTGAGTTGAGGCTTTATTCTGCCGAAATCACTCAATCATGTAGTTGATTGTCATATTAATTCGTGTTGATGTGTTTGTTTACAGCCTCGAGTTCTTATTGGCCCACAATTGTTACCCAAAGCTGATACAAAACCACCGGAAACAGCTGCAACGAAACCGGAATCGAATCCTGTATCCGATGCTGATGTAGAACCTGATAAATCTCAGAAGCAAGATAAGCCTGAGACTGTTAAAAGAACGAAATTTACTATGTCGAGTAAATTTATACCCCCTCAAGTGAAAAGGATAAAGTTTAATTGAATTTTAGTTCTGTGGTATTATAGTGTTTTTAAGGATTTTTTTTTGTTTCGAATCCTATCGATTTTTGTATCAAATTAAACTTATTATTATTACTTTTTTTGAACTGAGTGTTGTTTTCATTTTTAGAATTTTTTATTTTCATTTTAGGTTCTTAATCGTTGAAGTAGATGAGAATTTAGAATCGTGAAGAATCTAGTGAATGAAAAGTTTCAAAGTTTTAGCAAATGATGAGATGATTTTACTCGTAATTTCAAAACCTCAGGAGTGAAAGCAAATTTATCATCGTACTGGTCTTTTTGATTTATTTTATCCTTCTAACATGTATTTATTTGGAAATTTATATGAGATTGACCCCCGCGAAATAATTTTGATCCCATGGGGTCGATTTATTCAACAGTTTCCAGAATTTCGTCTATTAAAATTTTGAAATTAGTACTTGGATAATTTTTAAGCAAAGCTCGGAAAATTTTTGTTGACTTCTGAAGGGGTCAATGTAAAAGGGGGGGGCATGATGAGGCCCAAAATTTTTGAAATAACGAAAATTCTCCTGATTAAAAATGTTTTTTGACTTTGACTTGATTGAAATGAGTAATTTGAATTCTGAGTTGAAAAGGGAGAGGGGAATCTGCCAGATTGAAATTTATGATAGAATGATCTCATTAATTGAGAAAACTAATCGCTAGAAAAAAAAATAACGCGGTAGAATTACAATCTCAAGTTTGCATTTTTGAGGTCAGTTTTTTATATTTTTCATTTGTTTGAGTATTTTTGAAACATTGATGAAATAAAAACTCTCAAATCACGTATCTATCAAAAGGAACGATTTGAGTGTCCAGATAAAGCTTATTGAGAGCACTGATTTTAATTTCGAAACTCGTTTGAACTCAAAATTAAAATTAGCTTTAGTTTCCAAACCAAAATTTGAAAAAAAAACAATAAAATATTCAAATATTTTTTAGAATTTTTAAAAAAAGTTGAAAAATGAAAAAATCTTTACTCCATTGAATTTAAAATCTCAAATCACGTACCTATCAAAAGGAACGATTTGAGTGTCCAAATTAAGCTTTTTGAGAGCACTAATTTTAATTTCGAAACTCGTTTGAACCCAAAATTAAAATTAGCTTTAGTTTCCAAACCAAAATTTAAAAAAAAACAATAAAATTCAAATATTTTTTAGAATTTTCAAAAAAAGTTAAAAAATGAAAAAATCTTTACTCTATTGAATTTTTTGAGTTTTTAAAAAGTTAGATGAGAAAAAATCTTCATGTTTTTTGGAAAATTAAAGAATTGAAAAAAAAATTGAAGAATTTCTTTAACAATTTCAAGAAAAAATCAAACATTTCTGAGGAAATTCTCAAAACTTTCTGTCAAATTTCAAAAGTTTTCAACGATTTATTTTCCTTAAAAATTCAAACACTTTAAAAAATTGGTTTTCAAAAATTTTATTAAAAAAATTTACTGTTTTTCGAATGCTCTGGTTCTGATTTTAAAATCAGTTCTAATTCACAAAATCAAAACGAAGCAGCCTCCTATCAAGAAACTTGGAGTTGGATCTAAAATTTTGGAAAATGCAATCAATTTTAGTAGGTCTAGGTATCGAAATCGGAGATACCTCACTGGATTTTTTGATGCATTAAAACTACTAACGTCGTTTTCTAGAGGACTGAATTTTGGTTTTGATTTTTGAGTCAAGACAGGTTTTAGAATCTTACCCTCAAAACCCTACATTTCGATACGTTTGTTGCATTTTTCAAAATTTGGAACCTCGTGCTTCTCCTGGGGTTCAATTTTGATTTCAAAATCTAATTTATTTAGGCTCCAAAAATTTTTACAATCGGTATTTTAATCACGTTTGAATATTTTTATTACCACTTTGATTTTTTTAGCTTTTTTTGTACCCATAGTGGGGCATGTGCACGAGAAAAGGGGAGGGAATAACGAGCTAACGAGCCAAAATTTTCAAAAAAAATGCAAAAATTTGCTCGATTTGGTAATTTTTTAAATTGAAATTAAATATGCTCTGATCGTAATTTGAACAAGAAGGATTTTGGAGACTGGTGATAGTGGAGATAGAGAAGATCGGGGGAGGGGGGTAAATTCGTCTGAAAATCAGAATTTCAGTCTCTTTATTCACCACTATGGCATTGGCTTTTTTACCATAAAATTAAACAAAAAATAATAAAAGTGGGACTTGGAAGTATGATTTTGACCTTTTGAGCTGTCCAAGGGGGGAAAGTAGGAGGGGGAGTCATATGCCCCAAAATGATTGATGACGGTGAAAATTCGTTCAATTAAAAAATTTTGGTTGGTATCTGGAGACCGTTGGGCTTCAGGAAGAGTGGTAAGTTTGTAGATGATGAAGGGGAAGGGGGTAAAAATCATTCAAAATTTTGGAAATCAGTATTATTTTTAAGCTCAGATTTTATATTGTAGAGATCAGAGAAGTGAACCTCTGACACTAATATTGACCCATGGATGAGTTAAGGGAAGTACGAGGAGTACAAGAAACCAAAATCGGGTTGAAAAGGCTCAAATTTTAAACCAAAAAGGTCAGCAAAGTGTTTGAAAAAAAGGAATGCCGATTTTTAAAATCATCATGGAATTCAATTTTTTTCCTCAGTCCTTTCCAGAACCTTATTCAAAAATTTTTCAACCAAGTATTTGAATTTTTAGTTTCCAAAGTTCTGGAGCACCTTAAGTAATGACCAAATTAGTCTCAGCGGTTTATTTTTTTGGTTTCATAGATAACTAATCCAATAATTTTCCATTTTGAAATCCACCGCAAGACAAAAAAAAACTCATCCACCAAAAAACCCAAACAGTCCCAACACATTTATACACATTAACATCTTTATTAAAAATTTTCCATATTACGCAACAAACTTTACAATAATTTATATAATTACTACATTAACAAGTGTAATTATAACAATACAGACAAGAGAACAATCTTCACTTTCACAAGGTTGAGAGAAAAAAGAAAGAAGAAAAAAAAGAAACGTAACTATCCTAGTCTTTCATTATAAGCTCTCAAATATATATAACTCCATATATAAAAATTGTTATAATTTCTCGTAATAATATTATTACACACAACGAAAAAATGGTATACATAAATTTCATTTTATAATTTTAAATCATCATAATCATCATCATCAAAAAAAGAGAGAAAAAAAAGAAGAAAAAAAAATAGTACATATCACCGCGTTATTACATCGAACAGCCTGTATTCCACGTCACACTGAGCAAATCATTCTTAATAAACTACTCATACGCCGTAGGAGTGAGTTTCCATTCTTAAAAAAGAAAAAAAAATCGAAGGAAAAAAGTGTCACCTTGACCTAAATCATATTATGAAAAAAAAAAAAAGAAGTATATAGAAGATAATAATAAATAAGGAAAGAAGAAAGAAAAATAATATACAACATCGAGATAATACGAGAGAAAAAAAAAGAATATAAATTAAAAATACCCGAAAAAATAAATTAGGAACAGTTAAATATATAAATAAAAAAAGAAAATTGAATAAAATCGAATAAGGATCGACGATGTTGAATATAAAAGTCACGACTCTCAAGAGACCAAGAAAAAAAAAATAATCATAAAACACGAAAAAAATTTTTAAGTAACATGATATTGAATAATAATAATAATAAATAATCAATTGTGTAAAATCGATACACCTAAACCTAAATCAAGATAACAAGGAAAAAATATCATAAAAACAAAACAACGCGGCGCCGTCCTGATCGCAGATACGGAGCGTCCAAGGAAAAAGGTAGAGGAGGTACTGTACTGAAAAAGGGGCCTTCTTCTGCGAACTACTTGGTCATTTCTCGAAACACCGATACCGAAGGTTTTTCACCGGCTAGAAAAGGAGCCGGAATAAGCTGCGGTTTCTCACCAGGAGAGCGTTTATCCTTCGATCTCGGCTCGTCGATTTGAGTCACAGTCAACGCTTTCGGTAGCTTGGCTATAATCATGGATGAAGAATCCACCGGTGTTGTTCTAGACACAGACACTGACGATGGTAAAGTTGTGATAGCTGTTAGCTGAGGCAAACTGTAGTACGGCCTCTTAGCTAGGTTGGCGTTACCGGCGGTACCGTGGTAAACGACGGAAGCGCTTTTTTTCGATATCCTGGAGGCTGACGAGTTGGCCATCATTTCGGCTAAACCGCTGTTGGCGATGTGGATCGGTTTCATGTTCGGCATCGCCGGAATCGGTTTCTTGAGTAACGATACGCCGAGTCCTTTGACGTTACCGTTGGTCATCTGGGCCAAATGTTTGGTACGAGGCTGCGGATGCATCATTTCGACGTACCTTTGCATCGATATATCGGCGTTTCGAGGAGCCGCCGGTTTCGGTGCAGCGGGCGTATGATGGTACTGGACCTTGGATTCGGCCGACGAAACGACCACTTTATTCGGTACTCCGAAAGGCATCCCGTTCATCGAGTCTATTTTCAGCAACGGAGGAGGAGGCGGAGGCGTGTGTCTGATGTTCGCCGAAGTACTGGTGGTGGTCTCGCTGGGCGACTTTTTGATCGATCCATCGGCGAAGTGATGCACAGTCGACGTTCCAATCTCCATACTCGAAGACGTGGCTGGTTTCAAAATCGGCAGCGGTTTAGTTACGGTGGCCGCAGGTGGCGGAGGGGTCGCCGAAGGCGCTGATTCTTTCGACGAAGACGTTTCCAACGACTCGATGCGATTTTTAACGCTATTGATGTACTTGACAGCTCCGGCATCGGCGTTTCCGGCCAAAACCAAGGCACCGGATCGCCAGAACTTCTCTAACATGATCAAATGTCTAATGAAGCTCGACTGGTTACCGTAAGGTTTCTGTAAATCTTGCCATAGTTTCTTGGTCCCTTTATCGAACAGAATGGTCGAGACGCATTTCTCCAAATCCTTCTGTCCCGCAGAAGACGGCTTGAAAGCGAAATCGGCGATAAGAGGTAGCTCCTTACTACCGGATTTGTCGTGTTTCGATTCGCTCTGATGTGTAGACGAATTCTGACCGATGTTCAGGTTGCTTAATTTGCCTATGTTCAGGTTACCGAACTTCACTTGGATCCGAGTCGACGAGTTTTTATCGCCGTCTCCTTCCAGAGGTTTTAGCAAATCGGCTATGTCGCGGAAACCGACGTTGTGATTGTTCTTTTTCGAAGACGATGACGACGATGACGACGACACGTTTGCTGATCGAGCCGACGAAGTGGCTGTCGTCGTAGTCGCTGCTGTAGCTGATGCTTTGGATGACGACGTTGAAGCGGCTAGTTCTTCGATCATTTGACAACCTTGATTGAGCGAATCCATACCGCCGCTGCTTTCGTATTTCAAGCACTCCGAAGTAATCGGGTCTTCGCTATCGCTCACCTCTATGTTGTAATTTGATAGAATTCTGCGCAAAAATCAATTAAATTAGTTGATTATTGAATACAATATTCGCCAAAAGGTGACTGCAAATGGGGAACTTACTTTTTACGGAAATTCTGATAATATTGTCTATTGCTCGGCGACATTCTGGACGATTCTCCGTATTTCAGTCGCAATGACATGTAGTAGTGACATAATTTACATAATAACATATTATCCACCAGTTTAATAGGAATTTTGTCTTCTTTCAGGATACCATTATAATCGTCCAGCTCCGATCGAATGGAATACATGTGATTACGATTCAGACGTTTTTTACAAATACCACATAACGTATAGAAATCCACCTGCGTGAACGAAAACACAAATTCGAGACATTAGTACAAATATTTTCAACGAAGAAACCTGGCTGAACCTTACGATATAGAAGCTATCATGAGGAGGCTCTTTTTCATTAATATTGTCATACGAACCAGATAATAATGCTGAGCGCATAATCCATATCTCATTCTAGGACCACCTTTATTGACATCGAATGAAAGCTAAATTAAAACAAAAAAAAAACACACATTAGCTTCAAGTTGAAAAAAAAACATTAATAAAGGTAATTTTAAAAGGCATCAAATCAGGTAATTTTAGATGATTTTTCGATCAATTTTTGAAAATAGGTAAAATGATTTCACAGACGTTTTGTAATCCCCCCTCGCCCCGTTCAGCGAGAGAAAAATACTTCAAAAATAAATTAATTTCAGAAAAAAATTAAGACTATTCAGATTTACTTATTCAATTCCATATACAAATTCTTTTCTTTTTTCTACATTTTTGATTCAAAATAGAGAAAATAAATTCAAATTTTCTCCCCAGGCCACAAATTGGAAATATTTTTTAAAAAACAAAAAAAAAACACCAAGGCGCCACTCACTTTAGCTATTTTTTTACTAATCCGCAGCAGCCATTTGCGTTTAACGGTATGTCTGGCGAACTGGGTGCAATTTTGAATCACACATAGACCCAGGCTTCGTTGATTTATAGAAATCGACCGTCTCATATTACTCGACTTGCTACGCTTCTGAGGAGGTTTATTGGCTTTTCGATCAACGAATCTGTAGCAAGCGTCACATAAACAAGTATCCAATTTGAGGTTTGGTTCACCTGAAATAAAAAATAGAAATTAGTCTAATTTCATAATAGATAGGTGAATATTATTATTGCAAATTAGAGCGAAAAATGTACATAAATGAGAAGAGTGGAAGAAGGCGAACAGAAAGGAAAAACAGAGAAATTGGAGATTAATGTTTATAGATACCGTTTTTTTCAAACAGCATTGGGGCCTTTTTTGTTTACAATTTTATGGACAAAAAGTTTTCATTCAGTTAAATTTATAGCTAGATACTTTTTCACATTTAATTCAAAAAATTAGATTATTTTTGCAAATTTTTGAAAATCCAAAAATGACGACTCAATTTTTTTTAGATGCACTTTTCTTTGTAAAAATTTACATAACTAAAATCCGTTCTGGAACTCATATCGACTCCAGCAATCCAAGCTCCGCCATTCGAAGTCATTCTGGAGCGTCCTGGTCCCGCAATTTCCTATTATTACAGAATTTTGAATTTTTCCACAAGACGCCGAAATAAATGAAAATCAGATCAATTGTAGTCTTCAATAGACCTCTCGATTATTTTTAAAAAGATGATAAAAATTGAAAATCAAAAATCAATCGATCAAAAAAAAATGTTTTTTGAAAAAAAATATTGTTAATGCAATTTTAATTTTTTCCAAACAAAAATGAAGATAAATTAAATAAATCGAAAAGATTGACCACTTTTTACGATCGAAAACGAAAATGAAAAAATCAATTTTCAAAAAATTACTCTTTTTGAGCAGAAAAATGCAATTTTTGCCAATTTTTGTTAACAAAAACAAAAACGAAACAAAACAGTACAGTACAAATGATAATTTTAAACATGATCGAGAAAAGGAATCGATTTTTGAATAAATTTTTGGAGTTCTATCAGATGATTTTCGATCTTGACTAAACTTTTGATAAAAAAAAATACATTTTTAAGACCAAAATTTGATTATTTTTTTCATTTAAAGCACAATCGATCTTGGAGATCAAAAATTGCAAAAAGATCGATTTTTTGTTTGATTGATCGATTTTCAATCATGGTTGATTTTTGAGTCAAAACCCATAAGCGATTTCGTGAAGTTCATAAAATTGATTTTTCTTTTTGAAAATGATCGATCATGTGATCGAAAATCGTAAATGAATCGATTTTTGGAGTTCGATTAATCGATTTTCGAACTTGACTAATTTTCAACCCGAAAGTGAATTTTGGAAGATCGAAGATCGTAAAATTGATTTTTCATTCTAAAAATTATCGACTATATGTGATCGATAATCGCAAATAAATCGATTTTTAGGTTTCGATTATCGTTTTCAACTCGAAAGTGTATTTTGAGAGCTTATAAAATTGATCTTGTGTCTTGACAATGATCGATCACATGTGATCGAAAATCACAAATTAATCGATTTTTGTGGTTCGATTAATCGATTTTCAATCATGATCGATTTTTGATCGAAAAGTCTGTTTTAGAGACCAAAATTGATTTATTCATTTTTAATACGAGATCGATCACATGAGATCGAAAATCGCAAAGGAATCGACTTTTGTCATTCGATTTACCGATTTTCGATCGTGATCAATTTTTGATCGGTGGGTTTATTTCCAAAGTAAAAAATTTACCTTATTAAATTAAAAATCGCAAATGAATAGATTTTCAGGGTTCAATTAATCGATTTTCGGTCATCGATCAAATATTGCAAATGAATCGATTTTCGATCGTGATCAATTTTTGATCGAAGGGTCTATTTTTGGGCACAAATTAATCTTCCATTTTTAAGATGATTGACCACATGAGATCCAAAATTGCAAGGGTACCAATTTTTGGGATTCGATCAATCGATTTTGACCATGATTGATTTACGATCGAGAAATCTGTTTTTGAGGTAAACATTAATGTTTCATTCTGAACTTCGAGCTGATCGATCAATTAAATGAAAAATCACTAACAAAAATCGATTTCTATTCTGATCATGATTGATTTTTGATCAGGAAGTCCATTGGATGATTTTTTTTTAGCATAAAGAATCGATTTTCAATCAGAGTGCCCATTTTTGATGGTAAAAAATATTTTTCATTTCAAACATGATCCCACATAATTGATTATAATATGGGATGGAAAATCTTAAAAGAATTCACTTTTGGTGGTTCGATTAATCTATTAGGTAAAAAAATTCGCAAAGAGAAACCAAACAAACTCAAAAATTTCAGAGGATTTCAAAGATGTGAAGCGAGAGTTTATGAAATTTATAAAAATTGAACATCGAGTGCACGAATCGATTTTTTTTTTTTTGGATCCAAAGGCAGATAATTTTATGGTCAAAAATATTGAAAGAAAGGGAAAAACTTTAAGCCAACTGATCGTACTTTTTAGTTTTCAGATCTGGAATTGAGCTATTTACATAATTAATCTTTTCCGCGGGTTTTCAAAAATGACCCCCCTCCCTTGACGAGAATAGTCTGAGTTCAGTTCCAGTATTTCTCATAATCTCATCGCCACTAATTTTACTTTCTTGATTTTCAGAGGTTTTCATCATCTCCCAACAAACTGAAAACGTTTTAATTTTATCATCAGATTTTCACCATGGGCACCCTTTTTTTTACTTTCCAAAGTTGATTACATTCAATTTTCTGCATTGTAAATCTCTCTCACGAAATTTCCTCTCGAGTCGAATCGCATTTTTCGTGATTAGATCAATTGAATTCATCTTTCTAATTTCCAATAATTCGCTTTTCAATGCTCTACAAATTTCAATTCCAAAAAAATCCCACTTTTCTCTTTATTCAATTTCCATCGCAGTCTTTTTTTTTTTTTTATTAAATTTCATTCTCAATATTCAAAAACCATCTCAAAAACCCTCCATTGCAATTTTTCGTTTTGCTAAAAAAAAAAAAAAAAAGGTGACTATACTTGCAACTTTGAGATAAACCCATTAATTAAATTACTTCGAGTAGGTATTTTTCAGATAAACGCGTCCTTAGCATTCGAGATAATTGTACAACTTTCGATAAAAAAGCAAGAAGTATGCATAGAGAAAACACGAAGAAGGGCGAAGAAAACCACGAATTTGAAGCATGTACACGAAAAAATAGTACGAAAATTATCTAAGAAAAAAATTTACATAGAAGAATTTTCCTCTGGCGTTCCGGGTTCTTCATCTGGCCTACGTGACATGGCGTATCCAACGATCCGAATTTGCCGAAACAATATTTACATACATCGGAGCACAGCCTATTCGGGTGTATTGAAAATGACGAGCTCTTCTCCGGTACGACCAATGAACTACATAATAATTATCGAGGTGTTAATTTTGATGAAATTTTTTATGCTAAATCAGTCACAAATTGTAACACTTACGCAGCAGCTTTGGTCTTCTCTTTGGCTATTTGACCGCTGACTGGATCGATCATACCGTTATAATCTGCAAAAGTAAAAACTCATTAAATGTCTGATCTAAACCACCAATTTTTAATTACATATTTTCAAGCTCGTGTAGCTGAAACATATAAATTCAAAATCTACTAAAATCACCAACCTGCTTCCATAGCTCTAGCGTTCGCTTCTCTTAAACTTGAAAGTAATCCATCATCGTGACATTTGTTCTTAAACGAAGCCGAATCCATTCCATTTACGACCTGCGTTTCCGAATCACCTCGAACCATCGAACCATTTCCGGAATCCGAACCGTGTTCCACTTTAGTCGGTATAATTTTCTGGTAAAAGGACAACACGTTTTCATTCTGTGATCCCTGCAACGACAAAATGTACGAGATTCGATATTTTAGTTCACATTCATTTCGAGAATCATCAATACGAAATGTGAGTCTATAGCAGCTATAAGCTACAGCAAGGCACGTAGGTCCTCGTAAAATAACGTATCCGAAAACACGATTAACATGCGCCCCCAAAGTAGATGATATATCAAAGTACTGTATACGAAGTAACAGAGTATAAACAACATGTGAAAGATTAGGTACGTGCAACGATCATGTCGCGCATAATCATCACGCTAATAGTACTTCAGATGAGAGGGATGCTGCGCGGAGGTGACCATCTTCGTCTATATTTATAACATTCATAGGTTCTAGTATATGCACCTCCACTGAGTGATTACATCTTATGAATTACGAACGATTGTGCGCAAGCTCTTTGATACTCATACAGAGGTAGGTAGGTAGGTACACAACACAGAAAATACATTGATGATATGACGATGAAGGATGGAAACTTTTTTCTCAGATTGAGGGAGGGGGAGGGAGGGGACAGAAGACAGTTCGTGTGGTAGAGGTGCATTCGAACGAAAAAATGTTCGAAGTGCTTGGAACAAAATTCAGAGCAAAGTTGAGCACGATCAATAAGATTAGAAAGTATGTACCTATTCTGAAATAATTAGAATAATTTTTCTTGCAATCAGAGGATCCAGATCTGTGTCCCCGAAAATTTTTTGGATCAAATTAATTTGATAAAAAAATCAAGGAGCTCGGTATCATCTTTTAATTTTTGATCAATTTTTGGAAGAGAATTCATAGGTTCATTTATGGCGAAAAAAAATCAAATTTTGATAAAACTGAAAATCAGTTTACACTCAATTTTTGAGCCCCTCCCCCCCTCTAACATGCTAAATCCGCTGATGGTGGTTTTGAGTAGTCCTGGATCTGGAGCTTGAAGTACATTTTTTGGATTTTTTTCGTTTCGGTTTCAGAAACACTGTCACAAAAGATGAATTGACATGAAATTTCATCACCTGTGAACTCAGATTGACTGATTTTTGTGATTTTTTCCCCAATTGAATCAGGTACAATTTTCGAAATCCGTCCTTGCTCGTTCTAATTCAAAATTTTCTACAAAAATTACTTTTTAGGGGAAAATAACAAATGAATGGTCCACGAAAGGCTCAAAGTGAAAATCAAAAATTTAGTTTATACCTCACTTTCGAGCTCTCAAATCGATTGATCGTGGTTTCGAGGTGTTTCAGAGGGCCCAGCAAATTTTTGAATTCTGTTTTGAAAAAAAAAGGTCATATAAAGAGCCAAAATGAAATTCAGCCCTCATACTCTTCGCAAAACTGTCTTTACAATTGTGCTGTTGGATTTAGATTTTAGGGATAACATTTTAAAACTCACTTTTGCTGATTCAAATTCAAAATTGTTATCAATTGTTGAAAAATGTTTACCATCAAGTTTCGAAAATGAAAAACTCTTCTTTGGGCACTTCAAAAATGTTTTTTTGTTACATATATTTTTTTGGGGAAGGGGGGGGGGGTGGAAATCAACTTATCCCACCTCATTCAAAGTCGAAATTTCATTTCCTTCAAAACTTACTTATATTTTTTCAATTTGCTATTTTCGAAATCAAAAAATGGAGGAAAAGATCGGTCTTGTTTTTTTCACAGCCTTTTCAAAAAACTTGTTACACAAATCTGATTTTCCGGTAAGTAATTTGATTAATTCCGGAATTATGATAGGAATCTTTTTTTTCATTTTTTGCTTTATTGGTGTTCCTAATTCAATATTTTTTCAAATTTTTTTTGGAAAAATTAAATTAAATTTTAATACATATTTTGTGATTGCAATTCTCAATTTTCATTCAAGAATTGCTTGACTGATTTTAATTTGGATTCAACTTATTCTACCCCATTGAATTTGAAAAATGGAAATTTGTTATTCAAAACTATAAAATTGGCATAAAAATAACTGAAAATACATAACCACAAACTACAAAAAATTTCAGTAAAAATGAATAAAATCATAAAACATTGTTACACAAAAGGGATTGAAAGTGCGTAATTTGCCCAAATATCACGAAATTCGAGCAAAATTTTGCACAAATAGCCGAAAATTGATCAATTTTATTATTACACCAAACAAGAATGAAATTTTAAAGAATAACCGAAGTATTGTTCAAAGCTGAGAGATTATTACAATAATCACACAACATTACCAAAAAGTATTGAACATTTCAGTGAAATTGAGCAAAACACAGTAAAAGTTACTTGAAAATGTTGAAATTTTATAAAAATAATTCAAAATGATTTCAAGTATTGATGAAACATCAAGAAACATTGTTGAAATGAAATGAAATATCGCAAAAAGTGAAAACTGTATCGCAAAAAATGTAAAATCGACGTTAAAATTATTTAAAAATTAAAACCAGGGCCTTTTTCGTGAGGGGCACGCCAGAGCACAAATTTTTTTTTTTAATATTGAAAAATTGCCATAAAAACTGAAAAAAATACAAGAATTTGAGGGAAAAAATAGAATTTGACAAAAAAAGAAGTTTTTCAAGCAATCTTGTAAAAAAACAGGACTTTTGTTTTGTAAATTTCGAAACAAAAAGACTTGCTAGGCAGGCAAGGTAAAAATCAATGCTTTTCGGACGTTTTAGCAAAAGAAAAAAAGGCACAAATCTCTCAAAAAATTACGACCATTGGCCAACTTCATCACTAAATTCTTGTACTTCTTGAAAATGTTGACGAAAAAACATAACAACTTTTTTTTCAACTTGCCAAAAATCGACTCTCTTCGACAATTTTGACGAGCAGGAATTTTTTGACAATTTTGGCAAAAAATTACTCTTTTTGATAATTTTATCAAAAATTGACACCTTTTGACAATTTTACCAACAATGGACACTTTTTGACAATTTTGCCAAAAATGGGCATTTGACTAAGTATTTTGTTGAGAATTGACGCTTTTTGACATTTGATTTTTTCCAAAAATTGATACTTTTTGACAACTTGTCCAAAATATTATTTGACAATATTGGAACAAAAAGAGGACATTCTAAACCGATAAGACGAAAATCAATTCTTCTTAGAAGATGTTTGGGAAGAGAAGGGGATACAAAAAAATATGGACTTCCAACTTTCGAGAATTAAAGTGCCTCCCCCCCCAAAAAAAAAAATTGACACAAAAGACCAGCTCAACATGAATAAAAATTGGGTAAACAGGAATGAAATTTACGACCAAAAATATCAATAAAACGACCTTGGGGGGATTCTTAAGTCTAAGGACCTTTAATCCTTTAAAAAAGAATTTATTCAACATTTCAAGACCGAATTTTGGCAAAAATGAAGGTATTTAATACTAATAGTATTTTTAGGGGCTCAATTTTTCCAAAAAAAAAAACTTCGAAATCTCTTAAACGTGTGCTTGAGTACATTAGTATCTAGACATATTTTTTCCAGCTGAGAATTGATATTCTACGTAATAATTAATTTATTGCTTTTTGAGGACGACTTCTCACATGAAAAAGGAAAAGTGAATCTTTGGGTCCTGAAATCTCAAACTGCAGTCTTTTTTCAACAAAAAAAAAGGCTCAACTACCAACTTGTTTTAGAGACCAATTGTATTTTTAGACCTAAATTTTTTCAAAAAAATGTCCCAATATTTCAAAGTGTGTGGTCTAATTGAGCAGCAACAACTCAAGAAGTCTTTTTTTAAAGCCTCATTTCAACTACTAACGTGTTTTGGGGCCAACTTCAATATGAGCATGAAAAGGTATACTTTTGGGTCTACATTTTTTCAAAAAAAAAGACCTGGTACATTTCATTGAAAAATAAAGATTTTTCTGAAAATAACTTTTTTAAAACTCATACTCAAAATTGATCAAACTTGGGGCAAATATCTGCAGAATTTCCAAGAGAATAGATTAGAAAGTATAAATTCATTTCTTTGATCTATATCTCAAACTTTTTTCAAAATGGGAGCCTTAGAATACACAGAGAGGTCGAGTTCATAAAATAAAATAGATCTTCAAATTCCGCAACTTCAAATTAATGAGAATTAGCCCGTTTTTTCAGATGATCTAAACAACTTTCCATGGCGTCAAAAATTACTCATTTAGTACTATCTAATCAAAATCTTGCAAGAAGCTGCAGATTGACAGATAATGAAATTCCGAGTTTTCAGAGGTTGTTTTCGCAGTGGAATAATCTCTCGCCAGATAAAAAGACCACCAGTGGATTCTTATCATTTCTTAAAACTATGTAGTTAAAGTTCACTGCTCCCTATAATCTCACACATTTGTCTGGTAAAATTCATTTGAACGATGAATTATCATAAACCAAATTTAATTAATTTCTAGCTTCGTCGAAAGGACCTCAAAAATTATGGGGAAATTTTGAAATCCCATTCTTTGGTGAAATGAAGATAATGAGACTAATACGTAGGGTATCCGCAGCAAAATTAATTGAAATTCCTAACTGCAGAATTGATTTCTACAATATTCCTCGACTGAAGGGTACAATAATTTACTAAAATGCGCAGGATTTCCTCGGTTTTCCCAAAATTAAATAGCCTGATTAAAGAATTCTTCAGAAAAGGGGAACGAAGCTAAAGAGCATCTTCATTTTTAGCACCATCCTATTGAATAATTTTTTTAAAAAGCCTAATCTTAAAAATCAATAACTAAACAGTAAAATATTTACCTCGACATTAGCGCCGGCATCCTTTGGTTTCAGTTCCATTCTTCGACACCCTTTATCAATTTTAATAACTGCTTTCAAAGTACCGGTATAGTTATTATTTTCTTTAGCTTTCTGCTGCACTTTCTCCAGCGACGTGAGCCCCAACGCTCCCAGAATCGACTCTTTGACCGCTTTATTCTCCGGCCTTTCATCATGAACTTTGGTATCGGGCTGTTTAGGAGGTTTCTCTTGACTAGGTGTCGCGATAACTTTCGGTTCTTCGACGACTTCAGTGACCGGAGGAGTAGGAATTTTCTCTCTAGCCGATTCAACCGGCTCTTTGGGTTCTTGGATCGGATGGGCGGCAGTAGCAACCGCAGCAACGGTAGGTTCGTTGGCCATATCTTTATCCGTACTGTCTTCGTCGTCTGTTTCGTAATGTAGAGTAATATCTTCATCGATAATACCCTCGGATTCGGTGTTGATTTCTTGCAGAGGGAATTCTTCGTCGTTTTCGGTATCTTCGCTAATTTCCGTAGCCGTATCTTCGGTTTGATCGTCCGGTTTATTGATTATAGGAGGTGGATCGTCGACTGGTACCGGAGCCGCGGGAGAAATAACCGGAGGAGTTTCTATTAATTGGACGTCGGAGTCTTCCGACGAGTCTATGACGATTGTATCATCGAGCGTAGAGACAGTCGGAACTGCTGGCGAAAGAACAGGAGGATCACAGGAGTCTTCGGTCATCGGTTCGGATTCGATTTCGTCGTCGATGAGTACTTCTTCGACCATCATTTCGGCATCGTTAGGTAGCTCTTCATCGATGACAGTGATATCTTCGATGGATCTGTTCGGTTCGGGCTCGAGTTGAGCCGGCGTCAGAGATGGTGCTGGTGTTTCGAGGTCACTTGGTTTCTCCAATAGAGGCGGCAATTGGACATCTTCTTTGACCAGAACTGGTGCAGATGGTGTTTCGATTGGAATGGGAACAGATTCGATCGAAGGTTTAATTTCGATTACATTTTTCACTGTATCAGCAACCGTAGGAGTAACAGGAGCAGTAGGTGCTTCGGTGGGGGCGGGTTTTTCTTGAGTTTTTCTTCTTTTGCGTTTGATACCGATATCTTCGTCACGTGGTTCTTGTTTAATGGCTCTTTTAAAAGGTGTATTCGGTTTACTATCACTTGCGACCGACTCGGTTGTCGATGCATTCGAGTTTCGTGGCGTCTTTCTACGTGAAAGAGAGCTAGGAGGTGGTGTTTTCTTTGATTCTTGTATAATTCGACTTTTTCCATTGCGAAGTTTGACGACTTTATTGAAAGATCTTGTTTTACGTGAAACGTTCTTGAAACTGCGCAAATCAGTCAATCTTTCGGTTTTATTAGCGTTATTATTATTGTTAACTTTCTTCGTAATTTTCATTATCGGTTTGCTATCTGTCGTATCTGCTTTACGTTTCCTCGCAACCGAACTGGTAGCAGCTGCAGCTGGAACATTCGCTGGTTCTTTTTTTGGTACTTTTTTAGTCTCTTGAGGCGTCTGTTTAGCTCTACTTTTCACTTTGGTTGTCTCTTCTACCTTAGGAGGTGCGGCATTTCTGGCTTTCTTGACAGCTGGGGCTGATTTAGTCGTAGGTTTCGCTTCGTTAACCGCGCTGGCGACTTTCTTCTTAGCTACGGCGATTTTTGACCCGAGAACTTTCTCTTTACGCGATTTAGGTTCCTTTTTGATAGATTTGCCATTGGTGGTAACGGTTCCGGCAGCAGCAGCCGACGCTGAAGCTGATTTCGACCGGTTTGGTTTCATTCGCAGACTCTGCAAAGCTGCCTTATTCTTCAATAGTAATTTATCGATGGGCGTCAGTTGACTGCAACGATCCGAACTCGAGATGAATTCTTCGAATACGATGCCCTTCGAGATCGTACTGTTTTTACGACGAGCCGAGCCTTGGTACAGTAGCGACGAATCGGACGAATACGAGACAGAAAGTAAACTAGAAGTGCTTCTGTCGTGAGCAAAGGGATTCAAGCCGAAGTCGTCGTCGTCGCGACTTTCGAGCTTTATCGTAGTTCGTTGAAGAGCTTTATTTGTCGAATTGTTATTCGCGTTATCAATGGCTAATTTGTAATGATTGTCTTCATGGCTATCCACAGCCATTGCGGATGTTACATTTGCAATCCCATTGCATGCCCTGCGAACAAAAACAAAAGGAAAAACATTAAATTAGTATACTTATAAAATTCGTGCACTCTTTTGTTCAAAAATTAAGTGTAATGAACTTTAATCGTGGCAGTTCAAAGGTCGAAAAATACAAGTCAATGGGACCATTACGTGGGATTTTTATCAATACGTGGTTGATAAAATTAAAAAAAGTAGGTATGACGAGTAAAATAACACGTAGTTGAAACTACATACGTAAAGCTTGGGACTCGATATTTTCATTTTATCGTAAACGAAACGAGTAACGTATGTATTTGCACAGTAAACCAATCAAATTTACGAATATTGGCGAAAAACACGACAATTTTTCGAAAAATACTGGGTGGAGCGTAATATCTCTTATATTTTGATTCCTATTTTTTTTTTGCTGAATAAGACTTCTGTCTCAAAAAAATTCGATATTGTAAAAATCTTGAAATTTTATTCAACTTTAAGACCATGCATTCGTCTTGGCAACGTTTCAAAATCCCTTTACATTTTTTTTCGAAATTTTTCTAATATTATGTAGATTTTATACTGCATAATTCTTAAATTATCTTCCCCACACGTTTCTCTGAAAATGACGACTTTACAGAAAATCAGACTGATCTCAATTTATACACAAATGCTCGAAATTTTAAATAAGTGACTTATAACATAAAAAACGAACGAGAATTTGCTGAATTCAGCTCCAGTTTCAACTTTCAAGACGTCTAACAAACAAGAAACCAAAGGAAAATCAGGCCAAAAGCTAAACTTTTAGCAGAAAATTCTTTCAAATACCTTAATTTGAAACAGGATGAGAGGAGGGGGGATTAATCGGGTCAAAATTTATTCAAAGCGGAATTTTCGAGTCAAAATTTTTATATTTTCAAAAAAAAGAACAAAAATGAGAAAAATTTTAATGTTTTTGGAAAAGAAGCAGGACTTTTTTCACAATTTCGACAAAAATGCAAAACTTTTTCGCAACGTTGGCTAAAAAACATATTTTTTGCAATTTTGGCCAAAAAGTAGTTATTTTGTCACGAAAACTTTTAAATTAATGCCACAATATTAAGAAGAAATGGGAGGGAGGGAGGGAGGGAGGGGGGGTTGAGAGTCCAAAATCAGTCAAGTCAAAAATCTTTCATTTTTCAAGGAACTATAAAAAAAATTGAAAAATAAAAATTTTTATTAAGAGAATGAATGGAAAATTTTTAGATTTGATTGACTGAAAAAATTGGAAATCCCAGGACATTTCACCCGGACTTTTTTGCGATTATGGCGCTGAAAAGTCAATTGTTTGATAATCTCTTACCAAGAAATTGGGACAAAATCAGGACAGCAGGACATGGGCAAAAAGCAAAACCGAAATAAAAATGATTGAAAAGCAGGACTGTTGGACTCTGATTTTTTCACTCCAAGAGGCAAATCCCCTCTCTTAGCATTTTCGGGCAATTCCTGAGGGCATGTTCATGGGTACTTGTGAAAAAATGAAAATGATTTCAATTTTTGAGCCACGAATGCTAGAATTTTTAAAATTAATGCCAATAAAATGTAAACGAAATTTGTCTTTTTTACGTAATTTCGAGCAATAGGAATAGATTGGGTGGTAATTTTTTTTTAAATTTTCGTACATAGAATATTGAGGTATTTAATCAATCAGCCTTTAACATAAAAATGCATGATGAATTTTGCAGGCTTTTTATGAAACCTGTTGAAAATTCCAGCAGGATCTTGAGCAATGTTTATCAGATTGAACTTCTTCCTTTCTATCCTCAAGTTTTAGGAATATTTTTCAGATCCGACAGTCAAAAATCCGTTTTCAATTCGATAGAATTTTCTGCATTCTACTCTTCTCACACTCAAGCAATTCCTTAAAAGCACAGCAACACTCTTCAAATTTCTTAAATGAATTTTCAATGAAAAATGCAAGATTTTTGAACAAAATACAAAACTCTCTTTCAGCACTTTTTCGGTTTTCAAAGTGACTTTCGGTCAAATACCTAACGCTAAAGAAATTTTTTCATTGTCTGTAGTGCTTGCAGGATTAAATTAGATCCTCTTAAGATTTTTGGTACAGGGTGTTTTTGAAGGTAACCCTCTCTAAAAAAAAAATGTAAAAAGCACTTCAATTAGGAAAAAACAAAATTGAAAAACGAAACCCTTTCACAACCAAAAAAATGAAAAATTATTCAGTTTTTGCACAAACGATCAAATATTCCACCTCTCATCACCACTTCAAAAAATATGAACAAGATTTATCGTTTTTACGTATTTTAAAATTCGAAACGTAATGAGCTCAAATTTTTCGCTACGATTTCGATCGAAACAAAAACGTACAAAAATGATTGCGGTTCCACCAACTCTTCAGCATCAAGGTCTACGAGCTCAATTATTCCACGTTTTTCAACTTTAAATAGTATATTAATTTTCTGTCTTGGTTTTAAAATCCCCTCCCCCCGCCTCAAAAATTAAAATTAGATTGGTTTCAGTATTTGTACAAACTCTCGAAAATTTTAGAAAAATCATCGATGCAAAAAAATATACGAACGAAATTCAGCTTCATTCAAAATTTTTTTAAACTGAAAAATGAATCTTTTTTTCAGATTTTTGGCAAGATTCGAACTATTTTCTCAACCTTTTTTGCCAATTTTTGACAATAAAATAAAAATTTTTGCAGTTTCTGGCCAAAAAAAAATTTTTTTGACAAAAAGCGAGACTTTGACAATTTTGTACAGAAATTCATCTCCCTAATAAAAAACACGAACCTCACAAACCAAATCTAAACCCCCTCCCCTTTACGAGTGTAATAATCTTGTAATTTCAAACACCAAAAAACAAAAAAAAACAAAAGGAAAGATTTTTTGGAAATTTTGGGCAAAGAAGAAGTGAGATTTTTGAACAATTTTTGAAAAAAAACAGCCTTGTTTAGATTTTTTTTGTAAAAAAACAATATTTTTCAATTTTGTTGAGAAGTGAGAATTGTTGACAATTTTTAAATCATGACTTTTTTATTGCGACAAAAAGTGAAATTTTTAAACAATTTCTGGGAAAAAAAGCAAGACTTTTCCATTATTGGAAAATGAAAAGTGAAAATCCTCAGAAATTTTTCTAAAAAGCCAGAATTCTAATCAAAAAGCAAAAATTTGAAAATTTTAACAAAGAGCAGCAATTTTTAGGAATTGAATGCAAAGAAATCACATTTTTTAGAATTTTTTTCGGAAAGCGAAACTTTTTTTTTACAGTTTTTAGGTGAAACGAGACTTCGTGATGATTTTGTAAAAAGTAAGACTTTTTGGATAACTTTTGGAAAAAAGCAAGTCTTTTCGGAATTTTTTTGTAATATTTTGCTTGAAAACGTGTCACAATTTGAGAAAGCCAGAATTTTCCACAATTTTTGGTATAAGCAAGACTGAAAATTTTATCAAAAAATGATACTTTTTCGTAATCATTATCAAAAAACCGAGACTTTCAAGTTTTTTTTTGGATTTTTTTTTGGCAAAACAGCGAAACTTTCGAGTTTAGGGTTCTCCTTCCTCCACTTTTCAAAAATGATAATTATTTCATATTTTGAACTAATTTCTCGAATATTAAATGAGAAAAAATCAATACCGATCAATGAACGAGGTTTGCCATCGATAATTTCACGTAATTTCAATTTTTTTAATCATGTATAAATATTACTGCGATGAATTTATTCCATTTTTTAGATCTTGTGCAAGACTTCTCGCAAAATTTTTTCAAAACCTCCTCTCATCCTCTCTCTCTACATACGTAACAATTATTTCAATTCTTACCAAATGCTCAAAAGTCTAAAAAAACTCATTCATACAACAAAATGAACACGAGTGACCATTTTTGTACATAAATTTGACCTTTGCGAGTACATTACAGCTCAATTTTTTCAATTTTAATTTCTCTTCGCTTTTAATAATGATGAAATTATTTAAAAAATAGTTTTTTACAGAATTTATTCAGCTCGAAAAATTTTAGAATTTTTCCAACATTTCCGGCCAGCAGAATTGGTTGGATGAGTATCCTGAAAATATTTTTCAAAAAATTACATTTTTCCAAATTCAAAACATGAAATTACTACTTGACTTTCAAGTTGATAAAAATCCAAGGAATTGATTTTAGATTGAAATTTGATTCGATGAGCCAATCTCGAGCTAATTTGTCAACTTTCACAACAGCGATTGCGCAACATGAATACAAAAATTCTGAAATTTCATCATTTCAACTTCAGTAAACAAGAACCATTTTTCTCAACAACTTGTCACGCTATGAAAAAAATAATAATAAAATTAAATTCTCAAAATTTTCAAAACAACATTGTTCACTTGGAATCTTGCTGGACCAGAAGGGGAAAACGGGAAGAAGGAGGAGACTTGGACATCTCAAAAAATCCGAAATCAAAGCAGTAAAATCTGAACAATATTTCTAAAAATTACTGTTCTCTCTCACCATTTTTTTTTTTGGTTTTTCATTTCTCTTTTCTTTTTCTTTTTTCAGACACAAATAATAGGACTAGATAGAGTGGGCACAATTTTTAAAATTTTCATCTTTTAGGAGCAAAAAACATTGTACATATTTTCAAAAAATCAAAAATCAAATTTTAAATATTTATTTTTTCCCAAGTTGCAGAATGTTTTCCACGAAATGAGCTAGCTCTGTAATTTGAACAAATTTTTGCATTTCAACTCAAAAAATCAGATATTTCATTTAAAAATGTCAAAAAAAATAAAAATGTTTTTTAAAATACAAACAGAAGAAAAAAATAAATCATAATAACCCTGCTGATTTCACTTCAAGAAAAACAAAAAACAAAAAGAAAACAGTTTCCTTGTTTCCTGCTTACGTTTAACCAACCAAACAATAGAAACCAGAGTTCTTTCATGTAATTTGCAACAAAGAAATCGTTTCTTCACCCCTACATGAAAGAAAAACATGAAAAAAATATTTTAAAACATTAACCACGATTCGTATGAAATAATTTTATCAAAAAAATCAACCACAAAGATCACTTTCGTACATTTTAGCCTCACAACTCATCCCTAACCTAACTCACAACACAAACAAACAAAATAAAAATTCAAAAAAACACAATTAAATCACCTACAAACGATTCTATTCAAATAAACACACATCAATGGATACTTATTTTACAAAACCTCTCATTCTAAATCCTTCACATCGCATATTGTTCATCTCGAACATACTTTCGTGCAAAAAATCTCATAAAAGTAACACATTTCTTATCACTATAACGACGTACGTGTACTGTACATCACACACCGATATCTCGCAAAGATAATTTTTAAACTCACAAAAATTCTCTATCGTCTAAATAATCTGTATCTTTTTACCCTATAATACGAAACACATCATCATCGCTATAGCACTGCTACATAATATCATCGTACCATCTGCTATACGAAAGGATTACTCTTACGTGAATCACCAATCACCACCGTCAGGACGAATTCCGGTCCATCGTCATGACTCTTGATCATAAAAACACATCCTGTGACACACTTTTAGCTCTCGAAATTGGCTAAAAAAAAAATCAACATTTTTATACTCGGTATTTCGAATAAATATACCAAAATTATTGCACGATTAATTGAAACATGGCAATAATATACGTTCACTACATACGGATGAATCATACTAAAGATGATGAATCCTTCGTTCTAAACACTTCGATCTGCATATGGGAGCCAGTTCCACGATGATTTTCCGGTCAATATTATTACACCCCAATGTGAAACACGATCGATCATAAAATCATGGTTTTAATCTATGGAAAAATCAACAAGTACATAACGATGTGTTTTCCCTCCTTTTTTGGAGCGAAATTTCGGGTATTGTTTTGGAAACACATTCGGGTCATCGAAACACACCGCTGAGAAAATAATATAGATATCGATTATTAATAAACTCGACTCGTACTGCGAACGTATTACGACGAATAATTAAAATAATTCGAGCTCGCCAAAGTACCAACTCTCTGTAATGTACAGAGAAGTAGATCAACCGAGTGTACTGGTACTAAATTGTACACCACTTACACAATCTACATTGTATATTACACAGTATCCTGACACCGTGCAAACACATTCGTATAATTACGAACTTCGATCTTCTGAAACATATCCGTCTTATAGGCACAATAATATACATACAGATGATAAAAAAAAACCACCGTATCGAATAAATAACATCGGATATTTACCATAAGTAATTAATTTACTTATTCCAGTTTCACATCGAAAAAAGAAAAACACTCGTATATTTCAACGCGTAGTAAAAAAATTGACCAAGGTGTTTGTCGCAAAGTTATCTGAATATTTACACGTAGGGTTTTCGAGTGATTTCGTATTTAAATTTTTATTAAAATAAAATTGCACACAAATTTAACGAACACACTTTTGGTGAAAACGGTTTCTCGAAAACGAAACATTCCCACCATCTTGTAACGTAACACACAGATAAAGCGATTTTGATTATAATCACTTTCGCGAGCAGCGTCATCGGCGGTCGACACAAGAACAACAAAAAAATCCGTTATTTTTCGATTGATTTATCCGCCAAAAGGGCTGTAATTTTGAAAATTTTACAATACTATAGATCTAGTTAGGAATTAGGAATTTAGAAATATTATTCGAGAGCCACGTAAAATGTAAAATACGAATAGAAAACCGATACTGGAGGTTTGTTTACTTTTTTCAACGTTCGAACTCGATTATACTTTTTCAGCTTCGGTATTCCTCGGTTGAGTTATTTATTATTTCACGAACGAATGTATTCGATTATTTATTCTATACTTACGAATAAAATAATACTGTAAAAATTACAAATATTCGAACAAGTAATTTCAATAATGTTTCGAGAGTATTTTGTAGGTAGTAAAGAACGGACGATGAGGACTAACGAGAGAGCTTCGATAGAAACACCTTCATGTCCCTGATGATTGTATACTCGGTTCTATTTTTAACTATCCAACCAATTTCTCTGATGTTTGGTGACTTTTAAAACAAATATAAATATAAGTTTATCAATTCGTATTAATTTGAGCTCGAAAATCACCAATTAAGCTGCTAACGAAATCGAGCTAGTAGCGAGTGTACTTGAAAGCCAATCTGATCCGAACGTTGATTGGATGATAAGATTATGACATTTCTGTATTATTTTTATTCGAAAGATAGATACGTGGTGTAAGTGTTCATTAAAAATATGAAAATTTCCACGATTTGTATTTACCCTGATGAGGTATTTATCTATTTTTATCGAAACAAAAAGAACTAACTCATTAGGGTTCGTTGGTCGTCAGAAAGAGTGTAATGAAACGTTTGATCCTTGAATCCGCAACGAAACCGGTTAGAATATAAATCATTGTTCGCGGTGACGTTAAATCTTTGTATAGGGAATAAATTTAGCAAAGTGATGGAAGATCACGAGTTCGATGAATTGATAAATCACTTTGCTTGAATTTGAAAGGTATTATTTACCTACAATTAGGCTAAAGAATGAATTGAAAACTTTCGAAGGACCTGACCTGTCTAAAGAAAATTTCCAAAGTGGAAGTGTTTTGAAAGACGAAAATGAACCGGTTGGATAGCGAATAACCGTATAGGCCTAGATGAAAATCAGAAGGATTGAAATGGAAAGGTTGAAAGAATATTACTTTTATAAGGTACTTTTACCCCTCTAGGCTAATAATTAATTAAACAGCCATCGATTTCATTTTCTTTTTTAGGCAAACAATGCAGAAAGAAATTGTGCCAAAAATGAGAATAATCTGATTAAAAAAACATTGTGAATTTACCTCAAACTAGAATTGATGGAAAAGGGTGACGGTAATTGGCGTAAGTCATCCCCTTGTCCTTTTCATGATTCACTTTTCACAAAAATGATTTTAAAAATCTGGTGCATCTCGAAAGGCAGAAATTGGAAGGGCTTTATAAAAATACGACTGAAAATACGCGATCTATCTGAAAAACGATTACCAGGATTTCAGAATCGACTCGAAGGATGATTACGGGGTGGGGGGGGGGGGGAATACATATTTTCCCAATCACTAACAAGATTATTTTTCATCTTTTTGAATTTCTTGAATAATTTTTAGAAAAGGTAAAATTTTCAACATGCTCAGAGTAAACCAACTTTTTCAATATTGCGAGGAGGAGGAGGAGGAGGAGGAGGAGGGGGGGGGGGGTACATCATTGCATCATGCATTTTTGTTAGATTTTAGGGCCTAGATACATGATAAAAGCGACACAATCATGCTTTCAGATATACCTCAAATGAGATGGAAGAACAAAGAAAGCAGTTGCCGCAAGTCCCAGGAATGGTGTGAGGTATTACCTACATACGAGGGGCGGTAGAAAAGTCTAAAGATCCCTGTTTTTTTTTCTCAATGAAGAAATCAGATAAAGTAAAAAACTAATATATTTTCAGAAACTACATTCTTTCATCTATTTTTTGACATAATTACTTGAGCGATTAACACATTTTGTCACATCTTGACGTGAGTTTTAAGAAATTTCCTCCTGCTGACCCAGAGGTATGGATTTAAGGGTACAAGCGTTCAACATGTGCGTAGGTGGTGGTCTTTGGTCCGTGAAAGGGCCATAAAGTTGAAAGACAAAAAGGCGACCAGGTTGTCTCTTTGGGCTGACTGATGCACTTGCGCTAAAATGGTCAGAAAAATCTTCAAAATCACTGTATCTGATTTTGAGGGTGATTTCCTGGTGAATTAGATGGGTTATTTGCACTTCTTCACCACATAGCAGAGAAAAATAGCAATATTAAAAATTGTGTGTCTTATGGGGTTGGACGCAAATTTTTAGGAGGAAATTTCTTAAAACTCACGTCAAGATGTGACAAAATGTGTTAATCGCTCAAGTAATTATGTCAAAAAATAGCTGAAAGAATGTAGTTTCTGAAAATATTATTAGTTTTTTACTTTATCTGATTTCTTCATTGAGAAAAAAAATAGGGATCTTTACTTTTCTACCACCCCTCGTATATACTCCGTAAATAATGGTTCGGATATAAAAATTTAAAAGTTGATCTTTCAGAATGAACTGTAAATATTCAATCTCAAATTTTTTTCAATTGATAAAAAAAAAATGTAATTCAAAGTGATTTTACCACGAGTTGACTTTTTATGAGAGAAGCCAAAACGATATTTTGCACTGGGCTCTGAGCCTATTCCATCCTATGGCTTTGATCATGACAACCTCGCGCAGATTCAAATGGACTTCAGGACTTGAAGTGTTTGTTTTTTTTCTCAATTTTAGGGACTACATATAAGGCTATCAGGGCAATCTGAAAATTCCACTGAGCAGCTAAAATTTAGCGGAAAGACTTTTTAATAATATTTCGAAGCCCTTTTCCCACAAGTAGGAATGTGGTAGGTAAGAGAGTAAGTGGAAGTTGGGTAGGTATTTTCAAACACGAAATTTCCGTTTTCAAATCGCAAAAAATGACAAAAATTCTGATGGGGTAGTTATTTCAAAACTATAGTTTACATTCTAAAAATTCAATTTTTGTACAGATATCGAAAGCAAAGAGACCTCAATTACTCTCTTTGGAGAAAGAAGATGACAAAAAGTAAGTGAAAGTCGAAACGTGATTAAAAAGTAAGCAAAAAGTAACCCACATGACCAAACCAAAAATTCTAAAACTTGCTCAGTGGCGTAGCCAGGATTTTCTCAAGGAGGGGGCAAAACCAGATTTTTAGGCATAAAAAATCGAAATGAGGAGTAATTTTCTGGAAATCTATCGTGATGTGTGATGATATCATGAAAATGAAGGCAAAATTACTGCTCAAGCGAAGCGAGAGCAACAATTTTTTGAAAAAATGGGTCCAAACAACAAAAAAGTCCTTTTTTGCATGTTTTCTTTCAAATTTTCGCTCGCAAGGAGGGGGCCATGGCCCCCTTCGCCCCCCTTGGCTTCGCCACTGAACTTGCTCAATTTTGTAAACGTTTTCTTGCTTTGTTTGGATTTTTCTGAAAGATGTGGTGTCTGTGGAATAGGTCTAAAATACCTAACAAAATTTCCTTTCTTTTCCACGTTTTTTTTTCAAAATTTTTTCATCATTTCATTTGAATTGAAAATTTTTGAGGTGTTTTCCGTACTTTTCACGATCATTCCTCAATTCTGTATTTTTGTTTTTACAATTTTCCTTAAAATTTTGCGAAAAAATTAGCCAAAACTTACTTTAATAAACAAGCTACAAAAAAGTTACCCAGTTAAGCTCTCTGCAAAACTTGATATGGTGCAATATGCCTTCACCGGTTAGGTTGTTATTCTAATAATGCCTCCTTACGTCATGCTATTTATATCCCATGACATAAAGATGCATGGTAAAGTGGGAAATTATATAGGGTGTGTTAGAGGACGTACTTGAAGGTTACTGCGGCTACATGCCAAAGACCAAAAGTACGTAAGATCACTTGATTCCAGCTATTTGCAAAGGCAGGAGTCTCGTCAGATGATGAAGGTTAGGTGTAATTCTACAGGGTGTTCCAGAATAACCTTTCACATTTTGGTAACCACTGATCTGTGTTCAAGTGGAGCTAGGGGAATGGTAAAGGCGGTTCTAGGTAGCCAAAGCATGCCGAATTATGTTTCAATAGTTATTTTTTGCCCTGGAGAAGTAGATGGCTGTACAGTGTGCTTTTACTGTGAAGGCCTTTTTTAAAAATAAAGGTTCCTGTAACTCTTTACTCCTTACTCATCAGTAACGAAGCTCATTTTTATCTAAATGGTGAAGTGAATAATTGGAATGTGCGCTTCTAGTGTACAAAGAATCAGTTGATAATACTTGAGAAACATCTAAACCTCCGCCAAGTTGACTGTTTGGTTGGGCGTGGCTAAATTCGGTATAGTGGGACCATGTGTGTTTAACGAAACAGTAACGGTGAGGGGTAAGGCAAAATGTTAAACGAGTTTCTTGTTCCAAACTAAAAGACAGACGCGATGTAATAGAGTTACTTACTTCCTTCCAACATGTTGGAACTACCAGGGATGTACACATATGTTTAGCGCGTGAGCACTTCGGTCATCAAATAATTTTGTTATGGTCGACGTGTTGAACCAGAAATTTAATGGCCACCTTGATCCCCTGACTTTTCAGCCTGCGATTTTTTTTTATGGAGTTATTCCAAGTCAAAAGTGTATCGAGATAAATCTAGGACTCTGAAACAGCTTCTAGGTTCATGAGTCGCAACTGATTGGAAGAGAAGTGTTCAATAATTTGAAAAAATGTTTGGTTGAATGTGTCAAAAATGAAGGAAAATATCTCGATGGAAAAATTTTTAAAACTTCATTTTTAATGAAAACTCAAATATACGGTCTAAAAACGGCATATTTCTACTTCATTTTGGTTGTAAAAGAATTTTTGTAAACATTTTTCTCTCAGAGTAATAAAAAAAACAAATGTGAAAGGTTATTCTGGAACACCCTGTATTTATCAGCATGTGGCAGGGATTTATCTCAAGTCACATGTTCTTTGTTTTACCCCAGTCCCCAATGAAGGTTTGGGAATTGGGATTAATGTGTTTTATTAATCAGTTCAAGTCGGATTTACCCGAAGGGATAATCTGACATTTGGTTATATTTTGCGGCCAATTTGGGATGAGCTCGAGAATCTCAAATTGGAGCGTGTTTAATCGGTCCTTGTGTAAAGTAAAGCAGCCATCACAGCCACTATTATTGGAGTAGGCAAAGGTTAAGGAGATGGTGAGATGGTCAGCAGTTGGTAAGAAGAGACTTACATGGTGGTGCCTCCACTAAATTAATTATAGCCTAATCTAATTAATTGAAGAAATCATTTTTATTGTAGATTGAAGACAATGATCTGAGACCTACAAATGATTTATCCTCTTTAGCATATTAAATTATAGCGAAAATATAGTTGAATAAGATATCAATGTCTGTTAATTGCCATGATCAGCTGAGGTTTGTACCTTCCTTGGTACCTACCTTATTTGTTAAAATGGATCGCATTTGTTACATACTACTATATTATATGTATCTAATATATGTATTATGTACATGATGAATGTTGTTGAAACTTTGATAAAATAAACTTTGTACATACGTAGTAAACTGTTATATGTTCATTTGCTATGTATTCTGTGTATGTTAGAGTCAGTTCAATTGTTTGAATCTTATGCCTATTAGAGCAAGCTAGGTACGGTACTCTCTAAATTTGAAACAGTCAATTTTCACTGCTGAGCAGTCACGACATTTTCCTTTTTTAAAAGCAGTAGTTTTTTACTGCAAAACAGTGAAAAATCTACTGTTTTGCAGTAAAAAACTACTGCTTTTAAAAAAGCAAAATTTTGTGACTGCTAAGCAGTGAAAATTGACTGTTTCAAATTTAGAGAGTATCCGATAAATCTCCCCTCTAAAGGGATATTTATTGACAACATTAATAAGGAGATCATTCAACACATTTTCCACCTAGGGCAGTCCTTCTCGCTTTAACGATAACAAAGTTACTAACAATTTATCTTGTTGAGCTCTCTGCAAAAATGTCCTTCACTTCAGAATGATAAAGGTCTAAAGAATTAAAACATGCTGATAAAAAAATGGTTTATGGATTTTCAAAAATCCCAAAAAATTTTCCTACAATTTATGCAATAGGTACCTATCGAAATTTATGTAACAGCCCAATTGAATATTTTGAAAGTTGTGAGACACAGAATTTTGTTATTTTAATGGAGTAGTTGAAAGAAATAAATGAATTTACAGAAAATCTTCGAAAACACAACCACTTCCCCCTCCAATGCAAAATTGGGAAAATGAATAAATAATCCTTAAATTTAATGAAGACATTTCTTATAATATAGAAAATTGAAATACATACATATTTCAATTCGTTTTCAAAAATGTAATACCAGAGACATTGATATAATAAATGCATTAGGTAGCCTACTTATTTTAGGCCTTTCTTGCTAAGATTATAATAGGAAATCGGGGTCCAGGTTCAGGAAAACAGTCCCTTTTACCTTATTTTCTTAACAGGGCAAATCACTACCTTTCACTACCATTTAAAATTATTTTCAGGCAGTCCCTCCCCCCTCCCAATGTTTTCCTCAACATTTTTATGCTATTCAGAGAATACCACATTTGAACACTGTAGTGACATTTTTCAATTTCAAATTCAAAACAATCATGAACACCGAACAAATGCAAGGGCAAAAGCTCTACAAAATTTATACAAATTCAAAAAAAATAATACACTCCATTATTTTTGATGTCCGAAGTTGATTTTGTTGGCCTTGGGATGTTCAGAATTTAAAGAGTAGGTAATTTTTAATAAATTTCAATTTTGAACAAGAAAAGAAAATTGGCCCCAGCAAAGCGAAGGAGAAAGTTTTTGAAAATTCATTGATCAAAAAAGCTTGAATAGCACTATTTTTTAAGCGAGAATTTTCCGAATTCAACAGGCATTTTTTAATACGTTTGTGAAGAAAATCATTGGCCCGAGCGAAGCAAAGACTCAAAAGCTCTCGAGTATTTTTACAATTCAAAAAACTATTCAAGATTATTTTTGATGTGAAAAGTTAATTTTTCTCAGCTCTGACATTTTTAAAGATTCTAACAAGAATTTTTTGGGAATCAAAGTTCTGGAATGAAAAAGAAAATTGACCGGAGAAAAACGAGGTAGAAGCTTTGGAAAATGCGGGATTCGTGAAGTAAAACTTCATGAGAGAAATCAGTTTCTTTGGCTATCTTTGATACTACATATTGAATCAAAAACTCCATTTTTCAGTACCTAGGGTAAAGTATTCTAAAAGTAAGAGGGCGAAAGCGTTTGAAAATTCATAAAATCAAGTTGTAAAAAAGAGGGTTTAAAAAAGGTATTCATAATTGAAAGTATACTTTTCAAATTTTCACTACTTTCAAAGACTACCGAAACGAATGAAAGAAGCAACACAGGATCCACCATACATTGACAATCACCAGATACCGTGAAAAATTTAATTTTGATAATTTCAACAAGGATTTACCGATGAGGATCTATATACCAGGCATCTTAGGTTACTCGTTCTCAGCTGGTTTAAAAAATTTCAAACTGATAAGCCAACTGAATATTTAACATTTTAGTTTAACCCTAAAAAATAAATTTTTCTACTTTCGATTAAGAAAATTAAATTAAGTACTCAGGTTTTGGAAAAAAAAATGAAATGAATAATGATCATTTCATTCAACTTGAATAAAAATAGAATATTCGAGGTAATTTTCTCAATCAACCAATAAAAGGAATCGACAAAAAAACTACACAAAATAGTTGCACATTTATCAAGGAAAAATGACGAGAAATTGTCAACGGAAACCCTCGCAAAGCCTCGACACAAAATCTAATTAAATGTCTCCAGTTCATTTACCTACGAATACATTCTTTCCAACTTCTACTTGAAAAAAAAGAGGTCAACGCCTACTTTTGAAAAATTTCCCCCGACAGGTAAATACTTAAGTAGGCCTACGCAGTATTCAGTTTCCCAATTTGAAGATCAATAATTCAGTGGAGAAGTAAACAATAGGCCAGCTAGCGTTGAATTTTCGCTAAACGTTACCACACCTCAAAAAAAAATTCACAATAAAACAACATCGAGCATCGTGTCACAAACGACTCTAACGAGGTCAAATGAATGTCAGCTTTTCGATTTTTATTTATATCCACCGTTTCAAAGAGAAAGATTAATGAATGAGCTTTTATATGTAGGAAAAAGAGTTCGAATATTTTTAAAATAGGTAGCAAGAAAATTTTCAACGAAATTATTTCGTTCACTCATAGTCTCATACTTACTCGTATTAGTATTTTTATTTCCATTTTGAACTTTGAAGGACCAAAATTAGGTATTTCCTTTAACTGTAGGTAAACCTGGACTTGAAATTCAAAATGTCAACCAACTTTATTTCTCAAAAATTGTCATTTCATTTGAAAAATTCCAATTATTTTTTTTTCACTATAAAAACAGTTATTCAAACTTATTTCACGTTGTTTTCTCGTGTTTTGATTTTCGAGTAGGTTTGCCAAACAAGTCGTTTTCAAAATATCCTGGGAAGTTTTCTACGTACGTCTTTGGCACACAAAAACGATAATACTTGTTCCACCAACCTTTTTTTAAATCGTTAAAAAAATTAATTCAAATCGTTAAAAAAAATTTGCTTAATTTTCACTACTAAACTCTCCACAAAATCATGATTTTCTACTGCAATATTTCAAATTCCAAACATAAAAAATTTGACGAATTAAAAATATATCTCAACAAGACTCAAGAGAGAGGCGAAATTACAATATTTTCATTAATTTTTGGTCTTAATTTTAATTCATCATACTTTTTTCCCCCTCAAAGTTCGTCATTTTATTTCAGAAGATCAATAATGCAGAATGCAGAATACAGATTGCAGACCCCTGACAAAGTAAGATCCACGACCTCGGGAGAAATTCAACACCTCAATTATTCGTTTTTAAAAATGTCTTTAGATATTCTGAGATTTTTTCGGAGGTGGTATCAAAGCGAGCATTTTTTGCGACTTTTCCACTTTTTTTTGGTACCTCCTTCCCTTTCAATTTTATGAAGTTTACACTTTTTTGACATTTTTTGGGGGGAAGTTTTAAGATGATCAACTTCCAACAGTTCCCTCCTGACATGAAAAAATGTATGAAGGAGGGGCTATACTGAATTTAACCGTAAACTTGAACTTAACCCTAGAAGTTGAACAAAGGCAAATTTTAGGTTAATGGACATTAAATTCAGTATAAACCAAGCTAAAGTATAAGTTAAAGGAATAAGTATACCCTTAAATTCAGTATAGTCCATCCTTAAATCGAAAAAAACAAAAAAATTGAAAATTTAGTTTAATTCAATGGAAAAAAACGTTCTCAATTCAGAATTGGTAATCCAAAATCAAAAATTCGCACATTTTTTAGTTTTTTGAGCTCTTTTTCCGTTTTTGATCTTTGAAAATTAAATTCAAAAAGAGAACATTCCATTGCCAAGTAAAGCAAAGGGGCAGAATTTTTGGAAAATTTTCCAATCAGTCAGGTGGTAAAAACAACGAAATTTTTTAAAAATTCTACAAAAAAACATGCAATAAATTGAAAATTTGAAAGTTTGATTTAAAAAAGCAGGGCTTTTTGATAAAATTGTTGAAAAGCAGGGCTTGCAAGACTGTTAGATATCCTGTTTTTGTGATTTATTTTTGTGCTGCGTGATTTTTATTGATTCAATGACAAGACACTTTCATTATGCTCTGACTCAAATGCCATCATAACTATCAGCTGCAATCAATGGCCAAGGAATGGATGAAGTGTTGTTTTTCCTACTCCAAATCGAGTATTTTTTCCAGTGCTCCAAGAATAGAATAAGAGTATAACAGGAAAGAGTGTGATTTTTGAGGTTTTTAAAAAGAGCAGAACTTCTGTAGATCTGAATAGCTCTGAAAGAGTACTCTATACGCATCCATTTATGAAAGAGAAGAGTGTAAAAATTTCCAATGCTCTTTGCTCTTTTGTTTTTACTAAAAAAAAAGAGAGTAATACCTATTGCTCATTTAACGTTAAAATGTGACATTTTTGACGTTTTCACTAAAATTAAGCATTTATAAAGAATTTGCCATTTCCTGGCCTAAATTGCAAGAAATGTTGACGAGTAAGAGTAAGAACATTAGTAAGGCTGGAGTAAATGAAATGTTCAAACGAATATGGGGCACTTTGAGAGCAGAGTAGGTTCAACGTGAGTAGCAAGAGCAGGTTTTTTTTTGAGAGTACAAAAATCCAATACTCTTGAAGTCCTGATTTTTTCCCATTTTCCCCCATAAGTATCTATAATTGCTTCAATTCCATTAAATTATTGACATTTGACAATTTTCTACGACCTTAATCCATAATCCATTTAAATGACTCTCAGTCGATTAACAATAAAAAAAAAAAAAATCCTATGTCCAGTGATTGAAACTGTGCTGTGGAATGTTCAGAGAATCGATAGCTAGATACAGATTTCAAGGACGAATTTCATATTACAGTCACATTTGTTGAACAACCAACTATTGAGTTATCTGACGTAATTCACTCCCAAATCTTACTGTTATTGATTGGTAAATACTTTTCTATGGCCTAATGCTAAAATTGTCTCAAACAATACCGGGGAAGATATTCGTAATATTATTCAGAATCGGGGGCTATAGGTGACTTACCTAGGTATAATAAGATTCTATAGAAAAAATTCATTTAGATTACTAATAAGTTACTTACAACTACGTAGGCTATTTTGGTAACTTACAAACTATAATCGTAAATTCTTGGTCTTAAATTTCATCACTGATAAGATAGGTGCCCATAAACATTATTTTATTAATCATTACATATAGTATAGGTAGATAGTTCGATACCTACACAAACTCATGTTACAAGTTTTCATCTACACGTACTCACGTAGTAGGTACATTCACACATATGGACTTTTGACCTCATAAACATAAGGGCAACTTTCCATCAACAAACGTACGTATAAATTAACATCCTCCTTACTTGCAGAATACCTACATTATAAAATCAAGAAACTTACCCAATTGGTTCAGATTTGATTCTAAAACTGCTTTTGGAAAACTCCATAATTTATTCTCAGGTATTTTTAGTATTGGTTCAACGATGTACTTATATAATGTGAACGATAAACCTATAATTTATCTAAAGTGAATCCAACGAACAACGATACAATTTCCTGCTATATTGCATACGAATCTGATTCATTTCGTCATTTCGCGTCACTGACGAATTAAGACAGTATCATCGTTCATAGAACATACAGTATAGAGAATTCCAATCTGATGACTAATCTAACTTTGAAAATATTCCTCTCAGCAGATACATCGGAATGCTGAAATTCTATCTGTTTTCATTTTTCTATTATGAATTCGGATACGTGCAATTGACATTTTTGACATATTTGCTTTTACGTAGGTAGATATTTTGGTAATTCCTTTTCACAGGTAAAATGATTATAAGAATTTAGGAGATTTATTTTGCGAAGAGGAAGATTAAATCAATCATAAACAGGGAGGAAGAGTTGGATTTTAATCAAATTTTCAGAAGTAGGCCTACCAGGTTCATTTTTATCAGAAAGTGTCCAGTAAAAAGTTTAAAACCACAAACTCAAAAGGAAAATATGTATGTATAGATCTAAATGGCTCGAAGTTGGCCTTCATTGAACAATATTTCGCCAATATTTTTAAATCAGGTACCCAAAAAATAAATAGGGTCATCGATGCGTTTTGCATCTCCGCACCTCCCTCATCTAATACTTACACTGTCTTAAACAGTAACATCCAACTCAAATGTAGGTCGCAGTAAATTGAACATAGGGCGGGGCGTTTTTGATTTTGTTTCTAAAATGAGAGGTGCAAGAGTATACCAAAAAGGTCTAGATAAACCAACGTTTCAAATTTAAACGTTTTACCAGTCAACTCAATTTTCAAATCTTCTTCATCAAACTTGAATTTTTGAAATTCTCAAAATACATATTTTAACAATTGGTGAAAATAAAAGAAATGTCGTTCTCTGAGTCAATTTTTAGAACACTTTTGACTTTACTTGGGTATCTTTTACTTCTCTTTTCCATACGGTAATTTAGGAAATTTTTATTTTTTCTGAAATAATTTTCATTTGAATGATTTCTTTTTCATTTCTAAAGATCATAAAGGACAGTTTTTTCCTTTCAACTTCTTCTCCCTTCCCATTTGTCTCAAATAGGGTATCTCTGAATCCGTATTATAGGTATCTATGAATACAAATTTGTTATTGGCAATTGTTTTCAGAGGAAAGGAGGGTAAAAATACAACCAACTGGATAAAATTTCTCTCCTTTAACGTTTCGACAATTTTTTTTTCGAAAAAACGAAAAAAATTGATAAGTTTTTGGCCATTTTTCTACGTTTTTAGTAATCAACAAAACTGACCAAAAAATTGGCACAACTACATTCCAAAATATTTCATCAGTTTAAGAAACCTCATCAGTCGATGCTTTGGCATAATTGAGGGAAAATATTTGAGAAGAAAAAGTGTTCAAAATACGAATTTACTAAAAAATAATCGATTTGCAAATTTTCAACCGGTCAGTAGAATCCTACATAATAGTGGTCTTGGATTTTGATGGCAATGGCCTATAGGTCGATCGATACAGAATCCCGAATACTGTCTTTTCGATGTGGTCTATTTTCTCCAAAACAGGTTAGGTAGTGGATAAAGCGGAAAAACCTACCTTAATTTTTTTTATTCATGTTCTTTTTGAGGTTCCATATCTCCCTTTCAGGAGCACCTCCGGACCTAACATTTTTCACTTCAAACTCAAAATTAAGATCTCCACTAAATTTGGCTAAAATATCCATTTTTTTCGCGATCCACCCTAATCGTCAACTATCAGAAAACGTGTTTATACAACGGCGTAGGCTGGAATTTTAAAATATTCCTTAAATTAAAACTATTAATTCGTGACCTTTGTAATGTATCCTTGAAGTATTGTCAATTTTAAAAATCTGTTTTAATTTTGATGAGTGAAATGAAACTGATATTTCTGGATTTAATTTCTCTAAGATTTGAATAAAAAACCTTTCATAAATTTCAATTTTGAAAAAAAACTGATAAGCTAATTTTTTTAAATTCAATTACTGAAATATTTGCAAAGCAAAATAATTCAAAAAAGAAAGCATTGTTCTTGTGCGAAGTGAGGTCGACAGATTTCGAAAATTTTTGATACAAAAAGTGGAAGAAAATTTCAGAAGGTCTGATTTCTATGGGAGAAAAAAGTACCTCGGTGACAATTTTGGTCAAATTGATTTATAAAAGTATTAGATAGATTTTCAAGAGTTAAAACAACCAATAAATAACCTGAATGACCAAAAAATCCTCAAATATCCTCAATTTCGAAGACTTTTTCAGTTCTGTTTTGGATTTTCTCTGCATGATGTTCTACTAAGAATACAAAACCAAAATTTCATTCCTTTTCACATTTTTTTTGAAAATTTTTTCCTACGTCGTCAATCAACAGCAAATACAAATACGGTTCCAATAATTTTTTTGAAGAGGACAGAAATCAGAAACAGAATACCGAACACAAATACAAAAATCACCAAATAAATTTACAAATGTACCATTGTACCTACTTACAAAAAAAGGAAATTTTTCAATGATTTGGTCTTTGAAAATGTATACAATAGAATTCAAATTATTCTGAGCAAAACGAAGACAAAAGCTTTGAAAAAATGATGATTTGAACAGTAAAACATCATTCTTGACAAGAGAAGTTGATTTTCAAGGATATAACATTTTCAAATGCTAACATTAGTAGTTTTGACAAAATTTCAATATCTTTCAAAATATGAATAAATTTAGCCAGAGTGAAGTGAGGGAAAACGCTTTTGAAAATTCACAATTCTTCAAAAGTACATAAAACAACATTTTGCACTTTTTTCGCGATTTTTCCTCTAATTTCGAAACAGAATTTCGGAAACAATAACCAAAAGTTTCTTTAGTAACCAATCCATATTGGGGAAAATTGTAAATTTGAGCAACCCATCATGAAAAAAAGCAACCACGTTACTAAGAAGTGATCTAGTTGGGTTTCCAAAAATTTATTTTTGATGAACATAACAAGAGATTTCAAAAAAGTTGAAAAATATTTTACTAGTCGACATTTTCATCTGATTTATTACAGCTCTCTAGTTACATTTCCGATATTTTGTTGGGAAATTCAAGGCGATCAACCACTCAAATGGAGCACTCTTAAGAGCATAAATTTCCTTGTAGGTAGTAGATACTTCCTGAAATGTTAAAACTTGGCATAGTGCTACTTCCCAATAAATTCCATTGACTTCGAAATGATTCAGTGTGGTATTTTCCTGGAGACTGAATTCATGATTTTCCCTGACTCAAATAGTCATTTTCCTTGAATTTCCCAGCCCAGAATTTCAATTCGTGAAATTCGGATCAAAAATTGAAAAAATAAATGGCGAATACAATTTCTCAAATTCCAGGCGAAGAAAATTTTGCAAGGATGTCGAAAACCCAAAAAATAATTGAAACATTTCGGAATTCAAAAATCAAGTTTCTAAGCCTAAAAATCACATAAAAGAAAGCATAAATGTAGTCAATTTGAAACACTGGACACAATCTCAATAGAAGAAGACATCCCTCTATCTAAATTTGGGGGCAAGTTTGAAAAAAAAAACATCGAAGTCGTGCGATATATCGAATAAATAAATTATGTTTTCAAATTATGTTGAACACAAATGGCCTTGATTTTGTCGATATGGTCCCTTCTAAGCCCGTTAGACCAACTTTATTGGGGTCAAAATTTGAAAACATTGACAATTATTCGAAATATCGAACATTTATTAAATATGTATTTTTAAGGTGAAAACTTTTGTGGTGTTTAGCTGTAGCCAGGAAATATTCTTTCGTTGTGAGGTTTTACTTACAAATTTCTCTGATGGCCCTCTCAGGGTGTCTAGCAAAATTTCAAAATAAAAAAGCAAAACTTTATAAGGGCTTTTTAAACACTTGGGATTTTTCAGGAGAAAGAGGGGATGACCGGGAGGCGAGGCAAAAATTCAATATTAAAATTTTTTGCTTTTCTAATGTCTTTAAATATCTCAATGAAGTACCTATAGGTAAGAGATGAAATTCTGTCATTTGATAGGTCGAATTTCGCCAAATATTTTCATATAACATAAAAACATTTTCATTTCTCTTTCAAATCTGAAACTTTTCAATTACGGAAAACAGAAACAAACTCACCTAAACGAAGCGAGGGCAAAATCTCACGAAAATCGGTATTTCGAGAGGTATAAAAAGCGATGTTTTTATTGCGCCATGATTTACAAGAAGTTTATTATTTTGCTCCAAAATTTCAATATTATTCAAATGATTGTTTTTTTTTTGAAAAATTGAAAATTGAAAAAGAAAAAGCTCTCAAAAATGAATGTTTTCAGAAGTACAAAAACAACGTTTTCTTGTGTAAAGAATTGGCAGTTCATTTTTTGCTTCAAAATGTTAAAATTTGAATGACGATAAGAAAAATTTGAACTTGAAAAAGAAAAAAAAAGCAAACGAGCTCGAGTGAATCGAGGCCAAAAGCTTTCAAAAATTCATATTTTGAGAAGTGAAAAAAAGTTTTTTTTATGCAGGGAGGAGTTTACTCGTATTTTCCTGATTCAAACTTTGAACATTTTCTTGAATTTAAACAATACGTTTTTTAATTTGGATAAAGACGAGCAAACAGCCTGAGCGAAGCAAGGGCAAAAGCTCCCAAAGGCCAAAAATGTGCAATTCAAGTTCTAAAAAGGGTGGAAAATGAGCCCTTTTCAACAAAATTTTTTCAAAATTCCAGAAAAGGAAGAAATGAATTGAAAATTATTTTGAAATATTGATTGAAAAAAGCAGGAATTTTTGATGAAAAGTGATTTAAAAAAACAGGACAGCTGCAGGACTTGCAGGACTCAACGACTCATCAGAAAAAAGCATGACATTTGCATCTCTCACTGTAATAAGCATATTCCTCTTTGACTGATATCACATTTGAGGCTAAAAACCACCTTTTTTATGGAAATGATTATTTTTTAAATCTTTATTCTCATTTTTTAAGAAGAAAAAACGCGTTTTGAAATCTTTTTTCCCCTTTGAACCAAAAATTAGAAATTTCTCTATGTGTACTTTGAGATTAAAAGGGAACTACCTCTTCCTCGCAGCCAATTCAGTCAATATTCCCAAACTTTTTTCTTTTTCAATCCACCCCAATAAGTAAGCAGCCAACTCGGCCTCAGTAAAGCACTCCCATCAATTTCAGTCAGCATCTAACCTACATTTTATTGACAATCGTTCCCCACGTAAAATTTTCCACTAAAAAATATATGTACGTTGGCGGATCTACATACACTTTCATTACATTACTGTTTTTTTTTCTTCTCGAATAAACCAAATAAAAATATGGCAATGGCGTGCACATCGTAATATACTCGTGCATTTACGACTCGAGAATAAAAAAACAGCTCGATTAATTTGGCAGCCATTAAAACAGTCATCATTTCATGAAAGATGTTTAAATTCCACAATTATTAGGTAAGGTAAAAAGAAAGACAATTTCGACAACGCGAATACGAAGGGTTTGGAAAAAATTTACACTATTGTATGAAATTTCCACGAATATTATCCCCCTATAATAGCTCTATACCTACCTACAGTCTGACTTTGTATTATAATTATCAACATCGTCGTCGTATAGCACCTCGCTCATATGGAAATTCAACAGAAACAGCAACAATAACAACAGCAACAGCAGTAGCAGCGGTAATAACAACAGTTATCTACACTGTATTTCCACGAAGGAGACTGAAAGGTCATGCCTCATGCGTTATGTGGTATTTCAAGTTTCAGTTCAAATTCAATTCAGATTTCTTCAACACAAAACTCGATAGATATGAAATTTTTCCTTTCTTTTTTTTAATGTCATTCAGTCGTCGATTTTTTTTCTTTCACGAATTCGAATCCTCTGAATGGAAAATTTACACGATGTTTTTTTTTTGCATCTAGAGGTTAGGTATTATAATGAGGAGAATTTTGTCGAGTTATTTGATTTAAAAAATTATACAACGTGTGTCGTGTGTTTGAAACACAAAAGATTATTATAAATAGTTATTATACGATGAAGCAATATAGATAATCAACACAATGAATAAGTACAGCTACAGATTCATTTTACTATCTTGAAAACACATTTTACAAGTCTGCTTACGGGAGATCAGTGAATCGGAACGTGCCAGTGCATACCAAAACAGATTAATCGGCGAGAATTTTTTTCTCCATACGTTCATTTTAAACGCAAATCAGATGTATCGTCGTACAACCGACTTACGTGTGGGTTTTGATCCTTGAAACGTGAACCACGCCAGCCTAATACGGTAAATAATTAAAATTTATGAAAAATGAATGGCCGATTTCGTCGACACGACGTCGACGATGGCGGAAAAAAAGCAGAGCAGAGCTGAGAGCAGGGAGAAAGTAGGTATAAAAGGTATTACGATGGAACAAACAATCGTACATGAAAATAAATTCCTCTGTTTCGACTTATAATGGCGTAGTATACGAGTAATTATCAACATAATGTACCTCTATAGAGTCCTACACACTTGTGTACATATGCTAAAGACATACATAATACATTTAGCACGTTGATAAAAAAAAATACCTTAGCGTGTAATTTTAAAATATACTTACTGAAACCCTTGTGAAAAAATTTCAAATTATTCCTTCATTTTTTTTTCTTCGAATACATTAAAAGAAAATTTATATTCGAGGAAGAAGGGTTTAAATGCCCGTAAATTTTTAAATACTCGAAACAGTTCGTCGATTTTCACGAAAAAATAAAGATAAAAACCCCAGTAAAAAAAATCCTATTCGATTCGTTCAACGAAATAAAATGAATCTCGGCAGTGCGAAACTTACACACCGGAATACCATCATTCAACGTGTAAAAAAAGAAAGCAAAATAACCTCGATGTACCGTTAGAGCCCTATTTAGTGCATATAAAACCAGGACACACGAATGATGAATCGAATCTCGACCAAAAAAACCGCATCATTCATTCTCCACATAAGAGAATCTCCGATGTAAAATTTTAACCCTATAGTGAACCGAAATAGCGACGAAAACATGTGAAATATAAGAGTAAAATTGGTGAAATTTGAATAATTTATACGTTATCGAATATTTGCCTGCGAAAATTCCCAAAAATGAGCAATATGCTCGTTGATACGACCACAATTCTAGATACTATTTAATATTTAAAATTGTATCGAGTAAGATTTTAAATGTACGTATTTTCGTATTATTTTGGGTTTTATGTGTACGTGGGAAATACACGGGAGTTGAAATTAATTGATTATTGAAAATTTACGCTGATATATTCGCGTACTTACGTATAGAGAAATGTATAGCAATATTTGTTTTACGTGTGTTGGTGTTTTATGACGTTAATATCGATGAGCTGTACATAGCGAATGACGATAACGAAGGTAGAGTCCTTGAAATTTCACTTTAGAAGGGGTTTTTACGGTGGAATATATTTTTATACACAGGTACCTACTATGTAAACCTGGTGTAATATTTTGCGAAGGAGTATTCTTCGGAAATTCTAATTAGATCTAATTAGATTTTCTCATTCGTAAACGAAATCTAATTTTTTAAAAACGTTGGACAAAGTTTTAAAAAACGATGACATGATTGAAATTATTCGAAGAATTTCCAAAATGAAATATCAGACTATTTTTTGTTTTAGAATTTTTTTTTCTAAGATGAGCTAGATTTTTTAATCTCCTTTCATATTGCATACCTAAAATTTAAATATCAAAAACTAATTGGGGAAAATGAACAAATGAGTTCAAAATTATAATGGCTAAAAATTAAAATTCAAAAATGAAAAATTTTCCAAATTGTTCTTTCTTGCAAGCAAAACAAACATATAGCCAACTATTTTTTTTTTTTTGGTGTTTTGAAAAGTATGTGTTGAATGGACATGGGTTCGTTTCTGCAAAATTGGCATGGGGGTTTTGGTTCTTTTTGGTATAAGTGGTTATGAGTAATTTTTGTGTGGCCTATTCTTAGTCTAGTAATAAGAATTTCTTCTTTTCTGTTCAGGTGGCCTAGATTTTTCCAGGGGAGGGTTGTTTTTTTATGTTGGAAGAGTTTGTTTGAAGTTTGTTGTAACCAAAAGTCCTGCCTGTTGGTAAATGTGTTATGAGTGATTAGAGATTTAATATCATCGGGAGTGAGAGAGGTAAGAGGGGTGGGGGCAGCGGATGTTTTTGCTAGTCTATCAACAGTTTCGTTTCCAGTGACACCTATGTGGCTGGGAACATACATGAAGCTAATTGAGTAATCATAATTTTGGAGGTTAAAAAGGGACTTATGTATGTCTTGGACTATGGGATGGTCAGAAAAAATGTTTTGAATGGATAGCAGTGAACTTAAAGAGTCGCTTTGGATTAAGAATTTTTTATTTTCTGATTGAATGGAAATTTTATCTATTGGGCAATGTTTTATGGCAGTGAGTTCAGCAGTAAAAATTGAGGCACAGTTGTGAATTTTGAAACTGAGAACTTTGTCATTTATTGAGTAAGCATAACCAGTATGAATGTTAGAAATTTTTGAACCATCTGTGAAGCATAAGTTATATTCTGTATAGTTTGATAACAGTTCTAAGTAATGACTCTTGATTGATGAAGGGGAGTGATCATGTTTTGGGTAGTTTCTTAAGTAGAATTCCATCTGTATAGGTTTGAGAGACCAAGGGGGATAAGATATTGGTTTATGGATAAGGTTTTCTAGGTCAATTTGTAGGTTGTTCATATTTTTGATAAATTCTGGGATTGGACCTGAAGTATGGAGGAAATATTGAGAGCTGTAGACCTTGAGTGATTTTTGAAGAGGGTGAGATGGATTATTTGCCACAGTTGTTAAGAATTTGTTTGTCATCAGAATTTTCCTAAAATTAGGAGGACGCTCTGCAGCTTCACAATAAATGCTATCGATTGGAGACGAATAGAGAGCACCTATGCAGATGCGCAAGGAGGAATTTTGAACAGTTCTGAGAATGTTATTAGTTTTATTTGAGAGGATTGTAAAGCATGGACTTCCATATTCAATTTTACTACGTATCAGAGCTTTGTACAAGTGGAGTAATAGTTGGCGTGATGGGTTATACTTTGGATTTTTAACAATTTTTAGTAAATTTAAACGTTTGTTAAGTTGAGTTTTTATGTTGAGAAAATGAGGAGTCCAAGTAAGTTTTTTATCAAAAGTAAGTCCGAGGAATTAGGTAGTTGGTTTAAAAACTAAAGGATGTCCTTTGAGTTCAAAGATAGGTTCTGGGTAAGTTTTATTTCTCTTAGTAAAAAGTATATAGTGAGTTTTAGATTCAGAAAATGTTAGTCCATTTGATTCAGCCCATTTTTCAATACAATTGAGAGTTTTTTGGATCATTTCTGAGGCTAGTTTGATGTTATTTGAGCGTATTGAAATGTTTACATCATCTGCAAAAATTCTTAAGGAAAGAGGTTGGGGGATAATACTACAGAGATCATCAATTAAGAGTATAAATAGGATGGTGCTAAGCACAGAGCCTTGAGGGACTCCATTTTCAATATCAAAAAGTTCTGAGTATGTATTTTCAATTCTGACTCTAAAGGTACGATTTGATAAAAAGTTTTGGAGGTAAGCTAAATGCCCTCGAATTCCTATAGCATGTATTTTTTGAAGTATTTTGTATCTCCATGCTTTGTCGAAAGCTTTTTCAAGATCAAAGAAGACTGAGAGTACAAATTCTTTATTTTGAAAAGCAGTATTGATTTCCTGTGTAAGACTAAAAAGATGGTCCAGAGTAGATCTTTTTTTCCAAAAGCCACTTTGAAAAGAACTGAGGGAGTTTGTAGAGTCAATATACCAAGTAAGACGTTTCATAACCATTTTTTCTAGAATTTTACATGGGACAGAAGTTAAGGAAATAGGCCTGTAACTGGAGGGAAGGTGAACGTTTTTCTCAGGTTTAAGTATGGGAATGACAGTTGCAGTTTTCCTTGGGGGAATCTCAAGTCACTCAGTCGTTGATTTTGTTCATTTTTTTAAGACAAAAAGCACGAGGACTCAAGCAATGATCAGTAAAAAAATTTCATATCAATAAATTAAAAATTAAGGATCCCATAGGGTTTTGAATTTTCCATGAATAGCCCAAAAATTGCAATGGCCACTTACTATTTCGCAAAAGGTTACGTTTGGTTTCAACTACAACAGTGTTTCGGAGTCCAATTTTAATAATACTTTCATCAGGGAAAATAGTATTTTCCAGGAGTCCATATTTTTTAAAAAACTCGTAAAATGATGAAAAAAGGGAATTGAACGGACACAACTCCGTGAATTCTTCATGGAATCTTGAAAATTGAGAATAAAGCTTCTTTTCGAATGATATTCTAGCTACCATCACGTTTTGAAGTGCAATTTCGATACAAGCGAAAGAAGGAGTATTTTTAGGGCCCAAATTTTTCCAATCAATCTCATAAAATTTAGAAAAATACAAATGGGAAACAAGTGGGCTTCAAACTGTGATGATAGCTATTCAAGATTCTTAAAGTTTCAGTCACCCAACCGAATTTTTAAACATTTCATGCATTGTTTTTGAAATCAAGTATTGAGGCTCTCAAAAGTCCTATTCTCCCTAATGGTATCGAAATTGGGCCTAGAAATGAAACGTGATATGAATTGAAATATCGCCAAAAACATTTTTTTTGTTTCTACAAGGGCCATTCTATGTCAATTCGACCAAAAAAATGTGATTTTGAAAATCATGTCTTTCGATTTCGCTCAAATTTTTTTACAATGTCTACACACCCAATAAGTTTTGAATGATTGGACCCCATCCACGGCCCCAACACAAATGAAACAATTTTTTTTGACTTATACACATTGAGGGAGGTTCTGAGGGCCATCGGTGAGGTCAATTTGAAAAACTAAGGCTATATTCGTGTTCAGTGATATCTAAAACATACTACTTCATGAGTCACACGAATTAAACCATTTTTTTGACTATTACCCCCTTTGGGGAGGTGCTTGGGGCCGTGTATGGGGTCGAATCAAAAATCGGACGTCATATTCGTGTTCAGCGTCATCAAAAACATACAATTCGATATATCACATGCCCCAGATTTTTTTTGAAAGTTTTCCCCTTTGGGGGTGAGGTGAGGGTGCCCTCCCTCCATTAAAAGATCCCATCTCGAAAATTGAATACTTCGAAAAAGCATCAAAAGGTACATCTATGGGCATTTTTTCCAAATTTTAAATGGTAGCTTCCACTTACAGCGCCATTTTGAAATTTGAACTTTCAATTTGAAAGTGCAACTTGCAACTATTGAACATTTCAAAATGCTTAAAATGTTCAAAATGCAATGCCCTTTCGAACTGTGAAATCAGTTTTGATCAAAGTATCATAGCTTTGGAGGTGTGCGCTGCTGAAGTTGAGTACCTCGAGACAATGTGAAGATAATTGGAGCCTCTCGCCCGACCCCTGAGGGAGCTGGGACCAAACTGATTGCGGGTTTCTTACTTATTAGGTGGGCAGACATTGTTATAAAATTTGAGCGAATCAAAAGACATGACTCAAAAACGTTGGTTGAATGAATTGAGGTGGAATGACCCACAACTGACGGTTTCGAAAATTCTACACATCATAAGCGGATTTTGTACAGAAAAAAGTAACTTAAAATGAAAGTTCTTTTTCAAAAAAAAAAAAAATCAATCAATCAATCAATCGATAATTGCTCAAGTACTTAAATAAAATAATAATACACAAACACGAAAAAAACTTTCAAATCACTATAAAGAGTGAAAACTGCTGAAAAGTGATGATATTTAAATAAAAGTCAAAATCAAACGAAAATTCATTTTAAAAAAAGCAAAACTGAAAATGATTAAATGCTAAAATCTCTCAAAATTTTATCGAAATTTCTTAAAATTTGCTAGATCATCCATGTGGAATAATATTTTAAATTTGGCAAAAAATTACACGAAGAATCATAAAAATTGTGAAGTAAATGAAATTGGCCAAAAATTGATAGGTACTTAGTACTTACATGTCGCATTTGAAATCTTGAACCATGATCTTGTTTATCAAAATACGGAATTCCCCGAGGCAGAATCTTGCTTTTTTGTCGTCGATGTGGCTCATTTTCACGAAACACGAATCACGATCAGTTTCAGTTTTGCTTTTTTCAGTTTCTGTTTATTTTAGCTTCAAGTTACAATTCTATTGATAATTTTGAAGTTTGTTCTGATTGGTCCATCGTCCATCCCTTCTGTTTTAAATGACCCTCAATTTTGATGGGTTTTGAATTAGGTAGCTTGTAAACGGTCCTATTATCCAGGAGAAAGCGGAGTCGGCAGTCGGCACCTTTTAGCTCTCATTTCTCAAAAAAACAGAGTATTATATACCTAAGAATGTACCTTTTTTTTTTATGAGAAAGGTAACCTTTTAGCGTCAGGTCAGAAAATCCAACGTTTTGTGTATGGTGTATGATGATTTTACAACCGGATGTGTTACTTTTTTCTTCATTTATTTTTTTTTCAACCTTTTAACTTGATGCTGCCGACTCCGAATACGTGACTGCCCTGAAAATTACTGAAGACCTTTTAGTAATGTTTTATTGGTTTTGCTTTGAGAATTGAAATTTCATTATACTACATAAATGTTCTAATATACTCTTTTAATTCCCTAACCCTCGAAGTGTACTCGTAGCCAAGTGGTTAAACCTGGTACACATGATCCAATTTTTCGAATAAAAATTATTTCTTGAAGGGTTCTCTACATTTTTGGTTATTACAAAAATTTCATTTGGAGCAACCCTTGCCCCCGAAAATTTGAATAATCCACTTTGAAAAATATTCAAAATCACATTACAGGGTGTGTCCAACAAAATCTGAAAACTAAAAAGAAGGACTTTAGAAGGACCTTGGAAGGACCTTTTGGAAGGACATTTTCAAAATTGAAAATGTACCAATTGACACCCCCCCATTTATTTTTACAAAATTTCCAAAAAAAAATTTCCAGGGTGTCTGGTGTCCTGTCTATCAAATCCAAAAAACAAAATTTCGCACCTTTTTCGTATTTTTTTCACACGCCATATTTTTAAGTTCTTTTTATACATAAAAATTAAGTAATTATTGGGAAACTATTTTGATAAAAAATTTTAATATCAGGGATTGTACTCAAATTTTTCTGAAAAAAGGAACTTTAGTACCCAAAAAGTAATCAAAAAAGGTGATTAAAAAAATGTTTAGTGTAAGAAATAGAGACGAGCATAAAACTTTCTACATAAATACAAAACATTACATTTTATTTTCAGAGGCGTGACGAATCGATGTGTGGTGGGAGACGGGGGGAGGGGGCGATACTGAGAAATTCTCTCAACTTTTCTCGCTAGAATTTTCCAATTATTTACTCTACACTCCCCCCTTCACACCAAGATTTTTCCAACTAATTGGCCAGATTTGGTGCAAACCATTTCTTAAAAAAGGAAGATGGAAACAAAAATGTCGAATAAAATTTTTTTGAATTTTTTTATCGATTGGATTATGTTTTTGGAATTTCTCGAGTTGATTTTTCCATTCAAGAAAATGTTTGAAAATTGATGTCAGTAGTACAATTCAAATCTGATCGAGCGATGCAAGGGTGAAAAAGCTGTGAAAAATTGATAATTTCAAAACGTATAACATCATTTTTTTATGCAAAAAGTTGATTTTCATAGCTTCAAAACTTTCAAATCTTTAAAGTTTTCAGAAAATAACATAAGGTAGGTAACTATTATATTCAAAAATATGAGTAAACGCCCGAACGAAGCAAGGGCAAAAATTTTGAAAATTCACAATTCCTGAGGGGTAAACCAGCATTATTTTTGATTTGAGAAATCAATTTTTCTACCCTTTAACTTTGGTTAGAGAAAAGAAAAGAAAAAAAATCTAGCCCGAGGGAAGCGTGGGCGAAAGCTGTGGAAAATTGATAAAATGAGATGTAAAACAACGCTATTCCTGATTTTGATTAAATGACAGAATTATTTGAAAATTTGAAAAAAAAGGACCTTCGGGCAAAAAGGAGGACTTTTTACTGACTTTTTCGAAAAGAAGGATCCATAGGCAAAAAAACAAACTTTTACTGACCTAGAAGGACCGGAAGGACCGTTAGACACCCTGCATTATTTACATTCAACGCAGAAATGATTGAAGATAGAGCAAAAGTGATAATCACATACCCCTTGCACATATTTCCCCTCCTAATAGCCTCACGAAAAAAATTCCGAGTAAAAATTGTTCATTGAAGGCTAAAATACATTTTTAGAGAAAAAATTTCATTTGAGAGCAGCCCTTACCGACCGACCGCACCCTTCAAATTTGGAAAAATAATTTAAAAAAATCAAAATCACATTATTTGCATTTATCGCTGAAATTATTGACAGGGTGTCTTACTGGAATTTTTCGGCTGAAAATCACTACCTTTTCACTACCTTCCAAAATAATTCCCCCCCCCTCCCACACAAACGATTTTTCATTTTTTTTTTTTTTGGTTTGAACATTGTAATTTTTTACAGAGCAGTTACACGTTATCATCAATTTGAAATCAATTCAATTATTTCATAACCATTAAAATGAGCGAACTCGAAAAATTACAAATCAACTATTTCGAGAATAAAATTCTTTCAAATATGAAAGATGAAGAATTTTTTTTAATTTTTAGCATTGATTTTTCAGGGTGTCAAGTGCAACAAAATTTCAAAATAAAAAATCAGGACTTTGGCAGGACATATTTTTTAAACACTTGGGGTTTTTCAAGAGGGGGAGGGGGTGGACGAGGTAAAATGTTACATTAAAATTTTTCGCTATTCCAATATCTTCAAACATCTTAAGATTTTTTCCAAGCAAGCGGATGTTGAAAATATAATTTTGTCATTTCAATTTTTGATTTTATTTTTACCTTTAAGGTTTTTGTTACTTACTGTAATAAAATTGGGCGAATAAAGAACTCTTCAAAATAGAAAATTAAAAAAAATAATGGAAAATTTGAACAACATTTGGAAAAAAGATACCAATTTTATGAAAAAGGCTACCGAAAATTAGAATTTCGAGGGGTATAAAAACCTTGTTTTCTTGGGTAATAAATGAAGAAGTTCATTATTTTTGCTTCAAAATTTTAAAACTTGAACTATTATTCAAAAAAAAATTCAAACTTGAAAAAAAGCAAACGAGCCCGAGTGAAGCGAGGCCAAGAAAGCTTTCAAAAATTCATGTTTCAAGAAGCAAAAAAAAAGTTTTTTTTTTATGGAGGTAAGGGAGTATTTTTCTGATTGAAACTTCGAACATTCCTTGAATTTGAACAATTAATTTTTTTATATTGAAAAAGAAGAGCAAATAGCCTGAGCGAAGCGAGGGCAAAAGCTTTCAAAAATATGTAATTCAAGTTCTAAAAAGGTCAACAAAAATGACCCATTTTTTACAAAAATTTTCTTGAGTGGAAAATTGGATTTTTCGCTTTCTTCATTTTTCACTACCTATTAAGAAAAATTGCTGAAAATCACTACTTTTTCACTACTTTCATTACCTGGTAGACACCCTGATTGAAGATAGCGCAAAATGATTACTTCTAGTATTCAGAGTGAAATTTCCTATCCAGAGATATCATCAGCACTCCTCCCCTTCCCCATAAGCAGGTTCTACTCTTTTCAAACAAATTCAATCTTTACATCAGAACTTCGCTTCGAAATTTTAAATTTATAACAGGGCTCAGATATTCCTAAACAAAAAGGGAAGTAGGTACGAATGAATCGATTCTTTGAAACGATGAAATGAAAACAATAAAAACTATGAGGAGGTGAGTGTTGCAGATTATGCGGAGAAAAAAACAGCGCCTGTTCTACAAATTTTGCAAAAAAAAAAAAATCAAGAAATAGCCAAATACGACACAAAAATTGAAATTGAGCAAAATATTCCATATTAAATAGGTATAAGTACGTCAAATATACTTTCCATGGAATTTTTCCAAGTAAAAGTTACTTAAAATATTATAACTTTCACCTGGACTGGTGAACAAAATATAAAATTAAGAATTTTTTATCAAAGTAAATAATCATCAGAGTTTATAAGAAAATGTTATTATATATTTTACAAGTTTAAATGTTCAAAAGTCTTTAAAATAAAGGTTGAAAAATTCCTCGTTCTTTCTGTAGAAATATTTTATTGTCACCATAAAGGAACCTCAATATTTCTCAACAATAGTACATATTAGTACCTATAAATTATTTTGGAATTAATTCTTCCTGAAAAATATAACACCCATTTGTTAGGGAATACAATATTTGACGTATTTTGGCAATTTTTAGGGAATATTTCAGCACATAATTATGGTTGACACGAAAAGAATATCTGAATGCTGCTAGTAACTATTTTATTTGTCTTTTATTTTATTGGGGGTGTTTATACTTAATTACAATGTTGTGTCCAACCTTTAGCCGGGAGAAGTGCATAACAAACGCACCCTCGTAGGTGAAAGCCAGACATATCTGGTTGCTTTCCTCTGCGTCGCCTTTCCTACCCTTACAATTGGAACCTTTTAGCTACGATCTTTTTTGTACATCATTGACGAGTTCTGTTCTTATGCACTACCTATGTAATAACGGTTATAGCTGTTGAAAGGCAGCTAGCTACTTTGTTGTGTTGACTATAAAAAAAAAAAAAAAAAAGAAAAAGGAAAAAGAAAAAAATCGTGATCAACGCCGACTCGCGAATGCGTACATGGCTTTCCTGGAATTACTGAAAACCTTTTAGCGATGATTTTATTTTTGTTGTGTTAACCAAAAAAAAAGAAACGAAAAAGATCGCGATCCCTTTTAGCGTTCTATCCCACAGGACTTGACCGAAATGATTCTATGTACTTAAAAACCTTGTTGCCTGATTGTCTGGAGGATGCACGTAGTGCGTAACTTCAAAATTCACGATTATTTTTAAACCGTTCACGATTCAAGTGGTAAATGCCTTGAATTTCAGATTTAGATTCGATGTAAGCGAAATGACGTTATGGCAAAAATCATTCGATAAAAAACTCGAACGTATTTCAAAAAAATAAAAATGACAATGTACAAGAAAAATACATATTATTTTTAAAAATTGAAAAAAATAATTTTCCTAGACTTTCATTGGGTAGAAAAGTTTTTGAGTTTTGGTACATTTCAGATTTTCTAGATTGTACCTACGCTTCCTTTCGCCTTCAGATCAATTTTGATTTGATGAAAGGTTTTAACTCGATTCTATTTTTCAAAGTGTTCTAATGCTAAATGAAGGTACAATACTTGATCTTTAAAATGAGGTGCTATTCATTCCTGGGTCATTCCCACGTCAATCGGACCAAGAAGTGGTAGGTGGGTTCGCCGATTTTCTTGAAATTTTTCCTGTGGAAAGACCTTCCGAAGGGATGATCAATGGCGCAAATCGCAGCCCTCTAGCCCATTTTTAACGGCAGCCAGGGGGTGTCAAAGTTTTCAGTGAACCCAAAATACCATCCATTTCAGCAGTGGATTACTCGATAACCGCGATACCTATCAAAATGGAACTTTTTCCAATAGTTAGGGGTTTTGAAAGGCTTTTCGGTGATATCATAAAAATCAGTGTTGCCACTTTTTTTCGTACAAAAAATTAGCTCAAAAAGTTTCAAAATATAGTTTTTATATCGTTCCGACTCTCAAAAATCCTGAAAAAAATATATTATTGACAACTTTTCATGCTGAACAACATATTAAAAAATTGGGATGGTAACTTGGCGCAAAGTCGATTTAATAAAATTTAAAGTGTGCAAAAAAATGCGATTTTTTGATTTAAAACATGAAAACAAGTTTTGATAGGTAAAGTTGATCCATTTGACCCCTATTTTTACGTATCTGTTGAAAAAGTTGAAAAATCCCTTCCACTCGATGAAATGAACTCCTCGCAAAAAAATCAAAATTCGAAAAGATTCAAAAAATGAACGAATTATTATTTTTTTGTTGTGAGTGTAATTTTTATCAACTTTTTCATGAAATACGTCAGAAAGAGGTCAAAATAACACAACTGAATAATTCAAACTTTTTTTGTTGCTTGAAATTAAAAATTGAATTTTTTCAAAATTTGATTTTTTTTGTGAAGAGTTCATTTCATCGAGTAAAAGGAGTTTTTCAACTTTTTCAACAGATACTTACGTAAAAATAGGGGTCAGATGGGTCAACTTTACCTATCAAAACTTGTTTTCATGTTTTAAATCAAAAAAATCACATTTTTTTGCAAACTTTAAATTTTATTAAATCGACTTTGCGCCATGTTACCATCCCAATTTTTTAATATGTTGTTCAGCATGAAAAGTTGTCCATAATATATTTTTTTCAGAATTTTTGAGAGTCGGAACGATATAAAAACTACATTTTGAAACTTTTTGAGCTAATTTTTTGTACGAAAAAAGTGGCAACACTGATTTTTATGATATCACCAAAAAACTTTTCAAAACCCCTAACTATTGGAAAAGTTCCATTTTGATAGGTATCGCGGTTATCGAGTAATCCACTGCTGAAATGGATGGTATTTTGGGTTCACTGAAAACTTTGACACCCCCTGGCTGCCGTTAAAAATGGGCTAGAGGGCTGCGATTTGCGCCATTGATCATCCCTTCGGAAGGTCTTTCCACAGGAAAAATTTCAAAAAAATCGGCGAACCCACCTACCACTTCTTGGTCCGATTGACGTGGAATGACCCTCCTCACAATTAATTATAAGTTGATAAAAATGACGAATCAAGTTTTAAAAAAAAAGAAAATCACTCTCCTGTAAAATTTCACTTTTTTGAGATGTGACCTTATTACTCCCAAGGGGCGATATGAAAATAATTGGAGCCCCCACCCGCCCCCCGGGGGGCTGAGACCAAACGGATGTCGGGTGTCTTACTTATTAGGTGGACAGACATTGTAAAAATTTGAAATTTGAGCGAAACCGAAGAACATGACTCGAAAACGTTGGTCGAATTCATAACTGACGTTTTCGAAAATTCTACACATCATAAGCGGAATTTGTAAAAAAAAAGTAACTTACTTAATTAAATAAAAGTTCTTTTCAAAAAAAAAAAAAAAAAAAAAAAAAATGCTTAAATAAAATGATACTGCACAAGCACGAAAAAAGCATTTAAATCACCAATCACTAAAGAGTTAAAACTACTAAAAAGAGATGATATTTCAGTAAAAGTCAACGAAAATTCATTTTAAAATTAGAACAATTGAAAACGATGAAATGCTAAAATCTCTCAAAATTTGAGCCAAATTTCTTGAAATTTTCGTGATTGGTTATCAATGTGGAAATAATATTTTCAATTTGGCAAAAAATTACACGAAGCATCATAAAAATTGTGAAATAACTGAAATTGGCCAAAAATTGAAATAAACTTGGCAAAAATTGCTGAAAATGAAAAATAGTTTCAAGTTGATAGAGAAGGTACTTATCTCAAAATGTGGATAAAATATTGTAAAAATTAAACCAAGTGGTGTCTGAAGTCTGAACAGAACAATCATCGCAAAACAAAAAAAAATGATTCCTGAAAGAGATTCGATGGCTCACAATTTTTATGCATCACGAATCACGCAGCCAAAAAAATGATTTGAACCTCGAATCAAATTACAACATTTTTGATCCAAATCGTCCCCAATCCTGTACTTGGGTAATTCTCAGAAAAAGGTAAAAATCGTGTACATGGCAAATTTCTCAAAGGTTTTAGCATGATTTTTTTTTTTTTTTTTTGGTCCATTCAAGGATCATCCCCCACACATTTCACATATGGTATTGAAATTTTTAGCCCCTCCTTTCATTGGTGTACATTCGATTTTATACCCCAAATGTCCTTCGACTTGGATGTCACACACCATGTTTTTGAAAATGAATGTTATAAAGTGTCATGAACTTCATTTTTTTGGGGAAAAATTGGCACGTTCTCATTATCATAGAACACGAAGGTCCATTATTGTGCAAATTGCAATTGGAATAAGTCCATAGGAAGCTGACATTTCACATTTGAAAACTGTCACACACTTTTTGCGCAAATTTTCGAGCAATTTTCAATTATTTTTGGTAGCTTCCCAATCCAATATTTTTTTCTGGTGAGTGGCTGCACTGGTTCACTGTCTTCATAAAAATGTTACCCCGCAATGTTATTCTCATAACCTACGCAATGGCTCGTTCTGATCGTACTTGTCTCTGAAAATATGATATTTCGCAAAATTGGTGTCCTTCGGCTTGCCTTTTTATTTACCCTGATGAACCCGCCAAAAAAGATAATTGAGAAAGGGAAGTTATTCTACATGATAAGTACACATTTATTACGTGTTAAAAATCGAATAATGTCCAGTAGGTAAGGCTAGAAACGAAAAAACGTTGAGATTGTCCTTCGGCTTGTCCAGCGCCCATTTGTCCTTCGACTTGGCCAAATTTCAGACAGCTGTACTTTTATCGCGCTAGTCGACATATTACACGATAAAACAAGCAAAATTTGACATTTTCTCCCTCCACACACCTCACCTCTACCCCTACCATAAAAATAAGTCCAGATTCGAACTTTGCGGCCTGATAAACATAAATTGACATATTACACGATAATATAAGCAAAATTTGACATTTTCCCCCTCTCCACGCCTCCCCCTCGACCACTATTTAAAAAATAACTCCAGATTCGAATTCTACGACCTCGAAAACATATCAATCGACATATTACACATCGATGAGGGTCGAATCCTAATTATCGCTGTTTTAGGGGGGCCGGGGTCCACAGTGGGGGGGATTGAATTGAGGCCAACACTAGAACAGGGATCTGGGACACCTATACAAATGATTCCCACTTGAAATTTTCCAAAAAAAATGATTTTTATTTTTCAAAATTATGCACATCAAAATTGACCTTTTTTCTGAGAATTACCCACTTATCAAATTCAAAGAATTCGGGTTTTTGGTTTTCTGAACTGTTTTCAATGAATTCCAAGTGACGTAAGAAAATTTTCAATCTTGAAAATATCTACAGAAGTTTTCGAAAATTATATCGAATTTCAACTTTTCAATGCCTAAAAATCTTGTTTTTTCTTTCGCTCGGAAAAATCATGGCTACATCATCGTTACCCTATAGCTATGCTCAAAATCGCCATGATTCACAAAAAACAAAAAACAAAAAATGGAATTAACTCGAAACCTCTTTTAAAAATGAAGGCAAAGAGAACACAAAAAAATCCCTGTTTTCAAGAATTTCAAAAAGAAGATTCAAAATTAGAGAATAATTTTTTCATTGTTTTCAAGTTCAAATCATTTGAAAAAAGACCTTCGAAATCTTTTGGTTTTTCATATTGTTAGAGGACGTACTAATTTTTAAAAAAAGCGAGGTCTCGCCAAAAATGCACCAATATTTCTGTTAAAAATAAAAATTTACGACTAGATATGAGGAGCTTGGAATCAAAACTCACTTTTGCCACCAAAAATCGATATGCGTTTTTTTGCGGATTCGGATACTTCTTCAATTTCTCTATCACCCTACAGAATCCATTTTTCCGAATTCGGCCCCAGTTCTTCACAATTTCGTGTTAAAAAGTGCCCTAGCTATAAAAAAAACTGTATTTTCAAGGTCGCATGGCAGTCTACAAAGCCAACATGATTCAATTGCAACTTCGGAAGCATTTTCTGATAGTGAAAATAGCGAAAATGGTAGTTTTGAATTTGGAAGTTATGCAACTGAGGAGGTAATAAATTGGATGTATTGAGCGCTCAAAACTTTTAAAGCTCTATGGAGGCGGAACAAAATACTCTACAGAAAAATGAAGTCGAGGAAAATTGTAGAGAATTAAATTTCCAATCGACGTAATGTCGTTAGTTTTTTTCTAGGGTGCTTAGTTTTCTATATATTTGCAAAAGAAAGTATAATTTTTGGAAAAATTCAGCGCTCAAAACTTTTAAAGCTGTCTGGAGACGGAACGAAGCATTCTACTGAAAAATTAAATCGAGGAAAATTGTAGAGAATTAAATTTCCAATCGACATAATGTCGTTAGTTTTCTTCTAGGAGGCTTATTTTTCGATATATTTGCAAAAGAAAGTAAAATTACCCCACCTTGGAATCAAAACTCACTTTTGCCAAACTTGAAAGCCATACTGCAACGATATGGCAACTTGAAAAAAAAAATTTTCTCATGGAATCCTATTTAGTAGTCTTACTCAAGAGCTCGACACACTTTGCGACGTTTTTTTCATCAACGCACTAGGCGAAATCAGTTATTGTCGATTTTCTCGAAACTTTGTCCGATGGCAAAAGTGAGTTTTGATTCCAAGCTCCTCATATACTTTTATTTCAACTTGAGCAATTTAAAAATTGCCAAAATTTTCATCATGACCAAAAGGTTGATTTGAAAGTTGTTCTCCAATTAAAATTATGTAGAAAACTTTCCCGATTTTTTGGCATACAACATCTAAATGTGAACTCGTAGCCAAGTGGTTAAACCTGGTGTGTAAAGTGTTTGGTACGAAACAAAAAGAGAGAAACTGAAACGAATCTTAGCTAAGACAGACGAGTTAATTTATTAGTTTAAAATACATATTTCAAAAATCCACCCTAACCTGCATGTACGGCCATCAGACGCGGCGACAAAATGCGTAGCCGATGATCACACGTGGTTTATGTCTTTTCTCTGTAAAAAGCAATACAAATCGAGTTTGTCAAATATATTGGATCACATGTGTACCAGGCTTGAAAACCTTTTAGCGATGATTTTATTTTTGTTGCGTTGAACAAAAAAAAAAGAAACGAAAAAGATCGCGATCCCTTTTGGCGGCTGGACACGAATTGCGTCCCGCGCCACGGGTGGTACAAATGGGTAGGCTCGAATTGCGTCCGCTGGGGCAGGTATATTTTAAACAAAAGAAGTGGGTCAAAATAGAAAAAAAATGTACTCACAAAGTAAGGAGTACCATTTCGTCTTGCATTACCAATGTTATTTCAAATAACTTGACATCCATACGCTTGAACTCTAAAAGAATTGAAAACACAACACTAGGGTCCCAGGGTTTTGAAAAAAAAAATGCTGAAAAATGAAAAAATCGAGCGTGAGGAATTTGTTTAAAAAACCACCGCAATGTCAAAATTTACAAACATTTTTTCCAGGGACGAAACCAGGCATTTTCTTTGGGGGAGGGGGAGGTGTTCGATCAGAAATTTGCCGACTGATGTGACAAAAAAATACCTATACCTATTTTGCCGATTATAACATTGAGCTTTTTAATGTGAAATGAAGTGTGAGAAGACAATTTTGCCACTTGATATAAGTACTCAACACATATGATGGGTAGTAGCCATTAAGTTACGGATATTCATAGCCCATTATGACTTATAAAAAATTTGCATGTTCATTTTTCAATTTTTAGAAGCCTCAAGCAGAATTTTTTCGTTTTATAAAAATGAAAACAAAATATAAACAAATTGGCCCAAGCGTAGCAGGGGAAAAAGCTTTTGAAAATTTGTATTTTTATAAGTAAAAGAACAATTATTTTTCATGGGAGGAGATTGATTTTTTCGGTTCAAAATTTTCATAATTTGAATGATTTTTTTTTTAGAAATTTCAGCTCCACAAATGAAAAGCAAAAAGGTCCCATCGAAGTCAGAACAACGCATATTCGTATACGTTAATTTGTACGTATTCTTCTTATTTCTCTAAAAACGACCATCCAACCTATCTAACACCCTAACCTTGGGACGCAATTCGTGTCCAATTCTAATGATCTCGAAAGGGTTGCTTTGGGACGCAATTCGTGCCTAGCAAAATATTACTTGGGACGCAATTCGTGCCTTTTCGTACTTTCGGGACGCAATTCGTGCAGTGCCCTTTTGGCGTTCTATTCCACAAGAAATGATTCCATGTACTTAAAAACCTTGTTGCCTGATTGTCTGGAGGATGCTTGTAGTGCGTAACTTCAAAATTCACGATTATTTTCAAACCGTTCACGATTCAAGTGCAGGTAAACGCCTTGAATTTCAGATTTGGTAGATTCGATGTAAGCGAAATGGCGTTATGGTAAAAAATCATTCGATAAAAAACTCGAACGTGTTTCAAAACAGTAAAAATGACGACTTACAAGAAAAATATTATTTTTAAAAATTGAAAAAAATATTTTTCCTAGACTTTCATTGGGTAGAAAACTTTTTGATTTTGGGTACACTTCAGATTTTCTAGATTGTTTCAACCGAAATACAGCATTGCTACTAGTACTTATAGTAGACCAACCCTCCTCTTTTTATTTATAAATTCATGCATTTTTCAGTCTTACAAACAAAAAACCATCACGACCATAATAACTACGAGTAACTCGAACCACAAATGGAAAGAAAACAATGAATTAAAAATTTTTCAAAACGTGACGTCAAATAATCGAAAATTATGAAATACATACATAAGTATTAACGAAATTTCTCCAAAAAATACGATACCTAAAATGTTGAGAAAATTGAGAACATAACTCATAAAATTTCTAACGTGACGGAAAAAATTGCTCGACTGCTGTGGTAGTTTATTTACGTGCATGGATTTCTCATTTCTACAAATCACTGAGATATCATATTTTCGGTCCAACTTTATTATTATTTTTGGAAAAAATGAGATGGTAAACACATTCAAAGCTATAAATCGAGATTGGTATTTATCTTTGGCAATCAATTTCCAACAAAAAATTACGGAAACAAATTTCGTGTTTCGAAAATTTTCCTCTTTTTTGAAGTACCTATTGACCAGCTATACTGAATAAAATTCATAAATGTAAGTTTTCAATAGCTCAAATATCAAATCAAAGGATGACAAAATCGATAGACCTCAATCAAAAGCAGTTTTTTTTAAGCTTTACAAAAAAATTGGTTTACGAGGCAAAAAACAGGGTTTGTCAAACTAAAACTGAAACCAAAACTGTAACCAAAAAAAAAAAAAAAACACGGTTAATCGGGGTTTTTATCGAATCGAACAAAGCTGATATTAGTTACCAAAATAATCGAAACTGAAATTGAAGGTTTCCAGAGTGTGATATCGCACCTTGGGAGTAATAAGGTTTCATCATAAAAAAAATCAATTTTGACATTATTTTTGCTTTTAGGGGTTTGTATGACCCCCCTCACCAAAAATAACACTTTGAGTTGGGTACCCTATCTAGATCTTGTAAAAACGCAACTGGCCTAAGAACTCAAAATCCCAACAACATTGCAAGTTGTAATTTGGAGTTATAAGGCTACATTTCAAAAAACTGCCTTTTTTGAGTAAATTTCGTACATACATTCAAAGTGTTAAAAAACAGTTTTGATTGTTTTGAATGTTTGTCGGATAGAAATAGTCACAAGAAGTGTATTTTTTATCGGTTCGTACCAAATGGAAAACAATTTTAAATTGATCACTTTTTAGAAAAATGAATATTTGCTCATTTATGATGAAATTTTAATAGTTTTTTGAGAAAAATTCAAAAACTAAGCACTCTAGAAAAAAACTAACGACATTATGTCGATTGGAAATTTAATTCTCTACAACTTAGGCAACATGAAATTTTTTATGGACGCTTCCTTTCGCCTCCAGATCAATTTTGATGAAAGGTTATAACTCAAAATCACAAAATGTTTTTCAAACATTGAAATATTTCCTCTTTAAGATTTTATTTTTCAGAGTGTTCTTATGCTAAATGAAGGTACGATACTCAATCTTTAAAATGAGGTGCTATTCATTCCTCACAATTAATTATAAGTTAATGAAAATAATGTATCAAGTTTTGAAAAAAAAGAAAATGCTCTCCTGTGAAATTTCACTTTTTTGAGATGTAACCTTATACGCCCAAGGTGCAATATGATTATGATTTTGTCACAACTTTGACAACTTACCATGATAATAATGAAATTTCAGTCAACTTTCAGTGCGGTTTTTTTTAAGAGAAAAAGGACTACAATTAAACAAAAATTCATCGGTTGTTCAATTTTTTCTTCAAAACTGGAACCGTATTTAAAATAAATTGGTCAACTTGCCTTTTTGATTAATCGAAATCAAAAATCTTGAAAACAGTTCCTTGAATTGAAATCAAAATTGAAACTTTTATAAACGGTAACCATAATCTGAACTGTTATTTTTCAGTATCAATTCCAAAAGGGCATTTGAGTGTGTTAACCATGAGAGGATGTTGAAGATCCTAAAGAAGTACAACGTCGATGACAAGGACCTGTGAATAACAAGGAATCTGCACTGAGAACAGAGTGCAAACATCAAAATTGGAAATGTATACTTGGATAACGGATGTGCTATAAAAAGAGGCAGAGCCGCGAGCCGGACCCTAGAACACGGAAAATTTAGCGGCCCACTGAGATACCCCATTTTAGCAGTTCTGATTCTGGGGTCCTCAATTAATCGGCCATTTCTTTTCCTCCCATTTTTCAAAGTGCAGGACACTGAACATAAAAATTCATTCAGAAATTTTTTAAGCGGCCGAGTTTTTACCTCACCAGCCCAAATACGTTGTGGCTCACTGAGATTTTCTCAGTAACTGGGTGGTAGAGTCCAGACCTGAAAAGAGGTGCGAGGCAGGGATGCCCCCTCTCACTTAGGCTGTTCAACTTGTATGCAGAGGAAATTATGATAGAAGCAAGAATTGAGAGAATCGGACTCAAGATCAATGGTAAAAGAATCATTTAAATAAGTTACACTGATGACAAAGTGATTCTTGCTGGAACTGAAGCGCAAATGCAGGTAATGAAAATGATCAACCAAATAAACAGCGCAGCGCTGGATTAAAATACAAAATGAAGATGAATGCTAGCAAGACCACGGTTATGAAATTCACTAAGAAAGAAGATGAGGTGAAAATCAACATCAGAACACAAGAAATTGAAAGCGTAAATTAGTTTAGATACCTTGGAGCGTTGATAAATAATGATGGTAGAGACCAAAAGGAGATCAAATCAAGGATCAGAATGGCAAAAAGCGCATTCAATAAACTCATCAATGTGCTTGGAAATCGAACGATGAATGTAAGTCTGCGGAAGAGAATTATGTGATGCTACATATGGACCATTCTGAAGTATTCATGTGAAACATGCACCATGAGCACAGAATGTGTGAAAATAAAATATGTATCCGCTTTTGAGATGTGGTGCTACCAAAAGCTACTGAAGATCTCCTGGAAGGACTTCAAAAGTCCTGGCAAGAGTAGGTGAAGAATGGAAAGTACTAGCAGAGGATATCAAAAACAGGGAAATGAAGTATATTGCACACAAAATACGAGAAAATGGTATTCTCATGCTAGAGATACAGGGAAAAATCCAAGGAAAAACAATAAGAGGAAAAAGCAGGGATGGTAACCAGTATGCGTACCTTTGAAAATCCCAGTACCATACCACAATTTTTGATGAAATTTGCACCAGTACTGAAATACTGATACTTACTAGAATTATTTTCAGTACAATACCCGTACAGTGTAATATTTTCAACAGCTTAATAACCATTAAGAAGCAATAGTTATTTGGTATTATATGTATATCAGAAAGAGGACAGACATGGACTTCTCTTGGCTAGAGGATAAATAGCCCCACTGAATTAAGGCAACGAGAAACCACAGTAGAATCAATTCGCAAGAAACCCCCAATGACAAGTGGGATAAGTGGTGGTCATTATTGGAGCACACTAGTTGCTTGCGGCTATGCCATTGATGATGAATACTGAATACAGGTACATATATCAATATCTACTTTTGTAACATTATGGCACCATTTAATTTAGTTGAACGTCGTTGTGGCACCAGGTAGCAAGTGAAGAAAACTTAGTCATTTACGCGAGCGTTTTTCTGGCAACGGTTTATTCATTAATAAAAACCAACTGGTGCCTCTATATTATATGAGTATAGAGTGATGATTAAGGGTATAAGCAACAGCGCCATCTAATCGAAACATTTTACAACGAATTTTTACAAAAGAATACATCGAAAACCAATGAGACCTGAAAATGGTGCCACAACGTCTGTTGACTATACATATAATTTTACCAGTATCTTAAAAGGGACTTTTAAATGTTGTTGTGGCACCATAACAAAAATTTGCTTAACGACCCCTGGCAGTGCCCTGATGACATTCCACACGATTTTAAATAAAATATGTTGTGGCACCATTTGGTGGTGCCACAACGTAAATTTTGGTGCCTGAACGTGTGTAAGTATATAAAATGGTGCCACAAGTACATCAATTATGAGTACCAGTATTTGTAAACCCGTAATGGTACAACATTCAAAACTGGTACAATACTAGTACAAGTTTTCAAGGAAAATTCAAAATTTTCATCATTTATGATGATTTTTTGCAATTTTTCACTCAAAATTTTGTAAATTTGGCCAAAACTGAGTTAAAATGAAGCATTCTTGATGAAAAACTCAATTTGTGAGTGAATACTAGTATATTGCCATACTCATATCATACTGATAGTGATATTGTACTGGTACCCAAGTCTCATACCAGTACAGTTACCAGTATACAGATACTTGTAAAACTTTTTTTTTATTGGTACAGTACTAACCTTTTTTTTGGTACAGTACTTACCAATACCAGTACTGGTACCTTAATCATAACAGTTTCCATCCCTGGGTAGAAGACAATCAGTTATCAGAGCTGCTAACAAGCTCACCACCTAACTCTCTTTTCAAAACCCTGAAAGAAACTCTCAAATACGCTAGAAACCGATTGATATAAACAGATAGAATCACATGTATGCTATAGGTATCTCCTGTAAAGGAGCTGCAACCATAGCAACAACGAGCTCGTGCAGAGATTCAGCCAATGAAACATTTAATCATCTAATAATGCAACAAAAAGCCATCTAATATTTGGAAAAAAATTCACCAGTAGGTATCACTAGTATCAGTAATATTTATTTTTTGAAAAACCTTCATACAAGAGTAGAAACAAATATTTTTTATTTTTGTTAGAAGTTTTGTTTATTAAAGGCTTTAAAAAGGTTTTTTCAGTGATGGAAGTTTCGGTTCCGGTATTCTTTTTTTAGTTTTTGTGTTTTTGTTCATCAATGATGGCAAAAACTTTTGCATTTCAGTTTCAGTTTCAGTTTTTTCTCAGTCAAATTCGTAATATTTGGGAATTTATTGGAAAAAATCAACTAACAAAAATCAGTTTTACTTTTTTTTTAGTCAATTTTAGTTTCAATACCAATTTCTCCATTTCAGTTTCAATATTTAACCAGTTTCAGTTTTCCCTCATAGCTGTTCAAAATCAGTCGAATTTTTTCAGTTTTAGATTCTCCATTTTTTGTATTGAATACTTAATCTCGCGATCTCGCCATTTATTCAAATCAGATATTTCAATTCAACAAAGATTCAAAGCGGTTAAAATAAAACAAATACTTTGCTTCATAACGAAACATTTTCAAAAACTGATAAACATTCAAAATCAAACCGTGTACCATAAAAGCAGGCCTATACGTCGCAATATGGTGCAGCAATTCCAAAAAACAGACTATAGTGCAATGCTATAGTGTAAACGACCCTTGAAATCCACGTTCAAACATAAGTACCTTCCAACACGGCTTCACCGAAGTAATAAGAAAATAAGATTAGGCCTATTTCGAATCAACAACGAACGAGGAAAAGAAATAGGTCAACTGGTGATTTTATAGGCTAATTGTAAGACAAAAGTTACCTCCCATTAACTCGATGAATTTCAATGGAAAACTGAATGAAATCAGTTAAAGATCATCGTCCACAGCACAAATGATCAGGTCATTATCATCTCAGAAAACAAGTTTGAGGCTGCCTCTATACAATATATAAGCACCAGCCAATACTCAACTTCAATAAAATATTCAGAAAACGGGCAACTATTCAACAATGAACCATAAAATTGGAAGGTTCAATCGCATGAGTTATGGCTTCTGACCCAACAATAATTGTCGTTATTTCCAATTACATGCTTCATTACTTGTAAAAATGCAGATCACACTTATTAAATTCTAAAATCCTCACTGAAAAATTATTGAAGATTTGGCTACAGTTCGTAATGACAATATTCTCAGTGCGAACACTTGCGAGTGTTTGCGAATATTCTCATTTTGTTAATTTGAAAATTCTCAAATCTTCACGTTTGGGGAGAAAAATGATCTTCTGCGAATAGTCGCGAACATTCCCGAACATTTTGCAAAAAAAAATGGGCTTTTAATGATGCTTTATCTCAATCAATAAATTGAACTCATGTGTGAAAACCAGAGTAGTGCATCTGTTATTGTCATTTGAAAGTTGCAAAAGAAACTATTTTGAATTTGGAAATTTTCATAGGTAAATGTTTGCAAATTACCCATTCGTAGCAAAAATAATTCGCGAATATTGCCAACACTATAACTTTGGCTTTCGAGTTTGAGATTTTTTTTGGCATTGTTTCGTTAATAATACACCTGCAATTGGTTCCATGAAATTCTTGGCCATTTCCGATATATCTCAATAATCAATAATCGATAATAATATCTTTTTGAATCAATTCTGCGAGATATTCGTGGATAAATAATTCCCTAAACTTCACTTTTTCAAGTAGATTCTATTCACTGAATTTTTCAATTAGACCAATTCAAAAACGCAACAAAAATCTCAGAAATTCAACGAAATGAATAATTCGTTTTCCAAAAAATAAACGACGTAAAAATATTTCAAATTAGTTTCTATAATAACTCAGGTACCATACGCAGATAAATCATAGGTACGTAGAAATGTACTTGAAAAAATAGGGATCTAATGTAAAAATTTGGCATTCATGTTGGAAAGAATTGGTAAGAGCTCTTTCACCTTTATTTATTTTATTTCATTAAAAAATTTAATATCTTGCAAATGAACTAGGACTAATTTTTCCATTCGGGGCATTCTAGAATTAGATTGGAATTGTACATTAACAAGATCAATTATCTGTTCAACTCAATTCTCGCAGAAATAATCAGGAAAACACAAACTCATTTGATACGATCAAACTCTCAGCACGAAGTGCAAAAGGTTGCTTCGTTTTAATTATCTACTCATTACATTAGATATTATTTTATTTTTCTTCTCATTATTAAAATAATAGACGCAAGGCTGTGAGGTGAGGGTGAGGGAAGGTACTTAATGATTCGGAAAAAACGTAGGTACTCTATCTCAACTAGAAATTATCTACTAGGTATACTTCGGAGCATTTCTTTCGCCAGCCTACGTTCGTCAGTTGGCGATTTCATCACATAGTGACATAATCTGCCAAGAAATTTTTTTGGCAAATTCAATTTGTTTGCGTAGGTAATAATTTCCAATTCCAATTCATCATTCAAGTTACATCTATCGCTGAATTAAGCTGTCGTCGTTTTTATTTTACATTTTGAAATTAATTCAGATCGTTTTTCATCTAAGTACACGAATGAGTACTTCGAACAGAAGCACAATCGTTCTCAGAAATATCTAGCGCTTTTGAATTCTTTCCTCCATTCCTTATCAGTTTCACTTTCAGTTTCATTCGTAAGAAAAAATGTAGATACGTCTACGTACTACGTAGAAGCTCTCTCACGTTGAATTTTTGATAAAACTTCCTCTCTTTTTTTTTTTTTTACCACAGCACTAAGCTGGAACGAAGAACGATTCATTCAGATCTCAGGATCAATGGTCTTAGTATAACATTATCGGTTCTTTATTGTTCATTGATAATAGTTTTGCTGATAACAAAATACCCAACTGTTCTTAACTCTTCTCGGTGGCCAACTTTTGAGATTGTTCTTTGTTTTAGGAAACAAAGATCGTACAATAACTATAGTTAGGTATTTTATTAACACTCGCAGATGATTCAAGCACCCTAAATGAACCAGTTCTACGTTCACAGATATGAAAAAATATTCGTTCATTCTTTTTAAACTTCACATCGATAGGATACTTCTTCAACCTCAATCTTTCAATTTCACGAGAAATAAGTATCTCAACTCAAGTCTCAGGTCCCATAACTGAAGGAATCTTACGATACAAGATACTGTTTAGTTTTGATAGATTGAATTCCAAAGTATCGAAATTCGAAAACTTTCAAAATCTAAAACAGATGTTCAGTCATCAGACAGATAAAACGTCGTAGTTGCTCGTGCGTCATTCAAATCAAACAGAAAAACTACTCAATGACTCATTCAACTTGCCGCAGGCCGCAGCCAAATCAAACACTCAAAAACTTGTGATTTCGGCACACAAACTACAAAGTTTAAAAGTTATACCGTATGATACTTTCACGTCCACATTCATCTAATATTTTGGTAACGACGATTACGTAATTAAAATTACGAAACGTACGTACAACATGCATTAGGTTGATAAGATAAAGCAAGATTCAATTTCCATATACCCTCCTATGGCTGCATGTATCACGTGTAAATACTCCTATGAAATCTAATCAGCTTATCTTTTGAAATTTATTTTAGCATAGTTTTCTGCTAAATAGATGAATTATTGTAGATGAATTTGCCATACTTATAGCTAAGCAAATGGAACTAACTTCGACTTCGAGTACGATATATACTGTTGAATTATTTTTGAAAAAATTTTGCGAGAGGGTAAGGTGAGTTGGAAGTGAAACGAAAACAATACCTAATGAATAATGTTGACATACCATCTGTTGAATAGTTTAGAGTTGATTCTTCGAACAAATTGTACTTCAGATCAGTTAATACGTTACTAATACCCCCATAACTTGACTCTAATGAATGATATACCTCTATACGGATGGCATGGCACATGCCCTGAAAAAATAGCTCTAACTTATCTAGCATAGAAAATGGGGAAAACTTACTGCTTTCTGCATGATCGTACTATTTCTTCGATGAGCCGTTTCCTTCGGGTTGCCTTTGAATTTTTCGACTTTCTTTTTGCCATAACAACTTATAAAATTACCGGATTTATTTATAATTGTCGATATAAATATGTACGTAATTCATTCAACATCTATACGCCATTACAGGGCGATCAAACAAAGCAAAAATGCATGTAAACATCAACACACGTGTTCTCGGCGTTCATTTCAAAAAGAACCGGATTTTTAGCGCGTGGTAACACTGATAAGCATTTTAATCTGAGGAGAGGGATGAGGAAAACTGGAAAAACAAAGTTGGAAAAATGAGGATTTTGTTTTCATTTTTCAATGTTTCGAATTGATCGAGCATTCGTTAACTGTTTTTTCAGATAGCAAATCGTAATCGAGAGGAAAATCGTTCAAGGATGTGAGAAAATCGAAGGAAAAGTACAAAATTGGAAGTCCAGCGATTGGACCAGTAAACTCATAAGATTCAAGAACGCCATGTTTGTTCTTATGATTTATGATCCATTGATGATTTATGAATAGGTAATTCATAATTGAATTGATTGACCATTGATGATTCATCTCCCATATCTAATTCCGGTTTCAGTTTGGATAAAATTTCATTTTTTGAAGAATTTTTTCTTGTTCTGAAGGATTCTTCTTTTTTTGACGGCCCTTTTAAAACAATTTTCTTTTGCCTGTTTGAAATTTTCTTCAACGACGTACGTAGTTTTGATGAAAAATTTTCATTAATATCTATCTAAACAATTTTGAATTTTCTCTCTAAAAAAAATTATAGGTAAATTCAAGTGAAAATTTGTTGAAAAATCAAATGCTAGCATTGCTAGCAGAGCTAGCTTGCTTGAAATGTTCTTCTTAAGCTTCCTTTATAGTGGCCATGGAATTTTTCTACAGAAAAGACAAATGTGTACATTCATATGGAAGCATTTATACTGGCTGTGGAATTTTATCAATTTTCTATGGAAAAGTCAAAATTTTTTAACTTTTCCATAGAAAAGTGATGAATGAGATGAAGATTGAAAACTTTTTATTAAAGTGAATAATCATCAGAATTTATAAGAAATGTTATTATTTTACAAGTTTAGAGGTTCAAAAGTGCTTAAAATTGAGTTTGAAAAAATTCCACGATTTTCTGTAGAAATTTTCTATTGCCAGCTTATCGCCACTATAAAGGAAGCTTTAGTTCTTACTTACAATCGGAAGTCTTGGACGACAATATGGTAATTTTCTGAATTTGTTTCGAAGAAATTCAAGTGCCTGTAAAAACCTAAAGAAAGAAAGAATGATAATAACTTGGGTGAACATAAAAATTTGTAGGTAGTAAAGATAAAATTCTTATTAAATGGGACAGTCCTGCATGAATTATGTTTTATGATTATCAACCATATACCTTATATGCCGTCGCAACAATTTTACTTTCTGAAAAGCTGAAAATTTCACATTTTATTTTCATTACCTACATATAACTTTTATAACAACTGAAATTAACCTTGTGTGGAGGTCAGCTGAATTGCTGAAAAGATGCAATGCGAGAATGGACTGTAGGTATTTGTACAAAGTTTTATTGATGGCGATGCTCATTTCAAAAAAAAAAAGTGTACATATTGCACCTAGATAAATGGCCTAGGTACTTCTTTGAAAACAATGTCTAATATTCGAGTAAGTATTCAACCATGCGGTTGTGTGCTCACAGACCTATTCCAACCAATTTTAGTTTTCCTTCCTTAGCACTGTCTCTAAATCTTTGATTATCCATTTTTGGATCTACGATCTAGGTATTTAAGGGAAAATGCATATAGGACAAAACGCCTCAGAAAAGCCCATTTCAAAAATGTTACCTTTTATCATCCCTTCGTGGGAGGGGGGAGGGGGTTCAATCGATATGGAAACAGTTTTGGCTTCCTGATCTTCTGGGATTTTAATCATTTCAATTTTGAAAAGAAAATAGGTAAATAGATTGATTAGATTCAAGCGAAGTGAGGGCAATGAATTTCATTTTTCTAAGCGTAACCCAAATTTTAAAACTTGGAACAGTATTTTCCTTGAAATTTTAAGTTTGAAAAAAAAAATATAACTGCAAAAGTGTGGTAAAGCTTTGGATATTTCTAATTCAAAAAATTTGGTGTAAGATCATTTTCAAACCGTGATATAGATAAATTTTAAAATTGAGGAGCGATATTCCAAAACGCCCAATGTTCACTTTTTGAAATTTTAAAGGGAAAAGGAAAAACATTTCCCGTTTTTAAACTGGTAAATTGGCTATTTAGGCGAGTTTAACACTTTATTTGAGTGGATTTAGGATATAGGAGTGTAGGTATAGGTACACTTCATCCGTCATCCGCCATCCGCCAAATATACCTACAGCTAAAAAGATTCAATAAATATGACGTACAGAGTGCGCTTTGCAACTTAATTTTGGTAGGTTGATGGTGTAGGAATGTGAGTTAATACTTCACCTACTAGATACCGCTAAAAAAAACTCAATTCGAAAAAAATGGACTAAGGGCACTTTGGAATATTGCTCCTCAATTGAAAAAAATAAAAGGATTCATCTTTAAACGAATACCTATATACATTATTCATCTACTATATCTATCTAACTTCAGTTGAAACCTCGAGAAACATGAAAAATTTATGAAAATACGTACCTACATGAAAACTTGCCAAGAATACGTGTAAAAATTATTTGAAAACATTGCAAACGTCATTAAAATCACTGAAAATAAAAAAATAAATCAATGTCAAAAATACAAGAGAAAGTATAAAAATTAAGTATACGTAAAAATGCTGAAAAAAATAAGGAAAAGTCACTGAAAATCAACAAAGCATCATAAAATTTACTGAACATGGTCAACGATGCATGAAAAAGTGTTAAAAACATGTGAGAAGAATACATATAAAAAAACCAATGCACAAAATCAGAACCAAAACCGACCAAAAACCGATAGAAATTGCTCAAAACCAAAATCAGAAGCGTTATTTTTACACAATCAAAACCGAAACCGAAATTGGGAGCCTTATTTCTCAAATTCAAAACCAAAACCACATAACCGATTAAAAACTGAACAGGGCATGAAAACCGAAACCAAAAACCGATTAAAATTGCTCAACACCGAAACCAGGAGCGTTATTTTCCCACAATCACATAACCAAAACCAAAACCGGGAGCTTTATTTCTCAAATTCAAAACCAAAACCGAAACCATAACACATTTAAAAGTGAATTGATTTTGGTTTTAGAATTTCTCAGGTATAAGGTAATTTGCCTAATTACTGGGTAATGAGTGCATTGATTCTGTATGTTTGGTAAAAATAATAAAGTAAAAAGAAAAACTATGCATTCTAGGTTGAAAATAATTGTACCATTGGATTCCAACTTCCAAGTGTCAAAAAAACCTCAATTTTGACCCCTTGCAAGATCATAATTATGCTTAAAAACGAATTAATTAAAAATTTCATTTTTTCTAAAAATGAAAAACCGAAACCGAAACCGAAACCGATTCCTCGGAAATCAAAATCTTTAACCAAAATCAGGATCAGAGAGCGATATTTCTAAAAAAACCCTGACCAAAACAGATACCAAAGCCTTTAGTTTTTCGAAAAACGGTAAACCAAAACCAAAACCGAGAGTGATACTGATATTCATCCGGTTTTCATGGCCTGAAGCTGAATCAGTTTAAGTTTTGAAATGTTTCAAGTAATTAGCCTATAATTAGTACGTAATGACTGGGTAATGGTGCATTAATTAGTATTTTTGGAAAAATAAAGTAGGGTACCAACAATAATGATAATGAAAGAAAAAACCAAAAAAATTGAAAAATATGGAACTGCCGAAACACCGCCGTTTTCTATTCGCTTAGGTATAAAGTATTTGAAAAAATTACTCATATCTTGCTCTTCCTTATAAAAAATGGGGAGAAAAGGAAAAAACCAAAACCGAAAACCGACGATAAGTTCGATAAAATCAATAGCAAAAACCGATAACCAAAACCAGGAGTGATATTTTTCAAAACTGAAACTGAAACCGAAACCGTAACCTATATTTATCCGGTTTTAATGGCCTGGGATCCAAAAAAAATTCACAAGTGCGTAAAAATCAACAAAAATGATAACATTTAGGTACTTATTAGATGAAGTTTATCAAAATTCAGCAAAAATTGCAAAATATTCTTTGAATTCCATTTAAAGCTCAAACGCAAACTAGTAAAAGCAATGAAAAATGAAAACACTCTTTTTTTTTTTGGAAATTTTCAACGACTTTTTTTTGGGTGTTTTGAGTGGTTTTATAACATTTAAAAAAATTTTCGACACTTTTTCATGCATTTCTCGCAAATCTTACAAAAATTCCGGACTTCTTGAGTTTTTTGGTGATTTATGGTGATTCAAACCTCTTTTTTCATTTTTTTAGAGGTACCTACTTTTAAAAACGTTTTTAATTATTTTAACATGTTTTTTTCCGTCACTTTCATTCTTTCTAGTTTATACTTTGGCAAATTTTGCTGAAATTCGGGTTTTATAAAGCCTGAATTGGTCATTTTTAGCGACCCTGGCACGCGTTTTCAACTCTTTATCATGCATTTTGGGAAAATGTTGCTAAAATTTCATCGATTTATTATAATTTTACATTTTCAGCAATTTACACGTAAGAAATATAACTATTTAAGACGTACACGGTGCCCATTTGAATCGGAATGCATTTTGAATAGTACAGTAATGATTTCATCCAATAGCAAGACATTATTTTGTGGCTCGACCAATCAGATGTTCGAATATTATTACCCATGTACCAGGTACCTACATAGCTACCTACTAATTTAATTAGGCATCCTGCACTCTGTAGGTACTCCCTAAAAACAAAGGCTGTAAGATGTATGGAATATTTTTCAGGATAAAAAAGGGGCTCCCAGATTTTGTTTGTATAAAGAACAATTTATCAGAGCAAGAAATTTTTAAATATATATGGGGTAATTTTATCAAATTTTAAAAAATAAACTAATTGTTTTTGATTTTTTTTTTTTTTTGATAATTTGAGCCTTGAGGTCTTCTCAAAACTTGATGTGTGGTACTCTTTTTCAACAAGCTGGCTCCACAATTCTTGATGAATGAAAAATTAAATAACTTTATAGGTACCTAAGTACTCAGTCTGTAGAAAGGGCTCATTTCACCACGTAGGCTTATTTTTCATGGTGGCCTACTCGGCAACTGCCCTATGTGCAGTGGGTTAAACCCGCTTATGCAAATTACACTCAAGCATATCGTTAAATTTGGTATTCAAATGCGTAAAGTCCAAGGAATAAAAAGAACAACGAACTGCGCATACGTACATTTTCAAGATTCGCGAAGGTAAAATACCTATCTACACCTATACAAATGAAAACAAAACATGACGATCTAATAAAATCTACTTGCAATGATTTCTTTAAAAACCACAAAAAAGTAACAGCTATTTCAAGTATAAAATAGGGCTATAAACCTAGGTAATAACTTCTCGACAACCTAATTTCTTTTGATTTGAGTAAATATGTATAATAGTACATTCAACATTAAACTATACGAATACTCATCCCAGGAATAGGAATAAGCTTTCCATTATGCTTAGGTGCACTTTATTTCAGTGTAATTTTAATGAAATAACAACGAAGATTTTTCGTCACGTTCCAATTCCGCAATACAGCCTCTTTTCTCTCACAAATTGTGTACTTCATGTACTTGTTCGTTGTATCTGCATATAAATAATGGTATTATACGCGTTCTGAGAAGTGCCGCAGCCGTTGCGAATCATTAAGTAAATGATTTCTCATTAATCTAGACTCTGCTCGGCCAAATATCCTCATTTTTTGATTACTTTTTTCCTCCATCTGTTGACGATTCAGTTCAGGAAACGAATAATATTTCAGTTTGCTTATCGTTTAGATAGAGGTTACAAATTCCAATCCATTTCCCCGCTCACGTCGCTGTCCGCGTGAAGGTAAACTGAAAACAGTGCATCAATGACGTCATTTAATTAATTCACGTTTCGACGAATTCGTTTGTTACATTATAATTGACTCTTGTCTGGGATTTGATTACCGCGCGAGGACCGCGACGACGAGGGGAAGTTGAGAGCTTTTCAATCGCCTGCTCGCGTTTCTGTTTCTTTTCCAACGTGTCTATCTACAACTTAGGTACGTTCAACAAAGAACTTGAGAAGAAAATCGATCTGAAATGTTTATTGTAAATTTATAACTTCATCTCGACTGTAAATAAATTAATTACTCACGGTTGGATTTTTTTATTTGAGTTAAAATTAGCGTGTTTTTCGAGATTAAACTTACTTAGGTAGGTACCTACTTAATAAGTATGAAAAATATCTCTTAGGTAAAAACATTTCTCGGGGAAGAAATATAATAAGCATCGCATGCGTTCTACGATTCTGTTCAGGAAAATCTCCCCTTATAGCTTACAGACGCGAGACAGAAGGGGAAAATCTGCGACTCTGCGAAGAAAATACTTTTGTAGGGTAAAGTGTCCGAATGAAAATGAGGCCAACGTAAGGTTTTTTTAGATAAATACAACCTGGCAAAGTCATATTACCTATGTAGATCACTCTTACTGGCTTCAAAATCGTATCAATGGGAGGTAGGGAGAATTTTGCATCTTTTAGAACATATTATTTTCGAAAAAGTTGACTTTCTTTTTGAAAATTTTAATTATTTGTCCAAAAGTGGCTATTTTAAAATTGCAAAAATCCAAAAGTGGCCACCAAAAAAAACCAATACGACCATTTGAAAAATAAGGAACAAAATCTTGTCGAATTGACTCAAAAAGCTGAAAGTTGGTACCTGTATATAAGCTATTCTCGACCCACCCAATCGATTAGAAACAGTTTCAAATCCTTTCGAGCAGTTCAGAAGCCTCCAGCAAATTTTTGAATGATGAAATTTTTGCAAAAATTTTACTTATTGGTAGGGAAGATGCAATAAAGTGTTGGCAAAATTGGAATCGTAACCGTAACGAACTATGTTCGGTAACTTTTAAGTTTTTATTTTTTATTATTAATGAATTTCGGTTTCGCGATATATATATTGTTGGTTACGTATAAAATGGTTTTTAGTTCTTTTCGTAAAATCGCGTAAACTGTTGGCTGTTAAATTATCGTTTATTTTTCGTTGTATTCGTTATGTATATAAGTTCGTCGTGTTAATATTGATTCAATCGTCGAGTTATAAAGTTGTCGAGCTTCTGCTCAATTTTGTTTTTGTTTTGGTTCATTGACTTAGGTCATTGACCGAGTAAATAAATATTTCTATTTATTTTGAGTCGTTATGTTTTAGTATGTCGAATTGTTTGATTAAAAGTCAATATTCTTTGAGTAAGATTTATCGATTTTGATCGATTTATCGTTCATGGTAGCGTGAGCGTAGTTGGTGAAACGCTCTGTAGTTCGACGACGTTCTGGTATCCTGTGTGGATTTGCTCGTCCAAGTATCCGGCTTGTGTAGCTGTTGAATTTTTGGTTCGTGGTGTTCGACAAAGTAAATGTCGACAGTCCTGTCCTATTTGCGGTCAGGAAAATCGGTCAACGTAGACGACGACGACGAGTGTAAACGTAAATCCAGTACGACCTTTGCTGGTTTCCCTGTAAACGAAAATTCGAACGAAAGTAAAACGAAGTCGTCGAAGGGTAAAAGTACTTCGAAAAGTAACGTATCTGATTCCAGTGGCGACGCTAACGTAGCTGGTACGAGTAGTTCTGGTTCTGGTGAACAAGTTGGTCCAACCGATTCTGCTTCTCCTCTTCCTCCGTCTAATCCGTCATCCGGTCCTCCACCTCCTCCACCTCCTGGTCCATCCGACGATCCGAGCGACGTTAGTGATAGTAGCGACGACGACGACGAGTCCGACGAAGCAGCTGTAGAATCCGATTCGAGTAGTTCGTCTGGTAGTATGTTCGGTGCCGGTGATAATCGTGTAATGGAGTCGATGGTCTTTCGCGGTACGGGTTTCGTGTCCTGGAAAAGAAAAATCAAAGTTATTTTGGCAGCCAAAGGACTTCAGACCGCAATTTTAGAAGTAAATTCGTTATCGTCGCGTAAAAAAGCGAAAGCTTTAGAAATTTTAATTAGGCACGTAGCTGAGAACGTTTTCCGACTGGTCAAGGAGACAGAGGATCCGTACGTATTCTGGACGGAGCTCAACTCCTTGTACCAGGCGGAAAACCAAGCAGCAATTATCGACTGTCGAACTCGTATTTCGAAGATTGTCATCGATATGTACAAAGGTCCGAAGGAGTTCTTGGAGGCATTTTATACGCTCGTCAACGATATGGAGAGTTTGGACGTGAAATTGACCCCTTCGGAGGTCTACACGTATCTGATCAATGCGTTAGGCAATTCGCCTAAGTACGAGTCAGTGCGTATGACTGCTCGAGGACTAGTTCACGTCACAGCTGGAGACCCAAATCCAAAGTTAATTTCATCGTTGCTTTTGAGTTTGGAAGATGCCTCGAAGAACTCCTCGACTTCGAAGAGTTCGACAAGTACCGGTTCCGCGATGGCCGCATCCGATCAATCCGGTAATAATAATAATAAACGTAATCGTAATCGTAATAAATCGCGTAGTAGTAATTCAAACTCGTCCGGTAATTCGTCGAACGGTAACGGTGATCGTGGTAGTAATAATGGCTTCGTACAAGCCAAAGATCGTACCTGCTATAAGTGTCATAAACGGGGCCACATGGCCAAGTCTTGTCGATCCGCCGGAGGGAATTATAGAAACGATACCAACCCTCGGGGAAGTATCGTTTGCTATCGATGCAATCTAACCGGGCATATAGGTCGTAATTGTCCGCAGAACGGTGATTCGTCGCGTAATAACGGTGGTAACGGTTCGTCGAGTGGTACGTCGGGTACGTCTGGTACTGCAGGTTCGTCCGGTTCGTCAGGTCCTCGTCCGTCGATAGCGTTAGGTCTTTTTCCGTCGATGTCTGGAAAAAAAGAAAATTTCTCGTTAGATGAAGGTCGTAGTCGTAATATCGTAGATGAATTCGTTAAAAATAGTGTCGGTCGTAGTAGTTTCGGTGACAGTGTTGCGATTTCTAATTTCGGAAATTCGCGTAACGTAAATATCGGGTCGAACTATTTTTTAGGTGACTCGACCGCTTTGAATCTCGGTGAAGAAAATGCATACGTCGAGACAAACGACGACGACGGCGTTGATTTTATCACGTTTGTCGTCGATAGTGGCGCGACGTCGCATTTTCTGAAACATCGTGGAGTCTTGCATGATGAGAGGAAAATAAACGAAAGTTTACAATCCGCTCATTGTGAAGTCTCTTTGATCAAAGAAGGAGTAGGTCGATTGAGAGTTCTAGCCGATGACGGAAACGTCTACTGGTTGAACGAGGTATACTACGTACCTAGTCTTTCTTTTAGTCTTCTGTCCGTGTCGAAAATCGTAGCGAATGGTTATCGTTTCTTCTTCGATGAAGATCCTCGTTTGGTCGATCCTGCGGGAAATATAGTTTCTAGATTAGTACTTAACGATAATGGATTGTATACGATTCAATTTATGATCAATATACCTCCTCTTTTGTATTCTTGTTCAAATTATTCATCTGCGTTGGTCTCTAGTGAAGATAGCGACTCTACAAATGTAGGTAATGACTCGACGACGATAGGTAACGATTCTGGTATTGGAAATTCGAACGTTTCAAGTGTAGGTATAGGAAATACCAGTACGAGCAGTGACAGTGATGTAAATCTGAAAAATAAAAAGAAAGTAAATAGGTTAAAAGGTGAAGGTGACATCTGGCATCGTAGGTTGGCTCATACGAGCAAGACGGTACTAGATAAGATCCCTGAGTTACGTGGATGTGATTGCCCACCTTTCAATCAGTGTCAAATTTGCTGTAAAGCAAAACAAAAGAAACATACCTACGATTCAAGTAGGTATAGGTATCCAAATCCGCTCGATCTCGTTCATATTGACGTAATGGGTCCTATTACAGAAGGACTAGAAGGCGAGCGATATTTGATTGGCTTCGTAGATGACTGTACGAGATGGGGAGTAACTTTCGGAATGAGAAGTAAAGCCGAAGTAGGTACCTACCTGAAAAAATATGTAAATATTAGTGAAACGTTATGGAGTACGAAAGTGAAGCGTATCAGGTGCGATAACGCTAGTGAATTTATCGGAGGTACCTTTAAAGAGTTTGTCGACGAAAAAGGCATATCTATGCAGAACAGTGAGCTGTATGAGAAGCAGCATAATGGCACCGTCGAGCGTTTTTTCCGAACCATCCAAGAGAAGATGCGAGCTCTGTTATACGAAGGCGGTTTAACGAATAAATTCTGGCTTTACGCTGCATACACGGCGAACTACGTGTACAATCGTTTACCGCATTCTGCCTTGAACGATCTGTCACCGTACGAGCTGTGGAATCGCCGAAAGCCGGATTTATCGAGAGTGAGATTGTTTGGAAGCGTTGCACGAGTTCTAGTACCGCCTGAAAAGAGAAAGAAAACTGATGAGAAGCCGATCGATATGGTTTTACTCGGTTTTACAGAGACAGGTTATGTATTGTACGATGTTTTACGAAATAAATTTACGAATTCGAGTTGCGTAGAAGTCGATGAAACGCGTAAGATACACGATATCATCAACGATCATTTGATCAAAACGTCTGTAACTGTAAGTATAAATGACGTAGATATCATACCTACGAATCAGCAAGATGTACGTAGTTCGGTAGAGTCAGCTCCTGGGTGCTCATCTTGGGTAAACCCAGATGAGTTGAGCGAAGCCGAACGTAGCGGTGAAATCAACGTTGATCGTAGTATGATTGATACTTCAGCTACCGACGATCGATCCGATGATTTTGCTTGTTTTGCACTCGCTGGGGTTGATGACCTTACGTATGAAGAAGCGTTAAACGGTCCTGAATCGAAATTTTGGCGTGTAGCGATAGATGAAGAGTTAAAGGCGATGGAGATCAAAGACGTTTGGTATTCAGCATCTGAAAAAAGTGTAAATAAAGAGAATTACTCGAAAGTAGACAGTAAGTGGGTTCTAAAGAAAAAAATCAACTCGAATGGTGGGGTGAAATTTAAGGCTAGATTGGTGTTGCGTGGCTTCAAAGACAACCATTTTTATGAGTTGGATGAAATATACGCTCCAACACCTAATCAACCGATAATACGCTCGATGCTCAATCTAGCTATGGTCAACAAGTGGCAGTTGAGACAGCTAGATGTGAGTACTGCATTTCTCAATGGAGATATAAACCGAGGTATTATGTTCAACCCACCGAAAGGGACTAACGAAGAAAAAGGTGTCGTATATATTCTCAAACGTTCGTTATATGGGTTAAAAACGAGTCCCAAGTCGTGGAACGCAAAATTGAATGAGTATTTACTTTCGCTCGGTTTCGTAAGGAGCAAAGTTGATCCGTGTGTCTACTTCGATGCCGAAAATCCTCTACGTTGCGTGTTTGTCGTTTACGTAGACGATTTTCTAATTACAGGTTGCGATGATCATCTAATTGAGTGGTTGGTCAAGCGATTGAATGAGCGTTTTGGAATCAGAGACCTGGAACAATGCAAGAAGTTCATTGGAATGGAAATTAATCGTAGTAAAGAAAAGTTAGAAATACATCAAAATTCATATATCGAGCAGTTAGTTAATGATTACGGTTTATCTAATTCGAATAGTATCTCAACTCCAATCGAACCGGGCTTGAAGATTACCAATCTCAAGCTCGATAAAAGTTATGAAACCAAAGTGCGTGGTCTCTTAGGAAGTTTAAGTTACATAGCAAGGGGAACACGTCCCGATATCGCTTTTGCTGTAAACTTTCTAAGCAGATACCAGCACTTGGCAAACAAGGAGCTATTCGAATATAGTAAGCGTATTCTCAGGTATTTACGTAGTACGTTGAACGTGAAACTTACCTACGTAATACCTGAAGTCGTTGATAAATACTCTGTAAGAGTATACGTAGATTCGGACTTTGCTGGTGATTGTTTAGACAGAAAATCAACGTCTGGAATTTTTGTATTGCACTATGGCAACGTAATTGACTGGGTAGTCAAGAAACAAAATTGTGTAAGTCTTTCGTCGTGTGAAGCTGAATACGTTGCGTTAAGTACGTCTGGAAAGGAAGTCTTGGGTTGGCGAAATCTGTTTGTCGAATTAGAAGTTCGTATTGACACCGTACCGGTGTATTGCGATTCTAATGCAGCGATTGCCGTTGCGAATACGGTCGAATCGAAACGTACCAGACATATAGATGTCTGTTACCATCATATACGCGATTTAGTCACGAAACAGATTATATACTTGCAAAAGATATCTTCGGCAGATCAACTTGCCGATATTTTAACCAAAGCCACGACACGTACCGTATTCGATAGACTCTGTGAGTCATTGTTTAATGCTTAAATTATGTTTTCAAGTAGATTTTTGTATAATATAAGTATAGTTTTAACTGAAATTTTGCTGTAAAAATATTTTTATCGTAGTGTTTACAAACACCGGTAATGATAAGAAGCAACAAGTTTTACGTTTATTTAAGTGGTACGCGTGTTAGGTAAAATATTTTTATGGTGGGGTGTTGGCAAAATTGGAATCGTAACCGTAACGAACTATGTTCGGTAACTTTTAAGTTTTTATTTTTTATTATTAATGAATTTCGGTTTCGCGATATATATATTGTTGGTTACGTATAAAATGGTTTTTAGTTCTTTTCGTAAAATCGCGTAAACTGTTGGCTGTTAAATTATCGTTTATTTTTCGTTGTATTCGTTATGTATATAAGTTCGTCGTGTTAATATTGATTCAATCGTCGAGTTATAAAGTTGTCTAGCTTCTGCTCAATTTTGTTTTTGTTTTGGTTCATTGACTTAGGTCATTGACCGAGTAAATAAATATTTCTATTTATTTTGAGTCGTTATGTTTTAGTATGTCGAATTGTTTGATTAAAAGTCAATATTCTTTGAGTAAGATTTATCGATTTTGATCGATTTATCGTTCATAAAGCTCAAATTTACTTTACCCTAATTTCAACATGCTGAGTCCAGTGGAGGTGGTTTCAGGACATTTTGGAGGCACCAGCGATATTTTGAAAATTCCAGATTTTCATAAAGTGCCATAAAATCTGTACAAATCAACTTTAAACTGACGGAAACTGATTTTGGAAGAGTGATGTGCAATCGGTCAAGTAGATTACCAACCACCTAATCATTCATTGAACACGTTCAGTCGTTCATAGCTGTTAAAGTTCATTTCGACTGATTTTATGACATATTTTGGGGAACTACAATTTCTACAAAATTGTTGGAGGCTCCAAAGCGGCCTAAAACTAATTCCAGTCTACTCGGTAAGTTGACGTAAATTTTAGCTTTGCATCTTCCTTACCTATAGGTAAAATTTTGCGGAAAATTACAACAATCAAAAATTTTCCAAAGATTCCAGAACTACTCAAAACGATTCGAAACTACTTCCATTCGATTCGGGAAGTCGAAAATCAGACGAATACCAAATTTCAGCTCGCTAGATCGACTTGATGAAATTTTGATTTAAAAAAATTTTTTTTAGCAAAGATTTAATTTTTAAAATGCACTTTTTTAAAATTTTTTAACCTGGATTTGAGTCTCTGAAATTTATATGCTCCAAAACGACTTGAAACCACCTGCAGACTGGCTGCAGTCAGCTTGATTTCGGTTTTCCAACTGAAATTTTGTGGAAATTTCAAGTTTCAAGAATCTGTTAGAGGCTCCAGGAATTTCCAAAATGTCGCTGGAGGTTCCAAAATGACTCAAAACCACCTGCAGTTGATTTAATAAGGTGTTGAAATTGGAATGCAGAGTAAAATTTGGCTTTTCAACTTAATTTGGTAAAACTTTGAAATTTTATGGAAATTTCAAGTGTTAGAATTCTGCTGGAGGCTCCAGAACTGCTAGAAACGGTTCAAAACGGTTCCCAATTGATCTGGCAGGTCGAAAATAGGGTATATAGGTAACTAGGTATATTTCAGATCTCAGCTCTCCAGGTCAATTTGGTGAAATTATGATTATTTTTTCTTTTTTTTGACCCAAAAATGGTTTTAAAAAATTTACCAAAAATCGAAAAATGCACTTTTTTAGCACCTATAATACGGACTGGTGATTTTTGCAAACCTTTTCAATACGCCTTTGTCGACGAGTTCAACCTATTTCTGTCAGTTGAGATACCTCCTACATAAGATGATTTTGATTTTAGACTGGTGGTTATTTTTGGATCAAGAAAAGACGAGGAACCCCAATTACAGCATTTCATCTTTTTTGGAAAGACTTTGGGTTGCAATAATTTTTGATAGGTGCAGATTATAAAGTTTACCAAAAACCCCAACACTTTTGAGTCTTGATTTTGCCAGTTGAACACCGAAGTGACTACTTTTGGGTAGGCAGAGCTGGAAAACTGAAACTGAAAACTGATAAAACTGAAACTAAAATGCCAATGCAAAACTGAAGACTGAAAAATGAAAACTGAAACTGAAATGTTTAGTTTTTTTTCAGATTTCATTCTCTCTTTTTTTGGCTATCAGCAAAGTAATGCACTTTTCTATGGTTTTTTTTTAGTAAAAAAGTTGAAAAATTGTGTTTTTTTTGAGTATTTTTACTTTTTTTCCCCAACGTAACATTAAATTACAAAACTGAAATTGAAAAAAAGGAGGAAAATTGAAACTGAAAGCTGAAAGTAAAAATGAAAAAATGAAAACTGAAACTGAAATTTTTAGTTTTTTTTTCTTTAGATTTTGTTCTTTTCTCTTTTTTTGGCTATTAGCAAAGTAATGCAATTTTTTTTTATTTATTTTTTTTTTGAGTAAAAAGTTAAAAAAATTATGTTCTTTTGAGTATTTTTACTTTTTTTTCCAGCGGTAACATTAAATTACAAAACTGAAACTGAAACTTAAACTGAAATTGAAAAAAAGGAGGAAAACTGAAACTGAAAACTGAAACTGAAATTTTTAGGTTTTTTTTTCAGATTTCATTCTCTTTTTTTTAGCTATTACTATTAGCAAAGTGTGTAATGCAATTTTCTATGTTTTTTTTTGGAGTAAAAAATTTTAAAAATGATGTTTTTTGAGTATTTATATTTTTTTCCATAACGTAGCATTAAATTACAAAACTGAATCTGAAAAAAACTAAAACTGAAATTGAAAAAAAAGGAGAACTGAAACTGAAAACTGAAAATGGAAAAATGATAAATGAAATGGATTTTCTATGTAGTTTTCCTTGCTTTTAGGGTAGAACCGCCACATTTGTGCACGATTCTATGATGTTTTCTCTAAAGCATTTTTTCTAATAACAAATTTTTCTAATGTCATTTTTTCAGAAACTGTATTCACTAATGATGATTTTCCTAACGTCACTTTCTCCAACGCATTTTCTCTAACACAATTTCTTCTAAAACACAAAATTTGCAATATAATTTTGTACTGCCTAGCAGAGAGCAATTTTGATTTTTTAAACATGTTTTTCAACTTTGAGGACCTTTACACAAGGGGACCAATATTACGGACAGGGGCCGAAGGAGGCTGCGTATTGAAAATGTGAACCCCATATTCAGAAATGTTTTGACCAGAAAATGAAAAATTTTCAAATTTTTTTTACAAATCTGAATTTTACTTATATTTCTAAGTACTTTACCTTCATTTATTTTGTTTTTGATTGGGGGGGGGGGGGGTTGGGATTATAATTCTTATACACACGCAGAGAAGGTTTTTGATTTGATTTCTCAGGTTGATATTTTGGATTTCAAAATGGTTGTCTGTTATTTTTTCACATTTTGGAGGCCTCTGTGAGAAACCAAGGGAGAGGGTTTTCTTGAAAAAAAAAAATCATATTCAGAAAAATTCAGACCCGAAAATGGTAAATTTTCATACTTTAAAATATGTTTTAGAGAAGTTGATGTTTTAGAGAGAAAATGATGTTAGCAAAATTTTTAGTAGAAAATATGTGTTTTAGAGAAATTGACATTAGATAAATTTTCTATGTATTGGAAAAAATTGTTTTAGAGAAAATGTGTGAGAGAAAAAGTCGCGGTACCTTGTGCACATCACCTAATGAATTTTATTATTGAAAATCCCCATTCGACGAAATACTTAATCAGTAAGGTAAAAAGTTTCACAAAACGAATTTTATCCCTGTGTATAAATGGTAGGTAGGTAGGTAAATGAAAATGAAAGCTCTTCGTGTTAACAAATCGTCATCGTAGGGAACAAGGATGTCATCTGTCATACCCGACATAATTTTAGGCTCTCGTCGAGACAACAGCTACCTACATTTCATAAAACCCTAAAAAAAACAATCCAAAGAAGGGAACTTCCAAATATGTAATTAATACATTGGCATGTCGCGTTGATTAAAAACAGGAAATCTATTACACAATATAATCTTATCTGCATTTTCCAGCAGCGAGCGGTGAATTTGTGTCTTCGCATTTAGGCTAAAATACGAACAAGACACGAAAAAGAGTCGTTATAACCATGTGCCATAATTTTACGCAGCTTTTAACCAATTTCTTCTTTTATAATTACCTACCATAATGCGGTTAAAGAAAATGGAAATTTCGCCATGTACGATATAAAGTTTTCATCAACCGTTATGACACTTTTTTCCAAGCTGAAAAAGCAAAAAAAAATCACCGTGTATTCGTTCAATTAAAACTATAAAAGTAATACGCTAACATGCGATGTTTTAAATTTTCAACCGCGTACTATTACTTTTATTCTTGCATGATACAATATAAGAACGCTCAACACCGTTTTAACCTTAACTTTCGTATACAGTAGTAAGTTGATTTATGTGTACAGAAATCCACCCACGACGTATTCAGATTCTACCAAAGCTCATCATCGTCGTTGAAAAACGCGCGGTAAGTCAATGCGTGATATTCTTTTCAAAGTTTTTTCTTTCTTCTTTATTCCTTTTAGGTCGAATCATAATATTCGAATCACCTGTAGATAGAAGTGATATTTTAATCGATAAATGAACCACAATTTCGAATAAATTTTTTCACATCGACGTCAGTCAACCTTTGAATGCACGGGGGGTATCTCTCGTGTTGTTAATTTTTCTATCATGGTTTAGTTTGTTTAAATTATTGTACCTAATTTGAAATTTTTAAACTGATACGTCATCGTTTTGAATTAATTGGTGAGTCTTTGGGGATGGATTAGCATCTGTGGGTTTCAACAATCAAACCGGCGAAATTAATGTCGCCGCGAGTCTTCTCAGGAGGATGCAGGTTGGTTGCATGAAAGGAACACGTGTCCTGCAGGTAAAATTATAAAATAAAAAATTTTAAAATTATTATATTTATCGTTCAAAATTAAAGATATCCTGAATAGGGTTACAAGATAGGTTTATGTAATCTGTAGGTAGGTATGCATCAAGGTACTTTTACTTAAGTAGGTAATCATAATATAGATAGGTAGGTAATAATAATTTTTAAAATGAACGACTAGGTACCTAATAATCTGATTAGGTAACATTTAATTCAGTTTTTCTTTGCAGAATCATTCACGAATGAATCAATCTTATAACAAGTAAATCATCAGAAAATTATAATCTTATGGAAGATTTGGACAAAAGCAACTTTATATTTCGTATAAATGATAATGGTATCGGTCCAAATCTTCTTCACCAAGTAATTACCACCTGATAACTTATTTTTCAAAATAAATTAAAATTATTAATTCATTCGATTATTGAAATGTTATTCTAATTGTGTTGGAATTTCACATCATTTTTAAAATATTCTCATCAATTTTACAGGTTTGTCTGGAAAGAGGTTGGCAAGCTTACGGAGATCTAGGATCAGGGCGAGAATGGAACTTGTGGTGGCGTACTAAAGGATTTCCTGTTTTTCATTGTCATCGATTAGATAAAGAACAAGTAATATTTTTATATTCTAATTGTTAGCAGCTAAGTTGATATTCGAATGGGTTCCCGGACGTAGGCCTATACTTAAACACTAAACAGATATCTATAATATTAACATAGGCTAATAATACCTACCCATTGAATTTGTCTATACAGTTCACTAATCATATACCATATGCCTCGTTCATCTGTAGGAAAGATAATCTTATCAGGTGTTTGAAATGTATGAAAAAAATCTATGGATCTTCGTTTAATTTTATGTGAGTACTTGTAGTACCTAATCTAATAGGTTTATCTGCATACCTACTAAAATGTTCTATTGTTTCAGCCCTGAAGGGTTTAATCTTCCTTTGGAGTATAAAAAATTACTTGCTTTTTGTAAAACCGAAGAAAAGTTCAATAGTTCTGGCAGTAAAGAGATCTGGATTTGCAAACCTGTTGGATTAAGTCAAGGAAGAGGAATTTCTCTGTTTCAGGTATGCTGAATTTTATTCTTATCTAAATGATTTGCAAGGTAAACTTTTGACTATAATGCACATGTGAAAGAAATAAACTCACTTACCTACTCAATAATTTTTTCTTAAGGGGGGCATCCTAAGGAACATTTTAATGGCTTTACTATACCTAATAAACTGGTGGCCATTTCAGCCGAAATAGTAGATTTTCGGACTAAACCATAGATCGAAAGAACATGCAAAAATATACCATCAACCAAAATTTCAGATGCTAAAGTGCTTTTTTCTCGATTTTTTGCGAATTTTTAAATTAGAAAAAAAATCAAAATTTTACCAAATTGACCTAGACAGCTAGAATTTGAGATATATGAGTAGGTAGCGTATTTTTGACTTGAAAAATTGTTTGGAAGCGCTTTGTATGCGTTTCGAGCAGTTCTTGAGCCTCCAGCAAATTTTTGATACTTTTTTCTACAAAAATTTACTAAATGAAACTGTGCTCTAATTTAAACATGCTGCTAAACAACTTCAGCTACTTTCAAGTCGTTTTGGAGTGTCCAGCGACTTTTTGGAAATTTCTGGAGCCTCCAGTAAATTTTTGATTTTTTTATATTTCCACACAAATTTACCAAATGAAACTGTGCTCTCATTTCAACATGCTGTTAAACAACTTCGGGTGCTTTCAAGCCGTTTTGGAGTGTCCAGTGACTTTTTGGGAATTCCTGGAGCCTCCATTAAAGTTTTGATCTTTTAAATTTCCACAAAAATTTACCAAATGAACCTATGCTTAGATTTCAACACGCTGCTAAACGACTGTAAGTGCTTTCAAGTCATTTTGGAGTGTCCAGCGGCTTTTTGGAAATTTCTGGAGCCTCCACTAAATTTTTGATTTTTTATATTTCCACAAAAATTTACCAAATGAAATTGTGCTCAAATTTCAACACGCTGCTAAACGACTGTAGGTGCTTTCAAGTCGTTTTGGAGTGTCCAGTGACTTTTTGAGAATTCCTGGAGCCTCCATTAAATTTTTGATCTTTTAAATTTCCACAAAAATTCACCAAATGAACCTGTGCTTGAATTTCAACACGCTGCTAAACGACAGTGAGTGCTTTCAAGTCGTTTTGGAGTGTCCAGCGACTTTTTGAAAATTCCTGGAGCCTCCAGTAAGTCTTTGGAACTTGAAATTTCCACAAAATTTTACCAAATGAAATTGGAAAACCGAAATTCACTCCGAATTCAAATTTATACACGCTATTAAGCCTACTGCAGATGATTTCAAATCGTTTTGGAGCCTCCAGCAGATTTTTGATACTTGATATTTCAATATAATTTCATCAAATCAATTTTGAGAGTCGAAATTCACCCTGCATTTCAATTTCAACACGTTATTAAGTCGACTGTAGGTGGTTTTGGATCCTCCATTGATTAAAACCGTATTTCATTGTTTTGTAAAAAATTCCAAAAACCCACATTTTTTGCCAAACTGTTGAAAATCTCGTTTTTTTTTACAAAAATTGTAAAAAATGGCACTTTTCTGACAAAAATTGATGAAAAAATTTTACTGTTTTGTTAATAATTGCTAAAAGTTTCAGCTTGATATGGTGAGATATGCCCTGAATAGCTTAGTAGGTATGATAGTAATGACCTATATACAGAGCTGGAAGCTAGGTAACGTGATAGCTATTTATAGATGCGTTCATGTACCAAGTATGTACCTCCGTGCAACTTGGTACTGAACCGCATCTTCACTTGGTTTCGGTATCTCGAGCTCTCTGGAGCTAAGTCAAAGAAAGCGTACGTTCGCAGATGTATAGGTGGGCTAGGGCGACCTAGCCCCCCTATTTTCCTGATTTCGCCCACTCGGTCAAGTGGATAAAATGTGTTTTTAACGCGATGTTATTTATTAACGTAAATATTCGTCGTGGTACGTAAATGATCCCTTTGGACATTTACCGATTTCCCGGGCATCGGTAATGTTTCTCGTTGAATAGGTACCTATAGTAATCCATTTCTGCCGCCAGTACCTAGTATTAGTGAGTACACCTGAAAGAGGCAGAAAATGTTATCATTCCTTGGTAAGTGGTGTTTACACCATTTAATTGTGATCTTGGTACCATCTAAATTGATGTAAATGCTCGTGAACCTGGACAACAAGCCCTACGTTCACGAGTATTATTCAGATAGGGAATATTTTAACATCTGTGTGATAACCTTTAATTCATCATCTTCGACTAAAATTATGTTACTCAAATTCATTGATTGAACATTTTACTTTATTTAATTAACGCGAGTCGTCTATATTAGGCTGCGGCCTTTTATAATAATATGAATTGATTTAGTTTAATTTATATTTTTATTCATCTGTCATGTTGGACCAAATTGTAATAAATCATATTGACACGCAAGTGGCGTTTGGGTTGTTATTATTTGGTAGAAACATTAAATGCATATAGTTAACTTGGTATGATTTCCTGCTCTCCGACTAAATTACTCTATCCTGGCAATAGGTAAATATTCACTACCTATGTAGTGATATTTGACTCATTCTCCTAAGTACAAAAGAAAATAATATCTCTATATCTAGTTATGCATATTTTAACTATATCATTTTGGCGCCCGGAATTCGCGGTAGTATTCTGCAAAACTCAAAATTTTTCAGTCTAACTTACTTAAAAAACCCTCACCCAAAATTTTAAATTTTTTCAAAAAATTCAAATTTTCGATTTTTTCAAATTTTTTCTTAACTTGAATTTCAAAAGGTTCTCTTCAAGAACACGATTCAAGATAAAAAATTAGCTCATCACCTTAAATAAACTCGTAAAAATACTCGTGGCTAAACTGTGTTTAAATTAAATAAAAATTCTAAGATTTTTTTTTTTGAGTAAAAAATGGTAGCAAATTCGAGAACAACGAATCATGTTCAAGCAATCGTCAATAATAACTTTTCGTTTTATATTAAATAGTTCCATTCGTATGCCCCACATACGCAAAAACTAAAAAACATGTGCTTTATTTCACCTAAAAAACTAACCATAATATACTCAATAACCAATACCACAATGATGAGTTGAAGCTTACTAGTTAGAGATTTTTTTTTAATAATAAAATTTAGACTTTGAAATCTAACACATAGATTGTGCATGAGTGTATTCATGGGGATTGCGCAGTCTCCAGGGGGCAGAATCACACAATTTTATGTTCAAAAATATCAAAAACCATTTAAATTTTTTTTTTTTACTAAAAATTCGTTGAAAAAATGACCCAATTTAGATCAAAAAAATTAACCATTAAAAATAACATTTTCTTCAATATACTCTCTTATAAATATGCTCCAGTAATCATACGTTACTCACGTATCTTATGTCCCAACATATTCTCAAAACTTTCAAAACTCGAAGATAGATAAAAATTTCTCATGTCCTAAAATGTCTTCGAGATAAAATAAAAATCACCTTTCGTATGTCCTAATAAAACCTTAAAACTTCTCCTCAAGTCAAAATTTTTAGATCCAGATAGAAATAATTTTTCTTTAATAAAAAGCATATCTTCGAAATAAAAACCCAACATATTTTTGCTTTAAAAATCACAATTTCTCGGATATAAAGATTCGTTCCTAAACCATAATTAAACCCCATTTTGATGAGCTAAATTTCACATAAACATAATAGCTTGAAGTTTAATTATTCACAGACGATTTTAGACTGCAGATTTAATCTAAAGTGATTTTAAACCCAAACTATTTAAAATCAACCCAATTAAAATATACGTATCTAACATTAAAACTCGTGATATTCTTCACCTACTAGGATATATCAGTCATGTTTTCACTGCTGTATACTTCGTGAATAAAAAAAAACGACTAGTATAGGTACTGGAATCTTTGCTAGGATACAGAATAGAGGTTAAAGAATACTTCACCAGTCCAAAAAATAAGTTTTTCAAAATACAAAAAGAATAATTTTTCAATAAAATCCCCAATATAAAAATACTCAAAAATTCCCATTAATATTTAAATGTTTCAACTAAAAAATTCCTTTAAAAAAAAAAAAAAAAAAAAATGGTCTCGGATTCGTGACAAATAATAAAAAGTTGTTCAAATAAAGTCTCAGAACTAGTAAGTCTCATTTTGAGAAGGTATAAATGAATTCGTTTGTCCTGTCTTTCTGCAGAAATTCAGGGGGACAGGGGGCAAATGATTCCACTTTGCAGACTGACAATTTGCCCAGTGAAAGAAAATGACGTTGAGAGACAGTGTTATTCATCACCAACGAATTTAAACAACTCAACTATCACATATTTTTTTAAACCTCAAACATTTGAAAATATGAGAATCTGACCCTCATAAGTATACAGACGACACATTTTTCTGCATTTATTGAACTATGTAATGAGTTTGATTATTTTAGAATGAGAAAAAGCGCCAATCTGAAATACAGAGGGGTCTAGATCATAGTAAAAACGTCATAATACTCACTGAGTGAAAAATAGGTCAGCAAAATTAAAAATATACCTTCCAAAAATCAAGGTTTCTCTGTCTTTTAAATAGCTAATAGACAGAAAATAAACCATTTAATAAACTCACACTACTTGTCTTATAATAGAACCCCTTTTTATACACGAATTTCAAACCATAGCTTATACCTTTACATCACATCCTACATCTGTACACTTCTTAGGTATTCAAATCCCAAGGCTCCAATTCCCCTTTTAACAAAAATATACTTTTATGTCACGTACATAATGCAGGTTAAAAACTATACTGTATATCCCAAACTACACACATGTTATTTCACTTTTGAAAAATCTCCCTCTTTCTATACTTATACCCTAAATTTCAAGATTCCCATGCTTATAAACAGCAACATAGATAGGTATTTGATAAAATACATATCTTTCGTTCCCAAATTTGAAATTCTTCCCTTTATCTCATACATCGTATGCTCCATAATCTTATCCAATGCCCTAAATATCTGGTCAAATTTGGGAGCTCTTATTTCCTATACTATTATAAATTTTTTAATTCATTCACGTATCTGTACCCCAACTATTCGTTCCTTGTTTTACTGAGAAATGTCATGCAGTGTTTTGAGATTTCAATGTTTCGTATACGAGACTAGACCTCGGAACATTGTGTGGTATAGGTGAAAAAATAAGCTTGGTAAAAAGGGAAGGAATCTCAAAATATACTCATACTAATCATATCCCCAGTGCCTTTTCAGCACAAAATTATCCAAAAAATTAGCCATAGATTTTCTCAAAAATTCATTTTCAAACTTTCAAAATTCACTCATACCCATCATATACCTATGTATAACTACACAGCATATGCCCTTATGCATTTTGGATTCAGTTTTTCAAAATATTCTATATTTTTCAAAAATCTTCTTTTTCAATACAGAATCTCTTCTTTTCGTGTCGAATCAGTTTCACTGTACAATACCTCCGAGTTCGTTACACTTCGAGTTCAATACTCTCAATTTCCTGTGGAGCCTGGGAACCAAATCCATAAAGATCTATTTTCGTGTAAAAATATACACAAATATGTAGAAATTACCTCCCAAACCCCACCTCCACCCATTAGATAAGTACATGGTATGTACTAAATGGTGTAATTAAGAAATAGAGAAAAATAAAAATTCCATTGTTTTCTACAATTACATAGGTAAAGACATTATTTTAATAGCTAAACCATTTAAAATTAAAAGAATTCTCGCCTTTTAAGCCATTAAAATAATAGCCACACGCACTTTTTAACCATTTAAAAACCAATAAAAATCGCGCATCTTTGATCAATTAAAATAATAGCCCAATTTGGTTTAATAGTTAAAACAATAAAAGCATTTTTTAATATTTTTCTTAATATTCAAGCGGCCAATCAAGCCATTTAAAATCAATGCATTTCTCGCTTTTTCAACCATTAAAATAATTGTCATACACGCTTTTTTATATTTTTTAACCAATAAAAATAGTTTCTTAATGTCTCTCTTAATGACTGAACCCATTTATGATAATACATACGCGAGTATGTAATTCAATTAACACCTATAAAAGTAATTGCTGAACATGGTTTTTAATGTAAAACAATTAAAAAGCACTCGCTACGAATAATATAAAAATAATAAAATCTTCAGGACTTAATTGCTGAATCAATAAAAAGATGCTACCGAATATTTTGTATTTTTATATTCCACAAATAATAAAAATTCTCCGCGAATGCTACCTAATAACCATTAGAATATTCGGATCTAGATCTGAATATTCAAAGCAATTAAATTAATTACATAGCCACCTATTTAAAACTCCGCTTTTTAATATCCCAAATAATAAAAAATCCATAGAAAAAATACAATTTCTTTTAATATTTCCTTTCCTTAATGATCAAACACTCGGAGATGCTGGAATGAGACCGTGTACTATATGCATGTTGTACATAGTTTAATTTTAAAAATACATAGAGTAATTAAATTTAAGAAAACTAATATCTTCGATACTCTACTAATTTCACATTGTAAAAATAAACCCATAAGTGCATCCGGCCTTTAATATTCTCAAGCGTGAGAAACACCTTCAAAGATAAGGGACAATGCACTCAAATGGAAACTTTTACAAATATAAGCTACGACACATTCCTGATAGAAATCATTTGTGGAAAAATTGTCGTGTAGTACGCAGCTCTTGCTTCGAGTATTCAGCCAATTGGACTTCTACAGCTAACTATCTACTATACCCAGGTAATACTGCATTCATTATTGGAGTTCTTTGGATTTTGAAAACAATTCGCTACCCAAAAATTCCAAATTAATTTTGTGAAAAATGCTTCCAACTCAGAAAATTGAAGAAGAAACCCAGGCAGATTTACCGAAATCTATGCCTGATGAGGAACCATCATCTACGTCATCTCAATCTGGTCGCAATACTCCCTATCCTTTCGACTCTAAAATTTTAGAAAAAGAATCTGCTGAGGAAATAGGAAAGATGTTCGATGATTCTGAACCATTTGTAATCCACGATTTGGATAAGAAAATTGATCAAACTGTCGAGAAGAAAATAGACCATCCTGTTCTAAAATCTCAACTAGAACAACCTCCGATACTTGAAAAATTTGATGCTTCTGATGAGAAAACCGAGGTATTCGATGAAAAATTGGATAAGTACGTCGAAGAAAAAGAGTCAGATCCAAATTCTCAACAAATTATTCATCCTGATTTTCCCACCGAAACTCTTGACGAAAGAATTGATAGGTACCTCGAGTCAAAAGCAAAAAATGAAGAAACATCGTTCAGTGAAAAACTAGACCAATGCCTCGATTCTGATCAAAATTCTACGAAACTTCCTCCATTCAATGAAATTTTCCCATCTAAAAGTGACAAAAACACTCAAACCTCGATTTCTTTTGAACACACTTTGGATCTTGAAAAATCAGGGTACGCTTCTGCCAGTGAGAGTACTGATACATACGAAAGTACACTATCAGAAGACAAATCTGATGAAAAAATGATAGTGGAAGATTCAAAAAGTGACCAATTGATTGATGATGAAACTATTGAGAAAACCATCTCTCAAATTCCGGAAAAACCTCAAGAATTGGAAACACAAGCTACGTCAGCGGCTCTAAATCTGATGACGACGGAAGTATTGTCAGAATCCGAAGATGAAGTTGTTCCGTTTTCGGGAAACGATATACACTAGGTGCTTATGGGGCAGCTACTAGTGCAAAAACAGCCCCACGGGACTCAATTTTATCAAAATATATCTGGGTAGGGGATGGAATTTCACATTACATGGCGAGAGGGGAAGTAGGTCTAGGTAAGCACCTACCCGATTATCTCAGAGATCAGATGCCTATGGAAGATTTAAAAAGCAAATTACTTAGCACCAATTTTCCTCGAAAATCAAAATTTATACTTTCGGTAGCGCAAGTTGAATTTAATTATTCGCGGAAACCATATAGGGTACTTGAAGACCAAATCACAAGCATTATCAATGTATTGTTACAAAAAGATGCAGAAGGCATCGTACTTTTATTCCCACTTTTGAAACCTCGATTACCCACTGAAACAGAAGTCAAAATCTCAAGATATATCGAATTTAAACAAATGTTCACTCGTGCAACGGTCGATTCTAGGGTTACTTTTCTACAAACTCCGTCGATGCTCTTCATGGAAACCCAAATGATTCATCGAGGTGAAAGACAGTTTTTAAGACCTAAAATTGGACCCTACGGTGAAATTCTACCAATCAAACAAAAATTTCATTATTCACCCACGTTACGTAGATATTTTCCAAGACTCACGGAATTTAAAGATACTGAAAATTTAATAAAGGCAGAACTCAAGAGAATAGAACAACTTGCTTCAACAAAAACGAATAATCAAAATAGAACAACTTCTGGAAAATTGAAACAAATTTTTGAACCACGAACAGCACCTTACATCGACCCTGGGGGTCCTGAGCCTGAGGTGGAATTATTCCAAGTCCAAACCCAGCCTTCAATGATACAACCCTCAAATAGTGCTGAAATTCAACCGGAAATTACAATTTCAAAAACCCCTCCACCACCAATGATGCTTTCGGACGATCTTCAGATAGATGTAACTACTGCAAAAACAGCTTTCCCCGAAATACACGAAGAAATCCAAAGTGATCCATTGTTGATGGCAGAAAACCCTGTTGAAGACAATTTAGGTTCATTGTTAGCAGTTCAAGTAGATGACCAGATACAGCAACCAGCCATGTCAAAAAATGCGAAAAAACGACAGCGAAAACGTGCAAAACGCGCAAAAATGTCTGATTCACTCGACCCAATTCCAGGAACCTCAGCACGATATGAAATCCCCGAAGAAATCCCTGAATCTACGAGAAATCAACTTATCAGCGATAAAACGAAAGACCCTGCTTGTACAGTTGGGGTATTAGTTGGATCAAAATACATCACCCTTCAACTGGACACGGGGGCACTTCCCAACATAGTATCTCGCTCAGTAGTAGACCTTCTGGAATCGTTTGCGCATAAAGATCTTCGATATATCAAGCTAAAACAACATATCAACATCACACTCACGGATAACACCCCATTAGCAACTTCAACGCATTGTGTAGAAGTACACCTAGTCTTAGGTACAACTGCATTACGAATTCCCTTTTACATCGTCGAAACCGATGAGAGTATCTTCATATTGGGACGTTTATCGATGGAGTACTGGAAAATCATAATAAACGTAAATGAACGGCTCCTAATTTGTAAATACGATCCTAACAAAATTCTAATCGTTGATTTTTTGCCACCCATCGAACCAACAAAACCATCAGTAAATTCAATGCAAACTTCTCTTTCCGATAAAAAATTCGATGATACAGTAGCTACGATTCAGGAAGCAGAAGAATACGTATTTAACACAATCGATTTCGCGGCTGGATTTTGGGCTCCACAAGTTGAATTGGACAAACAAACATCATTTGTCAACATTGACATCGCAAAGTCAAAACAAAAATTAAACCCTATTATTGATGGTAAAATATACGAATTCAAAACGCAACCATTTCGTTATAGTTTGTCAACTAGGACACCCACCCACCTAGTAAATTCGTTCATGCAGAATAAAATCATCGCTGCTCGTATAGCTCGCCAGCAACGTGCTACACAACGTCAAAATTCCCCATACAATAGAAAAAACACATATTGCGGTACAGGGGCACGTTCTTCCGTGTTCGACACCCCTCCCTGCTCCCCTTCCAACGACAACAACCCTTTGAGTACGATAGAAACACTTCATCAACTCGCGGACGCACTCCAGGTGTTAAAAATGGAAGCGGAGAAGGAGCCGAGACAATAAGTATAATACCCCAAAACACGGTAACGTAGGTTAATATGCACCTTATAATAGTATATTAGTTTACATTACATGCACTATCTCTAACAATTAACAGAAAGTAACACTCGTAATAATAACATAGAACGAGACATAACGCGTACGGTACATACTCCATAGCGAGTAAATACGAAAATAAAACTCACCTTGACCCAGTGTGTAGGCAACCGATCAAGTTTGTCGCGGTCGTTCGTTCACCTTTCCAACGCTACGATGTATCAACACGGTATTTACATCGACAGTAGGCAGCAGCATCCCGCACTCGAAAACTGACAATGTAGATATACTCTTCGTAGCTCCTTTCGAACAAAATTAAACATCCTCTTCGGAAAAATCTTTTTCGTTAAGCGAAATTCTTCTCTTCTTGCGACGATTTTACGATTCTTGAGATGACTTTCTACCATAAGAAGGGCTGGATCGAGGGTAGTGACTTATAATCCCAAACCACTACCGCCGATCTAACGATACTTACGATACTTTGGGATGATTTGATGCAAAAATTTACTTTCATGAGATTCATGACCATAAGAGTCGCAATGTCGGTGTCAGTGACTTAGAAAAACGAGCCACTGTTACCGATATCGCAATACTCGTGGTACGATAATCTATGCTTAAGTATACAGCTATTATTAGGATACACATAGTGCAGCAATGCAATCTTCTAAAATTAGAAACTTTTTACTCTCTTCGTCGTGTATCGTTTGCCCTAAAATCATATTCGTTAACCTTCAAAAAGGCAACAATATTTCTCATAAATCCAGATCATATCCCCCACTTTTCGTTTGTTTCACCTTCTTATTACGACACAATCATTTGATAGCTACTTCGGTGACTACTTTTTGATCTAAGAAATCATATGTCCTACATTCTTGATTTTTTTTATACAAAGAGCAATAATATCACCTACATACCCCATTTTTTGACAATCACTATTATAATTTCCTTCATATACAAATTATTTTCGATAAGTCCCTGTATTGGAAAATTTCGTGCCACAAAAGAGCAAAACATAATGTAAATAATTCGAAAAACCCGAAAATCAAACTTCCATATCGTTTGTTCCAAATTTCATAGTATAGCAGTTCATATCATTTGTCCCAATTATAAAAATCCTAAATTATATCATACCTTTCAAATTTATAACTAATAGTTCAAATAAAAACCGTATCAAGATGCCCTCATAGTAAAAAACTAGCTTTACACCTATCACATGTCCCATAGTTACTCCAAAATTCGAATTTAATTTCCCAGAAAACATTTCTAAGTTAGCTTCGGGATTCTTATTTCATTTTGAGAGATTGCTTAACATTCATTCAAAATAGCTAACGTAAAATAGTAGCCAATAGGAATACTAGCTATGAACGTAGAGACATCGGTAGCAGAGTCTTACGAATTAACAAGACACTGTCAACCGATGTCCGAATATTCATAGCACAACTACTTTCAGGTGAATACGTAATTATATGTACTATGTAGCTAATCGTTAGGAATAAATGCAATCTTCTTACGTATACGTGAAAAATTCTTAGGAAAGCGTTCTAAATAAATTCAATTAATATTCAATGCATACAGATGAAAATTATGGCTACAAGAGTCGTTATTTTACCTCCGGTGACTTTTAAAAACATACAAGCCTCCAAAGATGAAATAACGACACTCATAGCGGCCTCCTTTTCTTCGCAAAATTCATGAATGATGACTATAAAAATCACGATGTCACCTCCGGCGACTTAAAAACACACAAGCCTCCGGAGATGATATCAACGATACTTATAGCATTGTCATTTCTTCAGAAATAGGCAAAGTCTCGCAGAATTCGCTTCAATGAGGAAATTCTCCGAATATAGTGATGTATGTGGTGTGCGATGTTACCGGCTGTAAAGGTTGTGATGTCTGTCACGGCGACTTATGAATAACAAGCCACCGAAGACGATATCACAGCATGTACAGTGATATGTCTGAAATTCTAAATGAGTGAAAGTTGTAAATTAGGTACAGTCTAAAAATATCTAAATATTACTGGACAAGATGAGGTGTACGATTACAAAAAGCCACGATAACTGAAACGGTCACCATTAAACAAGTAACCGTAACGGGTATCGTGACATTCTAAGTACACGAATTCCCTATCAGTTTCTAGGATAAAAATAATCTACCTATCTAAATTCATTACTAAATTAGACATTTTCGATTTACGACATTCTTAAGAAATAAATTACAGTTTGGTTACATATATGCCCTATGCTAAAAATAAAATAATAATCGTAATTCTAATGACAAGGAATACGCAAAAATATTGACAAAATTCAATACACTTTTGAAACTAATAAACGCTATGATTATTTCTCTCTACCTAAAATAGCGACGTGTTCCAGATGTCGAATTCATACTATAGTATTACTCCATTTCCTTGAAAAATCCCATCTGTACCACCATTACAGAAGACGAGTAAAAACACTTTCTGTAGTGTTGGTACAGACTAGAAAATCCAAAATCTTCATCCGAATATTATACGTCACGGTTGATCGAACCTTGTCTCCAACGTTACATTTTTTCTTTCTTCTCGAACCTATAAAATGCAGAGACGGTAAATCGATGCTAATTGAACTTACCGCCTTTGGATTTTACCTCTTGTTTCGAAAGTCCAAAAATGATCCACGTTGCATCAGTTAATTCACGTACGATTTGCATCTTACGACATAGATCCATTTCAAAAGCTTCATGATATTTCTCATCCAATTAGACTGTTCCGCTAACCACGTAAAAAACCCGATTCTTCACCTATAAAAAACAGAAACAGTTAGTTTGAATCAAAAAACTGACCACTTTCCGCTTTATACCTTAAAAAATATGTCCATTTTCAGAAATATTCGAATCGACTTCGAAATTTATACGTAATATCCATAATACGACCCAACACTCAGCGAGCAAAACGGATTATTGGCAACACCGCGTCATATTATTACTCCTTCAAAAATACAGAAATTGTTAGCACTAGAAATAGGCAAACATTTTCTGTATCTTACCATTGTTCCAATCCATTATCGTGATACAATTTTTAATCCAAATGTTATTCATACTGCAAAATTTTCTTCATACGCCCCAATTCTCCGAAATCTTTTTCGTAATTTCACCAATACACCTGATAGAAAACCACAAATGCTTAACAGACGAATTTTAACTATAATTAAGCGTTTGTGGTATCCTACCTGACATTCTATCCGATACTTTCAGAAAAATACAGCAACCAAATTTTTCCAATCCAACTCCAATTTTACGTCATTTCACCAAAACATTCAATACCTAAAGCAATACGAAAAATATGTACATTTCGAAACATTACAATCCAGGAACATTTTTTCATTCTCACCTTTCTTCGACTCGCAATAGAATTCAAATATCATAATTCGATTTTCATCATTTCGATTTGGAATACGTAGTTCGATCGTAGATGACATTTCTCTAAAAAATATTCAATAAACCACCAGCTTCTTCGACTTCTGGAACACCTGCACAGAAATAAAAACATCTCACAAAGCATTTTGTTATTATAATAAAATTTAGCAATAAAAATTTTAGGCAAAAAATATTACGTCACCTCGTGTTGTCCAGTAGTCAAACGGATGTTCTTCTCGGAAATCCGATAAGGAGCTCGCATTTCTTTCTTCTGATACTCGTGATTTTTTTTTTTTTTCTTTCACATCCCCTTTCTTCATCGTCTACTGTTTTCGCGTCTCATACTAGCCAAGTAGATAATTTCGTGTGCGTACGTTTATTCGACTTCTTCAACAAATATACCACCGCGTGTTAAGAGGCAAATTAAAGAACAAAAATAAAGAAGTGCGTACCTTACCCGTCATAGTTCTCGTCGCGTATTACAAATTCGAAATGGGTGTTCCGAGGAAAGACGATCTACTACCATTTGACGAAGTTCCGCAGGTACAGGCTCCGGAGCCTCCGCCGCCGATCATCGTTGAATCCATCATCTCCATCGGGTCAAGTAAGCGCATTTCATGATGAATGGTGATTTGTACTATAGTACAGGTCTCCTTCATTATAAATCTTTTTCATTTCTTCTACTTCTATTTTGTCGCAACTTTCGAACGCAAAATTCATGCAACATTAACCCATTCGGCTCACCATCGGAAAATCTATAGGAAACAAAAATAAATAACAAAACTAATAAGTGTATTTTTCGATATATGTTGCAGTCCATGTGTTACCGATATACTGGGAAATCGGAGAACAATACTGTTTTGTGGTGGCGACTATCCACGGCGGCCTACTACACTTGGCAAATTGGACTAGAGAGGCTTTAGTTAATTTGATCGCTCAGCTAGGCCTACCCCAGGAGTTGGCGGATCGATTGCCCATACTCCCAATTATTCAACCCAACCCGGAGTAATTTTATAATAATAATATCCTTTCGTTAATGGTAGTGAAAATCCGGTGTTATTTCTTACGCTTATGCTATTTGTGTTACTTGATTTTGTATCTTTTGTACCCTTTATACATACCAGTATAATATAGATTATTTCAAATTCTTTACCTGTGTCGCCTATAATTTCTTTCTGTAATTATTGATCCTTCTTCAAAATAAATTTATCTTTCGGCTCGATAGGTACAAAATTTAATCTTTTGGCACACTAAATGAACAAAAAACATACAAAATAAATTAATAAAAAGACGCGTAAAACATCACAACACACGTAAGTATGGTAAGACAAAGGCAAAAATAACATTGAAACGACATCTCAATAGCATTTCATCACTTTCGGCCATACTTCTTCCTGGAATAAGAAACGCAGAAGAAAAAATTCAAACTCTGCATTATTCCCTCGAAGTGTGATCAGCTGTTATCAAGGATAACTTGTTGATCACACTTATACGTTACGTTTCAGTTACGGAGACGAACACCGATAACTATTATGATTGGTTGCTGCAGACTGACCTACGTCACATGTTAAACCCAAACAAACTTTTTTGATTTTTTTTTTCTCACGCTCGAATGAAGCCAAAAATAAACAGAAACCGGTGAACTTTTAGGTGTTTGTTACGATTACGAATAAACTTGCTAACTTTTGTGAAACTTCTATAACTAAATTGTGTATAATACTTTTTGAAATATAATCTCGACCTTCGTACTCTGTGGAACGATTCAATTATTCATACAGGTATGAAGACATGTAACAAATAACCAACAAAACACAACCACCGTAAACTTAATAAAATTTATATTTCTCATCTCGATCGTTGTGTTTACCACCCTCTATGTTACAGCATGGATAATCCCGTTTGCGCACGCTGTGGTGGAGCCGTCATACCATTATCTGAGGAAAATGCAACATATTTGTCGAATTGCCACCATTTTTATCATCATCGATGTCTTTTCGACATGATGATTGGCAAAACGGAGAAGAATGCGAGAAATCAAATTCTCACGCCTTGCGCTGACCGGATGTGTACTCGAAAAATATCGATGAGTGACGTAGCCCAAATTCGACGATCTAACCAGCTTGATCCTCCAATTCCATCGAGGGATTTACGAGTAAATCTTCAGTATTGCGAGGATCAACTAGCGATATTCGCGCATCGATTAGCTCTTATGACGGTTGAAAATCGTGACATGAGGAATCGATACCTTATGGCTTTTCATCATTACAATACGGAGAATGCCGTGAATCAACGCAATCCGGCCACTTTGTACAAACCAAGATCGAATCTTACGAATGATTTTGTTCGGTGTCGACCTAACTGTTTTCCATCTCCTCGTATCCCGAATGATCAGATCTTACATCTACGTACTCGAGCTACTTTCCATCGCGAGCAGTTACCAAACGGAAACCTGATCATCGTGAAAACAAGTACCTTCCGAAGTCCAACGGAACTGCTAAGTACTGCTCCGCCGATCGCTCCCAGCTCTAATATCCAGGACCGATTACCGAAAAAGACCCGTCTCAGTTCAAAAATACCCGAAGAACGTAAGAAAATCGAAGAAAACCACGCAAAAGCTTGCCCAGAATCGAAATTTAAGCAAAAAGGTCCCTCTACTCTTCCGGTACACCGAACACGCGAGCGAATATCTCCACCGAAACAGATCAAGGGCACAAGCGCCAACAAAGGTGGTTACCACCGAAGATATCGCCTACGATGGAATACAAGCTCGACGCAACTTGCTCCTTTCTATCCGCTGAATTCTTATCCTCGTTATTTTACGGCCGCCGGATATGAACACGAACCGGATGTTTTTCGAAGTGTTTATTTCGCGTTCGACATTTTACTCGTAGGCGACGGTCATATGGAAGCGATTGCAAGAATTCTCGAACTCGACCGTCCATTCGAAGGGATTTTAGACCGAGATATGTATCGACGAGACCTGCTTTTAGCAGAACTAGTCGCATATCTTGGCTCTTATGAAGTATTACCGTCTCGAATTATGATTTCCATCGGTCATTCGGATATTCTTACTCGTACTCCTTACGATGAATTTACGGAGAGTCTTCGTCAATTAAGTTTAATCCTGAAAAATGCGAACGTTCGCGAAATATTAATCGTTCCACTCAGGGATGGAAGAGCCGGGAGCGAGCCAGAGCCAGAGTCTGAAAGAGCCGGATTTTTTGAGGAGCTAGAGCCAGAGCCAAGAGCCAAATAAATGAAAGTGCAGAAAAACATCAAGAGCTCTCTTGCAAAAGAGCGCCTTATTTTACTCAAGAGAGCCATCATTATAAGGAGTCTTTAACCTGGAAAGAGCCAGAGCTGAGTGGGAGCCCACAAAATTTTTCAGGCTCTTTGGCTCCCAAAAAAGTAGAAAAAAAAGGGGGAAAATGCGCACAATTTTATCAAAAATTCAACTTCAAACTCACATTTGTGAAGAAAATGAAAAATTTCTACGTTTGTTTTCTCATTGAGAAATAAAATGAAAATAAACGCAGTATATTTTCATTTTTTTCATCTTTTTTTATGAATTTTAGCCAATTTTAAGTTCTAATTTAAAGAGCCAAGAGCCAGAGCTGGAGCTGGAGTGGGAGCCCAGAAATTGGCAGAGGGAGCTGAGAGTCAAAGAGCGGAGTCAGAAAGAATTGAGGAGCGAGCAAGGAGCCAAAGAGCTGATGTAAAGAAAAAGAGCCAAGAGCCAAGAGCGAGCCAGAGCTAAAACTTGCGGGGAGTTGAGCCAGAGCCAAGAGCAGGAGCCCTGAAATCAAGGCTCTTCCATCCCTGGTTCCACTTATTCCTCACCCTTCCTTTAACCTGCAAATCTTTCGAATAATCAATGACGCCCTCGAGCACAATTGGACCGCCGGTTATGGAGGAATTACCATGCGTCTAGAACGCATGTTCTCGGGAATTCACGCTCGCCGCGCTCACTTTGACCATATGGGCCCCTATTATGACGTTGATGATTACACTGAAGTAATTTCAGCACTTCGCGACAGATTTATCCCGCCTTTAAAAAAGAAAGCAGCGATCGAACCAGATACCGAACCCATCGTCAACGATAACGACGAACAATCCGAAGCGATCCAAAATATGGCCGAAACGTTTAAAAATTCCACCAGTCAGCCATCTACATCTCAATCGCTCGAATCTACGATGGATGCAGCTACGGTAATATCATCAACTACCGAAGAAGACAACAAAATGGATACTACGGAACCGGTTACAACCAAAGAGCAAACCATCAACGAGACTCCTCTACCAACGAACTCGTCCATTACGAGTCAGCCTTCGGCCATAGAGATGAAAAAGAAGAAACCGATTCGTATAAACGCTCTAATACAATCGTTAAACGTAGCAAAAGAATATTTGGCACTTAAGAAAAAGGCTGAAAAGCGCAAAATTGCAGAGATCGAAGTAGCCGAAGCTAAACTTGCGAAGTTATCCGTCGAATCACCCCTACATGCTGCTGAAATTTACCAGATACTCCATCCCGAATCTACACCGGCTATAAGCGATGATCAATACGCGAGAAAATTATTCGAAGAAATTAATAATGGACTCCCAGCGCCGGCCGAAATAATCACCATCGAAAGTGAAAATGAAAAAGAAAACGACGAGGATTTCGACGAAGACATTTTTTCACAAACGTCAGCTGTGGAATTTGAATCTAGCGACGACGATGACAATAAAGAAGAACAAAATACCGATCAACAACAACAAAAAGAGTCATAAGTTATTGACCAAAATTTATTCTCCTTCATTTTCGAAATTCCTTTTTTTTGAATTAATTTTTTTTTTGGTTTATTTTGACCTAATTTCCTTATATGTCATCTTATTGACTTATTCGTGCAAAATTTTGATTATTTAAATATTTTTCTACAAACTATTATTTGTACTTCGCTCGGTTTTTTGTACCATTTATTTCCTTTTTCTACTCTATTGTATCGTTCGTGTCTCGTTCTATATCATACTAATTATTATTTATTAGCTAGAGTATTAACTAATTACTATTTATTTATTTACCTAGTTTAGATTATTAGTCCTTCTTTTGTCGATACCAACTTGACATTTTGTATGAACCAGTCATTTTTTCTCATCTTTTTTGAATAATTTTGTATTTGTTACCATGACCATAATTATATAATTTTGTTATTGCACGTTAATCAGAATTTTATTTCAGAGAATCAAGATAATCTTTTTCTAGCTTTCGAACCAAAACTCGAGTCTTACTTCATAGAGAGTAAGCCAATCTGCGAGATAAAAGTAATACAATTTCAATTTACTTTGGTAACAAAAATAGATATATTTTCTTTCATAAATAACAATCTTGATGTTTCTCTATCTTTCTAACTTTCCTTTTTGATTACCTTCCAAAATTTTGGCTTAAATTAACATCATCGCTACAATTTTCGAATTCTCAAAATTCTATTTGGCAAGAAATAAATTCTAACAATAACAAAATACTGCTGCAAAAAATTTACCTTATGTTTTCTCTCCAATAGCTGCAATGATTTCTTTAACGAATGCTTCGAGTATACACGTATATAATCGGCTGAGTCCCATGGTACGTTCAAGTCTACTACATCATCCACCATACGACCTGCGATAAAATACAACGACATATTACAAATCATCGACATGAAGAAGACTACTTATATTTTAATCACATATGGATATATTAAATAATAACTAACAAACATAAATTTAGCTGCAAAAATTACTCTATGCAAAATACGTGTCATATGTACCTCAAGTACTCAATATTCTAATGTTTACGATATATTTTAGATATGCAAAATTTCTTCTAATCACATTCCTTTGGCATTATTTTTTTTTTTTTTTTTATTATTTTTAATTTTTTTTTTTTTACACACCTTTTTTCTTTTCCTTTTTTCATACAATACAGTCAGTTTCGAGTTCATATTTTTATTCTTTATCACACTGTTCAAAAGCCTCATTGCAACCGCTTATATACCAAATTTTATTCCAAAAATTTTATTGTACACGATTATTATGAGCAACAAGCTTGTACTTTTCGTATCTTCAGGACTATATTTTAGATTATCGAATTACTTAATATGCAAAAATGGTACTCACTAATCTTGTTCGACTCGGCATACGCATATTTCTTTCTGGAATACCTTTTGGCTTCAATTTCTTGACTTTTTCTCTTCTGACTGCTGATCCTGAAACAAAAACAAAAAATACATATTAGTCAGCATAGTTGTAGGATACTTACCTTGAACTTATACCAAAAAATTGGAACGCTTAGACAAACCATGAAAAGATCCCGGATTTCTGGAACATTTTATCCTATAACAAAAAACTACCTACTTATAATATAAATTAGTTCAATAAACTACCTATACATCTTGCAATACACTTACTTACTTAGCACCTACCTGCTGTACTTAAGTACTTAAACAATGAAGTACCGTGCTAAGTGAAGACTTTCTCCGCTCGACCTCTTTTGTGAATTTTCAAAAACGTTAAATAGTTAAGAATTTCACATATTTGTTCAACTGAACAACTTTTTCTACTTGTCACTTCTTTAGACCACTAAATTTTTTTTATTTATTCTCCCTTATACATCGTTACCTTTCAGCTTTGCCTTTTCTCTTCATAAGGTCACTGACCTCTCTACTGTACTCTGTGTTTATTGCTTGACAGATTCAAGCTGTCGAATTTGCTAATAGTAACATGTCAGCGACACAGACTTAGAAATTGCTCTAGTGAGTCCTGTCTCTTACAATCCTGCCTCCCACCCATCTTTTGATACTTTGTCAACTCAAAACAGTCTGCAATCGCAGCAAGTAACGGGGGGCAGGGGGGTGAGCCGTAGTCTCATCAGGACAGGAGGGGAAGAGGGGGGTTCAGGCATATCTCCCACTCTGTCTTCTTTTTGAACCGTGACTTACCTCGATTGGTCACAATTGAGTCAACCCCACGGGGGGCATATGATATGGTGAGATATGCCCTGAATAGCTTAGTAGGTATGATAGTAATGACCTATATACAGAGCTGGAAGCTAGGTAACGTGATAGCTATTTATAGATGCGTTCATGTACCAAGTATGTACCTCCGTGCAACTTGGTACTGAACCGCATCTTCACTTGGTTTCGGTATCTCGAGCTCTCTGGAGCTAAGTCAAAGAAAGCGTACGTTCGCAGATGTATAGGTGGGCTAGGGCGACCTAGCCCCCCTATTTTCCTGATTTCGCCCACTCGGTCAAGTGGATAAAATGTGTTTTTAACGCGATGTTATTTATTAACGTAAATATTCGTCGTGGTACGTAAATGATCCCTTTGGACATTTACCGATTTCCCGGGCATCGGTAATGTTTCTCGTTGAATAGGTACCTATAGTAATCCATTTCTGCCGCCAGTACCTAGTATTAGTGAGTACACCTGAAAGAGGCAGAAAATGTTATCATTCCTTGGTAAGTGGTGTTTACACCATTTAATTGTGATCTTGGTACCATCTAAATTGATGTAAATGCTCGTGAACCTGGACAACAAGCCCTACGTTCACGAGTATTATTCAGATAGGGAATATTTTAACATCTGTGTGATAACCTTTAATTCATCATCTTCGACTAAAATTATGTTACTCAAATTCATTGATTGAACATTTTACTTTATTTAATTAACGCGAGTCGTCTATATTAGGCTGCGGCCTTTTATAATAATATGAATTGATTTAGTTTAATTTATATTTTTATTCATCTGTCATGTTGGACCAAATTGTAATAAATCATATTGACACGCAAGTGGCGTTTGGGTTGTTATTATTTGGTAGAAACATTAAATGCATATAGTTAACTTGGTATGATTTCCTGCTCTCCGACTAAATTACTCTATCCTGGCAATAGGTAAATATTCACTACCTATGTAGTGATATTTGACTCATTCTCCTAAGTACAAAAGAAAATAATATCTCTATATCTAGTTATGCATATTTTAACTATATCAAGCTTTTTGCCAAAAATGAGAAATTCTCGGTTGGGTATTTGCACCAGAATCGCTAAAAAGTCTCGCTTTTCTTTCCTAAAGTTTGCGAAAATTTTCATTTTTTTTCATAAACTGTCAAAGTCACACTTCTTTGCCAAAAATTACTCAGCCAGAAATATCAAGTAGTCTCGCTATTGGTCTAAACTGCCAAAAAGGCCAATCTTTTCTGAAAATTTACTTATGCTGGTACCTAAATTAGAACTGTTGCCTTTTTATGCAAAAAAATTACAAAAAGTTTGACTTTTTTCCCCCGAAAATTGCTGAAAAGTCTTACTTTTTCGTTGAAGCATTGGGGGATAATCTCACTTTTTTGCCAATAATTTTCAAAAGATCTCATTTTTGGCTACAATTGTGAGAGCTTTAATTCACCAGTTTCATTATCAGATTTTAGGTAGGTACCTACTTAGGCAATTGAAAAAAATTTTTTTTTCCATTTTTTCTAACTTGCAAATTCAGTTTGCAATTTTTTTGTAATTTTTTCTACCTGAAAGTGTTTTTATTATTTTTTTTGTACTTTGTGGATAGGTTGGTACTTTTTCAGACTTTTAATTTGAACTTTTTTGGTTACCTATTAAAGTTTATATTTCTAGTCGACTCGATAGTGTGTTGAAAGACGTAAAGTGCAGAGTGAATTTCGACTTTCTAACTTCATTTGATAAATTTTTGTGGAAATTCCAAGTTTCCAAAATCAGCCGGAGGCTTCAAAACAATTTCCAAAAAGTTGCTAGATGCTTCAAAACGACTTGAAGCCACCTTGAACTATCTTGCTAATGCGTTAAAACTACAGTTCGGAGTAAATTTCGGGTTTCCAACCTCATTTGATAAAATTTCATAAAAATTCCAAGTATCAAAAATCTGTTAGAGACTCCAGAAATTTCCAAAAAGTTGCTAGATATACTTCAAAACGGCTTGAAAGCCACCTCCAGTCGACTCAGCATATTGAAATTGAAGTGCAGAGTGAAGTTTGACTTTTCTCTAATTTCGTTTGGTAAAATTTTGTGGAAATATCAAGTTTCAAAAATCTGCTGGAGGCTCCAGGAATTTCCAAAAAGTCGCTGGAGGTTCCAAAATGACTCAAAACCGCCTACAGTCGATCAGATATCGTGTTGAAATTAGAGTGCAGAGTAAATTTTGGCTTTCCAAGTTCATTAGGTAAAATTTTGTTGAAGTTTCAAGTTTCAAAAATCTGCTGGAGGCTCCAGGAATTTCCAAAAAGTCGCTGGAGGCTCCAGGAATTTCCAAAAAGTTGCTGGAGGTTCCAAAATGACTCAAAACCGCCTACAGTCGATCTGATATCGTGTTGAAATTAGAGTGCAGAGTAAATTTTGGCTTTCCAAGTTCATTAGGTAAAATTCAAGTTTCAAAAATCTGCCAGAGTTTCAGAACTGCTTAAAACCGTTTTCAATTGATTTGGCAGGTAGAAAATAGGACATATCTCAAAATTCAGCTTTATAGGCCAGTTTGGTAAAATTTTGATTTTTCCTCTCATTTTTAGTTCAAATTTGATTTTCAAAAATCCACCAAAAATCGAAAAATGCACTTTAGCACCTGAAATTTTGGCTGTTAGAAAGCAAATTCTGCAATCTGCGATTTTGGCTGGCCCATTTTTTTGTTGGCAAGTTTGCATTAAAATATTTTTTAGGATGTCCACTTTGAGCAAAAATGTGTCCCAGAAGAATCCCAATTCTCATATTATAACGTTCCTATCATACACTCTTTTTTTTTTTACAGAACCCCAGCGACCTGGTTTACAACTCGAACGCAGTGGTTCAAAAATACGTGAAGAATCCATTACTCATAGGAGGATATAAATTCGACCTAAGACTATACGTCCTGGTACCATCATTCCATCCACTTACAGTCTACATTTATCGAGAAGGCTTAGCCCGTTTCGGCACTGAGAAATTTTCATTGAATAATTTAAAAAATCGTTTCGCTCATCTTACCAACAGTTCTCTGAATAAATTAGGTCCCGGTTACTTGGAAACCAAAGAACGCATAGGAGCAGGTACACAGATAGATAATTAGCTTTTCATTTCAGCTTCAAAAGCACCTTAGAATAAGTTATTCTTTATATATGTAAGTATAAAAGAGATGCACATCATTATTTTATTTTACGAGTTTGTTGTCATAAAATCAATACCATAAACTCGGCTTCTAGGTTGTAAATGGAGTTTACAGCAGCTACGGTGTTATTTACAGCAAACAATTGGCTCCGATTGGTTGTTATGGCAAAATATTTCAACGATGATAGTGCTGACAATAGTTAGCCAGTTATCCAAAGTACCAAATACGGTGAATTGTTTCGAATTTTACGGTTTCGATATTTTAATAGATTCCGAACTGAAACCATGGTTAATCGAGGTACCTACCTATACTTCACGCTTAATTATTTACCTATCTATCTAACAAATTTGTGTATAATTAGGCTAAATAAATTTAAATTTACATAAGTAGGTATATAGTCATAGGTTACATTCCTATCAAATTATCGATGCATTTTGTTCACCTTTATGTGAAAAATTTTAATTACAGGTCAACTTGAGTCCTGCATTGAGCATCGACTGTAGTCTAGACCCAGATATTAAGAAACCAATGATACACGATATGTTCGACTTGATCGGCTTACCGATGTGTAACACAGGCTTAGCTCTACTCACTGCCAATCCGAACCCGATAAATCGAGCTAGTAAACTGAGCAGGAAATCTTCCGAGACTTTAATTAAAGCTGCCATTAAATGGAAACAACAACGTTCGCGTATACGTAACGCAAAACGAACGCATTTCGTTAAAAGTACTATAGAATTCGTCGATAATCGCGAATACGATGAGAAATCACGCTGGGGCAATGGCAGAAATTGGAACCATCCCAAAGGCAGCGATGGCAACTGGGTCAGAGTATACCCATCACTTTTATCCAACAATAACAAGATCAAATTCGTCAAGCTGAATAATCATAATCACAGGACGTACAGCACGGATGAAATTAAATCCGTCGTATCTTCCATCGTCTCGTATTCGAAAATAGCTAAAGAAATTTTCTTACTGAATCCAGAAGCTAAAGATGACCAACTTAATACGTTAATGATGCCTTATCTTAGACCAGATTCGAAAATTTGGTTACCACCTGTGTAAAGAGTTGATAGGTTTAGAGAGGTTTTAGGTATGTAGCGTGTCGAGTTGAATTTTTTTTTCAGTTACAAATTGAATTAATGACGGCCTTCATCGTTTGTTTGAACGAATAAATTTTGAATTATTACAATTTGAGAGATATCTACCTACTACTTAATGTTTATTACGAAGGTATAATATTTTTATACGGTATGTTCTCGTGTTCAATCAAGTAATAAATTTAATTGTGTTGCAATGACATTTTTCATTTTTTTTTTTTTTTTTTTTTAATACGAAGGAATACGATGATTGGGATAAAGAATGCCTTTTAAGCGATATTTGGTTTATTTTTAACTCGGCCTTTGCATGCTTTGCTGAATAAAATGAAATGCAATTTGCATAAGTTCGGTTACATTGCTAATAACTCGCTACTTTGGCGACAGGTAGGTATTGATTTTTTAATAATAAATGAATAATACTTTTTATACAGTCGCAACCCACAGATGTTGGGTGGATTTTGAACGAATACTTCTTGTATGTAGGTAAATGTAGTTGCCTATCTCAATTTATTTTTTGTTACTAGGCGTATGTGAGTTCGATTTCTTACCATCTCATTTTAGTGTGGATCAAGTAAAAGAAATGTTGGAGGGATTAAACCAAATTTAGTGGAGATCTTCATTTTTGAGCTGAAGGTTGTTCAAAAAAAAAAAAAAAAAAAACATTGAAGCTCTGGAGGTGCTTCTAGAGGGGAGATATAAGCCCTCAAAGAAAGGACTTTTTCGAAAAAATCGTAGTTTTTTCGAAAATTCCTGATCTTTGAGGGTCAATTTCCCCCTCTAAGGACACCTTCGAAGCTAAAATTATTTCTGAGTACCTTTCAACTCAAAATGAATGGCCTCTACTGAATTTGGTCTAAATCCTCCAACATTATTTTTTTCACGATCCAACTTAGTGTTACATTACCAACAAAGGAACCTTTATCAACTCGCCAACTCCGATGGAGTTGAAATTTGACACACTAAAAGAGCATGTCCCTGATCTTAGAACCAAATTTTCAGCAGCAGAAGTTGATTTTTCGAGTTTTGTCTAATTTTTGAAAGTGGTGGAAGTATAGCCTATTGGTAAGTAATGTAAGTATTAATGTTCCACAAAAAGAGCAAATATAGAGATAAAAATCTGAAACTCGGTTTATGTAGGTACTAAAGTACTAAAGTCGACCTCCCGAATCAATTGCCACCATTTTCCAGCCGATCTGGAGCCTCCAGCAAAATACGACTTTTCTCCTGTGATTTGAAACCGCTCCAGAACACATTGTAATCAACTTAGGTAGGTACCTAGCTGAAAAATTAATCCTATCATAAATTCGGCATTCCGAATTGAATAAAGCTGGTGAATCGTAAACCCCAGGCTAAGAGTTAAAAAGTGTAGTTACCCTACCTACCTACCTATATTTTTTTACACCCAACTTAAAAAATCTCAAATTTTAAAAAAGTTTCAAAATTGCCAATTTTTGGAATAAATTACTCAAAATTTTGTCTACTTACTAAAGTTGATCATCCAAATCGACTACAACTAACATTTTCCAGCCAATCTGTAACTTAACCAACAAAAGTTGACTTTTTTCCAGTTACTTCAAATTGCTCTGGAAGTCGTTGGAATCAACTTCGGTGAGTAGATGAAAATTTAATTCCGTTACTTATAAATTATAATAAGTTTGAAACTTTGAATCGATTAAAGTGGGTGAATCGTAAATCCAAAATGACGATGTTGAAAAAAAGTATTTTTTTAAAAGTCGAAAACTCTAAAAAAAACCATCATCTACCTACGTACATATCGTTGATTCTGTCAAAACTTCTTCTATCCCCCCAAAGTCGACTACTCTTGGGCAAATTTTTACTGGATCAATCAAAAAGGCATTACCCTATCATTTCTGGGGCAGTAGAAATGCTTGATGTCACTCCCACCAACTTACAAAATCTGAATCAACTCATCAAAGAACTCTTTCACATCCGGGACTCCATTAAAGTTATAGCTGACAAATCTACCACAGATACTGAGGGAACGTCAGATGTGGATGATCCATCACCTTTAACCACACTATATAGTCTCCAAGAACTACCTCCTACTACCAGTATCACCAGCACACCAATACCAATGCACCTGCAGTCACCATCACCAGTCTCTATACTCCAAACACAACTAACACAAGTACCAGAAACCACCAACAAAAACAACGGAGTAACAAGCTTACCTACCTACTCACCATCAGCACTGAAGCTTGTGCCTAGAACAGTGCTGATAGCTAGCGAGCTACTCAAGAGGAACCAAGAGGTCTGCAGCAGCCCAGTCACACAACATTCAACTGAATCCTGTATTAGTTCGGAGGCCTCACAAGGAGGTGACCAGCATCATTCACCAGGGTTCGAAAACGAATGGCTAGCTGCAAGGAGAAACTTCACAGCAATTAACCTACCCAAATTCAGTCCAATGGTGCAACCTATCAACCCAATCCTGCAGCAAACAGACCACATACTTGGCCCACTTTCTTCACCAACCTCATCCCCTAGGAAGAGAATCATGGTATCCAACTCCCTTTTCCAACATACTACAGCAATGCCACACCCTGAGCACAATGTACTGTATTCTCCTGCCAACACAACTACAACAACATCAACAACTACTGCCCAACATGGCCGTGTCATCCGAAACTGTAAAAGCCCCCCTGCACACAACATTAGCACAACACTGGGAACAGGGAGATATAATATTCCTGTTGTACACTCCAGTCCAGTTGAGGGGCACAGCACATCAATACCAGTGTACAATGGTTGGAACAGCCCAGGCTTTCAACCCTGCAACTTCTCACCGTTAACCCTCACACCAACAGCTCACCAACATAGAATGGACTACACAAGTAGCTTTGAGGTCCAGTGCTCTCCAAATCTGATCCAGGTACCTATCAGCAAGGTGTATCCACCAATCAACTTGAACAAAACATCGCTGAAAGCTAAGCAGGTAGCAGACGCCTTTGAGAGTCACAAAAACAGAATACAGTTCATGCATGGAGGGGTGACTCCAGGCTCTGTAGCTGAGGAAACACCAAAACAAGATCATTCAACTTTCTCCATTGGTGGGAAGCTGGGCATCAAAAAACCTCCATCAAACTACACACCAATGGGACCATATGTAAACCGACACATCTTGGAGGATGTAAACCGACGAATAATATTCCTAAGGACCACCTTCCCCCCAACTCCCAGAAAGAGTAGCACTGAGCTCTCCACTTCTGTGGCATACCAGCACTGGGAAGAGGCCTCAAAGGAGGCTGAACCCAGGAGGATAATCTCAACAGCCCAGAGACAGTTGCTCACTCAAGGAGGCCTGGATCATCCATACTCCCTGATATTCAGTGACCATGTCTACATACCTGCTATGCAATACCTGGTGCTTCGTGGAATCCAAGAGCGCTTCTACGCCCCAGTCAGTGCTGCTAGTGTGGGGGATCTTCTCCCATACGAACAATATCTTGACATGCACGAACCAACACCTCGTGATGTCGAGACCAGACTCATCGCCTCTGCTGCAGAAGCAATGAGGAGAAGAAGCTTGGGAAATATGGCTTTAACAGCAGTTGAGTCCAACGGCCTACTCACACTGGAGGAAGCCAATGAAGACATATTTCTTCAGGGACCCTCCTTTGCACTGGCACACTGTGTCAGCCAAGACCTCAGAATGTCCGCTGGGATAGCGAGGGACTTTGTCCGCCACTTTGGAGGCAGAGAGATGCTACTGACCCAACCACACAATGTGGGGGAAGTGGCAACTCTAAAGCGGAAAGTCGAAGGAACAGTGAGCCAGGGACATTATATAATATTCTGTGTCGTCACAAAAATCCATTACTACGACAAACCAACATATAAGGACTTCTCCCTTGGCATCCAAAATCTTGCCAGGGAATGTACCAGAAGAAAAATAAAAAAACTCGCTATCCCACGGATTGGATGTGGGCTGGACCAGCTTGACTGGGGCCAGGTATGGCCAATCATCGTAAGAGAGTTCAGGGAGATACCTATCAATATCAAGGTATGTAACTGGACCTCCCCTAACACCCGCTCTAAAACGAATTGATAGCACTTGTAAATAGATTATATAACAATGTAATAAAGTAAATATTCTCCCCAAATATATCTTATTTAATTTAATTTAATCTATATAGTACAATGTATGTATATTATTGTAGCACTACCCTAAGCTGAAGGATGGAAGAAACCTATGGTATGTGTCCATTCTCAGCATTCAAAACTACTCCAACGTTATCCACTATGTAAGGTAGGACCGAGTGTTCCCACTTTCACACATCAGAAATAATATCCTTTTGGACAATCCTACTCTAGGAGATCTCTTTCTGAGGTAGTTAAGGGTACAGTGGTGCCCGGAGACCTCCTAGGCCTACCCCAAAATGGGAGACGGGTCGGGGGTCGCTCCAAATCCGCGGAAGGGGGGAATGGGCTACATCCTAGGGTGACCACTCCCTCAACCCCGAAGTGGTGGGAGCGATTCTGGGATACTGCCTAGGAGCTCCGGGCCTTTGGCCTGGTGCTGGGGGGGTGGGTCAGCAGTCCCAACCAAAACTGGGGCCCCCCACTCACTGCGGCTCCAGGACCACTGGGTGGCCGAACCGTCCCCTTCCCCTCCTAGTTTTAAGCAAAATTGAAACACTCCTAATCTTGGCTTAGTTTAAGTTGTACATAGTCTTTATAGCTAAATTTTAGTATTAAGTTTGTAATTTAGTATTAGAATATACATCACCCTCCCCTTAAACTTAAGATTGTACTGGTATTATCTCTGCGGAAGGGGCGGGGCTTAGGCCCCGCCCCCTCACCGCAGGGATAAGTAATTATAAGATGTAAATATTATTCAAAATAAACCCTTTTTTTTTAAAAAAAAAAAAAAAAAATCATTTCTGGGGCAACAAGGTGAGGGATTTGAATTGCTAGCAAAAAGTAAAGTTTTACTGAAGGCTCCACATCAGTTTGAAAATGGAGCAATGGGGGGGGGGGTAATTATAGAAGGTAGATATTAGATGACGTTTTGAGGAATTTGTTGCAAAATTAACGATTTTGGATTTTTTGGAAATTTTTCGACTTGTAGACAGTTTTTAACTCGGCACCTCGGATTTGCGATTCAACCACTTTAATCGATTCGAAGTTTCGAATCAGAGCCACGGACAAGGGGGAAGGAGGCAAGTGAGCCAATCAGTCCCGAGCTCACGTTTTTTTTTCCTAATTGGTGAATTTAATTTTTGGAAGAGAAAATGCAATCGCCATTTTTGAAAATAGAATGAAAACTTCATTTTTGAACAGAAAATGAAAATTAAACTTTACTTTGTTTTTGAAAAGAGCTCTTGCAATTTTATTTTTATGGAGAGAAAATGCAACCGTCATTCTAGAAAGAATAAGTAAAAACTGAATTTTTGAACAAAAAATCCACACAATCATTAATTTTTGAAGAAAAACCAAAAACTTCCATAAACAAAAATTATCAAACGTAAAGTGCTTTCAAAAAAAGGCTCTTTTGAAAAAAAATTTCGAAAAAAATCTCAATAAGAAAAAAAAGCTCTCTCCAAAAATTGTTTATCGCGAAACAAACTTTGTTTTTGACCCAAACTTTCAAAAATAAAGTTTTTTAAAAAAAAATAAAGGTAGAATTTTCTTTTGAAAATGAAATTGGCATGTTCTCTTTCTTTCGTAAAATAATTTTGCATGTACCATTTCTACCTACCTAACCTACTCTCTTTAAAAACCAAAATAAAGTTTAGCTTCCATTTCGGTGAAATTTTTCATTTTAAGAAAACTTCTTTTTGAAAAAACTTTTCATGAAGAAATTTCATCAATAATTTATTTTTTGAAAACGAGATTATCATTTTTTTTGGGAGGGAGGGCTTTTTCATGGAGAAGAAATTGTCGAAAAATTTTCAATTCTGTTTTGTAAACAAGTTACTTAATTTTCGAATTCAATTTTTGAAAAAAAAAACTTAGTACATACCTACTTGCTTTAGAGGGGGGGGGGAGGGGGGAGAGAGAACATTTTCAAGAGGCAGGTACTCTTTTTTTGCTCCTGCCCACATTTGGCTTTTAGCGGCACTGTTTCAAACATATGACAGGATTACATTTTCAGCTGTAAAAGTACGATTGATTCGCCTTCTGAAGCAATTTGTAAATTAAAGAGAAAAGTCCAGGTTTGCTGGAGGCTCCAGTTCGACCCGAAAATGCTGACTATCGAATTGGAGTGTCCATTTCAGGGAGTAGATGACGTTTTGAGTAATTTATTGCAAAAATTGACTTCTTTAGAATTTTTTCAAAATTTCAGATTTTTCTACTTGTAAAAAAAAAAAAAAATAGACTTTTCAATTCGTCATCTCGAATTTGTGATTCAATAGCCCTAATCGATTCGGATTGTCAAACTTATGATAACTAGGATTAAATGTTCAGCTGTCAGAGTTGATTACAACGCTCTCTGGAGCAATTTGAAATCGCTGGAGAAAAGTCAAATTTTACTGGAGGATCTGAATCGGAATTTGCAGGGTCGACTTGGGGAGGTTAGGCAAAGAGTTCAGTGATTTGTTGCAAAAATTGACGATTTTAAAATTTTTTAAAAATTTGAGATACCTATATTTTCACTTGTGATTCAGCAGAAATGAATTTCGCTGATCAGCAATTTCAGTCCCATGGGAAAAAAATTATCTGATCAAGTTTGAACAATCTAATCAGATCAAAACCTTTATCTGATCAAATCAGGTCAGATCAAAACTGAATTGAAAGAAATGAGGGAATCTCTGATCCAATTTTCATATTGGATCTGAGCAGATGTAATCTATTCAAAAATTTTTTCATTAGATCTGGTCAGATCATATTGGGCCAAGGGAATCCTCGGATCAAGTCTGAACAGGTCTAATCTGATCAGATTCAATTATTTTCCTTTGAATTATTCTACATTAAAAAGGTTAAAAAATATAGAACCGTTCTTTAGGGTGATTAAAATCGAATTACTTTAAGAGGCTACTGAACCATCTAAAAAAAAGGATTCGCTCTTCAAGAACCATATCAATGAGCACTACTTACCATTCATCAAATAACGTAATTTTCTACAGCTAACAAATCAATACTCGAATAATAACACATCAATGTAATATTTAAAATAACACAATTAACAAAAACAATAATGAAGTTAATGAATGAAAAAAAAAGAAAAAGAAAAGAAAAAAGAAAACGAACGAAAACCGTAATATTAAAAATACAAACATATAAGTGATTATCACGCAGACTCATTTGAGATTTCAATAGAAAATACCACATTTTAATGCATATACTTAGTAAACGATACACGTATAACAATGAATACAAGAAGAAGAAGAAAACTAACGAGAGAAAACAATAACAATAACAACAAAAATATTGGATATCACGAACGTATTTCCTACCCTTCATAGTAATAAAACTACAGGTAAATATTTACCCTCAGCTATAAACAATTGGTATAAATAAATAGGTAAACTATAAGATAACAATAAATACACATAATGCAACACGGTATAAATGCACTCAGCTCTCAACCACTGCCTCATAAGGACATCTCACATCAAGCTAGTCTTTCCAGTCATACAACATCTCTGCTCCAGTACTTTCCTGAGTTGTTTCAACGTATTAAGACATACAGTAACACAACACGACGATTTATCCGATTCGTTTTTAGAACAATTTTTATTACACGATTTTCTCTTGTTACTGGTGCAATTATCGGCCTCTTTATTCGAACAAGTCTGTAACACGTCTCGTAAATTATCCGATAACTCGTTGCAGTAATTTTTATCTTCGTTCGACTTAGCAACGTTTTCTAGGTTTTGAGCAGTACGCGAAAGAAAGGCGAGATCGTCGATATCGACGTATTCGTTTTTCGTATCGGTTTTATCGATATTTTCGAGGTAACTTGCTTCCAGCGTGTTGTTTTCTTCGCTCCATAGAAGAGTTTCGAAGTCAGGCATGAAGAATTCGTTGCTCGAGGCGTCATTCGGAACCGGAGGTACATTGTTTTGTACAAAACTGTCGATCCATTCGCTAGGCACGGTTAGTTCGCCGCTGGGTTGCGAGTCGTCTTCGGCAATACGAGTAAAACCCAGATCACTGAGAACGTCTATGGTATCGGTTAAACTTTTAGAACACTCGGTGTTGTTCTCGAAATTACTGACTGTGGTTTCTTGTACGGTGAAAGGATCTTGAGTAACTGCAACGTTCTCTAAAAACTGAGTACTTTGAATAGATTCCGAAGCTATGTTCAAGATGGTTTCGCTGTTATCTTCGTAAACGCCTTCGTATCCGTTATTCATGATTTCTGGTACAGCGAACGAAGAAGAAGAAGACGAAGTAGAAGAAGAATCACCGATGTGATTTTTCAGACTATTGATGACTTCTCCGTTATCTAAAACGCACATGCGGAATATACCGTCCGGACCTTTGCCTATATTTTGACATTGGACTTTGAAGTCTTCGCAGCCGGCTTGGATTTCAACGTTGGTGTTATTCAAGGTGTTGGTGAGGCTGTGCTCGACGTCGATACCGTCGAAAGAAATGGATTTCTGAGTTAAGGCTTTTACAACGCTACCGGAGAGGTAGGCGTCTACTTCGATCTCGCAGGACGAGTCGTTTTCCATGGCTACTGCTCGTATGTTCTCTTCGGTCAGAGGGATTACCACGTAGCCTAAGAAAAATTACAAGGTTTAGATAGGTAGTGAGATAAATGAACGGATTTGGGTTGGGTAAATGACTAACGGAAGCTTACCTTGTAATTTTTCGTCGTCTGTTTTTGCTTCTATCGATATTACTTCTTCTTTGGTAGGTTGACATGGTGCGACTGGTTCGGTTTGTATTTCTTCTTTGGCTACAGGTAACAAGTCTTTGAAATCTTCGCTATCAGATTCGAAATCCATTTGGGTATTATCGTCGTCATCGGTTGACGGATCGTCTTCGATACTCTGCAAAAGAAATTAGAGTTTTTATTTCAGAATATCGAACGGAAAATTACCCATAGAATTGAATTCTGGATTATTTGAATATGGCAACGTGCTTAAATGAAGCCACCATGGACGTTTTTTAAAAGATAAATGCACCGTGGCAAGTCATAGATCACACTTACTAGATTCAAAATCATAGAGAGAATTTGGCATCTTTTGAACACCTTATTTTCCAAATAAAAATCAAATTTGTGAGCAAATTTTTTTTTTTTTGAAAAATGTAATTATTTTGCTTAAAAGAGGTCATTTTAAAATTGCAAAAATCCAAAAGAGGTCACAAAAAAATCCCAAGAAAATGAGTTGAAAAATAAGGAACGAAATTTCGTCGAATTGATTCAGGATCCACCCAATCGATTTGAAACACGAAGTTTCAAATTGTTTCGAGCAGTTCTGGAGTTTCCAATTACTCCAGCGATTTCAAAATTGAAACTTTGAACAATAGTTCTGAACTGGCGGAAACTGATTTTGGAAGAGTGATGTAGAATCGATCAAGTGTTCATTGCGACAAATTTTACAACATTTTTTGGGGAAACAAAAATTTCCAAAGAAATTCTTGGAGGATCTAAAGTGGCCTAAAACCATTTCCAGCCGACTCGTATGTTAAAATTAGGGTATAAAGTAAATTTCAGCTCTGCATCTTCTTTAGATAGAATTTTGCGGAAATTTCAACATTCAAAAATTTGCTGGAGGCTCCAGAACTGCTCAAAACGATTCAAAACGCCTTTCATTCAATTCGGGGAGTCGAAAACAGGGCACATACCAAATTTCTGCTGGCTAGGTCAACTTGATACAATTTTGATTTTTTACAATTTTTTTAGACTTAGACTTGATTTTCAAAAATTTGCCAAAAATCGAAAAATGCACTTTGGTCTCTAAAATTTAGGCTTCCAAGAACTCGAAACCACTTTTAGTAGACTTGATAGTGTGTTAAAATCAGAATGCACAGTGAATTTCTTTTTTCCAACTTCATTTTGGTGAAATTTAAAGATTGAAAATTCTTTTAGAGGCTCCAGGAATTTCTGAAAAGTCGCTGGTGGTTTCAGAACCGCTCAAAACTACTTGCAGTCGATTCAATAGGTAGTGTTTTGGTTTTTCGACTTCATGTGGTGAAATTTTGTGGAAATTTCAAGTTTCAAAAATCTGCTGGAGGCTCCAGAAATGCTCAAAACGGTTAAAAACCCCTCCTTACTGATTCGACAAGTCGAAAATATAGTGTGCCACAAATTTTGGCTTTCTAGGTTAATTTGGCAAAATTTTGATTTTTTCCCCTCATTTTTGGCCTGATTCTCAAAAATTTACCAAAAATTGAAAAATGCACTTTTGTACCTGAAATTTTGGTTGGTGATACATCTGGTGAAATTTTGTGGAAATTCAAAGTTTCAAAAATCTACTGGAGGCTCCAGAAATTCTCAAAACGGTTAAAAAACCCCTCCCTACTGATTCGACAAGTCGAAAATGTGGCATATCACAAATTTTGGCTTTCTAGGTCAATTTGGCAACATTTTGATTTTTTTTCTCCTCATTTTTAGCACAAACTGGATTTTCAAAAATTTACCGAAATCAAAAAATGCACTTTTGTACCTGAAATTTTGGCTGGTGAGTGGTGATACATCTGGTGAAATTTTGTGGAAATTTAAAGTTTCAAAAATCTACTGGAGGCTCCAGAAATTCTCAAAACGGTGAAAAAACCCTTCCCTACTGATTCGACAAGTCGAAAATATGGTATATCACAAATTTTGGCTTTCTAGGTCAATTTGGCAAAATTTTGATTTTTTCTTCTCATTTTTAGCCCAAATTGGATTTTCAAAAATTCACCAAAAATTAAAATTTTGCTACCAGTTTAGATACCATCTTTATAAGATGATTTCTGAACAGGTGCCCCTTTTTGGATCAAGTCTAAAAATTATATACCTGGCCACCAAAACCATTCGGTCTGTTTATCATTATTTAGGTTATGTAAGCATATCACCTAAAAGTAAAACGAAAAACCAACTTCCTGCAATTTACTGAGCATTGATTTTTTTTTCAAAGACGATATAATAATTCAAATTACGAATTTTTCGACATTTTCTAGCTCAGAATTTAGCAAGGTATAAAACTGATTTGCTCGAGAAATTCAGTACAGTGATGGTGAACCCTTCCTCAAAAATTGACAAACTTATCAAAATCCTTACTTTTTGTTTATGGATCTTAATTTTTCTAGTTGAACACACTTTCATTTTGATGAAAGAAAAATATTGGCCTTCAAAAAAAAAGAGAATTTTAGAGAAAAAAACTGTTTTTTTTTCGCTCTAAACTCTACTCAACCTGTTTTGGGTAAGATTGTTCAGTGAATTTCGTGTTTTGATAATTTCATTTCAAATATCACGTATTTATTATAGCAAAGCATTGAAAGGTAAAATTTCTAAAATGGGAAAATATATGTACTTGGGACAAGAATAAATTTCTAACTACCGAAATTGAAAAATCGCCTTCTAGAGCGATTTTAAATTGCTGGAGAAAGCCCAATTTCTTCTGAAGGCGTCAGATCGGCTGAAAAATGGTGGCAATCGATTCGGAGGGTCGACTTTAAAACATAAACCAAATTTCAGATTTTCACCTCAATGTTTGCTCGTTTTGTCGAAAATTAATACATCAATAGGCTAATCCCACTGGTTACCTATTTTCAAAAATTTGCCAAAAATCGAAAAATCAATTTCGGAAGTTGAAAATTTGGTTCAAAGATCCGGTTGAAATGCCCTTTCAATGAGTCAAATTTCTTCTCGATCAGAGTTGACGAGTTGTAATGGTTCCCTAATGGATGAGAACACTGGAGCCTTCTTAAACTGAATTCAAACATAACAATCCATCGGAAAAAAATTCTAACAACATTATTCCATTTTAAAAACACCAAATTTTATCATTAAAACTAACAAAAGACAAACATGGCACGTACAAAGTGATATTCTACCACTCTTCCTACACAACTAATCCATACTCCAAATTTAACGTCATCACAAAAACTTGTAAAAATCCTACTTAACGAGCCACAAATACTCACTCATACTTAGTTTAAAACTTCGAACACAACCGATTCTCACCTGATGCGTTTTCGAATGATTAGAAAGACTATGCTTGGTAGGAAATGATCTTTTGCATTCGCTTTGCGAGCACGTAAATGGTTTCTCTCCGGTATGCGTTCTTTTATGAGTTTTCAAATGATGACTCGCTGTAAATGCTTTTCCACATCCTTCTTCGACACATCTATAAAAATTAACTCGTTCATAAAATATCAATTTTTAACACAAACAGTTGATTATCCCACGATATAAATTAATTACTTGTAAGGCCTCTCTTGAGTATGAGTTCTGACATGTTTTTTAAGATCGCTCAAAGTCGTAAAATACTTTCCACATCCGGTATGCCCACAATTGAAAGTATTTCCGCTGTGTAATCTTTGATGAGCTCGTAATCTAAAAATATCAATCAAATTATGTAATACAGAGATAGACTACAGACGTAAATAATTTTTTAATTTCATAAAAACATCATCACCGACTCCTTCATACTTACCTGTATAAAGTACTAAATGCTTTCTCGCAACCATCGTGAGTGCATTCGAAAGGCTTTACCTTTGTATGAACTCTGATATGTATTTTCAAACTATACGATGTCAAAAAAGCCTTACCACATTGAGGTTCTGAACATTTAAAACGGTATTCGCCTGAACAAAAGAAGATTAAAGAAAATTATCAGCTTATTGGATTAAAATATCAGAATTGATTAAAACTGATATCGTGTCTCGAACGGATTATACTTTATCGTTTGACATTTTGATTATAAAGTATTTTACAAATGATAATGTATGTACTTCACTTTGTATTATTACGTGTAAATCGATTTTCGTCAAAATAAATATTTACTTTGGCGTATGTCTAGTGCTAGGTATTTTTTTTTACACGTCGTTGTATAAAAGAATTAAAATAGGTAGTTTTAAAAACCTATTCAGGTGTATGGAGAGTAAATGTGTGATGAAATATCTTACAAAATGTTTCTTTTATTAAATGAGTTATAAAAATAAAGGCTGCTTCAAGAAAGTAGCACAAAAAATGGAATTCAATTTGAAGTATTCTTGGCATTCCATATTTACAGCTAATAATATTATGTACACATTTGACTCGATGAGAATGAGAGGAACAATCGAGATGAGATTTCATGTTCCAAACGATTAAAATTGATACTGAATGTTTTCGTATTTTCAAGGGATTTTTTTTACAAAGTGGGATTAAATAGTCTCAAGCATTAGAGAGAATTAAGATTTTCTCACTGTTTATTGGCACAATTGTGTGCGTAAAATATATCGTACGTATTTACATCATAAAAAATTGATCATCGGAAACATTGGGAACAATTATTTGTATCGTCGATTGCTTTTCAGTTTTTATTTTTTTTTCAATGCAGCGATAAAAATATCTTCAAATAATATTTCAAAAAATGCGATTTATATATAAACAGAAAACTCCGATGGTCAATGAAGACCTGAGCTCTCTCAAAGTACATTCATTACCTACGATGAAATCCCATCGAATTTTTTCTTAGGTACATTCAAAAAAAGTAAAAACACTTTCTGCGAAAGTGACTCTGAAACAGAACTTTGCCCCTTCAAAAAAAAAGTTATCGAACGATACAAACGTTCATTCACCTATGATCAGCACGACTACTAAAAATGCTACTGAAATATCCCATAGCATCGAAGCACCCCGCAAGCAGACCACGTATTGAGAACATATTATACAAAACAATTCTTAGTATCTTTCAAATTCGTTCGTTCGGTTCAACGTGAAACCCACCACAACGAAAGATACACACAATAACAAATATCCAGACAGTATTAAAATACAATATTGGAGGAAAAAAAAACAATGACAACGATACACAAAAACAATGAATAGTCAGAGTCACACAATAAGCATTGATAAAGCGATTTACCATGTTAGTTAAAGCCGACGTTATAATTCTTCTTACGACGAGTAGAAGCTGTAAAAAGAAACACGAATATTACAAAAATGTAAAAAAAAAGAAGTTCACAAGTTATACGAAGCATATTTATGTATGAATAGCACTTGATACATTTTAGACTCGAGAGAGAAGATCCTTTAAAATAATAGGCGATTAATAATGTAAACCCATCATGCACGAATGGTTCGCAGGACTCTTTACCTTTATGTGTTTTCATATGGGTCCTCAAGTTACCAACAGTACTGTACGTTCTGCTGCATCCATCGTACTGACAATTGTATCTTTTGATTTCGCGTTTATTTGTCGTAGGATCAGTGGTTTCGATTGTGATGGTCGCGTGAGTCGGATTCTTCGGAATGGAGCCGTTTTTACCGGGTCTAAAATGCATCTTGATTTCATCCTCAGTGATGGTGTGGTGTATATATCTAAAAAAAATCGAACATTCGTATTATCTAATCTGGCATAGGTGATAGGTGTATTGTTATCGCTAATTGCATGTTTTTTTTTCTACAATACCCAGCGCTTTCATCGTGTTCGTCGATCTTGGCCACATACGTGGTACGTTCGGGAGTGTTCTCTATGTGAGCTGTATAAATGGCACTTTCTTCGAAGGCGCTTTCCAGCAGTGAAAAGTCGATTGGGTCTTCGAATTTGATAAACTCGTTCATCTCGGCATACCTTTCAGGCACGTTGAATTGATTTTCGGTTTTGGGCAATTCGTCCATTATCACAGATCGATTCACTTAGACGTTTTTAAGGGTAACTTTTCGCATACTTTGACTAAACTTATGTGAAATATTGAAAGTATTTTGACTATTTTCTAAGAAAATATTTCGACATGAACCAAATTATCACTAAAATTCACGAAACCAAAATCAAAACAAAATTTGAAATTCGATAGTGGGTAATCAGTGTGGCCAATTGCCAAGTGAAAAATTTTAATCGAAATGCGGCTAAAGATGGCGTTATTTGTAGCATTTATTGAGTATTCTTGGCCGGATTGTGGAGCAATGTTTGTGGGCCAAAATTTTTTCCTTTTTTCACAGCCTTCCGGTAGTTCCGACTTCCGGTGCTCCGCCGGCGCCGGCGTTATTGAAATTTCAACTTTTCGGAAGTTCGGAAGAAGTTTTCGCGTTTGTTATTGTGCTGAATTCTTTTATTATCTCATATCGTATAGTGTCCAGTCTTCAGTTCAATGAGTTCATGTCGTCTGTGTCGTCGAATCTTCAAAACTTGTCACACCGTTCCAGAATTTTCAATTCAACTGGTTGGAGTTGGAGACGTTGATGTACTGAACTCATCGAAAGAAGTATTGAGAAACCAAAACTACCAGAAGAATGGAAAGCCGAAATGAAAAGGTATTATTCCTAAATACTAGATACATTCTTATTAGTTATTTTTCAGATTTCTGTTGTTTGTCTCGACTCTCGATACATGTACATAAGTACTTAATTGTTGAATGTTCGATTACTCGCCCACTCGGTTCATCATTCATCATCATTCATGGATGTAGAAAGCCTGAAAGCATTCGATGATCTCAAAGATGAGTCTCATTCCTTACTTGTCATTGTTCATCTTACCATCCTTCGGTTTCGAATTCGATTCTTTCGGAAAAACAAAACCACAAAACGTATCAGAAACATAATTATGTATATTTAATTTGAGTAGGTAGTGAAAGTCGTTGAAGTTGTGCCAACGTTACAGATTTCAGTCCTTGATAGTAACACTAACTTTCGTTTCCATATTGAAATTACATAAATTGAAATTACATAAATCATTGCACTTGTGAAACTTGTTCCTGGAAATATGGTACCATTGAATGTAAACATAAAATCTATAACACTTACCTACAACTTACAAGGGAAGTGCCCCAGGTGACATTCACCGATTTCAACGATTCTTGCATCATTGGATAATATGCTGAAGTTGATATTTCAGCCTTCCAGGGAGATTTTTCGATTTTCACATTGCAATTTTGATAAAATCAAAAAATCGCCCTGGAAGGCCGAAATATTAACTTCAGCAGCTAAAAATTTCACCATGGGCTACTCTCATCACATACGTATTAAAATGCCCATAGAATATGCGAGGTTTCGGTATGTGACCTGTGCGCTGCGCCGACTATTTTGTTCAGCTTTTCAAAATTGCTATGTGAAAATCGAAAAATCGCTCTGAACAGTCTGAACTATCGAAATATCAACTTCAGCAGCTGAAAATTTCGTGGTAGACTATGTTCGATATCCTCTATCCAATGGTACAAGAATTATTGAAATCGGTGCATGTCACCTGGGGCACCTTTTGTGTTAGATTATGGTGTGTGATTTGAAAGTTAGTACCTATTTCATATGATAAAATTGATAAGTACATTTAGATCAGCTGCTCAATATTTTATGAACTGAACTTACTCTCTTTAGGATTTGTCGCCGTTTAGACAATTTTCCGCGGTCAATAAGTCAATAGTTAAAATAAGAGCCGATCTGTGTAGGGTCGAAGTAATTCTTTTTCAATTGGTTACAAGAAAAAGGTTTGTCCTTGTGGGCTTGTGTCGTCAAATCACGAAAAATTGCATTATTAATCTGAATTTTTCAACTTGTGGGCTTAAAATTGACTTTTTTGGGCTAAAAAGTAGAAGTCGTCTGTATTTCCAAATTCAGCGCTAAATTTTAACCTAGTTTGATAGGTCGCAAGGACATCTTATACAAAACAATTGGATTTTTTTTTGAGAAGTCACGAGTTTGGTTTGCACAACTTGCAAAATTACCCCGCGCTCTATTGTGCCCACCAATTTTTGAAAACGAAGTGTCGTTGTGTCGTTGAACTCATAGTGCTTAAGACTAACTTATGCTGATGGTTTTCATTGTGCCATCTGGCTCTTTGTGGATCAACAAATGAGGTAATAAAAGTTGATAATTTTTTCACGGGTCGATTTTCAAGTTTAAAAGAGGAGCCATAATCACGTCTATGATGTGCTCCTTTTGGCTTTCGACGGCCTTGAAAGAGAGAATAGTTTAGTCTCTGAACTTTATCCCATGCCATATTTATGAATGAGATATAGTAATTTCAACCTGAATCTTGAGAAATTCGAAGTTAGCAGTGGCTGAATTCATATGTAGTTTCAAAATGCTCTGAATATTTATATATTTACTAAATTAATGATTAACAAAGCTGAGTAAAGTGTTTGTGTTTAAAATATTGAGGAATATTTGTGTTCTTAATCATAATCTAGGAAAAATGTCTAAAAATTATGTTGATAAAAATAAAATTAATTTGTTCATGAGGATAGACATAGGTAGGTATTCAATTAATTTTAATCATAAATTAGAAATAATAAATATAAAAAAATCATTCATCTGGTCAATAAGCTGACATTGGGAAAATATAAGTAGGTACATAGATACATAAGTACCTATTGATTGATTCGAGTGATGTTGGAATTTATTGTTATCGAAGAAGAATGGAATTGAAATTCGAAAAGATCCCTGCTTAGAGTTAGGCTTTGAATTTCTTATTTTTCGGGTTATCTATGTACTAATTTTGTAACCAAGATTGTAATGTGTTTGCGATTTCTTCTTGAGCTTTTCTCACCTCCTCAGAATCAGAAATTTTGGGTGGAAATATTTCACCACAGTGACCGGCTCCTAAAAATAGAAATCAATTAACAGTTCGTGAAAACAAGATAGGTAATCTATAAAAAGATAATAAAACCAGATGCGAATAGATACCTACCTTTGATGTAGATGGTCTTGTAAGGTGCGTTTGGAATTTCAGCGCGAGTGATGCCAATAGAATGCCAAGGGTCAATTGATCCGTGAATGAATACGATGTTTCCAACGTTAATTTTCAATCCTCCGTAAAAAGTATTCGTCTCATTAACCACCCTCTTCAGCAGCAAATCATTGAAACTGTGAACAGTATTCGTGGGATACTACTTAATAATCAACTGATACTAAAGGAGAACAAGCAGGGAAAAAACTCACTTTGGACCGAATATATCTTCGCATTGCTTGATGAAGTATTCTACAGGACTGTCAGCTCCTAATGAATCCGAGGTCGACTTATTAGTAGTCTGATACCAACCGAATTCAGTACAAATTTGATACATCCATTGTCTCCCTGAAATCAAAAATTGAACCATAGTTAGAATGACCACTCAGACGTGACATATTGTACATATGTACATATATTATCGCTTGACTTTGTAAACACCAACCGTTATCCGCAGGGTTTCCATTTATTGTACGAGTATATTTCAATTTGTCGATATCATTTCTGTAGCAATTATTCAGACAAATGTGATTCCAATTTTTCAACTCTGATCGTATGGCTGAAGCGTACAGATGCAGCTGATACAAGAATTTAAAAATTTTATCATTGATGAAGAAATTATCCATGTAAATTACTTTTAAAATTTTTAGACGTTGATACTGCAACAAGCCTGATATCAGATGTACATACGTCATACATACCGGTAAATAAGCATTAGAAGATATCATAATATTGCAAAAATTTTCAATATTCTGTTTGAAATTATACTGAACATAATATACAATATAAGAGAGCGCTGCGCTGAACAATTTTGATATACTTTCCATGCTGTATCCCACAGTACAGCATAGACTGAAACATATGAATTATTCAGCAGATGGCTTTCAATTTGAACATTTTAAAATACTAAGTAATGAGTATATCTTACCGCAATAGTTCTTGAACCTGTCTTGTACCATCGTAACTTCGGATCAAACTGCTAAGTTGCTTATTAGCCTCAGCTATTTTGTCGGCACAGGTTGGTTTATAAAAGTCCAGCGATTCTTTGACAACTGGGAAGTATTCTAAAAAAGAATGACCCAAAATCAGTACATACTAAGATGATTTCATTCTTCAAACAGATTCAGTTGAAACGTTCGGTGTTTTTTTCTGTAATTTCCAATTTTTTTTCTTCATGTATTTTGCTTATGCTTTTTTTTAAATTTTATTTTGAATAGGTGGATTTGACCTATGCAGCACCTCCGTGTAATATCTACGATTTCCAAAAGCTGTTTGAGCATATCCATAGATTCCCCCGAAAATATCATTTTTTTTTTGTTGAAAAATTTGAAAAAAAGGTGCAGTGCGCTTTCATCTTGCAAAATACATATTACTTGAAAAATACCTGTAAAATCCTCCTTAGCTACAAGTGGGGCGCTCGAAGAAATTGCTCCGTGTACGAGATTAGGATACTTGAGACGAGCCCACGCAGCCAAAGTTCCTGCATACGAACATCCGAACACGATCCATTTAGTATCAGTAGATAATATATTATTGTAGTGACGAATAAAATTTGCTATGTCTGCTAGAGCTTGTTGGCTTCTCAGGTAGACCAGATTCTGTGTGCTGGTATCGCTGAAAAGCGCAAATATGGTAATACGTTGAATACGTTCTCAAATGGAAGATATTAGGTATATTATCCAATAAACAGAAGTACGAGTATTTGGTTACCTTTTTGGTAAACTACGGCCATAAAATCGATGCTCCAAATAGAAAAATATTGCATTGAACTTTCGCGCGTAATTTTTCCATTCGGTACCTTGGTAGAAGGCCGCTGTAGCTTGCTGTTCGCCTTCTATCACAAGAAATGCTGGCCCACCTTTCTTATAAAACGTTGAGTCCGCCCAATACCGCTAAACAGATGTTAAAATATATGTATGTATCGGTACTTGTTGAGGATTCTTACGAAAAATTAGTTAAAATCGTTAAACATATTCTTCATAATTTATATCTCAAAAGAAAAAATTATATTGACAGTTGCTGTATTCAGACATATAGGCTTGTATAAAAAATGAATTTAAAAAAAAATTGAAAAAAACAAAAATTGAAAATTTTTTTAAAAATCATTTTTTTATTTTTTTGAAAAAGTATTTTTAACTACTTAATGTTTTTAACGAATCGTTTTGATCCATTAAAAAAAATTCCTCACTTATTCGTGTTTTTTGTCGGAAATGTCACATCTGAGCTTTTTTGAAATTTTCATTTTCCAATAAGATAATTGAGCAAAGCGCCCTATATCACTCTTCAAAGTAATTCAATATTTTGGAGCATATACCTAATATGTGTTTTGCAGTTTTTGTTTCTGTCATTTGAGGTCTACTTGTGGGAAAATTCCCATATTACTTACTCGAAATTTGTAAAAAAAAAAAAACGCTCTGGTCCACCCTGGCCACTCCTTTCCTGATTTAATTTTATGAAAGTTCAACAACCAATGTGTTCATCCAAAAGTGAAGCATTGATTCCCGTATTTTATTCCAACTTTTGTCAAAAAATGTTCCCCAAAAAAGGGTGAGAGGTTTATCCAAAGTATGCTTTCACTCATTCACTACATCGAATGAAATCATATCATAGAGTTCCAAAATTGACCCAATAAGATTTTTTGCCTTTTTGGATTTTGTAGGATAATCAAAGTTGTACATCGCGGTACTCAAAATTATAATAATCGGATATTAGTCAATTTTTCAAATTTGTTGTAAAATTAAATTTCACTCAAGTTATTATTTTGCTTTTTCAAATACATAGTTAGTTCATTTTAGTTATTTTCTGTTTAATACGTTGAAGCATCAATTAAATCACTTACTTGTAACCAGATGTCTTTGTTGTTTAGGTTGAAATGATCTAGCTTTTGCTGAAAATGGTGCTCTGGTGACGATTCATAGCTGAGATTGGTTTTTGAAATGTGTTGTTCAAGCCAACGCTGACGGTATAGTTGTTCATAACGAAAAAAGGCCGAAGAAAAGGCAAAATTCGAAAAGAAAAGTACCCATGTTATTGAACTGAGTGTTTTCAAGAAGATCATAATATTTAATGATCATGAAACAGAGATCACAACCGAAATGAAAATCGAACCGAATGCCAAATTTGAGTCGTTCGAAATTGGATTGGTTAACTGAGCATTGTCGTACGTGACTCGTGCTATTTATTTATTCTGTGCTGGGGTTCTCAATTGCCTTATAAGGATAATTTACAAAATGAAAGGTTAAAATTAGCGATCAACTGATAAATTTGGTGACGCTCTTTCCATGAATCAAACTATGATTTTGACTAGAATTTTTGTCATAAAATTTTTGAACACGCGATTTCCAGGAATTCAACTTTTATTGATATCGAATCAATCTGAACACATCCGTCGTATGGTTTATTAGTCTACCTGTACCTACAATGTCTACAATTCTACATTGCCCGGCCACAGGTATGTAGTATGGCAGTCATAGGCGAGTGTGGTACCAACGTGTAGATCTCGCCGAGGTGAACAGGGTGCGCAATACCTATATAAGACCCTCTATCTATTCATAGGAGGGAGCTACGGCCGTCTAAAGTGTACCTACCAAATGACTAAAGAGCAAAAAATGAAAAATTCAACGTGGGGAGCTTGTAGAGCATCATGTTAGCTAAAAATTTCAATTTTTGGCATTGACCTATCTTCATTTTTGAAGGATTTATGCAACTTTGAAGTTTTAAAACAGATCAATTTATGTAAAATTTGAGGAAATTTTTTATTTTGAAATTTTTCTGAAAATGATCCGTTTCCAAACTTCAAAGTTGCATAAATCCTTCAAAAATGACGGTAGGCCAATGCCAAAAATTGCAGTTTTTAGCTAAAAGAATGCTCTACAAACTCCCCAGGTCGAATTTTTCATTTTGACAATTTTTCATTTTTGCACATTTGGTACACTTTAGACGCCCGTAGTTCCCTCCTATGAATGGCTATAGGGTCTTATAGGTAGCGCACCGTGTTCACCTCGGCGAGGGAACCATCCCTTACATAACCGCGTTCAGTTTTTTTTGCCACCACTAAGATCAGAAAATGTTTTTTTTGGGCCCTCCCTTGTATTATGCAACTTAGGGTTCAAAAATTGTGATTTCTCCTTAGATACCTCTACATCGAAATCCAGTAAAAATATTCTGTCGTTTAGAAAGTCCGTAAAGTTGATCACTTTTTCGATTTGGCGTGTGGACTATAGATAGATACGTATGATTATGAATCATCAACTGAACTTTCAGATTTATTGAAAAAACCTAATTCACGCGTTCTTTTGTGGATTAACGATTATGTACATATAATCTATCCAGACCTCTTCCATTTTTTGATTATTTACGCAGTATTTTCCATCTTTCCCCCCATATACACCATTCCACTTCTCTTTTTCCTGTGGGTGGCCACAATTTGTTTGACCATATTATGTAATTCTCTGGAGTAAGTTGATAATTTTTTCACGAGTCGATTTTTAATTCTGAAAAATGAGCCAAAATCACACCTGCGATGTGCCCCTTTTGGTTTTCGACGGGCTAGAAAGAGAGAATAGTTTAGTCTCTGAACTTTATCCTGTGCCATAGTAGCTGAATTCATGTTCATTAAGAAGAAACTATAACCGTTTCAAAATGCTCTTAATATGTATATATTTACTGAATAAAGACATGATTAACAAAGCTGAGTAATATGTTTGCTTTTAAAATATCAAGGAATATTTGTGTTTTTGATCAAATCATAATCTAGGAAAAATGAATAAAAATTAAGTTGATAAAAATAAAATTAATTTGTTCATAAGGATAGACAATAGACATATTCAATTGATTTTAATCATAAAATAGAGATACCTAGTAATTTTTAAAAAAATCATTCTGGTTCAATAAGCTGACATTGAGGAAATATACCTAAGTACCTACCTATTGACTGATTTGAGCGATCGTCGGAATACATTATTATTGAAAAAAAAATGGAATTGAAACTCGAAACGATCCCTGCTTTAGATTTAGGCTTCGAATTTCCTATTTTTCGGGTTATCCACTACTTTTGTAACCAAGATTGTAATGTGTTTGCGATTTCTACTTGAGCTTTTTTCACATCACCAGAATTAGAAGTAAATATTTCACCACAGTGACCGGCTCCTAAAAATAGAAATCAGTTAACAGTTCGTGAAAACAAGATAATCTATAAAAATAAAAAAGTTATAAAATCAAATGTGAATAAGTAATACCTTTGATGTAGATGGTCTTGTAAAGTGCATTTCGAATTTCAGGGTGAGTGATGCCAAGAGAACGCCAAGGGTCAAGTGATCCGTGAATGAATACAGTGTTTCCAACATTAATTTTCAATCCTTCGTAAAAAGTATTGGTCTGAATAACCGACTTCTTCAGATAAACACCATTGAATCTGTGAACAGTACATTTTCGTGGGGACGCTACTTAATAATCAACTGATACCTACTAAAGGAGAACAAGCAGAAAAAAAACCTCACTTTGAACCAAATGTATTTTCGCATAGTTTGATGAAGTATTCTACAGGAATGTAAATTCCTAATGAATCCAAGGTCGCCTTATTAGTAGTCGGAAACCAACCGAATTCCGTACAAATTTGATACCACCATTGTCTCACTGCAAAAATTGAACCATTAGTTAGAATGAGTACGCAGACACGCAGACGTTAGGTACATATTATCGTATTTGCTTGACTCGAAGAGACCAACCGTTATTCGCGGGGTCTGTATTTGTGGATGTCAAGTTTTCGATATTTTCTCCGTAGCAATTATCCAGACAAGTGCGATTCTGTTTATGCAACTCGAATCGTATGGTTTTAGCGTACGATTCTATCTGATATATATATACAAGAATTTCAAAAGTTTATTATTGGTGAAGAAATTATATCCATGTAAATTGCTTTATAAAATTTCAAGACGTTGATGCTGCAACAAGCCTGATATTCAGATGTACCTACATGTACATACCGATGTAATATTAGGAGATGACATAAAGTCGCAAAAAATTTTAATATCCTGTTTTAAATTAGACTGAACAGCATTTTCTATATAACCTTGCACTAAGCGGAACAAGTTTGATGCACTTTCCATGTTGTTGTACACTTTACAGCATAGACTGAAACATATGAATTATTCAGCGGTTGGTTTTAGATATGAATTTCAATTTGAACTTTTTTAAATACGAGTAATACTATATCTCACCAGAATGCGTCTTTAACATATTTTCTGCCAACGTCACTTTGGAGTAAATGGCGAATGTGCTTATTAGCCTCTGTCAATTTACGGGAACAGGTTGGGTTAATAAAGTCCAGCGATTCTTTGAAAACTGCGTAGTATTCTAAAAAAATGGCCCGAAATCAGTACATAGACCTACTAAGATGATTTAATTCTACAAACCGAATCAGTTGAAATGTTCGACGTTTTTTTTTCTGTAATTTTCAATTTTTTTCTTTCACGTCTTTTGCTTTTTTTAAAAAAAAAAATTTTATTTCGAATAGGTGGGTTTAACCTATGCAGCACTTCCGTGTAATATGATTTCCTAACGCTCTTTAAACGTATCCACAGATTCCTCCAAAAATCTGAATTTTTTTTGAGAATTTGAAAGAAAAAGGGGCAGTGTGCGTGCATCTTGCAAACTATTGCTTGAAAAATACCTGTAAAATCCGTCGTAGCTAGAAGTGGGGCGCTCGAAGAAATTGCTCCGTGTATGAGATTAGGATACTTGAGACGAGCCCACGCAGCCAAACTTCCTGCATACGAACATCCGAACACGATCCATTCAGTATCAGTAGATAAATTGTATTGATTAGTTACCCCAGGAATGAAATTTGCGATGTCTGCTAGAGCCTGTTTGCTGCTCAGGTAAACAAGATTCTTTGTGCTGATATCGCTGAAAAGCGGAAATATACGTTGAACAGTCTCAAATTGAAGATATTATATTAATTAGATTATCCAGTAAACTGAAGTACGAGTATTTGGTTACCGTTTTGGTAAACTACGGCCATAAAATCGATGCTCCAAATAGAAAAACATTGCATTGAACTTTTTCGCGTAATTTTTCAAATTTGTACTTTGGTAGAAGGCCGCTGTAGCTTGCTGTTCGCCTCCTATCACAAGAAATGCTGGACCACGTTTCTGATGAAACGATTTATCAACCCAAAACCGCTAAACAGATGTTAAAATAATATGTATCAGTATACATTGTTCGGGATTCTTACAAAAAAGTGGTTATCTAAAATCGTTCAACATACGAGTATCATCATAATTCTATCTCTTAAGAGAAAAAATTATAGCGACAGTTGTTCTTCAAACATAGGCTTGTATAAAAAATGAATTATAAAACATGAAAAACAAAAATTGAAAATTTTTTCATAGGAGGAGTAGGTATCGATAAGGCCATTTATCGCAGATTTCGCGTTCCAACATAGGACTGGTGTACAACATTTTTCAAAATTCGGGATATACTCTATTTTCGACATGCCAAATCGATTAGAAACTGTTTCAAACCGTCTTGAGTAGTTCTGGAGCCTCCAGCAGATTTTTGAAACTCGAAATTCCCACAAAATTTCATCAAATGGAGTTGGAAAGCTGAAATTTATTCTGCAAACTAATTTCAAATTCGTAGCGCATTGAAATTAGTTTGCAGAATGAATTTCGACTTCCCATCTCCGTTTGATGAAATTTTGGTGAAATTTCAAGTTTCAAAAATCTGCTGGAGGCTCCAGTAATTTTCAAAAAATCGCTGGAGGCTGCAAAACAACTTGAAATTTACCTGCAGTATTTCGTACCATATTGAAATTAGTTTACAGAGTAAATTTCGGTTATCCAACTCCATTTGATGAAATTTTGTGGGAATTTCGAGTTTCAAAAATCTGCTGGAGGCTCCAGAACTGCTCAAGACGGTTTGAAACAGTTTCTAATCGGTTTGGCATGTCGAAAATAGGGTATATCCCGAATTTCAGCTTTCTTGGTCAATTTGGTAAAATTTTGATTTTTCCCTCATTTTTGGCCTAAATTTGATTTTCAAAAATTCACTAAAAATCAAAAAACGCACTTCAGCACTTGAAATTTTGACAGGTGATAAATTTTTGCCTGGTCTTCCGATCTACCTTTGTACGGTTTGAAAAATGTTGTACACCAGTCCTATGTTGGAACGCGAAATTGCGATTTCGGCTGACCTGTAAATCAAAATGGCCGCCATTTTGTATGTAGGACCACCTTTTTTTTTTTAAGTACAAGGGCTAGAAATGTTCCTTAGGAATCCCGCTTTAAGAAAAAAGTTGTCCCGGAGGAACGACGGGGGGGGGGGTGCAATAGATCTTTACTCTCTAAATTTGAAACAGTCAATTTCACTGCTTAGCAGTCACGACATTTTGCCTTTTTAAAGCAGTAGTTTTGTTTTACTGCAAAACAGTGAAAAATTACTGAATTGGTCAGTAAAAAATCATTTTGACTGACCAATTCAGTAATTTTTCACTGTTTTGCAGTAAAAAAAAACTACTGCTTTAAAAAGGCAAAATGTCGTGACTGCTAAGCAGTGAAATTGACTGTTTCAAATTTAGAGAGTAAGTGGGCTCTCCGACTATTTTTCAATAAAAGTTTAAAAGGGTGGGGGGTTTATCCAAAGTAATGCTTTCACTCATTCACTAAATCGAATGAAACCATATCATAAGAGTTCCAAAATTGATCCAATAAGATTTTTTGCCTTTTTGGATTTGTAGGATAATCAAATAAATAAGCATAAGTATCATTTCTGAAATGGTTTTAAGGGCCTGAGGGGTGAACTGTGAGTGGAAGTGAAACTTCTCCATCGTGGTACTCAAAATTATAAAAATTTGTTGTAAAATTAAATTTCACTCGAGTTATTATTTTGCTTTTTCAAATACATGCATAGTTCATTAGTTATTTTCTGTTTAATAAGTATGTTGAAGCAACAATCAAATTACTTACTTGTGACCAGGTTTCTTTGTTAATTGGTTTGAAATGATCTAGCTTTTGCTGAAAATAGTGCTCCGTTGACGATTCATCGCTGAGATTGGTTTTTAAAATGTGTTGTTCAAGCCAACGCTGACGGTATAATTTTTCATGATGAAAAAAGGCCCAAGAAAAGGCAAAATTCGAAAAGAAAAGTACCCACGTTATTAAACTGAGTGTTTTCAAGAAGATCATAATGTTTGATGATCATGAAAAAGAGATCACAACCGAAATGAAAATCGAACCGAATGCCAAATTTGAGTTGTTCGAAATTGGATTGGTTAACTGAGCATTGTCGTACGTGACTCCTGCTATTTATTTATTCTGTGCTGGGGTTCTCAATTGCCATATAAGGATAATTACAAAATGAAAGGTTAAAATTAGCGGCCAACTGATAGATTTGGTGACGCTCTTTCCATGAATCAAACTATGATTTTTTCTCATAAAATTTCTGAACACGCAATTTCCAGGCATTTAACTTTTATTGATATCGAATTTATCTGAACATATCCGTCGTATGATTTATTAGTCACCTGTAAGTACCTACTTACAATGCCTACAATTCTACATTACCCGGCCACAGGTAGTATGGCAGCCATAGGCGAGTGTGGTACCAATGTGTAGATCTCGCCGAGGCGAACCGGACGCGCTGCCTATAAGACCCTCTATCTATTCACGGCAGGGAGCTACGCCATGGGCGTCTAAAGTGTACCAAATGAGCAAAAAATGAAAAATTCGACCTGGGGAGCTTGTAGAGCATTCTTTTAGCTAAAAATTTCAATTTTTGGCATTGGCCTACCGTCACTTTTGAAGGATTTATGCAACTTTGAAGTTTGGAAACAGATCAATTTCAGAAAAATTTCAAAATAAAAAATGTTCTCAAATTTTACATAAATTGATCTGTTTCAAAACTTCAAAGTTGCATAAATCCTTCAAAAGTGACGGTAGGCCAATGCCAAAAATTGAAATTTTTAGCTAAAAGAATGATCTACAAGCTCCCTAGGTCGAATTTCTCATTTTGACAATTTTTCATTTTTTGCTCATTTGGTACACTTTAGACGCCTGTAGTTCCCTCCCATGAATGGATAGAGGGTCTTCTCGGCAAGATCTACACGTTGGTACCACACTCGCCTATGGCTGCCATACTACATACTTGTATGGCCGGTTAAGGAACCATCCCTTACCTAACCAGGACCCATTCAGTTTTTTTTGCTACTACCTACTAAGATCATAAAAATGGGTTTTTTGGCCCCCCTTGTATTATGCAACTTGGGATTCAAAAATTGCAATTTCTCCTGTTTCGCCACCCAGATACCTCTACATCGACATTCAGCAAAAATATTCTGTCGTTAAAAAAGTCCGTAAGTTGATCACTTTTTTGATTTGGCATGTAGACTACACTTAGATAGATATGATGATGAATCATCAATTGAACTTTTAGATTTATTGAAAAATCCTAATTCACGCGTTCTTTGTGGATTAACAATTATACATATACCTTAGGTAATAAAAGTTGATAATTTTTTCACGAGTCGATTTTTAATTTTGAAAAAGGAGCCAAAATCACATCTGCGATGTGCTCCTTTTGGTTTTCGACGGGCTAGAAAGAGAGGATAGTTTAGTCTCTGAACTTTATCCCATGCCATATATGAATGAGATAATATAATTTCAACATGAATCTTAAGAAATTCGAAGTTAGCAGTAGCTGAATTCATATTCATTAAGAAGAAACTACCCGTTTCAAAATGCTCTTAATATGTAGGTAGGTTGGTAATTCTCAAAAAAAAGATCAATTTTGATATGCATAATTTTGAAAAACTAAAATCATTTTTTTGAAAAATTTGATGACATTTCCAATGTTGTTTCTAGACCCATTTCTCTGAGAATCTTTGCTGATGATATAAACATTTCCTTTTCATTCAAATAATATTCAACTAGCTCTTCATGTAATCCAAGAAACCCTTGAAAAAATTGAATCATGGGCAGATTCTAATGGTCTAACCTTCTCAGAGTTAAAAACCCACTGTATACTTTTCATCAAAAAAAATAAGATTCCTCCAGATCTCATTCTCAACTTCAAAGGACACTCTTTAGAATTCAAAACCACTACTAAATTTCTTGGATTAACTTTTGATAGAAAACTAAATTGGACTCCTCATTTCCTAAAAGTAAAATCAGATCTCATGAAACGCCTAAATCTGCTGAAAATAATCAAAAATTCTAAGTATAATCCATCTCGCAAACTCCTACTTCACTTGTATAAATCTCTAATTCGCAGTAAAATTGAGTATGGAAGCCCATGTTTTGCAAATATCTCAAATAAGACTTCAAATATCCTAAAAACAATTCAAAATTCAGCCCTAAGGATCTGTATGTGTATAGGAGCCCTCTATTCCTCTCCAATAGATAGCATTTATTGTGAAGCAGCAGAATTACCCCCTGATTTTAGAAGAACTCTCATAACAAACAAATTCATGTCAAATGCATCCACCAACCCTTCCCATCCACTCCAAAACTCAATTAACCCACCAAACCCCCAACATTTTGACCATATAGAAGGACCCATTTCTAATTTCATCACAATCTTGAACGATCTTCAAATCAATCCTAAAACTCTCATCCAAAAACCAATATTATACCCCCCTTGGCTTCTAAAGCCTCCTCAAGTCAATCTACAGCTTATTAACTACTCAAAAAATAGCCACTCTCCATTAGTAATAAAACAGAACTATCTTGAACTCTTATCACAATACAAAAAATTCAATCTTTGCTTTACAGATGGATCAAAAATACCAACGCTTCATACAGGATATGCCTACTCTATAAATGATAGAATTTCAAATTTTAAAATCCATAACTGTTCTTCAATCTACACTGCCGAACTCACAGCTATTTTCCATTGTCTCTGTGATATACTCACTTATGAATCAGAAAATGAGTCCTTCTTAATTCAAAGTGATTCCCTCAGCTCACTAACTGCTATCCAAAACCTTTTTTCTGATCACCTTCTAATTCAAAATATTCATAAAACTCTATTTGACTTACAAAATTCAAACTTCTTTATACAGTTTATGTATGTACCCAGCCACGTTGGAATCTTAGGAAATGAAATTGTAGATATTTAATGCAAAATCTGCCACCACCCTTTCTCCCCTTACATTTATCACAGCTGACGACCTCAAATCTATCTTCACCCAAAGCACACTTAAGAAATGGCAAAACTTTTGGTCCCTCCAAACCACAAACAAGCTCTTTCAACATAAAAAATTAGTCCATCCTTGGAAAAACCTCTCCCACTTAAACAGACTTGAAGAAATCATTATAACCAGACTGCGAATTGGCCACACAAAAATCACACACAATCACCTCTATGAAAAGGCCCCAAAACCCACATGTCAGTTCTGCCCGTCAGAACTTATATCTGTCCAACACTTACTATTCGTTACCTTAATGCCAAATCCGAGTATGTCCATCCAAAAAAACATCGTCGTTTTGCGTCACTGATAAGGCTTTGGGAAGCCCTGAATTGAAAAATTTGCATCGGAGTACAGTTAAAATGCACCACCGAAGATGCACGAAGCTGACCGATGTTCAATCAGAACTCAACGAACCCTTCCAAGCATATACGAGCCTCATCAGTGATGCGTAAAATCGTCCTTTTTTTGTATGGACATACTCGGATTTGGCATTAAGGTAACGTATTTCACTGTCCCTCCTTACATCAGCACAGACTATCCCTACAAATAGACGAAAGATCCCTATTCATACCAGACGACCCTTCCGAAATTAAAAAATTCTTAGATCTAATTAAAAAACTTGACCTTACCAACTCGATTTAAATCCCATACGACTGGTGTAATAATCAAGTAATTACAAACACCCCAAAAAAAAAAAAAAAATTGTAATTTTAAAAATTTGAAAAAAACTGTTTCAAGGAAAATTCCAGCTGGGAGTTTTGGATCATTCTAGACCCCCCCCCCCAACAGTGATTTTTTAGTGCTTCCCCTCTTTCCCTTCTCACAACAGTATCATCACATTCGAATGGTGTAATTGGAGGATTTTTTTAAAAATACTTAATCGAATGAACTACTACCTAATGAGTTTCTTTTTCTATGGCATCCATCCATATCACTTCATCTTGACTGCAATAAAAATTCTAAGATATTTTTTGTAATAAAAATTCTTAGATATTTTTGTGGAACGTTTGTCATTCGGAAAAATGATGTTCGGGTATATTGATTCGGGAAAATATTTTTCGGGTGTACGGCAAGCGGAATTTTAGTTTTCGGGTTGATGGATTCGGGGAAATGGACGGTGGACGGTAACCAAAAAGATTAGTCTCTGAACTTTATCCCATGCCATATATGAATGAGATAATTTAATTTCAACATGAATATTAAGAAATTCGAAGTTAGCAGTAGCTGAATTCATATTCATTAAGAAGAAACTAACCGTTTCAAAGTGCTCTTATGTATATATTTTACTGAATTAAGACGTGCGAATAACAAAGCTGAGTAATATGTTTGCGTTTAAAATATTAAGGAATATTTGTGTTCTTAATCATAATCTTGGAAAAATATATAAAAATGAAGTTTATACGAGTAAAATAAAATTAATTTGTTTATAAGGATAGATATACTTATTCGATTAATTTCAATCATAAAATAGAAATAATAATTAGGTATAAAAAAATGCGTTCTGTTTCAATAAGCTGACATTGGGGAAATATAAGTACATACATAAGTACCTATTGATTGATTCGAGTGCTGATGTTGGAATTTATTATTATCGAAGAAAAATGGAATTGAAATTCGAAAAGATCCCTGCTTTAGAGTTAGGCTTTGAATTTCTTATTTTTCGGGTTATCTACTAATTTTGTAACCAAGATTGTAATGTGTTTGCGATTTCTTCTTGAGCTTTTCTCACCTCCTCAGAATCAGAACTTTTGGGTGGAAATATTTCACCACAGTGACCGCTTCCTAAAAATAGAAATCAGTCAACAGTTAATGAAAACAAGATAGGTAATCTATAAAAAGATTATAAAATCAGATGCGAATAGGTACCTACCATTGATGTAGATAGTCTTGTAAGGTGCGTTTGGAATTTCAGCGCGAGTGATGCCAATAGAATGCCAAGGGTCAATTGATCCGTGAATGAGTACAGTGTTTCCAACGTTAATTTTCAATCCTCCGTAAAAAGTATTGGTCTCATTAACCACCCTCTTCAGATACAAACCATTGAATCTGTGAACAGTATTCCTGAGGACACTACTTAATAATCAACTGATACTAAAAGAGAACAAGCAGGAAAAAAACTCACTTTGGACCGAATGTTTTTTCGCATTGTTTTATGAAGTATTCTACAGGAATGTAAGCTCCTAATGAATCCGAGGTCGACTTATTAGTAGTCGGAAACCAACCGAATTCGGTACAAATTTGATACAACCATTGTCTCCCTGCAAAAATTGAACCATTAGTTAAAATGAGTACGCAGACGTGACATATTATATTGTTTTTGCTTGATTTGAAGACACCAACTGTTATCCACAGGGTCTCTATTTGTAGACGTCAAGTTGTCGGTATCATTTCTGTAGCAATTATTCAGACAAGTGCGATTCCCTTTTTCCAACTCGAATCGTATGGCTTTTATGGCTTTAGCGTACAATTGTAACTGATACAAGAATTTAAAAAGTTTATTATTGGTGAAGAAATCAGGTATCCGTATCAGATGTACATATACCTACATACGTACCGTTGAAGCATTATAAGATATTGTCATAATGTTGCAAAAATCTTCAATATCCTGTTTTAAATTATACTGAACAGCTTTTACTATATACTGGAGCACTGCGCCGAACAATGTTGATACACTTTCCATGTTGTAGTCCACATTACAGCATAGACTGAAAAATATGAATTATTCAGCTGTTGGGTTTTCGATATAGAATTTCAATTTGAACATTTCTAAATATGTACCTACTTATGTCTTACCCGAATAGTTCTTGAACTTGTCTTCTGCCTTGATCTCTTTGGATTAATAGGCTAAGGTGCTTATTAGCCTCAGCTACTTTGGCAGAACAGGTTGGTTTATAATAGTCCAGCGACTCTTTGACAACTGGATAGTATTCTAAAAAAATGACCCGAAATCAGTTGGTAAGTACCTAGAACCACTAAAATGATTTCATTCTTCAAACATAATCAGTTGAAATGTTCGGTGTTTTTTCTTTCTGTTTTCAATTTTTCTCCTTCATGTTTTTTGCTTTTGCTTTTTTAAAACTCTGTTTCGATAGGTGGGTTTCACCTATGCAGTACCTACCCCCGTGCAATATGATTCCCTAACGCTCTTTGAGCATATCTACAGATTCCCCCGAAAATCTCGATTTTTTTTGTTGAGAATTTGAAAGAAAAAGGGGCAGTGTGCGTGCATCTTGCAAATATTGCTTAAAAAATACCTGTAAAAGCCTCCTTAGCTACAAGTGGGGCGCTCGAAGAAACTGCTCCGTGTACGAGATTAGGATACTTGAGACGAGCCCAGGCAGCCAAACTTCCTGCATACGAACATCCGAACACGATCCATTTAGTGTCAGTAGATAAATTGTACTGATTAGTTACTCCACAAATAAAATTTGCAATGTCAGCTAGAGCCTGTTGGCTACTTAGGTAAACCAAATTCTGTGTGCTGGTATCGCTGAAAAGCGGAAATATCAATATGGTATACGTTGAATAAGTCTCAAATTGAAGATATTATATGTATCCAGTAAACAGATGTACGAGTATTTGGTTACTTTTTTGGTACACTTCGACCATAAAATCGATGTTCCAAATAGAAAAACGTTGCATTGAAGTTTCGCGCGTAATTTTTCCATTCGGTTTTATCGTATAAGGTCACGTCAGCTTGCGTTTCACCATCTATCACAAGAAACGCTGGCCCACCTTTCTGATAAAACGTTGAGTCAACCCAATACCGCTAAACAGATGTTGAAATAATTTACATTAGTGTATTGATGGGGATTTTTACGAAAAATTAGTTGAAATTGTTAAACATATTTTCATAATTTATCTCTCAAAAGAAAAAATTATACTGACAGTTGCTCTTCAAACATTGTATAAAGAATGAATTTTTAAAAAATAAAAAAACAAAAATTGAAATTTTTTTTAAAAATTCACTTTTTGTTTTTAAAATGTGCTTTTGACCAATGTTTTTGACGAATCTTTTTGATCCATTAAGAAAAACTCCTCACTTACATATTTGTTTTTTTTTGTCGGAATTGTCACATTTGAGCTTTTTTGAAATTTTCATTTTCCAATAAGATTTTTTTTCGAAATCTCAATTTTTGTGTAATTTTGCCAAATGGGCAAAACGCCTTATCACACTCTTCAAAGCAATTCAATATTTTAGAGCATTTATGCGTTTTTCAATTTTCGTTTCTGTCATTTAAGGTCTACTGGGAAGATTCCCATATTACTTACTCGACATTCTGTTTTTTTTTGACATTTTTCCGAAACGAGCTTATCAAATTTGTAAAAAAAAATAACGCTCTGGTCCACCCTGGCCACTCCTTTCCTGATTTAATTTTATGAAAGCTCAACAACCAATGTGTTCATCCAAAAGTGGAGCATTGGTCCCCGTATTTTGTTCCAACTTTTAATTTGTCAAAAAATATTCCCCAAAAAGGGGTGATGTGTTTATCCATTTATTCAAAGTATGCTCTCTCTAAATTTGAAACAGTCAAATTTCACAGCTTAGCAGTCACGACATTTTGCCTTTTTAAAAGCAGTAGTTTTTTACTGCAAAACAGTGAAAAATCTACTGATTTGGTCAGTCAAAGTTATTTTTACTGACACATTCAGTAGATTTTCTACTGTTTTGCAGTCAAAAACTGCTAAGCAGTGAAATTTGACTGTTTCAAATTTAGAGAGTTCCTTCATTCATTACATCGAATGAAACCGATATTTAATGCATTTCTACATCGCATTTCAGGATTTACCTGGGCCTTCAAGGTTTAAATAGCATAAAAATTTGACATTTTTCAAATTTTCTTTGTTGCAAAATTGAATTTCACGCAAGTTGTTATTTTGCTTTTTCAAATACATAGTTCATTAGGTGAAAAATTCTCGTCCACTTTTGATATTATTTTGTGTCGATTTGTCCATTTGGTTTTTATTTGCTATACGGGTCATTCCACGTCAATTCGACCAAGAAGTGGTGAGGGGGGTCCGCAATTTTTTTGAAATTTTTCCTGTGGAAAGACCTTCCGAAGGGATGCCCAATGGCGCAAATCGCAGCCCTCTAGCCCTTTTTTCGAAGGCTTCTAGGGGGTGTCAAAGTTTTCAGTGAAATTGAAATATCATCCATTTCAGCAGTGGATTACTCGATAACCGCGATACCTACCAAAGTGGAACTTTTTCCAATAGTTATGGGGTTCTGAAAGGCTTTTTGGTGATATAATAAAAATCAGTGTTGCCACTTTTTTCGTACGAAAAATTAGCTCGAAAAGTTTCAAAACGTAGTTTTTATATCGTTCTGATTCTCAGAAATTCTGAAAAAAATATATTGTGGACAACTTTTTATGATGAACATTTGAACAGCGTATTAAAAAATTGGAATGGCATTATTTCGTAAAGTCGATTTTAAAAAAATTGAAAGTTTGCGAAAAAATGCGGGTTTTTTATTTAAAACATGAAAAAAAGTTTTGATTGGTGAAGTTGACCCATTTGACCCCTATTTTTACATATCCGCTGAAAAAGTTGAAAACCCTCTTTTACTTGATGAAATGAACTAAGTAGGTAATCACAAAAAAATCAATATTCGAAAAAATTCAAAAAATAAAGGAATTTTGATTTTTTGCTGTGAGTGTAATTTTTATCAAATTTTTCATGAAATACGTCAAAAAGAGGTCAAAATAATAAGACAAGTGAATAAATTTAACTTTTTTTGATGTTTGGAATTGAAAATTATTTTTTTTTTAATTTTGATTTTTTGTGATCAGTAGATATTTTTTATCGAGTAAAAGGGGGGTTTCAACTTTTTCAATGGATATGTAAAAATAGGGGTCAAATGGGCCAACCTCGTCAATCAAAACTTTCTTTCATGTTTTAAATCAAAAAATTGCATGTTTTCGCAAACTTTCAATTTTTTTAAAATCGACTTTACGAAATAATGCCATCCCAATTTTTTAATATGTTGTTCATCATAAAAAGTTGTCCATAATATATTTTTTTTCAGAATTTCTTAGAATCAGAACGATATGAAAACTACGTTTTGAAACTTTTCGAGCTACGTTTTTGTACGAAAAAAAGTGGCACACTGATTTCTATTATATCACCAAACAGCCTTTCAAAATCCCTAACTTTTGGAAAAAGTTCCATTTTGATAGGTATCGCGGTTATTGAGTAATCCATTACTGAAATGGATGATACTTCAAGTTCACTGAAAACTCTGACACCCCCTGACAGCCTTTAAAAAAGGGCTAGAGGGCTGCGATTTGCGCCATATTGGTCATCCTTTCGGAAGATCTTTCTACAGGAAAAATGTCAAACAAATCGCCGATCCCCCTTACCACTTCTCACTTTGTGAAATTTAGATAAAAAATTAAACATGCTGCTCAAAAGTTAGATTATTTCCTGGTTAATTAAAGCATCAATCAAATTACTTACTTGTAACCAGGTTTCTTCGTTGGTTGGGTCGAAATGATCTAGCTTTTGCTGAAAAGTGTACTCTGTTGACGATTCATATCTGAGATTGGTTTTTGAAATGTGTTGTTCAAGCCAACGCTGACGGTATAGTTGTTCATGATGAAAAAAGGCCGAAGAAAAGGCAAAATTCGACAAGAATAGTACCCATGTTATTAAACTAAGTGTTTTCAAGAAGATCATAATGTATGATGATCAAGATATCGAGATCACAACCGAAATGAATATCGAACCGAAACCGAATTTGAGTTGTTCGAAATTGTATTGGTGAACTGTGCATTGTCGTACAAGATCCGTGCTATTTATTTATTCCGTGTTGGGGGTTTCAATTGCCATATAAGGTTGCTTATAAGATGAAAGGTTAGATTCGCGACTAATTGACGAATGGAAAAACAGAGCGTCAACTCGGGAATCTCTCACCTCATTGTAAATTTGATGAAGCTCTTTCCAAGAATCCAACTTTCGATTGGTTTACTATAGGTATGCACTGTCGTATGTAATGTAACCCGTGCAATTTATTCATCTCATGCTCGGGTTTTCAATTGCTATATAAGGATGTTTACAAAATGCATCAAATCTCGAAACTGTCATCTAACTGTAAATTTGATGACACTCTTTTCATGAATCCAACGATGATTGTGATTGTGACTAGAATTTTCGTCACAGAAATTTCTAAACACGCAATTTCCAAGAATCCAACTTTCATTGATAGGTATCGATCGAATCAATTGGAACACGTATGGTTTATTAGTCTACAATGTCTACATTAGGGTAGATCGCGAAAAAAAATCAACGTACATAAGTATATTCTGACGAAATTCACCAGAGACTTTGATTTCAAGTTGAAAGCTATCCAGAAATGTTTTTTTTTTTTTTTTTTTACCAGAGATGCTCGTGAAGGGGGATATGTGTTCTCGAAGAGGAGAAATTTTTGAAAAAACTTTTAAGACAGAAATTTTTCAAAATTCAGAAAGAAAAAATTTTGTTAATTCTGAGAAATGTTCAAAAATTCCTTCTCAAGTATTTTTATCAATTTTTAAAAAAATGATTGAATAAAATAATATTGAAAATCCTGGCGTTATTTTACCCTATTTCATTCACATTTTATTGCGATGTAAAAAGTTTTCCTTGTGAACTGACGAAGTTTTGTAAAAAAGAGATCGAAATTTTGTGTTTTGGAGTACATATAAATTTTTCCTTTGCGGGTTAACTTTGATAAAAAATGAAAACGAACGAATAAATATTCAGTTGATGAAATTTTAAAGGCAAATTAGCTTTTTATTTCCATCTGCGTCTGTAAATACAATCTTTAGGAGAAAATTGAGGAAAATCTTCAATTTCAAGAATGAGAAATCACTCAAATTTAATTTTTGTTTCAAATACATGTTACAATCTAATCTTTCAGTTCAACTTCTCCCATGAAAATGCTTTAAATTTATTGGTTGAACTAATGAACTTCCTACTCTGATTGTAAGGAAATGTAATGTGTATTAGAATAAAATAACCACAATTAAATCAAATTTTGGGTTACATATCTTCCAAGTCACTTATTGTGTAACCAAGATTTCAACATCCTCTTAATTTTTCTACGGACTATTTTCAAATCTTCAGTTTCGGTAATGAATGGGTTCATATCATCGCAGTGGCCTGATCCTGAAACAAATAAACTGGTCTTTAAGAACAGGAAGAGGACCTAACATGAAACATTACCTATAATAGGATTTTGTATCACTATGCTAGAGGTAGATACCATTGATATAGATGGTCTGGTAAGATGCATTTGGAATTTCAGCGCGAGTGATACCAATAGAACGCCAAGGGTCAATTGATCCGTGAACAAATACCACGTTTCCAACGTTCATCTTCAATCCTCCATAAAAATTATTAGTCTCATTGACTGCCTTCTCCAATAACGACTCATTGAACCTGCAGACATTATCGTGAGATACTCATAATTATAGTCAGCAAATGGATGGAGGAATCTCCAAAAAATAACTCACTCTGGACCGACCACTTCTTTACACTGTTTGATGTAGAATTCCGTCGAAATATGGGGTAGAAAAAAATCTGAAGATATGTTAGAAACAGGATACCAACCAAATTCTGTACATGTTTGGTAAAGCCATTGCCTGGCTGAAGACGGATAACTTTTTCTCTGGGGTATTTGATTCAATTCATCAATTTTATTTTGAAAGCTGTTCAATAAACAATGTGAACTAGATTCGTTCAACGCGTATGAAATAGCATCTGAGTATGATTGCAGCTGAAGCAAGGACAAAAAAATATACCTATATTAATGTTGAAGAAATGGTACAAACCCATTACCCACGTTCCAGGCTGTTGGATCAAGCGAAGCACTTACTGTTGTAGCATTTTGAGACGCCATTTTATCACATAGAGTTTCAATTTTCATTTTGTTGTTGAATAGTGCAGCCTCTGCAAAAAGTTCGGCAACTCTATTGAAAAATGTCGATGTATCATCTGTATTGTTTTTCAGTTCGCTGCATAAGCTGAAACATAAATTCTTCTGTTGTTTTAGTTCATAAACATGTTTTATAATATTAAGGATAGGTACCTACTTGAGTAATTTTGTGGCTTGCTTTCGGCCTTCATCATTTTTGATTAAAAGGTCCAGTTGACGATTAGCTTCAGCTATTTTGCTGGAACATTTCGGTTTGTAGAAGTCAAACGAAGTTTTGACCACTTGATAATATTCTATAAAATAAATCCAAGTTGAAATGAATTTGACGTCAATTCATAACAAGGTGTTTGAGTTTTTGATGATGTTTTCGGAGGTGGGATGATCGGGGGTTATCATTTCATACTAGTTTAACTGGATTCTTACCGAAAAACTGAATGTATTCTAAAACCACTTCAGAATTTTCATCAGTCGAAATTTTGTTAATTTTTATTGTAAATTCAGGTTTAACATGGCGTTTCGTGGAGTTGCACATCTTTGAGAGTGAAGAAGCAGAAGCAAAATAGGGTTTTGTGAAATGTTTAATGATGAATTGATGAATTTTTCTTCTAAGTTAACTGAGGTATATGTAGGAGATATGATTCTATCTATCACAAGTGTTTATAAAATTTGCATTTCGCAAAAAAAAAAACGTAATTATTTTTATCATGATGATTAATTTTTATCGAAATCAACATATTATCGCGAGTTGAAATTTATTCGCAAGTATCCTGGACCTCGTATAAATTGCCATTTGTTATCTTCAGTTCAGCGTACGGCGCCAATCTTCCGGAAGTATACATAAATTTAGATGGTTTTGATGACTTATTTTTCCATTTTTTTTTTTTTTTTTTTTTGAAAATCGCTCATAATTCACTCACATTTTATCTAATCTGATGCTTGTGTAATGGAGATAAATTTATAGCAAGATAAACAGCTAGACAATTACGTTCGAATTTTTTTGTTATCAGTTTGCAAAATTAGTGTTTGAAAGTGTATAATAAAATGTAATATGATTCAGCGAGGCGCTGTTTGAAATATTCAGGGGCGTACCTTATATCTATACTTTGTAGCAATATGGCCTAAGAGTAGGCTGGGGAAATACTGGTGATTATTTTTCGCTATTTGAAGTAGGTACTGGTATTTTACAGTGAATTTCAAAATCTCTGTACGTCATTTTCCAAAACAACAATGTGTCATGTTTTGCCTAATCTAGATACGTACCTTCGAAAAAAAAAGTTTTTTGTATTTGAAAAAAAAAACACTGTAGAATGCGATTCCAGAACTCTTTTCATCAATTTTTGAATTGTTTTGAAAAAATAAAAACTGGAATTTTGGTTTTGGGATGCTTGAGAAATGAAAGTCGAAACTTTGATGTTCTCTGGAAATCTGGACAACGAAGATTATCAGGGTCAGTTTTTTTTCATGGAACTTTATTTTTGAGATATTTACTCCCATCCGACAGAAATTTTTTTTTGAGGTACCTAATTGCAGAGTACATTTTTCGATTTTTGGCAAAGTTTTGTGTGTAAATCTTTGGGCCAAAAATACAGAAAAAACTAAATTTTACCTAATTGACGAACATATAAAAAGCTGAAGGAATTTCAATTGTATCCTAATTTTGATCACCCAAGCCGATAGTTTACTCAATAAGGTTGGGAACCTAAAATTTACTTCATTCTCTATAATTTCAATATAATGAGTCGATTGGAGTTTGTTTAAAGTCCTTCTGAAACCTTATTTAGATAATTTCAGCTTTCCAAAAAGTTCCAAAATCAACAAACTCAATTCATGTTTAATTTTTTTGCATTTTTTTGTTTCAGGTGAGTACTATTTTTGCTGTGAGAATAATAAAAGTAGTATCTATTGAGTTGGTGTCCTCATATGGATAAGAATAAATATTGAGTAAGTTCTTTTGAAAACCATCATTCGAATTTTCATTTCATTTCTCGTGTTATGAGTTGGGAAATCAAAAAAAAAAAATGAGTAAATAATTGTACAAAATATACTGCTTGAGAGATACCTGTGAAATCCTTTTTTGCCAAAAGTGGAGCGCTCGAAGAAACCGCTCCATGCACTAGTTGAGGATACTTGAGACGAGCCCAAGCAGCCAAAGACCCAGAATATGAACATCCAGTCAAAATCCATTTGGTATTATTAGGCAAAGCGTATTTCGCAGACATTCCTTGAATGAAATTAGCGATATCGGCTACAGCCTGTTTGCTACTCAAATAAACCAGGTGCTCGGTTCTTGTATCACTAAACATAAACAACATAGGTATAAACGAAGTACGCGTATTAAAACGTGTTAAAATTGATGTAGGTTCATAGAGATACCTACGTGTAAATCAGACAAAATATTTTGATTACTTTTTTGGCATGCTTTGGCCATAAAATCGATGCTCCAATGAGAAAAGAGTGGCGTTGAAGTATTCCGCGTATGATTTCCATCGTCCAGCAGTAATCAAGATATCTGTACCTGGACCTTCGCCATTTAACCATAGAAATGCAGGACCACCTTTTTTATGATACTTTGAATTGACCCAATAACGCTATAAGTCCATATTAAAAATTACACTAATAAAACAAATTTTAGCTCAGGAAGTGCTTCTAGAGTAGTGATATTGGTCATCAAAGATAGAACATTTTTGAAAAAATCGTGTTTTTTTCGCTCTAGCTCCGGCATAACTTGGTTTGGGGAAAATGGCTCAGTATTAGAATAGGTATTGCCATTGTTGGCAATGAAGACCAAAAAATGGGCACCACTGTATTCCAAAATATTTCTCCAGTTTCAAATACGATATCATCCGATGTTTTGGCTCGATTAATGCGGAATATTTGGGAAGAAAATATTTTCTAAACATGAATTTAATTTTCCCCTCCCTCCCAAAAAAACAACAAAAAAATTAAATTTTCAACTGCTTAGTAGAACCCTTAAGTTGTCTTAGATTTTGATGAGCATGACCGAGGTCAACCCAGAATCTCAAATACTATCTTTCAGAATTGGAGATTTATTCCAAAACAGGTTGGGCAAGGGCCAGAGCGAAATAACCACAATTTTTTCGAAAATGTCTATGGGAAATGGGACGAAAATTTAGGAATAAGATCGTGAATTCTACATATTTATAGAAGAACGTTCTCGTTCTACTAGTAAAAAAATAATAGCATTGATCAAAAGCACTTACTTGTAACCAGGTATCTCCATTAGTTGGGTCGAGATGATCCAGCTTCTGTACAAAGTACTCATCCTGGCGATCAGTTATCCCTAAGTACATTTCTTGCCAATACTTATTGCGTAATTCTTCTTCAGAAGAGGAGTTGGAAGAAAACACCATACTCGAAGTTAAAAGTATCCATGTTATCGAAATAATAGTTTTAAAAAAGATCATGATGTCGAATAATGAAAACCCAAAATTAACTACTTGGCCTATCTAAGCACAACCGCGAAAAAAAATTACTTAATCCGAGTGTTGTATCGTATAATTTTGAAGTAATGAAAAACTAGAATTTTATTCGTCATCTGTGCGTTGCGTTGTCGCATACAATGTAACTTAATTCGTGCTTTTAATGTAGATACGTCTTCTATGTATGACTGAATGCCTATACTGACTCCTCCTTGTTTTGGATTTCAAAATTCTAAGTCACTTATCGTTCATCACTAATCACGTCATCACACTTTGTGAATACCTAATCACTTCAATTTAGTTTAGTTGAAACTTGAAAAATGTAATCGTTGGTTCGGGTAATTTTTATTTTTTGGGGTCAACCCCAAAACCGCCGCTATTTTCGATTTTAGCACAATATTTTACACTATTTCAATAAGTCACAAGAAATTTATTGGTCCATATTGCAAAAAATCAGAAAAAGTCATTTTAAGATTTTCAGTTTTGGAGGCCGAAGTTGAAATAATTGCCATTTCCTCATTCAGTAAGAAGTACATATTATTATTCCACTTCGATACATGAACGTTACAAAAGTTCTATTGTGATCGCGAAAACTCACGAAAACAAGAGTCAAATCTTTTCATTTTAATAAGTTACAAGAAAAAAATTTGCCCTTGTTTCATAAAATTACTCAAAAAATATTTTTGGGGTCAAAGAACCAGATAAGTCGAAAATTTTCTAAAAACGAGTTCAAGGTCGAATTAAATTCACACTGAGGAGTGAAAAAATGTAGTTCGATCCGTAATGATGATTTAGATTTTTAATTTGTTTTTTAAATGGCCTTTGAAAAAATATATAGAGAAAGGGAGAGAAATGAGCCTAAATCTGAAGCAAAAAGAAGAAAATTTCAACACCACGAACTATTATTAGAATGCAAAAATTTTTCATTATGTCATCTTAAGAATGGATTTTCATCAAATTCAAAATTTCAAATTGTTGCAAAACACAAATTTTTTGATTTTTAAAAAGAGTGACTTTTCAACTCGTAACTTTCGTATCTCTTGATTTTTTTCTAATACTTATGCCTCGAGTGGTGTTTGTGTGATGGGTCGAATTTTCATTTAAAAAAAACTAAAGCAAAAATCACGTTTGCGATGTGCCCCTTCTGACTCTCGACGGCCTAATTGAAAGAGAGAATACCTTTAGTCTATGAACGTTTTCCAGTCATTCATCCATGTCATGCATTGCGGTGTTGAATGGGAGATATCGATATGAATGAGATATATGTATAATATTTCATCATGAATCTAAGAAATTCGAAGTTAACGGAAGCTGAACTCGTATTCATTAAGAAAAAACTAGCTGTTTTAAAATGCTCTTAATATTATATATTTACTGAATTACGCGATTAACAAAGCTAAGTAATAAGGTATGTTTGAGTTTAAAATATTGAGGAATATTAAATAATTTGTGTACTTAATCATAATCTAGGAATAAATAAGCTAACATTTAGAAAATATATTAAAGCCAAGATGAACAGCAAAACTTGAAAGGACTTTTATGTTTTGAAGATATTTTGTCTAGGATAGCTGGTAGGCATACAAATATAGGTATGTACTATTAAATGTATGCAGCCACAAAATATGAGTCAGTCAAAACTCATTCCGCTCTAATTTAGTCGGTTTGATATTTTCTAATTATCGGTCAATTCTCATGAATTATGAATTATTTATTATGTACGTACAAGTATATTATTCAAAAAAAAAGTATGTGAATGCAGCTTTATCTATACCTATTAATTAATTTGGGTTATCGTTGGAATCCATCATTATAGAAGAAAAATGGAAGGGAAACTCGGAATGATTCCCGCTTTAGAGTTAGGCTTCGAATTTCTTATTTTTTGGTTTACTAATTTTGTAACCAAGATTGTAATGTGTTTGCGATTTCTTCTTGAGCTTTTTTCACATCAGGATTAGTATTATTTTTGGGTACAGATATGTCCTCACAGTGACTGGCTCCTAAAAACAGAACGTAATCAGACATCGATTTATGAAAACAAGATAGATTATAAAATGAGATGTGTGTAAGTAGGAATATACCTTGGATGTAGATTATTGTCTGGTTAGGTGCATGTGGAATAGCGGGAGTGATGCCAATAGAATGCCAAGGGTCAATTGATCCGTGAGTGAATACGATGTTTCCAACGTTAATTTTCAATCCTCCGTACAAATTATTGGTCTCATAAACCGTTCTATTCAATAGCAAACCATTGAACCTGTGAACATTCATGCGATAGTATACCTACGTATCAACTGATAGGTACAAAAGGAGAACAAGCAGAAAAAAACTACTCACTTTGGACCGAATATATCTTCGCATTTTTTGATGAAGTATTCTACAGGAATGTAAGCTCCCGTTGAATCCGAGGACTTACGAGTATTTGAAGTCTGATACCAACCGAATTCGGTACAAAGTTGATACGTCCATTGTCTCACTGAAATCAAAAATTGAACCATAGTTAGAATGACTACGCAGACGTGACATATTATAATATGTATTTTATTAGCTTGATTAGAAGACACCAACAGAAATCCTCAGGACCTTTATTTGTAGACTTCAAGTTCTTGATACCATCACTGTAGCGATTATTCCAACAATTGGTATGCTTCTTTTCTAACTGTGATCGCATGGCTTTAGCGTACAATTCCAGCTGATGAAAGAATTCAAAAAATTTATTACTGATGAAGAAATTATCCAAGTAAATTGCTTTAAAAATTTTAAGACGTTGATACTGCAACAAGCCTGGTATCAGACTTACATACAATATAAGTACATACAAACCGCTGAAGCATTAGAAGATGTCATAATGTTGCAAAAACTTTCAATATCCCGTTTGTAACCATACTGAACAGCGTAAGCTAATAGATTGAGCGGTCCGCTAAACAATGTTGATATACTTTCCATGTTGTTGTCCACTTGGAAGCATAGACTGAAACAAATATGAATAAATCAGCGGTTGGTTATTTTCGACATGGCTTTCAATCTGATCATTTTTAAATGCCATATCTCACCGGAATTGTTCTTTAACCTGTCCTCTACCTTCGTCACTTTGGATTAAACGGCCAAGTTCCTCATTTGCCTCAGCTACTTTGCCAGAACAGTTTGGTTTAATAGAAATAGAGTCCAGTGATTCTCTAACAACTTTGTAGTATTCTAAAAAAAAAAAAAAAAAATGAGACGAAATCAGTAGGTACTAAGACGATAGGTATCATTTTTTAAGCTGATAACCCTATTCAGTGGCAATTTTCGGTGTTTTTTTCTGTAATTTTCATTTTTTTCCTTTTTCTTTGTTCTTTTTCCTTTTGCTTTGTTCTTTTTAAAAACATTATTTCGAGTACTTAGGCGAGGTTAACCTATGCAGTACCTCGTTGTAATGATTTTCTCACAACTCCTTGAGCATACCCATAAATTGCCTTAGAACTCTTAATCGTTTTTTTTTTGAGAATTTGAAATAAGAAGGGGCAGTACGCGTGCATTTTGCAAAATATTGCTTGAAAAATACCTAGAAAATTCTCCTTGGCTAGAAGTGGGGCGCTTGAAGAAACTGCTCCGTGTACGAGATGAGGATACTTGAGACGAACCCACGCAGCCAAGCTTCCTGCATACGAACACCCCAACACGATCCATTTAGTATCATTGGGTATATTATATTGATTAGCTACTCCACCAATGAAATTTGCGATATCTGCTAGAGCCTGTTGGCTTTTCAGATAAACCAGATTCTGTGTGCTAGTATCGCTGAAAATGGGAAACGAAACGTTAGGCATTCTCAATGAAGTGAAGATTATTCAGTTGATGGAAGGACGAATACATATTTTGATTAGGTACTTATTTGGTACGCTTCGGCCATAGAATCGATGCTCCAAAGAGAAAAAGGTTGCGTTGAACTTTTGCGCGTATTTTTTCCATTGATACTTGTTGAACTTTTCTGCAGCTTGCGATTCACCATTTATCAACAAAAAAGCTGGCCCACCTTTCTTATGAAACGTTGAATTAACCCAGTACCGCTAAACAGATGTTAGAAAATGTATTAGTAAAGTCATTAGTTGAGAAATTCGCGTCTACTTTTGATGATTTTTTGTGTGGAATTGTGTAATTGATTTTTATTTGCTATCTCTGTTATTAAAATGGATTTCAGAATACCTACATAAACTGGTGACTTGAATTTTAGATAAAACATGCTGCTCAAAAGTTAGGTTATTTTCTGGTTATTACGTAGAAGTATCAATCGAATGACTCACTTGTAACCAGGTTTTTTCGTTGAATGGGTCGAAATGATCCAGCCGCTGCACAAAGTACCGGTCTTCTGATGAACCATAGCTGAGATCGTCTTTTGAAATGTGTTCTTCAAGCCAACGCTGGCGGTAGAACTCTTCAAGACGAAAAAAGGCGGAGGAGAAGGTAAAATTCAAAACGAAAAGTATCCATGTTATTGAACCAACTGTTTTCAAGAAGACCATATTATTGTTTGATGATCAAAAAACAGAGAGATCACACTCGAAATGGAAATTCAACCGAAACTAACTCTAAGTTTGATTTGTTTGAATTAGGATAGGTCAACTGTGCATTGTCGTACATGATCCGTGCTATTTATATCATCCCGTGCGCGGTTTTACTTCCGCCGGGTAACAGTGATTACAGATTGTAACTTTCGATTAGCGACCAACTGATGATTTTGATTAGCGATTGGGTACCGTCTACTCGAAGGGTAAAGGGAAAGATTTAGATGAGTCACTTTTTTAAACCTTTGTGTTGCGGCGTTTTATAGTACGAGTAGGTAGTAGGTAGGTAGAGGTACCTATCAGAATGCTCCAACTTTGTAGTGAATTTGAATTTCATAAAAGCAATGACTGGAAATATATCACACAACATCTCACAAACGATCGCAACGGTGGTACCTTTTCAGTTTAAAAGTTAGAAAAATTTAGGCAGTCAAAATTTTCCTTGATTCCCTTGTTGGGAACCGAAAATGTAGTCCAAGAGTATCATGATAAAAATGTACTGAAAAAAACAGAAGGTTGGAACCGGTCCTACCCCTGTATTGAAAACTACCACTCTGCCGATCCTCAGCTGCTGCTTTTAAGCACAGCGAAACTCGACGTTATAGAGCGTTCAAGAGCGATAATGATTTTAAAAATGAGAAATTTTTCAAAATTGATCGTTTTTTAGATGAGGAACGTTTCACGCATTCAACTTATTAACAAAAAATGTTTCAAATTTCACAATTTCACATGGGTAGAACATTGTTTTTGTACTTTAAACTTTTTTCTTAGGTGGAATCGTTCAAGCTTAAAAAGAGAGAATGTTGATAAAACCGAAAATCAACTAGAAGAACTCCTCTCTTGAGGAAAAAGTCATGTAAAAGATTTGGCGGAGGGGAGGTGTACGATCGATAGACCTCTACGTGAAGACTCCGACTGCTGCGATTTAGAATTTTGTGTTTGAAATTTTTCCACAGATTTGAATTTTGGTCCACCCCCTTCCCCCCTTTGCAGTTCCTGAGGGTTGGATAACTAAATTTACAGTACATTAAAATCGTAATTTTCACCGCAAAATATATATGTACTTACCTTGATTTCGATACCATACCCGACTTTCATCCCATTTCCGTTGAATTTTAGCCTGAAAATATCCGCCCCGTGTGTGTCTGAACACCGAAATTGACCCAAAATTGGAATTCTGCAGTGAAAATTACTTTTGATACCATTCTTTCAAACGATCTGTGAGCAATGTTGCATCGTTTAAGCGTGAAAACAAGATGTTTAACAGTTCTACTAGTACTGCAGCTATAGTCCTGCTCAAGTCCTACTTTTCAACAATTTTATCCAAAAGTCTTGCATTTTTCCAATCAGGTTTCAAATTATCAAATTAATTTCTCCTTTTTCCGGAATTTTGAAAAAATTTCGTAGAAAAGCACTCATTAGTCGATTTTTTAAAATCTTGAATTACACATTTTTGAGAGCTTTTAAAATAACGAAGGATATCCTACATTTTATGTAAATCGCATATTAATTATCTCTGAGCGGATGCTAATTTTGCTGATATCAGCGAATGTTTCCGGTAGATAAGTAATCGTTTCATTTTTGGGTATTTTTGACGCAAATTTCAAAAATACATATATCCGCCGTACCTTCGTTGCTACGTATTTCCATGATTTATTATAATTTGGCTAACGGATGTTACTTTTGTAAAAATCAGTCAGTCTTCCTGGAAGTTGCTTATTCTTATAAAAAAAAGTATTTACTCAGGATATCCGCAGATAAGCGTGTGGAATTTTCTCGATAGGTACTACATATTTACTAATGCGCAAAAAAAAAGGTAGGAAAAAGAGTCAGCCTAATTTCGAAAAATTCGGGTGTATCCAAATCACGACTAATAATTAATTTGACTCGTATTTTGCCACATTACGAGTACAATAGTTAGCTCTCAATAGGTCATCCGCTCGATAATTTTGTCGAGAGCTATGTTATGATTAATTATTTTTATGCGATAATTCAAATAGAAGAAGTCTCTTTTCTTGTCCGACCTAGAATCTAGGTCGGACAAGAAAAGAGACTTCTTCTATTTGAATTCTTCACCTTATTCCCTTCGATTCTATGGGACCCATCCCCTTCCCAAGTTTTCAATATTATATGTATTGATTTCAGAGACAATTAAAAATAATCTTGGCAAAAATTGTTTGTTTTCATTCAATTTGAAAATTGAACTTTTTAATTTTCAAGCACTGAAATCAAATTTTAGGAAAAAGCAGTATAGTGACGTTTATTTTGAAAGTACATATTCCAAATAAGTACATATAGGTACTAAGCTTTCAACCTTGATTTTCTCAATTTCGATTTTCTAGCTTATGGAGGAGTGAACAGCTTTTATCCTTCGTATAAGAAGCACTGAGCACCGGAACATAAAAACATTTTTCATTGAGGCTGCACAGTAAAAATCCTCCAAGAAGATTGTTTTTTGTTGTTTGCTGCTTCTAGTGTGAATATTTCTGAGCGAAACCTCTTAGAAAATAACTACCTACTTACTTAATCAGGCTGCGCAGTTGAGGAATTTTATGGTAAAGGTACAAATTGAATCACATTTTTTCATCGTAGAGGATAGATTTTTGGGGAAAATCAAGGGCCCTGTGAAAAAAGTGGAAGAAAATAAAATTTGTTGGGCTTCAACTTTTCTACCAGTGAAATGGGGTAATTTCATATGTTGTATATTTTCAAGGAAGTATTCTTAATAGGAAGCTCAACTTCGTTGAATGGTTTATTTTTGAGGCGTCGCCATTCTACGAGTATATCAATTAGTATTTTCATAAAAATTAGTGCAAATTTACTTGACAATATTTTTTATTCAAAAAAAAAATCCTTTTTTAGATGAGAATTTTTACTGAAAAAAATCAAAAATTTGCTCTTCACAAGAAACCTTTTGAAATTTGAACAAATATTGCATGTTTGTGGGCTAAAACCAACCTACTGAATCCGAATTTCATCTTTTGGAGCCATTCTGGAGCCTCCAGCGCGATTTTAAATTTCTCCAGAAGACGTGAAAATCAACTTGGCCAGCTAAAAATCGACTTGCGGCTTATACTCGACCTGCTCAACGATTTCATCCTAATTTTGGCCGATTTCCAGGCGGACACTTCAAGTGTATTTTTTTTATCATAATTTTTGCTGGGAAAAAAGTACCTAACAAAATCAGCAATATTCTATTCGCAAGAAAATTCTTGAAATTCGAATGAATTGTTGTTTGTAGGCTAAAAGCAACCTTCTGAATCAGGATTTCATCATTTAATAGAGCCATCCTGGAGCCTCCAGTGCGATTTTCGAGCGCTTTAGAAGTTCGAAAAGTAGGTAAAAAAATGAAGACGTTTCTGTTCGCAAGAAAATTTCGGAAGCTTGAACGAATCAGTGTTTCTGCATTGAAACATCCATACTTGGACCGATTTTCTGGCAGACACCTGATCTGTGTGTTTTTTTAATCAGAATTTTCGCAAGTATAGAAAACTCATACTCAATAATTTCCTGTTCGCAAGAAAATGTTTGAAATTGCAGTTTAGTACCTAATTGCTGTTTCTAGACTAAAACCAACCCTCTGAATCAGAATTTTACAGTTCCTAGCCATTCTGGAGAAATCGAAAATGGCGTTAGGTGTTGATGTTCTACTATAAATTTTCAGTTGAATTTTGTTCAAATCACTCACTTGTAAGAATGTATTTTCATTGGTCGGGTCAAAATGATTCAACTTCTGTTGAAAATACTCATTCTCTGGTAATTTTGTCTCGCGAAATGTTTAGCTCATCCAAATTCCAATTATAAAATTCAGTATAAAGTGCAGAAACTGAAGAAAAAAGCAAATTAAAAATACCTATGTTGTCCCGCTCCCTTCCTCAACATTCAATAATGTCATCAAATAATAAATTTTCCTGCGCCAGAACAAAGTATGCTATGATTGCTATGGCATTGTGGTGTCCAGGGAGAATATGTAGAGGTTCCACCAATAATTTCTCATGCTGGTCATTTTGCCGACTTTTTTATTTTAAGGGGCAAACATTTTAGAAAGTGTATCCATATTCCATACCCAACTTGTTCATTCACAGCAATTTGCCTTATCCTTTTAATTTAAGGGACAAACAATTTCAAGCTGCTAGTCTGAGCAAAAATTGTTTAAAAATTTCTGCCCCTTAAAATAAAAAAATAGGCAATCTTCTCAACACGACAAATTCCTGCGGAGCGATCGCAGGAAGAAACTGGTTTGACATTTGTCACCATGTCGAGGGTGGCGGGTTATGGGACTGATTGTTGTTTTAAAAAGTAGGTATCAATGTATCATGATTTGTGATAATCAGAAACCAAAGACAATAATCACAAAGAACATTTTGCTTATAATTTCGTTGTAATTGTGGCGTCTTTCTGTCTTGAATTTGTTGAATTTATATTTTTTTCTTTCGTATTAGAAACTTTATAATGTGAAAGTTTTCATCTTAGTAAAGTGATGAAGGCACTGTGTGCCGAAACGTTGTGGCTATGTGTTTTTAACGTGTAATAATAATCAAGTCAAAATGTGTTATTTTTCTTTCTTTTTTATACTCTAAAGTTTTCATCTTAGGAAAAACATAAATAATTGTAATAAGAAAATATGCATTTTTTATTGGTATTAAATTAAATTAAAGAGTGTGGCAAAATCCATCTATAGATGGAGAAAAAATTGGCAAAAAATGTCACTTTAGACCAAATCTTTTTTTACAGTCTGTAATGCATTATTCTAGAGGAAGGTTGATTCCCAATAAATCTGAGGACTTGGTAGAAGTTGGATACCGCAACCAAATGCAGTACAAGTCTGGTGTACCCATTTTCTCTCTGAGGACAAAGAATAAAAGACGGGCAAAAGCAAATAAGTACTATGTATTCATTGTTGTAATTACAACTCTTTTATAAAACAATACATATAAGTAATTGATTGAATTTGTATTAATTAAACCTTTGAAAAAATAAATTAATAAATTAATTAGTAAAATCACTGAATGCTTCGAGTTTCAAGTCAACTCGACCAAAAGACTATCAAATAAGTAGGTATATGCAGCCACAAAAGAGGAACCATTCAAAACTCATTCCACTCTGATTTAGTCAGTTAGATATTTTCTTTTTACCTATCGCTCAATTCTCACAAATTATGAATTATGCATTATTGAAGAGTGCCTATGTGAATACAACTTTATCTACATATTGATTAATTCAAGTGATCGTTGGAATTCATTATTTAATTGAAGAAAAATGGAAGATGAGCTCGAAACGATCCCTGCTTTAAAGTTAGGCTTCAAACTCATTTTTCGATTTACTAATTTTGTAACCAAGATTGTAATATGGTTACGATTTTTTCACGAGCGTTCTTCATATCATCACTATCAGACTTATCGGATCCGTATACATCACCACAATGACCAGCTCCTGAAATATGGAAATTGGTTAACAGTTCATGTAAAAGATTAAACCTATAGAAAGGTGATAACATGAAATTGTGAATGAGTAGGAATACCTTTGATGTAAATGGTCTGGTAAAGAGCGTTTGGTTCTTCAGCGCGAGTAATTCCTGCAGCATGCCAAGGGTCAATGGATCCGTGAATGAATACGATGTTTCCAACGTTTATTTGAAATCCTCCGTAGAAAGTATTGGTTTCGTGAACTCCATTCTCCAATAACGAATCATTGTACCTGTAGACAGTTTTGTGGGATGATATCACTTAAAATCAACATATGCAAAAAAAACAACAAGTATAGGTAAACAGAAAGAACTCACTTTAGACCATATATGTTTTCGCACCGTTTAATGAAGTATTCTACAGGAATATCAGCTCCTAATGAATCCGAGGACTTATTTATAGTCTGATACCAACCGAATTCAGTACAAGTTTGATAAATCCATTGTCTAACTGAAATCAAAAATTGAACCATAGTTGAAATGACTACACAGACGTGACGTATTATTGTATTTGCTTGACTTGAAGATACCAACCGAAATCGTTAGGGTTGTTAGCATCTGTATGATTCAATAATTCGATATTATTTTTGTAGTCATTATCCAGACACTTTTGTCCGTTGCTTTTCATCTCTAATGCATTGGCTTCAGCGTACAATTGCAGCTGAACAAGAATTTTTAAAAAAATGCATTATTATTGGCGAAGAAATTATATTCATGTACATAGGTAAGATACCCTAAATTGCTTCAAAAGTTTTCAACTTTTCAAGACGCCGACGCTGCAATAAGCCTATACTAATTGTACTACTACTCGTAATGTATAGGTAGGTGAGGTACATACTGCTGAACCATCGGAAGATGTCATTATGTTGCAAAATTTTTCAATACCCTCTTTTAAATTATTCTGAATGTAACCTGCAATATAGAGCACTGTTTCGAACACTGTTGATATACTTTCCATATTGTTGTCCACTTTGTGGCATAGACTGAAACATGAATTTATTCAGTCGCTACCTTGTAGCTGGTTTTCGACACGTGGTTTTCAATTTGAACATTTTTGAGCACCATATCTTACTTGAATAGTTCTCTAATCTGTCCTCTACCTTCCTCACTTTTGATTAAACGGTCAAGTTCCTTATTAGCCTCGGCTACTTTGGCGGAACAGTTTGGTTTATAAAAGTCCAGCGATTCTTTGGCTACTTGGAAGTATTCTAAAAAAATGAGACGAACTTAGTATCTTTCATTTTTTTTTGAGCAGATTCAGTTGAAATGTTCGGTTCGGTGTTGGGGGGGGGAGGGTTGTAATTACATGATTATTACCCCATCGTGTGAGAGAATAACATTTAGTATAAGTAGATAGATAAAGTTTTCATGACCCATTGTGGTGGAATATTGTCTCATTCGACAAAAAAACATGCTCATTAAAAACTGGCTTCAAAATTGAACAATGGAAAAATCAACAATGATTTTGAAATAATGTTTTTACAACCCATTGTGTTTAAATATCTGGCTACCTATTTTATAAATAAATTAAAATTAATGCCTATTGTGAAGTTAATTTCTTGGAGATTTTATTTAAATACGAATTTTTACTAGGTAGGTAGAGGTACCTGCTATGAGATTTAAAAACATTTCTTCTGCTGAAATTTTATTATTCATCGTTTTTGTTCCCCCTCCCGCCATTGTGTTACAAGTTTCGTGTTCTTTTCTTTCTACCTTAAAGGCTGTTATAAGGTTGATAATGAATCTTTCATTGTGATTGGTTATTTTGTTAGTGAGGATTATATGTTAGGGTATTCTTATTCCAAAATTTGTTTACTTCAGTGGTGACTAAATTTTCAAGCCCAGTATGCCTTATACCTGCAATGAAAGCATTATAATTTATAAGTGCATAAATGTCAATTTAAAATGAATTTTTAAAAGTGGTCCAGAGTACATTTTTTAATGTCTAATTTTTTTTTTCAAGATAATTGTTCGTGTTAATTCCAAATTTTTTGGTAATTTCTAATAATTTTTTTATGTAGTGATTCTGAATGAATTTTTTTACAATTGAAGAGTGATATTCCAAAACTCGCTTTGTCCATTTTTATCAAAGTTGGGTTTTCAGTGGTGCCTGTTAGATGAAGTATTAACTCACATTCCTACATCATCAACCTACCAAAATGAGGTGTTAAACTCACCTAAATAGCCAATTCACTAAAAATTTAAAAAAGAATAATGTTCCAAAAGGCGCTTTGTCCATTTTTATTGAAATTTTTTTCAGCAGTATTTAGTGGATGAAATGTATACCTACACTCCTACATCATAAATCCACCCAAATAAAGTGCTAAACTCGCCTAAAAAGCCAATTTACCCGTTTAAAGGGAAACTGTTTTTCCTCTCTCCTGAAAAGTTGTGAAAATGGACAAAGCGAGTTTTGGAATATCACTCTTCAATTAGGTATTTTATTTTTAGTGCATTTTTTCACGGCCATTTCGATTACTTTTGTTTACAGTAATTTTGATTGGGAGTTTTTTGTGGTGATTTTGATGCGTTAGGTATTAGAATTTGATTTTCAATTAAGTAAGGTGATTTCAAATGTTTTTTTTGTGATTTAAATTTTTTGGTCATTTCTAATAATTTCTTTTATGTAATGATTCTGAATGAATTTTCCCAAAACTATAGGTATTTTTAGTGCATTTTTTCACGGTCATTTTGATTACTTGTGTTTATAGTATAATTTTGATTAAAGTTTTTTGTGGTGATTTTGATGTGTTATTAGAATTAAGGTAGATTTTTAATTCAAGTGATTTCAAATGTTGTTTTTTTGTGATTTCAATTCTCGGGGGGGGGGGGGGGGTATGAATGTGTTTGTGTTTGATTTTTAATGAGTTTATTAGAGATGAATTTGAGAAGTTTTTTGGGGGATGATTTTGAAATAATTTTTTTGTGATGAACTGATGAATGAACGTTTTATGTTGCTTTAAAAATTCCAATGAGTTTTTTTTAGTGCTGAGTTCAATGAATATTTTGGTGAATTTTCTTGAATAAATTTTTAGTGGTGATTTATAATTTAATTTTTCTTAGATTTCACAGTAATTCTTTTGTGGCAATTTTTCTTTTCAAAATGGTGATTTGAATTTCATTTCTTCAAGACGATTTGAATTTTTTTTGCAATTTTATATAAATTTTTTGGCGGTGATTGTTTTTGTGTCAATTTTTATTTTGAATGAGTTTTTAGTGTTGAATTCTATTTGTTGGTAGCTATTAATTTGTTTTTTTGGAGTTCATTAAGGTACAACAAATTAACTTTTTCGCAATTTAAAACGAAACACTTTTTTTCGGGATGATCTAGAATAAATATCTTGGGTGACGATTTTTTATTTTTAAAATTTTTTTTCTCGTAATTTCAAATAAATTGTTCTGTAGTGATTTTTTAATGATTTTTTTCAAATTTTTTCTTGAGAAATTCAAAAGGAAAAGGATGGTACGCATGAATCTAGTAATAGTAAAATATTGCTTGAAAAATACCTGGAAAATCTGCCTTAGCTAGAAGTGGGGCGCTCGAAGAAACTGCTCCGTGTACGAGATGGGGATACTTGAGCCGAACCCACGCAGCCAAAGTTCCTGCATACGAACACCCAAACACGATCCATTTAGTATCAGCAGATATATTGTATTGATTAGTTACTCCACGGATGAAATTTGCGATATCTGCTAGAGCCTGTTGGCTACTCAGGTGAACCAGATTCTCTGTGCTGGTGTCGCTGAAAATTGGGAACGAAACGCGTTAGGCATTCTAAATAAAATTAAATAAAGATGGAAGTACGAATCCATATTTGATTACTTATTTGGTACGCTTCGGCCATAGAATCGATGCTCCAAAGAAAAAAACGTCGCGTTGAACTTCTGCACGTATTTTTTCCATTGAAAACCGTCGTTGAAGTCTTGTGAAGCTTGCCATTCTCCATTTATCAACAAAAATGCTGGTCCACCTTTTTGGTGATGTTTCGCGACATTCCAGTAACGCTATAAGTGTTTAAACCTATCAGTGTATTGTTATTATTGAAGGATGAGGGGGGGGCTTTCATATGTGTTATTGTTAAGAGGTCCCAGAAGTCCATTTCATCAATTTTTTGCATGTCTACGAATTTTTTTAAACGAACTATGAGGTCAGCTTAGCTGATGGCATGTCAACAAAATTTATTCAAAGGGGTTGTGGCTTAGTTTTAGGAGTGTTGGATTGAAGAGGTTTGAATGTCATGGAAATGACAATGACAATGGTTCGATGTTTAGGTTGGCTCAGAGGTGGGTGAAAAAAAGTCAAATTAGGTTATTTTCTGGTTAATAGGTACCTACCTAAATATGTTGAAGCATTTATCAAATATCGAATGACTTACTTGTAACCAGGTTTCTTCGTTAGTTGGATCGAAATGATCCAGCTTCTGCACAAAGTACTGAGTCTTTGGCGAATCATCGGTGTTATCGGCTCCTGCTAGTTGTCGTTCATGCCAACGTTGATAAAATAATTGTTGATGACGCAAAAAGGCGGAAGAAAAGGCAAAATTCGAAACGAATAGTACCCATGTAATAGAACTAATTGTTTTCATGATGATCATAATGTTTGATGATCAAGAAACAGATATCACAACCGAAATGAAAATCGAACCGAAACGAAATTTGAGTCGTTTGAAATTGTATTGGTCAACTGTGCATTGTCGTGCATAATCCGTGCTATTTATTTATACCGTGCCCCGTTTTTCAATCTATGATATCCTTCGTTATTTTAAATTTTTCTAATTTATCTTACTGACAAATGATAAGGTAATCTCAATAATCATGATTTTATTTTTAAAACACGATTATAGGTACCTATTAGGGCTGTCGTCTATTTGTCAGTTTGATAAATTTGAAATGACGCGATGAGCAAAAAATGTGAAGTACGAAGGATATCCTACACACTTACTATCTGTGTGCGGACGCTAATTTTACTAAAATCAGCGAATCTTTCCGGTAAATTATATGAGATTAGTGAATTTTTGACGACGTATTTAAATTTAAGTACATCAGTTTGTATTGTTATCTTCATTGCTGCGTATTTCCATGATTTATTATCATTTGTCAAGCGGATGCAACTTTTGTAAAAATCAGCCAGTCTTCCCGGAAGTTGCTCTATTGCAGTGGAATTTTATAGTTTATATATTGTGAAAAAAGTATTTACTCAGGATGTCCAAAGATAAGCGTATCGAATACTTATCCTGGATATTATTTACTAATATGTAAAAAGCAACGTAGGAGAAAAAGGCGTCCGAATTACGAAAAATTCGAGTAGGTATGGTTCAAATCACAAGTAGTAAAGAAATTTGGCTCATATTTTACTACTTTACCAGTAAAAAAATTTAGCTCATATTTTACTACTTTACCAGTAAAAAAATGTAATGAGCATCTGGAGAAGAGCGTTCATCAGTTGCGCCTATTCAAAAGTGGCAAAAATATCAATCAATTACTGTGCAGATGCATTTTTCCAATGTACCTACTTTTGGAGACAGACAACATCGTACGTATTTTATGTTGTAAAATAATGCTCAACTAATATTTTGAAGTACATACCTACTTAGGTCACTGATACTTTCTTAAAAATTTCGAAAATTGCAATCCAAAACCCAACTTCAAGGCACAAAATGCTTCAAAAATGCTTGAAATATACATTTTCCTTGGAATAAGTTGGGTATTTTATTTTTCGCGAAATTTTAACCCGTTTTGATAGGTCGCTTGAAACATTTCCAAAAATCTCTGAAATCGCATGACTCTATTTCGAGGTTCAAAATGAAAACAGGAACCAAAAAAAAATTTCGGTTGAAGGTTACTGAAAGTTATTTACTTAGAAAAAAGTTCCGGTTAACGATTGGACCCAAATTTTGAAATTTTAGTTCCTGGTTAGGTTATGAGTTCCAAAAAAATTTACCGGATTTTTTTCGATAAAATGTTAAGGTTTGGGCCAATTTTTTTGAGTTCAAATTTTCGAAATACGTTATTGCCTGCTTCTACATATTTACATACTTAGATATTTAGAACTGTATAACAATAACAAACCTACGAATGAATTGTTTTGAATTGAAACCATTCCCTATTTCTATAAAATTGAAAAAAAAATTGTTTACTTATACTTACAAAAATAAATTATTAGTTTCTGCCTTTAAAAACTCTTTGATTCTTTCCTTCAAATTAAAAATGAAGTTATTTTTAAAATTGTAGTGTATAATGGATTTTTGTTGTAGTTTTGTCATTTTGTGTACAAAATTGAATGCCGAATTTCATGATAGGTACCTACTATTGTTGTTCATCATCTTTGTAACTAGAGAAGTGTGCAATTGAAGTTGGAAAAATGCATAGGTAATTGCATTTAGTTAAAAAGCTGCGAAAATGCAATGATTCGAAGTCAACAGAACCATCCATTTGAAACTCAAAAATCAGAACACTTGATTTAAAAAAAAAATTAATTAACAGAAAAATAATCTTAACCAACGGAAATTGTTTAAGGGTTACACGGAAAAAAAAATTATGGATAATTTTTACTATTTCATACAGTAACCGGATCCCATTCAAAAATATTGTGATTTTTACTATGAGATTAGTAAATTTTACTATGAAGAGTAATAAATTTTACGTAATTCTAGGTAAAATGTATTTTTTTGGCTGAGTAAAAATCACTATTATTTTTGAATGGGATCCGGTTACTATACTGAAATAGTAATTTTTATTGATTTTTTCCCGTGTATCTAGGTAGGTAGGTAAGTACGTACTACGTACAGTACAGGTTGAGGGTTAGGTTAGAGAAATTTATTTCAAATTTCGGTTATGGTTGTGGGCATTAGGCAGTGTAGGGTCATTCCACGTCAATTGGACCAAGAATTGGTAGGGGGGTTCGGCGATTTTTTTGAAATTTTTCCTGTGGAAAGACCTTCCGAAGGGATGACCAATGGCGCAAATCGCAGCCCTCTATCCCATTTTTAAAGGCAGCCAGGGGGTGTCAACGTTTTCAGTGAACCTAAAATATCATCCATTTCAGCAGTGGATTACTCGATAACCGAGATACCTACTAAAATTGAACTTTTCCCCATAGTTAGGGGGTTTGAAAGGCTTTTTGGTGATACCTCAAAAATTAGTTTTGCCACTTTTTTTCATACAAAAAATTAGCTCGAAAAGTTTCGAAACGTAGTTTTCATATTGTTCCGACTCTCAAAAATTCTGAAAAAAAATATATTATGGACAACTTTTCATGCTAAACAACATATTAAAAAATTGGAATGGTAACATGCTGCAAAGTTGATTTTAAAAAAATTTAAGTTCGCGAAAAAATTCGATTTTTTGATTTAAAACATGAAAAAAAGTTTTGATAGGTGAAGTTGACCCATTTTACCCCTATTTTTACGTATCTGTCGAAAAAGTTGAAAAAACCCCTTTCACTCGATGAAATGAACTCCTCACAAAAAAATCAAAATTCGAAAAAATTCAATTTTCAATTTCAATCATCAAAAAAAGTTTACATTTATTCAGTTGTCTTATTTTGATCTATATCACTTTATTTTGATCTCTTTCTGGCGTATTTCATGAAGAAATTGATAAAAATTACACTCACAACAAAAAAATAAACATTTGTTCATTTTTTGAATTTTTTAAAATTTTGATTTTTTTGTGAGGAGTTCATTTCATTGAGTTAAAGGGTTTTCTCAACTTTTTTGACAGATACGTAAAAATAGGGGTCAAATGGGTCAACTTCACCAATCAAAACTTTTTTTCAAGATTTAAATCAAAAAATAGCATTTTTTCGCGAACTTAAAATTTTCTAAAATCAACTTTGCAACATGTTACCATTCCAATTTTTTAATATGTTGTTTAGCATGAAAAGTTGTCCATAATATATTAATGTAATGTACTATTACTCAGAATTTGTGAGAGTCGGAACGATGTGAAAACTACGTTTCGAAACTTTTTGAGCTAATTTTTTGTACGAAAAAAAGTGGCAACACTGATTTTTATTATGTCACCAAAAAGCCTTTCAAAACCCCTAACTATGAGAAAAAGTTCCATTTTGGTAGGTACCGCGGTTATTGAGTACTCCACTGCTGAACTGAAATGGATGATATTTTAGGATCACTGAAAACTTTGACACCCCTTGGCTGCCTTTAAAAATGGGCTATAGAAAAAAATTCTTTTCGTTTTCGGCTCTGATTTTTTTTTTTGTTAGTTTTGCGTTTTACCTAAATTTTATTTGTTTTTTTTTTGTTTCTGTTTCGTTATAGTACATATATGTAGTTTGAAATAACGTTTTGCCTTAGCTGTTTTACCTTACGAATAGCGTTTTGCTCAAAATTACGTTTCAGCTCAGTATAAGTAAATGGGTGCAATTTATCGTTACTTTAAAAAAGGGGGTTAGCACGATAACAGTAGTGGGTTATCACGATAAATAAGTATTCACGATGAGAAAGAGGATTGCACGATAAAAAAGTGTATTTCACAATAAAAAAATGTATTGCGCGATTTCTTAAAAAACGAACGATAAATTAAGTGGTATCCACGATAAATATGATAGTAAGAACAATAAAAAATAAACAATTTCCACGAGAAGTTTTTGACAGAATGAACGATAAATAAGTGATGTCCACGATAAATAAGGATAAATGAACGATAAATAAGGATAAACGAACGCCAAAAAGTATAAGATTTTTGCGAGAGAATAAAAAATGAAGTGTTCTGGTACCTAGGTGCCTATTTCAATAAAGCTTCACGAGATAACGTCGGACGACCTCGTTTATGTTTTTGACCCAATGGGCTGGATTTTGCTGCCAAGGGAGAGTGGAAATTCGGTAAATTTTCACCTGAGCCTAATACTTTTTCTCGAAATGTCCCGATTCTCCTGTAATGGACTTGGAAAAATCACAGATTTTTAATGAAATTACGAAAAATTCTATTTTTTTACCTATTCGACGGCCTTTGCACCCCCCCCCCCTCTGGAGCCTCATTTGGGTTTCGAACCAAAATAACGTCAAAAATGAATTCTGGAGCCCAAAAAACGTATATAACGATACCCCGCCACTCGACTCTTCCAAAATATCACCCCCTTGCAGTTTGCACCCTCCTCCTGGGGCCCCCATTTGAGGTTCGAACCAAAATAACGACAAAAATGAATTCAGTGCCTCAAAATACCTATGTATCAAAAAGATTGACGTCCAAATTTGCATTCATTTCTGAAATATGATTTTTGACACCCTAAAAAATGAATCTGTTCCACTGTGTGCCAGCGTTTTCTTTTGTCAATGAAAAATATCGTGCTAATCAATGAAAAATATCGTGTTTATCAATGAAAATTATCGGGCTAACAACCTTTTTCAATAGTTGAAAAATGCTGTGCTTACCATCTAAACTATCGTTACTAAGCCATGTTTTATCGTTCAAATGGTTATCGTGCTAACCACCTTTTTTATCGTTCGATTATATATTTCCCTAAGTAAATCATATTTCAGAAAATAAACATGAAAAAACATGCTACGAAAAAGTAGGTGAAAAAAGAAATGAAACGAAAAAAAAATCGTTTTGTTTTGTTTACAAAATCTGCAGAAAATTGGTTTCATTTAACCCTTAAATGCCACTATAAAAAATTGATATTTTTTCAAAATTTTCCTGCGCTGTACTGCGATATTATAGCTCCCTGATACATGTGTGTAAATGTTCACCCTTTCATTTGACATGTTTGACTCATTGCCTACTTTCGTATTTTAAGGGGCAGAATTTTTTGAAAAAATGACATTTTTTTCATATTTTTTGACAATTTTTTGTGGCCAATCGAAAGCGGCTGGAATGAAACTACCGCCTGGTAAATATTTATGTATCCATGCTCTACCAATTTATATACAACAACTTGCCTATCTTTCTCATTTAAGGGGCAAAAAAAATGCAAACATTAAAAAAAAAATTTTGCCTCACTCATCTTAAAAAAATTCTGCCCCTTAAAATAAAAAAGTATGCAATATGCTCAACAGCGGAATTGAAGCGCAAGACAATACACACACATGTACCAATAGTCGTTACCACCTGAGCACTCTTTCCTTCCAGCGTAACGCACGAAAAACTGGTGTGGTGAAATTCACCACATAGTGGCATTTAAGGGTTAAGTAAGTAGGTATTTTGTTTCGTTTTCTTTTTCGTTTTGCGTTTTTTAACGTTTTTCGTTTCAATCGTTTTGCCATGACCCATGACGCCATGATTGGGGCTCCGGTTACATTTTTCAAAATTTTGGTCATGTTACGGATTACCTGGGCTACTTTTACTTATCGGATAAAAATTAAAAATTTAAATTTTCTTCCCAAAAATTTTGAAGTCAAATTCCAGTTACGGACCCGGGTTAGGCAAGGCACAATACGCGACCCTTTTGTGTATTGATGTCCAGAGGCGCATTATAGCATAGGCACTATAAGCAGCCGCTTAGGGCGCGACATTTCTGAGGGCGGCAAATTTATCGTGTTAAAAAAAATTGAAATAAAATCAATTGATCATCATGAAAAAAAAACCATGGATCCGACGTGAGTGGAAATGAAATTCAAGAATATCTGTAATCGAAAAAAAAGGTCAAGAAATTGAAGAAATTTTTTGATGAGACTGCTAATACTGATCAAAATTTTGATGATCCCAAGGAAAATTTTCTAGTGGATATGTTTTTACCAATTATTGATCATTTACTGTGAACTAGAATACCAAAAAAGTGCTTACACAAAATTTGTAGAAAATTTTTCATTCTTGAGCCAATTTCCAATCTTAAATAACGATGATGTAATTGCAGAAAAGGCCTTAATACTGATCAAAATTTACAAAAATAATACCTATTGGAGTTTGGAGAAGGATTTATTGTACGAGTAGTTACGATTTCAAAATAGTTACTATTTAAAAGAATTGAAATTTTGAAACAATTTTCAACTTTTCCGAAGATAGAGGTTTTTATTCTAATTTTGTTTTCTGTGAAGAGGATAAGACACTCATTAGCCACTACCCCCCCCCCCCCCCCGGACGACCACTGAATGATGGCAGAAAGGGCGGCTCTTTCAAATAGCTTTGAGCGACCAAATTCTTAATGCGCCTCTGTTGATGTCTTTGTGTAGTGTACATTTAGTGTACATATTACATATGTACTATGTATGTAGATGTACTATGTAGTGTGTACTGTGACCGTGACTGTGTCTGTGTAGTGAAGAGATTGAAATGCAGCTTTCCAGTCCAGCAGACGTGGGTGTAGTGGGGTGGGGTGTAGTATCAGTATTGGGATTGGGATGCGCTAAAAATGCCAAATGGTGATGCCTGATGCGCACTTCGTTCGTGGACAAAGGACATAAGGACAACCAAAAGGACAACGTGTTGTTGTTTTGTTGTGTAAGATTGTAGTTGTAGATTGTGTAAGATTGTGTAATACATATAACCCATAACAACAAAGACAAATGATCAAATGAATGATAGTTCGGCTTGTGAAATTCTCTCAAAGTAATTGATATTCAAGTATACTTGTTACGAAACTGAACTTGAATTTTTCATCGAAATACATACTAGGTAAGTGTTTCATTTTAAATTAAATTTTATAACTATGAACACGAGTTAGGCTATACTACGGTAAGATCTATTACATGGGTATAAATATGAAATAATGTAAGCTACCCTTACAAACCGTATCAACTGAAACCTTCTCTTTTTCCGCAGAAAGATTCCTGAAAAATCATGAATTCCGAAGACCATACTGAACCGAACGTTTCTCATAAAAAAGCGAAAAATTTGGTGAGAAGTCAGTTTTACGATGTCATGGTGAAAGTGGATACAGACGTTTATTGTTTGGATAAATTACAACTGGCGTGGAAATCCGACTACTTCGAAAGACTATTGACCGAGTATACTGACCAAGGAGAATGCAATTTGATAGAGCTACCGTTAATGGATACAGAAATATTCGCTGCCGTAGTTGATATAATATATGAACAGCCACTGAAGTCTGTATTAAACAGCGAAAATTTTATTACCTTGTTGATAGCTATGGATTATTTGCAAATGGGGATTGATCTGGAAACTTACGGTCATTTCTTACAAAGAAATTCGGTCCTAGATGTGAAAGTATTCAAACTGTACGACTTCGTTAAAGAGAATCCGAATTTGCGGTGCTTGTTACCGTACGTTTTGATGTATTTATCTACTCATTTGGCGGGTTTGCGAAGTCGCGAAGAATTTTTATCCTTGCCACTCGACGATATTACTCAAATAATTGGTACAAGTAGAGTCATCGGCCGCCTAGCGGATAAGGAGATGCGTGAAATTTGTCAAATTTGCGCCGAATGGATCCATTACGATTTAGAAAGCAGACTTCCTCATGCGACGAAGCTTGTGAATGCTGCTAAACGAAGATTTATTTATGCTAACGGTGTAAAAGATGTAGATTTCAACGCAAAACTGGCCAATGTCGCCGAACATATGAAGCTGGAACAAATTGCGAAACTACTTCACGAAGTTTTGAGTTATAATGGCGAAATCAATCCGGGTATGTACCACAGTTTATACATATTATACAGTAGTGAAATTCGTCATTATGTCGACGCGTGTTTTTCAATTTGAAAAAAGATGTATAAAAAAAATTCATGAATAGTTTCAATTTTTCTGAAATTCGCGTAATATGATGTGATCAGGGCTTGTGGGTACTTGGTGATTTTTCAAGTAACTTTTCGTTACTTTTTCAACGTCAAAATTGCTAGAAAATCTTACTTCTTTTCCAAAAGGTCACCAAGGCTTGCTTTTTTGCCAAAAATCGCCACTTTGTGTAGGTAATTAGTTTATACTCAATACTTATATCTAACAAAAATGTTTAAAGAAGCCGATATAGGTAGATTAGAATTTTGAAGATATTCATTGAATTTGTTTACTTTTTTTCAGCTGGCCAGGAGTTACAGGAACTTGAAGATGAAAGAATGTACGCCTTCGGCAGTCTTGAAAAAAACGAACGAAAAAAGTTGGAAAAACTTCTAGAAAACAACTATTTTTACGATATCGCTGTCAAAGTCGAAGATGAAATTTACAAACTCCATCGATTCAAATTAAATTCAGCGTCCGGTTACTTCGCCGACATTTTTTCTGCTGAAGGCTTCAACACAGACACTCAATGCACAAACGCAGCAACCCAGCAACCCATTAAAAATACCGAGTATTTACTCCGCGATGTCGATCAACCGACGTTTGAAATGATCATACAGTGTATCTATTTTGAAGAACTGCAATTAACATGTGAGACTATAACTTGTTTGTTGAAAGCTGCCGATGCAAGTAATTTGAAAATTGAGAAATTATTCGATAAATGTATATCGTGGATGAAAGAGAACATTGAAGAGGTTTGTTCCAAAGTCCTGATCATTGACGAATGTATTTCTAGATCATGGATCAAGGAGAATATTGAAGAAATATGTTCGGAAATTTTAATCAAACCTGAAATAATCAACAAGTTCCCGATTTGTTCCATTTCTTTCGATATGTTGAAAAATTTACTCTTGTGGTCTCCAGTTTGCTGTGATAATCCGCAAGAAATCGTCGAAATATGTTCCAAATGGGTTATGCATGATGTGAAAAATCGATACCACTTGATACCACAAATCGCCGTCGCTGTTAATCACAATCGTATGATAGAGTACGATGATTATAAAATGGAAGGACTTGTTGATTTAAACAACTTCTCAGAATAATTGATTCGCGATAAATTATGGATTATGTTAAGTTCCACTTCACTGGTTGCTTCCGCTACTAACAATTTGATGAAGAAAGGTGAGAGGGATGTTACCGAATTACCCGTGTTTATAGTGTGGACCGGCGATGACACAATCGTTCATATTCGAAATGCTGATTTAAATGAAATCGCATCATTTAGTTTTTTCTCATGTTTCAGCCCTAAGGTTACAGATATGTACTTTAAAGTATCCGCGACTTTAATCGAGGACAATTTATACGTTATGTTCACTGCAAATTGTTATTTTCGTGCGTTTTACGTGTATAATTTAGCATCGAGAAAATTGTCCTCTTTGAATTGCAGTCTAATTAAGAATATTCATCTATTACGAAAATACTCGCTGTTAAATTGTCGCGACCGAGTTTATTGTTGTTTTGAAGATGGTCATGTTTGCAAGTATTTGGATGAATTGAACCGCTGGATGATATTTTCGAAGGAGCCGCCGCTATCTGTTCGTTCAGATAAGGACCACGTGTGGTTCACAACCAATGGATATGAATTGTATAGAATGTATAAAAGTTCTGAGACATGGACTTACGTTGTCGAAGAATTCAATTTCCAACGAGACGTATGGTTGCCTTTGCCAGATTCGACATTAAATGTCCTCGATTTTCCTATCGATCTAATCAACATTAATGCAGGTGACATACTCGCTGTGATATTCCCTTCATACGTCATGTTATTCGACCTAAATACAAGATTGTGGCGTCAGATCTCCTTAGCAGTCAATATTACATCGAATCAATTTGCCTTAGTTCAGTGTCAAGGCGAACTTTTACATGTGTTCTGCAACAAACTGTATCATTGGTCTGGTACAGATCGAAGCTGGGTGTTGAAAAAAGAATTACCGTCGGGATCTGACTTACCAGTTGGTGTTTCGGAAATGTCCTACCCTTATAAGTATATTACTGCCGTTCATGGGTGGGGTAATTTAGAGCGTGTAACTTTGTGATTATCTAACTTTCATACACGTAATTATGAGACGTTGTTTTTTCGTTTTACTTATACTTACAGTTACGGAGAAGACTGATTTGATTATTTTATAACCTAACTAATTAAGACGTTGTTTTTTTCTGAATAATTATTTACGGAGGAGACTAATTTAATTATTTATGAAGAAGACTGATTTAATTTTTTTTTTTTCATGGAGAAGAGTGATTCAATTATCATTCTGTATTCAACTTGATCTAAGTAATTCGTTCGTCGGATTTTTAAAAACGTTGAAGTAGGTAATGTTCAAATCTACGAATAAATATTTTTTGTAAGAAAAGTTACTCTACTTACATGCCTTTGTTTGTTGAATCTTTGTTTGTATTAATCAGTAGTAATAATAATGATAGATAGATGATAATTTCAATTTTTAGATTTAGAGCGTGTAACTTCGTGATTAATTAATTAAGACGTTGTTTTTTCTTATTTATGGAGAAAACTGATTTATGTAGTTGCTCATGAGGTACCTACCTAACTGATTAAGACGTTGTTTTTTTTTTTTTGATTTATTACTTACGGAGAAGACTAATTTAATTACTTATGGAAAATACTGATTTATTTTTTTTATGGAGAAGAGTGGTTTAATAATTATAATTTAACATTCTGTATTCTACTTGATTTAATTTCGTTCGTCAGATTTCTAAAGTAATGTTCAAATCTGAGAATAGATTTCTTTTGTGAGGATTCAGAATACAAGTATCTAAGTATGTCTTTGTTTGTTGAATCTTGGTTGTATTAATTATTTTCCATCAACTAGTTACTGACATGAGATGACGTCTACAAGTCGTAAAAATAATGATAGATGTAGATGATTTCAATTGTTAGTATCTACAGATTTGAATAATGTTGAATGTATATGGGTACCTACCGTTAATTTCAAATTTTGATCTTACAACAGTTACAAGAGAACCTCACGAGGTGTCCACCTCTGATTTGAATGAGACAGCCATTTTTGGAGAGAGCATGGTCTGAAACCCCTGTAACCAAAATTTCAGCTTCCTAGTTCGATTTTTCGATTTTTTGCGAATTTTTAAAAATCCAAATTTGACTAATCCAGGCTAGTTATGTTTTTTTTCAATTTATTTAGACTAAAACCATAATAATGAAAATTAGTCCTGAAACTAATGTCAACCTCGCGAATCCGAATTTCACACTTTCAAGCAGAGTTGGCGCGATTCCTCGGTTCGTCAGAATCGGATTCCTGAATTACGATTCCCATACCTGAGAGAATCGGGATTCTCCACTCTCGATTCTTTCACAGAGTGAATCCGGTTCTGAATCCGATTCTTTAGCGGTTCTCGATTCCCTCCGATTCCGATTCCCAAATACTAATTTTTTTCAACTTCAGGACTTGACAAATGAATTTTAAATGAAATCAGTAATTTCCCCAACTAGGTATATGATCATTTTTCATGTTCTATTCTTTCGTTTGTGGCTGTGAGTAGGGAATTGCAGAGAATCGCGAGGGCGCGATTCTCCATTAAAGAGAATCCGATTCTTGCATTGCGCGATTCTTTCACTGCATAGAATCACTGATTTGCAATATTATCACACAACAGCCAATCTTTAAAAAAATGTCACCAGTCTCAAACTACAAAATGCAAATGCATCACTAAAAGCCATTAAAAACAGTGCATTTTACTGTTTCAACACGTGAATAATACCTGCAAGGAATCGCAGGGAATCGAGAAGGTGCGATTCTCTATAAAAGGGAATCGGATTCCTGCGTTTTCCGATTCTTTCGACTTGAAGAACCGCGATTCGAATCCGATTCGAATCGTGAGAATCGGATTCTTTCTCGATTCTTTCGCGCGATTCGAATCGCGCCAACTCTGCTTTCAAGCCATTCTTCAGCCTCCAGCGCAATTTTCAATTTCTGCAGAATTTTGAAATTTCCGCAGAAAGTGTGGAAATTCACTTGGACAGCTAAAAATCGAGTTGTGGCTATATTTGACTGGTTCAACGATTTTATACACATTCGAGCCGATCTTCAGGCGAGCACATCTAGTGCGTTTTGTACCAGAATTTTCACTTGCAAAAAAAATCAAAAATTTTCTTTTCTCAAGAAAGTTCTCGAAATTCGAACGAATTGCTGTTTTAGACTAAAATCAACCTCTGAATTCGAATTTCATCGGTTGAAACCATTAAGTTCTTGATAGCTACTGTTTTTTTTTTTTTTTTTGTAAATTCCGAAGTCATCAACATGCACTTTTGCAACCGAAGAAAGTTTTGTTTGTTGGGTTGATCTTGATTGTTTGATTTTTAGTGCCTACATTCTTTCGTATGTTTTTGGAACTCCATAAGTAATTTGATGTTTTCATCTTGGAAAAAACACATAATAATTGTAGATAATAAAAACATAAGCAATATTATTTATTGAAATGAAATTAAACAGCAAAAATTATGTTCATTACGAGAGAACAAAAATTTGTAAAAAATTATATCCACATTTATAAACATAACTCGTCAATTATCATAGGTAGGTACCTCTACCTACTTACAAACTACAGGGTGCCCAGAAATATCGAGTACCCCTAAAAAAGTTTTCTACTAAAATACTTTGGTTGGTCACAGTGAATGATAATAATGATAGCACATGATTGGTTGTTGGACTGGAGAGATAACATTCCACCAATCATATGCATCTATTTCACGTTGCCAACCTATATTTTCAATGAAAAACTTTCTTTGGGGTACTCGATATTTCTGGGCACCCTGTAGATCACTTTTGAATAATTCTGTACTGTAGGTATTCTGCTAGTAATTTCGAGTGAGAAAAATGCCCAGTGGCCAGCAGTGATGGAAAACTGAAACTGAAACTGTAACTGTAACTGGTTGAAAACTTGAACTGAAATGGAGAAACTGAAACTAAAACTGAAACTAGAACTGAAATGAGAAAAACTTAAACTGAAAACTGAAAACTTGAACTGAAAAAAATAAAACTGAAACTGAAAACTAAAAACTTGAACTGAAAAAAATAAAACTGAAACTGAAAACTAAAAACTTGAACTGAAATGTAAAAGTTTTGCCATTCACTGAATTTTGTCGACAAAATCATCAATCTATTTTCAAAATTTCCATTTTTTTCAAAAGCTTTTGCCTCGCTTCGCTCGGGCCAATTTGAATTGAACCCCTTCTTTCCGCTAAGAGTCAGAAGTCAGAGTTTGAAAAAACCATTGATGAAATTTAAAAAAAGTTGAATTCAGAAAAAACGAATGGCGAATTCTCTCAATAAAATTGATACCCATTGTTCTAATTTTTGAACAACAAATTATCCAATCTTTTGCCCTCGTTGAGTTGCCAGCCTGGGTCAAATATCAATTGTCATTGTCAATTTGATTCTCTTCTCAGGGTTACAATTTCAAAAAACCTATTGAATTTGAAAAATGTTGAGATCAGAAAAACCTAATTTTTTCATTAAAATTGATATTGTTCCACTTTTCAAATCACAAATTTTCCAAAACTGAAAACTTTTGGCCTCGCTTTGCTGGGGCCATTCAAGATGCTACTTGTAAGTATATACAAAACATGCAAATTTTTCACTTTTTCTGAACAGAACTGATGAACTGAACTACTGAATTTTCGAAGTTTTTTGATACTACAGTGCTCACTGCTCAGCACGTTAATTATAAAATTTTGATTATTGTGGCAAAATAACAATTTATTGTCGACAAAAGGACAATGCAATCCTCCTTCCAAGTAGCATACTATTAACTTGTCTTTTTTTCAGCCCCCAGACCAGGATTTTATTTATTCATACTCAATTTTTGAGTTTGAAATATTTGAATTTGAAATATGAAGTTTCTGTTGCAAAGTAGCAAATTAGATTATAGTAGGGGAGCCCACTTAAGGATAAATTGCACCCCCCCCCCCGGTCAATCCTCCGGGACAACTTTTTTCTTACAGGGGGAGTCTTAAGGAACATTTCTAGCCCTTGTACTCAAAAAAAAAAAATGGCCCTACTTACAAAATGGCGGCCATTTTGATTGACAGGTCAGTCAAAATCGCAGATTTCGTGTTCCAACATAGGACTTGCACAAAATTTTTTAAACCGTACAAAGGTAGATCGAAAGATCAAGCAAAAATTTATCATCTGTCAAAATTTCAAGTGCTAAAGTACGTTTTTCGATTTTTGGTGAATTTTTGAAAATCAAATTTAGGCCAAAAATGAGGGAAAAAATCAAAATTTTACCAAATAGACCAAGAAAGCTGAAATTTGGGACACACCCTATTTTCGACATGCCAAATCGATTGGAAACTGTTTCAAACCGTTTCGAGCAGTTCTGGAGCCTTCAGCAGATTTTTGAAACTCGAAATTTCCACAAAATTTCATCAAATGGAGTTGGATAGCCGAAATTTACTCTGCAAACTAATTTCAATACGCTACGAAGTCAACTGCAGGGGAATTTTAAGTCGTTTTGGAGCCTCCGGCGATTTTTTGTAAATTACTGGAGCCTCCATCAGATTTTTGAAATTTCATAAATTTCCTAAAAATTTCATCAAACGGAGATGGAAAGTCAAAATTCATTCTGCAAACTAATTTCAATACGCTAAGAAATCGTCTGCTGGTGGATTTCAAGACGTTTTGGAGCCTTCAGCGACTTTTTGAGAGGTCATGTGGTGTTTTTTGGAAAACTGAAATTTCCAAAAAGTAGCTGGAAGCTTCAAAATAATTTAAAACCATTTGCAACCACCATGTAGTCGACTTCATATCGTATTGAAATTAGTTTGCGAAGTAAATTTCAGCTTGCTAACTCCATTTGATAAAATGTTTCGGGAATTTCAAGTTTCAAAAATCTACTGGAGGCTCCAGTAATTTTCAAAAAGTCGTTGGGAGGCTCCAAAATGATTTGAACCCACTTGAAGTCGTCTTCAGAGGACGTTAAAATTGGAGTGTAGAGTAAATTTAAGCTTTCCATCGCCATTTGATGAAATTTTGTAAAAATTTAAAATTTCAAAAATCTGATGGAGGCTCCAGGAATAATCAAAAAGTCGCCGGAGGCTCCAAAACGACTTGAAATTCACCTGCAGTACTTCGTAGCGAATTGAAATTAGTTTACAGAATAAATGTCAGCTTTCCAACTCCATGTTGGTGAAATTTTTTGGGAATTTCGAGTTTCAAAAATCTGCTGGAGGCTCAAGAACTGCTCGAACCGGTTTGAAACAGTTTCCAATCGATTTGTCATGTCGAAAATAGGGTGTGACCCAAAGTTCAGCTTTCTTGGTCTATTTGGTAAAATTTTGATTTTTTCCCTCATTTTTGGTTTAAATTTGATTTTCAAAAATTCACCAAAAATCGAAAAACGTACTTTAGCACTTGAAATTTTGACAGGTGATAAATATTTGCTTGATCTTTCGATCTACCTTTGTACGGTTTAAAAAATTTTGTGCAAGTCCTATGTTGGAACACGATATCTGCGATTTCGGCTCATCTGTCAATCAAAATGGCCGCCATTGTGTAAGGAGGGCCAAGTTTTTTTTAAGTACAAGGGCTAGAGATGTTCCTTAGGACTTCCCCTTCAAGAAAAAAGTTGTCCCGGAGGATCAACGAGGGGGTGCAATTTATCCTTAAGTGGGCTCCCCGACTTTTAAATTAATGTATGAGTATGAAAAAATTCATGAAAGAAAAGAAAATTTTTTTTTCATTTCGTTATGAACCTTAATAAATGATGAAAACTGAAACTGAAATGAAAAACTGAAACTAAAAACTTGAACTGAAAAAATCAAAACTGAAAACTGAAACTGAAAACTTGAACTGAAAAAAATGAAACTGAAACTAAAAACTGAAAACTTGAACTGAAAAAAATAAAACTGAAACTAAAAACTAAAAACTTGAACTGAAATGAAAAAGTTTTGCCATCACTGGTGGCCAGTGGACCAGTACCTACTATACTTAGTACTAATCTGTTAATTGAAAAAAATTGAGCTCCAAGCATTTTGAAAATTGGGTACGGGTTTTTAATTTTAAGCCCCCTCCCCCTTGGGCTGCGAAAGATGGAAAACTGAAACTGAAATGAGTAAAAGCAAAACTGACATTTAAGAAGTTCATTTTTTCGCAAAATTTCCGCTCGAGGGACAAAAACTAAAAAGTAACTATGCATCAGGATTACCCAATCACTTTCACTATCTATCACAAATATCACTAGTGCCCTAATATCACAATTCAAATATAAATTGCAATTGAAATTCGAATAAAGTGATTCGAATTGCGCGCGGTGCCGTGGTGTACCATAGACCTTCTGGAATTGCTATTGGTTAATGTGTTAATGATAACTGAGTGATAAAACACAATTTTGGAGATTTCCAGCAGGTATCGCGAGTGTATAATGTTGTTTATTGTGTAGAGAATTGTATGATAATTGATAAGTTGATAGCCGGCTTGTGAATTGTGAAACACACTTGAAATTAATATTCAAGTACTTCTAGTCTACAATAATTACTCTATTATATGGGTATGATAGTAAGTTACCATACCTAGACCTACTATAACAAACCGTATCAACTAAAACTACATATTTTTCAGCAGAAAGAAAGATTCGTGAAAAGCATGAATTCCGAAGACGATTCAGAATCAACAGTTGCTCATCAAGAAGCGAAAAATTTGGTGAGAAGTCAGTTTTACGATGTCATGGTGAAAGTGGATACAGACGTTTATTGTCTAGATAAATTACAACTGGCCTGGAAATCGTGCTACTTTGAAAGACTATTGATCGAGTATTCTGACCAAGGAGAATGCAATTTGATAGAGCTACCGTTAATGGATACAGAAACATTCTCTTCGGTAGTTGATGTAATATATGGACAGCCACTGGCATCTATATTAAACAACGAAAATTTTATTACCTTGTTGATAGCTATGGATTACTTGCAAATGGAGATTGATCTGGAAACTTACGGTCATTTCTTACAAAGCAATTCGGTCCTAGATGTGAAAGTATTCAAACTGTACGACTTCGTTCAAGAGAATCCAAATTTGCGGTGCTTGTTACCACACGTTTTGATATATTTATCTAAGCACTTGGCGGGTTTGCGGAGTCGCGAAGAGTTTTTATCTTTACCACTTGACGATATTATTCAAATAATTGTTTCAAGAGGAATGTCCCCAAACGAAAAGGTGATGCGTGAAATTTGTCAAATTTGCGCAGAATGGATCCATTACGATTTAGAAAACAGACTTACTCATGCAACGAAGCTTGTAAATGCTGCTAAACGAAGATTTGTGTATGCTAACGGTATAAAGGATGTAGATTTCAACGCAAAACTGGCCCATGTCGCCGAGCATATGAAGCTAGAACAAATTGCGAAACTATTTCACAAGTTCTTGGTTTTTAATGGCGATATCAATACGGGTACGTAAATTTATTTTAAAAAAAAAAATTAAAAGACCTATACAGGATTAAAATTTTGAAGATATTCATTGAATTTCTTTCCTTTTTTCAGCTGGTCAGGAGTTGCTTAAACTTAGAGCCAAAAAAAATGAAACCACAATTGGTGTTGAAAAAAACGAGCGAAAAAAATTGGAAAAACTTCTAGAAAATGGTTATTTCTACGATATCGCTGTCAAAGTTGAAGAAAAAATTTACAAACTCCATCGATTCAAATTAAATTCAGCGTCCGGATACTTCGCCGATATTTTTTCTGCTGAAAGCTTCAACACAGACACTCAATGCGCAGAAGTAACAACCCAGCGACCAATTAAAGATAACGAGTATTTACTCCGCGATGTCGATCAAACGACATTTGAAATGATCATCGAGTATATCTATTTTGGAAAACTGCAATTAACATGTGAAACTATAACTCGTGTATTGAAAGCTGCCGCTGCCAATAATTTGAGAATTGAGAAATTATTCGATAAATGTATATCGTGGATAAAAGAGAACATCGAAGAAATTTGTTCCAAAGTCCTAATCATTGACGAATGTATTTGTAGATCATGGATCGAGGAAAATGTTGAAGAAATTTGTTCGGAAGTTTTAATCAAACCTGAAATGATCAACACGTTTCCGATCTGTTCCATTTCATTCGATATGTTGGAAAATTTACTCTTGTCGTCTCCAGTTTGCTGTGATAATCCGCAAAAAATCGTCGAGATATGTGCCAAATGGGTTATGCATGATGTAAAAAATCGATATCATCTGATACCTCAAATCGCCGTTGATATTAATCACAATCGCATGGTAGAGTACGATGATTATAAAATAGAAGAAATTGCGGATTTACACAATCTCACAGAGCAACATATCCGAGTTAAATTATGGAATACTTTAAGTTCAACTTCACTGGTTCCTCCTGCTACAAATAATATTTCAAGAAAAGGTAGGGGTAGTTTTTCGAAAATACTACCTGTGTTTGTAGCGTCGACCGGTGACATGACCGTTCGTATTCTAAATGTTGATTTAAATGAAATCGCATCATTTAGTTTCTTTTCAATTATTAGCACTAACGAGCCCAAAGATATTGAGCTTAGAAATACGTACTTTAAAGTATCTGCGACTTCAATCAGGGATAATTTATTCGTTATGTTCACTCCGGATTATTATTCTCGTCTGTTTTATGTGTACAATTCAACCTCGAAAGAATTACGCTCCTTGAATTGCTTTCGAAAGAAAGTAGCATCGATATTGTGCAAATATTCGCTGTTGAATTGTCGCGACCAAGTTTACTGTTGTTTTGAAAATGGTCAAGTATTCAAGTATTTGGTCGAAATGAACCGATGGATGATATTTTCAAAGGCGCCGGCATCTGTTGGTGGAAATGGTAAGCGTGTATGGTTCACGAGTCATGGGAATGAATTGTATAGGATGTATAAAAATGAGGAGACACGGTCGACTTACGTGATAGAAGAATTCAATTTCCAACAAAACGTATGGTTGTCTTTGCCACATTCGTCATTTACTCCGGCGACGCAATCATCGTACGATACTCCAATCGGTCTAATCAGCATTAATGCTGGTGATATACTAGCTGTGATATTCCCTTCGTACCTCCGGTTATTTGACTTGAGTACAAGATCATGGCGTGAAATCTCTTTAGCAGGCGATGTTGGGCCTACGTCGTCGAATCGAAAGCCAGTTTTTGCCTTAGTTCAGTGTCAAGGCGAACTTTTACGTGTGTTCTGCGACAAAATATATTATTGGTCTGGTAGAAATGGAAGATGGGTGTTGAAAAAAGAATTACCCGAGAAATCTCATTTACCAGATGGTGTTTTGGATAGGCCTACCTCTTTTAAGCATATTACTGCTGTTCATGGATGGGGTCATCATCAAAAGCGTGTAAATTTGTGATTTACTAATGAATACGTTGTTTTTTCTGATTAATTATTTATGGAAAAGACTGATTTAATTATAATTTAATATTCTGCATTACCTGATCTATGTAATTTGTTCTCCAGAGTCCAGACTTTTAAAAATGCTCAAATAGGTAATCTACGAATAAATATTTTTTGTGAGAATACGTATGCCTTTGTTTATTGAATCTTGGTTGAACGTATTAATTAATTTTCCGACAACTAATGACTCACATGGCGTCTATAAGTCGTGAAAATAATGATTGATTAATTGATAGAAAATAATTTCAATTTTTAGTACAGATTTGAATTTGTTGCATGTAGGCTATATTTTTTCATCCGTATATTTTAGGAACCCTTTATTTGAAATTTTCATCTTACAATCGAACCTCACAAGTCACGAGGTGTCCAACTCCGATTTGAACGAGACCGCGATTTTTGAAGAGTGGGGAGAGCATGGTCTGGAACCCCCATAGCCAAAATTTCAGCTCCTCAGGTTGATTTTTCGATTTTCGGAGAAATTTTGAAAATCCAAATTTGACTGATTCAGGCGATTTATGCTTGAAAAAAAAAATGAAAATTTATTTAGACAAAAACCAAAATGATTAAAATTAGTCTCGATACTAATATCAACCCATCGAATTATAAGTTTACACTTCCGAGCCATTCTTCAGCCTTCAGCCTCCAGCGCGATTTCAAATTTCTCCAGAGTTTTGAAATTTCCCCAGGAGGTGTGGAAATCAACTTGGACAGCTAAAAATCGAGTTGTGGCCTTATTCGACCTGTTAAACGATTATTCCAGGCAAACACATCAAGTGCGTTTTTTCAACCTGCAAAATCTTTACTAGGGCAAAAAAAATCAAGAATTTTCTTTTAACAAAAAAATCTCAAGATTTGAACGAATTGCTGTTTGTGAGCTAAAACCAACCTCTGAATCCGAATTTCACCGTTTGAAGCCATTCTGGAGCCTCCAGCACGGTTTTCAATTTCTCCAGATTATGAAGTCCAAAATTTCAAAATTTCTCCAGAAGGCGTGAAAATCAACCTTTGATAGCTAAACATCAAATTGTGGCTTATACTCGATCCTTCCAGGCAGACACTTCAAGTGTGTTTTTTGACCAGAATTTTTACAAGGAAAAAATATTGAAAAATCAACAATTTACCATTCGCAAGAAAATTCTCGAAATTCAAACGAATTGCTGTTTGTAGATTAAAACCAATTCTCTGAATCCGGGTTTCATTATTTGGAGCCATTCTGTAGCCTCCAGCGCGAATTTCGATTAGCTCCAAAATTTTGAAATTTCTTTACAAGGGAACCTCTTGAGGTGTCCGCCTTCGATTTGAACGGGACCGCGATTTTTGGAAAGAGCATGTTCTAAAACCCCCAAATCCAAATTTTCAGCTGCCCAAGTTCATTTTTCGATTTTTGGCGAATTTTTGAAAATCCAAAATTGACTATTATTTAGGTGATTTATGGTTTTTTTTAAAAAAGTACGTACTTGATCAATAAAAATGTTCAAAATAAGTCCTAAAACTGATATCAACCCCCCCTAATCCAAATTTCGCCATTTCCAGCCATTCTAGAGGCTCCAGCGCGATCAATTTGCTCCAGAAGGCGTGAATATGAAGTTGGGCAGCTAAAAATCGAGTTGTGTGTTATACTCGACCTGTTTAACGAATTTATCCACATTTGAGCCGATTCTGGAGCGGACACCTCAAGAGTGGTTTTTTGACCAGCTTTTTTTTCAAAATAAAAATATTCGAAAATCAAAAATTTCCCGTTTGCGAGAAAATGTTTGAAATTTGCGCGAATCGCAGTATTTCGTCATGAACAAACCCCCTGAGACCGAATTTCGCCATTTCCAGCCATTCTGGAGGCTCCATCGCGATTTTTCAATTTCTCCAGAATCTTCAATTTGCTCCAGGAGGCTTGAATATGAAGTTGGACAGCTGAAAATCGAGTTGTGTGTTATACTCGAACTGTTTAACGAATTTATTCACATTTGAGCCGATTCTGGAGCGGACACCTCAAGAGTGGGTTTTTGACCAGCTTTTTTCAAAATAAAAATATCCAAAAATCAAAGGGAGGCCCAAGATAGGCTGGAAATGGCGAAATTCGCTCTCGTGTGGTTAATTAATGACGAAATACAGCGATTCGCGCAAATTTTAAAAATTTTCTCACAAACGAGAAAGTTTTGATTTTTGGATATTTTTATTTTGAAAAAAAAACTGGTCAAAAAACTACTCTTGAGGTGTCCCCTCCAGAATCGACTCAAATGTGGAGAAATTCGTTAAACAATTCGAGTATAACACACAACTCGATTATCAGTTGCCCAACTTCATATTCACGCCTTCTGGAGCAAATTGAAGATTCTGGAGAAATTGAAAAATCGCGCTGAAGCCTCCAGAATGGCTGGAAATGGCGAAATTCGGTCTCAGGGGGTTTGTTCATGACAAAATACTGCGATTCGCGCAAATTTCAAAAATTTTCTCGCAAACGGGAAATTTTTGATTTTTGAATATTTTTATTTTGAAAAAAAAAGCTGGTCAAAAAACCACTCTTGAGGTGTCCGCTCTAGAATTGGCTCAAATGTGGATAAATTCGTTAAACAGGTCGAGTGTAATATACGTACAACTTGATTTTTAGCTGCCCAACTTCATATTCACGCCTTCTGGAGCAAATTCAAAATTCTGGAGAAATTGAAAAATCACGCTGGAGGCTCCAGCTAATGGCTGGAAATGGCGAAATTTGGATTTGGGGGGTTGATATCAGTTTTAGGACTTATTTTGAACATTAGTACGTACCTACTTTTTTTTAAAAAAAGCATAAATCACCTAAATAATAGTCAATTTTGGATTTTCGAAAATTCGCCAAAAATCGAAAAATGAACTTGGGCAGCTGAAAATTTGGATTTGGGGGTTTTAGAACATAGTACTCTTTCCAAAAATCGTGGTCCCGTTCAAATCGGAGGCGGACACCTCAAGAGGTTCCTTGTTAGAAGGCCTGAAAATCAATTTGTGCAGATCGAGTTGTAGGTATAGCTTACATAAGTGTATGTGCTGGACCTGTGGCCCTGTGACCTGGTTCAACGAACAACGATTTTATTCACATTTGGACCGATTTCTAGGGGAACACTACAAGTCTGTTTTTGACTTTGACCAGAATTTATACAGGAAAAAGTAGAAGAATGAAAACTTTCCTCTCCGCAAGAAAATTCTGGAAAATTCGAACGATTTGCTGTTTGTTGACTATTGAAACATGAGGATTGAGGATGATATATTGGTGAAGCAATTTTGCTGACATATTCCGGTCAACGTAGAGCTTGAAAGTTCTTGAACCTACTATATTTTTTTTGTAAATGCTGAAGTCGTCAATATGCACTGTTGCAACCAAAGAAAACTTTGTTTGTTGGGTCGATCGTTTGAATTTTTAGTACATTTTGTCGTACCTACCTTTTTGTAACTCCATAATAATTTGAAGTTTTCATTTTAGAAAAAACACATGGTGTAAGTAGGTAGTGAAAAAAAATATAATTTTGTTCACAAAATCTGCAGGTTTTAATCGTTTTGCCATCAGTGGATGAGTTTCGAGTCCATTTTTCAAAATTTTGGTTATGGGTTATCGGATAACATATTTCAGCCCGAAAATGTTGTGTTAATTCTGGGTATGGACCATGGTTAGGTAAACAAGTCACAATCGAAAATCACATCCACAACAGTAATGCTAATGCATTATCGAAATTCGAATTGCGCGCGGTGCCATGATCTTTGTAAGTAACTTGGGTAACAGACTCTTTTGATTGGCCAGTGATAACACACAATATTGCACATTTCGAGCATGGAGGGGCAGTGTAGAGTACATATTGTTTACATTGTTTACAATGTTTACAATATTGCGTAATGCGAATGCGTTTGTTAGACTCTTACTCAGGTTCGTTCTTCTTCGTGGAGTGGACAACATTGTTAGTATAATAAATAAATAAAATAGAATGAGAAATTGAGAATTATTTATAGATGATTGACAAAGTGATGATAGCCGACTTGTGATTGCGAATTGCGAAATTCACTCATAATTGATATTCCAGTACTTGACGAAACTGAACTTCAATTTTTCATCGAAATAAGTAAGTGTTTCCTTTTTTAAATGATCTTATTACTCTGAACCGGAGTTATTCTACAATACTTGCTCTCTATTACATTGGTATGAAAGTAAGCTACCATAACAAACCTTATCAACTAACTAAATCTAACATATGTATTTTCCCGCAGAAAGATTCCTGGAAAATCATGGATTCCGAAGACCATTCAGAATCAACAGTTGTTTATCAAAAAGCGAAAAATTTGATGAGAAGTCAGTATTACAACGTCAAGGTGAAAGTGGATACAGATGTTTATTGTTTAGATAAGTTACAACTGGCGTGGAAATCCGACTACTTCGAAAGATTACTAACCGAGTATTCTGACCAAGGAGAATGCAATTTGATAGAGCTACCGTTAATGGATACAGAAACATTTTCTGCCGTAGTTGATATAATATATGGACAGCCACTGGCGTCTGTATTAAACAGCGATAATTTTATTACCTTGTTGATTGCTATGGATTACTTGCAAATGGAGATTGATGTGAAAACTTACGGTAGTTTCATAGAAAGCAATTCGGTGCTAGATGTGAAAGTATTCAAACTGTACGACTTCGTTCAAGAGAATCCAAATTTGCGGTGCTTGTTACCGTACGTTTTAATGTATTTATCTGCTCATTTAACGGGGTTGCGAAGTAACGAAGAATTTTTATCCTTGCCACTCGACGATATTATTCTAATAATTATAAGTGGAGCCATCGCCCCTCCAAAGGCTAAGGAGATGCGTGAAATTTGTCAAACTTGCGCAGAATGGATCTGTTACGATTTAGAAAGCAGACTTCCTCATGCAACGAAGCTTGTAAATGCTGCTAAACGAAGATTTCTTTATGTGAACGGTGTAAAGGATGTAGATTTCAACGCAAAACTGGCCCATGTTGCCGATCATATGATGCAAGAAGAAATTGCGAAGCTACTTTACAACGTTTTAAGTTTCAATGCCGAAATCGATCCGGGTATGTAAATCAATAATTTTACGTTATAGATGTAAATAAGGTTAGGTATAGTGAAATTTGTCGTTTCGTCGAGGTGTGTTTTTTCAATTTGAAAAGAACGACGTAGGTACAATAAAAAATCAAAATTTCTCTGAAATTGCTTTCATGTGATCAGGGCTTGTACTAGGTGATTTTTCAAGTAACTTGGTTACCATACTTTTTAAACGTTTTGATGATAGAGGTTACTTTTTTTGAAACTAATTTTCCATGCGTTTTGAGGAGAAGAATGTTGATTTCAGAGTTGAAAATTAAAATAATTACAGTTGGAAGTCATCACTTTCTGCCAAAAATAGCCAAAAATCTCACCCTGTAGTGTCAAAATTATTGCCTAATAGTCTAGTTTCTTGCTGAAAATTGTCGCTTTTTCGAAAAACTTTTCAAAAAGTCTTAATTTTTATTTGAAAAATTTCTTAAGTAGGTACGCAAAAGCTCGCGAAAAAGTAAAATTTACTGCAAATAATTGCAAAAAATTGCTGCTTTCTGGTAACATTGTCAATGTTTTGCTTTTTGCCAAAAATTGTCAAAAATTGTCGTTTTTTTCATCAAAAATTAAATTAAAAAAAAAATATAGGTATAAAAAAGTCTTGATTTCTTTTCGAAAACTCAAAACATAACGCAAAAGTCTCGTTTTTTCAACAAAAAATTTTTTTCCCCTATTATGTAATTCTCAAGAAGTCCCACTTTTAGTTAAAATTGTCTCGATTTTTGCCTAAAATTCTGAAAAGTTCTCGCCTTTTTCAAAAATTAATTAGAATCGTTTTTTTCAAAAAAAAAAAAAAACCAACAAGTCTTGATTTTTTTTTTCTAAAAGCACTCGAAAGTCTTGCTTTTTGCTAGAATTGTTGCGTGTGCATTGCTGTTTCAAAAATTTACGAAAATTCTCGCATTTGTCTCGTTTTTTGTTTGAAAAAATACCAAAAGTATCATTTTATTACCAACAAATTGAAAAACGTCTCACTTTTTCGAAAGAAATTACGAGGAAGTATCGTTCCTATAATTGCTAAAAAGTCCTGCCTGTTTTCTTGCAAAATTGCCCAAGTAAAGATTTTCATTTTCTTCCCAAAAATCTCGCTTTTCGTCAAAAGTTCCAAATTCAAAAATTTACAGTAATTTCTCGTTCATTAGGTAGGGAAATTTCTGAAAAATTGTCGTTTTTTTTTTTTTGCTTAAAGTTCCTATAGTTTTACTTTTTTCCAAAAATTACCTAGAAGATTTTGTTTTACCAGAATTTACCAGGAAGGTCTTTCTTTTGACCGAACTTGTCACTGGCTTTTTACCAAAAATTGGAATATTTTCTTTTGAATAATTAAATAATTTCTACCTACTTATAACAAAAATGTTTGAAAAAGCCGATATGGATTGGAATTTTGAAGATATTCATTGAATGTATTTCCTTTTTTTCAGCTGGCCAGGAGTTAGAGGAACTTGAAGATAAAAGAACGTACGCCTTCGTCAGTATTGAGAAAAACGAGCGAAAAAAATTGGAAAAATTTCTAGAAAATAATTATTTCTACGATATCGCTGTCAAAGTCGAAGATAAAATTTACAAACTCCATCGATTCAAATTAAATTCAGCGTCTGGTTACTTCGCCGACATTTTTTCTGCTGAAAGCTTCAACACAGATACTCAATGCACAGAAGCAACAACCCAGCAACCCATTAAAAATACCGAGTATTTACTCCGCGATGTCGATCAAACGACATTTGAAATGATCATAGAGTATATCTATTTCGAAGAACTGCAATTAACATGTGAAACTATAACTCGTGTATTGAAAGCTGCCGCTGCCAGTAATTTGAGGATTGAGAAATTATTCGATAAATGTATATCGTGGATGAAAGAGAACATCGAAGAGGTTTGTTCCAAAGTCCTGATCATTGATGAATGTATTTGCAGATCGTGGATCAAGGAGAACATTAAAGAAATTTGTTCGCAAATTTTAATCAAACCCGAAATAATCAACAAGTTTCCGATCTGTTCAATTTCTTTCGATATGTTGGAGGATTTACTCTTGTCGTCTCGAGTTTGCTGTGATGATCCGCAAAAAATCGTTGAAATATGTTCCAAATGGGTTATGCACGATGTGAAAAATCGATACCCTCTGATACCACAAATTGCCGTTGCCATTAATCGCAATCCCACGATAGAGTACGATGATTATAAAGTGGAAGGACACGTTGATTTGAACAACTTCTCGGAGCAATTGATTCGTGATAAATTATGGAATACTTTAAGTTCAATTCCACTGGTTGCTGCTCCCGTTACAAATAATTTGTCGAAGAGAGATGAGAAGGATTTTTCCGAAATACCTGTGTTTATTTCGTGGACCGGCGACACAACCGTTCGTATTCTAAATGCTGATTTGAATGAAATCGCATCATTTAGTTTCTTCTCAAGTTTTAGCTCTAAGATCAGAGATGTGTACTTTAAAGTATCCGCGACTCTGATCAGGGACAATTTATTCGTTATGTTCACTGCGCATGTTTACAATCGTGAGTTTTATGTGTACAATTTAACTTCGAAAAAATTATCCTCTTTGAATTGTTGTCTAAAGGAGGTCGATATATTGTGCAAATACTCGCTGTTGAATTGCCGCGACCAAGTTTACTGTTGTTTTGAAGATGGTCATGTATTCAAGTATTTGGCCGAATTGAACTGCTGGATGATAGTTTCGAAGGAGCTGCCGGTATCTGTTCGTACCGATGATCCCATATGGTTCTCAAGCAATGGAAATGAATTGTATAGAATGTATAAAATTGATTACATGAGATGGATTTACGTTGCGGAAGAATTCAATTTTCAACAAAACGTGTGGCAGGCCTTTTTAGAGGTTAGACCGCCGCCGCAAACACCTTTGAATGATCGTCCAAATCCAATCGGTCTAATCAGCATTAATGCGGGTGATACACTCGCTGTGATATTCCCTTCATACGTCATGTTATGTGAGCTAAATACTAGATCATGGCGTCAGATCGCCTTAATAGGCAATATTTTTACTTCGAATCAAGAGACACCTTTTGCCTTAGTTCAGTGTCAAGGCGAACTTTTGCATGTATTCTGTAATAAACTGTATCATTGGTCTGGTACAAATCGAAGATGGGTGTTGGTTGGTGTTTTGGAGAAGCCTTACCCTTATAAGTATATTACTGCCGTTCATGGGTGGCGTAATCTAGAGCGCGTAACTTTGTGATTAACTAATTAAGACGTTGTTTTTTCTGATTTAATTATTAACGAAGAAGATCAATTTAATTATTTATGGAGAAGAGCGATTTAATTATAATTTAACATTCTGTATTTTATTTGATCTAATTCGTTCGTCAGATTTTTAAAAGTAGGAACCTAGCTACCTACCTACTGAAGTAATGTTCAATTGTACGAATAAATATTTTTTGTAAGAATACCAATTTATGCCTTTGTTTCTTGAATCTTGGTTGTATTAATTATTTTCCAATCTATTGGTAACTGACATGACGACTGTGCAATCTTCAATTTCGTCAGCATTTTGAAATTTCTCCAGGAAGGTTTGAAAATTAACTTGGACGGCTAAAAATCGAGTTACGAACTTGCGGCTTATACTCGATCTTTTCAACGATTTATAATTTATATCCTTATCTTGAACGATTTCATGACGGACACTTCGAGTGTTTTTTTGACCAGTTTTTTTTTTTTTTTTTTTTACAAGGAACAAAATGTAACAAAATCAATAATTTCCTATTCATAAAAAAATTCGAACGAATTGTAGTTTGTAGATAAAAAGTGTATTTTCACTATGTATACTAGATGCATATTACCTACGTAGTAATAGGTAATTCATGTTTTCACATTTTTGTGTGTGATGCAACTATCTATTTTTAATTTGAACAATAGCAAATTGTATATCTTCGGGTTCATTTATTTTGCAACCAGGACTGCATTATTTTTTGAATTTTCTTTCTTGCTTCTTTGACTTCGTCGATATCTTTATCATAGTAATTTAAATCACCGCAATGTGAGGTCCCTAAAATGGTAAAATGACCGCCTAAATCACCATGTATACTTACAGATCAGAGACCAAGTTGGTGAATTATAAATCATACCATTGATAAATACGACCTTGTAAGGTGAATTTTTGCTTTCAACTCGAGTTATTCCAAGAGGATGCCACGGATCCACGGATCCGTGAACGAATATAATGTTTCCAACGTTTACTTGCAATCCTCCATAAATAGTATTAGTCCGATAAATACCATTTTTCAGTCGTGTTTCATTAAATCTGAAAAATGTTTTGGAATAAGTATCATCGATAGATCAAGAGAAATACTAGGATTTTCTTGAAAAAACTTACTCTGGACCAAATACTTTTTCGCATAGTTTCACGTCTTGTTCTGAAAGTAAGGGAATTCCAAATGTATCCGAGGTCGTGCTCGAACGTTGATAGTAACCAAATTCTGTACAAGTTTGGTAAGTCCACTGCCTATCTAACAGAATTCAGTAAAAACAGTTTTGTAAGCTTAATAATCATCAATCGATTAATCATTGAGGAGGGGGAGGTTCTATCCTCATTGGGCATTTTGGAAGTGGCAAAAGTTTGTAATTTCGAGGGACAAAATGGCGAGTTAGCAATTTTGAGTGTTGAATGATAAACTGATATGGTAACCGTAACTCTAAAATTAGTAAATTGTGTCGAAAATATTGTAAAAAACCACTCGCTATCTCTTGTAGGAAAGAAAGTGATTTCGACGGCGGCGATGTTAATGTATCTACTTAATCAATTTTCCACTGCACTAGAACAAGAAGTTGGGATATTATCTACTTTAGTGAAAGATACTAACTCCCACTTCCCCCAAGAATGGTATTGATGTCTGTTTTCCTCAACTTTTCGATGTATTTCTCATCAGTGTGATAGCGGCAAGTGTAACGGCCTTGCACCAAATTTACTATATGGAAAGCAGCATATAGGTCAAGCTGTTGAAGAATAAAAATGAAACCAATGGTGGCAAATGTCAAGACATGAAATTCTAATCTGAGGAACGTACTGCTGAGGCATCGGAATAAGTCATAATGTCGCATAGATGCTCAATCGATCTCCTGGGTGGTATTTCATTGTTCGATTTTCGATAAGCCTTGTTGTATTGGACGACATTGGCGACCTGGGTTGCCAACTTTTGGAAAAATGACGCTATGTCACTTAAGCTGTCTTGCAATTCGGTGCATAACCTGTAAAATAAATCGTCTCAGTATGTTAATACGAGTATAGATACCTATAAATTTTTTCATTTCACCACCTGTTTAATTAAACAGTAGGCTATTAATATCCTACCGTATACCATCATTAATCAACATATTATGTATCTACTCGTAGGCTTATCACGCTTACTGGAATAATTTAGTGATGTGTTTTCGGCCAGCTTCAGTTTTAATTAAACGATCCAATTGTTGGGTAGCTTCAGCAATTCTGCTGGAACAATTTGGATGGTACGAGTCTAACGACGCTTTGACAACTTGATAGTATTCTTCAAAAATAAATCACAAAAAAGAAAGTTAAATTTGGAAATTAGCACTTCCAAAGTTTTCAATTGTTTTACATTTAAGGGCATATTATTCGGCTCAGATTCTGTATCTACTCATTCTCATCAGATAATGCACCTATGCAAGGGTGAAACCAGCGGGGGGGGGGTACGGTACCTCCGGCAGGTTTGAAAAATTAAAAAGTTGGCATTTTTGAGTTTACGAGAATGAAAATTCGAAAATGATAACTTTTCAATTAATCATTAGTTGAAAAGTTGGCGTTTTTGACTCAGAGTTCGAAATTACAATTGAGCTATGAGCTAATTTACCACTGATAAGGAATTCTTTATTTGCCAACTGAGAACTTCAGAACTCACAATTGTCAACTTTATTTTCTACTTATTACCTAGTTGAAAAGTTGGCAATTTGCAATTGTTAAAATTATGTAAGTTCAATTTGCCAACTACATACAATTATGTAATTTCAAATGTAGGCCTAATGCACCTATATAGGTATTGTAGGTACATTTTTGATTTGCCAACTGAGTACTTGAGAAATAAAAATTCGAAATTGCCAACTTTTCAAGGAAATAATTTATTTTGTTCAAACAGACTCAACGCCATAAAATTTAATTCGGCTATTCTTATTCTAAATTTGCAATTAACTGATGCGAGCATGATACAATACCGGAGGACTCAGTTGGCAAATTGACCAATAATGTTGTACCTTAGAGCAGGAAAATAACGTAAAAAAGCGAGAGCAAAAAGGAAAAAATTGGCACATAAATTTTTTCTTCGGGAATGTGTTCAGATGAACCCCCTGAACTACCAAAAAAACCCGAACCTCCTAACCCTGGAGCTAATTTTTTTAGGGGGCTAAAACCGGTTCCGATTTACGTTTTTTGCGATTTACTCCGAAAATATTAGGTTTACGAGAAAAACTACCATGACTAAAAATGTTCCCCGTCAAATTCTCGACAATTTGATACTACGCTCGATACCCATACCTCAAGAGGGGTGTCTGAAAAAAGGGGTGGAAAGAGTAGGTGTTTGAAAAAAAGTCAGTCCAATAAATTGATCAAAGTTACCACTTAATATCATTCTTTTTCGCTCAAATTTTTTTTACAAAGTCTACTCACCCAACTATTAGTCACACCACCATTGATTGGTCTTCATCCCTCCCAAGGAGTTGGTGGGGGATGCTTGGTTTTTCAAGTAACACACAACTGAATCATATATTTGAAAAACGAATCTGGACATGCAATATATCGAATGGTATGTTTTCGAGGTCGCTGAATACGAATACCAACTTATTTTCTGGGTCCAACTCCTCAAAGCCCCTCTGTGCCCCAAAAAGAGGGTTAAAATTTTGAAAAATCGTGAAAAGTCGAGTGATATATCGAATGGTATGTTTTCGAGGTCGCTGAGTACGAATATGAACTTGGTTTTTGTGTCCCCCCCCCCCGAATGTCCCTCTGGGCCCCAACAAGGGGGTCAAAATTTCAAAAAATCATGAAAAGTCGATATTCGTATTCAGCGACCTCGAAAACATACCATTCGATATATTGCATGTCCAGATTCGTTTTTCAAATATATGATTCAGTTGTGTGTTACTTGAAAAACCAAGCATCCCCCACCAACCCCTTGGGAGGGCTGAAGACCAATCAATGGTGGTGTGATTAATAGTTGGGTGAGTAGACTTTGTTTAAAAAATTTGAGCGAAAACGAATGATATTAAGTAGTAACTTTGATCAATTTATTGGACTGACTTTTTTTCAAACACCTACTCTTTCCATCCCTTTTTTCAGACACCCCTCTTGAGGGATGGGTATCGAGCGTAGTATCAAATTGTCGAGAATTTGACGGGGAACATTTTTAGTCATGGTAGTTTTTTTCGTAAACCTAATATTTTCGGAGTAAATCGCAAAAAACGTAAATCGGAACCGGTTTTAGCCCCCTAAAAAAATTAGCTCCAGGGTTAGGAGGTTCGGGTTTTTTTGGTAGTTCAGGGGGTTCATCTGAACACATTCCCGAAGAAAAAATTTATGTGCCAATTTTTTCCTTTTTAAAACCGCTATTTGCCTGCTCTACCTACTCAGTTGACAAATTTACACTTAACTCATTTTCTCATTTGCCTATTCATGTGATAGCTTTTTATGCTATGTAGTTTAGTTTTATTTCATTTTTTGTTTAAGTTCTTTTGGAAAAATAATTGTTCAAGTCGGAAAATTATCCAAAAAAAAAAAAAAAAAAAATGGAGAAAAATATAGGTGCATTGATGATAGATTTGCCAGGTGAAAACTAAACTAGTTATGTAGATATACGAATAATAATTTTTCAATGAAAGTAATCATTAGTGGAAAAAAAGGAAAATCCATAACTTTGACAACATCTAAATTTCTGAGAAAATTTCGTGTCCCCTCTCTGTTTTTTTCCACAAATTTTTGAAATTTTCAACCTCCCCAAAAAACTTCAAGTATGAAATTTTTTTTTTAAATTTTCACACACGTACCTGCTTAGTCTATTTTTTGTGGAAGTTTCAAAATTTGACATAGGGCAGATTGGCCCCACTGCTGTTAGGTAGTGCTTATTAGAATTACCCTATATATTGAAAATATCGGTAACGTGCTTGTAAATTATCATAGGATAAGACTCGCGACAAAAATATACGTACAGTATGTATATTTTTGTCTATGATGCATAAGACCACGAGCATTTCCAAGCAGCCCTAACCTGTGTTAGCATCGCGCTTTGCGCATGCGCGTGGACTTGCCATAATATCCTTATTCCTTATATCCTCGTGTATGTGTGTCTATTTTCATATTTTCATTTTTTTTTCCACTTCGATAATCGTTTTTCTGCAAGATGTTTCTATAATGTTAAGGCCTTTTTATAATGCTACAATTTTACTTTGCCGTAAAAAAAGCACTTTGAAATTTTTGCCGTAGAATAAAACGTAGCATTATAAAAAGACCTTAAGTATTTTTTTATTTTTCACAAAAAATCACGTTTTTTTCAAATTTTTCAGACAGGGTTTGCTTGTAACGTGTTGTGTAAGTAGGTATTTCAATAATTTTATGAAAAAAATGAAAAAAAATTTTAACAGGACTTGTACCTCTACCTATGTTTTAATTGAATACCTTTTTTATTGTTTAAAAGTTGAAACTCATTTCGTGTTTTTGCCTTTTTGGTGTTTGTAACACTCAATTCTGTTTTATTTAAAAGTTTCCTCTCAAATTTTAAGTATCGCTTATTAAAACATCCGAATTCTGTTCGAAATTGAAACTTTGAATTTTTTTCCCATAAAATTATTGAAATACGAAATACCTACTTACACAACACGTTACAAGCAAACCCTGACTGAAAAATTTGGAAAAAAACGTGATTTTTTGTGAAAAATAAAAAAATACTTACATTTTAAAAACATCTTGCAGAAAAACTATCATCGAAGTGGAAAAAAAATGAAAAAATACGAAAATAGACTCATACACGAGGATAAGGATATTATGGTAAGTCCACGCGCATGCGCAAAGCGTGATGCTAACACAGGTTAGGGCTGCTTGGAAATGCTCGTCATAAGACCATAAGTTTACTCATAGGTACACTTCATATAGGTACATTTCTCTTAGGAGAAATGTAAGTGAGGAAAATATACTCGCATCTTAATATTTTACGACCTGAGATAGGTACATTTATGAATGAACTCTCTGTACGATGGAGAAAACATATTCGTACAGAGTACTTTGAGAAATTGCGCCAAAAGTACCTATTAGGGAGGAGTCTAAGTACCTTATGCATCTTTATATATGGAATCTTCGCGATGCGAGCTCACTTGACCTGGTGTCGGCAATTCGCGATAGTTGGTTCCTCGTCAACGTCAAATCTGATGCTGTGAGGATCCTTTCCGATAAAGGTGACCACAGCATCTTCTTTTTCAATTAATACTTTCAATATTAATATGTCTATTTTTAAGTTAACACCATTTCTGGCATGGTCAAGTTTTATTTATTTTCAAATTAATGGCCTGTTGGCGCATAATCATGTGTTGACCTTTTTGGTAAGGAGGATTAATCTAGATAATCCAAATTACGCAAAGTTTCTAAATGAGCCTCTTTTAGTTAAGTACCATCAAATGCCTATATTATTAGGAGGGCACCCGAAAGCGATGGTAAACGCGTACAGTGTTCAAGTAAGTGGTGAAATACGCTTATTTAATTAGTTATAAGGATGTCCTCATAGATGTACGTGCCTGGTGACGTCATCTATGATTAATATTAGAATGTATTAGAACAAAAATTCATCGTGTATAAATTCTAAATTAATTATTACACGTATTATCGCCTAACCTATTCTGATGAACGATGTATAGGTTAAAGTCTCAATACTATTTTATTGTCCTATTTCGCAGATCTCATCTAACTTACATATAGGTAGATCATTTACGTATCTTAGTTTCATTCATTCTCATGCTATGTGTAAACATAAGTGCAAACGATGTATGTTAATGAAGATTTGTAAATAGTTTAAATATACATGTAAATAGATATGTGTTTTTATTTACTTATGTAACCAACAATTAAATGTGTATAGTTTGATAGCAGGACTACAACCCTTCTGAGCTAACTAGGTATCCGAAATTATTCCCCTCCTTAGGAATAATTCTCATCCTCTCTGTAATACGTAATCATTTGAGTACCAAATACCTTCTTCGTAGTCTCTCTAGCCTTAACTATATCAAATTGTTGCACCACCCCCTCCGGAGAACCAAAATTTTGAATTTTGAACACATATGGGGTCATTTCTCGGGTTGAGGTGGGGGAGGGTGGCTCGAAATTTTTTTCGGGGTGGTTTTAAATCCATACTAACATTTTGGACGAGTCTCATCAAAATTGGAGAAAGTGCGGATTTCACTATGCTATCCTAAAAGGCTCTTTTCGAAAAATGATTATACATAGAAGGGGGATGAGTATAAGTATAGTGAAAGTTTTGATAAATATTCGATTTGGCAGTTGGCATTCTCAACATTTCAAAGTTGGTATGTACCTTATTTCTTAGAATTTACCCCCCTTGTAAAATCACTTTGCTACCACCTTGCACCTATGCACCATAAGTAGGAAAAAAAGATTTATAATTTTACTTAATGAGATGCATTTCGAGTTGACGTCTTTCAGGATATCTATCTACTCCTATATTGAAATTATCTATCAAAATTGACGTCTTTTGGGCGAAAAAAATCAGTTTTTTGCCTTTTTGAAGGTCAAAACGCCTACGTGAAAAATTATTTACACTCATTTGGCTGATTTTGCGTGAAATGATCCACCTGCAAAAATATCTTGTAAATTAGGTGGGTACTTACCTCCGAAGTCTGCTTTGGCCAGTATTGGGGCGCTGGAAGCAACCGCACCATGTACCAGAGAGGGATACTTCATACGAACCCACGCAGCTAAATTCCCAGCGTACGAACATCCAAATACAATCCACTTGATATCATCAGACAAATAGTACTGCTTGGTAATTCCTTGTATGAAGAAGGCTATGTCTGCTAATGCTTGTTGGCTGCTCAAATAAACCAAATTCTCGGTGCTGGTATCACTGCGTGGGAAAATAAGAATGAACTTATGTCGTCATGAATTTTTGAAGTAGTGCAAGAAAGATCATTTTTGCAAATTTGACTATCTCTCCTGACCACAAAAATAACGCGAATTTGAAAAACTCACTATGATTTTTATTTTAGTGTCTAAACTATCCACTACCTAAGTGCATTATTTCCAACCCAAACACACACAAAAAGTTCCAAATCGTTGCCCAGTGATATGTTTCACAAACAGCACGAATGGATGATCGTACCAGTGTTCGTTTCGGTTGAAAATTAATAAAACATTTTCAAATTTTCAAAACAGTCTTCACTGAAGCGATTCAAGTCAGTGAAAGTGACTGATTGACTTGATGATTTTTTTCTGAATTGGGAGAGAAAATTCGGTAATTTTTTTTAGTCGCTTGATTTTTGATAATTTTTTTTTTCATGCAATGATTAAACAAAATCGATGAGGATAAATTTCACTTTAAATTAAAGCATGTGTTTCAAAATGCACTATAAGCCCATTTTCAAAGATTCTGAGCTTGTGAGGCCATCTAGCATACAGTTGCGGCCCAAAATGGCTGATTTTTTGATATGTTGTGCCCAAGCGCCTTGGCTACAACATATTAAAAAATCAGCCAATTTGGGCAATTTCTACATTTTCAAATTGCGCATAGTAAGTACCATGAATTTCTTATCAATATTTTTTTGGAATTGGTGCGTCTTGGAAACACATGCTTCAATTGATTTGATTACTTTTTGGGCACGCTTCGGCCATAAAAACGATGCTCCAAAGAGAAAATAACACCTTTGAAGATTTCTGCATACGATACCCATTGGCCATCAATAATTCCGTTAGGATAAGCCCAATTTTCGCCTTCTATCCAGAGGATTGCCGGACCCGTTGCCGTATAGTATCTCCAGTTGGCCCAGTAACGCTGTAAATAATACGAAATTTGATTTTTTTCAAATTTCTTTTTTATGTACAAATCGGGCAAAAATTCAATTTTGAATTGGCATTCCTGGAATTCCAAGTTATAGGTTCTCAAGTTCAGTTTTAGCCCTTCCAGAGCGACTTGAAAATTTTCGAAGAAATTTGAAAACTTGTCGGAGTCTCTAGAATGGCCTACGACCTATACCTACTCTCTAAATTTGAAACAGTCAATTTCACTGCTTAGCAGTCACGACATTTTGCCTTTTTAAAGCAGTAGTTTTTTTTTACTGCAAAACAGTGAAAAATTACTGAATTGGTCAGTAAAAAATCATTTTGACTGACCAATTCAGTAATTTTTCACTGTTTTGCAGTAAAAAAAACTACTGCTTTAAAAAGGCAAAATGTCGTGACTGCTAAGCAGTGAAATTGACTGTTTCAAATTTAGAGAGTAGATATGTAGTAGTAATTGGGAGTTGAATTGAAGGAATTATTTGTATTGGTTCACTTTGCTCAAAAAATTGAAATTTTGCCAATTATTTAAACATTGGTTGTTGATTCTAATAATGCAGAAAAATATACGTATGTAGATCATGTTAACAGGTTGAAATCCTAAATTTATTCGCCTACCTGTTGCCAAGTTTCTCCATTGCTTAGATTAAAATGATCCAACTTCTGTTCAAAATACTGATCAGGTGGTAATTCTTCTTTTTTGCCATCGAAATTTGGAAGTAAATCCCTTGAACTATGACTTAATCGTCTATCAAATTCAAACACTATCTTCGTAGAAAACGTTGAACTTGGAATTAATAAAACCCATAATATGATCGAGTTGATGCCTTTCGCGAGCAACATGACGTCTGATAAACAAATATGATTTCTAATGAACTTATTATTTAATGGAGTTTATTCGAATAGTCTCAAACTGCAGTGATTAAGTAAGTAAGACTAAATTAAAAGTAAGTAGACGTAGGTAGTTCGGTAAATGAATTAAATTACTTTTGCGAACTACCCATGTGTCGCGTGGATGTTGAATACATAGTCACGAATATTCGATTTCTGTCACATGGTTTGCATTTCATTTTTCTCGTTATAATTGCAAACATGTTTATTGTCAATTAACATGTACCTAATCTCTCACCCCCGCACTCAGTTTTTGTTGAATATTTTTTCATTTTGGATAGATACCTTACCTACATTATTCCAAGAATGGGAAGTATAACCAAACCTTAAATGTTTTAAAAACCAATTTCTTCAGAAAACGAGAAAAACTGTTTCCCAAACAACTTTATGTATAGGTACCTACCTATCTCTCATTCGCTGTGAATTGCTCAGTATCATAGTTGAGGTGTTGGAAACGCATTCCTACAATATTCTACGTGTACAAGCATAACTCAAAATTACAAGATGCAACTTTGAACTAGTCAAAAGAAAATCGAAAAATGAGCCCAAAATATACCACCAGCCAAAAATTTCAGATGCTGCATTTTATTTTTCGATTTTTGATGAATTTTTAAAAATTCAAAGGGCCAAAAATACGTATAAATATAAAAAAATCAAAATTTCAGAAAAATTGACCTAGAAAGCTGAAATTTGATTTACAGACTGTTTTTGACCATCGGAGTCGATTGGGAATGGTTTTGAACTGTTTTGGAGCCTTCAGCGAGTTTTTGAATTCTCTAGTTTTGAAAAAATCTAGTTAAAGCCTCCTTTCCAAAAAAAATCTGAAATTCGGTTCGTATCTTACATGTATTTGCGACCTCTCAAGTTGAAACATGAAATGTGTATTTTCACCATAAGTACAGTAGGTATTGACATTTTTATTTTATTCGTTTTTTCACATTTTTATTTGTGTGTGTGATGCAATCATCTCAAAAGCGATCCTCAGAATTAAAATCATCAGAAATATCTTAAGATAAGACTAGACTTAGGTACAATGAGTCAAAATAATGCATCTTAACTTCTATTCGATGTGAATAGCAAATTTCATATCTTCGCCCTCAGGTTCATTCATTTTGCAACCAGGATTGCATGATTTTTTGAATTTTCTTTCTTGCCTCTTTGACCTCGTCGATATTTTTATCGTAGTAGTTTACATCACCGCAATGTGAGGTCCCTAAAATGGTAAAATGACCACCTAGATCAACATGTATACAGATCAGAGATCAAGTTGGTGATTTATAAATCATACCATTGATAAATACGACCTCGTAAGGAGAATTTTTGCTTTCAACTCGAGTTATTCCAAGAGGATGCCATGGATCCATGGATCCGTGAACGAATATGATGTTTCCAACGTTTACTTGCAATCCTCCATAAATAGTATTTGTCCGATAAATACCATTTTTCAGTCGTGTTTCATTGAATCTGAAAATTGTTTTAGTTTCATCGATAGGTAAAGAAATACGAGTATTTTCTTGCAAAAAACTTACCCTGGACCAAATACTTCCTCGCATAGTTTCACATCTTGTTCTGAAAGTAGGTGAATTCCAAATGTATCCGAGGTCGTGCTCAAACGTTGATAGTAACCAAATTCTGTACAAGTTTGGTAAAACCATTGTCTTTCTAACAGAAGTCAGTCAAAAACAGTTTTGTAAGATTAAAATAGGTAATCAATCGATTGATTATTGAGCAGGGAGGTTCTACCCCCAGTGGGCATTGTGGAAATGGCAAAAGTTGGCAATTTTTAGTGTTAAATGATAAACTGGTAACTCTAAAATTATAGTAAATTGTGTCTTGTAAAAAACCATTCGCAATCTCTTGTAGAGCAGAAGTGATACTGACGGCGGCAATGCCAAGTATCTAATCGATTTCTACTGCACTAGAACAAGAAGTTGGGATATTAGGTATCTAGTTTACTGAAGTGAAAAGTACTAACTCATACTTCCCCCAAGAATGGTTTTGATGTCTGTTTTCTTCAATGTTTCGATGTAATTCTTATCAGTGTGATCGCGGCAAGTCCAACGGTTTTGCACCAAATTTAGTACATGGAGAGCAGCGTATAGGTCAAGCTGTTAATGAATAAAAATGAAACCAAAGATTGCGAATGTCAAGATATCAAATTCTAATCGAGGCACGTCAACGTACTGCTGAGGCATTGGAATAAGTCATAATGTCGCATAGATACTCAATCGATCTCTTGGGTGGTTTTTCATTGTTCGATTTTCGATAAGCAATGTTGTATTGGACGACATGGGCGACCTGGTTTGCCAACATATGGAAAAATGATGCTATGTCACTTATTCTGTCTTGCAATTCGGTACATAATCTGTCAAATAAGTCGCCTCAGAATGTTAGATATAATTTTTTTTCATTTCGCCCCTGTTTAATAGCCTATACCTACGGTACTTATACCTATACCAACTCCTATCACTGATTAATTTAAACATATGATGATGTAGGCTCATCACGCTTACTGGAATAATTTAGTGATGTGTTTTCGACCTGCTTCGGTTTTGATTAAACGATCCAATTGTTGGGTAGCTTCGGCAATTCTGCTGGAACAATTTGGATGGTACGAGTCCAACGACGCTTTGACAACTTGATAGTATTCTTCAAAAATAAATCACCATTAATATACATTAAGTATACAGTCTATAATTTTGTAAAAAATAAATTTGGAAACCAGTACTTTCGAATTTTTTAATTTTTTTGAAATATGAAGACAGCTTCTACTGATTTTCATCAGATGTGATTTGTCTTTCAAATTGAAAAAATGAATCCCCCATCTTTTTTATCCTACTTATGAACCATAAGTAGGATAAAAAAGGTTTTTAATTTTACTTTTAACAAGGGAACCTCTTGAGGTGTCACACTCCAATTTGAACGGGACCGCGATTTTTGGAAAGAGCATAGTCTAAAACCCCCAAAACCAAATTTTCAGCTGCCCAAGTTCATTTTTCGATTTTTGGCGAATTTTTGAAAATTCAAAATTGACGGTTTTTGGCGATTTATGCTTTTTTTTGAAAAGTACGTACTTGATCAATAAAAATGATCAAAATAAGTCCCAAAACTAATATTAATTATCCAAATCCAAATTTCACCATTTCCAGCCATTCTGGAGCCTCCAGCGCGATTTTTCAATTTCTCCAGAATTTTGAATTTGTTCCAGAAGGCGTGCATACTCTCTAAATTTGAAACAGTCATTTTCATTACTGTTTTATTCAGTTAATCTGATTTTTTTTTCAAATTACTGCATAACAGTGATTTTTACTGGTTTCAACAGTCAAATCCAATCATTTAACTGTTGAAAGCAGTATTTGACTAGAGCCCTATTCAACTGTTTTTTTCAGTAAAATAACAATTACTGATAAAAACAGTAGTTTTTTTGAAATTACTGTTTTTATCAGTGGTTTTGAATTCAAACTACTGTATTAGGCAGTAACATTGACAAATTTACTGTTTATAGCAGTAAGTTTTACTGTTTATAGCAGTAGGTTTTACTGTTTATGGCAGTAAACATCTTATGACTTACTGTTTGAGCCAGTACCTACTTTGCGCCATTTTCTTTTAAGATTTTTGAGCAATAGTGGTTTCTCTGAATAAATGTGTTTGGTGAAGGTGTTAATTTGAGTAAACGTTGTATTTTGTAAAAAATGAATCAACTGAATCCAGATTTCAAGCATTACCTAAGCGGAAATGGCATCAATGAAGCAGTAATCGATGTTTTGATCGGTAAGTGAGATGTTCAAAGTTTCTAAATCCCCCCTAGAGTAAATCAAAGAAGCTGAAGTATTTAGCACGATGTGTTATACAAAATTCTCGTAAAATTAATGCACCTAGCTGTAACTAATGCGAAAAGGTATGCAGCTACAAGAATATTTTCGTACATTTACATAAGTAGCTAAAGTTGAGATATGGGTCAAAAATTTCATTCAACTTTCACCAAACGTTCAAAAAAATACCAAATAGGCTAATAAAATTAATGTTTAGAGCAACTGATTACCAAATTCAAGTTCAATTCAATTGATATTAGCCTATTTGGTATTTTTTTGATCATTTGGCGAAAGTTGAATGAAATTTTTGACCCTTATCTCAACGAACCATTTTTACAGGCTTTGGATGACGTATCTGCTTTGTGTTTCAATCATCTGAAGAGCATTATGCTAAATACTTCAGCTTCTATGTACAAATTCTCTTATAATTTATGCACCTACCTGTAACCAAAGCAAAAACTGCTAAAACTTCGTTGATGGAAGGATCAGTAAAGCCCCAATAACACCAAATTGTAAATTAGATCGTTGTTATTAGTCGATAAACAATCACCACCTTAGCGAACTACTAATTCACGCACGTTACTAATTAAACAAATAATTTATGTAGTACTTCACTGCGGTAAAATTACGATTTACTGGAGTTATTGAACTCATTACGCCGAAAATAACACACTTCGAAATCGATATGATCAAACATAAAGTTACTGAATAGGTGAATAAGTGTTCGGAGCAACTTTCAATTGATAAAGTAAAATGGAAATCGATATGATCAAAAATAAAGTTACCTACTGAATAGATCCACGCACGTTATTAATCAAACAAATCATTTATGCGGTACTTCACTGCAATAGAATTACACGAAAATAATTACGATTTACCGGAGATATTGAACTCATTACACCGAAAATAACACACTTCGAAATTGATACGATCACAGATAAAGTTACTGAATAGGTGAATAGTGATTTCTAAATTTCATTTCGCGATTACCTATGTTGTTTTCTCAATAGGCTAAAAACTGCTAAAACATCGTTGATGGAAGGATCAGTAAAGCACTAATGTCTAATAACACCAAATTGTAAAATTAGATCGTTGTTATTACTCGATCAACAATCACCACCATAGCAAACTACTGATCCAAATAACACACTTCGAAATCGGAAAAAAAAGCACTAAAAACAAAACCGAATCAACCGAATAAAAGTAATAAAACTGTTCGCTCACACAACACACGAGGCAGACTCAGACTGGACAGAAATGGAAGTGATCAAATTGCAACGAACTTGTAGGCCAGTTCTAGGAAAAACTATAGGTCTACGTCTAGAGATAAGATAACACGAATCCGAATAATAAAAGACGAGCAGACGACGATATTAAGTATTGTATTTGAATTTCGATTTACCGACTACCTTACACATTTATGCAATGCTTCGCAAAATTTGGATGAAGCGATTGTGTATTGGTCAGAGGAACGAGTGAGGTTAGTGTTCAGGAGAAATAAGTAGAATGTCCGTAGTGTTTAAGTTGTTTTAAAAATAGAAAAAAACCTCGCTTTGCTCAGGCTAAATCAATTCCTGTTTTTTCTTCTCTAAACAAAGTTGGAGGGTTGAAAAATTGACTTCTCACATCAAAAATAATGTTGTTTCTCTTTCGAAAAATTACGTATCAACTTATGAAAGTTATGCTCTCGTTTCGCTCAGACTTTTATTCCCATTTCTAAAAATATTATAATTTCCTGGAAAACATTGTTGAACTGTTTAAATATTAAACCTACGAACATCAACATTTTGCATCAGTTATTTTACTTCTCAAATCATCATCTTTTTCAAAGTTTCTGTTTTTGCTTCGCTCCGGTAGATTTGAATTCTACTGCAATTTTTCAAAAATTGTCATGATTAAAAAATTCACTTCTGAAATTCTGGAAACATACAACCAAGTCCAATACCTACAGGATTAGTACTAGTGGGAATCAGTGCAAAGTACTCGTAACAAAAAAAATGTGCAAAATATCATTCAAAAATACCAAGAAGCACAAAACTTTTGAGTTGAAAGTTGTCAATTTTTTTTTTACATTTTTTTATACTGGGTGTGAAAATCGATTTTTTTGTACCTCACGAATTCGTAAATTTTCTGAAGCTTGCACTCTCGCTGCGTAGGGACAAAATAAAAAATGTTTCGTTTTTATATCGAATTTGATTTTTAAAAGCCAAAAGGTTAGAAAAAAAAACACGAAAAAATAGTGAATTTTTGATTTTTAATTGCAGTAACCAACCTTGCAATAAAACAATTCAAATTTTTTATCAAGTACATATAAAAGCATCGTTTTTGAACATTTAAATTTATTCAACATTCTAAAACTTGGTAGGTACTAGGTATATACGCCAGTTGATGGATTCGTGCCGACTTTAGTATGTTTAAAATGACATATCAAATAACTTTACTTAATTCATTTTAGCATAATGTTAATTCGCCTTCTTATTGTGAAAGGCGAAGATGTTAAATTAATTCTTTATAATTTAATAATCAAAAAATATAATTAGTTATACTTGATCGACTTTCGGTACATGTTTCCTGTAGCACATTTAAATGCGTATTTATAGCGTTACCAACGAATGGTTCTTCACATGACATGCCGAAAACACATTTACTTACAGATTTTCAGGTTATGTACAGAAATGACAAACTTTATTGGTTGAAAAAATTTGTTCTAAAAATGAGAAATCGCTGGTAGGTGGGCTTTCGATTTTGAGATTTTTTTTATGTAAAACTTATGTATTTTGGACAGCCAGTAATGTAGGTACCTAGGAAGAAAACAAGTCGTAGGAAAATACAAAACAAAAGATCGATTCTGAATTTTTCTTAAATACGTAAATTTTTTTGTTTTTTTAATTCAAATATTTACAGCCAGTAATGTAGGTTGAAAAAGAGTGGTCGGAAAAAAACAAAACTAAAGATTGATTTTGAATCTTGTCATTTTTTTTTTAAATTAATGTAATTAGAAAAAAAGTCGTAAGAAAAATAATAATAAAAGATCGATTCCGAATCTTTTTTAGATGTCAATTTTTTTTTCAATTCAAGTACATATTTACAGCCAGTAATGCGAGTAGAAAAAAAGTCGTTGGAAAAAACCAAATAAAAGATCGATTCTGTATCTTTCTTAGATGCGATTTTTTTTTTTTTTAATTCAAGTATTTATTTAAGAATATGGGGGTACAAATTTACTGTATCATATTTGAAACCCAAAGTTGGGTAAGGTAGAGTGGGGTAATTGCAAAGCACTATTTGATTAGTGACACTTTGAGAGGGCGTTGTGAGAATGCACAGATGAAGCTGAAATTTGTACCACTTATACTTCAGGGAGTTCTCTATTAATGGTGAAATTTTGATACAGTTTGGTCCACAAATCGTGGAGGAAATTGCAATTTTAAAATTTGAAAATCGACTTTTGCATTTACCCTGTGTTCGGGTAAATGCAAAAGTGGGTGATATTTTTTTAATTTTTTTGCATTTTCAACGCACTCACTGTATTCTACGTGTCATTTGCTAACTTTTGATGTATTCGTGGCCTTGATTCGGTAAAAAATTCGATAATTTTTCCACTTCCCAAAAAAAATTTTAGAGGAGTGAAAAAATGTTGAAAAATTATTTTTTTTAAAACTCGTGGAGGAAATTGCAATTTTAAAATTTGAAAATCGACTTTTGCATTTACCCTGTGTTGGGGTAAATGCAAAAGTGGGTGATATTTTTTCTATTTTTTTATTTTTTTTGCATTTTGAACGCACTCACTGTATTCTACGTGTCATTTGCTAACTTTTGATGTATTCGTGGTCTTGATTCGGTAAGAAATTCGATAATTTTTCCACTTCCCAAAAAATTTTTTAGAGGAGTGAAAAAATGTTAAAAAATTATTTTTTCAAAAACTCGCTAAAATGAACAAAAGATCAACTATTGATCATTTCTGATGTTTTTTATGTAAAAAACTCGTCATAGAAATACATTTTTCGTCAAATATATTCGTAAAACATTGAAAAGGAGCAATAATTTTAAAATTCAGTAAAACTGTTAATCACTTCTCTAACATGTAACTCATCATGTGACCGTGGAAGTTTATTTTTTTGGTAATTTCGAACCATTTTCAAGTTATTTAGGGCAAAAAAATATTTGTGGTAAGTGCAAAAATGAAAAAAAATTGTGTTTGCAATCACCCCGAGTCAATTTTTTCTGGGGTAGTTGCAAAAACGCAACTTACAGCCAAAATTCAAAAAAAAATCACATTGTGATATCTTACCTTAAACTTCAAACCTTCATGACCCTAAATCTTGAAAATTCCAGATAAATCGACAGTTTTTTCTATTTCACATGCACGTTTTATTGTTTTTAAAAAACACCTTTCACTTTACTTATGAGGGGTTGCAACATGCTTCGATAAAAGTGTTTGCTACGGAGCGACAAGTTGAACCCCGCGAGTGGTGACCTGGTGAATATGTCGGTAAAGGTTGTTGCTTCGACACCTCATAGTTGGCACAACCAGAAAATTGATTTTTTTGCATGAGGTCACAATTTTGCAATTACCCCACTCCACCTTATCTGATATTGATTCTTATCGAACATACAAAATTCTGGTACTGCATTTCTAACAAGGGAACCTCTTGAGGTGTCCGCCTCCGATTTGAACGGGACCCCGATTTTTGGAAAGAGCATGTTCTAAAACCCGAAAATCCAAATTTTCAGCTGCTCAAGTTCATTTTTCGATTTATTTTGGCGAATTTTTGAAAATCCAAAATTGACTATTTTGGTGATTTATGTTTTTTTTTTTAAAGTACGTACTTGATCAGTAAAAATGTTTAAAATTGAGTCCTAACACTGATATTTACCCCCCAAATCCAAATTTCGCCATTTCCAGCCATTCTGGAGCCTCCAGCGCTATTTTTCAATTTCTCCAGAATTTTGATTTTGCTCCAGAAGGCGTGAATATAAAGTTGGGCAGCTAAAAATCGAGTTGTGTGTTATATTCGATCTGTTTATCAAGTTTATCCACATTTGAGTCGATTTTGGGAGGTACACCTCAAGAGTGGTTTTTGACCAGCTTTTTTCATTATAAGAAATCCAAAAAAATCAAAATTTCACCGTTTGGGAGGGAATTTTCGAAATTTGCGCGAATCGCTGTATTTTGAACACAACAAACCCCCTGAGGCCGAGTTCCGTCATTTCCAGACATTCTGGAGCCTCCAGTGCGGTTTTTAAATTTCTCCAGAAGTTTCAATTTGCTCCAGAAGGCGTGAATATGAAGTTGGGCAGCTAAAAATCGAGTTGTGTGTTATACTCGACCTGTTTAACGAACTTATCCACATTTGAGCCGATTTTGGAGCGGACACATCAAGAGTGGTTTTTTGACCAGCTTTTTTTCAATATAAAAATATCCAAAACTCAAAAGTTTCTCGTTTGTGAGAAAATTTTTGAAATTTTCGCGAATCGCTGTATTTCGTCATTAATTAACCACACGAGGGCAAATTTCGCCATTTCCAGCCTTTCTTGGGCCTCCCTTTAATTTTTGGATATTTTTATTTTGAAAAAAAGCTGGTCAAAAAACCACTCTTGAAGTGTCCGCTCCAGAATCGGCTCAAATGTGGATAAATTCGTTAAACAGGTCGAATTTAACACACAACTCGATTTTTAGCTGCCCAACTTCATATTCACGCCTTCTGGAACAAATTGAAAATTTTGGAGAAATTTAAAAACCGCGCTGGAGGCTTCAGAATGGCTGGAAATGACGGTACTCGGTCTCAGGGGGTTTGTTGTGTTCGAAATACAGCGATTCGCGCAAATTTCGAAAATTCTCTCCCAAACGGTGAAATTTTGATTTTTTTGGATTTCTTATATTGAAAAAAGCTGGTCAAAAACCACTCTTGAGGTGTACCTCCCAAAATCGACTCAAATGTGGATAAACTTGATAAACAGATCGAATATAACACACAACTCGATTTTTAGCTGCCCAACTTTATATTCACGCCTTCTGGAGCAAAATCAAAATTCGGGAGAAATTGAAAAATAGCGCTGGAGGCTCCAGAATGGCTGGAAATGGCGAAATTTGGATTTGGGGGGTAAATATCAGTGTTAGGACTCAATTTTAAACATTTTTACTGATCAAGTACGTACTTTAAAAAAAAAAACATAAATCACCAAAATAGTCAATTTTGGATTTTCAAAAATTCGCCAAAATAAATCGAAAAATGAACTTGGGCAGCTGAAAATTTGGATTTTCGGGTTTTAGAACGTGCTCTTTCCAAAAATCGCGGTCCCGTTCAAACCGCAGGCGGACACCTCAAGAGATTGCCTTGTAAAATTAAAAAGCCAAAATTGAAAAAAAAAACTTTTAAATTTAAAATTAATGAAAAATGAGAAATAATTTCATTTTTCGTCATTTTCTTATGATTTAGAGTTTTTTTTAAGCTCTTATATTTGCGTCTAGAAGTTTCAATGACGATTATATGTATAATATGCGATTCGAGCTCAATTTTGCTAAATTTTTCATAAATTTTATTAACTTTTGGTAGTGCTTATTTACTCTATAAACTGAAGCATTTTTATGTCAAATTTTAACACATTTTAGTACATTTTCTAGTAGACATGCTTTTTTTATTGCAAATTTTACCAAAATTCTATTTTTTTTTTTTTTTTTTTTTTCAAGTGTTCTGCTGTCCTAAAGTTGGTAAAAACTGAAACTAGTACCTACTCTTCGTGCTGTTCCTGTCACTGTACATAGACAAACTGAAAAATGCTGCCATTGCGTTGCTTCTCTTGTCAGCAGTATTGCAATGGAATAAAGGAGTGGACATCACATTTAAAATACTACCACGGATATTATCTCACTAAAAATATCGAAAACGGATTCCCTTGCACCTACGATCGATGCAACAAGAGTTTTGCTCTCTTTAAAACGCTTCGTCAGCACATTGAGTCAACTCATGCGAATACGACACCATTTACCAGTGTGCCTACATGTTCGACTGATGCTGATACAAGTGATACTGATCAGTATGAAAATTCCAATTCAACATCGCATGAACGAAATTACGTAACTTCCGAAGATTTTTTACCATTCAATTTGCAAGACAACTCAGAAGATTTGAATTCCTCATTACGTCTGTACCTAGTGAAAATGGTGGTCAACTTACAGTGCAAATCTTCAATGACGACGTCTTCAGTATGTTTTGTCATTAATCATCTTCAAAAAATCTTGACCGATGTATCTGTCTTTTGGAAGCATCATTTAACAACTTTTCTGGAAAATAATGGGATTGAAAAAGATTCCCCAGATGTTTCAGAACTACTGAAAAAATTCGATTTGAACGATGCGTTTACAAATTTGGATACTTTGGATGGCCAGATTGATGCTTTTCGTGAAAACTGCTCTTATGTCAACCCACAGGAAATCCCTCTGGGCACACGTATCGATCAGCGTTTAGATAGATCTTCAAACGAATTTTTACCCAAAACAATCAACGAAACTTTTCAATACGTGCCTGTTGTTGATGTTTTGAAGTTGGTTTTGCAGAGCCAAGAAATTAAAGATGCCATTTTGACAGAAAAAAAATCTGAAGATGGTACTTTTCGATCTTTTAGAGACGGTAAAAGTTTTGATTCAAATCCATTTTTCCAGAAATTTCCCGATGCGATTCGTTTGCAATTATATTACGATGAACTGGAAATTGTGAACCCTTTGGCCTCTAAAAAAGGAGTGCATAAAATCGGAGCTTTCTACTATACCATTCAAAATCTCCCTTCGTATATCAATTCTCAGCTGAATAACATCCACGTTTTAGCTTTATGCTATTATGAAGACGTGCGTAAATATGGATTCAAGCAGATCCTCCGGCCATTTCTACAGGAGCTGAAGAGTTTGGAGAGTGATGAAGGAATTGTAATTCAACTAAATACTGATGAAAATTATGTTCTTAGAGCAAGTCTTGCATCTTTTTGTGGTGATGGCTTGGCAGTGCACGACTTATTCGGATTACTTAGCCCATCCGCAAATATGTTTTGTAGACTGTGTTTAATAAGTCGAACCGATTTACTTAATGGGCAGCTAGAACCTCAAGAACCTAGAACCAAAGCAATCTATGATGAACATTTGGCTCTGATTCAAAGTAACAACACTCAAGATGTGAGATCCCAGACAGGTGTAAAAGCAGAAAGTCCACTGAACGAATTAAAATATTTTCATGTTGCTGATAATATGATTTTCGATCCCATGCACGATATTCTTTGTGGAATTGGTCCTATGGTGCTGAAACTAGTAATTCGTCACTACGTGTATGAATCCCATTTCTTTCAATTGGATGATTTAAATGAGCGAATTTCATCATTCCATTACGGTATTTTAGAAATGAAAAACAAGCCATCTGCCAATTTGATCGAATCAAACATCCGAAGCACTAAAGAGCATGCACTGAGTCAGAGGGCAATGCAAACATGGTGCTTGTTGCGGACTTTTCCATTTCTAATCGCTGACAAAATACCAAACCCAGATGATGAACATATGCATCTAATCGTTCTTCTATTACGAATTATGGAATTGGTATTTTCACCAATGATCACCAAGAATCTTCTGGCTTATTTGGACGCGCTAATTATTGACTTCATTTCGTTGTATCGCAATTTATTTCCAAACGTTCCCTGCATAAATAAATTTCATCATCTAACTCACTATCCGATGTGCATAGAATGGTCAGGTCCTCTGTCCAACATGTGGTGTATGCGTTTTGAAGCAAAACATGGTCAAGTGAAGAAACGTGCTCAAGTTGTCTGCAATTTTAAAAACGCTCCAAAAACTCTTATTCGAATTGGTCAATGCACACAATCCGCCAAATGGGGAAGCAAAAATGTGCCTTTACATTACATCAAATTCGAGCAGTTGTGCACTAGACCAGTGAATTCTACACTTAGCTGTCATAAATTACAAGATTTGGGATTTTCATCAGACGGCAACGTTACGATTACAAATCAAATTAAAATAGATGGCTGGTTATTTCGAATAGGTTTATTTGTAGTCGTAAATCTATCAAACGAGGAAGAATTGCCAGAATTTGCAAAAATCGAAGAGATCGTGATTCGTGACCAATCAGAAATTTATGTTTATGCTCATGTTTGGAGAACTATGCATTTGGATACGTTTTTCAATGCATACGCCATCGTTAATGACCATCAATCAAATGCTGTTTTTCTACCAATTCGAAACCTCAGATATAAAGCCTTAGATACATGGAGTGCTCCCAATCACGACGAACAATTCATCAGTTTACGTCATATTTTATTATGACATACGATAGGTGCATAAAATGACAAACAAAATTTCACCCCATTTAACCACATATGTATTATTAGATACATTTTTCTTTTAACTTTTTTTTTTCAGATCAAGAAATCGGATGGCAAAATTTCCCAGAGCTCTCTCAAGATGATTTACTTGGTATCGGTATCAAAATGGGCTCAGCAAAAGCTCTACTAAAACTCATCACTGAATTCAACAATAGTCCTCAAGTAAGTATTTATAATTTTCGTATTATTTACTAAAATTATTTCGTGTATTTTACAAAAAACTATCAACAAATTGAGTGATACTAATGCAGTTTAAAACACACAGTTTTTAAAAATCTAAAATTATTACTTTAGAATGGAATCGTAAACATTATTAATTACGTTTTGAATAAGGTGCACCGGGGCAAGTCAGAATGATTTTTCGCAATTTCAACTTTGACCAGCTGTTACTCCCCTTCTAATGAACCAATATGGATCAAATTTATTATGTAGGTTCCCATAAGGGTTCTTAACCTATGGTAAAAATTTGAGCGCAATTGACACAGTAGCTTTCGCTCAGTGGAATAAAATATAAACTGTCCTGACTTACCCCAATTGGGGGAAGTCAGAACAGGCTAAACTTTGCAGAGGCGTAGATCACAAACCGAGCGTCCTAGAAAAATTGCATAAAAACAAAATTGTAGAGAATTTAATTCTCTTTGAGATTACTCTCATCAGATTTTCACTAGGACGCACGGTTCGTCCGCTATATGCGAAAAACTAAGAAATAGAAAATCTGTATTTTAGACCAAATTCAAAATAAGTTCAAAACAACAACAAAATACAATTGAACCAAAGACATCTAAAATGAAACTGAATCGCGAAAATTTTTATACCGTGATGAAGTAGGGGTAGTACCCTCAAGTCACCTTTAGTGGTACTTCGCCAGATATAAACCTCTAGGCGCTAGAGCAAGTTTTCTAACTTACCCCGAATTCCAACTTCCCCCGGTGCACCTTACATATTTAAAACATTTTGATTTTATGATTTTAAAATAATTTTACTTGAAATCCAGAAATGAATTTTGATACAGAAATGTTTTTAGATACATACAAACTTGATTGCTGGTCGCAATTTTTTTTTTATTTTTTTCAATTTTTATTTTTGCTGAAGAGGAATTATTTAACTACATGTGGGTATAGCGAAGAAGATGAGTTTTTTATCCTACACAGTTTTTAAAAATCTAAAATTATCAATTTATTACTTCTGATCTGAATGGAATCCTAAACATTGTTAAGTAGGTACTTAGGTATGTTTGGAATATTTAAAAATTTATAATATGAAAAAATTTACCTGAAGTCCAGATATGAACTTTGATACAGAAACTTTTTTAGATACTAACAGTGACGTCGCAAAGGGAAGGCGAGGGGGGCGAGTCGCTCCCCAGTCAAAAATTCAGTCGTCCAAGTCGTCCTAGTCGTCCTATTTGTCTCAGTCATCCAAGTCGACTCTGTGTCGTCGGAATTCATCGGCAAAGCCGTTTATTTGCCGAATAAATCACTGATCTATTTTCAAAATTGTTATTTTTTCAAGAGCTTTTGCCCTCGCTTCGCTCGGGCTAATTTGTTGTTTTCTATTTCACGAATTATTCAAATTGTGCTTGGAAAGTATTTTTGTTCAAAGTTTTAAAAATGTCAGTGGTGGAAAAATTGACTTTTCACATCAAAATTATTGCTATTTTGCTTCTTAAAACTATAAATTTTGAAAAGCTTTTGCCCTCGCTTCGCTCAGCCAATTTGATTCGTTTCTTTTCACTTGGAATCTCAAGAAACCATTGATAAAATTGAGAAAAAATTGTGGTCAGAAAAACCGAATTGCTACATTAAAATCGATGTTTTTCTACTTTTCAAATCACAAATTTTCCAAAACTTTTGCCCTCGCTTCGCTCGGTTCATTCAAACTACTGCTTTTGAAAATTTTAAGAAATATGAAAACTAAACAGAAAATTTTAATATTGCAGAAATACTCATAATACTCAAAGCGTATGAAAAATGCAAGTTTTTCATTTTTTAAGAACAGAACCAAGCTTTTAGGTCAATTTGGTTCTCTTCTACAGAGTTGCAATATCGAAAAAATTATGATAAATTTGAAAATTGTTGATATCCGAAAAACCGAATTCTTTTATTAAAACTTTTGTTGTTTTCTACTGTTCAAAAAATCACAAATTTTCCGAAGCTTTTGCCCTCGCTTTGCTCGGGCCAATCATGATCCTACTTTTACAAATGTTAAGAATATTGAAAATTAAACAGAAAAATTCCAAAAATACTCATAATACTCGAAGTGTATGAAAAATACAATTTTTTCACTTTTTCGGAACAGAACCATTGGATTTTTTAATTTTTTTGATATCACAGTGCTCAGCACATTAAAATTTTGATTATTGGGACAAAATTACAATTTTTCGTCGGCAAAAGGACGATGCACCCATCCTCTCAAATAGCATAGCTTGTCTTTTCTTCGCCTTCCCCCCTCCGGTGACAGATTTTTTCTGGGCAGCGCAAATTTGAGATTTTCAAAAACGCTGAACACCTTGAACTTACAACTATAGGTATATAAGTTTTTTTTTTTGGAAATACTTTGATCTGTTTTGGTGTAGTTTGATTTTATACTTATTTTCTCCTAGAGGCATTGATTGAAGTAGATAGGTACCTAATAGGTATGTTTAAAAATGTTCTGCCTATTAATGATATTCTGGATCTTTTCAGGAGAGTATCTACGTTATTGGCGATGATGGCATCCTAAAACCTGTAGATGCGTTAAGCAATACTGCTCGAAGTCAAACATCCGATTCTCTGGTATCAACAGCTAATCATAGTGAAGATACTACTTCACTTGAGGGTGAAAAAACTGCTGACAAAACGAATTACGAGGAAACGAGTTACGAGGAACCTTCTTCGTCGCAACCTGGAGATGACTTTATACCAAACCTAAATCAGGAAAATACTATTGACTATTCCCTGTTTACTGTGAGTTTTTCTGCCTGTTAAATTGCATTTTAGAAAATACCTAATTACATTAAATGCAAATTTTATTTTATGTACATTTTCCAGTCTTCTAGTTCGTTAAGAGATTTTTTACAACAGCACCCACAAGGTGAGGCGATCTTGGGAGCAATTGACGACAATAAGATGGATGAAAAAATACGGAGAAATTTGGTTCGCATACTTGTTGCTGAATTGATCAACGTAGCTGGCTCGTAAGAAATTTTCAATTACTTAGTGAAATACATTATTTTAAAAAATTCAAAAAAATCAAACAATGCAACTTAATTTTATCATTACCTTTACAGATATCCAACATCGTTAGCAAAATGGGCTCTCGCTAGAGCAATTGTAACAGAATTCGCGATTCTTAAGAATCCAATTGGTGCTGTTGGTTGTGTAAGTATACCTACTTTATTAGACGTAACATAATTTTAGGTGTAGGTATTATACCATTTGCTTTCCTGTTGATCAACTGATGTAAATTTTTCATTACAGGAACACTTTTATGACCCCAAATCTGGGAAGGGCTTCCTACATTATAGATTAGAAAATACAAGGAAATATTTACCGTCAGAAAAAAAGAAAAACGTTTGTGCAAAAAAAAAGAAGCAGAATTTGGAAAGCATATTACAGGAGAATAATCAAGATCTTTCAGCAATTGAACTGAAAGTATGTATTTTTAAAAATAAATACTTAACTATGTAAAGAGCTGAGCTGATCAACAGGGGCGGATGGGTTATAGGGGGAACTTTGAAAAATCCCAGTAAAAATTTGATTTCAACACCAATTTTTACACTGACTTTCACTCGAATTCGGCGCTGTAGCAGTGCTGAAAGTAGCTCCGATAAAAGAAAAACATTATTTTTACTTTTTGAAACACAAATTTTCGAAAGCTTTTGCTCTCACTTTGCTCAGGCTTGTTCTATTTTTTTTAATTTTTTTTTCAAAATTAAGATGGAAATTTTATGAAAAAGTCAAAAAATAAACTCTTCGTCCTGGCATTAAAAAAAAAAAAATCGTTTTTATACCTCACGAAATACGAATTTGCGAGAATTTGCAAGCGCTTTTGCCTTCGCTCGAGCTTGATCTTTTTTCTTTTTCAAAATTAACTTCCTAAAAAAACATCATTCTAATTCTAACATTTAAAAAACCAAAAAAATGAACTCCTTACATTAGAAAAATGCGTTTTCAGGCATCTCGAAAAGAAAATTTCCAATAAGTTCTCGTCCACCCCTCCTGATGAAAGATCTCAAAGTTCATATTGTATAGGTGGATATTATGTAAATTTGAGTGCATTTCACTACATTTTCTCTACATAAACGCGGGGAGACATTTTTTCAGTTTTTGCATTTTGAGATCAAAATATTCTCATTCATTCAGCATCAACTTTTCTTTAAATAAATAATATTGTTGTTGTTGTTAATCAGTTCTGATTTGTTGCACATAGGTTCAGTTAATGCTCAACACCAACCCTGCTAATCAAAACAAAAAAATGATCGAAGAATGGTTGCTAGATACTTTCATATATCGCCGGGAGTACATCAACACACCAATTCAGCCAGTTGATGCAAATGATAAAACACCTCCTACTACACCCACCATTACGCAAATTTTGGCGAAATTTCCCAGGATGCTGGACTTTAATTGTGAATTCGTAAGCTTATAAAATGATCGTGTAATTTGTGTAAGCTTAGGGTGCTTTTTAGCCTGATTTTTCAACATCGTCTTTTTCATTACTTCTTTCTAGGTGCATCAAGAATTTGAAAGTTTAAAGATAACTCACAGGAAAGATGGAATTTTATCTGTCATTCCAGTCACGTATGTCAAAAAGATCCTAAAATATGCCGCGAAACACCACTCTAATAAATTTGCAGCTGCCGAGAGTTTTACTGATGGTAAATTAGAACCAATTGTTTGCACATGTTACATAATTACCTATACAGTCAATTTCATTTTTTTTTTATTAGGTAGGTAGTAGGTACCTATGTCGGTAACTGCATTGTATAAATTCTTTGTTTTTGCATAGATAATCTGAAAGCTCTGATTTTGCTCATTGAAATTCTACCCAAAGCTAACTTTAGTGTGAAGAGAAAAAAAAGTACTGCAACATCGTCAAAATTACCAAATGAAAAATTTATGAGAATTCTACCTGTGAGTGTTACCTATATAGATTCTGTTACTTTTGTGTGCATAATGACGTGTTAGTCAACTTATGTCATCTGATTTGTTCCAGAATGGCAGTAGTGTCGATGAATTTCTCAAAACTCTTCCTATAGATGTAGTGCAGCCATCACTGCTCGCTATAACATCCCACGATGCACCTCAGAAAATTACGAGCTTCTTTATAATCGCGGACAGAAGAGCATTTCAGCTACCGAGCCAAAGCACGGCACTATATGCGGTGAGCATGCTGTGGAAGGTACATTACGTCTTCAACGTGGAATACGCAGCAGAACTGCGGTATTTCTTCAACTTCATAGACGCGATTGTGCAAGAAAAGAAAGACTGTAGAATATTTGCGTCTGTTAACTCCCTGAATACGTTATTAATGTTGCCCAGTTAATGTAAGTGTGTACCTATAATTTTACCTATAATTTTTAATCGATGCTTTGATATTGTCCTCTAGTTCATTATATGTAGGTATGCATAGGTATAATTTTATTTTACTTAAGTATTCTAAGCAAAAACCTATTTAATTTAAAACGTTTGTACTCAAGTAGGTATGTTCTGTGTGATTCTTAGTGGGAAGTTTCTGGAAATTTTTGGGGAAAATTTCTCTAAATTTTCAAAACAATAAAGGCCATAGGTGAATAAGTAGGGTGAATTTGCCCGCGAGAGCATCGGGGTTGATATTTGCATGGAAGGTGGGTCAGGAAAGCTCCAGATCCTTAGAGCCCCCCCCCCCCCCGGTTTTGAAAAGTCCACCATTTTCTGAACTTACAATAAAAAATATTTTTTCAGCCCCATGTGAAACGATTTTTAGGATTTTTGAAAAAATTTGTAGAAGGTGAGGTGTTGTGAACATTTATAAGAGATATCCCCACAAAAATTTTCACTCCCCTCCCCTCCCCTCCCATATTGTCCCCTCAAAATGGAGTTTTTTAAAGCTTTGCTGTCTGTTTTAGCGATGCCCATGATTTGGCACCAAAATGGGAATAGGATTTTTAAATGTGTTTTCGACCGCTAAAAGGCATATATTTTTTTCAAAAAATAATTTGAAGTGGGTCGTAGTCAAAAATTGAAAATAATTACAAAGGGGGTAAAAATGGATTCTGGTATAAATTATTGTTTTTGGTAAACGAAGAGTCGTTTCCACGAAAATAGCTCAACTTTTAACCTAGTAAAAATTGATAAGGAGACAGAGGCATCGGAGGGGCGTGGATGAGGGTAGCATAAAATTGGACTTTGTAGTCGTGTTCGGGGGTTCCATTCATATGGAAACGACACCAATATTATGAAAATAGCTCAACTTTTGATATACCTAGTAAAAATTGAGGTGGGGGAGAGGCACTGGAGGGGTGTGGATGAGGGTAGCATAAAATTAGACGTCATATTCGTGTTCGGGGCGTTCGATTCATATGGAAACGACTCTTTGTTTACCAAAAACAATAATTTATACCAGAATCCATTTTTACCACCTCTGTAAGTTTTTTCAATTTTTGACCACGGCCCACCTCAAATTTTTTTTTGAAAAAAATACATGTTTTTTAGCGATCGAAAATACATCGGTAGGCGGGGGTCTAGGGATCTGAAACTTTCCTGAGAAAGGGTGCTCAATGGTACCCACGTTCCATGCAAGTATCAACCCTAATGCTCTCGCGGGCAGATTCGCCCTACTTATCCACCATAATGGCCTTTCCTCGGGAATTTATGAAAAAAATTTCTGTAAATATAGTGAAAGAATCGAAAAAAAAGTTCAATTTCTGCGAAATATGTTCAAAGTAAAAGAAAATTTCGAAAATCTCAAACTTTGTAAATAATTGAAAATTGAATATGTATCCCGGAATTTTAATTTCGGCGAAATATGTAAATTTTAAAGTTTGTAAATAATTGAAAATTTAATATACTTGGGTATGCCGGAACTGTTTGTAATTTCTGCGAAATAAGTTTAAAAATTTCTGTGAAATATGTTTTAAATAAAAGAAAATTTTGAAAATTTCAAATTTTGTAAATAATTGATAATTTATTATACCGGAATTGTTTGTAATTTATTGTATATTTTTTTCTATAAAATAGATAATTTCGATTACGCACAATTGTTAAATATTTCATACTGCGAAGTTGAGTGATGAATCAATATTACGTCACCAATTTAATTCAGTTTGAAATTTTTGATTTAAACAGTAAAATTTTCTGTTTAAATCAGTAATTTGAATTAATTTTTATTTCAACTATATATTATAATGCAATTTCTATTTTAATTTACAATTAATGTTGATCGTAAATTAAAATTGAAACTGCATTATATGTAATATACAGTTGAAATCAAAATTAATTCAAATTACTGATTTAAACAGAAAATTTTACTGCTTAAATCAGTAATTTCAACATTTTACTGACTAATTCAGTAAAAATATTACTCAAATAAATTCACTGCTTAAAACAGTGCAATAAAAAAATTCACTGTTTCGAAGCAGTAAAAAATTTACTGCTTTGAAACAGTCATTTATCATAATTACTGTTTTGAATCAGTGAAATACTTACTGGAATAAGCAGTAAAAACAACTGTTGTAAACAGTATTTTCAAATTACTGTTTCTGGCAGTACCGTTTTACTGCCATTTGCAGTCACGACATTTTGCCTTCCTAAAGCAGTGAAATTCAACTGTAAAGCAGTAAAATTTCACTGTTTCATATTTAGAGAGTATGCAGTTGGGCAGCTAAAAATCGAGTTGTATATTACACTCGACCTGTTTAACGAGTTTATCTACATTTGAGCCGATTTAGAGAGTGACACCTCAAAAGTGGCTTTTTGACCAGCTTTTTTCAAAATTAAAAAATCCAGAAAATCAAAAGAGAACCGTTTGTGTGGAAATTTTTGAAATTTGCGCGAATCGCTGTATTTTGTCCGTTTCTAACCCCCCAAATCAAAATTGTACAATTTTCAGCCATTCTGGAGCCTCCAGCGCGATTTTTCAATTTCTCCAGAATTTTGAATTTGCTCCAGAAGGCGTGAATATGAAATTAAGCAGCTAAAAATCAAGTTGTAAATTACACTCGACCTGTTTAACGAGTTTATCCACATTTGAGCTGCTTTTGAGAGTGACACCTCAAGAGTGGTTTTTTAAGGTGTCACTCTAGCTCCAAAACTGCTGGAAATGGTAGAATTTGCGCTCCGGGGGTTAGTTCTTGAGGAAATTCAGCGATTTGCACAAATTTCAAACACTTCCTCACAAACAGTTATCTTTTGATTTTTTGGATTTTTTAATTTTGAAAAAAGTTGGTCAAAAAGCCACTTTTGAGGTGTCACTCTCAAAATCGACTCAAATGTGGATGAACTCGTTAAACAGGTCGAGTGTAATATCACGCCTTCTGGAGCAAATTCAAAATTCTGGAGAAATTGAAAAATCGCGCTGGAGGCTCCAGAATGGCTGGAAATGGTAACATTTGGATTTGGGTAATTAATATTAGTTTTGGGACTTATTTTGACCATTTTTATTGATCAAGTACGTACTTTTTTTTAAAAAAAAGCAAAAATCGCAAAAAACAGTCAATTTTGAATTTTCAAAAATTCGCCAAAAATCGAAAAATGAACTTGGGCAGCTGAAAATTTGGTTTTGAGGGTTTTAGACTATATGCTCTTTCCAAAAATCGTGGTCCCGTTCAAATCGGATAGTGACACCTCAAGAGGTTCCTTTGTAAGGAGTATTTCGTTTCGGTATTAGTCTATAGACATGTTGTATTTTAGCCCTTTAGGTCACCTGTGAAGGGCGTCGTCGGCAAAGGTTCCCAAAATGGTGCGATTCAATTTTTCAAATAAAATTTATAAGACGTGGAAAAAACGCGGGTAATTGTGTAGTTTGATGTGTTTCGTGGTACAAGGCCAGAAAAAATTTATCTACCAAAATTGACTCCTGGATGGGAAAAAATCATGACAAAATCTTGTTTTTGCATTTTTGAAAATCAAAACGCTTACATAAAAAATTCTTCGCTATTCCGGCTGATTTTGCATTAAATGATCCACCAACAAAAATATCTTAAAAAATACCTCCAAACTCCGCTTTGGCCAGTATTGGGGCGCTTGAAGCAACCGCACCATGTACCAGAGAGGGGTACTTCATACGAACCCACGTGGCTAAATTCCCAGCGTACGAACATCCAAATACAATCCACTTGATATCATCGGACAAATAGTGTTGCTTGGTTATTCCTTGTATGAAGTAGGCTATATCTGCTAATGCTTGTTGGCTGCTCAAATAAACCAAATTCTCGGTGCTGGTATCACTGCGTGGGAAAATGAGAATGAACTTTTAGATTTTGTATGAATTGAGTGACTTCGGCGATTAGGAAAAAACAGGCGATTTCTTTGATTAGGCACACTGGACAACAGCAAATTTGTGTTTGGGTTGAAAATGGGCCTTGAAAATCAAAAATCGGGGAAATTAGTTTACTTAAAAAAGTTCATAGAATCCGAAAATGTCTTTAGTTTTTTTCGCAAAACAATACAGGTGTCGCTATGAATTTTTGAAGTAGATATAAGTTACCTATTGCAAAAACGGCCATTTTCGCAATTTCGACTATCTCTCGTGACCACAAAAACAACTCGAATTTAAAAAATTTTAAAAACTCACCCTGTTTTTTGTTTTAGGGTCTAAACTATCGATTAAGTTCATTTCCAACCCAAACACAAAAAAAGTTTCAAATTGTTGCCCAGTGTTATTTTTCACAAAGAGCACGAATGGATGTGAATCATCTTAGGAATATTCGTTTCAATTCAAAATTAATAAAAATTTTCAAAATCAGTCTTGACTGTTGACATTGACTTGATGACTTTTTACTGAATTGGGAGAGAAAATCCGGTGATTTTTTAGCTACTCGAGTTTTGATAATTTCATTTTACGTGCTACGATCAAATAATAAAATCGATGAGGATGATTCCACTTGAAATTGATTTGATTACTTGTTGGGCACGCTTCGGCCGTAAAAACGATGCTCCAAATAGAAAATAACACCTTTGAAGATTTCTGCGTACGATACCCATTGGCCATGAACAACTTCGCCAGAATGGGCCCAATTTTCGCCTTCTATCATGAGGAATGCCGGACCCGTTGCTATGTAGTATCTCCAGTTGGCCCAGTAACGCTGTAAATAATACAGATTTTTCTTAAATTTACAAATCGGACACAAATTTAATTTTGAACTGGCATTCGTGGAATCCCAAGTTACCTATAGGTTCTCAAGTTCAGTTTTAGCCCTTCCAGAGCGAATTGAAAATTTTCGGAGAAATTTGAAAACTTTCCGAAGTCTGTAGATCGGTCTACTACCTGTAGTTGTTTTGTTTGGGAGTTGAATTTGAAGAAATTATTCGTATTGGTTCACTTTTGCTCAAAAAAATTGTATTTTTAGACATTTTTTGAAAGTTTGCCAATAATTCAAAAATTATGGTTGATTCTAACAAGGGAGGTGCCCCAGATGACATTCACCGATTTAAACTATTCTTGCTCCATTGGATGGAGCACATCGAACATATCCTAACCCCTAAATTTTCAGCAGCTGAAGTGTTAACAGGTTGAAATCATAAATAATTCACCTACCTGTCGCCAAGTTTCTCCATTGCTTAGATTGAAATGATCCAACTTCTGTTCAAAATACTGATCAGGTGGTGATGCGTGTAGTTTGCCGAAGAAGTCTGGAAGTATATCTCTTGAACTATGATCTAATCGTTTATCAAACCCCATCTCAATGGAAAACGTCAAACTTGGAACTAATAAAACCCATAATATCATCGAGTTGATGGTTTTAACGAGCAACATACCTAACGTCTGATGAACAAATTATGATTTCTATTTCTAATGAACTTATTATTTAATGGAGTTTATTCGAATAGTCTCAACTGCAGTGATGAAGTAGCTAAGATTAAATTAGAAGTATACGTAGGTAGTTTGGTAAATGAATTAAATTACTTTTGCGAACTATGTACTACGTACCCATGTGTCACGTGGATGTTGAACACATAGTCACGAATATTCGATTTCTGTCACATGGTTTGCATTTCATTTTTCTCGTTACAATTGCAAACGTGTTTAATCGTCAATTAACGTGTACTCTCTTACCCCCGCACTCTGTTTTTGTTAAATATTATTTCTTTCTGGATAGATAGACCAACAATACTCTACAATCATAACTCACAATTACAAGATGCAACTTTGAACCATCAACCAGTCAAAAAAGAATCAAAAAATGATCCCAAAATATACCACCATCCAAAATTTCATGTACTGCAATTTTTTTCGATTTTTGGCGAATTTTTAAAAATTCAAAGGGCCTTTTTTTGACCATCGGAGTCGATTGGGAATTGTTTTGAACCATTTTGGAGCCTTCGGTGAATTTTCGAATTCTCTAGATTCGAAAAAATCGGGTTAAAACTTCTTTCCCTGAGAAAAATCCTGAAATTGGTTTTGTAGGTATCTTACGTGTGTATTTTCGACCTCTCAAGTTGATACATAAAATGTGTATTTTCACCTTACAGTATAATGTATTAGGCATTGACAGTTTTATTTTATTCATGTTTTCACATTTTTGTTGGTGTGTGTGATGCAATTAACTCGAAAGTGATCCTCATCAGAATTAAAATCATCAGAAATATCTTAAGATAAGACTAGACATAGGTACAATGAGTCAAAATAATGCATTTCGACTTCTATTTAATTTGAATAGCAAATCTCATATCTTCGGACTTCGGGTTCATTTATTTTGCAACCAGGACTGCATGATTTTTTGAATTTTCTTTCTTGCCTCTTTGACTTCGTCCATATTTCTATCATGGTAGCTTACATCACCGCAATGTGAGGTTCCTAAAATGGTAAAATCAAAAATGACTGCCTAGATCACCATGTATAAATATGTACAAATTAGAGATCAAGTTGGTGAATTATATGTAAATCATACCATTGATAAATACGACCTCGTAAGGAGCATTTTCGCTCTCAACTCGAGTTACTCCAAGAGGATGCCATGGATCTCTGGATCCGTGAACGAATATGATGTTTCCAACGTTTACTTGCATTCCTCCATAAATAGTATTAGTTCGATAAATACCATTTTTCAGTCGTGTTTCATTGAATCTGTAAAATGTTTTGGAGTATCATCGATAGGTAGATCAGGAGAAATACGAGTATTTTCTTACAAAAACTTACCCTGGACCAAATATTTCCTCGCATAGTTGCACATCTGATTCTGATAGTAAGTGAATTCCAAATACATCCGAGGTCGTGCTCAAACGTTGATAGTAACCAAATTCTGTACAAGTTTGGTAAGTCCATTGTCTTCCTATAACAGAAGTCAGTCAAAAACAGTAGTTTTGTAAAATTGCCTTGAGCTTGATTCGGAAATATTCATTGCAAAGTAGATAGAGATAGGTACCTACCAAAATACATATAAATATCGATATTGGAGAATTGTAGTATTCCCTGAATATCGATACAGAGATTTCAATTCAATAATATCGATACCCAGACAAGTTATCAACACTTTTTCAGCATTATCGACATCGCTAATAGTACTTGTTGATTCTCTAATAAGTAGGTACTAGGGGGCTACGCCCCCTGGCCGTTTCGCGGCCCAACCCCCATGCGAGTTTCGAGGGTGAAACCCCCTAAATACTAAGCATGAAATTTAAAAAAAAATAGTAATCCAAAAAACGCACTTTTCATGTGAAAAAAATTTTGCAAAAAAAAATTGGAAAAGTAATTTCCTCTTCCTAAAAATTACCTAAAAATCTCGTTTTTTGCATAAAAAATATCAATGACTAAAATTTTTGAATTTTTCTACCTACACTCCTACAGCTTTTGAAATGGGCATTAATTTCTGAAGATTCCTTCATTTTGGTCTCTAAATTAAGAAAATTTTGTAGTAAATCGTTTGTGATTTTCCCTATCACTAAATCTTATCGATGCTTCTCCCCCTCCCCCTTTAAAAATAGGGCTTTCAACTGAAGTGTACGTTGCTTCCATTAAAAATGATTTTCGAATCCAAAATTCCACTTTTCTGGAATCAAAGTTCGAAACCACTGAAAGCTAAAGCTCATACGTAAGCATACTCCACCTGCAAACTTGCCCATTATTTTAGCGGTTAAAAATCAATATTTTGCCCAATAATAATCAAAAATTCGTGCTTTCCTTCATAAATAGCCAATTTCGCTTTTCGCTTAAAATTGTAAAAATTCTCAGTGTTTTTTTACAAAAAATTCTCGGTTTTTTACAAAAATTTTCAAAAAGTTTTATTTTTTTCAAAACAATTGTCCAAAAGTCTTCCCTATTGCTGAAAATTCTACCTTTTTTGCAGTTGAAAAGTCACGATTTTCAACGTAAAATTGCCATAAGTTTCAAAGTGAAAAATCTCACTTTTTGGAATAAAATTCCGAAAAGGTGTACTTAATTTCTAATTCTAAAAAATTGTTCATTTTTACTAAAATTATCTAATTTTCAACTTAAAAATTTTTTTCTTCAAAATTAACTAAAAACCAAGCTTGGGTAAGTATTTTGCCAGAAATTGCCAAAGTATCTTTTCTTGCGAATAGGTAATTCTCACAAAGTTCTTTTTGCTAAAATTGTCAAAATCCTACTGTTTGTCTAAAATTGCAAAAAAAATCCTCGCTTTTTAACGAAGTTTCTAAACATACAAAATTTTTTTTCTTCAAAATTAACTAAAAGCCAAGCTTGGGTAAGTATTTTGCCAGAAATTGCCAAAGTATCTTTTTTTGCCAATAGGTAATTCTCACAAAGTTCTTTTTGCTAAAATTGTCAAAATCCTGCTATTTGCCAAAAATTGTAAAAAATCCTCGCTTTTTAATCCTCGCTTTTTAACGAAGTTTCTAAACATACAAAATTTTTTTTCTTCAAAATTAACTAAAAGCCAAGCTTGGGTAAGTATTTTGCCAGAAATTGCCAAAGTATCTTTTTTTGCCAATAGGTAATTCTCACAAAGTTCTTTTTGCTAAAATTGTCAAAATCCTGCTATTTGCCAAAAATTGTAAAAAATCCTCGCTTTTTAACAAAGTTTCCAAACATACTTACTTGGTAGTTTTTTCAGAAAATTTCGAATTTTTTATTTTTTTTAAAAAAATTGTTCAAAGATAGTTAGAAGGATTTACTATTGCCCCCTTTTTGGGCTTATATCGAGGTTAAGGTGGATATATGAATGCTAAAATTGACATTAGCGACCCTAAAAACCCCTATTTCGATACCCACATTGAATTTTTCAAAATTGGACGTTTTGCACCCTCTCCCCAAATTGAGGGTTCATTTTGAAACTCTCTTTGGATGGTTCATTTCGAGGTTAAAGTGAATATGAATGCTATTTCGAATTTTTCATTTTTTTTTTAAATGTCCAATAGTTAGACGCGCCTGCGTGAGGATGTTGGCACCAAGCCTCAAAAGTATCACCAATTTTAACATTCATGTTGCCTTTAGTTAGTGTATTACTTTGTGCAATGAAGAAAATATCTCGGAAATTTTCGAAAAAATCATTAGAAAAAATCAATTTTTAAATTTAATGTTGTAGGTATAAAAAATAGACAAAATGACTCATTTGTCTATTTTTTATACCTACTACATTAAAGAAAATAGAACATCCAAAAGGACCGCATTTTTGTACACTCCTCCTCAGATTTTCCCTCAGAGCTCAGGTGGTTTATGTTCATCATTTTAGCCTGAGACAAAAATCTGAGCATCAAGGTACCATCATTTAATTCCCAATACCCAGCTACAAAATGTCTCTACAAACCCACACACGAAAAAAAATCAATAAAAATTACTATTTCAGTATAGTAACCGGATCCCATTCAAAAATAATAGTGATTTTTACTCAGCCAAAAAAATACATTTTACCTAGAATTACGTAAAATTTATTACTCTTCATAGTAAAATTTACTAATCTCATAGTAAAAATCACAATATTTGATAGAGTTAGATCTAGAATAACTATGATAGGGAGAGAGTCTTATAATTTTTGCCTAAGGTGGTTAAGATATTTTTCATTCCCTAGAGAGTGAGATTTACCTACCCGTTAGATGGTTTAGTCGGAGAGCTTTTATAGTAAAACCAGATCACTCTATGCACATAAAATTACTATTTGTGCTTTAAACTCAAATAAATAGATATCTCCAGACATGTCAATATTATTTATTCGTCGTAAAAATACAAACAAGGTGAATTAATATAAAATACTTGCAGATATTTTATAATTTAGAAGGAGACACCTCCAACTAGACGACACGCGTTAATGAATCAAGCATTAATTAAAATGATATTTAAGGGCTATTGTTATTTAAATCGATGTAATTAAATCCCTAGTTTAGACACCTATCCAAGACATGGGCTATTAGGGCTCATGTCTCAGGTAGGTGTTCTCAATCAACTACGATGAAATTGTAATTAATTTCCTTTTGAGCCTTTCGACTCAGGTATGTGCCATTTCATCACTTACCAACACTGTTCTCATCTTCTGCCTCTCCTGTGATCTACTCATGCTAAGATCGGCGACAGACTTGGGTTATATTATTTATATATTATGCGATGGCCGGCAGGATCGAATAATATCTTGAATGTAGCGCGATTGATTAAATTTGTCAATAACACATTATTTATAATACAAATTATCCACATAGTAGTGGGCAAAAACTAGGAATTCGGGGAAGAGGTTAGAACTCTTCTGCCTATTTAATTGAGAAAATACACGTAAGTTTGACATTAGCTCCGACGAGCTCGAGATATCGGTGCTAAGTGAAGTTGGGAGCTCGCAGCGAGTACCACGATGGTACCTAGCTCGCTGTTATAAGGGAGGGTATTTATAGTTACCACGTTCCCAGTACTTCCAGTACACATTAATCACCCACGCCTAGATGTACATAAATCTTGTACATCTTTAAAGAGGGATTACATTACGAATCGCTTACACGATTAAGGCATATATCACTCTCTCATATTTTTGAATGGGATTCGGTTACTGTATGAAATAGTAAAAATTATCCATAATTTTTTTTTCCGTGCAGGAACGAAAGTAAGGGAGCGTATTCTCCCCCCCCCCCCAGTTGTCAAATTTTGAAAAAACCGGCAAATTTCATCAAAAAATGTATTAGCTTTTCTTTTTCGACATTAAAATTTCTAAAAAAAAAAAACATAATTCGGATTCTAAAATTTTAAACCATAAACCAAAAAAATCGACTCCTCACATTGAAAAAACAAAGCTTTTTCACCTAATAAAAATACCAAAAAACCAATTGTTATCCTATGTTTCACATTTCCCCTTTTTGGGCTTATATCGAGGTTAAGGTGGATATATGAATGCTAAAATCGACTTTAGCGACCCTAAAAACCCCTTGTTCGATACCCACATTGAATTTTTCGAAATTGCACGTTTTGCACCCTCTCCCCAAATTGAGGGTTCATTTCAAAACTCTCTTTGGATGGTTCATTTCGAGGTTAAAGTGAATATGAATGCTAAAATCAATTTCATTGACCCTATAAAGCCCTATATACGTTTGATATCCATGTTGAATAAAGAAAATGCCTAGCAAATTGAAATATTCGGCCAAAGATCGAAGATAAAATTGTTCAAAATAATGCATTTTTAATTTTTTGGGCTTAAACTAAGCTATAAGAAGACCTACCTATAATGTCAACTGGCAGCATTGTTTTCTCATCTTTCGTTTTATTCCGCAAATTTCGGTTGAACCCCCCCCCTCCCTCCTATTAGTTTTGTCCCTGCATACCCGCACTTTTGAAGGTTTTCCAAGAAAATAAACCAAACTTCATGAAGATCCGTTTGATAGTTTGATATTTTGTTTCCTATTGATGATAAATAATAAACCAAACTTCATGAAGATCCGTTTGATAGTTTGATATTTTGTTTCCTATTGATGATAAATAAAACCAACATTGAATTTTTCGAAATTGCACGTTTTGCACATTCTCCTCAAATGTGACCAATCAATTTACTCATCAGAGATCACTGACCTCATTGATGAAGTCAAATATCAAGTTTCACTCTCTCCACTCCTCCACCTTCGCAATTCAGCACCCATTTTTGAATTTTTTCCCGACATTTTTTTCAAAACTGAAAAACCCAAAAATGTTAGTGGCTCTAGAACGGATCAAAACTACCACTATTCGATTAAGTAGGTGAAAAAAAAAAATGATTTTGTCCTGATGAATGTTTTAAATTTTATGTTTCGCATCGCCCCTTTTTGGGCTTATATCGAGGTTAAGGCGGAGATATGAATGCTAAAATCGACTTTAGCGACCCTAACAACCCCTATTTCAATACCCACATTGAATTTTTCGAAAGTGCACGTTTTGCACCCTCTCCCCAAATTGAGGGTTCATTTAGAAATTCTGTTTGGATGGTTCATTTTGAGGTTACAGTGAATATAAATGCTAAAATCAACCTCATCGACCCTATAAAGCCCTATTTTGATATCCATGTTGAATAAAATGCCTAGCAAATTAAAATATTCGGCCAAAGATCGAAGATAAAATTGTTCAAAAAAATGCATTTTTTTAAATTTTTTGTGCTCAGACTAAATAATTTTGAATTCTAAATGTTTCATAACACATCTACATGTGATAAGGAACATTTTAAAAAAAAATTGAGCAAAATCGGTTCAGTAGGAGAGGCTGGCGGATTGTCACCAGGTTTTTCACGTTTTCAACAACTTAAACATCTTTTAATATATATGATGATGATGATGATGATTTTAAAAAAAAATTGAGCAAAATCGGTTCAGTAGGAGAGGCTGGCGGATTGTCACCAGGTTTTTCACGTTTTCAACAACTTAAACATCTTTTAATATGTATGATATGTATTTATCAATATATTGTGCTTTGAAAATGAATGCTTCCGAATCAAGAAATCAACAAGAAGTTGATCTGTAAATACATAATATAAAAACCAATATTACGTGGTGTTAGTGAATTTACAATTACAAATATCAGATTCAAAAAGAAAGAAAAGGGGGAAAATCAATTAAATTGTGAGTAAAATCTTCTCAAAACCACTATTGCATCAAAATCGTTCAATTTTCGGAATTCTTCATAAAATTTTGGTAATCATGAAGAACATTGTTTCAGACGTTTTCAAAAGTATCAGGAAAATAATGACATTAGGTAGGTAGCAATTTTTCAGCTGTATCTAATCAATTTTCCATTGTACTAGAACAAGAAGTTGGAATTATCTAGTTTATTGGAAAATACTAACCCATACTTCCCGCAAGAATGGTGTCAATGTCAGTTTTCTTCAACTGTTTGACGGCATCTTCATCAGTGTGATCAAAGCAAGTCCAACCGTAGTACACCAAACTTATCATATGGAGACCAGCGTATAGGTCAAGCTATTAAAGAATAAAAATTAAACAATAGATTGCAAAGGCCTAGAAATCAAACTCTATTCGAGGTACATACATAAATGTACATACCGCTGGGGCATCGGGATAAGTCATAATGTCGCATAGATTCTCAATCGATCTTCTGGGTGGTATTTCATTGTTCGATTTTCGATAAACCTTGTTGTATTGGACGACATGGGCGACCTGGCTTGCCAACATGTGAAAAAACCCCGCTATTTCACGTACTGTGTCTTGCAATTCGGTGCATAATCTGTAAAGTAAGTAGGTATACATACCTACAATATAGTCTCACAAGGGAACCTCTTGCTTCAGGTGTCACACTCCGATTTGAACGGGACCGCGATTTTTGGAAAGAGCATAGTCTAGAACCCTCAAAACCAAATTTTCAGGTGCCCAAGTTCATTTTTCGATTCTTGGCGAATTTTTGAAAATTCAAAATTGACTGTTTTTGGCGATTTATGCTTTTTTTTAAAAGTACGTACTTGATCAATAAAAATGGTCAAAATAAGTCCCAAAACTAATATTAATTACCCAAATCCAAATTTTACCATTTCCAGCCATTCTGGAGCCTTCAGCGCGATTTTTCAATTTCTCCAGAATTTTGAATTTGCTCCAGAAGGTGTGAATATGAAGTATGGGCAGCGAAAAATCGAGTTGTATGTAACACTCGACCTGTTTAACTAGTTTATCCACATTTGAGCCGATTTTGAGAGTGACACCTGAAAAGTGGTTTTTTGACCAGCTTTTTTCAAAATTAAAAAATCAAAAAAATCAAAAGTTTCCCGTTTGAGCGGAAATTTTTGAAATTCACGCGAAACGTTGTATTTTGTCCAAAACTAACCCCCAAATCCAAATTTCACAATTTCCCACCATTCTGGAGCCTCCAGCGCGATTTTTCAATTTCTCCAGAACTTTGAATTTGCTCCAGAAGGCGTGAATATGAAGTTAGGCAGCTTAAAATCGAGTTTTACATTACACTCGACCTGTTTAACGAGTTTATCCACATTTGAGCCGATTTTGAGTGTGACACCTCAAAAGTGGCTTTTTTACCAGAGCTGCCCAACTTCATATTCACGCCTTCTGGAGCAAATTCAAAAATCGCGCTGGAGGCTCCAGAATGGCTGGAAATTGTAAAATTTTGATTTGGGCGATTAGTTACAGACAAAATACAGCGATTCACGCAAATTTCAAAAATTACCACACAAACGGGAAACTTTTGATTTTTTGGATTTTTTAATTTTGAAAAAAGCTGGTCAAGAAACCATTTTTTAGGTGTCACTCTCAAAATCGGCTCAAATGTGGATAAACTCGTTAAACAGGTCGAGTGTAATATACAACTGGATTTTTAGCTGCCCAACTTCATATTCACGCCTTCTGGAGCAAATTCAAAATTCTGGAGAAATTGAAAATCGCGCTGGAGGCTCCAGAATGGCTGGAAATTGTAAAATTTTGATTTTGGCGGTTAGTTACAGACAAAATACAGCGATTCACGCAAATTTCAAAAATTACCACACAAACGGGAAACTTTTGATTTTTTGGATTTTTTAATTTTGAAAAAAGCTGGTCAAAAAACCATTTTTGAGGTGTCACTCTCAAAATCGGCTCAAATGTGGATAAACTCGTTAAACAGGTCGAGTGTAATACACAACTCGATTTTTAGCTTCCCAAGTTCATATTCACGCCTTCTGGAGCAAATTCAAAATTCTGGAGAAATTGAAAAATCGCGCTGGAGGCTCCAGAATGGCTGGAAATGGTAAAATTTGGATTTGGGTAATTAATATTAGTTTTGGGACTTATTTTGACCATTTTTACTGATCGAGTACGTACTTTTAAAAAAAAGCATAAATCGCCAAAAACAGTCAATTTTGAATTTTCAAAAATTCGCCAAAAATTGAAAAATGAACTATGAGCAGATGAAAATTTGGTTTTGGGGGTTTTAGGCTATGCTCTTTCCAAAAATCGCGGTCCCGTTCAAATCGGAGTGTGACACCTCAAGAGGTTCCCTTGTCAGAATGTTATAGATCTTTCTCATTTCACTGCCTATTTAATAGCCTACCATGTATCATACTCGTAGAGTCATATACTAAGTAGTAAATGTATTATGTAGGCTTATTATTACGCTTACTGGAATAATTTAGTTATGTGTTTTCGACCTGCTTCAGTTTTAGTTAAACGATCCAACTGTTGAGTAGCCTCGGCAATTCTACTGGAACAATTTGGATGGTATGAGTCCAAGGATGCTTTGACAACTTCATAATATTCTTCAAAAATGAATCACCATTAATATACAATACGCAGATAATAATTTTGCAATTAATAAATTTGGAAATCAGCAGTATCAGCACTTTCGAATTTTTCCATTTTTTTGAAATATGTAAGATAGCATAATACAGCTCAGCTCCAGCTCATTTTCATCTGTCGTGTTTGTCTTTCAATTTTATATAATGCATCCAGCATAAATAGGATAAAAAAGGTTTTCAATTTTACCGAGTACACGATATAAGGTACATTTCGAGGTGATATTAGTCTAGACATATATTTTAGCCTTTTAGATCATCTGAAAAGGGCATCAAGGGTTCCCAAAATGGCGTGATTCAACTTTTTAAATAAAAATTATAAAATTCAGGTCTATGGTGTAGTTTGACGTCTCTTTCATGATATATTATTGCGAGAAAAAAATTTTTCTACCAAAATTGGCTCCTTTGAATGGGAAAAAAATCATGAAAAAATCTTGTTTTTGCATTTTTGAAAGTCAAAACGCCTACATAAAAAAATCTTTGCTCTTTTGGCTGATTTTGTACGAAATGATCCATTTGCAAAAATATATTGAAAAATACCTCCGAAGTCCTTTTGGGCCAGTATTGGGGCGCTCGTTGCAACCGCACCATATACGAGAGAAGGATACTTCATACGAACCCACGTAGCTAAATTCCCAGGATACGAACATCCAAATACAATCCACTTGATATCATCAGACAAATAGTACTGCTTGGTTATTCCTTGTATGAAGTTGGCTATGTCTGCTAATGCTTGTTGGCTGCTCAAATAAACCAAATTCTCGGTGCTGGTATCACTACGTAGGAAAATCAGAATGAACTTTAAGATTTTGTATGAGTTGAGTGACTTCAGCGATTGATTAAAAAAAAAAACAGGATGTCTTCTTCAATTTTTTTTATATTCTTTCTACGTGCTATGATCAAATAAAATCGGTGAGAATAATTTCACTTGAATTTAATTGATTTGATTACTTTTTGGGCACGCTTTTTCCATAAAAACGATGCTCCAAAGAGAAAATAACACCGTTGAAGGTTTCTGCATACGGTACCCATTGGCTATAAATAACTTCCTCAGCATATGCCCAATTTTCACCTTCTATAATGAGGAATGCCGGACCCGTTGGCGTATAGTGTTTCCAGTTGACCCAGTAACGCTGTAAATAACACAGATTTCTGCAGGTATAGGATGACAAGATCTAAATACACGTGCATATAGGGTGTGTAAGTTGACCGATCTCGTCAGAAGAAAAAATAATTTGAAATAAATGAATTATTCGTATTGGTTCATTTTGCTCAAAAAATCAAAATTTTATAAATTTTTTTGAAAATTTGCTAATAATTTAAAAATGATTGTTGATTCTAGGTATTGTCAAAAAATATAGATCATGTTAACATTTGAAATCCTAAATCATTCACCTACCTGTTGCCAAGTTTCTCCATTGCTTAGATTGAAATGATCCAACTTCTGTTCAAAATACTGATCAGGTGGTACTTCTTCTTCTTTGCCATCGAAGCTTGGAAGTAAATCTTTTGAACTATGACCGAATCGTCTATTAAACACCATCTTTGTAGAAAACGTCGAACTTGGAATTAATAAAACCCATATCATCGAGTTGATGACTTTAACGAGCAACATAACGTCTCATAAACAAATATGATTTCTAATGAACTTAATGGAGTTTATTCGAATAGTCTCAACTGCAGTGATGAAGTAGATACGACTGAATTAAAAGTATACCTATGCGTAGGTAGTTCGGTAAATAAACTTAAATTCTCTGTCACTGGTTTGCATTTTATTTTCTCTCGTTACAATTAAGTATAATTTATCGTGTAGCTACATTGTAACTTAATGGACACGTTTATCATTAATTTAACGTGTACTCTCTCACCCCGCACTCTGTTTTTGTGAATTATTCTTTCATCGTTGATAGATGCCATTATTCCAAGAGTGGAAGAAACCATGATAGGTGCCTTAAATGTTTCAAAAACCGATTTCTTTCAGAATACGCGAAAAAAAATTCCCAAACAACATACACATCTATCTCTCATTTTTGCAGCGTCGGTGAAGTGTTAGCGAGTCGTTCCCAACTTCCACATTTTTACGAGATACAAAAGAGAATCGAAAAATCACCCCAAAATATACTACCAGCCAAATTTCAGATGCTAAAATTGATTTTTCGATTTTTGACGAATTTAAAAAAGTTTTTGGGCCCAAAATTACATGCGTAGAAAAAAATTGAAAATTTTTGTAAATCGACCTAAAAAGCTGAATTTTTTTGCATTACTTAAAATCAACAATAATTTTCAAATTATTGGCAAAGTTTTTGAAAAATTCATTTTCAAAGGGCCAAAAATTCATAGAAAAAAAATCAAAATTTCTGTAAATTGACTTAGATAGCTAAAGTTTGATTTTTGGACCATCGGAGTCGATTCGTGATGGTATTGAACCGTTTTGGAGTCTCCAGCGAGTGTTCAGACTCTCCAATTTCGAAATAAAAGGGGGAGTAAAGTCTCTTCACCAAAGAAAGTTTCAAAATGTGGGTATGTTTTTTGCTTGAGTTGACTTGATAAATTTCAAATAAAAGTCTATAACAAAATATTAGAATTAAGATGTAATTTTTGAAAGTTCGACTTTGACATGATTTTAGCAATTCAACGATGTTTTCCAAGATCTTAAAATTTATGTAGGTATTTTTCAAAGTTTCTAAAAGTCTGACATAATGTCAAGAAATCACCGGAATTTCTCCCATGTTTGTAAAAGTCAAGCAAAATTGTGAAAACGTCGCAAACTGTTCTTTTGTATATCTTCAGCCTTCGGGTTCATTTATTTTGCAACCAGGACTGCACTATATTTTTAATTTTCTTTCTTGCCTCTTTGACTTCGTCTCTTTCTTTATCATAGTAGTTTGTATCACTGCAATGTGAGGTTCCTAAAATGGTAAAATGACTGCTTAGATCACCATGTAGGTATACAAATCAGTGATCGAGTTGGCGAATATTATTAATCATACCATTGATAAATACGACCTCGTAAGGAGAATTTTCGCTTTCAACTCGAGTTATTCCAAGAGGATGCCATGGATCTTTGGATCCATGTACGAATATGATGTTTCCGACGTTTACTTGCATTCCTCCATAAATAGTATTTGTCCGATAAATACCATTTTTCAGTCGTGTTTCATTGAATCTGAAAATTGTTTTAGTTTCGTCGATACCTGGGATAAAGTGAAATACGAGTATTTTTTTGAAAAAAACTTACTCTGGACCAAATACTTTCTCGCACAGTTTCACGTCTTGTTCTGTAAGTAAGTGAATTCCAAATATATCCGAGGTCGTGCTCAAACGTTGATAGTAACCAAATTCTGTACACGTTTGATAAAACCACTGCCTTTCTAAGTAATAAAAGTCGGTCAAACACAATAGTTTTATAAGATTAATAAGTAAAATAATAATCGATTTGTCATAATGATCAAAAAAGTATGAATTTACCTATACAAAAAAAAAAAAAAAAAAAAATACAAATACAAAACTGGAAAATACTGACCCCCACTTCCCTCGAGAATGGTATCGATGTCTGTTTTCTTATACGCTTCGATGAGAAACTCGTCATCGTGATGTAGGCAAGTCCAACCGTATTGTACTAAATTTACTATAAAGACAGCAGCGTATAGGTCAAGCTGTTGAAGAATAAGAATGAAACCAAAGATTGCAAATGTCAAGATATCAAATCCTAAAATCGAGTCACGTACTGCTGAGGCATTGGGATAAGTCATAATATCGCACAGATACTCAATCGATCTCCTGGGTGGTATTTCATTGTTCGTTTTTCGATGACCTTTATCGTTTTGGACAGTGTAGGAGACCTGATTTGCCATCTTACGGAAGAATGACGCTATTACACTTAATTCGTCTTGTAATTCGGTGCATAATCTGTAAAATACGTAAGACGTCGTTTCAGATTGTTATAAATCTTTTCAGTTTCACAGCCTGTTTAAAAACCTACCATATTAGGTACCATAGGTTATATGTAGTACCTAAACGTACCATGTGTAGGCTTATTATTATGCTTACAGGAATAATTTAGTGATGTGCTTTCGACCGGCTTCAGTTTTAATTAAACGATCCAATTGTTGGGTAGCTTCGGCAATTCTACTGGAACAATTTGGATGGTACGAGTCCAACGACGCTTTGACAACTTCAAAATATTCTTCAAAAATGAATCACCATTAATATATACTAGATAACCCGTTTTTGCGCATACTGCGCTCCTCTTCTAGATGTGAATTGTTCATTTTGAAAATTTTGGAAAGTATCTTTTTTCGCCTATAATTCCCAAAAAGTCTTGCTTTTTGCTAACATTGTTATTGTTGCTTTTTGCCGGAAATTGTGAAAGTTTATGGCTGTTTTAATAATTGACAGAAAAAAAATTGTTTCAAAGCAAAAATTCCAATAATTGTTACTTTTTCATCAAAAATAACCCAAAGCGTAAATCGTTCTCTAAAATATCCTGAAAAGCATCACTCTGTCATCGCTTTATCATTCATTAAAATAATGTCCTACTTTTCTACAAAAATTGAAAAAAAGTATCAGCTTTCTTATAACAATTGCCTGAAAAGTCATGGTTTCATTTAAAGTTGGCAAAAATTTCAAGTTTTAGGCAAGGCAAGCTTTTTCTAAGCAGACTATGAGTACTCTAAATATTGGTTCAGTACTGGAGAATACTTCAATAAAATACTTACTTGACACAATTTTAGAAATATTCCAAGATTTCCGAGTCAAAAATGCAATTAGGAATTTCCTTAAAACGTGATTTTAATTTTGTCAAGGACTCACAAAAAAAATTCAACCCCTCAGTTGAAAAATCTTAAACTCCTACATGTAACAGTAGAGATTTTCCCAAATAGTCCGAAACTTGCATAAGTTGATGAAAAAGTGAGATGCTAGAGCTAGATATAACCACTCCAGAACTCAAAAAAATGAAACCATGGTTCCAGGATTAATTTTGATACCCAATGTGCTAAAAATAGCACTTTTTCATGTGTACATCAACACCGTTGTTTTTCTGTTTTGAGCTATTTAAAAACTTTTTAAAGCTCCTTTCAGAAAGTTTTCAACTTTTGATAAAAACCATTACAACTAAAGTTTAAAAGCTATTTTCAAATCAAAATATTATTGAGTAGTAGAGAATACTGATTGTATGAAGCTTTTTCATGTTTTTTAAGCTTTAGGATTTCATTTAAGCTTTCTTCAAAACTGCGAATGTGTCAAAATGTATTTTATGGCAAGCTGTTTCTAAGTAGACTATGAGTACTCTAAATTGGTTCGGTACTGGAGAATACTAATTTTTTATGTCATATCTGAAGGTTTCTAAAAAATTTTCAGCTTTAAGCTTTCTTCAAAATTTCACGAATATGGTCAAAAAGTATTTTTTGGCAAATTCATTGGGCACTGGAGTATTCTAATTTTTACATCATATCTGAAGCTTTTTGAACTTTTTTCAGCTTTAAGCTTCCTTCAGAATTTTGCGAATAGGGTCAAAAAGTATTTTTTGGGGAGCTCTTCTTAGGGAGACTATACATACTTAAAATATTCATTGGACACTGGAGAATTTTAATTGTTTTTATGAAGTATGACGCTTTTTAAACATTTTAAAGCTTTAAGCTCCTCCATGACTCACCCCACAACCTCACCAAAAAAATAACTCCAGATTCGAACTCTACAACCTCGAAAACATATCAATCGACATATCACACAATAATATAAGAAACATTTGACATTTGAGCTTTTTTGAGCTTTAAGCTTTTTTCAAAACTTTACGAATATGGCCAAAAAGTAGTTTTTGGCAAGCACTTTCTGGGTAGACCTCTTACGTAATTTTAGTATTGAAGAATTCTAATTGTTTACGTCATGTACAAAGCTTTTTCAACTTTTTCGAGCTTTAAGCTTTTTATAAAACTTAACAAATATGGTCAAAAAGTATTTTTTGGCAAGCTCTTTCTAGGTGGACCATACGTACTTTCGCGTATATACATCGTCACACTTGTTTATACTGTATCAATTTTTGAGCTTTTTAAATCTTTTGAAAGCCATTTTGATATTTCTTGAAAATCACTGACCAAGTCTCCACAAATCATAGGTGCTTGGTAACTGGAAATTTTCACCTTTTTCCATCATTCACAAAATGCTGTACTCAACTCATATGGCCATTTTGATATTTCTTGAAAATCACTGACCAAGTCTCCACAAATCATAGGTGCTTGGTAAGTGGAAATTTTCACCTTTTTCCATCATTCACAAAATGCCGTACTCAACTCATACGGCCATTTTGATATTTCTGGAAAATCACTGACCAAGTCTCCACAAATCATAGGTGCTTGGTAAGTGGAAATTTTCACCTTTTTCCATCATTCACAAAATGCCGTACTCAACTCATACGGCCATTTTGATATTTCTTGAAAAAGTTGAAAATCACTGACCAAGTCTCCACAAATCATAGGTTCTTGGTAAGTGGGAATTTTCACCTTTTTCCATCATTCACAAAATGCCGTACTCAACTGATACGGCCATTTTGATATTTCTTGAAAAAGTTGAAAATCACTGACCAAGTCTCCACAAATCATAGGTGCTTGGTAAGTGGAAATTTTCACCTTTTTCCATCATTCACAAAATGCCGTACTCAACTTTTACGGCCATTTTGATATTTCTTGAAAATCACTGACCAAGTCTCCACAAATCATAGGTGCTTGGTAAGTGGAAATTTTCACCTTTTTCCATCATTCACAAAATGCCGTACTCAACTCATATGGCCATTTTGATATTTCTTGAAAATCACTGACCAAGTCTCCACAAATCATAGGTGCTTGGTATGTGGAAATTTTCACCTTTTTCCATCATTCACAAAATGCCGTACTCAACTTATACGGCCATTTTGATATTTCTTGAAAATCACTGACCAAGTCTCCACATATCATAGGTGCTTGGTAAGTGGAAATTTTCACCTTTTTCCATCATTCACAAAATGCCGTACTCAACTCATACGGCCATTTTGATATTTCTTGAAAATCACTGACCAAGTCTCCACAAATCATAGGTGCTTGGTAAGTGGAAATTTTCACCTTTTTCCATCATTCACAAAATGCCGTACTCAACTCATACGGCCATTTTGATATTTCTTGAAAATCACTGACCAAGTCTCCACAAATCATAGGTGCTTGGTAAGTGGGAATTTTCACCTTTTTCTATCATTCACAAAATGCCGTACTCAACTCATACGGCCATTTTGATATTTCTTGAAAATCACTGACCAAGTCTCCACAAATCATAGGTGCTTGGTAAGTGGGAATTTTTAGCTTTTTCCATCATTCACAAAATGCCGTACTCAACTTATACGGCCATTTTGATATTTCTTGAAAAAGTTGAAAATCACTGACCAAGTCTCCACAGATCATAGGTTCTTGGTAAGTGGGAATTTTCACCTTTTTCCATCATTCACAAAATGCCGTACTCAACTCATACGGCCACTTTGATATTTCTTGAAAATCACTGACCAAGTCTCCACAAATCATAGGTGCTTGGTAAGTGGAAATTTTCACCCCATCATTCACAAAATGCCGTACTCAACTCATACGGCCATTTTGATATTTCTTGAAAATCACTGACCAAGTCTCCACAAATCATAGGTGCTTGGTATGTGGAAATTTTCACCTTTTTCCATCATTCACAAAATGCCGTACTCAACTTATACGGCCATTTTGATATTTCTGGAAAATCACTGACCAAGTCTCCACAAATCATAGGTGCTTGGTAAGTGGGAATTTTCACCTTTTTCTATCATTCACAAAATGCCGTACTCAACTCATACGGCCATTTTGATATTTCTTGAAAATCACTGACCAAGTCTCCACAAATCATAGGTGCTTGGTAAGTGGGAATTTTTAGCTTTTTCCATCATTCACAAAATGCCGTACTCAACTTATACGGCCATTTTGATATTTCTTGAAAAAGTTGAAAATCACTGACCATGTCTCCACAAATCATAGGTTCTTGGTAAGTTGAAATTTTCACCTTTTTCCATCATTCACAAAATGCCGTACTCAACTCATACGGCCATTTTGATATTTCTTGAAAAAGTTGAAAATCACTGACCAAGTCTCCACAGATCATAGGTTCTTGGTAAGTGGGAATTTTCACCTTTTTCCATCATTCACAAAATGCCGTACTCAACTCATATGGCCATTTTGATATTTCTTGAAAATCACTGACCAAGTCTCCACAAATCATAGGTGCTTGGTAAGTGGGAATTTTCACCTTTTTCCATCATTCACAAAATGCCGTACTCAACTCATACGGCCACTTTGATATTTCTTGAAAATCACTGACCAAGTCTCCACAAATCATAGGTGCTTGGTAAGTGGAAATTTTCACCCCATCATTCACAAAATGCCGTACTCAACTCATACGGCCATTTTGATATTTCTTGAAAATCACTGACCAAGTCTCCACAAATCATAGGTGCTTGGTAAGTGGAAATTTTCACCTTTTTCCATCATTCACAAAATGCCGTACTCAACTCATACGGCCATTTTGATATTTCTTGAAAATCACTGACCAAGTCTCCACAAATCATAGGTGCTTGGTAAGTGGGAATTTTCACCTTTTTCTATCATTCACAAAATGCCGTACTCAACTCATACGGCCATTTTGATATTTCTTGAAAATCACTGACCAAGTCTCCACAAATCATAGGTGCTTGGTAAGTGGGAATTTTTAGCTTTTTCCATCATTCACAAAATGCCGTACTCAACTTATACGGCCATTTTGATATTTCTTGAAAAAGTTGAAAATCACTGACCATGTCTCCACAAATCATAGGTTCTTGGTAAGTGGAAATTTTCACCTTTTTCCATCATTCACAAAATGCCGTACTCAACTCATACGGCCATTTTGATATTTCTTGAAAAAGTTGAAAATCACTGACCATGTCTCCACAAATCATAGGTTCTTGGTAAGTTGAAATTTTCACCTTTTTCCATCATTCACAAAATGCCGTACTCAACTCATACGGCCATTTTGATATTTCTTGAAAAAGTTGAAAATCACTGACCAAGTCTCCACAGATCATAGGTTCTTGGTAAGTGGGAATTTTCACCTTTTTCCATCATTCACAAAATGCCGTACTCAACTCATACGGCCACTTTGATATTTCTTGAAAATCACTGACCAAGTCTCCACAAATCATAGGTGCTTGGTAAGTGGGAATTTTCACCTTTTTCCATCATTCACAAAATGCCGTACTCAACTCATACGGCCATTTTGATATTTCTTGAAAATCACTGACCAAGTCTCCACAAATCATAGGTGCTTGGTAAGTGGGAATTTTTAGCTTTTTCCATCATTCACAAAATGCCGTACTCAACTCATACAGCCATTTTGATATTTCTTGAAAATCACTGACCAAGTCTCCACAAATCATAGGTGCTTGGTAAGTGGGAATTTTCACCTTTTTCTATCATTCACAAAATGCCGTACTCAACTCATACGGCCATTTTGATATTTCTTGAAAATCACTGACCAAGTCTCCACAAATCATAGGTGCTTGGTAAGTGGGAATTTTTAGCTTTTTCCATCATTCACAAAATGCCGTACTCAACTTATACGGCCATTTTGATATTTCTTGAAAAAGTTGAAAATCACTGACCATGTCTCCACAAATCATAGGTTCTTGGTAAGTTGAAATTTTCACCTTTTTCCATCATTCACAAAATGCCGTACTCAACTCATACGGCCATTTTGATATTTCTTGAAAAAGTTGAAAATCACTGACCAAGTCTCCACAGATCATAGGTTCTTGGTAAGTGGGAATTTTCACCTTTTTCCATCATTCACAAAATGCCGTACTCAACTCATACGGCCACTTTGATATTTCTTGAAAATCACTGACCAAGTCTCCACAAATCATAGGTGCTTGGTAAGTGGAAATTTTCACCCCATCATTCACAAAATGCCGTACTCAACTTATATGGCCATTTTGATATTTCTTGAAAATCACTGACCAAGTCTCCACAAATCATAGGTGCTTGGTAAGTGGAAATTTTCACCTTTTTCCATCATTCACAAAATGCCGTACTCAACTTATACGGCCATTTTGATATTTCTGGAAAATCACTGACCAAGTCTCCACAAATCATAGGTGCTTGGTAGGTGGAAATTTTCACCTTTTTCCATCATTCACAAAATGCCGTACTCAACTCATACGGCCATTTTGATATTTCTTGAAAATCACTGACCAAGTCTCCACAAATCATAGGTGCTTGGTAAGTGGGAATTTTCACCTTTTTCCATCATTCACAAAATGCCGTACTCAACTCATACGGCCACTTTGATATTTCTTGAAAATCACTGACCAAGTCTCCACAAATCATAGGTGCTTGGTAAGTGGAAATTTTCACCCCATCATTCACAAAATTCCGTACTCAACTCATACGGCCATTTTGATATTTCTTGAAAATCACTGACCAAGTCTCCACAAATCATAGGTGCTTGGTATGTGGAAATTTTCACCTTTTTCCATCATTCACAAAATGCCGTACTCAACTTATACGGCCATTTTGATATTTCTGGAAAATCACTGACCAAGTCTCCACAAATCATAGGTGCTTGGTATGTGGAAATTTTCACCTTTTTCCATCATTCACAAAATGCCGTACTCAACTTATATGGCCATTTTGATATTTCTTGAAAATCACTGACCAAGTCTCCACATATCATAGGTGCTTGGTAAGTGGAAATTTTCACCTTTTTCCATCATTCACAAAATGCCGTACTCAACTCATACGGCCATTTTGATATTTCTTGAAAATCACTGACCAAGTCTCCACAAATCATAGGTGCTTGGTAAGTGGGAATTTTCGCCTTTTTCCATCATTCACAAAATGCCGTACTCAACTCATACGGCCATTTTGATATTTCTTGAAAATCACTGACCAAGTCTCCACAAATCATAGGTGCTTGGTAAGTGGGAATTTTTAGCTTTTTCCATCATTCACAAAATGCCGTACTCAACTTATACTGCCATTTTGATATTTCTTGAAAATCACTGACCAAGTCTCCACAAATCATAGGTGCTTGGTAAGTGGGAATTTTCACCTTTTTCTATCATTCACAAAATGCCGTACTCAACTCATACCGCCATTTTGATATTTCTTGAAAATCACTGACCAAGTCTCCACAAATCATAGGTGCTTGGTAAGTGGGAATTTTTAGCTTTTTCCATCATTCACAAAATGCCGTACTCAACTTATACGGCCATTTTTATATTTCTTGAAAAAGTTGAAAATCACTGACCATGTCTCCACAAATCATAGGTTCTTGGTAAGTGGGAATTTTCACCTTTTTCCATCATTCACAAAATGCCGTACTCAACTCATACGGCCATTTTGATATTTCTTGAAAATCACTGACCAAGTCTCCACAAATCATAGGTGCTTGGTAAGTGGGAATTTTCACCTTTTTCTATCATTCACAAAATGCCGTACTCAACTTATACGGCCATTTTTATATTTCTTGAAAAAGTTGAAAATCACTGACCATGTCTCCACAAATCATAGGTTCTTGGTAAGTGGGAATTTTCACCTTTTTCCATCATTCACAAAATGCCGTACTCAACTCATACGGCCATTTTGATATTTCTTGAAAATCACTGACCAAGTCTCCACAAATCATAGGTGCTTGGTAAGTGGGAATTTTCACCTTTTTCCATCATTCACAAAATGCCGTACTCAACTCATACGGCCATTTTGATATTTCTGGAAAATCACTGACCAAGTCTCCACAAATCATAGGTGCTTGGTAGGTGGAAATTTTCACCTTTTTCCATCATTCACAAAATGCCGTACTCAACTTATACGGCCATTTTGATATTTCTGGAAAATCACTGACCAAGTCTCCACAAATCATAGGTGCTTGGTAAGTGGGAATTTTCACCTTTTTCCATCATTCACAAAATGCTGTACTCAACTTATACAGCCATTTTGATATTTTATGAAAATCACTGACCAAGTCTCCACAAATCATAGGTGCTTGGTAAGTGGGAATTTTCACCTTTTTCCATCATTCACAAAATGCAGTACTCAACTCATACGGCCATTTTGATATTTCTTGAAAATCACTGACCAAGTCTCCACAAATCATAGGTGCTTGGTAAGTGGAAATTTTCACCTTTTTCCATCATTCACAAAATGCCGTACTCAACTCATACGGCCATTTTGATATTTCTTGAAAAAGTTGAAAATCACTGACCATGTCTCCACAAATCATAGGTTCTTGGTAAGTGGGAATTTTCACCTTTTTCCATCATTCACAAAATGCCGTACTCAACTCATACGGCCATTTTGATATTTCTTGAAAATCACTGACCAAGTCTCCACAAATCATAGGTGCTTGGTAAGTGGGAATTTTCACCTTTTTCCATCATTCACAAAATGCCGTACTCAACTCATACGGCCATTTTGATATTTCTTGAAAATCACTGACCAAGTCTCCACAAATCATAGGTGCTTGGTAAGTGGAAATTTTCACCTTTTTCCATCATTCACAAAATGCCGTACTTAACTCATACGGCCATTTTGATATTTCTTGAAAATCACTGACCAAGTCTCCACAAATCATAGGTGCTTGGTAAGTGGGAATTTTCACCTTTTTCCATCATTCACAAAATGCTGTACTCAACTCATACGGCCATTTTTATATTTCTTGAAAATCACTGACCAAGTCTCCACAAATCATAGGTGCTTGGTAAGTGGAAATTTTCACCTTTTTCCATCATTCACAAAATGCCGTACTCAACTCATACGGCCATTTTGATATTTCTTGAAAAAGTTGAAAATCACTGACCAAGTCTCCACAAATCATAGGTGCTTGGTAAGTGGAAATTTTCACCTTTTTCCGTCATTCACAAAATGCCGTACTCAACTTTTACGGCCATTTTGATATTTCTGGAAAATCACTGACCAAGTCTCCACAAATCATAGGTGCTTGGTAAGTGGAAATTTTCACCTTTTTCCATCATTCACAAAATGCCGTACTCAACTCATACGGCCATTTTGATATTTCTTGAAAAAGTTGAAAATCACTGACCAAGTCTCCACAAATCATAGGTGCTTGGTAAGTGGAAATTTTCACCTTTTTCCATCATTCACAAAATGCCGTACTCAACTCATACGGCCATTTTGATATTTCTTGAAAAAGTTGAAAATCACTGACCATGTCTCCACAAATCATAGGTTCTTGGTAAGTGGGAATTTTCACCTTTTTCCATCATTCACAAAATGCCGTACTCAACTCATACGGCCATTTTGATATTTCTTGAAAATCACTGACCAAGTCTCCACAAATCATAGGTGCTTGGTAAGTGGAAATTTTCACCTTTTTCCATCATTCACAAAATGCCGTACTCAACTCATACGGCCATTTTGATATTTCTTGAAAATCACTGACCAAGTCTCCACAAATCATAGGTGCTTGGTAAGTGGGAATTTTCACCTTTTTCCATCATTCACAAAATGCTGTACTCAACTCATACGGCCATTTTGATATTTCTTGAAAATCACTGACCAAGTCTCCACAAATCATAGGTGCTTGGTAAGTGGAAATTTTCACCTTTTTCCATCATTCACAAAATGCCATACTCAACTCATACTGCCATTTTGATATTTCTTGAAAAAGTTGAAAATCACTGACCAAGTCTCCACAAATCATAGGTGCTTAGTAAGTGGAAATTTTCACCTTTTTCCATCATTCACAAAATGCCGTACTCAACTTTTACGGCCATTTTGATATTTCTGGAAAATCACTGACCAAGTCTCCACAAATCATAGGTGCTTGGTAAGTGGAAATTTTCACCTTTTTCCATCATTCACAAAATGCCGTACTCAACTCATACGGCCATTTTGATATTTCTTGAAAATCACTGACCAAGTCTCCACAAATCATAGGTGCTTGGTAAGTGGGAATTTTCACCTTTTTCCATCATTCACAAAATGCCGTACTCAACTTATACGGCCATTTTGATATTTCTTGAAAATCACTGACCAAGTCTCCACAAATCATAGGTTCTTGGTAAGTGGGAATTTTCACCTTTTTCCATCATTCACAAAATGCCGTACTCAACTCATACGGCCACTTTGATATTTCTTGAAAATCACTGACCAAGTCTCCACAAATCATAGGTTCTTGGTAAGTGGGAATTTTCACCTTTTTCCATCATTCACAAAATGCCGTACTCAACTCATACGGCCATTTTGATATTTCTTGAAAATCACTGACCAAGTCTCCACAAATCATAGGTGCTTGGTAAGTGGAAATTTTCACCTTTTTCCATCATTCACAAAATGCCGTACTCAACTCATATGGCCATTTTGATATTTCTTGAAAATCACTGACCAAGTCTCCACAAATCATAGGTGCTTGGTAAGTGGGAATTTTCACCTTTTTCCATCATTCACAAAATGCTGTACTCAACTCATACGGCCATTTTGATATTTCTTGAAAATCACTGACCAAGTCTCCACAAATCATAGGTGCTTGGTAAGTGGAAATTTTCACCTTTTTCCATCATTCACAAAATGCCGTACTCAACTCATACGGCCATTTTGATATTTCTTGAAAAAGTTGAAAATCACTGACCAAGTCTCCACAAATCATAGGTGCTTGGTAAGTGGAAATTTTCACCTTTTTCCATCATTCACAAAATGCCGTACTCAACTCATACGGCCATTTTGATATTTCTTGAAAAAGTTGAAAATCACTGACCATGTCTCCACAAATCATAGGTTCTTGGTAAGTGGGAATTTTCACCTTTTTCCATCATTCACAAAATGCCGTACTCAACTCATACGGCCATTTTGATATTTCTTGAAAATCACTGACCAAGTCTCCACAAATCATAGGTGCTTGGTAAGTGGAAATTTTCACCTTTTTCCATCATTCACAAAATGCCGTACTCAACTCATACGGCCATTTTGATATTTCTTGAAAATCACTGACCAAGTCTCCACAAATCATAGGTGCTTGGTAAGTGGGAATTTTCACCTTTTTCCATCATTCACAAAATGCTGTACTCAACTCATACGGCCATTTTGATATTTCTTGAAAATCACTGACCAAGTCTCCACAAATCATAGGTGCTTGGTAAGTGGAAATTTTCACCTTTTTCCATCATTCACAAAATGCCGTACTCAACTCATACGGCCATTTTGATATTTCTTGAAAAAGTTGAAAATCACTGACCAAGTCTCCACAAATCATAGGTGCTTAGTAAGTGGAAATTTTCACCTTTTTCCATCATTCACAAAATGCCGTACTCAACTTTTACGGCCATTTTGATATTTCTGGAAAATCACTGACCAAGTCTCCACAAATCATAGGTGCTTGGTAAGTGGAAATTTTCACCTTTTTCCATCATTCACAAAATGCCGTACTCAACTCATACGGCCATTTTGATATTTCTTGAAAATTACTGACCAAGTCTCCACAAATCATAGGTGCTTGGTAAGTGGGAATTTTCACCTTTTTCCATCATTCACAAAATGCCGTACTCAACTTATACTGCCATTTTGATATTTCTTGAAAATCACTGACCAAGTCTCCACAAATCATAGGTTCTTGGTAAGTGGGAATTTTCACCTTTTTCCATCATTCACAAAATGCCGTACTCAACTCATACGGCCACTTTGAAAATCACTGACCAAGTCTCCACAAATCATAGGTGCTTGGTAAGTGGAAATTTTCACCTTTTTCCATCATTCACAAAATGCCGTACTCAACTCATACGGCCATTTTGATATTTCTTGAAAAAGTTGAAAATCACTGACCATGTCTCCACAAATCATAGGTTCTTGGTAAGTGGGAATTTTCACCTTCTTCCATCATTCACAAAATGTCGTACTCAACTCATACGGCCATTTTGATATTTCTTGAAAATCACTGACCAAGTCTCCACAAATCATAGGTGCTTGGTAAGTGGGAATTTTCACCTTTTTCCATCATTCAAAAAATGCTGTACTCAACTCATACGGCCATTTTGATATTTCTTGAAAATCACTGACCAAGTCTCCACAAATCATAGGTGCTTGGTAAGTGGGAATTTTCACCTTTTTCCATCATTCACAAAATGCCGTACTCAACTTATACGGCCATTTTGATATTTCTTGAAAATCACTGACCAAGTCTCCACAAATCATAGGTTCTTGGTAAGTGGGAATTTTCACCTTTTTCCATCATTCACAAAATGCCGTACTCAACTCATACGGCCATTTTGATATTTCTTGAAAATCACTGACCAAGTCTCCACAAATCATAGGTGCTTGGTATGTGGAAATTTTCACCTTTTTCCATCATTCACAAAATGCCGTACTCAACTTATACGGCCATTTTGATATTTCTGGAAAATCACTGACCAAGTCTCCACAAATCATAGGTGCTTGGTAAGTGGAAATTTTCACCTTTTTCCATCATTCACAAAATGCCGTACTCAACTCATACGGCCATTTTGATATTTCTTGAAAATCACTGACCAAGTCTCCACAAATCATAGGTGCTTGGTAAGTGGGAATTTTCACCTTTTTCCATCATTCACAAAATGCCGTACTCAACTTATACGGCCATTTTGATATTTCTGGAAAATCACTGACCAAGTCTCCACAAATCATAGGTGCTTGGTAAGTGGAAATTTTCACCTTTTTCCATCATTCACAAAATGCTGTACTCAACTCATACGGCCATTTTGATATTTCTTGAAAATCACTGACCAAGTCTCCACAAATCATAGGTGCTTGGTAAGTGGGAATTTTCACCTTTTTCCATCATTCACAAAATGCCGTACTCAACTCATACGGCCATTTTGATATTTCTTGAAAAAGTTGAAAATCACTGACCATGTCTCCACTAATCATAGGTTCTTGGTAAGTGGAAATTTTCACCTTTTTCCATCATTCACAAAATGCCGTACTCAACTCATACGGCCATTTTGATATTTCTTGAAAAAGTTGAAAATCACTGACCAAGTCTCCACAAATCATAGGTTCTTGGTAAGTGGGAATTTTCACCTTTTTCCATCATTCACAAAATGCCGAACTCAACTCATACGGCCACTTTGATATTTCTTGAAAATCACTGACCAAGTCTCCACAAATCATAGGTGCTTGGTAAGTGGAAATTTTCACCTTTTTCCATCATTCACAAAATGCCATACTCAACTCATACGGCCATTTTGATATTTCTTGAAAATCACTGACCAAGTCTCCACAAATCATAGGTGCTTGGTATGTGGAAATTTTCACCTTTTTCCATCATTCACAAAATGCCGTACTCAACTCATACGGCCATTTTGATATTTCTTGAAAATCACTGACCAAGTCTCCACAAATCATAGGTGCTTGGTAAGTGGGAATTTTCACCTTTTTCCATCATTCACAAAATGCCATACTCAACTTTTACGGCCATTTTGATATTTCTTGAAAATCACTGACCAAGTCTCCACAAATCATAGGTGCTTGGTAAGTGGAAATTTTCACCTTTTTCCATCATTCACAAAATGCCGTACTCAACTCATATGGCCATTTTGATATTTCTTGAAAATCACTGACCAAGTCTCCACAAATCATAGGTGCTTGGTATGTGGAAATTTTCACCTTTTTCTATCATTCACAAAATGCCGTACTCAACTCATACGGCCATTTTGATATTTCTTGAAAATCACTGACCAAGTCTCCACAAATCATAGGTGCTTGGTAAGTGGGAATTTTTAGCTTTTTCCATCATTCACAAAATGCCGTACTCAACTTATACGGCCATTTTTATATTTCTTGAAAATCACTGACCAAGTCTCCACAAATCATAGGTGCTTGGTAAGTGGAAATTTTCACCTTTTTCCATCATTCACAAAATGCCGTACTCAACTCATACGGCTATTTTGATATTTCTTGAAAATCACTGACCAAGTCTCCACAAATCATAGGTGCTTGGTAAGTGGGAATTTTCACCTTTTTCCATCATTCACAAAATGCCGTACTCAACTCATACGGCCATTTTGATATTTCTTGAAAATCACTGACCAAGTCTCCACAAATCATAGGTGCTTGGTAAGTGGAAATTTTCACCTTTTTCCATCATTCACAGAATGCCGTACTCAACTCATATGGCCATTTTGATATTTCTTGAAAATCACTGACCAAGTCTCCACAAATCATAGGTGCTTGGTATGTGGAAATTTTCACCTTTTTCCATCATTCACAAAATGCCGTACTCAACTTATACGGCCATTTTGATATTTCTGGAAAATCACTGACCAAGTCTCCACAAATCATAGGTGCTTGGTAAGTGGAAATTTTCACCTTTTTCCATCATTCACAAAATGCTGTACTCAACTCATACGGCCATTTTGATATTTCTTGAAAATCACTGACCAAGTCTCCACAAATCATAGGTGCTTGGTAAGTGGGAATTTTCACCTTTTTCCATCATTCACAAAATGATGTACTCAACTCATACGGCCATTTTGATATTTCTTGAAAATCACTGACCAAGTCTCCACAAATCATAGGTGCTTGGTAAGTGGAAATTTTCACCTTTTTCCATCATTCACAAAATGCCGTACTCAACTCATACGGCCATTTTGATATTTCTTGAAAATCACTGACCAAGTCTCCACAAATCATAGGTGCTTGGTAAGTGGGAATTTTCACCTTTTTCCATCATTCACAAAATGCTGTACTCAACTCATACGGCCATTTTGATATTTCTTGAAAATCACTGACCAAGTCTCCACAAATCATAGGTGCTTGGTAAGTGGAAATTTTCACCTTTTTCCATCATTCACAAAATGCCGTACTCAACTCATACGGCCATTTTGATATTTCTTGAAAAAGTTGAAAATCACTGACCAAGTCTCCACAAATCATAGGTGCTTAGTAAGTGGAAATTTTCACCTTTTTCCATCATTCACAAAATGCCGTACTCAACTTTTACGGCCATTTTGATATTTCTGGAAAATCACTGACCAAGTCTCCACAAATCATAGGTGCTTGGTAAGTGGAAATTTTCACCTTTTTCCATCATTCACAAAATGCCGTACTCAACTCATACGGCCATTTTGATATTTCTTGAAAATTACTGACCAAGTCTCCACAAATCATAGGTGCTTGGTAAGTGGGAATTTTCACCTTTTTCCATCATTCACAAAATGCCGTACTCAACTTATACTGCCATTTTGATATTTCTTGAAAATCACTGACCAAGTCTCCACAAATCATAGGTTCTTGGTAAGTGGGAATTTTCACCTTTTTCCATCATTCACAAAATGCCGTACTCAACTCATACGGCCACTTTGAAAATCACTGACCAAGTCTCCACAAATCATAGGTGCTTGGTAAGTGGAAATTTTCACCTTTTTCCATCATTCACAAAATGCCGTACTCAACTCATACGGCCATTTTGATATTTCTTGAAAAAGTTGAAAATCACTGACCATGTCTCCACAAATCATAGGTTCTTGGTAAGTGGGAATTTTCACCTTCTTCCATCATTCACAAAATGTCGTACTCAACTCATACGGCCATTTTGATATTTCTTGAAAATCACTGACCAAGTCTCCACAAATCATAGGTGCTTGGTAAGTGGGAATTTTCACCTTTTTCCATCATTCAAAAAATGCTGTACTCAACTCATACGGCCATTTTGATATTTCTTGAAAATCACTGACCAAGTCTCCACAAATCATAGGTGCTTGGTAAGTGGGAATTTTCACCTTTTTCCATCATTCACAAAATGCCGTACTCAACTTATACGGCCATTTTGATATTTCTTGAAAATCACTGACCAAGTCTCCACAAATCATAGGTTCTTGGTAAGTGGGAATTTTCACCTTTTTCCATCATTCACAAAATGCCGTACTCAACTCATACGGCCATTTTGATATTTCTTGAAAATCACTGACCAAGTCTCCACAAATCATAGGTGCTTGGTATGTGGAAATTTTCACCTTTTTCCATCATTCACAAAATGCCGTACTCAACTTATACGGCCATTTTGATATTTCTGGAAAATCACTGACCAAGTCTCCACAAATCATAGGTGCTTGGTAAGTGGAAATTTTCACCTTTTTCCATCATTCACAAAATGCCGTACTCAACTCATACGGCCATTTTGATATTTCTTGAAAATCACTGACCAAGTCTCCACAAATCATAGGTGCTTGGTAAGTGGGAATTTTCACCTTTTTCCATCATTCACAAAATGCCGTACTCAACTTATACGGCCATTTTGATATTTCTGGAAAATCACTGACCAAGTCTCCACAAATCATAGGTGCTTGGTAAGTGGAAATTTTCACCTTTTTCCATCATTCACAAAATGCTGTACTCAACTCATACGGCCATTTTGATATTTCTTGAAAATCACTGACCAAGTCTCCACAAATCATAGGTGCTTGGTAAGTGGGAATTTTCACCTTTTTCCATCATTCACAAAATGCCGTACTCAACTCATACGGCCATTTTGATATTTCTTGAAAAAGTTGAAAATCACTGACCATGTCTCCACAAATCATAGGTTCTTGGTAAGTGGAAATTTTCACCTTTTTCCATCATTCACAAAATGCCGTACTCAACTCATACGGCCATTTTGATATTTCTTGAAAAAGTTGAAAATCACTGACCAAGTCTCCACAAATCATAGGTTCTTGGTAAGTGGGAATTTTCACCTTTTTCCATCATTCACAAAATGCCGAACTCAACTCATACGGCCACTTTGATATTTCTTGAAAATCACTGACCAAGTCTCCACAAATCATAGGTGCTTGGTAAGTGGAAATTTTCACCTTTTTCCATCATTCACAAAATGCCATACTCAACTCATACGGCCATTTTGATATTTCTTGAAAATCACTGACCAAGTCTCCACAAATCATAGGTGCTTGGTATGTGGAAATTTTCACCTTTTTCCATCATTCACAAAATGCCGTACTCAACTCATACGGCCATTTTGATATTTCTTGAAAATCACTGACCAAGTCTCCACAAATCATAGGTGCTTGGTAAGTGGGAATTTTCACCTTTTTCCATCATTCACAAAATGCCATACTCAACTTTTACGGCCATTTTGATATTTCTTGAAAATCACTGACCAAGTCTCCACAAATCATAGGTGCTTGGTAAGTGGAAATTTTCACCTTTTTCCATCATTCACAAAATGCCGTACTCAACTCATATGGCCATTTTGATATTTCTTGAAAATCACTGACCAAGTCTCCACAAATCATAGGTGCTTGGTATGTGGAAATTTTCACCTTTTTCTATCATTCACAAAATGCCGTACTCAACTCATACGGCCATTTTGATATTTCTTGAAAATCACTGACCAAGTCTCCACAAATCATAGGTGCTTGGTAAGTGGGAATTTTTAGCTTTTTCCATCATTCACAAAATGCCGTACTCAACTTATACGGCCATTTTTATATTTCTTGAAAATCACTGACCAAGTCTCCACAAATCATAGGTGCTTGGTAAGTGGAAATTTTCACCTTTTTCCATCATTCACAAAATGCCGTACTCAACTCATACGGCTATTTTGATATTTCTTGAAAATCACTGACCAAGTCTCCACAAATCATAGGTGCTTGGTAAGTGGGAATTTTCACCTTTTTCCATCATTCACAAAATGCCGTACTCAACTCATACGGCCATTTTGATATTTCTTGAAAATCACTGACCAAGTCTCCACAAATCATAGGTGCTTGGTAAGTGGAAATTTTCACCTTTTTCCATCATTCACAGAATGCCGTACTCAACTCATATGGCCATTTTGATATTTCTTGAAAATCACTGACCAAGTCTCCACAAATCATAGGTGCTTGGTATGTGGAAATTTTCACCTTTTTCCATCATTCACAAAATGCCGTACTCAACTTATACGGCCATTTTGATATTTCTGGAAAATCACTGACCAAGTCTCCACAAATCATAGGTGCTTGGTAAGTGGAAATTTTCACCTTTTTCCATCATTCACAAAATGCTGTACTCAACTCATACGGCCATTTTGATATTTCTTGAAAATCACTGACCAAGTCTCCACAAATCATAGGTGCTTGGTAAGTGGGAATTTTCACCTTTTTCCATCATTCACAAAATGATGTACTCAACTCATACGGCCATTTTGATATTTCTTGAAAATCACTGACCAAGTCTCCACAAATCATAGGTGCTTGGTAAGTGGAAATTTTCACCTTTTTCCATCATTCACAAAATGCCGTACTCAACTCATACGGCCATTTTGATATTTCTTGAAAATCACTGACCAAGTCTCCACAAATCATAGGTGCTTGGTAAGTGGGAATTTTCACCTTTTTCCATCATTCACAAAATGCTGTACTCAACTCATACGGCCATTTTGATATTTCTTGAAAATCACTGACCAAGTCTCCACAAATCATAGGTGCTTGGTAAGTGGAAATTTTCACCTTTTTCCATCATTCACAAAATGCCGTACTCAATTCATACGGCCATTTTGATATTTCTTGAAAAAGTTGAAAATCACTGACCAAGTCTCCACAAATCATAGGTTCTTGGTAAGTGGGAATTTTCACCTTTTTCCATCATTCACAAAATGCCGTACTCAACTTATACGGCCATTTTGATATTTCTGGAAAATCACTGACCAAGTCTCCACAAATCATAGGTGCTTGGTAAGTGGAAATTTTCACCTTTTTCCATCATTCACAAAATGCTGTACTCAACTCATACGGCCATTTTGATATTTCTTGAAAATCACTGACCAAGTCTCCACAAATCATAGGTGCTTGGTAAGTGGGAATTTTCACCTTTTTCCATCATTCACAAAATGCCGTACTCAACTCATACGGCCATTTTGATATTTCTTGAAAAAGTTGAAAATCACTGACCATGTCTCCACAAATCATAGGTTCTTGGTAAGTGGAAATTTTCACCTTTTTCCATCATTCACAAAATGCCGTACTCAACTCATACGGCCATTTTGATATTTCTTGAAAAAGTTGAAAATCACTGACCAAGTCTCCACAAATCATAGGTTCTTGGTAAGTGGGAATTTTCACCTTTTTCCATCATTCACAAAATGCCGAACTCAACTCATACGGCCACTTTGATATTTCTTGAAAATCACTGACCAAGTCTCCACAAATCATAGGTGCTTGGTAAGTGGAAATTTTCACCTTTTTCCATCATTCACAAAATGCTGTACTCAACTCATACGGCCATTTTGATATTTCTTGAAAAAGTTGAAAATCACGGACCAAGTCTCCACAAATCATAGGTGCTTGGTAAGTGGAAATTTTCACCCCATCATTCACAAAATGCCTTACTCAACTCATATGGCCATTTTGATATTTCTTGAAAATCACTGACCAAGTCTCCACAAATCATAGGTGCTTGGTATGTGGAAATTTTCACCTTTTTCCATCATTCACAAAATGCCGTACTCAACTTATACGGCCATTTTGATATTTCTTGAAAATCACTGACCAAGTCTCCACAAATCATAGGTGCTTGGTAAGTGGGAATTTTTAGCTTTTTCCATCATTCACAAAATGCCGTACTCAACTTATACAGCCATTTTGATATTTCTTGAAAATCACTGACCAAGTCTCCACAAATCATAGGTGCTTGGTAAGTGGAAATTTTCACCTTTTTCCATCATTCACAAAATGCCGTACTCAACTTATACAGCCATTTTGATATTTTATGAAAATCACTGACCAAGTCTCCACAAATCATAGGTGCTTGGTAAGTGGAAATTTTCACCTTTTTCCATCATTCACAAAATGCCGTACTCAACTCATACGGCCATTTTGATATTTCTTGAAAATCACTGACCAAGTCTCCACAAATCATAGGTGCTTGGTAAGTGGGAATTTTCACCTTTTTCCATCATTCACAAAATGCTGTACTCAACTCATACGGCCATTTTGATATTTCTTGAAAATCACTGACCAAGTCTCCACAAATCATAGGTGCTTGGTAAGTGGGAATTTTCACCTTTTTCCATCATTCACAAAATGCCGTACTCAACTCATACGGCCATTTTGATATTTCTTGAAAATCACTGACCAAGTCTCCACAAATCATAGGTGCTTGGTAAGTGGAAATTTTCACCTTTTTCCATCATTCACAAAATGCCGTACTCAACTCATACGGCCATTTTGATATTTCTTGAAAATCACTGACCAAGTCTCCACAAATCATAGGTGCTTGGTAAGTGGGAATTTTCACCTTTTTCCATCATTCACAAAATGCTGTACTCAACTTATACGGCCATTTTGATATTTCTTGAAAATCACTGACCAAGTCTCCACAAATCATAGGTGCTTGGTAAGTGGGAATTTTCACCTTTTTCCATCATTCACAAAATGCCGTACTCAACTGATACAGCCATTTTGATATTTTATGAAAATCACTGACCAAGTCTCCACAAATCATAGGTGCTTGGTAAGTGGAAATTTTCACCTTTTTCCATCATTCACAAAATGCCGTACTCAACTTATACAGCCATTTTGATATTTCTAGAAAATCACTGACCAAGTCTCCACAAATCATAGGTGCTTGGTAAGTGGAAATTTTCACCTTTTTCCATCATTCACAAAATGCCGTACTCAACTCATACGGCCATTTTGATATTTCTTGAAAATCACTGACCAAGTCTCCACAAATCATAGGTGCTTGGTAAGTGGAAATTTTCACCTTTTTCCATCATTCACAAAATGCCGTACTCAACTCATGCGGCCATTTTGATATTTCTTGAAAATCACTGACCAAGTCTCCACAAATCATAGGTGCTTGGTAAGTGGGAATTTTTAGCTTTTTCCATCATTCACAAAATGCTGTACTCAACTCATACGGCCATTTTGATATTTCTTGAAAATCACTGACCAAGTCTCCACAAATCATGGGTGCTTGGTAAGTGGAAATTTTCACCTTTTCCCATCATTCACAAAATGCCGTACTCAACTCATACGGCCATTTTGATATTTCTTGAAAATCACTGACCAAGTCTCCACAAATCATAGGTGCTTGGTAAGTGGAAATTTTCACCTTTTTCCATCATTCACAAAATGCCGTACTCAACTCATACGGCCATTTTGATATTTCTTGAAAATCACTGACCAAGTCTCCACAAATCATAGGTGCTTGGTAAGTGGGAATTTTCACCTTTTTCCATCATTCACAAAATGCCGTACTCAACTTATACAGCCATTTTGATATTTTATGAAAATCACTGACCAAGTCTCCACAAATCATAGGTGCTTGGTAAGTGGAAATTTTCACCTTTTTCCATCATTCACAAAATGCTGTACTCAACTCATACGGCCATTTTGATATTTCTTGAAAATCACTGACCAAGTCTCCACAAATCATAGGTGCTTGGTAAGTGGGAATTTTCACCTTTTTCCATCATTCACAAAATGCCGTACTCAACTCATACGGCCATTTTGATATTTCTTGAAAATCACTGACCAAGTCTCCACAAATCATAGGTGCTTGGTAAGTGGAAATTTTCACCTTTTTCCATCATTCACAAAATGCCGTACTCAACTCATACGGCCATTTTGATATTTCTTGAAAAAGTTGAAAATCACTGACCAAGTCTCCACAAATCATAGGTTCTTGGTAAGTGGGAATTTTCACCTTTTTCCATCATTCACAAAATGCCGTACTCAACTTATACGGCCATTTTGATATTTCTGGAAAATCACTGACCAAGTCTCCACAAATCATAGGTGCTTGGTAAGTGGAAATTTTCACCTTTTTCCATCATTCACAAAATGCTGTACTCAACTCATACGGCCATTTTGATATTTCTTGAAAATCACTGACCAAGTCTCCACAAATCATAGGTGCTTGGTAAGTGGGAATTTTCACCTTTTTCCATCATTCACAAAATGCCGTACTCAACTCATACGGCCATTTTGATATTTCTTGAAAAAGTTGAAAATCACTGACCATGTCTCCACAAATCATAGGTTCTTGGTAAGTGGAAATTTTCACCTTTTTCCATCATTCACAAAATGCCGTACTCAACTCATACGGCCATTTTGATATTTCTTGAAAAAGTTGAAAATCACTGACCAAGTCTCCACAAATCATAGGTTCTTGGTAAGTGGGAATTTTCACCTTTTTCCATCATTCACAAAATGCCGAACTCAACTCATACGGCCACTTTGATATTTCTTGAAAATCACTGACCAAGTCTCCACAAATCATAGGTGCTTGGTAAGTGGAAATTTTCACCTTTTTCCATCATTCACAAAATGCCATACTCAACTCATACGGCCATTTTGATATTTCTTGAAAATCACTGACCAAGTCTCCACAAATCATAGGTGCTTGGTATGTGGAAATTTTCACCTTTTTCCATCATTCACAAAATGCCGTACTCAACTCATACGGCCATTTTGATATTTCTTGAAAATCACTGACCAAGTCTCCACAAATCATAGGTGCTTGGTAAGTGGGAATTTTCACCTTTTTCCATCATTCACAAAATGCCATACTCAACTTTTACGGCCATTTTGATATTTCTTGAAAATCACTGACCAAGTCTCCACAAATCATAGGTGCTTGGTAAGTGGAAATTTTCACCTTTTTCCATCATTCACAAAATGCCGTACTCAACTCATATGGCCATTTTGATATTTCTTGAAAATCACTGACCAAGTCTCCACAAATCATAGGTGCTTGGTATGTGGAAATTTTCACCTTTTTCTATCATTCACAAAATGCCGTACTCAACTCATACGGCCATTTTGATATTTCTTGAAAATCACTGACCAAGTCTCCACAAATCATAGGTGCTTGGTAAGTGGGAATTTTTAGCTTTTTCCATCATTCACAAAATGCCGTACTCAACTTATACGGCCATTTTTATATTTCTTGAAAATCACTGACCAAGTCTCCACAAATCATAGGTGCTTGGTAAGTGGAAATTTTCACCTTTTTCCATCATTCACAAAATGCCGTACTCAACTCATACGGCCATTTTGATATTTCTTGAAAATCACTGACCAAGTCTCCACAAATCATAGGTGCTTGGTAAGTGGGAATTTTCACCTTTTTCCATCATTCACAAAATGCCGTACTCAACTCATACGGCCATTTTGATATTTCTTGAAAATCACTGACCAAGTCTCCACAAATCATAGGTGCTTGGTAAGTGGAAATTTTCACCTTTTTCCATCATTCACAGAATGCCGTACTCAACTCATATGGCCATTTTGATATTTATTGAAAATCACTGACCAAGTCTCCACAAATCATAGGTGCTTGGTATGTGGAAATTTTCACCTTTTTCCATCATTCACAAAATGCCGTACTCAACTTATACGGCCATTTTGATATTTCTGGAAAATCACTGACCAAGTCTCCACAAATCATAGGTGCTTGGTAAGTGGAAATTTTCACCTTTTTCCATCATTCACAAAATGCTGTACTCAACTCATACGGCCATTTTGATATTTCTTGAAAATCACTGACCAAGTCTCCACAAATCATAGGTGCTTGGTAAGTGGGAATTTTCACCTTTTTCCATCATTCACAAAATGATGTACTCAACTCATACGGCCATTTTGATATTTCTTGAAAATCACTGACCAAGTCTCCACAAATCATAGGTGCTTGGTAAGTGGAAATTTTCACCTTTTTCCATCATTCACAAAATGCCGTACTCAACTCATACGGCCATTTTGATATTTCTTGAAAATCACTGACCAAGTCTCCACAAATCATAGGTGCTTGGTAAGTGGGAATTTTCACCTTTTTCCATCATTCACAAAATGCTGTACTCAACTCATACGGCCATTTTGATATTTCTTGAAAATCACTGACCAAGTCTCCACAAATCATAGGTGCTTGGTAAGTGGAAATTTTCACCTTTTTCCATCATTCACAAAATGCCGTACTCAATTCATACGGCCATTTTGATATTTCTTGAAAAAGTTGAAAATCACTGACCAAGTCTCCACAAATCATAGGTTCTTGGTAAGTGGGAATTTTCACCTTTTTCCATCATTCACAAAATGCCGTACTCAACTTATACGGCCATTTTGATATTTCTGGAAAATCACTGACCAAGTCTCCACAAATCATAGGTGCTTGGTAAGTGGAAATTTTCACCTTTTTCCATCATTCACAAAATGCTGTACTCAACTCATACGGCCATTTTGATATTTCTTGAAAATCACTGACCAAGTCTCCACAAATCATAGGTGCTTGGTAAGTGGGAATTTTCACCTTTTTCCATCATTCACAAAATGCCGTACTCAACTCATACGGCCATTTTGATATTTCTTGAAAAAGTTGAAAATCACTGACCATGTCTCCACAAATCATAGGTTCTTGGTAAGTGGAAATTTTCACCTTTTTCCATCATTCACAAAATGCCGTACTCAACTCATACGGCCATTTTGATATTTCTTGAAAAAGTTGAAAATCACTGACCAAGTCTCCACAAATCATAGGTTCTTGGTAAGTGGGAATTTTCACCTTTTTCCATCATTCACAAAATGCCGAACTCAACTCATACGGCCACTTTGATATTTCTTGAAAATCACTGACCAAGTCTCCACAAATCATAGGTGCTTGGTAAGTGGAAATTTTCACCTTTTTCCATCATTCACAAAATGCCGTACTCAACTCATACGGCCATTTTGATATTTCTTGAAAATCACTGACCAAGTCTCCACAAATCATAGGTGCTTGGTATGTGGAAATTTTCACCTTTTTCCATCATTCACAAAATGCCGTACTCAACTTATACGGCCATTTTGATATTTCTTGAAAATCACTGACCAAGTCTCCACAAATCATAGGTGCTTGGTAAGTGGGAATTTTCACCTTTTTCCATCATTCACAAAATGCCATACTCAACTCATACGGCCATTTTGATTTTCTTGAAAATCACTGACCAAGTCTCCATGAATCTTTAGGAGCTTGATAAGTGGGAATTTTCACCTTTTTCCATCATTCACAAAATGCCGTACTCAACTCATACGGCCATTTTGATATTTCTTGAAAATCACTGACCAAGTCTCCACAAATCATAGGTGCTTGGTAAGTGGGAATTTTCACCTTTTTCCATCATTCACAAAATGCCGTACTCAACTCATACGGCCATTTTGATATTTCTTGAAAATCACTGACCAAGTCTCCACAAATCATAGGTGCTTGGTAAGTGGAAATTTTCACCTTTTTCCATCATTCACAGAATGCCGTACTCAACTCATATGGCCATTTTGATATTTCTTGAAAATCACTGACCAAGTCTCCACAAATCATAGGTGCTTGGTATGTGGAAATTTTCACCTTTTTCCATCATTCACAAAATGCCGTACTCAACTTATACGGCCATTTTGATATTTCTGGAAAATCACTGACCAAGTCTCCACAAATCATAGGTGCTTGGTAAGTGGAAATTTTCACCTTTTTCCATCATTCACAAAATGCTGTACTCAACTCATACGGCCATTTTGATATTTCTTGAAAATCACTGACCAAGTCTCCACAAATCATAGGTGCTTGGTAAGTGGGAATTTTCACCTTTTTCCATCATTCACAAAATGATGTACTCAACTCATACGGCCATTTTGATATTTCTTGAAAATCACTGACCAAGTCTCCACAAATCATAGGTGCTTGGTAAGTGGAAATTTTCACCTTATTCCATCATTCACAAAATGCCGTACTCAACTCATACGGCCATTTTGATATTTCTTGAAAATCACTGACCAAGTCTCCACAAATCATAGGTGCTTGGTAAGTGGGAATTTTCACCTTTTTCCATCATTCACAAAATGCTGTACTCAACTCATACGGCCATTTTGATATTTCTTGAAAATCACTGACCAAGTCTCCACAAATCATAGGTGCTTGGTAAGTGGAAATTTTCACCTTTTTCCATCATTCACAAAATGCCGTACTCAACTCATACGGCCATTTTGATATTTCTTGAAAAAGTTGAAAATCACTGACCAAGTCTCCACAAATCATAGGTTCTTGGTAAGTGGGAATTTTCACCTTTTTCCATCATTCACAAAATGCCGTACTCAACTTATACGGCCATTTTGATATTTCTGGAAAATCACTGACCAAGTCTCCACAAATCATAGGTGCTTGGTAAGTGGAAATTTTCACCTTTTTCCATCATTCACAAAATGCTGTACTCAACTCATACGGCCATTTTGATATTTCTTGAAAATCACTGACCAAGTCTCCACAAATCATAGGTGCTTGGTAAGTGGGAATTTTCACCTTTTTCCATCATTCACAAAATGCCGTACTCAACTCATACGGCCATTTTGATATTTCTTGAAAAAGTTGAAAATCACTGACCATGTCTCCACAAATCATAGGTTCTTGGTAAGTGGAAATTTTCACCTTTTTCCATCATTCACAAAATGCCGTACTCAACTCATACGGCCATTTTGATATTTCTTGAAAAAGTTGAAAATCACTGACCAAGTCTCCACAAATCATAGGTTCTTGGTAAGTGGGAATTTTCACCTTTTTCCATCATTCACAAAATGCCGAACTCAACTCATACGGCCACTTTGATATTTCTTGAAAATCACTGACCAAGTCTCCACAAATCATAGGTGCTTGGTAAGTGGAAATTTTCACCTTTTTCCATCATTCACAAAATGCCGTACTCAACTCATACGGCCATTTTGATATTTCTTGAAAATCACTGACCAAGTCTCCACAAATCATAGGTGCTTGGTATGTGGAAATTTTCACCTTTTTCCATCATTCACAAAATGCCGTACTCAACTTATACGGCCATTTTGATATTTCTGGAAAATCACTGACCAAGTCTCCACAAATCATAGGTGCTTGGTAAGTGGAAATTTTCACCTTTTTCCATCATTCACAAAATGCCGTACTCAACTCATACGGCCATTTTGATATTTCTTGAAAATCACTGACCAAGTCTCCACAAATCATAGGTGCTTGGTAAGTGGGAATTTTCACCTTTTTCCATCATTCACAAAATGCCGTACTCAACTTATACAGCCATTTTGATATTTTATGAAAATCACTGACCAAGTCTCCACAAATCATAGGTGCTTGGTAAGTGGAAACTTTCACCTTTTTCCATCATTCACAAAATGCCGTACTCAACTCATACGGCCATTTTGATATTTCTTGAAAATCACTGACCAAGTCTCCACAAATCATAGGTGCTTGGTAAGTGGGAATTTTCACCTTTTTCCATCATTCACAAAATGCCGTACTCAACTCATACGGCCATTTTGATATTTCTTGAAAATCACTGACCAAGTCTCCACAAATCATAGGTGCTTGGTAAGTGGAAATTTTCACCTTTTTCCATCATTCACAAAATGCCGTACTCAACTCATACGGCCATTTTGATATTTCTTGAAAATCACTGACCAAGTCTCCACAAATCATAGGTGCTTGGTAAGTGGGAATTTTCACCTTTTTCCATCATTCACAAAATGCCATACTCAACTTTTATGGCCATTTTGATATTTCTTGAAAATCACTGACCAAGTCTCCACAAATCATAGGTGCTTGGTAAGTGGAAATTTTCACCTTTTTCCATCATTCACAAAATGCCGTACTCAACTCATATGGCCATTTTGATATTTCTTGAAAATCACTGACCAAGTCTCCACAAATCATAGGTGCTTGGTATGTGGAAATTTTCACCTTTTTCTATCATTCACAAAATGCCGTACTCAACTCATACGGCCATTTTGATATTTCTTGAAAATCACTGACCAAGTCTCCACAAATCATAGGTGCTTGGTAAGTGGGAATTTTTAGCTTTTTCCATCATTCACAAAATGCCGTACTCAACTTATACGGCCATTTTTATATTTCTTGAAAATCACTGACCAAGTCTCCACAAATCATAGGTGCTTGGTAAGTGGAAATTTTCACCTTTTTCCATCATTCACAAAATGCCGTACTCAACTCATACGGCCATTTTGATATTTCTTGAAAATCACTGACCAAGTCTCCACAAATCATAGGTGCTTGGTAAGTGGGAATTTTCACCTTTTTCCATCATTCACAAAATGCCGTACTCAACTTATACAGCCATTTTGATATTTTATGAAAATCACTGACCAAGTCTCCACAAATCATAGGTGCTTGGTAAGTGGGAATTTTCACCTTTTTCCATCATTCACAAAATGCCGTACTCAACTCATACGGCCATTTTGATATTTTATGAAAATCACTGACCAAGTCTCCACAAATCATAGGTGCTTGGTAAGTGGAAATTTTCACCTTTTTCCATCATTCACAAAATGCAGTACTCAACTCATGCGGCCATTTTGACATTTCTTGAAAATCACTGACCAAGTCTCCACAAATCATAGGTGCTTGGTAAGTGGGAATTTTCACCTTTTTCCATCATTCACAAAATGCCGTACTCAACTCATACGGCCATTTTGATATTTCTTGAAAATCACTGACCAAGTCTCCACAAATCATAGGTGCTTGGTAAGTGGGAATTTTCACCTTTTTCCATCATTCACAAAATGCCGTACTCAACTCATACGGCCATTTTGATATTTCTTGAAAATCACTGACCAAGTCTCCACAAATCATAGGTGCTTGGTAAGTGGAAATTTTCACCTTTTTCCATCATTCACAAAATGCCGTACTCAACTCATACGGCCATTTTGATATTTCTTGAAAATCACTGACCAAGTCTCCACAAATCATAGGTGCTTGGTAAGTGGGAATTTTCACCTTTTTCCATCATTCACAAAATGCCATACTCAACTTTTATGGCCATTTTGATATTTCTTGAAAATCACTGACCAAGTCTCCACAAATCATAGGTGCTTGGTAAGTGGAAATTTTCACCTTTTTCCATCATTCACAAAATGCCGTACTCAACTCATATGGCCATTTTGATATTTCTTGAAAATCACTGACCAAGTCTCCACAAATCATAGGTGCTTGGTATGTGGAAATTTTCACCTTTTTCTATCATTCACAAAATGCCGTACTCAACTCATACGGCCATTTTGATATTTCTTGAAAATCACTGACCAAGTCTCCACAAATCATAGGTGCTTGGTAAGTGGGAATTTTTAGCTTTTTCCATCATTCACAAAATGCCGTACTCAACTTATACGGCCATTTTTATATTTCTTGAAAATCACTGACCAAGTCTCCACAAATCATAGGTGCTTGGTAAGTGGAAATTTTCACCTTTTTCCATCATTCACAAAATGCCGTACTCAACTCATACGGCCATTTTGATATTTCTTGAAAATCACTGACCAAGTCTCCACAAATCATAGGTGCTTGGTAAGTGGGAATTTTCACCTTTTTCCATCATTCACAAAATGCCGTACTCAACTTATACAGCCATTTTGATATTTTATGAAAATCACTGACCAAGTCTCCACAAATCATAGGTGCTTGGTAAGTGGGAATTTTCACCTTTTTCCATCATTCACAAAATGCCGTACTCAACTCATACGGCCATTTTGATATTTTATGAAAATCACTGACCAAGTCTCCACAAATCATAGGTGCTTGGTAAGTGGAAATTTTCACCTTTTTCCATCATTCACAAAATGCAGTACTCAACTCATGCGGCCATTTTGACATTTCTTGAAAATCACTGACCAAGTCTCCACAAATCATAGGTGCTTGGTAAGTGGGAATTTTCACCTTTTTCCATCATTCACAAAATGCCGTACTCAACTCATACGGCCATTTTGATATTTCTTGAAAATCACTGACCAAGTCTCCACAAATCATAGGTGCTTGGTAAGTGGAAATTTTCACCTTTTTCCATCATTCACAAAATGCCGTACTCAACTCATACGGCCATTTTGATATTTCTTGAAAAAGTTGAAAATCACTGACCAAGTCTCCACAAATCATAGGTTCTTGGTAAGTGAGAATTTTCACCTTTTTCCATCATTCACAAAATGCCGTACTCAACTTATACGGCCATTTTGATATTTCTGGAAAATCACTGACCAAGTCTCCACAAATCATAGGTGCTTGGTAAGTGGAAATTTTCACCTTTTTCCATCATTCACAAAATGCTGTACTCAACTCATACGGCCATTTTGATATTTCTTGAAAATCACTGACCAAGTCTCCACAAATCATAGGTGCTTGGTAAGTGGGAATTTTCACCTTTTTCCATCATTCACAAAATGCCGTACTCAACTCATACGGCCATTTTGATATTTCTTGAAAAAGTTGAAAATCACTGACCATGTCTCCACAAATCATAGGTTCTTGGTAAGTGGAAATTTTCACCTTTTTCCATCATTCACAAAATGCCGTACTCAACTCATACGGCCATTTTGATATTTCTTGAAAAAGTTGAAAATCACTGACCAAGTCTCCACAAATCATAGGTTCTTGGTAAGTGGGAATTTTCACCTTTTTCCATCATTCACAAAATGCCGAACTCAACTCATACGGCCACTTTGATATTTCTTGAAAATCACTGACCAAGTCTCCACAAATCATAGGTGCTTGGTAAGTGGAAATTTTCACCTTTTTCCATCATTCACAAAATGCCGTACTCAACTCATACGGCCATTTTGATATTTCTTGAAAATCACTGACCAAGTCTCCACAAATCATAGGTGCTTGGTAAGTGGGAATTTTCACCTTTTTCCATCATTCACAAAATGCCATACTCAACTTTTACGGCCATTTTGATATTTCTTGAAAATCACTGACCAAGTCTCCACAAATCATAGGTGCTTGGTAAGTGGAAATTTTCACCTTTTTCCATCATTCACTAAATGCCGTACTCAACTCATATGGCCATTTTGATATTTCTTGAAAATCACTGACCAAGTCTCCACAAATCATAGGTGCTTGGTATGTGGAAATTTTCACCTTTTTCTATCATTCACAAAATGCCGTACTCAACTCATACGGCCATTTTGATATTTCTTGAAAATCACTGACCAAGTCTCCACAAATCATAGGTGCTTGGTAAGTGGGAATTTTTAGCTTTTTCCATCATTCACAAAATGCCGTACTCAACTTATACGGCCATTTTTATATTTCTTGAAAATCACTGACCAAGTCTCCACAAATCATAGGTGCTTGGTAAGTGGAAATTTTCACCTTTTTCCATCATTCACAAAATGCCGTACTCAACTCATACGGCCATTTTGATATTTCTTGAAAATCACTGACCAAGTCTCCACAAATCATAGGTGCTTGGTAAGTGGGAATTTTCACCTTTTTCCATCATTCACAAAATGCCGTACTCAACTCATACGGCCATTTTGATATTTCTTGAAAATCACTGACCAAGTCTCCACAAATCATAGGTGCTTGGTAAGTGGAAATTTTCACCTTTTTCCATCATTCACAGAATGCCGTACTCAACTCATATGGCCATTTTGATATTTCTTGAAAATCACTGACCAAGTCTCCACAAATCATAGGTGCTTGGTATGTGGAAATTTTCACCTTTTTCCATCATTCACAAAATGCCGTACTCAACTTATACGGCCATTTTGATATTTCTGGAAAATCACTGACCAAGTCTCCACAAATCATAGGTGCTTGGTAAGTGGAAATTTTCACCTTTTTCCATCATTCACAAAATGCTGTACTCAACTCATACGGCCATTTTGATATTTCTTGAAAATCACTGACCAAGTCTCCACAAATCATAGGTGCTTGGTAAGTGGGAATTTTCACCTTTTTCCATCATTCACAAAATGCCGTACTCAACTCATACGGCCATTTTGATATTTCTTGAAAAAGTTGAAAATCACTGACCAAGTCTCCACAAATCATAGGTTCTTGGTAAGTGAGAATTTTCACCTTTTTCCATCATTCACAAAATGCCGTACTCAACTTATACGGCCATTTTGATATTTCTGGAAAATCACTGACCAAGTCTCCACAAATCATAGGTGCTTGGTAAGTGGAAATTTTCACCTTTTTCCATCATTCACAAAATGCTGTACTCAACTCATACGGCCATTTTGATATTTCTTGAAAATCACTGACCAAGTCTCCACAAATCATAGGTGCTTGGTAAGTGGAAATTTTCACCTTTTTCCATCATTCACAAAATGCCGTACTCAACTCATACGGCCATTTTGATATTTCTTGAAAAAGTTGAAAATCACTGACCAAGTCTCCACAAATCATAGGTTCTTGGTAAGTGGGAATTTTCACCTTTTTCCATCATTCACAAAATGCCGTACTCAACTTATACGGCCATTTTGATATTTCTGGAAAATCACTGACCAAGTCTCCACAAATCATAGGTGCTTGGTAAGTGGAAATTTTCACCTTTTTCCATCATTCACAAAATGCTGTACTCAACTCATACGGCCATTTTGATATTTCTTGAAAATCACTGACCAAGTCTCCACAAATCATAGGTGCTTGGTAAGTGGGAATTTTCACCTTTTTCCATCATTCACAAAATGCCGTACTCAACTCATACGGCCATTTTGATATTTCTTGAAAAAGTTGAAAATCACTGACCATGTCTCCACAAATCATAGGTTCTTGGTAAGTGGAAATTTTCACCTTTTTCCATCATTCACAAAATGCCGTACTCAACTCATACGGCCATTTTGATATTTCTTGAAAAAGTTGAAAATCACTGACCAAGTCTCCACAAATCATAGGTTCTTGGTAAGTGGGAATTTTCACCTTTTTCCATCATTCACAAAATGCCGAACTCAACTCATACGGCCACTTTGATATTTCTTGAAAATCACTGACCAAGTCTCCACAAATCATAGGTGCTTGGTAAGTGGAAATTTTCACCTTTTTCCATCATTCACAAAATGCCGTACTCAACTCATACGGCCATTTTGATATTTCTTGAAAATCACTGACCAAGTCTCCACAAATCATAGGTGCTTGGTATGTGGAAATTTTCACCTTTTTCCATCATTCACAAAATGCCGTACTCAACTTATACGGCCATTTTGATATTTCTTGAAAATCACTGACCAAGTCTCCACAAATCATAGGTGCTTGGTAAGTGGGAATTTTCACCTTTTTCCATCATTCACAAAATGCCGTACTCAACTCATACCGCCATTTTGATATTTCTTGAAAATCACTGACCAAGTCTCCACAAATCATAGGTGCTTGGTAAGTGGAAATTTTCACCTTTTTCCATCATTCACAGAATGCCGTACTCAACTCATATGGCCATTTTGATATTTCTTGAAAATCACTGACCAAGTCTCCACAAATCATAGGTGCTTGGTATGTGGAAATTTTCACCTTTTTCCATCATTCACAAAATGCCGTACTCAACTTATACAGCCATTTTGATATTTCTGGAAAATCACTGACCAAGTCTCCACAAATCATAGGTGCTTGGTAAGTGGAAACTTTCACCTTTTTCCATCATTCACAAAATGCCGTACTCAACTCATACAGCCATTTTGATATTTCTTGAAAATCACTGACCAAGTCTCCACAAATCATAGGTGCTTGGTAAGTGGGAACTTTCACCTTTTTCCATCATTCACAAAATGCCGTACTCAACTCATACGGCCATTTTGATATTTCTTGAAAATCACTGACCAAGTCTCCACAAATCATAGGTGCTTGGTAAGTGGGAATTTTCACCTTTTTCCATCATTCACAAAATGCCGTACTCAACTCATACGGCCATTTTGATATTTCTTGAAAATCACTGACCAAGTCTCCACAAATCATAGGTGCTTGGTAAGTGGAAATTTTCACCTTTTTCCATCATTCACAAAATGCCGTACTCAACTCATACGGCCATTTTGATATTTCTTGAAAATCACTGACCAAGTCTCCACAAATCATAGGTGCTTGGTAAGTGGGAATTTTCACCTTTTTCCATCATTCACAAAATGCCATACTCAACTTTTACGGCCATTTTGATATTTCTTGAAAATCACTGACCAAGTCTCCACAAATCATAGGTGCTTGGTAAGTGGAAATTTTCACCTTTTTCCATCATTCACAAAATGCCGTACTCAACTCATATGGCCATTTTGATATTTCTTGAAAATCACTGACCAAGTCTCCACAAATCATAGGTGCTTGGTATGTGGAAATTTTCACCTTTTTCTATCATTCACAAAATGCCGTACTCAACTCATACGGCCATTTTGATATTTCTTGAAAATCACTGACCAAGTCTCCACAAATCATAGGTGCTTGGTAAGTGGGAATTTTTAGCTTTTTCCATCATTCACAAAATGCCGTACTCAACTTATACGGCCATTTTTATATTTCTTGAAAATCACTGACCAAGTCTCCACAAATCATAGGTGCTTGGTAAGTGGAAATTTTCACCTTTTTCCATCATTCACAAAATGCCGTACTCAACTCATACGGCCATTTTGATATTTCTTGAAAATCACTGACCAAGTCTCCACAAATCATAGGTGCTTGGTAAGTGGGAATTTTCACCTTTTTCCATCATTCACAAAATGCCGTACTCAACTTATACAGCCATTTTGATATTTTATGAAAATCACTGACCAAGTCTCCACAAATCATAGGTGCTTGGTAAGTGGGAATTTTCACCTTTTTCCATCATTCACAAAATGCCGTACTCAACTCATACGGCCATTTTGATATTTCTTGAAAATCACTGACCAAGTCTCCACAAATCATAGGTGCTTGGTAAGTGGAAATTTTCACCTTTTTCCATCATTCACAAAATGCCGTACTCAACTCATGCGGCCATTTTGACATTTCTTGAAAATCACTGACCAAGTCTCCACAAATCATTGGTGCTTGGTAAGTGGGAATTTTCACCTTTTTCCATCATTCACAAAATGCTGTACTCAACTCATACGGCCATTTTGATATTTCTTGAAAATCACTGACCAAGTCTCCACAAATCATAGGTGCTTGGTAAGTGGGAATTTTCACCTTTTTCCATCATTCACAAAATGCTGTACTCAACTCATACGGCCATTTTGATATTTCTTGAAAATCACTGACCAAGTCTCCACAAATCATAGGTGCTTGGTAAGTGGAAATTTTCACCTTTTTCCATCATTCACAAAATGCTGTACTCAACTCATACGGCCATTTTGATATTTCTTGAAAATCACTGACCAAGTCTCCACAAATCATAGGTGCTTGGTAAGTGGGAATTTTCACCTTTTTCCATCATTCACAAAATGCCGTACTCAACTCATACGGCCATTTTGATATTTCTTGAAAAAGTTGAAAATCACTGACCATGTCTCCACAAATCATAGGTTCTTGGTAAGTGGAAATTTTCACCTTTTTCCATCATTCACAAAATGCCGTACTCAACTCATACGGCCATTTTGATATTTCTTGAAAAAGTTGAAAATCACTGACCAAGTCTCCACAAATCATAGGTTCTTGGTAAGTGGGAATTTTCACCTTTTTCCATCATTCACAAAATGCCGAACTCAACTCATACGGCCACTTTGATATTTCTTGAAAATCACTGACCAAGTCTCCACAAATCATAGGTGCTTGGTAAGTGGAAATTTTCACCTTTTTCCATCATTCACAAAATGCCGTACTCAACTCATACGGCCATTTTGATATTTCTTGAAAATCACTGACCAAGTCTCCACAAATCATAGGTGCTTGGTATGTGGAAATTTTCACCTTTTTCCATCATTCACAAAATGCCGTACTCAACTTATACGGCCATTTTGATATTTCTTGAAAATCACTGACCAAGTCTCCACAAATCATAGGTGCTTGGTAAGTGGGAATTTTCACCTTTTTCCATCATTCACAAAATGCCGTACTCAACTCATACGGCCATTTTGATATTTCTTGAAAATCACTGACCAAGTCTCCACAAATCATAGGTGCTTGGTAAGTGGAAATTTTCACCTTTTTCCATCATTCACAGAATGCCGTACTCAACTCATATGGCCATTTTGATATTTCTTGAAAATCACTGACCAAGTCTCCACAAATCATAGGTGCTTGGTATGTGGAAATTTTCACCTTTTTCCATCATTCACAAAATGCCGTACTCAACTTATACAGCCATTTTGATATTTCTGGAAAATCACTGACCAAGTCTCCACAAATCATAGGTGCTTGGTAAGTGGAAACTTTCACCTTTTTCCATCATTCACAAAATGCCGTACTCAACTCATACAGCCATTTTGATATTTCTTGAAAATCACTGACCAAGTCTCCACAAATCATAGGTGCTTGGTAAGTGGGAACTTTCACCTTTTTCCATCATTCACAAAATGCCGTACTCAACTCATACGGCCATTTTGATATTTCTTGAAAATCACTGACCAAGTCTCCACAAATCATAGGTGCTTGGTAAGTGGGAATTTTCACCTTTTTCCATCATTCACAAAATGCCGTACTCAACTCATACGGCCATTTTGATATTTCTTGAAAATCACTGACCAAGTCTCCACAAATCATAGGTGCTTGGTAAGTGGAAATTTTCACCTTTTTCCATCATTCACAAAATGCCGTACTCAACTCATACGGCCATTTTGATATTTCTTGAAAATCACTGACCAAGTCTCCACAAATCATAGGTGCTTGGTAAGTGGGAATTTTCACCTTTTTCCATCATTCACAAAATGCCATACTCAACTTTTACGGCCATTTTGATATTTCTTGAAAATCACTGACCAAGTCTCCACAAATCATAGGTGCTTGGTAAGTGGAAATTTTCACCTTTTTCCATCATTCACAAAATGCCGTACTCAACTCATATGGCCATTTTGATATTTCTTGAAAATCACTGACCAAGTCTCCACAAATCATAGGTGCTTGGTATGTGGAAATTTTCACCTTTTTCTATCATTCACAAAATGCCGTACTCAACTCATACGGCCATTTTGATATTTCTTGAAAATCACTGACCAAGTCTCCACAAATCATAGGTGCTTGGTAAGTGGGAATTTTTAGCTTTTTCCATCATTCACAAAATGCCGTACTCAACTTATACGGCCATTTTTATATTTCTTGAAAATCACTGACCAAGTCTCCACAAATCATAGGTGCTTGGTAAGTGGAAATTTTCACCTTTTTCCATCATTCACAAAATGCCGTACTCAACTCATACGGCCATTTTGATATTTCTTGAAAATCACTGACCAAGTCTCCACAAATCATAGGTGCTTGGTAAGTGGGAATTTTCACCTTTTTCCATCATTCACAAAATGCCGTACTCAACTTATACAGCCATTTTGATATTTTATGAAAATCACTGACCAAGTCTCCACAAATCATAGGTGCTTGGTAAGTGGGAATTTTCACCTTTTTCCATCATTCACAAAATGCCGTACTCAACTCATACGGCCATTTTGATATTTCTTGAAAATCACTGACCAAGTCTCCACAAATCATAGGTGCTTGGTAAGTGGAAATTTTCACCTTTTTCCATCATTCACAAAATGCCGTACTCAACTCATGCGGCCATTTTGACATTTCTTGAAAATCACTGACCAAGTCTCCACAAATCATTGGTGCTTGGTAAGTGGGAATTTTCACCTTTTTCCATCATTCACAAAATGCTGTACTCAACTCATACGGCCATTTTGATATTTCTTGAAAATCACTGACCAAGTCTCCACAAATCATAGGTGCTTGGTAAGTGGGAATTTTCACCTTTTTCCATCATTCACAAAATGCTGTACTCAACTCATACGGCCATTTTGATATTTCTTGAAAATCACTGACCAAGTCTCCACAAATCATAGGTGCTTGGTAAGTGGAAATTTTCACCTTTTTCCATCATTCACAAAATGCTGTACTCAACTCATACGGCCATTTTGATATTTCTTGAAAATCACTGACCAAGTCTCCACAAATCATAGGTGCTTGGTAAGTGGGAATTTTCACCTTTTTCCATCATTCACAAAATGATGTACTCAACTCATACGGCCATTTTGATATTTCTTGAAAATCACTGACCAAGTCTCCACAAATCATAGGTGCTTGGTAAGTGGAAATTTTCACCTTATTCCATCATTCACAAAATGCCGTACTCAACTCATACGGCCATTTTGATATTTCTTGAAAATCACTGACCAAGTCTCCACAAATCATAGGTGCTTGGTAAGTGGGAATTTTCACCTTTTTCCATCATTCACAAAATGCTGTACTCAACTCATACGGCCATTTTGATATTTCTTGAAAATCACTGACCAAGTCTCCACAAATCATAGGTGCTTGGTAAGTGGAAATTTTCACCTTTTTCCATCATTCACAAAATGCCGTACTCAACTCATACGGCCATTTTGATATTTCTTGAAAAAGTTGAAAATCACTGACCAAGTCTCCACAAATCATAGGTTCTTGGTAAGTGGGAATTTTCACCTTTTTCCATCATTCACAAAATGCCGTACTCAACTTATACGGCCATTTTGATATTTCTGGAAAATCACTGACCAAGTCTCCACAAATCATAGGTGCTTGGTAAGTGGAAATTTTCACCTTTTTCCATCATTCACAAAATGCTGTACTCAACTCATACGGCCATTTTGATATTTCTTGAAAATCACTGACCAAGTCTCCACAAATCATAGGTGCTTGGTAAGTGGGAATTTTCACCTTTTTCCATCATTCACAAAATGCCGTACTCAACTCATACGGCCATTTTGATATTTCTTGAAAAAGTTGAAAATCACTGACCATGTCTCCACAAATCATAGGTTCTTGGTAAGTGGAAATTTTCACCTTTTTCCATCATTCACAAAATGCCGTACTCAACTCATACGGCCATTTTGATATTTCTTGAAAATCACTGACCAAGTCTCCACAAATCATAGGTTCTTGGTAAGTGGGAATTTTCACCTTTTTCCATCATTCACAAAATGCCGAACTCAACTCATACGGCCACTTTGATATTTCTTGAAAATCACTGACCAAGTCTCCACAAATCATAGGTGCTTGGTAAGTGGAAATTTTCACCTTTTTCCATCATTCACAAAATGCCGTACTCAACTCATACGGCCATTTTGATATTTCTTGAAAATCACTGACCAAGTCTCCACAAATCATAGGTGCTTGGTATGTGGAAATTTTCACCTTTTTCCATCATTCACAAAATGCCGTACTCAACTTATACGGCCATTTTGATATTTCTGGAAAATCACTGACCAAGTCTCCACAAATCATAGGTGCTTGGTAAGTGGAAATTTTCACCTTTTTCCATCATTCACAAAATGCCGTACTCAACTCATACGGCCATTTTGATATTTCTTGAAAATCACTGACCAAGTCTCCACAAATCATAGGTGCTTGGTAAGTGGGAATTTTCACCTTTTTCCATCATTCACAAAATGCCGTACTCAACTTATACAGCCATTTTGATATTTTATGAAAATCACTGACCAAGTCTCCACAAATCATAGGTGCTTGGTAAGTGGAAACTTTCACCTTTTTCCATCATTCACAAAATGCCGTACTCAACTCATACAGCCATTTTGATATTTCTTGAAAATCACTGACCAAGTCTCCACAAATCATAGGTGCTTGGTAAGTGGGAATTTTCACCTTTTTCCATCATTCACAAAATGCCGTACTCAACTCATACGGCCATTTTGATATTTCTTGAAAATCACTGACCAAGTCTCCACAAATCATAGGTGCTTGGTAAGTGGGAATTTTCACCTTTTTCCATCATTCACAAAATGCCGTACTCAACTCATACGGCCATTTTGATATTTCTTGAAAATCACTGACCAAGTCTCCACAAATCATAGGTGCTTGGTAAGTGGAAATTTTCACCTTTTTCCATCATTCACAAAATGCGGTACTCAACTCATACGGCCATTTTGATATTTCTTGAAAATCACTGACCAAGTCTCCACAAATCATAGGTGCTTGGTAAGTGGGAATTTTCACCTTTTTCCATCATTCACAAAATGCCATACTCAACTTTTACGGCCATTTTGATATTTCTTGAAAATCACTGACCAAGTCTCCACAAATCATAGGTGCTTGGTAAGTGGAAATTTTCACCTTTTTCCATCATTCACAAAATGCCGTACTCAACTCATATGGCCATTTTGATATTTCTTGAAAATCACTGACCAAGTCTCCACAAATCATAGGTGCTTGGTATGTGGAAATTTTCACCTTTTTCTATCATTCACAAAATGCCGTACTCAACTCATACGGCCATTTTGATATTTCTTGAAAATCACTGACCAAGTCTCCACAAATCATAGGTGCTTGGTAAGTGGGAATTTTTAGCTTTTTCCATCATTCACAAAATGCCGTACTCAACTTATACGGCCATTTTTATATTTCTTGAAAATCACTGACCAAGTCTCCACAAATCATAGGTGCTTGGTAAGTGGAAATTTTCACCTTTTTCCATCATTCACAAAATGCCGTACTCAACTCATACGGCCATTTTGATATTTCTTGAAAATCACTGACCAAGTCTCCACAAATCATAGGTGCTTGGTAAGTGGGAATTTTCACCTTTTTCCATCATTCACAAAATGCCGTACTCAACTTATACAGCCATTTTGATATTTTATGAAAATCACTGACCAAGTCTCCACAAATCATAGGTGCTTGGTAAGTGGGAATTTTCACCTTTTTCCATCATTCACAAAATGCCGTACTCAACTCATACGGCCATTTTGATATTTCTTGAAAATCACTGACCAAGTCTCCACAAATCATAGGTGCTTGGTAAGTGGAAATTTTCACCTTTTTCCATCATTCACAAAATGCCGTACTCAACTCATGCGGCCATTTTGACATTTCTTGAAAATCACTGACCAAGTCTCCACAAATCATTGGTGCTTGGTAAGTGGGAATTTTCACCTTTTTCCATCATTCACAAAATGCTGTACTCAACTCATACGGCCATTTTGATATTTCTTGAAAATCACTGACCAAGTCTCCACAAATCATAGGTGCTTGGTAAGTGGAAATTTTCACCTTTTTCCATCATTCACAAAATGCCGTACTCAACTCATGCGGCCATTTTGACATTTCTTGAAAATCACTGACCAAGTCTCCACAAATCATAGGTGCTTGGTAAGTGGGAATTTTCACCTTTTTCCATCATTCACAAAATGCTGTACTCAACTCATACGGCCATTTTGATATTTCTTGAAAATCACTGACCAAGTCTCCACAAATCATAGGTGCTTGGTAAGTGGGAATTTTCACCTTTTTCCATCATTCACAAAATGCCGTACTCAACTCATACGGCCATTTTGATATTTCTTGAAAATCACTGACCAAGTCTCCACAAATCATAGGTGCTTGGTATGTGGAAATTTTCACCTTTTTCCATCATTCACAAAATGCCGTACTCAACTTATACGGCCATTTTGATATTTCTTGAAAATCACTGACCAAGTCTCCACAAATCATAGGTGCTTGGTAAGTGGGAATTTTCACCTTTTTCCATCATTCACAAAATGCCATACTCAACTCATACGGCCATTTTGATTTTCTTGAAAATCACTGACCAAGTCTCCATGAATCTTTAGGAGCTTGATAAGTGGGAATTTTCACCTTTTTCCATCATTCACAAAATGCCGTACTCAACTCATACGGCCATTTTGATATTTCTTGAAAATCACTGACCAAGTCTCCACAAATCATAGGTGCTTGGTAAGTGGGAATTTTCACCTTTTTCCATCATTCACAAAATGCCGTACTCAACTCATACGGCCATTTTGATATTTCTTGAAAATCACTGACCAAGTCTCCACAAATCATAGGTGCTTGGTAAGTGGAAATTTTCACCTTTTTCCATCATTCACAGAATGCCGTACTCAACTCATATGGCCATTTTGATATTTCTTGAAAATCACTGACCAAGTCTCCACAAATCATAGGTGCTTGGTATGTGGAAATTTTCACCTTTTTCCATCATTCACAAAATGCCGTACTCAACTTATACGGCCATTTTGATATTTCTGGAAAATCACTGACCAAGTCTCCACAAATCATAGGTGCTTGGTAAGTGGAAATTTTCACCTTTTTCCATCATTCACAAAATGCTGTACTCAACTCATACGGCCATTTTGATATTTCTTGAAAATCACTGACCAAGTCTCCACAAATCATAGGTGCTTGGTAAGTGGGAATTTTCACCTTTTTCCATCATTCACAAAATGATGTACTCAACTCATACGGCCATTTTGATATTTCTTGAAAATCACTGACCAAGTCTCCACAAATCATAGGTGCTTGGTAAGTGGAAATTTTCACCTTATTCCATCATTCACAAAATGCCGTACTCAACTCATACGGCCATTTTGATATTTCTTGAAAATCACTGACCAAGTCTCCACAAATCATAGGTGCTTGGTAAGTGGGAATTTTCACCTTTTTCCATCATTCACAAAATGCTGTACTCAACTCATACGGCCATTTTGATATTTCTTGAAAATCACTGACCAAGTCTCCACAAATCATAGGTGCTTGGTAAGTGGAAATTTTCACCTTTTTCCATCATTCACAAAATGCCGTACTCAACTCATACCGCCATTTTGATATTTCTTGAAAAAGTTGAAAATCACTGACCAAGTCTCCACAAATCATAGGTTCTTGGTAAGTGGGAATTTTCACCTTTTTCCATCATTCACAAAATGCCGTACTCAACTTATACGGCCATTTTGATATTTCTGGAAAATCACTGACCAAGTCTCCACAAATCATAGGTGCTTGGTAAGTGGAAATTTTCACCTTTTTCCATCATTCACAAAATGCTGTACTCAACTCATACGGCCATTTTGATATTTCTTGAAAATCACTGACCAAGTCTCCACAAATCATAGGTGCTTGGTAAGTGGGAATTTTCACCTTTTTCCATCATTCACAAAATGCCGTACTCAACTCATACGGCCATTTTGATATTTCTTGAAAAAGTTGAAAATCACTGACCATGTCTCCACAAATCATAGGTTCTTGGTAAGTGGAAATTTTCACCTTTTTCCATCATTCACAAAATGCCGTACTCAACTCATACGGCCATTTTGATATTTCTTGAAAAAGTTGAAAATCACTGACCAAGTCTCCACAAATCATAGGTTCTTGGTAAGTGGGAATTTTCACCTTTTTCCATCATTCACAAAATGCCGAACTCAACTCATACGGCCACTTTGATATTTCTTGAAAATCACTGACCAAGTCTCCACAAATCATAGGTGCTTGGTAAGTGGAAATTTTCACCTTTTTCCATCATTCACAAAATGCCGTACTCAACTCATACGGCCATTTTGATATTTCTTGAAAATCACTGACCAAGTCTCCACAAATCATAGGTGCTTGGTATGTGGAAATTTTCACCTTTTTCCATCATTCACAAAATGCCGTACTCAACTTATACGGCCATTTTGATATTTCTGGAAAATCACTGACCAAGTCTCCACAAATCATAGGTGCTTGGTAAGTGGAAATTTTCACCTTTTTCCATCATTCACAAAATGCCGTACTCAACTCATACGGCCATTTTGATATTTCTTGAAAATCACTGACCAAGTCTCCACAAATCATAGGTGCTTGGTAAGTGGGAATTTTCACCTTTTTCCATCATTCACAAAATGCCGTACTCAACTTATACAGCCATTTTGATATTTTATGAAAATCACTGACCAAGTCTCCACAAATCATAGGTGCTTGGTAAGTGGAAACTTTCACCTTTTTCCATCATTCACAAAATGCCGTACTCAACTCATACAGCCATTTTGATATTTCTTGAAAATCACTGACCAAGTCTCCACAAATCATAGGTGCTTGGTAAGTGGGAATTTTCACCTTTTTCCATCATTCACAAAATGCCGTACTCAACTCATACGGCCATTTTGATATTTCTTGAAAATCACTGACCAAGTCTCCACAAATCATAGGTGCTTGGTAAGTGGGAATTTTCACCTTTTTCCATCATTCACAAAATGCCGTACTCAACTCATACGGCCATTTTGATATTTCTTGAAAATCACTGACCAAGTCTCCACAAATCATAGGTGCTTGGTAAGTGGAAATTTTCACCTTTTTCCATCATTCACAAAATGCCGTACTCAACTCATACGGCCATTTTGATATTTCTTGAAAATCACTGACCAAGTCTCCACAAATCATAGGTGCTTGGTAAGTGGGAATTTTCACCTTTTTCCATCATTCACAAAATGCCATACTCAACTTTTACGGCCATTTTGATATTTCTTGAAAATCACTGACCAAGTCTCCACAAATCATAGGTGCTTGGTAAGTGGAAATTTTCACCTTTTTCCATCATTCACAAAATGCCGTACTCAACTCATATGGCCATTTTGATATTTCTTGAAAATCACTGACCAAGTCTCCACAAATCATAGGTGCTTGGTATGTGGAAATTTTCACCTTTTTCCATCATTCACAAAATGCCGTACTCAACTCATACGGCCATTTTGATATTTCTTGAAAATCACTGACCAAGTCTCCACAAATCATAGGTGCTTGGTAAGTGGGAATTTTCACCTTTTTCCATCATTCACAAAATGCCGTACTCAACTCATACGGCCATTTTGATATTTCTTGAAAATCACTGACCAAGTCTCCACAAATCATAGGTGCTTGGTAAGTGGAAATTTTCACCTTTTTCCATCATTCACAAAATGCCGTACTCAACTCATACGGCCATTTTGATATTTCTTGAAAATCACTGACCAAGTCTCCACAAATCATAGGTGCTTGGTAAGTGGGAATTTTCACCTTTTTCCATCATTCACAAAATGCCATACTCAACTTTTACGGCCATTTTGATATTTCTTGAAAATCACTGACCAAGTCTCCACAAATCATAGGTGCTTGGTAAGTGGAAATTTTCACCTTTTTCCATCATTCACAAAATGCCGTACTCAACTCATATGGCCATTTTGATATTTCTTGAAAATCACTGACCAAGTCTCCACAAATCATAGGTGCTTGGTATGTGGAAATTTTCACCTTTTTCTATCATTCACAAAATGCCGTACTCAACTCATACGGCCATTTTGATATTTCTTGAAAATCACTGACCAAGTCTCCACAAATCATAGGTGCTTGGTAAGTGGGAATTTTTAGCTTTTTCCATCATTCACAAAATGCCGTACTCAACTTATACGGCCATTTTTATATTTCTTGAAAATCACTGACCAAGTCTCCACAAATCATAGGTGCTTGGTAAGTGGAAATTTTCACCTTTTTCCATCATTCACAAAATGCCGTACTCAACTCATACGGCCATTTTGATATTTCTTGAAAATCACTGACCAAGTCTCCACAAATCATAGGTGCTTGGTAAGTGGGAATTTTCACCTTTTTCCATCATTCACAAAATGCCGTACTCAACTTATACAGCCATTTTGATATTTTATGAAAATCACTGACCAAGTCTCCACAAATCATAGGTGCTTGGTAAGTGGGAATTTTCACCTTTTTCCATCATTCACAAAATGCCGTACTCAACTCATACGGCCATTTTGATATTTCTTGAAAATCACTGACCAAGTCTCCACAAATCATAGGTGCTTGGTAAGTGGAAATTTTCACCTTTTTCCATCATTCACAAAATGCCGTACTCAACTCATGCGGCCATTTTGACATTTCTTGAAAATCACTGACCAAGTCTCCACAAATCATAGGTGCTTGGTAAGTGGGAATTTTCACCTTTTTCCATCATTCACAAAATGCTGTACTCAACTCATACGGCCATTTTGATATTTCTTGAAAATCACTGACCAAGTCTCCACAAATCATAGGTGCTTGGTAAGTGGAAATTTTCACCTTTTTCCATCATTCACAAAATGCCGTACTCAACTCATGCGGCCATTTTGATATTTCTTGAAAATCACTGACCAAGTCTCCACAAATCATAGGTGCTTGGTAAGTGGGAATTTTCACCTTTTTCCATCATTCACAAAATGCTGTACTCAACTCATACGGCCATTTTGATATTTCTTGAAAATCACTGACCAAGTCTCCACAAATCATAGGTGCTTGGTAAGTGGAAATTTTCACCTTTTTCTATCATTCACAAAATGCCGGACTCAACTCATACGGCCATTTTGATATTTCTTGAAAATCACTGACCAAGTCTCCACAAATCATAGGTGCTTGGTAAGTGGTAATTTTCACCTTTTTCCATCATTCACAAAATGCCGTACTCAACTCATACGGCCATTTTGAGATTTCTTGAAAAAGTTGAAAATCACTGACCATGTCTCCACAAATCATAGGTTCTTGGTAAGTGGAAATTTTCACCTTTTTCCATCATTCACAAAATGCCGTACTCAACTCATACGGCCATTTTGATATTTCTTGAAAAAGTTGAAAATCACTGACCAAGTCTCCACAAATCATAGGTTCTTGGTAAGTGGGAATTTTCACCTTTTTCCATCATTCACAAAATGCCGTACTCAACTCATACGGCCACTTTGATATTTCTTGAAAATCACTGACCAAGTCTCCACAAATCATAGGTGCTTGGTAAGTGGAAATTTTCACCTTTTTCCATCATTCACAAAATGCCGTACTCAACTCATACGGCCATTTTGATATTTCTTGAAAATCACTGACCAAGTCTCCACAAATCATAGGTGCTTGGTAAGTGGGAATTTTCACCTTTTTCCATCATTCACAAAATGCCGTACTCAACTCATACGGCCATTTTGATATTTCTTGAAAATCACTGACCAAGTCTCCACAAATCATAGGTGCTTGGTAAGTGGAAATTTTCACCTTTTTCCATCATTCACAAAATGCCGTACTCAACTCATGCGGCCATTTTGATATTTCTTGAAAATCACTGACCAAGTCTCCACAAATCATAGGTGCTTGGTAAGTGGAAATTTTCACCTTTTTCCATCATTCACAAAATGCCGTACTCAACTCATACGGCCATTTTGATATTTCTTGATATTCACTGACCAAGTCTCCACAAATCTAAGGGCTTGGTAAGTGGGAATTTTCACCTTTTTCCATCATTCACAAAATGCTGTACTCAACTCATACGGCCATTTTGATATTTCTTGAAAATCACTGACCAAGTCTCCACAAATCATAGGTGCTTGGTAAGTGGAAATTTTCACCTTTTTCCATCATTCACAAAATGCCGTACTCAACTCATACGGCCATTTTGATATTTCTTGAAAATGTTGAAAATCACTGACCAAGTCTCCACAAATCATAGGTTCTTGGTAAGTGGGAATTTTCACCTTTTTCCATCATTCACAAAATGCCGTACTCAACTTATACAGCCATTTTGATATTTCTGGAAAATCACTGACCAAGTCTCCACAAATCATAGGTGCTTGGTAAGTGGAAATTTTCACCTTTTTCCATCATTCACGAAATGCTGTACTCAACTCATACGGCCATTTTGATATTTCTTGAAAATCACTGACCAAGTCTCCACAAATCATAGGTGCTTCGTAAGTGGGAATTTTCACCTTTTTCCATCATTCACAAAATGATGTACTCAACTCATACGGCCATTTTGATATTTCTTGAAAATCACTGACCAAGTCTCCACAAATCATAGGTGCTTGGTAAGTGGAAATTTTCACCTTTTTCCATCATTCACAAAATGCCGTACTCAACTTATACAGCCATTTTGATATTTTATGAAAATCACTGACCAAGTCTCCACAAATCATAGGTGCTTGGTAAGTGGAAATTTTCACCTTTTTCCATCATTCACAAAATGCCGTACTCAACTCATACGGCCATTTTGATATTTCTTGAAAATCACTGACCAAGTCTCCACAAATCATAGGTGCTTGGTAAGTGGGAATTTTTAGCTTTTTCCATCATTCACAAAATGCTGTACTCAACTCATATGGCCATTTTGATATTTCTTGAAAATCACTGACCAAGTCTCCACAAATCATAGGTGCTTGGTAAGTGGAAATTTTCACCTTTTTCCATCATTCACAAAATGCCGTACTCAACTCATACGGCCATTTTGATATTTCTTGAAAATCACTGACCAAGTCTCCACAAATCATAGGTGCTTGGTAAGTGGGAATTTTCACCTTTTTCCATCATTCACAAAATGCCGTACTCAACTCATACGGCCATTTTGATATTTCTTGAAAATCACTGACCAAGTCTCCACAAATCATAGGTGCTTGGTAAGTGGAAATTTTCACCTTTTTCCATCATTCACAAAATGCCGTACTCAACTCATAGGGCCATTTTGATATTTCTTGAAAATCACTGACCAAGTCTCCACAAATCATAGGTGCTTGGTATGTGGAAATTTTCACCTTTTTCCATCATTCACAAAATGCCGTACTCAACTTATACGGCCATTTTGATATTTCTGGAAAATCACTGACCAAGTCTCCACAAATCATAGGTGCTTGGTAAGTGGAAATTTTCACCTTTTTCCATCATTCACAAAATGCCGTACTCAACTTATACAGCCATTTTGATATTTTATGAAAATCACTGACCAAGTCTCCACAAATCATAGGTGCTTGGTAAGTGGGAATTTTCACCTTTTTCCATCATTCACAAAATGCCGTACTCAACTCATACGGCCATTTTGATATTTCTTGAAAATCACTGACCAAGTCTCCACAAATCATAGGTGCTTGGTAAGTGGGAATTTTCACCTTTTTCCATCATTCACAAAATGCCGTACTCAACTCATACGGCCATTTTGATATTTCTTGAAAATCACTGACCAAGTCTCCACAAATCATAGGTGCTTGGTAAGTGGGAATTTTCACCTTTTTCCATCATTCACAAAATGCTGTACTCAACTCATACGGCCATTTTGATATTTCTTGAAAATCACTGACCAAGTCTCCACAAATCATAGGTGCTTGGTAAGTGGAAATTTTCACCTTTTTCCATCATTCACAAAATGCCGTACTCAACTTATACAGCCATTTTGATATTTTATGAAAATCACTGACCAAGTCTCCACAAATCATAGGTGCTTGGTAAGTGGAAATTTTCACCTTTTTCCATCATTCACAAAATGCCGTACTCAACTTTTACGGCCATTTTGATATTTCTTGAAAATCACTGACCAAGTCTCCACAAATCATAGGTGCTTGGTAAGTGGGAATTTTTAGCTTTTTCCATCATTCACAAAATGCTGTACTCAACTCATACAGCCATTTTGATATTTCTTGAAAATCACTGACCAAGTCTCCACAAATCATAGGTGCTTGGTAAGTGGAAATTTTCACCTTTTTCCATCATTCACAAAATGCCGTACTCAACTTTTACGGCCATTTTGATATTTCTTGAAAATCACTGACCAAGTCTCCACAAATCATAGGTGCTTGGTAAGTTGAAATTTTCACCTTTTTCCATCATTCACAAAATGCCGTACTCAACTCATACGGCCATTTTGATATTTCTTGAAAAAGTTGAAAATCACTGACCATGTCTCCACAAATCATAGGTTCTTGGTAAGTGGAAATTTTCACCTTTTTCCATCATTCACAAAATGCCGTACTCAACTCATACGGCCATTTTGATATTTCTTGAAAAAGTTGAAAATCACTGACCAAGTCTCCACAAATCATAGGTTCTTGGTAAGTGGGAATTTTCACCTTTTTCCATCATTCACAAAATGCCGTACTCAACTCATACGGCCACTTTGATATTTCTTGAAAATCACTGACCAAGTCTCCACAAATCATAGGTGCTTGGTAAGTGGAAATTTTCACCTTTTTCCATCATTCACAAAATGCCGTACTCAACTCATATGGCCATTTTGATATTTCTTGAAAATCACTGACCAAGTCTCCACAAATCATAGGTGCTTGGTATGTGGAAATTTTCACCTTTTTCCATCATTCACAAAATGCCGTACTCAACTCATATGGCCATTTTGATATTTCTGGAAAATCACTGACCAAGTCTCCACAAATCATAGGTGCTTGGTAAGTGGAAATTTTCACCTTTTTCCATCATTCACAAAATGCCATACTCAACTCATACGGCCATTTTGATATTTCTTGAAAATCACTGACCAAGTCTCCACAAATCATAGGTGCTTTGTAAGTGGGAATTTTCACCTTTTTCCATCATTCACAAAATGCCATACTCAACTTATACAGCCATTTTGATATTTTATGAAAATCACTGACCAAGTCTTCACAAATCATAGGTGCTTGGTAAGTGGAAATTTTCACCTTTTTCCATCATTCACAAAATGTCGTACTCAACTCATACGGCCATTTTGATATTTCTTGAAAATCACTGACCAAGTCTCCACAAATCATAGGTGCTTGGTAAGTGGGAATTTTCACCTTTTTCCATCATTCACAAAATGCCGTACTCAACTTTTATGGCCATTTTGATATTTCTTGAAAATCACTGACCAAGTCTCCACAAATCATAGGTGCTTGGTAAGTGGGAATTTTCACCTTTTTCCATCATTCACAAAATGCCGTACTCAACTCATACGGCCATTTTGATATTTCTTGAAAATCACTGACCAAGTCTCCACAAATCATAGGTGCTTGGTAAGTGGGAATTTTCACCTTTTTCCATCATTCACAAAATGCCGTACTCTACTCATACGGCCATTTTGATATTTCTTGAAAATCACTGACCAAGTCTCCACAAATCATAGGTGCTTGGTAAGTGGAAATTTTCACCTTTTTCCATCATTCACAAAATGCCGTACTCAACTCATATGGCCATTTTGATATTTCTTGAAAAAGTTGAAAATCACTGACCATGTCTCCACAAATCATAGGTTCTTGTTAAGTGGGAATTTTCACCTTTTTCCATCATTCACAAAATGCCGTACTCAACTCATACGGCCACTTTGATATTTCTTGAAAATCACTGACCAAGTCTCCACAAATCATAGGTGCTTGGTAAGTGGAAATTTTCACCTTTTTCCATCATTCACAGAATGCCGTACTCAACTCATACGGCCATTTTGATATTTCTTGAAAATCACTGACCAAGTCTCCACAAATCATAGGTGCTTGGTAAGTGGGAATTTTTAGCTTTTTCCATCATTCACAAAATGCTGTACTCAACTCATACGGCCATTTTGATATTTCTTGAAAATCACTGACCAAGTCTCCACAAATCATAGGTGCTTGGTAAGTAGAAATTTTCACCTTTTTCCATCATTCACAAAATGCCGTACTCAACTCATACGGCCATTTTGATATTTCTTGAAAATCACTGACCAAGTCTCCACAAATCATAGGTGCTTGGTAAGTGGGAATTTTCACCTTTTTCCATCATTCACAAAATGCCGTACTCAACTCATACGGCCATTTTGATATTTCTTGAAAATCACTGGCCAAGTCTCCACAAATCATAGGTGCTTGGTAAGTGGAAATTTTCACCTTTTTCCATCATTCCCAAAATGCCGTACTCAACTCATACGGCCATTTTGATATTTCTTGAAAATCACTGACCAAGTCTCCACAAATCATAGGTGCTTGGTAAGTGGAAATTTTCACCTTTTTCCATCATTCACAAAATGCCGTACTCAACTCATACGGCCATTTTGATATTTCTTGAAAAAGTTGAAAATCACTGACCAAGTCTCCACAAATCATAGGTTCTTGGTAAGTGGGAATTTTCACCTTTTTCCATCATTCACAAAATGCCGTACTCAACTTATACGGCCATTTTGATATTTCTGGAAAATCACTGACCAAGTCTCCACAAATCATAGGTGCTTGGTAAGTGGAAATTTTCACCTTTTTCCATCATTCACAAAATGCCGTACTCAACTTTTACGGCCATTTTGATATTTCTTGAAAATCACTGACCAAGTCTCCACAAATCATAGGTGCTTGGTAAGTGGGAATTTTCACCTTTTTCCATCATTCACAAAATGATGTACTCAACTCATACGGCCATTTTGATATTTCTTGAAAATCACTGACCAAGTCTCCACAAATCATAGGTGCTTGGTAAGTGGAAATTTTCACCTTTTTCCATCATTCACAAAATGCCGTACTCAACTTATACAGCCATTTTGATATTTTATGAAAATCACTGACCAAGTCTCCACAAATCATAGGTGCTCGGTAAGTGGAAATTTTCACCTTTTTCCATCATTCACAAAATGCCGTACTCAACTCATAGGGCCATTTTGATATTTCTTGAAAATCACTGACCAAGTCTCCACAAATCATAGGTGCTTGGTATGTGGAAATTTTCACCTTTTTCCATCATTCACAAAATGCCGTACTCAACTTATACGGCCATTTTGATATTTCTGGAAAATCACTGACCAAGTCTCCACAAATCATAGGTGCTTGGTAAGTGGAAATTTTCACCTTTTTCCATCATTCACAAAATGCCGTACTCAACTTATACAGCCATTTTGATATTTTATGAAAATCACTGACCAAGTCTCCACAAATCATAGGTGCTTGGTAAGTGGAAATTTTCACCTTTTTCCATCATTCACAAAATGCCGTACTCAACTCATACGGCCATTTTGATATTTCTTGAAAATCACTGACCAAGTCTCCACAAATCATAGGTGCTTGGTAAGTGGGAATTTTCACCTTTTTCCATCATTCACAAAATGCCGTACTCAACTCATACGGCCATTTTGATATTTCTTGATATTCACTGACCAAGTCTCCACAAATCTAAGGGCTTGGTAAGTGGGAATTTTCACCTTTTTCCATCATTCACAAAATGCTGTACTCAACTCATACGGCCATTTTGATATTTCTGGAAAATCACTGACCAAGTCTCCACAAATCATAGGTGCTTGGTAAGTGGAAATTTTCACCTTTTTCCATCATTCACAAAATGCCGTACTCAACTTATACAGCCATTTTGATATTTTATGAAAATCACTGACCAAGTCTCCACAAATCATAGGTGCTTGGTAAGTGGAAATTTTCACCTTTTTCCATCATTCACAAAATGCCGTACTCAACTTTTACGGCCATTTTGATATTTCTTGAAAATCACTGACCAAGTCTCCACAAATCATAGGTGCTTGGTAAGTGGGAATTTTTAGCTTTTTCCATCATTCACAAAATGCTGTACTCAACTCATGCGGCCATTTTGATATTTCTTGAAAATCACTGACCAAGTCTCCACAAATCATAGGTGCTTGGTAAGTGGAAATTTTCACCTTTTTCCATCATTCACAAAATGCCGTACTCAACTTTTACGGCCATTTTGATATTTCTTGAAAATCACTGACCAAGTCTCCACAAATCATAGGTGCTTGGTAAGTTGAAATTTTCACCTTTTTCCATCATTCACAAAATGCCGTACTCAACTCATACGGCCATTTTGATATTTCTTGAAAAAGTTGAAAATCACTGACCATGTCTCCACAAATCATAGGTTCTTGGTAAGTGGAAATTTTCACCTTTTTCCATCATTCACAAAATGCCATACTCAACTCATACGGCCATTTTGATATTTCTTGAAAAAGTTGAAAATCACTGACCAAGTCTCCACAAATCATAGGTTCTTGGTAAGTGGGAATTTTCACCTTTTTCCATCATTCACAAAATGCCGTACTCAACTCATACGGCCACTTTGATATTTCTTGAAAATCACTGACCAAGTCTCCACAAATCATAGGTGCTTGGTAAGTGGAAATTTTCACCTTTTTCCATCATTCACAGAATGCCGTACTCAACTCATACGGCCATTTTGATATTTCTTGAAAATCACTGACCAAGTCTCCACAAATCATAGGTGCTTGGTAAGTGGGAATTTTTAGCTTTTTCCATCATTCACAAAATGCTGTACTCAACTCATACGGCCATTTTGATATTTCTTGAAAATCACTGACCAAGTCTCCACAAATCATAGGTGCTTGGTAAGTAGAAATTTTCACCTTTTTCCATCATTCACAAAATGCCGTACTCAACTCATACGGCCATTTTGATATTTCTTGAAAATCACTGACCAAGTCTCCACAAATCATAGGTGCTTGGTAAGTGGGAATTTTCACCTTTTTCCATCATTCACAAAATGCCGTACTCAACTCATACGGCCATTTTGATATTTCTTGAAAATCACTGACCAAGTCTCCACAAATCATAGGTGCTTGGTAAGTGGAAATTTTCACCTTTTTCCATCATTCACAAAATGCCGTACTCAACTCATACAGCCATTTTGATATTTCTTGAAAATCACTGACCAAGTCTCCACAAATCATAGGTGCTTGGTAAGTGGGAATTTTTAGCTTTTTCCATCATTCACAAAATGCTGTACTCAACTCATATGGCCATTTTGATATTTCTTGAAAATCACTGACCAAGTCTCCACAAATCATAGGTGCTTGGTAAGTAGAAATTTTCACCTTTTTCCATCATTCACAAAATGCCGTACTCAACTCATACGGCCATTTTGATATTTCTTGAAAATCACTGACCAAGTCTCCACAAATCATAGGTGCTTGGTAAGTGGGAATTTTCACCTTTTTCCATCATTCACAAAATGCCGTACTCAACTCATACGGCCATTTTGATATTTCTTGAAAATCACTGACCAAGTCTCCACAAATCATAGGTGCTTGGTAAGTGGAAATTTTCACCTTTTTCCATCATTCACAAAATGCCGTACTCAACTCATACGGCCATTTTGATATTTCTTGAAAATCACTGACCAAGTCTCCACAAATCATAGGTGCTTGGTAAGTGGAAATTTTCACCTTTTTCCATCATTCACAAAATGCCGTACTCAACTCATACGGCCATTTTGATATTTCTTGAGAAAGTTGAAAATCACTGACCAAGTCTCCACAAATCATAGGTTCTTGGTAAGTGGGAATTTTCACCTTTTTCCATCATTCACAAAATGCCGTACTCAACTTATACGGCCATTTTGATATTTCTGGAAAATCACTGACCAAGTCTCCACAAATCATAGGTGCTTGGTAAGTGGAAATTTTCACCTTTTTCCATCATTCACAAAATGCCGTACTCAACTCATACGGCCATTTTGATATTTCTTGAAAATCACTGACCAAGTCTCCACAAATCATAGGTGCTTGGTATGTGGAAATTTTCACCTTTTTCCATCATTCACAAAATGCCGTACTCAACTTATACGGCCATTTTGATATTTCTGGAAAATCACTGACCAAGTCTCCACAAATCATAGGTGCTTGGTAAGTGGAAATTTTCACCTTTTTCCATCATTCACAAAATGCCGTACTCAACTTATACAGCCATTTTGATATTTTATGAAAATCACTGACCAAGTCTCCACAAATCATAGGTGCTTGGTAAGTGGAAATTTTCACCTTTTTCCATCATTCACAAAATGCCGTACTCAACTCATACGGCCATTTTGATATTTCTTGAAAATCACTGACCAAGTCTCCACAAATCATAGGTGCTTGGTAAGTGGGAATTTTTAGCTTTTTCCATCATTCACAAAATGCTGTACTCAACTCATACGGCCATTTTGATATTTCTTGAAAATCACTGACCAAGTCTCCACAAATCATAGGTGCTTGGTAAGTGGAAATTTTCACCTTTTTCCATCATTCACAAAATGCCGTACTCAACTCATACGGCCATTTTGATATTTCTTGAAAATCACTGACCAAGTCTCCACAAATCATAGGTGCTTGGTAAGTGGGAATTTTCACCTTTTTCCATCATTCACAAAATGCCGTACTCAACTCATACGGCCATTTTGATATTTCTTGAAAAAGTTGAAAATCACTGACCAAGTCTCCACAAATCATAGGTTCTTGGTAAGTGGGAATTTTCACCTTTTTCCATCATTCACAAACAGGGTTGTTAAATTACCGTAATTTATTCGCTGGTAAAATACGGCGGTAAAATACGGTAAAATACGGTATTTTACCATATTTTACCAACTTGAATATAATGAACTTATAGTGTTCAAACTTCAAACCTTCAAAAGTTCAAACATATAAAATTATTGTATACATATGTAATGGGTGGAAATTTCAATAATTTTCTGCTTGAAATTTGAAAACAATATGAAACTATGAAAGCGTTAAAATTAAAAATTACATTAACAACACTTGAAATTGAAAAACATTGAAGTTACTGAAAATTACTAAAAAGTAAAAACTAAAAAGTGATGAAAGATGGCCAATGCCAATGGGGAAAAATTAATTGTATAACCAATAACCATGCATGGATTAAAATTAAAATTTAAAATCATTCAACATTGTCAAAAAATGAAAAATTGACCAATTTGGTTATTTTAAATAAAATGATTGAAATAACCAAAATTTAATGATTTTGAAGTACATTTTAATGACATTTCAACATGTTTTCACGATTTGATGCAATTTTTTCTGATTTTTGACCAATTGTGAATAATTTTCTGGCAATTGTTTGGTAATTTTCAAGATATTTTCCTGTTTATATGTAGCATGTATCAATTATCATTAGCATTGATGCAAATTAATTGTGAATTTTGATGCCAATCATTTTCAGTTGTTGATTCATCCTTTCAACTTTCAAATAATGTGGCAAAAAAATGCTTTTTGGTAATTTACGGTAAAATACGGTAATAAACTTTTGGTAAAATACCGTAAAATACGGTAAAATACCGCCGTAATTTACCGACATAAATTACCTTACAACCCTGTTCACAAAATGCCGTACTCAACTTATACGGCCATTTTGATATTTCTGGAAAATCACTGACCAAGTCTCCACAAATCATAGGTGCTTGGTAAGTGGGAATTTTCACCTTTTTCCATCATTCACAAAATGATGTACTCAACTCATACGGCCATTTTGATATTTCTTGAAAATCACTGACCAAGTCTCCACAAATCATAGGTGCTTGGTAAGTGGAAATTTTCACCTTTTTCCATCATTCACAAAATGCCGTACTCAACTCATACGGCCATTTTGATATTTCTTGAAAATCACTGACCAAGTCTCCACAAATCATAGGTGCTTGGTAAGTGGGAATTTTCACCTTTTTCCATCATTCACAAAATGCTGTACTCAACTTATACGGCCATTTTGATATTTCTTGAAAATCACTGACCAAGTCTCCACAAATCATAGGTTCTTGGTAAGTGGGAATTTTCACCTTTTTCCATCATTCACAAAATGCCGTACTCAACTCATACGGCCATTTTGATATTTCTTGAAAATCACTGACCAAGTCTCCACAAATCATAGGTGCTTGGTAAGTGGGAATTTTCACCTTTTTCCATCATTCACAAAATGATGTACTCAACTCATACGGCCATTTTGATATTTCTTGAAAATCACTGACCAAGTCTCCACAAATCATAGGTGCTTGGTAAGTGGAAATTTTCACCTTTTTCCATCATTCACAAAATGCCGTACTCAACTTATACAGCCATTTTGATATTTTATGAAAATCACTGACCAAGTCTCCACAAATCATAGGTGCTTGGTAAGTGGAAATTTTCACCTTTTTCCATCATTCACAAAATGCCGTACTCAACTCATACGGCCATTTTGATATTTCTTGAAAATCACTGACCAAGTCTCCACAAATCATAGGTGCTTGGTAAGTGGGAATTTTTAGCTTTTTCCATCATTCACAAAATGCTGTACTCAACTCATACGGCCATTTTGATATTTCTTGAAAATCACTGACCAAGTCTCCACAAATCATAGGTGCTTGGTAAGTGGAAATTTTCACCTTTTTCCATCATTCACAAAATGCCGTACTCAACTCATACGGCCATTTTGATATTTCTTGAAAATCACTGACCAACTCTCCACAAATCATAGGTGCTTGGTAAGTGGGAATTTTCACCTTTTTCCATCATTCACAAAATGCCGTACTCAACTCATACGGCCATTTTGATATTTCTTGAAAATCACTGACCAAGTCTCCACAAATCATAGGTGCTTGGTAAGTGGAAATTTTCACCTTTTTCCATCATTCACAAAATGCCGTACTCAACTCATAGGGCCATTTTGATATTTCTTGAAAATCACTGACCAAGTCTCCACAAATCATAGGTGCTTGGTAAGTGGTAATTTTCACCTTTTTCCATCATTCACAAAATGCTGTACTCAACTCATACGGCCATTTTGATATTTCTTGAAAATCACTGAACAAGTCTCCACAAATCATAGGTGCTTGGTAAGTGGAAATTTTCACCTTTTTCCATCATTCACAAAATGCCGTACTCAACTCATACGGCCATTTCGATATTTCTTGAAAAAGTTGAAAATCACTGACCAAGTCTCCACAAATCATAGGTGCTTGGTAAGTGGGAATTTTCACCTTTTTCCATCATTCACAAAATGCCGTACTCAACTCATACGGCCATTTTGATATTTCTTGAAAATCACTGACCAAGTCTCCACAAATCATAGGTGCTTGGTAAGTGGAAATTTTCACCTTTTTCCATCATTCACAAAATGCTGTACTCAACTCATACGGCCATTTTGATATTTCTTGAAAATCACTGACCAAGTCTCCACAAATCATAGGTGCTTGGTAAGTGGTAATTTTCACCTTTTTCCATCATTCACAAAATGCCGTACTCAACTCATACGGCCATTTTGAGATTTCTTGAAAAAGTTGAAAATCACTGACCAAGTCTCCACAAATCATAGGTTCTTGGTAAGTGGGAATTTTCACCTTTTTCCATCATTCACAAAATGCCGTACTCAACTCATACGGCCATTTTGATATTTCTGGAAAATCACTGACCAAGTCTCCACAAATCATAGGTGCTTGGTAAGTGGAAATTTTCACCTTTTTCCATCATTCACAAAATGCTGTACTCAACTCATACGGCCATTTTGATATTTCTTGAAAATCACTGACCAAGTCTCCACAAATCATAGGTGCTTGGTAAGTGGGAATTTTCACCTTTTTCCATCATTCACAAAATGCCGTACTCAACTCATACGGCCATTTTGATATTTCTTGAAAAAGTTGAAAATCACTGACCATGTCTCCACAAATCATAGGTTCTTGGTAAGTGGAAATTTTCACCTTTTTCCATCATTCACAAAATGCCGTACTCAACTTATACGGCCATTTTGATATTTCTGGAAAATCACTGACCAAGTCTCCACAAATCATAGGTGCTTGGTAAGTGGAAATTTTCACCTTTTTCCATCATTCACAAAATGCTGTACTCAACTCATACGGCCATTTTGATATTTCTTGAAAATCACTGACCAAGTCTCCACAAATCATAGGTGCTTGGTAAGTGGGAATTTTCACCTTTTTCCATCATTCACAAAATGCCGTACTCCACTCATACGGCCATTTTGATATTTCTTGAAAAAGTTGAAAATCACTGACCAAGTCTCCACAAATCATAGGTGCTTGGTAAGTGGGAATTTTCACCTTTTTCCATCATTCACAAAATGCCGTACTCAACTCATACGGCCATTTTGATATTTCTTGAAAATCACTGACCAAGTCTCCACAAATCATAGGTGCTTGGTAAGTGGAAATTTTCACCTTTTTCCATCATTCACAAAATGCTGTACTCAACTCATACGGCCATTTTGATATTTCTTGAAAAAGTTGAAAATCACTGACCATGTCTCCACAAACATAGGTTCTTGGTAAGTGGAAATTTTCACCTTTTTCCATCATTCACAAAATGCCGTACTCAACTCATACGGCCATTTTGATATTTCTTGAAAAAGTTGAAAATCACTGACCAAGTCTCCACAAATCATAGGTTCTTGGTAAGTGGGAATTTTCACCTTTTTCCATCATTCACAAAATGCCGTACTCAACTCATACGGCCATTTTGATATTTCTGGAAAATCACTGACCAAGTCTCCACAAATCATAGGTGCTTGGTAAGTGGAAATTTTCACCTTTTTCCATCATTCACAAAATGCTGTACTCAACTCATACGGCCATTTTGATATTTCTTGAAAATCACTGACCAAGTCTCCACAAATCATAGGTGCTTGGTAAGTGGGAATTTTCACCTTTTTCCATCATTCACAAAATGCCGTACTCAACTCATACGGCCATTTTGATATTTCTTGAAAAAGTTGAAAATCACTGACCATGTCTCCACAAATCATAGGTTCTTGGTAAGTGGAAATTTTCACCTTTTTCCATCATTCACAAAATGCCGTACTCAACTTATACGGCCATTTTGATATTTCTGGAAAATCACTGACCAAGTCTCCACAAATCATAGGTGCTTGGTAAGTGGAAATTTTCACCTTTTTCCATCATTCACAAAATGCTGTACTCAACTCATACGGCCATTTTGATATTTCTTGAAAATCACTGACCAAGTCTCCACAAATCATAGGTGCTTGGTAAGTGGAAATTTTCACCTTTTTCCATCATTCACAAAATGCCGTACTCAACTCATACGGCCATTTTGATATTTCTTGAAAATCACTGACCAAGTCTCCACAAATCATAGGTGCTTGGTAAGTGGAAATTTTCACCTTTTTCCATCATTCACAAAATGCCGTACTCAACTCATACGGCCAGTTTGATATTTCTTGAAAATCACTGACCAAGTCTCCACAAATCATAGGTGCTTGGTAAGTGGAAATTTTCACCTTTTTCCATCATTCACAAAATGCCGTACTCAACTCATACGGCCATTTTGATATTTCTTGAAAATCACTGACCAAGTCTCCACAAATCATAGGTGCTTGGTAAGTGGGAATTTTCACCTTTTTCCATCATTCACAAAATGCCGTACTCAACTCATACGGCCATTTTGATATTTCTTGAAAAAGTTGAAAATCACTGACCAAGTCTCCACAAATCATAGGTGCTTGGTAAGTGGGAATTTTCACCTTTTTCCATCATTCACAAAATGCCGTACTCAACTCATACGGCCATTTTGATATTTCTTGAAAATCACTGACCAAGTCTCCACAAATCATAGGTGCTTGGTAAGTGGAAATTTTCACCTTTTTCCATCATTCACAAAATGCTGTACTCAACTCATACGGCCATTTTGATATTTCTTGAAAATCACTGACCAAGTCTCCACAAATCATAGGTGCTTGGTAAGTGGTAATTTTCACCTTTTTCCATCATTCACAAAATGCCGTACTCAACTCATACGGCCATTTTGAGATTTCTTGAAAAAGTTGAAAATCACTGACCAAGTCTCCACAAATCATAGGTTCTTGGTAAGTGGGAATTTTCACCTTTTTCCATCATTCACAAAATGCCGTACTCAACTCATACGGCCATTTTGATATTTCTGGAAAATCACTGACCAAGTCTCCACAAATCATAGGTGCTTGGTAAGTGGAAATTTTCACCTTTTTCCATCATTCACAAAATGCCGTACTCAACTCATACGGCCATTTTGATATTTCTTGAAAATCACTGACCAAGTCTCCACAAATCATAGGTGCTTGGTAAGTGGTAATTTTCACCTTTTTCCATCATTCACAAAATGCCGTACTCAGCTCATACGGCCATTTTGATATTTCTTGAAAAAGTTGAAAATCACTGACCATGTCTCCACAAATCATAGGTTCTTGGTAAGTGGAAATTTTCACCTTTTTCCATCATTCACAAAATGCCGTACTCAACTCATACGGCCATTTTGATATTTCTTGAAAAAGTTGAAAATCACTGACCAAGTCTCCACAAATCATAGGTGCTTGGTAAGTGGAAATTTTCACCTTTTTCCATCATTCACAAAATGCTGTACTCAACTCATACGGCCATTTTGATATTTCTTGAAAATCACTGACCAAGTCTCCACAAATCATAGGTGCTTGGTAAGTGGGAATTTTCACCTTTTTCCATCATTCACAAAATGCCGTACTCAACTCATACGGCCATTTTGATATTTCTTGAAAATCACTGACCAAGTCTCCACAAATCATAGGTGCTTGGTAAGTGGAAATTTTCACCTTTTTCCATCATTCACAAAATGCCGTACTCAACTTATACAGCCATTTTGATATTTTATGAAAATCACTGACCAAGTCTCCACAAATCATAGGTGCTTGGTAAGTGGAAATTTTCACCTTTTTCCATCATTCACAAAATGCCGTACTCAACTCATACGGCCATTTTGATATTTCTTGAAAATCACTGACCAAGTCTCCACAAATCATAGGTGCTTGGTAAGTGGGAATTTTTAGCTTTTTCCATCATTCACAAAATGCTGTACTCAACTCATACGGCCATTTTGATATTTCTTGAAAATCACTGACCAAGTCTCCACAAATCATAGGTGCTTGGTAAGTGGAAATTTTCACCTTTTTCCATCATTCACAAAATGCCGTACTCAACTCATACGGCCATTTTGATATTTCTTGAAAATCACTGACCAAGTCTCCACAAATCATAGGTGCTTGGTAAGTGGAAATTTTCACCTTTTTCCATCATTCACAAAATGCTGTACTCAACTCATACGGCCATTTTGATATTTCTTGAAAATCACTGACCAAGTCTCCACAAATCATAGGTTCTTGGTAAGTGGGAATTTTCACCTTTTTCCATCATTCACAAAATGCCGTACTCAACCTATACGGCCATTTTGATATTTCTGGAAAATCACTGACCAAGTCTCCACAAATCATAGGTGCTTGGTAAGTGGAAATTTTCACCTTTTTCCATCATTCACAAAATGCTGTACTCAACTCATACTGCCATTTTGATATTTCTTGAAAATCACTGACCAAGTCTCCACAAATCATAGGTGCTTGGTAAGTGGTAATTTTCACCTTTTTCCATCATTCACAAAATGCCGTACTCAACTCATACGGCCATTTTGAGATTTCTTGAAAAAGTTGAAAATCACTGACCATGTCTCCACAAATCATAGGTTCTTGGTAAGTGGAAATTTTCACCTTTTTCCATCATTCACAAAATGCCGTACTCAACTCATACGGCCATTTTGATATTTCTTGAAAAAGTTGAAAATCACTGACCAAGTCTCCACAAATCATAGGTTCTTGGTAAGTGGGAATTTTCACCTTTTTCCATCATTCACAAAATGCCGTACTCAACTCATACGGCCATTTTGAGATTTCTTGAAAAAGTTGAAAATCACTGACCAAGTCTCCACAAATCATAGGTTCTTGGTAAGTGGGAATTTTCACCTTTTTCCATCATTCACAAAATGCCGTACTCAACTCATACGGCCATTTTGATATTTCTGGAAAATCACTGACCAAGTCTCCACAAATCATAGGTGCTTGGTAAGTGGAAATTTTCACCTTTTTCCATCATTCACAAAATGCTGTACTCAACTCATACGGCCATTTTGATATTTCTTGAAAATCACTGACCAAGTCTCCACAAATCATAGGTGCTTGGTAAGTGGGAATTTTCACCTTTTTCCATCATTCACAAAATGCCGTACTCAACTCATACGGCCATTTTGATATTTCTTGAAAAAGTTGAAAATCACTGACCATGTCTCCACAAATCATAGGTTCTTGGTAAGTGGAAATTTTCACCTTTTTCCATCATTCACAAAATGCCGTACTCAACTTATACGGCCATTTTGATATTTCTGGAAAATCACTGACCAAGTCTCCACAAATCATAGGTGCTTGGTAAGTGGAAATTTTCACCTTTTTCCATCATTCACAAAATGCTGTACTCAACTCATACGGCCATTTTGATATTTCTTGAAAATCACTGACCAAGTCTCCACAAATCATAGGTGCTTGGTAAGTGGGAATTTTCACCTTTTTCCATCATTCACAAAATGCCGTACTCCACTCATACGGCCATTTTGATATTTCTTGAAAAAGTTGAAAATCACTGACCAAGTCTCCACAAATCATAGGTGCTTGGTAAGTGGGAATTTTCACCTTTTTCCATCATTCACAAAATGCCGTACTCAACTCATACGGCCATTTTGATATTTCTTGAAAATCACTGACCAAGTCTCCACAAATCATAGGTGCTTGGTAAGTGGAAATTTTCACCTTTTTCCATCATTCACAAAATGCTGTACTCAACTCATACGGCCATTTTGATATTTCTTGAAAAAGTTGAAAATCACTGACCATGTCTCCACAAACATAGGTTCTTGGTAAGTGGAAATTTTCACCTTTTTCCATCATTCACAAAATGCCGTACTCAACTCATACGGCCATTTTGATATTTCTTGAAAAAGTTGAAAATCACTGACCAAGTCTCCACAAATCATAGGTTCTTGGTAAGTGGGAATTTTCACCTTTTTCCATCATTCACAAAATGCCGTACTCAACTCATACGGCCATTTTGATATTTCTGGAAAATCACTGACCAAGTCTCCACAAATCATAGGTGCTTGGTAAGTGGAAATTTTCACCTTTTTCCATCATTCACAAAATGCTGTACTCAACTCATACGGCCATTTTGATATTTCTTGAAAATCACTGACCAAGTCTCCACAAATCATAGGTGCTTGGTAAGTGGGAATTTTCACCTTTTTCCATCATTCACAAAATGCCGTACTCAACTCATACGGCCATTTTGATATTTCTTGAAAAAGTTGAAAATCACTGACCATGTCTCCACAAATCATAGGTTCTTGGTAAGTGGAAATTTTCACCTTTTTCCATCATTCACAAAATGCCGTACTCAACTTATACGGCCATTTTGATATTTCTGGAAAATCACTGACCAAGTCTCCACAAATCATAGGTGCTTGGTAAGTGGAAATTTTCACCTTTTTCCATCATTCACAAAATGCTGTACTCAACTCATACGGCCATTTTGATATTTCTTGAAAATCACTGACCAAGTCTCCACAAATCATAGGTGCTTGGTAAGTGGAAATTTTCACCTTTTTCCATCATTCACAAAATGCCGTACTCAACTCATACGGCCATTTTGATATTTCTTGAAAATCACTGACCAAGTCTCCACAAATCATAGGTGCTTGGTAAGTGGAAATTTTCACCTTTTTCCATCATTCACAAAATGCCGTACTCAACTCATACGGCCATTTTGAGATTTCTTGAAAAAGTTGAAAATCACTGACCAAGTCTCCACAAATCATAGGTTCTTGGTAAGTGGGAATTTTCACCTTTTTCCATCATTCACAAAATGCCGTACTCAACTCATACGGCCATTTTGATATTTCTGGAAAATCACTGACCAAGTCTCCACAAATCATAGGTGCTTGGTAAGTGGAAATTTTCACCTTTTTCCATCATTCACAAAATGCTGTACTCAACTCATACGGCCATTTTGATATTTCTTGAAAATCACTGACCAAGTCTCCACAAATCATAGGTGCTTGGTAAGTGGGAATTTTCACCTTTTTCCATCATTCACAAAATGCCGTACTCAACTCATACGGCCATTTTGATATTTCTTGAAAAAGTTGAAAATCACTGACCATGTCTCCACAAATCATAGGTTCTTGGTAAGTGGAAATTTTCACCTTTTTCCATCATTCACAAAATGCCGTACTCAACTTATACGGCCATTTTGATATTTCTGGAAAATCACTGACCAAGTCTCCACAAATCATAGGTGCTTGGTAAGTGGAAATTTTCACCTTTTTCCATCATTCACAAAATGCTGTACTCAACTCATACGGCCATTTTGATATTTCTTGAAAATCACTGACCAAGTCTCCACAAATCATAGGTGCTTGGTAAGTGGGAATTTTCACCTTTTTCCATCATTCACAAAATGCCGTACTCCACTCATACGGCCATTTTGATATTTCTTGAAAAAGTTGAAAATCACTGACCAAGTCTCCACAAATCATAGGTGCTTGGTAAGTGGGAATTTTCACCTTTTTCCATCATTCACAAAATGCCGTACTCAACTCATACGGCCATTTTGATATTTCTTGAAAATCACTGACCAAGTCTCCACAAATCATAGGTGCTTGGTAAGTGGAAATTTTCACCTTTTTCCATCATTCACAAAATGCTGTACTCAACTCATACGGCCATTTTGATATTTCTTGAAAATCACTGACCAAGTCTCCACAAATCATAGGTGCTTGGTAAGTGGTAATTTTCACCTTTTTCCATCATTCAAAAAAGCCGTACTCAACTCATACGGCCATTTTGATATTTCTTGAAAAAGTTGAAAATCACTGACCATGTCTCCACAAACATAGGTTCTTGGTAAGTGGAAATTTTCACCTTTTTCCATCATTCACAAAATGCCGTACTCAACTCATACGGCCATTTTGATATTTCTTGAAAAAGTTGAAAATCACTGACCAAGTCTCCACAAATCATAGGTTCTTGGTAAGTGGGAATTTTCACCTTTTTCCATCATTCACAAAATGCCGTACTCAACTCATACGGCCATTTTGATATTTCTGGAAAATCACTGACCAAGTCTCCACAAATCATAGGTGCTTGGTAAGTGGAAATTTTCACCTTTTTCCATCATTCACAAAATGCTGTACTCAACTCATACGGCCATTTTGATATTTCTTGAAAATCACTGACCAAGTCTCCACAAATCATAGGTGCTTGGTAAGTGGGAATTTTCACCTTTTTCCATCATTCACAAAATGCCGTACTCAACTCATACGGCCATTTTGATATTTCTTGAAAAAGTTGAAAATCACTGACCATGTCTCCACAAATCATAGGTTCTTGGTAAGTGGAAATTTTCACCTTTTTCCATCATTCACAAAATGCCGTACTCAACTTATACGGCCATTTTGATATTTCTGGAAAATCACTGACCAAGTCTCCACAAATCATAGGTGCTTGGTAAGTGGAAATTTTCACCTTTTTCCATCATTCACAAAATGCTGTACTCAACTCATACGGCCATTTTGATATTTCTTGAAAATCACTGACCAAGTCTCCACAAATCATAGGTGCTTGGTAAGTGGAAATTTTCACCTTTTTCCATCATTCACAAAATGCCGTACTCAACTCATACGGCCATTTTGATATTTCTTGAAAATCACTGACCAAGTCTCCACAAATCATAGGTGCTTGGTAAGTGGAAATTTTCACCTTTTTCCATCATTCACAAAATGCCGTACTCAACTCATACGGCCATTTTGATATTTCTTGAAAATCACTGACCAAGTCTCCACAAATCATAGGTGCTTGGTAAGTGGAAATTTTCACCTTTTTCCATCATTCACAAAATGCCGTACTCAACTCATACGGCCATTTTGAGATTTCTTGAAAAAGTTGAAAATCACTGACCATGTCTCCACAAATCATAGGTTCTTGGTAAGTGGAAATTTTCACCTTTTTCCATCATTCACAAAATGCCGTACTCAACTCATACGGCCATTTTGATATTTCTTGAAAAAGTTGAAAATCACTGACCAAGTCTCCACAAATCATAGGTTCTTGGTAAGTGGGAATTTTCACCTTTTTCCATCATTCACAAAATGCCGTACTCAACTCATACGGCCACTTTGATATTTCTTGAAAATCACTGACCAAGTCTCCACAAATCATAGGTGCTTGGTAAGTGGAAATTTTCACCTTTTTCCATCATTCACAAAATGCCATACTCAACTCATACGGCCATTTTGATATTTCTTGAAAATCACTGACCAAGTCTCCACAAATCATAGGTGCTTGGTATGTGGAAATTTTCACCTTTTTCCATCATTCACAAAATGCCGTACTCAACTCATGCGGCCATTTTGATATTTCTTGAAAATCACTGACCAAGTCTCCACAAATCATAGGTGCTTGGTAAGTGGGAATTTTTAGCTTTTTCCATCATTCACAAAATGCCGTACTCAACTTATACTGCCATTTTGATATTTCTTGAAAATCACTGACCAAGTCTCCACAAATCATAGGTGCTTGGTAAGTGGGAATTTTCACCTTTTTCTATCATTCACAAAATGCCGTACTCAACTCATACGGCCATTTTGATATTTCTTGAAAATCACTGACCAAGTCTCCACAAATCATAGGTTCTTGGTAAGTGGGAATTTTCACCTTTTTCCATCATTCACAAAATGCCGTACTCAACCTATACGGCCATTTTGATATTTCTGGAAAATCACTGACCAAGTCTCCACAAATCATAGGTGCTTGGTAAGTGGGAATTTTCACCTTTTTCTATCATTCACAAAATGCCGTACTCAACTCATACGGCCATTTTGATATTTCTTGAAAATCACTGACCAAGTCTCCACAAATCATAGGTGCTTGGTAAGTGGGAATTTTTAGCTTTTTCCATCATTCACAAAATGCCGTACTCAACTTATACGGCCATTTTTATATTTCTTGAAAATCACTGACCAAGTCTCCACAAATCATAGGTGCTTGGTAAGTGGAAATTTTCACCTTTTTCCATCATTCACAAAATGCCGTACTCAACTCATATGGCCATTTTGATATTTCTTGAAAAAGTTGAAAATCACTGACCATGTCTCCACAAATCATAGGTGCTTGGTAAGTGGAAATTTTCACCTTTTTCCATCATTCACAAAATGCTGTACTCAACTCATACGGCCATTTTGATATTTCTTGAAAATCACTGACCAAGTCTCCACAAATCATAGGTGCTTGGTAAGTGGGAATTTTCACCTTTTTCCATCATTCACAAAATGATGTACTCAACTCATACGGCCATTTTGATATTTCTTGAAAATCACTGACCAAGTCTCCACAAATCATAGGTGCTTGGTAAGTGGAAATTTTCACCTTTTTCCATCATTCACAAAATGCCGTACTCAACTTATACAGCCATTTTGATATTTTATGAAAATCACTGACCAAGTCTCCACAAATCATAGGTGCTTGGTAAGTGGAAATTTTCACCTTTTTCCATCATTCACAAAATGCCGTACTCAACTCATACGGCCATTTTGATATTTCTTGAAAATCACTGACCAAGTCTCCACAAATCATAGGTGCTTGGTAAGTGGGAATTTTTAGCTTTTTCCATCATTCACAAAATGCTGTACTCAACTCATACGGCCATTTTGATATTTCTTGAAAATCACTGACCAAGTCTCCACAAATCATAGGTGCTTGGTAAGTGGAAATTTTCACCTTTTTCCATCATTCACAAAATGCCGTACTCAACTCATACGGCCATTTTGATATTTCTTGAAAAAGTTGAAAATCACTGACCAAGTCTCCACAAATCATAGGTTCTTGGTAAGTGGGAATTTTCACCTTTTTCCATCATTCACAAAATGCCGTACTCAACTTATACGGCCATTTTGATATTTCTGGAAAATCACTGACCAAGTCTCCACAAATCATAGGTGCTTGGTAAGTGGAAATTTTCACCTTTTTCCATCATTCACAAAATGCTGTACTCAACTCATACGGCCATTTTGATATTTCTTGAAAATCACTGACCAAGTCTCCACAAATCATAGGTGCTTGGTAAGTGGGAATTTTCACCTTTTTCCATCATTCACAAAATGCCGTACTCAACTCATACGGCCATTTTGATATTTCTTGAAAAAGTTGAAAATCACTGACCATGTCTCCACAAATCATAGGTTCTTGGTAAGTGGAAATTTTCACCTTTTTCCATCATTCACAAAATGCCGTACTCAACTCATACGGCCATTTTGATATTTCTTGAAAAAGTTGAAAATCACTGACCAAGTCTCCACAAATCATAGGTTCTTGGTAAGTGGGAATTTTCACCTTTTTCCATCATTCACAAAATGCCGAACTCAACTCATACGGCCACTTTGATATTTCTTGAAAATCACTGACCAAGTCTCCACAAATCATAGGTGCTTGGTAAGTGGAAATTTTCACCTTTTTCCATCATTCACAAAATGCCGTACTCAACTCATACGGCCATTTTGATATTTCTTGAAAATCACTGACCAAGTCTCCACAAATCATAGGTGCTTGGTATGTGGAAATTTTCACCTTTTTCCATCATTCACAAAATGCCGTACTCAACTTATACGGCCATTTTGATATTTCTGGAAAATCACTGACCAAGTCTCCACAAATCATAGGTGCTTGGTAAGTGGAAATTTTCACCTTTTTCCATCATTCACAAAATGCCGTACTCAACTCATACGGCCATTTTGATATTTCTTGAAAATCACTGACCAAGTCTCCACAAATCATAGGTGCTTGGTAAGTGGGAATTTTCACCTTTTTCCATCATTCACAAAATGCCGTACTCAACTTATACAGCCATTTTGATATTTTATGAAAATCACTGACCAAGTCTCCACAAATCATAGGTGCTTGGTAAGTGGAAACTTTCACCTTTTTCCATCATTCACAAAATGCCGTACTCAACTCATACAGCCATTTTGATATTTCTTGAAAATCACTGACCAAGTCTCCACAAATCATAGGTGCTTGGTAAGTGGGAATTTTCACCTTTTTCCATCATTCACAAAATGCCGTACTCAACTCATACGGCCATTTTGATATTTCTTGAAAATCACTGACCAAGTCTCCACAAATCATAGGTGCTTGGTAAGTGGGAATTTTCACCTTTTTCCATCATTCACAAAATGCCGTACTCAACTCATACGGCCATTTTGATATTTCTTGAAAATCACTGACCAAGTCTCCACAAATCATAGGTGCTTGGTAAGTGGAAATTTTCACCTTTTTCCATCATTCACAAAATGCCGTACTCAACTCATACGGCCATTTTGATATTTCTTGAAAATCACTGACCAAGTCTCCACAAATCATAGGTGCTTGGTAAGTGGGAATTTTCACCTTTTTCCATCATTCACAAAATGCCATACTCAACTTTTATGGCCATTTTGATATTTCTTGAAAATCACTGACCAAGTCTCCACAAATCATAGGTGCTTGGTAAGTGGAAATTTTCACCTTTTTCCATCATTCACAAAATGCCGTACTCAACTCATATGGCCATTTTGATATTTCTTGAAAATCACTGACCAAGTCTCCACAAATCATAGGTGCTTGGTATGTGGAAATTTTCACCTTTTTCTATCATTCACAAAATGCCGTACTCAACTCATACGGCCATTTTGATATTTCTTGAAAATCACTGACCAAGTCTCCACAAATCATAGGTGCTTGGTAAGTGGGAATTTTTAGCTTTTTCCATCATTCACAAAATGCCGTACTCAACTTATACGGCCATTTTTATATTTCTTGAAAATCACTGACCAAGTCTCCACAAATCATAGGTGCTTGGTAAGTGGAAATTTTCACCTTTTTCCATCATTCACAAAATGCCGTACTCAACTCATACGGCCATTTTGATATTTCTTGAAAATCACTGACCAAGTCTCCACAAATCATAGGTGCTTGGTAAGTGGGAATTTTCACCTTTTTCCATCATTCACAAAATGCCGTACTCAACTTATACAGCCATTTTGATATTTTATGAAAATCACTGACCAAGTCTCCACAAATCATAGGTGCTTGGTAAGTGGGAATTTTCACCTTTTTCCATCATTCACAAAATGCCGTACTCAACTCATACGGCCATTTTGATATTTTATGAAAATCACTGACCAAGTCTCCACAAATCATAGGTGCTTGGTAAGTGGAAATTTTCACCTTTTTCCATCATTCACAAAATGCAGTACTCAACTCATGCGGCCATTTTGACATTTCTTGAAAATCACTGACCAAGTCTCCACAAATCATAGGTGCTTGGTAAGTGGGAATTTTCACCTTTTTCCATCATTCACAAAATGCCGTACTCAACTCATACGGCCATTTTGATATTTCTTGAAAATCACTGACCAAGTCTCCACAAATCATAGGTGCTTGGTAAGTGGAAATTTTCACCTTTTTCCATCATTCACAAAATGCCGTACTCAACTCATACGGCCATTTTGATATTTCTTGAAAAAGTTGAAAATCACTGACCAAGTCTCCACAAATCATAGGTTCTTGGTAAGTGAGAATTTTCACCTTTTTCCATCATTCACAAAATGCCGTACTCAACTTATACGGCCATTTTGATATTTCTGGAAAATCACTGACCAAGTCTCCACAAATCATAGGTGCTTGGTAAGTGGAAATTTTCACCTTTTTCCATCATTCACAAAATGCTGTACTCAACTCATACGGCCATTTTGATATTTCTTGAAAATCACTGACCAAGTCTCCACAAATCATAGGTGCTTGGTAAGTGGGAATTTTCACCTTTTTCCATCATTCACAAAATGCCGTACTCAACTCATACGGCCATTTTGATATTTCTTGAAAAAGTTGAAAATCACTGACCATGTCTCCACAAATCATAGGTTCTTGGTAAGTGGAAATTTTCACCTTTTTCCATCATTCACAAAATGCCGTACTCAACTCATACGGCCATTTTGATATTTCTTGAAAAAGTTGAAAATCACTGACCAAGTCTCCACAAATCATAGGTTCTTGGTAAGTGGGAATTTTCACCTTTTTCCATCATTCACAAAATGCCGAACTCAACTCATACGGCCACTTTGATATTTCTTGAAAATCACTGACCAAGTCTCCACAAATCATAGGTGCTTGGTAAGTGGAAATTTTCACCTTTTTCCATCATTCACAAAATGCCGTACTCAACTCATACGGCCATTTTGATATTTCTTGAAAATCACTGACCAAGTCTCCACAAATCATAGGTGCTTGGTAAGTGGGAATTTTCACCTTTTTCCATCATTCACAAAATGCCATACTCAACTTTTACGGCCATTTTGATATTTCTTGAAAATCACTGACCAAGTCTCCACAAATCATAGGTGCTTGGTAAGTGGAAATTTTCACCTTTTTCCATCATTCACTAAATGCCGTACTCAACTCATATGGCCATTTTGATATTTCTTGAAAATCACTGACCAAGTCTCCACAAATCATAGGTGCTTGGTATGTGGAAATTTTCACCTTTTTCTATCATTCACAAAATGCCGTACTCAACTCATACGGCCATTTTGATATTTCTTGAAAATCACTGACCAAGTCTCCACAAATCATAGGTGCTTGGTAAGTGGGAATTTTTAGCTTTTTCCATCATTCACAAAATGCCGTACTCAACTTATACGGCCATTTTTATATTTCTTGAAAATCACTGACCAAGTCTCCACAAATCATAGGTGCTTGGTAAGTGGAAATTTTCACCTTTTTCCATCATTCACAAAATGCCGTACTCAACTCATACGGCCATTTTGATATTTCTTGAAAATCACTGACCAAGTCTCCACAAATCATAGGTGCTTGGTAAGTGGGAATTTTCACCTTTTTCCATCATTCACAAAATGCCGTACTCAACTCATACGGCCATTTTGATATTTCTTGAAAATCACTGACCAAGTCTCCACAAATCATAGGTGCTTGGTAAGTGGAAATTTTCACCTTTTTCCATCATTCACAGAATGCCGTACTCAACTCATATGGCCATTTTGATATTTCTTGAAAATCACTGACCAAGTCTCCACAAATCATAGGTGCTTGGTATGTGGAAATTTTCACCTTTTTCCATCATTCACAAAATGCCGTACTCAACTTATACGGCCATTTTGATATTTCTGGAAAATCACTGACCAAGTCTCCACAAATCATAGGTGCTTGGTAAGTGGAAATTTTCACCTTTTTCCATCATTCACAAAATGCTGTACTCAACTCATACGGCCATTTTGATATTTCTTGAAAATCACTGACCAAGTCTCCACAAATCATAGGTGCTTGGTAAGTGGGAATTTTCACCTTTTTCCATCATTCACAAAATGATGTACTCAACTCATACGGCCATTTTGATATTTCTTGAAAATCACTGACCAAGTCTCCACAAATCATAGGTGCTTGGTAAGTGGAAATTTTCACCTTTTTCCATCATTCACAAAATGCCGTACTCAACTCATACGGCCATTTTGATATTTCTTGAAAATCACTGACCAAGTCTCCACAAATCATAGGTGCTTGGTAAGTGGGAATTTTCACCTTTTTCCATCATTCACAAAATGCTGTACTCAACTCATACGGCCATTTTGATATTTTTTGAAAATCACTGACCAAGTCTCCACAAATCATAGGTGCTTGGTAAGTGGAAATTTTCACCTTTTTCCATCATTCACAAAATGCCGTACTCAACTCATACGGCCATTTTGATATTTCTTGAAAAAGTTGAAAATCACTGACCAAGTCTCCACAAATCATAGGTTCTTGGTAAGTGGGAATTTTCACCTTTTTCCATCATTCACAAAATGCCGTACTCAACTTATACGGCCATTTTGATATTTCTGGAAAATCACTGACCAAGTCTCCACAAATCATAGGTGCTTGGTAAGTGGAAATTTTCACCTTTTTCCATCATTCACAAAATGCTGTACTCAACTCATACGGCCATTTTGATATTTCTTGAAAATCACTGACCAAGTCTCCACAAATCATAGGTGCTTGGTAAGTGGGAATTTTCACCTTTTTCCATCATTCACAAAATGCCGTACTCAACTCATACGGCCATTTTGATATTTCTTGAAAAAGTTGAAAATCACTGACCATGTCTCCACAAATCATAGGTTCTTGGTAAGTGGAAATTTTCACCTTTTTCCATCATTCACAAAATGCCGTACTCAACTCATACGGCCATTTTGATATTTCTTGAAAAAGTTGAAAATCACTGACCAAGTCTCCACAAATCATAGGTTCTTGGTAAGTGGGAATTTTCACCTTTTTCCATCATTCACAAAATGCCGAACTCAACTCATACGGCCACTTTGATATTTCTTGAAAATCACTGACCAAGTCTCCACAAATCATAGGTGCTTGGTAAGTGGAAATTTTCACCTTTTTCCATCATTCACAAAATGCCGTACTCAACTCATACGGCCATTTTGATATTTCTTGAAAATCACTGACCAAGTCTCCACAAATCATAGGTGCTTGGTATGTGGAAATTTTCACCTTTTTCCATCATTCACAAAATGCCGTACTCAACTTATACGGCCATTTTGATATTTCTTGAAAATCACTGACCAAGTCTCCACAAATCATAGGTGCTTGGTAAGTGGGAATTTTCACCTTTTTCCATCATTCACAAAATGCCGTACTCAACTCATACGGCCATTTTGATATTTCTTGAAAATCACTGACCAAGTCTCCACAAATCATAGGTGCTTGGTAAGTGGAAATTTTCACCTTTTTCCATCATTCACAGAATGCCGTACTCAACTCATATGGCCATTTTGATATTTCTTGAAAATCACTGACCAAGTCTCCACAAATCATAGGTGCTTGGTATGTGGAAATTTTCACCTTTTTCCATCATTCACAAAATGCCGTACTCAACTTATACAGCCATTTTGATATTTCTGGAAAATCACTGACCAAGTCTCCACAAATCATAGGTGCTTGGTAAGTGGAAACTTTCACCTTTTTCCATCATTCACAAAATGCCGTACTCAACTCATACAGCCATTTTGATATTTCTTGAAAATCACTGACCAAGTCTCCACAAATCATAGGTGCTTGGTAAGTGGGAACTTTCACCTTTTTCCATCATTCACAAAATGCCGTACTCAACTCATACGGCCATTTTGATATTTCTTGAAAATCACTGACCAAGTCTCCACAAATCATAGGTGCTTGGTAAGTGGGAATTTTCACCTTTTTCCATCATTCACAAAATGCCGTACTCAACTCATACGGCCATTTTGATATTTCTTGAAAATCACTGACCAAGTCTCCACAAATCATAGGTGCTTGGTAAGTGGAAATTTTCACCTTTTTCCATCATTCACAAAATGCCGTACTCAACTCATACGGCCATTTTGATATTTCTTGAAAATCACTGACCAAGTCTCCACAAATCATAGGTGCTTGGTAAGTGGGAATTTTCACCTTTTTCCATCATTCACAAAATGCCATACTCAACTTTTACGGCCATTTTGATATTTCTTGAAAATCACTGACCAAGTCTCCACAAATCATAGGTGCTTGGTAAGTGGAAATTTTCACCTTTTTCCATCATTCACAAAATGCCGTACTCAACTCATATGGCCATTTTGATATTTCTTGAAAATCACTGACCAAGTCTCCACAAATCATAGGTGCTTGGTATGTGGAAATTTTCACCTTTTTCTATCATTCACAAAATGCCGTACTCAACTCATACGGCCATTTTGATATTTCTTGAAAATCACTGACCAAGTCTCCACAAATCATAGGTGCTTGGTAAGTGGGAATTTTTAGCTTTTTCCATCATTCACAAAATGCCGTACTCAACTTATACGGCCATTTTTATATTTCTTGAAAATCACTGACCAAGTCTCCACAAATCATAGGTGCTTGGTAAGTGGAAATTTTCACCTTTTTCCATCATTCACAAAATGCCGTACTCAACTCATACGGCCATTTTGATATTTCTTGAAAATCACTGACCAAGTCTCCACAAATCATAGGTGCTTGGTAAGTGGGAATTTTCACCTTTTTCCATCATTCACAAAATGCCGTACTCAACTTATACAGCCATTTTGATATTTTATGAAAATCACTGACCAAGTCTCCACAAATCATAGGTGCTTGGTAAGTGGGAATTTTCACCTTTTTCCATCATTCACAAAATGCCGTACTCAACTCATACGGCCATTTTGATATTTCTTGAAAATCACTGACCAAGTCTCCACAAATCATAGGTGCTTGGTAAGTGGAAATTTTCACCTTTTTCCATCATTCACAAAATGCCGTACTCAACTCATGCGGCCATTTTGACATTTCTTGAAAATCACTGACCAAGTCTCCACAAATCATTGGTGCTTGGTAAGTGGGAATTTTCACCTTTTTCCATCATTCACAAAATGCTGTACTCAACTCATACGGCCATTTTGATATTTCTTGAAAATCACTGACCAAGTCTCCACAAATCATAGGTGCTTGGTAAGTGGGAATTTTCACCTTTTTCCATCATTCACAAAATGCTGTACTCAACTCATACGGCCATTTTGATATTTCTTGAAAATCACTGACCAAGTCTCCACAAATCATAGGTGCTTGGTAAGTGGAAATTTTCACCTTTTTCCATCATTCACAAAATGCTGTACTCAACTCATACGGCCATTTTGATATTTCTTGAAAATCACTGACCAAGTCTCCACAAATCATAGGTGCTTGGTAAGTGGGAATTTTCACCTTTTTCCATCATTCACAAAATGCCGTACTCAACTCATACGGCCATTTTGATATTTCTTGAAAAAGTTGAAAATCACTGACCATGTCTCCACAAATCATAGGTTCTTGGTAAGTGGAAATTTTCACCTTTTTCCATCATTCACAAAATGCCGTACTCAACTCATACGGCCATTTTGATATTTCTTGAAAAAGTTGAAAATCACTGACCAAGTCTCCACAAATCATAGGTTCTTGGTAAGTGGGAATTTTCACCTTTTTCCATCATTCACAAAATGCCGAACTCAACTCATACGGCCACTTTGATATTTCTTGAAAATCACTGACCAAGTCTCCACAAATCATAGGTGCTTGGTAAGTGGAAATTTTCACCTTTTTCCATCATTCACAAAATGCCGTACTCAACTCATACGGCCATTTTGATATTTCTTGAAAATCACTGACCAAGTCTCCACAAATCATAGGTGCTTGGTATGTGGAAATTTTCACCTTTTTCCATCATTCACAAAATGCCGTACTCAACTTATACGGCCATTTTGATATTTCTTGAAAATCACTGACCAAGTCTCCACAAATCATAGGTGCTTGGTAAGTGGGAATTTTCACCTTTTTCCATCATTCACAAAATGCCGTACTCAACTCATACGGCCATTTTGATATTTCTTGAAAATCACTGACCAAGTCTCCACAAATCATAGGTGCTTGGTAAGTGGAAATTTTCACCTTTTTCCATCATTCACAGAATGCCGTACTCAACTCATATGGCCATTTTGATATTTCTTGAAAATCACTGACCAAGTCTCCACAAATCATAGGTGCTTGGTATGTGGAAATTTTCACCTTTTTCCATCATTCACAAAATGCCGTACTCAACTTATACAGCCATTTTGATATTTCTGGAAAATCACTGACCAAGTCTCCACAAATCATAGGTGCTTGGTAAGTGGAAACTTTCACCTTTTTCCATCATTCACAAAATGCCGTACTCAACTCATACAGCCATTTTGATATTTCTTGAAAATCACTGACCAAGTCTCCACAAATCATAGGTGCTTGGTAAGTGGGAACTTTCACCTTTTTCCATCATTCACAAAATGCCGTACTCAACTCATACGGCCATTTTGATATTTCTTGAAAATCACTGACCAAGTCTCCACAAATCATAGGTGCTTGGTAAGTGGGAATTTTCACCTTTTTCCATCATTCACAAAATGCCGTACTCAACTCATACGGCCATTTTGATATTTCTTGAAAATCACTGACCAAGTCTCCACAAATCATAGGTGCTTGGTAAGTGGAAATTTTCACCTTTTTCCATCATTCACAAAATGCCGTACTCAACTCATACGGCCATTTTGATATTTCTTGAAAATCACTGACCAAGTCTCCACAAATCATAGGTGCTTGGTAAGTGGGAATTTTCACCTTTTTCCATCATTCACAAAATGCCATACTCAACTTTTACGGCCATTTTGATATTTCTTGAAAATCACTGACCAAGTCTCCACAAATCATAGGTGCTTGGTAAGTGGAAATTTTCACCTTTTTCCATCATTCACAAAATGCCGTACTCAACTCATATGGCCATTTTGATATTTCTTGAAAATCACTGACCAAGTCTCCACAAATCATAGGTGCTTGGTATGTGGAAATTTTCACCTTTTTCTATCATTCACAAAATGCCGTACTCAACTCATACGGCCATTTTGATATTTCTTGAAAATCACTGACCAAGTCTCCACAAATCATAGGTGCTTGGTAAGTGGGAATTTTTAGCTTTTTCCATCATTCACAAAATGCCGTACTCAACTTATACGGCCATTTTTATATTTCTTGAAAATCACTGACCAAGTCTCCACAAATCATAGGTGCTTGGTAAGTGGAAATTTTCACCTTTTTCCATCATTCACAAAATGCCGTACTCAACTCATACGGCCATTTTGATATTTCTTGAAAATCACTGACCAAGTCTCCACAAATCATAGGTGCTTGGTAAGTGGGAATTTTCACCTTTTTCCATCATTCACAAAATGCCGTACTCAACTTATACAGCCATTTTGATATTTTATGAAAATCACTGACCAAGTCTCCACAAATCATAGGTGCTTGGTAAGTGGGAATTTTCACCTTTTTCCATCATTCACAAAATGCCGTACTCAACTCATACGGCCATTTTGATATTTCTTGAAAATCACTGACCAAGTCTCCACAAATCATAGGTGCTTGGTAAGTGGAAATTTTCACCTTTTTCCATCATTCACAAAATGCCGTACTCAACTCATGCGGCCATTTTGACATTTCTTGAAAATCACTGACCAAGTCTCCACAAATCATTGGTGCTTGGTAAGTGGGAATTTTCACCTTTTTCCATCATTCACAAAATGCTGTACTCAACTCATACGGCCATTTTGATATTTCTTGAAAATCACTGACCAAGTCTCCACAAATCATAGGTGCTTGGTAAGTGGGAATTTTCACCTTTTTCCATCATTCACAAAATGCTGTACTCAACTCATACGGCCATTTTGATATTTCTTGAAAATCACTGACCAAGTCTCCACAAATCATAGGTGCTTGGTAAGTGGAAATTTTCACCTTTTTCCATCATTCACAAAATGCTGTACTCAACTCATACGGCCATTTTGATATTTCTTGAAAATCACTGACCAAGTCTCCACAAATCATAGGTGCTTGGTAAGTGGGAATTTTCACCTTTTTCCATCATTCACAAAATGATGTACTCAACTCATACGGCCATTTTGATATTTCTTGAAAATCACTGACCAAGTCTCCACAAATCATAGGTGCTTGGTAAGTGGAAATTTTCACCTTATTCCATCATTCACAAAATGCCGTACTCAACTCATACGGCCATTTTGATATTTCTTGAAAATCACTGACCAAGTCTCCACAAATCATAGGTGCTTGGTAAGTGGGAATTTTCACCTTTTTCCATCATTCACAAAATGCTGTACTCAACTCATACGGCCATTTTGATATTTCTTGAAAATCACTGACCAAGTCTCCACAAATCATAGGTGCTTGGTAAGTGGAAATTTTCACCTTTTTCCATCATTCACAAAATGCCGTACTCAACTCATACGGCCATTTTGATATTTCTTGAAAAAGTTGAAAATCACTGACCAAGTCTCCACAAATCATAGGTTCTTGGTAAGTGGGAATTTTCACCTTTTTCCATCATTCACAAAATGCCGTACTCAACTTATACGGCCATTTTGATATTTCTGGAAAATCACTGACCAAGTCTCCACAAATCATAGGTGCTTGGTAAGTGGAAATTTTCACCTTTTTCCATCATTCACAAAATGCTGTACTCAACTCATACGGCCATTTTGATATTTCTTGAAAATCACTGACCAAGTCTCCACAAATCATAGGTGCTTGGTAAGTGGGAATTTTCACCTTTTTCCATCATTCACAAAATGCCGTACTCAACTCATACGGCCATTTTGATATTTCTTGAAAAAGTTGAAAATCACTGACCATGTCTCCACAAATCATAGGTTCTTGGTAAGTGGAAATTTTCACCTTTTTCCATCATTCACAAAATGCCGTACTCAACTCATACGGCCATTTTGATATTTCTTGAAAATCACTGACCAAGTCTCCACAAATCATAGGTTCTTGGTAAGTGGGAATTTTCACCTTTTTCCATCATTCACAAAATGCCGAACTCAACTCATACGGCCACTTTGATATTTCTTGAAAATCACTGACCAAGTCTCCACAAATCATAGGTGCTTGGTAAGTGGAAATTTTCACCTTTTTCCATCATTCACAAAATGCCGTACTCAACTCATACGGCCATTTTGATATTTCTTGAAAATCACTGACCAAGTCTCCACAAATCATAGGTGCTTGGTATGTGGAAATTTTCACCTTTTTCCATCATTCACAAAATGCCGTACTCAACTTATACGGCCATTTTGATATTTCTGGAAAATCACTGACCAAGTCTCCACAAATCATAGGTGCTTGGTAAGTGGAAATTTTCACCTTTTTCCATCATTCACAAAATGCCGTACTCAACTCATACGGCCATTTTGATATTTCTTGAAAATCACTGACCAAGTCTCCACAAATCATAGGTGCTTGGTAAGTGGGAATTTTCACCTTTTTCCATCATTCACAAAATGCCGTACTCAACTTATACAGCCATTTTGATATTTTATGAAAATCACTGACCAAGTCTCCACAAATCATAGGTGCTTGGTAAGTGGAAACTTTCACCTTTTTCCATCATTCACAAAATGCCGTACTCAACTCATACAGCCATTTTGATATTTCTTGAAAATCACTGACCAAGTCTCCACAAATCATAGGTGCTTGGTAAGTGGGAATTTTCACCTTTTTCCATCATTCACAAAATGCCGTACTCAACTCATACGGCCATTTTGATATTTCTTGAAAATCACTGACCAAGTCTCCACAAATCATAGGTGCTTGGTAAGTGGGAATTTTCACCTTTTTCCATCATTCACAAAATGCCGTACTCAACTCATACGGCCATTTTGATATTTCTTGAAAATCACTGACCAAGTCTCCACAAATCATAGGTGCTTGGTAAGTGGAAATTTTCACCTTTTTCCATCATTCACAAAATGCGGTACTCAACTCATACGGCCATTTTGATATTTCTTGAAAATCACTGACCAAGTCTCCACAAATCATAGGTGCTTGGTAAGTGGGAATTTTCACCTTTTTCCATCATTCACAAAATGCCATACTCAACTTTTACGGCCATTTTGATATTTCTTGAAAATCACTGACCAAGTCTCCACAAATCATAGGTGCTTGGTAAGTGGAAATTTTCACCTTTTTCCATCATTCACAAAATGCCGTACTCAACTCATATGGCCATTTTGATATTTCTTGAAAATCACTGACCAAGTCTCCACAAATCATAGGTGCTTGGTATGTGGAAATTTTCACCTTTTTCTATCATTCACAAAATGCCGTACTCAACTCATACGGCCATTTTGATATTTCTTGAAAATCACTGACCAAGTCTCCACAAATCATAGGTGCTTGGTAAGTGGGAATTTTTAGCTTTTTCCATCATTCACAAAATGCCGTACTCAACTTATACGGCCATTTTTATATTTCTTGAAAATCACTGACCAAGTCTCCACAAATCATAGGTGCTTGGTAAGTGGAAATTTTCACCTTTTTCCATCATTCACAAAATGCCGTACTCAACTCATACGGCCATTTTGATATTTCTTGAAAATCACTGACCAAGTCTCCACAAATCATAGGTGCTTGGTAAGTGGGAATTTTCACCTTTTTCCATCATTCACAAAATGCCGTACTCAACTTATACAGCCATTTTGATATTTTATGAAAATCACTGACCAAGTCTCCACAAATCATAGGTGCTTGGTAAGTGGGAATTTTCACCTTTTTCCATCATTCACAAAATGCCGTACTCAACTCATACGGCCATTTTGATATTTCTTGAAAATCACTGACCAAGTCTCCACAAATCATAGGTGCTTGGTAAGTGGAAATTTTCACCTTTTTCCATCATTCACAAAATGCCGTACTCAACTCATGCGGCCATTTTGACATTTCTTGAAAATCACTGACCAAGTCTCCACAAATCATTGGTGCTTGGTAAGTGGGAATTTTCACCTTTTTCCATCATTCACAAAATGCTGTACTCAACTCATACGGCCATTTTGATATTTCTTGAAAATCACTGACCAAGTCTCCACAAATCATAGGTGCTTGGTAAGTGGAAATTTTCACCTTTTTCCATCATTCACAAAATGCCGTACTCAACTCATGCGGCCATTTTGACATTTCTTGAAAATCACTGACCAAGTCTCCACAAATCATAGGTGCTTGGTAAGTGGGAATTTTCACCTTTTTCCATCATTCACAAAATGCTGTACTCAACTCATACGGCCATTTTGATATTTCTTGAAAATCACTGACCAAGTCTCCACAAATCATAGGTGCTTGGTAAGTGGGAATTTTCACCTTTTTCCATCATTCACAAAATGCCGTACTCAACTCATACGGCCATTTTGATATTTCTTGAAAATCACTGACCAAGTCTCCACAAATCATAGGTGCTTGGTATGTGGAAATTTTCACCTTTTTCCATCATTCACAAAATGCCGTACTCAACTTATACGGCCATTTTGATATTTCTTGAAAATCACTGACCAAGTCTCCACAAATCATAGGTGCTTGGTAAGTGGGAATTTTCACCTTTTTCCATCATTCACAAAATGCCATACTCAACTCATACGGCCATTTTGATTTTCTTGAAAATCACTGACCAAGTCTCCATGAATCTTTAGGAGCTTGATAAGTGGGAATTTTCACCTTTTTCCATCATTCACAAAATGCCGTACTCAACTCATACGGCCATTTTGATATTTCTTGAAAATCACTGACCAAGTCTCCACAAATCATAGGTGCTTGGTAAGTGGGAATTTTCACCTTTTTCCATCATTCACAAAATGCCGTACTCAACTCATACGGCCATTTTGATATTTCTTGAAAATCACTGACCAAGTCTCCACAAATCATAGGTGTTTGGTAAGTGGAAATTTTCACCTTTTTCCATCATTCACAGAATGCCGTACTCAACTCATATGGCCATTTTGATATTTCTTGAAAATCACTGACCAAGTCTCCACAAATCATAGGTGCTTGGTATGTGGAAATTTTCACCTTTTTCCATCATTCACAAAATGCCGTACTCAACTTATACGGCCATTTTGATATTTCTGGAAAATCACTGACCAAGTCTCCACAAATCATAGGTGCTTGGTAAGTGGAAATTTTCACCTTTTTCCATCATTCACAAAATGCTGTACTCAACTCATACGGCCATTTTGATATTTCTTGAAAATCACTGACCAAGTCTCCACAAATCATAGGTGCTTGGTAAGTGGGAATTTTCACCTTTTTCCATCATTCACAAAATGATGTACTCAACTCATACGGCCATTTTGATATTTCTTGAAAATCACTGACCAAGTCTCCACAAATCATAGGTGCTTGGTAAGTGGAAATTTTCACCTTATTCCATCATTCACAAAATGCCGTACTCAACTCATACGGCCATTTTGATATTTCTTGAAAATCACTGACCAAGTCTCCACAAATCATAGGTGCTTGGTAAGTGGGAATTTTCACCTTTTTCCATCATTCACAAAATGCTGTACTCAACTCATACGGCCATTTTGATATTTCTTGAAAATCACTGACCAAGTCTCCACAAATCATAGGTGCTTGGTAAGTGGAAATTTTCACCTTTTTCCATCATTCACAAAATGCCGTACTCAACTCATACCGCCATTTTGATATTTCTTGAAAAAGTTGAAAATCACTGACCAAGTCTCCACAAATCATAGGTTCTTGGTAAGTGGGAATTTTCACCTTTTTCCATCATTCACAAAATGCCGTACTCAACTTATACGGCCATTTTGATATTTCTGGAAAATCACTGACCAAGTCTCCACAAATCATAGGTGCTTGGTAAGTGGAAATTTTCACCTTTTTCCATCATTCACAAAATGCTGTACTCAACTCATACGGCCATTTTGATATTTCTTGAAAATCACTGACCAAGTCTCCACAAATCATAGGTGCTTGGTAAGTGGGAATTTTCACCTTTTTCCATCATTCACAAAATGCCGTACTCAACTCATACGGCCATTTTGATATTTCTTGAAAAAGTTGAAAATCACTGACCATGTCTCCACAAATCATAGGTTCTTGGTAAGTGGAAATTTTCACCTTTTTCCATCATTCACAAAATGCCGTACTCAACTCATACGGCCATTTTGATATTTCTTGAAAAAGTTGAAAATCACTGACCAAGTCTCCACAAATCATAGGTTCTTGGTAAGTGGGAATTTTCACCTTTTTCCATCATTCACAAAATGCCGAACTCAACTCATACGGCCACTTTGATATTTCTTGAAAATCACTGACCAAGTCTCCACAAATCATAGGTGCTTGGTAAGTGGAAATTTTCACCTTTTTCCATCATTCACAAAATGCCGTACTCAACTCATACGGCCATTTTGATATTTCTTGAAAATCACTGACCAAGTCTCCACAAATCATAGGTGCTTGGTATGTGGAAATTTTCACCTTTTTCCATCATTCACAAAATGCCGTACTCAACTTATACGGCCATTTTGATATTTCTGGAAAATCACTGACCAAGTCTCCACAAATCATAGGTGCTTGGTAAGTGGAAATTTTCACCTTTTTCCATCATTCACAAAATGCCGTACTCAACTCATACGGCCATTTTGATATTTCTTGAAAATCACTGACCAAGTCTCCACAAATCATAGGTGCTTGGTAAGTGGGAATTTTCACCTTTTTCCATCATTCACAAAATGCCGTACTCAACTTATACAGCCATTTTGATATTTTATGAAAATCACTGACCAAGTCTCCACAAATCATAGGTGCTTGGTAAGTGGAAACTTTCACCTTTTTCCATCATTCACAAAATGCCGTACTCAACTCATACAGCCATTTTGATATTTCTTGAAAATCACTGACCAAGTCTCCACAAATCATAGGTGCTTGGTAAGTGGGAATTTTCACCTTTTTCCATCATTCACAAAATGCCGTACTCAACTCATACGGCCATTTTGATATTTCTTGAAAATCACTGACCAAGTCTCCACAAATCATAGGTGCTTGGTAAGTGGGAATTTTCACCTTTTTCCATCATTCACAAAATGCCGTACTCAACTCATACGGCCATTTTGATATTTCTTGAAAATCACTGACCAAGTCTCCACAAATCATAGGTGCTTGGTAAGTGGAAATTTTCACCTTTTTCCATCATTCACAAAATGCCGTACTCAACTCATACGGCCATTTTGATATTTCTTGAAAATCACTGACCAAGTCTCCACAAATCATAGGTGCTTGGTAAGTGGGAATTTTCACCTTTTTCCATCATTCACAAAATGCCATACTCAACTTTTACGGCCATTTTGATATTTCTTGAAAATCACTGACCAAGTCTCCACAAATCATAGGTGCTTGGTAAGTGGAAATTTTCACCTTTTTCCATCATTCACAAAATGCCGTACTCAACTCATATGGCCATTTTGATATTTCTTGAAAATCACTGACCAAGTCTCCACAAATCATAGGTGCTTGGTATGTGGAAATTTTCACCTTTTTCCATCATTCACAAAATGCCGTACTCAACTCATACGGCCATTTTGATATTTCTTGAAAATCACTGACCAAGTCTCCACAAATCATAGGTGCTTGGTAAGTGGGAATTTTCACCTTTTTCCATCATTCACAAAATGCCGTACTCAACTCATACGGCCATTTTGATATTTCTTGAAAATCACTGACCAAGTCTCCACAAATCATAGGTGCTTGGTAAGTGGAAATTTTCACCTTTTTCCATCATTCACAAAATGCCGTACTCAACTCATACGGCCATTTTGATATTTCTTGAAAATCACTGACCAAGTCTCCACAAATCATAGGTGCTTGGTAAGTGGGAATTTTCACCTTTTTCCATCATTCACAAAATGCCATACTCAACTTTTACGGCCATTTTGATATTTCTTGAAAATCACTGACCAAGTCTCCACAAATCATAGGTGCTTGGTAAGTGGAAATTTTCACCTTTTTCCATCATTCACAAAATGCCGTACTCAACTCATATGGCCATTTTGATATTTCTTGAAAATCACTGACCAAGTCTCCACAAATCATAGGTGCTTGGTATGTGGAAATTTTCACCTTTTTCTATCATTCACAAAATGCCGTACTCAACTCATACGGCCATTTTGATATTTCTTGAAAATCACTGACCAAGTCTCCACAAATCATAGGTGCTTGGTAAGTGGGAATTTTTAGCTTTTTCCATCATTCACAAAATGCCGTACTCAACTTATACGGCCATTTTTATATTTCTTGAAAATCACTGACCAAGTCTCCACAAATCATAGGTGCTTGGTAAGTGGAAATTTTCACCTTTTTCCATCATTCACAAAATGCCGTACTCAACTCATACGGCCATTTTGATATTTCTTGAAAATCACTGACCAAGTCTCCACAAATCATAGGTGCTTGGTAAGTGGGAATTTTCACCTTTTTCCATCATTCACAAAATGCCGTACTCAACTTATACAGCCATTTTGATATTTTATGAAAATCACTGACCAAGTCTCCACAAATCATAGGTGCTTGGTAAGTGGGAATTTTCACCTTTTTCCATCATTCACAAAATGCCGTACTCAACTCATACGGCCATTTTGATATTTCTTGAAAATCACTGACCAAGTCTCCACAAATCATAGGTGCTTGGTAAGTGGTAATTTTCACCTTTTTCCATCATTCACAAAATGCCGTACTCAACTCATACGGCCATTTTGAGATTTCTTGAAAAAGTTGAAAATCACTGACCATGTCTCCACAAATCATAGGTTCTTGGTAAGTGGAAATTTTCACCTTTTTCCATCATTCACAAAATGCCGTACTCAACTCATACGGCCATTTTGATATTTCTTGAAAAAGTTGAAAATCACTGACCAAGTCTCCACAAATCATAGGTTCTTGGTAAGTGGGAATTTTCACCTTTTTCCATCATTCACAAAATGCCGTACTCAACTCATACGGCCACTTTGATATTTCTTGAAAATCACTGACCAAGTCTCCACAAATCATAGGTGCTTGGTAAGTGGAAATTTTCACCTTTTTCCATCATTCACAAAATGCCGTACTCAACTCATACGGCCATTTTGATATTTCTTGAAAATCACTGACCAAGTCTCCACAAATCATAGGTGCTTGGTAAGTGGGAATTTTCACCTTTTTCCATCATTCACAAAATGCCGTACTCAACTCATACGGCCATTTTGATATTTCTTGAAAATCACTGACCAAGTCTCCACAAATCATAGGTGCTTGGTAAGTGGAAATTTTCACCTTTTTCCATCATTCACAAAATGCCGTACTCAACTCATGCGGCCATTTTGATATTTCTTGAAAATCACTGACCAAGTCTCCACAAATCATAGGTGCTTGGTAAGTGGAAATTTTCACCTTTTTCCATCATTCACAAAATGCCGTACTCAACTCATACGGCCATTTTGATATTTCTTGATATTCACTGACCAAGTCTCCACAAATCTAAGGGCTTGGTAAGTGGGAATTTTCACCTTTTTCCATCATTCACAAAATGCTGTACTCAACTCATACGGCCATTTTGATATTTCTTGAAAATCACTGACCAAGTCTCCACAAATCATAGGTGCTTGGTAAGTGGAAATTTTCACCTTTTTCCATCATTCACAAAATGCCGTACTCAACTCATACGGCCATTTTGATATTTCTTGAAAATGTTGAAAATCACTGACCAAGTCTCCACAAATCATAGGTTCTTGGTAAGTGGGAATTTTCACCTTTTTCCATCATTCACAAAATGCCGTACTCAACTTATACAGCCATTTTGATATTTCTGGAAAATCACTGACCAAGTCTCCACAAATCATAGGTGCTTGGTAAGTGGAAATTTTCACCTTTTTCCATCATTCACGAAATGCTGTACTCAACTCATACGGCCATTTTGATATTTCTTGAAAATCACTGACCAAGTCTCCACAAATCATAGGTGCTTCGTAAGTGGGAATTTTCACCTTTTTCCATCATTCACAAAATGATGTACTCAACTCATACGGCCATTTTGATATTTCTTGAAAATCACTGACCAAGTCTCCACAAATCATAGGTGCTTGGTAAGTGGAAATTTTCACCTTTTTCCATCATTCACAAAATGCCGTACTCAACTTATACAGCCATTTTGATATTTTATGAAAATCACTGACCAAGTCTCCACAAATCATAGGTGCTTGGTAAGTGGAAATTTTCACCTTTTTCCATCATTCACAAAATGCCGTACTCAACTCATACGGCCATTTTGATATTTCTTGAAAATCACTGACCAAGTCTCCACAAATCATAGGTGCTTGGTAAGTGGGAATTTTTAGCTTTTTCCATCATTCACAAAATGCTGTACTCAACTCATATGGCCATTTTGATATTTCTTGAAAATCACTGACCAAGTCTCCACAAATCATAGGTGCTTGGTAAGTGGAAATTTTCACCTTTTTCCATCATTCACAAAATGCCGTACTCAACTCATACGGCCATTTTGATATTTCTTGAAAATCACTGACCAAGTCTCCACAAATCATAGGTGCTTGGTAAGTGGGAATTTTCACCTTTTTCCATCATTCACAAAATGCCGTACTCAACTCATACGGCCATTTTGATATTTCTTGAAAATCACTGACCAAGTCTCCACAAATCATAGGTGCTTGGTAAGTGGAAATTTTCACCTTTTTCCATCATTCACAAAATGCCGTACTCAACTCATAGGGCCATTTTGATATTTCTTGAAAATCACTGACCAAGTCTCCACAAATCATAGGTGCTTGGTATGTGGAAATTTTCACCTTTTTCCATCATTCACAAAATGCCGTACTCAACTTATACGGCCATTTTGATATTTCTGGAAAATCACTGACCAAGTCTCCACAAATCATAGGTGCTTGGTAAGTGGAAATTTTCACCTTTTTCCATCATTCACAAAATGCCGTACTCAACTTATACAGCCATTTTGATATTTTATGAAAATCACTGACCAAGTCTCCACAAATCATAGGTGCTTGGTAAGTGGGAATTTTCACCTTTTTCCATCATTCACAAAATGCCGTACTCAACTCATACGGCCATTTTGATATTTCTTGAAAATCACTGACCAAGTCTCCACAAATCATAGGTGCTTGGTAAGTGGGAATTTTCACCTTTTTCCATCATTCACAAAATGCCGTACTCAACTCATACGGCCATTTTGATATTTCTTGAAAATCACTGACCAAGTCTCCACAAATCATAGGTGCTTGGTAAGTGGGAATTTTCACCTTTTTCCATCATTCACAAAATGCTGTACTCAACTCATACGGCCATTTTGATATTTCTTGAAAATCACTGACCAAGTCTCCACAAATCATAGGTGCTTGGTAAGTGGAAATTTTCACCTTTTTCCATCATTCACAAAATGCCGTACTCAACTTATACAGCCATTTTGATATTTTATGAAAATCACTGACCAAGTCTCCACAAATCATAGGTGCTTGGTAAGTGGAAATTTTCACCTTTTTCCATCATTCACAAAATGCCGTACTCAACTTTTACGGCCATTTTGATATTTCTTGAAAATCACTGACCAAGTCTCCACAAATCATAGGTGCTTGGTAAGTGGGAATTTTTAGCTTTTTCCATCATTCACAAAATGCTGTACTCAACTCATACAGCCATTTTGATATTTCTTGAAAATCACTGACCAAGTCTCCACAAATCATAGGTGCTTGGTAAGTGGAAATTTTCACCTTTTTCCATCATTCACAAAATGCCGTACTCAACTTTTACGGCCATTTTGATATTTCTTGAAAATCACTGACCAAGTCTCCACAAATCATAGGTGCTTGGTAAGTTGAAATTTTCACCTTTTTCCATCATTCACAAAATGCCGTACTCAACTCATACGGCCATTTTGATATTTCTTGAAAAAGTTGAAAATCACTGACCATGTCTCCACAAATCATAGGTTCTTGGTAAGTGGAAATTTTCACCTTTTTCCATCATTCACAAAATGCCGTACTCAACTCATACGGCCATTTTGATATTTCTTGAAAAAGTTGAAAATCACTGACCAAGTCTCCACAAATCATAGGTTCTTGGTAAGTGGGAATTTTCACCTTTTTCCATCATTCACAAAATGCCGTACTCAACTCATACGGCCACTTTGATATTTCTTGAAAATCACTGACCAAGTCTCCACAAATCATAGGTGCTTGGTAAGTGGAAATTTTCACCTTTTTCCATCATTCACAAAATGCCGTACTCAACTCATATGGCCATTTTGATATTTCTTGAAAATCACTGACCAAGTCTCCACAAATCATAGGTGCTTGGTATGTGGAAATTTTCACCTTTTTCCATCATTCACAAAATGCCGTACTCAACTCATATGGCCATTTTGATATTTCTGGAAAATCACTGACCAAGTCTCCACAAATCATAGGTGCTTGGTAAGTGGAAATTTTCACCTTTTTCCATCATTCACAAAATGCCATACTCAACTCATACGGCCATTTTGATATTTCTTGAAAATCACTGACCAAGTCTCCACAAATCATAGGTGCTTTGTAAGTGGGAATTTTCACCTTTTTCCATCATTCACAAAATGCCATACTCAACTTATACAGCCATTTTGATATTTTATGAAAATCACTGACCAAGTCTTCACAAATCATAGGTGCTTGGTAAGTGGAAATTTTCACCTTTTTCCATCATTCACAAAATGTCGTACTCAACTCATACGGCCATTTTGATATTTCTTGAAAATCACTGACCAAGTCTCCACAAATCATAGGTGCTTGGTAAGTGGGAATTTTCACCTTTTTCCATCATTCACAAAATGCCGTACTCAACTTTTATGGCCATTTTGATATTTCTTGAAAATCACTGACCAAGTCTCCACAAATCATAGGTGCTTGGTAAGTGGGAATTTTCACCTTTTTCCATCATTCACAAAATGCCGTACTCAACTCATACGGCCATTTTGATATTTCTTGAAAATCACTGACCAAGTCTCCACAAATCATAGGTGCTTGGTAAGTGGGAATTTTCACCTTTTTCCATCATTCACAAAATGCCGTACTCTACTCATACGGCCATTTTGATATTTCTTGAAAATCACTGACCAAGTCTCCACAAATCATAGGTGCTTGGTAAGTGGAAATTTTCACCTTTTTCCATCATTCACAAAATGCCGTACTCAACTCATATGGCCATTTTGATATTTCTTGAAAAAGTTGAAAATCACTGACCATGTCTCCACAAATCATAGGTTCTTGTTAAGTGGGAATTTTCACCTTTTTCCATCATTCACAAAATGCCGTACTCAACTCATACGGCCACTTTGATATTTCTTGAAAATCACTGACCAAGTCTCCACAAATCATAGGTGCTTGGTAAGTGGAAATTTTCACCTTTTTCCATCATTCACAGAATGCCGTACTCAACTCATACGGCCATTTTGATATTTCTTGAAAATCACTGACCAAGTCTCCACAAATCATAGGTGCTTGGTAAGTGGGAATTTTTAGCTTTTTCCATCATTCACAAAATGCTGTACTCAACTCATACGGCCATTTTGATATTTCTTGAAAATCACTGACCAAGTCTCCACAAATCATAGGTGCTTGGTAAGTAGAAATTTTCACCTTTTTCCATCATTCACAAAATGCCGTACTCAACTCATACGGCCATTTTGATATTTCTTGAAAATCACTGACCAAGTCTCCACAAATCATAGGTGCTTGGTAAGTGGGAATTTTCACCTTTTTCCATCATTCACAAAATGCCGTACTCAACTCATACGGCCATTTTGATATTTCTTGAAAATCACTGGCCAAGTCTCCACAAATCATAGGTGCTTGGTAAGTGGAAATTTTCACCTTTTTCCATCATTCCCAAAATGCCGTACTCAACTCATACGGCCATTTTGATATTTCTTGAAAATCACTGACCAAGTCTCCACAAATCATAGGTGCTTGGTAAGTGGAAATTTTCACCTTTTTCCATCATTCACAAAATGCCGTACTCAACTCATACGGCCATTTTGATATTTCTTGAAAAAGTTGAAAATCACTGACCAAGTCTCCACAAATCATAGGTTCTTGGTAAGTGGGAATTTTCACCTTTTTCCATCATTCACAAAATGCCGTACTCAACTTATACGGCCATTTTGATATTTCTGGAAAATCACTGACCAAGTCTCCACAAATCATAGGTGCTTGGTAAGTGGAAATTTTCACCTTTTTCCATCATTCACAAAATGCCGTACTCAACTTTTACGGCCATTTTGATATTTCTTGAAAATCACTGACCAAGTCTCCACAAATCATAGGTGCTTGGTAAGTGGGAATTTTCACCTTTTTCCATCATTCACAAAATGATGTACTCAACTCATACGGCCATTTTGATATTTCTTGAAAATCACTGACCAAGTCTCCACAAATCATAGGTGCTTGGTAAGTGGAAATTTTCACCTTTTTCCATCATTCACAAAATGCCGTACTCAACTTATACAGCCATTTTGATATTTTATGAAAATCACTGACCAAGTCTCCACAAATCATAGGTGCTTGGTAAGTGGAAATTTTCACCTTTTTCCATCATTCACAAAATGCCGTACTCAACTCATAGGGCCATTTTGATATTTCTTGAAAATCACTGACCAAGTCTCCACAAATCATAGGTGCTTGGTATGTGGAAATTTTCACCTTTTTCCATCATTCACAAAATGCCGTACTCAACTTATACGGCCATTTTGATATTTCTGGAAAATCACTGACCAAGTCTCCACAAATCATAGGTGCTTGGTAAGTGGAAATTTTCACCTTTTTCCATCATTCACAAAATGCCGTACTCAACTTATACAGCCATTTTGATATTTTATGAAAATCACTGACCAAGTCTCCACAAATCATAGGTGCTTGGTAAGTGGAAATTTTCACCTTTTTCCATCATTCACAAAATGCCGTACTCAACTCATACGGCCATTTTGATATTTCTTGAAAATCACTGACCAAGTCTCCACAAATCATAGGTGCTTGGTAAGTGGGAATTTTCACCTTTTTCCATCATTCACAAAATGCCGTACTCAACTCATACGGCCATTTTGATATTTCTTGATATTCACTGACCAAGTCTCCACAAATCTAAGGGCTTGGTAAGTGGGAATTTTCACCTTTTTCCATCATTCACAAAATGCTGTACTCAACTCATACGGCCATTTTGATATTTCTGGAAAATCACTGACCAAGTCTCCACAAATCATAGGTGCTTGGTAAGTGGAAATTTTCACCTTTTTCCATCATTCACAAAATGCCGTACTCAACTTATACAGCCATTTTGATATTTTATGAAAATCACTGACCAAGTCTCCACAAATCATAGGTGCTTGGTAAGTGGAAATTTTCACCTTTTTCCATCATTCACAAAATGCCGTACTCAACTTTTACGGCCATTTTGATATTTCTTGAAAATCACTGACCAAGTCTCCACAAATCATAGGTGCTTGGTAAGTGGGAATTTTTAGCTTTTTCCATCATTCACAAAATGCTGTACTCAACTCATGCGGCCATTTTGATATTTCTTGAAAATCACTGACCAAGTCTCCACAAATCATAGGTGCTTGGTAAGTGGAAATTTTCACCTTTTTCCATCATTCACAAAATGCCGTACTCAACTTTTACGGCCATTTTGATATTTCTTGAAAATCACTGACCAAGTCTCCACAAATCATAGGTGCTTGGTAAGTTGAAATTTTCACCTTTTTCCATCATTCACAAAATGCCGTACTCAACTCATACGGCCATTTTGATATTTCTTGAAAAAGTTGAAAATCACTGACCATGTCTCCACAAATCATAGGTTCTTGGTAAGTGGAAATTTTCACCTTTTTCCATCATTCACAAAATGCCATACTCAACTCATACGGCCATTTTGATATTTCTTGAAAAAGTTGAAAATCACTGACCAAGTCTCCACAAATCATAGGTTCTTGGTAAGTGGGAATTTTCACCTTTTTCCATCATTCACAAAATGCCGTACTCAACTCATACGGCCACTTTGATATTTCTTGAAAATCACTGACCAAGTCTCCACAAATCATAGGTGCTTGGTAAGTGGAAATTTTCACCTTTTTCCATCATTCACAGAATGCCGTACTCAACTCATACGGCCATTTTGATATTTCTTGAAAATCACTGACCAAGTCTCCACAAATCATAGGTGCTTGGTAAGTGGGAATTTTTAGCTTTTTCCATCATTCACAAAATGCTGTACTCAACTCATACGGCCATTTTGATATTTCTTGAAAATCACTGACCAAGTCTCCACAAATCATAGGTGCTTGGTAAGTAGAAATTTTCACCTTTTTCCATCATTCACAAAATGCCGTACTCAACTCATACGGCCATTTTGATATTTCTTGAAAATCACTGACCAAGTCTCCACAAATCATAGGTGCTTGGTAAGTGGGAATTTTCACCTTTTTCCATCATTCACAAAATGCCGTACTCAACTCATACGGCCATTTTGATATTTCTTGAAAATCACTGACCAAGTCTCCACAAATCATAGGTGCTTGGTAAGTGGAAATTTTCACCTTTTTCCATCATTCACAAAATGCCGTACTCAACTCATACAGCCATTTTGATATTTCTTGAAAATCACTGACCAAGTCTCCACAAATCATAGGTGCTTGGTAAGTGGGAATTTTTAGCTTTTTCCATCATTCACAAAATGCTGTACTCAACTCATATGGCCATTTTGATATTTCTTGAAAATCACTGACCAAGTCTCCACAAATCATAGGTGCTTGGTAAGTGGAAATTTTCACCTTTTTCCATCATTCACAAAATGCCGTACTCAACTCATACGGCCATTTTGATATTTCTTGAAAATCACTGACCAAGTCTCCACAAATCATAGGTGCTTGGTAAGTGGGAATTTTCACCTTTTTCCATCATTCACAAAATGCCATACTCAACTTTTACGGCCATTTTGATATTTCTTGAAAATCACTGACCAAGTCTCCACAAATCATAGGTGCTTGGTAAGTGGAAATTTTCACCTTTTTCCATCATTCACAAAATGCCGTACTCAACTCATATGGCCATTTTGATATTTCTTGAAAATCACTGACCAAGTCTCCACAAATCATAGGTGCTTGGTATGTGGAAATTTTCACCTTTTTCTATCATTCACAAAATGCCGTACTCAACTCATACGGCCATTTTGATATTTCTTGAAAATCACTGACCAAGTCTCCACAAATCATAGGTGCTTGGTAAGTGGGAATTTTTAGCTTTTTCCATCATTCACAAAATGCCGTACTCAACTTATACGGCCATTTTTATATTTCTTGAAAATCACTGACCAAGTCTCCACAAATCATAGGTGCTTGGTAAGTGGAAATTTTCACCTTTTTCCATCATTCACAAAATGCCGTACTCAACTCATACGGCCATTTTGATATTTCTTGAAAATCACTGACCAAGTCTCCACAAATCATAGGTGCTTGGTAAGTGGGAATTTTCACCTTTTTCCATCATTCACAAAATGCCGTACTCAACTTATACAGCCATTTTGATATTTTATGAAAATCACTGACCAAGTCTCCACAAATCATAGGTGCTTGGTAAGTGGGAATTTTCACCTTTTTCCATCATTCACAAAATGCCGTACTCAACTCATACGGCCATTTTGATATTTCTTGAAAATCACTGACCAAGTCTCCACAAATCATAGGTGCTTGGTAAGTGGAAATTTTCACCTTTTTCCATCATTCACAAAATGCCGTACTCAACTCATGCGGCCATTTTGACATTTCTTGAAAATCACTGACCAAGTCTCCACAAATCATAGGTGCTTGGTAAGTGGGAATTTTCACCTTTTTCCATCATTCACAAAATGCTGTACTCAACTCATACGGCCATTTTGATATTTCTTGAAAATCACTGACCAAGTCTCCACAAATCATAGGTGCTTGGTAAGTGGAAATTTTCACCTTTTTCCATCATTCACAAAATGCCGTACTCAACTCATGCGGCCATTTTGATATTTCTTGAAAATCACTGACCAAGTCTCCACAAATCATAGGTGCTTGGTAAGTGGGAATTTTCACCTTTTTCCATCATTCACAAAATGCTGTACTCAACTCATACGGCCATTTTGATATTTCTTGAAAATCACTGACCAAGTCTCCACAAATCATAGGTGCTTGGTAAGTGGAAATTTTCACCTTTTTCTATCATTCACAAAATGCCGGACTCAACTCATACGGCCATTTTGATATTTCTTGAAAATCACTGACCAAGTCTCCACAAATCATAGGTGCTTGGTAAGTGGTAATTTTCACCTTTTTCCATCATTCACAAAATGCCGTACTCAACTCATACGGCCATTTTGAGATTTCTTGAAAAAGTTGAAAATCACTGACCATGTCTCCACAAATCATAGGTTCTTGGTAAGTGGAAATTTTCACCTTTTTCCATCATTCACAAAATGCCGTACTCAACTCATACGGCCATTTTGATATTTCTTGAAAAAGTTGAAAATCACTGACCAAGTCTCCACAAATCATAGGTTCTTGGTAAGTGGGAATTTTCACCTTTTTCCATCATTCACAAAATGCCGTACTCAACTCATACGGCCACTTTGATATTTCTTGAAAATCACTGACCAAGTCTCCACAAATCATAGGTGCTTGGTAAGTGGAAATTTTCACCTTTTTCCATCATTCACAAAATGCCGTACTCAACTCATACGGCCATTTTGATATTTCTTGAAAATCACTGACCAAGTCTCCACAAATCATAGGTGCTTGGTAAGTGGGAATTTTCACCTTTTTCCATCATTCACAAAATGCCGTACTCAACTCATACGGCCATTTTGATATTTCTTGAAAATCACTGACCAAGTCTCCACAAATCATAGGTGCTTGGTAAGTGGAAATTTTCACCTTTTTCCATCATTCACAAAATGCCGTACTCAACTCATGCGGCCATTTTGATATTTCTTGAAAATCACTGACCAAGTCTCCACAAATCATAGGTGCTTGGTAAGTGGAAATTTTCACCTTTTTCCATCATTCACAAAATGCCGTACTCAACTCATACGGCCATTTTGATATTTCTTGATATTCACTGACCAAGTCTCCACAAATCTAAGGGCTTGGTAAGTGGGAATTTTCACCTTTTTCCATCATTCACAAAATGCTGTACTCAACTCATACGGCCATTTTGATATTTCTTGAAAATCACTGACCAAGTCTCCACAAATCATAGGTGCTTGGTAAGTGGAAATTTTCACCTTTTTCCATCATTCACAAAATGCCGTACTCAACTCATACGGCCATTTTGATATTTCTTGAAAATGTTGAAAATCACTGACCAAGTCTCCACAAATCATAGGTTCTTGGTAAGTGGGAATTTTCACCTTTTTCCATCATTCACAAAATGCCGTACTCAACTTATACAGCCATTTTGATATTTCTGGAAAATCACTGACCAAGTCTCCACAAATCATAGGTGCTTGGTAAGTGGAAATTTTCACCTTTTTCCATCATTCACGAAATGCTGTACTCAACTCATACGGCCATTTTGATATTTCTTGAAAATCACTGACCAAGTCTCCACAAATCATAGGTGCTTCGTAAGTGGGAATTTTCACCTTTTTCCATCATTCACAAAATGATGTACTCAACTCATACGGCCATTTTGATATTTCTTGAAAATCACTGACCAAGTCTCCACAAATCATAGGTGCTTGGTAAGTGGAAATTTTCACCTTTTTCCATCATTCACAAAATGCCGTACTCAACTTATACAGCCATTTTGATATTTTATGAAAATCACTGACCAAGTCTCCACAAATCATAGGTGCTTGGTAAGTGGAAATTTTCACCTTTTTCCATCATTCACAAAATGCCGTACTCAACTCATACGGCCATTTTGATATTTCTTGAAAATCACTGACCAAGTCTCCACAAATCATAGGTGCTTGGTAAGTGGAAATTTTCACCTTTTTCCATCATTCACAAAATGCCGTACTCAACTCATACGGCCATTTTGATATTTCTTGATATTCACTGACCAAGTCTCCACAAATCTAAGGGCTTGGTAAGTGGGAATTTTCACCTTTTTCCATCATTCACAAAATGCTGTACTCAACTCATACGGCCATTTTGATATTTCTTGAAAATCACTGACCAAGTCTCCACAAATCATAGGTGCTTGGTAAGTGGAAATTTTCACCTTTTTCCATCATTCACAAAATGCCGTACTCAACTCATACGGCCATTTTGATATTTCTTGAAAATGTTGAAAATCACTGACCAAGTCTCCACAAATCATAGGTTCTTGGTAAGTGGGAATTTTCACCTTTTTCCATCATTCACAAAATGCCGTACTCAACTTATACAGCCATTTTGATATTTCTGGAAAATCACTGACCAAGTCTCCACAAATCATAGGTGCTTGGTAAGTGGAAATTTTCACCTTTTTCCATCATTCACGAAATGCTGTACTCAACTCATACGGCCATTTTGATATTTCTTGAAAATCACTGACCAAGTCTCCACAAATCATAGGTGCTTCGTAAGTGGGAATTTTCACCTTTTTCCATCATTCACAAAATGATGTACTCAACTCATACGGCCATTTTGATATTTCTTGAAAATCACTGACCAAGTCTCCACAAATCATAGGTGCTTGGTAAGTGGAAATTTTCACCTTTTTCCATCATTCACAAAATGCCGTACTCAACTTATACAGCCATTTTGATATTTTATGAAAATCACTGACCAAGTCTCCACAAATCATAGGTGCTTGGTAAGTGGGAATTTTCACCTTTTTCCATCATTCACAAAATGCCGTACTCAACTCATACGGCCATTTTGATATTTCTTGAAAATCACTGACCAAGTCTCCACAAATCATAGGTGCTTGGTAAGTGGGAATTTTCACCTTTTTCCATCATTCACAAAATGCCGTACTCAACTCATACGGCCATTTTGATATTTCTTGAAAATCACTGACCAAGTCTCCACAAATCATAGGTGCTTGGTAAGTGGGAATTTTCACCTTTTTCCATCATTCACAAAATGCTGTACTCAACTCATACGGCCATTTTGATATTTCTTGAAAATCACTGACCAAGTCTCCACAAATCATAGGTGCTTGGTAAGTGGAAATTTTCACCTTTTTCCATCATTCACAAAATGCCGTACTCAACTTATACAGCCATTTTGATATTTTATGAAAATCACTGACCAAGTCTCCACAAATCATAGGTGCTTGGTAAGTGGAAATTTTCACCTTTTTCCATCATTCACAAAATGCCGTACTCAACTTTTACGGCCATTTTGATATTTCTTGAAAATCACTGACCAAGTCTCCACAAATCATAGGTGCTTGGTAAGTGGGAATTTTTAGCTTTTTCCATCATTCACAAAATGCTGTACTCAACTCATACAGCCATTTTGATATTTCTTGAAAATCACTGACCAAGTCTCCACAAATCATAGGTGCTTGGTAAGTGGAAATTTTCACCTTTTTCCATCATTCACAAAATGCCGTACTCAACTTTTACGGCCATTTTGATATTTCTTGAAAATCACTGACCAAGTCTCCACAAATCATAGGTGCTTGGTAAGTTGAAATTTTCACCTTTTTCCATCATTCACAAAATGCCGTACTCAACTCATACGGCCATTTTGATATTTCTTGAAAAAGTTGAAAATCACTGACCATGTCTCCACAAATCATAGGTTCTTGGTAAGTGGAAATTTTCACCTTTTTCCATCATTCACAAAATGCCGTACTCAACTCATACGGCCATTTTGATATTTCTTGAAAAAGTTGAAAATCACTGACCAAGTCTCCACAAATCATAGGTTCTTGGTAAGTGGGAATTTTCACCTTTTTCCATCATTCACAAAATGCCGTACTCAACTCATACGGCCATTTTGATATTTCTTGAAAATCACTGACCAAGTCTCCACAAATCATAGGTGCTTGGTAAGTGGAAATTTTCACCTTTTTCCATCATTCACAAAATGCCGTACTCAACTCATAGGGCCATTTTGATATTTCTTGAAAATCACTGACCAAGTCTCCACAAATCATAGGTGCTTGGTAAGTTGAAATTTTCACCTTTTTCCATCATTCACAAAATGCCGTACTCAACTCATACGGCCATTTTGATATTTCTTGAAAATCACTGACCAAGTCTCCACAAATCATAGGTGCTTGGTAAGTGGAAATTTTCACCTTTTTCCATCATTCACAAAATGCCGTACTCAACTCATAGGGCCATTTTGATATTTCTTGAAAATCACTGACCAAGTCTCCACAAATCATAGGTGCTTGGTATGTGGAAATTTTCACCTTTTTCCATCATTCACAAAATGCCGTACTCAACTTATACGGCCATTTTGATATTTCTGGAAAATCACTGACCAAGTCTCCACAAATCATAGGTGCTTGGTAAGTGGAAATTTTCACCTTTTTCCATCATTCACAAAATGCCGTACTCAACTTATACAGCCATTTTGATATTTTATGAAAATCACTGACCAAGTCTCCACAAATCATAGGTGCTTGGTAAGTGGGAATTTTCACCTTTTTCCATCATTCACAAAATGCCGTACTCAACTCATACGGCCATTTTGATATTTCTTGAAAATCACTGACCAAGTCTCCACAAATCATAGGTGCTTGGTAAGTGGGAATTTTCACCTTTTTCCATCATTCACAAAATGCCGTACTCAACTCATACGGCCATTTTGATATTTCTTGAAAATCACTGACCAAGTCTCCACAAATCATAGGTGCTTGGTAAGTGGGAATTTTCACCTTTTTCCATCATTCACAAAATGCTGTACTCAACTCATACGGCCATTTTGATATTTCTTGAAAATCACTGACCAAGTCTCCACAAATCATAGGTGCTTGGTAAGTGGAAATTTTCACCTTTTTCCATCATTCACAAAATGCCGTACTCAACTTATACAGCCATTTTGATATTTTATGAAAATCACTGACCAAGTCTCCACAAATCATAGGTGCTTGGTAAGTGGAAATTTTCACCTTTTTCCATCATTCACAAAATGCCGTACTCAACTTTTACGGCCATTTTGATATTTCTTGAAAATCACTGACCAAGTCTCCACAAATCATAGGTGCTTGGTAAGTGGGAATTTTTAGCTTTTTCCATCATTCACAAAATGCTGTACTCAACTCATACAGCCATTTTGATATTTCTTGAAAATCACTGACCAAGTCTCCACAAATCATAGGTGCTTGGTAAGTGGAAATTTTCACCTTTTTCCATCATTCACAAAATGCCGTACTCAACTTTTACGGCCATTTTGATATTTCTTGAAAATCACTGACCAAGTCTCCACAAATCATAGGTGCTTGGTAAGTTGAAATTTTCACCTTTTTCCATCATTCACAAAATGCCGTACTCAACTCATACGGCCATTTTGATATTTCTTGAAAAAGTTGAAAATCACTGACCATGTCTCCACAAATCATAGGTTCTTGGTAAGTGGAAATTTTCACCTTTTTCCATCATTCACAAAATGCCGTACTCAACTCATACGGCCATTTTGATATTTCTTGAAAAAGTTGAAAATCACTGACCAAGTCTCCACAAATCATAGGTTCTTGGTAAGTGGGAATTTTCACCTTTTTCCATCATTCACAAAATGCCGTACTCAACTCATACGGCCACTTTGATATTTCTTGAAAATCACTGACCAAGTCTCCACAAATCATAGGTGCTTGGTAAGTGGAAATTTTCACCTTTTTCCATCATTCACAAAATGCCGTACTCAACTCATATGGCCATTTTGATATTTCTTGAAAATCACTGACCAAGTCTCCACAAATCATAGGTGCTTGGTATGTGGAAATTTTCACCTTTTTCCATCATTCACAAAATGCCGTACTCAACTCATATGGCCATTTTGATATTTCTGGAAAATCACTGACCAAGTCTCCACAAATCATAGGTGCTTGGTAAGTGGAAATTTTCACCTTTTTCCATCATTCACAAAATGCCATACTCAACTCATACGGCCATTTTGATATTTCTTGAAAATCACTGACCAAGTCTCCACAAATCATAGGTGCTTTGTAAGTGGGAATTTTCACCTTTTTCCATCATTCACAAAATGCCATACTCAACTTATACAGCCATTTTGATATTTTATGAAAATCACTGACCAAGTCTTCACAAATCATAGGTGCTTGGTAAGTGGAAATTTTCACCTTTTTCCATCATTCACAAAATGTCGTACTCAACTCATACGGCCATTTTGATATTTCTTGAAAATCACTGACCAAGTCTCCACAAATCATAGGTGCTTGGTAAGTGGGAATTTTCACCTTTTTCCATCATTCACAAAATGCCGTACTCAACTTTTATGGCCATTTTGATATTTCTTGAAAATCACTGACCAAGTCTCCACAAATCATAGGTGCTTGGTAAGTGGGAATTTTCACCTTTTTCCATCATTCACAAAATGCCGTACTCAACTCATACGGCCATTTTGATATTTCTTGAAAATCACTGACCAAGTCTCCACAAATCATAGGTGCTTGGTAAGTGGGAATTTTCACCTTTTTCCATCATTCACAAAATGCCGTACTCTACTCATACGGCCATTTTGATATTTCTTGAAAATCACTGACCAAGTCTCCACAAATCATAGGTGCTTGGTAAGTGGAAATTTTCACCTTTTTCCATCATTCACAAAATGCCGTACTCAACTCATATGGCCATTTTGATATTTCTTGAAAAAGTTGAAAATCACTGACCATGTCTCCACAAATCATAGGTTCTTGTTAAGTGGGAATTTTCACCTTTTTCCATCATTCACAAAATGCCGTACTCAACTCATACGGCCACTTTGATATTTCTTGAAAATCACTGACCAAGTCTCCACAAATCATAGGTGCTTGGTAAGTGGAAATTTTCACCTTTTTCCATCATTCACAGAATGCCGTACTCAACTCATACGGCCATTTTGATATTTCTTGAAAATCACTGACCAAGTCTCCACAAATCATAGGTGCTTGGTAAGTGGGAATTTTTAGCTTTTTCCATCATTCACAAAATGCTGTACTCAACTCATACGGCCATTTTGATATTTCTTGAAAATCACTGACCAAGTCTCCACAAATCATAGGTGCTTGGTAAGTAGAAATTTTCACCTTTTTCCATCATTCACAAAATGCCGTACTCAACTCATACGGCCATTTTGATATTTCTTGAAAATCACTGACCAAGTCTCCACAAATCATAGGTGCTTGGTAAGTGGGAATTTTCACCTTTTTCCATCATTCACAAAATGCCGTACTCAACTCATACGGCCATTTTGATATTTCTTGAAAATCACTGGCCAAGTCTCCACAAATCATAGGTGCTTGGTAAGTGGAAATTTTCACCTTTTTCCATCATTCCCAAAATGCCGTACTCAACTCATACGGCCATTTTGATATTTCTTGAAAATCACTGACCAAGTCTCCACAAATCATAGGTGCTTGGTAAGTGGAAATTTTCACCTTTTTCCATCATTCACAAAATGCCGTACTCAACTCATACGGCCATTTTGATATTTCTTGAAAAAGTTGAAAATCACTGACCAAGTCTCCACAAATCATAGGTTCTTGGTAAGTGGGAATTTTCACCTTTTTCCATCATTCACAAAATGCCGTACTCAACTTATACGGCCATTTTGATATTTCTGGAAAATCACTGACCAAGTCTCCACAAATCATAGGTGCTTGGTAAGTGGAAATTTTCACCTTTTTCCATCATTCACAAAATGCCGTACTCAACTTTTACGGCCATTTTGATATTTCTTGAAAATCACTGACCAAGTCTCCACAAATCATAGGTGCTTGGTAAGTGGGAATTTTCACCTTTTTCCATCATTCACAAAATGATGTACTCAACTCATACGGCCATTTTGATATTTCTTGAAAATCACTGACCAAGTCTCCACAAATCATAGGTGCTTGGTAAGTGGAAATTTTCACCTTTTTCCATCATTCACAAAATGCCGTACTCAACTTATACAGCCATTTTGATATTTTATGAAAATCACTGACCAAGTCTCCACAAATCATAGGTGCTTGGTAAGTGGAAATTTTCACCTTTTTCCATCATTCACAAAATGCCGTACTCAACTCATAGGGCCATTTTGATATTTCTTGAAAATCACTGACCAAGTCTCCACAAATCATAGGTGCTTGGTATGTGGAAATTTTCACCTTTTTCCATCATTCACAAAATGCCGTACTCAACTTATACGGCCATTTTGATATTTCTGGAAAATCACTGACCAAGTCTCCACAAATCATAGGTGCTTGGTAAGTGGAAATTTTCACCTTTTTCCATCATTCACAAAATGCCGTACTCAACTTATACAGCCATTTTGATATTTTATGAAAATCACTGACCAAGTCTCCACAAATCATAGGTGCTTGGTAAGTGGAAATTTTCACCTTTTTCCATCATTCACAAAATGCCGTACTCAACTCATACGGCCATTTTGATATTTCTTGAAAATCACTGACCAAGTCTCCACAAATCATAGGTGCTTGGTAAGTGGGAATTTTCACCTTTTTCCATCATTCACAAAATGCCGTACTCAACTCATACGGCCATTTTGATATTTCTTGATATTCACTGACCAAGTCTCCACAAATCTAAGGGCTTGGTAAGTGGGAATTTTCACCTTTTTCCATCATTCACAAAATGCTGTACTCAACTCATACGGCCATTTTGATATTTCTGGAAAATCACTGACCAAGTCTCCACAAATCATAGGTGCTTGGTAAGTGGAAATTTTCACCTTTTTCCATCATTCACAAAATGCCGTACTCAACTTATACAGCCATTTTGATATTTTATGAAAATCACTGACCAAGTCTCCACAAATCATAGGTGCTTGGTAAGTGGAAATTTTCACCTTTTTCCATCATTCACAAAATGCCGTACTCAACTTTTACGGCCATTTTGATATTTCTTGAAAATCACTGACCAAGTCTCCACAAATCATAGGTGCTTGGTAAGTGGGAATTTTTAGCTTTTTCCATCATTCACAAAATGCTGTACTCAACTCATGCGGCCATTTTGATATTTCTTGAAAATCACTGACCAAGTCTCCACAAATCATAGGTGCTTGGTAAGTGGAAATTTTCACCTTTTTCCATCATTCACAAAATGCCGTACTCAACTTTTACGGCCATTTTGATATTTCTTGAAAATCACTGACCAAGTCTCCACAAATCATAGGTGCTTGGTAAGTTGAAATTTTCACCTTTTTCCATCATTCACAAAATGCCGTACTCAACTCATACGGCCATTTTGATATTTCTTGAAAAAGTTGAAAATCACTGACCATGTCTCCACAAATCATAGGTTCTTGGTAAGTGGAAATTTTCACCTTTTTCCATCATTCACAAAATGCCATACTCAACTCATACGGCCATTTTGATATTTCTTGAAAAAGTTGAAAATCACTGACCAAGTCTCCACAAATCATAGGTTCTTGGTAAGTGGGAATTTTCACCTTTTTCCATCATTCACAAAATGCCGTACTCAACTCATACGGCCACTTTGATATTTCTTGAAAATCACTGACCAAGTCTCCACAAATCATAGGTGCTTGGTAAGTGGAAATTTTCACCTTTTTCCATCATTCACAGAATGCCGTACTCAACTCATACGGCCATTTTGATATTTCTTGAAAATCACTGACCAAGTCTCCACAAATCATAGGTGCTTGGTAAGTGGGAATTTTTAGCTTTTTCCATCATTCACAAAATGCTGTACTCAACTCATACGGCCATTTTGATATTTCTTGAAAATCACTGACCAAGTCTCCACAAATCATAGGTGCTTGGTAAGTAGAAATTTTCACCTTTTTCCATCATTCACAAAATGCCGTACTCAACTCATACGGCCATTTTGATATTTCTTGAAAATCACTGACCAAGTCTCCACAAATCATAGGTGCTTGGTAAGTGGGAATTTTCACCTTTTTCCATCATTCACAAAATGCCGTACTCAACTTATACAGCCATTTTGATATTTCTTGAAAATCACTGACCAAGTCTCCACAAATCATAGGTGCTTGGTAAGTGGAAATTTTCACCTTTTTCCATCATTCACAAAATGCCGTACTCAACTCATACAGCCATTTTGATATTTCTTGAAAATCACTGACCAAGTCTCCACAAATCATAGGTGCTTGGTAAGTGGGAATTTTTAGCTTTTTCCATCATTCACAAAATGCTGTACTCAACTCATATGGCCATTTTGATATTTCTTGAAAATCACTGACCAAGTCTCCACAAATCATAGGTGCTTGGTAAGTGGAAATTTTCACCTTTTTCCATCATTCACAAAATGCCGTACTCAACTCATACGGCCATTTTGATATTTCTTGAAAATCACTGACCAAGTCTCCACAAATCATAGGTGCTTGGTAAGTGGGAATTTTCACCTTTTTCCATCATTCACAAAATGCCGTACTCAACTCATACGGCCATTTTGATATTTCTTGAAAATCACTGACCAAGTCTCCACAAATCATAGGTGCTTGGTAAGTGGAAATTTTCACCTTTTTCCATCATTCACAAAATGCCGTACTCAACTCATAGGGCCATTTTGATATTTCTTGAAAATCACTGACCAAGTCTCCACAAATCATAGGTGCTTGGTATGTGGAAATTTTCACCTTTTTCCATCATTCACAAAATGCCGTACTCAACTTATACGGCCATTTTGATATTTCTGGAAAATCACTGACCAAGTCTCCACAAATCATAGGTGCTTGGTAAGTGGAAATTTTCACCTTTTTCCATCATTCACAAAATGCCGTACTCAACTTATACAGCCATTTTGATATTTTATGAAAATCACTGACCAAGTCTCCACAAATCATAGGTGCTTGGTAAGTGGGAATTTTCACCTTTTTCCATCATTCACAAAATGCCGTACTCAACTCATACGGCCATTTTGATATTTCTTGAAAATCACTGACCAAGTCTCCACAAATCATAGGTGCTTGGTAAGTGGGAATTTTCACCTTTTTCCATCATTCACAAAATGCCGTACTCAACTCATACGGCCATTTTGATATTTCTTGAAAATCACTGACCAAGTCTCCACAAATCATAGGTGCTTGGTAAGTGGGAATTTTCACCTTTTTCCATCATTCACAAAATGCTGTACTCAACTCATACGGCCATTTTGATATTTCTTGAAAATCACTGACCAAGTCTCCACAAATCATAGGTGCTTGGTAAGTGGAAATTTTCACCTTTTTCCATCATTCACAAAATGCCGTACTCAACTTATACAGCCATTTTGATATTTTATGAAAATCACTGACCAAGTCTCCACAAATCATAGGTGCTTGGTAAGTGGAAATTTTCACCTTTTTCCATCATTCACAAAATGCCGTACTCAACTTTTACGGCCATTTTGATATTTCTTGAAAATCACTGACCAAGTCTCCACAAATCATAGGTGCTTGGTAAGTGGGAATTTTTAGCTTTTTCCATCATTCACAAAATGCTGTACTCAACTCATACAGCCATTTTGATATTTCTTGAAAATCACTGACCAAGTCTCCACAAATCATAGGTGCTTGGTAAGTGGAAATTTTCACCTTTTTCCATCATTCACAAAATGCCGTACTCAACTTTTACGGCCATTTTGATATTTCTTGAAAATCACTGACCAAGTCTCCACAAATCATAGGTGCTTGGTAAGTTGAAATTTTCACCTTTTTCCATCATTCACAAAATGCCGTACTCAACTCATACGGCCATTTTGATATTTCTTGAAAAAGTTGAAAATCACTGACCATGTCTCCACAAATCATAGGTTCTTGGTAAGTGGAAATTTTCACCTTTTTCCATCATTCACAAAATGCCGTACTCAACTCATACGGCCATTTTGATATTTCTTGAAAAAGTTGAAAATCACTGACCAAGTCTCCACAAATCATAGGTTCTTGGTAAGTGGGAATTTTCACCTTTTTCCATCATTCACAAAATGCCGTACTCAACTCATACGGCCATTTTGATATTTCTTGAAAATCACTGACCAAGTCTCCACAAATCATAGGTGCTTGGTAAGTGGAAATTTTCACCTTTTTCCATCATTCACAAAATGCCGTACTCAACTCATAGGGCCATTTTGATATTTCTTGAAAATCACTGACCAAGTCTCCACAAATCATAGGTGCTTGGTAAGTTGAAATTTTCACCTTTTTCCATCATTCACAAAATGCCGTACTCAACTCATACGGCCATTTTGATATTTCTTGAAAATCACTGACCAAGTCTCCACAAATCATAGGTGCTTGGTAAGTGGAAATTTTCACCTTTTTCCATCATTCACAAAATGCCGTACTCAACTCATAGGGCCATTTTGATATTTCTTGAAAATCACTGACCAAGTCTCCACAAATCATAGGTGCTTGGTATGTGGAAATTTTCACCTTTTTCCATCATTCACAAAATGCCGTACTCAACTTATACGGCCATTTTGATATTTCTGGAAAATCACTGACCAAGTCTCCACAAATCATAGGTGCTTGGTAAGTGGAAATTTTCACCTTTTTCCATCATTCACAAAATGCCGTACTCAACTTATACAGCCATTTTGATATTTTATGAAAATCACTGACCAAGTCTCCACAAATCATAGGTGCTTGGTAAGTGGGAATTTTCACCTTTTTCCATCATTCACAAAATGCCGTACTCAACTCATACGGCCATTTTGATATTTCTTGAAAATCACTGACCAAGTCTCCACAAATCATAGGTGCTTGGTAAGTGGGAATTTTCACCTTTTTCCATCATTCACAAAATGCCGTACTCAACTCATACGGCCATTTTGATATTTCTTGAAAATCACTGACCAAGTCTCCACAAATCATAGGTGCTTGGTAAGTGGGAATTTTCACCTTTTTCCATCATTCACAAAATGCTGTACTCAACTCATACGGCCATTTTGATATTTCTTGAAAATCACTGACCAAGTCTCCACAAATCATAGGTGCTTGGTAAGTGGAAATTTTCACCTTTTTCCATCATTCACAAAATGCCGTACTCAACTTATACAGCCATTTTGATATTTTATGAAAATCACTGACCAAGTCTCCACAAATCATAGGTGCTTGGTAAGTGGAAATTTTCACCTTTTTCCATCATTCACAAAATGCCGTACTCAACTTTTACGGCCATTTTGATATTTCTTGAAAATCACTGACCAAGTCTCCACAAATCATAGGTGCTTGGTAAGTGGGAATTTTTAGCTTTTTCCATCATTCACAAAATGCTGTACTCAACTCATACAGCCATTTTGATATTTCTTGAAAATCACTGACCAAGTCTCCACAAATCATAGGTGCTTGGTAAGTGGAAATTTTCACCTTTTTCCATCATTCACAAAATGCCGTACTCAACTTTTACGGCCATTTTGATATTTCTTGAAAATCACTGACCAAGTCTCCACAAATCATAGGTGCTTGGTAAGTTGAAATTTTCACCTTTTTCCATCATTCACAAAATGCCGTACTCAACTCATACGGCCATTTTGATATTTCTTGAAAAAGTTGAAAATCACTGACCATGTCTCCACAAATCATAGGTTCTTGGTAAGTGGAAATTTTCACCTTTTTCCATCATTCACAAAATGCCGTACTCAACTCATACGGCCATTTTGATATTTCTTGAAAAAGTTGAAAATCACTGACCAAGTCTCCACAAATCATAGGTTCTTGGTAAGTGGGAATTTTCACCTTTTTCCATCATTCACAAAATGCCGTACTCAACTCATACGGCCATTTTGATATTTCTTGAAAATCACTGACCAAGTCTCCACAAATCATAGGTGCTTGGTAAGTGGAAATTTTCACCTTTTTCCATCATTCACAAAATGCCGTACTCAACTCATAGGGCCATTTTGATATTTCTTGAAAATCACTGACCAAGTCTCCACAAATCATAGGTGCTTGGTAAGTTGAAATTTTCACCTTTTTCCATCATTCACAAAATGCCGTACTCAACTCATACGGCCATTTTGATATTTCTTGAAAATCACTGACCAAGTCTCCACAAATCATAGGTGCTTGGTAAGTGGAAATTTTCACCTTTTTCCATCATTCACAAAATGCCGTACTCAACTCATAGGGCCATTTTGATATTTCTTGAAAATCACTGACCAAGTCTCCACAAATCATAGGTGCTTGGTATGTGGAAATTTTCACCTTTTTCCATCATTCACAAAATGCCGTACTCAACTTATACGGCCATTTTGATATTTCTGGAAAATCACTGACCAAGTCTCCACAAATCATAGGTGCTTGGTAAGTGGAAATTTTCACCTTTTTCCATCATTCACAAAATGCCGTACTCAACTTATACAGCCATTTTGATATTTTATGAAAATCACTGACCAAGTCTCCACAAATCATAGGTGCTTGGTAAGTGGGAATTTTCACCTTTTTCCATCATTCACAAAATGCCGTACTCAACTCATACGGCCATTTTGATATTTCTTGAAAATCACTGACCAAGTCTCCACAAATCATAGGTGCTTGGTAAGTGGGAATTTTCACCTTTTTCCATCATTCACAAAATGCCGTACTCAACTCATACGGCCATTTTGATATTTCTTGAAAATCACTGACCAAGTCTCCACAAATCATAGGTGCTTGGTAAGTGGGAATTTTCACCTTTTTCCATCATTCACAAAATGCTGTACTCAACTCATACGGCCATTTTGATATTTCTTGAAAATCACTGACCAAGTCTCCACAAATCATAGGTGCTTGGTAAGTGGAAATTTTCACCTTTTTCCATCATTCACAAAATGCCGTACTCAACTTATACAGCCATTTTGATATTTTATGAAAATCACTGACCAAGTCTCCACAAATCATAGGTGCTTGGTAAGTGGAAATTTTCACCTTTTTCCATCATTCACAAAATGCCGTACTCAACTTTTACGGCCATTTTGATATTTCTTGAAAATCACTGACCAAGTCTCCACAAATCATAGGTGCTTGGTAAGTGGGAATTTTTAGCTTTTTCCATCATTCACAAAATGCTGTACTCAACTCATACAGCCATTTTGATATTTCTTGAAAATCACTGACCAAGTCTCCACAAATCATAGGTGCTTGGTAAGTGGAAATTTTCACCTTTTTCCATCATTCACAAAATGCCGTACTCAACTTTTACGGCCATTTTGATATTTCTTGAAAATCACTGACCAAGTCTCCACAAATCATAGGTGCTTGGTAAGTTGAAATTTTCACCTTTTTCCATCATTCACAAAATGCCGTACTCAACTCATACGGCCATTTTGATATTTCTTGAAAAAGTTGAAAATCACTGACCATGTCTCCACAAATCATAGGTTCTTGGTAAGTGGAAATTTTCACCTTTTTCCATCATTCACAAAATGCCGTACTCAACTCATACGGCCATTTTGATATTTCTTGAAAAAGTTGAAAATCACTGACCAAGTCTCCACAAATCATAGGTTCTTGGTAAGTGGGAATTTTCACCTTTTTCCATCATTCACAAAATGCCGTACTCAACTCATACGGCCACTTTGATATTTCTTGAAAATCACTGACCAAGTCTCCACAAATCATAGGTGCTTGGTAAGTGGAAATTTTCACCTTTTTCCATCATTCACAAAATGCCGTACTCAACTCATATGGCCATTTTGATATTTCTTGAAAATCACTGACCAAGTCTCCACAAATCATAGGTGCTTGGTATGTGGAAATTTTCACCTTTTTCCATCATTCACAAAATGCCGTACTCAACTCATATGGCCATTTTGATATTTCTGGAAAATCACTGACCAAGTCTCCACAAATCATAGGTGCTTGGTAAGTGGAAATTTTCACCTTTTTCCATCATTCACAAAATGCCATACTCAACTCATACGGCCATTTTGATATTTCTTGAAAATCACTGACCAAGTCTCCACAAATCATAGGTGCTTTGTAAGTGGGAATTTTCACCTTTTTCCATCATTCACAAAATGCCATACTCAACTTATACAGCCATTTTGATATTTTATGAAAATCACTGACCAAGTCTTCACAAATCATAGGTGCTTGGTAAGTGGAAATTTTCACCTTTTTCCATCATTCACAAAATGTCGTACTCAACTCATACGGCCATTTTGATATTTCTTGAAAATCACTGACCAAGTCTCCACAAATCATAGGTGCTTGGTAAGTGGGAATTTTCACCTTTTTCCATCATTCACAAAATGCCGTACTCAACTTTTATGGCCATTTTGATATTTCTTGAAAATCACTGACCAAGTCTCCACAAATCATAGGTGCTTGGTAAGTGGGAATTTTCACCTTTTTCCATCATTCACAAAATGCCGTACTCAACTCATACGGCCATTTTGATATTTCTTGAAAATCACTGACCAAGTCTCCACAAATCATAGGTGCTTGGTAAGTGGGAATTTTCACCTTTTTCCATCATTCACAAAATGCCGTACTCTACTCATACGGCCATTTTGATATTTCTTGAAAATCACTGACCAAGTCTCCACAAATCATAGGTGCTTGGTAAGTGGAAATTTTCACCTTTTTCCATCATTCACAAAATGCCGTACTCAACTCATATGGCCATTTTGATATTTCTTGAAAAAGTTGAAAATCACTGACCATGTCTCCACAAATCATAGGTTCTTGTTAAGTGGGAATTTTCACCTTTTTCCATCATTCACAAAATGCCGTACTCAACTCATACGGCCACTTTGATATTTCTTGAAAATCACTGACCAAGTCTCCACAAATCATAGGTGCTTGGTAAGTGGAAATTTTCACCTTTTTCCATCATTCACAGAATGCCGTACTCAACTCATACGGCCATTTTGATATTTCTTGAAAATCACTGACCAAGTCTCCACAAATCATAGGTGCTTGGTAAGTGGGAATTTTTAGCTTTTTCCATCATTCACAAAATGCTGTAGTCAACTCATACGGCCATTTTGATATTTCTTGAAAATCACTGACCAAGTCTCCACAAATCATAGGTGCTTGGTAAGTAGAAATTTTCACCTTTTTCCATCATTCACAAAATGCCGTACTCAACTCATACGGCCATTTTGATATTTCTTGAAAATCACTGACCAAGTCTCCACAAATCATAGGTGCTTGGTAAGTGGGAATTTTCACCTTTTTCCATCATTCACAAAATGCCGTACTCAACTCATACGGCCATTTTGATATTTCTTGAAAATCACTGGCCAAGTCTCCACAAATCATAGGTGCTTGGTAAGTGGAAATTTTCACCTTTTTCCATCATTCCCAAAATGCCGTACTCAACTCATACGGCCATTTTGATATTTCTTGAAAATCACTGACCAAGTCTCCACAAATCATAGGTGCTTGGTAAGTGGAAATTTTCACCTTTTTCCATCATTCACAAAATGCCGTACTCAACTCATACGGCCATTTTGATATTTCTTGAAAAAGTTGAAAATCACTGACCAAGTCTCCACAAATCATAGGTTCTTGGTAAGTGGGAATTTTCACCTTTTTCCATCATTCACAAAATGCCGTACTCAACTTATACGGCCATTTTGATATTTCTGGAAAATCACTGACCAAGTCTCCACAAATCATAGGTGCTTGGTAAGTGGAAATTTTCACCTTTTTCCATCATTCACAAAATGCCGTACTCAACTTTTACGGCCATTTTGATATTTCTTGAAAATCACTGACCAAGTCTCCACAAATCATAGGTGCTTGGTAAGTGGGAATTTTCACCTTTTTCCATCATTCACAAAATGATGTACTCAACTCATACGGCCATTTTGATATTTCTTGAAAATCACTGACCAAGTCTCCACAAATCATAGGTGCTTGGTAAGTGGAAATTTTCACCTTTTTCCATCATTCACAAAATGCCGTACTCAACTTATACAGCCATTTTGATATTTTATGAAAATCACTGACCAAGTCTCCACAAATCATAGGTGCTTGGTAAGTGGAAATTTTCACCTTTTTCCATCATTCACAAAATGCCGTACTCAACTCATAGGGCCATTTTGATATTTCTTGAAAATCACTGACCAAGTCTCCACAAATCATAGGTGCTTGGTATGTGGAAATTTTCACCTTTTTCCATCATTCACAAAATGCCGTACTCAACTTATACGGCCATTTTGATATTTCTGGAAAATCACTGACCAAGTCTCCACAAATCATAGGTGCTTGGTAAGTGGAAATTTTCACCTTTTTCCATCATTCACAAAATGCCGTACTCAACTTATACAGCCATTTTGATATTTTATGAAAATCACTGACCAAGTCTCCACAAATCATAGGTGCTTGGTAAGTGGAAATTTTCACCTTTTTCCATCATTCACAAAATGCCGTACTCAACTCATACGGCCATTTTGATATTTCTTGAAAATCACTGACCAAGTCTCCACAAATCATAGGTGCTTGGTAAGTGGGAATTTTCACCTTTTTCCATCATTCACAAAATGCCGTACTCAACTCATACGGCCATTTTGATATTTCTTGATATTCACTGACCAAGTCTCCACAAATCTAAGGGCTTGGTAAGTGGGAATTTTCACCTTTTTCCATCATTCACAAAATGCTGTACTCAACTCATACGGCCATTTTGATATTTCTGGAAAATCACTGACCAAGTCTCCACAAATCATAGGTGCTTGGTAAGTGGAAATTTTCACCTTTTTCCATCATTCACAAAATGCCGTACTCAACTTATACAGCCATTTTGATATTTTATGAAAATCACTGACCAAGTCTCCACAAATCATAGGTGCTTGGTAAGTGGAAATTTTCACCTTTTTCCATCATTCACAAAATGCCGTACTCAACTTTTACGGCCATTTTGATATTTCTTGAAAATCACTGACCAAGTCTCCACAAATCATAGGTGCTTGGTAAGTGGGAATTTTTAGCTTTTTCCATCATTCACAAAATGCTGTACTCAACTCATGCGGCCATTTTGATATTTCTTGAAAATCACTGACCAAGTCTCCACAAATCATAGGTGCTTGGTAAGTGGAAATTTTCACCTTTTTCCATCATTCACAAAATGCCGTACTCAACTTTTACGGCCATTTTGATATTTCTTGAAAATCACTGACCAAGTCTCCACAAATCATAGGTGCTTGGTAAGTTGAAATTTTCACCTTTTTCCATCATTCACAAAATGCCGTACTCAACTCATACGGCCATTTTGATATTTCTTGAAAAAGTTGAAAATCACTGACCATGTCTCCACAAATCATAGGTTCTTGGTAAGTGGAAATTTTCACCTTTTTCCATCATTCACAAAATGCCATACTCAACTCATACGGCCATTTTGATATTTCTTGAAAAAGTTGAAAATCACTGACCAAGTCTCCACAAATCATAGGTTCTTGGTAAGTGGGAATTTTCACCTTTTTCCATCATTCACAAAATGCCGTACTCAACTCATACGGCCACTTTGATATTTCTTGAAAATCACTGACCAAGTCTCCACAAATCATAGGTGCTTGGTAAGTGGAAATTTTCACCTTTTTCCATCATTCACAGAATGCCGTACTCAACTCATACGGCCATTTTGATATTTCTTGAAAATCACTGACCAAGTCTCCACAAATCATAGGTGCTTGGTAAGTGGGAATTTTTAGCTTTTTCCATCATTCACAAAATGCTGTACTCAACTCATACGGCCATTTTGATATTTCTTGAAAATCACTGACCAAGTCTCCACAAATCATAGGTGCTTGGTAAGTAGAAATTTTCACCTTTTTCCATCATTCACAAAATGCCGTACTCAACTCATACGGCCATTTTGATATTTCTTGAAAATCACTGACCAAGTCTCCACAAATCATAGGTGCTTGGTAAGTGGGAATTTTCACCTTTTTCCATCATTCACAAAATGCCGTACTCAACTCATACGGCCATTTTGATATTTCTTGAAAATCACTGACCAAGTCTCCACAAATCATAGGTGCTTGGTAAGTGGAAATTTTCACCTTTTTCCATCATTCACAAAATGCCGTACTCAACTCATACAGCCATTTTGATATTTCTTGAAAATCACTGACCAAGTCTCCACAAATCATAGGTGCTTGGTAAGTGGGAATTTTTAGCTTTTTCCATCATTCACAAAATGCTGTACTCAACTCATATGGCCATTTTGATATTTCTTGAAAATCACTGACCAAGTCTCCACAAATCATAGGTGCTTGGTAAGTAGAAATTTTCACCTTTTTCCATCATTCACAAAATGCCGTACTCAACTCATACGGCCATTTTGATATTTCTTGAAAATCACTGACCAAGTCTCCACAAATCATAGGTGCTTGGTAAGTGGGAATTTTCACCTTTTTCCATCATTCACAAAATGCCGTACTCAACTCATACGGCCATTTTGATATTTCTTGAAAATCACTGACCAAGTCTCCACAAATCATAGGTGCTTGGTAAGTGGAAATTTTCACCTTTTTCCATCATTCACAAAATGCCGTACTCAACTCATACGGCCATTTTGATATTTCTTGAAAATCACTGACCAAGTCTCCACAAATCATAGGTGCTTGGTAAGTGGAAATTTTCACCTTTTTCCATCATTCACAAAATGCCGTACTCAACTCATACGGCCATTTTGATATTTCTTGAGAAAGTTGAAAATCACTGACCAAGTCTCCACAAATCATAGGTTCTTGGTAAGTGGGAATTTTCACCTTTTTCCATCATTCACAAAATGCCGTACTCAACTTATACGGCCATTTTGATATTTCTGGAAAATCACTGACCAAGTCTCCACAAATCATAGGTGCTTGGTAAGTGGAAATTTTCACCTTTTTCCATCATTCACAAAATGCCGTACTCAACTCATACGGCCATTTTGATATTTCTTGAAAATCACTGACCAAGTCTCCACAAATCATAGGTGCTTGGTATGTGGAAATTTTCACCTTTTTCCATCATTCACAAAATGCCGTACTCAACTTATACGGCCATTTTGATATTTCTGGAAAATCACTGACCAAGTCTCCACAAATCATAGGTGCTTGGTAAGTGGAAATTTTCACCTTTTTCCATCATTCACAAAATGCCGTACTCAACTTATACAGCCATTTTGATATTTTATGAAAATCACTGACCAAGTCTCCACAAATCATAGGTGCTTGGTAAGTGGAAATTTTCACCTTTTTCCATCATTCACAAAATGCCGTACTCAACTCATACGGCCATTTTGATATTTCTTGAAAATCACTGACCAAGTCTCCACAAATCATAGGTGCTTGGTAAGTGGGAATTTTTAGCTTTTTCCATCATTCACAAAATGCTGTACTCAACTCATACGGCCATTTTGATATTTCTTGAAAATCACTGACCAAGTCTCCACAAATCATAGGTGCTTGGTAAGTGGAAATTTTCACCTTTTTCCATCATTCACAAAATGCCGTACTCAACTCATACGGCCATTTTGATATTTCTTGAAAATCACTGACCAAGTCTCCACAAATCATAGGTGCTTGGTAAGTGGGAATTTTCACCTTTTTCCATCATTCACAAAATGCCGTACTCAACTCATACGGCCATTTTGATATTTCTTGAAAATCACTGACCAAGTCTCCACAAATCATAGGTGCTTGGTAAGTGGAAATTTTCACCTTTTTCCATCATTCACAAAATGCCGTACTCAACTCATAGGGCCATTTTGATATTTCTTGAAAATCACTGACCAAGTCTCCACAAATCATAGGTGCTTGGTAAGTGGTAATTTTCACCTTTTTCCATCATTCACAAAATGCTGTACTCAACTCATACGGCCATTTTGATATTTCTTGAAAATCACTGAACAAGTCTCCACAAATCATAGGTGCTTGGTAAGTGGAAATTTTCACCTTTTTCCATCATTCACAAAATGCCGTACTCAACTCATACGGCCATTTTGATATTTCTTGAAAATCACTGACCAAGTCTCCACAAATCATAGGTGCTTGGTAAGTGGAAATTTTCACCTTTTTCCATCATTCACAAAATGCTGTACTCAACTCATACGGCCATTTTGATATTTCTTGAAAATCACTGACCAAGTCTCCACAAATCATAGGTGCTTGGTAAGTGGTAATTTTCACCTTTTTCCATCATTCACAAAATGCCGTACTCAACTCATACGGCCATTTTGATATTTCTTGAAAAAGTTGAAAATCACTGACCATGTCTCCACAAACATAGGTTCTTGGTAAGTGGAAATTTTCACCTTTTTCCATCATTCACAAAATGCCGTACTCAACTCATACGGCCATTTTGATATTTCTTGAAAATCACTGACCAAGTCTCCACAAATCATAGGTGCTTGGTAAGTGGAAATTTTCACCTTTTTCCATCATTCACAAAATGCCGTACTCAACTCATACGGCCATTTTGATATTTCTTGAAAATCACTGACCAAGTCTCCACAAATCATAGGTGCTTGGTAAGTGGGAATTTTCACCTTTTTCCATCATTCACAAAATGCTGTACTCAACTCATACGGCCATTTTGATATTTCTTGAAAATCACTGACCAAGTCTCCACAAATCATAGGTGCTTGGTAAGTGGAAATTTTCACCTTTTTCCATCATTCACAAAATGCCGTACTCAACTCATACGGCCATTTTGATATTTCTTGAAAAAGTTGAAAATCACTGACCAAGTCTCCACAAATCATAGGTGCTTGGTAAGTGGGAATTTTCACCTTTTTCCATCATTCACAAAATGCCGTACTCAACTCATACGGCCATTTTGATATTTCTTGAAAATCACTGACCAAGTCTCCACAAATCATAGGTGCTTGGTAAGTGGGAATTTTCACCTTTTTCCATCATTCACAAAATGCCGTACTCAACCTATACGGCCATTTTGATATTTCTGGAAAATCACTGACCAAGTCTCCACAAATCATAGGTGCTTGGTAAGTGGAAATTTTCACCTTTTTCCATCATTCACAAAATGCTGTACTCAACTCATACGTCCATTTTGATATTTCTTGAAAATCACTGACCAAGTCTCCACAAATCATAGGTGCTTGGTAAGTGGTAATTTTCACCTTTTTCCATCATTCACAAAATGCCGTACTCAACTCATACGGCCATTTTGAGATTTCTTGAAAAAGTTGAAAATCACTGACCATGTCTCCACAAATCATAGGTTCTTGGTAAGTGGAAATTTTCACCTTTTTCCATCATTCACAAAATGCCGTACTCAACTCATACGTCCATTTTGATATTTCTTGAAAAAGTTGAAAATCACTGACCAAGTCTCCACAAATCATAGGTTCTTGGTAAGTGGGAATTTTCACCTTTTTCCATCATTCACAAAATGCCGTACTCAACTCATACGGCCACTTTGATATTTCTTGAAAATCACTGACCAAGTCTCCACAAATCATAGGTGCTTGGTAAGTGGAAATTTTCACCTTTTTCCATCATTCACAAAATGCCGTACTCAACTCATGCGGCCATTTTGATATTTCTTGAAAATCACTGACCAAGTCTCCACAAATCATAGGTGCTTGGTATGTGGAAATTTTCACCTTTTTCCATCATTCACAAAATGCCATACTCAACTCATGCGGCCATTTTGATATTTCTTGAAAATCACTGACCAAGTCTCCACAAATCATAGGTGCTTGGTAAGTGGGAATTTTTAGCTTTTTCCATCATTCACAAAATGCCGTACTCAACTTATACTGCCATTTTGATATTTCTTGAAAATCACTGACCAAGTCTCCACAAATCATAGGTGCTTGGTAAGTGGGAATTTTCACCTTTTTCTATCATTCACAAAATGCCGTACTCAACTCATACGGCCATTTTGATATTTCTTGAAAATCACTGACCAAGTCTCCACAAATCATAGGTGCTTGGTAAGTGGGAATTTTTAGCTTTTTCCATCATTCACAAAATGCCGTACTCAACTTATACGGCCATTTTTATATTTTTTGAAAATCACTGACCAAGTCTCCACAAATCATAGGTGCTTGGTAAGTGGAAATTTTCACCTTTTTCCATCATTCACAAAATGCCGTACTCAACTCATACGGCCATTTTGATATTTCTTGAAAAAGTTGAAAATCACTGACCAAGTCTCCACAAATCATAGGTTCTTGGTAAGTGGGAATTTTCACCTTTTTCCATCATTCACAAACAGGGTTGTTAAATTACCGTAATTTATTCGCTGGTAAAATACGGCGGTAAAATACGGTAAAATACGGTATTTTACCATATTTTACCAACTTGAATATAATGAACTTATAGTGTTCAAACTTCAAACCTTCAAAAGTTCAAACATATAAAATTATTGTATACATATGTAATGGGTGGAAATTTCAATAATTTTCTGCTTGAAATTTGAAAACAATATGAAACTATGAAAGCGTTAAAATTAAAAATTACATTAACAACACTTGAAATTGAAAAACATTGAAGTTACTGAAAATTACTAAAAAGTAAAAACTAAAAAGTGATGAAAGATGGCCAATGCCAATGGGGAAAAATTAATTGTATAACCAATAACCATGCATGGATTAAAATTAAAATTTAAAATCATTCAACATTGTCAAAAAATGAAAAATTGACCAATTTGGTTATTTTAAATAAAATGATTGAAATAACCAAAATTTAATGATTTTGAAGTACATTTTAATGACATTTCAACATGTTTTCACGATTTGATGCAATTTTTTCTGATTTTTGACCAATTGTGAATAATTTTCTGGCAATTGTTTGGTAATTTTCAAGATATTTTCCTGTTTATATGTAGCATGTATCAATTATCATTAGCATTGATGCAAATTAATTGTGAATTTTGATGCCAATCATTTTCAGTTGTTGATTCATCCTTTCAACTTTCAAATAATGTGGCAAAAAAATGCTTTTTGGTAATTTACGGTAAAATACGGTAATAAACTTTTGGTAAAATACCGTAAAATACGGTAAAATACCGCCGTAATTTACCGACATAAATTACCTTACAACCCTGTTCACAAAATGCCGTACTCAACTTATACGGCCATTTTGATATTTCTGGAAAATCACTGACCAAGTCTCCACAAATCATAGGTGCTTGGTAAGTGGGAATTTTCACCTTTTTCCATCATTCACAAAATGATGTACTCAACTCATACGGCCATTTTGATATTTCTTGAAAATCACTGACCAAGTCTCCACAAATCATAGGTGCTTGGTAAGTGGAAATTTTCACCTTTTTCCATCATTCACAAAATGCCGTACTCAACTCATACGGCCATTTTGATATTTCTTGAAAATCACTGACCAAGTCTCCACAAATCATAGGTGCTTGGTAAGTGGGAATTTTCACCTTTTTCCATCATTCACAAAATGCTGTACTCAACTTATACGGCCATTTTGATATTTCTTGAAAATCACTGACCAAGTCTCCACAAATCATAGGTTCTTGGTAAGTGGGAATTTTCACCTTTTTCCATCATTCACAAAATGCCGTACTCAACTCATACGGCCATTTTGATATTTCTTGAAAATCACTGACCAAGTCTCCACAAATCATAGGTGCTTGGTAAGTGGGAATTTTCACCTTTTTCCATCATTCACAAAATGATGTACTCAACTCATACGGCCATTTTGATATTTCTTGAAAATCACTGACCAAGTCTCCACAAATCATAGGTGCTTGGTAAGTGGAAATTTTCACCTTTTTCCATCATTCACAAAATGCCGTACTCAACTTATACAGCCATTTTGATATTTTATGAAAATCACTGACCAAGTCTCCACAAATCATAGGTGCTTGGTAAGTGGAAATTTTCACCTTTTTCCATCATTCACAAAATGCCGTACTCAACTCATACGGCCATTTTGATATTTCTTGAAAATCACTGACCAAGTCTCCACAAATCATAGGTGCTTGGTAAGTGGGAATTTTTAGCTTTTTCCATCATTCACAAAATGCTGTACTCAACTCATACGGCCATTTTGATATTTCTTGAAAATCACTGACCAAGTCTCCACAAATCATAGGTGCTTGGTAAGTGGAAATTTTCACCTTTTTCCATCATTCACAAAATGCCGTACTCAACTCATACGGCCATTTTGATATTTCTTGAAAATCACTGACCAACTCTCCACAAATCATAGGTGCTTGGTAAGTGGGAATTTTCACCTTTTTCCATCATTCACAAAATGCCGTACTCAACTCATACGGCCATTTTGATATTTCTTGAAAATCACTGACCAAGTCTCCACAAATCATAGGTGCTTGGTAAGTGGAAATTTTCACCTTTTTCCATCATTCACAAAATGCCGTACTCAACTCATAGGGCCATTTTGATATTTCTTGAAAATCACTGACCAAGTCTCCACAAATCATAGGTGCTTGGTAAGTGGTAATTTTCACCTTTTTCCATCATTCACAAAATGCTGTACTCAACTCATACGGCCATTTTGATATTTCTTGAAAATCACTGAACAAGTCTCCACAAATCATAGGTGCTTGGTAAGTGGAAATTTTCACCTTTTTCCATCATTCACAAAATGCCGTACTCAACTCATACGGCCATTTCGATATTTCTTGAAAAAGTTGAAAATCACTGACCAAGTCTCCACAAATCATAGGTGCTTGGTAAGTGGGAATTTTCACCTTTTTCCATCATTCACAAAATGCCGTACTCAACTCATACGGCCATTTTGATATTTCTTGAAAATCACTGACCAAGTCTCCACAAATCATAGGTGCTTGGTAAGTGGAAATTTTCACCTTTTTCCATCATTCACAAAATGCTGTACTCAACTCATACGGCCATTTTGATATTTCTTGAAAATCACTGACCAAGTCTCCACAAATCATAGGTGCTTGGTAAGTGGTAATTTTCACCTTTTTCCATCATTCACAAAATGCCGTACTCAACTCATACGGCCATTTTGAGATTTCTTGAAAAAGTTGAAAATCACTGACCAAGTCTCCACAAATCATAGGTTCTTGGTAAGTGGGAATTTTCACCTTTTTCCATCATTCACAAAATGCCGTACTCAACTCATACGGCCATTTTGATATTTCTGGAAAATCACTGACCAAGTCTCCACAAATCATAGGTGCTTGGTAAGTGGAAATTTTCACCTTTTTCCATCATTCACAAAATGCTGTACTCAACTCATACGGCCATTTTGATATTTCTTGAAAATCACTGACCAAGTCTCCACAAATCATAGGTGCTTGGTAAGTGGGAATTTTCACCTTTTTCCATCATTCACAAAATGCCGTACTCAACTCATACGGCCATTTTGATATTTCTTGAAAAAGTTGAAAATCACTGACCATGTCTCCACAAATCATAGGTTCTTGGTAAGTGGAAATTTTCACCTTTTTCCATCATTCACAAAATGCCGTACTCAACTTATACGGCCATTTTGATATTTCTGGAAAATCACTGACCAAGTCTCCACAAATCATAGGTGCTTGGTAAGTGGAAATTTTCACCTTTTTCCATCATTCACAAAATGCTGTACTCAACTCATACGGCCATTTTGATATTTCTTGAAAATCACTGACCAAGTCTCCACAAATCATAGGTGCTTGGTAAGTGGGAATTTTCACCTTTTTCCATCATTCACAAAATGCCGTACTCCACTCATACGGCCATTTTGATATTTCTTGAAAAAGTTGAAAATCACTGACCAAGTCTCCACAAATCATAGGTGCTTGGTAAGTGGGAATTTTCACCTTTTTCCATCATTCACAAAATGCCGTACTCAACTCATACGGCCATTTTGATATTTCTTGAAAATCACTGACCAAGTCTCCACAAATCATAGGTGCTTGGTAAGTGGAAATTTTCACCTTTTTCCATCATTCACAAAATGCTGTACTCAACTCATACGGCCATTTTGATATTTCTTGAAAAAGTTGAAAATCACTGACCATGTCTCCACAAACATAGGTTCTTGGTAAGTGGAAATTTTCACCTTTTTCCATCATTCACAAAATGCCGTACTCAACTCATACGGCCATTTTGATATTTCTTGAAAAAGTTGAAAATCACTGACCAAGTCTCCACAAATCATAGGTTCTTGGTAAGTGGGAATTTTCACCTTTTTCCATCATTCACAAAATGCCGTACTCAACTCATACGGCCATTTTGATATTTCTGGAAAATCACTGACCAAGTCTCCACAAATCATAGGTGCTTGGTAAGTGGAAATTTTCACCTTTTTCCATCATTCACAAAATGCTGTACTCAACTCATACGGCCATTTTGATATTTCTTGAAAATCACTGACCAAGTCTCCACAAATCATAGGTGCTTGGTAAGTGGGAATTTTCACCTTTTTCCATCATTCACAAAATGCCGTACTCAACTCATACGGCCATTTTGATATTTCTTGAAAAAGTTGAAAATCACTGACCATGTCTCCACAAATCATAGGTTCTTGGTAAGTGGAAATTTTCACCTTTTTCCATCATTCACAAAATGCCGTACTCAACTTATACGGCCATTTTGATATTTCTGGAAAATCACTGACCAAGTCTCCACAAATCATAGGTGCTTGGTAAGTGGAAATTTTCACCTTTTTCCATCATTCACAAAATGCTGTACTCAACTCATACGGCCATTTTGATATTTCTTGAAAATCACTGACCAAGTCTCCACAAATCATAGGTGCTTGGTAAGTGGAAATTTTCACCTTTTTCCATCATTCACAAAATGCCGTACTCAACTCATACGGCCATTTTGATATTTCTTGAAAATCACTGACCAAGTCTCCACAAATCATAGGTGCTTGGTAAGTGGAAATTTTCACCTTTTTCCATCATTCACAAAATGCCGTACTCAACTCATACGGCCAGTTTGATATTTCTTGAAAATCACTGACCAAGTCTCCACAAATCATAGGTGCTTGGTAAGTGGAAATTTTCACCTTTTTCCATCATTCACAAAATGCCGTACTCAACTCATACGGCCATTTTGATATTTCTTGAAAATCACTGACCAAGTCTCCACAAATCATAGGTGCTTGGTAAGTGGGAATTTTCACCTTTTTCCATCATTCACAAAATGCCGTACTCAACTCATACGGCCATTTTGATATTTCTTGAAAAAGTTGAAAATCACTGACCAAGTCTCCACAAATCATAGGTGCTTGGTAAGTGGGAATTTTCACCTTTTTCCATCATTCACAAAATGCCGTACTCAACTCATACGGCCATTTTGATATTTCTTGAAAATCACTGACCAAGTCTCCACAAATCATAGGTGCTTGGTAAGTGGAAATTTTCACCTTTTTCCATCATTCACAAAATGCTGTACTCAACTCATACGGCCATTTTGATATTTCTTGAAAATCACTGACCAAGTCTCCACAAATCATAGGTGCTTGGTAAGTGGTAATTTTCACCTTTTTCCATCATTCACAAAATGCCGTACTCAACTCATACGGCCATTTTGAGATTTCTTGAAAAAGTTGAAAATCACTGACCAAGTCTCCACAAATCATAGGTTCTTGGTAAGTGGGAATTTTCACCTTTTTCCATCATTCACAAAATGCCGTACTCAACTCATACGGCCATTTTGATATTTCTGGAAAATCACTGACCAAGTCTCCACAAATCATAGGTGCTTGGTAAGTGGAAATTTTCACCTTTTTCCATCATTCACAAAATGCCGTACTCAACTCATACGGCCATTTTGATATTTCTTGAAAATCACTGACCAAGTCTCCACAAATCATAGGTGCTTGGTAAGTGGTAATTTTCACCTTTTTCCATCATTCACAAAATGCCGTACTCAGCTCATACGGCCATTTTGATATTTCTTGAAAAAGTTGAAAATCACTGACCATGTCTCCACAAATCATAGGTTCTTGGTAAGTGGAAATTTTCACCTTTTTCCATCATTCACAAAATGCCGTACTCAACTCATACGGCCATTTTGATATTTCTTGAAAAAGTTGAAAATCACTGACCAAGTCTCCACAAATCATAGGTGCTTGGTAAGTGGAAATTTTCACCTTTTTCCATCATTCACAAAATGCTGTACTCAACTCATACGGCCATTTTGATATTTCTTGAAAATCACTGACCAAGTCTCCACAAATCATAGGTGCTTGGTAAGTGGGAATTTTCACCTTTTTCCATCATTCACAAAATGCCGTACTCAACTCATACGGCCATTTTGATATTTCTTGAAAATCACTGACCAAGTCTCCACAAATCATAGGTGCTTGGTAAGTGGAAATTTTCACCTTTTTCCATCATTCACAAAATGCCGTACTCAACTTATACAGCCATTTTGATATTTTATGAAAATCACTGACCAAGTCTCCACAAATCATAGGTGCTTGGTAAGTGGAAATTTTCACCTTTTTCCATCATTCACAAAATGCCGTACTCAACTCATACGGCCATTTTGATATTTCTTGAAAATCACTGACCAAGTCTCCACAAATCATAGGTGCTTGGTAAGTGGGAATTTTTAGCTTTTTCCATCATTCACAAAATGCTGTACTCAACTCATACGGCCATTTTGATATTTCTTGAAAATCACTGACCAAGTCTCCACAAATCATAGGTGCTTGGTAAGTGGAAATTTTCACCTTTTTCCATCATTCACAAAATGCCGTACTCAACTCATACGGCCATTTTGATATTTCTTGAAAATCACTGACCAAGTCTCCACAAATCATAGGTGCTTGGTAAGTGGAAATTTTCACCTTTTTCCATCATTCACAAAATGCTGTACTCAACTCATACGGCCATTTTGATATTTCTTGAAAATCACTGACCAAGTCTCCACAAATCATAGGTTCTTGGTAAGTGGGAATTTTCACCTTTTTCCATCATTCACAAAATGCCGTACTCAACCTATACGGCCATTTTGATATTTCTGGAAAATCACTGACCAAGTCTCCACAAATCATAGGTGCTTGGTAAGTGGAAATTTTCACCTTTTTCCATCATTCACAAAATGCTGTACTCAACTCATACTGCCATTTTGATATTTCTTGAAAATCACTGACCAAGTCTCCACAAATCATAGGTGCTTGGTAAGTGGTAATTTTCACCTTTTTCCATCATTCACAAAATGCCGTACTCAACTCATACGGCCATTTTGAGATTTCTTGAAAAAGTTGAAAATCACTGACCATGTCTCCACAAATCATAGGTTCTTGGTAAGTGGAAATTTTCACCTTTTTCCATCATTCACAAAATGCCGTACTCAACTCATACGGCCATTTTGATATTTCTTGAAAAAGTTGAAAATCACTGACCAAGTCTCCACAAATCATAGGTTCTTGGTAAGTGGGAATTTTCACCTTTTTCCATCATTCACAAAATGCCGTACTCAACTCATACGGCCATTTTGAGATTTCTTGAAAAAGTTGAAAATCACTGACCAAGTCTCCACAAATCATAGGTTCTTGGTAAGTGGGAATTTTCACCTTTTTCCATCATTCACAAAATGCCGTACTCAACTCATACGGCCATTTTGATATTTCTGGAAAATCACTGACCAAGTCTCCACAAATCATAGGTGCTTGGTAAGTGGAAATTTTCACCTTTTTCCATCATTCACAAAATGCTGTACTCAACTCATACGGCCATTTTGATATTTCTTGAAAATCACTGACCAAGTCTCCACAAATCATAGGTGCTTGGTAAGTGGGAATTTTCACCTTTTTCCATCATTCACAAAATGCCGTACTCAACTCATACGGCCATTTTGATATTTCTTGAAAAAGTTGAAAATCACTGACCATGTCTCCACAAATCATAGGTTCTTGGTAAGTGGAAATTTTCACCTTTTTCCATCATTCACAAAATGCCGTACTCAACTTATACGGCCATTTTGATATTTCTGGAAAATCACTGACCAAGTCTCCACAAATCATAGGTGCTTGGTAAGTGGAAATTTTCACCTTTTTCCATCATTCACAAAATGCTGTACTCAACTCATACGGCCATTTTGATATTTCTTGAAAATCACTGACCAAGTCTCCACAAATCATAGGTGCTTGGTAAGTGGGAATTTTCACCTTTTTCCATCATTCACAAAATGCCGTACTCCACTCATACGGCCATTTTGATATTTCTTGAAAAAGTTGAAAATCACTGACCAAGTCTCCACAAATCATAGGTGCTTGGTAAGTGGGAATTTTCACCTTTTTCCATCATTCACAAAATGCCGTACTCAACTCATACGGCCATTTTGATATTTCTTGAAAATCACTGACCAAGTCTCCACAAATCATAGGTGCTTGGTAAGTGGAAATTTTCACCTTTTTCCATCATTCACAAAATGCTGTACTCAACTCATACGGCCATTTTGATATTTCTTGAAAAAGTTGAAAATCACTGACCATGTCTCCACAAACATAGGTTCTTGGTAAGTGGAAATTTTCACCTTTTTCCATCATTCACAAAATGCCGTACTCAACTCATACGGCCATTTTGATATTTCTTGAAAAAGTTGAAAATCACTGACCAAGTCTCCACAAATCATAGGTTCTTGGTAAGTGGGAATTTTCACCTTTTTCCATCATTCACAAAATGCCGTACTCAACTCATACGGCCATTTTGATATTTCTGGAAAATCACTGACCAAGTCTCCACAAATCATAGGTGCTTGGTAAGTGGAAATTTTCACCTTTTTCCATCATTCACAAAATGCTGTACTCAACTCATACGGCCATTTTGATATTTCTTGAAAATCACTGACCAAGTCTCCACAAATCATAGGTGCTTGGTAAGTGGGAATTTTCACCTTTTTCCATCATTCACAAAATGCCGTACTCAACTCATACGGCCATTTTGATATTTCTTGAAAAAGTTGAAAATCACTGACCATGTCTCCACAAATCATAGGTTCTTGGTAAGTGGAAATTTTCACCTTTTTCCATCATTCACAAAATGCCGTACTCAACTTATACGGCCATTTTGATATTTCTGGAAAATCACTGACCAAGTCTCCACAAATCATAGGTGCTTGGTAAGTGGAAATTTTCACCTTTTTCCATCATTCACAAAATGCTGTACTCAACTCATACGGCCATTTTGATATTTCTTGAAAATCACTGACCAAGTCTCCACAAATCATAGGTGCTTGGTAAGTGGAAATTTTCACCTTTTTCCATCATTCACAAAATGCCGTACTCAACTCATACGGCCATTTTGATATTTCTTGAAAATCACTGACCAAGTCTCCACAAATCATAGGTGCTTGGTAAGTGGAAATTTTCACCTTTTTCCATCATTCACAAAATGCCGTACTCAACTCATACGGCCAGTTTGATATTTCTTGAAAATCACTGACCAAGTCTCCACAAATCATAGGTGCTTGGTAAGTGGAAATTTTCACCTTTTTCCATCATTCACAAAATGCCGTACTCAACTCATACGGCCATTTTGATATTTCTTGAAAATCACTGACCAAGTCTCCACAAATCATAGGTGCTTGGTAAGTGGGAATTTTCACCTTTTTCCATCATTCACAAAATGCCGTACTCAACTCATACGGCCATTTTGATATTTCTTGAAAAAGTTGAAAATCACTGACCAAGTCTCCACAAATCATAGGTGCTTGGTAAGTGGGAATTTTCACCTTTTTCCATCATTCACAAAATGCCGTACTCAACTCATACGGCCATTTTGATATTTCTTGAAAATCACTGACCAAGTCTCCACAAATCATAGGTGCTTGGTAAGTGGAAATTTTCACCTTTTTCCATCATTCACAAAATGCTGTACTCAACTCATACGGCCATTTTGATATTTCTTGAAAATCACTGACCAAGTCTCCACAAATCATAGGTGCTTGGTAAGTGGTAATTTTCACCTTTTTCCATCATTCACAAAATGCCGTACTCAACTCATACGGCCATTTTGAGATTTCTTGAAAAAGTTGAAAATCACTGACCAAGTCTCCACAAATCATAGGTTCTTGGTAAGTGGGAATTTTCACCTTTTTCCATCATTCACAAAATGCCGTACTCAACTCATACGGCCATTTTGATATTTCTGGAAAATCACTGACCAAGTCTCCACAAATCATAGGTGCTTGGTAAGTGGAAATTTTCACCTTTTTCCATCATTCACAAAATGCTGTACTCAACTCATACGGCCATTTTGATATTTCTTGAAAATCACTGACCAAGTCTCCACAAATCATAGGTGCTTGGTAAGTGGGAATTTTCACCTTTTTCCATCATTCACAAAATGCCGTACTCAACTCATACGGCCATTTTGATATTTCTTGAAAAAGTTGAAAATCACTGACCATGTCTCCACAAATCATAGGTTCTTGGTAAGTGGAAATTTTCACCTTTTTCCATCATTCACAAAATGCCGTACTCAACTTATACGGCCATTTTGATATTTCTGGAAAATCACTGACCAAGTCTCCACAAATCATAGGTGCTTGGTAAGTGGAAATTTTCACCTTTTTCCATCATTCACAAAATGCTGTACTCAACTCATACGGCCATTTTGATATTTCTTGAAAATCACTGACCAAGTCTCCACAAATCATAGGTGCTTGGTAAGTGGGAATTTTCACCTTTTTCCATCATTCACAAAATGCCGTACTCCACTCATACGGCCATTTTGATATTTCTTGAAAAAGTTGAAAATCACTGACCAAGTCTCCACAAATCATAGGTGCTTGGTAAGTGGGAATTTTCACCTTTTTCCATCATTCACAAAATGCCGTACTCAACTCATACGGCCATTTTGATATTTCTTGAAAATCACTGACCAAGTCTCCACAAATCATAGGTGCTTGGTAAGTGGAAATTTTCACCTTTTTCCATCATTCACAAAATGCTGTACTCAACTCATACGGCCATTTTGATATTTCTTGAAAATCACTGACCAAGTCTCCACAAATCATAGGTGCTTGGTAAGTGGTAATTTTCACCTTTTTCCATCATTCAAAAAAGCCGTACTCAACTCATACGGCCATTTTGATATTTCTTGAAAAAGTTGAAAATCACTGACCATGTCTCCACAAACATAGGTTCTTGGTAAGTGGAAATTTTCACCTTTTTCCATCATTCACAAAATGCCGTACTCAACTCATACGGCCATTTTGATATTTCTTGAAAAAGTTGAAAATCACTGACCAAGTCTCCACAAATCATAGGTTCTTGGTAAGTGGGAATTTTCACCTTTTTCCATCATTCACAAAATGCCGTACTCAACTCATACGGCCATTTTGATATTTCTGGAAAATCACTGACCAAGTCTCCACAAATCATAGGTGCTTGGTAAGTGGAAATTTTCACCTTTTTCCATCATTCACAAAATGCTGTACTCAACTCATACGGCCATTTTGATATTTCTTGAAAATCACTGACCAAGTCTCCACAAATCATAGGTGCTTGGTAAGTGGGAATTTTCACCTTTTTCCATCATTCACAAAATGCCGTACTCAACTCATACGGCCATTTTGATATTTCTTGAAAAAGTTGAAAATCACTGACCATGTCTCCACAAATCATAGGTTCTTGGTAAGTGGAAATTTTCACCTTTTTCCATCATTCACAAAATGCCGTACTCAACTTATACGGCCATTTTGATATTTCTGGAAAATCACTGACCAAGTCTCCACAAATCATAGGTGCTTGGTAAGTGGAAATTTTCACCTTTTTCCATCATTCACAAAATGCTGTACTCAACTCATACGGCCATTTTGATATTTCTTGAAAATCACTGACCAAGTCTCCACAAATCATAGGTGCTTGGTAAGTGGAAATTTTCACCTTTTTCCATCATTCACAAAATGCCGTACTCAACTCATACGGCCATTTTGATATTTCTTGAAAATCACTGACCAAGTCTCCACAAATCATAGGTGCTTGGTAAGTGGAAATTTTCACCTTTTTCCATCATTCACAAAATGCCGTACTCAACTCATACGGCCATTTTGATATTTCTTGAAAATCACTGACCAAGTCTCCACAAATCATAGGTGCTTGGTAAGTGGAAATTTTCACCTTTTTCCATCATTCACAAAATGCCGTACTCAACTCATACGGCCATTTTGAGATTTCTTGAAAAAGTTGAAAATCACTGACCATGTCTCCACAAATCATAGGTTCTTGGTAAGTGGAAATTTTCACCTTTTTCCATCATTCACAAAATGCCGTACTCAACTCATACGGCCATTTTGATATTTCTTGAAAAAGTTGAAAATCACTGACCAAGTCTCCACAAATCATAGGTTCTTGGTAAGTGGGAATTTTCACCTTTTTCCATCATTCACAAAATGCCGTACTCAACTCATACGGCCACTTTGATATTTCTTGAAAATCACTGACCAAGTCTCCACAAATCATAGGTGCTTGGTAAGTGGAAATTTTCACCTTTTTCCATCATTCACAAAATGCCATACTCAACTCATACGGCCATTTTGATATTTCTTGAAAATCACTGACCAAGTCTCCACAAATCATAGGTGCTTGGTATGTGGAAATTTTCACCTTTTTCCATCATTCACAAAATGCCGTACTCAACTCATGCGGCCATTTTGATATTTCTTGAAAATCACTGACCAAGTCTCCACAAATCATAGGTGCTTGGTAAGTGGGAATTTTTAGCTTTTTCCATCATTCACAAAATGCCGTACTCAACTTATACTGCCATTTTGATATTTCTTGAAAATCACTGACCAAGTCTCCACAAATCATAGGTGCTTGGTAAGTGGGAATTTTCACCTTTTTCTATCATTCACAAAATGCCGTACTCAACTCATACGGCCATTTTGATATTTCTTGAAAATCACTGACCAAGTCTCCACAAATCATAGGTTCTTGGTAAGTGGGAATTTTCACCTTTTTCCATCATTCACAAAATGCCGTACTCAACCTATACGGCCATTTTGATATTTCTGGAAAATCACTGACCAAGTCTCCACAAATCATAGGTGCTTGGTAAGTGGGAATTTTCACCTTTTTCTATCATTCACAAAATGCCGTACTCAACTCATACGGCCATTTTGATATTTCTTGAAAATCACTGACCAAGTCTCCACAAATCATAGGTGCTTGGTAAGTGGGAATTTTTAGCTTTTTCCATCATTCACAAAATGCCGTACTCAACTTATACGGCCATTTTTATATTTCTTGAAAATCACTGACCAAGTCTCCACAAATCATAGGTGCTTGGTAAGTGGAAATTTTCACCTTTTTCCATCATTCACAAAATGCCGTACTCAACTCATATGGCCATTTTGATATTTCTTGAAAAAGTTGAAAATCACTGACCATGTCTCCACAAATCATAGGTGCTTGGTAAGTGGAAATTTTCACCTTTTTCCATCATTCACAAAATGCTGTACTCAACTCATACGGCCATTTTGATATTTCTTGAAAATCACTGACCAAGTCTCCACAAATCATAGGTGCTTGGTAAGTGGGAATTTTCACCTTTTTCCATCATTCACAAAATGATGTACTCAACTCATACGGCCATTTTGATATTTCTTGAAAATCACTGACCAAGTCTCCACAAATCATAGGTGCTTGGTAAGTGGAAATTTTCACCTTTTTCCATCATTCACAAAATGCCGTACTCAACTTATACAGCCATTTTGATATTTTATGAAAATCACTGACCAAGTCTCCACAAATCATAGGTGCTTGGTAAGTGGAAATTTTCACCTTTTTCCATCATTCACAAAATGCCGTACTCAACTCATACGGCCATTTTGATATTTCTTGAAAATCACTGACCAAGTCTCCACAAATCATAGGTGCTTGGTAAGTGGGAATTTTTAGCTTTTTCCATCATTCACAAAATGCTGTACTCAACTCATACGGCCATTTTGATATTTCTTGAAAATCACTGACCAAGTCTCCACAAATCATAGGTGCTTGGTAAGTGGAAATTTTCACCTTTTTCCATCATTCACAAAATGCCGTACTCAACTCATAGGGCCATTTTGATATTTCTTGAAAATCACTGACCAAGTCTCCACAAATCATAGGTGCTTGGTAAGTGGTAATTTTCACCTTTTTCCATCATTCACAAAATGCTGTACTCAACTCATACGGCCATTTTGATATTTCTTGAAAATCACTGACCAAGTCTCCACAAATCATAGGTGCTTGGTAAGTGGAAATTTTCACCTTTTTCCATCATTCACAAAATGCCGTACTCAACTCATAGGGCCATTTTGATATTTCTTGAAAATCACTGACCAAGTCTCCACAAATCATAGGTGCTTGGTAAGTGGTAATTTTCACCTTTTTCCATCATTCACAAAATGCTGTACTCAACTCATACGGCCATTTTGATATTTCTTGAAAATCACTGAACAAGTCTCCACAAATCATAGGTGCTTGGTAAGTGGAAATTTTCACCTTTTTCCATCATTCACAAAATGCCGTACTCAACTCATACGGCCATTTCGATATTTCTTGAAAAAGTTGAAAATCACTGACCAAGTCTCCACAAATCATAGGTGCTTGGTAAGTGGGAATTTTCACCTTTTTCCATCATTCACAAAATGCCGTACTCAACTCATACGGCCATTTTGATATTTCTTGAAAATCACTGACCAAGTCTCCACAAATCATAGGTGCTTGGTAAGTGGAAATTTTCACCTTTTTCCATCATTCACAAAATGCTGTACTCAACTCATACGGCCATTTTGATATTTCTTGAAAATCACTGACCAAGTCTCCACAAATCATAGGTGCTTGGTAAGTGGTAATTTTCACCTTTTTCCATCATTCACAAAATGCCGTACTCAGCTCATACGGCCATTTTGATATTTCTTGAAAAAGTTGAAAATCACTGACCATGTCTCCACAAATCATAGGTTCTTGGTAAGTGGAAATTTTCACCTTTTTCCATCATTCACAAAATGCCGTACTCAACTCATACGGCCATTTTGATATTTCTTGAAAAAGTTGAAAATCACTGACCAAGTCTCCACAAATCATAGGTGCTTGGTAAGTGGAAATTTTCACCTTTTTCCATCATTCACAAAATGCTGTACTCAACTCATACGGCCATTTTGATATTTCTTGAAAATCACTGACCAAGTCTCCACAAATCATAGGTGCTTGGTAAGTGGGAATTTTCACCTTTTTCCATCATTCACAAAATGCCGTACTCAACTCATACGGCCATTTTGATATTTCTTGAAAATCACTGACCAAGTCTCCACAAATCATAGGTGCTTGGTAAGTGGAAATTTTCACCTTTTTCCATCATTCACAAAATGCCGTACTCAACTTATACAGCCATTTTGATATTTTATGAAAATCACTGACCAAGTCTCCACAAATCATAGGTGCTTGGTAAGTGGAAATTTTCACCTTTTTCCATCATTCACAAAATGCCGTACTCAACTCATACGGCCATTTTGATATTTCTTGAAAATCACTGACCAAGTCTCCACAAATCATAGGTGCTTGGTAAGTGGGAATTTTTAGCTTTTTCCATCATTCACAAAATGCTGTACTCAACTCATACGGCCATTTTGATATTTCTTGAAAATCACTGACCAAGTCTCCACAAATCATAGGTGCTTGGTAAGTGGAAATTTTCACCTTTTTCCATCATTCACAAAATGCCGTACTCAACTCATACGGCCATTTTGATATTTCTTGAAAATCACTGACCAAGTCTCCACAAATCATAGGTGCTTGGTAAGTGGAAATTTTCACCTTTTTCCATCATTCACAAAATGCTGTACTCAACTCATACGGCCATTTTGATATTTCTTGAAAATCACTGACCAAGTCTCCACAAATCATAGGTTCTTGGTAAGTGGGAATTTTCACCTTTTTCCATCATTCACAAAATGCCGTACTCAACCTATACGGCCATTTTGATATTTCTGGAAAATCACTGACCAAGTCTCCACAAATCATAGGTGCTTGGTAAGTGGAAATTTTCACCTTTTTCCATCATTCACAAAATGCTGTACTCAACTCATACTGCCATTTTGATATTTCTTGAAAATCACTGACCAAGTCTCCACAAATCATAGGTGCTTGGTAAGTGGTAATTTTCACCTTTTTCCATCATTCACAAAATGCCGTACTCAACTCATACGGCCATTTTGAGATTTCTTGAAAAAGTTGAAAATCACTGACCATGTCTCCACAAATCATAGGTTCTTGGTAAGTGGAAATTTTCACCTTTTTCCATCATTCACAAAATGCCGTACTCAACTCATACGGCCATTTTGATATTTCTTGAAAAAGTTGAAAATCACTGACCAAGTCTCCACAAATCATAGGTTCTTGGTAAGTGGGAATTTTCACCTTTTTCCATCATTCACAAAATGCCGTACTCAACTCATACGGCCACTTTGATATTTCTTGAAAATCACTGACCAAGTCTCCACAAATCATAGGTGCTTGGTAAGTGGAAATTTTCACCTTTTTCCATCATTCACAAAATGCCGTACTCAACTCATACGGCCATTTTGATATTTCTTGAAAATCACTGACCAAGTCTCCACAAATCATAGGTGCTTGGTATGTGGAAATTTTCACCTTTTTCCATCATTCACAAAATGCCGTACTCAACTTATACGGCCATTTTGATATTTCTTGAAAATCACTGACCAAGTCTCCACAAATCATAGGTGCTTGTAAGTGGAAATTTTCACCTTTTTCCATCATTCACAAAATGCCGTACTCAACTCATACGGCCATTTTGATATTTCTTGAAAATCACTGACCAAGTCTCCACAAATCATAGGTGCTTGGTAAGTGGGAATTTTCACCTTTTTCCATCATTCACAAAATGCCGTACTCAACCCATACAGCCATTTTGATATTTCTTGAAAATCACTGACCAAGTCTCCACAAATCATAGGTGCTTGGTAAGTGGAAATTTTCACCTTTTTCCATCATTCACAAAATACCGTACTCAACTCATATGGCCATTTTGATATTTCTTGAAAATCACTGACCAAGTCTCCACAAATCATAGGTGCTTGGTATGTGGAAATTTTCACCTTTTTCCATCATTCACAAAATGCCGTACTCAACTTATACGGCCATTTTGATATTTCTTGAAAATCACTGACCAAGTCTCCACATATCATAGGTGCTTGGTAAGTGGAAATTTTCACCTTTTTCCATCATTCACAAAATGCCGTACTCAACTCATACAGCCATTTTGATATTTCTTGAAAATCACTGACCAAGTCTCCACAAATCATAGGTGCTTGGTAAGTGGGAATTTTCACCTTTTTCCATCATTCACAAAATGCCGTACTCAACTCATACGGCCATTTTGATATTTCTTGAAAATCACTGACCAAGTCTCCACAAATCATAGGTGCTTGGTAAGTGGGAATTTTCACCTTTTTCTATCATTCACAAAATGCCGTACTCAACTCATACGGCCATTTTGATATTTCTTGAAAATCACTGACCAAGTCTCCACAAATCATAGGTGCTTGGTAAGTGGGAATTTTTAGCTTTTTCCATCATTCACAAAATGCCGTACTCAACTTATACGGCCATTTTGATATTTCTTGAAAATCACTGACCAAGTCTCCACAAATCATAGGTGCTTGGTAAGTGGGAATTTTCACCTTTTTCCATCATTCACAAAATGCTGTACTCAACTCATACGGCCATTTTGATATTTCTTGAAAATCACTGACCAAGTCTCCACAAATCATAGGTGCTTGGTAAGTGGAAATTTTCACCTTTTTCCATCATTCACAAAATGCCGTACTCAACTCATACGGCCATTTTGATATTTCTTGAAAATCACTGACCAAGTCTCCACAAATCATAGGTGCTTGGTAAGTGGAAATTTTCACCTTTTTCCATCATTCACAAAATGCCGTACTCAACTTATACGGCCATTTTTATATTTCTTGAAAATCACTGACCAAGTCTCCACAAATCATAGGTGCTTGGTAAGTGGAAATTTTCACCTTTTTCCATCATTCACAAAATGCCGTACTCAACTCATACGGCCATTTTGATATTTCTTGAAAAAGTTGAAAATCACTGACCAAGTCTCCACAAATCATAGGTTCTTGGTAAGTGGGAATTTTCACCTTTTTCCATCATTCACAAAATGCCGTACTCAACCTATACGGCCATTTTGATATTTCTGGAAAATCACTGACCAAGTCTCCACAAATCATAGGTGCTTGGTAAGTGGAAATTTTCACCTTTTTCCATCATTCACAAAATGCTGTACTCAACTCATACGGCCATTTTGATATTTCTTGAAAATCACTGACCAAGTCTCCACAAATCATAGGTGCTTGTAAGTGGAAATTTTCACCTTTTTCCATCATTCACAAAATGCCGTACTCAACTCATACGGCCATTTTGATATTTCTTGAAAATCACTGACCAAGTCTCCACAAATCATAGGTGCTTGGTAAGTGGAAATTTTCACCTTTTTCCATCATTCACAAAATGCCGTTCTCAACTCATACGGCCATTTTGATATTTCTTGAAAATCACTGACCAAGTCTCCACAAATCATAGGTGCTTGGTAAGTGGGAATTTTCACCTTTTTCCATCATTCACAAAATGCCATACTCAACTCATACGGCCATTTTGATTTTCTTGAAAATCACTGACCAAGTCTCCATGAATCTTTAGGAGCTTGATAAGTGGGAATTTTCACCTTTTTCCATCATTCACAAAATGCCGTACTCAACTCATACGGCCATTTTGATATTTCTTGAAAATCACTGACCAAGTCTCCACAAATCATAGGTGCTTGGTAAGTGGGAATTTTCACCTTTTTCCATCATTCACAAAATGCCGTACTCAACTCATACAGCCATTTTGATATTTCTTGAAAATCACTGACCAAGTCTCCACAAATCATAGGTGCTTGGTAAGTGGAAATTTTCACCTTTTTCCATCATTCACAAAATACCGTACTCAACTCATATGGCCATTTAGATATTTCTTGAAAATCACTGACCAAGTCTCCACAAATCATAGGTGCTTGGTATGTGGAAATTTTCACCTTTTTCCATCATTCACAAAATGCTGTACTCAACTCATACGGCCATTTTGATATTTCTTGAAAATCACTGACCAAGTCTCCACATATCATAGGTGCTTGGTAAGTGGAAATTTTCACCTTTTTCCATCATTCACAAAATGCCGTACTCAACTCATACGGCCATTTTGATATTTCTTGAAAATCACTGACCAAGTCTCCACAAATCATAGGTGCTTGGTAAGTGGGAATTTTCACCTTTTTCCATCATTCACAAAATGCCGTACTCAACTCATACGGCCATTTTGATATTTCTTGAAAATCACTGACCAAGTCTCCACAAATCATAGGTGCTTGGTAAGTGGGAATTTTCACCTTTTTCTATCATTCACAAAATGCCGTACTCAACTCATACGGCCATTTTGATATTTCTTGAAAATCACTGACCAAGTCTCCACAAATCATAGGTGCTTGGTAAGTGGGAATTTTTAGCTTTTTCCATCATTCACAAAATGCCGTACTCAACTTATACGGCCATTTTGATATTTCTTGAAAATCACTGACCAAGTCTCCACAAATCATAGGTGCTTGGTAAGTGGGAATTTTCACCTTTTTCCATCATTCACAAAATGCTGTACTCAACTCATACGGCCATTTTGATATTTCTTGAAAATCACTGACCAAGTCTCCACAAATCATAGGTGCTTGGTAAGTGGAAATTTTCACCTTTTTCCATCATTCACAAAATGCCGTACTCAACTCATATGGCCATTTTGATATTTCTTGAAAATCACTGACCAAGTCTCCACAAATCATAGGTGCTTGGTAAGTGGAAATTTTCACCTTTTTCCATCATTCACAAAATGCCGTACTCAACTTATACGGCCATTTTTATATTTCTTGAAAATCACTGACCAAGTCTCCACAAATCATAGGTGCTTGGTAAGTGGAAATTTTCACCTTTTTCCATCATTCACAAAATGCCGTACTCAACTCATACGGCCATTTTGATATTTCTTGAAAAAGTTGAAAATCACTGACCAAGTCTCCACAAATCATTGGTTCTTGGTTAGTGGGAATTTTCACCTTTTTCCATCATTCACAAAATGCCGTACTCAACCTATACGGCCATTTTGATATTTCTGGAAAATCACTGACCAAGTCTCCACAAATCATAGGTGCTTGGTAAGTGGAAATTTTCACCTTTTTCCATCATTCACAAAATGCTGTACTCAACTCATACGGCCATTTTGATATTTCTTGAAAATCACTGACCAAGTCTCCACAAATCATAGGTGCTTGGTAAGTGGTAATTTTCACCTTTTTCCATCATTCACAAAATGCCGTACTCAACTCATATGGCCATTTTGAGATTTCTTGAAAAAGTTGAAAATCACTGACCATGTCTCCACAAATCATAGGTTCTTGGTAAGTGGAAATTTTCACCTTTTTCCATCATTCACAAAATGCCGTACTCAACTCATACGGCCATTTTGATATTTCTTGAAAAAGTTGAAAATCACTGACCAAGTCTCCACAAATCATAGGTTCTTGGTAAGTGGGAATTTTCACCTTTTTCCATCATTCACAAAATGCCGTACTCAACTCATACGGCCACTTTGATATTTCTTGAAAATCACTGACCAAGTCTCCACAAATCATAGGTGCTTGGTAAGTGGAAATTTTCACCTTTTACCATCATTCACAAAATGCCGTACTCAACTCATACGGCCATTTTGATATTTCTTGAAAATCACTGACCAAGTCTCCACAAATCATAGGTGCTTGGTATGTGGAAATTTTCACCTTTTTCCATCATTCACAAAATGCCGTACTCAACTCATGCGGCCATTTTGATATTTCTTGAAAATCACTGACCAAGTCTCCACAAATCATAGGTGCTTGGTAAGTGGGAATTTTTAGCTTTTTCCATCATTCACAAAATGCCGTACTCAACTTATACTGCCATTTTGATATTTCTTGAAAATCACTGACCAAGTCTCCACAAATCATAGGTGCTTGGTAAGTGGGAATTTTCACCTTTTTCTATCATTCACAAAATGCCGTACTCAACTCATACGGCCATTTTGATATTTCTTGAAAATCACTGACCAAGTCTCCACAAATCATAGGTGCTTGGTAAGTGGGAATTTTTAGCTTTTTCCATCATTCACAAAATGCCGTACTCAACTTATACGGCCATTTTTATATTTCTTGAAAATCACTGACCAAGTCTCCACAAATCATAGGTGCTTGTAAGTGGAAATTTTCACCTTTTTCCATCATTCACAAAATGCCTTACAGTAGTATTCGGGTCACTATAGCACAGTTCCGAGCAAAAGAGTCATTTTGCCCGTCCTTCGTTCAAAAGGTTCAAAGTGAATCACTTGGTGAACGACTTTGAAGTGAATCACTTCGCGAACGACTTTGCGAGTGTATGTGCAAAATGACTCACCGGAACAGCCCGAGCCGAGCCTGATGTTTCCCATGTTGGGAAGTTGGTGTGCTCGGGCCTGTGTGCTAAAGCGCCCGTGTAGGTGAACTGAGCTCTGTGTTTTTAACCTAACCTAACTGAGGTGAGTTTAGGATGTGAATTCTAACCTAACTTAATGCTAATTTTTTGTGTTTTGTGTTTTATAATTTTTTTGGTTCTTAATCTAACTACAACTAAACTAAAACTAAACTTAATGCTAAATTTTTTTTGGGTTTTGTGTTTTATATTTTTTTTTGGATTTTCTAAAATTTAAAACTCACCGTGCCATCTTACTCCTCATCTCAAAGTAAAGCCGTCGATCAAAATACGGAGTCTTCAACCGTAGTTTTTCAATAAGTGCATTGGGTAATGGAAGCAATGTAAGCTTATCCACATCCTTGCATATTACCTTCATTATTATTTTTCGATTGCACAACTCTTCCAAAGAATAAGGTTGAAAAGTTTTCTGACTAATCAACTTACAATTATCACACCAGTGCCAACTCCACTCTTCATAAAAAGTAAGGTTCTGATGTATGCCATTTCTATCCATAGCATCAGGATGCTGAGGTGTGTTCTCCATAGCCGCCATTTTAATAATGAGGCTACACACACCATACTCCTATATTTATACAAAAATTGGAACCTGCGCGCGCAACTTCTTAAAACTAAACTACAACTAAACTTAATGCTAAACTTAATGCTAAATTTTTTTGTGTTTTGTATTTTATATTTTTTTTTGGATTTTTTTGTTATTAAAAATAAAAATAAAAATTGGTTACTTACCTTCTGGTTCAAAATTCAAAACGATACGTCGGCCTTGTAGACCGGTGTATACGAGTTTTAAATTTTCCATTTCATTCCACTTTTGTAGATCTTTATCCCTCGCGAATAACACTTGGTATCGTTCGGGCAAGTGGAGATAATGCTCTTCTGTTTCGACCACAACAGAACTACCGAGCTTTGTCTTGCATCGGAAGAACTGTATTACGGTAAAAACTGTCCCAGCTGGGAAATCTTTGAAGCTAGCAAAAGCTTTCGTATTATTAATAGCATTGAAATTCGCCAATAAATCGCTAGTAGTAGTAGTTTTCGTAATAAAAGCGTCCATTGTCAATAATGATTTTCTGAGTAAATCGGGGTAGTATTTATACCTTTTTGATCCGTCGACGTCGACGAACCGAATATCATTCATCATGAAGAATTTTTAGAAACACTTTTGCATATAACATGTTCATATCATTTATCGTTTTGAAGTTTGTCAATATTACTTTCCCGTTTCTGAACAAGGTAAGTTTTGTATTTTTAGTTTTATTTCCTTCATGTAGATGTATACCGGTAAAAATTTCTGGTTCATAAATTACACTCTTGAAGTTATCATAGTAGAACTTTTCAAAATTAGGCTTAAAGCCCATGTCATTACTTCCAACGATGTTAGCGATTGCGTAAGTTTTGATTCTCACAGGGAAACCAAGCCTCTGAATTTTTCGTGCAAACTTACGAGTAGCAATTCGAGCTGAGGCTTCATCTTTTGTACCTAAACAAACTATCTTTCCCGATGTAAAAATGTTTGCTGTAGCCTGCGGGTTTCTCAGCTTCATAGTAAGACCGGGAAACTTCTCAGGTTCGTATACATGATTATATGAATTCCGAGCAATGTATTCTAAATCAAGCATGCAGTCCAAGTCTGCAGAGGCGACAATATTTTGCACTTTTGGTTTTGTCAATGTGAATGTTCTAAAATTTTGAAACTCTACTACATAACCGATTTTACCAAAGAATTCTGCTATGTATTTCAACGCTATAATTGCGTCAACTTCGTCTGCAACATTTGTGCACATGACTTTACCGGTATGGTAAATAAAAAGTTTACAACTGGGTACATCAATTTCTGTAGCAACACAATCAATGTACTGAATTGCCGGGTGTATGAGTAAAATCCTACTCATAACATAGTTCAAGTTCAACGCCGTATTCAAGTCGACCTTCGCGTAAAGATGCTCCATTGTAAATGAAGTGATCTATCAAGAGGTACCTGTATTTATAGCCGAATCGAATTTCTTTTTATATTTACACGTGTCATGCTCAACATCGATAACCAGGAAACCGTAAGCTTCACTCCAACAGTTATTACACATTCCGCGAAATTTTTCAAAAGTCACATCAGTAACGTACTCGGTGAAAATCTGGCGTAAATTAACCAAATCTTGACGGAATAAAATAACGTAATTGAAGTTTTCACGTATACCGGTTTTCTTGGGAATTTTTGTGTACGCTTGACTAAGGTAGAAACAAGAGATATTACGATGTCGACCTCTCAGGAAAAAATTAGCAACTTTATCCTGCTTTTCAGTCAACACGTCATCGAAAATCACAACCGAATCCATTTCTAAATCTTCAGGCTCAGGTAATGTTTCGATTTGTAGTTCCTGAATACGGATCATTTGCTTTTTACTTTTCCTACCTTGATTATGCGTACTTATCAGTTCTTTCAATGTACCATACTTTTCTTGGTAGCTAGTCTTCGAGCATAAGTACAAATTCTTGAACGGTCTCATGTGAACAAGTATTGTTAAAAGTAAATTCGATTTTCCAGCTCCACTAGGTCCAAACATACCACACCGTATCACGTCAGGAAACATTTCTACACGGCGTCGTTTTTTCTTTACACTGTTATCAAAATTTATCACTGCAATACTATTTTTCAGTTTTCGTCTATTCATTTCTTACAGTTAAATCCAACATCAATTTCCTACTGGACTAGTATTTATAGATTTTTCAACAGTATCCATAAGGAACCGTATCGTAATCTGCACATATTAGTCGTTTGTCAAATCCAAAGCGTAATCTCTTAGGTTGTTCCTTGTTCACTAATGCCTTCGTATTCTTGTCACGAAGAATATTAATGTCTTTGGTTTCAACCTCTAAGATTTCGCCATCGATTAACTGTTCCATCGACTTACCACTGATGAGCTGTGCGTTCTTGTAGCTTAACGTGAAGCCTTTCGCTTTAACGCACTGTTTACCCTTGCTCGTCGTGTAGTAGTAAGTCTTAGGTCCAGTGGTCACAAATTTGGTAATGTAAGCTCCTTTGAGCTCGTCAGTCCATTCGCCCAATAAATCTCCAGTTGCAACGGTATTTCTACCATCGTCAACGTAGATTATCGAGTCGGTGTCACAATACAGTACTGCCTCATTTAGTTGGTGTAAGAGGCTATAAAGTCGTAATCGGGCATTCGCTGTTGTAAAGGCTGCTATGAAAACGTTGGTATTGAAGTTATCCTCCACGTACACATCCTTGTATTTATAGTTCACCTGGACCATCTCTTCAGAAACGTAATTTACATTAACGTTCATGAATCGATCATCCAGTAGAATACTATAAAACTCGCAAGGATCTGTAATGAATTTGGTCACTCCTTGGTTGTTGCGTTGACCGAACTTTCCCCAGAGAGAGTTCAAACAAAGTTTGGCTACTGCTCTTTTACCTGGATTGAAAGCTACTTGGTCAGCATCCAACTCAATACCTTGCGTGTTCTTAATTGCCTCGGCGTAAGCTTCATCAGTTGGATAACTGTGTTCGCTAGCTTCGAGTTTGAGTTTCAGAAAATCTTTTATGTAACCCTTCCATAAGGCGTTACTCTTTTCGAAATGCCAAACTTCGTAAACTTCCAAAACTTTGTATCCAACCTCAACAGCTTTTTCCACTTCATTGGTTGTCCACGTCCCGGTAAATTCTCGTTCCTCATCTGTATGAGTGCACAGACGTTGATTGTCTTTCGCACACTTTAAACACAGAGGGAACAATAACTTTTCATTTTTCGCCATCTTTACTCTCACCGGAAGTGTAGGTATGTACAAATCCTTAGGAGCTAAGACCTTGCATTTAATGAAACCGTACCAACCCGGATTGTAACTAGGTGGATTGAAGATTTTCTCAGGATGGCCTACAGGATAATCATCATAATACATTACTGTCGGATACAAAGAACAGACATCAACATATTTGATTTTCTCTCCGTTACCATCGGCTGTTTTCTTCAGTTTAAACGCCTCAGTACGTCCACCAAAGAAAGCTTCTCTCGGGTTCAACGGATCAATAATGCGGTCTTCGAGTCTAGATCGGTTTTGTCGGTATTCACGTGTTTTCAGCCATTCACATTCCCACATCTCAACAACAGTGTATCCAGCTTGTTCTAGATTTTCAGTTCTAGCCATGGTCTTCTGGTACAGGTCCGCCATGCATTCGTTTTTCACCGTGTTCATGGTGTCATCGTGGAAGCAATTGGGACAACCGTGCCAGAAGCATCCGTGGAACTGGTACACTGTGTTGGTCGTGGAATCATAGCCATCAACCTTACCTCCACAAATTCTGACTTCCCCTCCATTGGTAGCGTGTGCAATGTCACCATTATTCAGAGATTCCAACCACGCAATCGATACCTTCGAGTACTGATCTTTCAACTGTTTAGTTACAACAGATATGGTATCTTCTTGCAGGTATTTACTCCGGTAAATGGCCATACACACGCCGGCAATGGTGATGTAACAGAACGGGTCAATGTTCGCAATTTTCAGGAATTCGTCCCTCAACTTCAGGCAGCCTCGTCGTAAGATATCCACATCAGAGTTGCAATATTCGAGAAGCTCCTTCTTCATATCGAAGATGTAGTCTTCTGCGCATTTTTGCTGGTACCATTCAATGAATTTCTCGCGAGGTCCGTCTTTGCCGCCTTTCATGTTGTTGGGACAATAATCCATCATTGGAGGCATTTTACCAACGTAATTTTCATTCGCTTTTGTATTGAACAAGTGAGGAAAGTAACCCTTCTTCAACTCGTCCAATCCAAAAGTTTCAGGGAAGGCTGCCAATGCGGATGGTACGAAATTGTGACTGTCAATAATGCGTAAATTCAGTGATTTCTTAATTCTCATTTCCATTATCTTACCGCCGGAATAAATTGTGTCTGGTTGAATGGTATTTTTCACACAATACTGCATAATGAAGTGGCTGTCATAACCACGGGCGTAATGTGCAATTGCGGTATAGTCCTTGTGTCGTTTGTGTATAAGCCAAGCACAAAACTCATCATTTGTATCAAACTGGTGTACTTTTCCATTAAAATCATGGACTACTATCAAGTTAGCCTCATGTACACCAGTTTCTTGGCGAGCTTCGTAATTTTTTTATTACTTCTGCTTGACGACGGATCACAATTACCACAACCACGCTTGCATTTACCACCCTTGGCTGCCTGCTTCTTCATGTAGCACTTGTGTGTTTCCATTTTCACAACTTTCTGGCAGTTTTGACATTTGGAATAACCACAACAGTGAGCTCCTGTCTCAGCACGTTTAACCAGTACACCACAACTGACACACTTATACCATATTTTACATACGGTCTCTTGATGTTTCTTTAAGCAGTCTTTGTTTTTACAATATCTGCTACATTTAAAGCATTTTGTGTATTCGATGGTGTCAGCTGCATGCTTTGGTTCATTACACAATAGACAGAGAGCCACACCCTTACAATTGTGTTCACCTTTTGTTTGATAACCTTTCAGACAACGATCGCAATAGTAAACACTTCCGAGGAATGCTGTCATGCTATTTATCGTATCGAAATGTTCACCTTGTTTGTAGAGGAAAATTTCAACATCCTTTTTATCACCACGATACACCACTGAGTTGGCCATGTCAGCGTTGATTATAGTGATCTGGATGTCAAGCAAATCCTCCACCTTTTTAAAATCTTCCAAGGTGAATCCATCCGCATTATACGAATCTAACTTACCGCACAACTCTTCTGCTAAGTCTTTCTGTATAGGGCGACCCATACGTACTTGCCTAACATCAGAGAAGTTCAGCACATGGTCGAAAATCTCATTTTTATGGTAGGTAAGTCCTACTATTATCGCTCGAGGTCCGCATAGGTTATCGTTATTCCAAATCACGTTTATACACCTCTTGGTGTGCAGGTCTTCTTTCAGGTTAAGTATAGGTTTCCTGCGAGCACCTCGCGGTAATGCTACCGTGCTCACCTGGAAAACACACTTCATAAGATCAACTGTTTCATCGGAAGTTGCTATTTGTAAAAGCTTTTCCTTCAACGATTCAACGTGATCTCTTGTTTCATAGCCGGTAGGAAAGTATCGAGCAGTGGTGAAGTCGGGATTTGTCACTCCCAAATCAATCAAATCACCTTCCCTAAAGTTCGATCGCTTCTTGGCGTACTCAAACATTTCTTCCAGGGATTTGGTGATTATGTCGACTATGGGTAACTTATCCACATTCTTCTTCAACGTGATGGAATAGTTCCGCCGTTGCCAGTTGAACTTCTTCACAACACGTACGTTACTCTCGACGATATTTATGTATTTCAACTCAGTGGTAGAACCACCGCCAACATAAACATTTTCGTTGGGATTATCGTCATCGTCATCATCGTCGCTACTGGAACTACCATCATCTGAGCTTCCATCGCTGGAGCTATCAGAGCTAGCGTTCCCAGAGCTATCGTCATCATCGGAACTGTCAGAATCATCGTCCGAATCATCGTCAGTGCTCTCATCATCCTCCGAGCTATCTTCAGATTCATCGTCCGAATCATCCGAACTGTCATTATCGGCATTGTTGGAGCCTTCATCTGCGTTATCGTTCGGTTCATTGGAGCTAGCATCCAAATCTTCCTCACGTTCAGCAGGAACAGCTTCTTTGTCTCTAATCGGGTTGTCAAGTTCGGGTGTGTCAAATATCGAGAATACACGTTTTGGCACAATTTCCGGAGTGTCGAAAATTGAGTGTATACGTATCGGTGGAGTATCGAAGATAGAGCGTACATTACTACGACTGGGTACAGGAGTATTTAGTACAGGCTCAACTTCAACTCTGTTGTCTTCAATCGGGTTGTCAACTTCGGTATTTACCTCGTCAGGAGGATTTGTGTCCATATCGGGAGTGTTCGAGTAAACACTTGAGTAACCGCTAGTATTGATGTCATAATCCAGATCATCGTTACCACCTTCATTGCAATGTGAGAGTTCAGCTGTTGGAGCGGCGCCTGCTACACAACTACCGTCCTCATCATCATTGCTCTGAACCATGGTATCCAACGGTTTCGGTCGAGTCGGTTTCCGCATCACCATACTATGGGCAGGATCTATCTCAATAGTCGCTGTTATTCCAAGAGTAGGGAATTGGATGTCATATTTCTGCGGATTGGACGGTGGATGAAACTTGTCGAAAACTGGAACTGGTCTTTCGTATATCGCTTTTTTCTTGAGAGCTAAATCGGTGGGGTTAGTTTTTACAGAGGGCTCGATATACTTTTTCAGCACATTAATTAAATCTTGTTTGTTTAGTCGACCATAACGTTTCAGATTCAATTCACGCGCAAAAGCGTGTAATTCTTTCACCGTACATTTTTGCAAATTTACAGTGGCCAAATTCACACGCTTTTCATTCAAACCAATTCCAGGCACTTCGACCTGAGCAACAGCTACTGGTTTCTCCTTGTCCAACCCTTTCGGTGTCTGTGTCGGTTCATCCAGACCTATATCGTCTACAAGTTGCTGCAAAACATCTCGTTGACAATCAGATACTTCAGACAGATTCAGATCATCGATACCCTCAAGCAGTTTTTGTTGCAAAACATGCTGTTGAGAATCTTCAGAGTCATCAGACAACCAGAGATCATCTAGCAGTAACGCAATGTTAACTGGTTTTCGTACTGGCTCGGGTTTGGGTTTGGGTTCGGGTTTGGGTTCGGGTTTGGGTTCGGGTTCGGGTTTGGGTTTGGGTTCGGGTTTGGGTTCGGGTTCGGGTTTGGGTTTGGACTCGGGTTCAGGCTTTGGCTCGGGTTTGGATTCGGGCTCTTCTACAATTATAGGTAAACCGTACATTTTCAAAGAATGTAAATATTCTTTTAATTGTACACTTATAGGATGCATTTTACCTGGGATCCTGAAGTTTTCCTGTGGTTCTTCATCTTCTTCGATAATCTTCTGAATTTTCTTCTTCAGTTCTTCTTTGTTGTCTCCAAGGAAGTGGTTAATAATTCTTCGGTGTTCTTCCGGATCCTGGGTGGCTAACATCTGGTTCATAAATTCTTCGTCGTCATCTTCTTGCTTTGGTCTGTCTTCAATTGGTTCCAAGCTGGGTAGAGTTGCTGTCATTTCTGCAATGATTTCTTCAACGGTGGGATCTGAAACAGAAGGAGTATTTATAGATTTTGGTTTTGTCAACTTACGTGGTCCGTTGATTTCGTTGGTAAAGATGAAGCTGTCTTCTTCGTCGTTGTCCTCGATTTGGTGCACCGGAGGTTTATCTGAAACAAAAGAAACAAAATTCGCTTCTGCTGGCGCTTTGGCGAGATTAGTAATATCAAAATCATCTTCGTCATCAGTGAAACTATAATCTACAAGCTTAATAATATTGGAGGCTTTTTTATTTTTTATACTTTTTTTGGTCCCTACCTTAATACTATTGGAGGCTTTTTTATTTTTTATACTTTTTTTGGTCCCTACGTTATCGTTACTTAAAACTACATTATCTAAACTATTTATATAACTAGCAAGTCCTGGTTGTTTCCAACCATTTCTTGTTTTCTTATTAAATAAAGTAAAGCTAAATGGGAAAATATCCCCTAATTTTATTGATTTTATACTTTTTTTGGGCCCTACATCTAAACTAAACTTATTCTCTAAAGCTAAAATTAATTGCTGCTTATTCATCTTATAATAAAACCTGATACCTTTCTGCTTAGCCATAGCTTTCAGTTCTGGTACCTTGTATTGCTGATACGAAATACTTGGCACTGGAACTGGAGCTGCAGCAGCTTCGGGAACAGGGGTAGTATCTAACTTATCAAATAAGCTATCACTAAATGGAAATACATTCCCGATTACATGAGTAATTAGTAAACTAATCAACTCATGTTTTCGCATTGCACAACGAAAACGAAGTCCGCTCTTCTTCGCTTCGTTGCGCATTTGTTGTACAGTAAAACCCTCGAAAGGGTTCACTGACAACGGATGTAAAGCTCCGAGAGCCGCCATAGAAACGCCTGTGGTCATATTGCCAATATCGCCAGAATGGTGCATGAAAACAGTATTGAACATTTGATCTTTACTGGACAGCATTATAGAGCGGATTGATTTTCCTGTCGAGGGCTACCTGTATTTATACCTTTTTGATCCGTCGATGTTGACAATGCTGCTCTCTCATTGGTCGATACGTCAACCAATCACAGAGCAGTATTTGGCACCTCTCAAAAGGGTAGGTAGGTAGGTTAGTAGGTAGGTAGATCGAATAACGTTATTATAACGTTATCATAACGTTATCATTTGGTTTCCGTTTCGTTATTTTGGCATTTTTGAAAAGCTGAGGTCATGCTGATTCCAAAAATACCCCCACTTGCTACTTTTCGAGCTTTTGTTGAGGTACCTCAAAAAGCACTCAATTACACCCTCTGTTTGAAAAAGAATCGTTTTGCACTTTACGTACTTACGAATCATTTTCGAAATTTCACCTTAAGGTTTCTTTTTTTACATACGTTTGTATATGTTTCATGAGCTCTTAAGATACCTTAAGGTGAATAAAATACTTGATTGCGGATTTAATTTTCTCTGATTGTTGGTAACAGTGGTGTTACAAGTAAAATTTTCAAGTTTTTTCATGTCTGGTACCCCTACCACGACGAAAGAACGCAATCTGATTGGTTGTTGTTTTTTTTTTTTTTCACCCTTCCATCACCTTACGTAAAATCACATAATCGAATCGCCATTGATGTGTGTTTCACTGTTTCTTTCAAATTGTATTGTAATATTTTATTGCATTTTATTTAATATTTGCGATTTTACTGCGTTTTAAAAAATGGGTAATATCTGGAGCAACTGTTTATCCGTTTGTAGGCAATATTGCTGTGGTTCTGATCCATCGAATGAAGAGTAAGTAATTTATTTTATTCACGTAACGTGTTTTCGCTTTTTCGGCCATGTGTTTTTTCATTTAATTAATTCTATTTGTTTGTTTTTTTTTTTTTACACTTACAGAATCGGCTTGATTGACGATCCATCTTCGTTTTCGACACCTCAATCTGCCTCAACATCAGCTGGAATTATGAGTCCTTTGTCGCTGTCAGCCTCCTTCGCCTCGCCTGTTTACATGCCGCCGACTCCGTCATTCTCCGGAGATGGAGACTCAGGTTACATAAGCCCAATCGTCGAGCATCCTACCATAAACAGACTATACATGCACGTATTATATATGCCCGAATTGCCCGAGGGCAACGTAAGCAACAAGGAAAATATCGCGCCAGTTTCGGCCAATCCGTCTGAACTTACAAACGCGTGAGTAGTTGATAAATAAATTCAATCATTCCTGTTTGTGAATTTGATTATTTAATGTATTTATTTATTTATTTTTTGATAGGGTAAGTTCAAACCGTCTCTCGCGCATACGTTATGATCGTGCAAAGAAAGAACGCGTTCAGAAAATCATACAGACGTATCTTAGATTCGATAACGAAGATAGCACGGATGAAGATGTTAACGAGAACGAGAAGTAAAATAATGTAATAATTATACCCTAAATACTTACTGTTCGATTGATATTAATAAATTGACAAAAACTCGTCGTCGTTGTACATTTATCTAACCATCAGCAATGTGATTTTATGTGAGTAAATATCTATCCAAAATCGATTCAAATGTGGTTCGAGTAAAACACACAACTCGCTTTTCAGCTGCCGAACTTCATATTCAAACCTTGTAAATTAAGTATCCAGCCCAACGATGTACTTTTAAATTCAGGTGTCGTTTTCCTTCGAAGGAGATGGAGATCGTTGTAGATGAATAAATTCGTTAAACAGATCGTGTATAACACACAACTCGATTTCTAGCTAACCAACTTCATATTCAAGCCTTCTGGAGCAAATTAAATAGCAGATCTCCTGAAAAATGCGTCGTCGGATCTACAATGCTGTTTTATTTCCAGACTATATGTATAAGTAACCTTATTGATCGAATCGTGTGTTTATACAGAAAAATTGTTGATTTTTATTTTGAGAAAAAAGCTGATCAGTTCGAGCATAACACACAACTCGATTTTTTTGCTGACCAACTTCATATTCATGCCTTCCAGAGTAAATTGTCGGTAGAAATTGAAAAATCACACTGGAGCCTCCTGAATAGCTGGATTCCGTAAAATTCGTCCTCATCGGTTAGATCATGAATAAATTTGTTAAACACTTCGAGTAAACAACTCGCTTTTCAGTTACCCAACGTCATATTTGCGTATTCCGAAGCAAATTGAAAATTCTGGAGAAATTGAAAGAAACAATCAAAAAGCAATGAATTTCTAAATACACAATATATTTTTATTTTGATTCGTCGTCAGTAGCTACGTCGAATGCTTTGTCAAGTCAAATGCGATATTTTCACTCAATCTGAAGCAAATAAACCAGAACAAAAAATCATTTTCGAAAAAGCCAAAGCTAAGTATCCGATAATATAAAGAAATACTAATCGTACTTACCCATTAACTCGTTCATCGTTTGTTATTCAGTACGAATCGTCGTCAGTAGCTACTGTTCTCAAATGCGTTTTTCATTCAGCCTGTAACTTCGGATTCTGTCATCGTATCTGAAAAAAGAAAAATACAAAACACAAAGAATCGATTTTCGAAAAAATACACAGTAGATTTATCATATTATTTTGAATAATCGTTTGCTTACCTAATTCGTGTCTGCTTATTCGCGAACCATCTGAAACGATCGCGAACACTCTGTAACAAAAATAAACAAACAGAGAGCATCAATTTTCAAAACATCTAAGCAAAATGATTTTTCATTTTTAAAAAAAGAAATACTACTTACTCCGTGATAATTATCGCTTGTTATTCAGCACGAATCGTCGTCAGTAGCTACTGTTCTCAAATGCGTTTTTCCACCTCCGTATTTCACTTTACCTGCAAAAAATAAAAAAACGAAAACACAAAGAACCAATTTTCGAGAGACCAAATTTGTGAATCTTATTGAAACAACTTCTTACCTAATTCGTATATGGTTATACAGCTATTCGCGAATGCACTTTTTTACCTTCGGATTCCAATCTTCATACCAAATTATCCAGCTCGAATCGTTCATCTACAGCTATTCTACACCTCCGGATTCCAATCATCGTACCTGAAAAAAGAAAATTCAAACACAAAGTATCCATTTTCGAAAACTACAGCTAAGCAAAATGAATCAAAAAAAAAAAACTACTAACCTGAAAGGATACTCTGATTCGTTTCATTCGTTGATAACTGTCTTGATGGATCTATGATGTACGCATTTGACCACTCTGCTCCTTCGTTTTCGATTCTCACGAATACCCTGAAACAATCAAAATTAATTATCTGAATATTTATATTCATTAATAATAATAATTTCTACTCGAATTGAAATCTTAAATCTACAGTCATTATCACTGTTTTGGTTTTGGTTTTGAAATTAGGCGCATTCACACTGATGCGCAACAAGTAAGGTACCATTTACACTGTCGTAGTGTCACAGAGCCGAAAATTCCAACTTCAACACCTGATTGCAAAAATTATCATTTTTTCATATTTTTTTCAAAATAAAAGTATTTTAATGTGCTGAAAATGTTTATTCTCATCTGATTGTGTGAATAAAATGTTTCCATGGTCCAAAAACTAATTTAAATCTACTTACCTGAGAATATAAACAGCACAACAATTGTGTGTACGTTTTGTCTGAAACCGTTAGTATACTGAATGTTCGTAAACCGTTCCTTGTAACGAAAATTACATTTTACGATTTTTTTGATGTAGTGGTAACATTTATCGTTAAAAACAAAATGGCTGTTGCTGCTGGTATTTCAATTACATGTTTTAATTTTTCTTACGCTGAATTTACGTACAATCGTGCAAATACGTTTTGTCGACGGATTTTTTTTGAAAAAAGTATAAATACTAGTACCGTTTATTTGATTTTCCTATATATTACAATGGCTTCTTACAAAGAAAAATTTGAAGAATTTATTGAGCGATCTGATTATTACGATTACCGACCACCGATGTCTGAGAATATTAATTTACCAGGCGGTGAGTTTCCTATAACCGTTTATAATGAAGATATTATTACTTTACCATGCGATAGTAAGCTTGTGATTACTGGTCAAATTACAGTAACTGAACCCGATAAAGATAATAAGTTGGTGGATGTGACTAGTATCGATACAAGTAAAATTGATTTTGATCTCAACGGTATTTTACATCGATTTGAGTTTATTGAATATAAAATCGGCGAGAATAAAGTTGATGATGTTAGAAAACCTGGTATTGCAGCAACCATGAAGGGACTTGTTTCGTTCAGACCGAATAAAGCACGCAGTCTTTCTGGTTGGAATGTATATCCAGACTCAAAAAGCTTAATCAACTCTAAAGGATATTTTACTGTCGTGAAACCGCTGAGCGAGGTGATGGGTGTTTTTGAGGATTTTCGCAAATGTTTGGTACGCGTACCGCAAACGCTGATATTCCATAACACAACTTCAGGCGATGACAATTGTTTTTACTCGACAGTTGCAAACTACAATGTATCGTTGAGGTTCACAGATATTATCTGGCGTATGCGACACGTTAAATTTCGAATTGATAAAGAAACGAAGCTGCGTAAAGAAGTTCTAACCAACACCAATTATACGATTTTCTTTCGTCATTGGCTTTATCAAAGTACTACTTTACCAGCAGGTACCACCGAGTATACTTGGGATGTACCAGTTTCGCATTCAAAAGTAAAGTACGCGTTGATCGCTATGCAACAGGATGCGACTAACAAATTGAAGAGTCGAATCAGTGAGTTCAAACTTCTAAACACTGAGAATGTACAGTTGGAAATTAATAATTACTGGCTGTATCCAAAAGATCGGTTAAATCTTAAATCCGAAGAAAACAAATGTGGAAATATTTACGAAATGTTTAAAGCATTTATGAAATCCTACTACAATTCTGACGAAGAAGATCCGATTTGCGATTATAACGATTTTATGACAAAATACGCGATTTTTGTTATTGATTGCTCGCATCAACCAGAAGTTATTAAGGATTCGTTAATTAATACAAAAATACATTTTAATTTTCGAACAGGGTTCCCTAATAACGGCATTGTACATTTGTTGATGATCATGGATCGTAAAGCAGTGTACAATCCGTTGAGTAATCAAGTTGTTGCTTGATGAAAAAGTATAAATAGGTCTACCATGTGAATGTTGAATGTATTAAAAGTTAATATGGCGTTTCAAATATCATTAACTGAAAATTCTTCTGTATTCAATTTTGATTACACTGATGGTATACGACTAAACGGACCATATGAGGTTTGTTTGAAAAGCTTTGTAACCTACAACAACATTCCTAACATATCGCAGAATAATAATAATATTAGTTTTGTTGATGTGGATATGGATAATAATGTTGTTGTTGAACAAAATGATTTGAATAATAATACCATCGCTGAAAGTTTTACAACTCCGCATAGGTTTGCGGTAACAAAAAAGAAAAATGAAGTGTATGCATATACCATTCCAACTGGTACTTACGAGATTCACGATATTATAAAATTTATCGAAGGTTTGGATAAAATTAAAAACACGGGAACTTTTTTACGTTTGAATAAAAATACATTTAGAATGGAAATTAAAAGTCCTTTGCATATTGATTTTAGACCAGCTAATTCTATAGGACGAACTTTGGGATTTACTCCTAGATTATTACCACCGGATGAATTACATCGTTCTGACTTACCTGTGCAAATTTTCACTGTGAATACGATCAAAGTTAAATGTAATTTGATTAAATGTAACGTTGACAATCTGAAACGTAATGACAATACGCTTTACGAGTTTCCATTAAAAGTTGAAAGTGGTGAGAAAATCATTGAAAGGCCTATTACATTATGTTATTATCCAATTACGCGTTTAGATAGCATTTATCAGTTGCATTTGAGAGTTGTTGATCAAGACGATAAGCTAGTTGATTTTCGTGGCGAACAAATTGCAATAACTTTAGGATTTCAACCATGCAAATAACTATAAATAGTGGTTGGAATTCTTTGTAATTTCAATTATTGCTATGTATAAAAAAGTTAGAGAATATCTTGAATCAGGCCGAGCCTTACAACGTAAATTTGATATGTTGAAATTTGGAAAGCTGACTAGGCACGAAGAAATGGTTGAAACATTCAAACCAATCACCGAATCGTTACAATCTTTGAGAGAAACTGTAACGCACGGTTCAACCGCAAATGTAGTAAGTAACAATCTGACTGATATCATTGCAACTGGTAAAAAGCTTGATAAACATTATGGTATTCATATGGAGTTGAATCGTCCCCATATTGGAAATTCACGCATAACCATTACACCAGATAACGATATAATTCTGGCTGCAAATAATCAGAAATATAAAGGTACTCCAGGATTGTGGGAATTGTTAACATCTGAGAATCCGCAGCATTACAAAGCTGATGATATGCGTAATTATGAACAAATAATTTTGCATACATACGCTTACAAACGTAATAACGACCGTAATAACCAATATTTGAAAAGTAATCGAAGCGTTAAATATCGAACAATTATCAGACCAATATTGGCGAAATACGGTATTCTTAAAGGTGTTGCTGCTGGTAAATCAAAAGCAAAAACCTCTAAGGATTCTTATGATGAATACGATAGTGAAGAGTACTTTACAGGAAGCACAACAGGTAGTGGATTGCGTAAGTTCAACACTAACCAACCTGTTGAATACGTTCATTGGAACTCAACGGATGAATTACTTGATCGTTTGTGTCACTTGTGGGGTGAAATACAATCAGGTAACAGTAATCCGCTGTTGTTGAACGAGATTGTGAACATTATTCAAGAGTTTAAGGAAATTTGAATTGTCAAAAAACTATAAATAGTTGTCGGATGTTTACAAATTACATATTTTTATGAAATAATGGATTATCGTGAAGCTAGATATTATAAAAGTTTGGAGATTCTACCTGTACCGATGCATACTAAAACTGTACGCGGTAAAGGTATACTCAATTCTATGATTAATAATTTACCATTTGAAATGCATATGCCAGGTTATAACTATTTAGGTCCTGGTACAAAACTTCAAAAACGTCTTGAAAGAGGTGATAAACCAAGTAACAAACTTGATGAGTTAGCTATGCAGCATGATATTGCGTATTCTAAATCTAAAAATTTGGAAGACCGTCACGCTGCTGATTATGCTTTACAAGAAGGTGCTTGGAATCGCGTACTTGCAAAAGATGCTGGATTTGGCGAGAAAGCTGTTGGATGGTTAACTACTAATGCCATGAAAGCCAAAAGAGCGCTAGGTGCTGGTTTATTGACAAAATACCCTGTATCGATGGATCAGAGTGAACATGAAAAACTTGCATCAGCTGTACAAGCTCAAAAAGCTGTTTCGTTGAAGGTTAGCGGTGCTCGTACCAAGGAATCTGTGATGAATGAGACCTACTTACCGTTAACTAAAAGCCAAATAGCTAATTTGAAAAAAGGCACTGGTAAAAAAACTATTCGACTTTCTGTTGCTCAAGTTAAAAAAGTGAAATCAGGTGGTTATCTAAAGACAATCTTACAGTACGGTCCTGCAGCAATTGGTGCGGTTTCAGCGCTTGTTGATCTTGTTAAAAGCAAGAAAAAAGATGGTAAAGGACTTCGTTCTACTAAGAAACCCAAAACAGCAAAGAAACGTATTACCAAAGGTAAAGGTGTTTACATAAACAAAAAACCTAAAGGTAAAGGTGTTTACATAAACAAAAAGCCTAAAGGTTCTGGTGTTTATATTAACAAAAAGCCTAAAGGTTCTGGTGTTTATATTAACAAAAAGCCTAAAGGTTCCGGTGTTTATATTAACAAAAAGCCTAAAGGTAATGGTCTTTTAGATACGCTACTAAAAAAAAAAAAAGACACTCCGTTGAATAATTTAGAACTGATACAGTACGCTGCTCAGTTAGAAATTCCGTTCTTCAGAGGCGTTTTTATGAGAGATGGGTTACCTGGAAAAGTTTTTGCGAACGAGTCAGCGATTGTGAATTTAGATTCAAGCACTGGCCCAGGTACTCATTGGGTAGCGTATGCCAAACGGGGTTTCAATGTGGAATATTATGATTCTTTCGGCGTTGCACCACCTGTTGAATTAGTGAAATACTTTGGTAAGAAAACAACAATTGTTTATAATTATGAACAAGATCAAAAGTTGAGTCAGGTGATCTGTGGTCATTTATGTTTGAAGTTTTTGCATAAATATAGGTAATCCCAGAAGAATTCGTTAATTTTGAAAATGGATTTAGCACGTGAATTACATAAACCTGTTGTAAAGAAATTTAAAACTCGTCAAATTATTACCAAAGGAATTGACCACATTTGGGAAGCCGATTTGCTGATAATGTCGCAGTATAAAAAAGAAAACAAAGGTTATGCATACATTTTGAATGTTATTGACTGCTTTAGCAAATTCGCATGGTGTGTTCCTTTGAAACAGAAGACTGGTAAAGAGGTTACTGATGCCTTCAAAGCAATTCTGTCAAAACGTCGAAAACCAGAACTTCTACACGTTGATCAAGGTAAAGAATTTGTTAATGCTACTTTCAAACGAATGTTGAATAACAATAACATCAATATGTATCATACTTTTACTGAAATCAAAGCAGCTATTGTAGAACGTTTCAATCGCACGTTGAATGAAAAAATGAAACTTCACTTTGAGGTGAATCAAAACCATCGTTGGATAAATATTTTACCACAAATCGTGAAGGAGTATAATGAGCAGAATATACATCGAACTATAGGTTTGCCTCCGGCTGATGTTACAAAGAAAACTGAAGCTGAAGTGTATAAAAAAGTATACGGTTTAAATAACTTCAAACGACCAAAACCTACATTTAAAATCGGAGATCGTGTACGCATTACGGCATACAAATATACTTTTGGTAATAAGTATTCCAGAAAGTGGACCACTGAAATTTTTAAAATTGATAAGGTTCATTACACGGTTCCAGAAACATACAGCATAAAAGCTTTGAACGGTGAGCCAGTGTCAGGAAAATTTTATAAGCAAGAATTGCAAAAAACAAAATTTTGATTACGCATGCGCATAACGTACATGAAAAAGGTATAAATATAGGTGTCGTTTGAGATTCTGATCATTATTGAAAATGGCTTCCGTACAAATACCACTTGTTCTTCATGCGGCTCTGCTGGGCTCAATTGATACAGCAACACGTGATGATTTACTTCGGAAAATATTGCGATTTAAAAAACACAATGGTTTAACTTTTGTGTGCTCGGCGTATGCGGATGGTTTTGATTTAGGCGTGAATGCGTTGACATTTAATAGTATACGAGACTTACCTAATGTACCAGCAAATTCGGTGGTGATACTGGATGATGTTGGCTCAAGTAAGCTTCTCAAATTACTTGTTTCACGCAAAGATATTTCATGCATTTACTTATGCAAAAGCTACCACAGGTTACCGTCAACGATGAGTTGGGTTCTCAATTACGCAGTTCTGTTCAGTCAGTCTGAAGAGGATGTTGATCTGTTTTATTTAGAACAAATTTTCGGTATGTCACGTGAGTTATTCACAGACATGTGCGAATTTGTTTGGGATGTTTCAGAGAAAGATCATCTAGTTGTAGACATGACAAAATGGGTGTACTTGAAGAATTTCCAGTATTCCATTGGAATTCCTGCGCATGCGCGAATCACGCCGAAAAAAGTATAAATATAAGTGTAGTGACAAATACTAGTCATTATATCTTCTGTTACTATGGCTGAAACATCTCGTTTTGTTGCTGCTATGGCTGATTTACTGCTACTATGTGTTCAACCGTTGCGAAGCTTGAGACGTTCACATGATGCTGGTGATCTTTACGAATTCCCTGATTTTGATTGGGAAGCTGGAGGTGATTTTTGTTGCGCTAGCCATTGCTTCAACACAGCTGTGATTACTACAGTCGTTGATGGATTGGCGTGTCGAAAGTGCTGTGCTTACTGCATCTGTTACTGCAGGTGTGTAACGTACATGCGTTGGCGAAAGTGTAAGCAAAAACTACACCAGCTTCGTGAAAAACAATTGATGGAAAGTCGAAAGCACAAGCAGTGCCCGAACTGTCGATGCAGGAAAAGTATATAAATAGGTGTACTGACTGTAGGTAGTCATTATTGATTTGACCTGGCAACATGGCGCTCTTTAGATCATATTCACAGCTTCCAAGACCAATTGTTGAGAACGATTACGATGTGATCAAAATGGAGTACAAACCACGGTCCGATTTAGTTTTTGTGTATACAGAGGAATTTGTATGCCACTTACCTGCTAGATGGAATAAACAGTGTGACATTGTTACACGTGTGAACTACTGGGATAAGCTGTCCGGTAAGTACCTTCGAAGTTATTGGTTCAGCGATAACGAGCTACGTTGGGAGCTACGATCGAAGAATTCATTACTTGGTTGGTGGTCATTGTATTTTGACGATGACGATTAAAACAGCCCTTATGAGGGCTAAAAAACAAAAAAAAAATATATAAAATATAAAAAACACAAAAAAAATATAAAATAAAAAATACAAAAAAATTTAGCATTAAGTTTAGTTTTAGTTTAGTTTTAGTTTTAGTTTTAGTTTTAGTTTTAGTTTAGTTTAGTTTAGTTTAGTTTATTTTTAAGAAGTTGTGTGCACAACCATCGACAGGGTGAAAAGGTATAAATAGGGACCCCTACAACTGAGAATTGATTATATTACAATGCGGCCATCATTTAATATTAGAAAATCGAGTGTTACTATGATAGTGAAGGCACCTCCGTGTTACTATATACGGTACAGTCATTCTTATAAATGTAAAAAACGGTTCATTCTAGATGAAACGTTCCAACCTTATTCGTTAGAAGAACAGTGCTACAGAAAAATTGTGAAGCACATTTGGCCTCTAAGTAAATTAAAATTATTACCTCTACCGAATGTAATGATTAAAAATCTACTTCGGTGTGTTGAAGATTTTAGGCATAGGGATAATCCTGCTGAATTTACAATCCGCTTTGTTTGTAAATGGTGCAAGCTTCATTGCGTTTGTAATTGCGAATCTTGTTTGGCTAGGTTGGGAACAACTAAATGTTGTGCTCAATGCAAACAAGAATATTGCAATAATTTTTTGGCGAAACCTGAATCCGAACTGTATGGTTTCATTTTGGACGTATATAATTATTATTATTCGCGTCATCAACGACAAGTTGCGCGCGCATGTAGGGAAGGGTCTAAAAAAGTATAAATATAGTTGTCCTTCCTCTAAGACTTCATTATTAAAATGGCGACTATGGCGAACACATGTCATCCTGATCAGTTGAATCTGAACTTGCGAATTAAAGGTGCTCATTGTTGGGAAGAATGGTTATGGCATTCGTGCGAATACTGTAGAAGACCATCAATGACTAGATACCACACTTATTCGTTGCAAGATTTGTGCGGTAGAAGAATTGTGCGCGAGTTGGATAGTACTGACAGTGTACAACAGTTACCATTACCACGAGTAATGATGGACTACTTGGAAACTTTGTTTCCTCAAGGTTCAGCATATGATTCGGATAGTGGTTACTCCACCAGTACTGATACATCGTTGTATAGTTCGTTCGACGATAGCGATGATGATGATGATGATGATGATGATGATAATGAAAATGTTCAACCCTCTATTCTCGTCAGTTCAGATGATGAATGTAGTTTTTGTGGTGATATCATAGGTTGGTGTGCTTGTACGGTATGCGAATCGTGTCATCATAAATACGATTTATTAATCGGCTGCCGAAGTAGGCTCTGTAACCAGTGTCCGTGTGATTGTTGCATTGAATGTAAACGATGCTACAATAAATACGGTAGAAATCAAAGAGGGTGCATTGGAGGCTTTTGCTACCTTTGTCACTGTATTGTAAAATGCTCTTGTAAAAAACAAGTGGTGCGCGCGCCACCTGTTGATAGAGTATAAATACGCTCACACATCACCGATGAGCTCATTATTACAATGGCACGTACACTACGCAGATTATCGGCCTTCCGGTTTGAACAACTTATTGATCATACTGTTGATCCGGAAAATAAATTTCAACCTGCACCATTGCAAATAATTGTTGCTGACATAATTATCAAGAACGCAAATTCGAAACACAAATTAAAAACATTACCACTTCCGAAAATTATAATTAGCGAACTATCGAATTTAATTAGACCATGTCGTGTAAAAACTTGTTGCTGTCCTATACACAACAAGAAAGGGCTTAGGATGTGATTATTTTAAAAATCCAAAAAAAAATATAAAACACAAAACCCAAAAAAAATTTAGCATTAAGTTTAGTTTTAGTTTAGTTGTAGTTAGATTAAGAACCAAAAAAATTATAAAACACAAAACACAAAAAATTAGCATTAAGTTAGGTTAGAATTCACATCCTAAACTCACCTCAGTTAGGTTAGGTTAAAAACACAGAGCTCAGTTCACCTACACGGGCGCTTTAGCACACAGGCCCGAGCACACCAACTTCCCAACATGGGAAACATCAGGCTCGGCTCGGGCTGTTCCGGTGAGTCATTTTGCACATACACTCGCAAAGTCGTTCGCGAAGTGATTCACTTCAAAGTCGTTCACCAAGTGATTCACTTTGAACCTTTTGAACGAAGGACGGGCAAAATGACTCTTTTGCTCAGAACTGTGCTATAGTGACCCGAATACTACTCCTTACTCAACTCATACGGCCATTTTGATATTTCTTGAAAATCACTGACCAAGTCTCCACAAATCATAGGTGCTTGGTAAGTGGAAATTTTCACCTTTTTCCATCATTCACAAAATGCCGTACTCAACTCATACGGCCATTTTGATATTTCTTGAAAATCACTGACCAAGTCTCCACAAATCATAGGTGCTTGGTATGTGGAAATTTTCACCTTTTTCCATCATTCACAAAATGCCGTACTCAACTTATACGGCCATTTTGATATTTCTTGAAAATCACTGACCAAGTCTCCACATATCATAGGTGCTTGGTAAGTGGAAATTTTCACCTTTTTCCATCATTCACAAAATGCCGTACTCAACTCATACGGCCATTTTGATATTTCTTGAAAATCACTGACCAAGTCTCCACAAATCATAGGTGCTTGGTAAGTGGGAATTTTCACCTTTTTCCATCATTCACAAAATGCCATACTCAACTCATACGGCCATTTTGATATTTCTTGAAAATCACTGACCAAGTCTCCACAAATCATAGGTGCTTGGTAAGTGGGAATTTTCACCTTTTTCCATCATTCACAAAATGCCGTACTCAACTCATACGGCCATTTTGATATTTCTTGAAAATCACTGACCAAGTCTCCACAAATCATAGGTGCTTGGTAAGTGGAAATTTTCACCTTTTTCCATCATTCACAAAATGCTGTACTCAACTCATACGGCCATTTTGATATTTCTTGAAAATCACTGACCAAGTCTCCACAAATCATAGGTGCTTGGTAAGTGGGAATTTTCACCTTTTTCCATCATTCACAAAATGCCGTACTCCACTCATACGGCCATTTTGATATTTCTTGAAAAAGTTGAAAATCACTGACCAAGTCTCCACAAATCATAGGTGCTTGGTAAGTGGGAATTTTCACCTTTTTCCATCATTCACAAAATGCTGTACTCAACTCATACGGCCATTTTGATATTTCTTGAAAATCACTGACCAAGTCTCCACAAATCATAGGTGCTTGGTAAGTGGAAATTTTCACCTTTTTCCATCATTCACAAAATGCCGTACTCAACTCATACGGCCATTTTGATATTTCTTGAAAATCACTGACCAAGTCTCCACAAATCATAGGTGCTTGGTAAGTGGAAATTTTCACCTTTTTCCATCATTCACAAAATGCCGTACTCAACTCATGCGGCCATTTTGATATTTCTTGAAAATCACTGACCAAGTCTCCACAAATCATAGGTGCTTGGTAAGTGGGAATTTTTAGCTTTTTCCATCATTCACAAAATGCTGTACTCAACTCATACGGCCATTTTGATATTTCTTGAAAATCACTGACCAAGTCTCCACAAATCATAGGTGCTTGGTAAGTGGAAATTTTCACCTTTTCCCATCATTCACAAAATGCCGTACTCAACTCATACGGCCATTTTGATATTTCTTGAAAATCACTGACCAAGTCTCCACAAATCATAGGTGCTTGGTAAGTGGAAATTTTCACCTTTTTCCATCATTCACAAAATGCCGTACTCAACTCATACGGCCATTTTGATATTTCTTGAAAATCACTGACCAAGTCTCCACAAATCATAGGTGCTTGGTAAGTGGGAATTTTCACCTTTTTCCATCATTCACAAAATGCCGTACTCAACTTATACAGCCATTTTGATATTTTATGAAAATCACTGACCAAGTCTCCACAAATCATAGGTGCTTGGTAAGTGGAAATTTTCACCTTTTTCCATCATTCACAAAATGCCGTACTCAACTCATACGGCCATTTTGATATTTCTTGAAAATCACTGACCAAGTCTCCACAAATCATAGGTGCTTGGTAAGTGGAAATTTTCACCTTTTTCCATCATTCACAAAATGCCGTACTCAACTCATGCGGCCATTTTGATATTTCTTGAAAATCACTGACCAAGTCTCCACAAATCATAGGTGCTTGGTAAGTGGGAATTTTTAGCTTTTTCCATCATTCACAAAATGCTGTACTCAACTCATACGGCCATTTTGATATTTCTTGAAAATCACTGACCAAGTCTCCACAAATCATAGGTGCTTGGTAAGTGGAAATTTTCACCTTTTTCCATCATTCACAAAATGCCGTACTCAACTCATACGGCCATTTTGATATTTCTTGAAAAAGTTGAAAATCACTGACCAAGTCTCCACAAATCATAGGTTCTTGGTAAGTGGGAATTTTCACCTTTTTCCATCATTCACAAAATGCCGTACTCAACTCATACGGCCACTTTGATATTTCTTGAAAATCACTGACCAAGTCTCCACAAATCATAGGTGCTTGGTAAGTGGAAATTTTCACCTTTTTCCATCATTCACAAAATGCCGTACTCAACTCATACGGCCATTTTGATATTTCTTGAAAATCACTGACCAAGTCTCCACAAATCATAGGTGCTTGGTATGTGGAAATTTTCACCTTTTTCCATCATTCACAAAATGCCGTACTCAACTCATGCGGCCATTTTGATATTTCTTGAAAATCACTGACCAAGTCTCCACAAATCATAGGTGCTTGGTAAGTGGGAATTTTTAGCTTTTTCCATCATTCACAAAATGCCGTACTCAACTTATACTGCCATTTTGATATTTCTTGAAAATCACTGACCAAGTCTCCACAAATCATAGGTGCTTGGTAAGTGGGAATTTTCACCTTTTTCTATCATTCACAAAATGCCGTACTCAACTCATACGGCCATTTTGATATTTCTTGAAAATCACTGACCAAGTCTCCACAAATCATAGGTGCTTGGTAAGTGGAAATTTTCACCTTTTTCCATCATTCACAAAATGCCGTACTCAACTCATACGGCCATTTTGATATTTCTTGAAAATCACTGACCAAGTCTCCACAAATCATAGGTGCTTGGTAAGTGGGAATTTTCACCTTTTTCCATCATTCACAAAATGCCGTACTCAACTCATACGGCCATTTTGATATTTCTTGAAAATCACTGACCAAGTCTCCACAAATCATAGGTGCTTGGTAAGTGGGAATTTTCACCTTTTTCCATCATTCACAAAATGCCATACTCAACTCATACGGCCATTTTGATTTTCTTGAAAATCACTGACCAAGTCTCCATGAATCTTTAGGAGCTTGATAAGTGGGAATTTTCACCTTTTTCCATCATTCACAAAATGCCGTACTCAACTCATACGGCCATTTTGATATTTCTTGAAAATCACTGACCAAGTCTCCACAAATCATAGGTGCTTGGTAAGTGGGAATTTTCACCTTTTTCCATCATTCACAAAATGCCGTACTCAACTCATACAGCCATTTTGATATTTCTTGAAAATCACTGACCAAGTCTCCACAAATCATAGGTGCTTGGTAAGTGGAAATTTTCACCTTTTTCCATCATTCACAAAATACCGTACTCAACTCATATGGCCATTTTGATATTTCTTGAAAATCACTGACCAAGTCTCCACAAATCATAGGTGCTTGGTATGTGGAAATTTTCACCTTTTTCCATCATTCACAAAATGCCGTACTCAACTTATACGGCCATTTTGATATTTCTTGAAAATCACTGACCAAGTCTCCACATATCATAGGTGCTTGGTAAGTGGAAATTTTCACCTTTTTCCATCATTCACAAAATGCCGTACTCAACTCATACGGCCATTTTGATATTTCTTGAAAATCACTGACCAAGTCTCCACAAATCATAGGTGCTTGGTAAGTGGGAATTTTCACCTTTTTCCATCATTCACAAAATGCCGTACTCAACTCATACGGCCATTTTGATATTTCTTGAAAATCACTGACCAAGTCTCCACAAATCATAGGTGCTTGGTAAGTGGGAATTTTCACCTTTTTCTATCATTCACAAAATGCCGTACTCAACTCATACGGCCATTTTGATATTTCTTGAAAATCACTGACCAAGTCTCCACAAATCATAGGTGCTTGGTAAGTGGGAATTTTTAGCTTTTTCCATCATTCACAAAATGCCGTACTCAACTTATACGGCCATTTTGATATTTCTTGAAAATCACTGACCAAGTCTCCACAAATCATAGGTGCTTGGTAAGTGGGAATTTTCACCTTTTTCCATCATTCACAAAATGCTGTACTCAACTCATACGGCCATTTTGATATTTCTTGAAAATCACTGACCAAGTCTCCACAAATCATAGGTGCTTGGTAAGTGGAAATTTTCACCTTTTTCCATCATTCACAAAATGCCGTACTCAACTCATACGGCCATTTTGATATTTCTTGAAAATCACTGACCAAGTCTCCACAAATCATAGGTGCTTGGTAAGTGGAAATTTTCACCTTTTTCCATCATTCACAAAATGCCGTACTCAACTCATACGGCCATTTTGATATTTCTTGAAAATCACTGACCAAGTCTCCACAAATCATAGGTGCTTGGTAAGTGGAAATTTTCACCTTTTCCCATCATTCACAAAATGCCGTACTCAACTCATATGGCCATTTTGATATTTCTTGAAAATCACTGACCAAGTCTCCACAAATCATAGGTGCTTGGTATGTGGAAATTTTCACCTTTTTCCATCATTCACAAAATGCTGTACTCAACTTATACGGCCATTTTGATATTTCTTGAAAATCACTGTGATATAGGGTGGCTGGGAATTATTGGTATAGAGGAACAGGGTCGAAATCCCTCTATAAGACATTGATACCAAGAATTATTCCCTAAGAGGGGAATAATTCTATGTCCTGACTAGCTCTAATTCGGACACTGGGTAATTCCTAACCTCCACTAATCATCATAAAATAGGTGTACTAAACTAGAAATAAACCATACTCGTAAGGTGTACTGAATATGTCTATTTGAAGTAAATTACAACACAAGTAATCATAGGTTTGGCAAATTACGCAAATACGTAATTTCCAAGGAAGAGATACATTAAATTAACACAATTATGAAAAATATGGGTAAACATATAAAACAATCATGCAAATTTTTGGGGATCGCGAGACATAACGCATTATATCTCGCTAATGGGCTATACAAATTTATTACTTACTGACACTGCAGGTATTTCCGTCACTCATATCAACATGACCGAATCGATTTGTGAAAACTACATTTTGGTCGCGTTATTTAGGGACAGGTTCGTAAGAATGCAATATTTTTAGAGTTATTTAGAAAGAGTTATTCGCAATATTCGCAGTATTCGCGTTATTCGAGTAATTTAGATGAATTATTCCCAGCATCGCGAGTACCAGGAAATAATTCAATATTAGAAACCAAAAGTGATTAATTTAGATTATTCACGAACAGGTTGATATTTCCACGTTAGAAGTGGGTTAAACGGAAGTGTAAGACACAGGATTGATGCCTGTGTATTTTCATCTTAATATACAAATTAGATAGACACATTAACTGGGTAACTTAGCTCCAGAGAGCTCGAGATTCCGATGCTAAGTACAGAGATATATTTTTCGCGATGTACCTGTTAGCTACCTGAGATACATCGCACCTAAAGCTCCGCCCACTTTACCACACTGTTAGTGTAAGGGTGGTTCCACTAGAGGGATGATCGATCGCGGACAGATCGCGCGTTTCTCCTTAACGGATGATTATCATCATTTCCCCTATTCTGGTGAAACTTAGAAGAATATTCGCGTATTTCTCCTTAAAGGGTTGATTACCTGAATAAACCCTAAGGTAAGAATTACGCGATTAACTGCTAAGCAGTTGGGCCACGCTTGTACCTTACAACTGACCAAGTCTCCACAAATCATAGTTGCTTGGTAAGTGGAAATTTTCACCTTTTTCCATTGTGATATACTACTATGCCGTACGTGGTATGTTTAGGGCGCACCCACGTGGTAACACTGCACTGTGTCGGCAACACTGCGTTGTATTCTCGTCAGCTAGCCATACTAGCCAAGCGACGAGAGTACAGAACGCCAGTAGCTTGTCTGGGTCGACACGGGTAGGTTATTCATTGTTAATCGGTTAATGCAGTCATTTAGTATATAAGTTTTACTCGCGTGTGTTAAGTGATAGTGTTAATTTCTTCATTTAGTTTTCACTAGATAACCCGTTTTTCGCGCATACTGCGCTCCTCTTCTAGATGTGAATTGTTCATTTTGAAAATTTTGGAAAGTATCTTTTTTCGCCTATAATTCCCAAAAAGTCTTGCTTTTTGCTAACATTGTTATTGTTGCTTTTTGCCGGAAATTGTGAAAGTTTATGGCTGTTTTAATAATTGACAGAAAAAAAATTGTTTCAAAGCAAAAATTCCAATAATTGTTACTTTTTCATCAAAAATAACCCAAAGCGTAAATCGTTCTCTGAAATATCCTGAAAAGCATCACTCTGTCATCGCTTTATCATTCATTAAAATAATGTCCTACTTTTCTACAAAAATTGAAAAAAAGTATCAGCTTTCTTATAACAATTGCCTGAAAAGTCATGGTTTCATTTAAAGTTGGCAAAAATTTCAAGTTTTAGGCAAGGCAAGCTTTTTCTAAGCAGACTATGAGTACTCTAAATATTGGTTCAGTACTGGAGAATACTTCAATAAAATACTTACTTGACACAATTTTAGAAATATTCCAAGATTTTCGAGTCAAAAATGCAATTAGGAATTTCCTTAAAACGTGATTTTAATTTTGTCAAGGACTCACAAAAAAAATTCAACCCCTCAGTTGAAAAATCTTAAACTCCTACATGTAACAGTAGAGATTTTCCCAAATAGTCCGAAACTTGCATAAGTTGATGAAAAAGTGAGATGCTAGAGCTAGATATAACCACTCCAGAACTCAAAAAAATGAAACCATGGTTCCAGGATTAATTTTGATACCCAATGTGCTAAAAATAGCACTTTTTCATGTGTACATCAACACCGTTGTTTTTCTGTTTTGAGCTATTTAAAAACTTTTTAAAGCTCCTTTCAGAAAGTTTTCAACTTTTGATAAAAACCATTACAACTAAAGTTTAAAAGCTATTTTCAAATCAAAATATTATTGAGTAGTAGAGAATACTGATTGTATGAAGCTTTTTCATGTTTTTTAAGCTTTAGGATTTCATTTAAGCTTTCTTCAAAACTGCGAATGTGTCAAAATGTATTTTATGGCAAGCTGTTTCTAAGTAGACTATGAGTACTCTAAATTGGTTCGGTACTGGAGAATACTAATTTTTTATGTCATATCTGAAGGTTTCTAAAAAATTTTCAGCTTTAAGCTTTCTTCAAAATTTCACGAATATGGTCAAAAAGTATTTTTTGGCAAGCTCAATATAGGTAGACTATACATACTTTAAAATATTCATTGGGCACTGGAGTATTCTAATTTTTACATCATATCTGAAGCTTTTTGAACTTTTTTCAGCTTTAAGCTTCCTTCAGAATTTTGCGAATAGGGTCAAAAAGTATTTTTTGGGGAGCTCTTCTTAGGGAGACTATACATACTTAAAATATTCATTGGACACTGGAGAATTTTAATTGTTTTTATGAAGTATGACGCTTTTTAAACTTTTTAAAGCTTTAAGCTCCTCCATGACTCACCCCACAACCTCACCAAAAAAATAACTCCAGATTCGAACTCTACAACCTCGAAAACATATCAATCGACGTATCACACAATAATATAAGAAACATTTGACATTTGAGCTTTTTTGAACTTTAAGCTTTTTTCACAACTTTACGAATATGGTCAAAAAGTATTTTTGGCAAGCACATTCTAGGTAGGCCATACATACATTAAAATAGTTATTGGGTACTGAAAAATTCTAATTGTTTATTGTCATGTATAACGTTTTTTGAACTTTTTCGAGCTTTGAACTTTTTCCAAAATTCTACAAATATGGTCAAAAAACATTTTTTGGCAAGCTCTTTCTAGGTACACTATACGTACTTGCGCATATACATCGACACAGTCATTTATACTGCCTTGAACTTTTTGAGCTTTTTGAAGCTTTTCAAAGCTTTAATCAGAACTTTCCTAAGTTTTGATACCACAACCCCACCAAAAAACTGATTCCAGATTCGAACTCTACGACCTCGAAAACATATCAATCGACATATTACACAATACAATATAAGAAAAATATGACATTTGCGATTTTTTGAGCTTTAAGCTTTTTTCAAAACTTTACGAATATGGCCAAAAAGTAGTTTTTGGCAAGCACTTTCTGGGTAGACCTCTTACGTAATTTTAGTATTGAAGAATTCTAATTGTTTACGTCATGTACAAAGCTTTTTCAACTTTTTCGAGCTTTAAGCTTTTTATAAAACTTAACAAATATGGTCAAAAAGTATTTTTTGGCAAGCTCTTTCTAGGTGGACCATACGTACTTTCGCGTATATACATCGTCACGCTTGTTTATACTGTATCAATTTTTGAGCTTTTTAAATCTTTTGAAAGCTTTTTTCAAAACTTTTTGAACTTTTCACCAAAACCTGCACATCTACGGGTCAAAAGCTTTTTTTTTGAGACATCGTCGAACAAAATCGGTTCGGCGGTTCTTCCAAACGAACGATCACAAAAAAAAACACCTTGCTATTAATATATAGATATTGAGCTTTTTTTGAGTTTTAAAGCACAAATTTTTTGTGAACTTTTTTCTTCAACATTTGACTTTTTTAGATGCTCTTTCAAGGTATAATATACGTACTACTGTGAATACGTGACATATGCTACATATAGGCTAAAATCAATTATTGAGCTTTTTTGAGCTTTAAGGCACAACTTTTTTGTAAACTTTTTTTTTGACATTGGACTTCTTTCGATGCTCTTTCAAGGTATAATATACATATTTCTCTATATATGTCGAATGCACTACTTATAAGCTAAAATCAATTATTGAGCTTTTTTGAGCTTTAAGGCACAACTTTTTTGTGAACTTTTTTCTTCAACATTTGACTTTTTTAGATGCTCTTTCAAGGTATAATATACGTACTACTGTGTATACGTCGAATGCGCTACGTATGGACAAAAATCAATTATTGAGCTTTTTTGAGCTTTACGGCGCAACTTTTTGAACTTTTGATTAAAACCTGCACATCTACGGGTTAAAAGCTTTTTTTTGAGACTTCGTCGATCAAAATTGGTTCAGCCGTTCCTGAGATCTCGCTGTCATAAGAATCCGGTCATAATCTTAATATATAGAAGATATAGAATCAATTGTTGAGCTTTTCTGAGCTTATGACAAAAAATTTTTGTAAGCTTTTTCTTTGACATTCAACTTTTTTTTATGCTCTTTCAAGGTATAATATATGTACTACTGTGTATACATCGAATGCGCTATGTATAGGCTAAAATCAAGTATTGAGCTTTTTTGAGCTTTATGGCGCAACTTTTTTATGAACTTTTTTCTTCGACATTTGACTTCTTTTGATGCTCTTTCAAGGTATAATATACGTACTTCTCTGTATACCTCAAGTTGGCTACGTATAGACAAAAATCAATTATTGAGCTTTTTTAAGCTTTAAGGCACAACTTTTTTGTGAACTTTTTTCTTCAACATTTGACTTTTTTAGATGCTCTTTCAAGGTATAATATACGTACTACTGTGTATACGTCGAATGCGCTACATATGGACAAAAATGAATTATTGAGCTTTTTTGAGCTTTACGGCGCAAATTTTCGAACTTTTGATTAAAACCTGCACATCTACGGGTCAAAAGCTTTTTTTTGAGACTTCGTCGATCAAAATCAGTTCAGCCGTTCCTGAGATCTCGCTGTCACAAGAATCCGGTCATAATTTTAATATATAGATCTACGGGTAATTTTATGAAACCCACGGGTTTGTAACAACAAGGTGAGTCAAATCAAATTTCAAAACAAGCACTTCTGATACTGTATGTACTTATGTACCTCAAAAGTTACATACCATTACCTATTGGTTACCTGAATTTTCCTGACATTTGAGAGCATATTAGGTAATATTGCTGAGCTTCTACCTACTCACTTTATTTAGATGTGATTGCCTTTTTTGAAAAAATTCATTCACAATACGTAGGGCAAAAAATATTTTAAATTTTTATAAGTATGCGATACAAGGTGCATTTCGAATTGGTATTCAGACATGTATTTTAAGCCCATTAGGTCACCCGAAAAGGGCGTCAGGAGATTCCAAAATGGGGAATTTTTTTCCAAATTCAGGTCAATGGTATACTTTTAACGTATCTTTCATGATATATTGCGATAAAAAAAAAAGTTATCCGCCAAAATTAACTCCTACAAACGAAAAAAAAACATGGAAAAATCTCTCTTTTTCATATGTATTTTAGAAAAACGAAATCCCTACATAAATTGTTTTTTGCTCTTTTAGCTGATTTTGCACGAAATGATCCACCTGCAAAAATATCTTGTAAATTACCTCCGAAGTCCTTTTTGGCCAGTATTGGGGCACTCGAAGCAACCGCACCATGTACCAGAGAGGGATACTTCATACGAACCCACGCAGCCAAATTCCCAGCGTACGAACATCCAAATACAATCCACTTGATATCATCAGACAAATAGTACTGCTTGGTTATTCCTTGTATGAAGTAGGCTATATCTGCTAGTGCTTGTTGGCTGCTCAAATAAACCAAATTCTCGGTGCTGGTATCACTGCGTCGGAAAATAGGAACATACTTTTAGATTTTGTTTGAAAAAATACGATGATTTCTTCGATTTTATTTTTCACAAAGAGCACGAATGAATGATCATACAAATTTGATCGTTTCGGTTCAAAATTTATAAAAATTTTCGAATTTTCAAAACAGTCTTCACTGATGACTCATCAGATGAAAATTACGCGTCGATTTAGTCAATGAAAGAGACTTATTGATGATTATTCACCGAATTGGGAGAGAAAATTCGCTAATTTTTTTAGTCACTCGATTTTTGATAATTATTTCTTTTCACGTCTGGGTCATTCCACGTCAATTCGACCAAGAAATGATAGGGGGGGGGGGTTGGCGATTTTTTTGAAATTTTTTCTGTGGAAAGACCTTCCGAAGGGATGACCAATGGCACAAATCGCAGCCCTCTAGACCATTTTTAAAGAAATATCATCCATTTCAGCAGTGGATTACTCGATAACCGTAATACCTACCAAAATGGAACTTTTTCCCATAGTTAGGGGTTTCGAAAGGATTTTTGGTGATATTAAATTAGGTGATATCATAAAAATCAGTGTTGCCACTTTTTTCGTACAAAAAATTGGTTCAAAAAGTTTAAAAACGTAGTTTTTATATGGTTCCGAATCTCAAAGATTCTGAAAAAAATATATTATGGGCAACGTTTTGTGCTGACAACATATTAAAAAATTGAGATGGCACTTATTCCGCAAAGTTGATTTTAAAAAATTTGAAGTTTGCGAAAAAAATGCGATTTTTTCATTTAAAACGTGAAAAAAAGTTTTGATTGGTGAAGTTGACCCATTTGACCCCTATTTTTACGTATCTGTTGAAAAAGTTGAAAAAATCCTTTCACTCGATGAAATGAACTTCTCACAAAAAAAATCAAAATTCAAAAAAATTAAATTTTCAATTTCAAACATCAAAAAAAGTTTAACTTTGTTATCGTTAAAGTGGTAATAACTGGGAAAGGAAGATTCAGATAAGCGTGATTACTTACAAAGGGGATTACATGAGAAACTACCTAAGGGGGTTGAATTTGGCCTATGTCTCCTATTGTCACTAGACATGGGTATCCGATCTGATATTAACGAAAACAACTAAATGTTAGAATAATAATGAAATGAACACCTAACATCATTATTCTGATAATACTATTTATTGTACTAAAAGACATCAATACTATTATAATTAATCATAATGTGTTTAATTATAATAATCTCAACCTTTGTCCCAATATGTCAATCTATGATCCTTGCCATAAGATTGCTGCTGATTATGTAGTTCAATAGGACATCTATATCATCACGAGACAATGTAGGTAAGTGAATAGGTATTAATTGATATACCTATCTACGAGTCAGGATCCTTGCCCTAGGCCCATGGATACACAATAATAATATTAACTAATTGTGCTAACTTATGATTAACCAGTGGAGACACCACCATGTAAGTACCTACTCACCGAACACTGCCCATTGTCACACCACCTCTTTTCCTTAGCCTACCCCAATAATAGTGGCTGTCGGTGGCTGCTTGGTTCATGAGAGACACAAGTAACGTAACACACGCCCTACCTGATGATGTCCGGAATCATCTCAGATAGTCGCCAGAAGAGATAAATAGGTATTCGCGATAGGTATTAATTACATTTACGTTAATTATTACTCTACAGACAAATGAGTAAATCATTATAGAATTACCACATTAGAAGTGGGTTAAACACGAGTTAAATGTCTCATCGAGAGACTTATACATTTTATTTGACACTATGAAGACACAATGCCACTTGACACCTTATGCTGCAGACGATGGAAAACAAGTGAGGCTCGTGGCCAAAGTCTTATACAGAGAAGCCACGATCCAGAAGATCTGAGCTCACCCCTTTTATACATGATTGACAGATTTATGTATAAAACGGGTGTATTGTGTAAAGATACACATACCAAGTGATTTATGTGCATTATAATTTATGCGCATATAGTTCCCACGTTACGACGATTCCCCTAACCAGGTAATCTTTCCGAGAATGTCCACCTAGAGGGTGAAGGCATATTACACTATATCAACTTTATTCAGTTGTCTTATTTTGACCTCTTTCTGACGTATTTCATGAAAAAGTTGATAAAAATTACACTCACAACAAAAAAATAAAAATACCTTCATTTTTTGAATCTTTTCCAATTTTGATTTTTTTTGTGATGACTTCATTTCATTGAGTGAAAGGGGGTTTTCAACTTTTTCAACGGATACGTCAAAATGGGGGTCAAATGGGTCAACTTCACCAATGAAAACTTTTTTCATGTTTTAAATCAAAAAATCACATATTTTCGCAAACTTTGAATTTTTTAAAATCAACTTTGCAACATGGTACCATCCTAATTTTTTAATATGTTGTTCAGCATAAAAGGTTGTCCACAGTATATTTTTTTCAGAATTTTTGAGAGTCGGAACGATATGAAAACTACGTTTTGAAACTTTTTGAACCAATTTTTTGTACAAAAAAAAGTGGCAACACTGATTTTTATGATATCACCAAAAATCCTTTCAAAACCCTTAACTATGGGAAAAACTTCCATTTTGGTAGGTATCACGGTTATCGAGTAATCCACTGCTGAAATGGATACTTACCTAATATTTTAGGTTCACTAAAAACTTTGACATCCCCTGGCTGCCTTTAAAAGTGGGCTAGAGGGCTGCGATGTGCGCCATTGGTCATCCCTTCGGAAGGTCTTTCCACAGGAAAAATTTCAAAAAAATCGCCGAACCCCTCATCACTTCTTGGTCGAATTGAAGTGGAATGACCCGGCTATGATTAAACAAAATCGATGAAATTCATTTGATTACTTTTTGGGCACGCTTCGACCATAAAAACGATGCTCCAAATGGAAAATAACACCGTTGAAGGTTTCTGCAAGCGATACCCATGGGTTTACAATAACTTCGTCAGAATATGCCCAACTTTCGCCTGCTATAATGAGGAATGCCGGACCAGTTGCCGTATAGTAGCTCCAGTTGGCAAAGTAACGCTGTAAATATTACAGATTTAAGTAGGTACAGGTGACAAGATCTAAATAGGTACACGAACAGGGTGGACAGAAATATCGTGAACCCCCACAAAAGTTTTCTGCTGAATATTTCGGTTGGTGACAGTGATGTGAATGACAATAATGATAGCATATGATTGGTTGTTGTACTGAGATGATAAGTCTCCACCAACCATATGCATCAGAATTCTATTTCACGTTGCCAACCCATATTTTTAATGAAAAAATTTCTCGGGGGTTCACGATATTTCTGTCCACCCTGTACATACAGGATGTGTAAGTACATGCATAACCAATCACATCGAAAAAAAAAAAAATTTTGATCAACTTGAAAGTTTTAATTCAATAAGCTGGAGGCGTTTGTGTTTTGTTAAAAGTGTTGCAAAATCGTTGTAAATATCAAGCGGTAATTTATTTTTTTTTAAAAAAGGTCAAATTTCGATTATTTTCGAGTCGTTGGACAATATCTTGTCGAACTGCCGAAGAAACGCTCGCTATATTCCTTTTTTATGGTTCACTTTGCTCAAAAAATTGAATTTTTCAAAAACTTTGCCAATAATTTGAAAATTATTGTTGATTCTAAGTAATGCTAAAAAATACAGATCATGTTAACAGGTTGAAATCCTAAATCATTCGCCTACCTGATGCCAAGTTTCTCCATTGCTTAGATTAAAATGATCCAACTTCTGTTCAAAATACTGATCAGGTGGTGTTTCTTCTTCTTCGCCATCGGAATTTGGAATTGAGTCTCTTGAACTATGACTTAATCGTCTACGACCAAACACCATCTCAGTGGAAAACATCACACTTGGAATTAATAAAACCCATATCTTCGAGTTGATGGCTTCAACGAGCAACATGATGTCTGATAAGCAAATAAGATTTCTAATGAACTTGATGAGAGTTTATTCGAATAGTCTCAATTGTAGTCGTGAAGTAGGTAATGCTGACTTGAAAGTAGGTGTACGTAGTTCGGTTAATGAATTAAATTTTCTGTCGCTGGTTTGCATTTCATTTTCTCTCGTTACAATTACAGTTTACCGTATGCCTACACGTGTATCTCCCCCCTCACTGTTTTCGTTATTTATAGCAATCCTTTGTCGATCTAATAGCAATGGTGACGGAACATTTTACAAAATACAAAACAGAGTCGAAAAATAGACCCAAAATATACCACAACAATTAAAATTTTAGGTGCTGAAATTTATTTTTCGATTTTTGACGAATTTTTAAAAATTTAAATGGCCAAAAATTCATAGAAAAAAAATCAAAATTTCTGTAAATTGACCTACATAGCTGAAGTTTGATTTATAGGCTATTATTGACCATCGGAGTCGATTCGTGATGGTATTGAACCGTTTTGGAATCTCCAGCGAGTGTTCGGATTCCCCAATTTTGAAAAAAATGAGTATTGAAGTGTCTTCTCCAAAGAAAGTTTCAAAATGTTAGTATGTTTTTTGCTCGAGTTGACATAATAAATTTCAAATAAAAAAAAAGTCTGACAAAATATTAGCATCAAGATGTAATTTTTGAAAGTTTGACATGATTTCAGCAATTCAATTTTTCAAAGTTTTTAAAAGTCTGACATAATGTCAAGAGTTCGTCGGAATTTTTCCTCAGTTTGTAAAAGTCAAGCAAAATTGTCAAAACGTCGCAAACTGTTCTTTTGTATATCTTCAGCCTTCGGGTTCATTTATTTTGCAACCAGGACTGCACTATATTTTTAATTTTCTTTCTTGCCTCTTTGACTTCGTCTCTTTCTTTATCATAGTAGTTTGTATCACTGCAATGTGCGGTTCCTAAAATGGTAAAATGACTGCTTAGATCTCACCATGTAGGTATACAAATCAGTGATCGAGTTGGTGAATATTATAAATCATACCATTGATAAATACGACCTCGTAAGGAGAATTTTCGCTTTCAACTCGAGTTATTCCAAGAGGATGCCATGGATCTTTGGATCCATGAACGAATATGAGGTTTCCAACGTTTACTTGCAATCCTCCATAAATAGTATTTGTCCGATAAATACCATTTTTCAGTCGTGTTTCATTGAATCTGAAAATTGTTTTAGTTTCATCGATAGGTAAAGAAATACGAGATGTATTTTCTTGAACAAACTTACTCTGGACCAAATACTTTCTCGCATATTTCCACGTTTTGTTCTGAAGGTAGGTGAATTCCAAATGTATCCGAGGTCGTGGTAAAACGTTGATAGTAACCAAATTCTGTACACGTTTGGTAAAACCATTGTCTTTCTAACACAAGTTGTAAAATAATAATCGATTAATCATAATAAAATAATTCGTAAAAACTAACATTTTGAAATCAATGATTAGTCAAACATTTTTTCAGAAGTATAGGTAATCAATTGTTCAGAAATTCATGTTGAGATGTTTAGATACCTAGGTACTTGTATTTTTGAGTTTTGAGAACTTTTTCCCCTCCTAGAGTATAGAACCGTTGCTTCAATGAGTCCTGAACTCAAACTAGTACCGCTTATTAGAATTGTGGATAATGGAATAATTCAGTTAAATTGTGTTTAAAATGGTTAAGAAACACTACTTTTGAACCATAATTAATTCCTCAACCACTACAGGAGCTGATTGAATTGGATAAATTTTATGATGCCTGCTATCTCTTGTAGAGTAGAAGTGACACAGACGGCGGCGACGACTTAGGTAGGGAGCAATTTTTCAGCAATCTACTGTCAATACAAAGTAGGTATCTAATCAATTTTCCACTGCACTATACTTACATAGAACAAGAAGTTGGGATATTATTTATTTTGCTGAAAAATACTAACCACCACTTCCCGCTAGAATGGTATCGATGTCTGTTTTCTTCCACTCTTCGATGAGAAACTTATCATCGTGATGTGCGCAATTCCAATCGTTTTGCACCAAATTTAACACATGGACAGCAGCGTATAGGTTAAGCTGTTGAAGAATGAAAATGAAACCAAAGATTGCAAATGTCAATGATATCAAATCCTAATCGAGTCACGTACTGCTGAGGCATCGGAATAGGTCATAATGTCACATAGAAACTCAATCGATCTCCTGGGAGGTATTTCATTGTTGGATTTTCGATGACCTTTGTCGTATTGGGCAATGTAGGACACCCTGTTTGCCAACAAACGGAAAAATGACGCTATTTCACTTAATTTGTCTTGCAATTCGGTGCATAATCTGTAAAATAAGACGTCGTCTCACATTATTATAAATCTTCTCCGTTTCACCTCTTGTATAAGAAATAGCCATCCATATACAAAATATCATAGATCAGTAAACGTGTTATGTAGGTTTATTAAGCTTACAGGAATAATTTAGTGATGTGTTTTCGGCCTGCTTCAGTCTTAATTAAACGATCCAATTCTTGAGTAGCTTCGGCAATTCTGCTGGAACAATTTGGATGGTACGAGTCCAACGACGCTTTGACAACTTCATAGTATTCTTCAAAAATGAATCATCATTAATATACCCACTGGTAATTTTGTGAAATCCACAGGTTTGATACAACAAAAAAAAAGTTAAATTTCGAAACCAGCACTTCTGATACGTCAAGTTACCATTATTGGTCACTCGAATTTTCCTGACATTTGAGAGCATAATTAGGCATACGACTCGGCTCAGCTTCTACCTACCTACCTTCATCAGATTGTCTTTAAATTTGAAAAGGCACTCATAATAAGTGGAATAAAAAAAATTTTTATGAATGTGCGATATGAGGAGCATTTCGAATTGGTTTTAAGGATTTAAGCAGTGTCTGTTTCAAACTCTGGTTTTAAATAGTGTCTGTCACAAAAACTGGTCTTGAACAGTGGCTGTCACAAACCCTGGTTTTTAACAGTGTCTGTCACATACACTGGTTTTACACAGTATCTGTCACGAACCCCGGTTTTACACAGTGTCTGTCACAAACACTGGTTTTACACAGTGTCTGTCACAAACACTGGTTTTACACAGTGTCTGTCACAAACACTGGTCTTAAACAGTGTCTGTCACAAACACTGGTTCCAAACAGTGCCTGTCACAAACACTGGTTTTACACAGTGTCTGTCACAAACACTGGTCTTAAACAGTGTCTGTCATAAACACTGGTTTTGACCAGTGTCTGTCTCAAACACTGGTTTTGAACAGTGTCTGTCACAAACACTGGTCTTAAACAGTGGCTGTCACAAACACTAGTTTTGAACAGTGTCTGTCACAAACACTGGTTTTACACAGTGTCTGTCACAAACACTGGTCTTAAACAGTGTCTGTCATAAACACTGGTTTTGACCAGTGTCTGTCTCAAACACTGGTTTTGAACAGTGTCTGTCACAAACACTGGTCTTAAACAGTGGCTGTCACAAACACTAGTTTTGAACAGTGTCTGTCAAAAACACTGGTCTTAAACAGTGGCTGTCACAAACACTGCTTTTGAACAGTGTCTGTCACAAACACTGGTTTTAAGCTGTGTCTGTCTCAAAACACTGGTTTTGAACAGGGTCAGTTACGAGGGGTAGTCGGAAAGTAAGTTTCACATGGCTGGAAAAGTATGAACACGTGGACATTTTTTGACCAAAATTGGAGGAAGTATAGCTCAAACATTCAACCAGATCTGACAAAATTTATTCTGCATTTGGGTGAATCGTTCGTATTTTACAGTGTGATTAGTAGAGTACTGATGAAAAACACCCGTCCAAATGTAGTATTTAGCAAAAAAAAATTTTTTTTCAGTTGTACCTAATAATTATGAGTAAAATTCATCATGAATTACTCAAAAGATATCATACTACTGTTTTTTCAAGTTGATACGTTATTTGGCGCTGTAAATTGTTCATGTGATGGTTACAAAATTTCTGGTGCTGAGTGACTTTTGACAATGCCGACATTCAGCAGATTATCACTGAACAATCTACTTGATTTGGATTTTGATTGAACCAAAATAATGTCACTATGTTATGTCTTGAGTGGTTCTCAATCAATTTTCCAGAGAATTTTTCTTTTGATAGCTTGGAAAATTAATTTTTTCTAAAATATAATTTTTGGACGGATGTTTTTTATCAGCACTCTACTAATCACGCTGTAAAATGCGAACAATGCACCCAAATGCAGAATAAATTTTGTCAGATCTGGTTGAATGTTTGAACTATATTTACTCCAATTTTGGTCAAAAAATGTTCACGCGTTCATACTTCATACTTTTTCAACCATGTGAAACTTACTTTCCGACTATCCCTCGTACAAACACTGGTTTTGAACAGTGTCTGTCACAAACACTGGTCTTAAACAGTGGCTGTCACAAACACTAGTTTTGGACAGTGTCTATCACGAACACTGGTTTTTACGGTGCATGTCACAAACAGTGGTTTCAAACAGTGCCTGTCATGAACACTGGTTTTAAGCAGTGTCTGTTTCAAACAGTGGTTTTAAACAGTGTCTGTCACAAACACTTGTTTTTAACAGTGTCTGTCACAAACACTTGTTTTTAACAGTGTCTGTCCCAAACACTTGCTTTTAACAGTGTCTGTCACAAACACTTGTTTTTAACGGTGTCTGTCACAAACACTGGCTTTGAACAGTGTCTGTCACAGCAGTGGCTGTTTCAAACACTGGTTTTGAACAGTGTCTGTCACAAACACTGGTTTCAAGCAGTGTCTGTCACATACACTGGTTTTACACAGTGTCTGTCACATACACTGGTTTTACACAGTGTCTGTCACATACACTGGTTTTACACAGTGTCTGTCACAAACACTGGTCTTAAACAGTGTCTGTCACAAACACTGGTTGTAAGCAGTATCTGTCTCAAACACTGGTTTTGAACAGTGGCTGTTACGAACACTGGTTTTGAACAAAGTCCGTCACAAACACTGGTTTCAAACAGTGTCTGTCACATACACTGGTTTTACACAGTGTCTGTCACAAACACTGGTCTTAAACAGTGTCTGTCACAAACACTGGTTTTAAGCAGCATCTGTCTCAAACACTGGTTTTGAACAGGGTCTGTTACAAACACCGGTTTTAAACAGTGTCTGTCACAAACACTGGTTTTAAACAGTGTCTGTCACAAACACTAGTTTTAAACGGTGCCTGTTTCAAACACTGGTTTTAAGTAGTGTCTGTTTCAAACAGTGGTTTTAAACAGTGTCTGTCACAAACACTTGTTTTTAACAGTGTCTGTCACAAACACTTGTTTTTAACAGTGTCTGTCACATACACTGGTCTTAAACAGTGGCTGTTACAAACACTGGTTTTGAACAGTGTCTGTCACAAACACTGGTTTTGAACAGTGTCTGTCACAACAGTGGCTGTTACAAACACTGGTTTTGAACAGTGTCACTGGTTTTGAACAAAGTCTGTCACAAACACTGGTTTCAAACAGTGTCTGTCACATACACTGGTTTTACACAGTGTCTGTCACAAACACTGGTTTTAAGCAGTATCTGTCACAAACACTGGTTTTAAGCAGTATCTGTCTCAAACACTGGTTTTGAACTGGGTCTGTTACAAACACTGGTTTTAAACAGTGTCTGTCACAAACATGGGTTTTAAATAGTGTCTGTCACAAACACTAGTTTTAAACGGTGCCTGTTTCAAACAGTGGTTTTAAACAGTGTCTGTCACAAACACTTGTTTTCAACAGTGTGTGTCACAAACACTTGTTTTTAACAGTGTCTGTCACATACACTGGTCTTAAACAGTGGCTGTTACAAACACTGGTTTTGAACAGTATCTGTTACAAACACTGGTTTTGAACAGTGTCTGTCACAAACACTGGTCTTAAACAGTGTCTGTCACAAATACTGGTTTTGAACAGTGTCTGTCACAAACACTGGTCTTAAAACGTGGCTGTCACAAATACTGGTCTTAAACAGTGGCAGTCACAAACACTGGTTTTGAACAGTGTCTGTCACAAACACTGGTTTTAAACATTGTCTACGCCGGTTTCAAACAACGTCTGTCACAAACACTGGTTTTAAACAGTATCTGTTACAAACACTGGTTTTGAACAGTGTCTGTCACAAACACTGGTCTTAAACAGTGTCTGTCACAAATACTGGTTTTGAACAGTGTCTGTCACAAACACTGGTCTTAATACGTGGCTGTCACAAATACTGGTCTTAAACAGTGGCAGTCACAAACACTGGTTTTGAACAGTGTCTGTCACAAACACTTGTTTTTAACAGTGTCTGTCACATACACTGGTTTTACACAGTGTCTATCACGAACAATGGTTTTAAACAGTGTCCGTCACAAACATTGGTTTTAAACAGACATGTAGTTCAGCCCTTTAGGGCACCCGAAAAGTGTGTCAGGAGATTCCAAAATGGGAAATTTGATCCAAATTTAGGTCAATGGTGTACTTTTAACGTATATTTCATGGTATTTTACGATAAAAAAAAATCTACCTAAATCGACTCCTTTAAACGGGAAAAAATCATGAAAAAATCATGAAAAAATCTCTTTTTTCTGTATTTTTGAAAATAAAGCGCCTGCATAAAAAATTCTTTGCTCTTTTGACTGATTCGCTCAAAATGATCCATCTGTAAAAATACCTTCTTAATTACCTCCGAAGTCCTTTTTGGCCAGTATTGGGGCGCTCGAAGCAACCGCACCATGTACGAGAGAGGGATACTTCATGCGAACCCACGCAGCTAAACTCCCAGCGTACGAACATCCAAATACAATCCACTTGATATCATCAGACAAATAGTACTGCTTAGTTATTCCTTGTATGAAATAGGCTATATCAGCTAATGCTTGTTGACTGCTCAAATAAACCAAATTCTCGGTTCTGGTATCACTGCGTGGGAAAATACTTAATCAACTTATAGATTTTGTTTTAATTGAAGAACTCTGGCGATTATACATAAAACAAAACACGACGATTTCTTCAATTTTTCTTCACAAAGAGAACGAATAAAACCCATTGATTTACTCAATGATAGTGACTGATCTTGATTTTTGATCATTTCTTTTCACATGCTATGATTACACAAAATCGATGTGGATAATTTTACTTGAAATTGATTTGATTACTTACTTTTTGGGCACGCTTTTGCCATAAAAACGATGCTCCAAATGGAAAATAACACCCTTGAAGGTTTCTGCAAACGATACCCATGGGTTAACAATAACTTCGTCAGAATATGCCCAACTTTCGCCTTCTATTATGAGGAATGCCGGACCAGTTGGCGTATAGTAGCTCCAGTTGGCAAAGTAACGCTGTAAATATTACAGATGACAAGATTTTTTTGATTACCCAACTAGAATATTTTAATTCAATAAGGTGGAGACGTTTGTGTTTTGAAAACGATGTTGCAAAATCGTCGTAAAAATCAAGCGGCGATTTATTTTTTAAAAAAGGTCAAATTTTGATTATTTTCGAGTCGTTGGACAAAATCTTGTCGAACTGCCGGAGAAGCGCTCGTTATACTTATCCCTTTTTTATGGTTCACTTTGTTCAAAAAATTGAAATTTTAAAATAATATAAAAAAAATGTTTGCCAATAATTCGAAAATGATTGTTGATTTTAAGCAATGCTAAAAAGTATCTAGTTCAAGTTAACAGGTTGAAATCATAAATCATTCACCTACCTGTTGCCAAGTTTCTGAATTGCTTAGATTAAAATGATCCAACTTCTGTTCAAAATACTGATCAGGTGGTGTTTCTTCTTCTTCGCTATCGGAATTTGGAATTGAGTCTCTTGAACTATGACTTGATCGTCTACGACCAAACACCATCTCAGTGGAAAACATCAAACTTGGAATTAATAAAACCCATATCTTTGAGTTGATGGCTTCAACGAGCAACATGACGTCTGATAAACAATTATGATTTCTAATGAACTTGATCGAGTTTATTCGAATAGTCTCAACGGTAGTGGTGACGTGACGTAGGTAATGCTGATTTAAGAGTAGGTGTAGGTAGATTCGGTTAATGAATTAAATTTTCTGTCGCTGGTTTGCATTTCATTTTCTCTCGTTACAATTACAATTTACCGCATGCCTACATTGTAACTTATTGGACACGTTTATCATCAATTAACTTGTGTCCCCCCCCCCCTTCAACACTCTGTATTTGTTATTTATAGCAATCGTTTGTCGATCTAATAACAATGGGGAAGGATCATTTTACAAAATATAAAAGATAGTCGAAAAATGACCCCAAAATGTACCACCAGTTAAAATTTCAGATACTGATATTTTTATTTTTCGATTTTTGGCGAATCTTTAAAAATTCAAATTTGGGTTAAAAATTTGTGGAATGGATATTAAAATTTCTGTTATTTGACCGAGTTAGCTGAAGTTTGATTTATAGGCTATTTTTGACCATCGGAGTCGATTCGTAATGGTTTTGAACCGTTGTGGAGTCTTTATTTCAAATAGGTATGTAAAAATAAAAGTCTGACAAAATATTAGCATTACATTACCTAAGATGTATTTTTTGAAAGTTTGACTTGATTTTAGCTATTCAATGATGTTTTCCAACATCTTAAAATTTATATAGGTATTTTTAGGAATTTTCCCCGAGTTTGTAAAAGTCAAGCAAAATTGTGAAAACGTCGCAAAGTGGTCGTTTTTTTCAGTTTTTAAAATCTGAAATACTTATTATACTTGATGTCAAAATTCCAACGTGAGTTTCTTCAAGTTTTCAAGACTTTTTAAACTCTAACCACAAACTTTCAACACCCCAAACATTTTTTCTCTTGAAGTAAAATCAGTAATATCCAAAATTAATTTTCAAAAGCTATCGCAAAATTGGGTCGATGGTTTACCTAAATTTCGATAGAAAATCAAAAATTCCAGTCAGAATTTTTTTTTGGAGCACTTTTAACGAATTTTGAGCCCAAATAAATATGGGTAATGATTTTTGGAATTTTTGAAAGTGGCCTACCAAAATGGTTTTACGTTTTTAAATGAAATTCATAAAATAAGTCTGTCGAAAATTTTCTTGAGCAAGGAAGCGAACATCCAACATATCTAAGTTGGTGAATAGAAAATCATATAAAAAAATGAACGAGGATCTCGGATTTATTCACCTAGGTACATATAATGTGTTGGGATCGTATTAGAAAATAATATGAAACACTTCTATACAATATACAATGCTTATGGAGACAGAAAAACAAAAATGGAAACCATCTTTTGAAAAAGCGTGGTCATTTAGAAATGTAAATATATTGAATGGTATCTATTATTAAATGAGTTTATTGAGATTTATCAAAATCATTTTTTGCTTTGTAACCAAGACTGCAGTATGGTCTTGATTTTATTTTCCAGTTCTATTTGAGACACCGCAGAGTGTACATCTCCTAAACTTTATATAAAATGCCTAGTAATGAATTCTCAAGACGCTGAAGAAGCTGAAGCCATCCGTGTTAACCAAGCGCGCATGATCTTGAATCTGCAAGAAAATATCCGTGCTGGCCTAAAGTTCGAAGGCGCCAAATTTGTAAAACCAAAAAAAACAGCCAAATCTGCACAATCTCAATCAGCTTCGTTAATTCCAGTCAGGAACAAGTTCGAAAGTATCTCTGTGCCGGAAGAATCTAAACCAAATGAACAACCTACCAAAGAAAAAGATACCAACAATCAATTAACAACAACAAAATTCAGAGTTCCTCCAATTTTTCTGGCTGATGGAAACATTAAGGAACTAACCAGTAAAATAGCTGAGCTTGGTTTAGAAGATTATGATGCAAAAGTATTCGGCAAGAGAATAAGAATTCGTTTATCTACCCCTGATGACTATCGAGCACTAACAAGATTCTTCGATTCCAATAATTGGCAATATCATACATTTCAAAACCAAGTTAACCATCTGTCAGTGGTCATCAAAGATATACCTACCAGTTTGTCAATAGAAGATATCGAAAATGAATTGATTGATAAAGCCATACCTGTTATTCGTTTGCACCGTCTCTTCAACAGAAGTAAAGAACCTCTGCCAATTTGTGCTCTTACAACCAAAGACGATGACGATGGAAAACAAATCTTTTCTTTAAAAAGCATTTATCATGTACTGATTCGAGTTGAACCACGAAAGAAGCCTGATATTGTGCAATGCAAGAATTGCCAAGAACTTGGCCATTCTAGAAATTATTGCCGAAGACCTCCTAAATGTGTGAAATGCGCAGAAAACCACCTAACTTCCAACTGTCCTCATGGAAGACTGCCTCAACCAAAATGTGCAAACTGCAATGGTCCACACACAGCAAACTTTCGCGGATGCCCGATGTTTATTAAAAAACAACCATCAAGTTCTGCTCCTCAAGCTCCTGAAAATGTTAACATATCCAGATCCGTGCGCAAAACTCCAACTATCGCAACACCGGCAGTAAGCTATGCAAAGATTACAAAACCTCCTGATGTGAATTCTGATCAGTTATTACATATGGATATATCTGGGATTATGCAGCTCCTCAACTCCCATATTGAAATGGTTAACAACTTGACTGAAGCTCTTCGATTAACACTACCACTCTTACAAGCTGTGGTAAGTAAATTAACCAAATTCATTCAAAATGATAAATAATTCTAACCATTATTCTCTTAAAATCCTCAACTGGAATGCAAATGGTGTTAAAAACCATGATCTTGAATTAAGGAGCTTCCTATCCATACATGATATAGATATAGCATGTATATCAGAAACACACTTAACAACTAATGATAATTTCAAGATTCAAGGCTTCAAAACTTATCTAAAAAATCGTAATAGCATAAAAGCATCTGGAGGGGTTGCTATCTTGATTAAAAATGAAATTAAACACAACGCCATATTAATACCCACTCTACAAAATCTAGAAACTGTAGGTATTCAACTTGAAAATTCCCACTTAAATCTTATAGCAGCTTATAAAGAACCTCGCAAAAAATTACTATTCTCAGATCTTCAAAAAATTAGTGAAGTTGATAAGAAACCTCTAATCATCTGCGGAGACCTAAATTGCAAAAACATCATTTGGGGTTGTAACAAAACAAATGGGAATGGTAAAAAGCTGCTAGATATTTGTAGTAATTTAGCCTTACAAATAGAAAGCCCTAATAACCCTACTTTCTTACCAACTTCAGATATCTTGGACATTGTCCTTTATAAAAATACTAAACCAACTTCTCAAACTGTCTTGAATGAATTAAGTTCTGATCATCTTCCTGTTTTGATAAAACTAGATAATCAACCTATATTAAACCCCCCCTCAAAAATCTTGCAAACAAACTGGTCTTTATTCAAGGAAGAATCTGAAAAAATCTCTTTTAACCATATTAACCTTCAAACCACAAATCTTATTGATGATGCTATTTCTGAAATAACAAATAAAATAAAAACAGTTTATAACTTTAGCACTACAGAAAAAATTCTTCCAAAGTTTAAATGGCAAGTCCCTTTACGTATTTTAAATCTTATAAAAATAAAAAATAAAGTAAGAAAAGAATGGCAGCAATTGAGAAACCTAGAAACTAAAACTAAATTGAATCGCTGCATTCGTGAAATTAAATTTGAACTATTTAAATTTCGTAATGATAAATTCCAAAGTTTCCTTTCTAATATACCAATCAACAACTCTGATATCTGGAAAGCTACAAAACAAATAATAAAATTGCCTCAAGATATCCCAATCTTGGGAGATATTCCAGCTACTTCAGACCAAGAGAAAGGTATTCTTTTTGCTAACCATTTTCAAAAAATATTTGGTAGGAAAATTTCTACCACACAACAAGAAGAAAATCTAATGCAACAAACTATATCATTCATCACTAAGACTCCCACAAGAAGAATTAAAGAAACCAATGCTGCTGAAGTTAAAACTATTCTTAAAAAACTTAAAAACAAGAAATCTCCAGGCATAGATAGTATCACCAATTTAACTCTAAAAAACCTTTCTGAAAATTTTATAAACCAACTTGTAAATATTTTTAATGCCTGTCTTAAACTATCCTATTTCCCCAAAAATTGGAAAACTGCTGTCTTAATTGTGATACCTAAACCTAATAAACCAAAAAATGATCCATCTAACTACAGGCCTATCAGCCTCCTCTGTTCCCTCTCCAAAATTTTTGAACGTATTCTTCTTAAACGAATCCTTAGTAAAATTTCAAAAAAAGAATCTATTCCTTTTCATCAATTTGGTTTTCGTAAAAAATACTCTTGTGTTTACCAAGCCCAAAGAATTACTAAAATCATTAATGATGGGTTTGAAAACAAATTATATTCAACTGCATGTTTTCTTGATGTCAAACAAGCCTTTGATTCTGTTTGGCACAATGGTTTACTTTATAAATTATGTCAACAAAATCTTCCCTTATACTTGATTAAAATAATAAAATCATTTTTAGAAAACAGGTCGTTTACTGTCCGGATAGGTTCTAGTTTTTCTCCTATTAAAAATATAACAATTGGTGTTCCGCAAGGTGCTGTTTTAAGTCCAATACTTTATAACCTATTCTGCTGTGACTTCACAGCAGGACAAGATTCTGTCATTGCATCCTTTGCTGATGATATCTGCCTTCTCCACCAAAACGCTAACCTCGATATAGCTATTAATTCCCTTCAAAATTCTATAAATACTTGTTCTAACTGGTTTAAATGCTGGAAGCTCGAACTTAACCCAAACAAATGTGAATCTAAAATCTTTTCTCTTCGTAAAATTGATACCAATATGAACATTCAAATTGATAATACCTATTTACCTTGGAAAAGCGAGTCAATCAGATATTTAGGTATTCATCTAGACACAAAATTAAATTTTACTGATCATATTGATATCAAATTAAAAACTGCCTATAATCGTTTAAATCTACTATATCCACTTCTAAACAAGAGATCTAATCTCAGTATATCAAATGGTAAACTACTTTACACATCCCTGATTCGTCCTATCTTGACTTTTGGTTCTATAGTATGGATAGGTAGCTCTAAAACAAATTTTAAAAAGCTCAACACATTTCAAAACAAAATTCTTCGCATCGTAACCCACAGCCCATGGTTTGTCCGCAATTCACAAATACATAGAGAATTAAATGTAACAGATCTGTACACTCATGCTCTAATTTTAAGTATGAATACATATTGTAATATGTCAAAATTGTCAAATTTACGTGATATTCTTTTACCAACAGTAAACAGAAGATTAAAACCTAAACTAATTCAAGACCTATTATAAAATATGACGTAAGTTTGTAGTTTGTGATAGTACTTTGTGTACTGATACAGTAAATAAATATGATGATGATGATTTTATTTTGAGCCTCTTTCAACTCCTCTTTGTCTCCATCTTCATACGGATCTATATCACCGCAATGGGCTGTTCCTAAAACAAAAAAAGGATGAGTCCATACACTAATCATGCCCAGACTATGAAAATGTCCAATATTGATAGTCAAGATCATTGCCATGCCATACCATTAATAAGTATAATCTCATAAGGAGCATTTTTAGGTACATGAGTCACACCAAGGGCTTTCCACGGATCGTTGGATCCATGAACAAATACGAGATTTCCAACATTTATTTTCTTTCCTCCGTACATGGTGTTGGTTCGATAGATCCCGTGGTTTAGTCGTGTTTCGTTGAACCTGGAGATATTTCACGTCAAGTTATGGATGTAAGTAAAAGGGAAGAGAAAAAAATGAACTAAAGATGACTTACTCTGGGCCAAATACATCTTCACAAGATTTAGTGAAATACTTCGAAGGAATGTGAGCTCCAAACAAATCCGAAGACTTGCTAGAAGTTTGATAAAACCCAAATTCTGTGCAAAGTTGGTAATTCCATTGTCTCTCTGAGAACAATAATTGATCGTATGACTTATGATGTAAATGTGTGATGTGTGTGTGTGCTGATGTAACCTACGGGAACTTCTTGAGGTGTCACACTCCGATGTGAACGGGACCGCGATTTTTGGAAAGAGCATAGTCTAAAACCCCCCAAAACCAACTTTTCAGCTGCCCAAGTTCATTTTTCGATTTTTGGCGAATTTTTGAAAATTCAAAATTGACTGTTTTTGGCGATTTATGCTTTTTTTAAAAAAGAATGTACTTGATCAGTTAAAATGGTCAGAATAAGTGCCAAAACTAATATTAATTACCCAAATCCAAAATTTTACAATTGCCAGCCATTCTGGAGCCTTCAGCGCGATTTTTCAATTTCTCCAGAATTTTGAATTTGCTCCAGAAGGCGTGAATATTAGTCGGGGAGCCCACTTAAGGATAAATTGCACCCCCTCCCCGTCGATCCTCCGGGACAACTTTTTTCTTAAAGGGGGAGTCCTAAGGAACATTTCTAGCCCTTGTACTCAAAAAAAAAAGTGGCCCTACTTACAAAATGGGGGCTATTTTGATTGGCAGGTCAGTCGAAATCGCAGATTTTCCGTTCCAACATACTTAGTACTTGCGCAACTTTTTTCAAACTGTACAAAGGTAGATCGAAAGATCAAGCACAAATTTACCACCTGTCAAAATTTCAAGAGCTAAAGTGCGTTTTTCGATTTTTGGTGAATTTTTGAAAATCAAATTTAGGCCAAAAATGAGGGGAAAAATCAAAATTTTACCGAATCGACCAAGAAAGCTGAAATTTGGGATACACGCTACACGCTATTTTCGACATGCCAAATCGATTGGAAACTGTTTCAAACCGTCTTGAGCAGTTCTGGAGCCTCCAGCAGATTTTTGAAACTCGAAATTCCCACAACATTTCACCCAAATAGAGTTAAAAAGCTGAAATGTATTCTGCAAACTAATTTCAATACGCTACGAAGTCAACTGCAGGGGAAATTTCAAGTCGTTTTGGAGCACCCAGCGATTTTTTGAAAATTACTGGAGCCTCCAGTAAATTTTTGAAACTTTAAATTTCCTAAAAATTTCATCAAACGGAGATAGAAAGTCAAAATTCATTCTGCAAACTAATTCTAATACGCTACGAAGTCGTCTGCTGGTGGATTTCAAGTCGTTTTGGAGCATCCAGCAATTTTTTGAAAATTACTGGAGCCTCCAGTAAATTTTTGAAACTTTAAATTTCCTAAAAATTTCATCAAACGGAGATAGGTAGTCAAAATTCGTTCTGCAAACTAATTTTAATACGCTACGAAGTCGTCTGCTGGTGGATTTCAAGTCGTTTTGGAGCATCCAGCAATTTTTTGAAAATTACTGGAGCCTCCAGTAAATTTTTGAAACTTTAAATTTCCTAAAAATTTCATCAAACGGAGATAGGTAGTCAAAATTCGTTCTGCAAACTAATTTTAATACGCTACGAAGTCGTCTGCTGGTGGATTTCAAGTCGTTTTGGAGCATCCAGCAATTTTTTGAAAATTACTGGAGCCTCCAGTAAATTTTTGAAACTTTAAATTTCCTAAAAATTTCATCAAACGGAGATAGGTAGTCAAAATTCGTTCTGCAAACTAATTTTAATACGCTACGAAGTCGTCTGCTGGTGGATTTCAAGTCGTTTTGGACCCTCCAGCCACTTTTTGAGAGGTCTTATGGTGTTTTTTGGAAAATTGAAATTTCCAAGAAGTAGCTGGAAGCTTAAAAACCATTTAAAACCACCATGTAGTCGACTTCATATCGTATTGAAATTAGTTTGCAAAGTAAATTTCAGCTTGCCAACTCCATTTGGTAAAATGTTGCGGGAATTTCAAATTTCAAAAATCTACTGGGGGCTCCAGTAACTTTCAAAAAGGCGCTGAAGGCTCCAAAATGATTTGAACTCACCTGAAGTCGTCTTCAGAGGGTGTTAAATTGGAGCGTAGAGTAAATTTCAGCTTTCCATCTCCATTTGATGAAATTTTGTGAAAATTTAAAATTTCGAAAATCTGATGGAGGCTCCAGGAATTTTCAAAAAGTCGCCGGAGGCTCCAAAATGACTTGAAATCACCCTGCAGTTGACTTCGTAGCGTATTGAAATTAGTTTGCAGAATACATTTCAGCTTTCCAACTCTATTTTGGTGAAATGTTGTGGGAATTACGAGTTTCAAAAATCTGCTGGAGGCTCCAGAACTGCTCAAAACGGTTTGAAACAGTTTCCAATCGATTTGGCATGTCGAAAATCGGGTGTATCCCAAATATCAGCTTTCTTGGTCAATTTGGTAAAATTTTGATTTTTTTCCTCATTTTTGGCCTAAATTTATTTCAAAAATTCACCAAAAATCGAAAATCGCACTTTAGCACTTGAAATTTTGACAGGTGATAAATTTGTGCTTGATCTTTCGATCTACCTTTGTACAGTTTGAAAAATTTTGTGCAAGTCCTATGTTGGAATGCAAGATCTGCGATTTCGACTGACCTGTCAATCAAAATGGCCGCCATTTTGTAAGTAGGGCCACTTTTTTTTTGGGGTACAAGGGCTAGAAATGTCCCTTAGGACTCCCCCTTTAAGAAAAAAGTTGTCCCGGGGGATCAACGGGGGGGGGCTGCAATTTATCCTTAAGTGGGCTCCCCGACTATATGAAGTTGGGCAGTTAAAAATCGAGTTGTACATGTATGTATTACACTCGACCTATTTAACGAGTTTACCTACATTTGAGCCGATTTTGAGAGTGACACCTCAAGAGTGGTTTTTTGAGGTGTCACTCTCGCTCCAAAACGGCTGGAAGTGGTAGAATTTGCGCTCCGGGGGTTAGTTCTTGAAGAAATACAGCGATTCGCACAAGTTTCAAAAATTTCCTCACAAACGGTTGTCTTTTGATTTTTTGGATTTTTTAATTTTGAAAAAAGCTGGTCAAAAAACCACTCTAGAGGTGCACTCTGGAAATCGGCTCAAACGTAGATAAACTCGTTAAACAGGTCGAGTATAATACACAACTCGATTTTTATCTGCCCAAATGCATATTCACGCATTCTGGAGCAAATTAAAAATTCTGGAGAAGTTGAAAAATCGCGCTGGAGGCTCCAGAATGGCTGGAAATGGTAAAATTTGGATTTAGGTAATTAATATTAGTTTTGGCACTTATTTTGACCATTTTTACTGATCAAGTTCGTACTTTTGAGAAAAAAGCATAAATCGCCAAAAACAGTCAATTTTGAATTTTCAAAAATTCGCCAAAAATCGAAAAATGAACTTTGGCAGCTGAAAATGTGGTTTTGGAGGTATTAGACTATGCTCTTTCCAAAAATCGCGGTCCCGTTCAAATCGGAGTGTGACACCTCAAGAGGTTCCCTAGTGAGGTAAGTTGAGAGTGAAACGGGGTTTTCAAATCTCCTCCAGGGACACCACTTACCGAGCTGAAACGTTTGATGGGCAACTTTCAACTCAGAATGAAGGTCTCTGAAGAATTTGGTCGAAGATCGTAAGCTCAACTCTCCACAAGGTAGTGCAAAATGTAAACCCTCCAAACGCCAGATCAGGTGTCTCAACTTACCCCGGTGCATCTTGAATTATGTAAGTACTTACATGATTATTTAGTGAGTGTAACTAACCTCCATAATAAAAGTACGGGTATGTGGTATTTTTCTGTCTTTCAACACGGTTTTTGTTACTATGATTTCTCCAACCCCATAGATATGATTTTATTATGAAAATATTGACTGCAGCGTACAGATCAAGCTGTAACAAAAATATAGGGAAATTGTACGTATTATTGACGAGGACATTGCGAGATTAAAATTTTGGGTTAGACGCTTACTGCTGAGACGCCAGCATAAGTCATTATGTCACAAATAGTCTGAATTGTTGGCGGGTCTTCGGTTATTACAGCGCTAGCTGCTCTCTTCCCGCGATTGTTTTGCACAACTTGGGCAATATTTTCAGCCAATGCGTCGAATAGAGATGTTATGTCCTCTGGAGTGTTCTCCAATTCAGTGTATAATCTGGAATGATTATATGGATTAGAGTTCATTATTAGTAGGTACCTATAGTCTTTGTTGGAGTGTTATGGAATAATTATGAACGTGATATGTATACTGAAATAATCTGCTCGCGTGTCTCCGTCCTTTTTCAGTTTTGATTAAACGGTCCAATTGTTCATTAGCTTCGGCAATTTTACTAGAACACTTCGGATTGTGGAGATCAAGTATTGATTTTAGTTCTTGATAATATTCTTTGGGAATGGAACAAAAAAAAACGATAAATAAAGGTTTTAGTTTTGCTACATGGGGATTATTTGAAATCAACTTCATGTTGGGTCAAATTCTTTGTTTATCCCCAAAAATGAAAATGGCCTCTTTGTTAGGAAATCAATGAATTGACCTAACATAGGATTTAGGGTTGCTGTGTCAGTCAAAAGACATTTGATTTCTATTCTGCATTCGAAATATGCCAGTATTACTTAAGAAATAGGTATTTACCTGAAAAATCCGCCTTGGCCAGAAGTGGAGCGCTGGAAGAAACTGCTCCATGGACTAGGTAAGGGTATTTGAGACGAAGCCATGCTGCCAAAGTGCCAGCATAGCCGCATCCAAACACGATCCATTTTGTATCATTGGACATTGCGTATTCTTTACTTACTCCTCGTATAAAATAGGCAATATCGGCGATGGCCTGGCCGCTGTTCAGATGAATAAGATTCTGTACAGTGGTATCGCTGCAAAATGAAAGTGAATAGTTGAAGTTTTTCGTAATTGAGTCTGTGATTTAGGATTTTGAAAAAATCTGTGTAACAATTACAATAATGTTGTTTACTTTTTCGGCACACTGTTGCCATAGAAGCGATGCTCTAATGAGAAAATATCAGCATTGAAAGCTTCAGCATACGACACCCATTGCCCACCAAGAACCCAGTCCACCACACCATGACCTTCGCCTTGTATTATCAGAAATGCTGGGCCGTCATCTTTACGATACTTTGAGTTTCTCCAGTAACGCTGAAAATATGCCATATCAGAATTACATAATTGTTTGGAAAAATTATTGAAAAAAGCTTGCGATTGTAGGTGTCATTTTTTCCATCAAAAGACAGCAATAAATAATAAGTAATTGAAGACATTGGTTTGAGGCGGATGGTTAAAAGCGATCAATGTTTTGTAGGTACGACGTCGTGCTTTTTAATGAGCATATTCGCAGTTGACAGTCCCAATAGATAGCGCTGCTACGCGCTGCTACGAGCAATGAAACTAGGATAACATTTTTCATTACATGTATTCTTATGGGAGATTTGCGATTTTCAAAAATTAATTAAAAATCGTGTAATTATTGTAGGAGTGTAATTTTTACTTCAAATGAATGTTTAATTCTTCTACTTTTTGAGAAAATTTATTACAATTTCTTAAACATTGTTTTTCTTGTGAAAAAATTGCTTTGCACTTCCTATGTTTTTCAGCATTTCAGGATACAATAAACAATGCAAATACGTTGTAAATGCGGTGCAATTTTTTTGCAAGAAAAACCATGTTTAAGAGATTGTAATAAATTTTCTCAAAAAGTAGAAGAATTAAACATTCATTTGAAGTAAAAATTACACTCCTACGATAATTACACGATTTTTAATTAATTTTTGAAAATCGCAAATCTCCCATAAGAATACATGTAACGAAAAATTATATCCTAGTTTCGTTGTAGTTCTGTTTCGACCGCTAGATGGCGACTACTTTGCTGTCAAGTGCGAATTAGCCACAAATATTAATTGCATAAGTCGAAGCATCGAATTACTTGTGTTTACCTGTGAAAATTTTACTTCATTGACCGGGTTGAAATGGTCTAATATCTGTTCGAAATATCGGGCGGATGTCTCTTCTCGGTTTTCATCTGTCTGTGAATATTCTTCTCTTAAAGTTCGATATAACCGCCTGTCAACTTCAGGTTCTTGTTTACTTATCGTCGATGGAACAGTCAGAACTGAAATTTGAACTATCCATATTACCCAGTTGATTGTTTTCTCGAGATACATCGTTCAAGGTATGATAATGCTACGGAATATGACCAGTAACTAAACGTACTAAATGATGCTTGTGTTTAACGTAAAACTAATTGAATCTGTCGACTTCGTTGTGTTGCGTAGGTTTCAGATATTATTAGAAATTCAAGAGTACGTAGTACCTCTACCTATGTGTCGGATTTGATGGCTGCGATAAAAGGAGCATCGATTGGCTCTTATGTAGCTTGATTTTTTTGACCTTTTTCATTCCTCTCCGTTCCCTCTCAAAAATCTGGACAGTTGCGAATTTTCTGTCGAGGTCATCCCTACTTGAACCCTTCTAATTCATTGCCAAATCAAGTCTTAATCCTGAATTTGTATGAATTTCGTTGAAATCCTTCTGACTGGAATGTTCTTATGGTCCATTGGTCCTGCAAAAAAAAAAAAAAAAATTGAACATATAGTCCAGGAAAAATAACATTCCATTGGGAAAAGTGAGGTAGAAAGCTGAATTTTGGTATACAGGTCCATTTTTTGGTGCTGAACACGAATCCGATGAGTCTCCGGTCGTCCCTGCTGAGCTTTCTCCCCTATTGTGGATCTAAGCCCCCCAAAACCAGTTTTTTGCAATTTTCTCCCCCGCATTGCATTTTAGTAAAAAATGAGGTTAGACACAAGAATCTACGTCAAATTTCCGATCTAGTGACATATCAACTTTTCTTCTACCCTCAAGGGGGTTGGAACCACAACCATTCAAAAAAGGGGGGTTCCCTGAAAAATACAAAACGTCTATAGGCGCCTAAGAGGGGTGAAATGGTCCCCGACAGCGGTACCCACTTTTCATGCTAATATCAACTCGAACGCTGTCGGGGACCATTTCACCCCTCTTAGGCGCCTATAGACGTTTTGTATTTTTCAGGGAAACCCCCTTTTTTGAATGGTTGCGGTTCCAACCCCCTTGAGGGTAGAAGAAAAGTTGATATGTCACTAGATCGGAAATTTGACGTAGATTCTTGTGTCTAACCTCATTTTTTGCTAAAATGCAATGCGGGGGAGAAAATTGCAAAAAACTGGTTTTGGGGGGCTTAGATCCACAATAGGGGAGAAAGCTCACCAGGGACGACCGGGGACTCATCGGATTCGTGTTCAGCACCAAAAAATGGACCTGTATACCAAAATTCAGCTTTCTACCTCACTTTTCCCAATGACCCTTTTTTTTCATCTAATTTTCCTGGACTAATACTCCTGGGGTCCCAAAACGGATTTTGTCAGTGGTCCCAATTCCTATTACCAATCCTGGGAGTATGATAGGCTACCAGCCTTAGTTTTCCTTTGCTCTAACGAGGTAACTCGTCAACTCCGATCTAGATAGCATGCCAACCAGACCTCTGAACCAAATTTTCAGCTACTGAAGTTGATTTTTCAATTTTTTGGGCGAATTTGTGAAAATGGTGAAGATGGCTTACTGGTATAGGTTCCTATTTCTCAAAACAAAAAAAAAAGAGCAAATAACCTGAACTTGTTTTCTATACTCAAGTCAAATTCTAATTTTCTAGCAAATCTGAAGCCTCCAGCAAAAGTTGAATTTTCTCCAGCAACTTCAAATCCCTCCACAACACGTTGTAATCAACTTCGGCAATTGAAAATATAATCCTATCATGAATTTGACCTTCTGAATCGATTAGGACCGATGAATCGCAAATCTGAGATGACGAACTGAAAAATGTATTTTTTTATTTTTTTTACGATTGAAAAATTTCAAAGAAGGAGGGTCATTATGGCCATTTTCGTGCCCCTCGCTACTTCGAGACTTGAATGGCCTTTTCTTATCGGGGATGGTCCCTATTATTAATTTCGGGTGATATTTTCCCAGGGGAACCCATAGAGGCGCTGTGGGGTGGCCCCAAAGTCGAAAATGTCAAAAATTTTTAGAACCACTGCTCGAAAATGTAAAAAGTTAAAAAGTAGCGAATATATGTTGCTTTAAGGGTAAGCAATGCAGCACGTAACGCTTTTTTCATTTTGACCCTTCCCGTCGAGCCCTCAATAACTTGGCTCATATCGAAAAATTCAGTTTTTAATTTTTTTTTGAGGTCCACATTTTGGGAAACTATGAGAAGCTATCGAGGTCCGGTTTGCGGCAAAGATGTTGCATTTTACTTCTTAATCGACTGGCATGCTTGAATTTTTATTTCAAGTCAATTTTTGACTTCATCTTTGCAGATCACTTTCGGGGGTGGCGAACTTTGAGAACCCCTGAAAAAAGTTCTAAAGTCAATTTTTTCAAACTTTGAGTTGAAATAGTCTTAAATACATGTGTTTAACCAATATAATATGCGAATGCGTTACTTTCATTCAATTTAGTCATTTTGGCTGATTTTATCAAAAAAAACAGTGATTTAACAACAGGCATAGCATTATCGAAGCAGTGATTTACATAACAACTGGCATAGAATTTTATTATTGCCGGCTGCTTTTTTTTTTTGATAAAATCAGCCAAAATGACTAAATTGAATGAAAGTAACGCATTCGCATATTATATTGGTTAAACACATGAATTTAACACCATTTCAGCTCAAAGTTAGAAAAAATTGACTTTAGAACTTTTTTCAGGGGTTCTCAAAGTTCGTCACCCCTGAAAGTGATCTGCAAAGATGAAGTCAAAAATTGACTTGAAATAAAAATTCAAACATGCCAGTCGATAAAGAAGTAAAATGCAACATCTTTGCCGCAAACCGGACCTCGATAGCTTCTCATGGTTTCCCAAAATGTGGACCTCAAAAAAAAGTCAAAAATTGAATTTTTCGATATGAGCCAAGTTGTTGAGGGGGTTGCAAAATGATATCAATTGAACTTACTACTAGTAGCGATAAACCATGAAAAGGGCATTAGCGGGGCTCGACGGGAAGGGTCAAAAAAGGGGGTTCTAAAATTTAAAAAAATAAAAATACTCTCGCCACAACCCCCAAAAAGGTCAAAAATGAAAAAAGCGTTACGTGCTGCATTGCTTACCCTTAAAGCAACATATATTCGCTACTTTTTAACTTTTTACATTTTCGAGCAGTGGTTCTAAATTTTTTTGAAATTTTCGACTTTGGGGCCACCCCACAGCCCCCCTATGGGTTCCCCTGGGAAAATGTCACCCGATATTAATAATAGGGACCATCCCCTCTAAGAAAAGGCCATTCATGTCTCGAAGTAGCGAGGCACACGAAAATGGCTATAAAGACCCTTCCTTCTTTGAAAAAAATACCAAAACCGTTAATTTTTGCAACAAAATCGCTCAAAAATTCCTCTACTCTTCCTCCCCCACCCCTGAATTAATTGGAACCATTTTCCAGCAATCTAGAGTCTTCAGCAAAAGTTAGATTGCCTCCAGCAACTTCAAATCGCTCCAGATGGTGTGATCAACTTCGGTATCTGAAAAGTTGGTTCTGAGGTTTGGGTGACATGCTCTTTTAAAGAGCCAAATTTCAGCTCGATCGGAGTTAACGAGTTGTAAAGATTTCCTTGTAAGGAAAATCATTTTGAATTTTTCAACTCCATGGCAATTCCAGTACACGTATTCGTAGCGTTTAAAACGTTTTATTAAAATTCCGGGCATCATGTTTCAATTTGTAAATGTGTACTTCATAAAATTATACCTACCTACCGATGCATAAACGTTGTTAATTATTTGTAATTCGGGACAATTTTCATGCGAGTAGGTATATGAATTACAAAGTCAGTGTACGCGTGTTCGTCACGTGGGTAGCTTGTTCTTTTTTTTTTTCTCTTTCTTTTCTTAAACCACTACCTACGTTTATCAATCAAATAAATTCATAATGAGCGTGATATACGAGAACTACCTATTTTAATGGACTCGAACCATCCATTGTTGAAAAACAAATTAATTGAGATCTTCAGTCAGTGTAGGATGCTGCTAATAATGGGGCAGCAGTTTGTAAAATGTTGCCAAAAAGACTATTTTTCGACTTTTAACTGTTTCAGTTCATACATACAAACAAGTAAAATTATTTTTGATTTTGGCCAAAAAAAGTAAGATTATTTGATATCAAACTTTAATAGAAACTTGATTACAATTTTTTACAAAAAATTTTTTTCTGATTTTTTAAAAACAAAGCTTTGGCGAATTTTTAAGCTTTCACAATCACAATGAAAGTTCAACATTGAGCTTCATTAATTTTGATGATTGATTTCATCGATTTATTTTTCACATAATTTCTGCTGATTTTAGCTGCACAAGTAGGACTGTAGTTTCGCCAGTTGTACCAATGTTTTTTTTTATGGAGGGGAAACGGACCACTCCATATCGTGGCTGGGTACTCATAGGCAGAGCTGGCCAAATCTATCTATAGAAATGGTACCACCGACATTTCAGATCGAAGTAAGGTTTTGAAAATGTTGTAAAATGGTTCACAGAGGGGTGAAAATTGAAAAAGTTACCACAAAAAATCAAAACTAAAACAAACTAGAGAAAATACACAAAACATGGGCAAAATTTATATTAGGATCCAAAACAAAATATGATTCAATACAACTGACATAAAGATCATTGAAAATGATCAAACATTTGCAGAGTATAAGTTTTGGTAAGTAAACAAAAAAAAAGTATACAAAAAGACAAAAAGTGAATAAAATTACTAAAAACAAAAACCACTGATAAATACAAGCAAGTGCTGAAACTGGAAAAATAAAAAGTATTCAACGTTGAATATGTAAAAATTAATGAAAAATCTGAAAATTACACATAATATTGACAAAATTTGCTAAAAACAACAACAAATTAGTAAAATTATCATTCAAACTAACTTGCAGATTGAAATGGCTACAATATACAGTATTTAAGAAAAACATGTGAATATAGAGCGTTTACAGCGTTCAATTATTACGTTCAACAATCTAATTTCATTCATTCATAATAATCATAAAAAATAAAAAAAATCGAGATTCTCTTCAAATTATGTTAGAAAAGGTCCTAAAAATAGGCAGACTTTTAAAGCAATTGTTTTAAGAAATCTAGGAAAGGAGAGCACGAAATCGAGTTTTGAAGGGAAAAGCAAATCATATAAAAACATTCTTTGAATGGTGAGGCTTGAAATGTACCTGAGGGAGGGGGCTTGTTTTTTTTTTTATTAAAAAACCAGAATTTCAATTTGAAAATGACCACACTGACCAAACCAAATTCAATTTTCTTCCTTAAAAATTGTTATTCTGATTCCGAATTTCTTTTTAAAATGTTGGTTTGAAAAATTTACCCCAAATAAGTTGGTAAGCCTATTTATTAATGTGAAAATTTTTGTAAAATGTTGTGTTTTTTTTTTTAAATTTTGAAAATCATAATTTTAGCTGGAGTAGGTATTGACTTTTCTATCTCCAAGAAGGGGAAGGATGCATCTCGCATTAAATTATTTTCAAACATTAAATTTGAAAAATCCGTGAATCTGAAACCCCTAGCACCCTGGCGCTGTAGCCAAGCCCACAATGGAGAATGTTGTGCCTACACAGTTCATTTGAAGCGTTTCAAATATAGGTAGCGTATTTTTTATTTTTTGGACCTTTAATTTGAAATTCATTCAAATTTAAATACCACCTATGCTAACTTTTCATGATTTGAATTCTTGTTTTTGTTATTTTAACATAATTTCAACATTTCTTACTCAATCATTTTACGTGCATTTTTGGCACATTTCATAGAAATTACACCAGTATCAATTTTGTTTCCCGAATTTTATGTTTTTATTTTTCCATCTTGTTTTGAAAATTTTACGTTTTTTTTGTTCATTTCGTTTTCTAGAATTTCAAATTTCTGTTTGTAGAATTTTCATTTTTCATTCGGAGGTTGTGAGGGCATCTAACAAGTGTAGTGAAAGTAGTGAAAAAGTAGTGATTTTAAAAATGGGTAGGTAGTGAAAGTTGTGAATTTTGTTAAAAAGGTAGTGAAAAAATTGAAACGCGTCTCTTTTTCTCGATCTTCCTCCGTAGAAAAGAGCTCATTTGTTGACTTTTTTAGAGCTTGAATATTACACATTTTTGAAAGATTTTGCTCTCGCTTCGCTGGGGCTATTTGCTCTTTTTCCACGTGAAAACTTATTGTTCACATTCAAGAAATGTTCCAAGTTTGAATTCAGAAAAATAAACTCCTTTCCGCATGAAGAATTTTTTTTCTTCACTTCTCAAAACATGAACTTTTGAAAGATTTTGGCCTCGCTTCGCTCGGGCTTGTTTGCTTATTTTTCTATTCTGAATTTTTCAAAAAAGAAATCATCATTAATTTGAATTTTTAAATTTTGAAGCAAAGTACTTTTAGATGATAAACTTTTTATTATCAACTCATCCCACATAAATTAGATGATAAACTTTTTATTATCAGCTCATCACACACAAAAAACATCATATTTTTTTAAAACTCTCGAAATACTGATTTTTGAAAGTACAATTTTGCCTAATATTCACACAACGCATAAAAATTTTGATTTCTTCTTCAAGTCTGGAATTTTTTAATTGAGGTAAAGAGAAACAAACCTGACGAAGCAAGAGCAAAAGCTTTATGAAAATCAGTGTTCGAGTGTTTTAAAAAAATATGATGTTTTTTGTGCGATGACTGATGAGTTGATTAAGTTTATTATCTACTTTGCTTCAAAATTTAAAAATTCTAATGATGATTTCTTTTTTGAAAAATAAGCAAACGAGCCACAGCAAAACGAGGCCGAAATCTTTCAAAAATTCATGTTAAATGAAGAAAAAAAGTTCTTCATGCAGAGAGGAGTTTATTTTTCTGATTTAAACTTTGAACATTTCTTGAATGTGAACAATAAGTTTTTCACGCGGAAAAAGGGTAAATAGCCCCAGCGAAGCGAGAGCAAAATCTTTAAAAAATGTGTACCTACTACCTACTACCTACCTAATATTCAAGCTCTAAAAAAGTCGACAAATGAGCTCTTTTCTACTGAGTGAGATCGAGAAAAAGGGACACGCGTTTCAATTCTTTCATTTTTTCACTTACCTATTGTTAAAAATATATTCACCTCGTAATATTTGGCTATCAACTCTTATGTTTATTTCCTGTTAAACTTACTTTTCTCTTTTATATGTATTTTGATGATATGGCAGCACGCAGCAGTAGTGTGAATTTTTTTTTAAAAAAATAATAAATAATTTTATTTAAATGTCGGAAAGTGGCAAAGAGTATTTAGAAATGGATATCGAAAACGTAAATATTCGCAATCTGATGGTTGAAGAAAATTTCGAAGGTTCTTGCAGTGATGACAACTTACAGAGGATGGCAGTTCTTTTACAAGAGCTGGAAGACGAAAATAATAGATTGAAACGAGAACAACTTACGCGTCTGTCAGCTCTGGAAGCAGAGATTTCGCGATTAAAAAATGTTGAAGTGGAAAATGTAAAATTAAAATAACGTATTCAGGTACAAAGTAATAATCGTAATAATTCCGGTAATAATCGTACGTTTTTTAAAATGGACCCTCATATCGATACTTCTTGGCCGATTAATATGAGTAATTTTCATTGGCCCAAAAACATGTTAAATATGGATTGTATCAAACTAAAAAGTAAGGAAAATTTTGACGAGTGGAAGCAACGTCTTGATTGTGTCTTTATGAATCACAAGGCAATGGAATTTATCGATAAAAAATATCCCCCTTTATTCGGCGCTTCTCCAAATGTACAAATTATGCGAAAAAATTTCATGCGCGAAATTTTAAACGATTCGGTACAAAACAAGGACGATAAAAGAATAATTAACGAGAATAAAGACAATTTAGATATCGCTGTTTTAAAACTTTTTGAAAAATATCATCGTAAAAATCCGTTACGAGATCTTCATCAAATGAAGCTTCTTTTCGAGTTGAAATTCGTTCCTAAAGAAGATCCGCGTGAATTTATCGTAAAATTTGAAAAAATTATAGAAGAAGCTGAAGTTGCTGCAGAGGAGAAGTATTCTGACGGTTGTAAGTTTACCTGGTTACTGTGGGTTTTAAGAGAAACAACAATTGAAAGTCGAATTCAGGAAATGTCTGATTTTTGTTCTTATAAGAAACTAACCGAGATTTTTATTAATTTTTACGAATATCAGCATGCTAAAAAGGAAGTCAATAACGATTCGAAGGTAGAGTCTAAAGCTGTATTGTCAGCTTCAGCAGCACATCGTCCGAGATTTTTTATTAATTTTTACGAATATCAGCATGCTAAAAAGGAAGTCAATAATCAAACGACCTGTTACCTTAAAAAAGAGCAAAAAAGAATTTTGAAAAAAAATCAAAATTCATCAATTTTGAGCCAAATATGGCCAGAAAATTATCACAAAACAGGCCTTCCCACTGATTGCAGGTCGCTGGACTCGAATTTTGATTCCATTTCACCGCAACCCTACACCCTGCACCACCAAGTGTATTTCATCACAAAATCCACCCCCACCCATAGCAAATTTATTTTTTGAAAAAGGGCTAATAATAATGATGTTCTGATTGTGCCATATACCAATTTTCAGCTCGTTCGGATGGTTTGCGGCCAAAATAACCCCCAAAAACAAATTTTCAACCTGTTTCTAGCCTGAGCAAGAAATTATACACTATACAAGTACGAGCACTCGACTTTACATCGAAATATAAAAATCCAGCAGAAATAGTGTAAAAATCATTTCCTGGGGTTGTAATTATCAGAACAAGCAGGAATTTAGTATAATGACTGTTTCCTGTTTCAGTACAACATTGATGTGTCGTTCACACAAATTTTTTAGAAAAATAAATTTTAAGAGGGGAGGGGCGGATTTTGGGATGAACTTGATTGCGGGGGTTCTGGGTTCAAAGTTGGGATAAAATAGAATCAAAATTCGACTTCAGCGTCCTTGAATTAGTGAGGATACGTGTTCGCGATAATTTTGTGGCCATATTTGGCCCAAAATCGACGAATTTTGATCTTTTCAAATTTTTTTTGCTCTTTTTTAAACAAACTGGTCGTTTAATCAAAACAGTGAGAAGAGCTTTCCTTCAAAGAGTGGAGCGCTACAGGAACATCAGGTTTGAAATGTTGATTTCCTATACTTTCTTCATCCTACTCAAGTTTATAGAAAGTAAGTAGGTCTGACAAAGTTAGAATGGAGTGGAATTATTATTTTTTTGTTTTTGTTGGAGGTGGGGAGGGGGGGGGGGTTGATCCGATCACGAATTAATATTTTCGTAATAATTTTCGATGGCGTTTTTCCTCAATAATTTCATTTTATATTTCATTTTTTTATTCAGTGTAGAATTTTTCGCAATGTTTTTTTGGATATCGATTTCAAAATATACTTAAACAAAATATACTTCTGAGAAAATTTTCAAAATTTAACATTTTAATGTAGGACTATGTTAGTGTAACCGGTTCGGTTATATTCGGAGATGTTTGGGTAAAGTTGTGAGCTTATCTTTAAGTTTCCTCTTTTGGCTGTTTGGCCGTTTTGTACAGTATTATTGTATGTATCGTATGTAAATACAGTCCACTTTTTTCGATGAGTTTTATTTCGAATATTTTCGTTTCGTAGTTAAATTGAGTCGATAAACATTATGGTCCTTCGGGCCGGATCTTCGTAAAGATCTGGTCGAATTTAAATTATGAATTTTGTGAGAAAAGTTCGTTTTTCAATAGTTTCGTTTGTTTTGTCGTAAAAATTCGTTAATTTGTTGTTTGTGATGGCTGGCGGAGATGCCGCCAAGAAAGCTGAAGCTTTGGCGCAAAAACGAGCCGAAGAAAAAGATAAATTGGAAAAATCAAAAAGGTCGTTCGTTCGCTACTGTGAAAAAGAAAAGGGTACCATATCAAATTTAATTGAAAAAACACCATCGTTGACTGTAGCTACCGCATTGGAGGCTCATTTGGAATCCTGGAATAGTGCTTTGAACGATATCGCGAGTCTTGATGCGCAATTGCTGGATTATATCAAAGCTACTGATGAAACCCTCGAAGCTGAAGAAGCTAAAGTATGTGAGTTTCATGACGACATTAGATTATATTATTATGAATTATGATATGGTTGGCAAGTTAAAATTAATTCAAGAGAAAATAAATACCATGGGAGGTTCGCCTTGTTGCTCTGTTCAAAATATTTTGTTCTCTGACTTGGTTCGTAATCCTATAGTTAAATTACAAGACGTTCCAGTTCCAAAGTTCGACGGAAGTTTTGCTAATTTTCCTGACTGGTATTTTGAATTCTCAAGCATTGTGGATAAAAACGAAAGTTTCAATGACTTTGAAAAATTTGAGGTGGCCAATGGCCATTATTGAAGAGGTCTTTCCAGACTCTTCTGGTATCGTTTGAAACGTAGTAATTAGAATGGCGAATGGTACAAAAAAGAGAACATCCATTCAGAAATTGGTTTACCTACCTACCTGTAAATGTTAACCTCGATTAGTTGTAAACTTTTGTGTTTTTTTCCTCGAATTGATGTAAATTTATCAAATTTTTAAAATTCTTGCTCGATTATGTCTTAATTTTATCAAATTTGTTGATATGTGGAAAATTGTTTATTTTTTTTGTAATTTTTTTTTTCGTTTTATTTGTACTGTACTTGTATCTGTTCTGAGATTAAGTAATTTAGCGTCAAATTTGTTTATATTTTTTTGTCTCTCTCGATTAATAGTACTTACTTTTGTTAAAGGTGAACTAGGTTTAGCCTAGGTAAATTTATTTTTTATTTTCGAAGTTGTAACATGTCTTGTTATTATTAATTTTTATTGAGAAATCGTATTTTTTCGTATTTTTTTTTCATTTTTTTGATTGAGGTTATGCCTCAATCGGGCGGAGTATGTTAGTGTAACCAGTTCGGTTATATTCGGAGATGTTTGGGTAAAGTTGTGAGCTTATCTTTAAGTTTCCTCTTTCGGCTGTTTGGCCGTTTTGTACAGTATTATTGTATGTATTGTATGTAAATACTGTCCACTTTTTTCGATGAGTTTTATTTCGAATATTTTCGTTTCGTAGTTAAATTGAGTCGATAAACAGACTAGTTGTTTGCATAAATTTTTAGTTGAGGGTGCAAACTTTTCTGCTTGTATGTAGTATGAGTTTTATGGTGACAATACAGATTTTTCCACAACATTTGAAAATAGTTGAAACGATCCTTTATTAATATTGAGATTATTCTTTTTTGTACTATCAACAATCCCTGAAAGTCTGATTTATACTCTGATCCGTTTTAATTAAAAAAATTACATAACTTGAAAAAAACAATTAAGCAGCCCTCCAACGAAGTAGGCGGCTGAGCCCTGATTACAAATATTTGTAATATCATTACAAAATGTACCCGACAAAATATTGTATGTTGCATACGGGATGTTCTCTCCGGAAGAAAATTTTGTAAGAAATAATCCTAACCAACATACACTTGCATCACAATCAGACGGAAATAACTCCAGCCCATGTGATAAGGCAATTGGGATCTTAATAGCAGATGAGCCATGCTAATAATTCTTATTATCATATTTATAATATTTTGTATATGACGAGTAGAGCTATTCATATTGATTGAATTTTGTGCTCGAAAAAAAATGGCACTAATGAAGATTTGTGTATAAAATAATTAATGTAGCTCAGTATTCTTAAGGCACTATGTTATTCAACAAGAAAAACGCAGAATTTGGTCGCCAGCTAAAAAAAAAAATAGGTTGAAACCTCGGAGAATTGTAGAGCTTTGCAGTAATTTTTGTTGATAAGATAGGTACTGATTTCAGTTCTTACACTATTGTTCAACCTTACTTCCATCATACCTACTTTACTTATTTTTATCGTAATTAGGTATCTATATATTAAAATTATGACCGGATTCTTTTGACTCTGAGATCTCAGGAACGGCTGAACTGATTTTGCTGGGTGATGTCTCAAAAAAAAGCTTTTGACCCGTAGATGTGCAGGTTTTCATTGAAAGTTTGAAAAGTTGCGCTGGAAAGCTCAAAAAAGCTCAATAATTGATTTTAGCCTTTACGTAGCGCATTTGACGTATACACAGTAGTATGTATATTATACCTTGAAAGAGCATCGAAAGTAGTCTAATGTCGAAGAAAAAAGTTTACAAAAAAGTTGCGCCTTAAAGCTCAAAAAAGCTCAATATTTGATTTTAGCATGTATGTAGCGCATTTAATGTATACAGAGAAGTACGTATATTATACCTTGAAAGAGCATCGAAAGAAGTCTAATGTCGAAGAAATAAGTTTACAAAAAAGTTGTGCTTTAAAGCTCAAAAAAGCTCAATAATTGATTTTAGCCATTGATTTTAGCCTATACATACAGCATTCGACATATACAGAGAAGTGCGTCTATTATACCTTGAAAGAGCATCGAAAGAAGTCGAATGTTGAAGAAAAATGTTTACCAAAAAAGCTGCGCTGTAAAAATCTCAAAAAAAGCGCAATTACATATGACCGGATTCTTTTGACTCTAAGATCTCAGCAACGGCTGAACCGATTTTGCTCGACGATGTCTCAAAAAAAAGCTTTTGACCCGTAGATGTGCAGGTTTTAATTAAAAGTTCAAAAAGTTGCGTCGTAAAGCTCAAAAAAGCTCAATAATTGATTTCAGCCTATACATAGTGCATTCAATGTATACACAGTAGTACCTACGTATATTATACCTTGAAAGAGCATAATGAGAAGTCAAATGTTAAAGAAAAAAGTTCACAAAAAAGTTGTGGCTTCAAGCTTAAAAAAGCTCAATAATCGATTTTAATGTATACACAGCGTATTCGACATGTACAAAGAAGTACATATTATATTATACCTTGAAAGAGCATCACAAGAAGTCAAATGTCGAAGAAAAAAGTTTACAAAAAAGTTGCGCCTTAAGCTCAAAAAAACTCAATAATTGATGTTAACTCTATACTCAAAGCCTTCAACATATATAAAGAAGTACGTACCTACTATATTATATACTTTGAAAGAGCATCACAAAAAGACCAATCTTGAAGAAAAAAAGTTTCAAAAACTTCCAGGTCAAAGCTAAGTGAAAGCTTGAAAGTTTTGAATTATGACCTGATTCTTTTGTCTGTGAGATCTTAGCAACTGCTGACCAATTTTGATAAATGACATATCGAGAAAGGCTTTAAAGTGTAGATGTGCAGGTCTATGTTGAAAGTTCAAACACTTACATTATAAGCTCAAAAAAGCTCAATAATCGATTATGCCATATTTGGTGGGTACACAAAAGTACCTACATTGTACCTCAAAAGTATCTGCGGAAAAAAAAATTAAGACAAAAAAACTTTCAAAAGTTGAAAGTTGTGGTCATGCAGTATTTGATCTTATTTGATGTGTAAAAAAATATACAGATTGTACCTTGAAAGAGCACAGTGAAAAAACCATTCTAGACTGTAAAAAGCTTTTAAAAATTGTCTGCAAAAGTTCAGCGAAAGTTTAAAAGTTCATTATGAGTCGGGTTTTTGCCACAGCAAGATCTCTGCAACAGCTGAACCGATTTTGATAAACAGCCGCTTGATAAAAAGGTTTTGAATAGTACATAGATATGCAGGTTTATGTTGAAAGTTCAACAATTTTCACCATGAGCTAAAAAAAGCTTCAAAACCATTTACTAAATTTTGAAATGTGAAACGAAGTTATGACAAAAAGTTGATTTTATAATAAAAAAACATTCAGGGTGCATCATCAACATTACCTCATGTCATGAACTTTAAAGCTTTCAATGAACTTTTACCATAAACTTTTGAGAGTTTTTTTCTGTTACCTAAAAATTGTTTTTAAACTTAGATCTTTCAGGGTACAACATAAGTATTTTGGTCTTCCCATCAAATGTTTTTTCAGCTTACTACGCAATTTTTTGTACTTTCAACATCACTTTAAAGCCTTTTTACTGAGAGGTTGTTATTTTAGGTCAAATACCACATGTCAAGAAGTTTTGAGCTTTCGCTTAGCTTTTTTTCAGAAATTTTCAAAAGTTGATGGTAAAAGTTAAGCGAAACCTCAAAATTTCTTGACATGAGATATTTGACCAGATCAAGTCATATATATATATGCAAGGTTGAAAGTTTTCACCAATTTATGCAGAGGGTGCAGCAGATTGAGTCATTTGAGTCGAGACTTTGATAATCTTAGCAACCAGAAAAAGAACTACTGAAATTTTTGGTAATTTCTGATAAAAAATAATTTTTTTTAAACTAAAAAACAAAACATTTTTGTAAATTTAAAAGAAACAAGATTGTTGATTTGGTAAAAAAAAAAAAAAAAAAAAACTCAATTTTAGCAAAAAGTAGCAAGTTTGGTAGTTACCGACAAAAAAAATTATGTAGTTTACATTTTTTGCAATTATTTTTGTTGCTTTTATTAGGCCTAGGTAAAACTATAGGGTAAAAAACGAGTTTTTTTTGATATTTTTGGTAAAAGTTTGCAATGTTGCCAAAAAGTTATCATTTTTTTAGACTTTTTAAGAAATGAAACCAGGACTTTTCACCAATGTTGGAAAGAGTGATAATACTTTTTCGTAACTTTTATTGAAAAACTGGACATTATTTTGATTTTTGATGAGAGTGATTGAGTGTTTTTAGAATACATTTGGGGAGAAAGCGATGCTTTGGGGTGAATTTTGGACTTTTGGTGATAAAAGTTGAAATTAAGTACCTATTGGAATTTTTTGCGATAAAACAATATTTTTTTCTGTTAATTTTTAAAAAAGCCTCATAATCTTTCACAATTTTTGGTGAAAAGCAAGAATTACAATGTTAGCCAAGAGTGGAACTTTTTGAGAATAAGATATAAACAAAGAAAGACCCTTTCAAAACTTTTCAATAATTATGTACAGCGAAAAAAGTAGAAATTTTTAGTAATTATCAATTAACAATTTCTGGCAAAACGGGTAGATTTTTGAACAATTTTTTGGTAAAAAGGTAGGCCGCAGATTTTTTACAAATTTCATTAAAAGCAAGATTTTTTATCAATTTTTGCTTAAAAGCAAAATTTTGATATGTACTTATTAGGAAAAAAACAAGGCTTTTTGACGATAATTGTCAAAAAAATTATACCTTTTCGCAATTCTTTTTGAAAAAGCGAAGCTCATTTTTTTGAATTTTCCAATAACTAACAGTGAAAAAATCGTGATCATTCTACATATTAGCTACTGAATTTTTAAAATGTACACATAGGTTTTGAAGTATCGCGCAGTATGCGCGATTAACGGGTTGGCTAGTCTAGTCATTAATACATAGCATAGCAATATCTTAAAAATTTGAACATTTCACAAGAGATTCCGATGGAAGGCATTTAAACTAGGTACTCTTGAGAACATACGTACTCTACTGTAAGATGCGTCATTACTTCTCGTTTACTGAATAGATGTAAATAGTGATGAATTATGAAAAACTTCTTTTAAAACTGAAATCATGTTTCAACACTACGCCATTCACGGTTAGGATGTCGGTATTGTCTGACTGAGGACATAATCATCTTGAGTTTCGTCCACGATGTTGGTTTTATACCTTACGCTTTCTCATGCGGTGAAAACTATGGCGACGCCGAACGATCATCAGTTCATCACATTGATTCGCCGAAACACCAACAATCAAAATTATTGTAGCACTTTAAAAATCCGGCACATTTGTTGAAAATTTCGACTTACTATGTTTTTCACGCGGCTGCAGTTAGACGTGGACGGCAAATTCCGACTAAATACGTGTACTTCACAGCTCGTTGATACATCACACGATTTTTAGAAACTTAACGGGGTCGCTATGAGCCAACCATATTGTGATCGAGTTGAAAAATATGGTACTGCAGGTTGTACAAATATTTACTCGAAGGTCTTGGGATGTGTATTATTTATCGCTTGCTGCTTAAGCAGCATTCAAAACACATGTTTCTATCGCTTAAAGCCAAACAGATGCGTACTACTTACACGGATGATTGTAAAAGCAAAACGTTGGCAAAACATTTTCATGTAGAATAAAATTACAAAAAAATCCAAAAAATGCACAGGTGTGAGGTGTTTATCAACTTTTTTGTTCACGAATCTGGCCTAGGGAGGGTTTCCGGGGCGGTGAATTCATTTCCGGTATCAGATTTTTACCATAGCGCAGTTTTTTTTCGGAAACGGCTCATTTTCAGACTTGAAATTGGACCAAAAGACCCCCCCCCCAAAATGAAAATTTTGGAAAATTACGACGCTTAAAGATCATCTTAGCTCTACAGCATTCCGATAAACTGCTTCAGAATAATTTTTAACCCAATTTTATAACTTTTTATAAGGATTTAGCCCAAAAACACAAAAACATGAAATTTGCCGAATTTACTCCCCCCCTTTGAACCAGTCTGGTGGGACTTTGGCAGCACTTTAGGGTCAGCAGACCTATAATATATTCGGATTCAGAGCGAAAAATGCTATAACTTGGCACCAATTTGAGCCATCAGTTTTCTCGGGCAAAAGTTCAGAAAAATTGTGAACTTTTGAGCTTTCACTGAACTATAAAGTAGCAGCTGCGGGTCGGGAGACTGAGTGACATAAAAGTATTGCCATAATCGAATTCTGCGGCCCAAAAAACACATAATATGTATTTTGATGTATCACAAGGCCATATTTGGTGAATTTTTCGACACCCCCCTTATGCTCCACACCTCTCCACCAAAAAATGAAAATTTTGAAAAATTTTGGCGCCTAAAAATCATTTTACCCTTAGAGAATTTCGTTAAACTGCTTGAAAATCATTTTTAAATCGATTTTATAGCTTTTTATGCGAATTTAGCCCAAAAAGATGAAATTTGCGAAATTTGACCCCCCTTTAAACCAATCTGGCGGGCTCGGACAAAAGTTCAGAAAAATTGTGATTTTTTAAGCTTTCGCTGAGCTTTAAAGCAGTAGCTGCGGATTGGCAGACCGAGTGCTTTAAAATAGGGGTATGTATATTGTATACTAACTTTTGAGACCAGTCCCAGCTTTCAGTTATTTCAGGGCAATCGCAGTGGGTATAGATAGATCTTCTACTAATAATATTTTCCTATCGATAATGCGGACAACATTTTCATATCATTGCCAATGATTACTCGAAATTTAATTTTTCTAATCTCTCTCGATCGGATTTTGAATTCGAGGAGTAGCTTATAATTTATATTATATTCTGGGCTGATAATATTTTCACATCATTGCCGAAGATAATCGACTATAGATACTCGATAATAATTTTCCTAATATCTCTTGATCTGAATTCAAATTTCAAGATTAGTTTATTTATTATGTAGATTCTGTTCTGTTTCAAAAACCTTTCGATACCCACTTGCTTCGGTAATTAGTTACACTATGTCTTCAGAGTAGGAACGTATTGTAAAAAAATATGAATATCGTAAAGTTGAAATTGTATTTTACGCTTCTTGCGTGTTCCTGGGCAAATACGGTGAGTTTTTCAAAAATCATAATTAGTTAATTAGCTACCTACAGGTACCTACGTATGTTTTTAAAGTTCTGTAGTGTTCATTAACCTAATTGTAGATTTCAGTATCCCCATAATACATATGATTTTTAAATTTTATTCAAAAAATATCTCTCGATATGGAACGCGTTTGAATTGTAATAATATTACTTTATTTTTTGTTATAATTTTTTTTCGATGAGGTGATAGCGTGAATTAAATAATTAATGCCGTTTTTAAATTCGAAGGCTACAAGCCTTGCCATTTTTTTAAAAGGAGAAATCAATTAGTAGAAAACGCCGAGTATAAAGCAGTGATGTGAAAACTGAAAACTAACGAAAACAAAAACCGAAAAAACAACGATATTTTTCACCACTAAAACCGAAATCTGAAAACCAAAACAAAATTTCCATATTACGTTTAACGAAACAAAAATCGAAAATTTTTCGTTTTTTTTCGAGTTTTTTGCATATTTGTAATTTGTATACAAACTGGTTCACTTTATGATCAATTTGGATGTTCAATAAGCCACATAATAACAAATTAAGCTATAATATTCAAGAACTTACCCGGTGTTCTTTTGATTCTGCTCCCCCCCCCCAATTGAATTCCTATTTTTTCAACTCGATTTTGTTGTAGGAAAAGTGTGTGGTATTAAAATTGAATTTTATAATTTATTTTATCGTTTGTTTAGTATATACTTAATCGAGAAATAAAATAGATATTTTGTATGTTCAATTCTACATTTCTAGCCTTTTCAACGAAAAAAAAAAAAAAAAAAAAAAATATTAGATGACTTTTTTGTAAAGATAGGGAATGAAAAAATATGACGAATACTTACTGCAAAAATTTTGAAATTTCGTGCAGCAGAACCCGAGATATTGAAAACAGAAAAAATTAGAAAAATGTTTTGTGTTTCTAGTTTTTTCATTGCTTTCTTTTTCACATTTTCGTTTTCGACTTGTTATTTTGGAATTTGGGAATGTACCTATAGTGAAACATTTAAAATTACAAAGTTTAATTTGAATCTTCAAAAGAATTGAAGATAATGGCTTATCAAGAAGAGAAAATATACTTACATGAAAACTTAAACCTGAGTTTGAAATACTCGTAACTCCACAAATTAAACGAGGTTTTTGAAATAAGACCACCATTTTTCAGCTTAATTAGGTCATTTTTGCATCATACTCATTCATTTCATACTTTCATGATAGTGAGGGAGGAAAAAAATCAAAAACAAAAAAAAACGGTTCAACGAAAAAAATCCGGTTTTTTTTCAGATAAACATACCTATAACTAAACGGTAACAAAAACTAATTTATTTCGTTTTTATAACGAAAATTAAAAACGAAAACCATGACCAAACGTTTTCACATCACTGGTATAAAGTACATAATTTTATGTAGGTACCTATAATAAACATTTGGGAGCTGAATAAAACATATAATGGCGGACATGAAAGAAAGCAGCTGCAATGATACGAGTATTTCCAACCCCAAACAGTTAAATATTGGTGGGTTTAGTGGGCGGAAGGGGGGAGGGCTAATTCTTTTTTGAATAATGAAGAATTTTTCGGCCGATACCAGACAGGTACCTGGTGTCTCATTAATTCTGCCCTCCTCCCGCCCACTGGGAATTTTGGTGAAAAAAATCGTAAGTTGGCAACTTGAAAAATACAAAAAATTGTGATGATAAGCAAAGTGATGCTTCCTCTTCTTTATCGTTCACTCGTATCCGAGCATCGTGACTATGGAACCTCTCCAATCAGCTGCCTCCAACCTTCTCTGTCTTCAGCCTGTCTGGTGCACTCCATGAGGGTGAGCCCTGTGGCCTTTTTGATAAGGTTTGTGTACCTTTTGGGCGATCTCCCACGCAACCTCTTTCCTTCCACTTGTCCCTGTACAGTCAGCTTCTCTAGGTTGTCTTGCCATACTACATGTCCAAAATACCTCAGGATCCTCCTTCGTATAATGGTGCTGAGTCTATCCTTCACACCTAGCTCTTCCAGTATTGACCTGTTTGTTCTTTTCTTGGTCCATGGGATTTGAAGAATTTGCCTATAGTAATACATATATTTCGAATGCATCTATCCGGCTCTGATCTGTTTTTTTCACTGTCTACATCTTCGAGGCATATAAGAATATTGAGAATACAATCTTTAATTTTGTTCTCTTAGTGATTCCATAGCTTTTCCAAATTCGGCTGAGTTTTCCTACAGCTGTCTTTGCAATCGATGCGCGCCTTCTTATCTCATCTTTGGAACCTCCATTGTTGGTTATTAAGGAGCCTAAATATACACAGCTCTGTACCACTTCTATTCCATCTATCTCCTGCAGCTCAGGTTGGTTGCCATTCGCCCTATCTATTATCATCATCTTGGTTTTTGATTTGTTCACCTTCAGACCCCTGGCTAGGCTAACTGCTTGTTCAATCTTGCCCATGATCTCCTTCATGTTGTCAATGTTTTCAGCCAGTATTGTGGTGTCATCTAGGTGCCTCAGATTCAATATTTTCTTGCCTCCTAGAGTAACTTCTTTCTTCCATCACTCTACAACTTCTCTCATTATCCATTCGCCATATGCGTTGAACAGTATTCGGCTGAGGATGCATCCCTGTCTCACTCCTTTGCAGGTTTTAAAGTGGTCCATCAGTGTTCCAAATAGAAAAACAACAGTAGGTACATTCTACCTTTCTTTACCTGTGCGTTGTTGTTATTGTACAGGTTCTTCATCAGGTCTATCGAGTGTTTTGGTACTCCCATTATTCCAAGGTTTCCCCATAATATCTTTCACTTAACATTGTCAAAGGCTTTTTCATAGTCAATGAAGCAAAGGTAGATGGTTTTGTTGAATTCTAGAGCCTTTTCAATTATCTGACAAAGGTTGAGAATTTGTTCTCTTGTCCCTCTTCCTTGCACAAAACCTGCCTGTTCTGGAGGTATTTGAGGAAGTATAAATGCTTTGATGCGTTCATGTATGATGTTTAGAAGTACCTTGCTGGTGTGAGATATCAGGGAGATTGTTCTGTCCTTAATAGAACGAGGGCTGTTGGACACGAAACATAAACGTATCATTTTGTTTTGGTTGAGCTGGTTGAGCTCTTTGAACCAAACTGTTTCGTTATCCCACTTCGATTCGTTTCATAAAAGTGCTATCATTTCGTTTCATGCCGTTTTGTGTTGTTTCGTTTCGTTTCCTTTCAGCCAAAAAAGTGAGAAAAGCAGACATTTTTATTAATAAATGCAGAAGAGACCCCTCTAAAGACTCTAAATGGATGAAATTTGAGTGAATTTGACAAAATTTGTTCAAAATTTACAAAAAAACTTGCAATGAAAAGCTGAAAATTGAAGAAACAGAAGTGATTTGTTTCGTTATAACGTTTTGTTTTGTATAATTTTTTTGATTCATTTCGTTTTGTGTCTCGTTTTGTGTCCAGAGGGAAAAATTGCTGTTTCATTTTGTGTCTTTCGTTTCGTTTTGTTTCGTATTAACAGCCCTGAATAGAACATTCGAGCTCAGGGCCATTAAATTACCGTAATTTATTTGCTGGTAAAATATGGTAAAATATGGTATTTTGCGGTATTTATGGTATTTTACCAATTTGGATATGAAGAGTTAACTATTTGTAGTTTGACTTTGAAGTTCTGAACTTCTGACCTGCCTCTGAAGTTCATCTGTGTTAGGTGTTATTAGGAAATTTTCCATGGACATTTTTTGGAAATTTATGGGGAAAATTTTTGGTAACTTTCAAGTCATAAATTTCCATGGAAATTTGGAAATTTATGAAGGAAAGATGAAAAAAAAGTGTTCAATTTGGCTTTTTGGTAAATTATGGTAAAATACGGTAATAAACTTTTGGTAAAATACCGTAAAATATGGTAAAATACTGCCATAACTTACCAACATAAATTACCTTACAGCCCTGTTCGAGCTTTGACTCTTTTTTGTGCAGGGGTATATGTATATGGATGTGGTCCAGTCCTGTGGCCATTTTCGATCTCTCCATATTACGTTGCATAGATATGTGGCCCAAGTGCTTATTTTTAATTTTAAAAAATGACCAATTTCTCGAAAGCTAAATGACATACTCACAGGAAACCAAAGTCGGCAATGAACTCCCCTAGTCATTTTCCCCCCCTTACAACCACTACCGGTCTCTTTTAAGCTAGATCCTCGATCGAAAATTTTTTGCTAAAAATATTTACAAGGCTACCTTGCCTTATGATTTTTTCGAATTTCGAGCACTTAAAAAAATTGAGGCAAGATCGCTACTCGACTAAATCGAGATCTTTGATTCAAAATTTCGGGTTCCTTTTTGAGCGATCGGCATTTTCCTTTCGAGTTTCGACCAATTTTCACCAAAAAAAAAATCGTTTTTCACCGAACTGCGGCGGGAGTGCAAATTAATGTAAAATTCGCGATCAGCTCTCATCGGCGACCACACGAATTATTTTTCGAGTTTTTGCTATACGGATAATTTTCGGGCTCAAATTTCACTCGAGTGTGCTATTTTTCAACCAAACAATTCTCGATTTCCCGAAAGTTGAACCACATAAGGGACCGAAATTCTTTTTGCTCAAAAAAGTGGCAAGGCTATAGCGTTGGGGAAGAGCGCTCAATTTTATCGTGGGTAGAGCACGAACGTATACATTAATCCGGCACTGAAAAATGTAGTATGTAATTGCAGTGACTACATTACATACCTATTAAGCCATTGCTGAACCTGAGTAAATTAAACATACCTAACTATATTCTGTTTTATTCTTTTTTAGAATTGTTCCGAAACCGAACTGAAAAAACTTCCCTGGGGCCAATGTTTCGAAAAAGTACTGCAAGATAATATATATGTTGATAAGACCGGAATTATCTACGAATTAATAAAGGATGGCGAGAAATATTACTTTTTTTCTCATCCCCGAAGATTCGGTAAAAGTTTACTAGTGAGTACACTATTCAAAATCTTCAGTGGCAATAGCCATTTGTTTGAAAACTTGGCAATCGCCGACCCCACATACGATTACAAATTTGAAAAACACGTCGTTTTACACTTTGATTTTTCATCAATGGCGACCCATAAAGAAGGAGCTCTTGAAACAAGCATCGTATTTGCTTTATTACTAGAAGCCAAGCATTTAAATATAACTCTTTTAAGTACAGATACGAGTGAACGGATGGCAGATGTTATGACTGATCTCTTCGGAGAAATATCAAAACAGTATGGTAAACGAAAAATCGTAATTTTAGTCGACGAATACAACGATGCCATCACACAACACATGTTTAAGAAGAATTCAACCTTGGCTGAAAAAAATCTAAAAACAATGACGAAATTTTTCACCGTGTTAAAATCTCAAAACGAACATATTGCCTTTTGTTTTGTGACCGGGGTCGCAAATTTCGCCATAAAATCGATGTTCTCGGGACAATTCACCGACATTTCATTACACCCGAAATATGCTACACTCGTTGGTTTTACCAAGCAAGAACTTGAGAACAACTTTAAGGACCATATCTCGCATGTTGCCAACACGAAAAGCGCTATTGAGGGAAAAACATACAATGCAACTGATATATTGAAAATAATAGGCGTCATGTATGATGGGTATCACTTTTCTGAAGATACATCCGAGGAAAAGTCCGTTTTTAACCCGATATCAATTGTGGGCTACCTTGAAGTAATGAAGAGTCGACCATTTTGGTGGGAAACCTCAACACATTCTTCTGTAATTAATTTGCTCAAAGAATACTCGGAAAATGAACTTCTGGGTCTGTATGTTTATAACGAGACTAAAACTGTAACAAGATCAGGGCTAAGTGGTAGCCACGAGTTGCATTATAATAACCCCACATACCTTTTGGTTCAAACGGGATATCTTACAATACAGTCATATGACAAAAAGTTATACGAATACAATCTCCGCTTTCCAAATAAGGAAGTTGAAACATGTTTCTTCAAACTTATCAGTCAACTTTTGACAGGAATAATACGGGCGGAAGACATGTGGATAGATCTAATCGGAATACACCGTATGTTAATCCAAAAGGATGTAGATGGATTCTTTAAGAAAATTGAAATTGTGCTGCTTCAAACGATAGGGAGTAATGTGTATCCTGATACACAGACCAATTTCTGTTATTCGGTGAAATGGTTCCATGCGACTCTTTGTTCTATTCTTAAAGGAATGTACTCGTATATGAATATGTTGGATCCTGAAATGAAAGTAACGTGTGAATACAACACAGCAGAAGGCACTGCCCACATCATTATTGTACACAGCAACGTCGTATACGTATGGGAATTAAAAGCGGGAGAGGTGAATAAAATAGCTGATACAAGGGCAGCGATGAAGCAATTATTAGAAAAAAAATATTACCAACAGTTTTGCACGGGGGAAAAAGACGTCGTTGCAGTTGGAATCGTATTTGACTCCGACTCGAGCAATAAAACGCAAACCATTGCTTGGGAATCGCTTCTATTGAATGAAACAAATATTGCAGAGTGGAAAACAAAAAATAACATTATTCCCCAATGATGATTCGACGTCAAAATACCTACTTTACCAATTTTTTTTATCTTGATCTTCCTACCATGAAATATCAATAAGTGTGATTTTAGCCGACGTCACGACAAGCATAGGATCTTTCACCGCTATAAAATGAATTCCCGACAGTAAAATGTTTCCCTGACAAAAAAAGTTTTCAAACGACTGGAAAAATTATTAAACCACCGATTGAAAAATTCACGACATTTTATTGTTTCAACTGCAACTTAAGGTAATGAACGACAATTTTGTTTAGTCAAAAAGTGAAATTTCAGCGACAAAATCGAAATAATAAAAAAAGATTAAACACGATCAAAAAAGAATGAAACCTGAAGATGCACTAGCCAAAAACAGTCAATTTTATTGAAAATAGCGGAAAAATAAACAATTTTGTTGAAAATTATTCAGAAATAGGTACCTCTAGTCAATTTTTTCAATAATTCCCAAAACTAGTCAATTTTTTCAAAAACTGCCACAAATAGTTAATTTTATCAAAAATTCCAAAAATAGGTAGTAGGGGTAATGGCCCAGTTTTTTTTACCCTCCAATAATTTTCTGAAAAATAAGCCACGAAAGTCATGAATCGATTTGAAAACCATACAAACATGTTTTATGGTTTTTTTGGAACACAATGCCCTTGAAAAACTGCATTTTCCATTCAATCTTCATGGTTCAGGGGACTTTGAAAAATGTGATGTGAATTTCAGTCGATTTTCTTAACAAAATTTTAAAAAAGTGTGTTTTGATATTAAGTTTGTATATTGTTCTTTGCCGTTAAATTTAAAACGATCGTTCGTTTTGTGTTGTTTTATTTCATTTTGTATTTTGAAACTTGACGAATTCGTAGAAAAGGTAGACGAACAATGGCTATTTTCCATGAAACCTCCCTCTCAGAAGCCCATTTTAGGGGATGCCAAAATGATATCAAATTTGTACTCAGGCGTCTCTAAAACACTATTTTGATGTGCAATAAGATATTTAGGCCAATTTTTGATTTTCAAACCTCCCCCAGTGAAGCTCCTCCGTCAAACTGATATGAAAATCGTGTTCAGGGGCGTCAAAAATATATATTTCGGTATGTCACGTGATTTTCAGGCCGATTTCGGAATTTTGAACCTCCCCCTCAGAAGCCCCTTTTGGAGTTCCCTTCGAAATTATGTCAAATTCGTGCGCAGGAACTTCAAAAACATACACTTTGATGTGCCACATATTATTTGGGCAAATTTTCAAGTTTTTGAACCTTCCCCAGTGAAGCTCTTTTTGGAATTTCTGTCAAAGTGATATGAAAATCGTGTTCACAAGCGTCAAAAACATATATATTTTGATACGTCACGCGATTTTTAGGTCAACTTTGGAATTTTGAACCTCCCCCTCAGAAGCTCCTTTTGGGACGTCCTTCAAAATTATATCAAATTCGTGCGCAGGAACTTCAAAAACATACACTTTGATGTGCCACATATTATTTGGGCTAATTTTTAAGTTTTTGAACCTCCCCCAGTGAAGCTCATTTTGGGATTTCCGTCAAAATGATATTAAAATCGTGTTCAGGAGCGTCAAAAACATATATTTTGATAGGTATGTCCCGTGATTTTTAGGCCAATTTTGGAATTTTGAACCTCCCCCTCAGAAGCCCATTCTGGTGTTCCCTTCGAAATTATGTCAAATTCGTACGCAGGAACCTCAAAACATACATTTTGATTTGCCACATATTATTTGGGCTAATTTCTGAATTTTGAATATCCCTTTCTAACGCTTATTTTGGATTTGGGGCTGAAAAATTACGAGAATCGTGATCAGCGGGTTCAAAAACATATATTTTGATACCTTACATGATGAGTAAGGCTGTTTGGAAATTTTGCCCATCCCCTCTTCAAAGCCCCTGTCGACTTGAGCGCCGAAATAATGTCAAATTCGAGTTCAGGAGGTTCGATAACATATATTTCGATACCTCACATGATGATATTGCGCTCATTTTCAAATTCATCCCCCCCCCCCTCTTTGTAGAATGTAGCTCATTTTTTAGAAATAACCACAAAATCCGACAATTTCTCATCCATCCTGCGAAAATAAGCTTTAGGCAGCTCGATTACAAATGCCAAAAATTCAAGTTCTAAAATCTGCCTCCAAAGTTCAAACGATATGGTAAGTACCTAATTCGCATAGCAAAAATGAACTCCAGCATACAAGATTTATATTTAAAAACGCCTTCGAAATACTCGATAGGCAACTTAAATAACTGATCGAAGCCAAAACACGGTAATTTTTCGATCATAACGAATGCCCCTGCAAAAATAATTCGTAGGCAACTCAAGTAACACAATTTCTATAGACACTGGAACTACAAGATGAACAACTGGTGGGCACAGACGTTAGGGGATCAGGTAAAAAGTTATTTCATTCCCCTTACGGCGCCAACACCCGCGTCGTCCATTAGGGAAACGACGATCAGCGCCTCTAGCGAGTAAACCACTGAAACTATTACTTCCCTTTGCCGCGCCAACACCCGCGTCGTCTAGTAGCCGCCAGTTGGAAAACGACGATCAGCGCCTCTACAGGTACCGTTTGGAAAAACTTTTCACGAAATTTTACGTGATTCCCCTTACCGCTGTGACCTGCAGTTGTTCATCTTGTAGTTCTAGTGTCTATACACAATTTCAAATATCAAGATCAGCTCATTGTGCTGCATGGAGACATTGGAGACACTAGTAGGTATCGAATGGGCATACAGCGCCATCTATTGGAATAAAACCAAACCTTTATTCTGTTTTTGAAATTCAAGGTTGAAAAAGTGATGAAATGAGAGCTAGATATGCGCGTGGCGCTATCTATCGGAATACTTCGGAACTACGTCGAAATTGAGCGATAGAAATGGGGTTTTCGATGTTCTTTCTATTGTAGTTCCGTAATATTTCGAGAGATAGCGCCACGCGCATATCTAGCTTTCATTTCACCATATTTTGAATCAAGTTTTTAAAAACAGAACAAAGTTTCTGTTTTATTCCGATAGATAGCGCTGCGCGTCCGTTGAAAATTCGAACTAGACCTAATGGTCATTACATTTTAATAGTTTCGCCAGTTTCGCTGTTTTAAAGCCAAATTCAAATTGGTCGTACGAGAAGTCAAAATGGGGGTTTTCAACACGAGGAATTGAATGGCGATGCCCATTTTACCGCTGGATTCAGATTTAATTTGAAAAACGACATTTTTAGTACATATTTAAATTTTTTAAAGGGCAAATTAACCCTGTAAAAAATGTTCAAACATTTCGCCTGAAACCCCATAAGGAGCTCTCAGAATAGCAGCCAAATTCTACACGAGCAATAAATCACGCTTTAACGAAATCATTCATACTCACAATCATTCAAATAAAATAAACACATCTTCAGAAAATAACATATTTTTACTGTAAACAAAATAATTAATCATGCAATCTGCAAAATTAAAATAACAAAAATCTGTACACAAAAGACAGCTATAAGAACACAAGTAGAAGATATGAAAACAATTCAAGGAAGCTGTACAAGTAGGTAAATCATAAAAACTAACAAAACTAGAAGATCAACAAAATTGGTAGGTATCGATATTTTGGTTCACTCGTTTTTATAACACTAAAAAGGACTTCAATAACAAAGCTAAAACAATGTAAAAAAATTACAATTAAATCCCTACATTGGTAGGCTGAAAAATAAAATAAAATGGTAGTTGGTAAATAAAGTACACCATAGGTATGATTAATTATCAGCCTGTCAGGCATTTTCCCTAACTTCGATGAGTAATCCGTTATTTTTCATACAAAACAATGAATTTTATTTTTAAATAAGACTACAATGAATAGGGACTAGATGTTTGTTTTGTACTTTTTTTTTTCTTTTAAATCAAGATTGACCTTTTTACTTGACCAAAGTTCAATTTTGAAAATTTCTATCCTCGTTTTTTTTTCCAACTAATATGTTTGATACAAACAAAACTTTGCAGCAGTAGAAAGATTTTAAAATTTGGAATTTAATTTAAAATAATACCTTTTTTTTAAAAAAAAAAAAACTTACTTTGGCATAAAAAATTACATTAATTCACCGATTTTATCTGAATAAAAATTAAAGAGTTTTTAGTAGGTAAAAATCAAATCAGAATTTTCCTACAAAAATTATCTCGGACAAGATTTTCATTTTTACGTAACATGGAGAGGGGGGGGGGGAGGTAAACAGATTTTTAAAGTGGGATTCCATTTACACATTAAAATTACACAAGATTGACATTCCTGCGACAAATATTACAGAAAAAAACCATTTCAACGTATTAAAAATTAAAGAAATAAAAATAAACACTCCTAAAAAATAAAAACAAAAAATAATAAGCTTAAGTTAAAAATGGCACTAAAAAAGAATCAAATAATTATTATATTTTCTTCAAAGTCTGAAAAAACTTTGTGACTAATTTCATTATTATTATTTTTAATTAATTTGAAAAAACAAGTCCAAAACATGGTCCAAAAATCGTAATCACTTTAAACTTACATTAATCAAAAATTCAAAATTCTGAACTTCGCATCAATTTCGAATAGTACAAGAAAATTTTCAAATCAAAAGTATCACAAATTCACAGCAAAAAAAAAGGTCGATAAACGTAACTTTTGATTCTCTTTCTCCTCGTACGAAAGTTTATCGTTGAACACAGGAATACGCCTAGATCATTTAAATAATTCTACTAATAATAATAGACCCAATGAATTAAAAATTATACATTTACAAACACTTAATATTAAAACGACGGCAAGAATTACGAACAATTTGGTAAATAAATCGCACCTAATTTTACAATAAAAAAAATCAGTTTTATAAAAGAAGCACCTCAGGGCTCATCTTAAACCAAGTGACATACGAAAGTAATTAATTATACATAGGACATAAAAAAAAAAAAAAATGGTAATCTTGTATAAAAATGATTTTTGAACTTCGTTCGTTAAAAGCATGATCATGATCTGGCATGAAAAATACACAAATTACCGTCAAAGGATGAACACGAACTTCTAAATTTTAAAATTCATCACATAATTCAAAAAATCATGCTTACATTAAATTTTAAAAAAAAAAAACACTCCAAATTTATAGTGCATATCACATCAAAGTCAAACCGTGCAAAAAAACAATCAATAATTTATCGAATGGTACAAATTAAAACCAACAATTCGTATCCTAAAACATTATCATCAACACTACCAAAAAATTCCAGGTCACGATACATTCGTGAAAATTAGAAAAAAAAACAAAAATTTCTCAACAAAAAAAACACGTGTAAAAAAAAGAACAAAATCTGCTTATAAAAATTAAACAAATCGACTCCTACATACGATAACGTTGGAAAAAAAACAAAATAAAACAAAAACACAGGTTGAGAAATTAAAAATACTCGCTTAGCAGAGCATCCAACGCGATAACGAACTCTCTATGATGCTGGATATGTCTCCAACGACCCATTTTTAATTCATCCAAATACCCGTACCAGGATGTTTCCGGTCTAGAATTGGCTTCGGTCAAGATAAGCAACTGATTCGACTCGGAGGTTAGATGAGCTTTAGCAGCTAGAAATTCCGGTAACGGATCAACTAACCAGAACGAATCTCCGTCGTCCATCAACAACTGACCAATCGGTTCGGTCTTGTAGAAAGCTTCGTATTGAGGATTGACGTTGATGGCGTAAGGATGAACGAAAAATGGCACCGAGATGCTGCTTATCAAAGGTAACCGTACTCTTCCAAATCTGTCTTTTAGTTCAGGGTCGTCGGTATGGAGCGCGTCGAAGGATAAAAATCTAGTAAGCCAGCTGCCCGGATTGCGGCCCCAGATCGGGTCGAATTCCGTTAACAGTTCCCAGGCACTTTCGGGTATACAATACGATCGAAAAATATCGGTGTTTAGAAGTTCGTTGTGAATAACGTAGAATAAAGTGAATATAATTAAATCTAAATTCATTAGAGCTTTGGTCGAAGCGACGGCTACGTGTCTGAGCTGGATCGACATCACGATATAGAAAGCGGTTCTACTCGCAGCTGTGATCATATCTTGGATAGGGTTTTCGAAATATTTTTCGAAATATTCCAACGCCGCTTTTTTATCTTGCATCGATAAAATAGTCAATCTGGATGGAAGCACCCATACGCATCCCTTGTTGTCTATATAAGTAGCTACTTCGTAGCCCACCGGAAACATACCTGCCATACCTGTGACACGAAAACACAAAAGGGTAAATAATAATGGCAAGTTGTGCACCGGAAATGCACAAACTCGAAGTCGAAGCTATTATACCTGTTGCATAACACAAGGGCATTTGACAAGTGCAATTTCTCATCTTGAAACTGGCCTGCTTGCTGTAGTTCTCGTAGCAATCACCGGCTTTGAATTTCTTCGAAGGTGAGACCAAGTACACGTATTTGGAAATATTCTGAACATAGGTGGATATATTTCTACTAGCGAAATGCAACGCTCTCGGCGAATCTTGAATAAAATCTTGTACCACGACCATTCTGACTGGCGTAGCTGCACAGATACAACAGACAAGTCGAGTTAATCGACGAATTTATCGAATTCACGAGTTTAAAGTGTTAGCCGGCGAATGGTGATAATAAATTGATAAGTGATTAATGTCTTACTTGAGAGAGAATTTCATCCGTAGTGAGAGTAATAAACTGACCTAACCTAATGAGATGCGCGTAACAACGGACTGACATCAGTTTAAACTGCGAACAAAACGAATATATGATTAAATTAGGAACTAAAAATAAATTCAATCAGGCGAACACAACAAACGACTCTGCGTTGAGAACATTCCAGATATAAATAAACGAATAATGGAGTTGGAGTTGCGAATACGTACCTTGAAATAGCATCATTGGGCCATTGGCTAGAGATATCACCGGATTCCATTGTGAACTGATCGTGGTAATCGATTGGGAATATGGATATTCTAATTTGTTAAATAATATAACAAAATAATACATTAAAATGATGTAAGATTGGCAACTACATGGAAAGAATTCGAAAACCAACGTTCATGGTGTTTGTTTACTTTACTTACGTTTACGATGCGTTTACGTCAACGATGCTGCGTCTATTGTTCGGGTAAGTTCGGTGATCGTCGGATTCGCTCGATGTCGATGAGCTAGTTTCCATACTGATCGCGTGGATCGCGTCGGTCAACTTCAACCTGAAATTTTTTTTACATAATTATTCTTAAAAATTAATTATCCTAATTCCTACTTTCTACGTTGTAACTTGTAAGAGTTGTAAGCAGTGCTGTGAGAACGAACGAAAACGGGAACGGGAACGCCTAAAGAACGCTACTTTTTAAATTTCCTTCAAAGAACGAACGGACTAACCCACAAATCTTCTTGAAGAACGTTCTTACTCAAGAACGGGGACAATAAAATTGCGAGAACGGAACGGGAACGGGAACGAACAGGGCTTGAAAACCGGTTAGATATCACTCTCGGTTTTGGTCTGGGTTTTATGTTTTTTGAAAAAGTAAAGGTTTCGGTTTTGGTTTTGGTTTAGGTTTTTAAAAATAATATCTCTCTCGTTCCGGTTTTGCTTAAAGGGTTTGATTTCAAAGGAATCGGTTTCGGTTTTGGTTTTGGTTTCGGTTTTTCCCTTTTTTTCCCTTTTTTTAGAGGGAAGAAGGCCAAGAAAGTGATTTTTTCAAATACTTTATTTGTATGTGACTAGAAAGCGGCACTTTGGCAGTACCAAATTTGTCAATTTTTTCAGTTTTCAGGCCTTTTCACCTTTAGCATCAGTTTTTACTTCATTTTTACCAAAAATGCAGTATTAATTGGGCTAATTACCTGAAAAATTCCAAAACCAAAACCAATTCAGTTTTCAATTGGTTACGCTCTCGGTTTCGGTTTTGAATTTGAGAAGATAACGCTCCCGGTTTCGGTTTTGGTTTTAGTTGTGGGAAAATAACGCTCCTGGTTTTGGTTTTGGTTTCGGTTTTTAGCAATTTTAATCGGTTTTTGGGGGTTTCGGTTTCGGTTTCGGTTTTGGTTTCGGTTTGCAAGCCCTGGGAACGAAGTGCTAATTTGGCGTTCTCAGATGTTCTTTCAGGGTCCTCTAATTACCTCCCAAAATTCTGAAAAATAGGGAAAAATAAGCTTTTTCCACAAACTTTCAGTTGTTTTTTGGTACAATTGAAGAAAATGAAAAAATTTCCACCAAAAATTGCTTGGCTTGTACCACAGAACACTATTGAGAACGGGAACGGGAACACAGGAACGTGAATTCTGGAAATTTTTTTGAGAACGAGAACGGGAACGGGAACGCTTCTGCTTATGGAGCAGAAGAACTAGGAACAGGATCGAGGTGTTGCATTTGGGAACAATAAGGAACAAAGAACGGCGTTCTTTATAGTGAGAACGAAGAACGGGAACGGGAACGAGCACTTCCGCGTTCTCACAGCACTGGTTGTAAGATGTCATGTTTGGTTAGCTGCCATTCGTGTTGTATCCAGCCTTGTACATTTTTTCAACATTACATATTGTTTAAATTGAAAAATCATCAATGGCCGATGGCAGAAAAATGAAAATATTACCTATGAAAAAAATAAATCAATTTTTCAAACAGTTCTGAGTTTTTCCGAATGAATTTTAGCTCTTGACAAGTATCTCTATCTATTGAGGTAGTGATTTAAAATTTTAGATACCTGTTCAAGTTTATTCAATTTCTGAAATTGGAAAAATACATAGGTAGCACTAGCAGTGATGGCTGATGGCAAAACTTTTACATTTCAGTTCAACTGTTCGAGTTTTTTGTTCTTAGTTTCAGTTTTATTTTTTTCAGTTCAAGTTTTCAGTTTTTAGTTTCAGCTGTTTTACTTTTATCAGTTCAAGTTTTTAGTTTCAGTTTTCAGTTTTGCTTTTTCCAGTTTCAGTTTTCATAATTTCTTGAGGTTCAAAACGAAATGAAAAAAAAATTTTCTTTTCTTTCATGAATTTTCAATTTTTATACACTAATTTAATTTGCTACTTGTCAACAAAAACTTCAAATTTCAAATTCAAACTCAAAAATGATGAATAAATATGCAGGACTGTGCAGAGAAAATCCGGGTCTGGGGGGGGGGGGGCGAAAAAAGACAAGTTATGATTCTTGGGAGGAGGATTGCATATCGTCCTTTTGGCGACAAAAAAATGAAAAAATTGTTATTTTGCCACAATAATCAAAATTTTAATAAATGTGCTGAGCACCGAAGTATCAAAAAACTTTGAAAATTCAGTAGTTCTGTTCTGTTCTGTTTAGAAAAGGTGAAAAATTTGCATTTTTTGTATAGGTACTTACCTACCTGTTACTACAAGTAGCATCTTGAATGGCCCCAGGGAAGCGAGGGCAAAAGTTTTAGTTTTGGATTTGTGATTTAAAAAGTAGAACAACATCGATTTTAATGAAAAAATAAAAAATTAGGTTTTTCTGATCTCAACATTTTTCAAATTCAATTAGGTTTCTTGAAATTGTAACTCTAAGAAGAGAATCAAATTGACCCAGACAAAGCGAGGGCGAAAGGTAAAGATAGGATAATTAGTAGTTCAAATTTTCAAAAAGTAGAACAATATCAATTTTAATGAGAGAATTCGCCATTCGGTTTTTCTGATTTTAACTTTATCTAAATTTCATCAATGGTTTTTTCAAACTCTGACTCTAAGCGAGGGCAAAAGCTTTTGAAAAAAAAATAAGAATTTTGAGAATAGATTGATGATTTTGTCTACAAAATTCAGTGAATGGCAAAACTTTTACATTTCAGTTCAAGTTTTTAGTTTTTAGTTTCAGTTTTACCTATTCTTTTCAGTTTTCAGTTCAAGTTTTTCTCATTTCAGTTCTAGTTTCAGTTTCTCCATTTCAGTTCAAGTTTTTAACCAGTTTCAGTTTCACTTTTCCACCACTGATAAGTAGGTATACAATTTTCCTAAATAAGTACTTAAATTGAATTTTTTTTGCATTTATTTTTATGCTCTTACGTGTTTTGTGAAAAAAAATTAGTGCTTTATTTTAATATGTACCCTATGTTGTATGATATTTACTCAAAATAATTTCAGATTTCAATAGTGCCAAAAAAAATTTCAAAAATGATCAGAAAGTCTATCAAGAAGTAAATCAACTCTTCAAACAACTCAGTAATAATGATATCTTACTTATTGGCAAGGAATAGTTAAATGATCAAAGGGGTTTCAAAAATGAAACACGCTGTTAAAAAATTTAGACGACTGCAAAACACTTGAAATTACATTACGAATTCTGCCTTCAGAAGCGAGCAATTCGACGATATTAATTTTTTGCCAGATTTGTGAAGTAATCAACCACAGCTGCAATACTTCAGTTTTCCCCTTACCTCCTCATGCCTCATCTCGAACCCAACATCACGTTCAATCATTTCGACTTTGAATTGACGTCAAAAAAATCAGACCAATACACGATTTTTTTTTTAAATCACTACCTACTTTTTTCAACTAAAACTAACAAAGTCAAATTTTTCACAGGGAAATTTTCAAAAAAAAAAACAATACAAATATTTTGCAAAAAAATTCTAAATTTTACGTCTGAAAGTTCCGCATGTTTGTTAAAAAGTCTGCAATTTGCAAAAAATTCCGATTTTTTTCGTTAAGAAAGTTTGTTTTGTGGATAAAAATTTTGTTTTTTTTTGCCAATTTTGGTTTACTCAAAATTTTATTTTGAAATTTGAGGAAGTGCTTTAAATGGTCATTTTTTCTATTCCGATTTCGAAAATAACTTTTCGATGTAGGGATACTCACGATAATTTTCCGAAAAGTTTCTCTAGGCAATAAAAATTACTTACACGAGTTACAGTGTTCTTATTTCTCAAGGTTTAGTTCTCCTCCTTTCTTTCGTCTTCGGCACAAATAAACATTCGCAAGAAATATCAATTTTGAGGTCAAAGTGAAAACCATCCCATCATCATCTAGTTTGAATTGCAAAAATGGTACTTACCAAGATCACGAAAATGTACGAACAAGGCGGATTTTGGATTTTAGCTTATCGTTCAGAGTCGCAGCGAATGCTTCCTTATTGAAGGAGGGGAGGAGGGGGCGGGCAGAAGACCAGAAATTCTGAACTGGCCCCCAGTTAGTTCTCAAGTTAACTTTCTTTGGTGGAGGAGGAGGAGTAGGGATTACTGATTTTGTAGTGAGATAAGCGATAAAAATGTCATTTTTTCAGGTTTAAAAATTCTCACTTTTTTACTTTCAAAATCTTCAATTTTCTTTTTCAAATTTTCAAAAACTTTACTTGATGATGATTTTTTTTTTTAATTTCTCGAAAATTTGTAATTTAAGGAGTAAAAAAAACGGTGCTTAAGGCAATGTTTTTTGAGCGAGAATTTTTTTGGGGAGGGCTTTAGAATTATTTTAGAATTTGAATAACTTTTTTCCAGAAATTTCTGAGTCAAAAGCTTCCAGAAATTTGTGTTTCAAGAAAAAAAAATGTCATAAGAGGAGTTTTGGTTTAAATAATTTTTATGGATACCTATTTGAAAGTACAATTTTGAAAAAGAGAAACAAAAATACGCGAACAAAGCGAGAACTGGAGTTAACGAAAATTTTATTTATCAAGAAATGAATTATCAATTTTTTTTTTTATAACAAGAATATGTCAATTTTTCTACCTTTGACATTTTCGAAAGTTGAAATAGCTGATTACGAGTACATAATATGTTCTTGATGTAGAAATTCAAAATTAGACTACATACCATTTCACAATTCAGATTGAAATTTTTCAACCATTAAAATTATTATTTATTCACCGACCAGTTCTGTAATTTATCAAAAAATCACAATTTTTCTCAACTCATGCGTCAAATTTTCAGCAATAGAAGACACCCTGAACTCCCCCCCCCCCCGGATACGGTCCTGTTATTACCGTAAAAACATTAAAACATCGTTTATCGAAGAGTAAAAATATATCGTTAAAAATTGAGGACATAATTTCAAAATGTAGGAGAAGAAAAAAATACAAAATTCTACATTATTAACGATGAATAAATTTTCAATAACAAAATTTTTCAAAAAAATATATCAATAGAGTCACTCTTCCTCCCACTTACCCCATCTTCATCACCCTACATCGCAATTTACATAATTATTTTTTGTAAACAACCCCTTTTCATCCCAAAAATGAAAAATGATTTTCTCACCAGAGTTCACCACTTTGAGGGTTGGGAGCAGAAGAAAATCGCAATTTTTTTTCGTCGTGTAGTTAAGGACCACTCTATTAATACCTACTTCGATCGTCTGAAAAATAGCATTAAAAAGCGAAAACAGATCTAAAAAAAAATATTAATAAAAAATAAACGCATTTATTCTTAACAGGAACATGAAGATCATGAAAGAAATTCTCGTCGAACGAAAAATACATACGAAAAAAAATATTACAAAGAGAAAAAAAACGTAACGAACAATAACGAAAAAGAAAAAACAATCAATTATACACATTAAAAAAAATTACAATAAAAATATCAAAGTGCGTACGAATTAAAATGACAATAAACAGAACTCTTACAACGTAATGGTAACAATAATTAAAATCTTCTTTTTTTTTTTTACTTTTGATTACTCATCGACAGACAACCCTTTCATCATGATACACAATAAACCTACCTAACATACTATAATATAATAAACAAAACAAAACAGCGAAGAAAAAAAAAGGTCACATAAACTTATACATTATTTGGAACACATATGTACTTCTTACACTTTACCTACCTATGTATAAAAAGAAAGAAAAAAAATAAAACTTTTCTACACGCTTCTCATTCATTCCTTTTGATAAATTTGATATTAAAATGACGCTCGAGGGCGTCGAATTAGAGAGAGATAGAGAGAAATACACAGAGAGACACGAAGACAGGACAGAAACGAGAAAACTTAATACAACGTAGTATCTTAAAACTTACAAATGCAATTTTAACTCGAAAACAGAACGAAAAAAAAAAAAAGAAATCAAAACGTCACGTACAACAAAACTTATTTACTGACTAGTTGCAAATTCAACTTGTGTTGTACGTACGTACCCGTTTGGCGAAAAAATTCGACGATTTCGATTTCGAGGAGACAACCAAGTCAGATGAATAGTAAAAGGGATCACTGGGATAAGGGGGATATACACGAAAGGGATAAACGAAAAGGGAGATTCTCAAAGTGGAAAACTTTTTGGAATGGTACATACAACAATTTAATAATAAAAACGCATTCGCGTGCCAAAAACACGTTTCTATGCATAAAAACCTCACCGTATATAGTATAAATTTTCAACTAATAAAAACGATAAGCATCACATTCATCCTCACTCGACTTTGCCTCAAAAATGCGAACATTATTACAAGTTATTACTTAACACATATAAAACACATCGAGTACAAAAAAATACACAGGTAGTATCTACGTATATATAAAATAATATACCTAACAAAGTTGTCGTTATTAACATCTCTCCAAAAAAAATAAAATAAATATATTATATTTACAAAAAAAAATTCGACACGAGTAAAAAAAAATAAAGAATAAAAGCTTGCTTAAAAAATTACAATATTCAAACTTATTCGCGGAATATTTCGTTGTGTGAGCAAAACATTTTAGAAAAATGTTTTTAATTCGAGTAAGTTGAAAATAAAAAATTACTTTTTTTAAAAAAAATATTTCATAGGAACAAGAAAATAGGCTACCTATTTGCTTTCTGAATAACTTTTTAGCAAAATGTTTTTCTTTAATTAAAAAAAAACTGAGCATGTAAAATTCATTCTATAAAAAAGTAGAAATTCTAAAACAATAAAATATTTTAACAGGAAGCCCGAAAAAGCAAAATGAGCAGGTGTGATCTGGACATCTTCATCGCCGAATTGAAATTCATTCGTTGAAGTGGTCGTTTCGTTGTCGTGCCGGTTTTTGAAGGACCAATCTCCAAGTCGAATTGTTGTTGCTGCATGTTTCCAACTCAATATTGTAACCAACCTGAAAAATAAATATCAATTTGAAAAAATTACGATCAGAAGTAGGTAATAAATAAATAAATAAATAAATAAATAAATAAATAAATAAAATATAAATAAATAATTAGTGAGTTGGGTACTTACATTAATAAGCAAATTAGTGAATAAGTAAGCAAATGAATGAATAAAAAATGAGTAAATTAATAAGCAACCAAGCCTGTGAATGAATGAATAAGCAAACAAATGAATGAGTAAGTAAGCAAGTGAATGAATAAAAAACAAATGAGTAAATTAGCAACAAAATTTGCGAATGAATGAATGATAGGATGAATAAATAAATAAATGAATGAATAAAAGATCTGTGAATAAATGAACGGACAAATGCATGAACGAATGAATAAACAAGTGAGTAATTTATGAGAACAAATTCGTGAATTAGTAAACAAGTATGAGTATTGAGTACCTAAACTAAACAAGCGAGAAAAAATTAGTAAACAACCTCGGGTAAAACTCATTGGATCACACGCCAGAATAAAAAAATGTAAAAAAAAAAAGATCAAGTCCAATTAAATCAATTACTCAAATCCAATCAGGACTCCCCTCCCCTTTCTACTGCAACCGATCACTTCTAATATGGTATGATCAACTGATCAATCAGATCAGATCAGATCCATTCAAATCTGGTTAGATGCATTCAGTTAGATTTTTCAGACTTTCTCTTCATTCTTTTCAGCGCTGAAAAAGGGACATTTACAACGGGTTTCTTTATTCCAACTGATCTTGAGGACTTTGAATTTATTCACAGATTTCAAGGGCAGACCAGATGAGTCTTTTTCATCATAATTTTTCAGCGTTGAAACAAACAATTTTCGTTCTTTTTAAGAAACTGACATAATTTTCTTAATTGATCCAAGGGGCTGCAGGAATCTTGTAATGAAATTGTCGAAGAAAATGGTCTGAGCAAAACATCAAAAAAAAAAAAAAAAAAAAAAAAAAAAAAATTACAAATTGAATTGTTCTGGTTTTTAATTTTTTAAAATTACCTATTTTGAAACTTTTTGACATTTTTTGGCAAAATAAAACCAGACTTTGACAATTTTAACAAACAGAAATGCATTTTGGAAATTTTTGGCAAAAAAGCCAGACCTTTTGGACAGCTTTTGAAAAAAAAAGTGAGATATTATTTAGAGTTTTTTGAAAAGAAAACGACAATTTTTAGCAATTCTGTTGAAAAGCGAAATTTTTTCACAATTTTTGGCAAAACGCAAGACTTTGACAGTTTTAGCAAAAAGTAGAACTTTTTAGGAATTTTTGCCAAAAAAATTATAAATTTCCGCAGTTTCTGGCAAAATAGAAAGGAAATCAGCAATTTTTGGGGAATAACTTGGCAAAGATGAATTACCTTTTTTTCGCAATTTTATTTGAAAATTTTAATTAGTACTTTATCCGTGATTTTCTGAGCGAAAGTACCATACTTCTGCATTCTTTGTAATTTTTGGCAATTGTATAAAATGAAAAAAAAAAAAAATGCTAAAAAGCGAACATTTTTATCAATTGGTAGGTACCTGTCTAAAAAAAATGAGACTTTGCAGGCATGAAATCCACTATTTAATTTTTTTTAGTTACTTTAGTGACTGAAAAATAGCAAAAAAGCGACCAAAAATTTGAGAAAAAATTACCAAAATTTTGAGAAATGAGAGCAAAGTATAATTATGTCAGTCGGGGAACCCGTATAAGGATCTAATTCACCCCCCCCCCGTCGATCCTTCCTATTTTTGATAAAATGTTGTGGGAATTACAAGTTTCAAAAATCTAGTGACTCCAGCAATTTTCAAAAAGTCGCTGGAAGCTCCAAAACGACTTGAAATCCAACTGCAGTCGACTTCGTAGCGTATTGAAAATAGTTCGCAGAATGAATTTCGGCTTTCCATCTCCATTTGACAAAATTTTAGGAATTTTCGAGTTGCAAAAATCTGCTGGAGGCTCCAGAGCTGCTCAAAACTGGTTGAAACAGTTTCCAATCGATTTGGTAATCGATTAGGTGTGTCGAAAATAGAGCATATCCCAAATTTCGGCGTTCTTGGTCAATTTAGTAAGATTTTGATTCTTTCCCTCATTTTTGATCTGAATTTGATTTTCAAAAATTCACCAAAAATCGAAAAAGGCACTTTAGCATTTGAAATTCTGACACGTGATAAATTTTTGCACGATCGTTTGATCTCCTTTTGTACAGTTTGGAAAATATCGGCTCTATCCAATCACATCGTCTCACATTTTTAATGCTGAACAGTTGATTTTCAATTTTTTTTTAAATGATGATTCTGAAGGATTTTCATGAAAAATATTGATCAGAAAAAAGATGACCAAAGTCACTTTTTTTTGGCCATTTTCGACGAAATAGTGACAAAAGTGACTTGCAAGTGAAATAGTGACTAAGTCACTTTTAAAATGACCGAATTTCATGCCAGACCTTGGAATTTTTTGAAAAAAACGACAATTTTTAGCATGCAATTTTGTTAAAAAGTGGGAATTTTAACACAATTTTTGGCAAAACCAAAAAGGTCAGGCTTCTGGATTATTTTTGAAAAAAACGATTTTCATTTTTTTTCAAAAAAGAAATCAGCAATTTTTGAAGAATAATTGGCAAAAAAAATACAATTTTGCACAATTTTCTGACATTTTCTGAACGAAAGCACGATACTTCTGCCTTCTTTGTAATTCTGGGCAATTAGGTAAACGTAGGAAAAAGTTGCTAAAAAGCGATAATTTTTGGAAATACATATTTGAAAAAACTGAGAATTTTGACAATTTTTTTAGCAAATTTCCGGCAAAAAGCAGGATTTTATTTAAAGAAATTATTGGCAAAAAAATGATACATTTTTGAAATTATTGTTGAAAATGGGAGAATTTTTTATTCAATTTTTCGGTTAAAAAGCGAGACTGTTTAAGGTTTTTTTTTCCTTTGAAAAATGAGGATTTTTTGCAATTTTTGACGAAAAAAAAATCAGATTTTTTTGCCTTTTTTGGAAGAAAGCGAGACTTAAACAAGTATAACTCTGAAAATGCATTTTAGCCAGTTGTACTTATTATTTTTTAACGTTTTTTTTCACACATTACGGTTCATGGGCCACAGACTAATTAGTTTGAAATTTCATGAAGAAATTCTCAGAGTAGTCTGGATAAATTTTCAACTGTCTTTCCTTACCCCTTTGGTTTTCACGTTCTTTAAATCACATTTTGGAATCTAATTCTAGTTGTCCTATAGGGGAACTAAATTTTTATATGAAAATTTAAAGCGTTAACTAGAAGAACTTTTCGAAATTTCCAACTTTTCTAACCCTTCTATAATCTCATTTCCAGCATCAAAAATCGCATTTTTCCGCTTTTTCCAACGATTTCAAATTCGACAGTGATTAATATTTGGCATCCCTGGTTGAGATTTGGAAGCCCATCTGATAATTGATCTGAGGTGCCGAAATTGATTTTGAAAGTACTTTCGAGAATTTTTTAGATTTTTGAAGCTCCCTAAAATATCAAAAAAAATAATTTATTGATTTCTGTTGAAAAAAAAATTAAAAACTCGAGTCAAGAGAGAAGGGAGAACATACCTTTTTCTTTTTTGAAAGCTTACAACGATCAGCGATCCAATTTCCCCAAAATCTCAAAAGTAGAGGGACATGTTCACATTTTGAGAGTTAAATGACATGAATTTTTCAATGTCTCGCGATATTGCCCTTTCTTTGGTTGGACCTAAAAAACCTGTATCGAATTCAGTTCACTGAAAATAGCCACGATTTTGAGACCTCAAAATACTCACTTCATCATTTTACTTTTTTTTTTTTTTTAGAGGAAAATCATTTGACAAATTTTCTTTGTTACGAAATGTGCATTTTTAAGTACTTGGGCTGTTTGTGTCACTATCCATTTTCAAAAACGTACTACGAGGTGAAGGGACTTCAAGAGTGAAACAAAAAAATTATTTTATTGGTACATATTTTCTAATGAAACCTCTCCAAGTTCAATCCATTTTACCATTCATAATTGGAGAACGTCGACCCAAAAAATATCAAGTTTATTTTCTACCAAAATCCATGAAAATATTTCAACATTTCGACAACAACCAGGGAAAAAATTCACCAACAATTCAAATCATAAAAAAATCGATATTCCTACGCGGAGATATCAACTTCTGAAAATTTATTTCGTAACAAAGTTACAAAGAAGATAACATTTCCCAAAACAAAAAATTACCATAACGCCTACTACGGAATTAAATTCTCCCTTTAAAAAAAAAAACTCAAAGCAAGGATGGACAGGTAACCAAGTATACAGGTTAGTAAACAACCTCCTATCAGGATAAGGCTTACGAGCGACGCTTCGGGGGGAAAAAAATTGAACAAAAGAAATTCTAAAAATATCCCCTTTCACTTTCACTTTCACTTTCAGTCGTCCGCGTCCACTTGTTCAAATACTGCGCATACTAAATTACCAAACACGAGCCTACTAAATTTTTCATCCTCGAGGATGCCCTCGTTTTAAAAATAATACCTAGCCTCCGTTTACCAACACGAATTGTAAACAAACAAATTCCAACATTCTCGCGCTACAGGCGACAACGACGACGACGACGACGACGATCGATTATCATCAAAATACTAGCTCAAGAATCGTCCTCGTCCTCCCCCTCCTCCTTTATATATCTCTTTTTCGGACAAAATATACACTATAAATGTAAATATATCGACTACATAGTATGCCTAAACTTTCCACTCAGATAGTTCCGCACACATAAAAAGTGCCAAATAGGATTTTTTCATTACACACCACGCCATATATAAGGGAAAAAAATAGCCTTATAGTCGTACCCGGACCTCCCCCTCCCCCCTTATTGCTCCCACGCGATCTTCGCTGCCGGAAAATTGGAAAAACTGCGTCCTCTAAACACGTTATCTAAATTTACCCTCGTTACACAACTCTAAACCCGAAACCGAAGAAGAATTTTCCAACAAAACTTTCGTTCGTTCGCTATTTGACTCGAGCTTCGGTGGGTAGATTAGACTTATAGGTCTTAAGGTATGTATCGACGTAGCTCTGTGAGTTTTGGCTTCGTAGCTTATAAGAATCTACAGTCTATACGAGATGCTATCTCCGGCTGTTTTTTAATTTTATATGAAATATTTTCACTTTTATGAGTCTTTTTATACCAAATTATAGACTTTGGACGTTGTTAGTGAGAGCGAGCGAGCAGTTGGAAACTTTTTTTTCCTCGTTTCGTTCATATTTTTAATGGCTGCTCGAAATTTCTCTTTTCTTTTTCCGCGTCGAGTTTAGTTTTTTGAATTAAATTAGCCAAGTGGAAAGTTTCTTCGGCGGAGGAGGATGTTTGGGACTTGGCAGAGAGGTCGTCTCGAGGTAATTCGTTTGAACTGATGTAATAATAATTTCGTATAAAAAGAACGAAAACGAACGAGTTCGTATTATTTTTCCCTACTTGAAAATTTGAAAATTAATATTTGATACGTGTTCAACAGTCGTTCCTTTTTTTTTTTTTTTTTCATTTTCAAATAGGTCTCTTTGCGATAAAATTAATCTAAGAAAAGAAGGAAAGAATAAAGGTTTGCGAAAAAAAAATACACACAAGTGAAACATACCTATACTCAAATGAAACATTCGTTCCGGTTGAATTGGTAAGATTTATTTTTTCCTCGTCTTTATTTTGACAGAATTTTCTATTACGAGCGGGTTGTACGATACATTCATCAATCATTCTTTGATCAAAACATACCTAATAATAGAGTAGGTGAGAAAAAAAAGACGAAAATTTTATTTCCCAAGAATACAGTATTGACATGGCATGTAAACGATTGAGAACAAAGTTTGATTCAGTCGTTCACTATCAATGTCTTCATACTATTCAAAAATCAAAAAATTCAACTCGAATCACTACCGAAAAAATTGATTCATAATTTGATCATAACAAAAGTCGACCGTTAACAAACAAGATTCATCAAACACCAAGTGATTCGTTCGCGAACGATTCTTTCAACTCGGACTGCTGAGTCGTTCGCGAACATTTCGTAGAGAAAATATAAGAACAAAATTTTTTAAAAATTCAAGAAAAGAAACCGATTCGTTTGTTCGGATACTTTGAGAATCATTTGGGAATGTTTCGTTCTAAATTAGAAGATCAAATTAATCGTTCATCAAGAAATTTATTTGGCAATTTGCAAAACATAAATGAATGCTCTACTAGGAACTTTTTTAGTAGAATCAAATCGGCCACGAACTACTCGTTTGAAAATGTGCATCAGTTAATGTGATTCAGTCGTTCGCGAACGTTTCATGATGAATTTGAAAGATCAGATCGCTTATAAAAAATTCATTCACTTACAAAAAATTGAAACCTCATTTTGGCGGAATTCAATTCGGTCGCGAACGATTCACGGAAAAAGTACAATCATCTTGACAAGTGTGATTCAATCGTTCGCAAACGATTCACCATGAATTTGAAAGATCAGATCGCTTATAAAAAATTCATTCACTTACAAAAAATTGAAACCTCATTTGAGCGGAATTCAATTCGGTCGCGAACGAATCACGAAAAAATGCACAATAATCTCTAAAAGTGTGATTCAGTCGTTCGCGAACGATTCACCATGAATTTGAAAGATCAGATCGCTTATAAAAAATGCATTCACTTACAAAAAATTGAAACCTCATTTTAGCGGAATTCAATTCAGTCGCGAACGAATCACGGAAAAAGTACAATCATCTTTACGAGTGTGATTCAGTCGTTCGCGAACGATTCACCATGAATTTGAAAGATCAGATCGCTTATAAAAAATTCATTCGCTTACAAAAAATTTAAACCTCATTTAGGCGGAATTCAATTCGGTCGCGAACGAATCAAGGAAAAAGTACAATCATCTTTACAAGTGTGATTCAATCGTTCGCGAACGATTCATCATGAATTTGAAAGATCAGATCGCTTATCTAAAATTCATTCACTTTCAATAAAAAAATAAAATCTCATTTTAGCGGAATTCAATTCGGTCTCGAACGAATCACAGAAAAATGCACATTACCTTCGAAAGTCCGAACTAGTCGTTCGCGAACGGTTCACTATGAATTAGAAAGATCATATCGCTTATCAAAAATTCATTCACTCGCAAAAAATTGAGACCTCATTTCAGCGGAATTCAATTCGGTCGCGAACGAATCATGGAAAAATGCACATTACCTTCAAAAGTCCGAACTAGTCGTTCGCGAACGATTCTTAAGGAACTATACTCAATTTAAGTCGATCTTGAATGTTTCTTAATAGAAATATTCATCGTCAACAGAACCCTAAAAAAGGCTCAACCCCTAAAAAAACACGATTTTTCGGTCAAATTACTCGAGAATCGTTCGTGAACATTTCACCTCAAATTGAAGGATTTGATCGTTTACCTCCCGTCCCCACTCCCACCCCATTTTTCGCAATTCTCGAACAATTAAGACCTATATTATTAGTTTTCTCCAGCAGGATAAAATCGGTCGTGAACGATTCATTTAAAAAGTGCAAAGGAGTCATTTTTCCAAAAAAAAATTAAACTGAACAAAATTGAATTCAATCTAAATTTTAGTCTTCGAGAATGTTTTACGAGAGAAAATTCAACCAAAACAGAAATCATGTAATTTCAAGACACCGATTCCAAAGATCAAATCAATCGAGAATCATTCACGAACGTTTTACACTACGTCGGAAGATCAGATCATCCGTTGAAAAGTTCATCAATACTTAATTTCATAAGAAAAAAGGAGTAAGTAGTAAGCACTCTTCAATTCTTCTTTCAGCAGGACTCAATTCGAACGCGAACTGACACTTCGCAAGAGTGAATTAGTCGTTCGCGAATGATTTTCATCGGAAGGGCTCGATATCGGCCGCTCATAAATTTTCCGAAAAAATCCAGATTCAGATCATCGGCAGAAATGAAAAGTAATTCAGCCCTAAAAATCATATTCTTTTGTTCAATTTGTTCAAGAATCGTTCGCGAACGTTTTGCTTTTTTTTGCTTCGATTTGAAAAAACTAAACAATAAATTCGTAATTGATAATTGACAAAGAATTAAGTAAGAATAAATAATTTACGCCAAAAGGATTCAATTCGGTCGCGAACGATTCACTCGAAAATATGCATCTTCATTAGAAATGCGATTCAGTCGTTCGTGAACAGTTTTTTTTACCGCAAGACTCGATCCAGGTCACTCATAAATTTTACGTAAAACTTCCCATCATCAGCACAAAATTAGAAGTAAATCAATTCAACCCTAGAAAATGATTCTTTAGTTCGATTCATTCGAGAATCGTTCGCGATTGTTTTGCTTCACTTTGAAAATCAAATAATAAATGAATTCGTGATTCAGAAAGGATCAGGTAAGCACGCATAATTAAAGCCAGTGGGATTCAATTCGGTCGCGAACGATTCCATTCATTGGAGAATGCGCATCATTTTTACGAATATGATTCATTCGTTCTTGAACGATATTTTCAAGACGAGAGTTCTCAGTTCGGTCATGATTGATTTGTTGTGAAAAAATTATATACTTAACAAACAGGAATGATTCAATTTTCATTTTAATGAACGGATTCTTTTGTTTAAACCATTTAAAAATCATTCGTGAACGTTTCGCCTCACATTGGGAAGATCGACTTCGTTCATTCCATGAGAATCGTGACTCTCAAAGATTCAAATACTTACTTCATAATTCAAAGGGTATTCCCGGATAAGATAGGTGAAATGCCCCTGTCCTCGGATTTCTGATTTTTCGATTGAACATTGTTGGGTACCTATAAAAAAAGTTGTAGGCCCAAAAATTTGTCCCCCACTCCACCCCCCTTGTCCACAATGACGAAAAACGTTTTTTCTGGGAAAAAATCGCACTTCAACGAGTTTTGAATAAAACATTTTTATTTTACCCAAAATATGTACAGGAAGCATGGGTCTATTCACACGAATTTTTACAGCCCCCCAGGGGGGCATATTGCCCAAAGGAAATTTGAAACCGCCGTATCTCCGAACTTAATTCTTGTGCCCAAAATTTTTTTGCTTCTGAAAATATGTTCTAGTAAGTACTATTTTCGGAAATTTTTTCAAATTTTTTCTCCAGGTGGGTCATTTTTAAAAACTCAAAAAACTCTTCAAAATGTGTTTTTTGTGTCATAGCACCGCCAATTTAAAAAAATACTCTTAACGAAGTTCTGAAGCTTTGCACGTGAACCTAAAACAACTGTAGAAGATGCAAAATTTCTTCAAAAAGCTCATTTTGGGCCCATGAGCACCTCCCCACCCAATTTTGGGTCTGAAAAATGTTGGCAATATGGGTGTCGTTTTCATATAAATCGAACCCCCTGAACACGAATATGAAGTTGGATTTACAATTGGACTCTTCCAAAGGCCCCATTTGGGAGGGTACTAGGGTGGTTCTTGACTACATGGCAAAAAAAAAATGTGCAATTTTTTCCACGCCCAACCTCTAAAGTGGTAACCTCTGGTAAGAAGATAATTCCCAATTTTTTATTTTTTCTATTTTCAAAAAAATTGGGTCTGCGGTGGGTCCCTCAATTTTCAAAACTACATTTTAAAAAATCCTAATTTAAAGAAAAATGTTCAAAATTTCAAAATTTTGAGTTCCATCATCTCTGAACGATCCCTTTTGAGTAAAATAGACTCTCATGACGATTTTAACCCCCTCCCATGAAAACCAAGCTGACCTCCTCCCCCCCCCCCGAGGAGCTGAAATTCGTAATTTATGCGGGATGTCCTGAAATTAGTTGTTTTTGGCCTTTACTCCTCCCAACCCACAAAGGTGTGTCCTTTGGTGGAAAAATTATTCCCTATTTTTTATTTTTTACATTTTTCGAAAAATTCGCGCTGCGGTGGGTCCCTCAATTTATAAAAATGGGAGGGGGTTAAAATCGTAATGAGAGTCTATTTTACTCAAAAGGGACCCGTTGAGAGATGATGGAATGGAATCGCCCGTTCGCTCAAAAATCAAATAAGTGAAAAAAAATCACAAAAATCAACTTCAAATTCGTTCAAAATTTGAGCAGACGATTGCAATTTAGTCAATTAAATTTCATGTACCTAATCGATCGTGCATGATTTTATCGAATTGTATTCATCTCCTTACAATTTTTGTATAGAAAAAGTTCAATTCTCCTAAAAGTATTCAACACAAATTTTTTTCAGTGTTTTTTAGGTTTTTCCAAAATTTATTTTCCTGGAATTTTTTTTGACCATTGTTTTCACCTCCTTTTAAGAATTTCGTTCGCGAACGATTCGTTCGAAAAAAATCGAAATTTTCAAGCACAAAAATTTGAAATTTTTAGATGAAAAAAAACCTAAATTCTCTTCTATTAAAATTTTCTATGTTTCTCCAAAATTCATTTTCCAGGAATTTATTTCACCAGTATCTCACAAATTCATCCAAATCGCAGCCTTTGACTTCTATTTGTATTGGACAAATCATTGCAGAAAAAAAATCCCCAAAACACCATTTTGAAAGATGGGAACGAGACAGAGAGCATCAAAAATGACAAATCAACCACCTCAGCCAATTCAAGCAACAAGCAAACCCATTCAAAAAAGCCGAAAATCCGCCACAAACTATCAAAGTCTTACCTTATTATCTCAAATTCTCCACATGACCATTAGCTCTATACGGCACGTATCTGGTCGCCTTCGTCCCGGACGGCGTCGACGTCGACGTACTGGGCGACTGACTCAGGTACAAATTAATCTCGTCGTTTTCGTCGCTATAAATATAACACTCTTCAGTCGCCGTCCTGCAAGGCACCACGTTCGTCGGATCATTCGGATCTTCCCCGTTATGGAAAAAGGACACCTTGCGAAAATTATGATCCACGTACGAATCGAGCAACTTCAATATCTGCACGAATTTCGGCCTATGAGAAGCGTGCCATCTCCAGCAGCACCTCATCAATGGCCTGAGCACTTCGTGAGCGTTAGCCGGTACATCTAGAATCTGCCCAGATTGCACGTACTTGATGACTTCTTCGTTGGTTCTCGGATGATAGGGCATTTGAGCCAGCGTCGTGATTTCCCACAGTACCACACCGTAACTCCAAACATCCGAGTTACTCGTAAATATACCATCTCTGATGCTTTCCGGCGCCATCCAACGAATCGGCAGCGTGCCTTTGTCGCCTTTACGGTAGTAATCCGTTTCGTAGATATCTCTAGCTAAACCGAAATCTCCTATTTTGATAATTCGATTACCGGAAACCATACAATTTCGGGCGGCTAGATCCCTGTGTACGAATTTCTTCGCTTCGAGGAACGCCATGCCGTCGGCTATTTCAGCGGCCATTTTTAATATCACTTGAGCCGGCATTGTTTTCGAATCGTCGGTTAGTTCGGCACCGTGCCGAAGCAAGAATGATTTCAAATCGCCCATTTCCATCAGTTCCATTATCACGTAGACCGGAGTACCTTTGGAAATAACGCCGATCAGTTTAACGATATGGAACGCTTTATGGAACTCTTTCATTAGCGTGGCTTCTTTCAAGAAGATCATGTTATCTTCGTCGCTCACAGCTGTAACAGTTTTGACAGCGCATCGGGTGTTATCCGGTTGCAGGATACCTTCGTGAACCGACCCGAACGTACCTCTGCCTAGTTGCTTGACCAAAGTCAGATGTTCTCTGGCCACTTCCCAGTGATCTTCAACGTAGACCGGTTCGTATCTAGGGTTAACCGATGCGAAAAGTATACGATTCTTGCTAATCTGCAGTCTCCAGTAGTACAGGAAGGCGATCAGTATGCACATTATCACCATCACGATCACCACCGAGCTGACGATAATTGACATGTACTGTTTACTTTGCTCTTCGATGGTGAACGTAGTCGTGACCGGGTACCCTTCGCCGGCCAAAGAGACAGCTCGCAGCCTGAGCTGATAATGACCCGAAGATAGGTTTTCAATGGCGTACGAACCGTTCGCATCGTGGAACTGATTGGTGGTGATGCAGTTTTCGATGAACTTGGAGTTTTCCACGTCTGTGCTTCGGTACTCGAGGATGTAGCTATGGACGTAGCTATTGACTGTGTTCGGTTCTTCCCAGCTTACGTTAGCTGTATGATTATTGGGTGCGACTCTTATCTTGCTCTTGTCGACTTGATCAGCCTGAGAGCTTCGACCAGTTCTGACTGATAAGAAGGTATACCTGCTGCATGGATCTTTAACCTGCGGATGGGTATCTTGGCAAGCGGATATCAGCAGAATGTACTCGCTGAAGTGTTTCAAATTGGCGATACTGGTTTCGGTAGAGTTTGCGTTCACGCTGACTCGAAACTGAACGTATTTACCTTCGAGGTTCGTCTCGTTAGGACTCGGTTTCACTTTAGGAACGTTGTACTGATCCATTGGAAACTGACTAGGAGCCGTTTTAGTCATCGTATTGGTATCCATCGGTTTTCGTTCCTGTAACGTGCTCAATTTCTGGAAATTCGAATTCATAACCGAGTAAATGAAAGCGTCGCAGGCGATCAATTCATCGTTCGTGATGGCAGGATCGATTTCGTTCACGTGATCGAAGCTATTACAGTATTCGAACTTGGTCTGCTCGGTTTCCTGCGTAATGTTTTTCACCTTGTTGCATTTTTTCTTGCATCTGGCATCTTTGAGTTGTTTCTCTTGCTCGGCCGATAGAGGAGTAACGTACATTGGCTCGGTCGTCGTAGGAAAGCTCGGTTTCGAAGCGAAAGCTTCGTTCTTCTGCATTCGATACAGGCAGTAATCACGTTGTTTTAGATCTTCGGTCACGTCGTTCTGCCAATACCCTTCGATGATATAGTGAGTAATCACACCGTGCGGATGAAACGGTGGTTTCCACGAAACCGTCACCTCTGATTCGGTTACGTTGACTGTACGGAATTCCAAAGGAGTCGATGGCTGATCCGGTAACGTTTGGACTTTCTTGATCGACGTGGTACCGATGGACGAAGATAACGTAGTATAACTTCGAACGAAATAGAAATACTCTACGTAAGGTTCGAGTCTGGTAATCAGCATGTATAATGTTCCATTGCTGAACGTAGAACCATCGTAGTTGTTCACTCTCCACTGACTTTCGCATTCAGAGAACGAATCGTGGGTCGATTCGTTCGTCTGGAACTCGCTGGCTTCTTTGTAGAACACCATGAACCGGCCGATATTCTCGGTAGACGTATTGGGAGCCAAATGCAAAGCTAAAATCACACTATGAGCAGTACGACTTTCTACGGTCACGTTCATAGCTGTCGGATTGCAAATACTCTGATATCCGTTCGACTCCCGACTCACTTCCAAATTGGTGAAAGGTAGTTGTAAATTAGCCTCGCGACCCATACGTTCGATTTCAGTCAAACACAGCTTCGGATTAAAGTGGAAGAAGACCTTTCCTCTGGGTATCTGCAAACCAGCTCCATTCGGTCTCTTATCCCAGTCCCATAACTCTTGCAGATTCTTATTATCTTTCACCGTCAGCGAATACCGATTCTCATCAGCTTGCGAACCGTTGAACGGGTTGCCCTCGATGAGACGTAGATTGCGAAAAAAATTCAACGAAATCAGCGCGTGCGAATGGATCACCTCCAGACGACCGTCGATCTCTTCGATCATGCCGAGGTTCTCCTCCAGAGCTTCTTCGATACCGCGATGATAACTGCCCTGGATACCGTCGATGATCAGCGATCCTTTGATTCGTGTGCATGACTGGAGACGTTTCGATTCGCTGACTAAGGTGATACGGTACCGGTCAGGATAGTTGGTGTCTTTGGCCGGATAGCATTCCTTGAAACACGAGGCGCCTTCGCAGGGGATGCAAGTGGTGTTGTCGTGGTTCTTACGATATCTGCTGGGACATTCGCTGATGCACGAGTTGTTGAAAGTGAAGTAATTATAGCCGCCTGGGTTGTCTTTGGTTGGTTTGACTTTCTGCGTTCGGCATTGCTCTTGCGTTATGCAATTACGTTGCAGATACACGTACCTGAAGACAAAAAAACAAACGAGAGATGTAAGAATCACTTTATCATAATGGTAGCAAATTAACAAATAATCTAAGAGTAAAATCACAAGTCAGAAAAAATTATGTCAATCTCGAAATGACGAAGGAAAACTCACGCTAGAGCTGTACCTCTTGACTAATAAAAATCTCCATGGTTATTTTGTTCACAATTCAAAAAACAGCCTGAGTCTTCTATATTTCAGTTTTCGAACTAAATTTTTTCCCAAAGTATAAATTGAAATGTTCTTGTGTTTAGTTTTAAAAAGTTAAGCTACGAGTATTTTGAAACTTTATGGCAATTTTTGGGCAACAAAATGAGAATTTTTGCAATAATTTTTTGTGAAAAATTTCTTCAATGAAAATGTTTTTTTTTTTTAAAAAAAAAAACGATTTTTCAGAATTTTTTGAAAAAAAAATTTTAGCAACTTTGTTAAAAAAACAACAATTTTATTCTGCTGTCAATTTTTGAGAAATCGAGAATTTTTGCAAACAGCGACATTCTGACAATTCTGGCGAAAATGTGAGGTTCTTTGGAATTTGGAATATGCAGTTAAAAGTGACACTTTTACTAAACAGTTTTGCTGAAAATGCAAAAATGTTTGTCATTTTTGAAAGAGCGAAAAAGAACTTTTTGGAAATTTTTGCAAACAAGCTAAACTTTTGAACAGTTTTTGAAATTTTAGAAAAACACTAAAAAGCAAAATTTTTCAACAATTTTGCTAGAAAACGATGGTTTTTGTGGATTTTTCGCAAAAAGCAAACCTTCCACAATTTTATGAAAATGCAAGACATTTTGGTTAATATTATAGTGACAAGAACTGATATTTTTTCGCAATTTTTGTAAAAAAAAAAGCGAGATTAACTCGTTGAACAGGTCGAGTATAATACACAACTCGATTTTTAGCTGCCCAACGTCATATTCACGCCTTCTGGAGCAAATTCAAAATTCTGGACAAATTGAAAAATCGCGCTGGAGGCTCCAGAATGGCTGGAAATGGTGAAATTTGGATTCGGGTAATTAGTATTAGTTTTGGGACCTATTTTGACCATTTTTACTGATCAAGTATGTACTTTAAATTGAAAAAAACATAAATCGCCAAAAACAGTCAATTTTGAATTTTCAAAAATTCGCCAAAAATCGAAAAATGAACATGGGCAGCTGGAAATTTGGTTTTGGGAGTTTTAGACTATGCTCTTTCCAAAAATCGCGGTCCCATTCAAATCGGAGTGTGACACCTCAAGAGGTTCCCTTGTTAGCAATTTTGCTAGAAAGTAAAAGTTTTTGTTCATTTTTTACAAAAAGCAAGCCTTATGACAATTTAAGGAAAAATTGTGACTTTTTGGCAATTATTGGCGAAAAATGATAATTCTCAGTAATTTTTGAGGAAAAAGTGGGACTTCATGCGATTTTTCAGTAATTTTCTGCAAAAAGCAAGATTTTGACAAGTTTTAGCAAAGAGTCAGATTTTATGGGCGTTATTACGAAAAAAGTGTGACACTTGATAATTCTAGAAAAAGTAAGACTTTCTAACAAACTTTTTCAAAAAAAAAATGACAATTTTTGTCAAAAATGAAAAAAACAAGACAAACAAAATTGGCAAATAAAATGATACTGTTTGACAATTTTTTTGTCAAAAAATGAGTCTTTTTTCAACGTTTAATTTTTTGGTTAAAAAAAGGCGACTTCTGATTCATTTTTAGAAACTTTGGGTAGTTTTATAAAAAATTTGAGACTTTAAGGAATTTTTCGCGAAAAATCAGTCATTTTTAATCATTTTTAGCAAAAAACGAGGCATCTTGGTTTTTACAAAAATCGAGATTTTTTGCAATTTCAGGCAGAAAACGAGAATAGAAGCAGCGCATATTTTCACAAATTATTCCCTTATTGAAATTTTTTTCTTTTTCAAAACGTATGAAATGAATTTCTAAAAATTTGCAAAAGAAAAAAAATCGGTCAAGTCCCCTTTTTGAGGAAAATTTCAAATCATGGGTATGATGTTTTTTGCTCAAACTTAATAATCAAAATACATAATTTTAGCAATTCGATGATTTTTTTTCGAAGTCTTCAACATTCAGATTTAATGAACGCTCTAAATCTTGGAAATTAACCAAATTTCTTCAAAATTCTTAAAAGTCAGTCACAATTGGCAAGAATTTATCAATTTTTTTTCCAGTTTGTAAAGTCCACAAAATTATGAAAATATCAGAAATTGGTCATTAATTTTTTTGAGTCCCTTTTACCCACATTCTGTCTCTGTTTCTGAATTAAGCTTTTTTGCTGGACCTTAAAATTTGATTTTTCCACTCGATTTGCGCACATAAAATTGAAACAAACCCCACTTTTTGCTAATTCGTGACCAGTGAGTAATAGAATAATGAGCTCTTTTAGCCCAATGAACCAATTTTAAAACGTCGGAGAAAGTTTCGCAGTGGGCTCGATTTGACGACTCTTTCAGACTATTTTTCTAATTTTGGGTCACTGACTTCAAAGAAGACCTTCGTTTTCAACGCTGGGCTTCCAAAAAACATCAAAAAAGAGAGATTGAAAAATTTCAAAATTCGAATAAAATATGAAGATACGAATCAGTCAAGATTTACTTAAATACTCCATTTTGGTAATTTTTGACCACCACTCGAAAAGTTATACTTGATTTTCCTCATTTTCCGCTTTGATCTTAGTTTTCGTAGAAAATTTTTTTGGTTTGCCTGGTGGTCTCTGCTTCCTTTGATCTTACATCGATTCAAGTTTCTACTTATTCGTTTTCCTTTTCTGTGCCCCCTCTTGTACTCCCCTCACCCTATTCATTTCTTCATCATTCCTCCTCTTTATTAAACTCATTTGAAATATTAACATCGTCTTTCAAGTACGCACTACTCGTCTATTTTTTTTTCAAATTTACATTTGACGTCAAATACCTATCAGTTATTCCCTCGTGGTTTTTCAAAATCGCAATTCATAATCAACCGCGATAATGAATCTGACGTAACATCAAAGTCAAAAAAATTTCCCTAATTGGTTTACTTACCCACTGATGGAAAAATACGCGAATAAGATAATACGCTCGAATATTCGTACACCACTCGCTTCGACATCGAACGAAGGCTAATGTACATAAAACAGTAAACAGCCAAATAGTATACTCGAAAAAATTAAATTTAAAAAACAACAGTAACAGTTCAACAGGTGTGTGGAAGAACGAAGAAGCAAGAGACGTACACAAAAAAGAAGTTATTATCTGAAATTAAGCAAATTGCGAGCTCGTATGAAAATCGGCACGTGCCAGGTGATAAAAATTTTTTATGATCGGAACCAAACCGTACCCAGTAGCGAAATAAGATATTAACGCCCGTTAATCTGTCAGCATAATACCTATATTCGGAGGAAGGGATAAGAGAATTACATACATAATGTGCGCTTATTTTTTATGTACTTTGTAATAGACAGGTAGAGAGGTAAAAACGTAAACGAGTAATTGTAGGAAAATTATCGCGTTTTCGATGGCGATGGCGAAGTGAAGAACAAGGAGGAAGAAAGGAAATCATGATCGTAAAAATAACTGCCAAACAGTGGCGCGGTAATAATACTGATTTTCAAAGAGAGAGACAGAGCGAGAGAGAGATATCCTTGAGGGAATTATACGTCTATTGTATTGAATAAACATTTTACGCAGACAGGCATTGCTGGCAGTAGGTAGAGATTGACGGAGAGAACAGGAGTATTTTGAAGAATAATTTCGTGATGTTGATTTTTGGTTAGTTATCCACTTTAACAGACCCCCGGCTGTGAAATGAGAGAATTATGTACGTAATTGAAAATTCATTCGGAAGGTGTAAGTGTAAGTGTATGAATGATAATATACTTAGGTACCATTTTTAATGTGCAACTTGTCTTTAATCGTTCATGACGATGATGACTTTGTTTTTTGACCTTGCCCATGCCCGGGCGAACTCTTTGCTTTTAATTTATTGAAAACATGTCGGTGATATGACGTGACTGAGTAGTACCCAGAGATAAGAATTCGCTTGGGTTTAGACACAGAAAATTGAAAATGAGGAAGAAGAGAGAAAGAGGTAACTTTGACGCCAATGTTGATGATTCAAATCACTTTTTCGAGGAAGAAAAATTTCGAAATCAACTAATAATGCAATAAGTAGGTAACCAGAAATCCCTTTGAAATCATTTCAATATTCGTATTTTTTTAAAAAGGGTTTCGAACAAATTTTTATTTTTCGTCAAAAAAAAATGTTGAATTGATGAGGAAAGTGTCAGGGTACTGCGTACTGATTGCAGCCCAACAATTGCCTTCCAATTTTCGAATGCTATATTCTCATAGTCAAGCTCAAGCTGGGAAACTTGAGATAATTATTCAAAATATACCTAAAGCCATTCACCATTGATACATTCAAAATCATCAACAGAGGCAAACAATTTTACAATTTAAAATGCCTCCAATTTTTTTTTTTTAAATCGTTGAAACTCTCATTTTCCTAACAAACCAGAATGCACAATAATGCAGATGAAAAATTTATCGGAAATTTTTGAAAAAATAAAGTAGTAATTGAAAAATGACTTATGAAAGAGAAATGTATAAAAATGCAATATTATGGACATCGAATTGAATTTGACCGAAAATAACCTCGCTAAGCTGGAGGAGGAGGAGAAGGTGCACTTCTAAAATTGAAAAAAAAATGTAGAATGGATATCGAATGTTGGGATTTAAGGACGTTGATTACAATTTTATCAGCCATTTGCCCCCGAAAACGAAAAAAAAAATTTCAGTGTGTGGAAGAGGATCTACAAAATTCAAAATTTTTGAAAAATACTATGTCAGCATCGATCTTTCTATAAGTTTTTAACGAGACGCTGGTTTCAATTTGCAGTCAAATGGTCTTCAAAATGGCATTCTGCGCATTTAAATAACAGAATTTTCATACTCAAAATGCATTTTTTTGGATATTTTCAAATTTTGCACCTCCTCTTTGAGGCTTATTTGGGAGTATGGAGTGAATGGTCTTCAAAAAATGAATTCCGAGTCCGCAAAAAACCGAATTTTGAACCTCCTCTTTGGGGCTCATATTGGAGTTAGCAAAAAATGGTCTTCAAAAATGAATTCTGCGAATTTCAAAATTCTTATCATCAAAATTAAACCAAACCCAATTAATCAGAAATTAACAACAAAAAAATACTCAAATCTCAAAAAATTCATTCAAATTTTCGAGAAAAAAATTGAACTGAATTCCAAAATAAAATCTGAACTAAATTTATAAATACACTGAAAAATCTATTTCAAAAATGACAAAAAAAAAAGGAATTTGCATCAACAATTTTTAAAATTCATAAAAAAATATTAATTTGAAATTTTGAAAAAAAAATCCAAAATTGGTACAAATCGCTGTCAAAGCCAAATAATTGAAAAAAATCTCCCATTTTGAACGAAGATTGCAAAAAAGTCTTGTTTTTTGGTAAAATTGTTCAAAGATCTTGCATTATCAGAGAGTGGGGTGAATTTTAACCTCAAGAGTTTTGACCAGTAGGTTGAATGATTTTCAGAAAATTGCCTAAAATTGCAAAAAAAAAGTGTCGTTCTTTTACCTAAAAAATGCAAAAAATTCTCACTTTTCAAAAAAAAATACGAAAAAGTGTCATTTTTTTTGCCAATAATTCCCAAAATTGCCACTTTGCTTTTTGAATAAATTCTTGCAAATTCTAAAGATTTTCACTTTTTTCCAAAAATTATCAAAAACCTCGCTTATTTTTCAAAAATTGCTGAAAAGTACAATTTTTTGCCAATAAAGTTTCATTTTTTGCTAAAATTGTCATTCTTGCCTTTTGCCAAAAATTTTCCACCTTTTTATACGTTTATAGAAACCATTATTAAATGTACAATATACGAGTTTAATAAATCAGCTTTTTTAAATTTTTCGTTTATTGGAATAATTGAGGAGTCGGCCTGCAAAGTGACCTAACTGCAAAAAAATGATTTTTGAGATAGCAACGCTATCTGATAGTTTAGGACATGCCCTACAAAAGGAATATATCACCTTCATCCAGTTTCACTCGTAACACCCCTTCCCCCCTTGAAAATGATAAAATTAAAAGCATGGCCTGCAAAGTGACCTTATTTTTACGATTTTCCGAAAATGTGTTTCATAGGGTACTGTTTGTTGAAATCAAAATTAATTTTAACCCCTTCTGAAGAAATTCAAAAATTTTGGAGACATCGAAAATCGCACTGGAGGCTCCAGAGTGATTCGAAATGGTAAAATCGTAAGTTGAGAATAAGCCACAACTCCAGTTTTAGCTACCCAGCTTCCTGTACAAATAAAAAATCTTGAATGAATGAATAAATCTTTGCTTTCATAAAAAATAACATACGCAATGAAAAACCGGAGAAAATTGCGTACATATCACTAAAAAACAAAAAAAACGTATGTGCGGCCTGCAAAGTGACCTAACTGCAGCATTTTTCATTTTTGTTGCACCCTGTAGCGAACCCGTGTTCATATTTTTCAGAAACGAAAAGGTGATTAAGTGAGTGAGGGTTGACCATTTCGATTCCCGAAAACAGATTTCGAAAATGTGACTTCATTTTCCTAGGACACGTTTTTCTCATTTATCTCGAAATCAATTTTTTGCAGTTAGGTCACTTTGCAGGCCGACTCCTCAATTCGGTTAATAGAATAGCAACCACTCCACATTAATAATATGGTACAAAAAAAAATGCAGGTATTCAGAATGAACTCGAAAAAATCAGCCTCCAACCTAAGCAGAGGAAGATGACTCATCATAAAATTGCAAGAAAATTCATTCGAAATCACCAGGTAGGTAGAGGTATGTACCTACTTGGTAAAGATAAATTTTCGATTTCAAAATGATGGCTCGACACTTCGAATTTCAATCACAGTTTTACAATTTCCTGTTCATTCTCCTCAACCCCTCCCCCCTCCACATATTCAATCCAAGTTCAACTAATGTTAGAATGTGGGCCTTTAGAGTTCGCCAACTTCGGATTGCCTTTCCCTCTTCACCCACTAATGAGAGAGTCAAGATGGAAATTCTAGTGATTACTTAATTGGACCATCAAAAGAAACTTGTAACAAAAAAGAATTGAAGGAAATTTGAGGATCCAGCTTCCCTGGATCTCCGGATTCCAATACTCAAAAATTCAGAAAAAAAGTTTAAATTACACATTTGTACATTAAAATGGATTTCCAAAAAAGAAACCGAAGAATTTTTGATTAAATTCAGTGGAGACCTTTATACAGTAGCTTAGAAAAAATTTAAGCTCCAGAGATGCCCCTGGAGGGAAGATATGGGTCCTCAAACAGGACAAATTTTCGAAAAAATCGTGTTTTTTCGCTCTAGCCCTTACTCGACCTGTTTTGGACAAAATGGGTCAGTTCCAAAAGACAGTATTTGAAATTCTGCGTAAAGCAAATCGCTTATTCTAGCGTAAATTCTTACGATTCAGTTTCAAAAAATCTAAAAAAATTGTAAGTTTTTTTTTGACTATTAACCTCGATTTTTTGAAAATGGCAACAATGGCCAAAAAATTGGAATCACTGAGTTCAAACATATTTGAAGAGGAAAAATTTTCAAAACACGAATCAAATTAATCGGGTTCCTTGATGTTTGGAATATTTTTTCCAGGAATCTCTTTTGACCCAATTTCATGTAAGTTGATCAAATTTCCAAAAACAGAAAACCTGACAAATTGTTCATCATTCAGAAAATTTAGGCCAACGATCGACTTATTAAACCCCACCCCCTTCCTGAAACTGATACGCACCATCTTTTACTACATTCCATCGATTCCCTCAGACTAATCCAATGCATCACACACCCTCGTCATTTCGAGATCTCAAGACATGTTAATTAGATACTTTTTCAATTATTTGTATTAAAAAAATGAACATAAACTTACGTTTGAGGTGGACAAGTGCTGACACATTTCCCTTCATTGGTCACCAATCCTCTGCAGGCGTAACAGTGATCGGCCGAATTATTCTCGTAACATCCACCAGCACACAGGGGATGACATTGATCCAAGTGCAATATTTGGCAGCTCCCTTTACCCCAGCACAAGTTTCTTTCGCATCCGCTACTTTTACATATATCGACGCTTTTGCATTCGTCTTCGATTTTCACCTGAGCAACGGTCACCTCGTAGTAAGTTTGCGTGGTAGATTTCATAATCGCGGCCCAATCGATGGTATTCGTAAAACAGAGATCTGTAAAAATAAAAACAAAACGGTGGCGTTATAGTATGTAGGTACCTATTTATTTGATTACATTTGATTTGATACATAAATAAGCTCGAACACACACGCTTTAAAGTTCGAGTATGCGATAAGAAAGCTTCGCTGGGAGTTATCTCTCTTTATTTCGTCAAAATATGTACCTAATTCACGGTCATATTATCGCGATAAAAACCAAGCCACGGTATCGAGCCGGGCCGGATTGCGTCGCCGTCGCGCGACAGGCACACCCCTCGTTTTTAAAAACCCAGACACGTCTGATATTTCGAATGAAAATTTTTTACATGCGCGTAAATTTTATCCATTAACTGAGAGTCAGAGAGACTTTTTGCGCCTCGTTATGCCTCCTGTGACACGAATGCCGACAACTTTTTTATATAATATTGAAAAATAGGTACCAAATTTCTTCCCTTCTTCACGTTTTCACTTCAATCTACCCAACACCCCTGTTAGGTATTCTATGTATTTCGTGGTGTCGACTTACGAGACGTATTGTCGTCTCCATCATAACTATACACGAGCCGTTGAGAAGTGTTCAACGTGTCGAGTTGCTGTCGACTTTTAAATCGTCGGTATTGTATTTTTGGAGTTTTGTAAAAGTTATACTGGGATAATTCTATATCAATTTAGATGGAGAGTGAACTTGGAAAATTATCATCGAACGATAGGTAATGAAAGGAATATGTATTTTTAATGATGAGGATAAGTAACTGCGATTAAGGCGCTGGTCAGTGTTTGATTATCGGTCATACCCATCAGATGGCTTGAAACCACGTGTTGTTGTCATAAGTCATAATGTTTTATTTAATAACAACAAAATTTGATCAAAATTTTGGGTATTTTCGCAGAAGAAAATCGTGATTCAACAGCCAAACGTTGCCTTTTTTTGTGTACATAAGATGCAACAAGAAGTAGGTGAGTTATCTAGTCTAGAGTATAATATTATGATAGTGAATAATCTGTACTTTTTTGAATAATCTTTTCAGTTTGGCAAGATGATTTTTTAAATCCGATATTCTATGAATTAATCCTTTGTATCTACTCAATTTTAAAATAGGTAAATTATCATCATTCAATTAACCAACTTTTTTAATACCTACTATTCAGTTTATCAGAATAATATTTCTCATTTCACTTTTTCGCAATAATTTTTCTATTTTTCATTTTAATAATTTATTTTGAAATTTTACTAATTTGAATATATGTAGGCCTATTTAATTTAAAAGATATCTAACAAATTAGAATATTTATTCATTTCATCAACTCATTTTGAAATTTTAATTATTTAAATAATTATATTTTATTTAAAAGATAACAAACTAGAATGTGACATCTAATATGAAACAAACCCATATCTACTAACCACTACATTCCTGCTGACTTTTACAAACCCTGGAGCCAAATGGTTTTACCATTTGTCAATCTACAATTTTCTCAGGATCAGATCAAGCCTCAAGTTTGTTATAGAAATGATCCCAGACACGTCCACAACTTTAAAAGCTCTTTGGGATAAGCTATTCACTGATTGCGAGAGGGATTTTGCATTTGCTTGTTGGGTGCTTAAATGCTCAACTCTGTCAAAATTTACTTCCAACAATTTTTAGTATCAAGATTTAAGCAGCACCACATATGAATTGACCTTTCTGCTTTCACAGCGTTCCAAATAAATCAATATTACCTGCCGATGACATCACAATGTGTGATACAGCACAACGAATAATGTATTTTTTTTGTGTACATAAGATGCAGCAACAAGTAGGTGAGTTATCTAGAGTAAAGTGAATAATCTGTACTTGTTTCATTGGTATAGTTTTTTGAATAATCTTTTCAGATTTCTATAACATTCATCCTAGCAATGAACTGCAAGCCTGCCACAACCTTAAGATAGGGGTTAGATTAATTTTCCCACAATAAAGGGACAATTTACTTCCAACCATATTTCAAAACTTTCATCCAGAAGTTATCTAATCACTAATGAAAGAAGAAAAACAGAAAAGGGTCATTACTCTTTTTGCGTCATTCCAGGATCCTCATAGTAAGATAGATTTGTTCCTTCAACTGCCATTGATTATATCCCCATTTCTTTATTATTTACCTAATAATGATGATGAATTAATTTTTACTTATTTTTTCAACTACCTATAGTTAACATGGATTAATAGTTGTCAAATTTTAAACATCAAAGTGAATAATTGTAAATCAAATTTTGAAGTGCATAAAAAATTAATCTTATATAATTATAATCTGTGAAACAACTTGTTAAATGTAAGTTGAAGTTGTACCTTTGATATGCCATATTTTCAATAACTTGTGTTTTTTTTTTCATTATTGCATTTTTGTGATTTTAAATTTTAAAATTCATTTCAATTTAAATCATGCAATTTTTCATTTTTTTACCCACCCTGTTTTTGTTACTTGCAAACTACTCTTTTTAGCCTGAAACATCTTTTTTCACCTTAATTCTTATTGATAATAATGCTTAGATTGAAAAAATAGCTTCTTTTTGATTATTTTATTGAGTAGTAATACACGTTTCTTGTTTTTTTCAATCATTGTACACAAATAGGCCTATGTTTAAATATACTAAATATACAATTTGAGTGAGGATGAATTATTGGTGAATGATCACTGTTAGTAAGGGCTATCTATAGGATGTCCTTGAACTGACAGCAATAACCAAACATTTGTTTTTGCTAAGTTGCCAATGTATAATTTTTTCAGGATCAGATTGCGCCTCAAGTTTGTCAAAGAATTAATAGTCACATGACCTGGCATACATAAAAACTTGATCAGTCAAACAGTCATGAAAACAAACGAAGTAGATGGCTTGAAACCACAATATGTCCTTACCCTAAGTCACAATGTTTTTTTTCAAATGACAGCAAAATTTGATGAAAATTTGGGTATTTTTGTAGAAGAAAATTGTGATTCAACATCCAAACATTTTTTCAAATTGTTTGGCAAGATGATTTTTTCATCTGATTATTTTATGAATTAATCATTCATACCTAACTAATTTTGAAGTAAATCATCGTCATTAAATCACCAAAAATTTTTAATACGTCTATTAGGTATTTATTTAATCAAAAATAATATTTTTCATTTCATCAACTCGTTTTGAAATTTTAATTATTTAAATAATTATATTTTATTTAAAAGATGACAAACTAGAATAATTATGACATTTACCAAAAACCAACTCATAACTACTAATAACTACATTCCTGCTTACTTTTACAAACCCTGGAACCAAAAACTGGCAGACTTCAATACCATGATCCACAGATGCTTTGTACTACCTTTGAGCTCAGAGAAGACTAGACCATATCAAAAGAACAGCCAATAAACTGACTTACAACCCAACCATCACCAAAAAACTGTGCAAAGTCTTCAGGACAATGAAATAGGAAGATAGTTACAACCATTCAACATAAACAGAAGAAAACTTTACTAGAAAGCCTCAAGCTTTTGATGACAACATTGGTGAATGATCACTGTTAGTGAGGGTTACCTATGGAATGTCCTTAAGTGGACAGTATTATAACCAAACATTTGTTTTTTCCACGTTGCCAATGTACAATTTTCTCAGGGTCAGATTATGCTTCAAGTTTGCCATAGAATTCACCGAACCCATGATAAAGAGCATTAAAAAGCTCTTTGGGACAAGCTATTCACTGATTGCAAGAGGGATTTTGTATTGTTTGCTTACTGGTTGCTTGAATGCTTATAACTCTTTCAATTAGTTTCCAACAATTTGTAATATCAAGATTCAAATAGCCCCCAAATCCATCAACACAAACAGACAAAAACCTCACTAGGAAGCCTGCAGTTTTTGAAATTTATTATTCTCGCAACTCGTCGCCTCCTATGGGGTGTCCTCAAACTGACAGCATTAACCAAACATTTGTTTTTGCCATTTGCCAATGTACAATTTTCTTGGGATCAGATTAAGCTTCAAGTTTGTCACAGAATCGATCCTACACTTGATAGGGCTTTTAAAAGCTCTATGGGATAAGCTATTCACTGATTGCAAGAAGGATTTTGCATTTTGCTTGTTGGGTGCTTGAATGCCTAACTCTTTTAATTTACTTCCAACAATTATTTTTAGTATTACGATTCAAACAGCCCTACATAAATTTGACCTTTCTGCTTTCACAGCGTTCCAAATGAATCAATATCATCTGCCGATGACACCACAATGTGTGATACAGCAGAACAAAATCTGTCAGGAATTACTTCCCATATTTTTTTTTTTTTTGAAAAATTAACCCCAAGGCCAATTATGTAGTAGTTCAAAATCACAAAAAGGTCGAAAAAATTACCATCAAATACCAAGAATCCGTTTTTTAAAAGATCTCTAATGTTATAGGGTAACGAACTAGAGATGAAAGTGAGAATAGTGAGAATACTGGTTTTGAGTTTAATAGCAACAACATTATGGGGCTCATATACAAAGTGCGAGCCAATTCCCCAATTTGGGAGAAGAAACATTTTCTCCACAATGATTAAAAAATCAGAAAAATTTAAAATTCCAAGTAATTAACCCATTAGCCAATGAAAATTCTTTAGGTTTCCCTTTGAAGAGTGGGCTTTAAAATTTGATTTTTGGCCGCTACTTCTTCATTTCGGACCACTGTGTATCGTTGCGGTATGGCTATCAAGTTTGGCAAAAGTGAGTTTTGATTCCAAGGTGGGGTAGTTTTACTTTCTTTTGCAAATATATCGAAAAATAAGCCTCCTAGAAGAAAACTAATGACGTAATGTCGCCTGGAAATTTAATTCTCTACAATTTTCCTCGGTTTAATTTTTCCGTAGAATGCTTCGTTCCGCCTCCAGAGAGCTTTAAAAGTTTTCAGCGCTGAATTTTTCCAAAAATGATACTTTCTTTTGCAAATATATCGAAAACTAAGCATCCTAGAAAAAAACTAACGACATTATGTCGATTGGAAATTCAATTCTCTACCATTTTCCTCGACTTCATTTTTCTGTAGGGTATTTTGTTCCGCCTCCAGAGAGCTTTAAAAGTTTTGAGCACTCAATACTTTAAATTTTTTACCTCCTCAGTTGCACAACTTCCAAATTCAAAACGACCATTTTCGCAATTTTCACTATCAGAAAATGCTTCTGAAGTTGCAATTTTATCATTTTGGCTTTGTAGACTGCCATGCGACCTTGAAAATACAGGTTTTTTTATAGCTTGGAGTCAAAACTCACTTTTGCCACTGGCAAAAGTGAGTTTTGATTCCAAGGGCACTTTTTAACACTAAGTTGTGAAGACCTGGGGCCGAATTCGGAAAAATGGATTCTGTAGGGTGATAGAGAAATTGAAGAAGTATCTGAATCCGCAAAAAAACGTATATCGATTTTAGGTGTCAAAAGTGAGTTTTGATTCAAAGCTCCTCAAATATTGTAGACTGATTCATTGAGCAAACAAACAAAAATACTTGGTTAGTTTGCTCACTTTGCCTTAAATCGCCCGGTAATTACCCGTAAATTGTAATTTGGCCAAAAACAACAGTGAAAAAAATGTAAATAATACTTTCGTTCAAAAATGAATAACCCACCGTATTAAGGTGCCCGTTCCCAATTTAAACCGTACGCATATGTTCTGTGAATCAACTTGTTCAATGTAAGTTGAAGTTGTACCTTTGATATGCCACATTTTTAATAACTTGTGTTTTTTTTCATTATTGTATTTTTGTAATTTTAAATTTTAAAATTCATTTCAATTTAAATCATGCAATTTTTCATTTTTTTTTACCCAACTGTTTTTGTTACTCACAAACTACTCTTTTTAGCCTGGAACAACTTTTTTTTTACCTTATTTCTTATTAATAACAATGCTTAGATTGAAAAAACAGCTTCCGTTTGATTATTTTATTGAGTAGTAATACACGTTTCTTTTTTTTTTTTTTCAATCTTTGTATACAAATAGGTATGTTTAAATATACAATTCGAGCGAGGATGAATTATTGGTGAATGATCACTGTTAGTAAGGGCTATCTATAGGATGTCCTTGAACTGACAGCATTAACCAAACATTTGTTTTTGCTAAGTTGCCAATGTACATATAATTTTTTCAGGATCAGATCGAGCCTCAAGTTTGTCAAAGAATTAATTGTCACATGACCTGGCATACATAAAAACTTGATCAGTCAAACAGTCATGAACACAAAATGAAGTAGATGGCTTGAAACCACATGCCGTTGCCATAAGTCACAATGTTTTTTTTTTTAATGACAGCAAAATTTTATGAAAATTTGGGTATTTTTGTAGAAGAAAATCTTGATTCAACAGCCAAACATTTTTTCAAACTGTTTGGCAAGATGATTTTTTCATCTGAATATTTTATGAATTTATCATTCATACCTAATTAATTTTGAAGTAGATCATCGCCATTAAATCACCAACATTTTTTAATACGTCTACCTACTATTTATTTTATCAGAAATTATATTTTTCATTTCATATTTTTTCATAATAATTTTTCCATTTCTTTCTTTCATCAACTCATTTTGAAATTTTAATTATTTAAATGATTACATTTTGTCATTTTATTTAAAAGATAACAAACTAGAATAATTATAACATCTACCAAGAACCAACTCATAACACTACTAATAACTACATTCCTGCTCACTTTTACCAACCCTGGAGCAAAAAACTGGCAGACGTCAATAGCATGATCCACAGATGCACTGTGTACTACCATTGAGCTCAGAGAACACTAGACCACATCAATGGAACAGCCAATAAACTGACTTACAACCCAACCATCACCAAAAAAACTATGCAAAAACTTCAGGAACAATGAAATAGAACTACATAGTTCAAAATCACAAAAAGGTCAAAAAAATTACCATTATATACCAAGAATCCGTTTTTTAAAAGATCTCTAATGTTATAGGGTAACAAACTAGAGATGATGAAAGTGAGAATACTGGTTTTGAGTTTAATAGCGACAATATTATGGGACTCATAGACAAAGTGCGAGCCAATTCCTCAATTTGGGAGAAGAAACATTGTCTCCACAATGGTTAAAAAATCAGAAAAATTTTAAATTCCAAGTAATTAACCCATTAGCCAATGAAGGTTCTTTAGGTTTCCCTTTGAAGAGTTTAATAGGGTACAGGGTCCAATTGGCCAAATCACCATAAAGTTGAACTTTCAAATAACAATTATTTTGGAAAACAAAAGTTTTGAAAAAGCTCAAATCCCTTATTTCCAACAAAACAAATGAATAATTGGAATTTTTTTTCAAAAATAATTTAACATCATGAGTAAAAAACGTTAGCGCAAAGCACTTTCTGAAAATTTTTTTGAAAAATGAATAATAAAAAAATTGTAATAATGATAATGAAAAGGGTCATCTACTGGAATTTCCCATGGTGACAGAAATGCCTTTGATCAAATAAAAAATTTAAAAAATACAAGCCAGGTCACAGGTGACCTTGCAACTGGGTTCCCACAAATTGTATAAAGAATCTGTTTTTCTACCAAAATTTTTTATTTAACCAAAGTGACATACTTTTTTAATGAGAGTAGAAAAGAAAAACAATTAGATACAAGATATTGGATAAGTAGAGAGAGAGCATCTGCCACAAGATCATGGGGGTCCTTAAGCCAGGTTTTTGAATATGCCCAACACAAAATAGTCGACTTTTTTTGTGTACATAATGCAGCAACAAGTGAGTTATCGAGAGTAAAGTGAATAATCTATACTTTTTTTATTAGTAAGTAAGTAGTTTTTTGAATAATCTTTCCAGATTTTCATAACATTTGTCCAAGCGATGAAGCAAGCCTGCCACAATCTAAAGATGTGCATTGGATTGCATTTCCCTCCATAATGGGATAATTCACTTTGACATTCACTGACTGCAAGAGTAGTTTTGCATTTGCTATTTGGGTGCTTAAATGCTCAACTCTTTAACTCTTTCAATTTACTTCCAACAATGATTTCTAGTATTAAGATTCAAACAGCTCCCACATATTCAGCATCAATTCAAAAATTGACCTTTCTGCATTCACCAACCCATGACATCCCAATAGGTGATGAAATATCTACAGAAATACTCGCATCTGCAGTAAAACAATTCTGTCAGCAAGTACTCTCTTAATTTCTTGTTTTGAAAAATTTAGCCCAAAGGCCAATATGTAGTAAGTATAGGTATGTACCTACTATGTACATAGTTCAAAATTGCAAAAGGGTTTCAAAAAAGTTATCATCGATTACCAAGAATCTGTTTGTTTTAACGATCTCTATTGTTACAGGTAACCAACCAGAGTACCAGAGATCATGGAAAAATGTGTTAAAGATGCTAAAAGAGCATAAATGTACTAAGAATTAATTGAAACCATTGGACTCGGATTGTGTTCTGTTAGAAAAATTGGATAATTGGAATGGAAGCTCATCAATTTTGACAAAATTCTGTCACAGGGGTTCTCTCTATTGGAACGTTGATCAAATGTCAGCTCCAAATGAAACCAACCACAGGGAACATATTCATATTCGAATTAAAAGAGAAGTCGACCAGTATTTCTTCAAGATTTCAGAGCAGTGTTCTAAATTCAACAAATTTTCTATGAATGTGGGGTACTTACACTGACTATTCCGAAATATTCATCCAGAGGTTATCTCTAAAGAAAGAAGAAAAACAGAAAAGGGGTATTACACTTTTCACATCATTCCGGGATCCTCAAAGTAAGATATAGATTTGTTTCTTCAACTGTCATTGATTGCATCCCCATTTCTTCATTCAATAATGATAAATTAATTTTTATTTATTTTTTGGACTAGTTAACATGGATTGATGCCTAGTTGTCAAATTTTAAACATTGAAATGAATAATTGTTAATTAAATTTGAATCACATGAAAAATTAAAGCAGCGCATAATATGTTCTGCGAACCAACTTATTAAATGTAAGTTGAAGTGTACCTTTGATATGCCATATTTTTAATAACTTGTGTTTTTTTTCATTATTGTATTTTTGTGATTTTAAATTTTAAAATTCAATTCAATTTAAATCATGCACTTGTTTTTGTTACTTGCGAACTACTCTTTTTAGCCTAAAACATCTTTTTTACATTTTGTTTTGTTTTTATTGATAAGGCTTAGATTGAAAAAATAGCTTCTGTTTGATTATTCTAGGTATTGAGTAGTAGTACACATTGTAGGGTAACTTTTTTTCAAACGTCATACACAAATATTTTTAAATATACCTACTATTCAAGCGAGGATGAATTATGTGATGTTCTAGGAGAAAATCAAGCTTCGGTTTGAAACATCATTCATCACTTTTTCGCCAATTTTTGTGCCCTAAAGCTTCAAAATTCATGTGAAACAACCCAGAAGTCCCTATGATTTGCATAGCTCCATATACAGGGTGTCCTGGTTATGAGAGTGCTCATTTTTTTTTCATTTTTTCATTATTTTAACTTTGAAATCAATCTGAAGATGAAACGAAGTGTTCTACTTGAAAAATACATCCTCTAAAGTTGCAAAGAATTAAATTTCCAACAACCTGAAAACAATTTATTTTTCTCCAGAATTCATAGTTTTTCCATTTTTTTTCAAAAGACAAAAATATTATGATGATATCGTAAAAATTCTGTTTTTTAAGAATAGATAATGGAAAAACTATATGCATTCTGGAGAAAAATGAATCGTTTATAGGTTGTTGGAAATTCAATTCTGTACAACGTTGGTCCATGTATTTTTCACGTAGAACGCTCTGTTTCTCCTCCAGATTGATTTCAAACTTGAAATAATGGAAAATGAAGAAACAAAAACAAAAAGATGAGCTAGTTTCATAGCAACGCAAATTAATAAATCAATGTAAAAATCATTTCACAGAATTATGTTCACACCAAGCAAACAGAACCGTTTTTCAAGACCATGTTTAGCTCAGGTTAACCAATAAATAATGATGAAAACGCATTTTCTTTGGGACAAGCTATTCACTGATTGCAAGAGGGGTTTTGCATTTTGCTATTTGGCTGCTTAAATGCTTAACTCTTTCAATTTACTCCCAACAATTTTTAGTATTAAGATTGAAACAGCCCCACATATTCAGCATCAGTTTTAAAATTGACCTTTTTGTTTTCACAGCGTTCCAAATGAATCATATAACTTGCTGATGACATCACATCCCAATACATTGTGTTGAACTTGAAATACCTACACAAAAACAATTCTGTCAGTAAGTACTCTCTTAATTTTTTGTTTTGAAAAATTTAGCCCCAAGGCCATTATGTAGTAGGTACATATGTAGTTCAAAATTGCAAAAGGGTTAAAAAAGTTACAAAATTAACCCAATTTCAAATGTACTGTTCGTAATTGAACCAACCAGCATCCAAAATGGAAGCACTCATCCGCCGCCAGGAATCCATCAAGACGAAATTGCTGCATCTGACAACAGAATGTGACCAGTGCCATGATGATCCAATTGAAATAGAAGAACTGCTCAACTCCATAAATGAGCTGAAAAGTGACCTCACACAAATTCAGAACCAAATCGAGGAAAATTGTGAGGATGCTGAAGCCAAAAGCCAGTATGAACTTCGCATTTCCTTAGAATTTGCACTAAGAAATTTCAGTATGGATTTGAAGAAAAAATTAAAATCGAGCCAAAAACCGATCTAAAAGGAAATTTCCAAGACAAGTGGAATAAAATCTGAAGCCAAACTACCCGCAAATTACACTTTCGCCATTTTTTGGAAAAATCGAGGATTTTCCACAATTCATTGATTTATTTGACTTCCTCTACCACTCCAACCCTCATCTATCCGAAGTTGAAAAATTCACCTACCTGAAAGGAGCTATCTGTGGAGAAGCAGCAGATCGTATGCGCAAATTAAAAACTTTTCAAAAATTATGAAACCACTAGAAAATTGTTAAATGATTGCAAGAGGGGTTTTGCATTTGCTTCCTGGTTACTTAAATGCTTAACCCTTTCAATTTATTTTCAATTTCAAGATTCAAACAGCCTCACATATACCACCTAAATTTAAAAATTTATTTTTCAGCTTTCAAGGCAGCTAACAACACATTAACTGGAAAAATATGTTCAACTTTTATCAACACATTCCTACATAATATGTATTAATGATTACTGATCACTAAGCAGTCCCGAATACAGTTTCAAAACATACTAATATCACTGGTAGGTAGTCTATCTATTCATGGATCGATAGAGAAAGGCGATTGCAAAATAATTTTTTGCTAAAAATTCATAAAAAAGACTGTTCAGACCTTAGATCGTGATCTAGTGTCAAGATTTATTGAATAAATTCTTACGATATTGTTTTTTTTTTTTTTATTCTTATAAAAACTGGTTAAGGTAGAGTAAGAATCAAGCTCAGAAAAAACACCATTGGTGTTGTGTTACATAAAATTATTACACATCATACTTTCATACATAATATAAAAGTACTCATTATTCTATGAGAATAAAAGCACACAAACCGAACTTTAGACAAAGCTATGTGTGCTTTTATCTTTCTGCTTCAACGCCACAATTATATAAATTAGATAACCTCGATTGGTAAAAAAGTACACGCAGACATTTGTACTCAAATCATATGCAACCTAATCCTCAATTTGTTGTATCACATATAGGAAAACGTATTCACACCATCAATATTTATACGATTTCATACAAAACGTAGTGTTGGTAAAAAAAATTGAAAAATTATCTCAACATCGGCTGAAGCCTGTGTCTAAGAAAACAAGCTATCCTTCTTCTTTTGAAATAACATTTTACTCCTACATCAAACAGTCGAAGAGAACCGAACGAGAAAATGGGGCTAGATATCAAAAGCTCCATCTTCAATCGAAAAGAATGAAGAAAAAGATGTAATGGGATTTTTCTTTGATCTGTTAGAGCAATTAAAATTACAAATAATTTCTTTTTTCTGTTTTTTTGGTTGGATTTCCTGATAGCATCGATTATTTTTGCTGCTGCAAGCTCATACGATATTTTATAATCCAAGTGAGGCTCCATTAAATGAATTCTGTAAATAAACGACTTTCTTAGTAAGTACTCATTAAGTTTTAAAAGCTCTATGTTTATTAACTACATATTATAATTAATTCATTCAAGTTCGAAATGAAAGGAGCTGTTAAGTCAATATTTGAAAAATATAATACTTAATGGAATTTCTCTTAAAGTTCAGCGTAGCCTACGTAATGGTACTTTTATTCTTATAAAATTGACGGAGATAATGTTACTCTTATTACCCAAAAAAATCGCTATTGTGATCAGGCTTGATGATAATAATGATGAATATTATTTTCACGTTCAAAATTGGTGCTCAAGTTTTATTTTCTTCAAATTATAAAATTCAACTAAACAACTTTTGATGGAATAATCAATGTAATCTCACCTCAGACATGTAGCATCGATTTTTTAAAAAAATTGGATTTTTCAGTTCCACTTCTTGTTGATCGATGTCCGATTTTTATAAAATTGAATTCAAAAAATAATTTATTGTACCATTTGACAATTTTTAATGAATCCCCCAGAAGAAAATGCTGTAGATATTAATCTGTACATTTGTGCTTTATTAGGTGGTAAGAGAAATTTTTATTTTTTTTCACTTTTCAATCGTAATTATTAAAAACACGTTCAAAATGTGCAAGTTATTTTTTTGAAGTAAATATCAAAATTTCAATTCATTCAGACCTTTCTGAAAAATTATTGAAGTTGAAATTGTTTTTTGAACGTTTTTAAAAAGTGGTAACACTGAATAGTAGAATAAAAATTGGAAATTTTCAAACGACGCAATTTTAAAAAATTTTCAATGTTTATATCTCTGGCAAACAAAAAAAAAATAAATGCGCCTTTCTCCGGTTCACGTTATCTGTCGTGATAAGATCAGATAAAATCAGATCCGGGCATTTCCTTGTATCCTTTTCGATTGTTCAGTGCACAATAAGAAAACCCTGATTGGATCTGATGAAATCCGATCAGCCATGTTTGATCAAATTAGATCAGATCGGATCTAATCTTTTTCCACTAGAGGTACAAATCCAACACAAAATTCTTCAAAAAAGTAAATCCGGCCATAAAGAAGGCATCCATCTAGACTCCATTTCTCAACGCTCGTCGTTATTTTTTTCATTAGGTATTCGTCAAAATAACCACCACGAAAAATTCCCCTTCTTCGAAATAAATAATTGGCGAAATTGAACAGACATTTTTTTCCAATCAGCTTTAAAAAACATCAAACACCTCATCGTTGAAATTATACTTCCCCATACCACTCTCACCAGTGAAAAAAAAACCTTAACGAATGAAAGAGGAAATGACTCCAATATCTCGCAGCGATAGAATTCAACTAATTGACTCATATTGTATTAGACGAGTTGAAATATTGCTTTCTTCTCATTTTTAAATCTACTTTCATCGTTTGAAAATTATAAATAATACAACCTATAAAAGCATATCTATAACGAGAAGGGCGAACCACAAAAAATCAAACCTACGTTAAAGTTTTTTTTTAAAAATTCAACTACCTATTTAATCCCATCCTCGCCACTTTTTTCTTTCTCATTACAACCATCTTCTTATAAATATAGAAAGAAATACGATTATTAAATACCATTAGACTACCATTTCAGTCCTCCAACTTTTCCATATTTCTCATTTACATTATTCTATTCCATTTCAATTTCCAGTCGACAAAGTTCAATTTACAAGAACCCTCTTTCTATAAGGCTAAAAAACACACAGACGAATAATTAAGCCAACCTAAATCCCTACTCTAGGTGCACGAAAATATAATAATTTCATTCGACTAAACGTAAACGGTCGGTGAAAAGTGAAACAGCAAGACCGACCTTGAACATTTTGTTCTTTAATTTATAATTTTTTTCATTATATTTTCCCTACTCATTTCACTTTCGCGATTCTTGGAAAATAAAACGAATGAAATTTTTAATGGTTCTATTTTTTTCTTCATTTTCAATTTTTCTACCTCGAGTAAGTAATAAAGAGTGATTAATATGTTTTTTTTCTCTTTTCAAGTTTGTCTTCTACTATTTTTTCCCCTTGACGGGTGGGTAAACAATTTGAAAAATTTCAAATTAATTTCTCATTGTATTGTAAATTTACTTACTTAATTTTATCGATTAGGTGCTGTTTTTTCTATGTAGGTACCTTACACGAGGAGTGGAAAATTTAGAAATACTGGTAACAATGTAACTGCGGGTAATAATTTATCATTTAGTCGACTTAATGAGTGATTTAAGAAGGAAAAAAAAACAACAAGAAAACGAGAATGAATTATATTTTTTATTAGAACCGTAATCGGTTAACTACTTCTATCGATGAAAAATAATTTTCAAGAGCTGATCAATAATAAGTGGCGGCTGCATTTCTTTAGTGTTTCAAGGTGAAAGGAAGAAGAAAAAAATCAATTTTTGAATGTAAAAATTTTTTTAAAAAAATATATTGAATTTAAGACATTTTGTTCAAAATTCAAAAACCAAGCTTGAAGGAAACTTTTGATGCCTCAAATCCCACGTTTTATGGCATTTCAATCAGAGACAAAAAAAATTACCTCAATGTTATATTAGAGGTACTTCAAACAAACTCACAATTATGTTACAGAATTATAAAACCGACCTCTATTACGTTGATAAAACTGAAGATACTGAAACACCTATGCTATAGGTAAGATTGCCTCTTTTTGTAAATCAATTTCTATAACGTAAATTCAAAATCTAATTGAGCTAAAAATATATACCTAATATGTACTCGTACTCTCCTTTCTATCTTCATCTCACACTGATTCCCAAAATTCAACTCTACAGTAACTTACAATAAAATATTCAGCTTTCATAAACAAAAACAATCCATCTACACCCTTGAAACTCATTTTCGACATATCTTCAAATTCATTCATAAAATCATACCTGCTCGTTTAATTGAAAATATTTAATAACTTAATCGCCGAAATTTCACCGACTACGTAACGATTAAATTCGAGCTTTTACAAACAACAAGTAAGTATTATGCCGATAAAAAGGTCACTCGAGCTGATAACAGATTCTATTTGCGGAACGAAAATTACGCGTAAACACTTTCATTCAATGTGTAATGTATATTAGCTTATATGTAGCTGAAAAACACACACACATATGTTTGGATTTTAATCAACCGATGAATATATCAGTTCTCAGAACGGTTCATTTTTTACAATTTTTTTTTTCGAAGATTAATGTTCATCGTTTCCGTTAAAATTCGTAATTATTCGCTAAATAAAAAAAAATTCGCGAGAGTAATCAGGAATAACTCTCGACAACTCGAAAGATGATATATAGAACATCGAGAATTTTCAATTTCTATCGTATTTAATAAGATTGTACACGATGTAGGCCAAGATAATTATGTTTATCGTGAAATATGCGAGTAGGTGAATGCCTATTTCTTTTTTCGATCGTTGAATTAACTCATTAGCCCAATTTGCAAATCAGAATCTAGAACTGTAATCGAAGCGATTATTCTGAGTAAATGATTACATTCGTATTTAGGCAAAACAATGGCTCGAAGTCCAAATTTTTTCACAGCAAACTGACAAGCCAAATCACAAAAACCGGATTTTCGGACAATTGCATGAAGGCAATGAAATATTGAAACAGATTACAAGAAAGTTTTTGCAGATTGGTTGCTTTAAAAACAATTTTCAACTTTGAATTAACGTAGAGTTGAGTGGTTGTGGTTGCAAATCATCTGCCTAAATATTATCAATTTGGCGGGCATTATTTGTTATCAGTGAGTATCAAAATTACATATTTGGAACAATTTTTACGAGGTGATTTCAAAATTCAAAGCTTTTAAATACCAGTTTTTTCTTCAGAAGATTCAACTGTGTTTAAATTTAAAATTGAACAAAAAACTACATAAAAGCTTCAAACCTTGAAAACACCTTGTAAAAATTGCTCAAAGGTAATTTTAACGCTCACAAATAAGAATGCCCACTGAATTGATAATATTTAAGCAATAATGGTTATATGCAACCATTCTTACATCAATAGACTTTATGTAATTTTTTAATTGAAAAATGTTAGATTTTTCACCACAAAATCACGATAAAATTACTTACATTGGAAAAAATTGTTTAAAAAAAAAGAGAAAGTTGCAATCACAATAGGTAGGTTTTTTTTCATTTTCGTTTTTATTCATTTACCTATTAACTTAATTGAAATAATTCAATTTAAGTAGCAGCATTCCCAAAAAAAACCTAATTTCAAAAAATTTTGAAAATATTTTGGAAAAAAATGTGGATTGCTCCAGAAAAAAATGTTGCGACGATTTGACCAAATTCGGAGGAGACGTTAATTTTGATTTGAAAGTCACTCAGGAAAATTTTTAGCTCTGGATGAAGTGCTCCTGGAGGAGTAAAAAGCCTTCAAAGAGTGAGCATTTTCGAAAAAATCTCAAGTTTTCCCCCTTTTGCCACAATCTAACCCGTTTCGGGAAAAATGCAATGGCCTACTTCCAGAAGATAGCGTTTGAAATTCTACGTCAACCTCGTCATTGCCATCAAAGTCCAAGACCACTTTGAAGGGTTTTACAGAGCGTCAATAGAATTATTTTCGACACAAACTCCCGCTACAGCTTACTTTGCTGATTGCAAGAAGTTTTTTGCTTTTCCTTTTAATGCTCAGTTGCAAAATAACCTCTCATTAGATGAATACATACAGGTTTAAACTGGAGGCTAATTATGTAATTCTGCTCAAACAAACGTGTTCTGAAATAACCCTATAAAAAGGCGAAATCTACAGCATAAATCTCAAAGAAATAAAAATCACCGTCCAGCTCTCAGAAAAGTAAAAAAAAAAAAAAAAAAACCATGCGGTATAATTTTGAAAAACCTCATCCAGATCAACCAAAATACAGTAAGTAGATTGTATACCTACGAAAACAATTTTTAAAGTCCTCCTTTGGTATTGTTTACTTTTAAGAAGGCTGAAAAACAGTTTTATATTTGTAACCAGGTATATTTCGACAAGCTACCGAAAATTGAAGAAACAGGCTATTCGCTAATTGCAAAAGAATTTCTATTTTCTTCCTCATTTTGTTAAGTACTTAACACCACAATAAGCACAATGAAAACGTAAGTACCGTCTTTCACCATTCAAAAAAGTAAAAAAACACCGAAGGCATTCCAAAAAATCACATTCAGCGATTATAAAAAAAAGCACTTGACCGAATCACAGCAAATTTCAATTCTGAGGGCTACAAAATGTTCGTAATTTATTTTTAACTTACGCATGATTCAGAAAAAAAATCATTCAAAAATTAAAAAGGCATGGCTATTGAATATTTTTAAACCGAGAATCTTAGTTGGAGATTTAGAATTTTCGGCGCGTTCTTACAATAAAACTGCTACCTTTTGAAATTGCCAACTTACCTATACCTACCATTGACTGAACCCAGACAAACAAATTTCTTGTCTCGAATACTTAAAACTGGCTGATCATCTGAATAGAGCTATTCTTATCCATTAAATTTCGTTGTTAATACTTCTAATAAATTTTTAAAACTCTACGCTGTTATATGTTAATCAATTTTTGAATCGTTATGTAATCAATTTTCAAGTTTCCGTGTTTTTGTTGGCAATCTTTGAACTGCTGTTAATTTTTTTTTATCAAATTTTCAATCCAAACTCCCACTACATTTCCAAAAACTTGTAAAAAAACACTATGAAGCAATTTTTAAAAACCGTTTGCAAAACAAAAACAGCTGCAATTTTCAGCTACAGGCTTACTTTACTGATTGCAAGACATTTTTTGCTTTTTACTCTTTCCTTCAATTAGTGCTCAGTTACACAATAACCTCTCATAGGATAATATCCATAAGTTTGACCTGGAGGCTAATTATGTAATTATGCTCAAACGAACGTGCTCAGGAATAACCCCATAAAGCGGCATAAATCTCGAAGAAATAAAAATGATCACCATCCAGCTTCCAGAAAAGTGAAAAAAAAACAAAACGGAAGACTTTTGAAAAACTGCATCCAGATAAACCAATAAATACCTATAGAACATTATATACAAAAACGATTTTTTAAAGACCTCCTTTGGTATTGTTTACTTTCATAAGAGCTGGAAGATGGTTTTAAATCAATTTCAACTCAGAACGATTTGAAAAATTACCAAAAATTGGCTATGTATTTTTCAAAATTTTGAAGCCACGAATCCTGTTTGAAGATTTAAAATTATTTTCTTCGCGTTCTTTGTCCACCATTGAGACTTCTACGTTTTCAAAATTCGGCAAAAATGCACAAAGCTTATTTTTACATCGATTCTGGGAGTAAGCATTAACAATGAAACCGGAAAATATATTTTAGAACACAGAGATGCTAATTTTTTGGTCTTTTATTACCATTTACCAATTTCAAAAAACTAACAAAATTTGATTTGGTTATTTTCGTCGATTTTTTAAAATTGGAAATAATGAACAAAAAAAGTGGCAACGCAGATTTCAAAACACCTATATCTCTAATTTCAAAGATGATACATAATTATATGTTTTGATAATTGTTTTTTGACATTATCAATGTCCTGAAAGAGGTCTTGGATTTCGATAGAAATAGCTTTAGGTCAACTCAGATTCTCAACTACTGTTTTCTGCAACTTGGCCATTTTTCCCAAACCAAGTTGGGTCGGGGTGAGAACGAAAAAACCACGACTTTTCTGAAAATACGAGTACTTCCATTTTGGGAACCATATCTCGTAAACGGTGTATGAAAAAGCTTGTATTTCAGACTATTTCACTGATTGCAAGAGAAGTTCTGTTTCTGTTCTAATCACTCGTAGTGAAGAAATTATGTAGTACATACATATAACAAAATGTGTTCACTTCATCACTTTTCGACGCGTAAAATCGATTTTGTTGGCCATCATTTTACGCATTACTGAAAACTAGCCCATAACTGATAGGGCTGCAAGTAGGACTCGTCATTTGTTAGGAATAACCGCACCTCATCGCAGATCCTCTGAGACAACTTTTTTCTTAAAAGGGACATCCTAAGGAACATTCTTAAGCAAACTTGCCAAACAAAAAAAAGTTGGCTTCACTAACAAAATGGCAGTTATTTTGATTGAGGTCAACCGAAATCGCAAATTTTTCTTTCCAAAATACGAGTAGGACTCTCACGAAATTTTTCCAACTAGACAAAGCTAGATCGAAAGAGCATGTGAAAATTTTATCACTAGCCTAAATTTCAAGTGCTAAAGTGCATTTTTTAAGTTTTGGTGAATTTTTAAAATAAATCAAATATAGGTAAGCCAAAATCTCCAAAGATCAAACTGAATTGTTAGTTTCAAAACGATTGTTATCATTTTTCTCCGTTTATTACTTACAGTACAAAGGAATTAAATAATACTACATATGAGGAGTACAGGGAAAGAACGATGTAACTGGTATTTTGCAATACAAGAGAGCGTTTTAAGGATTGAAATGTTTCTCAGTTTGAAAGTATAATGTTTCAGATATATTCCTTAAGCCTATTAGAACAGTTCTGAGCATGAAAATATCATTCACGAGTTATCAGAATACATTGAGAGCATTTTAAACCTAACGCGCAAGAAACAAGTTACATCGTTCTTTCCCTGTGCTCCTCATATAAATACTCAACCCAAGTTGTTATTTTTAATTTCAACATACCTATTTCGGTGATTGCAAGAGGATTTTTGTTTTTTTCCTTCATTCATTACTTAATGGATACCGTTTCAATCTGGATTTTTACCATTTTTATAGTCATTTATTTATTAGGTAGGTAAGTACATTTGAAATAATTCAATTTGTGGGAGCATTATTCCCAAAAATGTATAATCCACAAGTCAGCAATTTTTTTTTTGAGATTTCAAATTTGAATATCTACCTGTACCTACATTAACGTAGATCGCTCAAGAAGAAAAACGGTTGAAAAATTATGACCAATTTCAGCGCAAACGTTCATTTTGATTTGAAACTCACTCAGGAAAAATTTCAGCTCTGGATGAGGTGCTCCTGGAGGAGTCAAAATAAATCTTCGAAGAATAATCACATTCATTAAACAAAACTTGGTTTTCTCTCTCTTACCCCTACTCAACCTGTTCCGAGAAAAATGCAATATCCTAGTTCCAGAAGGTAGCATTTGAGATTCTGCGTCAACCTAGGCCATACCATAAAAATCCAAGACCACTTTTAGGGTTCCACTGAGCGGTTGAAAAGTCCAATCATTGAAAGATGTTGTTCGTGAGACTTGAAAAATATTTCATGCCAATTTTTTTGGTCTTTATTGCCAATTCCAAAAAATCAAAAAAAATTGATAAGTTTTTGGCAACTTCTACCGAATTCTTGAAATTTGCAATAATTAACAAAAAAGTTTTGGAATCAATAATGCGAAATATTTGACAAGAAAATATTTTCAAAATGCGATTTGCAAACTATCAACGTCTCAGCATTCATCAGACCCTAAAAGATATCTCGGATTTTGACGGCGATGGCCTAGGTCAACGCAGAATTCCGAATACCTACTGTTTTCAGGCACTGAGCAATTTTTCTCAAAACAGGTTGGGTAGAAACTAGGTTGAAAATGCTCCAACTCTAAAAACCCACATCTTCCCTTCAAGAGGACCTGCGGAGCTACCATTTTTTCTGACAATGAGTGACTTTCAACTCAAAATACAGGTCTACACTGAATTTGTTCAAAATCTTCCAACCTTTTTTTCTGAGAATGCAACAAACCGGTGAGATGTCTTAAAACACGATCATTAAAAATACGATTTTTCTTATTCCCAATTCATGATTATGGATTCCAGATTGTTCAACAAGTTTCAGGCTATTCTCTGATTGCAAGGGAATTTCTGTTTTCTTCCTTATTTTGTTACTCAATACTACAACAATAAGCACAATGAAAACGGAAGTATCGTCTTTCAACCTTCAAAAAATTAAAAAAAGACCGAAGGCGTTCCAAAAAATCACATTCATTGATTTTTTTAAAAAAATGTATTCTTGACCGAATTACAGCAAATTTCAATTCTCAGGGCTGTAAAATGTTTATTATTCATTTTAAACCTACGTATACGATTCAGAGAAAAGTCATTAAAAATGACATGGTTATTCAACAGAATTTCGGAGCGTTCTTACAATGAAACTGCTATCTTTTCAAAATTTGAAAAAAAATGTTGAATTCTCAACTTACCATACATTTAGCCCAGACAAACAAATTTCTAGTCTCGAACTTCTAAAACCAGTTGATAATCTGGATAGAACTATTCTTATAAGTACCTACTTTTAACAGGTAAATTTTCCTATATCTAAGCTGTCATGTTAATCAATTTCCGAATCGTTGTTTTTTTGTTAACAATTGAAGACGTCATAACAAAAAGGGGTAAATGACACATATGTCATTTTTGAGACGAATCCATATTGTTATTCTTCAGACCTTCCTCTAACATATGAGACCATCCCCATGTCACGGAGTCAAAAAACCAGCCCGCAATGCAATTTTACAACAACCATGCCAATGAAAATTTTACAAAATTTACGTCACGAACGTCGAATATTCGATGAAACTGATGAAATAAATCAACATTTTGTTGATTTTTTCCTCTTGTGCGGTTATTTTCGCAACATTTTCACTAAACTCGTATTTTTTCACTTTTAAGCCATCAGCTATTCGCTGATTGCAAGAGAGTTTTTGCATTTACCTTTTGCTTATTGGGTGATCTAATCTAAATTCTAATGCTGTATGCTTTTGAATAGTTCTTCAACAAATCTTGATGGTATGATCAATAATATAATCTCACCTCAGACATACACGAAATATCGTAATTTATTTTATTTTGAAAAATTATTAATTTTTCTGAATTTACCCTTTCAATTCTTGTATAGATACTTAGAAAGATGCCAGATTTTTATAAAATTAAATTCAAAATAATCTTTGGAATTTATATCGTTATATTTTATTTTGGAAAATTACAATCTTCACCGATTCGATTTGTTTTTCGTTGTTGAAAAAAAATGAAAGTACCCGCCAAAGTTATATCTACAATTTCAGTTTTGGCTTATTACATTGATAATTTTGGATAAGTAAAATAGCAAAAATTTTAAAAGGAAATTATTTCAATATGTTTTAATATAAGGTAGGAAGAAGGGGGGGGGGGGGGTTGTCGAGTCAATTTTTCCATTTTCAAAGTAAAGAGAACTGAAACAAAATTTTAAAAAAAATCCTAAATTGTGAATTTTGAAGTTTGATGAGAAAAATGCAATTATATTGGCAAATAGCAGGGCTTTTTTTTGGGGAATTTGTAGGTACAAGTGGATTTTTATGATTTTTCGATAGTTTTGGCAAAGATGCAACACTTTTTGGCGATTTTGACAAAAAAAAAATCACAAAAAAGTAAGATAGCGATACACAAAAGCAAAAAAACAGGATAATGAAAGTAAGAAAAACAGAATAATAACAAGAATGTTAAACACCATCTCTCTAACGGATTTTTTCGATTGAGGAATTACCTCATCGTCAATTCTTTTTGCATTATTTTTAACAACTTGCCCTCAGCTCACAAAAAAAACTCAAATTTTGAAAATTCTCTTTTCTCTCAAAAAAACGAAATCCAAACTATCCAAAAAAATTGCAAATAAAACGAAAAAATGCACTTATCGCAATTTTTGAATTTTTGTTAGACTTTAGTGTAGGGGGAGGGAAGGGTTGGGGGGGAGAAGTGAAGCGATAGGAGTATTACATTTTAAACAAACCATCAGCTATTCGCTGATTGCAAGAGAGTTTTTGCATTTACCTTTTGCTTATTGGGTGATCTAAATTCTAATGCTGTATGCTTTTGAATAAGTAGTTCTTCAACAAGTCTTGATGGTATGCTCAATATAATCTCACCTCAGACATACACGAAATATCGTAATTTATTTTATTTTGAAAAATTATTAATTTTTCTGAATTTACCCTTTCAATTCTTGCACTTATAGATACTTAGAAAGATGTCCGATTTTTATAAAATTAAATTCAAAATAATCTTTGGAATTTTGCTACACGAAATATCGTTATATTTTTTTGGAAAATTACAATCTTCACCGATTCGATTTGTTTTTCGTTGTTGAAAAAAAAAATGAAAGTACCCACCAAAGTTATATCTACAATTTCAGTTTTGGCTTATTACATACTTCCTCACCGTTTTATCTTCATTTTCATATCAATATTACCTACAATAAAGTTTTGAATTGAAATCGGAATTTAGAAACAAATAAACGTAGCTAATCATTTTTGCATATTGCTTAGCATTTTAAAATTCTACTCGACGACGACGACAATATTATCTACAATAAAGTTTTGAATTGAAATCGGAATTTAATTTTTGCATATTGCTTAGCATTTTAAAAATCTACACGAGGACGACGATGACGATGCTGACGACCATGAAAAAGTGGTTACAATAGAGTTTTTTCGCGTTTCGCGCAAAAACTCTAATAAAAAAAGAGAAAAAAAAGTTGTCTTTTTTGATGTTCCTAACACAGCGATCTTTTTTCAGAGATTTTGGGTTAATCATGGTAGGTTTTGTGTTGTCATCCATTATTTACCAAGTTGAAATCCAAAATTTTGTTCAAAAACATTTTTCGTACCATTTAGACCGAGGAAAAAAAATTGGACAATTTTTCACTTCAAAAAGAACATTTATGATTTTCAATGTTTGACCGCTCACCGCCAATTCACAGCATGTTTCAGAGTGATAGTTCATAGCACTTCGTATAGTGGAATAGTGGGAAAATGATATGATAAAATCATCACCTAGGTCAGATATGAACTTTTATACAGTTGGCAAGCACTCAAACTTTCAAAACGCTTTTTCTCAAAACACAACTTTCCCACTTATGTCCTTTTTGAAGTGACGTCTTCAATTCTAAAATTACTGTTATCAATGAATTTTTCATTTTATTTTATTTTTTTAATTATTTTTTAGAAGTTTTAGAAAAAGACACTACGAGTATGATGCATTTTTTTCAATCGTTTTTGTGTTTCTGAAAACAACGGTTCGAGCGCAAACGACTCTTGACTCTATGTGCTACAAAAACAAAAAAAAAACAAAAAAGAAGAAGAGTTATTCAAAGTTAATGAAAAAGCTATTAGACTATTTCACTGATTGCAAGAGAAGTTCTGTTTCTGTTTTTCTCACTCGCAGTGAAGAAATTAGTGTAACAATAAAATGTGTTCACTTCATCACTTTTCGACATAACGTCGATTTTGTTGGCCGTCATTTAAAATTTTGATAGTCTCACTGAAAATTAGCCCATAACTGATAAGGCTGCGAGTTGGCATCGTTATTTGTTCACACTTGGCAAAATGTAAAAAAATACCCAATACTAAACCGATGGCATGCCTTCAAACATCCAGTAAAAAGACGAATTTTCTCACTCGGATGAAACTGTACCTAATTTCAAGACGCAATTACGAGTAGTTATTCCATGTATTAAACTAAGATAACCTATTTATTTCGCTGATTGCAAGAGGATTTTTGTTTTCTTCTTCATTTATCAAGTACTAAATTGCACAATAACGATAAAACCACGAATTAAAAGTCAAATGTCCTCAAAACAAACCTGCTGACAACTTGAAACACACAATCCTAACATTATGCAGATCCACTCCGCGGCTTAGAAATTTGAAGAAGTAACATTGGCTGTCAAAGAGAAAAATAATAATTCTTAATCATCATAATTTTGAATAAAAATCGCTATTCAATTTTCAGTAAAAGGAAACGGAGCTTTACAATAAATTTTTCAATATTTTTAGATTTTTCCTGATATCCTGCTATCCACACATTTCCACCTATCAAGTCTAAACTTTTGACTACCTAGTGATGTATACCGCCCAAAAATAATTTCTTTCACATCCGTTTTACTGATTGCAAGACATTCTTTGCTTTTCACTCTACCCTTCATTCACTGCTCAGAAGCACAATAAACGTTTTATAAGATGAAAACCAGAACTGGAGACCAATTATGTTCAAACGAACGTTCTAAAACTTTCAAATCTCCAATACAGGCCAAATCTGCGGCTTAAAAATCTTTTGAAAATGTGTAATTATTATGTCATTTTTGATACTTTCAAATGTAACAAAATCAAAAATAAAATGACAATAGCAATAATAATCTCGAATCGAAATCACGTTCCAGCTCTCAAAAAAGATAAAAAACATTGGAAAATTCCAAAAAAAACAAGCCTGGACACTGTGGGCAGGATTTAAATCCCCTTGGTTTTAAAATCCAAATATTTAGAAAATCCAGATTTTGGATTTAAAATCCTCTCTTTCCAAAATCCTCTATGATTCATAAATTCATCAAAAACGACCTCAAGTATTTTTCAAAATTCTGAAGCCACGAATCCTGTTCGAGGATTTTAAATCAGCAAAAATGCAAAAAGGCATATTTTTACATCGAGTCCGGGATTGAAGTATACATGAAGAAATTTTCAATTTTCATCATCACTTGGGTCATTCCGCAATTCCCCCACACATTGGTCCCTCAACTCTCTAAACGTACGATCTTTTGTCTTTGTTTTCCTCAAAACTTAAGGTAGGTACCCAACTTAATAATACTAAGATTTGGAGGTTATTGGCATGAAATCAATGAATCTTGAAGAAAATTCACCGATATAACGTCCATTTAGTTCCAGAATGTTTTGCAAACAAAAGTAACAGCATGAAAAAAATAGGCACCATGCTGCGACTTGGTTATTTTCCCCAAAACAGGTCGGGTCGGGGTTAGAACGAAAAAACCATGACTTTTCTGAAAATATTTCCATTCTGGGAACCATTTATGTAAAAAAAAATCTTGCTTTCAGAAAGACCTACGGAGCTATAATTTTTACGGAGGTAGGTATTTTCAACCCAAAATAAAAGTTTGCGCGTTTGCGCTGAATTTGAGCGAAATACTCCAACAGGTTATGAGTATCACAAAAGCTACCTATGTATTGGACTACTTCGCCAACTGATTGCAAGAGAAGTTCTATTTCTGTTTTTATCACTCGCAGTGAAGAAATTAGTGCAAACAAAATGTGTTCACTTCATCACTTTTCGCGATGTGTAACATCGATTTTGTTGGCCATCGTTTAAATTTCGACTCTATGTACATATTACTGAAGAAAACTAGTCCACAAGTGATAGAGCTGCAAGTAGGGATCGTCATTTGTTAGGAATAACTGCATCCCATCGCAAATCCTCTAAGACAACTTTTTTCTTAAAAGGGGCATCATAAGGAACATTCTACAGTAAACTTGCCAAAATAAAGTTGGCTTTAGTAACAAAATGGAGGGCATTTTGATTTGATCAGTCAGCCGAAATCGCAGAATTTGCTTTACAACACAGGACTCACACGAAATTTTTTCAACTGGACAAAGCTGGATCGAAAGAGCACCCAGAAATTTATCACCAGCCAAAATTTCAAGTGCTAAAGTGCATTTTTCAATTTTAGATGAATTGTAACAAAAATGAAATACAGGTAAGCCTAAATTCAACGAACCAATGAGAGCTCATCAAACTTCAAAGATCAAACTGAATTGTTAGTTTCAAAACGATTTTATTATTTTTCTTCGTTTATTACTTACAGTACAAAGGAATTCATGATGCTTTACCCCTGGTCATTCCATGTCAATTCGACCAATGTTTTTGGGTCATGTCCTTCGATTTCGCTCAAATTTTTTTTACAATATCTACCCACCCAGTAAGTAAGAAAGCCGCAATCAGTTTGGTCCCAACCCCCTCAGGGGGCGGGTGGGGGGGCTTTCATTATTTTCACATTGTCTCGAGGTACTCAACTTCAGCAGCTCATTCCTCCAAAACTATGATACTTTGATGAAAACTGATTTCACAGTTCGAAAGGGCATTGAATTTTAAACTTTTTGAGTATTCTAAAATTTTCAAAAGTTGAAAGTTGAACTTTCAATTTGCAAGTTCAAATTTCAAAATGGCGCTGTAAGTGGGAGCTACCATTTAAAATTTTGAAAAAATTTCCATAGATGTACATTTTGATACTTTTTCGAAATATTTAGGTTTCGAGATGGAACTCTTTGACGGAGGGGGAGCACCCCCACCCCCAATTTTGGGCGAAATCTTCGAAAAAAAATCTGGGGCATGTGATACATCGAATTCTATGTTTTTGGTGACGCTAAACACGAATATGATGTCAGATTTTTGATAGGACCCCATCCACGGCCCCCAGCACCTCCCCAAAGGGGGTAAAAGTTCAAAAAAGCGTTTTGTTCGTGTGACACATGGAATAGTATGTTTTTGGTGACGCTGAACACGAATGTGACGTCAGATTTTGGATTTGATCCGTCCACGTCCCCCAGCACCTCCCCAAAGGGGACGACCCCCCCAAAAAATGGTCACATTCGTGTGACACATGAAATAGTATGTTTTCGATATCGCTGAACACGAATATTGCCTCAGTTTTTCGAATCGACTTCTCCCATGGCCCCCAGAACCTTCACCAATAGGTAAAAGTCCAAACAAATTGTTGGAGGCCGTGGATGACATCCAATCACAAATCTGACGTCATATTCGTGTTCAGCGTCACCAAAAACATACTATTCCATGTGTCACACGAACACAACGCTTTTTTGAACTTTTACCCCCTTTGGGGAGGTGCTGGAGGCCGTGGATGGGGTCCTATCAAAAATCTGACGTCATATTCGTATTCAGCGTCATCAAAAACATAGAATTCGATGTATCACATGCCCCAGATTTTTTTTCGAAAATTTCGCCCAAAATTGGGGGTGGGGGTGCTCCCGCTCCGTCAAAGAGTTCCATCTCGAAACCTAAATATTTCGAAAAAGTATCAAAATGTACATCTATGGAAATTTTTTCAAAATTTTAAATGGTAGCTCCCACTTACAGCGCCATTTTGAAATTTGAACTTGCAAATTGAAAGTTCAACTTTCAACTTTTGAAAATTTTAGAATACTCAAAAAGTTCAAAATTCAATGCCCTTTCGAACTGTGAAATCAGTTTTCAACAAAGTATCATAGTTTTGGAGGAATGAGCTGCTGACGTTGAGTACCTCGAGACAATGTGAAAATAATGGAAGCCCCCCCCCCACCCGCCCTCTGAGGGGGCTGGCACCAAACTGATTGCGGCTTTCTTACTTACTGGGTGGGTAGATATTGTAAAAAAAATTTGAGCGAAATTGAAAGACATGACTTTCAAAATCGCCTTTTTTTGGTCGAGTTGACATGGAATGACCGGAGTTATTTCCGATTTTTAACGTACCTACTACCTACCTATTTCGCTGATTGCAAGAGGATTTTTGTTTTTTTTTTCTTCACTCATTACTTAATGGATACCGTTTCAATCTGGAGTTTATCTGAGTGTTTTTTTTTACCATTTTTATAGTCATTTATTTATTAGCTCAGTACATTTGAAATAAATCAATTTGTGGGAGCAGTATTGTCCCAAAAAAGTATAATCCACAAGTCAGCATCTTTCTTTTGGATTTTCAAATTTGAATATCCTACCTGTTCCTACATTAAGGTGAATCGCTCAAAAAGAAAAAATGTTGAAAGATTATGACCAATTTCAGCGCAGACGTTCATTTTGATTTGAAACTCGCTCAGGAAAAATTTCAGCTCTGGATGAGGTGCTCTTACAGGAGTCAAAATAAATCTTCAAAGAGTAATTATTCATAAAAAAAAACTTGGTTTTCACTCTCTTACCCCTACTCAATATGTTCAGAGAAAAATGCAATATCCTAGTTCCAGAAAATAGCATTTGAGATTCTGCGTCAACTTAGGCCATCCCCATCAAAATCCAAGACCACTTTTAGGGATTCCACCGAGCGGTTAAAAAGTCAAATCGTTGAAAGATGTTGTTCGAGAGACTTGAAAAATATTTCATGCCAAGTTTTTTGGTCTTTATAGCCAATTCCAAAAAATCAAAAAAAATAAGTTTTTGGCTACTTCCATCAAATCTTTGAAATTTGCAATAATTAACAAAAACGTGGCATCACTGTATTTAAAAATACTGAAACAGTTTCAGCAGAGCTTCAAGTAGGTATTAGAAATGATATTTTTTGATATTTTGGAATCATTAATGCGAAATATTTGACAAGAAAATATTTTCATAATACGATTTGCAAACTTTCCAATGTCTCAGCAGATCCTAAAAGAGGTCTTATGGATTTCCATGGCAATGGCCTAGGTCAACGCAGAATTCCGAATACCTACTGTTTTCAGGCACTGAGCCATTTTTTAAAAAACAGGTTGAGTAGAAACTAGTTCGAAAATGCTCTAACTTTGAAAACCCACATCTTCCCTTCAGCAGGACCTGCGAAGCTACAATTTTTTCTGACAATGAGTGATTTCCAACTTAGAATAAAGATCTATAAATTTGTTCAAAATCCTCCAACATTTTTTTCTGCGAATGCAATAAACCAATGGTATGCCTTAAAACGCGATAAAAATATACGATTTTTCTGCACAAATCCCTCGCAAAAACTGTCGATTATTAAACAAGTTTTATAGGCTATTCGCTAATTGCAAGAGAATTTCTGTTTTCTTCGTAAGAAAAGTGATTTCCAACTTAGAATAAAGATCTACGCTAAATTTGTTCAAAATCCTCCAACATTTTTTTCTGCGAATGCAATAAACCAATGGTATGCCTGAAAACGCGATAAAAAAAATACGATTTTTCTTACTCACAAACCCCTAACGAAAACTCTCGATTATTAAACAAGTTTTATAGGCTATTCGCTAATTGCAAGAGAATTTCTGTTTTCTTCGTAAGAAAAGTGATTTCCAACTTAGAATAAAGATCTACGCTAAATTTGTTCAAAATCCTCCAACATTTTTTTCTGCGAATGCAATAAACCAATGGTATGCCTGAAAACGCGATAAAAAAAATACGATTTTTCTTACTCACAAACCCCTAACGAAAACTCTCGATTATTAAACAAGTTTTATAGGCTATTCGCTAATTGCAAGAGAATTTCTGTTTTCTTCGTAAGAAAAGACCGAAGGCATTCCAAAAAATCACATTCATCGATTTAAAAAAAAATACATTCTTGACCGAATTACAGCAAATTTTATTGACTGTCAAATAGAGAAATAATAATTCCTAATAATCATTATAATTTTAAATAAAAATCGCCTTTCGACGTTTAGAAAAAAAGAAAAGAAGCTTTCCAATGAATTTTTCAATGTTTTTAGATTTTTCCCGATAACATAACCTGTTATCCACACCTTTCCACCTATCAAGCCCATGGGCGGACTGGCCATAAGAGCTACCGGGGAAATCCCGGTAGGCCCCGGTAAGAAAGTGGGCCCTTTTGGTGAAAAAGGGGCCCCTTTAGTCATAAATTTTTGATAAAATTCAAAAGTATGCAACTTTTTTTGGTAATAATTGAGAGTTTGGGGGCCCCGTGTCGAAAAGACAACGGAAAATGGGCCCTTCATAAAAAATATGCCTCAATTTCTATCATTTCCCGGTAGGCCAGTCCGCCCCTGATCAAGCCTGAGCTTTTAGCTATCAATACCGCTGTGCGGTATCCGTTTAGTACGGTAGCCTCACGTGATACGTCACATGGCTTGTTGTAAGGCACACTTGCCTTTGTAAATATTAGTAAATAAAATAAATAGATACTTAGGATACATCGATACATAACATCGACCTTGCAGCTTATTCAGTTCGCTTTATGTTCACCAACAAGATTATTTACAACGTCGATGATACATAACAACCGCCAAAAAATAATATCTTTCACATCCGTTTTGCTGATTGCAAGACAATCTTTGCTTTTCACTCCTTCCTTCATTTACCGCTCATCAGTAGCACAATAACGTTTCATAAGATGGAACCCGGAACTGGAGACCAATTATGTTCAAACGAACGTTCTAAAAATTTCAAATCTCTCCAATGGCCAAATCTGCGACTTAAAAATCTTTAATAATAACTATGTCATGTGACACTTTTTAAATTCAACAAAATCAAAAACAAAATGACAATAGCAATAATAATGTAGAATCAAAATCACGTTCCAGCTCTCAAAAAAGATGAAAAAATTCCAAAAAACCGACGCTGGGCAGGATTAAAATCTAAATATTTAGAAAATTCAAATTTTGGATTTAAAATCCTTTCTTTCCAAAATCCTCTATTTTAAAATACAAAAATTTATGATTTGAAAAATCATTAAAAACGAGCTCGAGTATTTCTCAAAATTCTGAAGCCACGAATCTTGTTCGAAGATTTGAAATTTTCGGTGTATTCTTTGTCCATCATCATTGAAACTCCGACTTTTTCAAAATTCAGCAATAATGCAAAAAGACCCTTTTTTACATCGAGTCCGGAAGTGAAGTATAGGTACACAAAGAAATTTTCAATTTTCATCATCATTTGGGTCATTTCGCAATTCCCCCACACATTGGTCCCTCAACTCTCTAAACGTACGATTTTTTGTTTTTGTTTTCCTCAAAACTTAAGGTACCTAACTGAATAATACTCAGATTCAGAGGTTATTTGGCATGAAATCCATGAAACTCGAAGAAAATTCACCGATAACGTCCATTTAGCTCCAGAGTGTTTTGCAAAAGTAATAGTACGAAAAAAATTCGTATCAATAAAAATCTTTGTATAGTTGAGTATTCTTAGATTTAGGGCACTATTTTATTCAACAGAAGAAAAAGGTCCTTAAAATAAATTAACAGCTCAGGAAATTTGTTTTGAAAGCCAGGGAGAGTTTAATGAGTACGTATTTTTCGCAAAAAAAAAAAGTGTAAATGATAATACACGATATTGTTTTGGAAAGTGGGGAAATGATTGCGAATTTTGGCCAATCCGATCTCACGAGTACTAATTCGTATATACGTCCGAAATAAATAAACTTTTGTATCAGCTATTCTCACTGATTGCAAGAGGATTTTTGCAATTTATTGCTCATTGGTTTGCTTCAACAATTTTTTCTCGCTTCCCTCCTATGGTGATATCATCTCAGAACCATGGATTATCACAGAAACCTAAAATTCTAACCAAACTGCAACAACATTCGAGGATATGAGACATTTGTATGTTGTAGGAAGCTCGAATTTCAGATTCGAGTTCACAAGTGGTGCCCAAATTTTCAAAGGTGCTGAATAAGATGGCATTTTATATTGTTTTGCCCATTAATACTGACCTTTTCACACACAGTTGACAATTTTTGTCACCCATCAGTATCGTCTTTCAACCTTCAAAAAAGTAAAAAAAGACCGAAGGCATTCCAAAAAATCACATTCATCAATTTGAAAAAAAAAATGCATTCTTGACCGAATTACAGCGAATTTCAATTCTGAGGACTGTGAACTGTAAGTATGATGAAGAAAAAAATCATTAAAAATAACGTAGCTATTCAACATTTTTTTTTAAACTGGGAATCTTATTTTTTTCATTATTTTTCAGAAGTTTGGAAAAAAACACTATGCTGCATTTTTTTTTCAATCGTTTGTGCTCCTGAAAACAACGGTTCAAGCGTAAACCATTCTTGACTCTTTACGGTACAAAAACAAAAAAACCGTCGACACAATTATAAAGAAGCTACATATTATGTAGATTATTTCGCTGATTGCAAGAGAAGTTCTGTTTCTGTTTTTATCACTCGCAGTTAAGAAATTAGTGCATCAAACTGCGTCCAATTTATCACTTTTCGACTTAACGTCGATTTTGTTGGCCATCATTTTTGATATCCCGGGAAAAAAAGTTTTATAGAATTTTATAAAAAATACCCACTTATTTTCTATACAAAATTTGTCTCTATCAAACTGTATACAATTGTATAAAATTTTATGCAGTTGTATGCAGTTGTATACAGTTTGATAGAGACAAATTTTGTGTAAAAAATAATTGGGTATTTTTTATAAAATTTTATATGTGGTTGCTATGAAGACAAATTTTAACATTGATTCAAAATTATTCATGAATTAATGCAAGATCATTTTGTGGATTGTGGGCTTCCAAAGCATCCACTTTTTATCAAAAATTAAGTCCCACGCTTGTCACTTCACTACACATGACACTTTGAGTGGAATAATTAGAAGAGACCAATAAAATCAATATATAGAGAATGATGCAGTACTTTATCTAAGAGTACTAACTATACCATTTCATTTGATACAATTGTATCATTTTTGATAAACTTATATAAAAATGTATACAATATTGTCTATTTGATAAAATTACATAAATTTTGATAAAAAAAAAATTTAAAAACTAACACCATATTTGATCACTTTTATCAAATTTTATACAGCTAAATCAAATTCTATACAAATGTATACAGTTTTAAACAATTTTATAAACGTTTATACAATTAATGCAAAATATCCATTCTACTGAAAAAATTTTTATCCAATTTTATCAAAGCAATTACTCTTCTTTTTATCAAAATCTATATGAATGTATAAAACTGTATACAATTATATGCATTTGATACACCTTTATAAAAAGCTAATTCAATTTTGATGAAATTCTATAAAATTTTATGCAATTTTTATAGAACTCTATACAAGTTTATGCAATTTTTATAGAATTCTACACAAGTTTATAAAACTTTTTTTCCTGGGATTATACAGAAAACTAGCCCAAAACTGATAAGGCTGCAAGTTGGGATCGTTATTTGTTTACTTATCTATACGATGTTCATTTCAGGTAGTTCAACACTTGGCAAAATGTAAAAAAATACCCAAATACTAAACCGATGGCATGCCTTTAAACGTCCAGTAGAAAAAAGTACCGCTCGAAGTTTTGAACAAGAATTACTATTTCGCTGATTGCAAGAAGATTTTTGTTTTCTACTTTATTTATTAGGTACTCAATTGCACAATAACGATAAAAACACGAATTAAAGGACAAATATGTCCTCAAAACCAACCTGCTGACCATTTGAAATCAACAATTCTAACATATGCAGATCTACTCCGCGGCTTAAAAATGTCAAGAAATAAATTGGCTGTCAAAGAGAAAAATAATCTAAATCGTCATGATTTTGAATAAAAATCGCCTTTCAACTTTCAGGAAAAAGCCAAAGGGAAGAAGCTTCCTAAGAACTCGAATAGTTTCTTTCACACCTGTTTTTCTGATTGCAAGACATTCTTTGCTTTTCACTCCTTTCTTCATTTACCGCTCAGTACCACAATAACGTTTCATAAGATGGAAACCGGAACTGGAGACAGTGGAGACCAATTATGTTCAAATAACGAACGTTCTAAAAATTTCAAATCTCCAATGACCAAATCTGCGACTTGAAAATCTTTAAAAATAACTATGTCATTTTTGCCACTTTTCAAATTCAACAAAATCAAAAACAAAATGACAATAGCGATAATAATCTCGAATCGAAATCACATTCCAGCTCTCAAAAAAGATGAAAAAGATGAAAAAATTCCAAAAAACCGAGGCTGGGCCGGATTAAAATCCAAACATTTAGAAAATCCAGATTTTGGATTTAAAATTTAACTTTCTTTCCAAAATCCTCTACTTTAAAAAATGATTTGATAAATTACTAAAAACGACCTCGAGTATTTTTCGAAATTCTCAAGCCACGAATCCTGTTCGAAGATTTTAAATTTTCGGCACATTCTTTGTTCATTATTGAAACTCCTACTTTTTCAAAATTCAGCAAAAATGCAAAAAGGTCCTTTTTTACATCGAGTCCGGGGTATTCGCGAAAATTTTTTTAATAATACACGATTTGCATCAGCTATTCTCACTGATTGCAAGAGGGTTTTTGCAATTTATTGCTGATTGGCCCGCTTCAAAAATTTTTTCTCGCTTCCCTTCTATGGTGATATCGTCTCAGAACCATGGATTAACACAGAAACCTAAAATTTTACCTAAATTGCAAAAACAATCGAGGATATGAGCCATTTGTACGCTGTAGCAAGCTCGAATTTCAGTTTCGAGCTCACAAGTGGTGCCTAAATTTTCGAAGTTGCTGAATAAGATGACATTTTTTTTGTTTGTTTTGCCTATTAATACTGACGACCTTTTGACACACAGGTGACAATTTATCACTCATCTACTCCATGATTTGATTCCGAATTTGAAAAAAGATTTGAAATTCGATTTTCTTGCCTTTCTTCCCACCATTTTCAGCCACAGTTCGATTGTCTAATGTACAAAAGATGAAAACCAAAAATCCAAATCTCCATCGGCAACCTTCATGCCATCTATTTTCATAGCATTCGTTACAAAGAATACACAACTCAAAAAAAAAACCAACTCCACAAGCCTGCTTCTCAACACCATCGCAGATGTCCTCCACTACACCATTCAATTCGTGAGCTAAATACAATTTAATAACAAACACCTCGTCGTAATCAACTCATTTTTTCATTTTCCTCCTAACACCAGATGCTTGCGGTTCACGCAGCCAGAGCACAACAGAATTACAGAACACCGCGAGGGAAAAAAATACAGTATAAAAGAAGAGAGAAATTATACAACACAACATTTCCTGCAGACGAAGAGTACCAGAAGGGGGTTAAAATAATTCCAAAGCGTATTACCTTCGAACTAATGAAAACTTTTCACTCGTTTTTACATTTAATACTTTTCGTCGTCGTGTCTTTCATCTACGAGTAGGTTACCACCTACTCCTCATCGTATAGCAGTGTATTTTTCATGCGAAAGATAAAAGAGAGTAGAACTTCGCGAAAGAGGGAAAAAAATACACACAGACGAGGAACTCCGCTCTCTCACTGACACAAGAGATGAATTAGTCGACTGTTGTACGCTTAAGAGAGTAATTTAAATTAAATTTCATCATTCGCTTCAACTCTTCCTCTACGACTACGAGACTTTATCTGTACACAGTTCGCGCGTCAGTATCAAGGGAAAAACAAGAAAACGAGAAATTTTTTCACAAAAAAGTGATAAATTGCTTTCGACGCGATACTGAGTGGTGGTCAAAGAGCGAGAAATTTTCTCGTTTGCGGATTAACTATACGACTCCGAATTGCGAAACAGCGTATAACTACGAATCGTATTATAGTTGTTAATTTCGCTCGATTCTCTTTATTAAATTCGTTTTCGATAAGATCGGGGGCAACACTGTTGAGCTTTCCAGACCGAATAATTCGCCCGGAGTAATTTTTAATTATCGTGTTTTCTTCCTTTTTTTTCGATGTCAGTCAGCTCTTATTTGTACTTTTAGATACACAAAAGACTTTGAGTTACTATCTGATAAGTATAAGATTGTTATACGAATTCCAGAACCGAGTTCGACGTTTGAAAAAAAACGGGAATTTTGAATGAAAAGCGTAGGTGTAAAAAATTCGCCTTCACAACGGAAATTTCCGTTTTTGACACAAAATTATTTAATGCCACATGTATGTATACTGAAGAGCGGAATCTGCAATGATAGTAAGGCATCATAATTGGAATGAATTTTGATAAATAGCTTCATCACCTTAATTCACAGATAAGTTGAATAAATTAGGCAGTCGAATACCTGATAATTAATTACGACACAGCTAATTACCGACTGAAATAGTTCTGTGAAAAATTAGCACATAATTTCGAAAAACTAAAATTCAGAAAAAGCATAGTTTCAATAATGAATGCATAAAATCGAAATCTAGTGGGTGATTCCAGATTGGCTAGAAGAAGGAGGGGGTGGAAAATCCTGGTTTCATACATGGATAGGTGAACATACTAGAACAAGAAGAAAAGTTTTTCATGTATCAGCTGAATCAAGACCAGCCATTACACGACCATTTTCAATAGGTAGGTAGTAGGTACATACTTCAGTTTATTTCAGTTCACCTTCGACTGCCATCGAGTCAACATCTCTATTATACGACTTATGAGATTGGAGCTAATGCCTATAGCAATGCTTTTTAAGAAAAATCGTTTAGAACCTCTTGTGGATGCAAATGCCTGTGGTGAAGAAGAGGAACCACCACAAACAAACAAACCACCAAAAATTCCACCAATCGTTATGAATACAGCAACTACCTCTCTGTGGTTAAAAAATCAACAAAGTGGCTAAAGAAATCAACAAAGTGGTTAAAAAGCCATACAACACGAAAATTCTTAGGAAATCGCTAAAAGTTCTTCTCATTGACATCGATGACTTTAGAAATCTCACAAAGATTTACTACAAAACAACAAAATGAAATACCACACATACCTTTTACCTAAAGATCCCAAAGAAAGAATCTCTGTTGTTATCAAGGACATTCCTATATCTATCACTGAAGATGAACTCCGAACTGAACTTTGGAAAAACCTGCCTGTTATCAAAATCTCTAGACTAGTACATATAAAAGGAATCTCCCAATTCCAGTCTGTTCAATGCTCGTTGAAAATAATGAAATTGGAAAGAAAGCCTTTGATATCCGTCATGTTTTTCATGCAAAAGTTCAGAATTGATTGAGGAACGTGGAAGATTAAAGAAAATCATCCAGTGCCAGCGATGCCAAACACTATGGTCATTCTAAAAATTTCTGTCAACTGAATGCTCGTTGTGATAAATGTGCTGGTGAACATCTAACCTCTGAATGTCAACTCCAAGAAAATTCTAAATGTGTCAACTGCGGAGGATCACACACTGCCAATTACAGGGGTTGTCAAAAACACCGCCAAAATACCACAGGAACTAAAAAATATAGCATCCAAAAATTTTTTTAAAAATAAACTCAAATATTGGCTACAGAGATATGCGTTCTACAGTGTTGAAGAAATGATGCAGCTAGATTAATAAGTTGTTTTCTTACTGTAATTTTTATAATCTGTGGTTTCTTTAATTTTTTATATCACTATATTATTATTATTATTACCTATTACTATTTTTTTTTATGCTATTTCATTCCAAACTTACTATTGTTCTCACCAAAGGGGTATTTTACTGTGTTTTCATGAGCTGTACCTTATAATCTGTTGTTTTTTTTGTGGTTTCTGTTTTTCCCCTTTTTTTATATTCATTTCAAACATATTATTCTCACAAAAGAGTAATTCTGAACATTTTGTTTAATTTAATTACCTATCTGTATTTTCAATTCACTTTTTTTCCCCCGCTGGCATTACTCTGTTAATATGTTATACTTAATATCTAGTTTATGTATTGACATTGTAAATACAGCTAAAGCTGTCTACTGCCATAAATAATTTGATTTGATAAACTGCATAAAGAGAAGCCAAATGCACAGCCACAGCCTACCACTTCCCAAAGAAATGGTGAGCTGCCAACATCGACGGTGTCATCGAATACAAATCTACCATCAAACACCACCAATTATGCTGACAAAGTAAAGACTCCGAAAAATCCAAAGAGGAAAATCATTCCAAAGGCTCCAGAGACTCGAGGAGAAGTTCTAGCAGAAATTTCTTTATCAGCCTTAGCAATATTATTCAAATGATATTGCAAACAATAAAGCCTTGGCTGCCGCTAATAAAGCCATACTTATCTCAGCTGTTGAAGTTCCTCAATGATGATGCATCAAACTAGATCTTCATCTTTTTTAAAAATGTGCGTGAATTTGGATGGAAAGTGATCTCAGCAGTAGCTTTGGCCTGAGTACCACAACATAAAATTCTAGCTGCCAGTTTGTTCAACTCTCCCAATAACATTTTGAATTTTAAAATTTTCAAAAACCGCTGTACCCTGACACACTCAGGTTTTTCCTAAGGCAGGTGTTGCTGTGCAAAAATGTTGGCCTACAAGCTTGACTAAGGGGTATGTTTCATTTTCCCTATCAACTAAATTTTTTATGTTACATGTTTCAAAAATTATTCCATTCTTTGTTTTAGATAGATGCAATACAAAAAATTTAGTTGAATGGGATAATGAAAGAAGTCCGAGTGAGTCAGAATTTTCCCACAACAACACCGTGGGAAAAACCTGAGCTTTGGGATAGTGATTTTTGAAAATTTTAAAAATCAAAATATGTACTAGCAGCTAAAATTTTAATAATGTGGTACTTGGGCCAAGGGCTACCATTGAGACTACTTTCCATCCAAATCTCCCGGAGATACTTCATATGATAAGTTAAATCGATTACCTATTCATTTATACAAGCCATCGACTATCACTGACTGCAAGATGGTTTTTGCATTTGCTTTCACCATATTGGTTGATGATTGCATTGCTTGTCAAGTTCGCTTTTAAATACATCTACACGTTTGTAAGAATTTTTTGACGCTACATTGCGAATTAAACATTCAAAAAGTCAATTATTGTGGAAGCCAAAAGTAGTTCCTGCACCTGCTGATAAGAATCCACCTCCAGTAAAACGACGACATTCTCCTGTTTTTGCCGACGAACGAAAAGAATTTGCAATCAATGCCATCTCATTATTGTAGAGCCCGATCTTCGAAGCAGTACCTTGAACCATATTGGGATAGTAAGGCAGATTTCTATAGATTTTATGAACAACAGTGCACAAAGGAAGAAATTGTTCCTTTGTCAGATAGCGCATTTGATAAACTGTTTGAACGTATGAATTTGGCTATTCATCAACCAAAAAAGGATAGATGTTCAACGTGCTTCGCTTTTAAAGCTGGAAATATTTTTGAAGATGTTTGTAATGCGCATTTGAAACGAAAAATAGGTGCCAGAACCTCGAAAGATGAATATAAAAAAAAAACAAGAATTTATTGCCTTGTAATAATCTTGTTTTTCCTTTTATGACTCAGTCAAATTTTATTACCAGACTGAAAATTCATTTTTTCAATAATAAAGGACCAAGAATACATTTTTTTGTTATAAAGATTCCAATTGTGTGTTCCTTTCATCTTGATTTGCAGATTAGTTTTGTAATCTTTCACTACAAACCAATACATATAATACTCCTCCAAAAATTACTTTGATATGGAGTTAAGATATTTTATGCAATGAGATCCGTTTTGACGCGGAAGAGTATGTTTGAAAGAAGTGGGATTTGGAGTTGGCTATTTTACATAACTACGCCAAAATCATAATTTTTTTTTCATGTTTATAAATAACCTCTGACCACAAGAAGGTTTTTGCTGACTGTTTATCAGAGTGGATCGCAAAAAAAATCGAGCAGGTTTAGGCAAAATTCAGTGGAAACCTTCACTTTGAGTAGAAAATCACTCAGAGAAATTGTTAGCTCTAGGGAGGTACCTTTGGAATGGAAATAAACAATTCCTCAACGATGGGATATTTTCAAAAAATTGTTGTTTTTTCGCTCCAGCCACCTAACCTGTTTCGGAAGAAATGGCCCAATTTCAAAATAGGAGCGGGCAAGAAAATTTGCAAATCCCTTATTTACCTACCGGTGAATACGGATTTTGAAATTTCATTTTCACATTAATCGAGCCAAAACTTTGAAAAATGTCAGTTCTGAAACAATACAAGGAAAACAGGTATTTTCGAATACAATGGTGCCAATTTCAAAACCTTGAAAAAAATAGCCAAAAACTTATCAAATTTTTTCGACTTTTTAAAATTGGCAATAATGGCTAAAAAATTAGCACCACTGCGTTCAAAAATATTTCCCAAGGTTCCTAAATGATCTTTCGACATTTTGGCAAAATTAATGCGAAATATTTGCAAAGAAAAAATTTTCAAAAAACCAATATTTATACCTACCCAAAGATAAGCAATTTGCAAATTTTCAACCATCCAGTAGAAGCCCAGAAATATGTATCTTGGATTTTGATGGCGATGGCCCCCAGGTTCTTTTGGAATTGGGTCATATTTTCCCAAACAGGTTGGGTAGAGGCAAGAGCGAAAAAACTATGATTTTTTCAAAAATACCTCCTCTTTGAAGACCTACATGTTTCCTCCAGACGCACTTCTGAAGCAAACATTTTTTCTGAATGACTTCCAACTCAAAATAAAGGTTTTCGCAGAATTTGAACAAAATCCTTCAATACTTTTTTGCGCGATCCACCCTTATTGTTTTCATTCTCTGGTCACTTTCGAATTTTTTTCTTCAAAAGTTCACAGTAGCAGGTTTCAACCTTTGGATTTCAATACATCGTGTGTTATTTTTCATTCCTGGAATGAATCATCATACGAAAGATGTTGAAGTTTGAATTCTGCTACGCAGCGAATCCAAACAAAAGAAAACGACATCACACATAAAAATAATTTTTTGTATATTAAGTACACTTGCATTTTTTTTTTTGATTTTCATTTTTATTTATACGAAGTAAAAGCAAAACATCGAAAAACCACATACATTGGTAGATTTCTCGACTTTCGTTGAAAATATTGACCAACCATGTTGTTTTGGTTCATTTCCTCCAAAAAAAGGAGCAAATGCAAATCTAGAAAGATCGATCACATTTCTTATGATCGTAGGTAATTAAAAACTGAAAAATTGATTAATCGAGGAAGAAAAAATATTCATGTTCCCGTTTATGTGCAGAAAAAGATTATCATGGAACAACTACTAGTATATCACTTTTTTTATGAAAAAAGTAAGTAATTTTTTTCAATTTTCTTCACACAAAAACAAACATGAAACTGACAAAGTACTCGTAATACAAAAAAAAAAAGGTATAACTTCGAACACAGCCGATGAAACAGTCAATTTCTGGCGTTCAACTAATTGACTGTCTATCATAACAAGATTTTTTGAATTTTTCAGCAAGTCAGCCCATTTTCGAGACTGTAGAAATTTATTTTTCAATACACTAGCGATACGGGATCGAAAATGAACCGATTTTCGGGGTTGAATTAATCGATTTTAAAATAATCATGATCGATTTACAGAAGATTCTAATAATAATTGTGATACAACGAAGTATGTATTTGCATTCTTTTTGTACGATTTTAATAACGAATAAGTAAAACAATATATCCATCATTTTCTACAACAATTTGGGTAAAAAGAACAAATACATATAAGTACTTCACAACTTAGAAGGGTGTAAATTTTTAGTGTATTCTTATTATAATTTCAAGTTTTTGTTTTCTAGTAATACGACAGACTTTGAAGTCGTCACGCGTTTAATGTTTTGAACTATTTGAGATTCACGATTTTTTTCACTGATTACAGGAGGATTGTTGCTGATTGTTTATTAGGAAAGATCACGAAAAAAAAGGCGAGGAAATGTTGGCAAAATTCAATAGAAATCACACACAGTCAGAAAAATTGTTGTCTCGGGGGGTACTTTTTGGAATGGAAATAAGCAATTGTTCAGAGATTGGGCATTTTCGCAAAAAACGTGGTTTTTATAGAAATGATCTCTCGATGTTTAGGCAAAATTAATGCGAAATATTTGCAAAGAAAAAATTTTCAAAACATGAATATTTATACCCAAAAATAAACAATTTGCAAATTTTCAACCATCCATTAAAGGTTGGGTAGAGGCAAGAACGAAAAAAAAAAACAATTTCTTCAAAAATGCCTCCTCTTTGAAGACCTACAATATTTCCTCCAGATGTACTTCTGAAGCCAACATTTTTTCTGAGTGACATTTAACTCAAAATAAAGGTCTCCGCAGAATTTGGAAAAAATCCTCCAACATTTTTTTGGCGCGATCCACTGCATTGTTTTTATTCGCTGGTCACTTTCGAATTTTTTTTCTTCAAAAGTCCAAAGTAGCAGGTTTCAACCTTTGGATTTCAACACGTTGTGAACTATTTTTCATTTCTTGGATGAATCATCGTACAAAATTGCTAAGCAGCGAAACTAAACGTGAAAAATCACCAATTAAAATGTTTTTTTTTTTTGTGAAATCGAAAATTAAAATTAATGAAGAAGAAAAAAAATATGTAATTTTGGTTCATTTTTTCCAAACAAGAGAAAATGCAAATTTGGAAAGCTCGATCACATTTCTTAGGATCGTGAGTAATGACAAACTAAAAAAATGATCACCTAATGAAAGAGCAGTTCATAGAATATGGATTATCTCATATCTCTTTATGAAAAAAAGAGTAAGTAAGTAATTTTTTCCAATTTTCGTCACACAAAAACAAACATGAAACTGACAAAAAAAATTATAACCAGACCATTTTTGAAGTAGATAATTATACTCGTAGATTTTTCAATACACCAGTAATACACGTGATCGAAAATGAATTGATTTTTGGGGTTCAATTAATCGATTTTGAATTATGATCGATTTCGTAGGTCTGGTTAAAGCCCCAAACGTGAAGATAGGTTTTGCAATCCAAGTAATTTATTGCTATTATTTTTGAGAACTGCTACCAAATAAAAAACGAAGGAAGAGCAGAAACAGAGAAGCAGCTAAAAAACATCTTCAATAATTTCAATTCGAAAACATATACCACCAAGTACATACATTCCATTACAACCAAATTTGATATACCTAGGTACATTTTTTAAAAAATCCATTCTCATGGAAATACTTGAACAATTTTTCAGAGAAGTAGGTAGGTAAGTAAGAACGTATTTAAAAATTCTTGAATAAAATTATTTTGGGATCACGCCGCAGCATCGGTGGTAAATTAAATGCCCTACAATTTTGTCTCTTCATTTGTTTTGCTATATTAATGAGAATTTCAATGAGTACTTACTCTATTTTTTGCATCAACTACGTTTAATAATGCTATAGTCAAAAAGTTTGTTTGAGATTTCTGAATCTATTGAAAAATGGGTATGAATTTCATAACTCTACCGCAAATTGTTAAATTATTTACATATAAAATTCATGTCTACTCTTTTTTTTTAAATGGAAATCTCAAACAAACCTACATTCTAACAGAAGATTCTAATAATATTATGATATAATGTAGTATTTACAATCTTTTTTTTCTCTTTTTAAAATCGGCTAAGGTTTCAATAACAAATGACTACTGAATTAAAAAAAAAAGGAGAAAATTCTAAGTGTAGTAGTTATTTTTTCACTGATCACAAGAGGGTTTTTGCTGATTGTTTATTAGGGAAGATCACGAAAAAAAAATGAAAGGATTTTGACAAAATTCAGTGGAAACCTTCACTTTGAGTAGAAAATCACTCAGAAAAATTGATAGCTCTGGAAGTACATACATACTTTTGGAATAGAAATAAACAATTCCTCAAAGATGGGGCATTTTCGAAAAAATAGTGGTTTTTTTCGCTCCACTCCAGCCACCTAACCCGGTTTGGAAAAAATGGTCCAATCCCAAAATATAATATATTTTAAGATCTCGCCTACTGCCATCAAAATCCAAGACTGCTTTTAGGGCTTTACGGAGCGGGCCAGAAAATATGCAAATCACTTATTTACAGATGAATTTGGGTTCTGACATTTTCATTTTCATATTAATCGAGCCAAAACGTGGACAAATATCTTCTCCAAAACTGAGGAAATAGGCATTTCCGAACACAATGGTGAAAATTTCAAAACCTTGAAAAAAATAGCCAAAAACTCATTAAATTCTTACGACTTTTTAAAATTAGCAATTTTGGATAAAAAATTGGCGCCACCGCGTTCCATGAAATATTTCCCCAGGTTCAGAAATGGATCTTTAGATGTTTTCGCAAAATTAATGAGAAATATTCGCAAAGGAAAAATTTTCAGAACACGAATATTTATACTCAAAAATAAACAATTTGCAAATTTTCAACTATCCAGTAGAACACTAGAAAGACCTTGGATTTTGATGGCGATGGACCCAGGTCGACGTACAATTTCAAATATGTACCATCTTTCGGAACTGGACTATTTTCCCAAACAGGGTTGGGTAGAGGCAAGAGCGAAAAAACCACGATTTTTTCAAAATTGACTCCTCTTTGAAGGTCCACATGTTTCCTCCAGACGCACTTCTGAAGCCAAAATTTTTTCTGAGTGACTTTCAACTCAAAATAAAGATCTTCGCAGAATTTGAACAAAATCCTTCAATATTTTTCTCGCGATCCACCCTTATTGTTTTAATTCTCTCGTCACTTTCGAATTTTTATTCTTCAAAAGTTTAAAGTAGTAGGTTTCAACCTTTGTACTTCATTCAACACATTGTGTATTATTTTTCATCTCTCATATGAATCATCGTACGAAAGATGTTGAAGTTGAATTTTGCTACGCAGCGAAACTAAACATGAAAAATAGCTACTTACTTAATTAAAATAATTTTTTGTGAAATCAAAAATTGAAATCAATCGCTTAAAAACATCGGTTTTTGAAGAAGAAAAGAAAAACCGAATTTTCGCAACTATACAGAAATAGTTTATGAAGTAAGTATAGTCGAGCAAGTAATTTTTTTCAATTTTCTTTACACAAAAACAAACATGAAACTGACAAAGCAATTATAACTTCGAACATTAATGAGTCGATTTTGGGCGTTCGAATAATTGTTTGTTGATCATGAGATCATGACAGATATTTGCGATTTTTCAGCAAGCTGGACCATTTTTGAGGTGGATATAGATTTTCCATCACATCAGTAATACGCGATCGAAAATGAATCGACTTATGGGGTTAATTAATCGATTTTAAATCATGATAGATTTTGTAGATCTGGTTAAAGCACCAAACGTGAAAATAGGTTTTGCAATCCAAGTAATTTATGGCTATTTGAAAACTAATAAACAAAAAAGGGAGGAAGAGCAGTAGCAGAGAAGCCGCTAAGAAATATCTTCAATAATTTCAATTGAAAAACATTACCATCAAATACAATACATTGCAACCAAATTTGATATCCTGGGGATATCAAAAAAAAAAATCAATCTCACAGAAATACTTACTTGAACGTTTTTTTAAGGAGAAATGGGTAGGTCTAGGTGTTCAAAAATTCTTGGATGTATTTTGGCACCACCCTGCATCGCTGGTAATTTCAATCAGTACGTACTGTATTTTTGTGTATGTACAAAATCAAGTGAGAGTGTGTGTTTTTAAAAATCGACTAAGATTTTAATAACGAATAAGTAAGTAAAAAACAAAAAAAAACGAATATAAAAATACTTCAAAACACAGCAGGTTGTGAATGTATAGTGCACTTTTATTATAATTTTAAGTTTTTTTTTCTGGTAATTTAGGTTATTGTTATACATAGCGTCACACTTCAAAGTTAATCAGGCAGACAAGGTGGTACTGAAGATTATGTGATAACAACAATGTAGTACTCGTAGTAATTTTTTTTTCACTGATCACAAGAGGGTTTTTGCTGATTTTTAGAGTGGATCGCGAAAAAAAGTGAGAAGATTTTGGCAACATTCAGTGGAAACCTTCACTTTGAGGAGAAAATCACTCAGAAAAATGGTTGGCTCGGGAGGTAAGTACTTTTGGAATGGAAATACAACGATTCCACAAAAATGGGATACTTTCGAAAAGATTGTGGTTTTTTCGCTCCAGCCATCTAACCTGTTTCAGAAGAAATGGCCGAATTCCAAAATACGAGTATACTTGAAGATCCTGCGTCGAGCTAGAGAGCTCTACTGAGTGGGTCAGAAAATTCGCAAATCACTTATTTACAGGTGAATTTGGGTTTTGAAATTTTCATTTTCACATTAATCGAACCAAAGCGTGGAAAAATATCATTTTCGAAACTAGGGAAACCGGTATTCACGAACACAATGGTGGCAAATTTCAAAACCTTGAAGAAAATTAGCGAAAACTTATCAAATTTTTCCGACTTTTTTAAAATTGACAATAATGGCTGTAAAAATTGGCACCACATCGTTTCATAAAATGTTTCCCCAGTTTCAGAAATGGATCTTTCGATGTTTTGACAAAATTAATGCAAAATATTTTCAAAACACGAATCATTTTTTATACCCACAGATAAGCAATTTTCAGATTTTCAACTATTCAGTAGAACATCTAGAAACACCTTGGATTTTGATGGCGATGGCTCCAGGTCGACGTACAATTTCAGATACCATCTTTTGGGTCCGGGCCATATTTTCCCAAATAGATTGGTAGAGGCAAGAGCGGAAAAACCACGATTTTTTTCAAAAATGCCTCCTCTTTGAAGACCTACATGTTTCCTCCAGGAGCACTTCTGAAGCCAACATTTTTTCCGAGTGACTTATCAACTTAAAATTAAGGTCTTAGCCATTCGCAATCGATCTTTAATTCTTCTTATATCTGAACCGCTATTCCAATGGGACATTTTGATGAGAACCTTCCAAATCGAGTTTGTAAACAATGCTTCTGCGCATTGCACGAAATCGTCTCTTACCTTACCTCGCGTATAAACATGAAAAATCGCCAATTACTCTCTAAATTTGAAACAGTCAATTTCACTGCTTAGCAGTCACGACATTTTGCCTTTTTAAAGCAGTAGTTTTTTTACTGCAAAACAGTGAAAAATTACTGAATTGGTCAGTAAAAAATCATTTTGACTGACCAATTCAGTAATTTTTCACTGTTTTGCAGTAAAAAAAACTACTGCTTTAAAAAGGCAAAATGTCGTGACTGCTAAGCAGTGAAATTTGACTGCTTTAAATTTAGAGAGTAGAATAATTTTGTGTGAAATCGAAAATCAAAATCAATCGCTCGAAAACATGAATTTTCGAAGAAGAGAAAAAAAAGTAATTTTGGTTCATTTTTTTTGAAACGGAGAAAATACAAATTTGGAAATATCGATCACAATTCTTAGGATTGTGGATAATGAAAAACTAAAAAATTGATAACCCACCAAAACATACATACAATTATTTATGAGGCAAGTATATCTCTTTTATGAAGAAAAGAGTGGGTAAGTAATTTTTTTCAATTTTTGTCACGCAAAAACAACCATGAAACTGACAAAGCAATACAAAAAAAAATTATAACTTCGTGCATTGCTGATGAAATGAGTCGATTTTGGGCATTCGACAAATGGATTGTCAATCATGAGTATTTTTGTGATTTTTCAGCAAACCAGCCCATTTTCGAGGTAGAGATTGATTTTTCCACACACCAGCGATACGGGATCAAAAATGAACTGATTGTTGGGGTTAAATCAATCGATTTTGTAGGTCTGGTTAAAGCACCAAACTTTAAGATTGGCTGCTAAATAAAAAAGGGAGGAAGAGCAGAAGCAGAGAAGCAGCTAAAAAAATCTTCAATAATTTCAATTGAAAAACATTACCACCAAGTACATACATACCTACCATTAGAACCAAATTTGATATACCTATTACCTAGGTATTCAAAAATTCTCGAATAAAATCATTTTGGGATCACGCTGCATCGGTCATAAAATTCAATGCCCTACAATTTTGCTCCTCTTCATTTTTCTGGCAGGGTATTTGATTTCTTCCGATACGATGAATGAATTCCTTAAAATTCACCCATTAATGAATTGAAAAACTGATGGCAAGGAGGTTTTTGCTAATTTCTTATTGGTTGCTTTTAAAATTTTTCTCTAAAAAGTTTCAGCTTTCGTTTCCCTGTTTCTCATTTTTATTTCATGATTCATTGAGAGACGTTTGATTACACAATTTTTCAAGTTTTTACTTCTTGATCGCAGGTCTACACATTTCAGTTTTTCACTCAGAATTACACAACACTTTCACTCCAATGAATCCCAGTAACACCACAACAAACTACCATAAAAAACATATCGTAAAAAACCCTCTCCTCCTTCCCCTCCCATCACTTCCACACAACCAACTCCGAACGCACTTCCTCTTACTAATTCATCGTTTTCGCCATCGATGAAGGAAAAAAAATTCTCCCGTAAGTAATAAATTTGGTCGGTTCCCGCCATTCGGACTCGATCCTTCATTCGCCACCATTAACCGAATTTAGTGCTCCGGTACCCTTGAACTTTTATCTCGAAATAAAAAATTTCTCAATTTAATTTCTTCGACACGCAACGTAGCATGAAATAAAATCGTATTTAAAAATCGTTCAATGTTATCTAAAGTGGTACATACACAATTCGAAAAATTAAATTCTTCAAATTCATCACTCGTTTCACGTGCTCTCTTTCTCTTCCTCCTCCTGCGTGGCGTCACTTTCGAATACGAGTACAAATCACACACACATCGTGGACTTCGATAATATAATCGTCGATTTTTCCTCCACCAATACTCACACAGCAACAATAAATATATTCGCATCAATCACGTGCTCAAAAAACATATTATTATGTACTCGAATGTATGTATTGCATTTCGAAAGCATCATTGTCGACGTCTCCACCACTCCACACCTCCCCCCATGACCCTATCAGATACCCTTCTTTTTCACTTCACTCTTTGATAAGTATAGATATTAATAACCTTGAATTTTTATTTATTTTCTTCAACGTATATATTTACCTCTCTTCTCTTCTCATTGCATCGTCATCATTGCTCTAAACGCCCGCTCCCTTCCCCGCCCTTCTTTAAACGTTTTCAGTCTTCTGCACTTCAACGTGTGCCTCGTATCGTGTTTATTAATCGTCGTCGTCGTGTTTGCTCATTTTTTTTTCGTGTGTTGTAAATTTTAATTAATTAAAAAAGGAAAAAAACCCGAGCGATAATTCGTATTTTTATTTCGCTATTAGATACGTACGAAAGAAAGTGAAAAAAAACTACTACCACAAAATTTAATCTCTTTTCTAATATTCTCCGCGTTTACGATTTCGAAGGTACGTCGCCATCATCGACGTCGTCTGTAAGATGAAAATTCATTCGATTTTCTCATCGTCGAAGAAACCCTTTTCAAAGAGAAATTCCACTTCGCGTAGGATGAAAAATACGTCGATAGGTCGCCGAATAAAATAACCATTCGTTTTAATATCCATCGGCTCGAGCAGTCGACAAATCATCATCTTGGCCATTACGTAAGGTCTGGACGCAAAAGTCGACCAAGCCAGGCTTTTCCCTATAATTAAGCACTAAACAGTCGCGACAGACATCACGCCATCGACTACTTCGACTCATCCAAACTCCCAATCCCAGCATCCAGACGATTATCTAAAATGATGTCAACGGACCGAAGACGACGACGTCGACTTTAAACCCTTCCATCCACAAATTCACCGCATTATTTCCCATTCAAAATTACTCTCAGACGAGCGACGCGACACGACGATAATATTGTCGAGCTTTCGATTTCACTTCCAAAATAATTTATACCTCGTACACCAACGAATAATATGTTAAAAGAAGAAGCATATCGTCGCCCCAAACATCTCTCTCGCTCGTAGGAAAAGCCAAAACACAGAAGCAGAATCAAAATCGACTAAGTATGCAGCGAAGATGAACGTGTCAAGCTCTTCTTCTTTATCACCGAGTATACGAGTACATATAAAACCCCCTACGGAAATTTTGGCTTCTAAAAGTAACTTTTCTTTCGCAACTCAAAAACTACTTAACGTTTTACGTCTCTAATGACGTTATAAACTTCTTAATTACACTGCCAGGGGATTCGCAGTTATACGTAATATATAAATTCCATACCCCCATCGTCGAGTCTTTTCCCAGCCAATTCCAAATACCTTCTCTTCCAGTTGTATTGTGAACGAGTAGCTATATTCGTAAAGCTTGAAATTCAAGGGCACATTTGCCAGAATTTTGTTATACAGTAGAATAGGAGAAGAGACGATGCAGTAGTCGAGTCACCTTCTTCGCGATATTTGCGACATTCAACCCCCCCCCCCCCCCCACCTTACCCTGAAGCTGACTCAAGAGAGATTTTACTCGTAAAATTACGTATAATCAGCTTCTTGAGACAGATTATGTTCACCAAGTCGCAAAAATCGACTCAACGCCTGCAGCAGTGAAAATTCAGATGAAAATTAAAGCGATGGGTTATCGTGAGAAATATCGAGTAAAAAAAATGCTTGTGAGAAAAAATGAAAACTTCAAACATTTTTCAAAAAATAAGAAAAATTAAGAAAATTTAAAAATTCTGACAAAAAAGTGAAAAAGTGAGAAGTGAGGAAATTTTGAAAACTTGAGAAGAGTATTCTTTCCATTTTTAAAAATATCGAGTCATTTTTTCGTACCCAACAAAATTTTTAAATCAGCAATTGCGTTTTTTTCTCATTTTTTATGGAAAAAAATATGTACCTGATAAAATAAAAAAAAATTCACCATGGATTGAAGCCGTCAAAATGAAATGTAAGAAATTTAGAAAGCAAGTAATCTAACATATTTCTACCAAAGGGGTTTTGGTGAGCTACTTTAAATGTCAATTTTTTCATAATTTTCAACCCAATTTTTAGCCAATCCAACTTGGCAATGCCCAAGTCACCAACTCTACATCCTGAATTTTAAAAAATTGCAAAATCCCATGCACTTTTTTGCACTTTTCGAAACGAAATGACTTTGCCTACATCTTCTGGTTGAAAAGATTTAAATTCGAAAAAATAAAATTTCGGGCTGAGAGGCGAATCAGTACTGCTCGTAGTAATATTCGATAGCTTTCATGTGACGTTTTTTCAGCTTGAAAGATTGACATTTTGGGCTAAGAGGCGAATCATGTATTGCTAATTGTATTCAATCTGGTAGTTTTCTTGAATTTTCAACGGTATTATAATATGTATTTGGTAATTGAATTGCTCATATTCAAATTCCAAAGAAATTTTCCATATTGGTTTCATCCGTACCTAACTACCTATGTACTTGAAAGTTGCCAAAAAAAAAAAGGAAATGAAATGTTGCGTTTCGAGGCATTAAATAATTTTTCCTTTAAGGTCCATATGGTGAAATTGAAAAAAGATCGAAAAAATTTTCAGAAAATAAGCAAATTTTCATCAACTTGACTTTTCGTTTCTGTCACAATTTTTATAAATGGCTTTGAAAATCCACATCCACATTATTATTCTGAAGAAATCTTCAATTTTCAAAGTGGATGATGACTCAATAATTTTATTTATTTGTTTTTTTTTTTGTCTCAAACGTCATCATCTACTTTCTCAGTTCAACTTATTCCATGAAAATACTGGAAATTGTCTCAGACCGAATCCATAATCGAATTGTAAAAAAACAAGCCCGCGACTATATCTGATTTGCAAGAGGGTTTTTGCTCCGCTTACAGCTTATTGGTCGTTTTCTCACTTCTAAGATTAAAGGCAGATTTTACTGCCCTAGCTTTACGAGCTTAGCATCATGCATAATGATCACGTTTTTAACCACCATGAATGTCAAATTTCGTTTTTTAATCGTAAAATGAATGCAAGTTTCATTTTTTTTTTCATCATCAAGTAATTAATAATGATGATAAATAGTAAAAATTTCATTCCTCACTGCGGGTCACGAACTTCACACTCATCAACATTCATTTTTTACTCCCTCGTTGAATAATATACCATTTTCTCGAAGTCACAATACATATTTTATCATACAAGACTTCCAATTACAAAATCAACCTGAACTTACTCCAAATATACGTCGATTTTTTTTCAACTACGGTTTCATAAATTTTCATTCGAGCAAACAAAATGTGCAATTTTGGGAACCCCTGATACCCTTCTTTTTTCGCACGGCCGTCGCTTCAAAATTCATGTCTATTGTCCATAGACTAATATCAACTGGAAACACATTCCACATTGCAATAAAGTTTCAGAGACGTTGAAAACTGTCGATTTTTTACCCATTTTCTTCCTTTTGGTATTTTCAGGGAGAGGGGAGGGTGAATAAATTTTTAACGAGTTTCAAATCGTCCGAAATTGCAATAGATGATGTGTTTAGAGTTGATATTTGTTTGGACACGCATTTTAACCCGGTGATCGCCCAAAACGAGAGTCAGGGGTTCACAAAATAACATCGATTTTATTTTCAACATTTTTTTTTTTAAGTACAGAAGAAATTCACGTATTTGGTCTAAATTCAGGTTGACTGTGTAGTTGAACGCCAATCATAATTAATAACAGAAGCTAACAAATTTTGATCAAATTTCACTATGTTCTTTAGGTAAGAAAAATTTTTAAACTCAGTTCTTTACATTTTTGAAGATTTTGAACCAATAAAATGCAACGAAAAATTTCGAAAAAATTCATGTTGTACATCTATATACCTATTACCTTACCTGTACAACAGAGGAATATCTTTTTCGTTATTGCATCTTCGAAAAACAAAAATACCAAGTTTGCTACAAAAGCATTTTCTTAAAAATCGACAAAAATTCTCATAAATCACCCTAGGTAGTGTACAACATCTTTTAAACTTTGCAGAAATTCGTTTGGTAACTGCTAAAGATTAAAATTTCATCTCTTTTAAATAGGTTAGAAATGAGTGATGTAAAAATTTCATCATGAGTGTTTTATACCATAAAGAACAATCTCTATTGATTTGTTCTGAAATTCGAGAGTAGGGATATTTTTACCAACGATGCTTTCAGAAAAAAAATCTATTTGATCTAAGTTCAAAGTTCTCATGCAATTCAAGAGGCAATAATATGATGAGCCATGGCCGCTTCGTAAATTTGGACCACAAACTCTTTGGGTCTGGATGCTCTCAAATCTAATAGTTCAATTTTTAAAAGTAATCACCGCTTCTCAAAAATCACAATTTTAAAATATGATGGCAAATTCAAAGAGCATGGGTGGTTGAATTCTTCACCTCTTTCAATTTTCAAAGCCCTGGTTACCATAGCAATAGTCTCAACGTTTATGTCAAAAAGGCTGTTGCAGGAATCATTATCACCATCATATTTTGGAATTTTAGTAAGCAAGATCAAAATTATTTATTCAACTGAAACCTAAAGAATCTCTACTGTATGATCAAAGTGTAGTAAAAGTAATGTGTTTTCCCAGTTTTTCTTTATTTTTTATTTTTTGGTTTTATTTTTAACCGAATAGTCCTCAACACTTGGATCGGTCTTCGAATTGAGTGTACAAAATGAGTTAGTCACTTATTTCAGAATATAAGTAGGTTGGTATTTTCTAGGCTACGAATAAATCAACCAAAAAAAAAAAGGACAGCGAATGCTTGAATTCACTCGAGATGGTCTCATTGATTGAAGTAATCCACAATGAGAATATAATACGTTTCATGGGAAATCTAGAAAGTAAGTAATCCTATATATTTCTACCAAGGAGTTTTGATGAGTTACTTAGTATGCCAATTTTTCAAAATTTTTAGAACGATTTTTGACAAATTTAACTCTGAAATAGCAAAGCCATCAACTCTACATCCTAAATTCTGAAAAATTTCAAAATTGCACACACTTTTATGCAATTTTTGGAACAAAATGGAATTGCCTGCATGTCCCTGGTTGAAAAGATGAACTGATGAATTCTACTCTCTCGTTGAATAATATACCATTTTCTCGAAGTCACAATACATATGTACCTATTATATAAAACAAGACTTCCAATTACAACATCAACCTGAACTTACTCCAAATATACGTAGATTTTTTTCAACTACTGCTTCATAAATTTTCATTCAAGCAAACAAAATGTTTCAATTTTGGGAACCCCTGATAACCTTCTTTTTTCGCACGGCCATCGCTTCAAAATTCATGTCTATTGTCTATATACGGCTAATATCAACTGGAAACACATTCCAAATAGCAATAAAATTTCAGAGACGCTGAAAATTGTCGATTTTTTTAACCCATTTTCTTCCCTTTGGTACTTTCAGGGAGAGGGGAGGAGGAATAAATTTTTAACGGGTTTCAAGTCGTCTAAAATTGCAATATATGATGTTTTCAGACTTGATATTTGTCTGGAAACGCATTCTAACACGGTGATCGCCCGAAGAGAGAGTCAGGGGTTCCCATAATAGCATCGATTTTATTATTATCAATTTTTTTTCAAAAAAAAAAAACCGTTTAAATTAATTTTAAATCCTGTACAATAATTTTCGATCAAAATTTCACCATGTTTTTTAGGTAAGAAAAATTTTTAAACTCAGTTTTTTACATTTTTAAAAATCTTCGACCAACACATGCTGCGAAAAATTTCGAAAAAATTCTATTTGTGCATCTATCTATATACCTTAAGTATCTATACAACAGATGAATATCTTTTTGTTATTGCATCTTTGAAAAACTAAAATACCAAGTTTGCTACATACGTATTTTCTCAAAAATCGACAAAAATTCCCATAAATCACCTTGGGTAGTGTTCAACATCTCTTCACGTTTGCAAAAATGTTCCTGGAAACTGCTAAAGATTGAAATTTCAACCCTTTTAAATAGGTTAGAAGTGAATAATGTAATAACGAGTGTTTTATACCATAAAGAACAACCTCTATACTGATTTGTTTCGAAATTCGAGAGTATGGATAAGTATTTTTAATTTTACCAACGATGGTTTCAGAAAAAAAAAGTATTTTATCTAACCTCAAAATTCTTATGCAATTCAACAAGCAATAGTATGATGAGTCATGACCACTTCGTATATTTGAACCACCAACCCTCTGGTTGCTTTCAAATTTAATGGTTCAATTTTTAAAAGAAATCACCGCTTCTTAAAAATCACAATTTTAAAATTTGATGGCAAATTCAACGAGCACGGATGGTTAAATTCTTCACCTTTTTCAATTTCTGAGGTCCAGATTAACGTAGCAAAAGTCTTATGCTACCAGTATAATTACCATTATAATTATTTTGGAATTAAAGTAAGCAAGATCAATTTATTTATTTAACTGAGACCTAAAGAAGCTCTATTGTATGATCAAAGTGTACTAAAAATAATGTGTTTTTCCAGTTTTTTTTTTGGTTTTTGTTTTGTTTTTAACAGTCGTGAACACTTTAATCGGACTTCGAAATGAGTTACTTACTTATTTCAGTATACTAGTAGGTTGGTAAATAATTTTTCTAGAAGTTTTAGGCAGGAGAGCAACGTTGAATACTGACCTAGAAACAATACGTTTCATGAGAAATCTAGAAAGTAAGCAATCTTATTTAATTCTACCAAAGAAGTTCTGGTGAGCTATTTTGTACACCAATTTTTCAAAATTTTCACGCCAATTTTTGGTAAAATCCAACTCTGCAATGGCAAAATCACCAGGCAACTCGACATGCTAAATTTTAAAAAATTGCAAAATTCCATGAGCTTTTTTTTGCAATTTTTGGGACGAAATGGAGTCTTATTGATTAAAGAATATATTCACCTCGATACCACAAAACAATACGTTTCATGGGAAATCTAGAAAGTAAGTAATCTTATATATTTCTATCAAAGGAATTTTGATGAGCTACTTCGAACCTATGCTAATCTTTCAAAATTTTCAGATCGATTTTTGACAAATTCAACTCTGCAATTAGCAAAGTCATCATGATGACTTTCAAAGTGGATGATGACATTAAAAATCAAAGCAAGTTCTACTTTTTTTCTATCATTACGTAATTAACGATGATGATGGGTAATAAAAATTTCATTCCTAACCACGGGTCACGAACTTCACAGTCACACTCATAAACATTCATTTTTTACTCTCGCGTTGAATAATATGCCTATATTTACCATCTTCTCATTCACAATTGACAATCATATCATACAAAACCCCAACTAGACCATCAATGATCAATCTGAACTTACACCAAATACGTCAATTTGTTCCAACTAATACGTTTTTTAATTTTTATTATAAGGCAAACAAAATTTTGCCATTTTGGGAACCCCTGCCACCCTTCTCCTTCTGGGCTACCATCGATTCAAAATTCATGTCTATCTGTTTGGTTTATTTAACCTCATATTGTATAAACAGCAAACAGGTAAGAAGAATTTTTAAACTCAGTTTTTTACATTCTGTTTGAAAATCTTCGACCAATAAATGCTACGAAAAATTTGATACCAAGTTTGCTACAAAAACATTTTCTTAAAACTCGACAAAAATTCCAATAAATCACCTTAGGTAGTGTTCAACATCTTTTCAAGTTTGCAGAAATTCGTCTGGAAACCACTAAAAATTACGATTTCACCCTTCGAAACAGATCGAGAGTGACTAATGTGAAAATTTCATCATGAGTGTTTTACACCAATAGAACAACCAACCTCTACTGATTTGTTTCGAAATTCGAGGGTACATATACATAATTATAGGGATATTTTTACCAACGATGCTTTCAGAAGAAAAAAAATGTATTTTATCTAACCTCAAAGCACTCGTGCAATTCAACAAGCAATAATATGTGAGTCATGGCCTTATAAAAATGCAAAAATTTTCAATTTTTAGGTTTCTGATGGTACTTTTGCAACAATTGTAAAACTTGTAATTTTTTTTTCTCGAAAATGAAAAAAAAGGCCCCTCCAATTTTTTGATATGTTATTCTACATAAAAAGGACTAAAACTGAGAATTTTTTCAGAATTTTTACTGGTGGACATCGTGGTTATATTTAAATTATAAGTTTTTAAATCGATTTTTTTAGGTTTTTGAAAGTGGCAACACTGATTTTGACATCATTCGTCGATTACCCTCTCAAAGTACTACAATTTGAAAAAAAGTTGAAAATTCTATACCACGTACAACCGGAGCAATTTGCAACTGAAATTTTCCATTTTCGGCCATTTTGCAGAACTTTGAAGCGCCACAGCTCCGTCAAAAAAAATCGAAAAAATGTCCGGTTTGCGTCATTCGTCATTATTTGATGACCTCTACACATGATCTGAATTTGAAAAAAATCGAAGACCCCTCGTTCAAAAATCCGCCGATTTGGCATGGAACGACCCATATGCGAACACCGAAGAATATTACCACCTTTGAAATTTTAGTAAGTAAGATCAAATTATTTATTCGACTGAAACCTAAAGAGTCTCTACTGTATGATCAAAGTGTACTAAAATTAATTTGTTTTTCCGATTTTTTTTTTTTTTTTTGCTGTTTTAAACCAAATAGTCCTCAACACTGGGATCGGACTTCGAAATGAGAGTTGAAAATGAGTTTCTTATTTCAGAAAATAAGCAGGTAAGTAATTTTTCTAGACTAGAAGCTTTATGAAGAGTTATAGCGACGTTGAATTCACTCAAGATGGTCTCATTGATTGAAGAATACATTGGCCACGAAACAATACATTTCACGGGAAATCTAAAAAGTAAGTAATATCTTATATACAACTAATTTCTACCAAACGAGTTTTAATGAGCTACTCAGTATGCCAATACTCTGCAATAGCAAAGTCACCAACTCTACATCCTAAATTCTGAAACATTGCAAAATTGCGCACCATTTCACGCAATTTTTGGAACAAAATGGCTTTGCCTGCATGTCTCCGGTTGAAAAGATTACTTTCGAAAAAATGAAATTTTGGGCCAAGAGCCGAATCGGTATTGCTAATAATATTCAATAGCTCTCATGAGACGTTTTTCCGGAAACATTTTCAGTCGAAGAAATTTTACTGCAAATTTTCATCAACTCGACTTTTTGTCTATAGTCACCATTTATATAGTTGGCTTTGGAAATCCATATCCAAATGATTTGCAAGAGAGTTTTTGCTTCGCTTACAGCTTATTGGTTGTTTTTAAACCTCCCAGATTAAAGACAACTTTTACTGCTTTAGCTTTATGGGTTTAGCATCATACGTACAAAATGATCACGATTTCTCAATGTTCTCATTCGCATGTTAAATTTTTCACCCACCGTGAAAATATTGAGTTGGAAAGAAAAACGAAGATATACGTCAATTTTGCCCAACTAATATGTTTTATAATCATTTAAGCAGCAAACAAAATGTTACCATTTTGTGAACCCCTGATACCATTCTCCTTCCGGGCGGCTATCGATTCAAAATTCATGTCCAAGGTATAGACTAATATCAACTGGAAACACATCCCATACTGCGATTTGACAGAAGTTGGAAATTTTCAATTTTTTACCCATTTTCTATCTCTTGAGTTTTTTTACCCGGGAGGAGGAGGAGGAGGGTATAAACTTCAAACGATGTTCAAGTCGTCTGGAATTGCAATACATGATGTGTTTAGACCTGACACTTGTCTGGATACGCATTCTGACCCAGTGATCGCCCGAAACGAGAGTCAAGAGTTCCCAAAATAGCATCAATTTTTTTTCAAGTTACAGAACATAGAAGAAATTGACAAATTTGGTCTCGATTCAGGTTGGTAGTTCACTTTATTTAACCTCATGTTTTTTTTTTTAATTCAAGTATTTAACCACACCGTGTACAGCCTTTTGGCTAGAGACGTGGAGACAATTTGGAATTAGATTTTATTGTACAGATCGATTTCTTTCAGGAAGGTAAGAAGTCTAAGTTTTTGAGTATTACTGTCAGACAGTAGAAATTCAAGAGTGGGGTTCGGGATTAGACGATTTCTTTCAGATTGGAATTTTGTGCATTTGCGTATCAGGTGGTTGTATATGTATAAACAGCAAACCGGTAAGAAAAATTTTTAAACTCAGTTTTTTACATTTTTTTTTCTTGAAGATCTTCGACCAATAAATGCTAATACGAAAAATTTTGAAAAAATTCATGTTGTACATCTATTTATACGTACTATAAGTACCTACATAACAGAGGAATATCTTTTTCATTATTGCATCTTTGAAAAACGAAAATACCAAGTTGCTACAAAAGAATTTTCTTAAAAATCGACTAAAATTCCCATAAACCATCTTAGGTAGTGTCCAACATCTTTTCAAGTTTGTAGAAATTCGTCTGGAAACTGCTAAAGATTACAATTCCAACCATTTCAATTACGTAGGTTAGAAGTGAGTAATGTAAAAATTTCATCACGAGTGTTTTATACCATAAAGAAGCAACCTCTAAGTATGTACTGATTTTTTTAGAAATTCGAGGGTGGGATATTTTTACCAACGATGCTTCGTAAATTTGAACCATTAACTCTCATGGATCCTTTCAAATCTAATGGTTCAATTTTTAAACGAAGTCACCGCTTCATAAAAATCACAATTTTAAAATAGCATTTTGTTAAAATACCACAGAATCATTACCATCATAATGGAATCCGATTCGACGTCATTAATAAGTTACTTACATATTACAGAAAATAAGTAAGTAAGTTTTCTAGAAGTTTTAGGCAGGATAGCAACGTTGAATCAACTAGAGATGGTTTCACTGATTGAAAATTATTAACAATGAAATACGCGTAATACGTTCTAAATTTCAAAACTCCCCCCTCCTAATTTTCAACCATTATTATAATTGGACAGGAAACTTCTTCCGTTTGAATATTCAGGTTCAACTTCTAATAAAATTTCAAAAAGCTTTTTTTTGAGGAAGGGGGGGGGTCAATTCGTAATAATTACATAGGGACATTTCCATTTCAACTGTCAAGCTTTTTGCAGTCGAGTTCGGCGATTTTACTCGATTTATCGTCAGTAGATCTCAACGAAAGATGACAAGTGGCGAAATAAACCGCAGTTCTCGTAGTGCATTTATGGAGCTGAAACAGGGGTGCTCAAAATTTCAATAAAAATAGAGGTTTTGTATACGATTTCAGCAGGGTAATTTGAACTCTAAATACAACAGGTGCAAATAATCTTCTGCCAGTTTGTAAGCCCATACCTAGAAGCACTTTTTGTAAATTTGGCGAAAATCATTGTGCTGCCGCCTTTTTAAGCACCAAGAATTGGAGAGAAGAGTTGAAACATTACATTTCTTCATCACATTCATAATCAAACATTCTGAAAAAATTACCCCTATTACTTATAATAATTTTAATGCTGATTACAGATCAAAAAATTGAAGTGACATTTTTTCATATTTTCAATTTTAAAAATTCTAAAGATAACGAAAGCATACAATTTTTGTTTTTTGAATGATCTAAATTGCCTAAATTGACTGATATTCACCAATTGTACTCCATACTCGTAATAAACTTCTAACGACTTTCAAGTCATCTGAAATTGCAATAGGTAGGTACACTATAATGTGGTTTTAGACTCGATAATTTGTCTGGACACGCATTCTAACCTTGTGATAGCCCGAAATGAGAGTCAAGGATTCCCAAACTGTCATCGATTTTTTTTAGGTTGATAGTGTGATTGAGAATCACTTCGTAAAAAGGAGAATAATTTCGATCAAATTTCACCATGTTTTTTAGGTAAGAAAAATTTTTAAACTCAGTTTTTTACATTTTTGAAGATTTTAAACTAATAAATGCAACGAAAAATTTCGAAAAAAATTCATGTTGTATATCTATGTATTACCTATACCTACAGCAGAGGAATATCTTTCTCGTTATTGCATCTTCGAAAAACTATAAATACCAAGTTTGCTACAAAAGCATTTCCTTAGAAACCGAGAAAAATTTCTATAAATCACCCTTGGTAGTGTCCAACATCTTTTCAAGTTTGCAGAAATTCGCCTGGAAACTGCTAAAGATTAAAATTCCATCTCTTTTAAATAGGTTAGAAGTGAGTAATTTAAAAATTTCGTCATGAGTGTTTCATACCATCAAGAACAATCTCTACTGATTTGTTTCGAAATTCGAGAGTAGAGATATTTTTACCAACGATGCTTTCAGGAAAAAAAATGAATTTGATCTAATCTCAAAATTCTCATGCAATTCAACAAGCAATACGATGAGCCATAGCTGCTTTGTAAATTTGGACCACAAACTCTCTAAATGGTTTCAAATCTAATGGTAAAATTTTTAAAAGATATCATCGCTTCTCAATGATTACAATTTTAAAATTTGATGGCAAATTCAACGAGCATGGGCGGTTGAATTCTTCACCTCTTTCAATTTTCAAAGTCCAGGTTAACGTAGCAATAGTCTCAACATAATATGTCAAAACACCCGTGTAATTCAATGTTACCACCATATTTTGGAATTTTAGTAAGTAAGTAAGATCAAATTATTTATTTAACTGAAACCTTAAAGAAGCTCCATTGTACCTATTATCAAAGACTCAAAGTGTACTAAAAATAATGTATTTTTCCAGATTTTCTTTTTTTTTTGTTTTTAACCAAATAGTCGCGAACACTTGAATTGGACTTCGAAATGAGTTACCTACTTACTTATTTCTGAATACATATAAGTAGGTTGGTAAGTAATTTTTCTAGAAATTTTAGGCAGGATAGCAACGTTGAATTCACTCAAGATGGTCTCATTGATTAAAGAATGTATTGACTACAAAACAACACGTTCCATGGGAAGTCTAGAAAGTAAGTAATCTTATATATTTCTATGAAAAAAGTTTTGATGAGCTACTTCGTACGTATGCCAATTTTTCAAAATTTTCAGACCAATTTTTGACAAAGTCAACTCTGCAATAGCAAAGTCATAAACTCTACATCCTAAATTCTGAAAAATTGCAAAATTGCAAGCATTTTTATGCAATTTTTTGAACAAAATGGCGTTCCCTGCATGTTTCTGGTTGAAATCAATAGCTTTCATGAGACGTTTTTTCGAAAAAATTCTGCAACTAATTCTGATTTGCAAGAGAGTTTTTGCTTCGTTTACCGCTTATTGGTCATGAGCTATGGTACTTTGTATGCCAATTTTTCAAAATTTTCAGGCCAATTTTTGACAAATTCAACTCTGCAATAGCAAAGTCACCAGCTATACATCCTGAATTCTTAAAAATTGCAAAATTGCACAATTGCACGCACTTTTACGCAATTTTTGAAAACAAAAGGACTTTTCCTGCATGTCTTTGGTTGAAAAGATGAACTGATGAATTCTTAAATTTAAAAAAAAAAATGTTGGGCCAAGAGCCGAATCGGTATTGCTAGTAATATTCAATAGCTTTCATGAGATGATTTTTCGAAAAAAATATTTTCAGTCGATGAATTTCACTGCAAATTTTCATCAACTCGACTTCTCGTTACCGATCGCCATTTTTATAGTCGGCTTTGAAAATCCATATCCACATTATTATTCTGAAGAAATCTTAAATTTTCAAAGTGGATTATGACTCAATTTCAGTTTTTTTTCCTTGTCTCAAACGTCATTTACTTTCTCTGTTCAACATCTTCAATGAAAATACTGGAAATAGTCTGAGAAGGCCTTACTCCGATTAAAAACCGCCAAGACAAAAAAACATGGCCTCAAGAATATTTTCCGATTTGCAAGAGGGTTTTTGCTTCGTTTATAGCTTATTGGTAGTTTTTCAACTACCTATCAAGATTAAAGGCAGCTTTTACTGCTCTAGCTTTACGGGTTTGCCATCATACAAAATTTCAGGATTTCTCAATTTTTTCATTCGCATGTTCAATTTTTACCACTGTGAAAATATTAAGGTAAAAAAAAACGAAGATAAAAAAAATGCGATCGTAAATTAAAACCTTACTCCTCAGCTACCTTACGATGTGCGCTTTGACAAATTTTGTTTTCCAATTGAAAAATCAAAGCAAGTTCTATTTTTTTGATCATAAAGTGATTAACGCTGATGAAGATAAGTACTCGTAGTAAAAATTTCATTCTTTACTACCAGAAACGAAAAGACACAGAAATTGCAAAATTTCGCCATGTTTTTTAGGTAAGAAAAATTTTTAAACTCAGCTTTTTACATTTTTGAAGATCTTACACCAATAAATGCAATGAAAATTTTCGAAAAAATTCATCTATTATCTTTTCCGTTATTGCATCATCTTTGAAAAACTAAAATACCTACCAAGTTTGCTACAAAAGCTTTTCTTAAAAATCGACAAAAATGCCCATAAATCACCTAATGCAGTGTCCAACATCTTTTCAAGTTCGCAGAAATTCGCCTGGAAACTGCTAAAGATTAAAATTTCAACCCTTTTAAATACGTGAGAAACGAGTAATGTAAAAATTTCATCATGAGTGTTTTATACCATAAAGAAAAACTTCTACTGATTTATTTCAAAATTCGAGGCTAGGGATATTTTTACCAACGATGCTTTCAGAAAAAAAATGTATTTTATCTAACCTCACAGTACTCATGCAATTCAACAAGCAATAATATGATGAGCCATGGCCGCTTTGTACGTAAATTTGCACCACAAACTCTCTGGGTCTGGATACTTTCAAATCTAATGGTTCAATTTTTTTTAAAAAATCACCGCTTATCAAAAATCTTAATTTTAAAATTTGATGGCAAATTCAACGAGCACGGATGGTTAAATTCTTCACCTCTTTCAATTTGTGAGGTCTAGATTAACGTAGCAATAGTCTCAACAGTTAAATGCGAAACGGACAAACGAACTACTATATTTTTATTATTACCATCATATTATTTTGAATTTTAGTAAGTAAGATCAAATTATTTATTCAACTGAAACCTAAAGAATCTCTATTGTAAGATTAAATTGTATGTACTAATGTTAATGTGTTCTTCCAGGTTTTTTTTTTTTTTTTACCGAATACTTAGTCCTCAACCCCTGCATCAGATTTAGAGATGACCCGCTAACTAACATAGGTAGGTATATCAGAAAATAAGTAAGTAATTTTTCTAGAAGTTTTAGGCAGGATATGGTAGCAAAGTAGAATTCACTCAAGATGGCCTCATTGATTAAAAATACCAACAATGAAATAATACGTTCCAAATTTCAAAACTCCGCCCCCCCTATTTTCAACCATTATTATAATTGCATAAGAAACTTCTTACGTTTGAGTTTTCATATTCCCATACTCAGGTTCAACTTCGAAGAAAATTTAAAAATTTTTCTTCAAGTAAGCATACAGAGTAATTCTTTCCCAAATGATCGAGTTTTTTGCAATCGCGGGTTCGGTGAATTTTTTTCAATTTTTTATGTGAGTAGATCTCAACGAGAGATGACAAGTGGCGAAATAAACCGCAGTTTTTCTCTTATAGTTCATTTACGGGGGAAATAGGGGTGCTCATAATTTCAATACAAATAAGAGGTTTTGTACGATTTGAGCAGGGTAACTTGAAAACCATGCAAATGGTGCAAATAAACTTCTGCCAGTTTGTGAGCCCGTATAAAATGTAGAAGACATTTTTGAAAATCTGGCAAAAATCAGTGCTGCCGCATTTTTGAACATAAAAAATTGGAGAGAAGAGTTGAAACATTACATTCTCTCCTTCGCGTCCGCGTACTCCAACATTCTGAAAAAATACCCCAAAGTACTCGCAATTTTTTATGCTGATTAACCAGGTCAAAAAATTAAAATGACATTTCTTTCAGTTTCTATTCTTAATTTTTTTAATTGACTGATATTCATCAATTTTACTCCACATTCGAGGAAAAAGTCGATGAAATCAGTTCAACTTCACTGAACACTCTTTATTACTTTTCAGAATCAGATCGTTGACTTCAACACAGAACTTTTTCAATGTTTCGTCATCATTTCTCTGAAAACTACGCGAAAACCAAACCCACTCAGAAAAAATTCATCATTATACAAAGTTGTAGAAAAGCAGAAGTATCGATAAGGCCATTTTATGGGCCCGGACAGTTATCGACTCAACCACTCTTAAAATGTTGTAATAAATGTACCAAATACGAATCCGTGTCCGTGGTTAATTGACCCAAAATGACCATTTTTTGGGCTCCAGGGGTTCTCAAAGTTGTCAATAAAAAAATAATTTTAGGAACCACTGAATATTATTTTCGAAAACTTTTTCAACGTAATACTCATCTCTGTTTGAACCTGAAAAACGTTATGCAAAGTGATTGTTCTATTTTCGACCCTCGGGGGCAAAAATTGAGGGGTTTTGATTTTTTGAAAATTTTGGAACCACCATTTTGAACATACCCCTTTGAACCCCTCTAAAAAGCTTTTCACAGTTCATTAGTATCCGAAAGACCTCCATTCTACCAAATTTTGAACTCAATAAAATTTTGCGCTGGTACTCAAAAATCCAATTTTTCAATTTTTCGTAATTTCTTTGGGAACCCCTGGTAAGCTAGAAACCTGCGATTTGCGCCAAACGTAACATTTTGAGGTATATATTCAATAATTTAGGTGAAAAAGTTAAATTAAGCTCCCTGTCTATTCGTAATTTTGAACCCCTTTTTCAGAGCCCCCCACTTTAGGCACCCCTAAAAAAAGCGTTTATGCATATTTTTTCGAAAAAATTGAAGAATATACATTTAAAACACACTGGCCAGTGCTCGATAATTTTTCATTTGATTTTTCCTGTATCTTTCAAAATCGAGCTATTTTGGGTCACATTCTGAGATTTTACTTCGTTGAAATCGTGAAAACGTCATTTTAAGCGTTTTTTCGAAGAGTAAAATTTCAGAATATCGCCCAAAATAGCTCGATTTTGAAAGTTGAAGGAAAAATTAAATGAAAAACTATCAAGCACTTGCTAATGTGTTTCAAATATAAATTTTTTAGTTTGTTTGAAAAAATATGCACAAACGTCTTTTTTAGGGGTGCCCAAAGTGGGGGTTCTAAAAAAAGGGTTCGAAATTACGAATAGACAGGGAGCTTAATTTAACTTTTTCACCTAAATTATTGAATAATATATTCCTCAAAACGTTACGTTTGGCGCAAATCGCAGGTTTCTAGCTTTCCAGGGGTTCCCAAAATATCGAAATTACGAAAAATTGAAAAATTGGATGTTTGAGCACCAGCGCAAAATTTTACTGAGTTCAAAATTTGGTAGGATGGAGGTCTTTCGGATACTAATAAACTCTGAAAATCTTTTTAGGGGGGCTCAAAGGGGTAGGTTCAAAATTTTCAAAAAATCAAAATCCCCTAAATTTCAGCCCCCGAGGGTCGAAAATAGAAAAATCACCTCGCATAACGTTTATCAGGTTCAAACAGAGATAAAGTATTACGTTGAAAAAGTTTTCGAAAATAATATTTAGTGGTTCCTAAAATTCTTTTTTTTTATTGACAACTTTGGGAACCCCTGGAGCCCAAAAAATGGTCATTTTGGGTCAATTAACCACGGACACGGATTCGTATTTGGTACATTTATTACAACATTTCAAGAGTGGTTGAGTCGATAACTGTCCGGGCCCAAAAAATGGCCTTATCGATACTCCTCCTTTAACTTGAAATCGTTTACTTCTCATTCGCCACGTCAGCCATACAGTTTAGATAGCAAACAAAGCAGCTGAATGAAAAAACAATAAAATATTGAAAACAAACCTGAGAAGTACACAAAATGCTTTCTATACCAAATTTTTCTTCGAATGTAGCGTAGAGAGCTAATTTTTGCAATTTCAACCTTTAAAAAACGAAATTGAATTTTCTCATTTTTTTTTTTTTGGAATTATGAAAATCAATGATACAAAAAACCAGGGTTGGGTATCTACGCGTAGAATAACCTATTCTACATTTTGATGTAGAATGCGTAAAATTTGATGTAGAATGTGTAAAATGCATAGAATATGCGTAGAATGCGTAAAATACAATGTAAAATGCGTAGAATGCGACAAAATCACCCATCTGAAAGCCAAAAAAAAATGTTTATTTATCAAAAATGTGCTTCGAAAAATGAAATTTCAACTATTTTGTTCAGCAAATTAAATTGAAAATGTGAATTTGGAATTTCTTCTTTTTGATCATGTAACCTGATTATAAAATAAATGATGGAAAAAATGAAAAAATGAAGTTTTTCAAATAAAAAATTGTCTGCACATTTACCTATTCTACGCATTCTACACATTCTACGCATTCTACGCATTTTACATTTTTTCCAGGCTATTCTACATGTGCTATTCTACGCGTAGAATGTCCATGTATTCTACATGGTGTATTCTACGGCACAACCCTGCAAAAAACCTCACCCCAATTTTTTCAAACGTTGATCAGAATTTAAAAAAATTATATTTGGGGTACTTTTTTCACAATTCCGGAGCATGAACGCAATAGAGAAATCATTTTTCAACTTTTACAGCCAAATTTTGATGCTTAAAAATATAGCAACACTGATTTTCATTGCGTCTCTAAAGAAATGCCCCACGAACTCGCAAAAGTTCCTCATTCGAACAATGTTGTTTTCAAGCTAATCCAGCTCAAATTTTACGATATCCCTATTTTTCTTCAAAACTCTGAGCATCCCTGGCTCAACGATTCAACAGATGTGTTCCATAGCAATACAGCAAAGGTGCTTCGATAAACTTGTCATCAAAAAATACACCAAAACCCTCCACCATTCTAAATACACATAACATGAAAAAAAAACACCCCCAAAATAAAAATCATATCAACTCACGATAATTCTTATGTATGATGACATTTCCTTCCATAATATGCGTCAAACTCTTCAATCCGATCTCCCTCAGCACGTGATTATCGACGACAGCCAATCCGGCATTATTGAACAGCGCCGTACCTCTGATCAGGGCCAAATTAGGGAACAGTTGCCCGATACTTCTCAGCCCATTCACTCTGTACAGCAACAAGTACTCGGTGATTTCTCTCAGCTCGGGGAACGTAAGATTGACGAAAGCTTTATCCGAAGTTTTATCCAGCAGCACGATCTGGATATTTCCTTCGACGACGGTACATCCTCGCAGTTTCTCGAAAGACGATATATTATTACCGATGCGGACAGAGGAACATTTCTTCTCAGCAACTTTGCCATTGCCATCCGCTAGCATAATAATCGCGCACATGAATACGAAAACCGCAAATGTCACACGGCTCGTGACCTTAGGCATTTTCAATTAGCATTTTCGCGATTATTTTTTTTTTTCAGGGGAGCTCGTTTTTTTCACTCGAGATGAAACTTAGTGTACGAGGATTTTCACTGCACAAGCCATCGAAAAACGAATAAAATTGAGATAAAAGCTAAAATACGTATGTAATTTTATCGCGAACACAATTTCACAATTTTTTTTCTTTTATTTTCGATCTACACCGCACTTATTTTCACACTAGCACAACCGAATATCGAGCACACAGGGGAGGATAATTTACGCGTAATTTTCACGTACGTACGTATTACGCAAATTCGCGAAACGAAGACGAAAAAAAAAATTTCGCTAACGAGAACGAATTAACTCGAATTTTATCAGGGCGCCGATTGACTCGAAGAAAAAATTAGTGGCGCCGAACGGCCGGCAACTGACACCGATTCTACTTGTGTTACCATTTTGCACGCCGTTGCCCGTTACGTAAAAACCTTTTTTATCAAGGCATTGATAAGAGGAAGCGAGACGTGCGAGGCTTTCGGGTCGTCTGCGCGCTTTGGTAGCCTCTTGAAAGCTGTTGCTTCTTCGGCTGACTGGCTGGCTTTCGTGGCGACGCAACACCAGCCCGAACCACCACCATAAATGTAAAGTGTACGAAAAGTACACTACTCGCGAACACGTCAGGCGACTGATCGAGTCTGCTTTTGGTAGAGCTTTTTTTCGTTTTCGCTTTTCGCTCTACACGGACACGAACGACCGGAACTTTAACCACGTTCTTTTGCGGTGAGAATACTCGTACGTCGTTGACGTAGTCGTCGTCTTCGTCGTCGCCATACTACGTAATCACTGCCAGCACGTTACTGGGCATGTAGATTGACCGTGACATTCTTTCCTGAAAAACCAGCAAACGAGAAGAGGTTAGTGGAAGGTGCACATTTATAATAGACACACACGCGCTTACACTTTCCTCGTAAAAACAAAACACACAGGAAAGAAAAACAATCAAAACCTGCAATTAAAGTGTCTATATTTTATAACGTAACCTAAGTTATTTCGTAAATTTATTCACGTACGTAAATATTATTGTCCAACTTTCGACCTCGACGAAATCGACCATTGCGGGAAGTATAGGCTCTATAATTTGGAAAAGGCCACAGTTCTGGTACGATAGGTGAGTCGATTCAAGTCGATTTTTTTCAACACTATCGTTTATGGTGACAGGAAAATTTTTCAGAGTCCATCGTCACAATTCTGCCCCCTTAAGGTGGTCCTCACTTTGGCACTTTTGTGAAAAAAATGCTCAAGATTAGTTTGATCTCTCACAAAGTTGGTCAGTTTCTATTTTAAAAAATCTCTAGAAATCCAACCCCTCTTCTAATGAAAATTGAGTTCCATCAAAATTCTTCAAAATTGAAGAAATTCATAAACATAATAATTATGATTGAACGTGTCACGTTGAAAATTTTCAATTTCTGCACCAGAATTCTTCTAAATAAATACACCTATGAAAACCATCTTCCTAGTTCCTCAAACAATGTTGCTCCCCCACCCAAAGGATCCCCACACGAATGGAATCCAATTAAAATTTTTCAAATATTTTCAATTTAGGCGCCGCGATGTGGCTCTTTAAGTTTCTTCAAACCAGCCTCTTTTCAAGAAAAAATTCCCCCCGTCCTCCTTGTCATATTGTTTCCCCTGTGAGGAAGTACGTAGAACTGGTCAAAGAGAACAGACAAACGAAAGAACAATAAAGCATCAAGCCATCAGCATTCGCTAATTGCAAGAGGGTTTTTGCTAATATAGTTTTTTTTTCGAAAATTTGATTATAAACAATAATTAATTTTCCGAAAACGATTAGAAATATCTGAAATATGAAATATGTTATTAAAAAACAATACTCTCTCATCTGGTTATCAGCGGTGTCTACCGAAATTTGATATTCAAAAATCGCGATTTTTTTAATTATCAGAACCCCTCTGATTTTTTAACGAAAAAATAATAATAATAAAATAAATAGGTTTCCAATAAAGCTCACACTTGGGGGGGAGGGGGTTGGGACAACTTCAATAGTTTCCATGTGACAAAAAAACGTATGAAATAAAATTTGAGCGAATCCGGGGTAAACTGTCCTCTTTGCCACCCTCTCGACGGTCCTGCTCCTTCAGCAATCCAACAATAATTTCCAGAAAAATATAATAGGTATTTCTGAAAATACACATAAATGACCCGAACGAAGTGAGGGCAAAAGCACTCGAAAAACGAAAATTCACAATTTTTCAGAAGAGAAAAAACATCATTATTGATGAGAGAAGTCAATTTTTCTACCTTCAAGACTCAACCTTCGATAAAAAAAAAAATGATAATAATATGCCCGAGCGAAGCGAGGACGAAAGCTTTTGAAATTTTGAATTTTTATGGTTACTTAAAAAATGCTAATTCGGCATTTGACAATGGCGCTACTATGGAGGCATTGAGTAATAATACGAGAAGTTTTTTAAATTTAAAGTCTGGAGAGTTTTTCGCGACTTTCTCGACTTATTTTCAAAATTGCGACTTTCACGACCTGGTAGACACCCTGTTATAAGAACTGCTGATCGCGGACCCATCTCTACCAATTAAATTGAGTTGCATCAAAATCTTTCAAAATTGAAGAAATTCATAAAAATAAAAATAATGATTAAAATTTTTGTGTTGAAAATATTTTATTTCTGCACTAGAATTCTTCTAAATAATAATAAACCTATGAAAACCATCTTCCTAGTTCCTCAAAAATATTGTCCCAGCCCCCAACAGGATCCCAATATGAATGAAATCCCATTAAAATTTTTCAAGAATTTTCAATTTAGGCGTCATTGGCTCCATACCAGCCTCTTTTCAAAAAAAATTTCCCTAGTGCTCCATGTCAAGTTGGTTCCACTGCGCAAGGGCATTACCCAAATACCCATTCCATAGAAAAACAATCCACTAAAATATTCGCTGATTACAAGAGGATTTTTGCTTGTTGTTAATTGCGCATTTTTCTCTCACAAATTTGATAATAAAAAAAATTAATTTTCCGAAATCGATGAAAAATATCTGAAATATGAAATACCATTAAAAAACAATACTCTCTCATCTGCTTATAAGAACTGCTGTTTGCGGATTGACTTCATCTTCGTGTTCAGAAAATACTCGCTAGATATTTCTATTTAGGTACATTTTACATTTTTTCAACTTTCGAGTTATTTAATTGATAAAAAACTATTCGGTACTAGACGTGAAAAATATTGAATGAATAAATTATTGATGAAAAAATATCGTTAAATTGAATAACGAAAACATAATAATCATTATTAATCCAATTCCAAATTCTAAAATCTCTCATGTGGCAATGATAAGTACTAACCACCGATTGGTCTCTGCAAAATACTGTTCACTGATTGACTACTAATTGAATAAAAATGATGATTAAAATCAATTGAGGGGCTTCATGGAAATGGGGCCTTGGTAAATTTTTTTCTCTTAAGCAAACATTTTTCAATTCTTTTTTTTATGAAAGAACACTTCAATATCACTGAATATGTTGGAATTGATAAAAAAATAATTCTAAATACGGGTACATTCAGAATTGTAAAAATCAGGAAAACAAAAAAAATGACTAAGGCTCCTTTTCCATGAAACCCTTCAATTGCAGTAGGGGTTCAGCTGCTGGTAGCAAAACCCTAATAAAAAGAACAGCAATTTCTAAAACATATTTCATATGCATCAAAATTGCTATAAATGGACCTCTTTTCAAGAATAAACCTCCCCTGAACCCTCCTTTCATCATTTCTTCATTTTTTTCAAACCTGGAGGGCAACAACCAGAAAACACAACATTGTTAATGGGGCCAGAGGAAAGTTTTTCTAGAAAAGGGGTCATTTTGGGCAATAGGTAAGTACTAAATTAACGCAAAAATGAAAACTTTCAAAAACCGTTTCTCTCATTAGATTTTTTCAAAAAAGAAAAAAAAAAGTAAAGCTTTTTGAGGTTTTTGCAGGGTGGATGTTGGAAAAAAAATAGTCAGCGGATTTCGACCAAATTCAGCAGAGACCTTTATCTTGAGTTGTAAGTTGCCCACAAAAAACTATAGCACTCAAGATGTCCCCGGAGGGGAGATATGAGGCCTCAAAGAGAGCACATTTTCAAAAACATACATCGAGGTTTTTCGCTCTAGCTCCAACCCAACATTTTTTTGGGGAAAAAATGGCCCAGTCTCAAACGGAAGTATTTCAGATTCTGCGTCGATTTATGCTATTATTACCGTTAAAATCTAAGATCACTTCTGGGTTCTACTGAGCAGTTAAAAATTAGAAAAAATGGCTAATTTTTGGATGAATTCGAGTTTTTAAAATTTTTTATGCCAAAACATCAAAGGCATAATTTCTAAAACTTGAGAAATAGTTTGAAACGCAGTGATACCAATTTTTTGCTCAACTTTGACGAAATTTTTTCGACTTTTTTTGATTGACGATTATGATGAAAAAATTGGCACCACTGCGTTCCAAAATATTTCCTCAGTTTCAGAGCTGATATCTTTCGATATTTTGGCATAATTAATGCGAAATATTCGCGAAGCAAAAAAAAAAAGTTCAAAATACGAACTTATCCAAAAAAGAAGCGATTTGCAAATTTCCAACCGTTCAGTAGAACCCTAAAATGGTCTTGGATTTTGACGGCAATAGCATAGATCGAGAAAGAATTGACTTTTTTTTGGGGGCAATCCACCCTGTTCTATGTGATTTACAGAAGAATTTACGATCAACATAACTTAGAACATTGGGAGGAATTTCCAGCTATTCGTCATAGAAATGTAAAAAAAACCACCAGCTATTGGCTGATTGCAAGCTAGTTTTTGCATTTGCTTCCACCATATTGATTATTGGTTGATTGATGGTTGCATTAGTTGCTAAATACATATCAACTTGAAGCATGAAGCTGATTTTTCATATCTTGACATTTTTTTATAATTTATAAGTAGAATGCACTACCCAGACTGACTACTTTTATTAAAATAAAGTCAAATAAGCTTGTAAATTAGAACATTCGTGATCCAACTAAATAAAATCATTCGTACACGAATAAAAAAGTATTGAAAATTAAATTCCAAATCAGTATCAAATTTGGTTTTGATAAACAGTAATGAATTTATCCAGGAGGAATGGGCGAACTTCGATCAGTAAATAACATCTGTAAGACAGCAATATAAGTTTACGAACAAATCCTACTCCCACAATTGCGTTAAACAGCCATGCATTTCGTCTCTTTGCTGTAAAACGTTTGATATAGGCCAACATAATATGCTTCGCCTTCGATTAGGTACTGATGTAAAAATTAATGTCAATTTTGAGATCAACAAAGGTATCTGCAAGACCTCGAAAGTTCTGAAGTTACGTTTATGGATCTTATAATCGACACCAACATTCTGGTCAACATCGATGTGGAAATTTATGTCAATTATAAGACCTACAAAAGTAGCTTCAGAACATAAGCGGTCTTGCTGATACGTTTGTTAATCTCAAAATCAACATCACTCACAACAATTAAATTTCTCTAATTCCCTTGAAAATATTGCAGATACTCGTATTGCAAAAACTAAGGTAGGTTTTTTATTACAAAATGTTTTCAAATGGTTTTAATCGGAAAACAGAAGGAGAGAGATTTTTTTTTAAACTCTGGTATGAAAAGTGAGACTTCCTGAAGATTTTTGTTTAAAAAACTAAAAGTTAGACTTTTCGGCAATTTTTAGCAAAAAATCAGGACTTTTCTGCAGTTTTGGCATAAACAGGACTTTTTCCCCTTACCCATCAGACAATTCTTTAGACTCAAAAATGCACAAAAACAAATGAAAAGGGAATTCAAAAATACATCATCAGTCAACATTTCAAAAACTGGGGCGCTTTTTTTGTTTTTTGGAAAATTTTTGAGAATTGAATTCGAGGAAAAAATGTGAAAAAAAATCAAAATTTTACCAAATTGATCCAGAAACTGGTACATAAGTTGAAGTTTTGTATGCGCTCTATTTTCGATCCCCCTAATTGATTAGAAGCAGATTTGAATCGTTTCAAACAATTTCAGAGCCTGCGGCACATTTTTGAAAATAAAACTTTTGGGAATATTTCACAAAATAGAATAATTATTCGATTTTGAAAAAAAGTTGTGTAACTGACTCAACAGTCAACATGTTGAAATTGAGGTAAAAAGGTTTTAGCTTTCCACCTTTATTGAGCAACATGTCAGGGGAATTTCAACTTTCAATAATCTGCTGGAGGTTTCAAAACTGCTGAAAACGGTTTGAAACAGTTTCCAATAACTTTGAGATATTGAAATAACAAATTTTAGTTTTCTACGCCAATTGGTGAAACTTCTATTTCTTTTTTACTTTTTTTTTTTTACATTTTTGACTCGAGTTTGATAGTTAAAAATTCCACAAAAATCAAAAAATGAACTTCACCAACTGAAATTTGTCTGGTGATGTATTTTTGTATACTTTTTCGATTCAAGTTTGTCCAGTTCAAAATGTCTTCTTTCAGTTGGGATACTTTCCTTGTTGGACATTCTGACCAAAAAAACAAAATCAACAAAAATGTTTGGAAATTTTGGCGACAAAAAAACGACAAAAGTAGGATAGCAGCACAACAGAAAAGGAAGGAGGACTGTTGGACATCCAGCATGAGACTCCAGAGTGAGTGAACGTAAGGAGGTGTGATAACAGTGATCTAGGAAGTGCTTAACACAAAGTAATATGAATTAACAAGATTTATTACAAAACCATCACATTGTTAATCTGAGGTTAGGTTAATGTTCTGATTAATATAACAGTGGATAGAGCCATGGGCTTTGTACATTGAGTCGATGCAACGAAGTCCTCTGTTTCAATCTCGCTGTAGCCTAAAATGTGAACGTGGAAGGTATTCATACCTGGAGAGTGAGACAGAAAAAAGCGAAAAATTCGTTTTTTGAGGACGAAAGTATGGAACTTTCATGAGCCATGGTCCTGAAGATGATCACTCTGGAAGATTATTCAATATGATCCAAATTTTGAAGACAACGATACCCCAAATCAGAACGCTAGACAGCCACTCGTTCTTTTTAAACGTGATTTTAAATTCACCGTGACACAACACATACATAAATAAGACAATAAGGACACCCTGTATAATATTTTTCAAACAGTACTTCACCTACTGACACTATACAGAGCGTACAAAAATACAATACACCGAATGATGAACAAGACAACGAGTTCAAGGAGTCGTCCTTCCTTCCTTGTTCCTTTTTTACGTCATCACAAAATATCATAGACTTCAGTAGGCTTTTTCCTTCAACCATATCCTTGTTTTCTCTCCCCCAAAAATTCTACTCTATCGACAACATATACGAGTACCTACGTATCACGATGACGAGAAAATAAACTGTCACGACATCGATGTCCTAATAAAATATTTTCGTACGTGTCCTTCTCTCCTCCTCGTCAACTCCACTTCTACCCTAACCCAAAAAATATTTCCCTTTTCATTTGGTATGCTCGACGTTTACCTAGTACGTTTATTACGTCGATAAACTATTTCATATCGTATAAGTATACACAAAAAGAGAAACAGCCGCGCCACAAGGTCTATGACACGTCCGAAAAAATTTTACTTATGTATTTGAACAACGCGAACAGCGAACAGCGAACGGCGAACGCACGCGATTAGCATGTCTGCTCGCCATAATCGTAATTTTCCACCAGACAACTTCCCGCATGATTCGATAACACATCTTACTCGTATTTTTTCATTTTTATTATTATTATTTTTTTTTTTGGATATAACGGTTGTGTTGTGTAACCCTGTAAATATTGTAATTCATTTTTTAAACGTTATCTACCTGTGTTCCGATATTAATATTCGAACTAAGCGACAACTCCACAGAGCTATCGTGGTCGTAAATATAAACGTGATAAAAGACTACTCGTACGTACAGTACAGGGAGTCGATGCGATGTCGCAAATTTGGTTAAATTTTGCACGAGAACTTCCCTTCTGATTTTTTCCCCCCAAAAAAGGAATGAATTCAAAAATGAAAAGTGATGTTTAATGAGTTGACCACACAATATTTGGGTACCACTACCAACTGTACTTTGGAAAGTGAAAGTTTTAAAAAAGCTCAAATTCTTAATTTCCAACAAAACAAATGAATATAAATTGGATTTTTTAAAAAAATAATAATTCAACAACGAATCAAAAACATACAAAAACGAAAACTTAGTTTAAACAAGCCATCAGCTATTCGCTGATTGCAAAAGAGTTTTTGCTTTTTGTTGGTTGCTTTTTAGTTTTTTTTTTTTTTTTTTTTTTCGTAAAGATTACAGATAAGATACAGAGAGTCAAAACTGCCAAAAGCAAGAAATCATAGATAGTAATGAATTTGCAAAAATGCTGAAAGAAAGTTGAATAAATAAATGCTTTTGACTAGCTTTTAGCTTTTCAGCTAGTTTTCATTTTTCAATCAATCGTACAGCTTTGGCTAGCTTTTAGCTTTGAAAACTCCTAAACTTCCTCAGTTCCTCAGCTTTCAGCTTTTAAGATTTAGCTTTCAGTTGGCTTTCCATCCCTAGCTTTATGATTTATATTCAAAATAAATAATAAAAACATAATTAATTAATCAATCTAATTCCAAATTATAAAACCTCTCATCTGGCAATGTTAAACACTAATCACAGATAGGTCCATCCAAAATACTGTTCACTTTTGCCCAAATAATGTAGGAAAATACCGTATTGGCCTCATATCGAAAATCTACAATGCCCAGATTGGCCACAAATTGAAAACCCCTAAAAATGCCTTTGACCACAAAATGAATAAAATAAAAATCTGGACCGCAAAGAAAAGATTTGTTTATCAAGTCGTAAAATCTTGTCGGAAATTGGACCGAAATATGACACAAAATTTGACGAAATTGGAGAGCTTCGTGGAGGGGGTAACTAACGATAGAAACATTTTTGCTCTATAGGGGGAGATGAAGGGTAGAATTTTTTTCATTTTGGGAGAAAAGAACTGTTCTATCACTTGATCAGATGTCGGAGTATGAAGATGATCATAGAGAGGAAGTGAAAAGTCGCTCAATTGGGTGATTCAGTCGCCGAAGCGACGAGTTATCAGCATGACGAAGACTACTCGTTATTCTATAATTCAAAGGTAGAATGAATTTTTATTTTTGTTTACTACTTTTACTACATATTTCTCTTCGTGTCCATCTTCGTATTCCAACATTTAATTAGGTAGTAAAACAGTTTTTGTTCCAAAAAAAAAAAAGAAAGAAAGTTCTAACACTACATCTCTCACTGTAAAGCAAAAATGTTTCCATCATAAATTACCCCCACCACAAAGCTCTCAATTTTCGCCAAATTTTGCCACATTTCGGTCCGATTTCCGACAAGATTTTATGACTTTGTAAAAAATCCTCTTTTCAGCTTTGATTTTTGTTTTATTCATTTTTTTCACCAAGTTTTAATTTTTTCCCAACTTGAAAAATGTCAGGTGAACTTTTTAAAACATTTTTATTATGTTTTTTCTTATACGAGTACACTTCAAAAAAATGTTTTCAAAAAGTGCCTTGTCTAATGTTTTTCACGGTACGTCGTTGAATTATTTTTGAAAAAAAATTGTCAACTTATATTCATTTGTTTTGTTTTAAATAAAGGATTTGAGCTTTGCAAAAACGTTCATTTTCCAAAATGATTGTTCTTGGAAAGCTCAACGTTTTTGTGATTTGGCCTATCATTGGACAAAGTATTCTATTACACTGACGATAAGAACCGAAAAAAATTGAACCTTTGGAATTTAAAGGGTCAGAATACTTTGAGAAATTTATATTTCCGATTTTACGAGGCAATTTGACGTTGCATTATTCAAGAACTATGATGGATACAGTTACGCTTTGGGTCGTAGGATTGCTCATTTCATTTGGTGTAGAATTTATTTTCACATTCAGGAAGGGCTATGAAACAAGAAAAATCTGAGGAAAATGTGTTCAAAAGTTGACCAATTTCACCATTCTTCTTGAAAATCTGCCCTCTTTACAATTTTCTTGAAAGAAAAAAATGTCCATTGAAATGGCATACTAGGTACCTTCACTCTTTCTAACTCGACCAGTTGAAAAGTTATAAAAATATGGAATTTGGGAAAATGACTCCCAAAAAAATACAAAAAAGCGATAAAGCCACGACTTGGAATGCCGGAGTAGAAGATTTCATGAAAACATCGAAGCTAAAATATTTTTTCTTCAATTTGTGAAAATTGAATTCTCGAAAAAGAAATCTATTTTTAGCAATTTTAGCAACTCATAACCGAGTATGAGCCCTGGCTACTAGATTTGTACAAAAAATGTGTACCTATATGTCTATTTCTAATTTAGAAAATTGCGGATCACGAATCAAAAATCTTAAATTTTTATCATGTTAGGTAATTATATTGATTCTAATTATTTCTTATGAATTTTTTTATTTAATATTGAAATCAAAATTCGAAATAAATAAATCAGTATTGCTTCTTTGCATCAACATCAAAAAAGTATCGACTTCTGTCGACAAAAATGCAAAACAATTCTGTTTTTTTTTAGTGAAATTTCAAAACAAAAAATTTAATGTTCTGTCAAACTCAAAATTTCTGATAAAAATCTGGGTTTTGTCAGAATTGTCAATGAGACCATTTTCTGTCAATGAGCTTTTACCGCAAGACAGTATTTTCGATCAATGAATAGTAGGGTGGTCCATATTTTCAAAGTTGGGATTTTCCTCCCTCCCAACCCCAAAAGTGGTGACCTCTGATGAGAAAATAATTCCCTATTTTTTACTTTTTCCCCAATTTTCAAAAAACTTGGGCTGCGGTGGACCCTTAAATTTTCAAAAATTCTATAAAAATACAAATTCCCTGCAAAATTTTAAAATCTCAAGTTCTCTTATTTCTAAAAAGTCTCTTTTGGGTAAAATAAACTCTCATGACGATATTTAAGCCCCCTCCATTGAAAACCAATCTAACCCCCTAAAATAACTGAAATTTAATGTATAAAATACAAATTTCAGCTATTCTAGGCGACCGACTTGGTTTACTAATGATGGGATTAATATCCTAATGAGAGTTCATTTTACTCAAAAGAGACTTTTTAAAAGTGTTGGAACTTGAAATTTTTGAATTTTGAAAATTTTGCTTTGAAGTTGGATTTTTATAAAATTTTTGAAAATTGAGAGGCCCACCGCAGTCTGAGTTTTTCAAAAATGGAAAAATAAAAAATAAGGAACTATTTTCTCACTAGAGGTCACCACTTTGAGGGCTAGGAGCAGAAGAAATCGCGATTTTTTTGTCATGTATTTATTAAGGACCACCCTAATGAATAGCGACAAAAAAGCAAACTTTTTCGTAACCTCCGATACACCGATACGTGATAATAATTATTATCACTGATAATCACTGATAAATGTTGAAAAAATTAATTAAATTTTAGAAAATATAACGAAAATGTCCTTTTTTTGGTCCTCAATATGTTTTGTTCGTTGATTATAGCTATTTGTTTGTGAATAATTTTCAAGGAGTCATATTACTTGAGTAATTAATGAGAAATGCATACCTGATCTTCGGGTTAGAGTTCTAGAAAACTCAAAAAAAGACTGCAAAAGCAGAAAGTGCTGCAGTGTTCTAAATTGTACTACAACTCGTATGTTCCCCCACTTTGAAATAAAATTTATAGCCCTAAAGAAAACTTCATTCTATCTAATATTTCATTGCAGAGCTTTGCCAAATCAATTGATTTCTCTACATGCTGCTTGCAGAGAGTCATGGGTCAGAATAATACGTTATTTTAAGAATAGTGCTGTAGGATACGTCTGCAGCAAACATTTTGATCCAAGTGAATTTATTAGTAAGCATTTTTTTTCCTCTCTGCAAATTGTACATCACTCAACGTCAACAATATTATATTATCCTAATAATTTTTCTTTTTTACCTAGTTAGTAATAGTTTCAAACGTCGTTTGAAACCAAATGCTAAGCCATCCCTTAATTAACTTTGTGTACAATTTTCATTTTTATACAAAACAAAGAGTTCGTAAAATTCGCATTAAAATGCTGTTCATTTTCTCAAATTTTTGTTTAACCTTTTTGGAGGTTCTCTAGCTTTTAGGGTTAGCAAATTGAATTGATTTGATGAGTGAGATGAGCGCCTTGCCCAGTTGGCCAAATCACAAAAAAGTAGAGCTTTCAATAAAAAAAATTGTTGGAAAATGAAAGTTTCCAAAAAGCACGAATGTAACATTTCCAACAAAAAAATTGAATATAACGCAGATTTTTTTAAAGCCATAGATCAAAAAGATGTATCAAAAACATTAAACAAAAGCACTCTTAAAAGAAACGAAACGCACTAATTGGCTCTGCTCTGCTCTGCTTCACTATAACCGTACACTTATACTTAAGGTCGATGACCTCATAGCATTTCGACGAGAGTGCTAAATAAATAATATTGCACATTTGCACCATGAGCGAGATTATCAATTATTATTGCTTAAAAATGGCTCTCAATTTTTTTTTCATCTGTTATGTTGAAAAATAATTACAGAGATAAGATTAGAATAATAAATAATAATTATTAATTGGTGCTGTTTTCTTCACGCTGTGAGCTGTGATTGAATTTTCCAAATGATTAATTTGTTTTATTCGTTATTCTAGCTGTTTATTTGGTTAACTTTCAATGTTACCTAAAAGGCTAAAAATTAAATTTTCCAAATTATTAATTATTTGTGTATTCGTTGGAACGACGGGTCAGGTTTGTTACGCATCCCGCGTTCAGGAAAAAAACACGCCTGTGGCTAAGCAAAATATAAAACAAACCATATCTGCTAATCGCTGATTGCAACAGAGTTTTTGCGTTTCTTAAACACTTCAAATTAATTTCAATTTTTTATTATGCATTTTTCGAATTGTTTTTCATAATTTCTAATATATGAAAGAATATTTTTATCAAAATATTAAATTAAATAGGTATCAAATCAATTTCTTATTATTTAATCATGTGACATAAACAAAGCATTAATATAAGTACTAACATCATCGAGAAGATGAGAAATAGGACTGTAGAAATGTTTGAAGTGGCAGTGATAAGAATGATCAAGTTGCAGTGATAAGTATGATCGGCCAATGGCCACCTTTAAAATCGTTTGACCAGCTCTGCTACAGCCTTACAGGTGAAAGAAGCCAGGACATCGTGAGTATGAATGCAATTTGAGGCAATGTTTCGTTTGCGGTGAAGTAGGTCATGAAGCTAGAAACTGTCCGTATACACCGAAGAATACACCAAAGAATACGTTGTCAAAAATCTGAACATTCTGGGAAGAAAAAGACCGGACAGAAAAACTCAAAGTTTACTAGAGGAAAGGCGCATACGGCGAATGGCTGGCGAGTCCAGTAATAATAATTGTAATTTAAATCTCTTGAAATGTTGCTTGATTCTGGTACTACTGAGCACTTTCTATGTAGTCCTGATCTGCTGTGCTGTGAGATGTGAGGACATTGAGTGTTCCAAAAGAGATTCAATGTGCAAATGGTAGTAGTGTATTGGTTACGAAATGTAGAGATTTGTATTTAACTGCTGAGGAAGGAAAGAAAATTGTTTTGACTGAAGTATATGCCCATGAAAGTTTTTCAATAAAGTTATCAAGTCGCGTCGTAGTGATAAATGAACTTCAGCACCTGAAATTCGTCTAGTGATGCATTTTTGCATGCTTTCTCGATTTAGGTTTGTACATATTTTCTTTTATTGATTGGGATACTACCATTGTTAGAAGATCTGACATATAGACAATGGACCTGCGGAGTAAGACAACCAACTGGCAGCCATCTTGCCAAAAAAACTTGTGTAGGGAAAATTTCTCCCGCTGAGTGATCTTGGCTGCGCTGCTGTCGATTTCTTGAACACTACATACAAAATACAGCGCAGCCAAGAGCACTCTGCCGAAGGAGCAGATCTGTGGAAGAAATTCGGGCCGAGCACTGTTATGATGCTACAGTTTGCGTCCTCGCACCACACACTGATAAGATAAGGCAAGCGGGAGACGCGTAAAATTTTAACATTGCTTCTTATGGAAGGAGCTCAGTTTTCATACATTTTTCGATAAAATCTTCAAAAGTGTTGATTTTCGGAAGAAAATCATCTGAATTTTTGTTTTCCTCGTGAAATTACCTTTAAAATGACGTATTGTAATTGTAATTTAATGGGCTCTGAATGTTTCTTTGATCATAAATGTGATGAAAAAATGGTGGTAAAAGTCTAATATATCAGGAATCACGAGTGATAATTAACGATTACGCATCACATAACAAACAAAGCAAAGGAGTAAGTACATATTCTGATACTAAATTTCACGAGGAATACAAAACTTCTACTCAAATTGGCTGAAAAACTAACATTCTTCAGCATTTTATTAAAAATCGAACAGAAACGGTAATGTTCCATAAGAAGCAATGTAAAAATTTTACGCGTCTCCCGCTTGCCTTATCTTATCAGTATGTGGTACGAGGACGCAAACTGTAGCACCATAACAGTGCTCGGCCCGAATTGGCTCTACACAAAATATCACTACCGCCCCTTTCCCTCGTTGGCTGCAGATTGAAGTACAGCGCAGCCAAGAGCACTCAGCGGGATAAATTTTCCCTACACAAACTTTCTTAACCGTTTCCGTTCCCCTCAGCCTGCAGTTGGTTGTCTTACTCCGCAGGTCCAGTGTCTATAATCTGACAGAAGAAAAAATCATTCAGACCGGGCACTACGTAGAGGGCACTAGTGAGCTGGCAAATGTTTACATTTTTCAGACGGGCATTTCTTATCAGCGTTTACAAAAGCATTAATTTCTAGGGTTAAAACTGAAAAAATAATTCGATGTACATTATTTTTACGATTATTACTGCAAATTAATCATGACCGAATCATATTTTCATTTTCAACATGTAAATCCAACGTTTTGGTAAAATACGACTGATAAGAAAGGGTTAAGAAAAAAGCCCCGTCTGAACTCTAGAACAATGGGCACACTAGCGCCCTCTACGTGAGAGACCAGTTCGAATGGATTTCACAAGACAAGAGTCCCGCTCTAGGAAATATTTGCCGGAACTAACAAAAGGTCCAAGTTTTGATAATGGAAATTATCAATGATAAGGAGTTTTATTTCTTAATATTTATGAAATTTTATGATGAAAGTCTGCAGCATATATGTATGAATGCTCGAACAAGTGAGATCGGTAGGTAGTCAAGCAGACATATTATGATACCTACAGGACATGATAATATGGTAAAATTTAACTACGATTTTCTATTTTTGGAGCAATAAAAGTAAAACAATATCACATCATAATTTTCCAAAAAATGCGTTAAGTATTTAGGAAAAAGTGGAACGATGTCATTGGAATGGATGAAAACATGTTACCTGAGCACCCACGTCTGTGCAGTGAGCACTTCCTTCCCTCAAATTTCAAGCGTAAATAGCTACTTAATCATGTTTTTAAGAAATTGTTGAATGTCTAAAGACATCATTCCGAATTAATTTCGTTTTTTTTGATATCAGATTTTATTAATAATTTCTAAAGGCGAATAGCTAAAATACTACTCACTGATTGGATATATTGCATTATTGATGAAAGTAGGACGACTATGAAAAAGTGATTACATTTTAGAGTTGTTTCGCAAAGAAAAGAAAAATCGATGTCTCTAAAAGAGGATTTTTTATCAAGTCTTAAAATCTTGTCGGAAGTCGGGCCGAAATATGACACAAAATTTGGCAAAATTGCGAGCTTTGTAGCGGAGGTAACTAAAAATAAAAACATTTTTGCTTTGATTCACGAGAAGTAGCATAGTATTTTCTTTCATTTTGTAAAAAAAATAAACATTTCATCACTTGATCGAATGTTGCAATATGAAGATGAACATAGACAGAAATGGTGAAAAAAAAAAACAACAAAATCCATAGAGTAAACGAGAATTTTCATTTTTGTTTACTTTTTTATCACTATTTCTCTCCATGTTGATCTTCATATTCCAACATCCAATTAAGTGGTAAAATACCTATTATTTCAAAAATGGAAGAAAATTCTATGCCACATCTCCTGCTTCAAAGCAAATATTTTTTATCATCAGTTACCCCCCCCCCTCCCTCAAATGACAAAGCTCGTAATTTGGCCAAATTTTATGTCATATTTCGGTCCAATTTCCAACAAAATTTTAGGACTTGATGAACATTTTCTTTCACCAAGTTTTTATTTTTGCTCAACTTGTGAACTGCCAGACGATCTTTTTTACTAGGTACTGTTATTACAATTTTCACCCTATTATTTCTTTTAAAATATTTTCAAAAGGTAACTAAAAATAAAAACATTTTTGCTTTGATTCACGAGAAGTAGCATAGTATTTTCTTTCATTTTGTAAAAAAAATAAATATTTCATCACTTAATCGAATGTTGGAATATGAAGATGAACATAGACAGAAATGGTGAAAAAAAAAAAACAACAAAATCCATAGAGTAAACGAGAATTTTCATTTTTGTTTACTTTTTTATCACTATTTCTCTCCATGTTCATCTTCATATTCCAACATCCAATTAAGTAAGTGGTAAAATACCTATTTTTTTCAAAAATGGAAGAAAATTCTATGCCACATCTCCTGCTTTAGAGCAAAAATTTTTTATTATCAGTTACCCCCTCCCCCCCTCAAATGACAAAGCTCGCAATTTGGCCAAATTTTATCTCATATTTCGGTCCAATTTCCAACAAAATTTTAGGAATTGATGAAAAATTTCTTTCACCGAGTTTTTATTTATGCTCAACTCTTGTGAACTGCCAGACGACCTTTTTTACTACCTTCATTACGATTTTCCCCCCTTAATTTTTTAAAAATATTTTCAAAAGGTGCTTTTGTTTAATGCTTTTTACTCGTGTTGTTGAATTATTTTTGAAAAAAATTTCCAATTTATATTAATTTGTTTTGTTGGAATCGAAGGATTTGAACTTATTCAAAACTTTCATTTTCCAATATGATTTTTCTTTGAAAGCTCAACTTTTTTGAGATTTGGTCAATTGGGCAGGGTACTCTATTACACCCGTTGAAGCAGTTTGTTTCCAGAACATGTGAAAACCTAGAGAACCTCCAAAGGGTTAATAACTATATTTCTTGGAACATGAAAACCACCGTCACAAATCGATTCACTAAAAAAATTCCCAAAAATAAAAGGAGTGGTCAAGCCATGACTTCGAATGCCGGAGCGAACGATTTCATTAAAACATCGAAACCAGACTTTTTAAAATTCAATTTGTAAAAATTGAATTCTCGAAAAAGAAATACCTCAACAATCAAAATTTAGAAAAATTTACCAAAAGTTGGAAACTTATTTTTAAACTCATGAACGAGTATGAGACTAAGCCACCAGATTCTTACAGCAAATCTATGCAACATCTTCAGCAAGGAAATTTTCGAAATCTATCCATTGAACAAGTCCGGAGTGTTGAAGGACCAAGGCAACAAACACCACTCCACACACGATCCGCAAACGAAAAAAAAAAAAGACACAACAATAATAATATTCCTAACCACATCCTTTTTTTTTTTTTACAGCAAAATGGAACCAGCAAACCATACACTAAAAACAGAAACAATTTCGCAATACGATAAATAATTCATGAAACACTCGAGCCTCTGCAAATTTCACCGCCACAAAAAGAAAACAAAACAAAAACCCTATCGCCTCTACCGCACAAGCGAAGAACTCATATCTGATGAATCCACACACCAAAAAAAAAAAAAAGACACGAGAATAAAAGGGAAATGAAATCATCGCACGAGAAAATAGGTACTTACGCCATTCATTCGTTAGGAAAATTTCGTCGAGTCTTGAGCAATGTCACCGTGTCACATTATTCATCTTTTTTCACGACAATAAAATGACAAGGAAATTCTCACAAACGCCTTTCAGTTCGTAGAGCCTCGAGCCCGAGCCTACATTCCATTACGATATGATCTCTTCCTTGATTTAAATTTTCCACGTAGAAAAACCGCACCACAACAACACATCGTTCACCCGCGCAAAAAATAATACAGTAATACGGCAAATTGCACGTACCCCCTTCAATTTAGTACATATATTTACGTTACTTCTCACATAATGCAAAAAGAAAAAAAGAGAGAAAAAAACCAAACACACGCGTCAATACACCGAAAAAACACCTCAATTACTGGTCACATTCAAGGCTACGTTGCCGGCGCAATAATATACGCGAATACAAAACGTACGTTTACTATAATCATCGCCTCACTTGCACAAATGTACTCATAATACGAGCTACATAAACACAATACAATGTACTCGCGTGTACTTGAAAAATATCAAATCACAACAGAGACGGTAATTTTTCCGCGATTTTTCCGCACACATCGAAAAATAGGCGTTCTTTTTTTCCTCTTTCTTTCACAGATCAGCGACAACGAGTGTCACAATAATTACATCGAAACGAAAACAAAACAAACTCCGAAATATAGTACACATTTCGTCACGTATATTAACAATCGTTTCAGCCTTCTCTTCGCACTCTCCGCGTGGTCGAAAAGTCAACCTTAATTAACCTATACAGATACACAGTACACATACACGACAAAGAGGAAAAACACAGACTGGGAACTGAAGAGGGAGGATCTCGTTAAAAACAACTCGTACGCGAAATTTTTTCCACCAAAAAGATACATAGATCGTTGATTCGTCGTCACCATCTCCTCGTGCGGCTCGTTAAGCGAAATAAAAAATCTGCCAAAGCTATTTCTACATCCTACCCCTCACCCCAATGCAGGGGCCCAGCCACAAGAAAGCGGGTAACTGGTTTCTCTGAGAGCTTATATGTCGCATGTGTATCAATTAGCATAAAAAAATACGCTCGTTATTCTTAATTAAAACAGAATATCGATTACTGATACCGATCTAATCGTAATTATTCGATTGTCAAATATCGCCAAATATACGTACGTGTGTTTCGAGTGAACGATTATAAGGCTGTGTCGGTGCCATTGGTACCCCGTATTATTGCTGTAGAGACGATAATTTCTCATTCAAATTATTAAAAAAAAAAAAAAACCAAAGGAATTCAAAAATCAACGTTGATTACATTCGATGAAAAATTCAACCCTCCATTGGCACCTGAAATTCTCGAGAGTCTACTTGACATTTCGTCGTCGTTCGAGACATTCTACTACGAGTCTACTACACTATAATTCTACGGGTAGCTTGGGTATTCGTTTTGAAGACGAGGAAATCGTTAAAAATAATTTATCTCTCCTCGTTTTACGAAATGTCGGAAAAAAATTCCAATGATTAAAACATTTACAGACAAAACGACGTTTTCCTGCTGTATTAAAAAAAAAAAAAAAAAACAACGCATAAAAATGTACTGCACGACGAAGACAACGACGACAATTTTACTGGCATTTAAACGAAAATGTGTTTATGATATTACCAATTGGCAAATTTGCACTCAGTGACGATGTTGAAACCGCCACAATCGTTAATGGAAAAAAGTAAGTACCTAATAAGTAAGTAAGTATTCACTCATTTTTCTCCTTTTGAAGTACGAAATTTTTTATTTTTTTCTAATTGGGCAATTCCACGTCAAATCGGACAAAAATTATCATGTGGTTTGAGTTGACATTAGAAATTGTAAAATACATAATTACATGCTTACATACATAAAAAATTGACGAATTTGGATCAAATTCAGGTTGAAGGTGTAGTTGATGATACATATACTACGAGGAAAAAAAGTTTCGACCAAAATTACCCACTTTAGGTAAGAAAAATCGCGTTTCCAAATGGTTTTATGGCCTCAATGAAGCAGCGAAACACCAATCGAAAAATTCTGAAAAAATTACCAGAAGCAGAAAATACCCTAAAAATCAAAATAATTTTTCTGTTTTTTTTCAAATTTTGAACACCTCTCTACATAGATTAAAAGTTTTCAAAGTGGAGTTTAGGGTTGTTGTGAAAGTTGAAAAAATCTGAAAAAATTCAGGGTTATTACCTTCAAGTATCTTGACCCTAACACCAAGTTTCAAATCAATCGGTTCGAAACAGCTGGAGACAGCGCGTAGAACCCTTAACTGAGTGCAGATGGGAAACCGCTGTTTGAAGATATTTTTAAATACAAATTCAAATTAACAAAATTTACAGAAATTCAGAGAGATCAGTGTTGTTAACTTTAATTTTCAGAAATCTCTCATTTTCGTCAATTCTGATCAAAAACACATCCCAAGAAAAAAATCCTAGGATTTTTTTTCACTTGTTTGAGTTCTATAATAAATGGTTTGGTGCATAAAAAATTGTTTTTTCAAGCTTTTTAATTTATTTTAAAATTATATTAATGCACAAGAAATTCGATATTATAAATTTTTTTTATTTTTTATTTTATTCATCTAGCTATGTACATTGTCACTTTTTCTTCTTTTTTTTTTTTCAATTTTCATCAGTCTAGTACGGTGTTGTTTCCCTTCCTCCGGCCTGTTCACGTTCAGTTTCATTAGATTTACAAAATCTGTGAGTTCTTATCAAAAATTTCTCTCCATCAATTAAAAATGTTGGAAAAAATCCAAATTTCTGCCAAATCGCTAAAAATCAATTAAATTGAAATGAAAAATTGTAAAATGTAATTTTTTACGGTTTTATTCCATGCTTTTATCGGTAAAAGTGAGTAAGGCTCTACCCACTTTTGAATAAAAAATCTCGACTTCAAGTTAAAGGGACAGTAATGCGCAACCATAAAATAAGTGTTGAATTCGATAAACTATCAATTTTAAGATAATTTTTTCAAATTTTCGTGTTCTTAGCGAAAAAGATGTAAAAATTTCAATTTTATCCCTAAAAATGAAGAAAAATCCAAGAAAATTACAAAATCCCTGAAAAATCTCAACCACTTTTCAAAATCTTTAAAAATCCCTTAATTTGGGGATTAATCCCCGGAGTTATTTAACAACACTGAGAGAGATGATTGATGAGGGTTTTCAAACAGTTTTAGAAAATTCAATTTTGAAATTACGTAAGAGACCTTTGAATGCTCAACAAAAAGAAAGAAAGAAAGAAAATGTTCATTAGGATGGATCGCGAAAACACAATGAAGAAGGATTTTGACCAAATTTGGTGGCGCCTTCATTTTTATTTGAAAGTCACTCAGAAAAGACTTTACCTCTGCAGGGAAGATATTAGTCTTCAAACGAAGGCTTGCTTCAGCCCTCATTTAACCTGTTTCAGGAAAAATGACAGAGTTCCAAAAAATGATATTTGGGAATTTGCATCGACCTAGGTCATTGACATCGACAGACATCATTTCTGAAATTGGGAGAATATTTTGAAACATAGAGGTGCTGATTTTTTGGTCACTGTTGCCAATTTCGAAAAATTGAGAAAAATAGATACTAAAACCTGATAAAATGCTTTCGAGATTTCAAAATTGGCAATAATGCCAAAAAAAATTGGCATCACTGGATTCCAAAATATTTCCCCAATTTCGAAATTATATTTGTCAACGTTTTGCCATAACAATTATCAACGCTCAATATTCTATAAGAAAAAAGATAAGCGAAAAACCACGAATTTTTTCGAAAATTCCATCGTTTTTAATACGTATCTAGATCTACATCTCCTCTTCGAGAACATTTCCGGGGCTAACATTTTATCTGGGTGATTTTCAAGTAAAAATCAAAATCTCCAATGAATTTGGGTCAAAATCATTGCGTAGTTTTTCGCAAACTTCCCTCCTCCTGTGTTACCTTACTGTTTTACCAACGTTTAAAAGTGAAGAACGCTGGAATTCTTTGAAAGTTTTAATTTTCACAGCTCTTTTAATTTTGAAGTTACATTTTCAATTGAATCTAACTGGCATCTTCCAAATATTGTTCGTGGATCTTTTGTTTAGAAACAGATTGCAACAGGGTTTCTCATTCTTCTCGCACCTTCAAAAAAAAAAAAAAAAAAAAAAAACTTAACCACTTCACCCTATTAATTCCGGACTATATTATGCATAGTCACGAGTCACTGAACTAATTTACAACAGTAGGTACCCAAGTATGGTAAGCTTTAGGTTACCTACTGTATCAACGCGTGAATTATTCAATACCAGTTGCGGAACACCCGGTATTTCGCTGAAACAGACCAACATTAATAAAGCCACAAAGATTTCATCGGGTGGGTTGTAAAATAAAAAATGTCGAAGGATTTTGTTCAAATTCAGTGAAGACCTCCATTTCGAGTTGAGTCACTCAAAAAAATTTCTAGCCTCGAAAGTGCTCTTGGAGGGGAGACATATAATCCTTATAGAGGCGATATTTTTGAAAAAATGTTTTTTTCGCCGCAGCCCCTACACAACCTGCATTTTGGGGAAAATGACTCAATTCTAGGAGATACGTAGTATTTTAGATTCCACCTTGATCTAGACCATTGCTATCAAAATTCAAGACCAGTTTCAAGATTCTACTAATTTCTACAGACGAGTGATTTAAAATCTGCAAATCGCTTATTCTTGGGTAAATTTCTCTATTAAACAAATCTTCGTCTTAAATATTTCGCTTCCATTAAGCCAAAACATCGAAAGATATAATTTCTAAAACTAAAGAACTATTTTGGGATACGGCTGCGTAAATTTTCTCATCATTATTGTCAATTTCAAAAAATTCAAAAAAATGACCAATTTTTTCGAGTTTTTTGAAAATTGGCAAAACTGTTTTTTACAAAACGACCTAATGAATTCGAATTGAATAAAAGAAAATATTTTTAAAACACCAAATTTTTTACCCTAAAATCACTTATTTGTAGAATCCTAAAATTAATGGTCTTGGAATCTAATAGCAATGGCCTGGGTTGAAGCAGAAGCTCAAATCTCAAACAGGTTGGCTAGAAACGGTTTCCACAAAATTTGGTTGAAATATTTTACTTTTTTTTCCCCATCCACCACAACAAAAATAGAAAATTTTTGAAAAAAAATTATTTCAATACGAAAGCGACAGATTCACAAAAGAATAGAGAAATGTTCGAATAATGTAATAAACCATTAGCTTGGTTATTTGCTGATTGCTAGAGAGTTTTTGTTCATTGCTAATTAAGTACTTAGTTACTTTTCAATTTATCTTGATCCTAAGCTTCAAATTCCAACACACTAGTGTTATTCTTGGACAAATTCCTCCATTAAAAATATTTTCGTCTCAAATATTTCGCTTTCATTATATCAAAACATCGAAAGAAATTTTTTGTAAAACTGAAGAAATATTTTAGGATACGGCTAGGCTAATTTTTTGATCATTACATACTGTCAATTTTAAAAAATCCAGAAAAATATACCATTTTTTCGGGTTTTTAAAATTGGCTATGATGACTAAAAAATTGGCACCGTTGTTTTACAAAATCACCTAATGAATGCGAATTGATTATGAGAAAAAAATATTATCAAATCACAAATTAATTTACCCTAAAATCAGGAATTTGTAAATTTTCAACGGTTCAAAATTAATGTTCTTGGAATTTTATAGCAATGACCTGCGTTGATACGTTGAAGCAGAACCTCAAATCTCAAAACAGGTTGACTAGAAGCCAGAACGAAAAAAACACGATTTTCCCATAAAAATAGTCGCCTATTTGAACAGTGAACATCCTATCTCCTCTCCGGGACAACGGGACAACTCCGGAGCTAAAATTAATACTGAGTGACTTTCACCTCAAAACGAAAGTTTCCACAGAATTTTGGTTGAAATATTAGAACTTTTTTTTCGCCATTCACCACAACAAAAATATGAAGAAAATTTGCGAAACAAAACTTTTCAATTTGAAAGCGACAGATTTGCAAACAAACCACGAACATTAGAAACCGACTGGAAGCATAAACCATTATATCTTGGCTGTTTGGTGATTGCTAGAGAGATTTTGCTCATTGATTATGATTGCTTGATCTGGCGAGGGGAGAAGGGATGTTGGCGTAGCTCTTATTTTGAAAGTTCAAATTTCATCATCCTTAATGACTAATTCCATTAGTTTTATTTCATAAACATGAACTTTTTCATTGAAAAATTGAACAAAGGTCTCCAATCATAGTTGTATGCAATGCAGTATCAGGATCAAGCAACGAATTAAGGAGACGGTGGAGGAAGAGGGGGTTAATAGCCCAAAAGTTTTGAAAATTACTATTTCAGTAATTTTGATCGGAGTTTGAGACCAATTATTGCTGCTATGTCTATGTATCACGGCAAGTTACAGCCTATGAAGATCATAACCAGAAGCGAAATGCTGCAAAAGGCTACACAGCATTTTGTAAAAAGAGTTTGAAATTAACGGAGAATCTAACGAGAATGGTAATGTTTTTGAAAAATATTACAAGTAAGTGATTTTATATTTAATTTAATTTTAATGCTACATAGAAGGTTTCTGTTTTATTTTGTGTGATTTGGGTATTTTAATTTTTGAACCAGGGTGTTCATGTTAATTTTACTTATTTCAGAATTTCAAGAGTCTTTTTCTTCTTGTGATTAATTCTAGTTTCTCATGTTCCTTAGTGATGTTAATTGTAATTTATTTCAACATATTTGTGAATTTTTCCTGTTAATAAATTCATAATGATGTCCCTTTACTATACCTACCATAATTTAATTTTTAATGTTTTATTTTTATTTTCTTCCAAGAGACATGTTTTTATTATTTTTAAAACCAAATAAAATATAACGTTGCATTTTGATTGTTGACCTTGGTTAATTTTATTCACTTCGAAACTATGTACATGAAGCATGAGCATGGGAGCTCGAAGTTCAAACATACTAGTACATACAAAACTTTTGCCATCCACCATAACAAAAATAGAAAATTTAAGAAACAGAACTTTTCAATTTGAAAGCGACAGATTTGAAAGCAAAACCAGAACCTAATTATGCTTTCAAATAAATTAGTAGCTTTTCAATTTTTCTTGATCCTAAGCTAAAAAATCCAACACGCGGCACGCCGCATGCTAATCTAGTAAATCCATGCATTTAGCATTGATATACGAAAAAACAAACGGTTTCTCAAATTCCAATTGAATATTTCCCTGAAAGAAGAAATTTTCATTTTGAAACTAGTACCTAAGTACATAATTATATGGAGTAAAGAATTGGCACCGCTGTTTTACAAAATCACCTAATGAATGCGAATTGATTATGAGGAAAAAATATTATCAAATCACAAATTAATTTACCCTAAAATCAGGAATTTGTAGATTTTCAACCGTTCAAAATTAATGGTCTTGAAATTTTATAGGAATGGCCTGCGTTGAAGCAGAACTTCAAATCTCAAAACAGGTTGTCTAGTAGAAGCCAGAACGAAAACCACGATTTTTCCACAAATGCCGCTTCTTTGAACACCCATATCTCCTCTCCGGGACACCTCCAGAGCTAAAACTTATTCTGAGTGATTTTCAGCTCAAAACCAAACTTTCCACCGAATTTTGTTGAAATATTCGACCTTTTTTTTCGCCATCCACCACAACAAGAATAGAAAATTTGTGAAAGAAAACTTTTCCATTCGAGAAACAGCGAGTATATACGAGTAGTATATCCACGTATAAACCATTAGCTTGACTATTTGCAGATCGCTAGAGAATTTTTGCTCATTGCTTATTAGTTGCTTTTCAATTTTTCTTGGCCCTAACCTTCAAATTCCAACACACTGCACAGTGCAAGGCGCACGCTAATGGAGTAAGTTCATGCATTTAGCATTTATACACAAAAAAAACGAACGGTTTCTTAAATTCTAACTGAAAAAGTTCAGGTACATACAAAACTTTTACTACACGTTTATGAACCAAAAATACGGTGAAGGGAGGGGATGTTGGTATAACTCTTATTTTGAAAGTTCAAATTTCATCTTCCCCAATGACTAATTTGTTTCATTTCATTTTCATTGAAAAATTGAACTAAATTCTTCAATCATAGTCGTAGTATCAGGATTCAGTATCAAGAGACCAACTGAGCAGACGAGGAGGGAAGAAGAGGGGGTTACAAGCTCAAAAGTTTTGAAAATTACTATTTCAGTAATTATTTTGACTTCACCGAGCCAATGTGGCGGAATTTTGAGGGTCCCAAATTTTTAAACATATCAAAAATTCACCTGATTTGACTTTTTTTTTGCTTGGAAAATTGAAAAGAATAATTTCAAAGATAGTAGGGACCTAGCACGATGAGTATGAATGGAGGCAGGATTCAAGATGTTTGAAATTTGTGTACTTCATTCATTTTCAAATATTTCGTTGACTCGCTGATCATTCTAGGTAGGCTACTTATCCCTTTCAGAACGATTTTAAATTTCTGGACAAATTTGAAAAATCCAGTCTATGTTGATATGAGGGAGCTGAATTGAAAAAATTACTCACATTGATCTACTTTGCTCAAAAATTTACATTTCCTAAAAAAAATTGAAAAATCAGTCTTGAAACAGCGTTTAAAATTTTTCAAATTTTTAAAAATTCGTCAAAAATCTAAAAATTAATTCGGAAGACTTGAAAGTTTGGTTACGAGGGTTTCAGGATAAATGCTCTTTCGATCTAGCTTGGTTCTGTTCAATCATAATTTACAATTCGATATATGGGTAGGTATACAATATTTGGAGGCCTGAGGAATGAAAGATTCAAATAAACACAGGTATAAAATGTTCAAAATTCCTATTCTGCTGGCAGTGCTGCCTGTTTTCAGCAATGTTGAAATACGAGTATTAGACCTCTTTTTTCGCCATCCACAACAAAAATAGAAAATTTGTGAAACGAAACTTTTCAATTTGAAAGCGACAGATTTGCAAACAAAACCAGAACCATAAGACGAACTCTCTAAATTTTAAACAGTCAAATTTCACAAAAATCTACTTAATTGTAAAAAATCATTTTGACTGACCAATTCAGTAGATTTTCTAAATGTCGTGACTGCTAAGCAGTGAAATTTCACTGTTTCAAATTTAGAGAGAAGATTTATGATATAAACCATCAGCTTGGCTATTTGCTAATTGCTAGAGAGTTTTTGCTCATTGCTTATTAGTTGATTTTCAATTTTTCTTGACCCTATAAGCTTCAAATTCCAACACACTGCACAGTGCACGGCTCACGCTAATGGAGTAAGTTCATGCATTTAGCATTTATACACAAAAAAACGAGCGGTTTCTTAAATTCTAACTGAATATTTCCCTGAAAGAGAAGATTTTCACTTTGAAACTATATGGAGCATGTGAGCTAGAAGTTCAAATACGGTGAAGGGGGAAGGGATGTTGGTATAACTCTTATTTTGAAAGTTCAAATTTCATCTTCCCTAATGACCAATTCGTTTCATTTCATTAAAAAATTGAACAAAGCTCTTCAATCATATGTTAAAGTAGGTTACATATTATGATCAAGAGACCAACTGAAGAGACGGAGGAAGAAGAGGGGGTTAAAAGCCCAAAAGTTTTGAAAATTACCATTTCAGTAATTTTGATCCAATTTCTTAGGATTTTGGGACAAATTTGTGTTTAATAAAATGTCGAATCGAAGACGATGGAATTTCAGAAACACAGGACACGAATCAAATCGCGGATCGCAAGGAGAGCATGATTATCAGCCGGATTATCGGGAAAGTTACAACCATAAGGTCAATTACCTTCACCTGAACCTATCAATCAGCATCTTGCATGTCTTAGTAATATAAAATGGACAGTGGACATCCACTAAAGGAATTGAAAAATCATGATTCCAGATATTATGCACAATAGTGGAACATGGTATTATGGATAATGACAATTTTATCTTTTACATATATGTACATAATATGTCATATCCAGCACAGTGTTATCATCCATTTCTGTATCATGGGAAGTTGCAGCCTACAAGGATCATAACTACATAGAAGCGAAATGCTGCAAAAGGCTGTGTAGCATTTTGTAAAAAGAGTTTGATACAAAAATATTGACTAAATTAATTCAATTTAATTTTAATGCTACAAGGTTTCTGATTTATTTTGTGTGATATTATATTTCTGCAATTTCTGTTTGGTGGTGTAACAGGTAAGATTTCGTATCCTACCTATTACATGGCAATTGTATTTCTCTCTCCATTCCGAAATACCAGGATTATCCTGTTAGATTTTTATGTATATTTTTTAGAAATAATCAAATACTTATGGCTTTGGGTGAGAAAAATAAAATAAAATGAACCGATATTTTTATAATTTCTACTTTATATTTGAGTAAGTAATTTTTGATCTTTTTGAACCTAAATTATTATTTCAGATGATATCTAAATTTCATCTCCTTTGGCTTTACTCAAAAATAGGTGAAGGAGAAGTGTTTTCATTTCTTTTGTTTTCGAAGATGTAAAGTGAAAATTAAAATAGTTATGTTGTTGTGTGAAGGTTTAATTTCATTCTTATTTATTATTCCTACTTACCTATCTCATTCTCAAATACCTATTTCCTTACCTACCTCTCCAGATGTCAAATCCTAAATAAAACTATCAGCCTCGTTCCTAAAAACTCCCCCAAATTAAATTAGAACACACCACATTTTAAAACCAAATAAAATCAAATGCAGCATTTTAAAAGTTATGAAGATGTGATGAATTTATTGACCTTGGGTAATTTAACTTCAATTAGGTATAAGATACGATGATCCCAGAGTAAGCCTGCCATAAATACAAATTACAAACAACTATTTCGAAAACTGAAGGGTTCATAAAACTTTCACTTCGGTATTTTGAGGTTCAATTTCAAAACGGAAGAAGTGATGCGATGATTTCCACTGATACCGAATAATAAATAACATGCAACATTGTTTAAACAATAAACAAAACACGCGGTTTATTTTTCAAGTTCAATTAGTGCTTTGCAAGCACAAAATCATCATATTCATTCATCATTAAATTAACAACTACTCTTCTCCTTTGAATGAAATTATATCACGAAATTTGTGTATTTTTGTGAGTAAAAATGCAACTCGAGAAACGAACGAATTCAGTACTGGTTTACTGATAACGTTTGTTTATTTTCCATGTGATAAACCCCTTATGGACACCCGGTATTCCACAGGGTAAGTGAATTCTTTTCTGATAATGTTGCGGGATATCATCTTCCTCAAAAATGATATCAGGAGTCCATCCAGTACCATGACTTAAGAAATACCTAGGGGTATTTTTTTTTTTTTTGGGTGTTTATAATTTACAGGATTATTACACCCGTAGAGGGGGGGATTGATGCTGCAGGTTTTGAAAATGATAATACTACATATATTTAAGTTAATGATAATCTAGTTAATTACCTTAGAGATTACATTGAGAATTTAAAGTGTATGGAAGTGATTAAGGAGTGCCCCAAAGGTAAAGAGGGTGCTCTTATTCGAACGTCTTTTTTTACATGTCTTTTTGCAAAAGTACGTGTACTAGGGTGGTCCTTATTTTCGAAGTTGGGATTTTCCTCCCTTCCAACTCCCAAACTGGTGACCTTTGGTAAGAAAATAATTCCCTATTTTTTTCCATTTTCGAAAAACTCGAGCTGCGGTGGGCCCCTCAATTTTCAAAAATTTTATTAAATACAAATTCACTGCAAAATTTTAAAATTTCGAAATTGCAAGTTCTGTTATCTCTAAAATGTCTCTTTTGAGTAAAATAAACTCTCATGACGAGTTTAGCCCCCTTCATTGAAAACCAAGCTGACTCCCTAAAATACGAGTAGCTGAAATTTAATGTAAAATACGAATTTAAGCTATTCCAGGGGACAGACTTGGTTTTCTAGGGATGGAGATAATACCCTCATGAGAGTTCATTTTATTATTTAAAAGAGATTTTTCAAGTACTAGAACTTGAAATTTTTGAATTTTAAAAATTTTGCTTCGAAGTTGATTTTTTCAAATTTTTGAAAATTGAGAACCCTGCCGCAGCCCGAGTTTTTTTCAAAAATGAAAAAAATAAAAAATAGGGAATTATTTTTACACCAGAGGTCATCACTTTGAGGGCTGGGAACAGAAAAAATAACGCGAATTTTTTTTTGTCCTGCATCTAAGGACCACCATAATGTGTACTGAAACAATAAATTAAATAATTTATTGATTGAGCCTATTTAGCGGCATTTTATAGGCCTCCAATTTTCGAACATACCGAAAATTCACCTGATTTGACTTCCTTTTGGCTCGAAAAACTGAAAAGAATAATCCAAAGATAGTAGGGACCCAGCACGATTAGTATGAAGGGAGGGACGAGGGAGGATTTGGGATGTTTAAAATTTGAAAAATCAGTATTTCATTCATTTTCAAATATTTTATGGGTTCGCTGACCATTTTAGGTGCGCACTTATCCCTTTCAGTACGATTTCAAACTGGAAAAATTTGAAAAATCCAGTCGATGCTGAGATGAGGGAGTTGAATTTAGAAAATTACTCACATATTGGTCTATTTTGCTCAAAAATTTACATTTAATAAAAAAAATGAAAAATCACACTTGAAACTGCTTTTTGAATTTTTCACGTTTTTTAAAAATTCGTCAAAAATCTAAATCTAAAAATCAACTTGGAAGACTTGAAAGTTTGGTTACGAGGGTTTCAGGATATTCTCTTTCGATCTACCTTGGTTTTATTCAAATCGGAGGGAACTAGTTCCAGCGGTTCAGTGATTTTACAATATTCCGTAAGTATAAAACATTCGGAGGCATGAGCAATGAAAAATTCAAACAAACACAGGTATAAAATATTCAATATTCGTCTCTGCTGCCCGTTTTCAGTAATCTTTAGATGGACAGTTGTGTGACTGATTATTTCCACTTATGCGAAAATGTCCTTAAGTGCATATTGTTAACACATTTCAGACAATTCATCACACATAATTCATGTCTTCTCCGAATAAACAAAATTTCCAGTTCATTCGAATCAACCACACAATTTTCATCACACACCTAATCCAAAATTTCAGTTTCAACTCTACAGTCCACATTCGCCCAACACCCATGACAAAATCACCCCAAACCCACATCTCCACTTAAAAAATCGCAATTCCAACTCACATCTTATAAATACACACTCGATTCACACCTACACGATCTACAAAAACAACACAACACGAGCCGAACCGAACTAACCACTTGAAAAATCCACTCGAGCCCATACCCATTTCCAAAATTAAGTTAACGATAATCGTAACTGTATAGCCACAGCTTCGAATCGTTTACGATACAAATACGACCGACACGAGTACCATATTGCCAATTTACCAGCCCGTGTAATCATCTCTTTTACACACATCCATGCACGGCCTCTTAAAACATTGTTATGTTTGAAAAACCTGCCACGTGTGTACACCATTCGAATAGTTTTCCATCATTTTCCAAAACCATTCCCATCAAGAGTCTGTTTTGTTTACACGATGAAATAAACGTGTTGGGCCATGATGGAAAAAAATATCAACGAAATGTATCTCGCGGGTATAGAAAAATACAAAATAACAATTTTCCAAGTATCGTTATAATGACGTTTCGTTCCACTATACAATTTCGTTATCTGACTCAACGATCGTATTGGCACTTGGCAGTGGCCGGATGGTGCCGCTTTAACGTTCAAGCTGGCGTTAAAATAGGCGATTATTAAATACTCGTACTACAAAATGCCGAAACAAATTCGCAACACGAGTTTTACAAAAATTATTTCCAAAAGGTCATAAATGCTATTTTAGTCGACGTTAAAAGTGCAAAAAAATAAAGAAAAATAGCCCAAAACAAATCCCCAACGTGACGATAATTTTTTTCTATTATATTTTATCGACACAACGACCTCATCTAAGGTTATACTACGGATTTTCCACACAAGATACCAGTATACTCGAACCATTCGCCGAGCTTTAATAAACAAAACTCGTGTTCGAAGATAAATACACAAATATACCACTTCAAGTACCAACCATTCTTTGTTCGCAACCATCCTAGTAATTAAAGTATACCCGAAAACTATCGCTTTCTTTCCACATACAGACAAAATAACTACCTACACGAGAAAGGAAAATTTGCATAGGTACATTTTTATACGTATAAATTTCGCTTTTATTCTAGCTAAATTCCTCGTACATAAATAGGTAATTTACAACTCGAAATAAATTTCATTCTCGAGTACGACGATTACATTATTTAGCAAATTCGACGAAATTTTCACCACATTTCTTTCTTTCCCTCTGCTTAGGCAACACTATGTCTCGCAACATAGTTACAAGATAAAGTGAAATAATGTTCCAAGGTTCGGATAACTTATTTTTCGGTCGTTTCGAGTCGTCTACGTTGAAAAAATTTATCGATTACATAATTTTCCTCCGCATTTTTCTCTTCTTTTTTTCAATGGGAGCTCGTATTTGAAACACACGAAAGTATACACAAGGTATAAAATATACACCGATGTCGTTTCGTGTATCTTTCGAGTTTCCATTTTAATTGTATATTTTTTAAAAACGCGACGAGGACGAGAAAAAATACAATTGTATTTTTATCTGGCTTCTGGAAACGAAAATACCTATCTTATGGCAATTCCCCCTCCCCCAGTCTCTTCAAAAACCATTACCATTTACAGACGAACCGTCGTCGTTCAATTTCAAACCCCTTGGTAGGTATACAGACACTACATACACCTTTGCCTATTCTACTTTCACTCTAAGAAGGGAACAAAAGGTAATTGATGTTTACAATATTCGTAGGTATTTTTTTCCTCATTTCGCAAGAGAGAAGTGAAACAGAAAGGGAAAAGTAACCAAATTCGACGCATCCAAGAACGCTTAAAGCGATAAAAAAAATTCAGTAGGTACTCGGGTTGTGTGTTTTTCTTCTCGATGTGAGTGAGATATTTATTCGTATGTGTATTATGTATGTATAAATTGACGGGTTCTTTATTTATCCCTCACATCGTCGACGTATCTACTTTAAATTGGAGATCAAATCGGATTTATGAAGGAATTTGTTGTTATACGTCTACATTTCATCCAATTAGTATACAACGCGAAGACGTTTTTAATTTCATGCTAATAAAATCAGCTCAACTGGTACCGTCGTCGAATGATTTATACGATACGAGTAATTCGAGAGCTGGAATTTTAATTATTATATTATCTTTTAGGTAAATACATAATTACCGAGACAGGTTATTCTCGAAGAATAAAAATGCAAGTTTAGAATTACTGTAAAAAAGGATATATTTTAACATCGATCGTGATATCTATTAATAAAGACAAACAAAATGTGACAAGATAGAAACGCAGAAGCTTATCCTACCGCAGATAAGTAGGCATTAAGTATTTAATGAAAGTAAGTAACTTTTTCCTTCGATGGTTTTTAAACGAACCAGTATTCTGATTTTTTTTTGAAATTTATTGAACCAACTTCACGACTTGTGAGAAACCTTGAAAAGTTGAAATACCTACCCCAACTTGGTTGAAAAAAAATTACACATCTCGACAACCTGCTTTAGTAATTTTTCGTTTAAAAAATGCCAATAAAATACAGAAGCTTTTCCTGATATTTTGACCAATATTCATCACAATCGTATTGTTTATATCGGGTGTTCAGAAAACCTGTGCTGATTATTTGGCCTTCTAGTACCTTACAGCACCCAAAATAGCACAGGTGTGAGTTGGACTGTCGATCCTAAAAAGCTGAAGGGGTAAAGTTCTGTGCTATAATACACGATTCTTCGCATAAAACTGGTTATTTACAATTTTGGCCAATCAGCAAAATCGAAGGAGCTATAATAATCGATGCAGCAAAATTCCAAAACAGTACCTTAGGTACTTCATGAAAGTAAGTAATTTTTTCCTTCAACGGGTTTTAAAACGAACGAATATTCTGATTTTTGGAAATTTATTGAACTAACTTTACGACTTCGACTTGTGAGAAACCTTAAAAAGTTTAAATACCTACCCCCAACTTGACTGAAAAAAATTAGACCTCCCGACAACTTGCTGCAGTAATTTTTCGTTTAAAAAATGCCAATAAAATACAGAAGCTTTTCCTGATACTTTAACCAAAATTCATCACAATCGTATTGTTTATATCCAGTGTCCAGAAAACCAGTGGCAATTAAGTACTTGAGTACTTACAGCAGCCAAAATTGCACAGGTGTGAGTTGGACTGTCGAACATAAAAAGCTGAAGGGGTAGAGTTATAGGCTAGTACCTACACGATTGTTCGCATAAAACTGGTTTTTTACAATTTTGGCCAATCTGCAAAATTGAAGGAGCTATAATTGATTGAAATTTTCAATGTAGGTATTCTATAGCACTATTTATTCCAGACATGAGGGAAAACATGAACAAAAGACTTCTCTGTAATTCAAAACTTAAAAAAAAAAACACCAAATTCTCCAGTTTTGAAATTTTTTAAAAATACGAGCGCCTGCAATTTTGAGAATTGAGACCAGGCAAAATGAATACAATCTAACTTGAAGAATTTGACTGCCCCGAAAAAGAAGTAATTTTCATATTTTGCCTACCTTTGGAATTGAAGGCGCCAAAATTTATGTACTTTGAAAATAATCAATCACGGATCTTTCAATCGTTTTGTAGGTAGTCTGAAATCGAGAAGAAAAATTTTGAAACTCTCATTTAAATTCTGCAACATGGTGCAATCCGATTCAAATTCATTTGCAATAACTCTCAAATTCACGAAACCTTTTCATACCCTTTCAGATATACAAAACTCTAAAGTAACATATTGCAATATTGCATACTTAAAAAAAGAAATCTGTAAATACAACAAAATCTTATTATATTTAAGAAACCATCCGTATTTGTTGATTGCAAGAGGGTTTTTGGTTATGTTGCTTTTAAATATTTTTCTTTTCGAACGTTCATAGTTCAGCGTTCATTTTTCGACATACTGCGTGATTTCTCATATTGTGTGTTTTACTGGTTGAATATTCTGCAATGAAAAATGTTTGATTTTTTTCTCACATTCCAGAATTGGCCAATATCGCCTACTCGTTAGTAATATGTATCTAGTATGATCTTACTTCCGCGATTACGCCAGTACCGCGTTGATAATAATCCTTTGCTCAGAAGACTACCTGGCACTCCAAGGATGCTAGGGCATCTAAGGGAGAACTTACCTAGTCCACTTCTTCCTCATTGAAGTACCTCGAGAGATACAGCCGAGATGGAGATACTTTATCCGAGCAAACCAGAATCCACACATGGCAGAATTTCACAGAATTTTAAATCAGGCAGACTACCTCCATTTCATAAATATGGCCCAAGTAACGGGATTTAGACCAATTATGGATCGATGCGTCGAATACTACAAGGAACTCGGCTGACCAGATTTGGAGTTACTGAAAGGGGTCGAGTGATGGAGATTTCAGTACGAGCAAACCAGCGGATGAGCGGACCTTTGATGAAATAATGAAAGAGATGTGCCCACGGCCCAGACAATTGTGGAAATCTTCAACACTTCGATTTTATACACATAATCATTGTTCTGTCAAGCATGATTACAATATATGTGCAATAGGTACTAATAGAGCTGTACATTGCTGATTTGTAAGTCAATATTATCACACATTTTTTTTTGAATAATTTTTTAAATAAACAGTTTTACATTTTTATTGAAAATTGTGTATTTTGTTTATCATTTTATTTTTTTTTACTCACAAGTTTTAATAAAAGTTCACATTTCATTCTTGAATGAAATTTTATTAAAATTCATTTTTTTTTAAATTACGATTCTTTTTACTCTCAAGTTGTTTGTATATTTTTATTAAAATTGGCATTTTTTTTATTATTTCAATTTTTTAAATTTAAATCATTTTGACGAAATGACCCCAACCAATCAAAAGCCAGAATCACGCGCACCTCCCCATGAAAACCAGTTGTGAAAAATAGACAAACTGATTAGAAATTTTTATCAATAAATGTGTTCAACTTTTTCATCAATTTGACTTCTAATTCCATGGTAAACGTTTGCTTTAAGCAATTTGCTATAATTTATTGAATATTTATTTCAAAATAATCGAAAATGTCGTTAGTATCAAACGTAACTCCCTTCGTAAGTACTCCTTTATTTTACTAATTGATAAGTCCAAAATTTCAATCAAACACTTCGAGTAATCAATAGATAGAGACGAGGCTACATATTGTGTTTTTTCTTTCTACAGCAAAACTTCAAATATTATCGCAAGATGATTTGCGAAGATTCGGTACAAAATTTAGTCTTGAAAAAGACTTCATAAGTGAGTGAAGTTTGAGTACTAGGAATAGATTTCCTAGCTTCAAACCACTACATTCAATATTGCAATATTGGATAGAAGAACATAACTTACTGGAGAACATTTTGCTGAGTCGACCCTTCAACAACTGCAGAGAAAAGTTCCTATACATTGTGATATTTAAGGAAAAAAGCTGAAGTCATTACGCTACTCATATTTTGAAATTGAGGATTTTCCTCAATTTTCTTCAAAAGATTAGGTTGATTTCAAAAGCCAAATTTACAAATGCAGATGGGAACAAACAGCCAAGCTGATAAAAATTTGCTGTAAAAGTTCATCAACTAAAAAATTTTCAATTGTTTTTCTCAGGTTTTTTTTTATAACACCCTCGAAGGATAAAATTTAATGCTTCAGAACACAAAATTTCAGTATACTTTTTTGCAACAACTTCGATAGCTTATAAAGAAAAATGTTTACGTCGCAACACAATTGAAATAAAATATAGGGTAAAATAACATCGGGTTTACAATTTTGATTCAATTTCATTTTGAAATTTCAATTTAAAAAAAGATGAAAATCTTGTTGAAAAATTCTGATACTGCATAAAAACAGCTTCAGTTTTTATACTTCAAGCAAATTTTCAAAAATTCCAAAATTCAATTCAATCGAAAATATAAAACCCAGGCATTATTTAACCCTATTTTATTCCAATTTCATAGAAATGTAAAAAATTTTCCTCGTAAGCTGGGGAAGTTGCAGGAAAAAGAGAATGAAAGTTCGCGTTTCGAAGTATTAAATTTCATGTTCACTGGTCTTATGAAAAAGTTAAGATTGAAAATCGAAAACATTTTTAGCTGTTAAAATTTTACGGCTAAGTTCTGTCAACTTAGCTTTCTATTTCCATCTGTATCCGCACATTTGACTTCGGAAACATAATCTTTTAAAGAAAATAGAGTAAAATCCTAAATTTCCGAAATAAGTGATCGCTCATGATTTAATTTTTTCCTCTTCAAATACATATCACAATCTAATTATTCAGCCCAACTTCTCGCATAAATTTTTTTGGAAATCGGTTGCTTATTTTCCGCAAGATCGAAAGATTTTGAATGAAATTCGAACGATCTGTGCAGAATATAAAGCTGACGACTGATGAGGCAAAGTTTCTCGATTAGATACGCAAAAAATAGAAGAATTTAGAGTTAATAAACCCGAGTAGTGCCTTATTGTTGATTCCAAGACAGTTTTTGCTGATTGCTTGTCAATTGCTTTGAAAAATGTTTTTTCAAATTTTCAGAAATTAAAAAAAAATAACGATATAAAAAAAGTTTTTGATCGAATCAAATAATTAATACAAAGAAGCAAAAAAGTCAATCTTCTCCGCAGTTTTAGACAAATTGAAAAAAACTGTTGAATCCTTACTACATCTAACAAATTGAGAAGAAAATTGTTTATACTCCCATTTAAATTCTTCAACATGGTGGAATCAGATTCAAATTCATTTGCAATAACTCAAATTCAAGAAATCTTTTCACACCCTCGCAGGTAAGTATATGTACAATGTACATACGTACATACGTACATACGTACATACAACTCTAAAGTAACGCGTTCCATACATTAAAAAATTGAAGCTAAAAAGAAAAGAATTAAGTGAAGTACAAATACTCGATTGCAAGAGGGTTTTTGCTCATTTTAGGTTGCTTATGAATTTTTCTCTTTTCGAATGTTCATTAGTTCAGCTTTCACCATTCGACAAACTGCGTGCTGTTTTTCATATTTTATTCGTTGAATTTTTCAACGAAAAATGTTTGATTTGTTTCACACAGTGAAATTAATTTTTTTTAATAGAAATGAAAAAAAATCGTAAAAGGTACAATAATTTTGTAGACTTTCACTTTTCAAAACTATTAAAGTTGATTTTTCAATTTTAGCGAATTTTAGAAATTCAATTTGTTTTAATCCTACAGCTTGTGAACCCTTTAATTGAACTGTTTTCTACGGCGTGACGCTGAATTTTGAAACTTTGAAAAAATTTCGAACGAGTTGCTGTCTATGAAACAAGAAGCGTTTCTCGAATGGTCAGTTTCCTATACTGAAAAAAAAAGTTTCTATTATGGAATCAAATTAAAGAGAAGCAAAAAAGGAGTCTTCTTCGCAATTTGTAGACAAATTGAAAAAATTGAAACATCTTGTTAAAATTAACAAGTGCCTTTAGTCTATGTAAACGTCTTCTAACATAGGTATCCGCTGTGTCGAGTGGTTTGATGTCTTATTCAGATGAAGTTGACCAAGGTACAAATGAATTACTTTGATAGCTTAGATTTAAAGAAAATGTTTACATCGCAACAAAATTAGAATAAAATAAAGTAAAATAACATCAGGTTTACAATTTTGATTCAATTTCATTTTGGAATATTTCAATTCAAAAAAAAATTAAAATTTTTCAAAAATCGACAAAATTTTCATGTTCTGAACTTCAAAAAATTTCTGCTTCAAATAACATAAAATTTTGAGCAAAGAAAAAAAGTATGCAAGAAAATCAGCTGAAATTTCATTTTGGAATTTGAATTTCAACATAAGAATTGAAAAATCACTAGACTTGAAAAAAAATTGAAAATTGGATCAAAAATTCAAATTTTCCACACAAGTCCAGGGGTCTTCTGAAACGAAAAATTTTGCAGTTGAAAAATTCTGATGCTGCATAAAAGCTGCATCAGTTTTTATACTTCAAACGAATTTTCAAAAATTTCAAAATGAAATTCGATCAAAAATAGAAAATCCAAGCGTAATTTTACTCTATTTCATTCCAATTTTGTTGAAATGTAACAACTTGTGCTCGTGAGCTGTGGAAGTTTCGGGAAAAAGGCAATGAAAGTTGGTGTTTTGAAGTAAGTAAATTTTAGATTGAAAATCGAAAAAATTTTCAGCTGTTAAAATTTTACAGCTAATCTCTGTCAATTTGGCTTTTTGCTTCGGTCTGCATCTGCACATTTGGCTTTGGAAACATAATCGTTTTCGAAGAAAATTGAGTAAAATCTTGAATTTCCAACACGAGTGATCGTTCAGATTCAATTTCTTCTTTTCAAATATCACAATCTGATTATTCAGTCCAACTTCTCGCATAAAAATTCTTGAAATTTATCGGTTGCTTATTTTCCGCAAGGTCGAAAGGTTTTTAACGAAATTTCAAACGATCTGTGCAGAGTATAAAGATGATGAGGCGAAGTTCCTCGATTACGCATCTTTCGATGAGAAAGATGAACCAAAAGCTGAAGTACAAGAATGCTTGGCAGTAAGCATACCCGAGAGTGCCTTGTTGTTGATTCCAAGAGAGTTTTTGCTGATTGCTAATCAATTGCTTTAAAAAATGTTTCTTCAAATGTTGGGAAATTCAAAAACTAACGATACTACTAAACGAACTATTCAACTGCAATACGCGAAACCCCCCCAAGTACGAAAAAAACTCAGCCAAAAAATGTCCCCCAATGAAACTAGAACGGTTCCTGGAATGACCACTTTCCTGGACCCTTGTTATCTAAAAAAAGAGACTTTTTTATCGATTCAAATAATTAGTACAAAGAAACAAAAGAAGCAGTCTTCGCCGCAGTTTTTGAAAACATTACAACATGATGGAGATGCATTAATATCATGGCTAAATTATTAAATGAGATTAGCTAGTATTTCAGCACAAACTGGTCATATTCTCAGTTTTCCTAAACTTGAAATTCAACGTTCAAGAGCATGTAAAAAATCAAAAAGCACTTCAAGATTTCCATTTCTCAATTTTTAGATAGTTCGAGCCCTTTCAATTTCGAGTTAAAGGCAAAATCAAAACTTCGCATGTAAGGGGGGACTTCGAAGCACACATTTTTGGGTCTAGCTAGCTGAAATTTGAAGATGGACGGTTTCTCTTTGAAGAATTTCACATAGCTTAATTGAGTTCTAAAATGCTGTCAATCAATTTTTTCCCTGGGCATTTATTTATTTCCATAAATATATAAATAATAAAAAACTGCAAAGCACCAAAATGAAGATTTAGACCTAATGAACTCCACTGGAACGCCGATTAATAGTTCCAGAAATATCGTAGTTCCACAAGTAAGTAAATTTTTCAACTCCAATACAAAATTTTCGCGATACAGGAAAAATCCACCTCAAGGTAGTTTTTCTTCCAGGTTTACTCCTAAATTTCACGTATATTCATACCACATACTCGTAAAACACCCCACCCTATCACCTCCCCTATCTTTTTATCATCTTCACCAAAAGAAAATCTAGTCACGTCATTCGGACGCGACTGAAGAAAACTCGGGCAAGGTATTATTTTCACGCCTCATCGTTCGTCGTTTTATCATCCCGAGCATCGAAAATAAATACACGACGAAAAAGACGTCTTTCAAACGACCATACGCGAGACAACAACACTATCAAATCAACCATCACCGTCATCGACAATATTACACAACTATACAAAAGGATACCACACAACAGATCGATGTGAAAACAATTCAGGGGGGTTTATGGACGCCCCCGGTATGGTAAAACCTCTTATTCGACGATTTTATCGCCGCCAAAAGGCGCGAAAAAAAATTGAAACATAAGAGAGATAAATGGGGTACTAAAAAGTAAACTAAACCTTTGTAAGTTGCGTTACGCGAAAGGAAATAATAATTTATCTTTCTCCGGTTTCGCAACACGCCGAAAAGCTTTTCGCCGGATACGCTTTATACCTTCTTCTGGTACACACAGAAATCATGGAAAACTTCATAAAAACCATCTACTGCCACAGAAACGTTCCAACGTTCGTGATTGTCAATTTGTTTCATCTCATCGTCGAGGAAATTCGCTTCGCTCTTTCTTCGGCGTCGCTTTCATCATTTTTAAAACGCGTGTACTTTATGGTGGCAGGCTACACAGTACTATTACGTACACAAAGGGCAAACTTTTACCATCATTTTATAACCGCTATAATAAAGCTCGGATTTAGCACGCTCGCTTAATTAATTTACTTTTCGACAAACAACCCGGCACCCGCAGCTTTGGTTCGTGGTAATCGATTTAAAAATTATACCGAAGAAGATCCCACACACAAAACACAGCGAGAAAAAACATCACCTCGATTCCCCTCTTCCTCCCCACTGCAGGTTCGTCGCGACGACATTTTAATTACCGTTACGAAAAAAGACTTAAAAAGCACACTGAAAACTTCCAATTTACCACAGTCTCAGATACCTTTTGCCACCGATTATCACGTCTCTTACAATTTACTTTTCAAAAACGTCGCGTCACGTTTAGCTCCCTTGGCCCCTTTACCCCCTTCTTTGCGATACTGTCGCGTGAAAATGTCAAAAACTTTATACCTCTCGGTATACGTTTTTCACTTTTTAATTGACCCTTTTAATCCGGTTACACCTTTTTCGTTCAATGTGCAATTTAGTAGTTTCTTTTTCTTTTTCTTTTTTTAATGATCGCGACGATAAACGTCCGACTATTTTCAAAAGTTCGCCACACTTTTGTGCTCTTTACCCTAAATTAGGCTTACGAGATTATAGCAATCCGTTCTTCGTCGTCGACGATTATTTTGAATTTGAATCCAAGGATTGTTGTAGAGTGTAATTTGTGCGAAGTAGGTAACGGAATGATAATTAAATTACTCGCTTTCCAGTCTATTTCCCAAACCAGTGTATTAGATCTAATATAAATACTACCTATCCTTACTCGTTCGATACGATTTCTCACCAACAGTAAGGAACTTTTTTTAATGAGATTTTATTACAAATTAATTGGTTAAAAACTAAAAAAGTTTTTTTTTCATCATACATGCTGAAAGCCTTTTGCACATTAAACCGGACCAAAAACGGAAGTTGGGTCATCCGATTTTGCCCAATTATTTTTCATGAGTTCCTTTCGACGACACCAGGCATTATTTTGTTCACTCGCAGGTGGAAGTGGTGTAATTTAATTTTTCACAGTTTCGGTTGTTTTCATTTTTCCAAGTTGGTAAGTTGGAGATGTAAATTTTGAATAAATTTTTTCAATATTCAAGTTCAAACTTCAAAATTCAAAGTTCTCAGCATTGAATTTTTCAAATTCATTTTCCTTTGTTTACTTTTTTTTTGCTATTGTTCGACTAATCGTTTTCTTTTTCTTTGGGGGTTCTTGATGTTTTTTTTTCTTTTTTACCATTATTCAACTACTATTTTTGTTTGCTGGTTTACTTTTCATTTTTTCACTATTATGAACTACATAATTATATTAATTAGTTTCTTGTTCTTTCATTCTTTCTTTTATGTTTTTTTCAAATTGAAAATTTGATGGAAATACAAATACCTACCTGAATAAAAAAGAAGTCTTCATTATTTTTAGAAAAAGTATCCAACAAAAAAAACCTCAGGGGTAAGACTTTTTTTCATTAAAAAAAACATAACTTCACCAGTCAACGACGATATATACGAGGAACAAACCATCTTATGAGCTACTGGCTGATTGCAAAAGAGCTTTTGCATATTGCTTTCTGCTTTATTATATTCAAAGTTTTATATTTTCTTCAACACACAGGTTGATAGCTCGATCAAAATTCAAAAATAAAATTTACGTTACGCAATTCGCAATTGCATCAATTTAAAAATTGATTTTTCATTTTTTCATAACAATTAGCAGGAACAAGATTCCCAATTTTGATGAATTCGAAAAATATCATTTAAAAAATGAAAATTCCAAGACGAATGATTTCATTTCATTTTTTTTTTTTTGTTTAGGTCAACTGTCGTTATTCATTTAGAAAGAAATTTTGATATTCATTAAATAATTGATGATCGCAAAGAAAAATGTATCCCACTTTTTATGGATGGACTCTGAAAATTTAACAATTCTTTACATAAATTATAGTAATTTTTGCAACACACTTTCAGAACAATTACTAAGATAATTACTATAATTTACAGTAGATAGGTAAAAATCGTCAAATTTTCAGAGTTCATTCAAAATCTCATTCCAATTTAGCCTCGCATTAGGTGTGAGACTTTCGCTGATTGGCTATTTTTGTTTATCGATGAAACAGAGAAAACAATAGAGTTTCTTGAAAATGAACAAACGAACAGTAGCTAGAATAGTAAAAAAACAAACAAATAGTCGAACTGATGAAAAAAAAGAAAAAAAAACGTAACCAACGACAAAACAAATGGTCGAATAATAGTAAAAAAAACATACGAAAATGAATTTGAAAATTCAGTATTGCTAACTTTGAAGTTTAAATTTATGAAAATTCAAAAAAATGCATTCAAAATTTAATTAATTTGCATCTCCAACTTTACCAAGTTGAAAATTATTAAAAACGCGAAAAATTACATCGCACCATTTCCACCTGCGAGGGTAAGAACAAAACCCAAACAAACAACGAAAAATCAAAGTTGCTTCGTTAAAAAAGAGAAAGGATAAGCTTTCGAACGAATGACTTTTCAAAGTAGGCAATGATTTAGCTAAAATGTGCAAAAATGTTTTTTGGCAACTTTAGATGAAACTGAATGCATTGTGAATAATTATACTCTTTGAAGAAAAGAAAGCAACAATCCAATGAGCAAAAGCAAATTATATGAAGAAGAATTTTGCAAACAGAATCTACGAGTATGTTTCAAGACACCCAAAATTGATACCTGGGTTACCGTCCATTTCCCCGAATCCATCAACCTGAAAACTAAAATTCCTTCTGCCAAACACCCGAAAAATATTTTCCCCAATCCATATGCCCGAACATCATTTCCTCGAATGACAAAAGTTCGACACAATATATCTAAGAATTTTCATGGAAAAAAAAGAAATTGAACAATTTGAAAATTTTTCGTACATTAAGAGTAAGTATATTTTTTGATTTTTTTGATCATTAGGTAATAATATTGATTGAACTGATGACGTTACCCTCTTCCTCCACCCCCTCACATTATCTTGTTTCTCTGGTAGACTTATCGAATTAAAAAAAAAATTGAGTTAGAGAAAGACCATGTTCTTGGGTTTTATCACGCTCCGTCTTTTTTTATCTATCAAATTCATTAAAAACTTCAATAATTCTCGAATTTGAATACATTTTTTCAATTTTTTGGATCGTTTATAACTTATGATGAAAAATGCACATCTCCTTCACTTCACCCCCATCATTCTAAATTTTCAAGTTTTATCATACTCCTTCCCCCCTCCCACCCCTCCTGAATATGATGCATTCAAAAGAGGAAAGATGAAACAAAATTCGCCATTTTCCATGACAGAGAAAAAGATTATAATCCACTGAAAATTTTAAACGTATTCGGGATTTTTGATTTCGGGTATTTATAATTCGGGTTAATTGATTCGGGATTTTGGTAGTCGAGCAAAACATATTCGAGGGAATCGATTCGGGGAAATGTACTGGGATCTGATACCTGTGATATATGTATGTGTTTTGTTGTACGTTGCTTTGAAAAATTCTCAAGATGCTGGCTGAGGAAAAAGCACGAATTGGAAATCAAATCAAAGAGCATCACGAAGCTGCTGACGGAGTTTATGGAATGAAACGTCAGGATAAAGCCTTATGCGATCACAGAGTGTCTACTAAAATCAAAAAAGCAAATTTCTCGCCTTTTTCTTGCTTTTTTCTTGCTTCCAAAAATGAAATTTCTTACCCTCTTCATATTTACGCATAGATAATCTTCGCTAACCCCTCTAACCCCCCCCCCCAACAAAATTTCTCAAAAATGTATTATGAAAAAATAGTAATAAATAAACTAGACAGCTAGCTGCAAAGTGTGCGTAGCTAGCTGCCTTTTCTACAGCTATAACCGTTATTACATCTAGGTAGTGCATAAGTGAATCAACCATGTCACAGTGACGAGAATTTTTGAAACTCTCACTGCTTCAAAATAATAATTGTTTTTCAGTGTTTTCATATTTTCCAAATTACAATAGGTACAAGGTATTTCAGAATAATTTATAAGCTTGTATTGCTTCTAAATTAAAAAATTTCTAGTTGTTTTTCATAGTTTGCATTGTTTTAAAATTTACAAAATTTCAAATCGATTTCCCGAATTCCCCATCGCTACAATTTCATGAAGTTTTCAATAAATTTTCAGAATTTTGCATTGCTGCTGAGTTAGGAAATTTGCAATCAATTTTTAGAATTCACATTGCCTCTAAATAGTCAAATTTTGAATAATTTTTCAGAATTCTTATTGTCTTTAAATTAAAAAATTTCAAATTCAATTTTCAAGTTCATATTGTCCACAAATTGTAAAACGTTTACTCAATTTTTGGAATTCACATTGCCTCCAATTTTTCAGAATTCTCATCTTCTTCATAAATATTACAATACTTATTTCATATAATTTTCAAGTTCACATTATCTGCAACTTACAGAACTTTTAATCAATTTTTGGAATTCTCAGCGTCTCTAAATACAAATTTTCATATTATTTTGTTTAGAATTTCTATTGTCTTCAAATTTATAAATTTTCAAACCAATTTTCAGAACTTGCTTTTTATTCTAAATTAAGAATTAAATCTTATAAAATATGTTAAGAATTTGCATTGCCTCTAAATTACACAAAAAAAATATGGGTAATTTTTACAAAAAAATTTAACTAAATACTAGTATTTAGCACAATTGAGTACCAGATCCCATTCAATAATTTTTACTGTAATCGTATAGTAAAAATTATCATTTTAATAAATTTTGCTATAGGTACCAATAGTAAAAATCATTTTGTTTTAATAATTTTTACTAAATCATGATAATAAAAATTACATGTTTCAATTGTACAAAAATTAGTTTAATTACTCATTTTGAAGTAATTTTTAAATTATTAGTAAAAAGTTAAAAATTATTCATGTCAAGGTAATTCTTACTATACTTATGGCTATAGGTAGACAAAAAATTAATGAAATGAATTTTTAGTTAGCAAATATATCATAATTCATAACTCAATTTCAGCATTATTTTTACCCCATTATCATGCACCTACTACATAGGTAACTCCAAAGCATTTACCTATCCAATTTTCCTACGAAAAATCTGTCACCTACCTACTTACCTCACGGGGTTTCGAACCTGGGTCCCTAAATTTCCTATTCCTACCTACATGCCCTAACCATTCGACTACGAGCTCACATGGTGGGTTAGGGCATTAAAAGAATATATTTGTTGAATAAACGCCCCACCAAACCACTCCCACTTGGAATTTACAGCTAACAGACCGGGGGTGTAACAGGGTACAATGAAACACAGCTGGTGATGGAATAGACTGGGGGTATAGCAGGGTACAATAAGCGGCAGGTGTTCTACAAGTCCCCTTTTCCCTTTTTTAGGATTTAATGCATTAAAATAATGAACTAAAATTGCAATTACTCAGCAATTACCCATCCGAATTGAATGAAAATTAATCTATTCCCTCCGCCTTAATGATTCTCAAATGGTGTCCAATAGGTACAAAAAACGGTTGGATAGCTTAAGAGAACATTCATTGTAATTGAAATTTCAATTTCTCAAAGCGAAACCAATAGTGTGCTACGCACACTAAAAAACGCAATGAAAACAAACGATGAGGCAAGTCTACTGAAGTGAATTCAATTCTATGAAAAGTAAACTCGAATGCGGATCGAAGTCGTGTTTTTTTTAGGAGGGGGGAGTATGATGTCATTTTTCCAACAAAAAATTGTTATTTTTCCTACAACAATCAAAATTTTAACGTGCTGAATATCAGTGACATATACAATTACAGGATCAAACCATGAAAGAGCTTAGGTATATTTTTATTTGTGATTGAGGGGAGAGCAAAATCAGAATTTTAGACACGAAAAATCGACATTTTAGATTGTTTTCAGAAGACCCTTCACAATGAATTATCATTTTATTGAAATGAAGTTGAAATTACTGCTCGAGCGAAGCGAGAGCGAAAATTTGTTGAAAAAATTGTTGTGAAAAACGAAAAAAAACAACCATTTTGTATGCTATATTTTACATTTTCATCGGAGCGCAATAATATCAACAATTTTGAAAAGTTAGTCGTTCTGTTCAAAGAATAAAAAATTTGCACTTTTCAAACCTATTTAATTTTTGAATTCTTAAAAGTTTTGAAAATACTATCTTGAATGGCCCGAGCGAAGCGAGGGCAAAATTTTTGGAAAATTTTTAATTCAAAAAGTAGAACAACATCAATTTTAACAAAATAAAAACTTGAAATTTTGCTGGGATAACTTCAATTTTTCAGAGATTTTTGATGTGATTTCTTGGAAATTTTCTTGCTTTTCGAAGGAATTTCTATACTATTTTCTAACTTTCTTGCCATCCAAGCGAATTTCTCGCCTTTTTCTAACTTTCTTGCCTTTTTCTTGCTAGTAGACACTAGGGTGGGCCGACATTGACTTTTTTTGGAAATTTGGTGAGGGGGGGTGCTAAAAAGTTGTGGGGGGACCTCAAAAGACTGTAGGAAAAATTTGGGGCCCCAGACTTCACCCAGCATTTTGCGACCAGGGTTCAAAATTTTGAAATTTTCAAAAAAATCAAAATTTTTTTTTGAAAAATATTTTTGATTTTTTTGATGGTTATTGGTTCAATTATGCCTATTGAGTAGTAAAAAGCCATTTTCAAACGGTTTTTTCACTTTATTGGCGATTTTACCTCGATTTTAAAGTAGGCAAAAACAGCTATTTTCAAGATATTTCGCAATTCGTTTTGATTTTTACAAATTTGTAATTCATTTGAAGTCTAGAATGCCTTTTGTCACTATGTGACTTGAAATGACCCCTACCCTACCTCCCTCCACCTCCAGAAATTCTCAATTAGCGCATAATTTTGTTCTAACAAAGAATTTTCCATCCTCCGAATCAACTTTGTGGGGCGATTTCGAGCGGTTTTACTTCTGTAGCCTTCAGTGAATTTTTGAATTTTTTAATCCTCGAAAAAACACGATTAAAATCTGAATCTGAATTGGTAGAAATGATTTACGAAAATACATATCAACCTTTAATCTATAAAAAGCCACGAAATTGGTAATGAGAGTTTACTTGCATCTTCCGAATTTCGTTTTGATCATTTTTGTGACAGTTTTTCCAAACTGAAAAATTTGATAATACCCGCCCCCTCTGAGACTCTACAATTATTCAAAATCGCCACCAATCGATTCAGCATGTTGAAAATGAAGCATAGGTACGCCAAATTTCAGGCTTCCTATCTTAAGTACCACGATTGAATCAAATGATGCATTCCATTTCCAAAGTGAAAAGTACTTTTGAATAATATAGTCAGTTCAGAATCCTAGTAATGTAATTTCTAGAGATATTTTGGCGTTTCTTTTCGATTTCTCATCAGTTTTATTGTGCTATTTCAGGTACCATCAGAAATTCTATTTTAGATTTGTTCCCATTAGCTTTTACCCCTGTAAACTACTATTTCGACAATATTCTGATTAAATTTTCGAATTTCTTCTCTCTATATGGTTTAGTATAGATGTTTGAAAAAATTGAATTCAAAAGCAAAAAGAGAGAATCTAGACAATTTGATTGAAATGACCGCACAAAGTATGGTAATCGGGGCATTAAGTGAGAGAATCACAGGTATGTATTTTTTAAGATTTCTAATACCAATAACAATTTTCTATCGAAATTGTGCGCTAATTGAGAATCTCTGAAGGTGGAGGGAGGTAGGGTAGGGGTCATTTCAAGTCACATAGTGACAAAAGGCACCCTAGACTTCAAATGAATAACAAATCGCGAAATATCTTGAAAATAGCTGTTTTTGCCTACTTTAAAATCGAGGTAAAATCGCCAATAAAGTGAAAAAACCGTTTGAAAATGGCTTTTTACTACTCAATAGGCATAATTGAACCAATAACCATCAAAAAAATCAAAAATATTTTTCAAAAAAAAATTTTGATTTTTTTGAAAATTTCAAAATTTTGAACCCCGGTCGCAAAATGCTGGGTGAAGTCTGGGGCCCCAAATTTTTCCTACAGTCTTTTGAGGTCCCCCCACAACTTTTTAGCACCCCCCCTCACCAAATTTCCAAAAAAAGTCAATGTCGGCCCACCCTAGTAGACACCCTGGATCAAGATTGGTCAAAAAAATGTCTCACTTTTGATGTTTAACAATGACTGCCTACTCCAAACCTCCAGGCTTCTGCAGTTTTTTTTAATAAGAGACAGCTCTGCACTTACAATAATTTGACAATTATTTGTGACACAGATAATGTCAGTCCATGTAAAGAACTACATGTGGGATCAAAGCAATGGTGCTTGAGGTGCTAGGTAATCAAATGTTGTTATTCATTGAAAATATAATACATAAAAAAAAATAAAATTATACATAAAAAATGTTATTATAAATATGTAATATTAATTCGAATAAAAATTTAATAAAAATATAATTTTCATCATATGTAATATGATTTTACTTTATCAAATTAATCCTTTATTCAGGCATTCTATTTGAAATTAATTTTTTGAAAGTAATTGAATTAGTTAATTCTAATAAATAAATTTATAAGATAATTTATTTTTGAAAAAATGAGGAGTATTTTTTGAAATTTTACAGAAATGGTTTCAAAGTGATTCATTTGCAGATTCGCTATTGTTACACAGTTAAATAAATAAATGTAGTAGTACCAAGCACTCAAGCAGTGTTCATATACGTATACACGTATTTCGAAAATTTTATTCAACATTTTTTTTAAAAAAACCATCAATTGAATATTTTTCTCAGTCACCTTCAGGAACCTTTCGATTCGTATTCCCGACTCCAGACATCACAATTGGCTTCAAAGGGAAGGTACAAAACTGAGAATTTAAAAACATACAAGGTTTTAAAAGGACGTAGAATTAATTTTTAAAGACCATTTTCACCTAATCTCAAAATAAGACTTCAAGAGTATGGTACTAATACAAAATTCACAATTTTCAAAAATTAATGGCAACAGAATACAAAATGAGATAAGCTAGACGACAAAGTAATAATTACTCCTGAGACAGAGTAGAACTGAAATTCAGAATTAAAATCAATGCAGGCAAAATAAAAGTAATGAAGTTCACAAAGAATGATGACAAAAAGGTGAGAATCAAGAAAGGATCACAAGCAATAGAAAACTTGAACAAATTCTGGTATTTAGGAGCTCTAAAAGACTACAGGAAAAATTCTAGATCTCAGACTTGAACCATCACTATTCTACCGGGGTTTCAAAAATTAAAATCTAGGTGCTTCAAAAATCAGAAATTAAAAAAAAAAAAAATCAGATATTCATGTTTGATGTTGGCTCGAACGAAACACAAAAACAATAAGTTAACAATTTCAAAAAAAAAAAAATGAAATCCAAGAACAGAGAAGCAAATTTTCTAATAAACACATTGGACATTATTTTTTTTTTAACAAGCCATAAACGCTGATTGCAAAATAGTATTTGCGTTTGTTTTTTTGGAAGTGAGAGGGGGGGGGGGTTATGAACTTGGCACCCGTTGGTTAATTCATTACCGACTCATTTTCGCTTATTATTATTTTAATTTTGTTTTCATGAAGAAAAAATGAATCTTATATAAAAAAAATATATATTTATTTGATAAAGTGTAGCTCAAAGAAATGAATGAAAAATTAGATTGACAAAAAAGCGCCCTGTAACCTCGAATTAAGATTTAAGATTGAAATTCACTAAAATCAACCCTCATTTCCAAATTGTTCAAATGATAGCGTAAATCATCCGACGCAATTGTCGAAAATCTGGCACCATAACCGTAGGAAATCGTGTGATTTCTACGGTGCAACGTTGCCAGCTTTCGACTCTGTGCATTGCACGGAGTAAAGAAATACTTAATGAAGTTTACAAAGAATGATGACAAAAAGGTGTGAATCAAGATAGGATCACAAAAAAATAGGTAGAAAATGTGAACGAATTCCGGTACCTACACATATTTAGGAGTTCTAATTAATAACGATGGCAGAGATCTCAAAGAAATCAAGACACAACTTGGTACCGCTAGAAATGCAGAGTGCTTGGAAATCGAACAAAGGACCTGAACCTCCAAAAGAGGATTATGCGCTGTTATGTATGGGCAGTTCTAATGTAGTATTCTTGCAAAATATGGACCGTGAGTGCAGAATGTGAAAAAAAAATCCAGCCTCTGGAAGGTGGTGTTAACAAAATGCTACGAAAGATCTCATGGAAGGACTTTGTGAATGTTTTCAAGTGGCATGAAGCATCACCCATGAAATAAGAAAGTACAGTACCCCGCGCAATGATAAAAATAATCGAGGAATTTTGAAAACTCCACCATGATTCGCTGATTGCAACATAGTTTTTGCATTTGCTTTCATCATACTTACTCATACTTATAGGTTGATGGTGGCATTGGTTGCTAAGTTCGCTTCTAAATATCAACTTGAAGCTAATTTCTCATTTCTTGATCTTTTTCATAATACGTGTATATACGTACGAGCAAATTAGAATGTACCTATACTACTTTTATTAAAATGAAATCGAAAAAATTTCTCGTAAATTAGGACATTCAACTAAACAATTTTTGATGGAATAATCAACGTAATCTCACCTTAGAGCTAGACATGTAGCATTTCCACTTCTTGTTGATAGAAAGATGTCTGATTTCCATGATTGAATTCAAAAAATAATTGATTGCACCATTTAAATATTGCTTGACATTTTTTCATGAATCCCGCTGCAAAATTTCAAATCATCATCGACCAGAAAACAACTCACAGTACCTTTTTCGAAAAAAATGTTTAAAGCTGATGACAACCAGCTCACCAGCAAACTAACCCCACAAACCCCCAAAAGACACCATCAAATACACTAGGAACCGAGTAATTCAGACAAATTTATGATGCATGCAATCTCTTGTATAGGAGAAGTAACATCAATGACAAAGACTCTGATTTTGAATAGAAAATTCCAAATTTTTACGACTTTTCCCTTTACAAGAAGTTTCAAAAAAAATTTCGATTTAAAATCAAAGTAATCGCGATTAAATTGTTGTGCGCAAGTTCGAAACACTCGGTAAAATGCCGTCGGTGAATATTTTCTCCGCTAGTAAGTTAATATCTTTATTTCGGATCAGCACGAATTACACTGGACACAAAAGTGATGAAAACAACATGTGCACGGCAAAACAAATCAATAAGATTTATTCTCGGACTGAGCTTTTGTTGGGAGAAAGAAAGGCGGAGAAGAGAACTACATAAAATATTGACTTAAAGGGTTACTTACCAGGGGAGGGGGGATGGACAATTCTGGACTTTTTCTTAAAAAATTAAAGGTGCGATCGCCCATAAAAAGTATTGCAGAAAAATTTTCGGATCCCTGACTTAAACCATAACTATTTTACCCAGGTTTTAAAGATTGAAATAAAATTTAGGTGCTTTAAGAGTAAAAAAGAAAAATCTGTGAAGGAATTTCTTCAAAATCATTATTCGAAATTAGTAAGTTACCATTTTACTTTTATCCGAGTCTATCGTCATTAGATTTTCTAAAATTGTTAAAAATTTCAAATTGGAAACTTCGAATCAACTAAGCAGCTTGACCATTTCTTGTTACCGGGTGTCCAAGAATAAAGGGTTTCAATAAGTTTCGATAAGCCAAAATTGGAAAAAAATTTCCTCTAGTCAAAATTGAAAAATTAAATAACAATCGAGGAAATGTGCTTCTGAGTTAAAGATTGTTTCAATGCAAAATGAAAGATTCTCTCGCGTTCCATTGAAAAAAAATCACTCAAACGCCCATTTTTAAAATGATTATCCAATTTTCAAGTATTCAAGCAGAGGATTTTCTCACTTTTTCGATTGTAGATCACTCTCGATGTTGATTTTTAAAAAAATTGAAAACTCAACGTATTCATTTTCTCACCTTTAATTCTTTCCAAATTACAACACTATCAGAAACACTACCTCTCAAAATAAATAAGTATATTTATTATTTAATCATATTTATAAACTCATTTTTTTATTATAAAAATAGATTGAAATAAAATAATAAATTTTCAAATTAAAGTACACAGTTCAATAAATAATACCAAACAAGCAGTGTAACCCATAACCAGGAACTCAAATTCCATTTTGGATAATTAACCCGTAGTCTAACCGTTAACCGGAACCTGTGACCTTTACCCGAAATTTTTCATTTTGGTTCGCATTCCTGACTTCGGACATGAAAATTGGCTCTAAAGGGACGGTACAAAACTTGAAATTTTAAAAAAATATGTACATACAAGGTTTCAAAGTACGCAGAATTCGTTTTCAAAGACTATTTTCAGCAAATCGCAAAGTGGATTCCAAAAAGGGTGGCACAAAGTTCACAATTTTCAAAAAATATAATTAGTATGGGTATCAAAATCTAGGGTATTATACGCACTGAGTTCATTTTTGAACTCCATTTGAACTCAACCCTCAAAATAGTCTCCAGCGAGGAAGTAAAAAACCAACTTAAATGGTTAATATTGGAAAAGAAAAACTCTCTCCTTATTTTTCAAGCTTTTATTATTGCAAAGTAGATACTTTTCATCATCAGGTAACAGCACTTGAAAAGTTGTAACTTTTTGAAAAGTACTTTGCAATAATAAAAGCTTGAAAAAAATGAGTTTTTCTTTTTCAGTATTATTGGACTCCTTTGTTCAGGTTTATCCTTTACCTATTAAATGATTAATGAAATTGAAATCAACGTCCTCGAAAACTTAAGTAAAATTTCCACATTTTTCGAAATTCGTCTAAACTAAAAGTGAAGTAAAAATCCAAAGTTTTATATTACATGATAATTACCAACTGATTCTGTTTGCTGAGAATCCTGAACAAACACTCTGGATCGAAAAAACAGAGTACATAGTTAGATACCTACTTATTGTGGTAATTCTGCAAGTATAAAAAGTGATTAACGCATTGACTTTTGACACTTTTGTTTTTTAAACTCGCGTATTTTTGACCAACGTTACATATTTGTATGTATCATGATAGCGGGTGATGAAAGACATTGACTGATAGTCCAGTAGAATTAGCAAAAAAATAGGCTCTATAGTGAATCTCTAAGTGGCAAGCTGATTTTTGGTATACTGGTCCATTTTGATGTCCTGAAAACGAATCCGAGGAGTCCCCTACTGTCCCGGGTGTGCTTTCCCCCAAATTGTGGATCTTAGCCCCCCAAAATCGGTTTTTGACTAATTCATCGAAAAATATTGACTCTAGCGCAAAAATGGTTGAAGAATGTTGTTCTACGTCAAATTTCCCATCAGATGAGCCATGTATCGATTTTCCAGCCCCAAGGGGGGTGGACCTACGGCGCTTTGAACATAAAGGGGGCTGTAATAGCGCTATTACATTGATTGTTAATATTGGTCGTAATATTTTTAATCGTTTAAAAATGATATGGGGGTACTTCTTTTCGTTTTTCTGAGATACAAAACGGACTACAGCGTTACCCCCTCCCCCCTCCCCCTCACCATTCAGTTATCTGTCGATATAACGTACGTCCGGTGAATTGAAATGTATCTACAAAAAAGTGTAAAAATGTCAAATGGAATGTTGATACGCGTTTCAAACGCCAATTTTAACAAAGCGTAACCAATTCTCCCCCTTTGTGGATCCCAAGCCCCCCAAAACTTTTTTCAATCCATCTTCTTCAATATTGGGCAAATTGAAAAAATTCTACAATTGTTATGTTCTAATCCATAAAATTTGCCATAAAATGAACCTTCGTTCATATTTCTCGCCCCAGAGGGGGGAGGAGTGAACCTAAAACATAGAATAGGTACCTACTTTCTCGTTCTCACAATGTGCAAATCTCTAGGTATGAAATTTCCAATTCAATCGCAATAACAAGCCATCATTCGATGATTGCAACATAGTTTTTGCATTTTGTTTTCATCATAGGTACTCTACTCATAGTTACTTATCTTTTGCATGTAAGTACATGATAATCTTTTTTTGATTTTAGAAATTTTGAAAGATTTAAAAACGTAAAAATTGAACCTCAGGTTGTAATTTTTGAGGATAATCAATCCGTTACTGATCTGTCAGAAAATCCCATTTCTTCAACACGATCTAAACATATCGATATTAGATTCAAGTAAGTATGTGAAAGAATTAGTGCTAGATGGTAAAATTAAACTGCGTTATATTCCTACTGCTAGGCAGGTAGCTGATGGTTTTACCAAAGATTTAGTTCATGTTAAATTCAAGAGAATTCCGTAATATGTTACGTATTGTTTAATCGAGATCTTTTGCGCTGTGTACTTAAACTATTGTTGTGTTGAATTTTGAATTTTCTATTGTATTGTTTTAATTATTTTAATTTTTAAACATTTTGTAGTGAGTAGGGGTGTTGGATTTAGCGCTGCGATCTATTATCGCATGTAGCCACTCCAAAACTATTTATTCTCGTTTACGTCGATGCACGTCATTTTACCTGTGCAATGTGCATTTGTTGAACAATTTTAATTGTTGTTTTTATGTAATAAAATGTGATCGTAAACGGTTCGTAATTATGCGTATATTTTCATTCTGACCAGTGACCATGTAAAAAAAAGTATTGACATTTTCACACCTGGAAGTAAGTTAATATGTTTATTTCGGATCTTCACGTGACTGGACACAAAAGTGATGAAAACAACATGTACACAGCAAAACAAATCAATCAAAATTTATTCTTGGACTGAGCTTTTGTTGGGAGAAAGAAAGGCGGAGAAGAGAACTAAAATATTGATTTGAAGGGTTATCCACCAAGGGAGGGGGTGGACTATCCTCGACTTTTACTTAGAAAATTAAAGGTGGAATCGCAGATAAAAAGTAGTGAAAGAACTTCAAAAGACTACAGAAAAATTTTTGGATCCCTGACTTAAACCATCACCATTCTATCCAGGTTTCAAAGTTTGAAATTTAGGTGCTTTAAAAATCAAAAAAAAAACCTGACATTGATTACATTTGATGTACGCTCGAGCAAAACACAAAAATAATAAGTTAACAATTCCAAAAAAATGAAATCCAAGAACAAAGAAGCAAAAGCTCCTTTTAACCCATTGAAGTACTTTAAACGAACCTCTTCAAAATCATCATTCGAAAGTAAGTCATCATTTTACTTTTATCCGAGTCCTTCGTAATTCTATTTTTTTAAATCGTGAAAACTTCCAAAATTGAAAACTTCGTATGATTTCGGTGTCCAAGAATAAAGGGTTTTCATATGTTTGGATAAGCCAAAATTGGAAAAAAATTTCCCCAAGTCAAAACTGAAAAATTAAATAACAATCGAAAGAATATACTTTTATTGTTTCGATGCAAAATGAAAGATTCTCTCGTGTTCCATTGAAAAAAATCACTCAAACGCCCATTCTTCAAATGATTATTGAATTTTCAAATTTTCAAGCAGGGGATTTTCTCACTTTTTTGATTAAGAACATCAAAATCCCTTTTTCTTCAACACCCGGTAGATCGCCCTCGATTATTTAAAAAAAAATCTCAACTCAACGTATTCATTTTCTCACCTTTCATTCGTTCCCAAATTACAACACACTTTCAGAAACACACTACCTCTTAAAATGAATACCTCCCCCCTCTCCACCTCCCTCTCACACACATACACTAAACTTTTCGTCACTTGGGAAAACAAAACAGGAAAAAACACCCATTTCAAACGATACGATCCAATATCCATGGCAGTGGCACCAAAACACACGTCGAACATCAATATGCTTTACATGACGAAATTAAACGACTTCAGCAGTCAACAGCCGCCAACAATGAACGAAATTCCCATCGCGATGGCAATTTATTCGCTAACAAGAAGGCGTTCTGCGTTATCAATCCTAATCACGTATCCAGCGTGAAAAAAAGGCTCCCATACGCGGCCTCGATAAACTCATTTTCTTTCTCTAATACCATTTTAGGAGGCTTTTCGCAAACCTATCTTGAAACTCTTTTTGTATTCGGCAACAATATTCATGACAATTTATGCGACCTTTTCGACACGCCCGGCCCGGATAAAATTATACCCTGTATCGTATACATACCTACTACTATATAGTCAACGTATCGTACCAACAACGTTTATGTACATTGTAAATTTGTGTATCGTTTTCGCGGAAGTACATGGTAATTCCTTCTTATATACCTCCTTTAGATTTGCATAAATTCGAGCAACGACAAACCGTATACGAGTATAGGTAACCACAGTCAACGTCATTTTCGCAACCGTACAATTTCTCAACATATCAAAAAAACCAACGCGAGTAAATACGAGATAAATTAGTAGGTACTTGTTGAATGATACAGTCGAACAAGCTCGCAGGAAAAAACAATTTTCAAATATAAAATCGATACAATTACATAGGTAAGGTACCTACGAGTATACTGAAAATCAATCTAGCAGAAACCAGCCATTGTGTATAACTGTATAGGTAGAACAAATACGAGTACAAATGGTAAATTTGAAAGAAAATAAAACCAAAGAAACGAGAGAGAGAGAGAGAGAAACAGACGTTGAAAAATTCATTTACCAAAAAGCTCGCCCAAATAAACATGTTTACTTACACGCACACAAATTACGCGCAAGAAATATTACCTACAGTCTACACTTGGCTCAAGCTCGACCATGCCGCCAGCCTCACTTCCAGCTCAGTTCAAAATCGTATTTATATACGTGTACCTATACTTACTAAAAGCAGTCAAACTGTTAAAGTTTATTTGTTCAGTTGCGAGTTTATATTTTCTGCTTCACCCAAGTTCATACCTATAGACGTGTGGTTGTTTCTTTTTAACGTTACGTAAACGAGGGTGGGATGGAGGGGGGAAGGTATGCCTTCAAATGCTTCGTCATCGTACCTATACATAAAACTCATCGTCCAAATTGAATATATACGTAGGTAGACGAATACCCATGTGCGAACAACGTATTTGCACGAAGGGCGATGTATTGGAAAATTATATAACCAGATCTCTTGGGAATCGCTCGAGTACCTAATTTGTTTTCACATCATTTGTTTAGGTATTTTGTACTCGTATCGTATGGTTTATCGTTTCGAATGGTAAATCGCGAAAAATTTCGCCAAATTACGTCGAATCTACCAGTGAGTTATGGAGTACCTACTCAAGTACATGAGGATTAGTGTGCTATATGACTTTTTAGTTCCAGCACCAAATAAGTATGGCATCATTTGTCAATTTTTATTCTAAATATTTTGGAGCCTACAACGGATGCATGTATCTTAATGTTAATTACAATAATAGTCGGGGGGCCGCATAAGGATCACCTGCACCCCCCTGCCGATTCTCCGGGAAAACTTTTTTCTTCAAGGGGAAGTCCTAAGGAACATTTCTCGCCCTTGTCCTCAAAAAAAAAAAGTGGCCCTACTTACAAAATGGCGGTCATTTTGATTTACAGGTCAGCCGAAATCTCAGGTTTTGCGTTCCAAGATAGGACTTTCACGGAATTTTTTAATAAACTGAACAAAGGTAGATCGAAAGAGCAGGCAAAAATTCATCACCTGTCAAAATTTCAAGTACTAAAGTGCCTTTTTCGAGTTTTGGTGAATTTTCAAAAATCAAATTTTGGCCAAAATGTGAGAAAAAATCAAAATTTTACCAAATTGGCCTAGAAAGCTGAAATTTGGGATATATCTTATTATCGACCTGCCAAATCGATTGGAAACTGTTTCAAACCGTTTTGAGCAGTTCTGGAGCCTCCAGCAGATTTTTGAAACTCGAAATTCATTCTGAAAACTAATTTCAATACGCTATGAAGTCGACTGCAGGTAATTTTCAAGTCGTTTTGGAGCCTCCAGCGATTTTTTGAAAATTACTGGAGCCTCAGTTGATTTTTTAAACTTGAAATTTCTCCAAAATTTCATCAAATGGGGTTAGCAAGCCGAAATTTACTCTGCCAACTAATTTCAATACAATATGAAGTGGACTGCACGGTGGTTTCAAGTGGTTTTGAAACTTCCAGCTACTTTTTAGCGATGAAACTTTTTAAAAAGTCACTGGTGGCTCCAAAATTACTTGAACTCGCCTGAAGTTGTCTTCAGAGGGTGTTAAAATTGAAGTGCAGAGTTAATTTCAGCTTTCCATCACCATTTGATGAAAAGTTTCAAAAATCTACTGGAGGCTCCAGTAATTTTCAAAAAATTGCTAGAGGCTCCAAAATTACTTGAACTCGCCTGAAGTCGTCTTCAGAGGGTGTTGAAATTGAAGTGAAGAATTAATTTCAGTTTGCTAACCCCATTGGATGAAATTTTGGGGAAATTTCAAGTTTCAAAAATCTACTGGAGGCTCCAGTAATTTTCAAAAAATCGCAGGAGGCTCCAAAACGACTTGAAAATCACCTGCAGTCGACTTCATAGCGTATTGAAATTTGTTTGCAGAATGAATTTCGGCTTTCCCAACTCCATTTGATGAAATTTTGTGAGAATTTCGAGTTTCAAAAAATCTGCTGGAGGCTCCAGTAATTTTCAAAAAATCGCTGGAGGCTCCAACACGACTTGAAAATTACCTGCAGTCTACTTCAGAGCGTATTGAAATTAGTTTGCAGAATGAATTTCGGCTTTCCAACTCCATTTGATGACATTTTGTAAGAATTTCGAGTTTCAAAAATCTGCTGGAGGCTCCAGAACTGCTCAAAACGGGTTGAAACAGTTTCCAATCGATTTGGCAGGTCGATAATAAGATATATCCCAAATTTCAGCTTTCTAGATCAATTTGGTAAAATTTTGATTTTTTCTCACATTTTGGTCAAAATTTGATTTTTGAAAATTCACCAAAACTCTAAAAAGGCACTTTAGTACTTGAAATTTTGACAGGTGATGAATTTTTGCCTGCTCTTTCGATCTACCTTTGTTCAGTTTAAAAAATTCCGTGAAAGTCCTATGTTGGAACGCAAAACCTGAGATTTCGGCTGACCTGTCAATCAAAATGGCCGCCATTTTGTAAGTAGGGCCACTTTTTTTTTGAGGACAAGGACTAGAAATGTTCCTTAGGACTTCCTCTTTAAGAAAAAAGTTTTCCCGGAGAATCGGCAGGGGGGTGCAGGTGATCCTTATGCGGGCCCCCCGACTATAAGGCTTAGGGGTATAAATATTAGGGTGTTCTTTAAATACATGACAAATGAATCGGTCAGTGCAGAAAGGTAACAAGTCACATTTTTGAAAAAAAATTTTTTTGCGGAAATGGGGGTTTCAAAGTATGGCGGATCGACTGGTGATGTCAGATTTCCGCAAAACTGCCGGGAAAGTGGTATTTGGGCGCAGAAAAAGGGCGGATCCGCATTTATGACTTTTTTGTAAAATTTTTTAAATTCCTTGAAAAATAACTAACATTTTTGAGAAGACCATTTTTTGAAATTTAAGTTAATCTCTGAACTGAAAAAGGATGAAAAAATTAACAACTTCGACAAAAAGTCTTAGAACTCAAGGGGTTTTTGGTCAATTTAAACGGGATAGCAGTCTAAATGATGTACTTAGATGTAGAATCAAGCCCCATTCGTGCCCGAGAAATTTCGAAAGAAATTTTGTCAATTCAGTGCAGAAAGGGTCTAAGTCCCATTTGTTTAGGCAGCAACAGCACTGGCGCACGTGAATATTTTTTTTTTGGAAACTGCGCTAAAAGTTGTGTCTTGGGGGTCCTCTTTCAATGACCTTAAGCATGTTTACTGAAATTTTTTGATTTTTGAATGAATCAGTTTTTTGTTATTCCTGAAAAACGCAAAAATGGACTTATGCCCTTTCTGCACTGACCGATTCAAATATAAATCGCTATTTCTTCTGTTCCCAGCCTTCAAAGTAGTGACCTATGGGGAGAAAATAATTCCCCATTTTTCATTTTTCCATTTTTGAAAAACTCGGGCTGCGATGGGTCTCTCAATTTTCAAAATTTTCAAAAATTTCAAGTTCTAACACTTTTATTAAAAAGTTTCTTTTGAGTAAAATGAACTCTCATGAGGATATTAACCCTATCCCTAGAAAACCAAGTCGGTCCCCTAGAATAGCTGAAACTCAAGTTTTACATCGAATTTCAGCTATTTTAGGGAATCAGCTTGGTTTTTAATGGAGAGGGCTTAAATCGTCATGGGAGTTTATTTTACTCAAAAAAGACTTTTTAGAGATAACAGAACTTGAAATTTTAAAATTTCAAAATTTTACAGTGAATTTGTATTTTTATAAAATTTTTGAAAACCGAGGGGCCCACCGAAGCCCGAGTTTTTCGAAAATGGAAAAAATAAAAAATATGGAATTATTTTCTCATCAGAGGTCACTACTTCGGGGGTTGGGAGGGAGGAAAATCCCAACAAATATAGGTAACATTTTTAAATTAACACTCGATTAACTCTTCCTCCACCCCTGACGATGATTTTCGAAAGATGTAAAAATTCTAATGACAACACTCAATCTTCAGAAGATGGAATTTTGGCCATAGCCCATTTGCGCACAGCCATTGTCTTCTCCCCCTCTTTTTATGAGGGACGTTTGTGCACATTTCATAATTGTTCAGAGTTTGTATGAGTGGTTATCAAAATAGGTAAAAATAGTCAACGAAATTGAACTATAGCAAGAGCAAAAAAGATTGCATCTTATTCAGGAAGAAACATATCTGTAAAAAAAAACTGAATTTTTCGCTCTAAGCTCAGCCCAACATATTCTAGGATAAACGGTCCAGTTCTGAGAAGGATGATGGGGCTGTTTTTGCCGATTTTTTCCAAACTACACCGACATGCGAATAAATTGAAATAATCAATTTTGAATTAGGTGGATTTGATGGTTGCTGCGGTGGGATGTGGACTATGGCATGTGTCCCCCCTTTTTCCATCTCCGTAGTAGACTGAAGTAAAGGTGAATGTATACACACATGTGATTTTCCCTTATTTAATACAAATATGACGAACACGGAAAGTGATAAACTATATTACTTTCACCCACATGCATAATTTTCAAAAATAATTTTCGAAAGTAAGCAATATTCCATTTTTCAATTCAGATATTAGAGGAGGGGTAAGGAGATTATAACCCAAAAATAAATCCCCCGATTCAGAAACGATATTATATTCTCACATTTTGGCTTGATTAACGCGAAAATGCAGAATCCCAAATACATACCATTCGAGACAGGTGCATTTTTCCCAAACCAGGTTGGATTAAGACCATAGTTGAAACACCACGATTTTTATCGAAAATTCCTCCTCTTTGAGAGTCATCCATATCTCCATTTTAGGAGCAACTCCAGAGCTACAACATTTCCTAATTTTTCAGAGGAACTGGGAAGAGCAAAAAAGATCGCTTATTCAGTTGCTTTGCAATTTTTAACGAATCTGCGCTCTCATCATGACCTTCAACCTTCGCCATCAAGTATTTTCTCAATTATCATTGTCGTAAGGTTTCTCATCGAAGGGACGTTCAAAAATGCACCAACCACCAAAATTTCAAACGTTGAATTTCGTTTTTTGATATTTGACGAATTTTTGAAAATTCAATTACTTAATACTTGAACAATTTTTCGTGAAAAAATACCAAAATTTGATAGAATTGAGGTTTTGTTCGCATAATGTCTTACATTGCTGATCTCTTGAACCAATTTTTGAGGACTCTTTCAGCACATTTTTAGATCGTCCTCCAGTTTTGGGAAAAATTATGAAAAGGAACCAAAATAAAATTTAACATTTTCTCATCGCAGGAAAACGTAAAAATCTGCTGGAAGCTCTTAAAGAGTTCAAAACCACCATCAATCAATTTGAAAAGCAAAATCAAGACTCGAATCAAGTTTCAGTCTCGTATCTCAATTTGGCCAAAATTCAAATTTTCAATTTAAAAAAAAAAACAGTCAATTTTGAATTTTTTTAAAAATTGTTTTTCAATTTTTCTTAGAATTTCAACTTTTTTTTTAATAAAGAGGGCGATGTCTTCCGCCATCAACACTCGATCTCAAATTACTTGTCACTAATTCATCAGCTAGACACTGATTGCAAGAGGGTTTTTTCTGTTAGCTAATTGGTTACTTCAGTTTTTATATTTTTCTTAAAATTTAAACTTACAACGCAGTCCATTGTGAATCTAATACTTGGAATAGAAGGTATAGCAAATCTTATGAAGATTTTCTTGCATTAAAACTCAAATTAATACATAATTATGTTCAGAAATTTCAGCTCGTACATGCGCATTACAGCTTTAGCCTCACCCTCACAGGTTTAGCGCATTTAAAAATCTATTTTTCACTTCTTGATTAAAAAATATTCGATTTTAATTATTGATCTTCAAATATTTTAAGAGACATTCTAGATGGATATACGATAGCCTGCTGGTTTGCCTGAGAATACTACCCGAAGAACAGTCGCCATAGGGGCCGGCTGAAAGGCTCACGATTCAGGTAAGTTTTTTTTCATTAAAAATTGCGAATATGTTTACACGCGAATGAATCCTAAATTCAACTATTGGTATAAAAAATAAATGTTGAAACGATCCTTATTTTTCCAAGCATCCATGTGCCATTGTGCCATGATAATTTTACCTATAGCAGTTTTTCACCAGCTAAAAGTTCCCCTTACATAATATTTGACGAATTTTTGAAAATTCAAATACTTCAGACTATTTTTTGTGAAAAAATACCAAAATTTGATACAATTGAAATTTTGTTTGCGAAATGTATTATTGTTCATTTCTTGAATCAATTTTTGGAGTCTCTTTCCGCACATTTCTGGATTATCCAGTTTTGGGAAAATTATGAAAAAGGACCAAAATGAAATTTAGCATCTTTTCATCACAGGAAAACGTAAATATCTGCTGCAGGTCCTAAATAAGTTCAAAACCACCATCAATCGATATTTGAACGGCAAAAATAAGATTAGGACCAAATTATAGCATCTTATCTCAATTTGGCCAAATTTCAAATTTTCAGTAAAAAACCATTCAATTTTGAATTTTTTCAAATTTTTAAAACATTAAGAAATGAAATTCAGTGATTGAAATTTGTCCTAGTGATGCATTTTCGTGTGTTTTTTTCGACTACCCTGCACAATTGACGGATGGAAAAAATTGAGCTTTCAAAGAAAAATAATTTTCCTAACCGATTTTTCTTTGAAATCTTTTGCTGTTTGCTAATTTGTTACGTTGGTTTTTTAATTTTTCTTAGAATCTCAACTCTTTTGATGAAGAGAGCGAAGTCTTCTGCCACCGTGCCACTGCAAGCCAAGGTTCTTAATTATCACTAGTTATCAACGGTTTACTGATTACAAGAGGATTTCTGCTGTTTGCTAATTGGTTATTTTGGTTTTTTAATTTTTCTTAGAATTTAAACTATTTTGATGAAAAGGGCGAAATCTTCTGCCATTGTGGCCTATTTTTCAAGTTACAACGCAGTCCATTATAGATCTGATTCCTGAAATCGAAGGTATTGGTGAATGTAGCCAAAATTAGGGTATGAATCGAGAGTTGATTTTTTAGAAATTTCAGCTGTACTGTGCGCTTTAGCTTCAATGCGTCTAAAAATTGATTTTTCGTTTCTTTATTGAAAAATATTTGATTTTAATTGAAATTGAAATTCAGATAGGTATTTCAAGACAGTGGCGTAGCCAAGGGAGGGGGGGGCGAAGGGGGCCATGGCCCCCCTTGAGAGCGAAAATTTGAAAGAATACATGCAAAAATGGACGTTTTTTCGTTGTTTGGACCCATTTTTTCCAAAAATGTTCGATGAAATCACCACACATTACAATAAATTTCCAGAAAATTACCCCTCATTTTGGTTTTTCATGCCTAAAAATCTGGTTTTGCCCCCTCCTTGAGAAAATCCTGGCTACGCCACTGTTTCAAGAGGAATTCTGGATGGGTATACTGGCTTGTTGGGTTGACTGAGGCTACCATAATTTCAACAAATCGCACAAAATCATAGGAGGCAATTCCTTAGGGTCGGCTGAAAGGATTACGATTCAGGTAAGTTTTTTTCATTAAAAATTGCGAATACGTTTACACGCGAATCAGTTCTTTTAACTATCGGCATCAAAAATAAAATTTGAAACGAACCTTATTTTTTCCACGCATCCATCTGCCATGATAAATCTACAATTCTACAAACAGTAGCAAAGCTGTGAACCAATATCAACCATTGCATTGCCTATGAAGAATACGAGTACCTTCAAGGACCAGCTTGAAATATGTTTCGGGTAAAGGAAACGAAAGACTCAAAGAATGACGTTGATCTCTCTTGGTTCATCGTTTTTTTGGTATAGAGAGGCTTTTACTTTACCTTAAAATTGTTTATAAAAAGAATCTAAAATTTAAATATTCTGTATTCCAAAAAATACACACTCGATTTTTCGCCACTTTTGAGTAGTGTAGCTTGCGCAGTGTTTCGGACATTTCCTTAAAAATTGTAACTGAGCTTCTAGACCTACCTTACCCATTGACTTTGAAATTTGGTATCACTTTTAACCCTCTACCAGGCCCATGAAGATCGTCGAATCGCAAAAATTACGATTTCTTATCAATTTTATAGCAGGTTTTCACCATTAAAAATTCCTTTAACATTATATTTGACGAATTTTTGAAAATTCAAATACTTACTTCAGACTATTTTTCGTGGAAAAATACCAAAATTTGATGAAATTGAGGTTTTGTTTGCACAATGTCTCACATTGCTGATCTCTCGAATCGATTTTTGGGGCCTCTTTCAGCATATTTTTAGATTGCTCAGTTTTGGGAAAATCGTGAAAAAAGACCAAAATGAAATTTAACATTATTTTCATCACAGGAAAATGTAAAAATCTGCTGAAGGCTCTACAAGAGTTCGAAACTACCATCAATCATTTATAAAGGCAAAGATAAGACTTGAACCAAGTTTCGGTCTCTCATCTCAATTTGACCAAAATTCGATTTTTCAATGAAAAACCAGTCAATTTTGAATTTTTTCAAATTTGGTTTATTAATTTTTCTTAGAAATTCAACTCTTATTATGAAGAGGGCGAGCCTTCTGCCAATGCGCCCTAAATTTTGAAGTTATCAATATTTCATCAGCTAGTCGCTGATTGCAAAAGGGTTTTTGCTGTTGGCTAACTGATTTTTCAATTTTTCTTAAAATTTCAACTCTTTCGATGAAGAGGGCAAAGTCTTCCGCCATTGTGGCCCATTTTTCAAGAATATTACAACACAGTCCGTTATGGATCTGATTCCTGGAATCGAAGGTAGGTATTGGTGAATGTAGCAAAAGTTATGAAGATTTTCTTACATTAAAACTCGAGTTAATTTGCTCAGAAATTTTGGCCTCTTATCTCAATTTGATCAAAATTCGGATTTTCACTAAAAAACCAGTCACTTTTGAATTTTTTCCTTTGTCAAAATTTAAGAAATGAAGTTCAGTGATTTGAATTTGTCCTAGTTAGTTATTTTTGTGTGTTTTTTCGGTTCAGTTTTGTTCGATTCGAAAATTATCCGCTATTTGAGACTCTTAAGAGGAGGGAGGGATGGAGAAGGACTGAAGCAAAAAAAGAGTTCGCCAAGAACGGAAGATACTCAAAATCCGGCATTGCTGAAATCCAAGTGGAAACATACTCAAACGGGCTATCAAAATCTAGGGATAGGTATAATACATTTGACAAGTGTGCGCAAACAGGTTATTGATTTTCGGCAATTTTTTCAAAAACGCTCGCAAGCGTCTTTCCCTCGTAATTTCAACCCTTTGGAGGTTCTTAAAGGTTCCATGTTCAGGAAACCAATTGCTAAGGATATAATAGGGTACCTTGCACAACTGACAGAATCAGGAAAAAATTAAGGTTTCAAAGAAAAATCATTTTGGGAAATGATTTTTTTTTTTGAAAGCTTTTGCTGTTTGCTAATTGGTTACTTTGGTTTTTCAATTTTTCTCAGAATTTCAACTCTTTTGATGAAGAGGACGAAATCATCTGCCGACGCGCACCTACCATTCCGTAAGTTATTACTATTATCAGATATTTGCTGATTACAAGAGAGTTTTTTGCAGTTCGCTATTCGGTTACTTTGGTTTTTCAATTATTTTTTTTGGAATTTCAACTCTTTTGATGAAGAGGGCGAAGTCTTCTACGTACCAACACGCACCGAGTGATATTTATGTACATATAAGTTATCTCGCTGTTTGCTAATTCGTTACTTTGGTTTTTAAATTAATTTTATAGTATTTCAACTTCTTGGTGAAAAGGGCGAGGTCGTCCGTCCAACATCGCGAATGATTTCACGTATCACTACTCTCTAAATTTGAAACAGTGAAATTTCACTGCTTAGCAGTCACGACATTTTGGCTTCTTAAAAGCAGTAGTTTTTTACTGCAAAACAGTAAAAAGTTTACTGAATTGATCAGTAAAAATGAAAATGTCGTGACTGCTAAGCAGTGAAATTTCACTGTTTCAAATTTAGAGAGTAGTAGGTACTTATCTGCAGCTATTCGCTGATTACAGGAGCGTTTTTGTTTTTTGTCAGTTGGTTACTCAGGGTTTTCAAGTTTTCTTAAAATTTCAACTCTTTTGATGAAGAGGGCGAAGTCTTCTGCCATTGTGGTCCATTTTTCAAGAGTATTACTACAACACAGTATATGTATTATGGATGAATCGATGGTATTGGTGAATGTAGCAAAAATTATAAAGATTTTCTGGCATTAAAACTAATTAATTCGTTTAGAAATTTCAGCTGTATAGCTCTACAGCTTTAACCTCACAGGTTTAGCGCGTTTAATAATTGATTTTTCGCTTCTGTTCGATTTTAACTCGAAGTTAGCCTGAAAGGATTACGATTCAGGTAAGTTTTTTTCATTAAAAATTGCGAATACGTTTATGTGTAACCTGGCACAGTATTTCGGCCATTCCCTATAAAATTGTAATCGAGTTTCTAGACTTCCCTTACCCATTAACTTTTAAATTTGGTATCACTTTTAACCCTCTTACCAGGCACTTGAAGATTGACGAATCGCAAAAATTACGATTTCTTATCAATTTTATAGCACTTTTTCACCATTAAAAATTCCTCATACAAAAAAATAACCTCAGATTTGTGTTCAGCAGGTCAAAATACCCCAATAAACACTTTTATCACGATCATTTCGATTAAATTTTTAAAATTTGCACTTTTCCACTCAGTTCAATAGCAGGTGCTAAAAATAATTATTTAAGTAAAAATAGAGAATTTGGACAATTTGATCGAAATGATCGCGAAAAGTGTGGTATTTAGGGGTATTTGATCTGAAGAATACGAATCCAGCGTTACTTTTTCGTAAAAGAAATTTTAAACGAAGGAATTCTGGGGGAGAGGGGTAGAAATCAAAATACAAAATATCGTACAAAAAAGTGTATTTTTACGAGCAAAAATCCCCCCCCCCCACCGTATTTACACTACTGATTGAAACACTAGTAAGATTTAAATTCAAAATTTAACTATTTCTTCAAGACACTATAGATTCGTTAATATCTCTTATATCATTAAAATAATTCGCTGATTACAAAAGGGTTTTTGCTTTTCGCTGTTTGGTTATTTTGGTTTTTTAATTTTTCTTAGAATTTAAACTATTTTGATGAAGAGGGCGAAGTCTTCTGCCATTGTGGCCTATGTTTCAAGAATATTACACTGCATTCCATTATGGATCTGTTTCCTGGAATCGAAGGTATTGGTGAATATAGCAGAAATTATGAAGATTTTCTTGCATTAAAACTAGAGTTAATTTGTTCAGAATTAATTTCAGATGTACCTACTGCGCACTAATAGCTTTAACCTCGCAGGTTAAGCGCTTTTAAAAATCAATTTTTCACTTCTTGATTGAAAAATATTCGGTTTTAATTCAAATTGAAATTATTTTAAGAGACATTCTATACATGGGTATACGATAGCCCGCTGGTTTGTCTGAGAATACCAAAATTTCAAGGAAGGACCGTTAAGGGCAGCTGAAAGGATTACGATTCAGGTAAGTTTTTTTCATTAAAAATTGCGAATACGTTTCTAAATCCAACTATCAGTATCAAAAATAAACTTTGAAACGATCCTTATTTTTTCCAAGCATCCATGTGCCATTGTGCCATGATAAATCTACATATAATTCTACAAAGAGTAGCAAAGCTGTGAACCAATAATAATCAGTTAATCACTGCATTGCTACTCTGTCCTTCAAGGGCCAGCTTGAAATGTGTATCGGGTAGAGGAAATGAAAGACTCAAAGAATGACGTTGATCTCTCTTGGTGTATTCCGAAAAATACGTACTCGATTTTTCGCCACTTTTGAGTAGTGTAGCTTGAGCAGTATTTCGGCCATTCCCTAAAAAATTATAATCGAGTTTCTAGACCTCCCTTACCCATCAACTTTGAAATTTGGTATCACTTTTAACCCTCTACCAGGCACTTGAAGATTGACGAATCGCAAAAATTACGATTTCTTATCAATTTTATAGCACTTTTTTCCATTAAAAATTCCTCTTACGTAATATTCGACGAATTTTTGAAAATTCAAATACTTCAGACTATTTTTCGTGAAAAATACCAAAATTTGATGAAATTGAGGTTTTGTTTGCAAAATGTCCCATTGTTGATTTCTTGAATCAATTTTTGGAGCCTCTTTCAGCATATTTCTGGATTATCCAGTTTTGGGAAAATTGTGAAAAAGGACCAAACTGAAATTTAGCATTTTTTCATCACAGGAAAATGTAAAAATCTACTGGGAGGCTGTAAATAAGTTCAAAACCACCATCGACCGATTTGAAAAGCAAAAATAAGACTTGAACCAAGTTTCAGCTTCTTATCTCAATTTGATGAAAATCGGATTTTCACTGAAAAAAACAGTCAATTTAGAATTTTTTCAAATTTATCAAAATTCAAGAAATGAAGTTCAGTGATTGAAATTTGATCTGTTACGTTGGTTTTTCAATTTTTCTTAAAATTTCAACTCTTTTGATGAAGAGGGCGAAGTCTTCCGCCACAATGCAAATACGATCCGGTTTTCAAATTATCACTAGTTATCAGCTATTCGCTGATTACGAGAGGATTTCTGCTGTTTGCTAATTGCTTACTTTGGTTTTTCAATTTTTCTTAGAATTTCAACTGTTTTAGATCAAGAGGGCAAAATCGTTCGTCATTAAGCATCATTTTCAAAATTCACTACTACATACTTATCCAGCCATTTGCTGTACCAGAGGGTTTTTGCTGTTTGCTAATTCGTTAGGTACTTTCGTTTTTCAATTTTTCTAAAAATTTCAACTGTTTTAATGAAGAGGGCGAAGTCTTCTGCCATTGTGGCTCATTTTTCAAGTATGTAGTAGGTATATTACAACGCAGCCCATTATGGATCTGATTCTTGGAATCGATGGTATTGGTGAATGTAGCAAAAATTATGAATATTTTCTTGCATTAAAACTCGAGTTAATTTGTTTAGAAATTTCAGCTGTACTGTGCACTTTGCACTATAGCTTCAACCTCACAGGTTCGGCGCGTTTAAAACTTGATTTTTCACTTCTAATCTTGAAATATTTCAAGAGACCTTCTAGATGGTTATACGATAGCCTGCTGGTTTGTCTGAGAATACCAAAATTTCAATAAACCGCACAAAAATAAGAAACAGTTGTTAAGGCCAGCTGAAAGTATTACGATTCAGGTAAGTTTTTTTCATTAAAAATTGCGAATACATTTACACGCGAATCAGTCCTAAATTTAACTATCGGCATCAAAAATAGAAGTTTGAAACGATAGGTAATTATTTTTCCCAAGCATCCGTGTGCCATGATAAATATATAATTCTACAAAAAATAACACAGCTGCGAAACAATATTAACCACTGCATTGCCTACGAAGAATACTAGTACCTTTAAGGGACAGCTTGAAATGTGTTTCGGGTAGAGGAAGCAAAAGACTCGAAGAATGACGTTGATCTCTCTTAGTGTACTCCAAAAAACACATTCGAAGTAATTAGGTTAAGAAAATAACAACGAAAAATTTACCAACTCTTTGACTTTTCAAAGCTCCAAAAAAAAACTTGATATCGAGCCTCCTATACGCATAGAGGCTGTACCAGGGGTCCTGAAAGGACAGCCATTTAAGAAGAAGTGATTTTTCGCCACTTTTGAGTAGTGTAGCCTGCGCAATATTTCGGCCATTCCCTTAAAAATTTCAATTGAGTTTCTAGACCTCCCATACCCATCGACTTTAAAATTTGATATCACTTTTAACACTCCACCAGGAGATTGACGAATCGCAAAAATTACGATTTACATATCAATTCAATAGCACTTTTTCACCATTAAAAAAATTCCTCTTAAATAAAAATGACCTCGGATTTGTGTCCAGCAGGGTAAAATACCCCAATAAACACTTTTAACGAGATTATTTCAATTAGATTTTTAAAACTCGTACTTTTCCACTCATTTTATTAAATGGAATTACTCATTGAAGTAAAAAATAGAGAATTCGGACAGTTTGATCGAAATGATCGCGAAAAGTGTGGTATTTAGGGTGACTTGATCTGCAGAACATGAATCCAGCGTTACTTTTTCGTAAAAGGAATTTTAAACGGAGGAAAAATGTTGATAAAATTGATAAGAAATCGTTATTTTTGTGATCCGCCAACCTCCAAATGTCCGGTAGAGGATTAAAAGCGATATCAAATTGTTGGAAAAATGATGTGAGTTTGCAACATACCTACCTATTAGCACTAGTACAGGGTGGCCAGAAATATCGGGTACCCCTAAAAAAGTTTTCCAACTAAATACTTCGGTTGGTCACAGTGAATGATAATAATGATAACACATGATTGGTTGTTGGACTGGAGAGATAACATTCCACCAATCATATGCATCTATTTCACGTTGCCAACCTATATTTTTAATGAAAAACTTTCTTAGGGGTACCCGATATTTCTGGCCACCCTGTACTAGTTTACCTAATACCTACTTACTAAGTATCTATCGTTATCTCCGATGAGATAAATAGTCGAGTATAATTGTACATTGTATGTATCGAAATAAACTTCATTCGCTGTGTGTATTCGTGTACAAATTTCGAAATCAATAGGTTTGGAAAGTTTAGGAACTGGAATCAATTTCACAGGGAAATCGCCGTGGTACTATACTCAGACAAGTTATTTTGCGTAGTCTCCTTACTCGGAGTAAATTTCCTCATCAATTTTCATTAAAAACATGAATGTTATTTTTTGCTCCACTGAAAAAAATCAAAGCTCGCCGATACGCCAATGTAATACCACAGCCGTCAACAGTTCGGTTGATTACAAGAAGATTTTTGCTTTCTATACTTCAATGTAGTCCCAAACATCCGAACGTACATGAATGATTTCAAGTATGGGGAAGTATCTATGTAATTCCTGGGAATTTTATTCATCCTCCTCAAATTCTTCACATTTCTTTAATGCGAGGATTCAAGAAATGAAAAATAAATCTATCTCGGCATTTGAAGGAATAAATGTCATTTTAAAAAGTTGAAATAAATTTCTGGCTGTATGAGAAAGAGGGAAGTACACCAAAATGCAAGCAACATTAATTGATTAGAATAGTTTTCAATCAACTTGCAAATTAAACTGGCCAAGAACAGCTTTACAAAAAAATTGTAATTCAAGAACTGATCGAAAAACTAAATAGTGCATTGAAAGGTTAAGAGTACCTAATATTATAAAAACTTTTTCCCCAGAAATGAAATTCAACAAGATATATCGACGCTCAAATTTTGTTCAAAAATTAAAAATCTACCTAGATTGAGCTCAGACTTACAAATTCTCTCCCCACCTCCCGATCATTTCGGTTCGCACATGTTTCCTTATTTTTCTGACCATATCAAACCGCTTTTCATCGCGGTTTTTTTATTTCAAAATAATAAAGCTCTTCAAATCATCAGCAGCCAACAACAAAATATACCCAAGAATTTCAACAATCGCTAATTACACTTCCTTTTGGAAATTTACGTCATCGAGCCAACTAAATCCAAGTTTACTCGTTTACTGAACCGATTTCAATTCTAAAAATAATCCAAATCGGGCAAATAATAATCAAAGTGTACAAAAAATCCAGCACCAATAACCCAGATACCTGCGGTGAGTTTCTCGAACTCGATAACCTACAACAACAACAACAACACGCCAGCACAGCGGGCTACATCATACCCCATTACGATTTCAATGTACTTACACATGAAACCAGCTAATTGCAAATTCACAAGCTCAACAGATTATTTCGACGTAGTCACCACTGGCGTCGCTAACCGGTGTGCCCGGTGTGCACGGGCACACCTGTTCATTCTCCAAAAAAAAAAAAAAAAAAAATACAAATACAAATCAATTACTTGGGTATAAAAAAAGTTTGAACTTGCAATTTGGTTTGTTAAATGGTTGTACTGATTCTTTCGCACGGATTCTTACATCAAAGAAGGATGAGATGATAATCGAAGGAAGGGCAAAACAAAATCAATTAGATGTGTTCTTTTTACACGGATTTTGGCAGCTTTTCGAGAATCTGGATTTTGGCAAATTTATAAATCCACAAGAATCTGCTTGGGTAGCAGCTTTTGAAAATGGATTTTTGATTTTACATAGGAAAAGAAGACTTGAGGTTTTCAAATATTGGTGAAAGTACTCTCAGAAATGTTTTAAAAAAGAGATTTAAAAAAACACCCAAAATCCAGATTCTCGAAAATCTGTCAAAATCCGTGTAAAAAAACACATCTAATGATAATAAACTGATCAGAATCCATACTGTGCATAAGAATGACAAAATAAGAGACAAGAGATTGCACAGAAACAAACCCTTACATCATTAAAAAAAAAAAAACATTTTTGGGTGAGAATGAGAATTTTGGTGTTTGGGGGGGGGGGGGTGGAAATTTTACAACTTGGTTTCATAATTTTGAAAATTGGCACACCTGTTCAGATTGTCTAGCGACGCCACTGGTAGTCACTGGTACACCTAATGGCTAATATTATCTGTCTGTCTCTGTACAAGTACCTATCTAATAATCGAATATACAATGACAATCGTACTTTCGACACAGCACAGTTTTACCAGGTGGAGCAAAGACACATATTGTTTTAAATTTAAAATCGGTAATAATGTCAATTAGCTCCGTAGAGTATTTACAAATCGGTCCTACATACACCCGAGTGGTAAGTTGAACGTATGATTCTTTGATTTAAAAATCATAGACCATGCAAATCACATGGTTTTTACCTTTTCAGTTTAATAGACGCGTGCTACTTGTTGCTTCCAAATTCTGGCACTTGATCGAGAAGTTGGAGCAGATAGGAATGCCGAAGCGAAATTGCACGCCTATCCAATGGAAGCTGAAAAGTCGACAAACAAAAGTGGAAATATGTAGGATGAAGACATGTCGATATATTCACTGATTGCAAGAGAGTTTTTTGCATTTTCTTTTAGTTTACCATATTGGTTGATGGCTGCATTTACTCGCATTTTTTGCATAGTTTAATTTTAAATAATAACTTGAAGTTGAAACTATAAAATACCGAACATACGTACGTACAATGATAAAAGTATTATTATATAGAGCTTTTTCGCGCAAAAATTCTAAAAATCATAAACCAAACAAATCACATGGTTTTTCAACTTTTTCAGTTCAATAGGCAAGTGCTACTGCTTCCAAATTCCGGCACTTGATCGAGAAGCTGGAGCAGATAAGAATGCCGAAGCGAAATTGCAAGCCGATGAAAAAATGGCTTATGATGAAAAAATTGTTGACAATTTTTGCGGAAAGTTTTCTGTGTTGTGGATAGACATGAGCTGATTATGCAAATCCGCTCAGCTAGATGCGCTGTAAGTGATCACCAAACATTTGTACGATATCCATTTTTATTCGCGGATTCGAATGGAAGCAGATGACCAGTAGAGAAAAATGGACTTGGATGAAGATAGGTCGAGATATTCGCTCGGAGGTTTGGTTGTTCATCCGTTATTTTCAAATAAAAAGCAGACTACCGATCGAAGACTTCATCATCAAATAGTAAACAAAAAATCCTGCTTATACTTCTCAGCCGAGTATTTCTCCATCTAATTACTCATTTTATTTACTAATAGTTGTAAGGAAAAGGATCCGCGGGCAAACCCTGAAAAAGCGAGTCCTGAGACCGAAGGGGGACAATAGTACATACAACCATGTAGTAAAGAGGTACATAGAAAGCACCACCTCTATTATCACCTTATTCAGATGCTCGGCTTCCAGAAAATTAATCAACCGAGCAACTCCATCAAAAGCATCGAACAACAGACGACGACGTCTCGTCGCATAGCTAAAACGATACAGCATCTCACACCATTCAAAATTCAATTCCTACTACCACGACAAAAACACTGCCATTTTCAGCATCTCGTATAAGTATATACTTGACAATTTCACAAATCTGATCTTCTAAAGAGTTTTTGAAAATTGAAAGAATTTTCTGTGATGGTACCTCAATGGAAATATTAGGTACCTACTCTGAGAAACACCTTATCTGCCATTTTCCCAAGTTCATATCTTTTCGAGAATTAAAGACGGGCTTTCTGGCGATGCAATGAATTGGCCGATATAATAATTCTGCTCTAGTAGAATCGGTTATACAGGAATGCACCTAATTAAGCTAGCATTTCCAAAAAATTAAGTTTATTTCGCTTCAGCTCCTACTTGACTTTTTAAAAAAATTTTTTGAAAAAATGACGCAGTTTTAAAACACGATACTTGAAATTCCCCATCCACCCCTGCTATTGCGGTCAAAATCCAAGACCACTTTTATGGTTTCACTGAGCGGATGAAAATTTGCAAATCGCTTATTTTAGAGTAGAGTCAATTTTTAAAAATATTATTTTCTCGAATATTACGCTTGAATTACGCCAATACATCGAAACATTGTTATTTCTGAAACTGTTTGGAATGCAGTGGTGCCAGTTTTCTGATATCAGTACAGGGTGGACAGAAATATCGGGTACCCCTAGAAAAGTTTTCTGCTAAATACTTTGGTTGGTCACAGTGAATGATAATAATGGTAGCACATGATTGGTTGTTAGACTGGAGAGATAACATTTCACCAATCATATGCATCTATTTCACGTTGCCAACCTATATTTTTAATGAAAAACTTTCTTAGGGGTACCCGATATTTCTGTCCACCCTGTACCATTCTCGAAAAATTGATGGATAAATATAGCATGAAAACTTGACAATTTTTTTCGAAGCAACAGTGTTTAAGAAGTTGGTACCATACCATTGCATTTCAAAATATTCTCCTAAGCTGATATCCTAAAACCACTGCTTAGCCATTGCCTGCTAAGCAGCTCTCTCGTATCCTAAAACAATGCTTAGCCTAAGCAAGCTCTAAGCATTACCTAAATGGTATCTTTTTTTGGTTGGTTTATTCGTTAATCTCCAAGCCAATACACTATGCCTTAGGCTTATACAAATATATGTAGAACCCGAATTATTTTCACTTTAGTGGTAACTGTTGCCAAATGTAAAAACCTGTTTTAACCAATCAGAAGTCGTCATTTCTGTTGAATTTTGCTTTATTGTAAAAATTTTGTACGAACTCAAGAAGTCAAATAGGTAGCCACTTAAGGATAATTTATTTCTCCTGTTGATTTGAAATTTGGAATATGCGTGTGTTAACTTGAAAAAAAAAATGATTAAAAATTCAATACCTAATGAAAATGTGGTGTTTCGGCGAAAAAAACAAGCCATCAGCTATTCGCTAATTGCAAGATAGTTTTTCCATTTGCTCTCGATACTTGAATTTCTGCATAATGCACGAGTAATGTTCGCGAATAAAATGTTTCCAAGCGATTTGAAAATTTACAATCGCTGAGTAGACCCTTAAAAGTGGTCTTGGATTTTAACAGCAATGGCCTTGGTCAACGTAGAATCCTCAATACATACACATCCTTTGGAACTAACCATTTGAATAATAACAGATTGGTAGAGAACAGGGTGTCTAACAAAATTTTGAAATGAAAAAAAAGGACTTGAAAAGGACTTTTAGTAGGACCTTCAGTAGATCATTTTTCGAGCACTTATGGCATTTTTTGAGGTGAGGGGGGCAAAATTTGTTTCAAAGTGGGAGGTTCAAAATTTTTATTCATTCAAGTTTTCAACCAAAGGAATTTTAGCAGGACTTTTGACAGGACATTGTAGAGAGTATTCGAGGACCTAAGTTACTCGCTATAGTAGGGAACTTTATGCCCTAAAGTCGAGGCTGCACTGCGTAGCAGCGCGCTCTGGACGAATTAGTTCGGACGGAGCGCAGGACGAACATCTCGGACGTCTGTGGCCTCATTATTATATTTTCTTATCATGGTCATGGTCGCATCTCGTGCACAAGTGCATATGTTTTAAGCATTGTACAACGGACGTTCTATTATTTAAGTAGAATAGAACTAATACTCTGTGTCGTTTAATATCGTTCAATAAAACAAGTCGTGCATTGAATGTGTTATTATTGAGTATTAGATTAGTTAAAGGTACCTGACGAAGCTTAGGCTCGGAAGGGTGGGACGTTTTATCCACATTCTAACTTGTCCTGTCTTGGATGGCAAGTTAGAATCTCGATTTACCTTTACAACATTTTTTGAACACTTGGGATTTTTTAAGAGGGGGAGGTAGTGGGCGAGATTTCTCCTCCAAGTTTCGGAATTTATTATTAATTAAGGAAACGAGAAACAAATTGGCCCTGGCGAAGCGAGGGCGAAAGCTCTCAAAAATTGTCAGGTACATATTTTGGGAGATATAAAAAATTATGTTAGTATACTAGGGGTAACGGCCCAGTTTTTTTTACCCCCCCCAAGAATTTTCTGAAAAATAAGCTACCAAAGTCATGAATCGATTCGAAAACCCTATTAACATGTTTTGGTGCTTCTTAAGTTCATTTCAAAAGTTTGCAAACTGCGTTTCCTAAAAATCGGTCTGGAGGCAGAACAAAGCACTCTACGGAAAAATGGGGTCGAGGAAAATTGTAGAAATTAAATTTCCAATCGACATAATGTCGTCAGTGTTTTTCTAGGATGCTTAGTTTTTGATTTGTTGGCAAAAACTAAAACTTTTTGAAATGTGAAAAGCGGAATAAACTTTTTAGCCACTCTGTATGTAATGACTGTAATGTTGTTCATTCCATTCAGGCATCTTTACAAGTGAATCAGTAGAAATGAAATTGTCAACACAAAAAACGTTCCAGTTTTGGCTATCAAATGGTGTGTTTCCGAGCGTTCTAGCTATCAGTGTTACCAAATAATAATTAAGAAAATAAATGTGATACCTTTAGTTGGCGGTCCCTGTAGGTATATCTGTATATTTAATCTGATTAAATCGCATTGTTTCAAAATTAACTCTAGTAGGTAATTTGTTTTTCCGGAATTGAGGAAAAATTGAAAAAATCAACATAGGCCTGGCCATCAATCACGATATACGATATGGTTTTAAGGTGCAGATGAGGGGGGCAATTATCGAGTCAATAAGATGGTTTTGGTTTGGATCTGGATTTTGGCAGATTAAAAATCCACTAGAATCTGCTAAGGTGGTAGCTTATGAAAATGGATTTTGGATTTATTTTCAAAGTTTGTGGTAGAAATCCGAAAATTGTTTGAAAAAGAGATTTAAAAAATGTCCAAAAATCAGATTTTCGAGAATCCGCGAAAAAAACATAGGTACGTATCAAGTTATTAGTAGATATAATTTATGGTTACACACGAGAAATAAGTTAACAGAAGAATTGCATAATACCTATCTTTAATTTCTCATTGAAACGGCGTGGCGTTCGAAAATACCCCAACTATCAAAATTTTAGATGTTTGGCTTAATTTTTCGATACTTGGCGAATTTTTGAAAATTCAAATGAACTACTAATCGCGAATAAAAGATGAACATTTGGTAAAACTGAGGTTCTGTTTACGCACTTTTTAGAGTTTCTCTCAGTAAATTTTTAGATTTTACAGCTTTAGAAAGATTATAAAATAGACCAAAATTAAATACTAGCATCTTTTCAAAACAAGAAAATATAAAAATCAGCTAGGAGCTTAAGAAAGGCTAAAACCCACCATCAATTCATTTTAAAAGCCCATTACAGAGCTCGTGAAAAAAGTAAAACTGAAATTACGAGTAAAAATTTTGCCCACACTGTCCAACGGCAACAGAGAGCGTGGGAACTTGACTGCGTGACCCTCAAATCCTATTTGCGCCATTCCTCTCGTACCAACCTGTATGGACCAATTAAATTCCAAGAATTACGCGACAATTTCAAATATTCAGATTTCAGGATTCAATCATTGGACATTGTTATGCAATTTTTTAAAAAGCAGTCACCCAATGCGAATATTCAAATAACCTAGTACAGTATCTCAAGTTGCTCTAAATATTCACAGATTGCAAGGAGGTTTTGTTTTTTTTTCTATTCATTGTTTTGGTACACAATAAATGTAGGAAAAAAGTCAGAAAAAAGATAATTATTTACTCAACAAATCAAGCTTAAAACATTCAAGTGATCAACGTACCCCACGGGATACATCTAAAATCTCCATCAACGTCCCATTAACCCAAACTTGAAAAAAAAAGCTCACACGAGGGTCTTTTTTCATACACCGCATTACGAAGACTTAAAACCCAACAAAGCCCACAGCAAAGGCTCCCATATCCGACGAGAAATTCAACTAAAAATACATTAAAATACTTTCAAAATAATAAACTACCTTCGAAATCAATTTCGTATCTTCGCACACGTCCGAATCCGAAACTCTCGGAAAATCTGATACTCTGGCCAGTTTCGCAATCTGAAAAAAGCACAAAAAAAGGCAATTCCGTTAATACCATGGCCATCGAATACACATAAATCGTCATAATTTTCTACAGGCACATCGATACAGACTCTCAAAACGCCTGTTTTTCAGCGTGTCTTAATAAAATACGCCATATTTTACCCGAATTCTCATTCTACTCGTAAACGAATTACTATCTTGAAATTCGATTAAAAACGCCTACAAATTAAAACATCCGAGGGACGAAACGAAACAAAGGGTGAAGAACGAAGTGGGCAACTCTGCTTTTAAATTACCAATTTCCGTAGATGAAAATCTCGGTGTTTTTTTTTCTACGTCTGCGTCCCTTCTCCCCTCACCCCCTTCGCTCCTCATTCTAGAGGCATCGAATCGATTTAATAAAACTATATAAATATATAAGTGTACGCAGTTATTACGAACTCATTCTTTCATTCCGATATCCAGCGTTCAATTTTTGCTACTTCTCGAATGAAAAACCTTCACTTTATCCTAATTCGTTCGATTTTCACGCTTAATCGAGTTAACGCCGCCGAAGAAATACCATCTTACGAACCAATTAAACTAGACTGCTGGTCCAATTAATTGTAATGCTGCGCAGTTTTCACTCACTCGCCGTTCATTCGTCGTCGCAACACAATTCCATACATTAAAAAAAAACAACCTTCTACGTCGTATTTGGAAAAAAAGCCCACCACCAATTTTTTTCAACCCGAAGAAATAATTTTAATGGCGAGGACGTCTTTTGGAATAAAGGAAAAGAGAAAAAAACGTGCCAAAAGTATAAAACTTGATTCTCACTTAGCGTATTCGATACGTTAGTTGAATCCAAATCATTCGAATGATTTTACTTTGCCCTCCAAGCATTCTCATTTAGGAGACCGTCGAAAGAGAGAAAAAAAGAGAAAAAACTTGGACGAAGATATCGTCTCTTTTGAAAATTTACACCGAATTTTAAAAGCTCTAAGCTCTAGTTCGTCGTGAACACGCGAACCGACCAGGAAAGAATTACCCTCGAGAGTAAAAAGCTTTCTCACCGACGCTAATTTTCATTTTTACGCCTCATCTATCTACTTTTAAGCTGATAGCTTTGCCTCCGCTTCCTCTTCCCATTCCGAAGAATTACCACCCAGTAGTACAACTACACGTCTTTGCTAAAATAAGCAGCTAAACTTTTACCGACAAATTTTAATCTTCTTAATTAAACATTCATTTCGTACGGAAGCTTTTATAATACGCCTTCTTAAAGGTGTCATCCTCTTAACTCTCTCTCGACACCATTCGCGTCAACATAGCTCCTAATGCTATACCATATACTGAATTACTGATATAACAATTCCGGAAAAATACACCCCCCCTTCCTTCTTCTCCAACTTTTCATCATACATCTTTTAAAATTCAAGTACGAGTATATACCCCATGTAAATATGAGTGGTATTTTCCACAAAAACTTCTCGTACTACCAACGTAGTTGATAATGGAACGAAAACACGTCGTCGTTTCTTTTCCACATACGACTTAAGTAAGGAAGTTTGGGAAGGAAATATTCAAACTTTTATACACTTACGTCGGTCGTCGCTTAAGAGAATTAAATATTTCATCGTGTTGTGTCTGTCTGCGTGTAAACCCAACCACAACACGAGAGCGAGATGAAGTACCATAACAATTTTGGCGTAGGTATTCTAAAATCAGCGATGAATCATCCTGAAAGTTTTTTTTTCGGTGTACAAAAAATAATGCGACGATTTTCATAACGTCATCGGAGGATTCCTTCCCTTCTCGTTCGTTTGATAACATTGTCGTTTAGAACGAAGCGAAATTACGAGAGTTGAGAAATCGACACGATGATGTTTTGTTTTCATTATCATCTTCTTCGCGTAATTTCATCGAGGTTTCAAGTTTTACTGAATTGTATTTCTAAAAACTGACTAATGAAAGACCGCGTTTTGGTGAATTTTTCAAAATAAAAAAGGCCAAAAATGCAAAAAACAAAGAAAGAAATTTCATCAAATTGACCTAGAAAGCTGAAAATTGCTACGTATGTAGGCTACTTTCAGACCACAGAATCGATTGGAAATGGGGTCAAAGCGTTTTGAGAAATTCATGGGGACTCCAGCAAATTTTTTGAAGATGTAGGTACTTATCTCAAAAATCAATTTTTTAAACTGATAAAATTCAAAAAATTCAGTTTTGAAATAGATTAGAGATTTCAATTTCTAATTTTTGGCAAATTTATGAGAAATTCTTTGGCTCATTCCTCAGTAGAAAAATCTGTTATGAAATTGAGATAGCAAGCTGAATAAATCGGGTTTATGCTCTATTTTTGACTTTCCAAAAATCAACGCAATCACTTTGAACCTCTTCAGAGCACCCAATAAATTTTTTAATTGCCCATTCACTTATCGAAATGGGGGTATAGTCTGTTCTGCAAGGAAACTTCAAATCATACATAATTATGCTTTTACTTGAATTGACTCAATTTCAAATAAAAACACTTGAAAGTCTGAAAAAATATCAGAAAGTAATTTTTGAATGTTTGACATAATTTTAGAAATTTAATGATTTTGTTTTTATGGAGATTTTCCGGTTGGTGGTGACTTTTCTCAACCGAGACATCGCTGCTTTCCCAAGAGCTATTCTTCTTCTAATTTCCTTGGCTGATCCTCCATCAGGAACTTCGTTGCTAGATACTTAGCGAAATCGCGATCGAAGATAGCCTCTTGTAGGGTAAGGTACTAATTTTGAGTTAATTAAGTGATAAGTATCTATCCATATGTATTCAGTGTTTAAGTTGAAGTGTAAGTTAATTCGCGTTTATTGTGTCCTCGGGCGCTACTGTATGCTTGGTAGGAGCTAAAAACGGATCAGTAGTGAAATTATCATGAGTTGTATGTGAGCTCCTTCGGTTTCACCGGGTATAACTACTGGTCCGTCATTTTCTTCCTAAAGCATTTTCTTTTATAACTCAAAACTATGAAATTTACAAAAATTTTACAGAGTCCTTTTTTTGCAAAAAATGAAAAAAAATATGAACATTTTTTTTTGTACTCACATTTCCTTTTTTTTTTTAGATATTCAAAATTCTACAGCATAAGATTTCAAGATTGTTACAAAATTGATCACATTTTTTCATTTTCCACAAAAAAGGACTCTCGTAAAATTTTTGTAAACATCACAGTTTTTCAGTTATAAAAAACACTCTGTAGGAAGAAAATGGTGGATCAGCGCATGGTTCACTAAGTATACGATCGTAAATGACCCTCAGAGGGGGATAATTCTTGCGCTGTCAGCAAAGAGGGTAACTCTTTCCTGCACGGAAATGAAGTTGATGGCATTGGCAAATTTACGAAAGTTCCAAAGTCGAATAAAATGCCCTCAATTTCACCCCAACGATAATTTTGTAGATCGTTGAGAGCAACGCATTTCACCTTAAGATGGTGTCACTGCATGAAGTCTTATAGGTGCGATCTGCTCCTCAAAAAGCCTTAAGGTGAAAACTGAGGGAATTTGTTCTACAACATTGATCTGCTCCGTGGGACGATTCAACGAATTATAAAAAACAAAGTTTTCATCCCAAGTCCAAACCTTTACATTCTTGTTTCAAAAAGCAAGCTTATTCCTGCGCATCGCTGACTCAATTTTCAACAATGGCGCCGATGCATTATTCTCTTCCTCGTGGTTTGTCTCATTTACAGGTTTGTCCCAGCTGATTTCAATGAACCTGTGTTCCAAACCAATGTTGGTTGGTGGTTTGTCATCATATATGGTGTTGAGAACTCCAAACTGCGAACAAAAGCGGAGAAGAGACGAGCCCAGCAAAAAGAAAACTACAAAAATCATGCAGCGGATTCAGATTTAGTTATTGTGATTATCCCAACGACTATGAGTCCTCAGTTGAGGAACGATCCTGAGCGTTTTTTTGAATATACTCGGATGACAAGAGAGTCTTTTAATTATCTTCTACAGTTAATTAAAAATGATCTGGAAACAAGAATAGAAGTACCAATGAACAGACGCATATGCCCAGAAGAAAAGTTGGTGAAGATGCTGAATTGAAAGAGGCTGTTATTATGTAACAATTCAGGACTGGCTGAATGATGAGGATATAACAGAGGATCTTAAAGTAATTGAATAAGCAGCAATGTGATATTTAAGTAAGTAAATTGTTTTCTTGTTGAAAGCAGCAATTTTGTTCAAGGATGATGCCATTGAAGGAGCCGGTGCAGTAGGTACCACAGGATAATATTGAAGGAAATGTACAACAACAGGTTTCACCTCAGAATGCCAGCCAAAGAAGTGGACAAGTTGCACCCCCTGATCTAGGCAGCGATTGGAGTCCATCCTTTTAAAATTATAAAGATTTAAATTATTTTAATTTAATACATATAATGTTTTATGAAAAAATATAATGCAGAATAATAAGCCAAATTCGAGCAGTGTTCAATACAGTCGATAGAGCCATACACGGTCACTTCTTCTCAGGTCCATTGAGAGGTCATGTTTTCAACACTGATAGATACCTCTAAGTCGCCCAGTGTTTGTACAATAATGAAAATGATGTGCTATCAGCTAGAGCAAAAGTATATGAAAAACTCTAGATTATTCCATCTAAATCGGATGAATACCAACAGGGAGTAAAAAGAAACCAGCTGAAGAAAAATGAGCCAAGAACCTCCAAAGACTACGCGGCTGGCCAATATTGAATTCCAATTTGTTTAAAAAAGCTTATAAAATTGATACATTCAATGTAGCTGAAATGTCATATGTAAAGTTATTAATTACAATTAATTTGTTATATTTTTGTTCTCTTATAATATTCATCGCGTTCTTTAATATATTATCAACGTCGCGATAAAATGGTAAACTATCAGTGTTTCTAATATCTCTACTGGTCATGTAAGATACGACCAGTGATCAGAAATGATCTACTTTGAAAAACAAAAGTAATTAAAACACTTACGTACATTCAAGTTAAATTGAAGAAAAAATAATTTAATTAAAAAATTACAGGACTGTAATTGCCAAGTAAAAAGATTTTACGCACAAACTGCAGTCAAACTCCCAACAGCTTCATGATACACTTCCTAGCAACTCTGGGGTAACCATTGCAAATGCCAATGATCTCTGGCAAGCTATCTCACATATTCAGGAGTTAGCTATATGCAACCACACTTGTCAGCACCTTTCTGGCATCTGGGACAAATTCAGTCAACGAAAATAATAATAATAATATCGTCAATGAATCTATCCTAGGTAAATCCCAATAATACTGAACTCCTCAATTCGCCAAAGCTCATTTTTATCATGTAGGAATTTTTGACAATCACAAGCTTGGATACTGGGCAAGAATGTTTTATGAAAAAGTTCAACTGTTCGCGAGGAAAGAAACAAGAAAGACCAAAAATAAACACCTTACATAAAATCCAACGAAAAATAAATTTTGATAACGTGCTTGATAATCAGTTCAGCGCAGTAAAGTTGAACTTGAAAAATGTGTGCACAACTTGCGAAATACGATTAAAAAAAACTGCAAGACTGCAGTTCTACGCCGATTTCTGGACATCACCGCATACCCAGATTATTTCCAAAACACTGCCTAATCTACTACATATCGCAGATATTCCTTAATTTCCTCACAAAGTTCCAATTTTGCAAGTTGTGCACAATTTTTTTCAGTTCAACTTTACTGAGCTGAACTGATCATCAAGCACATCATTAAAATTCTTTTTTCGTTGAATTTTATGGAGGAGGGTGTTCATTTTTCATCTTACTGGCTTCTTTCCATGCGGACAGTTGAATGTTACCATGAAACTTTCTGGACCAGTACCCATCTATTGATGTTCAGCAATTGTGATTAGATTAAAATGAGCTTTTATGTAAAGTTTTTATATGTAAATGTATCTACTTACTTTTTTTTTTACAAAAATCATTCTGGCATTCAATTTAAGTAATATTTGTTTTAAGTATTTAAGAATTTTATTGAACAATAAAATTGTTGAAGAGTCTTCCTCGTGGCTTGTCTCATCTGTGTTTCAAACCAATGATGGTTGGTGGTTCGTCATCATATACTTATGGTGTTGAGAACTCCTAAATGCCAACAAAGTTGGAGAAGAGACGAGCCCAGCAAAAAGAAAACTACAAAAATCATGCAGCGGATTCAAATTTAGTTATTGTGATTATCCTAACAACTGAAAGATGCTGAATTGACGGAGGCTGTTATGTAACAATTTAGGACTGGCTGAATGATGAGGACATACCAGAAGATTTAAAAGAAAAAGCTAAAGCATGTGTCACAATTAGATGGTTTGCTCCACCAACATTCTGTTAAAAAATTCCATTACTAGCTATGCTACGTGATGATCGAGTACATGAAATCAAATTTAAACGGAAACTGACCGCTCATGCTGTCGTGAAATTACACGAGTTCTTAAACAGCAATGAATCTCGTATCAGTTTAGAAGATCCGAGCTTGTACTTCAGTTTCCTATACAAACAGGGGCATTTCAAAGCCCTCATTCATGATGATCCATCCAAAGATTATGTTGAAACGGGCCTATTACAACAGAAAACGAGGATGAATTCCATCATATAATGTTCATCATTTTGAAAATGGCTACAACGTTTGAATGCAAATCTGAAAAAATCATCCCAAATCAAAATCGTCCAGATTTAATTTTACTTAAGAAGAACAGTACAGAGATTTCTGGCATAAATATATGAATATTTCTCAATATTGAGAAAGGTGTGAAAAATTACCATCAACAATTTTTATAGGTAAATGCATCCATTATTCTGACGCATTTCCATCAAGCATCAAGATTTTATCAAAATCAATTACCTATTCTCTATTTTTCACAATGTGTTCATAAAATGCTATCGCATGGCTACATTTGAAGCCATTGAAATTTTACTCTGGAGTCACTGCTTAGTGTAGAATAAGTACAGCTTTCAGCTCAGAAAACAGCTACTGCAGTTTCAGTCTGTGAGATCGTTTTCTTTAGTCCCCAATTTTTGAAAAATCGTACTTATGGCCGAACACAAAAAATAAATGAATCCTTCAACAATACATAAGTAAGTGTTCATTTTCTTCAACGAACTTATTTAATGATTTAATGCACCCATCTTGCAAGTGAAATCTGAATCAACTTGAACAATAGGTGAATGCCAAAAAACTCACTCTTGCACCTATTCAAATCATTGTATGGACAATGTATTAACCGTTCATTCTGTTCTAACTTTTGATGAAAGGCTATCAGCTAGAGCAAACGTATAAAATGAAAAACTCCAGATTATTCCATTCAAATCTATGACAAATACCAACAGCGAGTAAAAAGAATAAAAGAAACCTGCTGAAGAAAAATTAGCCAGGAACCTCCAAAGACTACGCAGCTGGCGAATATTGAATTCCAATTTGTTTAAAAAAGATACATTATAATGTCAAATCGAAGAAAAATTACAAACAAACTGCAGTCAAACTCCCAACAGCTTCTCAATACACCTTCTAGCAACTCTGGGGTAACGTTCGCTAATGGCAATGGTCTCTGGCAAGCTATCTCACATACCTATACACGAGTTAGCTATGCAACAACACTCGTCGGTACCTCTCATGGCATCTGAGACAAATTCAGCAAATGAAAATAATAATAATACATATCATTAATGAATCTATCGTAAATACCAATAATACTAAACTCGTCAATTTGCCAGTTTGGTATAAAAACGTTTGGTTGTCATGAGAACTTCACGCAAACGCTCATTTTTATCATGCCCTAATTTCTGAAAATCAAAAGCTTGGATACTGGGGAAGTATGTCTTATGAAGAAAGTCAACTTTACTGTTCGCGTGGAAAGAAGCCAGAAAGGCCAAAAATAAACACCTTCCATAAAATTCAACGAAAAAATGTTCAAAAAAGTTGAACTTGATAAAATGCGTGCACAACTTGCAAACTGCAATCAAAAAAACTGTTCGCGTGGAAACAAGCCAGAAAGACCAAAAATAAACACCTTCCATATAATTCAACGAAAAATGAATTTTGATGACGTGCTTGATAATCAGTTCAGTGCAGAAAAGTTAAACTTGAAAAAATGCGTGCACAACTTGCAAACTGCAATCAAAAAACTGAAAATTTCTGATCATCGCCTTATTCGCAGATCATTTTCAAAACATTGCCTAATCTATGTACTACATATCGCAGATATTTCTTTATTTCCTCACAAAGTTCTAATTTTGCAAGTTGTGCATGTTTTTTTTTTTTTTAGTTCAACTTTACTGCGCTGAACTGATCATCAAGCACATCATTAAAATTCATTTTTCGTTGAATTTTATTGAGGAGGATGATCATTTTTCATCTTCCTGGCTTCTTTCCACGCGGACAGTTGAACGTTTCCGTAAAACTTTCTTGCCCAGTACTCAAGCTTTTGATAGATATTCAAAAATTATGTTATGATAAAATGAGTTTTTACATAAATTTTCTATAAATGTACCTGCTTTTTTTTCATCAAAAATCGTTTTGTCATTTAATATAAGTATTATTATTTATATTATTTATTTGAATTAAAAATTTTAATTGAATATTAAACTTGTTGAAGATTATTTTGAAATTGAATTCTTTCATAGAAATGCAGTGCTGCCGAAAAATCTGCCCAACACATGTGAATTGCCGTTTTTTTGATTATACTCAAAAGTGGTAAGGTCTTTTAAGAAAACTCTGTACATTACGATGAGTAAATTCAGATTCCACTCGTCTCACCACAAACACTTCAACTTCATCTCTGCCAAATTTTCTATTCAAAATTCAAACCACAGATTCACCGAGATCTTATCTCTCAGAATTAACAAACATTTACTTGGAAAAAAACACCATCATCAACCGCATTCCACGATTACAACTTGCATCTTGTCATCTGCATACGTGTAGATGAGAGCCCAAATAACCCAGCCAAAATTAATCCTCATGTAACGACAAGCACTTCCCCTCTCAAATTGATAAATTTTCCATTTCTTACTCATAGGTAGCTGTATTCATCTTGGCAAAAACAATTTTTTGCACCCATTAGTACTCTCTCTCTACCTTCTTGTTCAACATCAACACGATCTTATATAAACTCACGTATTACCTACGTATACTACACTTGTATTTTCATTTATACATAGGTACGAATCACCGCGCAAGGAAATGGGCGAAACCGCAGCAATATTAGTACACACAGAGTAACGCACATATTTAAATCCACATGAAGGATAAAAATCACGCTACGCAAACACCAGCACGTGTGACCCTTTAACCGATAGAAAATTGCGACCTTGATTCATTATGTAATACACCAAGAAGAGAGAAAAAAAAAGTTCGTTTCAACAACGAATCACCGAGATCGGCGGCGGTACAGTTCAGCTTTAAAATTGCATAAACTGTCACCGCTGCCGAGCCGGACCAAGTCGAACGCGAGCTTGGTTTAATTATCGCATTGTGACGTACTATTTTTTTCTTTCTTCGTAGTTCTTCGTTGCTCGAAATATTATTTATAGCTTATACTAACTTCTTCTTCGATATCTTAAAATATTATACGACTACCCTTTCAAAGTTTTAATTTCCATTCAAAAAGGTTGGCTTTTCGAGGACTAAAATTTAATTAAGTCCAATCTTTGGGCTGTTTTGGGTTAATTTTTTCAATCGTTCGCCAACATAGTGAGCAGCAGACGGTTACTTAATACGCGACGTAAAATCGAAACATATTATACGAATAAATTTAAAGCTCGAGAAATCTAATCAGTTTGCGGTTGGCGAATTAATTGAAAATTCTACATTCGACGAGTTTGTTTTTATTCGTCGAGTCTTCGATACAATAATGCTACGACCAGCCAAATAGATACACAATTACACACACCGTTGTTATTTCCTATCAATTAAACGTACACTACCCATTACCCAATACACATCGAAAACCATCGGGAATTTCATTCGTTTATTAAGTTACAATATCCCTTCTCCTATAATCGATTCACTACATACTTCACTCTTCACCTCCTCGAATTCTACACACATCAATTCGCAAACATTGCAATTGCCAGAAATAAAAACAACAAAACGAAAAAAAATACCGCTAAATATTCGATGAATTTTTAACACGTTCTTATCATCTATTAATATCTCGACCAAACCAGAAAACTACCGGAATACGCGGCAAAAAAAACCTGATTTATACCACCTCTCAAAGCGCAAAAAATAAGTAAACGAAAAAAAAAAAAAAATAGTCATTTAATTCGCACACAAAACTCGTACCTACACAACCTACCAGAAACACTAGTCTAATACAGTAACTTACTTGCACGTTTGTGAGTCACATAATTCATTCATCGTAGTGTTGGTACTTTGGTAGCGTATCAAAGTATGCACACAAAATAACAACAAAAAACGACAAAAAAAAAAAACACCGCGTGACCGATATGAATAAATTTATACGCAAAAATTACGCTCGAATGCAGAAAATGTCGCCTTCGCGTTACCACTTTTACTGCTTGCATAAACGAACGTCATTTTCTCGCTGGTTTTCCACACGTGAGCCTCCCTCCTTTCCTCATTTTCATTACCTTTCTCCTTTGACACGTACAAACTGAGACCCGAACCTCTCCCCCCCCCCAAACTCTGATAGCAAGTCGTTGGTTTTGAAGTAAGTAGGAATGGTTAGGGTGGAGTAGGAAGGGGGCTCGAAAGAGGAAATTAATCATAAGGTACGTAAGTATTATTCAAAACTAAAAAAATAACAAATTAGACGAAAGGAAATGACAAATTAAAATATGGTAATGACTTATCACCTGCTGATTATAAAATAGTACATACATACGTACTTACGTTTTTTTCAAAAAAAAGTGATAAGGAAATATGTATTTACTTACATCGTACAGAGCTGCAAATTAATTATTTTTTGCTATTTTGCCACGTTTTTAATTTTACCATCAATACATTAGGTACGTAAAAAATCAGCAACACCCGCCAGATCTGACAACAATTATTCAAATCCGGATTACTTAATTTTCAGGATTAAGTGATCAACACCGATCAGAATCATCCTTTTCCAATACAGATCGCAACAGAATTGCGGAAATTATTATTATCCTGTTTCAGAACATGATTTGAACCACTCATCCGATTAAAGGAACAAGGTAAAGTGATAATAGCAGTACTAAATAAAATTTTAAAAATTCAAAAATTTCGGTTTTCAAAAAAATTTCCAAATTGAATTATTTTTGGTAGTGAACATTGATCAATTCATTTATCAGAATACACCCGATTTTTGATTCCCCCTCCCCCTCCCCCACCGAATCCCCTGAGAACGGTTTCGAACTGTTTTGAAAAGTTCTGGAACCTCTAGCAGATCTTTCGAAGTTGAAATTTTCACATAATTTTACTGAATGGAGTTGGAATGCCCCTAAATTCAACACGTCAATGTTGATTGAAAATGCTTTCGAACCGCTTTGAAGCCTACAACAACTTTCATGGCAACACATTCAGTGCTGTTATCCACGTGACCGATTAGTTATATGCCATTTTAATTGGTGTTTGTTTTGAAGCTGAGAAATATGATTTAAAAAATATGGAAGAAACCAATTTTGGAAAAATGGTGTATAATCGATCAAGTAGGTCACTAACAAGCTCCAAACGCGTTTATATAACCTGAAGAAGTGAAGATATTTGTTTTTCACCGTTTCAAGAAAATCTGGAATTTGAAAAATACAGCTGGAGGCTCTAGAACGGTTTGAAATCATTCTCCAATCAACTCAGTTTGCTAAAATTAGGGTGTGAACTGTGAATAATTTTTTTTAGCTTTTCTACTCTGATTCAGGTGGGTCATTTGCCCAAATTCGATGAAACTTATGCCAATTTTCCGGATTGGTAAAATGAATTTGTGAGCACTGTTGATCGAGATGATCGTTATGATGATACTCAAAAGTTATACCTGTTGAAGAGATGTATGGTTGGTAATATGGAATGTTCGTTGAAGGATCGTATATAAGCCTACTCTTGAAGCAATAGCATTGCATCGGCCGCTGTTGTTGACCTACCTCAGATCAAGAATAATACGATTCGAGAAAGTGTTGATAAAGTGAGGCGTAGTATTCGAGGTATCAAGGTTGCTGGAATTAATATGACCTCAGCATCGCCATTGATAACTTTTTTGGTGGTTAGTAAACTTCTTGATAAAATCAGGCTTGATTGGGGTACAACCAATCGTGATTATTCTACTTACCCAACCTTTCCGAAGGGATGAGCATGACGCAAATCGAAGCCCTCTGGCCCCTTTTCAAAGAAAGTTTTCAGAGGGACTTAAAATATCATCCATTTCAACAAAGGATTACTCGATAACCGCGATACCTACTAAAATGGAACTTTTTCTCATAGTTAGGGGTTTTAAAAGGCTTTTTGGTGATATCATAAAAATCAGTGTTGCCACTTTTTCGTACAAAAATTAGCTCAAAAAGTTTCAAAACGTAGTTTTTATATCGTTCCGACTCTCAAAAATTCTGAAAAAAATATATTATGGACAACTTTTCATGCTGTGAACAACATAATTAAAAATTTGGGATGGCATTATTTCGTAAAGTCGATTTAAAAAAATTGAAATTTTGCGGAAAAATGGGATTCTTTTATTTAAAACATGAAAAAAAGTTTTGATTAGGGAAGTTGACACATTTGATCCTTTTTTTTACGTTTCCATTGAAAAAATAGAGAAAATCCTTTCACTAGATGAAATAAACTTATCACAAAAAAATCAAAATTCGAAAAAATTCAATTTTCAATTCCATACATCAAAAAACGTTTAAATTTATTCAGTTGTCTTATGTTGACCTCTTTCAGACACATTTCATAAGAATATTGATAAAAAATACACTCATAGCAAAAAAATTAAAAAATTCGTTTATTTTTTGGATCCTTTAGAATTTTTGATTTTTTTTTTGTGATGAGTTCATGTTATCCAGCGAATGGATTTTTTTCAACTTTTTCAACGGATACGTAAAACTAGGCATCAAATGGGTCAACTTCACCAATCAAAACCTTTTTCATGGTTTAAATTTTAAAAAAAGTATTTTTTCGCAAACTTTCAATTTTTTTAAATCGACTTTAAGAGTCGGAACGATATGAAAACTACGTTTTGAAATTTTTCGAGGTAATTTTTCGTACGAAAAAAAGTGACAACACTGATTTTGATGATATCACCAAAAAGCCTTTCGAAACCCCTAACCATTGAAAAAAGTTCCATTTTGGTAGGTATCGCGGTTATCGAGTAATCCTTTGTTGAAATTGATGATATTTTAAGTTCACTGAAAACTTTGACACCCCCTGGCTGCCTTTAAAAATGGGCTAGATGGCTGCGATTTGCGCAATTGGTCATCCCTTCGAAACGTCTTTCCATTGGAAAAATTTCAACAAAAAAAACGCCGACCCCCCCCACCACTTCTTGGTCCAATTGACGTAGAATGATATATTTTTTCATGATTTTGTTATAATTTTTCGATTTTTTCAAGAAATCTGCTGAAAATTCACGAAAAAGTTGCAGGTAACAAGGAAGTACGTGTAAAAATGAAAATAAAGAAATAAGACAAACTAGAAAAACGATTTTTATTCGCCATTATAACGTAATATGTCAGTCTTCTGGTTCTTTTTTAGGTATTTTTTTGTCCAGAATATGTCAAAAATCTACGAAAAAACAAAGTAAGTACCCCATATTACCTGCAGGTGAAAATTTCAACATTGAAAATGCTTTATTCATTTTTTAATTGAAAAAAACGACCAACGGAAAAAGTAAAATATGAAATAGAATCCTTAGATAGTAAAATCATAGTTCTTTCCGGAGCATGTATAGTTAAAATTCCACAATCATAAATTTTTTGGCGAAATTCACAATTTTAAAAGTTTTGAAAAACCTTTAAGTTTATTCACTTATTTATTTGAAATTATAATTGATTATAGCGCGTTTCATTTTAAATCTGAGAAAATCACACCAGCCATATTATACATTTTAACCGGAGGGTCACTTTAGGTCGCGTTTTGGAATAATTTTCTGTATTCGTTACACAAAAACCAAGTCGTGGATTCTTCTATTCCGGTGGACTCTAATTCGGCTTCTTCCTTGAGGGTGTTGTGGTGTTGTAAGCTTCGTTGAGGATATAGTCGATATATCAACGGTTTATTCCGGTATGACGTTACTTCTAATAATCGTATTTTCTTGTGCTCTGTCGAAAGTGAGACACATCATTCCTGACTACGACTTGCTTTTCGAATTCACGTTTCTCACTGCTCCAACTTTTCATCTTTTGGCACCAACCGTCTTCGACATTTTTTAATTCGTCGCCGCTATTGACTTTACCCTGTATTTCATTCATAAAAATTCTTCCATCTCTGTATGGAACAGCGATCCACTCTTGTATTTCTGGATATTCTCCTGTCCTTTGGCCGACGTTCATTGCCAATAAATGGGAATAAGTTGGTACATCTTTTTTCAAAAATTTGTTGATTGTTTGACGAAAAGCAGCAGGATCTTTTACTGCACATTCAAACAGTTGGTGAATCGCCGTGATGGCACTTTGTCTAAATTTTACTTCGATTATAAGCGCCACATCAGCTGGAAAAACTTCGGAAGTGTCTTCATTTTGCAAATGTATACCCGCATCACCCTTCGTTTGGCCATTCATGATCTTCATTGCATAGACCGCACCCAGTTTGTTATTTATTACTGCATCCATGATGTGTTTAGTGACCTCGATTTCATTTGTTTCTGGTATTACAGTAGACAAATCGTATTTTCTGAACGCAGCTTTGTTCAGAAAATCAATAAAACTCTCCATATCGCTTTCGCGAATACTGGTATTCATCGCGTGGCCATAAGATGGTTTGAATGGCGAGTCGAATAGTTTCTCCACAAATTTATTTTCAATTTCCTTATTTGGGTAGGAGAGTATTATGGTATCGGATTTTTCATTATATTTTCTGATAGTCAGGTACCCAGAATTGTATAATAAAACTGGCATTTGTACGTGGGAACTAAACTCATCTTCGTACAAACGCTTTGCATCTTCAGCCTTGATACTATAATAGTAAAATTCGTCGACATTTTGTTTTGACAATGTGAACCTTTCGATTATAGCCTCAATTTTACTAGATTCTGCCCAATAATTTCTGATTTTTAATTCCTTGAAGCTGCAGATCACAGCAAGAGTATTAAACACCCGAGTTTCACTATCCTGCAAACTAAATCTGTATCCGTCGTACCAACGGGTGAGTTCTTCAGCGATATTCGAGACATTGACTCCATAATGACTGGCCCAACGCTGCAAGTATGGCCAATAATTCAAATTTATTTCGTCTAACGTGAATCCTATAGCACTAGAGAAATCCTTGTGGAAAGTTAAATCTGTGACAGTGCTTTGGCTCAGGCCAATTTCAAAGAAGGATAAAGCCAGTCTAGAAATACCAGTTATGTATACTAGTTTAATATCTTCACCACTCTGTTTCATTTTTTGATAAAATTGTCCAGCAACTTTTTTAAACTCGTTAAACAAATCGCCATCTTTAACGTTGACTGTTCGGAAAATCGAGTCGTATTCGTCAATCAAGATGACAACGCGTTGTCCATACTTAGTACTCAGATTTTTGATGAGCTTATCAATGCTGTTACTCGATGAACAGTCGAGTCCATAATCAGCTCCAATTCCGCATAGTGTTTCTTCGAGGTCATTTTCGTAGTCTTTGATATCAGCACTACTGCGAATAGACTTTCCATAAATGAAATCTAAGTTGATAATGGGATATTTCGTCCAATCTTCGGGCTTTCGTTTGGCAATGTACGTGTCGTTAAAAAGGTGTTTATCGGCGGAAAAAAAGTGGCTTAACATCTCTAGAAATACAGACTTTCCAAATCTTCGGGGGCGGGTGAGTAAAAAGAATGATGGTTCGGGGAAATCCAGTATTTTTTCTATGAACGCAGTTTTGTCGACGTAAACGTAGTTTTCGGATCTAATCGTTTCAAAATCGGATGTTAGAGCGGGCAACTTTTGAAGAGGAGGAATCGCTGATTTGGAATCTTCTGCCCAAATTATAGCCGGTGAAAAATATAGACATAAGAAAAGGATGGTAAATATCTTAATCATTTTGTTGCGAATCATTCGTTTGATTGGACCGCAGTTCTGACGTACTCAAGGAGCAGCTACCTAGTACCTACATGAACATAAAGGTAAAATGGGTACCTCAATTATAAGAATCAAAGTCTCGTAAACGACAAGCTAGACGCTGCATCAAACAATCCAGGGGCTCGCTGGTAAAAGGGCATGTCGGAGAAAAGTATAATAAAAAGCATAAAATAAGTTGAAAAACACAATTTTGAGGGGTAAATATGAAGGGAAGGGGGTTGAAAATTCTTGTAGGTATACCTCTTGTTGTTCACCACACCACCCTGGAAAATATTTACTAAAAAAACCTTCGATGGCAATTATGGTATTTCAATAGGATTCTCAAAAAAATCCAACTTTGAGAGCGCGCGATTGGTGAAGTTTTCTCACGGCGGTGCCGTGGAACAGTGTTGACAAAACGCGCGGTAGTACTGGAGATACATTTTTTTTTCAAACTTTCTTTTTTATTACCATGTTGCACCCCCTTTGGGGCCTTGGGGAAATTATATGTTATACCTGAAGGTGTAACTAAATTTCTGAAAAAATTTCGCAGAGTGTACCCTCTCCATTTTTTTTGAATTTTTGAAATTTCAAAGCCCCCCCCCCAAGAACCCTCGAAATATGAATTTTTCTTTTCGAAAAAATTCCACACACGCACCTACCTAGTGACTATTTTCTGTGAAAGTTTCAAAATTTTTGGACCACCCCCTCCGGAAAACAGTAATTTTGAAATTTGTGCACGTATGGGCACATTTCTCGGGTGGTGGTGGGGGTGGGCTCAAAATTTTTTTTGGGATGGTTTTACAATATCTAAACTAACATTTTGGGTGAGTTTCAACCAAATCGGTGAAAGTGCCGATTTCACTATCTTGCTTGCCAACTCTATTTGGTAAAATGTTGCGGGAATTTCAAGTTTCAAAAATCTACTGGAGGTTCCAGAAATTTTCAAAAAGTCGCTGGAGGCTCCAAAATGATTTGAACCCACCTGAAGTCGTCTTCAGAGGGTGTTAAAATTGGAGTGTAGAGTAAATTTTGGCTTTCCATCTCCATTTGATGAAATTTTGTGAAAATTCAGAGTTTCAAAAATGTGATGGAGGCTCCAGTAATTTTCAAAAAATCGCTGGATGCGCAAAAACGACTTGAAATCCACCTGCAGTTGACTTCGTAGCGTATTGAAAATAGTTTGCAGAATAAATTTCAGCTATCTAACTCCATTTTGGTGAAATTTTGGGGGAATTTCGAGTTTCAAAAATCTGCTGGAGGCTCTAGAACCGCTCAAAACGGTTTGAAACAGTTTCCAATCGATTTAACATGTCGAAAATAGGATGTATCCCAAATTTCAGATTTCTTGGTCAATTTGGTAAAATTTTGATTTTTAGTGTGCGTAGCACACTATTGGTTTCGCTTTGAGAAATGAAATTTCATTATACATGAATGTTCTCTTAAACTATCCAACCGTTTTTTGTACCTATTGGACACCATTTGAGAATCATTAAGGCGGAGGGAATAGATTAATTTTCATTCAATTCGGATGGGTAATTGCTGAGTAATTGCAATTTTAGTTCATTATTTTAATGCATTAAATCCTAAAAAAGGGAAAAGGGGACTTGTAGAACACCTGCCGCTCATTGTACCCTGCTATACCCCCAGTCTATTCCATCACCAGCTGTGTTTCATTGTACCCTGTTACACCCCCGGTCTGTTAGCTGTAAATTCCAAGTGGGCGTGGTTTGGTGGGGCGTTTACCAAACAAATATATTATTTTAATGCCCTAACCCTCGTAGCAAAGTGGTGGCTGAGTGGTTAGGGCATGTAGGTAGGAATAGGAAATTTAGGGACCCAGGTTCGAATCCCCGTGAGGTAAGTAGGTAGGTGACGGATTTTTCATATGAAAATTGGATAGGTAAATGCTTTGGAGTTACTATGTAGTAGTACATGGTAATGGGGCAAAAATGATGCTGAAACTGAGTTATGAATTATGATATCATTTGCTAACTAAAAATTCATTTCATTAATTTTTTGTCTACCTATAGCCATAAGTATAAAGTAAGAATTACCTTGACATGAATAATTTTCAACTTTTTACTTATAATTTAAAAATTACTTCAAAATGAGTAAGGTGCATCGGGGGAAGTTGGAATTCGGGGTAAGTTAGAAAACTTGCTCCAGCGCCTAGAGGTTTATATCTGGCGAAGTGCCACTAAAGGTGACTTGAGGGTACTACCCCTACTTCATCAGGGCATAACAATTTTCGCGATTCAGTTTCATTTTAGATGTCTTTGGTTCAATTGTATTTTGTTGTTGTTTTGAACTTATTTTGAATTTGGTCTAAAATACAGATTTTCTATTTCTTAGTTTTTCGCATATAGCGGACGAACCGTGCGTCCTAGTGAAAATCTGATGAGAGTGATCTCAAAGAGAATTAAATTCTCTACAATTTTGTTACTATGCAATTTTTCTAGGACGCTCGGTTTGTGATCTACGCCTCTGCAAAGTTTAGCCTGTTCTGACTTCCCCCAATTGGGGTAAGTCAGGATAGTTTATTTTTTATTCCACTGAGCGAAAGCTACTGTGTCAATCGCGCTCAAATTTTTACCATAGGTTAAGAACCCTTATGGGAACCTACATAATAAATTTGATCCATATTGGTTCATTAGAAGGAGAGTAACAGCTGGTCAAAGTTGAAATTGCGAAAAATCCTTCTGACTTGCCCCGGTGCACCTTAATTAAACTAATTTTTGTACAATTGAAACATGTAATTTTTATTATCATGATTTAGTAAAAATTATTAAAACAAAATGATTTTTACTATTGGTACCTATAGCAAAATTTATTAAAATGATAAGTTTTACTATACGATTACAGTAAAAATTATTGAATGGGATCTGGTACTTAATTGTGCTAAATACCAGTATTTAGTTAAATTTTTTTGTAAAAATTACCCATATTTTTTTCGTGTAATTTAGAGGCAATGCAAATTCTTAACATATTTTATAAGATTTAATTCTAATTTTAGAATAAAAAGCAAGTTCTGAAAATTGGTTTGAAAATTTATAAATTTGAAGACAATGGAAATTCTAAAAAAAATAATATGAAAATTTGTATTTAGAGACGCTGAGAATTCCAAAAATTGATTAAAAGTTCTGTAAGTTGCAGATAATGTGAACTTGAAAATTATATGAAATAAGTATTGTAATATTTATGAAGAAGATGAGAATTCTGAAAAATTGGAGGCAATGTGAATTCCAAAAATTGAGTAAACGTTTTACAATTTGTGGACAATATGAACTTGAAAATTGAATTTGAAATTTTTTAATTTAAAGACAATAAGAATTCTGAAAAATTATTCAAAATTTGACTATTTAGAGGCAATGTGAATTCTAAAAATTGATTGCAAATTTCCTAACTCAGCAGCAATGCAAAATTCTGAAAATTTATTGAAAACTTTATGAAATTGTAGCGATGGGGAATTCGGGAAATCGATTTGAAATTTTGTAAATTTTAAAACAATGCAAACTATGAAAAACAACTAGAAATTTCTTAATTTAGAAGCAATACAAGCTTATAAATTATTCTGAAATACCTATTGTAATTTGGAAAATATGAAAACACTGAAAAACAATTATTATTTTGAAGCAGTGAGAGTTTCAAAAATTCTCATCACTGTGACATGGTTGATTCACTTATGCACTACCTAGTACCTAGATGTAATAACGGTTATAGCTGTAGAAAAGGCAGCTAGCTACGCACACTTTGCAGCTAAGCTTTGCTTAGCTGTCTAGTTTCCCTCATTTTTGGCCTAAATTTGATTTTCAAAAATTCACCAAAAATCGAAAAACGCACTTTAGCACTTGAAATTTTGACAGATGATAAAATTTTGCTTGATCTTTCGATCTACCTTTGTACAGTTTGAAAAATGTTGTGCAAGTCTTATGTTGGAACGCAAAATCTGCGATTTCGGCTGACCTGTCAATCAAAATTGCCGTCATTTTGTATGTAGAGCCACTTTTTTTTTTTGAGTACAAGGGCTAGAAATTTTCCTTAGGACTTCCCCTTTAAGAAAAAAGTTGTCCCGGAGGATCAACGTGGGGAAGGGGGTTGCAATTTATCCTTAAGTGGGCTCCCCGACTAATTAGTATGTTTTGAGAAAAACTCGTTTTAAGTTTCAGTTTGTTGCCAAATCAAAACTATTCAACGGATTGATTTTGAGGAAGGTATTTTTTTAAATTTGAAGTTTCATGTCGGCAACTAGTATTGACTATCGCTTGGCAAATAATTTATCCACGTTTTCAAAAAAAGTGGGTTTAAAAACCCACCTTGGAGGCCCTTTTTTCATCTCATGATTTTCATTTTTTTTTTCAAACATAAATGTTTCGCCTCTAAATCAATTTTTACAAAACCATAAAACTCAAAATGTTTTCCAAAAAGTTGAAAAAATTAAAATGTTTCATTCGTTTCTGACGTGATACATGATGCTTACTGAAAGTGGTAATGACATCGTACGACCCATCAAAATGGTAAAGTACATACAAATTTCATTTTTAAATTCACAAAACACACAAAAAATCAGTTTAAACAAAAAAAAACTTTGTCAACATAGCCTCTGGTATGGATTGATCGTCATGTAGCGTCCTCTAGCGACCAGATGGAGAAGTGAAATTTTTATAAATGATGGACAAGGCTTCGATGAATGTAATGCGATGAAATTCGAAAAAAAGGACCTCCGGCGACTAAGGCCCCTTTACCAGAGAGCCCCTCAGGCCTCAATTTTCAAACGAGAGAGGTGCTATGTATGATGCTATTCAACAGGTGAATAAGACAAGACTTGTGGGAAACATTTTTATAATGGGCACTTTACCTTTATCCAACTTGAAACTGCCCCGTCACGTTCAGTTCTGCACCAGTATTGATATCAAATCACGAATGGAATGTAAATTATAATGCGCTAAACAAAATGTTCTTGAACGATGAAACTACTCGTATACCTATTACCTACCTAGGTAGATGGATACAAGTTGGTAAACACAATTTATCGATTTAAGGATACTACACAGCGTATAAAAGGAAATAAAATAAAATGAATCCGAAAATGGAGCGAAGAGTACTACACTAAATTTATGTAGATCTAAGTACCTATAGTACATCGTGCAAGCTGGGGTGCGATCCTAGTACCGCAGTACATAAATATAGAGTAATGATACGTTGCCTAATAGAGAGAAAATGGTAGGTACCTATGTACATACCGGGTGTCCAAGAATAAGGAGTTTTATCAGCCAAAACGGGAAAAAAATTTCCCCGCAAGTAAAAATTAAAAAATGGAATAACAATCAAAGAAATGTGCTTTTGAAATTTTGTTTCGATGCAGAATGAAAAATTCTTTCGTGTTTCATTGAAACAATCACTCAAACGCTCATTTTTTACATGATTATTCAATTTTCTAATTTGCAAGCAAAGCAGGGGATTTTTTTCTTCTTTTTAATAACATTAAAATCCCTTATTCCTGGACACCCGGTATGCAATAGATAAGGGAAGTTATTATACTTATTTTTTTGTACAGATAAGTAAGTGAATAGTTATCAGTCTGATATTACTGTTAATACCGCGCGATAAATAAGCAGTTAATTGAAATTTACCATAAGTTAGTTTTAAATTCGTACGTAATTATACTCTCTAAATTTGAAACAGTCAATTTCACTGCTTAGCAGTCACGACATTTTGCCTTTTTAAAGCAGTAGTTTTTTTTACTGCAAAACAGTGAAAAATTACTGAATTGGTCAGTAAAAAATCATTTTGACTGACCAATTCAGTAATTTTTCACTGTTTTGCAGTAAGAAAAACTACTGCTTTGAAAAGGCAAAATGTCGTGACTGCTAAGCAGTGAAATTTGACTGCTTTAAATTTAGAGAGTACGTGTTCAAAATTCTGAAAAATCGCTCTAAAAAAATGTACCTAAAATTAATAAAACATCAAACCATGAGTAGACAATTTACTAGAAACACTTTTTATAAACTTTCGAGTACAATATATATATTTTTTTAGAGTAATTTTTCAGAATTTATAAACACGTTTTCTTGACTAATCAAATTAAAGGAACAGTGGTTGTACCATTAGTAAATTTGAGAGGTACGAGTAAAAAACAATACCGCAAGAAAGCAGCTTATCGACCTCACAAGTTGCCTGCTTTCTGAAACAGTCTTTCCTTTTATTTACTTCCTCGAGTGAGCATTCATCTGATGATGATTAAATGGTTTATCTGATGAGGTATAGGTATTAGGTACATATTATGACGAGTGTGGAACTATGCATTACCTTGTCTGATTAACTGAACCTAAATTTATACGACTGACATTACTGACGCTACAGTCACACTTACAACTATCACCTTCGTTGGTATAGAGGGGCATTTAATGTACGAGTATCTAAATATTGTTTGTAAAAGACAAAAGCTAAAATATAAATATTCTGTATTCCGTATTCTGTACATACAGGGTGGCACATTAACAAGGTGTCAGATTTGCATAGCAGGAAAATTTCCAACTTTGAATTCATTTTTCAAAATGACAGAATATTTTTTAAGAGCATAAAACAGATTAGTACGAGTTATTACCTTTAAAAAAATCACAGAAAGACCACTTCATTTTACTCGATGTGACCACATTGAAAAATAATGGAGAATTTTACATCTATAATTCCTCAAGTAAAATACGCCTGAACTTATCTACATACCTAAATATCCAGAAACGGAACAGCTATGACGATTAAATGCTTCATTATAAGTAATCTTTTCTATATGGTGAATTAAAAATAAACATATATCGCATGATTGAGTCTAAATTGCAGTACTTTATTGAAACCAGCTAAAACGAGGCTTCATTCTACTGTAAGGTACTTCCTCAACTCAAAAAAGAATAATGTCAGGTCTGGAATTTTGTTTTAAAACAAAAATCACGCATTAAAAAATGAATAAATCGGTTTTCAATTTTATTTCATGTTCATTTATTTCATTTTTTTTTTCAATTTAACGAAGCTTAGCAAAAATTATGGCCAAAGAGGAACAACAACAAGTGGAGAAAATTTCAAAATTTTAGGGCAATACTTAACGCCCCCTCTCCCATTAAGCTTTCATATGGTACGAAAAAAATTGATTTTTTTCAATTCAAGGTGATCTTTTGATGTTCACAATGAACTTTAGTTATACGATTTAAATCACCATGGATCACATTATCACGTTTTGAATAAGGAAAGAACTACTCTCATTGGCTACTTATAATTTTGAGAACTCCTGAGCTTGACAAAAATCGACTTTAAACTGTTCTACAAGTGATAATTCAAAAGTGATCGATGTTAATTAAGGATATCAAACGACCACTTGGACAAAAAAAAATTGAAAAAATTTCAAAACGTTCGAAAAATTTCCTGAAAACGTTTCAGGTTTTGGGTTCTCACCAGGAAGGTTGAATATTGCCTGAAAATTTAAAAAATTTCGTACGTCTGATTGCGGTCATTTGGGCATGATTTTTTCAACTGAGCTCCAACAAACTATATTCGGATGAATAACAAATTTTTTTTCTAGGTTAAAAAAAAAAACAAACAAACAAACGTAAGAATGATCAATAATTACGAGTATTATTGAACAAATTTTCCTGATTTAGCATGGTCTTCAAGGTTCAACTGGCACAATGAATACGTAGAAAATTTTTTAATAAAATTTACTATTCATCGTCACCAGTGCACTCTCTATACGCTATCATGGTTCTTAAGTGAAGTTGATTTGACTTGATGATGAGCACATGTTTCTTCATCTTCAAGACTAAGAAGAAAATCGTTTCGATTAACAAATGTAAGGAAATATTTTCATTCTAGTTTAAAGCTGAGCTATTGTAGAGAATGACATTTTTCCACACTTTCAATTATAGAATATCACCTCAACAGCAATTTTCTCCTCATTGCAAACAAAATTCAGAACACACCCCCCTCCCCCATTTGATTTCCATCACAATATCTACGCAGATAAAACCTCGAAATGAAACTTTCCGCAAATAATGATCAAATATAAACGATTTTAATTACATCGATCGTCCAAAGCAGATAGTTAACCCTGCTGGCACCTGAAGCGAAAAACACCGATCGTCGAGGTAAATAAAATAATAAAGTAAAGCGGCAAGAAACGAAACACCTTCGGTATAATAAACGCAAACAAAACCCAGAATTTATACTTTGTTGTCCATTTTTATGAGTATTTCCTTATTTTTAATTATTATCGCTCGAGCGCAAGTATCAAGTAGAGTAGTTTACCGTTCGGTTCGACGGGCCAATTTATTGCGCAGCCATTATAAAAGCTTTTAATTGTAGAAGTTTTGTTTGTTTTCGTTAATTTCGCCCTTCTCCTCGCCACCGTTCGCGTTCTATTTCCCCAAATATAATAAACTACTTGGACCGATCGTTTCAACTTGCGGAATGTGTTAATACTTACACAGTACAAAAGTTGGCAAATAAAAAAGCAGCCATACCACTAGAACAGGAGTGCTTTCGAGATTGAAAATTATACGTCGCGTTGTCGATAACTTTATACAGAAAGATTTTTACGACTGCCAAGTTCGCGAATATTGGTTGAAGAAAAATTTCCGACGAAATGTCGAGCGAATTTGGATCGTATAATAATCCGCGACGACGTACCATAATAATATAGATTTTCGGGTTATTTTATATTCTACCATGTTTCTTGTTTCGTCAGTTAGTTAGGCATAGTACCAATGAAAAAGAAACAGCCTGAAGTTTACTCTGTTTTTTTTTTCTTTCGTGGTTTGAAAATGTCGACGTGAAGCAGGGAGCGTTGGTAAATGATATGGAAACCAAAGTCGAGCAAATTCATCGCGAAAAAGTTATCTAATGTCTGTCCAGAGGATATATTTGTCTTGAAAGTTTACGCCTGAGAACGCACGACGATGTGATGAGAGAAGAGAGCCGAAAAACACGACAGATTTATTACGTGGAATATCATTCGGAGTATTAAAAAATTTCCCAACTTGGTTAAAGTTATTTGGCGTGGTTGGTTTAGATGTATCAGAGTTGTTTTCTTGCTTAAGAATTATAGTGTGTAGCTCTTATATGGTTACTTTTCTTTTTTTTCTCATAGAGATGAAGAATGGCAAGCATTTTTCCACAAAAATAGAAAAATAATTATAGATTAGTAAGTGAAGCAGGGAAATACAATGTCGGCTAAGTGCCAATCACGTTTTTTACGGGAGAGCGTAAACGAGTTTGCATAACAGGTACATCTTATAGAAAGCGCTATCTCTCGGTGTTCCATAGTACAACTTGGACTCCAAGTTGTACTATGGAACACCGAGAGATAGCCCTTTCTATAAGATGTACCTGTTATGCAAACTCGTTTACGCTCTCACGTAAAAAACGTGATTGGCACTTAGCCGACATTGTATTTCCCTGCTTCAAGTAAATTCATCCATCTACCTATTCGTCTTCACCCTGAATATTTATATAAAATTTAAAAATTCATGATTCGTTACCCTTTTTCATTTTATGACGTAGTTTCCTACCATTTAAAATGAAATTTTGGCAAAACCAACCCTAATGCGTTCTCAGCAGATTGAAATATCCTTCAATACACTTTTTTTGCAATCATTTTAATCAAATTCTCAAAATTGATATTTTTCCCCCTCGTGTGTTGAAAATTTGAAAAAAAATCAATCGAAAAAATATAAATGTGGACTCGCTGATAAAAATAATCGCGAAAAAGTGTGATGGTTGGAAACATCGGGGTATTTCAACCTTCTGAGCACAAATCTAATATTATTTTTTCATCATTAAAAAACACAATATCATCTACCTAAAGAAATAAATTATTATGGATTGCTGCTGGATTAGTAAGTAAATTCATCCATCTATCTATTCGTCTTCATCCTGAATACTTTTTCGAAACATCAAATTTCAAAATGCACGATTTGTTACCCGTTTTATGAAGTATTTTCCTACTATTAAAAATAAAATTTTGGAATATAACAACTAACGGTAAATGTGTTCTCAGCAGATTGAAATATCTTTCAATACACTTTTTTCGCAATCATTGTAATCACATTTTCAGAATTGATATATTCCCCCCTCATTACGTTGAAATTTTGAAAAAAATCAAACGAAAAATGTGAACGTGGACTCGCAGATCAAAATAATCGCGAAAAAGTGTAATGGTTGGAAACATCTTGGTACTTCGACCTTCTGAGCACAAATCTAATATTAGTTTTTCATCATTAAATAACAGGAAAACGCCATAAATTAAATACGAAACAGGAATTTCTGCTATTTACTTTTTTTGAAGTCACGAGAGTAACGCACAAAACTTCTCTCCAACCTGAGGAAATCAATTATTATGGATTAATAAGTAAATTTATCTATCTATCCATCTATTCGTCTTCATCCTGAATACTTTTTCGAAATATCAAATTTCAAAATTCAAGATTCCTTACCCATTTTAAGACGTGTTTTCCTACCATTAAAAATAAAATTTTGGGAAAACCAACGCTAAATGCGTTCTCAGCAGATTGAATTATCATTCAATACACTTTTTTGCAATCATTTCAATCGAATTTTCTAAATTTATATTTTCTCCCCGCGTGTGTTGAAAATTTAAAAACTAAATCCGTGGAAGAGTAATATGAACATCAATTATTATGGATCAGTAAGTAAATTCATCTATCTATACGCACGAAGGAATTGCTTAAGTTTCTGCTAGATTACATGTCGACAAGATCGTCATACTTCCTCTAGCAATAATCGTCGAATCCACAACGAAGAATTGTCTCGCATATCGAGAATGGTTAACCGAAGAAGCTCATAAACTCAGCAAATCCGGACCAGTCTTCTGTTTGTCAAATAGAAATAAGTATCCATTCGTCTTTATCTTGAATAGTTTTTCAAAAAAACAAATTTCAAGATTCATGATTTGTTATCCATTTTATGGCATATTTTCCTACCATCATATCTAAATGAAATTTTGGAAAAACTAACGCTAAAAGAGTTCTCAGTAGGTTGAAATATCCTACAATACACTTTTTTCGCAATCATTTCTCAATCAAATTTTCAGAATTGATATTTTCCGCCATTATTACGTTGAAATTTTGATAAAATCAAACGAAAAATATAAACGTGGACTCGCTGATCAAAATAATCGCAAGAAAGTGTGATGATCGGAAACATCGGGGTATTTCGCGACCTTCTGAGCACAAATCAACATTAGTTTTTCAACATTCAATAACAGCGAAGAACATCGTAAAGTAGATAAGAAACAGGAATTTCTGCTATCCACCTTTTTTGAAATCATGGTTTAAGAACAAAAAACGATTGCTTATCATCTCACCCATGAAAAATTAATTATTATGGATTAGTAATGTAAGTAAATTCATCTATCTATCTATTCGTCTTCATTCTGAACACTTTTTCGAAATATCAAATTTCAAAATTCACGACTCGTTACCCATTTTATGACGTATTTTCCTACCATCAAAAATAAAATTTTGGAAAAACCAGCGCTAAATGTGTTCTCAGCAGGTTGAGATATCCTTCAATACACTTTTTTCGCAATGACTTCAATCAAATTTCCAGAATTGATTTTTTTTCTCCTCATTACGTTGACGTTTTGAGAAAATCAAACGATGAACGTGGACTCGCTGATCAAAATAATCGCGAAAAAGTGCGATAATCGGAAACATCAAAGTATGTTGACTTCTGAGCATAAATCTAACATTAGTTTTTCAATATTCAATAATAAGAAAACGCCATAAAGTAGAACAGGAATTTTTGCTTTCCACCTTTTTTGAAATTACGGGTAAAGGACTAAAAGTGACATCGAATTTCAAAATCAGTGGATCAGGAAGGTTTACCCAGAAACTTAAATCGCACCTTTTTTGGTGGGAGAGGAGGTGAATGGTGTAAATACTACAATAAATCATGTGTTCATCCAAACATAACACTACATTGAGGACCCCTAGGTCAGCACCCTCAAGAGACCAGGTGGGGTTGTTAAATACCCCAATATACATATAAGGTAGAGTAATTAATGTTTGTGAATCAGGTAACCCTGATTTCGGTAATGTGAATATTTATGTCGTGACTCGAGTAATAGTGATTTTCTAATGCATAGATATTGGAGAGCTGAGACATCACGGTAATCACGAAAATCGACAAGTTTTATCGAAGTCAGTAAGTTATCAATCCATATTCCCAAATTAGGTCATCCAGATGAAGGACAGCGGACATGATGTATCATTTGCCAGATAAATTTCATCAATTTTACCAGGAAATAACTCAGTCAGATATTAGCAGTTAGCACTGATTTGCTATCTTCACTTTTTCACTCTATGTGACGAACATAAACGAGGTACCTACCTATAGAGGTGTTCAAAGCCAAATTACACGCAAGTAGGTATGTAATATGATTGTATGCGTTCAATTCAACGTGCAAAACATAGGTATCTAAACGAGGCAACACACGCTAGCATTACACCAGTGAGCATGGTACATGATATAAGCGCAAAATGGCAATTAGTAATTTGTACTCGACCAATTTAAACATCACTTTTCATATCTTTCTAAAAAATCGTCGAACAATTTCCTCGTCAATGTTAAAAATTTCGAAACATCACGCGGATGAGATAATACAATCACCAATTTTCCTGTTCAACCAAAAAAAAAATGAGACTAATAAATGAGTATACCTACGTATGTCATATTGAAATTTGATTCAAAATTTCTTGGGAATGTAAAATTGGGCTATTGGGCATTCGGTGGATTTGAATCGTCGTGATAATACAGATAAAGCGCACCAAAACCTAAAAACATAGGTAAATTTAAAGAAAATTAACGCACTAACTGCAGCATTTATGCCCATAAATGAAAATCATTTTTTGGAATCGGACTATACAGAGGCGTACTGGGTTGAAAGGAGATAATCTCAAAGCTACAGTTCCTCATCTCTAGACCTCAATGAGTCGCAATTTCTTCAAGCTAATCAAATATTTCAAGGAGAATCTAACAGTAAGTAGGTAATTTCTTTTTTATTTTCATTTGTGTGACTTATTAGTGCGTCTAGTGAAATTTATTACTACTGTATGACAAAACCAGACGAAGTATTTTCCATCAGCGAGAACTCCGATTACCTAGATCGTCGATGCTGAACTACAAATTAAAATAACAGAAGCTCTCCAGCAGACTGACATTCCAGACGCAGAAAAAAGTGAGTTAAAAACACACATAAATAATAATTATGACATATTTGAGGAAAGAACAGGATTTTGTAACTGCTACCCTCATATAGCTTCTTGTTCAAAGACAGTAAAGTACCAAGGGAAATCATCGTTTGCGCTTCCCATTGTTCTCATCCGGAAGCGCAAACGATGTATTTTTTTTCAATCGTTTGCGCATTTTAATATTATAATTTCGTCAGTGTAGCCAGGGTTCCCAAACTTGTTAGTAACATTTAGACATCCTACTGGAAGGTATACACGTACAGATTCATGCAGGAGCGTTTCTTTACTTCAACAGAGTCCCATAAATAGGTAGCCTAATATCAAGAAAACCGAATGTCTCGTCTTGAATTCATGAAAAGAGTTAATTACTTGAATAGGGCTTCTGATATTAAATAATTAAATTTTGTTACCTACGATTAAGAACTTTTTAATCGAATTTTGATTCCTTGTTTTAAAACATGTACATACTTATTTTCATATTTTTAACCAATTTTCTATGTATTTGTTGTACGTCTTATCAAATTTCAAAATTCATGATTCGTTACCCATTTTATGACTTACTTTCCTGCCATTAGAAATACAATTTTGGAAAAACTAACACTAAATGCGTTCTTAGCAGATTGAAATATCCTTCAATACACTTTTTTCGCAATCATTTAAATCAATTTTTCAAATTGATATTTTCTCCCTTGTGTGTTGAAAATTAAAAAAATCAATAAAAAAAATGGAGGTGGACTAGCTGATTAAAATAATCGCGAAAAAGTGTGATGGTTGGAAACATAGCGGTATTTCGACTTTCTGAGCACAAATCAAATATTATTTTTTCATCATTAAATAACAGAAAAACGCCACAAAGTGAATAAGAAACGGAAATTTCTGCTATCTACTTTTTTTGAAGTCATGCCAAACAAACAAAACATCAATTAACCTAAAGAAATCAATTATCATGGATTAAGTACAGGGTGCGGCGTGGGAACGGAACGTGTTTTAAATTGGAATAACGCCATCTATAAAAAACGTAGGGATGCAAACTCAGATCTCGTTGGGAAGAGGAAGAATGCCGAATTTTTTTGATATATTCATTTTAGTTGAAAGCTTTTCAGTCTTGAATACAGAATGTTAACGAATGATGTAAACATTTTTTGACTGATGTAAACATTTTTTGACGTACATTACACTTCAGTGCGCTCTGTCTTGAAAGCCACTCAATGTATAAATTTGGTGTGACTGTACTGACTGATAGCGCGATTCTTCCTCTACAAAATGAGCACCCAACGAAGTCGATACGTTGAAATGCGGCCGACCTGCGGCTTTCTAAAGTTGAAAAAAACCGGTTTTCCCTTCTTTTTTTTCCACTAGGGATGGGTGACTTGCTCCAAACTTTCAAACTTTTAAAGCTCTCTGGAGGCGGAACGAAGCATTCTAGGGAGAAATGAGATCAAGGAAAATTGTAGAAAATTAAATTTCCAATCGACATAATGTCATTAGTTTTTTTCTAGGAGGCTTTGTTTTCGCTACATTTGCAAGAGAAATTTAAGATCAAAAATTTTTTTTTCCTGATTTTTAATTTCTTTTGCAAATATAGCAAAAACAAAGCCTCCTAGAAAAAAACTAACGACATTATGTCGATTGGAAATTTAATCCTCTACAATTTTCCTCGATCTCATTTTTCCGTAGAATGCTTCGTTCCGCCTCCAGAGAGCTTCAAAAGTTAAATGCGTTACCCAATTCTAGTGCAAAAAAAAGTAAAAACCAGTTTTCCAAAAAAAGACATGCTACTGAAAACACCCGCTGCTCAACCATCCACTCACCCATGATGGTTTGTAAATAGGCCAAAAAAATGCGGCTTTCTTCCTCTTTCCAACGAGACCCGAGATTGCTTCCCTACGTTTCCAATTGGTGGCGCGGTTACAGTTTGAAACACGTTCCGTTCCCGCGCCGCACCCTGTAGTAAGTAAACTCATCCGTCTATTTATTCGTCATCACCCTGAATACTTCACCGAAATATCAAATTTCAAAATTCATGATTCGTTACCCATTTTATGACGTATTTTCCTACCATTAAAAATAAAATTTCGGAAAAACTGATGCTGAATGTGTTCTCAGCAAATTGAAATATCCTTCAATGCACTTTTTTCGCAACCATTTCTCAATCAAATGTTCGATCAAATTCATGGCGATTTAACCCAAGGAAATCAATTATTATGGATTAGTAAGTAAATTCATCTATCTATCTGTCTATTCCTCTTCAGCCTGAATATACTTTTTCAAAATTTCAAATTTCAAAATTCATGATTCGTTACCCATTTTATGACGTATTTTCCAACCATTAAAAATAAAATTTTGGTAAAACTAACGCCAAATGTGTTCTTAGCAGATTGAAATATCCTTCAATGCACTTTTTCGCAATCATTTCAATCAAATTTTCAGAATTAATATTTGCCCTCTCGTTGTGTTGAAATTTTGAAAAAATCAAATGAAAAATACGAACGTGGATTCGCTGCTAAAAATAATCGCGAATAAGTGTGATAATCGAAAACATCGGAGTATATCGACGTTCTGATCACAAATCTAACATTAGGTTTTCAACATTCAATCACAGGAGAATGTCGTTAAGTAGATAAGGATAAGACACAGGAATTTCTGCTTTCGACTTTTTATGAAATCAGTGGATCAGGAAGGTTTCGAAACTTGAATAGCACCTTTTTTGCTGGGAGAGGATGTGAATGATGTAAATACTACAAGCAATGCTTTTATCCAAATATGAAATATAGCCCTACATTGAGGATCCCTAGGTCATCCTCCTGTACAGCTATAGGAAGCTCAAAACTTTACTGGGTAGTCTCCTTGTAAATGCGACCATACTCCTTAATTTTTGTCAGAATTGGTAACTTTTTCATCCAGTATCCACCTATTCTACCCTGTTGTATGAAGATGCATAATCAATTTATCATAAAGGAATACGATAAAAAGCGTAAGTTAGCTCTGAAGGAAAGTAGGTAACCTGCTATTTTTGCTGGCATTAAACAACTGCTTCAATGCTGAAACGAGCATTTTTAGGGTTCTACTGAGCGATTGAAAGTGTCGCAAATAGTTTATTTCTAGCCTTTCGGTAACACTTCATGTACTTATTGAAATTTTTTTCTAGTCATTTCTTCGGGCGCCAAAATCTTCCATTGGTTTCAGAAATGATTCCTTTCAGTATTTTGGCACACCTACCTACTAATAATTTGAAATTTTTCTTTCAGGATTGTTTTATGAGTGGTTTCGGTTTATTTTGATAACAGTTCTATAGCTGTCCAGTAAATTTTACTCCACGATCTCGGGCAAAATCAATTCTTTTTCAATTTTCAGTTAAAATTACTAAAAGATTATTCGTTACTGTTAATTTATATGAGAAGATTTATCGTTTTAATTGAATAATTTTGCACACAAAGAAATAAAGAGATTTTGATGCTGTTTAGTTCTACCAGGTCTTTCGAAAATCAGTAAGTTATCAATCCATATTCCCAAATTAGGTCATCCTGATGAAGGACAGCGGACATGATGTATCATTTGCCAGATAAATTTCATCAATTTTACCAGGAAATAACACAGTCAGATATACCGGTTAGCAGTTAGCACTGATTCGCTATCTTCACTTTTTCACTCTATGTGATAAACAATAAACGAGGTATAGGTATTCAAAGCCAAATTACAAGCAAGTAGGTAATATGATTGTACGCGTTCAAATCAACGTTCAAAACATATAGGTATCTAAACGAGCCAACACACGCTAACATTACACCAGTGAGCATGGTACATGATATAAGCGCAAAATGGCAATTAGTAATTTGTACTCGACCAATTTAAACACCACTTTTCATATCTTTCTAAAAAATCGTCGAACAATTTCCTCGTCAAATGTTGAAAATTTCGAAACATCACGCGGATGAGATAATACAATCACCAATTTTCCTGTTCAACCACAAAAAAAAGAGACTAATAAATGAGTATACGTATCAAATGTTTAAAATAATAATATACCCATCATCAAAATGACACCGCTATATCGTTTTCGTGCACGCATTTGTAGGTACGTGTATTTCACAAACGTTATAAAATCCCACATAATGTCATTTGCTTTCAGAAAGGTTCCAAATTTTGGAAACTCGTGTAGTTACTCTACAATAAATTGACAACAGACTGTAAACCAGGGTGTAGTTGTCCTCCACTTACTCAGGTGAACTTTTTCGAGTACATACTTGGGAATGAAATTTGATCCAAAATTTCTTTGGGACGTACATAGTGTGTTTTCACTCATACAATCAAAATTGCGAAAGCGAATGGGCTATTGTACTATTTGAAAGGACATCTCCATGAGCGCCACTTGAAAAGAATTTATTATGCTGTGTTTGACTCGGTCTTGAGATATGGTACACTGGTGTGTGGAATGGAGCAACATCTGAGACCACTCAAGGTACTTCAAAATTGGGCTATTAGGTATTCGGTGGATTTAAATTGTCGACATGTAATACAGATAAAGCGAACCAAAACCTAAAAATATTAGATTCAAAAAAAATTAACGCCCCAACCGCAGCATTTATGCCCATAAACCAAAATCACTGTTTGGAATTGAGGGTCTTGGTGGAATAAGGTCGTTAGGCATCTAAGTCCCTTTTTCGACAAATGATCTATATTCCACCAGGACCTTATCAATTCGGACTGTGCATAGGTGTGGCGCGCTAGTGTGCTGCCACTGATAAGAAGCAGCAAGCGGTATATCGCTTGAATTTTAACATTGCTTCTTATGTAACATTACTGATTCTGTTCGATTTTTAATAAAATGCTGAAGAATGGTGTTTTTTCAGCTAATTTGTGTAGAAATTTTATATTCCTTGTGAAATTTACTACTAAAATATGCACTCTTTGCTATGTTTGTTATGTGATGTGAAATCGTGAATTATCGATTGCGATTCGTGATATTATTAGACTTTTATCAACATTTTTTCATCACATTTATGATCAAAGAAACATTCAGAGCCCATAAAATTACAGTTACAATATGTCATTTTAAAGGTAATTTCACAAGGAAAACAAAAATTCAGATTAAATTCTCTCAAAAATGAGCACTTTTGAAGATTTTATTGAATAACGTATCAAAAACGAGCTCCTTCCATAATGGACAATGTTAAAAATTCAGCGCCTATGTATACCACTTGTATGTATGTAGTAGTTCTTCATCATTTCCACTAGGGGCAACTCATGTCATACACAGTCCAAATCAGAGTACAGAGGTATGCTGGATTGAGAGGAGTTAATCTTACTCCTTTCAGTTTTATTAGGTGACACAATATGTGCATTATGGTAGATCCTTTTGATTAATTAAATAAATTTTAAGGTAATCTTACTCCTTTCAGTTTTATTAGGTGACACAATATGTGCTTTACGGTAGATCCTTTTGATTATTTAAATAAATTTTAAGGAGAATCTAAGTAAGTAATTTCTTTTTTCTTTTTACTTGTGTGACCTATTAGGACGTCTAGTGAAATTTATTACTATGACAAAACCAGACAAAGTATTTTCAATCAGCGACATCGACTGTATATAATGAACGAATATTTCAAATTGGTGTATATGAAGCCGACTTTTTGGATGCAGAATCCAGGAAACCTTCTGCTGATGTGCCAAACATGATGCTTACAGCATCAATGCCTTATGGTACTGGTGGAGTGGGAGGCGGTTCACTGGTTGAACAATTGAACCGTCTCTCTCTCCACCAGCACCGTAAGCATCATGTTTGGTGCATTAGCAGAAGGTTTCCTGGATTCTGCATCCAAAAAGTCAGCTTCAACTTCTGTTGTTTTTTTTTTTTAAATTGAAATATTCGTCCATTATATATGGTCGGCGATCAGCGAGAACTCCAATTGCCTAAGATCGTCAATGCTGAACTACAAATTAAAATAACAGAAGCTCTCCAGCAGACTGACATTCCAGATGCAGAAAAAAGTGAGTTAAAAACACACATAAACAATAATTGTGACATATTTGAGAATACAATAATCGTTACACTCATAGCTTCATGTTCAAAGATGGTAAAGTACCATCTCTGTCTAAAACACAGTGCAAAACGTGGTCTATATTCCTAATCGCTTCGAGAATGCCGTTTTCAAGATTATCAAAAACTGGATTGATCAAAAGAAAGTAGTCGTTTGTCAATCTCCATACAAATTTGGATCAGTATTCGTTGATAAAGGAGATGGAAAAGTTCGAATTTGCCCCCGTAGTCGTCCGCTTAATGAATACATATTAAGTATAGGACACTCAACAGAATTGCTAAATATTTTGAATATGCGATTGAAATTCAAAGGTATGAGATATCTCTAGATATTTGATTTGAACTTTACGTAGAAAACCAACAGTCAGTACTCAGCTTTGTAAATTTGATTTTGTGAGTTGTCTTTTTTTAAATTTTTATTGTTGAATGTGAGGAGCACAAGAGGACGAGAGCCCAGGCCAACCCCTGCTTCAGCATGTGGGCGATAAGGAAGGCAACATACCGGCAAAACCGTCAGACCATCCGGATGATAATGATAATTTTGAATTTAAGATAACTTGCATAAAAAATCCAACGTAAGGTTTCAATCCATCTGCCCCTAGAGGCGGTGATATTTTCATATTGAAGATATTTCTGTCGAAAAGATCGCCACCTCGGACTACAACGAGGATGACAATAATTCCTCTGTCCACTCGAACAATTCTTTGAGAAGAAAACAAAACTTCAAGGCCTCAAATACAGCTATTGTTCAAAGTCCCTCATATTAGCAACACTGTACCAGAGTCAATAAAACTGAAGAGCTTTAAATAAAACACATAAGTGAAAATCTTTCGGTAAAGGCTGGTAACATGAAAATAATGCTTTTTCTACTACATACTTACATACCTACATACATCACGGACCATTAGAGAGCGAATTGCAAAAAAAAATTGAGGATTTGATCAAAATTCAACGGAGACCTTCATTTCGAGTCCAAAACCACACAGAGAAAATTTTACTTCCAAAAGTACCCCTGGAACCTGGAGGGAAGACATGGATCCTCAAAGGGGGAAATTTTTGAGAAAATCAGCAAATTGTGTGGTGTGATTCAAAATGTGTCCTAAGTTGGATTTTGACTAATAAAATCCTGTCTGTTTTTATTCGAAGACGAGTAGATTTCATCAACAACGTTGACAATAATTTAGAATTTTGTTACATACCAACAAATGATAACCCAGCTGACATTTTCTACTCGTATGTTGGTTTCAAGGTGAGTTTTTTTTTTTTTTTGCAATAGCTCCAACCCAAACTATTTGGGAAAAATACATTTTGGCCGACTTTGAAAGTTTGCAAATTGATTATTTTCGAGGTCAATGTTTTGAAAATGTTTCCATCCCAATTATCTCATACATGTACTTGGAGATATAATTTCTGAAACTGGAAAATAATTTGGAACACAGTGTTGCCAATTTTTTGCTGATTACGGTCAATTTTAAAAAACCAAAAAATTAAATTTTCTAAGCATTTTTCTTAATTTTTCAAAATGGGCAGTATTGACCAAAAAATAGGCATCACTGCAGTGTTCTAAAACATTTCCTCAGTTTCAGAAATAATATCCTTCGATATTTTGGCACGAGTACCCAATTTCAATGCGAAATATTTCAGAAGAAAAAATTTTCAAAACATGAGTTTAGGTACGAGTACTTTGTGATTTTATCAAAAACACTTCCTTTTTGATGACTCACATCTCCTCTCCAGAAGTACCTCCGGAGCCAAAATTTTATCTGAGTAACAACTTTCAACTGGAAATGAAGGTCTCCACTGAATTTGGTAAAAATCCTTCAACATTTTTTTTTTACGATCCGCCCTTACAGACCATACAAGAAACGTTCCCCAATACACAGCCCAAAAACACAATTTTCGATATCGACCATGACCATCAGTCATCATCATTTGAGGATAGCTACTCTGAGACAAATTCGTGAGTCGTAACATATGGCTTGTCAGGACTCCAAAAATCTACTTGGTCTCTTGATCTCACCCTCTCAACCCATTCAGTGCTAATGTTATGTAACATATTTCATTCCGACTACCACAATCATCATTATTAATACATTTTGCAGTTCATTCAACCCGATTACCTTTCGAGGGCATCAACGAGGAAAAACAGGACGATTACCGTATTTTTTTTCACACGTACATGGGATCTGCGCTCAATAAACCAGGCTCTATCCTCCTACAACATTACAGGCGTTGCTCATCATCATCATGATCATTGCCATTTTACGTACATACACAATATGTAAATGCAAAACATATACAGCTTACACAAATAAGTACGACAAATGACAATGGACAAACAATATACATATGTATGTTAAATTTCTGCATACATCGGGTTAAATGGTACGACGACGACGATAGCGCCTTGTAACCGATGGCGTCGCGTCGTCGAGTCGCCCAGGCCCATGATGCGGTGGCGTGTGTTTTCCTTATCCAATAAACTAACCGAAATACGTACGGTACAACATGTTTGGAAAGTTGAACAAATTTAATCAACTCGAAGAAATTTTTTCCCCGGAGAAGTAGGCTACGAGAAGCAAACGGATTTGGGAAACTTTTTTCGCAGTCTTTTGCATTCCAAATGTGACTTTTTTTTTGTTTTTACTTGTATATTTAAACAAAACATCATTTATCAGCAACATTCACACACAGTAAAATAATCTTGTAAAACTCGTCGATATTTTCAACAGTTGGTTTTGAAATTCGAGATGATCGAAAAATTATCATCAATAGGATTTTTCATCTTGATCTGAAATTTTCTTTTATCGACTATTTGAATTCAGCGAACTAAATTACTCCATTTTTTACTCTTTTCGCGATGATTTAGCTGAATTTAAACGTCTCTTTTCTCAGCCAGAAATTCGCAATTTTTCATGAAAAATCTATAGTTACACAATGAACTTGGAGAAATTCATTTTTCAACTCAGAAAGTTTACTCATTGCTCATAAATGCACTTTTGTGCAATTAGTAGGTAGGTATTTAGCTCAATATCTCGACAAATTAATTTTCGTGACTAAATTTCTCGTGAAAATTTTCAGATTTCAGGGTGAAAAAAAAGTTTAAAAATTCATCTTAATCACTGCGAAAAGAATGAAAATTGAGAAAATTTGACTCGCTACAAAAATCAATAAAAATGAAATCTTATTTTGTTGTGACTTGCGTTCAAATTATTTGGGAATTTTCGAGATGCAATTCAAAATTACCACAAAAAATGAGCTGAAAAATTCATTCTAGACCCATCTTATTGAAAATATCGATTTGAACTTCCTTGATTTCTCTATAAAAATTGGTCTGTAGTCGAGAAAAATTCAAGAAAATTTAAAATTATCGATGACTCAGGAAAAGAAGCCATTCAATTGAAACGAATAGAACTTACTCCTTTCAACGGAGACATTTCGGAAATTGGAATGGCTCACTTTGGCGGGGGGGGGGGGCTCTATAGTACCGCAGTTTATAACGCGACACATCTGAACAATATCTTCAATTATGTAGGCGCAAACGGTCAATAAATATGAAAAACAGGACGAAGTCATCGAATAAAAGATTCAAGACAACAAAAAACCACCTCCACCTACTCCTGAAGGGTGTCTGAAGTGACACAATCAATTTCCATAACGGTAAGTAAAACAGTGAAAAAATTAGATATTCAGAATTCAACAAACTCTTGAATTAGAGTTATACGTTAATGAATATCAGAATATGTAACTATCTACTTACAAGAGATTTTACATAAGTATTCTGCTGATCCTATACATGATTGCCATTGTTACGCATACAAAATCATATTTTTCAATAACAGTCTCCACATTGAACTCTTTGTTTGTTTCTTACTGGCTTTTCGCTGACATGTAGATGTACATTGTTTCTGCTGACTTTGCATTGTGTCATTCTTCGATGTCTTCGACAACAATTTTACTTATGAACAGAGAACTAGAAAACCTTTCGTTGGAGATGAAAAAAACGAAGGAAGAACTCGACATGGAGATTGAGGTTCACGAAGAGGTCATCGACCTATCATCTGAGGTAAATGATTCTTCGAAGTCTGGAAAAGTCCCGAGCCGCGGAGTCTCAAGCTTTTTGATCAAGTGTCCATTACGTTGGTTCCGGTTGAAAAGAAGCAGCCGAAGAAAGTCTCGCTCTTCGCAGACACGAAGCCTCCCTTAGATTCAATGATTATCGATTATGGATTAGTTGTAATTGGGGAAACGTTCCTTAATTACACAAGAGACACAGCGGAGACTAGAAGGGCAGAGAGAAATAAGAGAAATAAGAGAATGAAAGATTCAAGACAATACAAAAAACCACTCCCACCTACCCCTGAAGGGTGTCTGAAAAGACACAATCAATTTTCACAACAATAAGTAAAACAGTGAAAAAATTGAAACTTTAGAAGTTACCAAACTCTTGAATTCGAGTTATAAATTGCATATGTACGGACAGATCTTATCTTTTTTTTTGTTTTTGAAAGAAATAGAGGCAGTAAAAAATTATGGGCAAAATGAAGTAACACAATCGATTTCCACAACAATATGTGGATATTGTGAGTCTTAGATACAATAACAATGAAAGAAATTGAAAATTTAGAAGTTCGCAAACGTAAAATGTTCCATGTGCATTTACATATTATATTGATTATTTTCATTTTTGATAAGTATGCTTATTCTTTTCCTTCTCATTTTCCAAAGAGACTTGAATTTAATGATCATCGATTATGGATTAGTTGTAATTGGGGAAGCGTCCGTTGAAATTATGAGTGCCTATGAAGACAAGAATAGTAGTAATCGGACCTCACATTTGAAGGAAATGCAGCCCAATCAACTGTTACCACTATTAACAGAAATCAACGATGACTTTTTTTTCACTTTGGATGATTTCGAAAAAAATGCAAGACGCCTGGACCAAAAATCCCAACACAATACAAGTTTGATAAAGGGTATCCTCGGGTAAATTAGGTGACAAGTCTCTGTCCTCGGATTTTTGAAATTCACATTGAAAATTATTGGACACCTCTGAGAAAAATTGTACACCCGAAACACCCTTCCCCCTACCCCATTATCCACAATGACGAAAAAACGTCCATTTTTGGAAAAAAAATCACACTTCAAGGAGTTCTGAATAAAAACCGTTGATTTTACCCAAAATATGTACAAGAAGCATGAGTCTATCCACATGCATTTTTTGCATTGGGGAGGGGGGGTTAATTATACGTATTTCTGTCGAATCAAAATTTTTTATTCAAAACTTTTGGAAGTGTTTTCGAAAAAAAAACACACATTTTATGTGATTGTGGACAAGGGGATTTCACATTTTGGGACATATGTCTTGTTTTTATTTTACGTTTCAGTCAAATGTTTTTGTAATTTTCAAAAAAGATGTCTACCTGTGGAAGAAAGGGTGAACTAGTAAGTAGCTATACTGGTTTATGAATTTTGCTTTTGACCACACGTTCAACTTACTTATGCTTATTTAATTTGTATTTTTTAGAAGGCAACATTCGAAACTCCATCCCAAGTTTTCTTGGATGTTGTTCAGAAAATGTACCTACAGAATAACATGGATATGCCGTATCTTACGTTACCGAATAGAATAATCATTATTGTAAGAGACAGGGCAGAGGATGGGCAGTACTACATTCAAGCGCTACAATTTCCAAAAATCGCCTTGATCAAGGTGGAGTGGAAATTCCTCATAAAACCCGGATCGCACGTTCCAAAATCATCGGCTCAGTATAAACATGCTGGAGAAATGGGTATGTAATATTTCATTACTGCAATAATTAGTTTTCAAAGATGTGCAAACAGAAATAATAATATTTTTTTTTTAGATTGAATTTATGTCGAGTAAACCATCAGACGATGAAATTAAAAAAAAATTGGAAGAAATCCATTTTTTTTACTATTATTACATTTTAATCAGATTGTAAGTATCTACTCAAGTATCTAAAACTTGATCCCAAAAATCGGATTATCCACAATGGATTTACATCAAGTTATACATGGATTAATTTGGATCAACAACTTTTTTCGTTGAATGGAACGACTCTTATGCATTTTTTATGCTCAAAGATTGGCATAGAGATCAGCCACTGTTCAAAAAAAATTGTCCATGTGTATCTAATTGCTTTCAAAGATTGAGTATTTCTGCTTCATGCCTACCTTGAAAATTTTGGCTTAAAAGGTGGACTGATGTAACACAAAGTTCAGCTTCCCGATATCAAGACCCATTTTATGATTTAAGGAAATGCCTGAGTAAGCACTTTGAATCACATGTTTTTTCAAGCAAAATTATTCAGATATCTGCGCCTAGTTCAATCTAAGTAGGTACTTCGCTTATCTCACCATGTCTCAAGCCCGAAAACTCAAACCTGAAACATGGCAGCCATCTCATAGGACACCTTGTACCTTGTATGTATGTACATGTTCCTCTCTACTACATAAGCCAAAATGACCCGAGCACTCGCACATCTTCTCTAATCTTGTCACCATCCACAAAAATACACGGTACTATCTATGCCCCAAAAATAAAAAATAAGCCTTAAAATTCGGTTAAATTATAGCTCAAAGCGTGTACGTATACTGTGTTGTGTACCGTGTAATATTTCATTATACACAATACACAAACCAAATATTTATAAAGCTCAAAACACCAGCTCGACCGTCTGATATGTACCACCTTATCAACAACCATACGCCGCTGCAGACAATGTAAGTATGCGTACCTAATAAACGTGCAAACATATTATACTCTTCATTATAACACTACAAACATTTTGTAACGCTGGTACATATTTTTCACGTTGAACTAGGCCAAGTGCGTAGACGCATCGCTACCGGCGACGAAAACGACGCTAAATTGTAAACAAAACCTCGTCTGGTCTTCCATTAACGTGTGTACAAATTAAATTAGCCGGTACCTTTTTACATACAAAACAAATACAAGCGTATGAAAATTACAACCTTTTGGCTCGAGTAGGCTTTACCATAAAGTCATCAAGTCTACGTAAGTATACAGGTAATTTACGTACGTAAAGTGCCTTGACATCGAAACCTCAGCACTATCATAGAAGAAGTATAACTTCAGGCGTATATTTTCATCAGGAAAAATTGAAATTGGATTATTGACAGCCAAAAGAACTGACTGACGCAATGATGAATCAAAAGCTACACACATCAGATACGAGCATGCTCAGGACAGTAAGTAAACATTGGAAAAAATTTAGTGAAAAAGAGAAGACAATAACAACATAGATTGCTAAAGACATGAATGAATGCATATTTTTTGAACTACAAATATAATGAGAACGGATTAAGTACATTACAAAAAAAAACACCCCCATTACTCATTAAAACGCCTCCTTCAAGTTTTTCATTACAGGGTGTTTGAAAACTGAATTTCTTACTGAGACAAAAAAAAACAATTTTTCGTAAATTTCTCACCTTTGAAATTGAAAGAACCGAACACAGTGAAATTATGAAGAGTGAAGGTTCACTCATGATAATTTTAGGCAACAGTTCTCTCAATCTCTAAAATAGAACATCACGTTACAAAACATTTTTTTCATCTCAAAAAGTCACTCGAAAAACCGTGTTGAAAAATTGCATTTTTGAAAATCTGCAAATACATCCGAAATTATGCCTCTTAATTGACATTGAAGGCATGTAACGTACTCTTCAGAAATACTGGTTGTGGGAAGAATACGTAATTTCGTGTCCTTTTCTCACGGCCGGAAACTCCCTTCGGATGAAAATCCCAATCAAAAGACTACAAATGAGTAATCAGGTTCCGATAAACCAAGATCTCAGGCGTTTGAGTTCGTCAAAACTTGTAAGTGCCCACTGACCTGTAGCACTTCCCTTAAGACGCACAAGTACACAAACAATGGTGCGATCATTTTTGAAAAGTTGAATCTACCGAAGAAATACGATGACGAATTTGATGTCATCCATGAAATCTTTGGTTCAGACCCTCTGTTGGAATTTCAAAAATACGTAGTTTATCACATTGGTGGTTTCGTTGTCTTACGCATCAGAGAAAAATTAGCACGTCGGCACTGTGAAACGACGCTTCTAGCCGATAAAAATACCAGCAAGCAGACAAAAGGAGCAGACCTACTGACTAAAATCAAAAGTAGAGGACGCCTCCAGTGTTTGTTCTGCCACTGAGCGTATTGTTCGCTAATACTTAATGAAACGGCACGTCAATAAATTTAAATCAAAATTGACGAACATAATTTTACAAGAAATTGGGTGCGATGTTTTCCAAAACACCAATCAACCACAGAATTCGGAAGCTTTGTCTGATCACCGTTACCAACTGATGAAGCTGTTGACAGAATCGTACATAAAAATAAGAATTCGATACGAGTTGAAAGTGAACAGTGCGGTCATCGACTTCAAAAGTCATAAAATACACAGACTCGCCAAGAACTGAAAAAGTTTGTTTAGTTTCGAAAATATAATAATAAAATGAGTGAGTTTGTTTCCATGAATTTTAATGAGGGATTCGAAGTTGACCAATTGAAAACACCTATTCGAATCACCAAAATTGAATGTGCGCATTAAGGTGGATCAAAAATGACGAAATTGAATTTTGCAAGTTCAAATACAATGTAAAAGTTATCCTTCTGGTACAATATTAAAATTGAAAGAAGATCATATCAATAGATTTATATCTACCTACTTATCACGCAAAAGCTTTAAAATTTTCAAAAAATGCCAAAAATAAATGTAAGGTAACATGGAAAAACGTAATTTCATAACAGATGCAACGGCAGCAAGCACATACTTAGTTCGATCCAGCGAAAAAACAACGAAAGAAAACTGATTGTTATACCATTATTACATTACGGAAATCCAACTTGATGAAAGTATGTAGTAACGTTTTTATCGGACTTTTTATTAAAAAATTGAAAAATGCCAAAAATGGTCAAATTAAATTTTTTACGTTTTTTCTTTTACAGTAAGACTAGAAATGATGAATTTTGTTGGAAAAGAATCATTGTTTTGAAATTTTTTCCAATTTTGAGTAGGTAATTGACAAAAAAAAAAGGAATTGAAAAAAAAATTCTGAAACCATAGATTCTCCCTTCCACAAAAAAAGGGTCACTATTTCTGGGTCTAACAAATGAAGAAAAAAATGTAAATTTTATTTGGGAGATTTTTGGCAATTTTTATGACTTTAGCAATGTCTAATTGATTTTTGCTATTTTTCAAAAATTGAAGGCTCTGCATGATTGAAAGAATGATCCTTTTTTCATCTTACAAAATATGCTCCTCGAAAAACAACTCATCTGTCATATTGACACTCACCAAACTTAATTTCACTATTATTGCCTTACCTCAATGTGCAATCGTGCATGTACACTGCTTTGAAGTATTCGCTTGTTTGAATCATCACTTCCACATTGGATTGGATATGAGAGTATTGATTTACTAAAAACTGTATAAAAATGATTCTAACAATATACCTAATCCTTGAATTAGAGTATGAAAGGGAATCGACTAGCTTAGACTGCCGAAAAGCTTAAAAATGCATCTTTGGACGAAAATAATCTCACGATACATATCGCATATAGGTAAATGCTTGCTCCTTTATATTCAAAAGATATGGAGGTCAACTTGATGATCTATGTTTCAAGTGTTAGATATTCCATCGCTGAAACAATATGTTCAGAATGCAGCGTGTATGCAGTGCCTGGATACAAACATATTCAACAATAAGGAAATTAATCCAAATCCACTCGAACCTTATTTTCCTTAATAAGGTTAAGCTATAACCGCGTAATAGGAAAAATTAATATGGCTGTCTTGGCCAAAACAATTAATTTTCATTTTGATACTGTAAGATGTGAACTGTGACTTTTCCCCCCAGTTTTGCTAGAGTTAACTAGGTAAGGTAATGAAAAAAATTGCTATGGCTGTCTTGGCGAGTACTCTTGTTTCAGCGTTCATCTTTCCAGATAGAGAGTATTTGCAGAAAGCAGAGAAACTAAAATGTTCTACATACACAATTCTAAGAGTATCAGAGTCTATGGACATACCGGACCACCTACAATAACTGATACAATTACTTGGTGTGTACTTGGAAAATAGCGTGGGTTAGGGCGGTCCATATTTTAGAAATTGGGATTTTCCTCCCTCCCAACCTCCGAAGTGGTAACCCTAGGTGAGAAGATGATTCCCGATTTTTCATTTTTTCCATTTTCGAAAAACTCGGGCTGCGGTGGGTCCCTCAATTTCCAAAATTTCCAGTTCTGTTATTTCTAAAAAGTTTCTTTTGAGTAGAATAAACTCTCATGACAATCGATTTTAGCCCCCTCCATTGAAAACCAAGTTGACCTCCTAAAACAGCTGAAATTGAATGTAAAATACGAATTTCAGCTATTCTTTGGGGACTGAATTGGTTTTTTAGGGATGCGGGGTCAATATCTTTATAAGAATTCATTTCACTCGAATGAAACTATTTAAAAGTGTTAGAACTTGAAATTTTTGAATTTTGAAAATTTTGCTTTGAAGTGTAGGATTTTTTTTCTTCAGATTTATGAAAATTGAGAGGTCCACTCCAGCTTGAGTTTTTCAAAATGGAAAAAATAAAAGAATTATTTTCTCACCAGAGGTCACCACTTTCAGGGCTGGGAGCAGAAGAAATCGCGATTTTTTTTTAGTCATACATATTTTATGACCACCCTGGTATGGATGAATTGGAAAGACCCTGGCAGCAGTGTGTTTGGTCAGCGGTTGCCACATCATGACATTTGAATGAAATTTGATTCAAACGAAAACTAATAAAACTGGAAGTAGTTCATCAAAACATCTGTCTTTACTACTGCAATTGACTGCAATTTTAAATTAATTTTTTGTATTATGTTATACGTATTATATTATTTTAGACTATTAATGTTTTTTCATAATTATGCTCATTCGAAATCACAAATAAATACCTACAAGTAATTGAAGCAAAAGTGAATAGAACTTTGAAAACTCAACTTTTCCATCTGTTTGATTTTCATTGAAGGAAACTAGGTGACTGTTCAAGTAAATCAATAATTCCCGAAACTTCATTCAACTTCAAATCTAGCATGGCTGCTTCAAATTTTGCAGCTACAGAAAAGTTCGCATGGCAATTCATCACCCCAATAATTATTTCAGCCCTTCCATACCCCAGAGTAATTCAGCGGCAAGATTTCAAGAATTTTCTTGCAAGAAACCAGACTGAAAAATTGGGTTGTGATGTTTGAAAAAATATAAATACCTATTTATATGTATAATTTGAATCATCACTCACTTTAGGACATAAGGATTCCCTTAATTTCCATAAAATAATTATGCTCATTTCCAAAGATACGAAAATATTCCATACAATTTTGTCACCTAGAATTAAAACGAAGATTTCCCACATGACACCGCGTATTTCGAAGACGTCTCATTTACAAGTTTTACAACTAAGGTAAGGTAATATTCACATGTTTTTTCTTTGAAACTAAGACGAAAGTTTGATCGCATTTTTCAGCCTTCATGTAAGAACCCACATATATGGAATTCAAAAGGGACTCTCCTCAATTAAAAAAGTTGGGAACTGTACCTACGTTGTCGCGTCCCGATCAGGAACACAATAATTTTTTTATCGAGATACTTCGAAGACGTCTCATTTACAACTAAGGTAAGGTAATATTCATATGTTTTTTCTTTGATACTAAGACGAAAGTTTGATCGCTTTCTTCAGTCTTCATCTAAGATACCCACATAGAATTCAAAGGAAGTCGCCTCAATTAAAAAATTTGGTAACTGGGCTACATTGTTGCAACCCGATCAGGAATAAATCCTTACAGTTTTTAATAAATCACTTGGAAACATTTTTTTTGTCAATTTTTGCGTTTAATAAAGTCATGCCGGTGTTTGTATAACAACGCCCCACGTTATAGGTTAAAAGATGATTTTACTCCCGAGTGCACATTCGATTTCACCACTAACCACTACCCACATAATGTGTACGTTTAGATTGGAACACCTGTCAGTATAATCCCATTCAAAAGATTTACAGATAGTAGGTCTAGGTACAGCTAACGAGGCCTTCATGCTTTAGCTGCTGAAATTCCGGAACAAGGAAGACGCGTTAAGAACCAAGTGGAATTCGGAAGTAAGAACACCACATAAAAATGGGGTGTTGAACAATCTGACCTGATTATTGTTTATTTGAAAAAGGGTCCGATGTGAAACGGGATCTCGAAGACGTCATAGTGGGAACTATTTACATCTTTGAAGCTTTTCAAATTTAGCACGCAATAACGTCGCGTACCATTCATATGTAGTATTGCATTGTCGTCTCTCGATGGTCTCGATCGAGTACTTGCGGTGGATTTTTTTCACCTTTCATTTGGGTTTTGTTTGCTTCGCAGTCAGTTCGATATGCACACAGGTAAGTAGCACTAGGTAGAGGTATAAACTACACGCACAGTACTGGCACGACATGATTTCAATAATTACACTAACCAAGTGTCCGTAGTTTTTTCGCACGATCGCTCAATTTTCCAATCGACAAGTTGGAAAATTAATGAATAATCCAAAACGGTGGGATTAATTACTTTGTTTATGTTTTATATCGACAGGGTTCCTGTTTGCGTCTGGTAAAATTTCGCACATTTCACTAGTGTTCTTATAGTTGCAGTGAACCCAAATTGAAGATCTGGTGATTTCATCATGAGGCACACTCCAAGATTACAAAACAGAAAAAAAGTCATCTCTACACAAAAATTAAAGAAACATCGAAATCTCGACAATTTTGTCACTTTTCATCACCTGAGAATTATGTGTCCCGCAAACAGCACCTCCAAAGAAAACATTTCAAAACTGTCCGAAAACACTTCGTTAGGACCCTTCTCAATACATATAAAAACACATCAAAAATTGATTTCAAGAGGTGTAATTATACTGTACTATTCATTTTCTGCATAGTAAGCAACTCAAATCACGTTTTAACCACGGAAATAATGTAAAGCGGTAGTTGAAAGATCACCCAATAAGATGTGTCACAGAAAAACATTCGAAAACATATGCTATGCCATCTTATTCGATGTTAAAAAGAGGATCAACATTCGACAGTTTACCTGATCTCAAAAATGAAAAAAATTGAAAAATAAAAATGTTTACGTTTTTACACTTTTTAATCCTGGGATTTGATACATCTTCATCAGAAAAGCACCGTTCATCAATAGGTTCGGCCCCCGCTCCTAGAATGATGAAATATGGAATTCGATCTTTTTTGGAAATAAATACGCTGAAAGATCGATTAAGTAATAGGTCCACAATTGGTAGATCTATATCATGATTTTTCAAGTTTTATAGTTTTCTAAGATACTAAACCAGAGCCATAACTTGAGTAGGGTGATCCAAAATTAAATATGGACCAAGGAACTTTTTTTTGTTGGTAAAATGAGGTTCATTGAAAAGTATTTTGACAAAAGAGATCGAGATTTTAAATAAAAATACCAATTTTAGGTACATTTCCTTAGATTTTCATCATTTCTTTCAATTTTTGGAAGCTTCTAACCAACTTTTTTGGCGGGATCAAGGGAGGTTTTTTCTTTAAAACGAAGTCATTTCGAAAATTTTTTACAAGAAATGAAGAATTTCTGGGGTAGATTAATTTTTCAATTTTTTCATTCTTCTCCAACTTTAGAGGCTTTTGACAGGACTTTTAAGTATTCTCTAAAAGAGGAAAAAAATAAAAAATATACGGAATTTTTTATTTCATCCAAGGTAACAATTTCAGAAGGTAAGAGGTGAAAAATTTCAATCTCACAATAAAAAGTACATCAGCCCTCAAGTTGCGAAAAAAATTAAAAAATTAAATTTATCCACTTGGGTATGGTCCATTTCTGAGTCAAAATATTTCTAAACAATCATCTTTTCAAGAAAAATTTTTTCCCAGTCCTCCGATTCAAGTTGGGTACCTAAATCATATCCTATGAAGACTAAAAGATACGAGAAAAAACAAGCCATCAGCTGCAGCTGATTGCAAGATAGTTTTTGGATATGCTTCCAGCATATTGGTTGATTGGTGCATTGGTTGATAAGTTTGCTTTTGAATATCAACTTGAAGTATGAAGCTGATTTTTCATTTCTCGATTTTTTTGAATAATTTATAAAGTAGAATATACCTTGACTCACTAGCCACTACTTTTATTAAAATGAAGTCAAATATATTTCTCGTAAATTAGAACATTCAACTAAATAAAATCATTCGTACATGAATAAAAAAAATATTAAAAATTGAATTCCAAATCAGTCCCTTTGGTTTTGATAAACGGTAATAAAATTGCTGATTGCCTTTACATCGAAATACTGTTTGTAGATTCGCTACAAACTGAAAATTCATAAATTTATTGCCATTTGAAAATTGCGTATAGAAATTCCTGATGGATACAGTGCCAAAATTTCTCATCATCACGGACGCAAACAACTGCTGGTTACTTCTTCGAATTTGGCGCCAAAATATTGCTAAGCATTATAAATAAAATCCTAATTTCTAATTGGCTTTATTGAAATTCTATTCGCTGATTGGCTATTTATTGAAATACTGTTCGCTGATTGGCTATAAGTTGAAACTACTACCATGAAAAAGTGAACACAATGCGCGCAAAAACTATAAAAAATAAAATTAATTAAATTTTCTTTTCTCAAAACACCTCTTCACCGACCATCCCCCTACCCCCCTCCCCAACAATGTTGGTCCCTTTATATAGCAGCTTCCAGAGCTGAAAACCCCAAAAAAGGAATAAAAAAATTCAAGTCTGCATAAAACTTTTAAAGAAATTTCATTTCTAGTCAAAAACCTCATAAATACTTGAAGTACATAACTTCTTTTTTCAAGAAAAAGAAACCTCCTCAGATCATCGCCAAACCCGTTGGTTTCCCTATATGTTTAGTAGCTCCAAAAGTTTGAAAAAAAAACAAAAAATAAAGAAAATAAAATTGTCAATTTTTTCGATCTCAATTCCTGCGTTAATATTATTGTTTTCAATTTTGAAAATTTTGTCCGATACCTACTTCGATTTTTTCATATTTTGTAAAATTGAGGCGCTCATCATCTACTGAGTAGGATGAAAATTTTTCAACTTGATTTTTTCACCCTATAGGTAACAGCTTTAGGGAGTAAAAAATGAAAACATGAGCGAAAAAAAAAGTCCACCGAGTACATACCAATGTTTTTTCCTATGCTACCAACTACAACTTGGTATACCCCAGGTACACTTACATATAATCTGCACCACCACAAGTGCGAGAGTACGTATGACGATTTGCTCCTTGCTATAACGGAAACTTTCCAAATGCATTACGAGCAAAAGAAGGCATCGTGATGCATCCATGACCTTTAGATAGATGGCCATCGAAAATAAGAAACATACACAACCGGGGAGAGTACCGAGGGCGAGAAATTCAAGGGGGATATTTTGATTCCAACAAAAGGATGTTCTGTGGCAACCGACCCATCTACGAATACCACGATACAATTTAGCAAGTCCGTTAAAAGCGATTGAAAAGATACGAGTAATAAACGTCTCTCTTCTAATGTCTTTTGCATTCGGAAATCTCTGCGTCCTGGTACCGGATCTAAAAAGGCGACGCGGATTCCCACACGGGACCTTTTCGCTCTCGTGTCAGGTAACGGAACGTTAAGCCAGGTGGGACATTGACGGACTTTCCCACGCCGCTCCGTCGTTAGGGGGGTTGAACCCGCAAGTAAAAACTAAACTCGGTAAACAGGGTACTTGCTAGATGAAAAAAAATTAAGGGAGTCCTCTCGCGAACGCTGTAGCTGTAATTCATTGTTTGTGCGTCTTAACAATAGTTCCACGTATGGGATATCGACCGACGACGCGACGATGCACATTAGCCGACTGTCAACTTCTGTCGAGTTAAGGGTGTATAGGTATTGCATCTCCGACGCGTACTTTAAAAAGCCCTTCGTGTAATTTCAAAATTCTCTCGTATGTAATTGTTTGCAGACATTAATATGTATTTGTACGCACCAATATGCAGGTTACCGACAATGTACCTACCTATGTGTACTGTGTAGTACATACTCAATCCGCGCACAAAGAACATTGCCTCAAGAATACAACCTGGCAACCTGGGTAATTCATTTTGGCACTTCGAAAAAAATATTAATATAAATCGAGTGGGAGAGGGGGGGGACTTTGGCAGATTTTGAGAAAATTCGGTAAAAAATACCTTCATTCTGTGTTGGTCACCCAGAAAAATTTCTAGCCTCGGAACTCTCCCTGGGGAGAAAAGATATGAGTTCTGAAAGAAAACACATTCTTAAAAGGTCATGGTCCAAGATCACTTCGTTTACTTTTGGCCAATAATTTTGAATTTTGAACACATTCCATCGAAAAAAGATATAATTTCTGAAACTGAGGGAACATTTTAGAACGCAGTGGTGCCAACCTTTTTATGTTCAATATTTCCAATTCTTTAAAAAAGAAGTATTTTGAGTTTTTAAAATTGCTAATGGTAAGTAGTACATAGGTAGCTACAAAATTGGCACCACTGCATTCTATCTACCATTCTACTATATTTTTCCAGCTTGAAAAATTGTATCTTTTCATGTTTTAGTTTAATTTAGGAGCAATATTCGAGAAGAAAATATTTTCAAAACACGAATTTAACCGCAACCTTAAGAGAACGAAAAACACAATTTTTCGAAAATTTCCACTCTTTGAGAGCCCACATCACATTTTCCTTCCAGGGACACTTTAAACCCAGGATGAAGGACCAACAGAATTAATTGCTCAAGATCCTCGAAACATTTTTTTTCTCGATTTATCCTAAATCAATCATGCTAGAGTCGACTCCATCTCGAACGATGGAGACCATTTTTCCATGTTTCGTCGAATTTGTTAAAACTTGGAAAATATTTTGAAACGGAGAGGAAATGTAAACGATCGAGCTTTGAATTATTATTGCTGCAGATTTCTCTCCAATTTTGGTTATTTTGAAGCCTCCAGAGCGTTGAAAATAATAAACAGGATTTTAAAAAATTTCTTTCTCATTTTGTTAATTGGGATCCAATTTATGCATCATCGGTTCTCTCGAATCAAGCACCGAATTCAAGATTTATACGAATTTGAAATATTTCAAGCATAAGTTTGATTATGTATAATCTGGAATCTATAAATTCAAGTCTGCTTTGGATTAGTGATTGCTCAACTCGGCATAATAAAAACTTGTATAAATTAAAATCAATTATTTTAATCATCTCAAACTATTCCATAATTTTTTTTTGTAACCTAAAACTTCTGCTACCTGCACATTTGATTACAAATATAGCAACAAAACAAAAATAGAATACAAATAATTGAAAATAATAAAGCACATTAGTAAGTCTGTTTACATGTACCTATGCGTAATTGTGTAGTTAAAACACACTGTTTGCAGACTCCGCCCTTTAAATCTCCCTTTTGATTCGCCCCCTTCAAAATCACCCCCTTAATTTTGGTGTTCGGTTGGGGCGTCGGTGCAACACGTTGCAATTCCAATACTCAGTTTTATTTAGTACCACGATCGCGACTCAACACTTGTTTAACTTGTTGCTTATCAAAAGTTGATTTTTTTTACATTATTGTTTTTAAATCGATTTTTATTTTTTTTTCGAACGTGTGTTTGGTTTCGCGAATCATTCGTTGTTTATCTCACAGTGAAATTTTGCTCGAACAATTTTTTTCTCTCATCATATTCAATTTCCACCTTGTGGTAAGTGTTTAAAAATTTTAAAAATATGAAGTGCATTTGTATTCGTGATACGATTTGGGAATAATTTTAAACACGTCCTTTTTTTCAATTTGCTTATAGGTAGGTAGGCACTTCAGATTTTAGACAGTCGTGTCTTTCTTTTTCATGATTTTTTGGAAAATTTATTTCCACTGTGAAAACGCTAGTGGTTTTTTCATTCACGTAAAATTGAAGGATTTTTTTTTTAGAATTTAACCTTGTGCATTTTTTCAAAGACGATTTGCGTAGCCTATTTTCCGAGCGAGAATTTGAATTTACAAATCTTTGTGTACCAAATGAAGTACGTAGTTTATATTTTGATAACATCTGTGAACGAGTAATGGTACAAAACTTACATTTTATTCCTGCGAAATTTGTAGTCTCATTGTCAGCAAAAAAAAATTAAATGCATTTATAATACCCATTCGTTTGCTTCAGAGGGCTGAGGAATGAAAGATTCAAACAAACAAAGTAGAGATGCTTCAGATCTTGATTTTTCCGGTGAACATTTTTTCCTTTTTTCCAAGTAATGTTTTTCATAATTTTTATGTATTTCTTACACCTCTCTACCTTCCCTCACCAAAAATAATAAACTTTTAACGTTTTGAATAAAAAGAAGCAATAAGATAAGTGGGTAGAACTACCCACAGGGGAATTTTATTCAATTGTTTCAAAAATTGTTCTGAAATATGAAATTACAGCTGTCGTAACAAAAGCTACTTCAGTGTTTAGATTGAGAAAATTTCAACTTTTCAAAGAATTAAATTCTTGGACAATGAAAATTCATCATATGAGAGGAAGTAGTCTGAAGCTGTTTTAGATTTGAATTTTTCCAAAAAAGGTATTTGCAGATATGATTGGGGAAAAATTATTCAAGGGTTCAAATGAGAAATTATTTGGAAATTCAACCTTCTTAAATTATATAGGTAGGTACGATTCTTCTCAATTTGTCTTGGAAAAAAAGTAATTGAAGTTGAAAAGACCCATCAACTTACGAATGAGTTCAATTTTCCATCTTGATGAGAGAAACTCAAATGTGTCGTTCTTGGGAAGTACATACATAATTATTTACCTATTTGTTTTTCAATTTTATAATGTACCAATCCACCTAAATTTTTATGAATTGAAACAAAACTGAAAAAAATTATTTCGTAGACATTCAGTACCTAGGTACATATTAAATTTAACCTAAACGAAGGAAATTTTGTCGTTTAACGGCTCCAATTGAGCTACATATAAAATCTGACTCACTGAAAGAACATGTCATTTGAAATCAATAATACGAGTTGACGAAGTTTTATTTTTTGATTTTTGACGAATTTTTGAAAATGACAAAAGCAGCTCATCCACCCCCCCCCCCCCGAATCAATTATTATCACTTTTACGCTAAGCTGAAGTCTTCAACAGATTATTTGCAAGCTGAAAAGCTCATATTTTGAAAGAACTGACTCATCGCACAGCATCGTCTGTTATTTTGAACTCTAGTCAAAATTTCAAAATTAACACAAATAACGCGACAAAAAATAATGGAAAATTAGAAAAATGCTCAAGAATTTCTAAACTCTCAATTCCAAACGCTATGTTAATTTTCTTATCTTGTTTTCTAGTTTTTTTTGTTTCTATATTTCAGGAGGAAGGGGGGCGTTTTTCTTGCAAGAATGATACGCATCAAGTTCCTTCTTTTTTTCTGATTGTGTGGCAGTTTTTTTTTAATCCTTGCGAAGATGGTTTTTTCATGTGTGGGTGACTAAAAATATAATTTTCTAATTGATTTTATTTATCAAAAGTGTTGAATATTTTGCATAGATACCTACATAAAAAATTTCCCAATCACATTTTGAAGATTGTTTATTCCAAGATTGACATTCTTTCAGTCATGATTAAAATTTAGAGGTCCCTTTTTATACCTTTCGAAAACAAGTTATCCGATAGAAATGTATTATTAATAAAGACGCCTCGTCGCTCGTACCTTCAAATACCTACGTGTAGACGTACCTAACTTATTCACGCGATGGGTGGGCGATCGCACACGAGGAATGGTCGAGTACCTGTCTAGTTTCGCAAATCTCCCTCATGGTACAACCCTTTCGTCCACGCGAGTACCTTTGACTGTATCTTTGTGTAATCAATAGCAGCACGTGCGGGAGGCTTTGCAAATGCTCATCCTTTCAAAATCAGAACAAAATCTTTGTCTATGTAAAATGACCTATCATTTTTATTCATTCGAAAAATATGCGAGTTGAAGGCGTGGCTGGATAAAATTCTTGGAGGGAGGTTGAGGAGAGCAAAATTTAGTCATTTTAATTTCGAAAAAGGGGATTAGACCATTGAACTAGCCATTTGGAGTTGTTTCTTGCCTGCGATTCAAGAATGAGCATTGAGCAATTAGGTATCCTCAGCGTGGATCACCAAAAAAAAGTCGACGAATTGGGAAAAAATGGTTCGATCCCAACTAATAGTATTTTGTGATTCTTCGTCGACCTGTGCTATTGCCAAAAAAAAAATTCCAGGACTCTTTATTGCATAATTTAAAATTGCACCTCTTCGCCAATTTTTTTTATTTTTTTTTTTTTACAAATTATGCATGATTAGGTAGCCTTTTGAAAGTATCCTTCCAAATTTTATCAATTTTTGAACAATTTTTACAATTGGAAATTTGTTTTTGTTTTTTGAGAGGAGGTGGAAGAAACTGAAGAAAGAGTTTAACTTGAGACAGTTCGGATATCTGGTGAAAAAAAAATCTTTATTACAAAATTACCAGTCTTCTAAAAAATTATCTGCGCAATACAAACGTTCATTTTTCTCGCATTTGAGAGGTAGTGATGGTCTTAATTTTGTTACCTAGCTTCAATACTTTGTCGATTCTGATGAAAATTGTACTTTTTGTGTCTACTGATTTGCACTTTTGCCAATTGTAAGGTCTGCCTCGAGTATACCTAATTAGAATGTGATACATATTTCAATTTGGTGATATTTTATAAAAATTTGATATATACTTAATGTACATTGTGTTTAAAGTACACATATCTGATGACTCTTAATAGAACTTGAGAATTTACCAGTTTGTTTGTTTTTCTGTGTTTCAGGTAGAACCATACCTTCGGAATAATCAATCGTTTTGAAAAATTCAAACAGAAGACTAGGTTTACAATCTTATTCAATTTTTTCACTCATGGCGTGTATAAAACATCATACTCGTACTTCATGAATCGACAAAGTTGCGCCAGTAACCTGTCTTTGCAGTTTGCAAGGTGTAGAAGTAGCCAAATCGTTTAGTTGAAAGGTCATCTGGTGACCACATCATCTACCACCCAACGAATACCAATGACAATGGCCGAAGCTCAAGTAGACTCATCGACAGACAGTACGTTTTTGCAGCGCGGTCCATATACGATACATAATAACCAATTTTTAATTATAAACAATCGCAGCAGTCGTGGCTTGAAGCAAAGAAAACGCAAACGTCTGAATCAAGTCGTCGACCAGCTTAATACGCAAGTGACCAGCGCCGAATTAGCTCTATTCAACAACAATTTCAAACACTACAACAACAATAACAATCGCAAATTCTTCAGCGACGAATATGACGATGATAGGGAAAATGAGACACATCCGAGAGTGAAGGCATCCAAACACATGTCAAGTGGTTATCAGCAGCACACAGAAAATACGGAAGAGATGATAAAAGAACTGATACCACTGGTTGGTCAAGGGTTTCGTTTTGATAGCAGTGATCAGGAAAGATTGGCCAGGTATGGTTCGCCATCAGTCGAGGAAGAAATTGAAGACGAGTTCAGTCAGTCGTCTTCATCCAATAAGTCATCCCACAGCTCGAATGCTGATTCGCCAAAGATTAATCTGAGCCCTTTGCAAATATTCAAACATGAAGATCTCTGTAATTCCAAGAAACGTGTTATTCAATGTGATTCCAAGCACAGTGTACCTCATCATCCGCATTTTTACCCAGTCTCACCGATATCATCTTCAACGCCAGTTTCTCCAATTGCTGCTCAGGTATACAGCTTCGAGCATTATTTACAAACAAAATATTTTCCGCAGTTCTTTCGCCAACATAGTCATTTGGATTCCGATCTGCCTCTGTGGCTGGAAGAGGCCAAAACTGAGAGAACCAAACCATCTGAGAAACGTCACCGCAACAGACGTAGACCAATATCTCAGCCACAACCTTACACATTACAGAAACAACCACATATTAAAACAGAACCAACTTCACCACAGGAATCTCCACTCGACTTATCAACCAAAGGGGCTAGAAATCGAGCACACAGCATACCGAGTGCTGAGCTGCTGCCTAATCCGTTTTCTATTCCTATGGTGAAAGGCGACGTTGCCTCACCTACTACCAAAGAATCAATGGCCATCAGGTACAATCTAGAGGTATCCCCAGTCGTCGAGGAAATGCCTCCAGGCTCGGACGTCGCCTACGTTTGCCCAGTTTGTGGCCAAATGTTCAGCATACAGGATCGCTTAGCTAAACACATAGCATCGCGTCACAAAAGCAGCTCTCAGTCCAGCGACTCATCCGCCAAATCGTACCTTTGTGAGGTCTGCAAACGGTCATTCGCCAGGAGCGATATGCTGACAAGGCACATGCGTCTGCACACTGGCATCAAACCATACACGTGTAAGGTATGTGGTCAAGTCTTCTCTAGATCCGATCATCTATCCACCCACCAGAGAACCCATACTGGGGAGAAACCCTACAAGTGTCCGCAATGCCCTTACGCCGCTTGTCGTCGAGACATGATCACCAGGCATATGCGAACTCATACGCGTAACGATGCTAATACTATTACTTCCGAGCATTCGGGAGAATCTGCTGTTCCTGATTCTTCACATTCGTCTGTGTCTCAAGTTTGGTCACCATCTACTTTGTCACCCATGGAAATCACCACCTTGGAGCAGGATAAAGCTATCGAATCTTAAGACCAAATCCTCCGTCTTGCGAAATGTTGGCTTTAGTTTTTAACGACTTCTATATGTTCCTTTTTTATTTTTTATCATTATTATTATTATTTATGATTATCATTTGGTATTTTCTTGGGTGTTTGTTTTTTTTTGTTTTGATTTTGAAATCCCAAAGCATAGCTTATCTACTTGTCTTTTTTTTAAATCTGAAGAACGATAGAAACTTCATCAACAGGGTGTCTAACAAAATTTCAAAATGAAAAAAAAAGGGCTTAAAAAGGACTTTTAGTAGGACTTTCAGCAGGTCATTTTTCGATCACTTATGGAATTTCTTGAGATTAGGGGGGGGGGTCAAAATTTTTTTTCAAGGTGGGAGGTTCAAAATTTTCATTTAAGTTTTTAGCCAAAGGAATTTTAGCAGGACTTTCAACAGGACAGTTTTTGAACACTTGAGATTTTTCAAGAGGGGGAGGGACGAAAGCTCTCAAAAATTAGAAGGTACGTATTTTGGGAGATATAAAAGATTGTTATCTTGTGTGATGAATTACTAAGTACGAGTACTTATATTATTTTGCTTCAAAATTTTGCAATTCGAATACCTGATTTTTCTTTTGAAAAATTGAAAATGAAAAAGGAAGAGCAAATGGGCATGAGCAATAATGTGATGGCAAAAGCTTTTGGAATTCGAGAGGTACAAAAACAAAGTTTGTTTGTGTGATAAATTATTGATGTTTTGCTTCAAAATTTTAAAATTTGAATTGTGATTTTTTTTGAAAATTAAAAACTGGAAAAAGAAAAGCCAACGGGCCTGAGCGAAGCAAGGGCAAAAGCTTTAGAAAATGCAATATTTTGAGAGGTATGAAAACTATGTTTTTTTGTGTAATAATTTACCTACTCGTATATATTGCTACAAAATCTTAAAATTTAAATGATGATTCAACACCCCAATTCAAAAAAAAAAGAAAAGAAAAAAATTCAAACTTGAAAAAGAAAAGCAAACAAACCCGAGTGAAGCAAGGCAAAAAGTTTTCAAAATTTCATGTTTTGCTGAGAAGTAAAAAAAAAAATCTATAAGGAAGGAAGAGTTTATTTTTCTGATTCAAACTTTGAACATTTCTTGAATTTGAATTTTGAAGAATAAGTCACTTATGTGGCAAAAGAAAAGCAAATAGCCCGAGCGAAGCGAGGGCAGAAGCTCACAAAAATGTGTGATTCAAGTTTTAAAAAAGTCGACAAATGAGCCCTTTTCTACAAGTTCAAAATTCCGGAAAAAATTGAAAATTTGAAAAAGTCATTTTGAAAAAAAAGGACACTAAAAGGACAAAAAGGTGTCATAGGCAAAAAAAAGGACTTTTGTAGGATAAATAGGATAAATAGGAGTGTTAGACAATTCAAAAACCAGAGAAGTTTCCTTAAATTAAAAATGAGTCAAAATTCAGGCGCATAGTAGCTGTAAAATAATCACGTAGCAATCCCAAATATGATAATGGAAATTGGAAAATATGTTTCATCATGCACTATAAGGTAAGGGTCATTCCATGTCAACTCAACCAAAAAAAGGCGATTTTGAAAGTCATGTCTTTCGATTTCGCTCAAATTTTTTTTACAATATCTACCCACCCAGTAAGTAAGAAAGCCGCAATCAGTTTGGTCCCAGCCCCCTCAGGGGGCTGGGACCAAACTGATTGCGGCTTTCTTACTTACTGGGTGGGTAGACATTGTAAAAAAAATTTGAGCAAAATCGAAGGACATGACCCAAAAACGTTGGTTGAGTTGACATGGAATGACCCGTAAGGTAATATTCATGTGCTTTTACTTGAAACTAAGCTGAAAGAAAGTTTGATCGAATTTTTCAGCCTTTAATGTACGAGTAAGTACAGTTTTGAATGAAAGTAAAAGACTTCGGAAATGAAAACTGCATTAAAAAAACAATAACCATCTCACACTATTTACCAGTGAGAAAAGCCCCACCAAGGAATAGGATCAAATTCAATTTATCAACCTATGTTCAACCATTTACGCGACACTCTGCAGGCGCATTGACTACAAATGAACTAAAAATCAAAAATAATAAATAAATATGCTTCATCAAGTCTCAAAAATGCTCACATTGCTCGCTGAAGCAGATATCTCCATACACAATGCACGTAAGTAAAATTGTTAAAAAAATTACCTGATTGAGGCAAAAATGAACTCTTGATATTTCTGAAAACAAAAAAGATAAAAATTACAAATCAGTCAAATCACTCATTGCAAAGAAAAAAGGGCGTAGAGTTTCCGATATCTACTTAATAAATTGAATCTACTTAATAAATTGAAACGGTGTTTTCTTTGTCACGCCATCACTGCAAAACCGCTGGACGGAAAATTGTGAAAAAATACTCAAAATGTTTAGCGTGATGCGTAGATGGTTGTACTGAAATTTTTTTTGCGATTAGAGGCCTTAAAAAGCTGTAATTAAGCTTCAAAGTTTTGATGACGTCACGAATATGACGTCATCAAGAGCTTTTATTTCTCCGCCGAATATTTCCGATTTGCTAAGCATTTTACAAAATCATCAAAGCTTCAATTTTTAACATGCTTAGAGAATAGGAGATCGAAGGTGGATCTATTCTATTCCTGAAGGAATTAGAAAAGTATGGGTGAACTCATTAGCCGATCATATCTCTTCAACTTCAATTTTTTTCACTTAGTCGATCGTAAATTTGTTGTCAAAATTGGTACTGATGTTTCTTCAACGAAGACAATATCAACTGGTGTTCCACAAGGTGCCGTTCTTAGTCCTTCGCTATACAACCTTTATTGTTCAGATATTCCAACCGATAACAACTCCACGATTGCTCAATTTGCTGATGACACCTGCATTCTGTCTCAGGATCACTCGCTTGAAACTGCAATTAACAACTTACAGCAATCATTAAACAACTGCATCAATTGGTTTCAAAATCAAAAACTTGAACTTAATCCTAACAAAAGCGAAGCTAAGATATTCACGTTACGTCGAAGTATGCCTCACTCGAGAATTATTCTTAATAATATTCAAATGGAATGGAAAAGTGAACCAATCAAATATTTGGGAATACAGCTAGACTCCAAATTAAATTTCCGTGAACACATCGAAGAGAAGATTAAAACTGCAAATATTCGACTTCATCAGCTCTACCCACTTCTGAATAAAAAATCTAGACTTCGAGTTAAAATTGGAAAACTACTCTACACATCTCTCTTACGTCCAATCATCACCTACGGTGTACCAATTTGGATTGGTACCTCTGATTCAAATTTCCATAAAGTAGAAACATTCCAAAGTAAGACACTACGTATAATTTCAAGAAGCCCTTGGTATGTGAGAAATATACAGATTCGACAAGATATTAATATTGAATCATTGAAGATGCATTCACTCAATTTATGTAAGAAAAATCATTTAAAACTTGAGCGTAACGCTAACCTAAATTATATAATAAATCCAACCATAAACCGTCGTCTTCGACCCAGACTTTTCCAAGATATTCAGGTTTAAAATCCTGCCCCTTTAATTTTCATCTTTAATAATTGTACCTGTTATCTTTTTGTGATAAAGTTGTGAAAACTGAGCCAAATAAATGAAATTGATTGATTGATTAATTTGGAATTTTTACTCCTTGCATAACAATGAGTTTAAAAACAGGAAATTTGATAAGTATATCCAAATGGTTAGATTTTTTTTGAATGTCCAGTGTAAAATCAGTTCAAATCCAGGAAATTTTGAATCAAAAATTGCCAAGTTGCCTTGATGTAGGTAAAATAAAAAATCTTGCCCTCATCTTATGTATAGGTGCACCATACCTACATGGCAGCAAAGATGCGAGATGGAATTTGAAAATTTCAATTTTGATAATTGAAAGAACAATGTTTTTGTTATGGGAAGAATTTGATTTTTTTGTCTTGAAAATTTCAAAATTCAAGTGATTTATTGTAGAAATTTCAGTTCTAAAAAACAAAAGCAAAAAGACCCAAACTAAGTGGGGCAAATGCTCTTAGAATTTTGTAATTTGAGATGTAAAAAAAAATTCTGTGTGAGAAGTTTATTTATGGGAAATATTTAATCGAACGACAAAAAAGGTGGTTTGAACAACAGGCAAGTCTTACGACAATAAGAGGGGTATTAACGACAAATTGGGTACTAAAAACAGAAGTTTTTAAACGACTAAACAGGTCTTCATCACGACTATTTTTGTTTATGAATAACGACTGCTTCTCCCGACAGATATGAGTGTTAGAATGACAAAGTATGATTTTCAGCGACAACTATTACATGCTGTATACTTAGTTATATTTAGAGCTCGGATTTTTATGATTTGTCATATTTTCATTCATCGCAGAAGATCGCGCATATCCTATGGATTTTTGTGAATCAAACAATTCTGAGTAAAATGAGCTCAACTTGTTTGTGCATATTTTGCATATTTTTGGTATAAATGCATATAAATGCATATTTTAGACATTTTTAGCGCATATTCGTCATATTTTGGCCATTTTTTCCATTTTTCAGTCATATTTTGGAAATTTTGGCCAAAACATAGTTTTTTTGGTAGTATTTTTCATTAAAAATCGAAAAACTCGGGGAAAAAAATTGAAAAAATGATTTTTTAATTTTTTTTTACCACGTTGAGGCAATTTGTATGCTGACCTAAAATTGATTATTCAAAGTAAAATTGAAGACTTGAACCTATTTTTTTCAATTTCTCAATTTTCTAGCCTTCTCTTCACCTTTAAAATGAAAAATCCTTTCTATAGATACCCATATTGATGTTGCATAAAAGTACATATTTTGATGGATAAGGGCATATTTTGTCATAATTTGATCAAAATAAGTGCATATTTTATGCGCATAAAATGGTTTTTTAAGCGCATAAAAATCCGAGCTCTAGTTATATTGTTTGAACTGCACATAATTGGTACAATGGAATATGATAAAGTTGTAATTCAAAACTGTCTACATGATTGCCACTTCTCCAGATGCGTCTTTAAAAGAGTGGATCTCTGGGTATCAATGGGCTGCTCAAAACAAAAAAGTGATTCAAATTCCAGGGGATTCCAGCACTGCTTCCTTTTTTTTCACCACCTCCAGCACAGCCAAACACTCAATTACTCCCCAAATTGATCGAAACCTTCAAATCTGCAGATAAACATTGGAAAACTTTTGACGAATTCCTCAAACTCACACATGGAATTTGGAAAATCAGCAAAACCTTCAAATCTGCAGATAAACATTGGAAAACTTTTGACGAATTCCTCAAACTCACACATGGAATTTGGAAAATCAGCATTGTATCAAACAATTTGGAATTATCAACTTGCTCATGCCCATATTTCATGAAAAGAACAACACGTAAACATGTACTTGGAATGCAAAGTTGTCAAAAATGCGTTCGCCCCCCCCCCGAGGCAAAATCCATTTCCTTCGGCCAAAAACGCAAGCTTGGGAGGCCAGATAAATCCAAAAAGGCACTATTGGTGCAATGAATTTTTTTTTCTATCAATTTGCAAATGTGTAGTCTGTGTAGTCTCTTTTTAATTGTATAAATTGCCGTTTTTTTAATCATAAAATTAGTGGTTCCTAGATACTATTGTGTCGTGAATTTCGCTTTTCTGGTTGTCCTGTAAAATAATTATTTTTCGTTGAATGCATTTTTTTACCGTTCAATATAAAATGCCTGTCCTTGAAGTAATTTTTTTGTCGTGTTTTTTGTGGGCCGTGGTATTCATTTTTTCTGTCGCTTAAACCTCTTATTTTTGTCTTGCATTCCCCCTTTTTTGTCGTAACGATAAATCATACCCGTTTATTTATCAACTTTTTTGAATTTGAATAAATAATAGATTTTTAGAAAATTTGATTAAAAAAAAAACGACCAGGCCTGACCTAAAAATGTGCTTCAAGCTCAAAAAAAGTCGGCAATTTAATCACTTTATTAGGACTAAAAATTGATACTTGATATGTACATCCATGTGGGTAATTTAGTTATATTCATAGCCTATTATGACTTATAAAAAAATTTCATTTTCATTTTGTAAATAAAAATATACCTAATACTCAACAAATTAAGCCAGAAATAGCGAGGGCAAAAGCATTTGAAAATTTTGATTCTGATAATTGAGATTTAATTCATAGCTTATTATGACTTATAAAAAATTGCCATCATCATTTTCATTTTGTAAATAAAAATAGGTATACCTTAAAATCAAAAAATTGAGCCAGGATCCTAGCATGGCTCAATGCCTTCGCTATTCGAATTAGTGAGGGCAAAATCATTAGAAAATTTTCATTCTGATAATTTGAGATTGAGACTACAGTTTCTTTTAAAATTATGTGAGCCCTCAAACGGGGGAGGGGTGGTACAAAACATGAAATTTCACAAAATTCAACATGGTATGAATGTATGGGGTTTTTAGGATGCTGAATTTGATTTTCTGGATGGTTGGATTCCAAGCCTTTCATATACGTGTATAAAAGTGGAAATTTTATCAAGGAGGAAAGCGAGGGCAATTTTTTGAATGCTTTTACTTTCAAGCCAAGGTACCAAGTAAACGTGGTGTTTTCCTATTCTCGCGCATTCCTCATTTTATTAGTTGTTTTCACGTTGAAAATACCCCCTTCTCCCAAATGGAAAAATAGCAGTTATAGAAATTTTTCATTACTTTTTTTTATTTAAAATAAATGTTTATAGGTGACCCGTCCGCAGGACGGGTAATATTTGCTTGTATCTTAAAATATGCTTTAAGCCTATGTTAATAAAATTCATTTTGGTAAGTATTTTGTCCCCTTCAATCTGCTCCATTTCAACGAAAGTCGTCTTCAAAACAAATGAAAACAAAAAAAAAAAAAAATCAAGAACCAACTAATGACATCGATATAACAACAACAATATTCTTGAATAGAAAAAAGTTGAAAAAAACACAAGCATGCCAACAGGTACAAATTTTCCTCAACGAGAAACATCGCCAAATATATAGGTACCTATCTATTATGAAAAACTAAGTAACAAGATGAAATTAATTATAAAAAGTAGGTATAGTCATCGCAAAAAACTCTCTTCGCCCACTTAGAAGAAAAAAAAACTCCATAACGCTTCAATAACGCGATTTCAATCAACAAAAAAAAATTCCAAGAGGGAAAAAAGACATGAAAAAATATTAATTTGAAAATGAAACGAAAACTAAATGGTTACCCAATTACAGGAACACAAACTTAAGTAAATCACATCGCTGCAAAAAAAAAAAAAAAAAAAAAAACGAGTATCATGAAAATTGACCACGCATATTAGTATTTTTATCCTCGACCATTTTACCAGTCATAATAAAAACACTAAAACAGTACTCCAGGCACCTCGATTAGATACTCTACGCGAAGCATAGATTAATAACTTAAGGTGAAAGGTCGAATGAGGATTCGTCTTTCTAGACAACATTTTAAACGTATTAGCAACATTGTAAATTTTTTTGCAACAATTTTAAAACATAATTTACGAGCTTCTAATTTCTTTCGCGAGGCGTATCTTTACAACATTCAGGTCATTGACTATCTACACTATTTCTGCTCGCAACCCACTCGTCTTTTTTTTTCTTCTCAAAATACTGTAATAATTCTTGTTAATCAACCTTATTCTTGATTGAAATAGTTTCGCAAATATTCTTAATTGCCCGAATTCTTTCATTTTTGTATTTCTTGATATGACGAGAAACACGTAGTATAGTCTGTTAGCTAACAAAAAAGTATACTTAGAGGATGCCACATCGTAGAGTTATGTAGGTAGTTCGTTTTCAATTCTTTGAAGGTTCTCATACGTACGTCATACTTGTATACTTTGGATGTTCGAAATTTGAACATCTTTAATAAAATCATGCAATGGAATTCACCATTCGATGTACCTACGAATGACTATCAAAATATTGAATTTCCGCAGAATATTCTCAATTATGACACAAAATGATAGCTACTTTTGGGTCGACGAAATGCGCCAACCTATTGAGGCTTCTTACGAAGAGTCGTTTATTGCCTATTGTCGTCAGTCATCGGAAGGATAAGAAGATGCCATATCTAGTTATTGACCGATATACTTAGTTATTTAAGGTATGTCGTTGCAAAAATAAAATTTGTTTTTGAAAAAATTGAGTTTCTTTTGAGTTATGTTTGTTTTTTGAAAATAACGTTTTCTTTCATTATTTATGACTTTCCTTGAATTTAACTGATTTCAGTGATTTTAAAAAGAATTTTTGGAGAACAGTAATATGAAAAAGATTGAAAATATGAAGAATGAATAGATAAAATGTAAGTTAAAATACCTCTAGTGTATTATATCAAGGTAAGATGTGATTCAAGTTTATCGTTTGCAATGCAAAAAAAAATCGTCTTGGAGAAAGAAATCATAAATGTAAGTAGAAAGTATTTTTCCAAAACCTTGTAACAGTTACCTACCTAAATTATAATATAGGCGGAATCAATTTGTTCAATTTTTGAAAAACTCTCGAAGATTTGATAACAGTTGCTACAGAATTTCCAAAACATCAAATACTCAGCGATCCAGCCCCTCAGCGCATTTCACTGCAGCAGTGACTACGATTTTTTGACATTTTCAAGTCCAGAAATTCCAGATACACTTTTAATTCTTACTATAGATGCATCTGATCTGCATCAAACGTGAACAGTGCACTTATCGAAAAAGAAAACTGACCCCTCTTAAATGCTTGGAGATTTTTGAAAGCTCAAAGCTGGAGCCATTCAATCATCGAAAGCTTTCTGCAGCAGTACCATACAAACGCGTATTACGAAAGTTTTGCAAAAGCATAGACACTCTAGGTAGATTTTTATTCCAGGTAGGTATAACTAATCTATGTTTTTGCTAATGGAATTTTTCTGTGAGTGAATTCGTTTTTCTAAAACTTCACAACGAACAAATGACATGAAAAACGAACCAACTCGTCAAGGACCCCAGTTTCAACAACCTCTCGTGCACGATACAAGATAGAACGAATCTCAAGCTAAAATGAAGCTAGACATGGTGAGTTGATTTCATTTTTTCAGTAAGCTATAGATGATGAGATGCTGTCATCCTTTTCTTTCAAACTTGAAACGTTTGTACATAGTAAAAAAAAAGCTTTTCTGGCTGAACTGTGTTGGGAAAATATGGGTTGGATCACAGGTATGCATGGTCATTTTATTGTTTCAAACTTTTCAAAGTTACGAGGGTTGTCTCAAAAGTAATGCATAGTGTGCTCTGATGAAAAGCCTAATTCACGTGCTGAACCGCGTAAAACGCTCATTTTGTAGCTTAGAGTCTCAGGAACACGATGGTATTTTCAGTTTTGCTGTACGACGAATAGAAAATTTATATTAAAAGCATCCAGTCAAGAGAAGTATTCGTCGGCTCACGCTGGATGGAGTATCGCAAATTGCGGTCCAGTAGCGAGACTATATAATTGAAGGGTCTAGAACCAAAACTCACAACTGCCAAAATCTTTTTTTTTTCAACACAATTTCCTTGCTACCAACGAGTATGCAGAACATATCACACTCAGCAGTTGTGATGGTAAGAAAGATTCCAGGAAAAAGTCTGGAACTTCGCCGGTAGATGGTGTTACATGTGATGGCAAAGGTTTGCAAATGTGAGGGCTCCAACATGTAAGTTTTGTAAGTAGTATGTAACAGTGTACTTTTTTTACGCTTACAAAAAAATTCGTAAAACAAAATTTGTAAAACTTGAAAAAATAAACATTCCAATTTTAGAGAGGGATTGTGAGCAATGTGAGCACCCGCACCCGTAAAGCTTGAAGAAGAACTGCTAGAACGAACTTTTGAAAGTAAGCAATATTCAATTTTTCAATTAATTAGGGGAAAGGGGGAGGAGATCATAACCACAAAATAAATCCTCCGTTTCAACAATGATATATTTTTACAATTTTGGCTTGATTAATGCGAAATATTTGATAAGGAAAAACTTTCAAAACACGAATTTAGGTACCTAAAAATAAGTAATGTGGAAATTTTCAACCGCTCAGTAGAACCCTAAAAGTTGTATTTGCTTTGGATGGAATCGGCCTAGAACGATGCAGAATCTCAAATACTGCCTTTTGAGACTGGTACATTTTTCTTGAAAGAAGTTGCATAAAGGCCAGAGCTAAAAAACCAAGAATTTTTCGAAAATGCCTCCTCTTTGAGAGTCCAATTCTCTTTCTAGGAGCACCTCCAGAGCTAAAAAATTTTCTAGCGGATTTTCAATTCAAAAGGAAAGTCTCCGGTCTCCGTTGAGTTTTGAGAAAAACCTGGGGAGGGGGAGAGGAGTGACGAAGATTATCCATGAGTAGGTAAATATGAGGAGTTGTACATGAATGAGTTAATGACACGTCATAAAGTAAACAATCCATCAGCTATTCGCTGATTGCAAGATAGTTTTTGCATTTGCTTTCACCATAAAGGTTGATGGTTGCATTGGTTGCAAAGTTTGCTTTTAAATATCAACTGGGAGCTGATTTTTCATTTCCTGATTTGTTTTATAGATACCCGACTTATAAAGTAGAATGTACGTAGACTCGCTACTTTTATTGAAATGAAGTCAAATAAATTTCTCGTAAATTTATTAATTTAAACATTCAACTAAATAAAATCATTCCTACATGGATAAAAAAAATATTAAAAAATAAATTCCAAATCAGTCTCAAATTTGGTTTTGAATTTTGATGAACAGTAATTGCTGATTACCGTTATGTCAAAACACTGATTGTTGATTGGCTATAAACTGTTTATAAATTTATTGACATTTAGATATTGCGTAGAAATTTCTGATGAATACGGTGCTAAAATTTCTAATCATCTCACAAGTAAACAACTGTTGGTTACTTTTTCAAATTTGGCGCCAAAATAATATTGCTTTGCATTTATAAACACTAATCGTTGATAGCTTATTAGAAATACTGTTCGCTGATTGGCTATGTATTGATCTGAAGGAGAAAAGTGATTACATTAGAGTCTCTAAAATTGAGCTAGAAATTCGCTTTCTTAATTTCTATTTTTCGATGGATGGTGTTCTTCACAATATCAATTTTCGAATTTAAAAAAAATGTTCATTTGGGTTAATCATTATTTCGAGTTAAAAGTCACCCTGAAGAATTTCCAGTCTCAAAAGTGTTCCTGAAGGGGAGATGTGGGTTCTCAAAGAGAAAACATAAATGAAAAAAACTGAATTTTTCGCTCCAATCTCAGCCAAGCCTCTTCTAAGGTAAACGGCCTAAGTTTTGAGAAGTTTATTGCGGCTGTTTTTCTCGATTGTCTATGCACTGCGAGCAAAATACACAAGTAATCGATTTTAATCATTTTTATAAAAGTAAGCAATATTCAATTTTTCAATTTAGATATTAGGGCAGGGGGAGGAGATTATAACCTCAAAATATATCCCCCGTTTCAGAAATTATATATTTTTATATTTTGGCCTGATTAATGCGAAATGAAAGAATCTCAAATACATACTACCATTTGAGACTGGTGCGTTTTTCCCGAAACAGGTTAGATTAAGACCAAAGCTGAAACACCACAATTTTTTCGGAAAATTCCTCTTTGAGAGTCCATATTATTATCTCCAGAGATGAAAATTTTTCTAGAGGACTTTCAATTCAAAAAGCAAGAGTTTCCACTGAATTTAATAAAAATTCTTCATTTTTCTCCAGATCCACATTACAAAATACGGTACATTTATCGGTAATAACTCGTTTGCACACGGTTATTGTCTTTTCCCCCTTTTGTCATAGCCCATTTACGCGTGTTCGGAATTAAACGTGGTTAATGAGCTTCCTCTATAGGTAAATATGGGACGTTTGCGCACATTTCCTAATTCTTCAGAGTTTTTGTATGAGTGAAGAGGTTATCAAAATAGGTAAAAATAGGCAAATGAATTGAACTGGGAAGAGCAAAAAATATTGTTTGTTCAGTTGCTTTGCAATTTTTGACGAATTTGTGCTTTCGATGTGCCCTTAGACCTCTACCATCGAGTATTCGCACAATTATCATTATCGTGGGGTTTATCATCGAAAAGTTCAAAATGAACCAACTATCAAAATTTCAAACCTTGAGTTTCATTTCTCGATGTTTGACGAATTTTTAAAAATTCATGCAAACACACTTGGACTATTTTTTGTAAAAAATACAAAAATTTGATAAAATTGAGATTTTGATTGCAAAATATACCTATATCTTATTGTTGACTTCTTGAAATCAATTTTTGGAGCCTCTAAGAGTTCAAAACTACCATCAATCGATTTGAAAGGCAAAAATAAGACTTGAACCCAATTTCAGCCTTTTATCTCAATTTGACCAAATTTCAAATTTTCAATAAAAAACCAATCAATTTTGAACTTTTTCAAATTCCTAAAAAATTAAATTCAACGATTAAAATTTGTCCAGGTGGTGTATTTCTGTGTGCTTTTTCGACTCTCTGTTTTGTTTGATCCGAAAATTATCCGATGTTTGGAACTCAATTGCCACTTTTAGTCCTGTACTAACCTGTAATTTTATGAGGGGTGGATCGTTAAAATTCCACAAAATCATCAAATTCCCAGGAAAATCCCGATATCATAGTTTTCCAAAATGTCGCAAAATCCTCCAATCTGAGGATTTATTCCAGCGTTGGCAATGATCCTCATTCGTAAACACAATAATAATAAATAATGTTTACATAGGAGTACTTGGATTCCTAATAAATGGGATATCTATGTAATACTTATTGAAAAATATGGCCCTCTGATTGGCCAAAAATCTCATTACAAACCTGGTATCACTACAGTTCTCTTACCGGGTGTCCAAGAATAAGGGATTTTGATACGCTTTGATAAGCCAAAGTGGGAAAAAATTCCCCCAAGTAAAAATTGAGAAATTGAATACTAATCGAAAAAATGTGCTTCTGAGTTATTACGTACTTATTTCAAACAATCACTCAACGCACCCAACGTTTTCAATAAGATAATTTTCTCAATGTAAGTAAGTAAGTGCTTTCTAATTTAAACGCTATTTCTCAATCACCTTAGTAAACTACAAATCCTTCCTCGTCCATTTTTTAGACACAATTTCACCGATATAACACACATAGCTCATTTCTGAAACCGAGACAACAAAACACCATCACCAAATCCTACCCAATTCGTCATTCGCAAATCATGTTTCCAAATCCTTGACACACAACTAGGTTTTATTTTCAAACGCAGCTATTCGATCAAGTCGTAAGCACAAAATCGAAACCTTTCCCTCAATTCCTTCACAACACAATTGACCACGACGAATTCGTTTCTACTTTGTAGAAGAGAAAAACAACCTCGTCGAAATGTAATTTTTCAACGTTTCTCAAACGTCCTATAATAATAATATGTCGTTCGATCAAAGTTTCAAATGAATACGAATACGAAAGCACACTCTCCATTGCCTGAAAAAAAGACACCATACAAAGGCACAAATGTACTTCACATATACCTTTAACAACTAACATATCAACAATATACGAGTATAGGTACCTATACTACACAAGACATTGACATATCTATACCGTTCAAAGTATCAAGAACACGACATCGACATTCTTTTTACCTTTTATTTTCTCGTACAAGCTTTCCGAACGTCGTCGTCTTTGTCGACGTTCTCATACTTAATACTACGTAAAATAAAGTGAGAAAAAAATACATCAAATACGTACTTTTTTAAACCCCATACTCGACAACACCTCGACTCAATAACACATGCTCGTAAATCCGATCAACACATACGACACAATTCGCACACTTCAGTTTCCAAAAATATGGCACTTGCACAACGAAATGTCTTTTTCAACTCGAGAAAATTTTCTTCACCTCGCGATCAAATAATCGCATTTAACGAACTGAATGAACCAAATATTTTAAACGTGTTTCGAAGGTTTGACCCAGCCTACCACGTAATATCACAATATTCGACTACCTGTCGAGGTTTATTTATTTACCTTAATAATAACGATCAAATACCATCACGTTCGTTCAGATAATACCTACTGGTATAAAATTTCGTTCGAATCGTTCGCATATTTCCCATACGCCATCGACCAATCCAATTAACTGAAACCTCCGGACAGTGTGTATGCGTATAAATAAACGCTGATGAATGTAATAACATAACGTAGCGATTAGGTCATTCATTTCCCAGTTCCCAGTGCATGTGAGACTGGACATAGACATAGGCAACTTGAACGAACGAGATCGTATTAGAGAGAAACGCTGATTAAGCACAACTCTCGCCAGCATTGTTTCGTCTCTACGGTCGTATAATCGTTGTAAAGTAAACTCAACTTTGAAATTATCCGGCAAAACTGCAAACAAGGCATAAAATACGCCCACGTATTTCCTCATTATTAAACTACGCAGATAGTGCTACATAGAAGACCAGCACTCCTGCAGAAATTCGAGTTGAGAATAATATCCATAAACGAAACCTTCATTTTCCAGGGCAGAATTCAATGCGTAGACATCAAGTTTGTGTCTTTTTGGACACTCGTCGCTCGTTCGTTTGTTCTTTGAGAAAAGGGATGTTGTGATGTGTTTATGACACTATCTCCATCAGAAGTTACGCATAACGTGACAAAAACCTTTTCGAGCTATATTTACGAAAGAGAGAGAAATGGAATATTCCAATGTTCTATGTCAAAGTACTTAGGTCTGGGTATTGGACAATGCAGATTAATTTTACTCTAAAATGAGATTACATACGTTGACAAGGGTAGCAGCCAGCAGTTGGCTATAAACTGTTTGCGCTTTTATGCATTGATTCAGCTTTTGGAAAGCAGGGGTTCCCAAACTTGTTATTAGTATCTAATATGCAGGTACTTATGTACATGAAATCCTACTGGAAGATACACAGATTCATGCAGTTTTCCTTCACTGTTAGATAATTACTTATTCAATTTCTCCAGTTTACAGTTTTAATTTTGGTTCTTCCATTTTTTTCGGCTTCAGTTTCAGTTTTGTCCTTTTTTGTAAATACAAATCGAAATTTTCGAAAACAAAAACGAACTATACAACTTGACAAAGTACGAGAAAATTATAATAGAGAAATATTGTTTTCAAATATTTGCAACGGTTTTCATGTCAAAGAAAGACGAGAAGAATAAAACTTAATTTTTTTTTTAGTTTTCAAGTCCAAATGGGATATCGGGGTATTCAAATTTGTAAAAAATTATTTCGCACTCAACTCGATTTTTACTCTCGTAATTATGTAAGCAGATTTTCTCCAAATTCAGCAGAGATCTTCATTTCGAGTTGAAAGTCACTCTGAAGGTGCCCCTGGAGGGAAGAAATGAGCCTTCCAAGAGAGAGCATTTCTGAAAAAAATCGTGTTTTTTCACTCCTGTAGCAACCCGATCTACTAAAGAGACTTTTAGAGTCCTACTGAGCGGTTGAAAATTGCAAAGCGTTTATTTTTGGATAAATTCGTTTTTTGAAAATTTTATTCATTCTTAAATATTTTGCACTGATTAAGCCAAAACATCGAAAGATATCATTCCTGAAAGTGGGGATGTGGGGAAATATTTTGGAACGCAGTGGTACCAATTTTTTAGTCATTATTGAAAATTTCGAAAAAATGATATTTTTTCAAAATCAAAATTGGCAAAAATGATTCAAAACTTGGCACCACTCCGTTCCAAAATGTTTCGCCACATTCAGGAATGATATCTTTCAATATTCTCATTTTCACCGAATTAATGCGAAACATTTAAAATGAACAAATTTTCTAAACACGAATTTATCAAAAAACAAGCGATTCGAAAATTTTCAACTGTTCAGTAGAACGTTAAAAGTGGTCTAGGATTTTGACGTTAATAGCATTTAGTTCATTTGAGACTGGACCATTCCTCCTAGAACAGATTGATTAACGACAGAAAATTTCCCTCTCTGAGAGACCATTTCTCCTCACCAGGGGAGATTTCGGAGCTAATAATTATATAATGTTTTCTGAGTAACTTTCAACTAAAAATGAAGATCTCTAATGAATTTGGTCAAAATCTGCTTACTTTTTTTTGGTCGATTCACCCTAACTAACCTACTACATTGCTCCTCCCTCGAGACTCAAATTAAACCATAGATACTTCGAATCAGAAAATTGAAGAAATGACACCCAGGCATCGTACCCAAATTTTTCTAAAAAAAAGTGACTTAAGTGACTTTCATCAGTGAAAAAAGTGACCAAAAAAGTGACCAATTTTTTTTAAATTCCAGCGTTCAGGAGAGCAAAAAATCGAAAAACAAAAGCAAAAAAACGTTCAATATCTCACCTAAAAACTATTACTTTATTCTCCAGTCTGGCCCCACCGGAAAATCCGGTTTTTTTTTAATGTGAGAACGAGTACTTCTCTCATTTTTTTCATTTTTTAAATTTTAGAATTTGAATGATGTTTTTATGAAGGAAGTTGATTTTGAAAATGAAAAAAGACAGGCCTAATCGAGGGCGAAAGCTCTTGAAAATTTGTATTTTGAGAGGCATAAAAATGATGTTTTTTTGTGAGAAATTTGTTTTTTGGCTTCAGTACTTGATTTTTAAAAAAATAAATTTTCATCTTTATATTGAAAAAAGAAAAGAAAACAAGCCTTCGAAAATTGATGCTTCGAAAAGTAAAAATTTTTTGTTTTTAATATTCTGAAATTGCTTAATAGAGAAAATTCGCATAAAACCCTTCAAAAATGAGTAAAAAAAAGATAATTTGGATTAAAAACGTAAATTCAAAAAAGTGACTTTTTTGGAAGAAAAGTGACCAATAGTGACTTTTTGATGAAAAAAGTAACCAAAAGTGACTTTTCGTGAAAAAAGTGACCCAGTAAGATGCCTGGACACCAGAAGATGGAAAAAAATTGAGAATATTTCGAATACATTCTCAATATACACAAAAGAAAATCAAATTTCTCTTCTCTTGTCGAATTCTTAAAAAGGGTTGGTTATTCAAACAGGACTATTAATATCAATTGATTATTGTTATAATCATTTCTGTTTTTGATCGAATTTTCCTTTTCTCATGTTATTAAAGCTCTGTAAAAAGACAATTTTCCAAAAAAGCAACCTTAAATTCTGCAATTACTCCGAGCAGCGGTAAATGCATAATAAGAAATTGAAAAAATTTAACCGACTCATATTCCAATGGTCCAAAGTAAGAACCTTAAAAATTTCTTACAGATTCGTAAGTTACTGTTTGAATAATACACTATCAAAGTGAACTTATAAATAAATAAAATAATCAGGTGTTCGACGCTATAATGATATCTTGGGAACACCTCCTATACCTACTGACGAAATCTCAAAGAAAAGCGCGAACAATTATTTGCCTACTGTTTACAGAAGGAGACGAAGAGGTTTCAAAAATGAGGATTACGAGTATTCTGAAATAAAAACTATTATTTCAAGAGCGTTCACAAAAATAAAAATGTCTTTTAAATACTGAATAATAATATGTACTGAAGATATTTTCAAATATGTACCTAAGTGATTAATTGGCGTTTAATGATCGGTACATTGGTAAGTATCAATTATTCAAATGTGCGCATTTTGCTAATCATGCGCTAAAATTGGAAACACCCATTCTCAAAAGTCAAAAATTAAAAGTTTATGGTATTACAAAGTTTTTAATAGGGTGGGTATTTTTCAAAATTTTTCGAATTTTGATTGGCCCTAGCAAAGAATTATGGCCACATAACCTCAATAAGACGCAGGAAAAAGTTCAAATTTTTTGGTCAACGTTGGATCCTCCCCACAGCTTTATCTCAGTTTCAAAAATTTTTAAAAATTGTATGCACCTTATGTGGTCTTATTAGTTCTCACTGTGTCAAGAACAAATGTACCTAAATCAGTTGTTCAATAAATTTCAATCTAACCACTTTAAGGAGATGATTACAAAATCATCATATTATTTTAAAGGCAAAACCAAATATTTTGAGAACTCCTGCATTTAGCCAAAATCAACTTTGATCTTTAGTGGCCTAAAAGCGATCATAAGTACTTAAGATGTCAAAAAACCACATGAACTGAACATTTTTCGTCAAAAAAAAAATTGAAACAGTAGAAAATTCTATAAATTTTGAACACTTTGAGCTCGAATTGGGGTGGAGGGGGGGAGACATTAAAAAAAAATTCTCGCGTCTAATTCGAGGCATTTGGCTACGTTTCTTTGGCTAAGGTTCATTGAAATTCGAAAAAAGTTGAAAAACGACCCACCACAGTGTCTATGTACATTCATAATCTACATAACTTGAAATTCGACGTTCAACACCTTGCAACTTGTTTCCAAATTATTTCGGGCGTACGCCGTCGCAAGCGCACATTGGATCCAGCATAAATTCAATGAAAATTTAGTAGATTCAAAAGTAAGTGTTTTTTCTTCTTCGAGAATCCGTTTTTTTCGAAAACTGTTCGCTTTCGTTTCGCTTGAGCTGTTATTATCATGTTTATTTTCGTAAAATAACCGTGTAATACAGAATGTGGCCATTCCACGGGAAATTCTCAATTTTCAAGACCCAGCGATGCAACTTTGAAGCCGGAGACCAATCACTAGCTCAGTTTCACTGGGCTGCATATCAGACAAAAGATATCGAGCTTGAGTCAAGATATTAATAGCACCGCATGGAAAATGAACTAGAACGAACACGTACCTAATCTAGATTATTTGAAATAATTTTTCAACTCATAAGTTAACAAGTAAGTAACTTTTTTCGGTGTGGTGAAAAGTATTCAATTTTGAATATTTTTTCAAAATGAAATTTGTGGAAGCTAAACTGCACTCTACGCTTACAAATATCACTGACAAAGCAAAATGTAGAGAAAGGGCAACTCACTTGTGCATTGGGATTTGGGAATCAGTGTGGTTTTATAGTAAAACGACTTGTGGATTTATAAAACGTGAGTTGATTTTCAAAGCACAGAACTGTCTGGAGAACTTTTCTTTTCCCATCTTCAACGTGTTTACGTTTCAATTTTTCCGAAACGGGTGGTCCAAAATCAAAATTTCCGATTCAAATGATAATTAAAGGGATGCAAAAAATAACTTGATGGGTCCTAAGGTGGAAATTTTTCTAGAATGGGACGGATTGTTCATGTTTTATAGTCCAATTCAAAAATGAAAATTTGTGATCGCAGTCGCTCGCTCGTATTAAAACGATTTTCTGAAGGAATTAAGGTCGTTATACAAAGAAATAGCAGAACATTGAAATACTCTGTCCCTTGAGATATAGTTTAATAAGATTTTACCAAACCATTAAAATTTTTGAACGACTGTAAAACTTCGAACGGTTCGTCCAACTCCAAAAAAAATTCACTTCAAAACCCACAAACCTTTTTTTTTTCCACCTCTCCAATTTTTATCGAAATTGGTAATTATGATCATTGATGAAACAGTTCCGAAGAAATTGAATCTCAAAGTATACGTTGGAACAGTGGAAGAGAAAATTTTCCGAATGAACGTGTCCCTTGAAGGCTTTAAAATCGCTTTACAGTTCAGAATGAAATTATTCAATTTTTACTGATTGTCAGCTCGAACTTAAATTTACATGGGTATAAAACAACTAAACTTCCTCTGCATTTAGATGGGTCAACGATCTTCGATGGATGCAATGTGGCCGGCAACAAGTATTAAAAAAGAGGCCATGATCATGGACTCATGGCAATCTTCGAAAAAACAAAGACTGGCCACAATTGAAAGATTTGGGGCTATGCTCCAAAGAAGGTAGTTATACCCACTTATAAGAAGTTCAAAACGCGCTCTAAAGATGTCACTTCTTCTAAGTCCAGATTTGAAAATATGTAATGCATACCTAGTACCTACTAATCTCGAAAACGGAAAAAAATACTCGGATCCAGATTTTGTTTTGGCTAGAGAATTTAAAAATTACAGCTACTTAGTTACATTCTGATCCATCATCTTACCTCTATTTCCAATCTATGAGTCAATGAAGGGTAGAGCTATGATTTCGCACGCTAAAGTTGTACTTGTTCGAAACCCTTTACAGTCAAATTATCAAAATGAAAATGCGATGGTTCAACATCCAAACGGTAAAATTGCTTTGGAACTACATTTTTTTAGAGATTCTCATCTGTTGACAAACTTGATTCAAATTCTCAACAAGTCCACTTCATGAAAATGTGACATAATCCAGATTACAATAAGAACAAGAAAACTTCATTTCAGTTACCTCGAATCCCAAACCTTTCAACCAGACAATGCACACCCTCTCTCGTCTCTCCAAGAAAGGCAACGATGTTTGTAATGGAAAAAAAATCAATCCTCCAGTTTTTCCCCATTTCAGAATTTTTTGTCATAAACCAACCATAGAAAAATGTAAAGTAGACACACAAAAATCACGGTAAATATTTCAATTCCGAAGAAAATATTTAATCCTCAATGAATTAATCGGCGACGAAAAACGAAGAAATTTTTCTTCAAAGTTGAAGCGTTTATTTTTCAAAATAGGTCTCGAAATCTCCCCCTTTTTCATACAAGATTAACCTCGTTGGATTATCAAGAACAGAACACACCGAACGCTGAAAAAAATTTCATGATCTGAATTTCCAAGCGTACTATAACGTTTAGAAAATCTGTTCTGCTACCCTCCCATCCTGCCTTCAAGTTCAAACTTGCGAACAAAGCACAAACTATCTATCGAACAACCTTCAGGAAAGGAGAATTTTCCACCTCGTGAAAACACTTTCCAAAAAGTTGACGCGATTATAACGACGATAAACTTGAACATTTTCAACGTTTGTTTTATCGATAAGAGGGGTAGGTAATTTTGCCAGCTTTTGTCTCATCGTCTTCGTCGTCGCGTCGTCGACTCGTCGTACTCGTATTTATAGGGATTCGCAGCCACTGTCGCAACCATTCCCGCCATAATTCATCTTTTCATATTATAACTTATTGCCAGTTTATAGCTACACTTGCGGAGTGAGAAAGAATATTTTTTTCCAAAACTTTACGAAAAAATATTTGAATAAAAATGTATCTTTGAAACAGCTTCCATTGTGTCACAAAAATGGTCCATAATGGGTAGATAGATGATGAATGGGGCAATAATTCTCCCACTATACAGACTCCTCTCTCTCACACATATTCACAAAATTATCTACCTGTATTCCAATTTCCAACCCACCAGACGTATAAAAAACCATGTCAGCGACATCGCCCATCATATCGAAAATACCAGTTTATTGAACTTTCGGGCCAGACTAAACCGCAAATTGGAGTACCTATACAATTTTTTGGCAACTCGGCTACGCAATATGAGTCGTACTTCGTGTACCTAAAACATTACTTCTGTCTATTCCTGTGTGTCTGTTAACTTAACACTGCAATCAACGTCATCATTACAGAGATTGTATATGCATCGCAATTACCGCCGCGCCGCTAATTTCGAGGTTTAATTGTAATCGAGGTTAACGAGCAATCTAAGTGTATTTTTACCAGGGGATTTTCAGCGTTAATAGGATAAGCTTGTGCGGTTCGAGTATAATAATAATTCAAAAAAAGCAAACCTTAACGAACTGGACACCTTTCATATAGAAACGGAAAATTTTCTTACGAGTCGTGCCTCGTTTCGTCTGTTTTCGCACGTATTTTCGTGGTTGGTAATAAGACGAAAAAAATTCGATTCGACGTGGGTGGTGGTGCAGGTGAAAGCAACGGTAATCAGTCTGCGAGATACCTAGAATACACGACGTGGTGCTTATCAGAGGATGGAAAATTTCCTCGGCGGAACTAATTTAAAGGCGGAATTATAATTACACGAGTTTGTCTACATACTACATACAAAAACACATCGGTTTTGTTAGTGAACTTGAACCTCTCTCGATACGTTTGTGTTTGTGATTCATGAAGCTGTTAGTATAGATTTTAAACAACTCATTATAAATCTCATATACTTCTAACCAATAAGTAAGTAAATAATTTTACTGAATTTCTCGAAGCAGACTCACAGATGAAGACTATTTCAATCTCTCCTCCTACAGTTGTAGAGTCGAATTTTAAAACATGGCGGCGGCGGTTGGTTGACATGAGAAAGAAGCGAACGAACAATCTTGAAACTAAAGTTTCTAACTCTCTAAATGACCAAAAAATGCACAGAAATTGATAAAAATTGGTTCATTTTCAGTTGCCAAGTTCAAATCCCCTCATCGAATCCGATATTCGATGCTACAGATCGCGAGAAGTCATACCTACTTCATTCCTCACTATTTTTATTTGGTTTCGAAAATCGGCCTTCGTTGACTAATTATTGCCACGTGTTCAACGCTTTATTTCTCGATGATTCGTTAACTTCGTGGAACAAACATTAATTTATTGCAAGTCTCACCGATTCAACCGAATTCATCAGTTTTAATGAAATTAGTTTTAGGAAACATATTATCGCTTCTTGAGTTTCTCCAGGATTCTTTTTTGAACATCATGTACTTATGCAGCTATTGATGTAAGTATGGTTGCATAACCATTCACCTGAATGTTATCAATTTGGTGGACATTCTCATCAGTAAGTTTTAAATTACATATTTTGAACAATTTTTAAGGAAGTTTTTCAAAGTTTGAAGCTTTCATAAAGTTGTGCTTTCAATTTTAAAGATATATACTTAATTCTGTCTTAGAAACAGATTTTCTCTTCGTCGAGGTTCAAAGAAATTTCTTTGAACCTCGACGAAGGGAGGATCTTTTTCCATCACAGGATTCAACCGTTTTTAAAATAAAAATAAAACCTACACAAAAGCTTTAAACTTTTAAAAATCACTCTAAAAATTAGCTGCTCGAAATAATATGTTAGTCCAGTCATTTTAAGTTTTTTATTCGGACTAATTCCTACAAAATGTTTTTTTGCGGGATACTGTAGTGGAAGGGGTCCTATTCAACATACTAAAAGTCCCACCCCGTACCCCGCGTGCGTCGCCTGCTAGAGCGTGAAAAGTGTCCCGCTGCGGCGTTTTTTGCGATTTTCTCGCGAGGAGTTGATTTTACGTCGAAAATAGTATTATTTTTGTGTTCTACGTCAAATTTCCGATCTAGTGATATATCAACTGTCCTTCTACCCCCAAGGGGGGTGGAGCTAGAACTATTCAAAAAAGGGGGGTTTCCTGAAAAATACATAAAGGTTATAGGCGCCTAAGAGGGGTGAAATGGTCCCCGAAAGCGTTCGAGTTGATATTAGCATGGAAGATGGGTACCATTGAGAAACTTCCGCGTGAAAAATTTCAGATCCACATCCCCTCCCCTTTTTGAGGAACCCCCCTTTTCTGAAATTTCAATACCACTTTTCTCAGCCCCATTTTAACCGATTTTGAAAATTTTTCAGTATGTTATGTATATCACTAGTAGGTATCCCCGCAAAAATTTTCAACCCCCTCCCCTCATATTTACCCCTCAAAATAGCGTTTTTCAACTTATTCTATGCTTTTCAACAATAGTAAAACTTGAGAGGGCCAAGTGCTCTGGAGAGGTCTAGATGAGTGTAGCAAAAAATCTGATGTCATATTCGTGCTCAGCGGTATCGAATCATAAGAAAACGACACCCTGTTCATTAATATTTAGTTATTTTCCCCAAAATTCCCATTTTACCCCAACCCTCCCTCAGACACATTTTTACACCATTTTGAGGGGTAAATATGAGGGGAGGGGGTTGAAAATTTTTGCGGGGATACCTACTAGTGATATACATAACATACTGAAAAATTTTCAAAATCGGTTAAAATGGGGCTGAGAAAAGTGGTATTGAAATTTCAGAAAAGGGGGGTTCCTCAAAAAGGGGAGGGGATGTGGATCTGAAATTTTTCACGCGGAAGTTTCTCAATGGTACCCATCTTCCATGCTAATATCAACTCGAACGCTTTCGGGGACCATTTCACCCCTCTTAGGCGCCTATAACCTTTATGTATTTTTCAGGAAACCCCCCTTTTTTGAATAGTTCTAGCTCCACCCCCCTTGGGGGTAGAAGGACAGTTGATATATCACTAGATCGGAAATTTGACGTAGAACGCAAAAATAATACTATTTTCGACGTAAAATCAACTCCTCGCGAGAAAATCGCAAAAAACGCCGCGGCGGGACACTTTTCACGCTCTAGCACGCGACGCACGCGGGGTACGGGGTGGGACTTTTAGTATGTTGAATAGGACCCCTTCCACTACAGTATCCCGCAAAAAAACCTTTTGTAGGAATTAGTCCGAATAAATCCTCTCATTTCATCTAAAATGACAGTACTATGTACCAGTAATTTGAAAATTTATCTATCGATATGAATGCTCACCAAATTGATGAAATTTAGGCAAATGGTTATGCAACCATTTTTACATCCATATTCTCATTGTGAATTGAAGCTCGGCACACACTTCATCTAAATTTCGAGCTGAACCCCCGTTATGTTTTCAAATGCTTTCTTTTGATGTGGGTTTTAAAAATCACTGTTTTTTTTTCAAGCACACTGAAATTTGACCAATCAGAAAAGAACATAGTTCAGCTGAACTCAAAAGCTTTGTTTTCCTCATTTCGAGATATGATCAATTATATGCTTTTGCTTATTTAATACAAATGATTTGCTTAGATATGAAAATCACAACGGTGGTTAAAGTAGTTGAAGGCACGTTTAGCTGCAAGTAATTCAATTTTTTTCGACACGCATCAAAAATCATTAAACACGACAATTCCTTAAAAGCTGCTGATTCTGCCGTAATTGACGAGGTCATATCTGAAACAATCTATTTGCTGATTGCAAAATAGTTTTTGCGTTTGTTTGGTTTTTTGGAGTGGCCGGGGGGGGGGGCAATGACCTCGGTACCCATTGGATATTTTGCCGACTCCTTTTCGTTTATCGTTATTTTAATTTTGTTTTCATGTAGAAATATATATTTTTTTGACGAATAATTATAGCTTCAAAAATAAATAAAAATATACTAGAACTTCGAATTAAGATTTCAATGAACTAACATCAACGTTCATTTCCAAATTGTTCGAATTTCAGTGATTGCTCCAATTCTAGTCAAGATGGACTCCTAACCCAACAGACAAATCCGGCTCGAAGGACCCGTGAGAGGGGGTCCAAACATTCGATGATTGGAAAAAGTTGAAGGCACGTTCAGCTGTAATTCAATTCTCTAAAAGCTGCTAATTTTGAGAATTTTCTAAATGATTGCAAAATAGTTTTTGCGTTAATTTTTTTTTTTTTGGGGGGGGGGGTAATGAACCCGGTACCCATTAGATATTTTGCCGTCTTCTTTTCGTTTATCGTTATTTTAATAAATGTTTTTTGACGAATTATAGCTTAAAAAATGAATAAAAATACTGGAACTTCGAATTAAGATTTCAATTTACTAACATCAACGCTCATTTCCAAATTGTTTGAATTTCAGTGATTGCTACAATTCCAGCCAAGATGGACTCCTAACCCAACTATAGCAAGTCCGGCTCGAAGGACCCGTGTTCACTGGTTCGTATATGTACACCTATCTGATGAGAATAAGAAATTAAAATCGAACTCAACAAGCCGGTGAGAACCGAGAAGGAGTGGGTTCAACTGTACCAGCAGATCCAGCTTGAAAGATCAGTGTTCACTGGTTCATTTACTGAATATTTAATGTACGAGTATAAGAAAAGAACAAACTACGATAACAACAAGTAGGTAATAAAGTAAGAAATTAAAACTCAATACATAAACCAAGCTCACAACGCTATTTCTTCAGCTTTCAGCTAACAGAAACATGATTAATACGAGTATTAAATAACAGATGAAATCTATTCAATTAGTTCAGTTCAGCCAGCCAGTCAGGTGTGGGGATTTGTGGCGATTTTTCAAGTTTTCCATCATTTTCAGTAATTTTCAACAGTCTTGAAGCGAGTTACGGGTTTCTATGCTCGTTTACACGCGTTCTACGAGGGATAGTCGGAAAGTAAGTTTCACATGGCTGAAAAAGTATGAACGCGTGAACATTTTTTGACCAAAATTGGAGGAAATATATTTCAAACATTCAACCAGATCTGACAAAATTTATTCTGCATTTGGATGCATTGTTCGTATTTTACAGCGTGATTAGTAGAGTGCTGATAAAAAACATCCGTCCAAAAATTATATTTTAGAAAAAATTAATTTTCCAAGCTAACAGAAGAAAAATTCACTGGAAAATTGATTGAGAACCACTCAAGACATAACATAGTAACATTATTTTGGTTCAATCAAAATCCAAATGAAGTAGATTGTTCAGTGATAATCTGCTGAATGTCGGCATTGTCGAAAGTCATTCAGCACCAGAAATTTTGCAACCATCACATGAACAATTTACAGCACCAAATAACGTATCAACTTGAAAAAACATTAGTATGATATCTTTTGAGTAATTCTTGATGAATTTTACTCATAATTATTACAACTGAAAAATTTTTTTTTTTGCTCAATACTACATTTGGACGGATGTTTTTTATCAGCACTCTACTAATCACGCTGTAAAATACGAACAATTCATCCAAATGCAGAATAAATTTGGTCAGATCTGGTTGAATGTTTGAGGTATACTTCCTCCAATTTTGGTCAAAAAATGTCCACGCGTTCATACTTTTCCAGCCACGTGAAACTTACTTTCCGACTATCCCTCGTAATTCAATTCCGACCCGTACTCCTTCAGTTCCATCATTAAAAGTTCACGAGATGAAAGTTTATCTACATTATTATTTCAAGTTCAGCCATCCATAAGAACATTACGCACTGAAAGTTGTATTTCAGTTTTTTTTTTAATTTTATGATAGGGGGGGGGTCCGAAAATTCGGTTTTTCGAAAATATGCAAGTAGGTATCTCGAACCATTGGGACCAAATTGATTCAAATTTTTTCGCGATGATTTTAGAACCCTCTCCTCTAAATTTGGGGCCCTAAAGATCATCATTTGCCTTCGCTGTAGTACATAGTTATTTTCCCTGTAATAAAGTACTCATTGAAAGCTATCGATAAAAAAAAAAAAAAAATGCTTTCTAGCTTCAGTGGATGCTGAATGAAAATTCAAAACGTTATCGCGCGAAGACATGCCTAACAATTTTTAGTTTTCATCAAGTAAGTACACCTTTCCCAATGAGGGCCAAATTATTCAAATTTTCACTCATTCTTTCCACCCAAGTCAATCTCTCGCCTTTATTTTGCTTTCTCGCAATTTTTTTGCAGGTAGACACTCTGAAAATTTCTAAGGTAATCAAGCCAAAACATCAAAAGACATCTTTTCTGAAACTGGAGAAATATTTTAAAACGCAATGGTGCCAATTCATCAATTGGAAATTATTGCAAATTTCAGAAAAATCGAGAAAAATATCAAAAAATGTATCAATTTTTTTCGCTTTTTTGAAATTTGCAATTATGACTAAAAAATAAACACCATCTGTATTCTAAAGTTTCCCTAGTTCTAGAATAATGATCTTTCGATGCTTATTTGAGGAGAAAAAAATTTCAAAACACGACTTTACCTAAAAATAGGCCATCTGCACATTTTCAATCGCGCAAAAAACGCTTGAAAGTGGCCATGAAAAATTTTTTAGGCCTAGGTTGACCCAGAATCTCAATCTCAAATACCATCTTTTGGAGTCGAACAACTTTCCCAAAACAGGTTAGGTAGATGTTGTAGCGAAAAAACCCACGATTTTCCCGAAAAGTCTCTTCCTTGAGAACCGATATCTCTCCTTCAAGGACAGCTCTGAAGCTAAAATGCCACCATCGAAAATAGATCTGTAGAGAAATTTCGACCAAATTTTCGAAATTTAATGGAGTGGTTGAAAATGTAAAAATGGCTTATTTTTGAGTAAATTCGTGATTTAAATTTTTTTTACTCAAGTACATTCGCATTCAATACAAAAACATCAAATGACATCGTTTCTGAAATAAACAGAAATATTTTGAAACGCATGTGATGCCAGTTCATTGGTCATTACTGCAAATTTCAAGAAATCGAAGAAAATACCCAAATATATCGAATTTTTTCGCTTTTCTGAAATTTGGAATATTGACCAAAAATTGGCACCACTGTATTCCAAAACGTTTCCCCAGTTCCAGAAATATCTTTTGATGTGTTTGCATTTAATGCAAAATTTGAGTAGAAAACATTTTCAAAACACGAATTTACCCAAAAATAAGCCATTTGCACAATTTCAACCACTCATCAAATTTGGAAAATTTGGTCGAAATTTCTCAACATTTCTTTTTTTTTGCGAACAACCCTACAATATGAATTTTTTGCTGGGTGTATCGACAACGACCATCTGATGGAAATGATTTATACCTAATGTCGAAAAATCACTTCTGAATTTTCCTAAAAATAATACAATGCGTTTCTTGCGATCAATCCCAGTTTCGTTTCAGTGGAGAAAAATCATTTCCAGATTCCTCCAAATTTCGATACCTAGATTAAGATTATTAATTTGTAAAAAAATTTCAATTCGTAGAATTTCAAGTATGAAGCAGTTAATAAAGTTTTGAAAGTGCCTACAAAACGGTAAATTTTTATTTTCAAACAGAAGTTTTTTATCGAAAAAAATTCAATTTTTTTTTTGTAAAAGAAAAATGGAAGAAAAAAGAAGACAATGCAAGAATCACGCGAATCGGTAATTTTATCAAAATCCAATTGGCTGACCAAAAAAATCAAAAACGACCCTCCCTGAAAAAATCGTCTTTCAAATTTAATTTTCAGTTTTTTTTTTTATTTTACAGCGTCGTAAAGAAAAAGAAAAAAGTGAAAGACTAAGCTTCCAATTGAGAAACACGAGGTATAAATTCCAAAATTCACAGCAAGAATTGCATACTATACCATAAATATCGAATAAATATCAACAATACTGTTCCAAGTAGGTAATTTTTCATTTTTTTTTTTTTTAGGAAAATATGCACTGTCCTAGTACGCAAATGAGAACTGAATCTACGACCAATTTAAGGTAACCCCTTCAATCATCTGTTTCAAAATTTCTTCATAAAGACATAATACATATATGTACAAAGCAGAATAGCTGAGAGATTATCTGTTTCAGAAGCTCGCAATCCGAAACTCTAGAGCGGAAGTGTCCCCTTCAGAGTGAGCTCCTACACTTATATTTTTGTAAAGCGAGGAAATGTCTGAAATGCAGCGGATAAAGACAGATTTCAATCAAATTTTTTCAAGCTTTCAGTGTCCACTTCCTCGTTCAGAATTGTCCCAAATTCCTCTTTAGAACTCCCAGATCCATTCGAAAATGCAGAATGGCTTCGTTGGTACTAATCTAATCCACAAAGTATTAAACGAAATTAAGATATAGACATTACGCACAATGTTATACGTCCCTTAACAGTTATTAATCAAACAATAACAAGTACATAATAAAAATCACTCCATAAAAGACCAGTCCTTATTCGAAAAATTACCATAATAAATACCCAACTTCTCTCAATAAAACTCGATCTACGTTTTCGCATACCAAGATAGATACTTACATATTAAACCCGAAACACTCTAATTATTATCATCATCGAACCTTCGACAAAACCTATAATAGTCAATTACACGACCATAGCTTTTATTTTCGCGCTCTCCTTTTTTAAAGGCATTTACAAAAGGTGCTTTTCCATAACAAAAAAAAAGCATCGTTTTATCCCAAACAAAGTTCTATTCGGCGTTCGCGAATACTCGAAAATCATCGCAAGGTCAAACGTGCCATTATATAACTCGTCGAATAAATTTGAATACCAGGTTTCCGGTTCGTTATACATATACACAAGCTTGTTTGTCAAATAGGTCCGCAGCCGAGCTCGTCGCATATATAGTCTTTAATTTGGAGAATCGGCGCGAACGTAAAAAAATGAAAAAAAAAATTGTAATAATTTATTATTATTTGTCCTGGCTATGTGAGGACCGGGGCCGTTGCGTGGCGGCCCTCGCTACCTAAATAAAAATATACGTCAGCTGGCTGCCAATTTGCATGAATCGATGTATGTATCGTAAACCCGTCAAAGAAAATATTACTAAAATGAAAATAAACAGTTGTCAGTTGGAATAAATCGAGAGTGATAATTGTTTTTGGTTCGGTTCCAATACAAAGCTCCCGCACGAGAGTCTATTGCTCTATTAATTTCCTTCTTGCACGCCTCCTGCCTCCTGCTTCGTTCATCGCCATTCCTCCCGCACGCGAATATGCCGCGATGAGACGGTTAAATCCTCGACGATAAATAATATTAATCATCGCTTAAATTATATTAACGTCTCACTATCTCGTGTAGAACATACAAAAATCATGATGGAAGGGTATACGCGGAATGCGCAGCAGCCGGTCTAACGTGCGCCCATGTGTATTGTTTCGCAACTAGAGATACAAAATAGCGGTTATAAAAAATGTTATTTAATTTGTGCGGGGCAACGTAAAGCCAAATTTATGACATTTTTTGCCGCCGATGAAGTAAACAAGGTCAATTTTCAGATGAGCTATTCCAAAAAAAAAAATTAATAATTTCGGTCTAGTATTGTACCTACACTACTTGTGAACCTACACGTATGAGAGCGTAAAAAGCGTCCACTTAGCGTTAGTTACAAAAACAAAAAATAGTACATAAGCCGAAAAACTACTGAAAAATTTCAAAATAAAACGTTAGTCTGATGTTTATTTAAAAGCCAGGTAACAAATCTGAATAAAAAACAAGCCATCGTCTATTCGCTGATTGCAAGAGGGGTTTTGCTTTTTCTTAATTGCTCTTTTTTTTTTTTTGCAAATTTTATTATAGGGCATTTCAAACTACGTCATCCAAGTCACGTGATAACGAACTGGTGTGTAAACCAAGTCGAATAATATACAGTACTGAATGGAGAATCGTATTGTGCTCGTTGTTTACTAAAATTACTCAAAATGTTCAACGAACACATTGATGTTTTAATACTGCAAAATGTTCGTAGTTTTATCCTCTTTACATTGATTTTTTCCCGAAAGCTCTACCTTTTACCGTTCAAAAGTTCTTGAAGTTAAAAGTTGCGAAAACAAGGCAAAAACCAGCTGCGGACGGCAAGTAATGAACTCTTTTGGCAACTTTGACCTGCAAGAACTTTTGAACGGTCAAGGGTACAGCTTTCGGGAAAGAATCAAATTAAAGAGAATAAAACTACGAACATTTTACTGTATTAAAATACTTATGTGTTCGATGAAAATTTTGAGTAATTTTAGTTCAAAGTTCAATACTTGCCACCCGCAGCTGGTTTTAGCCTTGTTTTCGCAACTTTAAACTACGAAAACTTTTGAACGGTAAAAGGTAGAGCTTTCGGGAAAAAATTGATTTAAAGAGGATAAGACTACGAACATTTTGTTGTATTAAAATATCAATGTGTTCGTTGAAAATTTTGAGTAATTTTAGTTTAAACAGCGAGCACAATACCTAGTACATTTCGCATCGTTTGCACACCACTTCGATTATCAGACGGGTGTGACGTCACTTTTAAATGCCCTATAGCCAAAAGCAAAAAATTTACAGAGTTTGAGTTTTATTTAAAAATTTTCACCTTTTTCTTCATTATTTTTCACAACAAGCAATCAATAAAAAACTATTCGGAATTCGATTTGAAAAATATTGAATGAATAATTATTGATGAAAAAATATCGTTAAAATAAATAATAAAACATAATATTATTATTAATTAAATTCCAAATTCTAAAATTTCTCATCTGGCGATGATAAAATAATATACTTTATCACTCAGTTATATATCAGTAATCACCAATTCGTCTCTACAAAATACATGTTTACTGATTGACTACAAATTGAAAAAAAAATTAAGAATAAAATCTGTTGCAGTAAGGTTTTACGTAGCTGCTAAAAACCCTAATTATCAATCTCCTCACTCTCATACTTTGGTCAAAAATAAAATATCACGCAAGACTAGATCAGAATAAACTACTAAGCTATTTGAACAAAATGAGGAAATGCTACCGAGATGAGCAGCTCACAATTCAACAACCTCTCGAGCCTATGTATTGATACCATGCATGGCATATATGTAATGTATGATCCTGATTTGCAAGGGGTTTTCAGCTTTTGAGCCGTCGCTCGGCGCGAACATATTGAAATTTATTTTGAGAAAAGAGCTCAAGGAATGGAGACAAGGCAACTAGAGTTATCCCGAGAGCAGCGGTGTTGTTTATTTCCCTTCGTAGTGCCCTTATTACAAAAGCGCTTCTACTACCTAAATGGTCCTTCGAGCCGGATATTTTTACACCGGCTCACATAACACTATAGGCAACGCCAAATCTCTGTTCGGCTTGAAAATGGGCTAAATTCGATACTTTAGACCCTAAAACAAAAAACAGAGAGGGATTTTTCAATTTGAGTTGTTTTTGTGGTCAGGAGAGATGTTCAAAGTTGCAAAAATGGCTGTTTTTCCATACTTCACAAGTTTGTAGCGACATCAGTATTGTTTTGCGGGGGAAAAAAAAACAAGGTTACTCGTATTTTCGGATTCTACGCACCCCCGATTTTTGATTTTCAAAGTTTCAAGCACATACGGAAAATTTCAATTTGTATAATATTTTGAAACTCAGAGCGCGCGACGCTGGCGTTACTCCACCACATAATCGTGGCGCGGAACTGTGTTCACCCGAAGTTCAAATGGAATTTTTCGTATTTAGAAAAATTAAGTCTTAGGCGCTTGAAACTTCGAAAATCAAAAATCGGGGAAAATGGTTCACTTAAAAAAGTGCGTAAGATACGAAAATGACCTTGTTTTTTTTCGCGAAACAATATGGATGTCGCTAGGAGCTCTTAAAGTAAGGCAAAAACGGTCATTTTTGCACAAAAACAACTCAAATTTAAACAAGCAAGGTCGCAGGCGACCTGGCAACGGATTTCCCGGATTTAAATCAACTAGATCGACTCAGAATTTCACCATTTTTTCACAAAAGAGGTTTGGGTAGGGTCCAAAGCGGAAATAAACCCAAGATTTTTTTGAAAATTCCTCCTCTTTGAGGACCAATATCCACCTTCAGAGGCACCTTCAAAACTTGAAGTTTTTCTGAGTAAATTTCAACTTAAAATGGAAGTCTCCGCTGAATTTTCTTAAAATTTTCCAAATTTCATTTCGTGATCCAACCAAAAGAACATAACTAATAAGAAATACAAGTTTTAAAATTTCTTCATTATGTACCTATGTAATAATTACATAATACATACTTTCTTTTCAAAAAAAAAAAAAAAAAAAAAAAAAATGTAGAAATTTACAATAAAGATAGAAAATCTTTGTTGAAAATCTATGTCAGCCATCTGCAGTCAATAATGGACTATGGATCCATTGTTTACAATACAGCTTCAAAAACTGACCTAATGAAACTAACTCCAATTACCAACCAAGCATTACGTTTATCAATAGGAGCGTTCCGAACCAGCCCAATAATCAAACTTACAGAGGATTCTGGAATTACTTCTCTACGAGAAAGAAGAAACTAGGTACTTAGCCCTAAAACAATATGTCAAAATAGCCAAAAATACAAGACATATCAATCATCACAAAACATTCCACTCTCACCTTCAACACAAATATGGCATATACAAACCATTTGGATAACTATAGAACAAAAGATTTCACTGGGACTTGACCCTCTCAACATACCTCAGATTGAAAGCTATTGTAAACTGTACCAATTTATAGTACCAACAAAAAATACCTCCTACAGATAAAATAGAAGAGAAGAGGTGATTCTAGCAAGAATTCGAACTGGTCATACTGCATTAACTCACAGATCACTTTTCACTGAAAAATCCCTCAAAAAATGTGACACATGTAATGTGAATGTAACAGTCCAACACATTATAGAATCATGTAAAGTAGGTATATGAGAAAATCAGAGACGAAACACTTGGGGTAAATTTTAAATACATACAAGTACATGAAGATCAAGAGGAAATGTGTGTAAAATTGTTCTTGTTTCTAATTCATGCAGGGATTTATGATTTGTTATAACTTATGTTTTGCTTTGTTGAATTTTGATATATTTTTGTTGAACTTGTTATATTGTTGTGAATTTTGCCATACTTTTGTTGAGATTATTTCGTTGTTATATTTTTGTTATTTGTTAATTTAATTTCTGTTGTTGGATTGTTGACGTTAAAGGCCAAGATGCCGGACGTCATAAAATAAAACTTTTTTGATTGATTTTTGATTGATTGATTGATTGATTAATAATTTGAAATTCTCATACTTGGTTAATTTTAAAAAATATGCTTTTTATTCTTCTTGAAAAAATCTCTGATTTTTGAAAACAAAAATTCATCTCCAAAAAAAGTAAGTAGTCTTGTTTTTTTGCATTCTCGCTTTTTATCAAAATTGTTGCACCAACGTAAGTTCGCTTTTTTCTTTCACTAAAATTACCTAAAAGTTTCACAGTTTTTGTCAAAAATTTCCAAAAAGTATCACTTTTTGCAAAAATTCTCAAAATCTTGCATTTGACAATTTATTTTGAAAAATGCTTTGAGACGAATCTTTCGTTGAAACCATTTTTTTGGTCTCGTTTTCTGCCAAAAATTGCTACAAAAAAGTTGAAATGACAAGTTTCACTCTAATCCAAAAATTGTAGGATGAATGCGTCACTTTTTTACCAAAAAGTTGCAATAAATAGCCCAGTGTTCAATTTTCGGTTTTTTCATCAAATTGTACAAGTATCCATCTACATACATACATGTAGTTTCATTTTTACATTTTAATGAGAACTGAAAAAATCTGGCTTTATTTTCATCAGTGATTTTTTTTTCTGCGTTGAAATATTTTGCCCATGGCTTCGTCACTTTTTTGATTATTTTTTAAAGCTTTTCTGGTTAGCGAAATAGCTTTTTTTGAAAAAAAATGAGTGCAAGCCGTGACTATCCTGCAAACCGCTTTTCGCGAATTCTGTTCAGTTCATTTTTGAATGAGTATGACCGATGATGTGAAAAATTGAAAAAAAATTGTACCTATTGAATAGTTGAAAAATTTTGATTCAATTTTATGATTCGACTAAAAAAAGACCATTGAAGATGGTTTGTCATAAAGAACTAATTTTTTCAAATTTAGATAGGTACGTCAATTTTTTATGTGCTCTTTCCATCTAGCAATGTTTGGTTTCAAGCAGAGTTCTATACATATGTGTGAGTGAACCTGATAGAAAACTGTGTTTTTATGTAGACAATAGACCACTATAAAGAAAGAAAAACTCATAGCTACCATCGTTGATCGTTCACATACAATACAGATTTGTTTGGCTAGAGGAACAATGTGCGATTTTGATTTCTGAAATAAGGATAAAAGCAGAACATTTAACCAGTTTTTAACGGTGCTAAAGGAGAAATTTCGTGCTGGTGACATCTAGTTTCTGGATGTCTAACTAGTAACTACATTGATGCCGATGGAGCTATAAGGGTGGTTTATCTTCTTACGAAGTAGGTAGAGGTACAGGTAATACTTATGTATAATCAAAGACCTTACCAAGGATAAATAGCACTATAGCACACGTGCTGAATGTAGAGGCGTGTTTTACAGATGGTGGGGCTGCTGAATGTATCGGTAGTGGTACCTCATATGGTACATTTCGTGTCTTTACTCTTTGTACTTCGTCAATATACGTTGTTCCAGAGAATAAAGAACGATAAACGGTGCACATTGACCGCCGTAAATGCGTTGGAAACAAGGATAAAGCAAACCGCTGAACCACGATGCAGTTTGATTTGAAAATCGAATCGGAAGTCGTTACAGCTATCCTGTTGTGATAGGACGCACGACGCACACAGTATCGTGTATTCTCATTGCGGTAGGAGGTTGTAGAACGTAATGGTTCGTTGATACTGGCTGATTTTTTGAGTAAATAGTGAAAAATTATGCTTTTAATTATCGTGAATTTGATTCTCGTTTTTATCGATCAAACATATTCGCAGCAATGTCTCGACCATCAAGGCAATCCCGTTGATTGGTATGTAATTTTATTTATCAAATTGCTAATACGAATACGTAATTTGCATTGATCGAAGTGATAAGCTTTTGAAATGTGATTCAAACATTGAACTTCGAACAGCATTAGTGATACCTAATATGCAATTGAATAATGTCAAATTTTTTCAGGTTTGCGTTGTATAAACTTCCCAAAATTCGAGACCATCCGAATAAAAATGTTCAGAAAGGAATAGCTTATTTATTTGTTACCTCTGATACAGTAAGTAAAGGATGGACTCTAGCTAATGATACAATAGCGGACGAAACCTCCATCCCTGGTAAAACGCTTTCGGTCATTATTGGCAACGATGTCGAAGTGAGTTGAACACAATTTTTTTTTCGTTAGAAAGCTCAAGTAGGTACCGGTCTACAGTACCTACCTAGTTCTTACATTACAAGTAGAAGGGATCATTTTTGAAATGTTTTTGTTGTTTTGGCAGGATATTTTTTGGATATTCTACAACGATCAGCCTCCTAATCAACCGTACACTATTTTACAAGGGCATACGAAAGGAGCTGTAGTGGGTAGTCGTGATAAAGGATTTTGGCTCGTTCATAGTGTGCCTCATTTTCCGGTGATTAATCGACAGGATGGATATGTGTATCCACATACTGGAACCACCTATGGCCAAAGCCTTCTCTGTATTAGTTTGAAACCCACTGATATGGAGAATATTGGTGAGTCAGCTCATATGTAGATTACTAGGTATCTCTATCCTACTCGATATATATGATTGCTGGTACATCATTACCTATATACTATAATTTTTGCCTATGTTTGCTTTTTTCAGGTACTCAATTGATGATTAACGATGCCAAAGTGTACGAGAATACCTTTCAAGGAACTTTAGCCGATGTATTTCCTCAGCTTAAAAAAGCAGCAGATATGCAAAGATTATCTCAGAATGAGAATATTGTTACGATTCAATCGGTCGATGATGTATCGTTTCTATCTTTTGCTAAATCTGGGTCATTCAATAAAGGTACATATTATACATACTTACATTCATGTATTAGAAAAAGAATCAACCGTCTTAGATATGCATCAAATTGAATCAGTACCTATTCCAAAAATACAAAAATTGAAATTAAAATTGCAGTAATGAGAAAAAATGCCCATGCAATCGGGCAAGCCGTAAATCACACATCTTACTGGCTTCAAAATCATATTGATCGAAAGTAGAGAGGCATGTACAAAGTATTTGGCATATTTTGAACACCCCATTTTCGAAAGATAATTTAAACAGCATAGCCGGGTAAAGTAGGAAGGTGATTTGGCCTCATCCTGGGATTCTGAAATCAACCAGCGGAACTCTGTGATGTAATTTTCAAATCTCCGAATCATCTCTAACCCCTTCAAAAAGGGGTTAAATCGCAATTTCAACTGAAAATGTCCAAACCTGCACAAAGTACACAGGGTCATTAATGGAATGGAGGCCTGAGGAATGAAAGATTCAAACAAACACAAGGGTCATATTTTATGGGAATTTTTCCAAACATATTTCCTGGACAAAACGCGCATTTTCAGCTTTGAACCATGGGGTTTCAAATTTTTTTCAAATCAAATCAAATATATTTATTGCAGGTCACAGCTTTCGCTGCATTTACAATGTCATACAAAAAGGTACTAATAGATCCTACCTACATTAAAAATAAAAAATAAGTTTTTTTGAAAATTTTTTTTGCGTTAATTATATTATTATATTCACTTAGAAGTCAGCAAATTGTACGTACTTTTTGTCAAGAATGTCTTGTTTTTTCAAAATTGCCAAAAAGTACTTTTTTTTGAAAAAATTATAAAAAGACCTAGTTTTTTACAAAATTGTCAGAAAGTGCTGATTTTAGTCAAAAAAAGGTCCTATCAAACTTACCAAAATCTTTCCTCGGCTCTTAATTTTTTCAGTTGAACATCAAATTGAAAATGGCCACTTTATGATATCTGGCCACATTTTTGGGCTTTTTACCTTAAATAGGTATTTCTGTGATTGATATGAAACATTTTTTAAAAATATTTCAAAAAAGTAAAAAAATTAATTGAAATTAAAATACCTACTTTTGGCAATTTCAAGAGGAAGGTATAGGCAAAAATGATTAAAAAATCCCTGTGAGTGTCAGTTGCCCAGCCATTGTACCTATTCGTTCATTTTTTTTTTTTTTTTTTTTTTTTACAGATTTATACAGTCAATGGGTGTCGGACGAATTGAAATGTACTTTGTTTGTTGAAACCTGGCTACATGATGACAGATTGCCATCAGCTTGCAATGAAACGTATCCGTAAGTTGGATTATGCGAACTCAAAGTTTTCAAAGACAGATTTTAATTCGCAAAACTAAATGTAAACTATTTTCATCGTTTTCAGAGTCCATAACATAAATCAAATAAAATGGAATACTCACAACGATCAATTCAGTAACTACAAAGATCATTCAAAATGGACAATTTGCGCTGAAGAAAACATCCCATGGATTTGTATTGGCGATATCAATAGAGCTGTAAGTTTTATTTTTCCTTTTCTTATTCATATTCTACAAGTGCTCCATGGCTGTTTTAAATATTGTATTTCAACACAAATAATTATGTTATTTCAGTCAACTCAGTTTACACGTGGAGGCGGTACAGTGTGTTTGAAAAATCCTAATTTATGGAAAATGTATTTCAAAATGGTCGCAGCGGTAGAACCGTGCCCTGCCTAATATGATCTCTCTCACTTACTTGTTCATTTTTCAGTCAATTTGTAATGGTACATACTATTGGTATTTAGGTCTTTTTAAATTATTTTGTGTATTCTTGTTCATTTTTAAAGGAGGTAGGTAAACAGAAAAATAAATGTAAATTGTATTCATTATCCCTTTAAATAAAACATAAGACTGAATTGAAATAATTTTGTTGTTGTAACATTTAATTAAGTAGGTAATTATTGGGATTTGTATAACACACTGAACATTTTGTTTTTTTAAAAGCGATCTACTCGTATGTGCTTCAAAGTTGAATTTTACTGCGCAGGGCATATTTTCACAATTTTGAACTTCCACTCGTTTTGAACAATAAGATTTGAATAAAAAAAACCATATTCAAGAGCACAAAATTCTCAACAATTTGTTATCTTAAAACACTTATGCGTTCACTGAAAATTTTGAGAAAATTGTCATTACTGCACAAAATCAGATGAAATTCATACCAATGGATAGTTAATATCAATCTTTAAATTACGTTCTCATAAAATTTTACTCAAACCTTTTTGTTTTACCAAAAAAATCTAAAAGCCATAAAATAGCATTCTGTTGTCATTTTACCAATGCGAGATCTTCCTCCCAGTGACCTCAAACGCCAGGTGCGGTAAGAGGGACAGTCGACAGTGTCACCCCATTTTTTCACGTAAAACGGGTTTTTAGGTAATCTTCGAGTTTATCGCTGAAGACGGGCCAGAAGATTATTAAACTCTCGTATTTATATAAAATCCTGATTTTCAAGAGTTCTTCTGCTTTTGAGCTGTGGGCGCAAACACATTGAAATTTGTTTAGAGAAAAGAGCTCAAGGAATGGAGGCACTCGAGTTATCCCGAGAGCAGCAATTTAGTTCATTTCCCTTCGTAGTGTCCTAATCACAGAAGCGCTTCTGCTACCTAAATGGATCCTTGAGCCAGATCTTTCAACACTGGCTCACATAGTTCAAAAAGCTCGCTCCGCTTGGATCGCCATCTTGCAACTATTGAGCATCTCACTCCTTCGAGGCCATTTTATTCCAAGTTCGAGAAAAACGTCTCAAAAATCAACTTCAACAACCCTGGAGGTAGGTCAAATAGGGTTGGAGGGCTGAAACAAGCAAACGACATTTCAGTGACGGTAAATTTATACAGGGGTTACAGACTGTCCCCGTAGATTGAAAAACGCATAAAATAACCCAAAATCCACTTTTTGACTCTGGAAAGAGTTAAATTGGGTTGGAAGGTTGAAACCTGCAAAAACAATGAATCGCTAATCATCACTGTGTAAGTAGACAAGACATCTGCTAATCGCTGATTGCAAAATAGTGTTTGCTTTTGCTTTCACCATAATTGGTTAACGATTCTAAAATCTTGTTAAAAAATTATCAATTTGAAAAAAAATCTGAATTTAAAATATTTATTAACTTTTTTTTATCTATTATAAGAAGTCTCGTCTCTCCTTCCGGTATTCACCTAATTTTTTTTACAATATCAGTTACCAAAACTTAATCTAACATTTGGTCAGTCGTTTGCTGAAAAATGTAGTTAGATCTTCGTAGCAATCAGTATTAATAGAGTATGTTGAAAGTTGGGCTCCCTAGGTCAATTTTGGTGGAGGAGGGGAGGTCCAAAATAGTTTTAAAATGGGGGTTTTCCACCTTAAATGAAGTGAGGATCATCTAAGAGGCTGAAATTCGGATATGTTGATCACAATGGGGGTACCGACCAATGATATGATTTTGGACTCTCTTCGTTCATTTGGCGTCATATTATGTTCCTCCAAAAAATGACTATAATGTACATAATGAAATCATGGTATTACGTCATGAAATATTAATCTCTCCCCCCTCCCTCCAAATAGCTATCAACAAAACAGACATACCCTTAAGAACAGAATTATTAATTGACGTAATTCATTTCTTGAAGGGTTACTATATACAATCCATACCTAAGATAGATTTTTCTCAAACGAAAAGACTCATTATGAAACACTTTCGCAAATATGACCGTTTTTATTCTCCCTCGTCGCTGGATTCTTTCTACATCATTTTCCCATCCGTTAGGTAATTTATTCGTCGGCTCTAATTTATTAGCATATTTTTAATTGTTTTTCAAGAAGTCATCGTCCTTGACAGTCACACTGACTTTGTTTCGTTCTGGTTTGATTTCGTCGTCGAAATCACTCCTAATTAAACACCCGAACAAGAAAAAAAAAAGTGTAACAAACATAATGTCAGGAAATGAACTTTTACATAAGTATTTTGATTATGCTGGGCAGGAATTGCAGTAATGATAGAACATCCTTTTTTATTCTCATTTTTTTCGGAGCATTAAGTACTTATATGATCGTTCGAATTGTTTTGAAAAATTGCAATCAGCCTTCCAGATTGCATACAAAATAATTATGAACATTTTATAAATTGTATTACAAAAAACTAGCGAATGATTCAATATTCAATTAAAATTTTAATTTTTAAATGAAATGAACCATTCAACGGATGCAATCACATCTGCTTTTTTGCCTCAACCTAAAATTCATGATCATTACAGAATCTCGTGTTTTCTCACGAAAAAGTCCTTATCGTAAATATTGGTCCGCTGAGAATGATACCCTTCCACGACATGGAACGATATCTGAAACATATGTTTCTAGACGATTAGTTCGAGTTCAGCGTTTGTGTGTGCACGTTCAACGACATGAATCGAGCGGCGTTGCCTCAGGTACCTACCCAGCGATTACTGAAAGATTTTAAAATATTTTTTATTCATTTTAAATCAGAAGTAATTTCAATTTACGTACGTTGTTCATCAGAGACCATTAAGAGGACGAGGGTGTATTCGTGAGACTAAATGGAGAACAAGAAGGTTCCAAGGAATTGGCGGTTTGGTGAGTTTAATTCACTTTTTAGTTACTTACAAGTTACGAGTACAATTACATATTTCCAGATTACTGGTTATTAGTATTTTTTTCACGCAATTACGATTATATTGAAGTCTTACAGAAATTTTATATTGTTTGGGACAACTTCCATTGCAATTGACATGGAATGAATCCCTATAATCTGTTCACCATATGAACCAAATATACACATGCAGGATACCATATTGTGCTCATTTTTTTCGTCAAACATTTTTTCGATTCGGCTGGTTATTATTATTTAAACATACTCGTATTATGAACTCAAAGTCGAACCAAACCAAAATAAGAACTACATGTGCTCAACTTGACGAATAACAAAAAACAATTCAGGTCAAATGAATTCAATTTACATTTTCAATACCCACTTTTGTCAAACCAGACACTCGATGAAATATGCATATAATCGATTCCCATGCATTTTTAATAATATTTATTTAGTTACCCGAACGATTTGTTTCAGCTACGTTCCATTCACGATTTAAATGAAAACGTTTACGATGCGGATGATGATTTACTAGAAGTTCGACGTAAATTACAAAAATCTCGAGGAAAACTTGGAGATATTCTGGATAAAATCGACCGTTTAAAAGAAGATCTCGTCGTCAGGAAAGATGCTCTTCAAAAAAACACCCAAGAGTTGCGTGCAGCTATCGACGATTTGAATTTGCCCAACAGCCTGTATAATTTAAACGAAGAAGAGAATAATGTTTTGAAAATGGATCTGTGGATGTCTGAAGAAGATATTGTCGAGGCTCGTAATCACATTCACGATGCCGAAGATGATTTAAATTTCGAGGTAAATCTGATACAAATAGGTATTAAGGTATTCATTTCCAGGCTTCTGTTAAGATGTTAATGTTAATGAATGCTTTCGAGGTTTAGTAATTTAGTGAAGTTTCGCTAATTGATAGATGGCTTCAGCTTATACACTTGGGTATACATTAGGCATAGTATGATTCAAAAATCTTACACTGTTTTAATAGATAACTTTTAATGGGATCAAAAAAACGGTTTCAAAATATGGCTTTAGTTCCAGAATACATCAAAAATTGAAAATTTTGAAAATTTTTCTTTTTATTTCGCTCATTTTGCCTAAAAAACTCGAATTCTCATTCAAGTTTGGTAAAAAAAAAAAAAAACAATAGTAAGTAAGGGAACCAAAAAAAAAAAAAAAAAAAAAAAAAAAAACGATTCCTAAAAACGGTTTTGATGGCTCTTCTCATTGAAATCATGTTCTAAATCTTGGGATGGTTGCCCTTCTCCTCAAAAACTCAATCGGTAGGTACAATAAATAGTTTAAAATTTAAAAAAAAAATCATTTCATTTGGACTTGGTGGTTCTTCTGTGATTTTTTTTTACCAAATTTTCAAACGGTTCTGGAGATCATGGCTACCGTTTCAGCTGACTAAAAATAAGGGGTAGGGGGTTTTCAACTCGTTTTTTTGAATGTCTTCTGGAATAAAAATAAACATTTTTCACCTCTGAGTCTTGTAATGATCGAGATTTTTTCGTCGAAAGCTCAAAACATCAAAGTTTCACCAAAAAGGAGTACCTAGTACCTGCTAAATTAGCCTTCATTAACCTCCTTCTGCGTACCAACTTTTATGCAAACATCCAGAATAATTTCGCCTTCGATTTCAAGAATTGATTTCATTTTTCAGGTTATACACGAGTTAATGAACAAAAAAACTGCTGATGGGACCGAATCAGAAATTATTGAGAGCGGAGTGCGGAATTTTGATTCTATTACGCTGCCAAACGTCATATCAAATGGTCTGATTCCAAATGTAAGAAAACCATTACCTACCCATGCATGAATATTTTTCACTAAAATATGTACTACAGCTTGAGGATAGTTACATCTATTGAAATTACCTACATGTGAGTTTACATGTGTAGGCATAATCAGCATTTAACGCTTCGTTTGTGAAGATATGATAAGCCGAAGGATAACGTCATTATTTCTTATAATCAAAAAATTTCTACGAAGGTTTACTGAGGACTGTTCTCTTTAAATGAAGGGTGAAAAAATTACTGGAAAGATATCTCGAAAGTTGAAAATTGTTAAAAGGGGTAGATAAATGAATACTTCTAACTGAAAATTTAAACACACAAAGTGCTCCTATACCTACACTTCGATAGATTATCATTTTGTCCCATTTCAAGAAAAAGGTCTTCCTTTTTTCTCCAAAATTCTAATTCAAATAACATTATTTATTTACAGAATGGAATCGTGAAAATGAACCGCAGCAAATGTTGTGTGTGTCTGAAGGCGAAACTAGACTGCGTTTTGTACAAATGTGGCCATGTTTGTACCTGTTACACTTGTACTGAATTGATATTGGCGGATCGAGAAAACCGAAAATGTCCAGTATGCAGAAGTCCCATAAAAGACGTGATAAAAACCTATTTTGTTTGCTAATCTCACGCAAGACGTCAATGCAATGCAAAATGCTTGTTGCTCTCTTTGATATAAGCCGTTTCGAAAAAAAAGTGTACCTACTTTTAAGTCTTATGTGAAACTTAATCGAGTTCGTAGCAATAAATTCGTTTATTTTAGTGCGATTTGTTTGTTATGTTGATTGGTGCAGTGAACTGAGATGAACAGAAACCAGTACGTGAAATGAAATATTCAACTTGGTGAAGGTGTATATTGGTTCGAGTGTAGAGAAAATAAGCATACTGTGACTACGAGTTAAAACTCATTATCTATCGGTAAACAATAACTCATATTTACATAGGTATGCGAGTTTACTTAAGTAGGTTTAAAAACTATCTGTTAGTTGAGGACTAAGGGTACCTACACTTCATAGCTGTTATCAGTAACGTTTTTACATTTAAGATACACCACTTTCGAGGAAGATATTTCGGCAACTATTTAATGAATTTTGCTCATTTTTTTTTTCATTTGAAAGATAATCAATTTGTTACCGAACAAATGAAATTTGAGATTTCTCGAATTAATCGATCAGAAAATTCATGAGAATGGCAATTCTGCAGGAAACCTTTATTTATCAAAGTCCAACTCACCATTTAATCATAATATCCAAAAAATTTTCATGTTCATTATCTAAGTTCGTTACCCTAAAAATGTTGAAAAAAATCAAAAATTCAACGAAATACTTCTTTGCAATTTTGAACATTTGATTGGGGGCGGGGGGCGGAGGAACGAGGCATAATTGACGGTATCCAAACATGTATGTACATTACGTAATGTGTTTATCTGAGCAGCCGCACTAAACGTGGTTTTTTATATTATTGTGCTTGGAATTCAGTTAGGTATAGTTATTTCCTCTCGAGTAGCCATGTACATATGTAGTACTCGTATATTGTTATTATGTACACTCAAACGAGCGGCGATAGATGAATGAATTAGCAGCTTCAATGTACGGCCTTGGCGGACCTTTGTAACATTCATTATCTCGTTAGATACTTTACAATAGAAAGTTAATTTTTGAGTAAGTGGATCCTGCACCACCATAAGTCTTTTGTTAAATTTTCTAGCTCGAACGTCATTACAGCCGCGAGCCGCAATGTTTCTTTGAATGTTTATCTCGTTCACAACACAAACCCGTTAAGTTTTCTAATCAACGAAATATCTCGATTAAAAATTAAAATTTTTTAATAACTTGAAAAAAATCCTACATAAACCAACCAGCTACTATCACATAGAATTTCTGACTGAAAAAATTCATTTAGAAAACAGTAGCATTCTTTCAGTCATCTGAAAATAAATTCTAATTTATGCAATTTCCGAATATGTCAACGAAATTTCATTTTAATGCATTTATGTGGGAATCCACCACCTTTGAAGTGAGAAAAACGAAAATTATGAAGCTGAAAAATCATTGAAATAACGTTCATAATTAGCAAGACTCGGATATTCATTCTCCTAAAAACCCATGCGCTTAAAAATTCCCTAAAAAATGCCAAAAATGCTCTAAATTCCAAAAACATTCGCTAACGAAACCGCGAACTTTTCATCTTTGGAAATGTTCATGGTGGAGAGGAAAGAGCTTTTTTAAATCCTTAATTTGATTTTTCGAAAACTAATTGATAGTGTTTTTTAAACCTGATTTTCTTTAGAAAAGTTCGTGAAAAAAGATGTGGATCAGAAAAAATTATGCCAACAGAAAGATGACAAAATTTACTTTCTTCTGGTATGAAAAAAATATGAAGACCTTGAGATGGATTTTGAGAAAAAATCCGACTTCTTTTTCAGCCAACCTCGCGGTCCACCACTTGCAACCTTTTTCTCTTCAACAGTTTTCAGCTGTTAATTCCTCTCTTTACGAAGGATCGCGTATCAGGGCGTCCACTCATTTCTGGAAATGATTTCCCTGACTTTTCCAGGTTTTCCAGACCAATTTCTACAATTTTCCAGACCCTTCAAAAATGAATTAGATGGGGGGGGGGGGGTAAAATATTTTCGAACATCATGAACTAGTGCCAAATATCGTTAATATGTAGGTCTACAGTTGTGCTCTTTTTTCCAAGCACGACTGTGTGCTCAGTGGAGTGGCCCACATTAGAACTTGGCGGGGAAATTTTTTTTGTTTTTTAGTAGGACCCCCTCCCCCTCAGCTTGGTGCTACTCCGTGAGAAAATAACACATTAAAAATTTCAGCTCAATCGATGGTATCAAAATTTTTAAAAAGGGAGTGATTCTGGTTTTCTTTTTTTCAACATTTTTTATTATTATTTTGCATTTTTTTGGTTCGAGTATTATTTGTGTATGTTATTTTTCGGTTAAATTATTCCATATTCTAAAGTTGTGAAAGAGCATGTTTAATGGCCCGAGCGAAGCAAGGGCAAAAGCTTTTGAAAATTTACAATTCAAAAAATAGAACGACTTCTTAAAGAAAATAGATTTTTTTAATGTCAACATTTTGAAAATTTTATCAATAGTTTTTTGAAATTCCAGAAAAAAAGTACTTATTCAAAAAGTTACAAAAAAGGTGACAAACCATGGGCAATACATTTTAATGCAGAAAAAAGTCACCAAAAAAACCAGGACTTTTCGTTTTTCAGCAAAAAGTAGGACATTTAAAAAATTACTGCTAAAACAGTCATTTTCAAAGTTGAACTACAAATATTTTGTAACTTTTAGATGGGGAAAAAATGAATTTTTTGGCCGTTTTGGGCCAAAAATTGAGAATTTTCGCGATTTATGGCAATAAATACGAGACTTTTGACAATTTCAGCAAAAGAAACGGCCTTTCAGCACTTTCTGGCGAAAAAACAACACAGAACTATTATTGGAAAAAAGTGAGTTTTTCGGGGACAAAAAAGAGAAAAGTACGGGGTGGGTGGATACCCACCAAAGTTGTCAAATTTAAGTAAAGTCGTCAAGTTTTGATAAGCTGGCACAAAGTTGACAAATTCAAATTTTTTAGTATTAATAGGGTACTGTATAATAGGTATGATCGACGTCAGTCATTTTGGTTGTCTCGCGTCGTTGTGTACATTCGTCGATAGTAAATGTTGTATAAGTGTGGGTGAGACTTACTCACACTTATACAACATTTACTATCGACGAATGTACACAACGACGTGAGACAACCAAAATGGCTGACGTCGATCATACCCATTATACAGTACCTTAGTATTAATAAAAGAAGTCATTTTGCCGACTTTTTTGGTACTTCAATTAAAAATTTTTAAAGTCTATACTCTCGCTTCGCAATAATGTTGTTTTTCTGTTTCTGAATATTTCTGCACGTGGAAAATGTCTGTTCTAGGCACTTATTTACTTCTTGACTTTCAAAAATGTAAAATGTGGAGAAATTGACTTTTTTTTAAAAAAAAAAACAACAACAATTTCCATATTCAGTATAATATTTTGAATATTTCGGTCCTCGTTTCGATTAAGCCTGTTGGTTTTTCTTTTTCAAAATCAAACTTCCTAAAATCAATTATTCACATTCAAAAAATGTTCAATAAAAAAAAAGTTTTTTACATCTCAAAACCGTATAGAAAGCTTTTGCTTTCACTTCGTTCGGTCCTGTTTGCGTTTTTTTTTTCGAAGTTGAAATTTCTGAAAAATCATCATTCAAATTCTAAAATTTTGAAACCAAAAAAATCAAACGCCTTGCTTTTTCACCTATTATCAAAATACCAATTTTCAAAGGGTTTTGCCCTCAGTTCGTTCAATCTTGTTTGCTTTTTTTTCGATATTGAAATTTCTGAAAAATCATCATTCAAATTCTGAAATTTTGAAACCAAAAATCAAACTCTTCAGATGAAAAACATTGTATTGTATTTTCACCTATGAAAATACGAATTTTTGAAACCTTGGGCCAATTTGTTTCTCTTTTGCAAAATGAAAACATTCGATAAGACTTTACGTACCTTCAATGTCAACTTGCAGAATTTTTTTCTCATCTTTCGTTTTACTGTTTTACTCGACAAAATTGGTATTTTTTTCTCATATCAGCCGGCAAATTTTCGGTTGCACCCCCTCCCTCTCCAAACAAACCCTTTAGTTTCGTCCCTGCCATTGCTATCAATCCCTAGATTACGAGGGACTTCTGATAACAGCTGCATGCTACATTCATTCTGTTTTGTTGTACTTTTCACGCTGTCCTCACCCTACGTCTCGCGTGTAGGGTACCTCTACCTACACCCATTAGGCCATTATAGAAGACAATAACCCTACATTGGAACACATTTTCTCCCTTCGCAATACTACTGTCAGTCCGTGGTAACCGATCGAATTGTCACAACTTATCATCGCGTTCGTTTTTGTATATTATTTTTTCATAAAAGTACGTAAAGGAAATAACCCGAGCTCTACACGATAACGAAAAATTCTGGTGTCGGTAGTGAACCCCTTAGTGCTGAACTTCATCACTTCTATGTACTAATACACCTGTAACGTTATCTATTTATTCATGTACCTTGCTATTTGTCATACTGTGTAACCAGTTCACTTACATAGATAGATAGTTCGAGTACTTCTATAGTTATACGGTGCGCTCACAACTTACTAGTGTTGCTCAGAGTTAAGTTGCTGGAGCGATGTGAGATTGCGTAATGTGTGATTTATGCGTGAACGCGTTTCGTTTAATAGTTTATGATATTTTCTCGAAGAAATAAGACGTTTTTTTCGCGTGTACTCGACTGTTTGTTTACCAGCTGTGGTGTCCTCAAAGTTCAAAGTCATGGTAATTTTTTTCTCTCAATTTGTGGTGTTTTTTTACGTAATTGATTTTTAAAATGTTTTTCAAGTTGGTGTTTTCAATAAAACATTTGATTATTTTTTTCTAATCAATATTCGTCGATGTTTTTATCAAATTATTCGGCCGGCTGTGTTGATTAGTGGAACTGATTTGACCAGTGTGCGCTACTTATTGGTGTAAAATTGCAAATTTTCTGAATGTAAACAAAATATCCAAGGCTGCCACTACTGAGATTGATTGAATTGATCTCAAGTGAAAAAAAGATACATTTCAATTCTTTTATGAAGATGCACTGATTTAGCAATTTTGATTTCGTTCTCATTAAAAATGGTTGTATCGGTTTCTAAAATCATTGATTCTCTGAAAAAGAAAAATTCAAGAGTGGTTTCATAAATCAGAGACCAATTTGAGGTACTTTTTAGCCAAATCTTGTACCTATCAAAAATGTGAATTCATTAAATCAAATTTCATTGATTTTGGGCATGCCTAAAATTTCAGTGAATTCAAAATCATCAAATAATTTGAATAGAAAAAAGTTCTCAATAATAAGTCTGAAATGGTAAAATTCCAAATATGTATTCAATGTTTTAGATTCTGGCTTTTTGATGGCTCAAAATTTAAAATACCCAGTTACTTCCAAAAATATACCTACTAGATATTTTTATACGTACTCACTTAATTTTTCAAAACTGACCCTACTAATTTAATATTCTTTTGCAGAATCTTCGAAACAGACAAACGCTCTACGTTGAAGAAATTCACAACAAATTAAAATCCACTCATCACTCGAAAAAGAAGAGTAAAGTCCAAAAAAAGATAAAAAACATCGATAGCGTCGGAGTACTGGTGAGTCTGAGTACACATTTGATACAAAACTTTTATCTTTGAAAAAAAAAGGATTGTGCATTCGAACAAATATTTATCTAACGTACTGGGTATATGGTCAAAAGATAAGCGTTCTATCAAATACTATAGGGTGTTTCCGACCTCCCGCCGTTGAAATGGTGAAATTAGTCATACTGCATTATACTTATACATAGGTGCGAGGGTCGGATTTACCGGTGCGGAGTCGATAGGCATATGGCAGTTATTTTTCAAAGTTTGCATATCGATTTTTTTTTGTCGCTTTATCTTATCACGTTTCACCACTATAGGACCAGATGATTCGTTTTTCTCATTTTCTGTATAGGTAACCGTAGTGTAGGGTGAATAGACCGTATAGGTGACTGTTTTTTGGAACTGTGATAATTTGAGGGGTCGTTTAGCGTTTACATCCGTTTGAATAAATACATTTTGTTTTACATCGTTTCGAGTATTTTTTCAAATACTACAGTTGACACATTCTAGATAATAAATTAAATATGCGTTTGAACATATGTTGTTACGGGAAGTGAATACCGTGTAAGAATGAAGGTATTCCATATGTAATTAACGAATGTTTTCAAGATATTCTACTATACCTATACGATGTTATTAATTAATGTTTACTTAGGATTTAATGTACTCGTATTTAATCCTTCCCGTATTTTTTCCTACTTCTTAGCTGCACAGAATACACGCCGCTAACGATGGAGTTTACGAAGCAGCCGAAGATTTAGTCACGAGTAGAAGAAAATACCACGAGATTAAAACCAAGCTACGAAACATAATCGCAGAAAAAGACCAAATACGAGAAGATATTTTCCAAAAGAAAGATAACCTGCAGACAGTCACTTCGGAATTGCATAATGCTGTAAGAGAGCTGAAAACCATGGATATAACTGATTTAAGCGAAAAAGAGACCGTAATTGTGCAGCTTAATTCGTGGCTAGTCGAAGAAGACGTTATTGAGGCGTGGAAACATATAGGTTACGCTGAAGATGATCTAAAAGAGGTAGTTCATATTTTTGTACACTATGTTATGGTAGTTAGTCAATTTTAATGCGTTACAGATGTTGTTATACCTGTCGTTGTTTTTTTTTCTTTCAGAATACTTGCGGGACGAAGAAGAGTTTGAAAAGAAATGTTCAGTCGTTGAATTCGGTTTTACTTCCTAATATCTTTAGGAATAGCACAATTTCAGTGGTATGTCAACAATACTTTATGTAATGATCAGGATTCGGATATTCTTTCTCCGAGAAACCCTTAATTATTCAGTTTAGAATTTCACTAAAAAATGCCAAAATTTCTCCAAACGGTGAAAAAAATATTCCCAAACGATATGGATGCTAGTTGGGGGGGGGGGGGGGGGGATCCTCTTCTGAACGATTTTAATTACATTATAAAGTACCTAATATTGAGAATTCACAATTGAAAATTCAAAACAAGCAGGAACAAAAATGAGGGGGTGTTGGGGAGGGGAGGACCACTCCGCAAAAAATCTCAAAAATGCCAAATGTGGAGAAATTGACTTTTTGTACAAAAAATTACCCGATAATTTACTTCTTGAATTATAAATTTTTGAAAATTTCGGCCCTCGCTTCGCTTAAGCCCATTTGTTTATCTTTTTCGAAGTCAAACATTCTAAAAATTGATTATATTCACACTAAAAAAATTGTTCAAACTAAAAAAACCTCATCAACATGAGAAATAAACGTTACCTATTTTGCTTCTCAAAACTCAAATTTTCGTAAGCTTTTACCCGCATTTCGTTCGGGCATGTTTGCTTTTCTTTTTCGATGTTGGGATTTCTAAAAAAAAATCATTCAAATTTCTGAAATTTTGAAAACAAAAAAATCTAACTCCTCACATTAAGAAAAAGGCTCTTTCAGCCACCAAAATACGAATTTTCGAAATCGAAACCTTTTGTGCTCACTTTATTCGAGCCTGATTGCTTTTTTTTAAAACTTGGAATCTCTAAAAAATCATCATTCAAATTCTAAAATTTTGAAACCTAAAAAATCCAACTCTTCGTATAAAAAAACATTGTTTTCGTCTTTCAAAATACGTATTTCTCTTTTACAAAATATAAAATTCCCTGTTTAAGGCTTCTAAAAATTGAACAGAGAAAACGAATGTCGACTGGCGGAATTGTGTTTTCAACTTTCGTTTTTATTCGGTATACCTACAATTGGTATTTTTTTCTCATATCAGTTGGAAAATTTTCGGTTGCACTCCCCCCCCCCCCTCCCACAAACCTTTAGTTTCGTCCTTGAAGACAAAGTATTATATTTCATAATAAAATTTAAAAAATCTGTCTTTGTTTTCAGCCTGATTTTTTTTCTAGAAAATTTTGTGATTAAAAAAATGAAAAATTATCTAAACACAGGGGGTGGCAAAATTTTAAATTAAATAAAATATTCCTTAAAAACGTAAAAAATTCCCTTTAAAAATCCCTAAATAAGTTTTTTTTTATGCTCCTATATGGATAGAATAATATGCGAAAAAAAATCACTCAAGAAATTAGGCTCATTTTACAGAAGATTTTATGAATCGTGAACATGATTGAAAAATTCCCTACCAAAATTATGCTGATATAGGATGAAAATCCGAGCCTCACTACTTATTTTTTATCGGTTAAAATGCATCGTCTTGATTAATACGTTACTATTTTTTTTTAGATCGGATCGATTAATATTAATCGAAATAAATGCTGTATTTGTCTGGAGCAAAGGATAAACGCTGTGTTATACAAATGTGGCCATACTTGCATGTGTTTCGACTGCGCGACCAAATTAATGGATACCAAAAAATGTCCAGTTTGCAGAAGCGAGATTATTGATGTGATTAAGACTTATTTAGCTTAGCTAAGCTAAAAATTTATTATTGCACTATTATTATGAAAATGAGACTTTTCTCGTTGTAGTCACGGTAACCTTGGTTCATATTTTATAAGTTTATGTTTTCGATGAAATATTTTTTATTTTGTACAGTGTTGATGTTGAGTTTTTTATTTTTGTAAAATTGACGTGTTTCTTTTATATATACATTGATTGTATTTTCGACAAATATAATGCGAATTTCGGTTTTTACTTTTACTTGAGTACCTACGTTTTTAGTCTGATTTTATTACTAATAGGTACCTTAACTTGTACATACATGATTCGGAAACAAAAAATGATGGACAATTAGCAGGGATCCCCTGAAAGAAGGCAATCAGATGCGGTGCAGGTGCAAAAGAAAGATAGTAAGCAAGGTTGATTTTTATTCGCTGCATTGAATTGTTGATAAATGTATGTTTACGTCTCTGAAAAGAACTGCGTGCCTGCAGTTGACAAAAAGGAAGTGGAATTGATTTACCCAGGTAAAGATCTTTAGACCTATGCAACTGCTGCGGTTAGAAACCTAGCTACCTGTTTTGTTGTTCCGAAGTATTAGGGTGTCTTTCATGTTCACCTGATGTAGACATTTGAGCTCACCTATAAGAAGAACCCTCCTTTCGTAGAAACAGATGACTTCATTCATCGAGTGCTTCTTTTAAAGGTAAGGCACGTGCTACGAGGGTAGTGAGTTGTGAATTGAATAGGTAGGTAGATATTGATATTGACATTCTAATATCTACTGTAGACTTTTTCCTTGAAGCTGAAAATTTCATTTGTTTTCAAGATTGCATAAATTAAATTTACTCAAGTTAGTGTTTCTCGTATCTCTTTATTGTTGTGCATTCGCCGACGTTATCAATAAAATAATAATATTAGAAATTCTCTTCCATTTTGGACTTAAGCCTTCGAGTAATGAAACATTGAGTGTGTGAGTGGATCACTGAAAAAAGGAGGTTTTGGCTAAATTCAGTGGTGACTTTTATTCTGAGTGAAAAGTCATTCAGAAAGATTTTTTTAAGCTCCTTAAGTTCCTCAGAACGAGCTTTGGAGGAGACATATGGATCTTCATAGAAATGATATTTTCGAAGAAATCAGGATTTTTTTTTCGCTCCGGCCACTTATTAACCTGATAAGGAAAAATGGCCCAGTTCCAAAAATGAAGCCAAGACTACTTTCAGGGTTTTACTGAGCGATGAAAAAATTTTCAAATCGTATTATTTTGGAATACAGTGATACGTTTTTGGTAAGTGATTATTATTATTTAAATTATCAATAATGGCCAAATTCAAAACGCAGATTTAGGATTTACCCAACCCCTTTGAAGACTTCTGGTTTAGCTCACTGCAGTGGCGTAGCCAGGATTTTCTCAAGGAGGGGGCAAAACCAGATTTTTAGGCATGAAAAATCTAAATGAGCGGTAATTTTCTGGAAATCTATTGTGATGCGTGGTGATTTCATGAAAATGAAGGCAAAATTTTGCATGTTTTCTCTCAAATTTTCGCTCGCAAGGGGGGGGGGGCATGGCCTCCTTCGCCCCCCCTGGCTACGCCACTGGCTCACTGAGCCGTTAGGCGGCTCACATTTTTTCTGAGTGATCTTCCACTCAATGTTGAATTCCTCGCCAATTATCGTCAACATAAAATGAAAAATAAAAAATAATCCATATAACTTTCATGAAACTTACTCCAAAGCCTTTGAACTTTTATTTTTCGAAAAATGGTTGTTGTGATTTTTTGCAGACTTCCGAGTAGAGTAGACCTCTCGGAAGATCCTCGATCAGGAAGTCCCCGCTGTTATTCTTTGGATCTCACGGAATGTTTTTGTAAGTCTGTATTCACTATTGTACCTAATGCAATATTTTTCACAAAACACATTTCACAACCTGAATGAAAAATACAATAGCTTTGAAAGTAAATAAGAAATGTCAGGAAGTATCACTACGAACAGACACTGAAATTTGATCACCTTTGATTGCCCATTGTTATTATTCCACTGTTTTTCATTCTATTACCTTAGTCAGAAGACATTTTTTATCACCTATGTCAAAATGAAAATGATAGCGAATTATGCAAACATAATGTAGCCGAAGGTATTAAAAAATGCTTCATGATATGTAAATGTTGACCACTGAAATGAAAATACAGTAGAGCTATCTAGAAATAGAAGTTTTTAAATGCGAAATTAAGTTTCATTTCAAGGATCACAAAGATTGAATTAGACCCAGAGAGATCACAAAATGATGAATCTCCGGTTACTTGAATCATTTCTCCAAAAATCCCATCCCATCCTGAGAAGAAATATCAGCACTTAATAAATGCCATTGAAGATGATAATACTCGTATAATGGTGAAAGTAGAGCAATAAGTATATTTTCCAAAGCCTAACAACTTTGGTTCGGGACTTTGTCTTGCGTTCAAATATTCTCTGAGTGATATAATCAGAAACTGATGAACTACCAACAAAACTGGAGCTGTTTCACTGTTTGGATTTCTTTTTGTTGTTGAAAAGCAAATACCACGGGGGACTGCACAAACACTTCAGAGGGTGACCCTCTGAAATTTTTCAGCCCCCTTTTTTAATTCAATCAACATTGAAAAAATTATTTTACTTCTTTTTTTTTCATGAAAGCATTCAATTTGGATCCTCTCATTTAGTACAAAAATGTAGTGAAAATCAACATTTTAAAAGACGACTTTACGACAATTTTTCATACAATCCAAAGAGAATTAAGGCGAGAGGAGGAAGTAATTTTTTTCATCTAGTTGCAATCCGTAGAAACACATAAAAATAGTCAGATTTATCCAATTTAGATTTTCCAGCCAAGTACAGGTGTGTAGAATATACTATTTTTCATGCATGTACCTAACAAAACATGCTTCCGACTTATAAGCTACGTATACCCAAACACATAAAAAGAGGCACAAGGAGGCCGCCAAGCAAAAAAAAAAAGAACAAAAGTCACATTTCGTGAATAAAATCCATTACCTACCAAAAAAACATGATTTATTAGGTACCAAGTGCACATTGTGGCTGTGATTTATTACAAGACCACCTCACCTCTTTGGACCCTGTTACAGGTACCTACTATTTTCTATCCATCTTTTCTCGTAGTACAATGATACAATACCTACTCCATACATCAAGAAGGAAAAAATCTCGACATAGGTATACTGAATATCTTACTTTGGAGATGATATAAGATTTCACTACCATCAGTGAATTTTCCTTCAACTCTTCGTCTAAAAAAAGGGTCACTTTAAACTTGGAAACGTCGGGTCGTATGAATGGCTTGATAATTTGGGCCAAATATCATTCACTCTTTATACACATTCTAAGCATAAACTCGTACACTTTTATAGCAACTACATTCGTGGAAAGTTGAAATGAAAGTGGCGTCTCGAGGGAACTTTTATTCGTTTTCAGCTAAAAGGTTTGATTTTTTTATAGTGTATAAGTGTATACATAATAAAAAATAGCTAGTTTCCTATCGAAAAAGAAAGGGAGGAAGCAGTAGCAAGTCACACAGGTATGTACCAGCATTAAACAGAGTAGATGTACATTTTATGACGATTGTGGCCGAACTTTAGTACAGGCAGAAAGATTACACCTAAAAAAAAGTTGGTCTTGTGATTGCGGAAATTTATACAAGATTGTACGAGTACTACTGGAAAAAATTTCTACTCTTTCAAAACACATTGCTCAAATACCTACAATTTCACCATGGTCTGAAGGCGTCTGATCATTAGAGCTTTGAAACTGAGTAGAGGAATAAACAAAGCTTTTGAAATGATTAGGTAAATAGTGCTTCTACCTAAGAGGATTTTTGTACTGTTAGCTACTCGTTTGTGATTACAGCCACAATATTTCCGCAGCCAATTAGACAGAGCTCCCAGTTCATTGAAGATACAAGAGCTTTCATGCAATGCTACGTGCACTTTACGTTTGTAATAAAGAAGCACGCTTTCTGTTATTACTACATATTAGTATCCAAGAACCTGTAACTGATTTGATTTGAGTGCCCGCCAAAGAGTCGATTACAAAATTCTCGTCAGCGTGCTGAAACATGAGGTGACTCAGGTGAGCCCCATCAACTTAACAACTTCGCCACTCTGTTCAGGGTAACTTCAAGTTTGACAAACTTTTAAAATACGGAACTGATGGGAATCGAAAACAAAATCTCAATTCACTACTTTTCCCTTCGGATTAATTCAGTAACACAAGAACTACAAAATATCCAAAATCATACATATGCACACAAAATTAGCACATCATCTCTGGAAAAGTAAAGTAAGTATAGAGACGTCTTGCAAATTATTCGTGTGGTTTTATACAGAATGTTTCATGGGTGACTAGCTCCTTCCACTGGGTAAGTAGGCAACTTATACTGATCACAAATGTGCACGTCTGCGGACGCTTTAAATTGAAGGGGCAAACTTATGCTGGATTGAAATTTTTTTTCAGTGTTGGTTGACAATTTGAACATTGCGTAAGTCGAGAACCATGATAAGTAGAGACTTTGACTTTGAGCCACTGGATAGTAAATTTTATCTGGAATTTTTCCATGTGGATGATCATCGTTGTAGGAAGTTGATCAAGGAAGGGCATGCAAAATATAACATCCTGAAAAACGCGTTCAAAAATTGAAGGTTTCAAAATAGGGAGACCTTCTTTCTTTGAGAAACATGAATAAAAACATGATACGTGAGCAAATGTGTTTTTTCGGATATTTTGCTTTGCATTCCTAATCAACCACGACAATGATCACCCACATGAAAAAATTTAAAACAAAATTTGATATCCAGTGACGCAAAGGGCAAGTCTCTTCTCTACTAATCATACGCAAAATTTAAATTTCCAACCAATATTTTTAAAAAAAATTCAAACGAGCATAAGTTTGCCCCTTTAATCCAAAACTTTGGCAAACATACATTGTTTTGCTCAGCATTAATTGCCTACCTTCTTGGTAGAAGGAGGTAGGTCATCTATGAAACACCCTGTACGCAGAGTTGGGATTTCACACATAGAATATAATATTATCCGATATACACATTTGACATTAGGACATTACACATGTATTGTAAAATACAGAAAGTGACTGATAAGATATTTTCCAAAACTGTATTCATTTCATTTTGATGACTTGAGTATAAAGCTGAATTTAAAAATGCGGAGAGATAGGGGCAACGCTTTCTATATCATATATAAATGACTTACTCATTCTGATAAGCGGGTAAAGGGTACGCCGAGACATAATCATAATCTGTTGCTTGAACTGCAAACATTTTGTACTCACCTGAAATTAATAAAAACATAATGAAGGATTAGTTGGTTTCAGTTTATTATTTCATAGGTAATCTAACGTATTATCTATTATACGAGTAACACCTCATCAAGGTGTAAAACTCAAGTGATGAAGACCCTCCCTCCCTATGGACAAAACCGAATTTGGTCAAAATGTGCGAAAAATTGTCGTAGAGCTAGGAAACAATACGTGAAGAATATGAGCTGGGATGATGATGAAGTCAATGTCCTCAGTGTCAACGTCCATATCAAATGGTCTGAGGGATGAGTGACTGAGGAATGTAAGATTCAAACAGACAAAGTGTGTCGTTGAATGCTCTTTTACACACAAAGCCAGCCATACAGCATACAGCTCAAGTTGAGAATATTATGAATGCTGAAATTGCAAAAATGTATCGTCAAATTTGGAAAAATCCGGATCTCACCTCATTTCAAAGAATCTAGGACATTTTTACAAATTGAAAACATGAAGTTTGGGCAAAAGATCAGTCCCATACGAAGCGACCCGAACATTGAAACAACTCGCTAAAGAATAGGAAGAAAATTTCTCACAATGTTAAATCTGCTATTTCATCAAATTGTTATTTTGATAAGCTTCAAACTGGTTCAAATTCGTTGGATCAAACAAATAAAACAAAGGACACTCATCAGGTGCTCATCGCTCTCTTGAATTTTGAAGAGTTACCTCTTCTTAGCTGTACTATCAACTGACAATACTGGAAACTTTCACTTAAACACAGGGAGGGCAGAAATATCGGGTACTTCAACTACCTACCTAATGAAAACTCGGCTGCGTTTTTGTTATGTAGGTAAATAGGGTAGGCCTACTCGATATTTCTGTCCTATCTGTACATGTATGCATGTTTTTGTTGGTTTTTGCCGCAACAATAGCGCTATCTGAACAACCGGGATGAAACAAACACTATTCACAAACGTTCTGATTGGGAGAGTTGGTGAGTCTCAACACACGAAAAATAGTTTAATTTCCATCTCGTTTTTAATTATGTACGGAATTGTTTCCCATCTTAAATGCTTATACTGCCCGTGAAATGAAATCAATTTATACACAGGAAATAACGAGTAGAACTGGGAATGAATACGGACACTGGAAAAAACGACGCGGGAATCATATTCAACTACTCCTGATTCTTAAACAATCATTAGAAAAATTAGAAACTATTGGAAAACCTAAAGCTAACTTAATCAGATTTATTTCGAGTAAATAATTTTTAAATTCATGTGTTTTTTGAAAAAATATGGGATTTTTTCCGCTTTAGTAAGTTTACTTAAACACCCTGTAGTAAAATTGTAAGTTTTCGAAAATTCTTCGATTGAATGCTTTCTGGTGATTGATAATCAATTCAAGTGTAACTTCTGGGCCAATTGAAAAAGTTTGGAACAAAAATGGTTTACCTTTGAAACTACTAAAAAAAACCTAAATGAAACTACCTTGCAAGGTAGGAAAATTTGAACCTTTATAGCTCCTTCAATTGAATTAGAGTGATTTTTCTGTGTACGGTGAGTTTCAAGCCCTCCACACAGTAAGACTATACCTTTTGATTGAAAAACATAACGAGATGAAGATGATCTCAACAGAGTTTTGTTCCTCATAACTAGGGCTAGGATTTTTATGATAATGATTTTTTTTTTGTAGCTGCACCCTATACGACATAAATACATTTTCTTTGCGATTCATTCCATTCTGAATTTCTGAGGCGAATGGTGAAAGTTGATAGTGCTTTTTTTGGGTGTAAATGCTTTTAAATGCTTATTTTGGGCCAAAAAGACAGAAATTTTGCTTTTTTGGGGCTTTTTTTTGGTCGTTAGCGCTTATTTGGGTAAAAAATAGGTAAAATTGAAGCAAATTAGTTCCAAATGTACAAAAATTTATCAACTTTTTGCACATTTTTGAAAAAATAAAAAAAATTGTAAGAAGATCAGTTCAAAACAACAAGGGAGGAAAAACTTGAAAATAACAGTTTCAGTTTTCACTTTTGAATTTTCATTTTATTTTATTTATTTTTTCAATTTTTAGTTTCAGTTTTTTCCCTTTTTTTTCAATTCCTTCTTTTAGTTCATTTTGGTTCAAGTTGTACGTATTGTTTAAGGGAGGTATCTTGCTGGGTTTGAAAAAACCTTCATTTTGATATGTAACATGATAGGATTTCATAGCGCTTTTTTTTGCTTTTTTCTTACATTTTTATTGCTTTTTTATAGCGCTTAAAATGTGTTTGTTATCGCTTAAAAATCCTAGCTCTACTCATAACAATGACTGTAATAAAAGTTTTTCACCCAAATACTGGGTGTCCCAAAAATCTTGAAACGTAATTTTTTCAAGAAAAATTCAAATGGTAAAGGCAGATTTTCAGCATGAGTGAATGTTTCATTTTAAAGCAGTTCAACTGGTTTCTCATTGTTGTTTCAAATTGGTAGTGTACATAAATCCTGGACGACAATAATGGTCAAGACTACACTCCATTCGGATGATGATGCCTAAAAAAGTCATCATCAACTATTCACTGATTACAAGAGAGTTTTTGCTAATTAAGTGCTTCAATGCTTCATGTGTTTAAAATTATTTTCAAACAGCAACTCTTCATGGCACGATTAAAATAACGTCACACAGTTTCATCAATTTGAAAATTAATTTTTCAACTTTCGATACCTATACAATATAATTATGTACCCCATTTTTGATGATGAAGAATTGATGAAATTGAATTGAAAAAGCTACTTATTCGCTAAATACGTAGCTACCTGTTGAAGTAGGTATATGTACTATTGGTTGTTTGTTAATCCGTTGAATTGACGAAAAAACAATTACACGAGTTTTCTTGCGCTCAGCACAAAAAACTTCAAAAACACGATCCAAAAAATTTTTTCGCAACCGGTTTTTCAAAGAATTTCCAAACAACTGGTTGAGGAAATTTTTTCCGTACCATTTCTCGCACAGAATTGAAAACTGAATTTTTTTGTTCCCTGTAATTTTTTTAAAACCAGCAACGGAAAGACGTAATCGAATCGTAGATTATAAGTGACACAATTCTTCACTTTTAGTTACTTCCAGTCAAATGTATCTCCTCTCCACTGCTAGATATTAAAAAAAACTCCAACATACAATAAGAGCTTCAATTTCAATTCTCCACAAAAAACTAGGTACTTAAAAAATTGTTCTTTGCCACCATTTTTCAAAGATTCATCGACGACATTACTGTTGTTTGAAACTAAGAAACCAATTCAAAAAATGAAATATTTAATTGAGAATTTCTTCGAAATGTCACAATCACTCGCACAAAACAAATTTCTTAAAAAAATAATGTTTCAAGATTATTATAACTGTCAAAATGTAAATCAAAATTTTTTAGAATAATCATCGAAAGCCTTTGATAATCATCATGAGAAACAAAAACTCGTTGGAATCATTCCGTAACCAAATATTTTAAAATCAATCAATCAATCAAGTTTATTCTTGCAATGGGCAGCTGTGCTGCATTTACAAAAGTCAACTTAAATTTTAAGTGATGTAGGTACAGTATTTCCAATAGATATGTTTAAGGGTAAATATAGATAAATATTACAAATGATACTAACACTAAATTTTAAATGAAATAAAAGTATACATGTAACTAATAGGAAACAATACATTCCAGAGCAAACGACTTTACCATAATTTTACTCCAACTGCATCAACTCATCAATGCTGTAGAACGCATATCCCTGTAACCATTTTTTGAGTTTATTTTTGAACAGTTTACCAGATGTCAGAGATTTTAATTCTAGAGGGATTTTATTGTATATTTTGGAAACCATAAAGTCAACATTATTCTGCATATTTTTTGTCCTTAAATTTTCACTTATTGCCAAATTTTGATGTCTTGTATCATAGGTATGAGAAGGTGTCTTGAGTTTTATTGTTCTATTTTGTACCATAATACTAATTTGTAGTATATACTCACATAGGACTGTCAGTATCTTACTTTCAATGAAGATTGGTTTGCAGGATTCTCTTGGATTTTTTCGAAACATTATTCTAATAAGTCTTTTTTGTGCTAACAATACCCGTTGAAGTAGGTTGTGGTTACCACCCCAAAGAGATATTCCATAGCTCATATTTGAATGAAGCAGGCCATAGTATGCAATTTTTAGAGTATTTAAATTTGTGATATCACATAATTGCCGAATTAAGTAAGTATAGGTAGAGAGTTTTTTGATTAAATGGTCCACTTGGTTATTCCATTTCATCAAACTCCATCTTAACATGCAGCAAGTCAAGCCACACGTAGTAGTAGGTACTGTATATCTCACACAACTTTTCTGTTCATCTTCAAACATCGGTAAAATGAATTTTCATTTTTAAAGATTTTTAGTAATTGGGTCTACAACTCTGTTTTTAGCCAAATTTTATAATATGTATTCATTCGTTCTCAATCCACGGTGACCATGACTATTTCTGATAATTCTTTTGTAAGATGGTTCATTTTCACCTCACTTCAAAATCTAACCAAACCAATGATACATAAAAAATTGACGAAAAATAACCTGAAAATTGGAAATAAAAATATTCCCTCTAAACGATTTTCGGATTCGACTTTCCTTTGATACTTCGTCGATTTCACACCACTATTCTGGCTCACGAATAATTTAAAAGCGAACTACGAGAATAAAGGGTTAAAATGGCGTAGATATTCCTGAAAATTGATCTGTTTTCCGTTTACATTTCGCGAAAATTACCCATTCTATGCAGCAGCAGTACGGAAGACTTTCGAATACCTATTATTTGTACCTATATTGAACGAGTACATCTGCATCGTGTGTACCAAACTATACCCAAAATCCAAATAAGACATTAACAATTGCGGTGGGATCTTTATTATTTATGAACCCTTTATGTTGTTGAATTTGCTGGCGGCTTAATTTTACACGATTAATTTCTCAGCATTTCTGGAGTTGAATATGGTTTAATGACGTATACGATATCGGTGGTTTATTTATGTTGTATATTTGTTTAAGAGCGAACTTCTTCGGGAAAGGGAGGACGAGGGAAAGCCTCCAGCGAAATCAATTTTCATTCGGGTTGGAAATTTTATACACGAAAACGTGCAAAGTTTTTCCGAGTATTTGCTTCGAGGCGATTAAAATTCAAAGCGTTAAATAGCGCTACACCATGGAAGAATTTCCTAGCATCGGTTTGTCTGGTAATTAATTAGAGTAAAGTCGATGTAATTACTTTTGGCCGGAAAACAGATCCGAGTTTTGGGGATGATTTGAAGAAAAAAAATTCCCAACTTGTAATTAGAAATAAATTGGCTGCTTTTCTTTTTTCACATTCGTCGGTTGGAATTTTGTAAAATGAACAACAAATTAAGGGCTTCGATTGAACACGAACGAAAGCGTGTCGGTTTATTGGAACAAATTTAACGCTTCTGACTTCACGTCGATTTTCTTCCTTCGTTTTTCGAACGATTTAATGTCGTTTTCGTTGCAGACTCGAGGCTAAAGTTGAAGTTGATTTGAAGATGTACGAGAGACTAGATGAGATGAAAAAAAAAATAGCAACAACGTAAAGAGGACGAGTAAAATGTGGACCGGCGTCGCGCTTTATTTAACTCGATTTACCGTTGATTAGTCTAGACTGGCGAATGTACGCGAAAAGTACTTTTTTATTCGAGATGAAAACACAGTAGTACAATGGAAAAGGTGAAGTGGGCGGAAGGCGGCTCGACTTTGTTGGTATCATTAATCATAATGCGCTTCTGGAGTCGTTATACTACTCTTCGTGCGCTGTCGTTTTCACGTAAACGAGTAACAGTATTTGTACGATGCCCTCCTCTCTAGGTTCGAATATGCAACAAGTTTTGCTCTTTACGAGAGTCGGTAATCGACGACGTCGTGTTCACTTTTTTATTTTCCTATTACAGGATTGTCTATAGCGAATGATTTTGGAGCACAATGAAAAATGCAACAAATGCTTCGTTTTTTCATTCATCTTTTTTCCCCTAATTTTTTAGGTGGAGAAATTGAAAGAAGATTTTGGTGATACTGAGTGTTTAACAATAATGCAGTATTTCAAAATTGTAATGCACGACTATTTCACAAATCAAGAAGATCCCATTCCAAAAATTTATGAGGAGATTGCAAGAGGTTTTTTGATTTTTCAACTTTGTTTTGAATTGAAAAAAAGAAATGTCCACTGGATCATTCAATGTCAAATTAGCGGATTTTTGTAAGATGGGTCTTCAATTTTTTTTCAAGATCGTGTGTAGATAAGTAGAGTTCATCAAACGATGACGAACGCCGCAAACTGGACATTTTTTCGATTTTTTTTGGCGGAGCTGTGGGGCTTCAACGTTCTCTAAAATGGTCGAAAATGGGAAATTTCAGTTGCAAATTGCTCCGGTTGTACGTAGTATAGAATTTTGAATTTTTTTTCAAATTGTGGTACGTACTTGGAGAGGGTAATCTAGGAATGATGTCAAAATCAGTGTTGCCACTTTCAAAAACCTGAAAAAAATCGATTTAAAAACTTATAATCTAATACAACCATGATGTCCACGATTTAAAATTCTAAAAAATTTCAATTTTAGTCCTTTTTACTCGTACGTATGTAGATCAACATCAAAAAATTGGACTGAAATTTTTTTCATTTTCGAGAAAAAAATTACAAGTTTGACACTTATAGGTAGTAAAAAAAACCATCAGAAATCTTGAAAAATGAAAATTTTTGCATTTTCGAGAAATTTTATCAATGTGTAGACGAACATGTGAAAAAATCCCCTTCCTCCCCCCTCAGCAGTCAACAAATTGACGAGCAAATCGTTTTTTTCAAGTTTTTGAACGTGGCAACACTGATTTTGACATAATTCGTCAGTTACCCTCCCAAAGTACAATTTGAAAAAAAGTTCAAAATTCTATACCACGTACAACCGGAGCATTTTGCAACTGAAATTTTCCATTTTCGGCCATTTTAGAGAACTTTGAAGCCCTACAGCTCCGCCAAAAAAAAATCGAAAAAATGTCCGGTTTGCATCATTCGTCATTGTTTGATGACCTCTACACAGAATCTGACATTGAAGTAACAAGTCAATTAATATTGGAATTTTTATCCGTTTTAGAGATTGCAATAGGGTTTCTACTCATTTAATCACTACACAGTGAATTTTCAACTCCAAAAAGAGATCTGGCAACGGCACAGTCGACAACGCACGATTTTCTCGGAGTGTCCTCCAAAAACCAGCAGAGGCTAGAAAAGTAATGGATCCCTTAAGGGTCTTAAGGATAACATAGGTACACATACCCACAATTTCAACAGAACATTTCATTAAATCAATGAAAACTCGATTAAGATATATACATCTAAATAATTATGCATTCATGCGTCCTTTGAAAAGTAGCAGATCGCCTAACCTAAAAATTTTCCTCGTAGAAAAAAATGCGAAAATTACACTACAAATTTAATCCATTGATTTCATACTCGTATTTGACGATTCAAATGACCCCCCCCCCCCTACCCCCCACAATCATGAAACAGTCGCTTGACCTAAATTTCCAGATTACTTCTACCTGCTGAGAATTACAAAAATTCACCATCAGAATTAACATGCAAAACTTCAAGTAAAATTATCGTGTTTGTCCACTAAAATTGAGGTAATCTGACCATGAATGAAGTTGAGAACGGAATTCTCTATTTTTTTCGAACTGGAACCAGAAAAAAGTAAGATTTTGATGAAATACAATTTTTTGACCCTTTTAATGCCCAAAAGCAATTCAACGGATGCACGTACATGTATTTCAAAAATTGTCATGGAAGAAGTTTGACTGAAAAATTATACTGTAGTTCAAGATATAATTAAAAAAAAAAAAATTAATTCAAATCATCACTCACTTTTAAAGACAGTTGAGGATTCCTTCGGTGTTTCCCTTCGAACACTTAATTTGATTTCTCAATTCAAATTTTCAAAGAGACCACAGACCCAAAAGGTCACGTTTTTCACCCGTTTTAGAGATTGCAAGAGGGTTTCTACTCATTTAATCACCACAATGAATTTTCAACTTTAAATTTAAGAAATCTGGCAACGGCACAGTCAACAACGCACGATTTTCTTGGTGTGTCCTCCAAAAAACAAAGCAAATTCAACGGGTGTGTTTTTCAAAAGTTTTCATTGAAAAAGTTGGACAAAAAAATTAGTTCAAGATACGAGAAAAAAAATTAAATTCAAATCATCATTCACTTTGAAAGTTGAGGATTCCTTCGGTGTTTCTCTCAGAACAATGAATTCGATTTCCAATGTCAAATATTAAATTGCACACTACAAACGGTCAAGTTGATGGAAATTGCCATTATAAAATTTCATCATTCGAAAAACTTTTGATAAAAAACAAATGTTTGACAATTAACAAAATTTCAATGCTTTTGAATACGAAAGCGTTCATTTACATTTTAAAACTTGACTTCAGAAATAATTCACATTCACGCTTTGAGGAATTCTAAATTTTCAACGTGAGTGATGATGACTCAAATTCAATTTTTCCTCCCTCTTCAAATACATCACAGTCTTACTTTAAAATCCAACTTTTCCCAAGAAAATTTTTGAAATTTAGATCCGTTGAACTTCTTCTGCACGTATTATAGAAGGATTAACGAGAGCTTAAGGTAGACTTTTACTAGTGGTTTCAATCTGAGTTTTTGATGAATAAAGACAGCATTTTCTTCAAGAATGACCTGCCACCCCATTGTACAGGTACTTTTTCTCTTTGGGCTCTGGTCGCAGTTATCCTATTTGACAAGGTTCAAGTCCAAGCAGTTTAAAACTCAACTCTCAAAAATATGAGACAGTCCTTGTTCTTATCTGTCTTTTGGGATGTAATTTGATAAAATAGGTATTTCTCAGAATTCTCAGAGCCGAATTTTAACGGCGAATTTCTCAATTTTTTGCCTACTTTGCGGAATTATTCTAGAATTTTACAGTGGGCTTTTTCTATCATAAACTGAACCAGTCTACGTATCCCATCAATTATTTTACTAAATATGCGATTACGTATGTATAAAACCAAAAGGTCCTTCATAATCACGGAAACCATCAATCCACCGAAGGAAAATATCTAAATGTGAGGATTCCTTTATTGTGGAAGCTCGGTTCATTTCTGAATGGCACACTTACAGTATACCATCTCCGTTTTCAAAAAATTGAGTAAGTAAGGTTGTTTATTCAAATAGGCTACGTTAATACATAGTTGAGAATTTTTCAAACTTGTCGAGACGAAGAACTTTGTCAAAAGACGTTATCGATGTCTTTTAATAAAATGTCCAGCTTCTGTGCAAATTTACCTCTCTTAATTAGAGGTTTAATTTATACTGATTAAGGCCTATTTAACGTTTCCTAATGATACTTGTAGACTAAATAAATATCACATAAATGATCTAAAATCAGATTTCATCTAACTTCTAAATTTAGAGGTTGAAAATCCACAATCTCGTGCAACAGCTAAATGTTACAAATATGTACCTCTACCTATGTAACAGATTGCTTAAAATAAATCATCTCTTTCTCTGTGCAAAAATCTGAATCTAAAAATATGAATACGCAAATTAGGGTAGTGGAAGGTAGAAGATTTTTAAAATTGGACTCAAATGCTGTTCCTTTGCATTTTTTTTTTTTTTTTTTGCTTTCCCTCCATCATGATCTTTTTGCTCACAAATTGCGCATTTGGCCTTCTTTGAAATGAATAAATGAATAAAAAAAACTCCTCCAAATACTAATGAAAAAAAACAGAAATTTTGGTATGTTGCACGTACATACCTAGATGCAGTTTGGGAGTACTCTTAATGAAAATTTCGTCGTTATTGGCCACGCTTCAGGCGAGACATAGCAAAAAGTTCACTAGGTCTGCAACTTTGGGTAACGATCCCCAAAGTATGTTTGCTTTCTTTTCAATTCATATTTAATAAACTTACCGATTTCCGCACTCAAGAGAAAAGTTACAAGCAAGATTGGGTACTTGAGGTAAATTTTTTTTTGACAACTTTGACACGCTTTCAGGATACATTTTCGGATCACGACAAAATTGAAATGAAATGTCTTAAATGTAATGGTTTTTTAATTTAAAAATTTTGGTTGAAATACAGAAAAATTGAAAATCACGTGTAGGACAACACCAAAATTTTCTGACAGAAAAAACACACCTGGCTGTAACCTTACTTTTCGACACCCAGGTACACTTTCATAACAAATTATTACATTATTCGCTAATGGCACGCGTCAGAGACATCAAAGTCAACCCAAACTTATCCAAAACACCCGTTCCTCGTTCGTATCGCTCAAATTACAAAGTAAGTAAAAGCGAGAGACCTTGAACCGTTTCCAAAATTTTCCACATTGCTCCCTCCGCGTCCGCACGTTTCATCCAGCTCTCACCCCTCCTCTTCATCCCATTACCGATAAAAATACCCATCGAGCATCAAAAATTCGCAAAAATATCTCCGCATCGATGAATTAAAGTACGTTTACGCTCGACGATTTCGGAAATATTCGTCGTTCAGCCTCCCCCTCCCCCCGCTTCATCTCTACGAGATGTTTACATTCGCAAAACGTAGATTAAAAAAAAACTACGTCGCTTCAGCTCTTATACAGTAAGTTACGCACTACACGCAAAATTTCGTCCTTCATCTTCGCCTCGCTTCGTTTCATTTCGGTGTACCCGAAACCAGCTATATAGTGGGCTTCTACGTCGAAGCTCAAAAGACCCCCCTACCCCCATCGATTTTTCGGATACCATGGATACCTTCGCGCGCAATTTTCTCGACGGCGGCGTTGCTGATTTTCCAATGTTTGTGCAAGTCCCCACGTGCGCGCCCCCGTACAAAAATGTTTTTAGTTTTCCTCCTCGTGGAAATTTTGCTCTACTAGGTACCTCTTTGGATGTGGTTTTTACAAAACGAGGGCAAAAAATCACAGCAGAAGGAAAAGAGGAGGGATAACCCTGGCGAATTTAAGATCAGCGAATACAGGTTTACCTGGCCAGAAATACCTAATATTTTGTAGCGAGCTCGTTCGTGAAATTGAATCGAATTTAATTGCTCGAGGAAGGAAGCATTCGTTTAACGAACCGAAGTGTTCGGTTCTTCTGTTTCGAGACAAATTTGTTGTCGTATTCAGTAGAAGTACTTTTAGGCGTAAAATTGCTCATGAAATTTGCGGCTATAAGCCGAAAACTACCGCAACTTCGTCTCTTGCTAGTATATATTACTTTTCGGTTGCTGGTGATACCGATGTTAATACAGAATGGAATACATTAAGCGGTCGTCAACTCAAACACCGAAATAGTGATGGACAACGGTATACCGAATTATGGTAATTATTCCAAGAACGCTTTTACGAATCTATTTCTCTTCTAAAGCGTTTCTTTCTACACTTCTACAAAGCAAAATTGACGTGCATTTGTCAATTTTTCAAACAAAAAATTAGGAAATTTTTTTCAATTAGGTAGGTACCCCCTCATTTCTGTCAATTTTAAACTGACATCCAAACTGAAAAATTCAAATTTCTGCATTCCTCACCAAAACTACCTACCTAAGCATACAAAATAGGGTGGGTTGTTTTTCAATTTTTTTTTTCATTTTTTTGAAATTTGATGGAGCTTGGCAAAAAATTACGTTCAAATGACGCCAATAAAACGTGGGAAAAATTCCAAACTTCAAGGCCCATACTAAACCTTTCTGGCTAGAACTCAAAGTTTTACAAAAAAAATTTCTCATTCATCTAAAATATTTTTTCAATTTTTTTTGGTTTATGTGATTTTTTGAAGTTTACTATCACGGATAAATGTTCAGTAGTTCAATTTCAATCAAGGCATGTTAAGGAGATGATGATTTTTAAGTGTTGATACAGATGATACTTTAGACATCAAAAGACTACTTCAACCAGAAAAAAATTGAACGAAAGTTTAGGAACATTTGAAAAACTTTCATATTTTCAAACTCTGAACTCTCGCCTGCGAGATTTAAACACTGGCCTGAAAATTTAAAGCTTTTCTACGTCTTTTTGAGATAATTTGACCATATTTGCTAGGTCCCATAAACAGAAAAAAAAGAACAAACGACCCACCCTAGCATTTATTTGGAGCTGTAAATCCCTCACATCAGATTTTTACTGAATCAATAAAAACGGTTCATTCCAAATCGAACCTCACCCCCACCTACTCAAAAAATTCTAGCTCATCATTTTAAAAAATGTTGGAGCAATAAATTTGCAAATTAGAGCAAACAATTCAACAGAAAATCAAAATGCTCTCACTCATCTCTATGAGATAAAAGGAGGGGGAGAGGGCTGAAATTTAGTTGAAATCTCCTCTGAAATGAAATATTAAATAAGGGATAATGGTTTTTGCTTGAATTGTAGATAGATATGGTATAAAACGTAATAATAGCAATGATTCGTCTACAGTTAACTTGACTTGAAATGTTGATAATTGATTACTTATTTTTTTTCAATTCATTTCAAAGTCCAAAATGAGTTACAAACCACCTTAATTTTCGAATGATGGGTTATGCGTAAGTTTTTTTTGCTTCTTGCACAATACTTTTACTACCACAAAAAAAAAAATTGAAATTTCTAAAACGGTTTAAAAATTAGCTTAAATATACGAGAAAATCGAATTGTTATCCACTACTCCGTAAAATGTCGTTTGTCAAGTAACCACATTCTGACAATCTGCCTTCAAATTTTGAGACAAACTTTCGACACGAAAAGGCGAATCGAAAAGAGTGAGTGGACCGCTACAACTCGATAAATTCCAGATGTTGGCAATATTATATCTGTGATCAATGATCATACTTTAAAACACACTTGGTCTTCTGCACATCAAAATTTACGTGCACTCGTCAATTTTTCAAACAAAAAATATCCAAGAGAAATTCCACATATTGCGAAAAAAATTTTTCAATGACCCCCCCCCTCTCTTTTTTTGTCAATTTTAAACTGACGTCCATAATGAAAAAATTCAAATTTCTGCATTCCTCACCTAAACTATTTAAATAATATACAATTAGGTGGGTTGTTTTCCGATTTTTTTTTTTTGTTTTTGTTGAAATTTGATGAAACCTGGTGACAAATTATGCTCAAATGACATCAATAAACACGTGGGAAAAATGTCAAATTTATAGGCCAATACTAATCCTTCCTGGCTAGAACTCAAAGTCTCACAAATTTAAAAATGTTTCATGCATTGAAAACATGTTTTCAATATTTTTGGTTCAGGTGATCTTTGGATGTTCACTATCAAGGATAAATGTTCAGTTGCTCAATTTTCAATTATGGCAAATGTTGAGGAGATGATCACGAAATTATCAGATTCTGAAGGAAAGAGAACCAGGTTAATTATCTCGAGAACTCCTAAACTTGACATAAATTAACTTTGAGCTTTCCTAATGATTTAAAAGTGATGATACAAATGTACTACAAACATCAAAAGACTATACTTTATCCAGAAAAAATCGAACAAACATTTAGGAACATTTGAAAAACTTATATTTTTCCAAACTCGAACTCTCGTCTGGGAGACTGGACACTACCTGAAAATTAAAAAAATTTTCTGGGTATTTTTGAGATAATTTGACCATATTTGCCCGGCTCCATCAAATTTTTTTAAAGAAATGACAAACGACCCCTATAGCATTTATTTGGAGCTGGAAATTTCTCAGATCAGATTTTTACTGAACTCTAAAACCGCCTCCTTAAAAATTCCAGCTCATCATTAAAAAAAATATCGAAGCCATAAATTTGCAAATTAGAGCAATTTTACAGAAAATAAAAGTGCTCTCACTCGCAGCTTCATCTCTTTCGAGATAAAAGGAGGGGTAGAGGACTGAAACTTTGTTGAATCTCCTCTGAAATGAAATATCAAATAAGGGCTTGACGAGTATAATAGCAAGTAAATAATGATTCGTCTACAGTTAACTCGACTTGAAAATTGAAATGTTGAGAATTTGATCGTTTTTTTCTCGATTCATTTCAAGGTCTTGCATAATATCAGCAACTTTTTGATTTTCCTAGTTTTCAAAAGTTTGTCAAAATGTCGTAATAATTTTTTCCATAATTCAAGTCACCGACTGGTCTTTATAATTATGGGAAACCCAAAAATACAATTTTCGAATGATGGGTTATGGGTACGTTTTTTTTTGCTTATTGCACAATACTTTTACTACCACAAGAAAAAAAAATTAGAATTAGTGGTTCAAAAATTAGCTGACATGAACGAGAAAATCAAATTGCAAACTACTACTCCGCAAAATGTCGTTTGTAAAGTAATCAGTAATCTCAATCTGACAACAAATTTGGAGACCAACTTTCGACACGAATAAGACCGACTCTATCAACAAAGGCAAATCGAAAAGAGTGAGTGGGCCGCTACAACTCGATAAATTCCAGTTTTGGCAATATTCTATCTGTGATCATGCTTTAAAGCACACTTTCGACTGAACGAAAAAAGTTTATTTGGTGAAATATGGCCCAATTTGTGCCATTTCTGAATTGCTACATTAAAATCAGGCTTTGAAACATGATTGCAATGATATATGGCCACAAACGATTTTTTCCAGAGGAATAATAAATAGGCCATTTTATTTTTTTATCAGTTCATGTCCAAGGTACGCAATTTCCAGGTTTATCATTTCTGGGAAAATCAAAACCCTACAGAATCGTCGATTTTTCGATAGGATAGTTGAATTTTATGAACTTGTCAAGTGTAAGTAGGTTACTTTTCGAAAGAGAATTATCGAGAATGTTTGAATCACGGTATCAGCATATGAATCAAAGTGTGGTGACTTGGAAAGCAATCATTCATGGAAGAGAACTACTCCTCAAAGTCAACGAAGTCGGTCTTATGAAATCATGCACACGTATGCTCAAGAAAAATTTACGAGTAGGTACCTAAAAGCAGATTTTTTTCTCAACCATTATCCCTCCTTCCTCCATGATCCCTTCCAAAACAATATATACACAGTAAGTAATAATAAAAAATCTTCCTACTTCCCAGAGCTATCATCAACCATACATCTTCGCTATGAAAAATAAACATTCAGAGGCATTTTCCAACCTCGGTAAATTAAAATAAACCCCGACCTTCGTACTTCAACACATCGAGAAAAAAAAACTCGAAAAAAATCTTCCTCAAACCGAGCTACCATAGTAAATATACTCGTTACGTCAAACGATACGGTACAAAGTCAAACAATAAGTTGCCAGCAGGCTTGTCCCCTCGCCCATTCCTCGTCGTCTTTTTCTTAATTCTCTAATAACAACAGAACACCTTCCTACGGAATCAATCAAGCTGTCAAATTCGGCGAAAATTTTCTCCCGTCACCTTTAATATCTTTCGCGTCAACGTCAGCGTCACATCTCTCAAAGGCTTACGTTGCAGAAGAAAAATCTACCCGCACCACTCATCCTTCCTCGCTTGTTCAAATCTACCCATATAAGGCAAAATCAATACCCAGCAACGTTGATAAAATTGTACTCGTACATAGCGAGAAGCACGCCAAACATAATATTAGGCACGTTTGAAAAAGTAAAAATGCCAATTTAACGATGAAAAATTTACTCTACTCCAGGCGTACCTGCAGATTTTGGTGAAATTCATTCATCTGTAAAACACAAGGCACCCTTGCTCAGCAATGAGTGAGATCCACGAAAAAGAGTAAAATAGAAAATATCAAAGTAAGTAATCATTTTTCCTGTAATAACAGCGCATGAAAGATGAACGTGATACGATTATATTATGTATCGCTCATCATCGTCAGAAATTCGCGAAATTCACCTAAAATGTGTATCTTTATCGGTGGCAAGTATCGTAACATCGATAGTAAAATATCTAATACCAGGTCGCTCGTCTCGAGTGACTAAAGACGACTACTTCGAATAGGTAATAAAAAACCCATACCGTGGAAACAGTCTCGATTTCGTCTGGCTCGTGTTTGTTTGCGATGAACGGACGCGAACAACGAGATGCTCATAAAGGCAACCTTCTCATGGCGTTGCAGGCGTTGCCATTCATTGCCATGCCAAAGCCTTAAGAAATCACCTATAAAACCCGCCACAAATCGCGATGTGGATGCTCTATAACTGACGGGACGCGGCTTTTACCTATGTTCGCGATTCGTTCAATTTCGTAATAAAATTTCACTCGAGCGTATATAACTATCAATACTTTAGCTACGGTTATTTTATTAATATTTAACGATTGCGCTTTTATCTGTTTATAGATTAACCCGTTCGGCTCTCTGGCTCGTACACCCTTCTCCTACAATCTGTGTGGTATACACAGGGTGAAAAGCTCGTTCGATTCGACCAGCTGTCTCAAGGCAATCGTTACATTGTCTAATTTTCATCATTATTCGAGCAGAAATGACGAGGCAATATATCGGAGATTTCAGCCAAAAAAAGCAATGAGAAATTCAACACACTAAATGTTCGGCTTTCCTCAGTGAGAAAAATAGGTATATCCGGCTCGAAGGACCATGGACACTTGGACAGAATAATTCAATTCAACAACAAATACCGAAGTTGTAATATTTGTAGTATTAGTATCAATTAAGTATTCGTTATACATATGAAGGTATATTAGAATTCATTTGATTGGAAGTTCAATTTTTTTATGGTCCTCCGAGCCGGAAATCATAAAAAGGATTTTGAATTTTCAGCCACATAATAGAGGAGTGGAAACCATAATCTCTCATTTTCAAAATGGCTTGTTACTCCACTCCGAACGTCAATATCAGCTGGCCAGTTACACAAAGGAACTCAGTCTTCTACAGTCATTTCAAAGCAACATTACAAAAATGGCTACGCAGGCGTCATCGAGTAGGGGCGCAAAAAAATCATATCCTCATTACAAAGCAGCTCATTGGCTCGCAGAACACGCAGAACAGAGCGCAGTCGAATTTCAAAGCCGCATTCCTCCCCCCCCCCCTCATTTTGAGTAAAAAAGCAGTGTACGAGCAGTATAATTTATTCAAAACTAACCTTACGACCCGACCCTTCAAAATGAGTTAAAATACCTTCAGAAATTCAAATATCTCAACGAAAATATATTTTGAGTAATTCTAAAGTACAATTCTCAGCTCAAAATTAAATCAAGAATTTTTTAACTAAGTAAACTTTTTTGGACACCTTTTTAGAATTTTCTGCTCAAAACTGACTCGTGTTTTTAGAGAGTTACGACAATTTCTAAAAATTAAGCAAATTCTACGCTGCAATTTCCTAAAAATGTTCAAAAAAAGTTTGATAAAAACTTTTCTAACTTTCTTACAAAATTTCAATCAACGTCGATTGTTCGCGTGATATACGTATTTTCAAAAGCGCTGAAAATGGTGACCCAATTTTCGGCTAAAAATTCTTTGAGATTGACTCAGAAGTCGTAATATTCTAGTTTTTCGCGAAATGTCAATGCATTTCGATAGGTCGCATGGTATTTAATCAAAATTTAAAAAATTGTAGCCCAATTTTGGACTTATAATTTTTCAAAAAATTTCAAAAAACATTCTTGTCGAAATTTTTGAATTTCTTGCAGAACTTTAACCTATTTTGATAGGTCGCAAGGTCTCCTTTGAATGATTTTACAACAATTCGTTTTACTCAAAGTAGTATCGTAAGAAAAATCTTCCATATACACAGACAAGTTACATAAACAAGCATCTGCTATTCACTGATTGCAAAATGGTTTATGCTTTTGCTTTTTTTGGTATTGCTTTTTCAAAATTGAATTTCGACAATGGTATAAAAGCTAGAGCATTATAAAAAGGAGTATGCTGGTCCGTTTTTCCCCAATTATTTGTGTTGATTTGTGATTAAAATAATATGACATTAAAATTTGAATAATTTGTTTCAATTACAGATTCGGAAGTTTTAAACCTCAGTTGAGGATGGTTTCTGTTACTTCGATACGGAATTTTCAGCTTCTTTTGGGGATAGTTTCTGTTTCTTTAACAAAAAATGCACTGTGTTGTTAATTACTAGTACTAATTAACAACAGTAGAAATAATTTTCAATTCCATGCGTTTTTTGAAAAAATATGGGATTTTTTCCGCTATAGTAGGTTTACTCAAACACCCTGAAGTAAAATTCAAGTTTCCAACATTCCTTTGATTGAATGTTTTCCAGTGATTGATAATCGATTGAAGTGTAGCTTCTGAGACAAATGAAAAAGTTTGGAACAAAAATGCCCCACCTTTCAAACTACAAAAAACTATATGCAATTACTCAAGGTACAATATGGAAATTTGAACCTTTATAGCTCTTGTAATTGAATTAGAGTAACCGTGAGTTTCAAGCCATCTACAACAGTAAGGCTACCTTTTGATTGAAAAAACACAACGAGATAACCCCAACAGAGTTTCGTTCCTCATAATAACCATGACTTTCAATGACTGTAACAAAAATTTCTCACCCAAGTACTGAGTGTCCCAAAAATCTTGAAACGAAACTTTTTCAAGGTATTCAAAAATGGTAATGGCAGATTTTCAGCATGAGCTAATGTTTATATTGAAGCGGTTCAATCAAATGATTCATTTTTTGAACTGGTTTCTCATTGTCCGTTTCAAATTAGTTGTGTAGGTACACAAATCCTGAATAACAACAATTGATATGCTTCAATTTTTCCACAATTTATCAACAACACATTCTTCCGCATACACTTCTGGAGCACAAATTGACACCATCATCTCATAACACATACCAAGATATCGCCACTGGTAAGCAAATTGAGTAGGTCACCGAGATGAACTTATATAAATTTCAACCGCTACAGGCGGAATCATCCATTACATATTTTTTTTTTCAAATTTTCAAAACATTGAACTCAAGCCACAAAGGGGGGGGGGGACATACATTGACCAACAAATTTGAAATTTTTCTTGTGTATGACTGAGGTAATTTGGCCATAATTTTTCGCTGAACAAAGTTGAAAAAATGATCCAACCTAGTAAGCACCTTGTTCATGCCTAGTTCCTCCACATCAATTTGAAATTTCTGCAAAAAAAAAAACTTGCTGGATGCTCCAGAATGGCACAAAATGGCAATTTTAGGTATTTGAACTTTCGTAAATTCATCAAAAATCAATTTCTACATTTGAAATTTTGGTTTCAGAGTTTTTAGGATATACTCTTCCGATTCTAGGGTAGTCCACCTTAAAACTTGTAGCACCCCAATTGCAAAACTGCAGATCTCGCGAGGGTTCCAAAGGTCTCAATATTTAGATTTTTAGCCAATTCCGCCAAAAAGTGAGCAAGCGTCAAAAAGTCATAGGGTCCTCAAGGCATTTTTCAGACTAAAAATTTAGAAAAATTATACAAAAATGGCTGGAAAATGTGATTAAGCAACTACGTACATGCTCTGGAAATTGTCTTTCGTGATTTCTGAGATACATGAGCAGTCCCAGTGATGTACAAAAAAGCCAAATATTCGAATAAATTATGCGAAGTTAGAAAAAACGGTTTTTAGATATTTAATTTCAGACATTGGGGAAGGAGGGGTGTCTGCTGGACCACTGTGTTACGTGAGTTATCAAGTGGTTTTTTAACTGGTTAGTATTGGTTCGCAAATGTCTTACATTGGCTGCAATATGAATCACTCGTTCGCTCGTAGTTCATTTTTAATTCGAATCTTGTTGGTTCGCAAATGTCTCACTTTTAGGCCATTAATCAGTACAATAAAAGAAGCATAATAACAATGAGCTGGTTCGCAAACGTCACAATGCTATACCTAAAGAAGTCATCAGCTATTCACTGATTGCAAGAAAGTTTTTCCAATAATATTGTTTTCTGATCCTCCGCGTTTAAGACGAGTGCCGGTGGCACCAACACTGATGGGGCATCGCCGAGAAAATCTATTATCACTACTTATTGAAGTGCAGAGGAACTTGCCTCCGAGGAATTTCATCCAAATATAGGTCCGAACCAAACCAACACCCGGCTGGATTTGACTCGGTATTATCGAAACTACATACGTAGAATACTTGCACTTCCTTAAAGTAAAAGGAGTAAATTTTAGCCCAATTAGTGGCTGTATGCTGAGGATTCCTGCTGGAGCCTGGATTAGACGAATGTGAGTTTCAGAAGCCGGAAGAGTCTTAGGAGCTCTCGTTCCTGGAACTCAAGAAACCCCAAATGAATTGTTGGCAGCTTTGCAAATGCCACAGAATCGCGTCGGAGTCGAGGGTCATTTCTTCTACGCAATAGTCATGACGGAATGATGTAAAAACCTACTTCTGCTTCAAAGATGATCATTATCACGTTTATAATTGAGTAAGTAAATTTTTTAAATCATGATTTCATTTGAAATTTATTTTTTAAATTTGTAAATTTTTATTGTGTCATTCACATTTGATTATATGTAATTTGATGATTTTATTTTGAGATTAATTTTTGAGATTAAGTCTGTAAAATGTCTATTGTGGCAATGCTCTAAATAGATTTATTCATCATTGTAGTCCTCGAATTTCAGCTTTTCTCCGAAGTCGAGATTTTAATACTTTGAATGATGAGTTTACACTTGCGTCGAATGAAGAAAGAGCAGAGGAAAAGAACAGCACGGGCGAAGCAAGGGCAAAAGTTTTAGAAAATTCCACTTTTAAAAAGAAAATATTGGTACTTTATGAATGAATTTCGGTACCATTTTCGTACTTTCGTGCTACCTAGATCAAATTCGTACTTTTTTCATACATTCGCACTATTTTCGAATTGCTAGACAACATGAATGAAGACAATAACCAAGCAGTAACAAAGTTAGAGCAGAGCAGAGCAGCTATAGTAAGTAAGTATTCTTCTATTCATCATTTCTTCATTTCTTGATGTTTTCTTTTCTTAGAAAGAAAAAAAATATTGATCACATAAGGATACGTGGAACAGTCAGAAGCATTCGTCGCCAGTTGGCATAATCTTACACCTTTGAAAACATGGCACACACGACATTTTTCGTTGGCTGAAAACCCCCATACTTAAATTTTCTATACTGAAGGGGAATGATACGTAGATAGCTATGGCTAAAAAACAATTCGATATTCGAGTTCCGGCCATGAAATTAACCAAAAATAACATTCCTCTTCACTCCAAAGCTGTCCGATTTTCATCCACAACTGCCTATCAAGAACCAGATATACAGAGAAGATCCACCTCAAAATATCCTTCAGAAACTAGAACTCGACCAGCTTAAAACACCAATTCTCCACATATGTATACACCCAAGTATATACAACTCGATTACACGCCTCTTTAACTATAACCTTATTATCAAATTAAGAAAAAAATCATACGACAAGTGCCAAGAAACGTGAACGTAAGAGAAAAAAACAACTCCAATGCACATACACATATCATTACCGTGTGCATCGGACTGCCGCTTTTCGCATGATTAAAAAATATAAAAACGCCAACGTGACATCGTAAATTAAAGTCGACTAAAAATTGACTTTATGCGAAACACCACTATCACCGCGACCGATGCTACAACGACGCAGCTTTAAGGAAAAACAAAATTATTTACCACATTTTCGTCTTCCTTTATCGTCGATTTATTTCGTACTTAAACTCATCCTCTTCACGACGCGATGCCGCAAAAGCGGGTCTTCTACCACTTACCCTTAATGAGGTTGTTTGCGAATTCTGCACCCTTTCTCACTCTCATTCTTCTTATTTGGTCCGTTTTACCACCGATACACCGCGTGATGGCCTTTCTTCGTTTTTCTCTTTATAAACCAACCTTTTTTTTCCTCCTTCGACGTGGTTGTCTATGTAGTCCCTGTTTTTCTGGCTGTTTTGCCATTTTTCGTCGTCCTTGTACGATACCTCGTCTCCACCACTAACGTCACCCTGTTTACTCTTTTACTCTTTTTTTTTGGTTCAGTTTTTTTTCTCATTTTATTTTACTCTTTTCAGCGTGTTTTCTTTTTTTGGTTGTTTCTGTTTTCGTATCGTATACTTTCTTCCTCGTTCGTTTCGTTATTATTACATTGTCTCGTTTTATAGGTTTATTATTATTTTTTTATGGCCCTTTACGTCTTTTTATATCTTCCTTGTTGGTTTTCTCTGATGTATTTTTTTTTTTCAAAATAATTTTTCTTTGTTTGTAGGTTGTTTTTTTTCTGAATAATACGAGTTGTGAAGGTTACTATCTATGAGTTCTCATACGAAAAGAGATCAGAATACTACGGGGAATTTGTCTCATATAGTCATATATGTAATACTGATTGCAAGGGAGTATCTGCGGCAGACTGGCCAATTTAGCAGAGTTCAACGTGAAGTTATTAGAAAATGTGATAAAAATGCACTAATCTACTTGTAGGTATACGTAGGTCGTAGGTATATCAGTTTTGGTAATTATAGAATGTTTTTATGAAAAGTTGACTTGCAAGTGAATTTTCTCTACTTTGTTACTTACTTACTTTTATCGCTTTTATATTATTTTGAAATTATTTGTATCAAATTTAGAAATTCTTGAGTATGTGCAAAACAAAAAATCGATGGAACTCTTTCAAGATAATAGCTAATGCTTAATTCATTTGCCATTAGTGGTGATAACGAAATAGATCGCTTACACAGAGACGTGATACTTGGAATATTGATCAGTTTGTACTAACTATATTTTTGTATAATACCTAGGTATTACATATTTGATCAAACAACGATTATTAAAGTTTGAATTTCCATCAAAATAATTTCAAGTTCGCACTGATCAAGGTATGTATTATTTTGACCCGGATAAAAAATTTGAGTCTTTCAAGCCAACGGTTACTTCCACCTTCTAGAGCAAAAGTTCAAATTTTCGAACATTTCACTTCATTTTCCTCAATTTGATAAACAAGTTTTTTTTTAAAAAAAAAACGGATCACATCACCATTGAATTTTTCCGAATTTCATAAATTGAGGGGAAACGTTTTTTTGGCAACATTATAGCCGACAAGGAGGATACGAGGATTTCTGATTGATTTTTCAGGCACAAGTTCAACTGTCGTCAAATGTTGAAGAAAGACATTCCCTGGCGATGGCGTAGAAAAGACACTGGATTCCAGATGATAAGCAATAGCTGTAATATTGTTGATAGTAGGTAAGTTTTTCGCATTCTTTAATCTTTGCTATAGGTATCGAGCCATTTCACCGTTCTCAACTACCTAATGATCCTTATTATTGGGAGGGAGGGGGGTTTGCTGGTCCGCCTGTTTCTGGCGAAAGCGAATTTTCTATAAGTCAAAAACTAGGACATTAACGGAAATTTTACAAGAGTCTTTTTTCTTAGATAATGAAACAATATGACCAACTGATGTGCAAATATCTTGAAATTTCATGCAGTAGAACTTGAGATTTCAAAAAAAAAATAAGAAAGTTATGAAAATGTTTTTGTTTTCTTAGAAATTGTTGCCCAGTTGGTCAAATTTTGTCATTTTCTACAAAAGAGGGCTCTTGAATTATTTCTGTAAATGTCATACTTTTCGACTCACAGAAAATTCGCTTTCGCAAGAAAATGGCGGTCCAGCATACCCACTGTTATAGTGCCCAACTCAAATTTATTGTATGTAATGTACATACTATAGACATATTTTTTCTGTGTGTAGGGCTATGGATTCCCTGGAATATATTTGAAAATACCAAATGTAATTGAAAAGCTGCGAATCGGTTACATGAAAGATCATGTATACAATTTCATTGACCTAGACAGAATATTCACTATTCAGGTTTTACATTTTGTTTTGCTTTGGTAAGTATACCGGCGATAACTTTATTAATGGTAGGAGGTACTGGTAGCTAGAGCTACATACTCGTAATTTCAACTTCTTACAGGTAATTTGAATATGAATAAAATACCGATTTTACTTTGAAATTTGTAGATTTCAAATGTACTACACGAATGAAATAAATTGAAGATGTCCTTTTTAATATGACGTCTTCAATTATTAATTATCAGACTCAGAAGAGTAAGTAAATTAATTATGTATATTTTCAGGAATCCTCATTGAGGAGGTGGATGGCAGACTACAATAAGTCCATTTTTGGTTTTTTGTAGGGGGGATTGGGAAAAATCGTCAAGAGGGGAAGGGTGGGGGTCGAGTCCAAAATTGGTGTCAAATAAAAGGGGAGGGTGCCACGAATAAAATTTCCACTCAATTTCCAAATTTCGGTCACCTCGGTAAGCAGGAAGAGGAAAAGAAAAATAAGTTATTGCGTTTTGAACGCAATTTTTTTTGTTCTTCTGCAAAAAAAAAAACGCATTTTTTATTTGAAAAAATTGAAAAATTATAGAAAAAAGTATGTTTAATCGAGAATTTTCAATAAAAAACTTGAATGCGAAATTCAAAAAATTCGTGTCTATGATATGGCATTCAGAGAGTGGCAACGAAAGCACAATTTTTTTTAGTAACTCCTACCCAACACGTTTCAGTACCTCTACCCACCCGATGAAAAAAAAAACAGTGTTACCACATCTGCGCAACTTAAATAACAATAAAAAAGTAGTACACTCTTATTTCGGTTTGTTGCATTTAGCTCGCTGATTGCAAGAGAGTTTTCGCATTTGCTTTCACCATATTGGTCGATGGTTGCATTAAGTTGGTAAGTTTGCTTTTAAATATCAACTTGAAGCTGATTTTCAATTTCCTGATCTTTTTTATAATTTATAAAGTAGAATGTACCTACCACTTCGATTAAAATGAAATTGAAAAAATTTCTCGTAAACTATCACTTATAACATTCAACTAAACAACTTTCGATGGCATAATCAACACGATCTCACCTTAAACATTTAGAATCGATTAAAAAAGTATATATTTTTCAGATTTTTCAGTTCTACTTCTTGGGTGAATTATCATTGACAAAAACAACTGCAGGTAACTTTTTCGAATTTAGCGCCAAAATAATATTATTGCTTAGCATTATAAAAGCACTATTCGTTAATGGGCTATATTTGAAAATACTACTCGCTGATTGGCTAAATGTTGACAATGATGAAAAAGAGCAATTTACAAATCCAGTTTTTTCTTACTTCGTGCAAAAACTCTAAAAACTTAAAAGTGAAATTATATTGGGAATTATCAGATTTAAAGTCTTTGGAAGGTCATACATACCTATAAGGTGTACCTTACCTACAGGCTACAATATTATTTTATCATTTAATTTCAAGTTATTTTTCTATGGCTTTGGCAATATTAAACAGTACTACAGACAAAAATACCGACAGAAACACGAAACACAAGATCGCGTAAGTTGGATACACTTTAATATTTATCCAAACACGAGGTTTATCGCGTCACTGGCGGATGGACTCCATAAATCCATAATGCAATCAATGGCCTTCCAAAGGATCTCCATCAATGAAAAACTAGGTAAGTTTATTTTTCGCCTTCACGATACTTTGATTTTCAAGTCTTCGAATTTATTCTTTTATGTTAAAAAAGGTTTGATGTTTTATGAAATAAATTTCATACATTCTTCGTAAAAAAGCTGAAAGATTTTGACCAACTTCAGGGTAGACCTTCATTTTGAGTTGAAAGTCCCTCAGAAAAAAGTTTTAGCTCCGAAGGTGTTCCTGGAGGGGGTGAAAAACGTCGTTTTTTCGCTCTGACCCCCGCTCAAAATAGCCTAGTTTCAAAAGGCACTAATGAGATCTCACGTCAACGTTCGCTTATTTTAACCTAAGCACTGATTAGGAGAAAATTTGCAGATCGCACATTTTTGGGGAAATTGTGCTTTGAAAAATTGTACTTCACGCATTAATTCATATTTTGAAACGCTGTGAAGCTAATTTTTTATCCATCATTGCCCATTTTTAAAAAATCGAGGGAAATAGCCAAAAATTAGACCAATTCTTCCCATTTTTAGCCAAATTTTGGTTGAAAGTGGTTAACTATGGTATATACATTTTGATGTTTTGACTTAAGTATTCCATGCGAAATAAGTATTTGAGAGGAAAAAATTTTCAAAACTGGATAGTTTTCATAAATGTCAGTAAATTACAGTAAAGTAGGTACTCCAAATTGGAATTGATTTTTATGCCTTAGAATAAGGCGGATTTCCATCTGAAATTTGGCCAACTTCTATGTAGTTATCAGACTTTGAAAATAATGGTATGAAACTGATCCCCAAAAACTTCGACGTTGCTCAACCTCGCAGCACATTGAGAGAAACTCGTGAAAACTCCATTTCTGGTTCGAGTGAATGTGAAGTACTGATCAAAATTTTCCTATAATCGAAATTTGTGCGAACAGGCAAATCGAGATCCTGAAAGTTGAAATACATATTATACCAAAAAGTCAGCCGAATCGGACATACAGAAAATGATTTCATTAGCATTTTCACAAATCGAAGAAAAGGGTTATTTAAATTTCCCAGGAAACAAACATTTCGATGATAAGGGCATGGTAGCAGTAAGTGATTTGTTTTTGTAAAAGTAAATCGAATTTTCTTTTTAAAATGTCGGAAGTGACTAATGTAAAATTTACAAAAGGTTATAATTCACTATCCCGCTCCCAGATTAGTATGTAGTAAGTAATCTTGAATCAAGAAAATTTTTTGGATGCGGATGGAAGACGAGGATCAGAACTTGACGTAAAAAGGCTGACCTGAACGTTTTAAAAGTTCTACTTCTACGCTGAAAAATTACAAGACCAAACGGCAGAAGAAATTCGCGAATTCATGCCTAAAAATGATTGCTAATTTTTCAACCCCTATAAGTAGAAGTGTAGAACCCTAAAAGTCGTCTCGGATTTTGACATGACGGTAATGACCTAGGTCGAAATGTTGTCGTCATTCCTAGAATTAGGGGAAAGAGGGGGGGGAGAGAAATATGAAAACTGGCTCAGAATGAGAATTTTCAAAATAGAAAATAACAATTTTAACCAGTTGAATAATTCGTTCAATTTTTTCGATAAAATTTTTGCAGCATTAAGCTCAAAATTTGAGTCAGTGGAAAAATCTCTTTCAGGAATATTGAATCGGAATTTGAAAAAAAAAGGAACAAAAATATTTTCAAACTCTCAAAAACATGAAGTGAGAAGGGGAGAACATATACTCATCATCATCATCGAGTCGTAGAAATCTTTCTTCCTTTCACTCTATTTCTTTGAGAATTTGAAATATTGTCTTTCTTTTTTCAAATTCTAAATTGTTCTCCCTCAAATTTCGAGCACAACGTCGCCAAAATTTGACGAAAATATTGAAACAAATCATTTACATAGGAAAAAATCCACCATTTCCTGCAAAAAATTTCATTCTTCCGCCATTTCTCACCATTTTACACCTAAAAATTTCGCATACCTACATAATCGTATAATGCACTTCATCGCACTTGGCAATCAAAACACAACAATTCCTAATCTCAATAAACACTTGTATAATCTAAAGTTCTAGATTAGGGAAGTATACGCATACGCCATTTTGGTTCGACACAACGGATGTAAACAACATTAGAACGTATGTACGCATACAATCTTACGTGTAAAAAATGCAATTTTTTCGATTGTTCGCGGGTTCGGGTGAATTTTTAAGTAGTTTCCAGCTAAAGACAATGAAATTTCCTATCGACTGATGTTAAATTTTTGTTATATCGCGCAAAATTGACGATTTTCTGAATACCTACTTATATTATCCGATTTTTTCATACTATATGTGTCAACTTTAAACTAAAAATACTCGAAATCTTCAGTGAACACACAGGTATTTTAACATAGCAAAATGTTCGTAATTTCTTCGTCTTTAAAATGAGTGTTTATCGAAAGCTCTACATGCAACCGTTCAAAAGTTGTAGACGTTTAAAGTTGCGAAAACAATGCAAAAACCAACCGCGGATGGTAAGTATTGAACTTTGAACTAGAATTACTCAAAATTTTCAACGAACACATAGGTATATTAATACAGCAAAACGTTCGTTATTTTATCCTTCTTAAAATGGGTCTTTACCGAAAGCTCTACCTTCTACCGTTCAAAAATTCTTGAAGATCAAAGTTGCGGAAAGTGTTCAAATTGTGTTATCACTGTTATCAGTCACTTAGTGTTGATTGTAGAACATTTTCCGCAACTTTGATCTTCAAGAATTTTTGAACGGTAGAAGGTAGAGCTTTCGGTAAAGACCCATTTTAAGAAGGATAAAATAACGAACGTTTTGCTGTATTAATATACCTATGTGTTCGTTGAAAATTTTGAGTAATTCTAGTTCAAAGTTCAATACTTACCATCCGCGGTTGGTTTTTGCATTGTTTTCGCAACTTTAAACTTCTACAACTTTTGAACGGTTGCATGTAGAGCTTTCGATAAACACTCATTTTAAAGACGAAGAAATTACGAACATTTTGCTATGTTAAAATACCTGTGTGTTCACTGAAGATTTCGAGTATTTTTAGTTTAAAGTTGACACATATAGTATGAAAAAATCGGATAATATAAGTAGGTATTCAGAAAATCGTCAATTTTGCGCGATATAACAAAAATTTAACATCAATCGATAGGAAATTTCATTGTCTTTAGCTGGAAACTACTTAAAAATTCACCCGAACCCGCGAACAATCGAAAAAATTGCATTTTTTACACGTAAGATTGTATGCGTACATACGTTCTAATGTTGTTTACATCCGTTGTGTCGAACCAAAATGGCGTATGCGTATACTTCCCTAATCTAGAACTTTAGTATAATCCAACCACACCTCACACCTTTCATCACCTCCCACTTGACACTGCCAAATCCGTCGGCATCGGCATCGCACACGTGATACGTGATTCCCACCAAATCCGCCACCACTCGATCGTAAAAATCGTTCGTATCACCGCGAGCACAACCACACAAACCAAAACCAAACTATGAGTCACGATCGGTACATAGTTAAGGTAGGTCATTACTCTTGATCTTACAGACCACGTACGCGACCGACAATTTAACGCGGTAAAAGCGTGTATTGTTGAATAACAAAATAACACAACCGCGAATTCTCTCGATAAGCACCGCATACGACGAGTATTTCTCGAGTACTTTATTTATACACTACATACACCGTTCATCGTCAACATAGTTGGTTCTATGGTGTGCATAGCATAAAACCTTGCCCTCTAAATGAACGATATAGGATCGCCAAGAGGCAAAATACCTACATGGCGTGTAAACGTTCCAAAAAAAACATAACATCGTCCATTTTCGCACGTCCATAATACCCAGCAAAGCAACTGGTTCAGTGAACTTGGCGAAATTCGAACGTATAGAAAAGTTCAGGTACCTGGTACACTCTACACTCTCACGTCAGAAAAACAGCAACGATGCAACTAAATAGTATACGAACTAAGAAGCATATATGCTCGTAGGTAGATTAGATACTTGAAATGCGAGATAGAAAACGAAAAAAAAAATCGCCAGTAACTTCTTTAATTCGCATCTAAGTTTTTTTTACCGTAGGCGATTTATTTTTAAACTTATGTATAATTTAGACCTTCTTCTTCTGACCAAACGATGGGAGGACGCGAAGAAGCATTTCTTTCCGCGTTATTTATTCGCCCATCGTATACATCTCTTTCGCGCATCCAACGCGATGCATTTCTCTTCGAGTATGTAATTAAAAAATTGCAGTATCAGGGGTTCTTAAAAAATTCTCAACAACTTGGTACTCTTCGTTAAATGTTGTTTTGACGTAATTTTGTTAGTTTTTCGAGCCATGAATTAGGCCAAGGGTCGCGAGGTGACATGATGGGTACAACATTTCCACGGCTGACGATCAAAGAATATCACTGAGCGTTCATCGAGACGATTTTTGGTCTAGTTTATCAACAGTTTTCGTGAATTAAACGGAAATGAAGGTAAGGCACATATTTTGTTTTTCATTTGGTGAAAGAGATGGAGTCAAATTTTTTACAAAATTAAAAGGGTGATAAATTGGGAAAATCATCGTCGATTTTAAGAAGAGATTCAATAAAAATCTCTAGGTGAATAATGAGCATAGAAGATGAAATCAGAAGACACAGTTCTTAAGTACTTCTTCAATCGCAAAAAAGCTAGCAAAAGATAAAAGTCTGTGAAGACCTGAAATACAAGATTAAAACTAAAAATCGAATAGTTTTGAATAAAAATATGCAAACTATCTTGACACAAGTCTTCAATGCAACCGTCATCTACCTAAATTGTAATCCCTCAGAGAGATAATTTTATAAAATACAGTTTTATACTCAGCTCTAATATGAAGAACAAATTGAAAGGTTGCATAGAAGCATCGTTCCTCAATTTTTTGGGCTGGAGGGGGGAGGAGGGGGGAAGAGATTTGAGGAAGCGTGGAAAAAAATGATGGCCAAATGACCTCAACAATCACTAATTTTTTTGTTCATGTTCAACTACATATTTCAAAGTTTAAAAATTTGAACTTTTTTCAAAATAATAATGTTTTTGAATTATTTTTCATTTTTTCATTCATTAATAGGTCTCTTCAAGCCATTACAAAAAACTCAAGACTACATTTTTGTTAAATTCAGAAAAACGTTGAAAACACTTTTTCAGGGTGTCTAACAAAATCTGAAAACTAAAAAGAAGGACCTTGAAAGGACCTTTTGGAAGGACATTCTCAAAATTGAACATGTACTGTGACACCCCCCCCCCATTCATTTGCACAAAATTGACAACAAAGCTTTAAATTTATACTTTTTAAAAGAAACAAAAAAATAATCAAGAAAGTACGTCAAGCAATAGAAATAATCAATTTTTGTTCATTAACAAAGTATTCAATTTTTTGCTATTATGTATTTAATTATTTTGACGTTTAAAAAAAATGAAAAATTCTGAAAAATTGCTCTTTCAATTTTCGCTCAATTTTAATTAAATGGCAGAATTATTTGAAAATTCGGAAAAAAGGACCTTCTGACAAAAAGACACACTTTTCCTGACCTTCTGGATCGGAACGACTGTCGGACCTCCAGTTTTTTTAACTTCGTAATATGAAAAACAAGCTATCAGCTATTCGCTGATTGCAAGATAGTTTTTGCATTTACTTTCACCATATTGATTGATGGTTGCATAAAAACCATTATCTTCTGATCCAACGAGACTAATCATAGAAAGACGCACCAATCAAACCCGAGACAGAAACATACAAAAACACAGCAATACTACAAAAGCTCCCAAAATGCATCCAAAATTCAATTTAAAAAAACAAATATCGACTAGAAAAAATTCGTACCACAAACCAAGCTACTCCTTAAAACGATAAAATTACGTTAATGATGACCCATTTTCTCCCCACCTTCATTTCCCACATTCGGAGGAAAAATTCCAACTCGTTCGTATAAATGTTCTAATTCTACAAAGAGAACTAAACAAACACACAGTCCTTTGATTTCGCCAGACCAAGGACGATGTTTTTACTTTCCTAAACTCGTCTAGGTAGTTTCACTTTCCTCGTCATATTTTGAAAATACGCCAAACGCATTACACACACGCGCGCTCGACACCTCTACCAATAACTCGCCTTGTTTTTCACATTGCATCGCCATTTTACACAACTCCGAAGTCTCAAACGACCTCGTAGCCTCGTCGTAGGCCTAGCAGTAAAAATTATGGACGTTACTTTTGAAAAAAAATCCTTTACGACCTTTAACAAGTATGTAGGTATATCGATTTCCACACACGTTACTTTCGTTGTCATTTCTATACTCTTTTTTTCAGGGGGAAACATTTCCAGCAAAGAATACCTCTCAACACTCCAAAATAAAAAATCTACCATCACATCCGCACCCCACCCATGAGATCGTCGTGGCGTAATAGATTAATGACCTCAACTGGCGATGATACTCGATGACTGGTTAAATTCACCGAAACTACATACTATGTATATGTAATGTATTCTCCCCTGCACAGCAATGATATTATACAACCAGGCACCTCACCTCTTGCCACCGACTCTCTCCACTTACCCATGTCTTTCTTCGCCATCTCATTCTAAATCCAAGTTCGCCAACTCGTACGCGAATACGTTGAAATTTACATCAAAGGTCAAGCACAAATACGCGATGAGGAACCAGTTATCTACATATAATATACACGGGAAGGATACGTTCACGTATCCAACTACTTATACCCCCCTTTCATACTTCACCATTCGTTACATTGTGGTTGTGTGTTTATTTATGCACTGCCTAGAGAGTAACCAAATTCAAATTATTCGCGTAGGCAAGTTAAATACCTCTGTTTTTCTCAAACCAGACGAGACGAGATGCGAATCGCAACAACATAGTTTCTTCGTTCGAATGGTAATTATCGTATTATTTTGATCGTCCAGTTGCACATACCAAGTGTTTCATTATATTGAATGTTTTACTCCTTTTCATTTTTTTTTTTTTATCGATGCTGAGAACTAATAGTACATACAAACTGAACCGGAAATCGTCTACCAAAATCTAACTGTAGATAGTGCTCGAGGAGACGAACAAGAAAAAAAATCATCAAAAATAATAAAAATGTTGAATCATTTAAATCATGCCCATAACTCATTACTAGAGTAGACGAATAAAAAATGTTATCGTTACAAATTGCCCATCTTCAAAATTGAAGGGGTGAACACAATTCAAAATTTTCAATAGTCATTGTCACTGCACCCCCGTCCGTTTTACTCATATTAAGAATTTTTTCCCCTAGAAATAGCAAATAGCTATACATATTTCCACATTGAACGTCCCTCGCTCCTTTCCTATGAATGGGAAATTTCTGAAAATCGACGCTCACGAAGGAATCAGGGTCCCATAAACCACAAAAATTGAAAATGTATGCTCTGCAGAGGAATGAAAAATTCAAACAAACACAAAGGTAAAAACAGAATTTCAGTACAAGCTTTCAATTTTATTTCCAGGTTATTGGAAACCGGTGTTTGCTTTTATCGGGCATTCGAAGGATCGTTGCACCGAATAATACCTATGCGTATAAATTAAGGAAAATGGAGTCACTAAAAAATCAGTGGTTTATTGCAAATGAAGTCTGTAAACATATTCAAATTGTGTTTGCGCCTTCAATTTTGCAGATAACCAAGTCGTCCTAATAAGATTTTTCGTTCGTCTATTTGAGCACTATGGGTTATCGAAGTCATTTCAATGTTGCCAACATTTTCTTACCGTCTGCAAATTGAAGAAGTTACACCATGTTTGGCCAAAAATTTGCCAATTTTGAAGAATTTGCCAAAAATGAGAAAATGTTTGGATCATTCGAGCAACTTCCCTAACTCTTAGTATTTGCATAGACGAGCAGAAAGACTTATTATGACAAATTGCTTGTCTTCAAAATTGAAGGGGCAACCACAATTTGAAAATTTGAAATGTTCAAATCTAGACAAATTTAGAAATTTACAAGTTTGCCACCTCAATTTTGAAGATGGGCCATTTGTCATAATGGCATTTTTCGTTTGTCCACTCGAGTACTATGGGTAATGGGTATCATTTGAATGATTCAAAAATATTTTCTTATTTTTGATGATTTTTTTTCGAAATTAGTCAACTTTGAATTTTGCGAAACACATGGCTCCTTCATTTCAAAAAATAGGCAACTAGTCATAATAACGTTTTTTGTTAGTCTGCTCGAGTACTATCTACAATTCAAGTTTGGCAGACGATTTCCGGAACACCCTATACCTTCTGGCACCGATTCTTCGTGTGTATCCCTTTCTTTCTTTTGAAAAGACTAGATTTTAATTTCACTGCATTCAAATTCAAAACTAACCGTCTTCATCTTTAACGTCACCGTCCGATTTCTTCAGAAATTATAATTCATGAAAAGCGACTGATCATTCAAAAACATCAAACTATAAGACCAACTCATCTTCTAAAAAACGATACTTCGGTTCTACATGATGAATTTCCCTAAGACCGTTACTTGTCGTGCCTTTAATGAATTTGGACGAAAATAGCTGAAAAATAAAAAAAATTAGCTTCAATGCCTCAAGAGGCTAATGTTTGTTCGGCATATATCCACAGTTTTAAGGAAGAAATTCACCATGGGCGAGGCCAATTAGAAGAGAAGATTGCAAAAAGTGATTGTTTAAAAATTATCGATATCTGTGTGTAAGTGTAAGTAGGCGTAAAGTTGTTCTGATGGATAGGAAATTCCGAGTGTAAATGAATTGGTGCATATTGAAAATTTAGATACATCGAATAAACTTGGCAAGCCGCTAACATCTCAAGAACCATTTGAATACAGACTTCGAAAATACGTACGTGGATGCCAGAAACAAATTTTTGTTTTCCCATTCGTGGAAATGGAAAACAAAAAAGGAAAAAAAAAGAACGAAGACTTCAGCATGACTGGTTATAACTTTTTTCGTGGTTGAGCTGAATGGTGGATCTTGTGACAACTTCGTGTCCTATTTTCTTCTGCAGAAGGTGGAGTTTGTTTACAGATGGGTTAATTTTCATCAATCACAAATCAGATTTCGCAAAAAAATTTTAAAATATAGGTCCTTCATTGTTAAAACATGTACCTATAAAAGTATGCAATGCATAGTTGATTGAAAAATAAAATCGACAACAATTCGACTCCAGAGGGATTTGGGGAGCCAAGCAAATCAAAAATTGTATCAAGTCAAAGAAAACGAGAATACCTACTAAAAACGTGTCATTGAAGAATCGCCGAATTCAAGATAAACTAAGAATTTTGCAAACAGATAACCCGAATGATAAACTCGTGTCATTTGATTATTCGCTGATTGCAAGAATTTTGTTTCCTTGTTACCTCTTTTACTCTTAGAATAGGTATTCTGAGATCCAAATTCAGGTTTTCCCCATTATTACATCGATTTAAATATTTAAATACTTGCTGATTGCAAGAAGAGTTGTGCTTACAAAGTTGCTTTTCAAGCATTCAAAAATTCATCCACCACAACTATCAGCGAAGTAAATTATATTAAAAAGTACACGAAAAATAAACTGAAACACATGCCCTACTCACCAAAAAGATCCGAATGATGGAATTCAGTTGGTTGGTGAATCAATAATTTCTTTCTAAATCTCGTTCTCATTCAACATACCATAATGGACCGCCCACTTTGACCTCATAGGAGGAAAAAAATGACAAAATACACATTTATTTTCTTCTTCTTCTTCAAATTAAGTATCTCAAGAATCTTTTACTAATGCGAATTTATCCAATAAAATTTTCTATGTTTCGAATCCGGATTTTTGAGAAGTTTCCACTATTTCATGATTAATTAATGAGTTTTTAAAATTCTAAAATGATTATTTGTGGGTGAGCAAAAAATGATTTCCTGAGGTCACCCTAATCAAAGTTTTGGACTTGACAAATATCGAATTATGATGAAAAATGAACCCTGATTTCAACAAGCTACTCAGTTTTCTTCTACAAGAATAGGGTAATGAGTGATTTTGAAAAACGTCCTTAGGGGGTAAAAAAAACTGGTACGTTATCCCGATTTCTAATTTCAAAAATATGAAATTTCCATTTGTTTAATGGAAAAATTGATTTAAAATTTACTACTCAGCCCAGTGATCCTTAGGTAACGCCTATGAATATGGCCTTGAGTGGGCTTGATTTTATTGTATAATAAATAAAATAATGCATAATGTAGATAGCTTTTCAGGTTTTAAGCTGTGACTTTGGCATTTTTTTTACTGTTCCAGTTTTCTTTTGTCGACTGTTTGTTGTGTTATTTTTTCGATCTGAAATATTTACTGCGTTTTTGTTAACATTCTATAAAAAATGGAAGGCAAAACTCGATCTGAGAGTGATAATTCCACGGCAAGTGTGTGCAATGAGGTACATTTAGTGAAACATCATCAATTTTGAAATAAAAATCCTAAAACACGTTGACATGTTCACATGTGTACATCCATTTCACACCACGTGTTATGATTAAAAATGTTTTTGTTTTAGGAAACTACATATAAAAAACATTGACGAATTATGTAATGCGTCAAATTATAGCTTAGTGCTGAATGCTATAGTTCACAAAATTGGCGTACAGAAAGTCTCCCAGAAGGGATCAGAATGTAGACATGCTTTGATTGTGGACAAGAGTGATGAGGTTTTGTTTTAAATAATATATTGCAATATTGCATAGTGTATTTATATTGTAAGTTTCTTAATTACGTATGTATTTACTTTGTAGGGTCATTTGTGTTCCGAGATTTTGATCCATTCAAAGAATATGAGGTGGGTACGGAATACAAAATGAATATTGCTGTGTCAACCTCTAATACTAAAGAAATAACAGGTAAACTGCTGAGTATCCAAGAAGTAAAAACGGATTCAACAACTTAGTTAGTATTTTGTTGTATTGTTTTGTAATATTACATAATGTTTGTAATTGCAATAGGTATTTGTATTCATTTTTCAGGTACAAAGAAGAATATGTGTACAAAGTCCCCAAATAACGAAATTAATTGCATTAAAAAAATTGTTCAGAAGGAAAACATCGGTAAAAGAGCCACTTATTAGGGGAGTTGTACCCATGGAGGATTTCAATACCTTCCCTTCTGGCAGTAAACGAATTTTGTACAGCATTAAGGATCGATTTGCTGAAATAAATGTCATCCAACGGGATGCTGAAATTATCAAGATGGAGCCGAGGAATGAAGTTATAATTTGTCATGCGAAATCGTCTGTATAGTACACGACTCATAAAATGTTTCTTAAATACTATAAACTATCATTTATGGATTGAACATACATATAATTCATTTTTGTTTTACAGATCAGTGACGTCGGTAAAGCTATTAAAGTCATGTCCTCTCAGATTATTCCATTAGGACAAGATTGCCCCGTGGAGTGGCTGATACAGGCTGTATGGATTTCGCCGTATGGGGAATTATCAAAGAGGAAGTGTTCAAAACGAAACCCGCAAATATCGAACATTTGAAGGAATTAATCGTACATAAATGCCTTTGAAACGTTATCCGCAGACAGACGATTGATACGTGACATATTTTCAGCACACTCTTAGATGGGCCACCCTGTATAATGACACAGCTCAGTATTCAATCGATGAATTCACAGATGTTACAATAGTTAACAAAATGAGGTACAAAATATAAGTATTTAAGTGTACTTATTTACATTGTATCAGTATTTATAAGTAATGGTTTTTTTTTAAGCTCTACTGTCGTCAGTTCACCTTCACCTGCTGAACATATGCAGTCTTCTACTTTGGTTAGACCAATTCAAACGAAAAAATTGAGTAAGTTTATAAAATAAAACCATAAATGTTACCATCGGCTATGTTTTTATTATGCTCATTTTTTCTTGTTATAAGCTTGTAGTCCAAAACCACTTGGTTCAATACTCAATTACTCATTTAGGGCAACCCAATATATTTTTTTGAATCTTTTTTTGTTGCACTCCGTTTACAAATGTAACAAAATCATTTTACGTTTCAGAAAATTGCCTTTCATTTAAGACCTACTTTATTTCGAATATTTTCGAATATTTTGCTTTAAAATGAATATTTTCGCATATTTGATTGCTATTTGAATATTTTTGTCCAAAATTACCACATATTTTGCAATTAATCGAATATTTTTGAATATTTTTGAATATTTTGGAAATTTTTGCATTTTGAGAATCGCAACACAGGAAACGTCATTTTCATAGAATGTTGAAGATGAAAAAAATGGTTCTTTTTAATGATGATGATATTGATGATTGATGAAATGATGATGAAGATTGAATTTTAAATCAAGCTTAGATTTTTTTTCTTTTTTTGACGATCAAAATAGAATTTTAATTCAACAATTTTGTTCCATTTTGCGAAATTGCGAATAGTTCATGTGATTTAGGAAACAAAACCGAACGATGTAGCCATTTTTGTAATGTGCTTGTAAAGGCGAGTGAAACGATACCAAATTTGATTTCGAATATTTTCGAATATTTTAGGGGTAATCGAATATTTTTGTCGAATATTTCACCTCAAAAAATCGAATATATATTGAATATTTTACCTTGAATGAGAGCATATTTTGGGTTGCCCTAAATGAGCACAATCAATGAAGCCAAAGGTACTACTTGTATAACAGGTACATCAATCAAATAAAATCAACTTTTAAAATGACTAACCAAGCTTTTTTTTCAGAGCTCAATCTTAACCAATTAGATCCGGGCAAATTCATAATGCCGGAAAACTCAACTTTCAAAATCAAATATGCCTGCAGATTACCTACATGCATAATAAATATTTTGAAAACGAACAACAATGAATCCCAGGCTGGCATAATGATTCACTTTATGTTTCTATGACTGATTGCAAGATAGTTTTTGCATTTGCTTTCACCATATTGGTTGATGGTTGAATGAAAACCATTACCTTCTCATCCAACGAGAATAACCAAAGAAAGATGCATCAATCACTAGTATCGTCTTGAGAAATTTTTGAATTGCTACATCAAGCTGAATATAATTTAATCGATTACATATCGTTTCGTTTCGAATGCATGGCAGTTTGGGAATTTTTTGAAAATTTGATACTCAAGTTTGAAAAAAAAACACCATAAAAATCCACCAGAAAGATCAAATTGGCGAAAGAGCCAGTTTTAGAGGGGTTGTATCAATGAAGGATTCTAATTAATTTCCTTCGAGTAGCATACAATTTCTGTATAGCATCAAGGAATCGAGGATCGATTTAGTAAAAATTTTAATATAATATTTAGTGTGATAGTGTATGTGATTGCTTTTACATGTAAGTAAGTTTCTTCTAGCTGAAATAAATGTAATCCAATGGAATGTCGAAAACATCAAGGTGGAGCCAAGAAATGAGGTGATAATTCGCCATGTCAAATCTTCTATTCATAATGATACAGTTCAATTTTCAGTTGACGAATTTACAGATGTTGTGATAGTTCATAGAACGAGGTACGAAATATAGTATAGGTATTTAAATGTATTTACATTGTAGGTATCAGTATTTGTAAGTATGGTGCATATTTGTTTTACAGCTCTGCTGTTGTCAGTTCACCTGCTCTATTTTTTTAAATTTCTGTTTAATTGTTATTTTTTTTTTTTTTGTAAAATCACTCGTTCGTAAGCATTTCTATGATTTTTTGTAATTAGGTACCTATACAAAAAACCAAAATTTATGGAAGGATAGGTATGGTGAAACAGTCGATGAATATTTTTAAAAAAAAATTGAAATTTGTGATCAGAAGTTGCCAATTCAGCCCAGGTAACGTTAGGGGTAAGGGAATTTAGATGAATATAAAATAATTATGCATTGCTGAAATTAATTGTAGGAATATTTCAATTTTCAAAATTCAACCAGTTGTACCAAGTTAACGAATACAAAAATTACAAATCCTAATTTCCTCCTTTCTTTTTCAAACCCTCATTGACTAATGGCTGTGGTTGTTCTGTAAATTTTGAATTTTTTTATATAATCACGAATAATAATTATGGAAAATGTTCACGAGTACGTCGTTTTATGAAAAAAATTGAAAAACAATCTAGAAAAAAAATTGAGGGAGTATAGCGAAACAAAAAAACAATTTTCGAGTAGGTTTCTCAGCAAAAACCCTTGAAAACAATGATCGCCGGTCTTACGTGCAAAAACTATCTTGCTACGAAATCTCTCAACGCCCCATAGAATAAACCAATGAATTTTTATAAGGTGCACCGGGGGAAGTTGGAATTTGGGGTAAGTTAGAAAACTTGCTCTAGCGCCCAGAGGTTCATATCTGGCGAAGTGCCACTAAAGGTGACTTGAGGGTACCTACTTCATCACGGCATAAAAATTTTTGCGATTCGGTTTCATTTTGGATGTCTTTGGTTCAATTGTATTTTGTTGTTGTTTTGAACTTGTTTTGAATTTGTTCTAAAATGCAGACTTTCTATTTCTTAGTTTTTCGCATATAGCGGACGAACCGTGCGTCCTAGTGAAAATCTGATGAGAGTGATCTCAAAGAGAATTAAATTCTCTACAACTTTGTTATCACGCAATTTTTCTAGGACGCTCCGTTTCTGATCTACGCCTCTGCAAAGTTTAGCCTGTTCTGACTTCCCCCAATTGGGGAAAGTCAGAACAGTTTATATTTTATTCCACTGAGCGAAAGCTACTGTGTCAATCGCGCTCAAATTTTCACCATAGGTTAAGAACCCTTATGGGAACCTACATAATAAATTTGATCCATATTGGTTCATTAGAAGGGGAGTAACAGCTGGTCAAAGTTGAAATTGCGAAAAATCATTCTGACTTGCCCCGGTGCACCTTAAATCAAATATCAAAAAATCTGACTGTAATTTAATTACACACTGATTGCAAGATGAGTTTTGCTTTTCGCTTATTGGTTGCTTTTCAATCGTTCAAAGCTTCACTCACCACAACCATCAGCGAAATAAATTGTATGAAAAAGTGCAAAAAAATTAACCGAAACATGACTCACTCACCATAAAGATCCGAATGATAGATTTTGAGTTTGCTGGTGATGATAAGTAACTATTGGTGACGAGCTCTATTCGATCATTCGAATCTCAATCAAAGAGATAAGCACATTAGGTATAGTTAAGGTAAAAATATTCAAATCTCTTTTTCTAGGCATAAAATGTCAAATAATCATCACCCAATCATCATAGTTGGAGTACGGTGACCTCTAATACTGAGTCAGTGATTAATTTTAAAAATATAATCAATAATTTCTTTCTAAATCTCGTTCTCATTCAACACACCGTAATGGACCACCCATTTTGAACGAAAAAATGACAAAATACACATTATTTCCGTCTTCTTCTTCAAATTATCTCAATAAGAATCTCACCGATTACGCATTTATCTAATCCTAATCAAAGAGAACTTTCCGCCGCTCAGGATGGCAGCACGATGACGCTTTTATTCTCTCAAAAGATACACCATCATTCTCATTTATTATGCCAATATTGCCAATACATTCTTTTCGAGCAAAAACCAGTATGATCGATACAACCAACATAATAACTTTATTCGACATCGAAAAATTTCGCACACAGACAACGACTATAATTTTAATCTTTGACCGGTTGTTAATCCCGAAGAATAAGTACGCAGTTTCATAATTAAACCTTGCTTTCGCTACATAGTGTTTGAAAATACAAATATACCGAAAAACGTTACTTTTAATTTACCCAATAATTTCAAACCCCGAGGTAAATTTATATTTTTTTCTCACGTATGAGTCATCGATTGCACCTCGAGCATTCTTCAAACTTGTTTATTGGATCGATTACTTCGACGAATTTCTGCAGCAGCACAGTACAGCATGTTTTCTTCAGATGCAAAGTATGCATTTCAATTCTTCATTTTCAAAATTTCTGTAATTGTTGGCGAGTAGTGCATATCACTTTTTGCTGATAACCCAAAAAGCTCTTCTTACTTTTTGACAATAATTCCAAACAAGTCCTGCTTTTTGCAAATTTACTGCGAAAAATTCTCAGCTTGTAGCAAAAGTTTCATTTTTGCCAAAAATTTCCGCTTTTTGTCTGATTTTTTTTTTGCAAAAAATTCTAAACAGTCTTAGTCTAGCTCATTTCAGAAAATGTTTTGTGTTATTAAAAACGAGAAATACTGTATTTTCCGGTAAGTTTTCTTTTTTTGGCATTTAAATGTTCTGTCAACATTCAGTTATACTTTCTTAATTATTCTTGGTTACCTTTTGGTTACTTTATGCTTACTTTTTCAAGCTTTTTTAGTTACGATACTACAGTTACTGAGGGGAAAAATGACTACAAACCCTGAAATTGATGGACGTTTTCTTTTTGCATATTTATCGATATACTCGTACACCATGGGAAGTTTTCCTTAATTTAATTCAATCAAAACTTAGATTTCTGGGTAAGTCCTCATTCAATTAGTTCAATGCCTTATATTTTTCCAGCTCAAAAATCAGGCCATAAAAAATTCACTGAAATTGCTATAAATATTTTACACCACAGAACTCAATTTAAAAGCTCAGCTTAGTCTTCCTTGTGCCCTTCAGCACCTTATCACTGGAAAATATACACACGTGTAGTCGATTTAGCGACCACAAGCACACGTATAATTTATAATCAACGTACTGTGCATAAATTTGGGCGTATTCCGACTGCTAATTAAATAAGTCGTTCAAGTATATGGTATTCCCCCCCTCCAAGCACTTCTCCTACGAGGTTATTTTCTTTCCTCTCATTTAATGATACCTCGATTATTCACCAATTTTCCGATAAACAGATAAACACCGATTCAGAGAACCGGTTGGGCTAAGTATTTTTCATTTATCCTACCGATGGATAGATAGATAGACCGAGTCAGCTTTTTTAATTTTTTTTGGCAGAACATTTATTTTGTCAATACATATTTCAAAATTCAAAAATCTAAATGAGTATTCATTAAAGTTTGAGGTTGATTTCGAGCATATGAAAGAAAAATGCTTCTGGAAACGAATAAATCAACCTCGTGGTGTAATTTTGGTGACAAGTAAGGTTACACGCGTGCATGGAAAGCGAATGTTGACTCGTTATCACTTATCAGGTGCAAATACCCGAGGTGGCGACGCGACGTTATCGCATCGTGAGCTGGTAAATACGACGCTGACGTAATAATTTTGGATGGGATTACGAGGTGTTTTTTTGTCATCAACGGTGATATACATAATAAGTACATATTGAAAAATTTACAATTTTTTTACGTGATATTTTGATAACATCCTTTCCATAAGGATATTATAGGGACAGTTTGAATGATTCGTTTTCGTACGCGAAATTGTGAATTTCGTGGATGCTTGTTAGTTCCAGAAACATTATATTGACAATTCCTTGACAATTACTTGAGTAAGTAATTTTTTCTGTCGAAATTTTCACTTCCAACACCGAAAATCTTGATTGCAGAAGTTTCTAGAATTGGGTTTAGCTTCTCCAAGTATTTCACGAAATAGCACCAACCAATTCTCCACGTACAGTTCAATTTCTGTGAATCGTACCTGCCATATGCCAGGGTAAACCATCATTTATGTGTATTTTCGATGAACTGAGAGGAGCTCCAAGAAATGGGCATTGAAAAAATTATATTAAAATTGGCTGAAGAACATTAGTTTACGATCTTCATTTTCTCATGGGTGCTCAAAATGGAAACCACCGCCACCAAAATGATGAAAAAAAACCACTCTTAATTCACTAAAAGGATAAGCATCTTAATGTTTACATATCCGCAAAGTGCAGGCTTCAGTTCGATAAAACGACAAGTCGCCACGAAACAAATACAACCGATAGTTTTCCCGCCGAGTATAATTTTCCAAATAGGTCTACGACAAATATCTTCCTCGAGCTTTTCAAGTTTTCCGGGTACGTCTCCCCACTCCCCTCTTCTGGTATTTTCGCAATCGCAACCAAAACCGTAGTTTCGCGTGTTCCAATTTCATATCAGCCAAACAGGCATTCGGTAGACCATCAAAGTAAGTATACTAAAAAGTCAAAACCGATCGTTAAAAGTAACATTTCGCTGCAGCTCTTCCTTCTCTCGTCTCGAGAATCAGCCGAGAGTAATCAACTTGCTCTCGTCGTGCCTCGAAATTACCTTATAATGTAATCAAAGTCGACATATACGGCGCGGTACCGCTGTAATAATAATGAATCCATTAACGAGCCTACTCGGTTCCTCGTTACCTCGCCTCCTTCTCCTCACAGCTCATCTTACCCCATTTATACCACATTTCCTTCGCGAAACGAGTATATTTACATTACTTATATACATTATACTCGAGTATTATAAGTACCTACTCGTCGTACCGGAATGGGAATTATTATTGCCTTTTCGGAATTTTATTCGTCATTTTCGTGTCTCGTCGTCGTTGAGCCATTTAAAAAAATAAAAATTCCGTACAGTGTGATCGATTCGCACAGAATAACCATCGACGTTCTCATACCTTCCTTCCTCATTTCTCTCCTCACTTCCTCGAACGAGTCGTCGTTTTGGCGACATTTTTACGCGTATGGAATTTTATTCGCGCAGCGTTCGTATTTCCATTTTTTTTTTTTAAATCGCGATTCAACGGTGTCTAGAAATTGGTGTAGGCCTACAGATGTACTAAAAAATGTTTCGAGTTTGAAATATTGGAAACCAGTTGCCCAATCTGACAACTAAACATTAAGCTGCAACTGAACCAGAAATGTACCCAGTACCCACAGAGAAAAAGAGGCAATGAAATGAACCATACCACTTCTATAAAAAATATTTGTGGGTGCACCTCAACTATGGGTCAGGGAAACAATGAACGAAGACAAAAATAATCATGATCTGTGAAATTCAAATTGCTATGAAGTATGTGACACAGGTTCGTATTCAAATTGACAAAACCATCGAAATTTTACCGAATCAGCAAAAATGCATTCCAGAAATTTACCAAAAATGAAGAAATGTTTGTTCAGAATATCTCATGTTATAAAAATTCAATATATCATCAAAAGCAGAACTAAAAATAATGGGAAATTGTGAGAAACCACGCATAATATCGAAAAAAAAATCAGATGAAACAGGAAAAACTAGAACTTCCTATACCTAGCTATCGAAGCCAAAAATATTCAAAGCTCAAACTTTTTTGCTACATCATCATACAGAAGATGACTTATGATGATACATGCACTGAATTTGAGGATACGAATTGAAAGGTTCAAATATCGAAAAGAGAAATAGACCCCTACCCAAATGCTCGAGGATTACTGAATGTTCAAAGTAGAAGCTATTCTGTGCTTGAAGATTTTTTACCCCAGTATTCATGCAACCATGTCCACCATTTAAAGTGTGCATACATATATAATGATCCAGACCAAGGAACTTCCGGAGCGAATCATGAAACGTTTATTTGTAAGTAATTAAGGGTTCTCCAATATCTTACTGCAGTATTCGATTATTCGCAAATAATACGACCCGCGAGCAACTAGTTGAATTGAGCATGCAAAATAACAAAAGTTTCGTACACAATGCACATTCAATGAAAGAATTACATCGTGCTTTACATCAAAATAAAGAGCTTAATCAGCTAATTAAAGATATTATGAGGCCGATTGCATACCACATAATGGATCCTACTCGTATCCCCAAAATCCAGTGGGAAACGTCTACATCTGGAGTATCACAACTTCTTTTGAAAATCTACAATAAGGGTCAGCATTGCAGTGTAAATGCCTTTGACGAATGAACAGATCTTACTTCGAACTTTCAATAATCACCAAACATTTGGGTAGGGGCACGTTTCCTTTTTCGTTACTTCCACCTAGGAACTTGTATGTTCAATTTAACGCATTGATCACTAGTTTGGCAGAGGATTCTGAAATTATTCATGATTTTTTTTCTAGAATAGAAAAAATGCTCTGAATTACAGCAAAGAATTTTCCATCTTTTGTACTTAGACGTACCATTCCAATCTCAAATATATTTTTTAGCTTCGATAACTACAAAAAGTGCTAGTTTTTCCTATTCCACCTAATTTTTTTTCACAAAATATAAACGCGTTCCTCCCATTTTCCCCACATCAGACATTAAGAGCAATTTTTTTTTTCATCATTGATGCCTCCTAAGCTGCTAAAATACGTAAATATTATTCATGCCATCCTGCATTAAGATACTAATAAATTCTTTTCTTTTCAGGCAGGATCAGACGGAGGCCTTCCTGTCGAAGCGAAGCTGTTCAGATTGAACTGAAAGGTCCGATGTACACCCTTAAGCAGATCCAAGAAGCAAATTTCCCATTTTGAAAATTCAAAAACAGATAATTTTCTGTTTTACTTATTTTTGAAATGAATTTTCACTATTTTGTTAATTGGATACTAAGCTGCAGAAAACACCGGGAAGCAAATTTCAATTTCATTCATCGGGTTGTCTAGTAGTCTAAAGGCCCAAGGTGCTCCTCCAACACACCAGAACTATTTAACTAATAAAACTAACTCCAAGTACATAGTAAGTATTCATCTATTTATCATGTTTTTTTTTTTTCATTTCTTGGAAGAAAATTTGCTCCTACACGGTCAGAAGCGGTCGTTGTCAGCTGGTCAAATGAATTTATTACACTTTTAAGACCACGCCCCATGCCATACTCAACGTTTCCCTCTGGCTGAAAAAATCAGATTTTATACTGAAGGGAAAGATGCGGCGATTGAAGAAAAGTCGCTAGTTTTTCGCAATTCGTTCAATTTTTTCAACGCACACGACGACGTGTTTTCCTCCAGTTTCTCCATTATTTTCAACTTTTCTTCTAATATAATTATTCAACTTTTAATATTGAGCAAACATTATATTTTCGATAATTTCCAATATTTTACAATTTTAAACGACTCCAATTTAAAGTCGTGTTTGCAATTAAAAAACAAAAACCGTACACCGTTAAAAGAGTTACGAAGTTATCAGCGCTATTCGTTGATTGCAAGAGAGACTTTGCTTTTGGTTTTTGCTGATTGGCTGTCCTAATGTTTCATGCTTTTGAATTTTCCTTCAAACAGCTCTTAAGTCTTGATGGCATGATCAAAATAACCTCACACAATCAGCATCCATTTAAAAATTGAATTTTCAATTTCTCTTCTTGATACAAAAAGAAAACTGATTTTCATAAAATTGAATCCGAAATTTTTTTTTCACATTTGAAAACCAAGAGATGCAATAAAATACAGTCCTTTCGTATTTTCTAATAAGTGTATTAAAAAACATTAAAAATGCGAATTACAATTCAATTTCGTGTTTGGTTTCAATAAATATGTACTAACCGCTGATTGCCTAAGTAGCTGTTTAAATTGATGAGAAAATGATTGCGATAGTTTTTCGCGTTCCGCGCAAAATTCTAAATGATTTATTCTCATCGCTCGTAATCCAACCATATACGTTCATACAAGCATAAGTATGTTGAACGAAGAACGAAAACTCAGCAAAACAAAATTAGCTGACTCATCATGGACTCATTATTTTCCATACGACATTGTCAGCACGCCTCAACTAGGTACAGAAAGTGTATAAGCTACAGCTGAGAATTAAAATCGAGAGCTCATTTTCAAATTTGGATCTTCTTGTGACCAGTTTATTCTATTGTCACATCATCAAACTAATTGAATTGTACACACGAATATTTTATTTCAATGCGTAGTTTATGTGTACTTATTTATTGCTTAACCGTAAAAAAGTAACTATAAATCGTAAATTTAATCGAAAAATGTCGCCGGCCAGAAAAATTGCGTCGAAAATCGAAAGTAAAAAATCTCCAAGTCGTTCACCTATTCGAAAAGACTCTTCTTCGTCCGATAGTCGTCCTCCAGCTCGTGGTCCTTCAAAATCTCCGAAACGTCGCGATCACCTATTTGTTCTTCAGCTCGTGGTCCTCCTAAATCTCCGAAACCTGCTTGCTCTCCGGTTCGCGAACCGCCTAAATCTCCGAGTGAGACATTCGGTTTTCGAAAGAAAGTCGAGAGAAAATCATTTACAAAATAAAATTAGAGGGTATGAATTGGAGGTAACAGACCTTAAACAACAACTCAAGATAAGAAGGAGTGAGATCAATCGATGGGAGGATGTAATGGCTAGAGAGAAAGTGAAAAATGTCGAAGACAGACGCGAAATACGTAGGTTGAATGGAATGATACACGACAAAAGACAGAATAATAGCGAGAAACGAAATAGAGATGACAAATCTACAAGAAGACGTCCAACGACACCGCAGTACGATACAACGATGACGACCACCATATCAAATCTAGAAACTCAGCTACAAAATACTCCGGCTCAAACTTCGACAAGAAAATACCTAACACCACGACAAAACGGGCAATACCAAAAGCTAGCGTACAAAAATGCTACGATCATCGGTACCGGACTATTCGCCGCGATAAACCGTCGATTGCTACAGAACCTGCCGCCTTTTCCGTAGCCGAAAAAACAATGATAGCAACTTTGTAAGATGGTATTTGCTCATACTTAACTTATAGATTATCAGTTTCGCTTTCAAATATGTTCAAAAGCTTGAACTTTTAAAATAATGTCCGCTAAAACGTTGGACATGGTCTTATGCATTTAGTTGTAGTATTGAAACATCAATAATACAACTGAATTCTCATTTTTTCGATTAAAATCATGGCCGAATTTTTCTCCACCACTGAGCTAAATACCTTGAATGCGCCAATAGGAAAACTACCTCCTGTCAAGTTGGACCATATTTAACCCGATTCGGTTTTTGTAAAAAAAATAAGCGGGTAATAGTTGATGAGTAGGGTAAATGTGCCTAAGTTTGCGCGCTTCCTAAGATTGCGCAGTGACGATTTCTCAGAACCAGTGAGAGTTACAACATTTAATGCCGCCTTTACTTGAAAGAAAAATCAAAATGACCATACCTAACGATTTTTGGTGATGGTAGCACCAAGTGTTGCCAACTGACGAGCAAAAAACTTTTTTTTCAAAATTTTTTATAATTTTTCCAATAAAAGTGGCACGCGACAATTTTTATGGAAATGGCAGTAGAAATTTAAATAAGCTATTTTTAGATTCGTCATTGTCTGGGGATTATAACAAGCACATATTTCAAGTGTTTTCTGCTTTAATTAGGTTTCAATTTTTCAATTTTCAAAAAAACACCACTGTGCCTAAGATTGCGATTTTTATTTTTTGCTACTTTTCTAGACTAATAATGATACTTTTTGAAATTTTCATTAAGAATTCAATTCATTTGAATGAAATGACACCTTATATACGTATATCGAGTTTACTCCTTGTCAAAAGCTAGGGAGAAATGGGTGTAATGCTGGAAATTCCAGATATGAGCGCATTTCCAGTGTGGTTCACTCAGAAGTTTCAAATCCACGTTCGTGTGAGACATTTTGTTTGCTTTCATCATAAATTAAACAAAATTGACGAATTTCTATGTTTTTCACTGGTGCACAATCTTGGGAAGGTGAATGCGCAATCTTAGGAAGGCATATTCCTAAGTTTGCGCATTTGACTTTTTTTAGTTTTTGGTCAAAATATCAAAAACTAAATCTATTAAAAATTTTATTTCTGGCGCAAATCATAGCCAAATGTTTGAAGAACCTTCTGTACAAATTTCAATATTCTAGCTCCTTTTCATAAAAAGTAGTGACTGTTTGAAAATTAGGTGCGCAAACTTAGGCACATTTACCCTATAAAAATGTGAAACTTGACAAAGAACAAAAGAGAGCACGTGTAACTTCGATAATCAATTACTTCAAAATTGTACAAAATACATTTTTCTGACCACATTGTCAGCACCGAACAGAAAATCAATTATTTTTTAAAATCATGTACTTACAACTTATTCGGATAAAAATAATAAGTCTTTAAATCGTTGATATAGAATTTCAAAAAATTTTACGAGGGGAGGAAGAGATGCGAATGGAGTTTAAATTCGAAATTTAGTTCACATGAGTGAGTGATCAACTTATATGTTCTGAGAATCGTGGATTTCGAATTCGACAAAAAAAATCAGAATGCTGGATGGCGAAGAAGGGGAGGGGGGTTAGTACGACAGGGAACCTCATGAGTCATGAAGTGTCCCCATGGGATTTGGAGGACGGAGAGTAGTCCCAGCTCCCAGTGGTAGCCCTTGGCTCAAGTACTAAACCATGAGAATTTTGGTTGTCAATTTGAATTTCGAGTTGTGCTCCCATAGTAAAATATCGAGTTTTAAAATTTCCAAAAACTGCTACCCCGACGCTCACGTTTTTCCTAGGGCGTTATGGACGAAACCTTAGATCGCACTCATTTTGGTGGAGCCTTTTCTGAATCGTCATTTACGTGAATGTAAGTATATGTACAATACGATTCTTTCCATATCTCCGTTTTTTCATCGTTTTTACGTTTCATCCAACACGTTGATGTCTTGTACGTAAATTCTTGGTTGTGTGTTCGTTGACACGAGAATGTTTTTTATCCGACGACTATTTATTACACTTGAATTATTCGAATTTAATTTCCATTTTTAAAATACCATCATTTTTATTCAGCAATGTTCCATTTGTGAAGAAAAGTTTCATTAGTTTGACCAATAATCAAGATTTGCGAAATATAGCAGCATCTTACAATCTAACTTCAGATACGATTGCGAATGATCCCATAAATGTTGAAACACTTTTGCGGAATGAATCTGTACTTCTTTATAAGAAACCAGGAATAGAAATGCAAGAGTATGGTTCACTTGAGAAAAAAGATATCGTAATTGTTATAATGGCCCCTCATCAAAAAGAAAATGCTACAGAAGTATGGAGCTGATGTTGTCGCATTGGATGGAACCCACGGAATGAATCCATACGGTTATATTCTACATACGTTATTAGTAATTGATGATCACCGCGAAGGTATTGCAGCTGCATTTTTAATCACAAATCGTAATGACAAAGTTGTTATTGATGTACGAGTATTCTTAGACGTTATTAAACGCGAAGTTGGTACCCTCAACACCAAGGTGCTGATGATTGATATGCAACCTAGCATTACAATTTACAAATATGAAATGAACGACGAACGAGGACTCAATGAATCACGAGGAAAAAAAAGGCTCCACCAAAATAGGTGTGAACTAAGGTTTCGTGGCGAACGAGTGAGAAAATTTTGATCCACGCGCTTGACCAAGGAGCATGTTTCATTTTCACTTTCAAGTAAATTTTTCATATTATCGTATATTTTTCGAAGATTATTCGAATTCTTTATTGCTGATGAAAATTTGAATAATCCTTGAAAGATGCAATATGAAAAATTTAGTTGAATGGGAAAATGCAAGAAGTCCCTTGTGCAAGCGCGTGAGTCAGAATTTTTTCACGACAACACCGTGGGAAAAATCCGAGTATCGGGGTATCGATTTTTAAAAATTTTCAAATTCAAAATTTTACTTTGGGCGCTTAACTCAGAACTGGCAGATAAAATTTTGATGGTGTAATACTTGTGCCAACGGCTACCTTTGAGACAACTTTCCATCCAAATCTTCTGGAGACACTTCATGAGATTCCCTAATGAGTCACACAGCGGTAAAATAATCACCAGAATGACTGTGATTTTGAAAAAAAAAAAAAAAAAAAAACCTACAGTCCAATTTCTCTGCGGTGATCCAATTACACATTTCTGAATTACCATCTTACCCCTAGTCCCTCCAACATGGAGTGAAATTTGCAAAAACTATATCTATTCACTATGTATGTAATTCGAAAAAAAGGAACTGAAAAAGAAAGTAAGTTATCAATTAACACATACAAAGGTTTTCGCATAATACCTCCGAGAAATCAAGACAAATAGGGTGATGTCTCCCTGTTATATACATACTGAAAAACTGTATCAAAAGGTCCATGAATTTTGAACAGTAGATGATTGGTAAGAACGAAATCCACGAGCCAGGATTCCATTTTGAAGGTTGCTCTACATGTGCCATGATTCAATCCGAAATACCCATTGAGCGTTCCGGCCTAACACCCAGTAAAATTGATAAGACATAAAATCACAGCCGTATTTGAAGCATTATCGAAATGATTTCCGACCCAGGGCTCCGATAAACAATTTATCGAGAAATATGTTCAAAAAAATGAACAAAAGCACCTCTCCATCTTCCTTATTTCATCTCATCAGCTCAAACTCCAAGTCATATATTACATCGACACAGAAATCAAGAGAGTACGTCTATATAATGTAGTATAGCCTAGGTACCATCGTTGGGTCAAATCTAGTGAAATTTTCACAACTCCGAGAAAGGTCGCCATCTATTAAAACCGCATTTCTCGTCGTCGTCGTATATAGCAAATTCGTTCACATATTTGACCAGACTGGCAGCCAAGCCACTGGAGGCGGCACTCTAAAACCCAACCGAAATGATAAATGTTCCACGACCGACCTTAAAGAGTGTAAAATGAAGCCGCAAATGTAACTCTCCGCTCATCGTTCCCTCTATTAACTCTACATAGAGAAATTGAGGAATTTTTATCACCGACGGAGTAAATCTAGGTACCTTTTGTCGGCCTGTAATTCACCTTTCGCTCGTAGTTCGGTAAATTTACACGAGCCACATGCACAAAATATACCCACAAGCGTTAAACTTTTCACGATGCAATTTTTTTTTTCTCATTCATGAATCCCCATTAACATCGCAGATATCAAAAGTTAAATTATGACTGAAGTTCTCGTATTAACGATTCGAATCCCTTCTTTATTAATGAAATGGACACCACAAGCGCAAGCAAGGATCAAAAACACCCGGGGAGATTAAATACCTATTCATCGAGCCAATTAAACTCGATGTAACTTCAACCCAAACCCAACACCGACGATGACCTGTGTTAATACCGTATTACGTGCGTCTGCGAGCAAGCACGTAACTCTCCTGCCCGAGTCAAATTTACATAATACACCGGACCGGAGCCACATTGCAACATCGTGTAGTAAATTTTCACCCTGGTACTTCTCGCTAATGCAGTTGAGCATCCGTCTCGTCCAGCGTAATTTCGTGCTGATTTTCCACCGACTGAATCCGCAGTCGTATGATTCGGGTTGTCGTGTCTCGCGATAAGCATCGCGGCGTGTTATTTTTCTGTTAAGGTAAGTACCCACCTATCTGACCAGACAACACCATAAATGATGTGGCTGGCATTAACGTAAATTAGCGAGAGGAGTAGAGAAGAAGAAGGTCCAAATTAAGCGGTTTTAATTGCAGGTTGTTAAACCGTGGTCGGTCATTCGGATAAAACGATAATGAAGCCGACGTTACCCTGGACCCACCTGAATACTTGGTTTTGACTGTTAACAACAAGTTAATGAAACCAATTCCTCAATCTCGACAAAGTATCGAACAATTTTTTGCCTTGCATTTTCAAAAATAATAAACAAAATATCAACGAAAATGGCAGAAATTGGAGAAGATGATATTAACAGAATAACAATCAAGATGATGATGATTGATGATGATAATGGTAAAGTGATTAATAATTTTAATTAATAATATTTTTATTCTATTTGTATGAAAATTAGTTGAAACAATCAGATCAGTTCCACACCACCAATTATTAATTTCAGAATGGCTGAATTATTTCATTGTCAAAATTTTGACGAATTTATTGATTTTATGATGATGATTGCAGATTTGAGATCCACAACCTCACAAGTAACAAGAAAAGATAAGGTTATATCAATTAGTCACTCTTTCACGAGCACCTACAGGCAAAAGTACCGAAATTTGGATACTGAAACGTTGGAAATACTAAGTGTAGGTCTACGAACATAATCTATGTAGGTCCTCTATTTTTTTTTATGTGGTTTCAGACGATGATTTTTACTCCTCATGTTTCTTAAATTTCTAACGTCAATTTTTCATTCTTGAAAATTTTTGAAAAATTGCGGAGTAAAATTCAAATTTGCCCGAGTAAAGGGAGAACAAAACCCTTAAAACATCCGTCGAGAACAGAAAAAAAACCACCACCTATTCGCTGATTGCAAGATAGTTTTTGCATTTGCTTTCACCATATTGGTTGATTAATGGTTGCATTAGTTGCTAAGTTTGCTTTTAAATATCAACTTGAAGCATGAAGCTGATTTTTCATGTCTTAGCCTTTTTTTATAATTTATAAAGTAAAATGTAGTACCCATAAAATCATTTGCACACAAATATAAAAATATTGAAAATCAAATTACAAATCAGTCTCAAATTTGGTTTTGATAAATAGTAAGTACCTAATTGCTGATTGCCTTTATGTGGAAATACTGTTTGTTGATTGGCTATAAATTGAAAATTCATAAATTTATTGCCATTTAAAAATTGCGTAGAAATTTCTGATGGATCGGTGCTAAAATAATTCTAATCATCACGGACGCAAACGACTGCTGGTTATTTCTTCGAATTTGGCGCCAAAATATTGCAAAGCATTATGATAAAATCCTAATCTCTAACTGGCTTTATTGAAATGCTATTCGCTGATTGGCTATAAGTTGAAATGACTACCAATAAAAAAGTGAAAACAATATTAGACTTTTCGGGCATCGCGCAAAAACTATAAAAATAACTGATGCAAAAATTTGGTTTTCATGGCTTTAACATTTTCAGTTTTCAGAAAATTATAATGCTCAAAAATACGAATGGGGCTGGAGCAAAATCTCTCAAAAATCCAGAATACTTCATTTTTTCAGGGCATATAATTTTTATGCATATTTTCGAAAATAACCAATCTTGGTGAAAATTAGAAATTATTGTTTCCAATTTTTCAATACTTATTTTAGAACAAGGTGCAAGTAAAAGGTGTTTTTTCTCTATATTAATATGTGCGAAAAAGGTGGTAAAGATTATTTGAAAATTGTGTCCAATAAAATTCTCAGAAAAAAAAATCATGACTTCTTCATGACTTATTTCTCACATTCTTACCGCATGAAAATACCCCCCCCCCCCAAATTGAATAACTAGAAACTGCGAGGAAAATTTTTTAAATTTAGTACCTACTTCAGTTTTTTCATTTTTCTAATTTTTTGAACAAAAATTTTTCATTTTTCAACTTTTTTTTTTCAATCTATGGACTTTTTCAAGTGCGTTTCGAGCAAAATTCATGACTTTCATGATCGTTAGACACCCTGTAGAAAAAGTTGGGATTTTTTGGCAATTGTTACTGTTCGACTCCATTGCATTGGAGAGACCTTTTTTTTTTGGTAATTCTTGAATTTTCTTTGCTCACATAATTTCTTCTGAACTTTTTCCAACTAGCTTAATTTTTCGCCCAAATTTTTCTCTGCCAAGGGGTGGGAGGAGAAGACCCCCTCCCATTCAGCACGTCTCTGTTTGAATTGAATTTATAAAATATCACCAAAAGAGTGAAAATTTTTAGGTACCCAGAATATATTTCCTTTTCGCATAAAAACTGTCAACTTGGGCAGTCGATTAAAAATGTTTGTCAAGTTAGCTGCATCGAATTTCAATTATTTTGGAAACTTGATTCATCATTGGAATTGTCTAATACGTGAAAATTAATCTAGAATTTGTGTTTGTAGGTACATTGAAATCGTTTCAGTGATAAGTTGAAATTATTATCTTAATCACTTTTTTTATCGAAATTATCTTATCTATGGATTTTTTTGAATTTTGGATTGGTGTAGACAGGTATTCAAGTCATCTCTCCGCAACTACACTTTTCCTTCTGGCAGAACTATTAAACGGTTCAACAGCTTAGTCAGATTAAATTGAGTGCTGATTTTGAAATGGAGTTTTCTCGAAGTGTATAAATATTTAAGAATGAATAATTTGTCGGTTCTGTTGCGTAATGCTTATTTTTCCTGATCGTTAATGTATTTCCACATAATATTGTGTTACGTTTTCGTCCATTATCAGCTCTATGGCCGTATTCCTTCAAGTGGATCACTTTGAGAGATGGACAATCGCCAAAAAACGTAAGAAAATTCCATGCAAATCGTTCGTAAAACTTCAGTATTATCCAGAACCGCAGAAATGAATTTTCTTTCATGCACATTTTATTGTTTACTTTCCATAAACATGAAAATAAACCCAGGATTAGCGAAAATAATGACGAGTAAATCTCTTTCGTTCAGAACACGCGTTGTACTCTTCGATATCGACACCACACTTCTCACAACTGAATTACTCAGCGAAGAATTGAAAAATATCCAAAGAAGCCACCCGGAATGCCCTATTGTATCATTTACCGACGAAGAAGACAAATTTCAAACAAAAAATTCTTACGCATTTCTACCCCATCTGAAAATTCTATTCGATTACTTGATAGACGCAGGCGCCCGAATAGTATTTTTTTCCGGCGACTTGCAGAAAAAAAATCAAGCGATTATAACCCAATTACTCGCATCTTTTTGGGACAAAGAGGAACTGGAAGTTTTCAAGGAACTAGGACAATTCGACGTTTTTTCTGGTAAAGATCTATTTCAGGGTAATTTTTCAGATTTAGGATATCGTACGCAAGATTTAAAAAGAATAATTCGAGAAGACGAATTGCTCTCTGATGTAATTCTAGTCGAAGATGATCAAACTTTTACTGCTTATGACCAAGAACCGGTCAAGCATATTGAAGAATTATTGCTTTGGTTCATCAAAAAGACACAAGAGGAGGTGGTGACTCAATTAGCGAGGAGGAGGTTTCGTGATTTCCCTTTGAACAGCGTTTATTTCATGCATGGCGTATTCAAGACTTATTTCGAGCATGAAAAATGTGATTTTACACCATATCGTCCGATTCTTCCGGGGAAAAAAGATCATAAAGAAGTGGTCGAGAAAAATCCGTTTGCGTATAGTATGATTGATAGAGGTTTAGCAGAGGTACAGAAATTCGTACCAGATGCCAAGTTTTATGGATCGAAGTATCATGGCACGTTTTCGTATTCTTTCACCTTCCCTGTGCTCTCTTCAACAGCCAGCGTTTAACAAAGCATAAGGTTACCAAAAAATGTCAGTAACCAGTAAGGTAATTTTGGGGAATGCATCCTGTTTTAGATCAATGCCCTATGATGGCTGCTTCGTGCCATTTTCAAGGGTCAAGGCATTATTGTGATTGTGAAAATTCGGTGATGGAGGAGCGAGGTTTAAATCATTGCATAAGGTTTCTGAAGAACTGCTCTCGTCACTCAATACATTAAATATAAATAATAACTTGAGCTATACCGTTATCATGCTTCAATAAGCTTATCAAGATTATCTTCTTCAAGATCAAATGTATGAATATTGGATTGATATTGGTATTCGTGAAATTTCAACTTATATCACTACGACTACACCTTTCTGATAGAATCATTCACAGTTTTAGTTCCTGGTTTCCTTTATATTGAATGGTGGTTTAGAAATTGAGTTCTTCCGAAGTGTAGCAATACAGATTGGTCATTTGCTGCACTTGAACCATGCTTACTTTTCCTGATCGTTGGTACATTTCCACTCATTTAGACGCCTTTTTGTCAATCAGTCAGTTTATGGCAGTAGTTCCTCGAGTAGACCAGTTTGAAAAATAGACAATCGACCAAAATGTAAGAAAATTTTACATAAATTACTCGAAATCTTAAAAATACGGGTCATTAACCTGCAGAACAGTGAGAAATGAATTATTTCTCGTACACTTTTTGTTGCTTATTTTCCATAAGCGTGAAACTAGAACCAGTATCATCGAAAATCATGACAAGTCAATCTCTATCATGCAGACCACGTGTTATAATATTCGATATCGACAGCACGCTTTTCACAAGTGAATTATCGAACGACGATCTAAAAACTGTCGGGAAGAGTTACCCGGAATGCCCTATAGTGAGTTTTATCGACCCAGACAGCCTATCTCGTACCAAGAATTCGTACGTATTCTTACCATATCTGAAAATTCTATTCGATTACTTGATAAACTTGGGCTCCCGAATTGCATTTTTTTCCGGCGATTTCCAGAAAAGAAATCAAGCGCTCTTGGCCGAATTACTTGCATCTTTTTGGGACCAAGAAGAATTCGAAGTGTACAAAGAACTTGGACAATTCCAAGTTTTCTCCGGCGTAGATTTGTTCAGTGGAAATTTTTCGGCCAACGTGGGACTTCCTGGGTTGAAAAGATTAATTCAAAAGGACGATTTGTTATCGGATATCATTCTAGTGGTAGATGATAAATCTTTCATTGCTTATGACCAGAAACCATTGGAGCATCTTAGAGAATTATTGGATTGGTTCACGAATAAAACAGAAGAGGTGTTGATTAATTTACCCAAGAGGAGAATTCGCGATTTCCCCCTGAACAGTGTTTATTTCATGCACGGTGTATTCGTGACCTATTTCGAGCACGAAAAATGTGATATTTGGCCATATCGTTCGAGCATTCCGAAGAAACAAAGTCATGTAGAAACGCTGGAGAGAAATCCATTCGGGTACAGTATGATTGATAGAGGATTATCGGAGATACAAAAACAAGTACCGGATGCCAAATTTTATGGATCGAGGTTTCGTGGCACGTTTTCGTATTCTTTCACGTTTCCTGCGTTTACTTCGACATCCAGTGATCAAAGGCCCCCTGTTAGTGATCCTTAGACTAAAATAATAACTCTAATGTGTGTTTTGTAGAAAAATGTTCACAAAATGAAAAAGCAGAATTTCAGCAGGGCTTTTCGCAGGACATTTTTCAAACACTTGCGATTTTTAGAGGGGGAAGGGGGGAGGTAGACGAGGTAAAATTCTATGTTCGAATCAAAAATTCATTCAAACTTAAAAAAAGTTGACAAATGAGCCCTTCTTTACAAAATTTTTTCAAAATTACAAAAAAAAGGAGAAAAAAATTTGAAAACACAGGACGTTTTGATGAAAAGTGATAAAAAGCAGAACAGCTGCACGACTTGCAGGACTCAACGACAAAAAGCAGGACTTTTGCAGGACTTGGAGGACGGTTAAGACACCCTGAAATTTCCTATTTCATTAATGTGCTACTTCTTAGAGCAACGATTTCTGTTTGTCTGAAAAAAATTAAGTGAAAATTTGTCAGTGAACTTGAGAAAATTCAGAATTGCAGAATTTTTGTGAAACGTAATGACTATTTTGGTCGTATCCTGATGATTCTAGGCCCATCTCCGGGTAGTGCTGGGCTCATCCAAGGATGACCTTGGGCTCAACTTCGGATTAAAAAAATGATTTTAATGATTCATTTTTCCAATTTTTTTTTCTTGAATTTGATGTTATTTTCAACATTCTTACTCCGTAAGTATTTAGCAAATTTTGCTATATTTTTCCAAAATGTCATCATTTTTTTTTCAGGTAATTTTTAATTTTTTATCGCATTTTTGAATGTTTTATCTATTATTCAGAAAGGTTATTAACCTTTTCATGTAATTTTCGCAACATTTTGTCAAATTTTTTTGTGTAATTTTGAATACATCCTATCATTTATTTTACGCAATTTTTTGCTCAATTGAGCCAAACTGCAGTAAACTGCACCGATTTTCGCTGGAATGCTTTGATGGTGGACTTGAAAAATATTTTCTGATGAAATTGGGTCAACTCTAGGTAGACTACTTTATTTACAATGTCGAATTGATTGGAACGATATCAAAACCATTCCAATAATCAAGTTTTTCCATTCTACAAAATTCCATTCAAATCTGCGGGGAAGGGAGAGAGAACCTACACATAGAAAACGAAAGTCCTGTAGAGAAAAAAGCAAGCCATAAGCCAGCTGATTACAAGAGGGTTTTTGCATTTTGCTGAAGGGTAAAAAGCGAATTTATGAATAGGATTATTTCTTCAATCATAGAGAAAAACTTACTCACGAATAGGTATTGTCAGAAGAAAATTCGAACTCACCTAAAACAAACACAATTATAAAAATTGTCGATTAATTAATTGCAAATAATACACTTATCACAAACTAGGTAACTCATTGAATAACTAGATATTAAAATTATCAAAACTCGTAACTCTAAAAGTAGGTACTTGAATATCGGACCACAGAGTCATTTTATTCAATCAGTACTCTCAAAAAAGTACAAATTTCTTGCTACGATTAAAAACCCTTCAAGTTTATAGAAATTTGAAAGTCGTATCGCATTATTTTAAAGACTCGAGTCATTATCAAGGGTTGGATGACAAAATAGCCGTCATTTGGTATTCGAACTTCGAGAGAGAAAACAATTAAGATACTCTTCGGTGGGGTAAGTTTTCGCGGTTTACTTTGGTTTTGGACGGATCATTCTCTACGGATATAATTTTCAACTTTTGAAACAGACGCGTTCGCGTCGAGTTGATGTTTATGATGAAGTCGCCGTTAACTTTCCTCTACTACGAGTCCATATAGTACGAGTATATTCGTCGTAGAAGAAAACTGCTCAACTGAAGGAAGTTAGTTGTTGCGGAGAATTACCCAATTAAAACTTGGGTGTTTAGGGAGAGAGTCATGGCGAAGGGGTTGCCGAAGGGGAAGAAGTTACATCCGAGTACCTGTAACGTGTTTTAGTACTTGGAAAGTTAGGCACGTTAATGGTATTGCTCGTAATTTGTTTACATGTTCGTGTGATGACTTTTATAGCTAAGGAGCGATAAAAATGTTGGTGAAAAAATAGTTTAAAATGAGGCGATGAGTTGGTAAGGTATAGTTAGAGTAGCTTCAAAAAAAAGACGCAACGATGGATGAAAGATTGTTATCGAGTGCTTGTACTTTCGATTGCAGGCGAATCGAGGTACAGGATGAACGTAATTGCCCATGCTGAATTGCTGAATGACAAATTCAAAAAGATAGGCTCACAAAGGAGTAATATAGAGGTTCATCACATGCAAGTAAGTAAATTGATTAAATTTAACTGATCATGAAAAAGTCAGGAGAGAACTGGCCAATTTCATACCGGATTTCTTTCATTCTCATGAATTTTTTTTTTCAAATTGAGATTTACAGAGAGTTATTCATCTATGCTTCAAATGTTTCTCCAGCATGAAAACATAATTATTCTGAACCCACACCAAAATCAACCATGAATTTTTTCAAATTGACTCCATATTTCCAATTCAAGATAAGACCACGCACCAAGACGAGTGGTAAGGGGGATAAGGTAGTACAGATTTTTTTGTATTCTATGCACAGACGATAATTATACAACATCCTCCTACGCACTACCTTTTTACGACCAAAAAAAAATGTTTCAAAGGGACATATGTACTTTCGCCTTTTCCACATCTTTTTTCGGTTTCCTTTCATCGAGCTCAAACTTCCATCGTCATTTTCGTTTTTTTTTTTTTTTTTAATAAATCAAGGAGCGATAAAATTCTTTCTAGAGGTTTTACCGAATACCCCATCATTATCTTTTTGTTCAATTCTGCAGCTACGACTTCGCAGGTAAAAAACCCAAAAATACGACGAAACTTTTCAAAATGGAAATTCATATTCGAAAAAATTGAAAATATCAACTTTCAGCCTCAAAAAAGCTTACCAATAAAATCATCAACCCAAGAGATTAACTTTCTGCATCCCTTACCTGAGACACACCTTCAAAATAAAAAAATGAAATAAAAACGTAGGAGTCTCGTATTTTTCAAACCCCCAAGACTTTATTATTAGCTCAGGTGTAACGTATGCTGAACATAATACACAACCGAGTATAATATTAAATTCAGACGTTTTAAAAAGTCAAAGTCAACGTAGCGTAAAAAAAAAAAAGTTGTCATTTCGAAAACGACGACGACAACAAGAGAACTGCCAATCATCGTTCGTATAATAATATTGCATTTCTTACGGCATAAGGCGTATCTATTACCATACGTCTACACACTCGAGCTCGTATTTTGACGAATTGATATTTTATACATGGTTTCTTCGAATAAAAAACCTCCGAATCAGTGAGTCGAGAAAGAAATACACAAATACGAAACGAAGCGTAAATATGGTTTTACTATTTGCCAAATGAACGATGCGATTTGATCTTCAATTGTATGCAAATACGTATCGTATATGAGATAGGGTATGGTACTGCAATCGGGTCAATTTTGACGGATCGTTTTCGACGCGAGCGAGGTAATTTATCGCGCCATTGTACATATCTTAGATTATAACAACAACGTATTAAAAAGGATAATTTGAGTAGATATGCGTGGTTCGAGCTCTGAAATTGGTCAATTCACAAACGAACCCATCAAAAATTAGCACCCAATGATAAGGACCAAAACCAATGTGCTTTTTTTTCACGTGCAAGGTGTGCATAGTAAATGCACATCAACACGGGCAGACTACGCTCAATTCAAAACGTGGGTAAACTTATGAAAATTTGTGATTCTTCATTTTGAATGGAGTAAATAATTTTTTCATCTTCTATGATTCCTTTCCTCAATATGCTTTTTCAAAATAGGGCATGTTTATTCGGCATAGACGATAGAAATTATAGCCCTGAAACTAATACATATCAACTCTCCCAAACCGAATGTCAGCATTTTCGCGCATTCTGGAACCTTCTGCGTGATTTTCGATTCCTCCAGGAAGTGAGAAAATTCATTTGAGCAGCTAAAAATCTAGTCGTAGTTTATACTCAGTTGTTCAAAGAATTCATGCGAATTGGAACCGATTTTCAGATGGACACATTGAGTCCATTTTTTGACCATACACGAAAAAAATTCAAAAATGAACAATTTTTCATTCTTAGAGAAATTTTTTACATTTGTACGAATAATGTCTAAAACCAACCACCTCAAATCTGAATTTCCCCACGAATGCAAAATGTTTCATTTCATGAATTTTTTCTCCTTGTAAGGTGGTCAAGAAAACACATTTGATGTATTCATCTGGAATTCGGCTCAAATGTACAATTTGTACATAGATGGCAAACTCGTTCAACCGGTTCAACAGGACGAGAATAAGCCACACCTCGATTTTTAGCTGTCCAAATGATCTTCCACACTTTCTGGAGAAAATTTTGAAATTCTGAAAAACCCTAAAATCACGCTGGAGGCTCCAGGATCCAGATCCAGAATGTAAAAAATAAACTACGTTCTCCATTCTACGTAATTAATTAGTATTTACACTGTTTTTTTGGACCGCATGTGGGGTAAAGTATCCTCTAAAATTATTTCATTTTTTTTTTTTTTTGCGAACTTGATAATAAAATAATAAAAAATGTGTACTTATTAGGCTGTTAACTGTTTGCGCTTTTCGTAAATCGTTTGCGCTTTTATACATCGTTTGCGCTTTTGAAAAGCAGGGGTTCCCAAACTTGTTAGTAACATCTAGGCACCTACTAGAAGGTGTAAGTACACAATACACATACAGAAGCATTTCTTCACTTCAACAGAGTCCCATAAATAGGTACCTTTTTTTTTTTTTTTTTTTTTTTTTTTTTTTTTTTGGTTTGTTGGTTGTCTACTTGTAATGTGTTTAAGCCAATACACTATGCCTTAAGCTTTTAAGTATATTTGCTTCACTACGACAACTGAATTTGAGCCATTCCCTGTCATGGCACCCCTGTCTGGGACCATTGAGGCCTGCTGGAGGAAAACTATAAAGAGTGTTTCGCGATTATGCTTCCAGTGCCTCCTTTCAAAGTCGGCATTGAGGAGGTTTCATTTGTCGAGCTTGTTCGGCTGCCCACAGTTCCCTCACTGTTTGTCGTAGGTACTTTCGATGAATGGGGTCATGAACATCTGGTAGATTCGTTGGCGTGATGTTTGATGGTCTTGCTGCCTGACTACGGTGACAAGCTAGTATTACGTGGTCAACGCTCTCTGGTGCCTTGCCGCAGGAGCATGTTGGGGAGTCACATTTCTTCATGGTATGCAGATATTTGCGAAAGCAGCCATGGCCTGTCAAAGCTTGTCCGAGCCAGAAGTCCAGTTCCTGTATTGGGAGAAGCCTGTGTACTGATGGAATGAGCCTCTTAGTCCAATTCCCATGTTGGTAAGATCTCCAGCGGGCTTGCCAGATATTCAGGGAGTGAGCTCTGTAACTTGTTCTAAGTTCTAAGCTGTTGCCCTCAAACTCGACTTGGTGAGGGTATCCATAGTAATCTGGTACTGGTAGCTGCTTTTTGATAAGCCACAGAATGCTGCGTTCGATTATAATAAGATCTATAGGAGGGAATCCTGATATCACACCAGCAGATTCTACTCCAGTTGTACGGTACAACCTGCCAATGTTGGTAGCAATTCTTCTTCTTATTTTTTGCAGTGATCTGATATGTTGTGTGTCTCGTAGTTCCTGGTAAAACAGGCTTGAACAATACAACAGTGTTGTGACTACAGTACAGTAGTACATGATTCTCCTGGCCCATGAGGAGTATCCATATAGATTTCGGCAAATAGTTTCCATCAGAGGGAGATACCTTGTTGATCGTTCAATGGTGTAATTGATCTACTCACATTTCTCTTCCCTTATAAATAACTAGAATGGGTAAAAAGTCTCGCCTTGAATTTACAAAAAGAGTTGGTTATTTGAACAGGGCCTCTGATATCAAATAATTATTTTTGATTCGGATTTTTTAATATGTGCATAGGTACTTATTTTCATGTTCCTTTTTAACTAACTTTCTATTTGTTGTACGTTTATTGAAGTTTCGTGTTTTTTATATCAAATTTTAATTCACTTTTTTTATCTTCTCGCGTTTTTAATTGGTTATTTTTACTCGTTGTGTTGTTGCACTTTCTTAATTGATAATAAGTAAAATACAAAACTGTTTTTATGAACTTAACTATACATAATCATTTTTTCCTTCACAAAGCACCAACTACGAAAAAATGCTGAAACTTTCAGAAAATAATTCTCAAAAAATTAATATTTAAATGCTGTTTTGGGAACCACTGCTACTCTGACGAAATTTTAGTAAAAAGCGCAAACGATTGAAAAAAATACATCGTTTGCGCTTCCGATGATAACAATTAGAAGCGCAAACGATGATTTTCCACTTATTATTAGAAACTCTACTACAGAAGTTTCCCCCAAGTTTTCAATTAAATTCTTAAAAGTTTAACGCAAATTTAAACTGCCTCCCCTTCAAGTTCTCAAACTTAACCTTGCTAACTTTTATGAAGACAAATAACTAAACCAATCATTACTCTCCATATTTTCAGAAAAACTCTGAAATTTAGTTTCCATTCTCATCATAAATCGAGATTATTTTGACGTCTTCCAGAAATAATAATTCAGGAAAATTGTTATTCTTCCATCTTCTCTCTCCATTACACCTTGTCAAATTTTAACAATAGGTATAGATATAAATTTTCAAATTGATTCACTCTCTTTTAAAAATTTATACGGTTTGGTATCATCTAACTTAAATTTTTTCATGAAATACGATACTACTGCCCAAAAAAATCAAGAGCTACTCGTTCAGTCGCAATAACACGATAAAATATGACCCACCTTATATACCTACCTACCAACATACTAAAAAGGATAATTTGGGTATAGAAAGATACGCGTGGTTCGAGCTCTGAAATTGGTCAATTCGCGAACGAACCCATCAAAAATTAACGATGATAAGGACCAAAACCAATGTGCCTTTTTTATCACAGGCAGTCTGAATCGAACACTATACAGGTGTGCATAGAAAATGCACTCAACGCGGGTAGAGACTGTGCTCAGTTCTCAGTTAGAAAAAAATATATCCACAAGAATGGTGAAAAACATCGTCTCAATAAAGGAAAACTTTGCGATTCTTCCAAGTAAATAATTTTTCATCTTTTATGATTCCTTTCCTCCTATGCTTTTTCAAATTTTTTGAAGCAGGGCACGTTCATTCAGCATAGACGACGGAAAGAAGGAGGGTCATTATGGGCATTTTCGTGCCCCTCGCTACTTCGAGACTTGAATGGCCTCTTCTTATAGGGGATGGTCCCTAGTATTAATATTAGGCGGTATTTTCCCAGAAAAGCCCATAGGGGGGGCTGTGGGGTGGCCCCAAGTCGAAAATTTCAAAAATTTTTAGAACCACTGCTCGAAAATGTAAAAAATTAAAAGTAGCGAATATATGTTGCTTTAAGGGTAGGCAATGCAGAACGTAACGCTTTTTTCATTTTTGACCTTTTTGGGGGTTGTGGTGGGGGTATTTCTATTTTTGAAAATTTTGAAACCCCCTTTTTTGACCCTTCCCGTCGAGCCCCGCTAATGCCCTTTTCATGGTTTATTGCTACTAGTAGTAAGTTCAATTGATATCATTTGCAACCCCCTCACCAACTTGGCTCATATCGAAAAATTCAATTTTTGACTTTTTTTTGAGGTCCATATTTTGGGAAACCATGAAAAGCTATCGAGGTCCGGTTTGCGGCAAATATGTTGAATTTTACTTCTTAATCGACTGGCATGCTTGAATTTTTATTTCAAGTCAATTTTTGACCTCATTGTTGCAGATCACTTTTGGGGGTGGCGAACTTTGAGAACCCCTGAAAAAAGTTGTAAAGTGAATTTTTTCAAACTTTGAGCTGAAATGGTCTTAAATACATGTGTTTAACCAATATAATATGCGAATGCGATATTTTAATACAATTTAGTCATTTTGGGTGATTTTATCAAAAAAAGTAGTGTTTTAACAACAGGCATAGCTTTCCGGCAAAAGTTAAGCTACATGTATTCGTGGTAGTCCAGTCATTAAAGACATTTTTGCAGGAAAAATTAATATCAAACCGATCTTTCGCAGATATTGTTCACAGAGGTCCCCTCAACAACCTACTAAAAGTCCTGGCCCCTACGGGGTCCGGAACCCCCTCAAAGGGGGTGGAACCTCGCCCGAAATCAGTTTTTCGCCATTTTCTCTCCCGCATTGCATTTTAGCGAAAAATATGTGGCTAGATAAAAGAATCTATGTCGAATTTCCGATGTAATGATGTATCAACTTCCCTTGTATGTTCAAAAGGGGCGAAACTGCAACCATTCAAATGAAGGGGTTCTCTGAAAAATACATAAAGGCTATAGCCGCTATAGGCTCCTAAGAGGGGTGAAATGGTCATCGAAATCGTTCGAGTTGATATTAGCATGGGAGGTAGGTACCATTGAGAAACTTCCGCGTGGAAAGTTTCAGATCCACACCCCCTCCCCTTTTTGGAGAGCCCCCCTTTTCTGAAACTTCAATAACACTTTTCTCAGCCCCATTCCAACCGATTTTGAAAATTTTTCAGTATGTTATGTATATCCTTATTAGGTATCCCCACAAAAATTTTTAACCCCCTCCCCTCATATTTACCATTCAGGTGTAAAAATGTGTCATAGGGAGGGTTGGGAGTAAAATTGGAATTTTAGGGAAAAAAACTAAGAATTAATGAGTAGGGTATAGTTTTCTTATGATTCGATACCACTGAGCACGAATATGACGTCAGATTTTTTGCTACACTCATCTAGCCCTCTACAGAACACTTGGCCGCCTCAATTTTTATTTTTATTATTGTGAAAAAGCATAATATTAGTTGAAATACGCCATTTTGAAGGGTAAATATAAGGGGAGGGGGTTGAAAATTTTTGTGGGGATACCTAATAAGGATATACATAACATACTGAAAAATTTTCAAAATCGGTTGGAATGGGGCTGAGAAAAGTGTTATTGAAGTTTCAGAACTTTTGTCGGAAAAGCTATGCCTGTTGTTAAAACACTACTTTTTTTGATAAAATCACCCAAAATGACTAAATTGTATTAAAATATCGCATTCGCATATTATGTTGGTTAAACACATGTATTTAAGACCATTTCAGCTCAAAGTTTGAAAAAATTCACTTTACAACTTTTTTCAGGGGTTCTCAAAGTTCGCCACCCCCAAAAGTGATCTGCAACAATGAGGTCAAAAATTGACTTGAAATAAAAATTCAAGCATGCCAGTCGATTAAGAAGTAAAATTCAACATATTTGCCGCAAACCGGACCTCGATAGCTTTTCATGGTTTCCCAAAATATGGACCTCAAAAAAAAGTCAAAAATTGAATTTTTCGATATGAGCCAAGTTGGTGAGGGGGTTGCAAATGATATCAATTGAACTTACTACTAGTAGCAATAAACCATGAAAAGGGCATTAGCGGGGCTCGACGGGAAGGGTCAAAAAAGGGGGTTTCAAAATTTTCAAAAATAGAAATACCCCCACCACAACCCCCAAAAAGGTCAAAAATGAAAAAAGCGTTACGTTCTGCATTGCCTACCCTTAAAGCAACATATATTCGCTACTTTTAATTTTTTACATTTTCGAGCAGTGGTTCTAAAAATTTTTGAAATTTTCGACTTGGGGCCACCCCACAGCCCCCCCTATGGGCTTTTCTGGGAAAATACCGCCTAATATTAATACTAGGGACCATCCCCTATAAGAAGAGTCCATTCAAGTCTCGAAGTAGCGAGGGGCACGAAAATGCCCATAATGACCCTCCTTCTTAGCTCTGAAACTAATATCAACTCTCCGTCTCTCCCAAACCGACTGCCACCATTTTCGGGCATTATTATCTAGAACCTCCTGCGCGATTTTCGATTCCTCCGTCCAGGAAGTGTGAAAATTCATTCGAGCAGCTAAAAATCTAGTCGTAATTTATACTCAGTTGTTCAAAGAATTCATGCGAATTGGAGCCGATTTTCAGACGGACACATTGAGTCTATTTTTTGACCATACACGAAAAAAATTCAAAAATAAACAATTCTTCATTCTTAGAGAAATTTTCCATATTTGTACAAATAGCTGCATGTTATGTTTAAAACCAACCACCTCGAATCTGAATTTCCCCACGAATGTAAAATGTTTCAATTTCTCGAATTTTTTTCCTTGTAAGGTGGTCAAGAAAACGCACTTGATGTATCCATTTGGAATTCGGCTCAAATGTAGATGATGAACTCGTTTAACAGTTCGAGAATAAGCAACACCTCGATTTTTTTAGCTGTCCAAATGATCTTCCACGCTTCCTGGAGAAAATTTTGAAATTCTCAAAACCCTTCAAATCACGCTAGAAGCTCCAGAACGTAAAAACATAAACTATTTTCTCCATTCTAGTTTACACCATGGTCAAATTTCCTTTTTGACCGTATAAGGGGTTTTTTGGGCCGCATAAGGCCTGTATTATGAAAATTTTTCGCGATATTATTTTTTTTAGTAAAAGTGGGGTAAAGTCTCCACTATTATTATTTCATTTTTTTTTTTTTTGCGAACTTCATAATGAAATGATGAAAAATGTGTACCTATTAGAAGAAGCTTCAAGTTTTCAATGTAATTTTTATAAGTTGAATGCAAAAAACTTTTTTTTTTCAAGTTCTTGAGCTCAAGTTCACTAACTTTCATTATGACCAATAACTACCAATTATTACTCTCGATATTTTCAAAACTCTGAAATTTAGTTCTCATTCTCATCATATCGAGATTATTATGACGTCTTCCAGAGATAATATTTCTGGAAAATTGATACAAGTAAGTATGCTTCCATCTTCTGTCTCCATTACACCTCGTCAGTTTTTCCAACAGGGGTAGATATTCAAATTGATCCACTTCCAATTTTTTCGTAAAATACGATACCACCGTCCAAAAAAAAGAAAATCAAGAGACACTTGTTCAGTCGCAATAACATGATAAAATATGATCCACCTTATATATACCTAACCTACCTACATACACTATACTAACAAGTAAGTATAAATAGAGAAACGGAACACAATTTTTCGCAACTGCGGCGTCTTTTTATTATTATTCTTCGCAGAACGCAATACAAATACTCTGTGCGTACTCGTACAACCCAAATACACAACATAATAATGTACATTGTACACACTACACAGCGTGAGCGAGCAAGCAAGAGCCGAGCCGAGCCGTCGAGAGAGAGTAACCACGACAACCGGGAGCCTCGAAATTTAAACTAAATTTTTACTAGCTTAGTGTCGGATTAAGCCGCGTACCATAACCGATGAAAGATTATTGCGACCTAAATTCTCCTCTACCGCGTATAGGGGCACAGCGAAGGGAAAAACCATTTTAGGTACGTTGCTGGTTAATCAACAAAACGTCGAATAAGGATTACCTCTGTGCACGTCATCGTCATCACGTCGACTTACACAGCATCTATGTGTGATCTTACGATTACGTTGTGGATTGGCGTAATTGGGTTGCAGGAAAGTGGAAATGCTGGGACAGTAAGGAGTTGAAGAAAAAGTAAGGGTGGAGTGTTTTTTTCCCTCGAGTGAACGAAATGATCGAGGAGAGTGTTTAGTTCTTAACTCCGCGAAATGATCGAGGAAAGCTAAAATTAAATGCAGATTGGATGTGATTACACAGCGAGCCAAAAATCGCTGAGAGGACCAGCAATAATTCATTTTCAAGTAGACGCAGAGCACAGTAAAAAATGTTACCGCTGATTGCAAAAGGGTTTCCGCTCTTAGCTTATTAGTTGCCTTACTTATCAATGTTTTCTTCAGGCCAAATTATATTCAAATCAGTTCACACAGGTCATCCAACTTATTCCCAAAATCCAACTCATTAAAATGCCTCATATCGACTTCATCAACATCAAAAATTCACCTCTCTCTCGTATTCATTCAAGTACACGAATACACACGAGGAAACCTTCATAGCACGACACCGTTATACGTATCAACCTCCCTTCCCTCTTTTGACCACTGCTACAGGGATGAAAATTTCATACGTGTAGCGTGTACCTATTTTCTTGCTTATTCATTCCGCGTTCGTTTGCGTACGACAACTTTTGCATTTCGAAAGGAAAAAGGCAATAGTTCTCCTCGCTTTATAAACGGATTGTTATTTTTTTTGTTCTGTTACTTTTTCAGCAAAAAGGTTAATTCCATATGTGTAGCTTTCGCATCGTCGTGGCACGGTGTGAATAATAAATGGAGGCGACTCGCCGTTACCAATATTTATTACTTTTGAGCATATTTTCATTACATCTCGTGTCCTTTCTAGTCTTCCTTTTTCTTGGAATTTTGTGTTCCATGGTCATGGCTCGGGTACTATTTCGTCGTCAGTGTCGTCTTATTACTACATAAACATCCCCGAGTTACCGAGCCGAAAAAAGTAATTTTAATAAAGGTAGATTCGACGTTCAGCCTTCGTAGAGTAAACACCTCGTATACCTTCTCCCATAGCGTTCGAATATTTTTTTTTAAAAAATGCCTAGTAATACTCCAACTGACCCGATAGTCAAAAAATCCATTGCAAACAAGAGGGCCATGTTAGCCGAATTGGAACTCAAAACAAAAAATCCTCAATTACGTTCCAAAACTCGAACAGATCCAGACAAAACTCCAGTGACAAGCAAGAATTTCCAATCGCCGAGATCCACTGTTAGAACTTATAAACCAATTACACCGGAAGTTGAAATTAAAAATCGTTTCCAAATGCTTACGGATGAACCAGCTTCGGACACTGATACACCCAAGCTCCGAATACCACCGATATTTGTACCTTCGCCGACAAATTATAAAAATTTAATTCAAGACATCTCATCCAACATCTCTGGAGAATTTACCACTAAAATGTCTGGTAAAAACCTGTGTATTCGTGTAGATACGTCAAGCGATTACAGATCACTTACAAAATACTTTGATTCCATTGAACTTCGGTATTTCTCTTTCCGTTTACCTCAAGATAAAAAACTCGCGGTAGTTATCAAAAATTTACCCACTTCACTATCCGAAGAAGACATCCGCACTGAGCTTACTGTTTTACAAATACCATATACCAAAGTAACACGACTATATGACCGCAATCGCGCTCCGATTCCTGTTTGTGCAGTTGAAACCTTCGATAACGATTCTGGAAAGAAAATATTCTCTTTAAAAACCATTGCACACGCTGTTGTCAAAGTAGAAGCTCGTCGGAAAAACAACTCTATTCCACAATGCAAAAATTGTCAACAATTCGGACATACACGCAATTTCTGTAAACTTCTGCGCAAATGTGTCAAATGTGCCGATGCTCACGAATCCTCGCAATGTCCTCATAAAGAATTAGAAAACCCAAGATGTGCTAATTGCGGTGATAACCACACTGCCAACTTCAAAGGCTGCTCCGAATATAAAAATTTGCTCGCAAAAAAAGCACCATCTTCTTCTTACAATCAACATCAACCATTACCAACGACCTCCACAAAACTTACCGATGTAGCTGCAGCTACTCAGACCCAACGCAGAAAATCGTATGCAGAAATCACCAAATCTCAACCTTCTACTAATGATTTGGATAAAGACACCTTATTGTCTCTCTTAAACACTCACATTACCAGCCTCCAACTCTTAGTGGAATCTCTTCAGTCAACATTACATCTTTTACAAAAAACAATCGAATCTCTCAAGAAATGAACAATATCATCTGCACTCTACTTAACTGGAATGCCGATGGCATAAAATCTCGAAAATTTGAACTCGCTTTATTTCTTGAAGAAAATAACATCCACATTGCATGCATTTCAGAAACTCATTTATCTGAAGAAGAAACCTTCAACATCAGCGGCTACTCGATATACCGTAACGACCGTATTAGCAACCACGCTTCTGGAGGTGTTGCTATCCTTATAAAGAAAAGAATCTCGCACTTTCCAATCACCATTCCACCTCTAATATCATTGGAAGCTGTTGGTGTCTCTGTTTGTTTATCGTCTGGTGAATACCTGAATATTTTTGCAGCTTACCAAAGACCTCAACTCGCCATCATGCAGTCAGATATTCAAAACCTGTTTATCCAAAACACTCCAACAATCATCCAAGGCGACTTCAACAGCAAAAACTCCATTTGGAATTGCGTCAATACAAACCAAAATGGCATTAACCTTTACCAGATTAGTTCTCAAATCGGCTTTCTTATACAAGCACCCCAAACACCAACACACATTGCACCTCAATGCAATAGACGCGACGATATTCTTGACATCTCCTTATGTAAAAACATCAAATACCAATCTTCACTTGAAGTTAAAAACGAACTTAGCTCTCACCATCTTCCAGTAATTACCAAACTTCATACGAATTTACTGTTCACCGGTTCGGAAAAATCTCCAAGAATCATTGATTGGACCCGCTTTCGCGCAACCCTAGAGATGAAAATATCAAGCACACACTTTCAGCTTGATACTACAGATGATATCAACCAAAGCATTGCAACTTTTACATCTATTATTACCACATCTGCTGAAGAAAACGAAAAAAAACCATATCAAGCACTCAAAGGGATCAAATATAACACGCATATTCCATTTAGCATCCAACGCATGATTTTGGAAAAGAACAGACTTCGTCGATACTGGCAACGTACTAAAGATCCAAGTATAAAACCTCAACTCAACCATCTAACCCACCAAGTTCAGAAGAATCTTAACGAATTTCGCTATACATCATACCAGAACTACTGTGCTAACCTAGAAACAGGTAGTAAAGATGTTTGGAATGCTACTAGACGAATTCTGAATCCGCAAACATCTATAACCTCCCAAATTGTTTATAATAACCACACAGCCACCTCCGACAGCGATAAATGCAAACTATTTGCTAACTATTTTGAAAACCGCTTTAAACCTCATACTCAAGACATCAACCATGTGATCCAACCAGCAACATCACAGCGTTTGCGTTACAAATTCACCAATGTCTCCGAACTCAAGTTTCGAATTAAAAAACTTAAAACTAAAAAATCACCTGGCCTGGATAACATAAATAATCAACTTCTCAAGAACATGCCAATCTGCTGTATTCAAATAATCCGGGATATCTTCAACGCTTGTCTAAAACAAGGCTATTTCCCTCAAGAATGGAAAAAAGCAATCATCGTTTTAATCCCGAAAAAAAGTCCGGATCCAACTTCTCCTGCTAGCTATAGACCAATCAGCCTATTGACTTCGCTTTCCAAATTATTAGAACGTATCATCTTGAAGCGCTTAACTGATCACACCAACAGACACGAAATATTGCCACAATTTCAGTTTGGCTTTCGAAAACATACAGCAACAACACACCAACTCCATCGTCTTACCGAAATTATCCACCGAGGTTTTGAAAATAAACAATACACCGCCACAGCGTTTCTCGACATTAAACAAGCTTACGACTCTATATGGCATTCCGGTCTGCTACAAAAATTGGAGAATACTCAAGTACCTCGTTACTTATTTGATATCATCAAATCGTTCTTATCAGACCGCTACTTCCAAATTCGCATAAACGATTCACTTTCAGACCCTAAACCTATCTTCAGAGGCGTACCTCAAGGAGCTGTTCTAAGCCCTACACTTTTCAACATCTACTGCAACGACATCACAACTTCATCAAATGCTGAAATTCTTCAATTTGCGGATGATACCTGCTTATGCACCCAAAGTAATAATCTCTCCAGTGCAATCGACAAACTCGAGCAAAGTATTAACAACACCAACTCCTGGCTAAAATCCTGGAAACTTGAACTCAATCCAAACAAAACAGTTACAAAAATCTTCACGCTGAGACACCACTGCAACCCTTCCAGAAACATTAATATTGAAAACACTACAATAGATATAGAATGGAGTGATGATGCCGTTAAATATCTCGGAGTTTTCCTTGACAAACGACTCACTTTCACAAGTCACATCTCACAGAAAATGAAAGCTACCTACTTCAAACTCAAAACACTTTTCCCGCTAATCAATAGAAGTTCACATTTGAAAATTCAAACAGCATTACTAATCTACAAGACTATTCTTCGTCCTACCTTTACATATGCCGCTCCAGTGTGGTACGGTACGTCCAAAACAAACAAGAAAAGACTTCAAACATTCCAAAATAAATTTTGTCGAATCGCCACTAACGCTCCATGGTTTTGCCGGAATACCCAAATACAACGCGAGCTCAAAATTGAAACAATCGACGACTTTCTGAAAACTACAACTGAAAAATACCTGAACAAATTATCTGATAACACCCTTGCTTGTTGCTTTGATATTGGGCAAAATCGCCCTTCAAGACTCAAACCAAAACTTCCTCAAAATTTCTTTTAGGTTCTTAGCCCTAACTCTTTTCTTTCTTAAGTTATTTTTAAAGTATCCTATTTGTAAAAATTTGTGAATAGCGCAATTGTGCTGAACCAAATATTAATAAATAATTCATTCATTCATTAATAAAGGTACTGCCATAAACACAAAATATGTACGAATGCAACATTTAATACGCAGTTGTATTATGTAGTCTCGAGACACCGAAATAAATGGGATTTGAGGCAGCTAACAGCCGGGTAACGAAGCGATGCGTTACAGCGCGTCACCGTGGAGTAAAGGTAGCATACGGACGGGCGTTTTGATAAGCCGAAGACATTCAAACATGGCACGGCCAAGTTATTACATTTTCTGAGCGATGTTCATTTACTTGAATGATTCGAGTTTATTAAGATGGATATTTTTCATTTTGACAATTAGGTCTATTTACAAAAAGTCTTGTTGTAAAAACAAAAATAAAAAAAAATACTTGATGTAAAATTCAGCGTTCAATGATGATGGTGAATTGATGACGGTCGAAAAACTTGACATGACATTCCGTGAAGGGGGGAGGAGATGAGGTACATATTATAATGAAATGTCATGGCTTTTGGCATTTTGTCAGACTTTTGAATCTTGAAATCAATTATGAATTTTCATGTTTTAAAAGCCTGACAAATTGTTATGTATTTTTCTCAGATGATGTTAGCACCAACCTTTCATCCTACTTTCAAAGAAATGATGGATTTCCCTAAATTCATCAGGGAAATTGAAGCAAAAAATGCTCACAATTATGGAGTGGTGAAGGTATAACTGAATTTTCTGTGTACACCTTTGTAGTGGGGACTAGGGAGGGACTCCTAGTTACCTACCTAGTGGGGTAATTATGCCCAAGCTGGGGGTAAGCTAACTAGATTAGCGCCCTCTGGTGGATTCGTTCCATCCAGAGGTAGACCCTGCCGAAAGCTCCTGCCTCTGTGCAGTTGTTTATCATACCTTGACGTAGTAGCTCCGCTAACCTCTACCGTTATAAGCAACGCTCAGCAGAATAATACTTTCTGTATTGTATCGTGTCACACGTATGACCGTGTGACCATTTACCATTATATCTAATAAACGTTATATGAACAGTGCAATGCCTCTTCATTAGTGTATTGGGTATATGTAAGGGTCCCCAAATATCTGTTGGGTCTCACGTAGTATCACCAAGTTAGTGGTGCCCACGGGAGCGGATAGAGCAGGGAGTGGCACCCCTCAGTGGTGAAAGTTGGATTACCCCCAACACTTTCTTCCCACACCTCAAAGTCAATTGGACTGTTTTTTGCTCCACAGGTTGTGCCACCCCAAGATTTTGTGTTCCCCAAGTATAAAGATGTAGATCAACTGATGATTCCAAGTCCTAAAAAACAAGTAAGATTTAACAGTTGTGTGTTTAGTTATATAGATTCATGTATTTTGTTTCTGAATGTATTCATTGACTTCTAGAAAATTGAACATCTTGGCAACGGGTTCTACCAACTGTTTCACACTACATTGAGGCACATCAATTTGAAACAGTTCAAGAAAACATCAAAGAATAACCTCCCAGAGATGAATGAGAAAGAATTTTGGAGGAATTTACAGAGAAATAAACCTCAGTATGGCACCGATATTGATGGAACACTTTTTCGGATGAAGGAAGTGAAGGTATGAATTTGCTGTTATCATCACCAATTTCATAACTTCAAAACTACTTCACTTCTGGTTTTGTCAAACAGGTATTTAACTTAAACCATTTGAAGACTGTTCTGGATAAGAATAAAGATGAAGGAGTTATAAGGGGTGTGCACACTCCTTTCTTGTATATTGGCTCTCGCGGTTCCTGCTTCCCATGTCATCCGGAGAACATGCACCTCTATAGCATCAGCTATTTACATACATGAGGGAGCTGCGAAAGTTTGGTAAGATGAATATTACTTTAAGTTACTTTATAGGTATGTACTTTGAATTTGTAAATTTTTTCTAATACATTTTTGTCTTGCAGGTATGGAATCTCTCCAAACGACTATGAGAGAGTAGTGCACTTTCTCAATACCAATATCTCGGACAACTGCGATGCCCAAATCAGGCACAAATGTTATAGCGTATTATTTCTCCTGATTTGCTGAAGAAAAAGGGCATCCAGTGTTATTACGAGTAAGTATGATTTTATTATTTTTTTTAAAATAGTGTTTTTAGTCAATATAAATTTATAATTTTTTATTTTGTCAGATTGAACAACAACCCAGAGAATTTATAACATTCCCCAGTGGCATCCACATGGGCTTCAATAGTGGGTATAACATTGCTGAGGCGGTGAATTTTGGTTCGGAGAGATGGGTTGAAATTGGGTTGAATGCCCAGAAGTGCACCTGTGAAACTTATGTAAGTTGTCATTCATACAATCATGAATATTTGAAAACTTTTACGTTATATTAATTAAATTTTTGTTATTTTCATTTTCAGAATACACTAAATTTTGATATGACACCATTCCGCTATGCGTACAAGTATGTATCCATAACAATTGAAGTATTTAAAGTACTTATAGTTTAGGATTACTAAACTGATTGGTTGTGTTATTTCAGAAACCGCTTCTCTTGTAAATATTGCGAAGCAAAATTCTCATGTGTGCCTGGACCGAATGGCCTGACAGCACACGAGAAAAGGTGCAAAGTAACGAAAAACTGCTTCAAAAACCTAGATAGATGCAAGATGTGTAGGAAGAACTACAAAAATCGTAATTCTTATAATTACCACATCAGGTTTACACACTTGCGTCCTCTAGTGGGCAGTAATTCATCAGAAGACATTGTAGGATTTTACCACAATAAAAAAAAAATCAATGCAATCATGCATATTTCCAACCAATGGGATCGAGTAAGTACGAGGGGAGAGGGAAAGCATCTCCAAATCGTCAAAAAGATTTCCCAATTGGACAAAATACCGTTGAAAGAGCATACAAAAAAATTAATCACCTGCCAGAAGTTCAGTTTTTGATTTCTGCAGAATAATGGAAAATCAAACGGCCAAAATTGGAGGAAAATTGAAATTCCATCAAATTGATCAAGAAAACAGAAATTCAGTAAGTATTTGCCTCATTTTCGAGCCATTTTGAGTAGTTCTGTAGCCTTCAGCAAATTTTTGAATGTTGAAAATTTGCTTATACACCAATTATTCTAACGTGCTGAGTGGATTTGAGGTAACTTCGAACCGTTCGAGAAATTTTAACAATATTTTTTAAAACTCTGCAGATTTCCAAAAAGTACCATAAAAACCATCCAAATCAGAACTTCTGCATGCATAAACGCAATTGAAGCTTGTTAGTGACCCACTTGACCGATAACACACCATTTTTCAAAAATCAATTTTTTCACTAATTGCCTTTACACGCATTGAAGCCCATTCGAACAGTTTGTATGGCATTTTTTGAAAACCTCAAATTTTCAAAATATAACTGAAGGCTTCAGAACAGCTTGAAACCACCTCCAATCGACTCGAGTACGTTGAAATTGGCCTATAAAGAAAATTTTAGTATTCCAACTTGGTAATAATTCATGGAAATTTCAATTTTCAATAATCCGCTGGAAGCTTCAAAAATGCTCGAAACGTTTGGAAACCAAACCATTTTCCACTCGAATCAAGAAGTCAAAAGTACACCTTTATAGCATTCCAGATTAACTTGGTGAGATTCCAATTCTTTTTTTTTGGGCTTTTCTATTTTCAAAAATTCATATAATACATATCTAAAAAAAGCACTTTAGAACATGAAATGTTGACTGGTTATTTATTCCTGCATGCTTTTCTGACGCAATATAACTCTGTCCAGCTCATATATTTTTTTTGTCCGTTCAGATACCTCCCTTGTAATAGCTGAGAATTCGAGGTTGAATTTGCACACCTCAATTGAGGCCACTAGAATCAAATCTCTACTTCTCCATTTTCGAACTTTTTGAGAAAAACGCAAAAAACGTCCCTAGCATTTATCGTAACATAAAATACCGAGGTAATATGTCTAATATTTTTGTACCAACAAGACGATAGTGACCCACATGTTTGTTTTACCCTATGCGTTGCCGTAAGAGTTCCTGAGCAGTTTGAAGTTAGGAGAAGTTAAGTTTTGTCTCCAACCGTACACTTTTTACATCGTTTTAGGGCACTTAATCAAAAATTTTTCTAGTAATATGGTGCTGAAAGTTGAAGAAAGCTTGGAAAGTTTGAGAAATTAAAATAATATTGCATTTTTGACCATTCATTTGGAAATTGAAATTATTTTCCTTTTTTTTCAAAGTAAAAAAAAATAATTTTTGTTAATAAAAATGAAAGGTGTTTTTTGGGGGAAGGGTCCTCACTTGATGAATTTATTCAATTTCAAGCCTAATTTCAAGGCATAACACTAGTGTTTCATTCGAAATCCGCCAGGTTCGTTTGAAAACTCGACTTCTCCATTAAAAAAGTAGAGTTTTGATTCTAACCCCTAACTTTACACGCTGTTTTACCATACTTCCTTGACCGAAATTCAAATGTTGACATTTTCATCAGATGCGGGACATGTTGTAGTATACCAAACCATGCTTAACTCATTTTCGAAAAAAAGTGGAGAAGTAGGCATTTGATTCTATAGGCCTCAATTGAGGAATACTGAATTGAAAATCCAACGAGGAGCTCAAAAATACGCCACCAATCTGCTAACCCTCGGACCCAAGCTTCAACACCGAAGGAAACAAACCATCAACTATTCGCTGATTGCAAGATAGTTTTTGCATTTGCTTTCACTATATTGATTGATGGTTGCGTTGGTTGCTATGTTCGTTTTTAAATATGAATTTGAAGCTAATTTTTCGTTTCTTGATCTTTTTTATTTACAAATAGAATGTACGAGTACCTTACCCACTACTTTTATTAAAATGAAGTAAAATACATTTCTCGTAAATTAGAACATTCAACTAAACAACTTTTGATGGCATGATCAACATGATCTATGATCTCACCTCAGACATTTGGCATCAATTTGAAAATTTTATTTTTCTGAATTTTCAGCTTCATTTTTTGTTGATGAAAAGTTGTCTTGATTTCTATACTGGTAAAATTGAATTCAAAAAATAATTTATTTTACCATATAAAAATTGCTCGGCAATTTTATGAGTAATTTTTTTACGAATCTCGCTATAAAAATTCAAATCATCATTGACGAAATTGACTGCAGGTAACTTTTTCAAATTTGGCGCCAAAATATTATTGCTTAGCATTATAAATACCACTCGTTCATTGGCTATATGTGTTGACAATGATGAAAAAGCAATTACAATAGTTTTTTCGCGAAAGTTCAAAGCTAATTTTAGGGATTTTGGGTAAAAAACTTCATGGAAATTACCTTTTCCATTCACCAAAAGATGACCATCAGCGAATATCAATTGTTCCGGTATTTCGTCAACTGAATTTTCACAGATTGATCATTTTTGGAAATTTTTGGACCTATTCGTGGACATACACTTTCATTCATAAATGGGCTTGTATTTCAAAATTTGATGATGTTTTGTGTACATTGTTACTACACCAGGATCTGGTAATTTAGATTATTATTACACAACGACAGACTTCGAAACTAACCAGAAAGCAGGGTTGGCGACGACAAAAGTCTTTAAAAAATTGGCTAAATTCTCTCTCCAAGCAAATATGAGCTGGTACCAATACGCATCGTAACCACTTTTTTGCATCCAATACAGACAAACTTCACTATCGTCCTCTGCAAGCGTGAAATCTGCTTCTCGATGATAACTTAATTGGCAACAACAAAAAAGCACAATTGCCAATAAAAAATTACGACGGTGCTGGACGCGACGCGGTGAAGTAAATATCCCAGCACATGTGTTCGGACATATTAAGTAATGCAAATATAACACATGCATACATAATATGGTAGGTGTATAAAAAAAAAACATAAATACATTGTACACATCCATACGCGAAGCACGCGTTCATTATACCAACGCCCACGTAATACGAACCGTCGCTCGTCGCGTCGTGCTGACCGCTCTATAGTCATTTTTATTGGACAAATTTCCCACAGAATAATCGTGAATTCAAACTAATAATACATAACGTGAACACAGAAAATGAGCCAAAAATTGGAGCGAAAATTCTTCATCATTATTCCCAAGAGTAGAAAATCGATTCACTCTGACAGGGGAGGTAGGAAGGAGGGATTTGAACATTGATAATCAAAACATTTCATCCAGAATCATTCTACAAAATACCTACTAATAATTCACAACGTGAAAATTTGGCCCACTTCTCTCAATATCCATTTTTCCAAAAGTTCAAAATTGAAAATTCTCGCATTTTCAGACATAAAAATTCTTCGTACAGCTCGAGAATACAAAGCTCACTTCGCAGAACAGCGAACACGTATACTCGTATACGTAATAAATACACGAATAATCATCATAGCGTCGCGTCGTCGACTCGTCGTCGTTTATACAGCGCGAAGTGAGGAAAGAAATCCCTGACACTCTCTTCGGCGCCGCGACACTCTTTCTCTTTCCATCTCTATCAAAGTGTCCTTGATACTGAAATAATGAACTTGAATGTGCGATATAAGTATTATACGTGGAACGTAACAGTGGACTGGTCGACGTCAACGGTACGTCTACGTAAACGTTGTATTATAATTAACACGTATTTTTCGCACGTTGTCATCGAGTCGTTAAATCGCCAACGATTGAAATTTCGCAAAATTTTACAACGTCATACGACGACACGAAGGGTTTTTCAACCCTATACGATGGTCAGACATATGTATACACGACCTTGATGAGACAAGCGTACTGCGAGGCGGTAATAATTGGATTAGTAGCGTGTGGTAATCCAGCCATCCCACAGAAGGATTAAAAAATTTGAGAGAAAAAATACGTAATAATAACGTGGGTGGATTGTTTTCCAACGTTATTATTGTTTCCGAATTCTATTTAAATTTTTTGTTTTTTGTCGTCGCTAGTTATGAGTACAACAATATGTTCACTTATTGATGGTAGGTACTAGGTATATTCACTTCGAGTAAACCTCCTATATCGAAAGTGCAGCTCTAGAAGAATGCAACACGCGGGATCGGCGAACAATGTAAGTGAAATTTGCAATGTGAACGCAAGTAAGTAATCATCTAGCTTCATCTCAAAGCTACCATCTTACTAGAAGCAACAACACGATTTTCGAGAAGATAAATCAAACTATCAGTATTGATGATCATCGTTTAAGGGTTCTCCAGTTTCCAAAAATCCCCTAAAAATGACCCAAATGAAATTCAGCACCTTAAAACTCGAATCAGCACTGTTCTCATGTTCGGTAATGTTTCGAAAACATCAAAGAGAATTCTGTAGACCAGTCTTTATTGAAAATAAAATACTGCCAGCTCCATGTGAGTACATTCTTCAATTATGTATTATGGTAAAGAATGGAATAATAAATTTCAAGGTATCTTCTCATACATATGAAACACGATTTTTTAGAAATTTGGCCATAAGTGAAAATTTAAGAACGAAAAATATGCAAAATAACATTGATTTCATGGCCTCAAAAATTTATAAAAAAATACCACAGGAGCTAAAAAATATAGTATCCAAAAAAATTTTCAAAAATAAACTCAAATATTGGCTACAAAGATATGCGTTCCACAGTGTTGAAGAAATGTTGCAGCTAGATTATTAAGTTGTTTTCCTACTGTAATTTTTTGAATCTCTTGTTATTTAAACTTGTTTTTGTGTGCTATTTTATTTTAAACTTTCTATTGTTCTCACAAAAGAGTATTTTACTGTTTTTTCATGAGCTGTATCTCATAATATGTTTTTTTTTCTTTTTTTTGGTTTTGTGTTAATTTTCCCTTTATTTTTCTCATTTCAAACTTATTTTTCTCACAAAAGAGTATTTCTTAATATTTTGTATAATTTAATTACTTATCTGTATTTTCGATTCATTCCCCCCCCCCCCTCCTCCGGCAGTACCTACTGTGTTAATATTGTAATTAATACCTAGTTTATTGACATTGTAAATACAGTTAAAGCTGTCCACTGCAATAAACGATTTGATTTGATTTGACTTTTTCAGGATAAATTTTCAAAACCTGTTTCTGCATGTTCGAATCCAAAAATTCCTCAGGTGTTTTTCAGGACTGGAATATCCAAAAATCCACCGGAACTTCAAGAACAATTCACAAATTCAACCAATCGATTCGAGAGGTCGATAATAAGAGATATCTGAAACAATTCTCAGGCTTCCATTTCAGTTTTTTTCAAATCTCGATTTTTTTTTTTTTTTCAAAAAAAAGGACAATTTTCATTGTTGAAAATTTTTCAAAAATCAAAAATCTGAATTCAGCACTAGAAATTTTGGATGATGGTATAAATACAGGGTGTTCCGGAAATCATCTGCTAAAATTCAACTGCAGATAGAACTCGAGGAAACGCACGAAAAAGTTATTATTATTGGTTGCTTATCTTGTGAATTGAAGGAACCTCACGCTTCGCAACTCGAAATTTACTTACAATTAGTATTTTGTCACGTTCATTTCGTGGAACGTGAATTCGAAGACATCTTATACCAATTTTGCTGTACGGAGAGTGTTTTCCAAATTTGAGATATGTACTTCAAGATTTTGAGGATTTCAAATGTTCAAATTGAATTTGCGCCTTCAATTATGAAGATGAGAACGTCCATTTTAATACTACGGGTTATTGGAGGCATCTCAATGATGCAAACATTTTTTTGTAAGTCATCCATTCTTGGGCAAAAATTTACCAATTTTGAAAAATTCGCCGCAGATCCGGTGCAGCAACGCTTTTCCAAGGATCGTTAGTGCTTATTGATGTTGATTGTGCACCTCCCAACAAAATTGAAGAATTTTGTACTGTGTATGAAAACAATGTATTTACACCTCTATTTTGTGAATCAAAAATTGAGAAACTGTTTGGATCATTCAAGTGAATTCACTAAACTGATACTTTTCGAGTGGACACACAGAAAAAGGACCAGGTGCTACGACAAATTGCCTATCTTCAAAATTGAATGGGGCAAATGCAATTTGAAAATTCAAAATTTTCAAAATCTAGGGCACAACAAATTTGAAAATTTAGAATCAAGTTTTTCAAACATTTTCGTATTCATGGTGATTTTTTTTAAAATGAGTAAATTTCGAGTTTTACGAAGCACGTGGCTCCTTCAATTCACAAGAAAGGCCACCAGTGATGAAAACGTTTTTTGTTCGTTTCCTCGAGTACTATCTACACTATTATGGGACACAATTTCCGAAACACCCTGTATGTGTAATGTGTATGCTGTATCAATTTTGGTTACGAGGTCTAAAAATTCAGTCGAAGTGTCGAACTACTGAAATCAATCAACAGCGACTAAAATAAAAAAATACATGCAGCGATCATTACACCATAAGGACCAATATTACGTCCTGAAGGAAGTTATTGACAAAATTCTTCACTGGTTTCAAGAATGAGAAAAAATAAATCATCGAAGCCAAAATTAATACACGGGAGCTATTGACGAAATGAACCTTCCAGTGAGAAAAATTGGATTACCTCGAGTAAATTATAGAAAATGTTGCATTTTCGTTGAAAACATTTTTTTTTTTCATTTTTTAAAAATTGGTTAAGAAATAGAAGGAGTAGGTATTTTTTATTAGATTTTTGTAAAATAGCCATAGAACGGATATTTTTACCCACAAAGATCACCAGAATAAATCCTCCTCCCCCTTTTCTTGAAAGTTCGAGGAAATTGTAGTTTTTTTAAAAACATTTTTAAAATGTAGGAAGAAAAACTATTGTTGATAAAATTTCCCTAAATTTAACCCTTAACCCGAAAGTTTATTACTTGAATTTTCAATTTGTTAAAAATACTGATTATGATGAAAATTCATTACTCATTAGATATTCATTGGTGATGATTTTTGGCTCTTTTCACCCATTTTGGTAAGAAAATGAAACATTTTTTTTTTCATTTTTTAAAAATTATGCTAAAAAACAGAAAGGCTATTTTTTTATTAGACGTTCGTAAAAATAGTCATAGAATGGATATTTTTCCACACAAACATTATTAGATCAAATACTCACCCCCCTCTTGAAAACTCAAGGAAATTATGTAGTTTTTTTCGGTTTGCAGTCTGCATTGCAACACTATTTCTCTCTAACCCAACAACCCAAATACAGCGCAATAAAATTCCCAAGTTACTCACCAAAAATTTCAAAACTGTTTTCGCACTTGTTAATTTCAAAACGCTCCTCAACACAAAAAAATGATCAATTTCCACAATCCAATTCGACGACAAACAATCACTTATCGTAAACAGATCAGCATGAGGAAATAACGAATGTACGTACCAATCTGTTTCATTAATCGTACCTACCATATTTACAGGACATCATCATCAGTTCATCACTATACTCCTGAACCATCGCTTACGCGTGGTTTAATTCATTAATAAACCACTTAATGATATTAAACCTTCGATATAACAACAGCGTGTTCTCGTAATGAATGAAGTCGCTTCAAACACGAGCGAAAATTTATTACCGGTTTCATTAACCGATCGGAAAAAGGGCGACGGCGATGAGAGTTCATATTCCAAAGTACACAGACAGGCACACGACGACGACGAGAACTCGATTAAATATCTACCTTACAGTACGTATCGACAAAGAAATTCAATACCTATATTTAGAGCAAGTACTCGACGAGACGACAAAAGCCAATCCGTCGTGTCAAAATAAAAAAAAAAATGACGATGAAAAACAACGCATCAATATCCAACAAACCCTCACTATATGAATAGGTACCAAGAGAGAAAAAAAATTCACCTCGCGTGCTCAACGTACGTACTCGTATTGCGTCGTAAGTAATTAAAACAGGTCAATTACTAGAGTATTTTAAGCTACTGCTAAACGATGTTCCGTAGATACATAAAAACAGAATTCTTCTTCCACTAATACTATACAAAAACAACAACCCCACAACGCCTTCGTTAAATTCGCTAAAGGAATTTACCGCGGCAATTTACTCTTCTAGAATTTTTTTCAATTTTATTAGTTTGAGGCTCGTTTAAATGAGAAATTTTTTACACAGAACAGGACGCGGTGCCGAAGGCGATCGCGGCAAGTTCATTGATACCAGAACCTCCCGAGACCTTGGTATACGACGACGACGACTCGCAATGACGTAGGTACATAAACAAACGCGAAAAGTGAGCGAGATGGAGTGAGAGCAAATATCAATATCATCGTATAAGTACGAATTTAGCACCAATTCTCCATAAGACAGTTCGTAGACAGAGATCTAGACATCATACCAAAAAAGACCATCATAATTATGCTAGACAGGAAGAATTATTGGCCAGGAAATCCTGCCTTGGCCGACTAAGAAGTGCATCTAATCGTTTGCCAAAACTCGAAAAATCAACTTGAGCGGCTGAAAATTGGGAGGTGGTGTTTTTTTGAGGTCCTCTTTTCCATCTGCTCAAGTTCCATTTCAATCGGAGATTATCATGGATATTGCGAGAACGGGAATTCGAAAGAGGAAAAAACTAAAATTCACAAGCAAGTAATATCTCCTTTCAATTCTTTAAGCGCGAGTTGAAAATTGATGGATCGCAAATATTTCGATTTATCATCAATCTCGAGGGACTCCTCAACGGTTAATAATTCCTTTCAGAAAAAAACAACGCTGGATTCGTGCTCAAGCAGGATTAAATACCTCGATAAATATTTTTTAGGCGATCATTCTGATGAAATTTCAAAAATTCATATTTCTTCATTCATTTAAACGGATGTTCAAAAAACTTGGTGAAGCATAAAAAGTAAATTTGAACAATTTAATCAAATAATCACGTAAAAAGTGGTTGTCAGGATACTTTGACCTGCTGAGCACGAATCCGGCATTAGTTTTCTTCAAAAATAAGTTTTAATCCTTGTAAACTGTCACGAAATTGTTAAGAAACCAAAAGTTGTGCAATCCATTATTTTCAAGTCGTTCGCATAGGGGCCTAGAAGTGGTATTGAATTTCAAAGTCAGTACGTTAGAGAGGTTCTGAAACCCAAATTGCAAGTACCCTAAAATGACAAAGAAGACCGCGGATTTTTCAAAAATACCCCTACTTTTACGGTCCTTGAACCAGCAAACGACATGTCGAGGGGGGCTAGGTGTTGCTACGGCAAACTTCGACTTTAATAAGAGATATTTTGATAACTGAATCGTTTTTGAACGAATTGTCCTTATCAACATTGAAGAGTTGGAAATTAAAGAACGGAAATTCGTCGAATATACAAAAAGGACGCTGAACGCGAAGAGAGGCCCAAGCGGAAGCGGGTTTTAATCAATTGCAATGCACCAAAATTACGCACGACCGACGCAGTCCAAATGCTTTATGGATTTTATTTGGTAAGCTTCCTTTCCATTTTCAAATCTCCACCGAGGTAAATACAACAACAGTACATGAGTTCAGCCACCCAAATTACTCAACAAAACCCATCAACACCGAGCGAGGTTTTCTTCCTTTTTAAATGACCACTATTTTTTTAAAGAACGTACGAAATAACGAAGTATTTTTCCTCTGATTTCCTCATCTCTAGGACGATGATACCAGCTAATAAAGTGCAGATCACGAGCGCCCACACACGTGAAAAAAAACTTTATATGTATTTTTTGTACCATCAAACTACGTGAAATCAAGCATCCACACTCTCCCGTCCTGCATCTTTCCACCGTTTGAGCGTAATTTAATTCGGATACATAAATTAACCACTCATTGGTTTACATTACATGCGTATCGTACATTTCAGTATAAGAACGTACGACCGACCGATTAAAATTTCAAGTCCACGCGAAGAAACTCAGGATATCCTTAATCATCCTTGACGGTAGTCAAAATTAACCCAAAACCCAAACACGTGCGAACTTAGTCAGCGAATATTACAATCGAATAATACGTAGACGTGTACTCGTACAACATTACATACCTCAATTTATAAACCACATACGAAGCGGGAAAATAAAAATAAACAATAACAAAAATTGTACTAAATTCCATTCTGTTGTACTTATAGCCTACAATTCTAAAATAACACACATTGTATTTACCGACGCGTCCATTGGTCGCGTCGCTTCTCTATTTCATAAGGTCGATATTATGTTAAGGGTACAGGGAAGGAACCAGATAAGTCAAAAAAAATTTTAAATGACTTTAGTGTCGAATTAAATTTACATCGAGGAGTGGAAAAATATAGTCCATTTAGATTTTGACTAAAATTGATTTATTGCCGTAAGAATGGCCTTCATTACTGTCAGAAAACATGGAGTGTGTAAAATGAGTAATTTTTTTCTGGACACCTTAGCATTAAAAGCAAAAATTACAGACCAGCACAAATGAAAACACAACAGGTTGCTTGAACTGAAAATCTGAGTTGACATCCCTTCAAGCATACATTATGAAAATATGTTTGCTTTCAAAATTTCTTATATTGGGTGTGTGAAATAAGTAATTTTTTTCTTAAGATTTTTTTTCCAACACACAGACCAGCACAAATAAAAACACAATAGATTTTTTGAAGTGAAATCTGAGTTAACATCCCTTAAGCACATGGCAATATACGAGTAGGTAAATCCTTACCAAATTTCTTATATTGGGTGTGTGAAATAAGTAATTTTTTTCCTTGAGATTTTTTTTCTAACATCCTTGCATCAAAAGCAAAAAAAAACACAGACCAGCACAAATAAAAACATAACATGTTGCTTGAACTGAAAATCTGAATTGACATCCCTCAAGCATCTATGAAAAATTATGTATGGTTTTAAAATTTCTTATATTGGGTGTGTGAAATAAGTAATTTTTTTCCTTGAGATTTTTTTTCTAACACCCTTGCATCAAAAGTAAAAATTATACCGACTAGTGCAAATCATAGAAAAGCACCTGATATAAATTTTATTGTATGTAGAAACTGACGTTGAATCGTTGGTCGAAGATTGATGAATACACCCTCCAAGAAAACTAGCCCAAAAATATAGGGCCCACAAGAAAAAACTTTCCAGTAGGCTGACATAGGTTCTAATTGATGTTCTGAGTGAGCATCAATATTCTAGCTCATTTTCATACAAAGTAGTGACTGTTTAAAAATTAGGTGCGCGAACTTAGGCACATTTACCCTACATGAGTATGTAGATTCATTACTTTTCTACTGGGATTTCAAATTTCAACATTCAAATTCAAAATTTAAAAAAATCAACTTTTTTGGTGCTGATTAATTATACGAGTACCTATCCACTCAAAAGTGAGAACATAGTTTCTGCATTTTTTGTACTTTTTGGATTTTTTACACAGCTTTTGATTGGATCTAAAATCAAATTATTTTATGTAAGTCATGCAAAAACCCCAGAAAAGTGAAAAAAATATTCAAAAGCGAATTTATCATTTTCAAGTGAATATAATACATTATTAATCAAAACAAATCCAAAAAAACTTTTTTTCGATTTTCAATGTGAATTTTAAAATTTTAAATCTCAGTAGAGAAGTGATGTTCAAGCCATCGATTCAGAATTTTTCTGAAGTATTTAAAAGTTCCTTCACATAGATGGAAATCGATCAAAATTTTTCATATTGGGTGAGTGAAATAAGTAATTTTTTTCTGTGATTTTTTTCAACACCATCGCAACGCATCCAAGACTTATTAATCTAGGCGTTTTTGGATGTTGATGCATTTTTTTCTTTCGATGCTTGTGCAGTTCAATTCATTCATTTTTCGACATAACAATTTTTATCATGTAAATAAACGCAGTATTTAGTGTAACAGTGATTTTTCTTTTATTAGGAACCTATAGGTATGATTGTAGATCAATTCTGCAACAATCAGTGATTGGAATTGTCGAATATAATTGCGACAAAATCATCACTCCGTTTTATCAGTTTAAATAGAAAGAAAAAGTCGCAATTACTGGAGATTTTTACCTTCGTTTCATGTCCAGCTTGCAATAGGCCTTTAAATTTATCGCCGGCCATAATGTTAGCTTTGAACAATTAATTTACTCATCTTTATCATCAATCATGTAAGCACACCGACTAGTGCAAATCGTACTAATGTGTCTGGTGTTAATTTTCTAGCGGAAACTCACGACGAATCTTCGGTGGAAGATGGATGAATACACTTACGTCCAAGAAAATTACACCAAAAATAGGGCTGATAAGAAAAGACTGCAATAAGCTGACATTAGGTTCTAATTGACGTTCTGAGTGAGCATTTGATGTGGAAAGTCCCCTTGTCAAGTATAAGCCCTTTTCTGGGGATTTCATAATGTAGGGGGACCTCAAAAGCCTCTAGTAAAATGTTTGGATATATGAGTCAAAAATGGATCGAGAAAAAATCGATTTTTTTCTGATGATCAATTTATAATTATAGTTACTTAAGTACATCCACTCAAAAGAGAGAATTTTAGAATGAAATATTAAACGTTAATCCACACTCGTATATATTTTTCCTTCTTTCAGAGAATATGGTGAAAAATGGCATCAAGAAGGAAACTACATACAGTTGTCTTCCTGAAGCAATCATCCAAGGCTGCTGCAAAATTGAGAAGTTTAACATCACTGATGGCATTATTGAGCAATGCTACGAGATGGAATTCTAATTACACAATGCTTAGCCAAAACAGCATTCTATAGCACATGGGATGCTTGTCTTTTTGTTTGTTTTTTTTCAGTACGATGTCATTTTTACGCCAATTCCGCAAGTGATCATTAACCAGATTCGATATCAAATTTTTTTCTGATCATCAATTATAATTATTGTTAAGTATATCCACTCAAAAGAGAGAACATAGTTTCTGAATTTTTTCTACTTTTTTTGGATTATTTGACAGAACTTACGATGAGGCCCAAAATCAGATGATTTTCGTAAGACATGCAAAACCGCTAGAAAAGTGAAAACAAATCGAAAGTAGTTTTCTCACTTTCAAATGGATATACGTATGTATTACTTTGTAATATGTATAATCAATTAAGTATCACAAAAAAATCAAAAAAATTTCTTTTTGATTTTCAACGTGAATTTAAAAATTTGAAATGCCAGTAGAAAAGTGATGTTCAAGCAATCTACTCACAATTTTTTCTGTAGCCTTTCGCAGCTCTTTCACAACTTTTTACCTAATCTCCCTCACCAATCTCCATACTTAATATTTTCATATTGGGTGCATGAAATAGTGATACCTACTTAGTTTTTTGTTATAAAATTTTTTATATTGGGTGTGTGAAATAAGTAATTATTTTTCCTGCAACTTTTTTTCCAACACCCTTGCATTGAAAATAATTCATATTGGGTGAGTGATATAAGTTACTTCTTTTCCGTAAAATTTTTTATACTGAGTGTGTGAAATAAGTAATTTTTTTCCAACACCCTTGCATTAAAAATAGTTCATATATTGGGTGAGTGATACCGAAAAGCTACTTCTTTTATATACAATTTTTATATGTATATTGGGTGCATGAAATAAGTAATTTTTTTCCATGCAATTTTTTTTCTAACACCCTTGCATCGAAAACAATTCATATTGGGTGAGTGAAACAAGTCTCTATTTTTCTTTGAAATTTCTTATATTGGGTGTGTGGAAATAAGTACATAATTTTTTTCCTGCGATTTTTTGTTCCAACGCCGTTGAATTGAAAACATAAATTACATCGATTAATATAATATACAAATTGTGCTAAAGTATCCAGGATTAAATAGTTGTACGAGTACAAACTTGAACCAAAAATATGGGTCATAAGAAAGACTGTGGAAAGCTGAAATTTGGAAAATAGGAGCTATTTGATGTCCTGAGTAAGGATCTGACGTGAGAGGTCCCTCTATCAAGTTTAAGCCCTCTCCACTTTTGTGAATTCTCAGCCTCTCAAATTCATTAGTTGACCAACAATTCAAATAATATGAATCGTTGCTCTAACATTGATAACGTGTTCAAGAAACGAACCGTTCTTTACCCTACTGTAAGTCCACCACCAACCATTGAGAGCATGCCTAACAACAATGTTATTGCCGAATAAGTAGGTAGGTATAGGTACCCAAGTTATTAATATCATTTCTTTGTATTCGATCAAGTATTCATTTTACTCTTCTTGATATAATTTCTCATTTGAGTCAGAATCCTTATTCAAAACATCAATTAGCACGCTATCTATCAATTCATTAGCTAACTGCAGTTTCCCTACCATGAAAGTGTAATTTGAGAGGGCTAAAGTGACTCGCAGAAATATACCATCATAAATATATTAATGGATAGGATTCGAATTTCTTAGACTGAGTGAAATTCGCCATCAAATGAATACTGAAAAGGCAAAAGCAGAATCTGCGATGGCAAAAAATAGACCTACAACAATCATCACCAAGATGAACAGAGTTGATAATCACAGGTCATTGTAATCCCCAGGAATCTTTCCAGAAGAATTTTTTGAAGCTGAAAAATTAGAGCTGTTCATTTCTTTTCCAAATTCAATCACATTGAATCAGCGAATAAAGATATGAAATACAATCATAAGCAAAAACAATCAGTTTTAAAATTAGTACAACGATGTCATCGTCGAATAAGTAAGTTATTAATATCCTTTCTTTGAAATTTGATTATTAATTTTACCCTTCTTGATATCATTTCTCATTAGAGTCGAATCATCACCCAAAATGTAGACAGAGCCAACGAAGTCATAAACATTTCAATCCACTTGAATTTCATGGAACATAGGTAAATGTTCATCAAAAACACACCAACTCAGTTTCACTGTACGTTCAATCTTGCAAACATCACCTACCAGAGACCAAATGAACAGTCACTAGAGTTAATTAGCAACGTATTCTTGGTTTGTACGTAAGTCTAATAGTACGAGTACATACAACAAATATACAATAATACGCAGGTAGAGGTATTTCACTTACAGATATACCAAGTACATATTTAGTATTTGTATAGCAAACTACCTATGTGTATTGTCAAACAAACGAAACCGACACACCGACAAGTACGTGACAAAAAGGTGGGAAAATTTTCGCATTTCGATTTCACGATATGCGTTTGCAATGTAGTACCTAAGCGGCGGAAATTTAGCTGAATTATATGGGCACGTATCTTATGTCAACATTAACGATAAAAAAAATACCAATGCTTTGGTGTTTTGTTTACTACGATAACTCGTGAAATTATTTTATTATAGTTGCAAAGCTGATCGCCATATGTAACCTAGTTTTTTTCAATTTTTCCCCCAACGTCGTTGATAACACACTGAGTAAGTTTTCGCGGTTGATGGGATTTGTTTTTTGGTTGAGTGCGATGAATTGTGATTGTATCGCCAGCGTCTAGTTGGGTTTTTAACTAGAGGTGTATTGCAGGTGCGAAAGTTTGGCGAAGAAATGAGGTCAAAGGCGACTAGCGAATAGATAACATGCAATTTTGGGAAGCAATAGTTTTGTTTTCAGGCATAAGTACATAGAATGGTTGTCTCAGATCGCTCGATTTGAAAATTATTGGACAACAGGAGGACAAAAAATAAACGTAATAAATTATCGTAAAATTATCTTCTGAATTATTAATGATTTTTATTTCGTTCATTTTACTCAGTTTCAATTTCAAACTTTCATAAATATTTTTCTAGGAATTCGTCCCATGTCTTATGGCTCGGACCGTCTCTTTCTTCATATAAGATACCACATCACAAAAAGCTCGATGACGATCATAATCGAATATATTCATTGTAAGTAAGGTATTGCATTGAATGGATAAAAAAAAGCATAATGAAATACTCGTATATTCAGATTCAGTCATTTTCATGCGTCGTAATTCACTCTTTCAAGACACCTGGTTACCACGCCAAAGGCTCACTTTACCATATTCAAGACATTTCGTCACTTTCAAATACTCGCTTTACCGCCTTCGATCTCTCCCTACAGGGGAGCATTTTTACAAAATCTTTTCATCGTGCCGCGTCCTGCATCCAGTTTCAAATATGTCGGAAGCTTGCTACGAACCTCGTTCTCAGTTTCATACCGAACTCTTTCAATCAGTAGGTATAGGGAAGCATTTCATCGAAATTCGAGTTTTGCAGTACACAGATTCTACACACTACTTGAACACATCGTGTTTTATACCACTATTTTACGTATTGAAATATTAATTTGAACTGAGATAAGTCCAAATATACTTCGGATAGCATGGAATTTTTCTCTCAAATTTTGAAGAATGTCCAATTGTCCATTGTCAAACCCCCTGAGGAAATAATTTTCTCCAAAAAGCCGATTTTCTGAAAGTGAAAATAAATCAAGTCAAGCATATCAAAACGTAACATTTGTGCAATGACTCGTGATACCGTATCTTGAAAATAAAAGCGAAATATTTGCACATGACAAAATTCAATTTTTCTCTTCGCTAATTCTCTCACAATATTGGCTTTAAAATACGAAAAATAAACACAAAATCAATATGATCAAATCGCTTTGTCGAAAATTACGAGTACGTATTTGAATTAAACGGAATACTCACATACATACCCCCTCCCTCCTGCTTTGCTCATCAAGTAAAATATTCCACGACTGTACAAAGTCGAGCACACATTCAATTTGGAGAAAAAACCATTATTCAATTTTGCTCATTTGCCCAAAACGAGCGTTCGTAACTCGCAACAAATAATTTCAATAAAATGAACAAAAAAATCAACCCCAAGTAAGCAATGGATAGCTATAAACATGACGAAAACGTGACCTTATCATGGTCAAAATAAAATCATCTACATGTGAATTCGATAAAAAGGGAAATAAAACATAAGTATTCACTCTTCATTGATTAAAAATAGCAACGAAAATCAATAAAACAAACAATAATTTAAATTCAAGGTAAGAAACAAAATCAACTCACCGTAATTAGATACCCAGGATAAAGACACAACGCGTAAAATCGATCTCAATCGACAACTGCTATTCCAAATCACTAAACCGCGCATTTTTCGCGATTCACGAACATGAAAAAATTCCATAAAATAGTCGCTCGATCTACGAATTACTTCGACTTCAAACGTGAAAAAATGACGCGATATGAAAATTTTAACCAATTTCAATCAGACTTGTGCGTGAAAACGAATTCTCAATTCTCACATAGTGCAATATGCGACGATCCGACCTACGAGATAACCACACTGTGGTCTTATCTTTCGATTAACAATGCATTTAGTAGAACCCAACACAATGGCGAAGTTTAAAAATACCTCATTTTTCGAACGTGAAACGAAATGAAAAAGTTTTCTACAACGTATCCTATCGATAGCTAATTTAGGCCTACGAATACTCATATTTTCATGCTACGACCGGAATAACTTCAACGCATTGCACATTCTTTGAATTGAATATAGACATAATTATTTTCTTGTAGCTTCAAACTACGAGTAATTTCAAAGTGTTGAAATAATTCAATATCCTTCTCAATTTTCCAAAGTAACATGTTGTTGTAGGAACATATTTCTATCAAAAATCACACATAAAATAACAAACTTTGAAATGATATTAAAAAAAAAAAAAAAAAAACTATCTTGACCTTTCCTCTGAGGGCCACTTTCGCACAATTCTGTTTTTCATTATCACTTTCAGGAACGTCAAAAATAAAATTGACATTGCCATACTGAATAAAAATCGATAACAGTGGAAAAAATTTCCAATCGCAAATAAATCAATTTTCCACACGACATCAGCGAAATTGTTCGAAAAAATACTTTCTCAGGAGCACATCGAATTTGTCTGCACTTTAGCAATACTTCGAATGTGAGAAGGAGAAAAAGATGGAGGGGGGCGTAGGATCATTCGTGAAGATGCCAAATAAATCATCCGCTTCCATCTTTTACCTCCCTTTCATTCTCCAAAATTCTAGAAAAATGAAAGAGCTAAAATGAAAACCATTCTGCATTCGACGAGTTGTCGAAAAGATTACTCAGTTCTGAAATAAAACTTTGAAATATGTAGAATTTATCATCTTTCCATCATTTTTTCAGAAAATTACAGGGAAATATTTTTTTCGATTTACCCAAGGTTTTCCCCATAATTTTCTGAAAAAACGAGGGGAAATAATGAATTTCATTTCAAAATCTTCAAAACTGAGTTAATTTTCCGACAACTTATCGAATGCTAAATGTTTTTCGATTTCATCTCCTTCGTTTTTCAAGATTTTTGGAGAATTTGGTGGAGGGGAGGGAGGGGAGGTGAGAGATGAAGCGGGTGATTTATTCGGAATTTCCACAAACGACTCCTCTTCCTAGGATCCAGGTCCCTACACCTCAGTGACTTGAAGAAATTTTTATCTGCCCCCACCGAAAGTACAAATTCAAGATTGTGAAAAAAATTATTCAACCAACTTCTTCATTCCATATTTTCAACTAATATGTACTATCCAAATAATTTTTAAAAATCGAGAACATTCAACTTATTCCCATTTTGAGAGGGGGACCGTTTCAATCGACAATCATGCAATTACAAATATTCAAAAAAATCAGGGGAAAAGAGACCAGAAATCGAAATTGTACTCCTCTCTCAAGGTTTTTATCCGATTACTGCAGGTACGAGTAAATGATGAAAAATTCATTAAGCCATCCCTCTCCTTCATTATAATTATCAAATTCCATTGTCGTAATCTCGTCAGCAAATCTGTAATCTGCAGAGTAAATAATTTAAAAAAAAAATTTTTTTAAAACAAATTTATAATAATACAATCTGCTCCCAAAATATCTAAAGTATTTGCGGTACTCTGAGCAAATTGTAGAGTAACATGAATGGAATTTTGAGAAAACTGCTAGATTTCTGAGGGAAAAAAAAACTCATCTGGGTTGGGTTGTAAAAATGTTGATGAAATCAAAAATGTCCACGAAGAAAAGATCACTGCCTATCTTTCTCAAATCTCGAATCACGAAATAAACGCCTCGAATAAAAATCTCTACTCAATTCAAACTCTACCATTCACTCGGTATTCTCTCAACCAAACGACAAAATTCACCATCCAACAAAACACAGAACTCTCAAGTGTTTAATAACCAATCTAGCGACCAAATTTATTCAGTTAACATCCTTTCATCAGAAAAGAGGCACCTTCAGCTTTTTCAAGTACCCATTCCCAGACCTACGTATACGCAAAACAAGAGACACATAAAAGGTGACCCGCCACCATGATCTGATACAGCTTAAAAGCCTGTATAAGTGATAAATTATCATTTGAATCAGTTTCTCGAGCACCGCTTTCGAATCGACTACGAAAACATTTGCTAAAGCAGTCGAGTGCTTTTGAAAACGAATCTGCGAATTGGGTCAAGTGTCAAAGCCTATCGTTATATCGTTCGAGGTATGCGACTATTTACCCAAGTACGTATACTGCAGCACTCCGTGAACTTTTTTTCCGCCATTAGTCGTTCTCTAAAAAGCCTCTCTCCCTGAAAAGTACATAAGAGACAAGAACAGAATAAGAGAGTAAAATTAACACGACCCTGATAGAGGTTCCGTCGAGTGGTAATTTTCAAAGGGCAAGGGCAATTTCATCAGCCCGAATGACATTACGCGTTTTTTTTTCGTACCCGCATTCACCGAGTTGATCGACTTTTGTCGTCGTTGTTGCCGTTATTTTCGCATTTAACGAAGGCAGGAAATGAGACAGATGGAAAGAGACAGGATCGATTTTAATATTGATATTGTAACCAACGACGGTTGAAGTCGATGTCGGCGCATTAGCTCGCGGACGTATTTTTCGAATCGCGATAAGTACCATACAATTAGCGAGAGATGATAATTATCGACTCGAGATTCGTCGTAAACTATATAAGACAGAATACCTATATAAGTACATACAGCCAACTCACATTCTTCAGCGTCTGTACGGGTATCAGGGGCATGAATGGAGATGAAAAATCGAGTCTAGACGATGATATGGATGGAGGAAAAGAAAGCAGTGGCATTGACCAAGTTCACGTCAACCTGCCGATAATGGCAAAGACGACGTCTGATCTGGTTTTTCTCCTTAATTAATTGCAGTAAAAAATGAGCCTCGATAAAAATTAATTATGTACTCGAGGAACGTGATGGTTATTATCATATGAGTATAAAAAAACACTCGATGGATGCTGAATAAGACGTCAACACGATGATTTAGCAGAGGTCTACTCTCTCAATCAGTGAATATCAATTTAATTGTTATTTTCCCTGATTTTTCACTCTTCAAATAGTTGTACATATTAAATCGAAGCGAAGTCGTCTGTTTACCTTCAACTATCCATAAGACTCAATGTAAAATTCACTTCTGTTTCTCGAAATAAATAGTTTCGAAGTAAAATTTGTTGAAAAATTTAGAAAAAGCCTCTGTAAGTCGAACGTTGTCAACGTTTTGCCTCTATACAATACATACCTAACTCGAATTTATCGTAGAAAAAACTTGCAAATTCGAATCTCATTGATGCAAACCTCTTTTGAAAACACGTTGACTGGATTTCTTATATTGGGCGTGTGAAATGATAATTTTTTTCTTTAGATTTTTTTTCCAATATCCTTGCATCAAAAGAAAAAATTACACAGACCAGCACAAATAAAAACAAAATAAGTTGCTTAAACTGAAATCTAAGTTAAGTATCCCTCAAGTGTATCACAATCCAAGAATTTTTTATGTAAAATTTCTTATATTGGGTGTGTGAAATAAGTAATTTTTTTCTTGAGATTTTTTTCCTTAACACTCTTGCATCAAAAGCAAAAATTACACCGACTAGTGCAAATCATATTAATGCATCCGGTGGTAATTTTATTGAAGAAATGATGTGGAATCGTCGGTCGAAGATTGATGAATATGAATACACTTACCTCCAAGAAAATTAGACCAAAAATAGGGCTCATAAGAAAAGACTTCGCGATAGGCTGACATAACTTACATAAGTTTTCTAATTGATGTTTTGAGTGAGCATCTGACGTGGGAGGTATCCTTGTCAAGTTAAAGCCCTCGATTTTTTCACTGCAAAAAAATCGAAATACATACAAATGATTCGGTAATACGAAAACTCACAGACACCTACCTAAATATATTCTGCGAACAAAATATAGGTAATTAAGTAATTCAGTTTATCAGAATTCATAGACGAAGAATTCGTCTCTAGATACTCGTATGATTTTCCTAGAGCGTTCAGGTCTTGAAATAATTTCGTCGGAGCGGAGATTCCATAAATGATGTAGGGGGACCCCAAAATACTTCAGGAAAATTTTTGGATCCATGAGTAGATTCATCACTTTTCTACAGGGATTTCAAATTTCAACATTTAAATTGGAAATTAAAAAATCGAACTTTTTAGGTGATAATTGATTATATTACCTATATCCACTCATACACAACTTTTGATTAGGTCTGAAATCAAATAGTTTTTTGTAAGTCATGCAAAACCCCTAGAAAAGTGAAAAAAAATATTCAAAAGCGGGTTTATTACTTTCAAGTATATAAATAATAATTATACTTAATCAATTATCACAAAAAAAATGCCAAAAAACTTTTTTTCGATTTCCAACGTGAATTTTGAAATTTTAAATCTCAGTAGAAAAGTGATGTTCAAGGCACCGATTCAAAATTTTTTCTGAAGTCTTTCGAAGTCCCTTCACAACGTTTTACCAAATCTATGAAAATCAATCCAAATTTTTCAATATTGGGTGCGTGAAATAAGTAATTTTTTTTCCTGTGATTTTTTTTTCAACACCATCGCAACTTATCCAAGATTTATTAATAGGCGTTTTTGGATTTTAAGGTATTTTTCTTTTATTAGGTAGGTAATAGGTATGCTTATGGATCAATTCTGCAACAATCAGCGATTGGAATTATCGACTATAATTGCGATAGAATCATCACTTCATTTTATTGGTTAAATAGAAGGAAAAATTCATAATTACTTGAGATGTTTACCATCGTTATAGCTTATATATGTCCAGCTTGCAATAGGCCTTTAAATGTATTGCCGGCCGTACTATTAGCTTCGAACGATGAATGTACTCATCTTATCATCGATCATAAACTCATACCGACTAGTACACATCGTATTAATGTGTCTGGTGTTAATTTTATTGCAGAAACTCATGATGAATCATCGGTCAATTGACGAAGACAGTAACGATGAGAAAGAAGAGATACCACCAACTTTGAAGAAAGCACAGCAAGCTTTTCAACAAACATAGGTACCTATACGGAGTATCAACATCAACATCTCCTGTTCTCTTATAGAACATTGAGGTGGATCGCGAAAAAAAGGTCGAAAGATTTGATCAAATTCAATACACATCTTGGTCCTTAGTTTCAAGTTGAAAATCACTCGGAAAATTTTTTTAGCTACGGAAGATCTCCTGAAGGAGAGAGATATTGCTTCCTAATGAAGTAGCATTTTCGAAAAGCGTGTTTTTTTGTTTGCTTCATCCCCTTCCCAATCGGTTTTGGAAAAAATGAACCAATTTCAAAAGATGATATTTGAGATTTTGCGTCGAGACCGCGTTTTGGGTTCTACTGAGCGATTGAAAATTTTCAAGCACGTATTTTCGGGTAAACTTGTGCTTTAAAAATATTTTCTCCTCAAATACTACGCGGTAATGGTCTAGGTTGATGTAGAAATTCAAATACCACGTTTTGAAACCAGTTCATTTTTTCTAAAACAAGTGGAGTGGAAGCTGAAGTGAAAAACTACGATTTTTTTCGAAAATATTCTCTCTTTGAGGACCCATATTCCCCCCTTCAGAAGCATCTCCAGAGCTACAATTTTTTCTGAGTAATTTCAAAAAACTCACAATGAAGGTCTCCACCAAATTTGATCAATTTCCTCGGACGTTTTGTTTTTCGTGATCTAATGTACACGAAACATAATATTCGACAAGGAGTCTATAAACATTATACAGGAGGTTGAAAAATGATGCCAACTGAATTTTCTGACCTCATTACATGAAAAAATCAAGCAATGATTCCAAGAATACTTCGCTTTTTAAATCCACTGGTCAAGTTATCTCCAACAGATCATATTTTGCAAGCAAATCATTGATCAAAGCGTCAAACTGGAAATTTTCCCAGAAAAGCACACAAGGAGTATATGTATAAAAAAATTTAGCGTGCATGTTATACTTTCGATTAATTAATAGATTTTAACGGAAGAAGATGCCTTCTAATGTTTTTATTTTCCCTATGCTAATATTATACGTTTTGATAAAAACTGTTTTCAGATTTTATTTTCATTATTCACTTGACATTTTAAAATTTAGCGAACTTAACTCGAAAATGGTAATATCAAGGGATAGGAGGAGTCTTTCAGATTATTGTCAAAAAATCAGTCAACTCTCTGAATTGATCATGGTTTATTGATTCTATCTGGATCCAAAAAAACGTTTTTCGAACCTTTTCAAAATTTTTATTGAGAGGGGAGCGGGTGGGTCAAGTCAAAATTATACATTCAATTTTTCTTAGCTTTTCCAGCATCTTCAAACGTTTCAAGATTTTTTTTTCAAGCACACGGATTTCAAAAACAGCTTCATCATAAAATGTTTTGTTTCATTTTCACTCTTGAAGTTCTTACTCATAAATTTGGACGAATTGACAATTTCTTTTATTACACACATTTTTTTGCAAAAATGTAAAAAATTTAATGGATGGGAAAATTATGAAATTTTTTCAAAATTCTGCAAAAAGGATGAAAGCACTTCACGTGACGACGAATTTCGAAAGTGATTGAGAAAACAGGACAAAAGGTAAGTTTAATTCAAACTTCAAAACGTTCAAGAATTTCTTCTTTTATAAATTGAACCACACAATTCATAATGTGCAATTTCAAAAAGAAAGGTCTTCAACGCGATAGCCAACTTTGCAGCATTCTCATCGATTACCTATCTAGATCCCCTCCTGACTCTCCTATCATTTCTAATTTTTTTCGTCTAAAATAATTTTAAACATCACACATTTTAAAAAAATAACACAGTAATCCAAAATGATTTTTTGCAGATTAATTACCAAATGATTATGAACCGGAACCAACAAAATCATTTTCCATGTACATATGTACTATTGTACTACAACAATTCTGGAAATATTCCCGCACTGCAACGTCTTCCTCTCAGATAGAGAAAGAAGGAAAGAACCCACCATCCCACCAGAAAGAGAGTGCGAGTCAACTTTGAAAGAGAAAAAACATCTCCACATAGTCTAGCGAATTCCACCGCAGAACCAACGTCAGCTACGACCCAAGCAACGAAAACAAATCGTAAGAGTAGATATATTTATACTAGTCGAATAAATTGAAAGATCCAAGGTAGGTCCACCACGTATCGATAATCCAGTAATTTGAACCGAACCACACAGTATTCGTTGAATGGCACATAGATATCTACGCCAAGATATACGAGTAAGTATGCGAATATAACTAATAATGTATGAAGATTCGTCGATGAACGCGTCCGGTTGATACGCTAAAGGCGTGTTTTTAATTCGGGTTGAAAAAAATTTTCCTACCGACGTGTATAATTTAAATTCATACAATGTTTAGAATGTGGAACCGGTTTGCGCCGTCGTCGATTGACTTCGGGGTCGAGTCGCGTTCTTTGGCAAACGTCGCCTTGCCGCTACAGTTGCAATTCTTGAGCAGTAAGCAATGTGTAATTTCCTCTCATGGTCGGCGAATGCGAATACCTAACTACCTAGCGAATAAAAGTGCGATAATTTGACCGAGATGAGAAATATTTGGCGAGATGGGATCGGCATGCTGCGACGAACTGTATTGTGAACGTATACCGGAGAGGGGGATGACCCGAGATGAGAAATGATTTATGTTGTTCAGGAAGTGAACTCGAGTATCTACAATGTACCTACTGTTCAAAGATCGTGTAACATACTGGAGGAGATTATCCTCGAGGGAAAGAGTGATTTGTATTTTTGCACTATAGATGCCCCGGTATTGTTGGCATTTTTCACTATGATACGATTAGACTGACGGTTTTATTTTTATAGGCAATATTTTCCCATTTCTCAATTATACTCGTACTTAGTTGAATGCAGAAATTGTTAGCATCGTTTTTGTCTTCAGTAGAATCAGATCATCATCCGTGCTAATTTTTTGAATTTTTAGCAACAAGTAACATTATTGATCAGGATTCGAAATCATGACACAAAAGATGTCGATGTCGTACTGAAAACAGTTTAATAAAACAACAATATCACTATGGGACCACATGTAACAATGCCGGTATGGAAAGTAAGTTAAGTTCATGTATTCATTTACCCGAAGTCTACTTAATTTCAAGCTTCGTCTTGTTTCCAGATGTCATTTTTTTTTTTTTTGTACAAAAAAGCCAGTAAGTAACAAAAATGTACATGATGTATTTTTTTCTACATAATATGCAAGTGCTTCAAAATTTGTATCAAGTATTTTATCGATATTCTTATCGAAATTTCCTCCCATTCCAAATTTTCATCATATTCGTAGAACTTGAGTGATTTTCTTTCTAATCGTCTCACTTGAACTTTGGTGTACAGACATCCATATTTATTAATATCTCTCGAATATTCTTCTTTGGAAGAGATTCAACATTATATCAAAACGAGAAAATTCTACATACGATATTCAGCATTAGAATAATACTTGAAGAAACGATTGCAAAAGTGAAAATGCAAATTACGAATTTACTATTCCCACTTTGTTGATTGTTGAATTTGATTCAAAGTAAACCATCAATAAAAACGACCAGTCAGCCCAACTCGGAAAAAAATAAGCCACTAGTTTCAAGATAGGAATCACAAAATAATACATTTTGAGTTCGTTTATAAATGATGATCAATAACGTTGGGTCATCCGGAAAATGACCCACCTAAAAATCTCATGAATCAAAAAAAGGGCCGAATAAGTATAAGTAGGTGAAATTGGCCCCCACTCCGATTTTCTTCTCAATGACCTCAGAGGATGTCCTTCGATGAGAAAAAATTCTGCAGAAATTTTCGACTCTCCGCCCCAATCTCTTCCTGACATGTTTTTGGCCATTATATTCTGTTGTTTTGGGGGAAAAAAATCATTTTCATCAAAATATACAAGATGAGGTTACATCCCTTAGAGAAGTAGGTATTTACGAGATTTTTTTCTTCATTTTTGGTTCACATTTTCATGATTTTTTCAACAATAGAAGCTTTCAAACGCAGAAAGCCCAGGATAAAGCAAAGAGGAACCATTTAAAAATCGCCAAAAAATTTCAAACGTAGAATCTCCCCATACATTTATCCTGTCATCTCCGAATTAATCATCGAAAATGGCAAGGAAACAAATTACCAAAAAAATACCTTTTTTCATAGTTTTTTGCGATTTTCAGGCTTTAGTTCAAAATGACTATAAGAAAAGAAAAAATAGTGGAAAATCTGCCAAGTGGTGTGATAAAAAGGATAAACGTGCCCGAGGAACTGAAAAAGCGTTGATGGAGCTGAATGGTACCATTTCTTCTTATAAAAGTGATATGGAGAAGCACCGAGATGTATCGTTGAAGTTATTGAAGACTGAGATTGATAATGCAGAAAACTATCGCCAAGGAAGTTTGAAAAATTGACAAAACCGTACGTCTAAAATTTGTTTTGAGTCTTGATATTTTTAAAAAGTGGCACCTCTTCACTACTCAATCATTTTTCAGTAAGCTTGGGTTTTCTGTGTTAAAAACTTGAAATGGTAAAACCACGAAAATGTCAGCCGAAAATGGAAAAAAATATCGCGAATAGGTACTTCTTCTTCAGGAGATGTTATTAAGGAACGAATCTTTCCCTCAATTTTCACGAAAATGAAAAGTTTCAAAATAACGCAACAGAAGACCAAAAATACAGGAAGGAGTGCGGTAAGGGGTCGAAAAATTCCAGAGAATTTTTTTTCATATCATCTGAGGTTATTACGAAGAAAATTGGAAAGCGGATAAACTTTACACACTTTTTCGGCAAGACTCTTCCATTTTGAGAACTTTTCCTGTCGCTGATGTCGATAACTGAACAAATTCAGTTATTAATTAAATATGTACTATTTTTTGGATCGGATTAAAATTACTAAAATTAGTAACGTTGTTCGTGTCAAAATTCTGCAGATTTTCAATGTTTTTTGAAACACTGTAACTAACTTTTAGTCTTACGCAAAAAAATCAGGAAAAAAATTCTATATAGGCAACGGTCTCCAAAAAAGGCAAAAACCACGTTTTCTTATGTTTCGGAAAAAGGCCCTGAAAAAATCGAGCTTTATTCAAAGGTTTAAAAATTGAAGACCGTGAGCCTGATAGTTCAGATACTATACAAATCATTTTGGGAAATACCCGGTCCTCTTCATAGATTTCAAATCACAGGTTTACATAAAAGTGACGCGACCAGCGATACCATACCATATGTCGGCAAAAAAATTTTTCGTTTTATTGTGGTTGCTGGTAGTGTTTTTCTTCCTCTTTTCAATGGTGCAAACAGATTTTCAAAATATTAAAATCTGACAAATTTGCAAAATTTCAAAGTTGCGTATTTTTTGAAATTCAAAAACCAAAATTCTGAGAAAAACGTTTTTGAAAGTTTGGGTTATTTTTGTAACATTTTTAAATTTTTTTTTTTTTTTTTTTTCTTCATATTTTAATGGTTTTACATCATAATATTTTTTTTTTTGACGTTTTTTTAAGAAAAGCACTTTTGTAAAACCGGTTTTTCACCACTAAAACGACGTGTTTGAGATCGGTGGGTACACCAATTCCAAAGTATAGGCTTCATAGTATATGAATCGACAAAAATTTTTTTTTTGATATTTTCTGACTTTTTCCATGAAAACGCGATTATCTCAAAAAAAAGTTTTCCGACTTATGGTATGGTATCGCTGGTCGCGTCACATATTTTCATCAAAGAGAGAGGCATTCGAACTAACTTGTTAAAGTAAGTAAAATTTTTCATTTCTTTCATTCTATACCCTAACATCGCAAAGAAAAATTCTTCAACGAGTTCCACTCAAACACATCGTCAACTTTCATCACATTTCTACACATAATCCCACCTCATCCAACCAAGCCAGCAGCCACCATTAAATTCCCTCAAGGTTCTCCGAGCGTGTAATTTTCATAATTTATAAATATCAAAAAAATCTACACCGCAGAAGAAAAAAACCAAACGAAAATACACAAATATCAAACGATGCCAATTTTTCACAATTCGAACCTTGTTACCTCTTTCCTCTCTTCGAGTTCAACTCTATTAGCCTTGTACTCGTATGAACGACAGAAACACGTATGTATACGTGCGTATTTAGGCAATACACGTATTACCGCGTGGAAATTTTTTTCCCTCTAAATTTTTCGGCTAAAATTTACCTACTCGTACACGACGGAAGGAGAGACGAGCTGAGAGATCTTCATTGAAGAAACGTACCGAGCAGGACGTCCTTGTCGCGGTCAAAACGTGGTTGTCGTACCGACTCCGAGTGACATATCACGGTCGCGAACGCACGACGACGACTACGACACGACGTCGTCGTCGCGGTCGCCGCCAAAGGTATTTGAACTCGATTACCGGCATAATCAATGTCGAGTACACATACGAGTACATACGCGTTGAATTTTTTGACACGATAATACGTCGTAAATACTCGTAGTAGGTAATGTTTGAAATGTGCGTCTTCGTATGTAGCTATGTACATCGATGTCGTGCGGAGAAGGAGACACAGACGACTGTGAGGTACGATGAAAGGGCATACCTCACCTACCTAGTTGAAAAAAAAACACAGAAGATAAGGTTCTGAACTTCTGAGCTTATACGGTACACGTATACGTGTAATATCGACATCGACACTTCATCGAGCTTTAATTTTCCAACCATATGTACAGGTAACTCACGCAATTATGCATACTTAACTACCCAAAGCTGATAAATTATCCGTAAGCCTGCGAATAAATAACTTGGGGTATTTTATCACGTCGACATGGTTCGCATATAACATAGTATAATACCATGTAGGTGTCGTTGGTAGACGACGATTGGTTGAAAATCCTTTTGACATTTTCAGCCTAAGCACGTCACAAATGCAGCCCTAGAAAATGTTACCGTACAAGTGATTAGACTCACCTGCGTACCTTACCTACATAATTTATATTACAGCCAAAACAGGCCGAATAAATCGCACAACTTATACGTAGAACACCTACGAAAATGGTTAATGAAATACTCGTACGTAATACATATAATAATCATGGGCGTGATCGCGAAAAAAATGTTGGATTCTGACCAGATTCAATGAAGACCTTAATTTTGAGTTGAAAATTCACTCAGAAAAAAATGTATAGATCCGAAGGTGCTTCTGGAGGGAAGATATGAGTCTTCGGAAAGAGGACTTGGCATTTTCGAAAAAATCGTGGTTTTTTCACTCCAGGAAATGAACAACGTCCAAAAGGCAGTATCGGACTGTGAGATTATGAGTTGACCTAGTGTATTGCCATAAAAATTCAAGGCTACTTTCAGAGTTCTACTGAGCAATTGGAAAAATAAAAATCGCTCATTTTTAGGTAAATTTGTAATTTAAGAAATATTTTCTTTTTTTGGTTATTATTGCCAGTTTAAAAAATTCAAAAGATAAGTTTTTGACCACTTTTCTAGATTTCTTGAAATTGGCTATAATACAGGCTAAGGCGAAAAAACGTACAATTTTTTCAAAAATGTATGTTTTTGAGGACCCATATCTTCCCTCCAGGAGCACCTCCTGAGCTCAAATTCATTCTGGGTGACTTTCGACTCAAAATGAAGGCTTCTACTGAAAAAAATCAAGTTTTTGCGAAAAAGAGGATGCATCTCCATATCACTTAACATTGATTTAATTATAAACTTGACAATTGCTATCGTAGTGGTAAAGTTATAGCTTCGTAAGCCGGATTTGTGAATTCAAATGCACTTACTCGTATTGTGAAAGACAGAAATGTTTCTTGAAAATGTGATGTATATAGTGAAACATGTCACCTTGTCAACATTATTGTGAACTCTAATTGAAAAACGAACCTTACACCAAACAAGTAAGTAATCCTTTACCATCAAATGCCAGCGTAAAGAGGCTCTTCAGTAATACTGGAGAACACCGATGTACTTGTCCGTCATACAAAATACCGCTTTCAGTCCATCCTCTGCCAACTGCTTTAAAATGGTGAATTGCAAAACTTTCGATATGTTTTCAACCATTGAAACTTATTTTTGAAGAAAACGCTACAGATTCGTACTCAGCATATCGAAACATCCAGATTACCACATTTTATTCGCTCGTTTTGGCCCAATTGTCCAAATTCACTTTTTTTGTGCGAGTTTTTCTTACAGCTTGTCCTAACAATGACAAGTTGTAAAGTACGAATTTTGAAAATTTCATCAAAATGATCGCAAAAAAAACGTTCCTCTAGGTATTTAAATTTGCTAAGCTCGAACATAGCATTGGTTTCTTCTAAAAGTAATTTCTTAATCGTGAAGCAGTCTCGTAAAATTGATGAAAAATCGAATTAGGTAGGTATTTATGTACGATCCATCTATCTTCAAGCCGTTTTTATACAGGACTAAAATCAGATTGAATTAGCAAAAAAATGAGTCATGGAAGTTTGGAAACTTAAATGGCATCTTTTTTAATAGCTGAGTGGGGTTCTGCATAGCTCATATTACCCAAAAAGTGGCAAAAAAACACGATTTTTCAAAAGTGATCCCGCTTTGAAGATTCTTGCCTCAGCTTACTTCATCATTGAGAAGCTGGAAACGTAAATTTACTTGATAGGATAGTTCTAATGTCGCCTTCTAGCTTTGTATGAAATGAGGAAGGTTCTTCGACATTCTCAGAAGCCGGAAATCTTCGTCGAAATTTTTGAGTACGCTTCCCTCAAACATGCTACCTAGAAATAGCGGATTTATACCCTGTGTGAGTGAGTATAGTACATACGTGTTCAAAAATACACACGTTTTGAGCACTTTCAGAATATTTTTGGGAAACAAATGGAAAAAGCATTAAAACGGTAATGTATGTACGTACGTATACGTTTTGTAGGTAAAGTATTTTCTCCTCTGTTTCGTCTTCAAAATAACGGGACAGCTGAAAATTGTGTTCGTAGTTTTAAGGATAGGTTCGCCATCCCACTCCCTTTCTCTGTCAAGGATTGCTTAGTTCGCCGACACCGGACATTGCGAAATTCAGGAAATAAAGAACATTTCCTTCAGAAAAGTGAAAACTATAATTGAAGCACACGTTTCCAAAACGCACTAAATCCGTTTTCAAAGATTCTGAGGTTGCAAGGCTACCTAGCACAAAGTTGCGGCTCAAAATGGCTGATTTTTTGATATGTTGTGCCCAAGGGTCTTGGCTACAACATATCAAAAAATCAGCCAATTTGGGCCATTTCTACATTTCCAAATTGTACTAAGTATGTAACATGAATTTCTTATCAATATTTTTTTGGACTTCCAAAAATGAACCAGATAAAGACTCGAGTGCTAAGCAGAGTGATTGATTAGTGTCGATGGCAATTTACCTTCAAAGTTATTTTATTTTACAATAAGAGCTATATGCATTTCTACGTCTAGAAAAAACACAAATAAATACCTACTGCTTACTTATTGACCTCTTTCAAATTGGCCAATGAATATCGATTCAATAATTTAAAAAAATACGATCTTCACAGTAGATACATACATTCAACATCAATAACGACAAAATATCTCTAAAAACTTCAAAACATCAATTTCTCATTCGAGAGAAAAACCTCGCCACTTATCACTTTCTCAATCTTACCCCACCCTTCACCCAAATTTCTTCCGCAAACAACGCAACTCGATTCCGCATTTCGAAAAATATCAGCCCACTCAATGTAAACAGCATAAATACATACTTCGTGCTTTCACACAATTTCGTCCAAAGCATAAAATTACCATTACCATTACCGTTATAAAACGGAACTGAAATTTCGGGATAATTTAAAAATAACAACTTCCACTTAACCATTGGATTAGGTTTTGAATTCGTTTTGAAAATTAATTCGGCAACAAACACTGCGCGAAATCTCTTTCGGCGGCGCTCGACTCACTCGTCTCTGAGCGAATTACTCTTTTTTCCATCGGCATCGAGCTCGTTCTCGTTTTATAACTGTTGTTAAACAACGGAATAATTTACGAGCTAGACGGTAAATTTTACTCTCTTTTAACGGTTAATACGCGTACACGTTTTACGAGGGTTTTCCCTCAGTTAACCCTCTCCCACCCTTAAAATAGTTCGCTCTCAATGAGCTTTTTTCCTCGTCATTACTCGTCGCATATTCAAAAACATAAACACACAGAAAACACATCATCGGTACTTCGTTCATCTAGATCTGCGTTTAACGAGGAAACAACAGAATCTTTTTTTATGCCAAAGTTTGAAAGCTCGCCTAATTTGAAGACGTATCACCATAACTGCATTCCCGCGATGCACAGAGAATAAGTAGGTAGGACTGAGCAAGTAAATATTTAGATCGAGTCTTTGAGGTTCTAAAAGCAGACGAGAGAACCTCTCAAGGCAAAATGACACCTTGTCAGCTCATCTCAAACATGACTCAAATGTAGGTCTCAAATTGAGCTGAAAAAATCAACTTTCCATAATCTGATGAATGAAAATTACATTTTTAGAAATTAAAACGACATCCATTTTCAAACAAAACTTTCCCACAGTTCGTATTTTCGAAAGTTTTAGATCTTCCACCTTCTTCTTATTCCTTCCATCAATTTTCACCTCGTACTTTTTTTTTTACACAGCAGACATTTCGAATTAATATTCTGTGATAATGAATAACTACTACGTGCTTTTGTCATGTAATTACATCACGACAACAACAACAACAATTAACGAATCGCCGAAACTCTACTGGAAGAAATTCAAAACAATCTACCACTATGTCAAATTTTCAGGTAGAGGAAACCTAACCTTTAAGCAAAGGAATGCTCGTAATACGTTCCAACATCTAATAATATACGTGCATCGTATACTCGAGGTTTATTCTCACCCACCGTACGTATCACCGTATGCTTCGCCCATTAATATTCAAATCGTTCATTTCCACCATAAACAGAGTATCTTTCTCTCATTACTCTTGTATTACGATGACGGATAAGCCATGCACATATTATAACAGCGAACTACGAGTAATCAATTTTGGCAACATATTTTTCGGATGCGGCTTCGCTCCGTCGTCGTCGTTGAGAGAGCAAACTCGAGTAAGATAATTTGCTTCTATACACTTACAAAAGCTGTATACGCTCTGATTAAGACCATTATGTATGAACCTTATAAGAGAGCTTCATTAATTTAGGTATACTAGGTACTTAGGTAGCTTCTTTTTCACCAATGCCCCACATAAATGGTATATCTCTCTTCGTATAAATTAACAGGAAGGGTCGAAAACGACGAAATCAAGTTTTTCGAGATGCAATATCGGGCAAAAGTTGCCTGCTCTCTGGAAGAATATTAAAACTTGTAAAAATAATTTCGATTAACTAATTTTCCAAATAATGCTGGACTATCCAACGTAAATCCAATGAGCAAGAATTCTTGACAATGTAAGTGTGTATTTTTTTTTCAGAGACCGTAAGAACTGCCAAAAAAGATTCAAACAAATTGTTTTGGAATTTTATTCAATTTTGAGTAATAAATGATAATAAACGTGAATTCAGGTGGGCTTCAATAAATACCATAACAATTTTTCCCAAAAATCGTCATAATTTCTAATCTACGAGTATGTAGGTATCAAAATTTCAATAAGTATTTTATTTTTGAGGCTTTCCGACAATTTTTATGATTTTCAATTTTTTTTCCTTTCAAAAATTGAAGGCTTGCGCGTGATTTGTCAAAAAGACATTTTTTAAATTGTAACATGCTCTCCAAGCGACAACTTTCCTATGGTACTAGAACTTGCAAAACTCAATTTCAATATTTTTCACCCACTCTCGCTACTCAATCGAGTTCATTATTTATATAAATAACTTTTGCTGACTACAGGCAGGCACGGTCGTCATTACTTTTAGAAGAAATTTTCAACTTGAACGCATTTTTTGGTCGGAAATGAAGTTTTAAGCTTTATCAAAACTTTCATTTTCCGACATGATTTTTCTTCGAAAGCTCGACTTTTTGGTGATGTGGCCAACTGAACATGGGACTCTATTACACACTTCAAAGGCAGCAAATCCATTCCCCAACATGGAAACACAGAGAACTTATATACAGGGTTCCTAGAAAGTGGATGTCAAAACTTCAGATTTGGATACAACCTGATAGGGTTCGACCAAGAAAAAAAGTTATGAGAAGGTGTGGCTTATTTTCAAAATTTGAAGGAGCAAAATACGTTTTCAAAATTCAAGAGCAAAAATCAAATTTTGACCGTGGGGATAGATAGTACTTTTAAAAATGAACAAAATTACCAAATTACCTATCATGACTTCTTGTCCAATTTGCAAATTGAAGGTGCAACAAATGATGTTTAATTTCAAAAAATCGCGATGAAAAAAATAAATGCAGAAATGAAAATACTACGTCAAAAAATACAACAAATTTTGTTAGGATAATTTTTTTTCTTACTCAAAAATTTAAAGAATTTCAGTCAAAAATTGTCGAGCTTCAAAAACTTGTTAAATAGAGTGAGAAAAAAAATATGATCATAACAAAATTTGTTTAATTTTTTGACATACTCGTACACAGTATTTATTTCATTTTTCATCGCGATTTTTTGAAATTAAAAATAATTTGTAGCCCCTTCAATTTGCAAGTTGGGCAAAAAGTCACAATAGGTAATTTTGTTATATTTTTCAAAGTACATACTACCGACCTCCGTGGTTAAAATTGGCCTTTGGCTCTTACGATTTTGAAAACGTATTTTGCCCCTTCAATTTTGAAGATACGAGTATAACCTTTTTTCTCAGTCATACTCGATTGTATCCAAATCTGAAATATTGACATCCACTCACCAGACACCAGACACCCTGTTTGTGTAATGTACATGTCTATTGAAATTAAATAATTATATGTATTATTATTGTATCATATTAATGTATTAGTTTCCCATATATGTATCTTTCAGCAAGATAAGAACGAATTTTACATAGACAGTGAGTTATTTTTTTTTACTCTCTAGTCTCTACTCATTTTACTCATTTACTGCATTTAAAATCGCAACCCTAAATGCGGACGAGTTTATTATTTTATAACTCTGAATTGATGAAATTTTAAGTATAAACTTTTTTCCAGCAAGTACATATATGGGTAATATTTTTTTCATGAGAAATAGGCCAAATTAAATTTTTGAAAAATTCGTCAAAAATCAAAAAATGAGTTTCAGCATCTTTAATTTTTGCTGGTGGTGTAGTTCTGGCAATTTTTATGCCTTTTTTTGTTAATTGAAATTTCTCGTGCGATTGAAAGATATTGATCCATCAAGAGATTTTTTCATTTCAATAATATGTTCCTCAAGACACAACTTCTCTGTTGTATTTGAACACGCAAAATTTGTTCCATGGTATAAATATCTCGCAAAACGTAGGAGATTAACTTTTGATCAAACAAAAATCACAGAATTTAGAGATCACGTGGCATCAGAATTGCGAGCGCAACATCTCTTCGACATCACAAAATCGTCGGAGGAAATTAAACACCAGGCGAGACATTTGAATTTCATCATTTCTGACATACCTATTTATTTATTACATAAGCCAACCAAAATGAGGGTTACTCAGTTCTCAATTATAAGAACAGATATACGAATTTTTTTCATCCAAGCAATTCCTTACCTACTGATATTTCAAATTTTCTAGTAACTAAAATTTCAAATTCAAACTCAAAAACACAGCAAAGAGTGCTAAAAATTCCAAAAAACTATCAAAAATTCTACATGTCTAGCACTTAATTGAAAACTTTTGCATTTTTGCCACTACGAATAATTTTCTTCTCAAACAATCACCTACTTCAGTCGTCCTTCTCGTTCACTTAACACACATCGCTGCGGTAGGTACTTCTATTCCATTAACACAGTCATGCAGAAGGACACGCAACACGCATTACCCATCGAGTCGAACTACATCAAAAAGTTTATTTGTGTACGCGGCCTCGTTCGCAATATGGATTTTCAATAAAACAATATCTCGAAATTCGCAATGGGATACCGCATCTAGTAGGTACATTGTGAGTACGTCGCATCGTATCCCACAGCACAGCCCAGGGGGGGGGGGGGAGGGCTCCAGCTAGACGAGGAAGGGTTAAATAGAGCTCGTTACATTGTTCCGTTTCCGTTTTATTTTTAATTTTCTACGCTATTTGCGCCGTTTCACCACCGCGTCCGTCGCGGTTTTCTCTCAACTCTTTGCTCGGTCACAATAAAATACCGCAAAACCAAAATAGACGCGCAAAGAAGTCGCTTGTTGGTTTCCTCAGATGGCATTCATTTAAATGGATGTAGCCATTCGAGTAAGTAATTCGAATACATACAATACAATTTTCCACTTTCCATTTCGACGACGACAACATCGACATTATAGGTAAGTCTCGGTAAACAAAATAACGCTGGTGAGAGAAAAAAATTAGCTGAATGGCACGTACCATTGTTTTTCATTCCTCTGTCGAGCAGCGAGAACGTGATAGTTGAAACAATGTTTTTCGGTCAATTAAGCAGATTTCTTACGAAAAAACAATCTAGTCATCAATTTTTTTTTTTTTGAAATGGCGGAAATTTCCTCAATCTCCTTACTGTTGTTGAATCAAACAAAATTATGAGTGTGACGGAAATTTAATTTCCAACTGATTGCAAAAGAATTCTTGCTTATTGCTTTTTTTCACATCAAAATTCAACTTTTGACTTGTACAGATTCTTATATCAAAACTTGATTTTTTTCCCAAGATTCGAAGGGCAACAGGAGAGAATTTTGCAAAATGCAGTCAATATTCAGGATCATCAATCCTCAAACCCCGTATCAAATCTGTAAATCGCACCCTTTTTTCAACTGTATCGGGGGTAGGCAAAAAGGTCACTGATGAATGTTGAATAGTCGAATTGAAAAAGTAAAATACAGCTTATTTTGAATAGATAGAGGTGCGTTTCGTAAGAACGGAACCTTCACACCCTGTCAACTCTGATTGAGCTAAAATTTGGCTCACTAAAAGAGTACGTCACCTGCCTCAGAACCAAATTGTGAGCTGACGAAGTTGAATTTTCCAAACAGGCGGAAATAGCCTCTTAATGCATAATTTTCTACAAAACGAATAAATAATATAGAGAAAGAAATCTGAAAACACCCCGATTCAATTGTCAACATTTTCGAACCAGTTTAGAACCTCCAGAAAACATTGATTTTTCTCCGGCAATTTCAGATTGCTTTAGAAAAAGTTGCAATCAACTTCGGCAGCTGAACATTTTATATTCCGAATCGATTAGGGTAGGTGAATCGTATAAATCTGAGGAGATGAGTTAAAAAGTGCAAATATTCGTTTACAATTGAAGAGTCCACGGAAAGAACCAGGTTAGTCACTTTTTTTCAAAAATGAGTTTAGGGTTGAATTAAATTCACACTGAGGAGTAGAAAAATGTAGTCCATTTACATTTTGAAAAAAATCGATTTTTCGTGGTTAAAATGGCCTTTAAAAAAAAGAGGAGAAGAGAAAAATGAGCCGAGACCAAATGTGAGGCGACAGGAAGAAAATTTCAACATCGTCAACTATTTAGAATACAAAAATTTATCATTATGTCATCATAATAATCGATTTTCGTCGAATTCAAGTTGTTGCGAAACACTGACTTTTCGATTTTTTGCTTGATTTTTTCACGAAAACAGTGACTTTTCAAAGTCGTGACTGGCTCATCTCTTCATTTTTTTCCTACAATGCCTCAAGTTGTGTTTGTGTGATGTTGTGTGATGTATTTCCAGTCATTACCTTGATGAAATTCAAATTCTCTACAAAATTGGAGCCTTCTGATACTTCAAAACGCCGTAACTCAGAAGTTTGAAAAAGTGACTTACCTGGTTCTTTCCCTGGACTCTTCAATTTTGAAAATCTCAAATTTCCAAAAAAAATCCAAACTCCTCGCTCTTTGCGACAAATTACTCAAAACTTCTTCTAGGTACCTCTGTCAAACTTATGACAGGATTCAATTTTTCAGCTACTGAAAGTGATTAAAACACTTTCTGGGGCGATTTGAAATTGCTGAAGGCTCCAGGTTGGCTAAATGGCAATCGATAAGTCAACTACAGAGGTACAGAAGACGTTTCGAGTAATTCATTGCAAAAATTGACGACTCTGGATTTTTTTTGAAATTCGAGATCATCAATTTGCAAAAAAAAAAAAGATTTTTTCAACTCGTCACTTCAGATTCACGATTCACCTGCTATGATTGATTCGGAATCTCGAACTTATGGCAGAATTCGATTTTCAGTTGTCAGAGTTGATTATAACGCTTTCCGAAGCAATTCGAAATTTCCAGTCAACTCTTTTCGGTAGACCTCAGAGTCAGATCAGATTTGAAAAAGTGGAAGGTAGGTTTTTTCTTATTCATAGAGATTTTCTCTCCAGTCGACAGCTACTATTCTTGAATACCGACGAATCTTTTTCAAACTGCATCGCAAAAGTAAATAACCTTTCATTTTAATCAACTACGAAACATTCAAAGAAGATGGCAAAATGGTAAAATACATTTTTACGTTATTCCCAGCGTCACTGAATTTGCTAACAATGTCGTTCACGCACACTACACGTGCACAGTTTACAACACTGACATTCATTCATAATCTTCTACGAGAACGTACATATGTGTTTCACACATTGTATGTTCTTGTATAGGCAGATATTCGCGTGGAAGTTGCCGGATTTTATCTCATTACTTTATACATTTCCGTTTCCCAACGCGAAATATATTTCATATAAAATTCAAGTTTATTGACAACACGACCACGATATTGTCAATGAAAAACAAACAACCGGTATCGATATGAGTTCATTTATCAAGTTCAACACGCACCAGAGAACACACCCTCTCTTTAGAAAATCGCCAAAATGTACAAGGTATGTTTCATTAGGCTCTTTTCTTCCAAATACATACTTTTCTTTTTCACGCACGGATGCTTTTGAAACTTCTAAATACATTAATCTATCACAACGGTAATGAAATGGTTAGCAAATGATATGATTTCAATTTTTCGCAGCTTTTTTGCCTTTTCAAGTGTTGATAGACTAGGTATAGTACATTTTTTATTTTTAAAACTCACACAACTCGAAGAAGAGATTTAATCAAATATATGAAATGAAATTCATGTAAAATCGATCTCCATTAGGGAATCAGTCAACAGACGTCCGGGGGGGGGGAGAGTTTCAATTACACTGGGAACAAGAAAACTGCATCATTATACGATAGCAAAAATACATAGAAATTGTCGATTGACTGTTTCGCCATGTGCACGTACGAATATGAATAAGCACATAGTATATTTTACACTCGAGCAACAGCCCGAGTAAATATTTACGCAAATACTGGCAGCGGAAATAAGGGTAATGGGTCCGACGGCGTGAACGAAGGACGTTATCCTGTTATGATTTTCTGGACACGATGATAGCGGAATTACGATTCACTTATAACCATTTCTATGTGAGCGATGTCATTGCAACGAATTCGTAACCGTTTTTTGCATAATGGATTTCAATATTTTTCATAATATAGGTAGGAAAAAAAACCAAGTGGACCAAAAAAACATCGTATGGAAAATCAACTCAGAAATAAAGGTCTTCAAAGTCATAGACAATATTCCATCGACTGAGTCAATTTTTGCTTCTTCCAGCCTCTACACCAATTTAAAACTTCTGGAACCAACTGAAAACCTGCTGAAGGTTCCAGAATAGCTCAAAAATACAGTTTTCCCATTGAGATGGAAATAATAATTCCCGCCACGCGCACCTAATTTGGAAAAAAATCCAAAAATGATCTTCTACGCCTAAAATTTTGGTTACAGGATTTTTAAACCGATTGACTTGATATTTGGTGAGAAGGATGAAGGTAAACGTGCTGAGGAGGGGGAGGGCAATGAAATTTAATTTTCCTATAAACATTTTTTTTTACGACAGTGATTTTGGAATTCGCATTGGAAAGTTTAAATTCCGGTAGGTAAATCAACGTACAAATTCAATTTCTATGACCAAGTTATGCCACAGAACTGTCCGCTGATTGCAAAAAAATGTTTGCTTCTTGCAATAATCTTAAATCACAAAAGTTCATTGATTGGCTATTTTTTCAAAAATTACCCACAAAGCTAACAAAATCCTACCAAAAAATGATGAAAAAGTGCAGGGACAAGGTTCCACAAAGAAAGAGAATCGACAAGTACGGCGTGGATGCCTCGTTTAAAACTTATGATATGTATTTATGAATACCTCATTCTGTGTACACTGTGGTGAGTCAAAAATGATGACATCAAGTAAAGCGAGTTCCAATACCACAGAAGAGTTACAACGCATTAATTTAAAAAAAAATCAATTCAATAGATGAATACTTTCCGATCGTCCAAGAGCTTTTAAGATGAACAAAAAAATAAATTGGGTATTTCAAAAATCATAAAAATTGCCGAAAACGTCACAAATAAAATAGTGAGCTTTCTTCATAATTGATTAGACCAGAAATGATTGACTTTTTTGTGGGAAAAAAATCATTGTTTTGGAATTTTTTGTTAAATATACTATGTAATTTGAATATAAGTTGATCGTTTATTACTCAAAATTGAAAAAAAAATTCTAAAACAGTGATTCGTTTCAAAAAAAATCATCATTTCTGGTCTAAATGAATAAAGAAAGCTTTGAAATTTTGTTTGAGCCATTTTTGAGCAATTTTTACAATTTCTGTAAAAATATATTTTTGCCTTTTTTTGGAAAATTGAAGGCTTTTGCACGATCAAAAAATATTAACCTGTTGGAATGATTTTTATTTTTTTCAATTTTTATCAGAAAGACAATTTTTTGTCGGTATTGGAACTCGTAAAACTTGATTCTGTCATTTCAATATACACGTACCTACTATACAAGTTTCAGTGAGTAGTCCTCTATGCATCAATTATTGCACAATGCACATCAATCATACAACTGATGAAATAATTGATCGATTATGAGAGTGAACCTCAACCTACCACACAAATGAAAAAATTCAAGTATGAAAACAAATCGTACACCAAGTACCTATTACTTAATAATTGATCGCAGACAACTTACTCGATGTAGTCAGACAAGACACCTCGGATAATCACTTATTACTTCACCTCTGACTCGATCACAGATTCCCTTTTCCAGATAAGAGGGTAGAAATACTCCCTCAAATCAAAATCATACCGAAGTGGACCTACAATTTAATCAAAAAATCAATTTTTATAAAATCACACTACGGTTTGTTCATTTCCCCCCATCACTCTTACATTCTCTAGTTTATTCACCCAACAAATCTCTCTTAGACCATGTTTATTACTAAATAACGCAGTAACACAAGTCAGAAGGACACATGCGCCGAAAAAAATTTCGCACAAATGCAATTTGTCGCGTCGCAAATTTACGTAAAAACATTCAACAGCGGAGGAAAGCATGAAGGGAGGACTCGGCTACAGGCCAATATTTTCGCAAATTCTCGTTTATCTAGATTTCAAAACGAATGCAGGGGCCAAGGGAGGCCCTGTTGATGAAAACCATGTTCTTCGAAGTTTCAATTTTCATGGTTCGAGTGAAAGACGACGACGTGACTGTGACAAACATCAATGAGCATATAGGTTACTCTAACACAACCCTGTTTTCACAAGAATGAAATTAGAAAAAAAAATATGATTCACGTGGCTACTGATCTAATGAATATACACATCATGAATTAACACAAGCACGTCAGTTTCAATAGTCAGTAATCTTACGTTTATTTTTCAAAGAATGACTCTTCGTTTCGGTATCCAACATTTTAGGAAAAAAAACTGAAAAATGAATTTGTCATTGTGTTGACAAATATTCCAAGAAACTCGATATCGAAGTTGAAACAGGTACGAATTAGTGAAAATTGATTTACTGAGAAAAATCTCAGTGAAAACCAGTCGACCTGGGTCACAATTGAAATGACAAAACTGAAACATTCAAAATTACGATCTGTAAACCTAGATCAATAAACTGAAGATTCAATTTTCCCAATCAAATACACCCAACTCGTGTTCAAATCTTTCCAACTACCTACTCGTTCAGCTAGCATCATTCAGAAGGCAAAATCTGCCAAAATGCACAAAAAAACTCGACGAAAACAACTCCAATTTCGCATCAAATCAGACATAATCTTCTGAAAAACACTCCACCAGCTCCTTAATTCAACCAGAACACTTTACATACCACTGAAAAGTATCACTTTACATCCAACAGCGCTACGCAGATAATAATTCATCAGCTCTCGCACTCGCACGAGGAAAATTTCACAGCTCGACACGCATCGATAAAGAGATCCAGCACTCTACAAGACCGAAAAATCTAGTGCAAATGCAGGGAGAAGGCTATTTTCTTAAAACGCTTTCCTCGTCACAATCCTTCATTTTTTTCCTTATTGTTTCGTACACACAATTTGCGACTGCGACGACCACAACAACATCAACAACAACGACGACGACGTCGCGACGAATCGCAATTATAATACATAAAAATTTATACTCGCAGTTGCTTCGTTTGAGTATCGATTTGCTGCTCATCAAAGAGATTGGTCGCGCCAAGTGCGTGAGTGTGTTGTGTATGTAAAATTATGCGTCTGTCTACGTAAACGTATACATTCGCATACTTATTTGAATATATCGATTATATACGCGAGCACACAGTTCGCTAATTGGACCCATGTCGTGGATAGCCTACGTACACACAGCACATCTACGAGTATGTACCTCTTTGCTGTGCCTCTTTACACAGCCAGAATACGAATTAGCTATTTAGGTACTGAACCCTCCCTCGTAATAAAACCGCAAAGTCTTGGCTAAATCTTCGATGGGTGATGATCTTTCTCATCTATAGCCAGACAATTGTTGAAGAATGCGGTCACTTAACGTGGGCACAACACAATCGATTTCGATGCAGTTTGTCACACTGCATCGATCGTCCCCAGCAAATTACCCAGTTTACCTATTATTATGCAACGCGAATACGAGCTGCATCTCACATCCCATCGGAGGAAAGTGAAACTGAACCTAAAACGATGCCGGTCAACTCGATCTTCTCTCATTTATCTGGAGAGAATTTCCAATTATCGTAGTTGATCCGGTTTGAATGGCATACAATGCCTCGTATCTAGGTAATTTAAACCTATGAGCTGTAAAAACTGCATTATCAGTACATCAACTTCACGTTTCAAGTCATATAAGGAAATTCATCCTTCATTAGCTCCCTTTTCCTCCTCCAAAAAAAAAAAAAAAATGAGACTATTCAACACGACACAGGTATAAAAAGCGAACTTGGCTCAAATTTCAAACGAAGAGTAATAGTATTTAATTTTTAAAAAATCGACGAATCAATTAAAAATTAATAATCCGCTGAAATGCTCACTTTTCAGGAGACAAAAAACACTCACGCACTTTTCGCACCACTCTGTATGTACTCGACTTATGCTGTTCAATTTCTCGATATTATACCCAAACTATCTCTTGAAAATAACAAGTCGATATAGAAGAGGGAAGCATCAAATCTAGACTAGACTTTTTTCAATTTCACGCTTCTCGGTACAAGATTGAAAAAAAAAGAAAATGGTAAAAAAAACTACTAAAAATACGGTGTAAATGTCATTGTCATTGTCGTCGTCGCAGTCTTCGCATCGTGTAATATGTATTTTTAATACGACGACTTACATTTTTAATCTTTAATCGTATAACAGCTTTTGCTCGTGTGACGAAACAAAACACAAGGGTAAAAACAGAGGTAAACTAGTTTAAAAATCGACCAAAAGAGCGAATGAAGCCTGAAAACGACGTGACGGTAGAATCGAATGGATATTTTTACTTTCTTTCTCAAATCACACGTAGGTAACGTCCCGAAGGAGTTCTATTTTCCTCTATTTCTCCAACAAAAATAGCGTTACTGTGTCATCCCATTTCCTAAAATCTTAATCGTCCAGATTTTTGACGAAGTGCTCAGGCATCTTCTTCGAAACAGGGTGTCTTTCAAATCTCCAAATGGGAATTCTTTACTTTTCGATATTTTTCACAAACGCAAGTTTTCCTCAACTTTCGAGCTCGAGTATTGACATTTTGAAACGTCGTCGTAGACATTTGTCAGAAAGTTTTACGATTCGTAGCTCTTTCATTTTCCATCTTTTTTCTCAAATTTTTTGTAAATCCTTCATTTCCAATTTAAATTTTCATCTCAAATATTCAATTTCAAACAAGAATTTCTCTATCAATTTATTCGAACAATTATTGTAATAAATTACGATAATCTCCCAATAGAAAATACCCAGTCTTTCTCCCAATTCTCGTGCACTTTTGCATACCTTTCCATGGTAGAAAACTTTCGTTCACGTTGATGAAGTATGAATATTTAAACCAAGTTGCAAATGGATTCTTGCTCTAGAAACTACATACAAAATAGGTTCTATCGATGAAATATTCACTCGCTATAGTACGACGTTCAAAATTTCGAATATTTCAACGTAACGAGTAATTTTCCCACATGGCCAATGAGATTTCCATACACAAATACACAGTACAATCTCAGGTACTCGTACAGAGAATATTTTCGTGCGAAGAGCATTAAAAATAAGAGACGTTAGCGCTGTTGATGAAAAGTGATACGTCGAACAGTGGAGAGGTAAGGAAGAAGAAATTCATTTCGTATATTTAACAACATAATAATACATAAAAAAGAAAAGAATGTAATTTTACGACGAGCACGTCGACGACGTATTTTCGGATTAATTCACGCAGAAACGCGAAAATTCAATTAAAAGAAATGAAATTTTTTACGATTATCGCAAGTATCGTAAAAATTTCAACGAAATAAATTGTTCATGGCGGAGAAGAAAGGGGGAAGGGGGTGAAGTTTATTAAAAGAAAGAGAGAGAGATGTCGATTGATTGCAGTCGACTTTCGTACAAACAACAACGTCGCAGTAGAATTTCCTGAAAGGTACAAATCAAGGATATATTTGAAATAATGGCTCATTTTGCCAGCGCTGGAGATCGATTAAATTCATAGTGTTGGATGGCATGCATTAAAGTACTGAGTGATGAAGCAATAGCATCTGAAATGTTATGAAAACTAGTCGACGACATCCCAGAACAATGGGGAAACTCAATTGAAAGAGTAAACTGTATTTCAGCAGATAAATTTACAAAATTTTCAAATTGTAGCTCTTGATACTGCCAATAAAGCTTCTTATCTCTATCCAGAGATCAAGTAAGTACAGATATAAAACTACATAAATTGACCAAAAATCAAGTTTTTTTTTGGTCAAAATTGTAACAAAGTCTTGCTTTTTTCACTTTTTACAAATCGAACTTCGAAGTAACTTTCAAAAATAATCTTAGCAATTAATCTTTAAAAATGGAAAAAATTTGAAATTTTCAGTTTCCCTTGAAATATTTTTCTGTTAGAAATCCTGACTTCTTCCCAAAATCATCAGAAACGTTTTCATTTTTGTTTTTCTGCCAAAATTGAGAAAAATGTCTGTTTATTTGGAAATTGAAAGAAATGCCTGAACTATTTTTTAAAAAAACATAAGTATCTCAAGTGGTTAAATGTGAAAAAAATCGACATTCTTCCCACAAAATGGGCATTAGAATGCTTGAAATATACTTATTATTCGAGAATATCAATCCTAAATAATCAACTTTCCTACTTTTTATAATCAAATTTCAAAGTTATTTCAAACTTTTCTTTCCTCCGCTGTTGACTCGATTGCTTTTGAATTTCTATTCTCAAGTGAGCTAACTAACTCCCATTCCTTACTTTCGATCAAATTTCAATCCAACTCAACTCAATTACTTCAATTCTAACTCGTCGAATCTTTTAAAAAATGACATCACCATTCACAAAGTCAATAGTACACCATCTGTGCTATAGACGAGCCTGAATAGAAATAGTTAGGCAAAACTTAGTACATAAATTCAATGAGCCCATTTCAAGGTTAAAATCTATGGTGGGAAACTCGAGTGATTATGACAATAGGTAATACCTACCTATTCTTCAGTATGTTTTTTCCACTCGATTAAGAACGTGCGTTCGTATTTTTTCTGTAATTTTTTATCTTTAAATTTGCCAGTCATTACATGGCTGAATTCGAGTATTTTGTTTAAAATTGAACTTATTAAAATGATATAATTTCTCCGGTAACGCGAGTGTTATTTTGTGTTGCTATGAATTTATTTCACTAATTAATTGGACATCAATTCTAATGGAGTAAGTTTCCTGGTCGAGTTACCGGCATGGCTGAGGGAAATCCTCTAGCCAATATGTTGGTCAGCATTTAGGTTCTTATTTCAAAGTATAGGGCTACGATATAATCTATGAATAGATTCAGTCCAACTACGATTGATATGGTCAAGGTAATGATTAGGTTAATGGTAAAGTAGTTAGAATTCATCTGAATAATCTAGGTAAGGATTTAATACAGTGATTCAATCTGAATAATCTAGGTATAGATTTAGTAGATTTCCAACTATTTCGACTTGCTTGCAATGTCTAGAAATGTATGTAAATTCAATTTACTTTTCGAGTTTATTTTTACACTGGGATACGTTCCAACTAAGATTGTGTATGATGTAGGTTCTACCTACCTTGTAAATAAAATCCCTTTCTTTCGATTGAGTATTGGTTGAAACAGATCTTCGTGTATTTGAATTAAAATAGAGCATTTTTGTATTATGTGGTTAGGTAGGTTTGTCTTATCCTAATCCAAACCCATCCCAATATTTCCTAATCATAAAATTTCCTAATACCTATCTTCTCATTATTTGTTCCTAGTTCTAAAATTCTCTCTTATTCCTAATTCCTACACCACATAATATAAAAATTGGCGCCCAACGTGGGGCTAGGGCTTAATGAGTTTAGGTATTAATTATTCAAAATTCATCTTCAGAAAATTTAGTGTCAAAGTTCCACTTTACACATGTGTTTCATGTTGGACACGAAGATTTCTTTCAACCAATAAAATATGGCCGTTAGAATAGTAACTCGAGCGCGTTATCTATTGTGCTATGCTTTCGCCTGATGAGAAGTACGGTCCGCCTGTGAGTAGGTATCGAATAGGTAGTAGGTACCTACTTCACTTAGGGAACAGTTTGTTAGAAAGCATATTTTAAATACACGAAGAAACCAGCTTCGAATTGTACTAGTCGTTCTGGTATAGTACATGTAATGAAATGTACCACCTTCAACGAGATAACGACATCGAGTAATTGCATCAAGACCTCCGAGTACCAGAGAAATGATCGAGTATTTTTAACGTATAATAAAACATGTTGCAACTAGTTTTACGAATGGTACTATGTAAAGTTTCGGCTAGGATAGGTTTTTGATAAAGGCCGCTAAATTTCCTTCCCCCTTTCCCGCATATGTCTGGATATCCACATATTCAGCTTATGCCTTTAGAATTAAGATGCGTGTTTTTCTAAGAAAATTAATAAAAAATACAAAAAGATATGTGTTTGTGTTAGTGTAGAAGAATCGGCATCGGGCTGAACAAAATTTCTAGGAAACGTTCGTCGTAGTTTCTAGCTATTGTATTATTTTTGTAAATCGCCATTTTGTTATTCTCTTATCTTTCTAGTCGAGTCTTCGATCGCAATCTGAAACGCATTCGGTTTGAGTATTATCTTTTCCTTCGTACTGTAAACATCTCTCGAGTAGTTTGCGTTTTGCGTATGGTTTTTTAGTGCGGTATTTTTACTTTTTGCTAAAATTGCTTTGATTATTGCGATCGTATTTTTATTCGAGCTTTCTATTTAATGATTTAATAAACTTTCGTATGTGAAGTGAAGTTCGAAAGATTCGCGAGCTTGTCGTATTTCGAGTATTTTGATGTTCCAGCCGAATACGTAGCTGATTAGTATATTGGAATATTATCTCGTTTGTTTAATTTCGATTATGGCTTCCTTTGAGGTAAAATTAGATCTAGTTATTTTGTTTACCATTGTTTAGATTCTTCTTATATGTATTGTGTTTCGTTTTGAAAATATTTGATATGCCAAAATTGGTTGTAATTACGCAACCTGGCGCCTGCGTGGGTATGTACTCTTCTTTGGTTTTCTCATGCATAATCAAGTGTTTTCAAACGATTTAGTGTTAGTTGTGTTACTTGTGAGATCATTACCTTGGTCTGTAGGGAATCTAGGGATCCTTAGTTAGGGATTTTTTAGATAGTTAGGGACCATAATGCTGACTCAACATTGCCATATGGTAACTCGAGTGTTTAATAATCAAGCTTATTCAACAGTGAATAATTCAAACGAACCTGATATTGAACTCAACGAGTCATCTGCGAGTGCTCATTTTCACGATCCAGCTGTTATCAGTTTTATCGATAGCAGTAATATTGCACTCGAAATTTCTCTCGACGATTTGAACGAATTCGAAAATCCAGATCAAGAAGCTGACGATTCGATTGACAACGAGTTAAGCGGTATTCGAGATCGATTGAACGAGACATCACGACAATTCGACAATTTCGATTCTGATTCATCTTCTTCACTCGAGTTGGATCCAGAAGAGAAAAAAGAGCGTCGACGAGCGAAATTATTTCGACCAACACCTCTCTATTATTTACGATCACCTCGATTTCCAGAAGGTTTCTTTAAGGAATCCCGTTTTCGTGATAAAGTTCCTAAGACATTCGATTCAACTGACGACGACGTTGCTGGTATAAAAGTAGAAATACCAATCGAAGAAGTTGACGTATTCGACGAAGACGAAAACCAACCTATACCTACAATGTCGTTCACTCAAGAAGATTATGAACGATTATTGGCCGAGAATGCGGCGATTAAAAAGAAAAACGAAGAGCTACAAACGAAAGTCACCAAGCGTATGTCTCTCGCTAACACGACTGCTGCTTCCACGTCAGATGGAACTGGTCCAGGTCCTAGCGGAGTATCTGCAGCGTTGCTAATGGATGTTATAGAGATAAATAATGAAACGTTATCGGAAAATATTGCCAAGCAATTTGCGATTCATTCGAGACAAAGTCATGGTGGAGGCGACGGAAGTCGTGATTTTGTTCCTCAACCATCATGTTTAACCATTCCACAACGACATTTTCATTTAAAAGCAAAAAATGAACAGTTAGTTTTTCCAATTGAAGACTGTCGATCACTATTGGTTATTTCACCTGTCCAATTCTCGAGTACTGACAACACTGGCAGTAAAAAGAATGTAAAACAAATCTGCGAAGGAGCTCGAGTTACAAAATGGAAAGCTGGTGATGATTACCGAACAGTCGAAGAATTTCTCATCGAATTCGAGAACGAAATCCGTCAATTGGTCAAAACTAATCAAGAATATAACCTTTGTCTTGATTATTTTCTCGAACATACCGATCTGATCAATTATAAAAAAGCGTTACAGATCGACGAACCGTGGCATTTAAACGCAATAAAATTAGTTAAGCAATTTTCCACTATCATGAATCACCAACTCGATATCGAAGAATTCAAAAAAGAAGTGAAAAACGAACATCAGAGTGTGGTTGATTTCTGTACTTTTTGGCTGAGAAGAATGCGATGGAATACTTCGGTTACACCAAAATGGGTTGCACAAGTATTGACCGAAAAAATTGGTAAAGAATATCGCGAAATTTTCAAAGAAACCGAGCCAACTGATACGATCGAAGAAATTATCGAAGCGATTACTGAAATGGAAAATTCTGGAACAGCGAATAAAAGAAGCGTCAATGCTAAATCGTATTATAACCAAGTTGCGAAACCATTGATAGATAAAGTAAAATCATCTTCATCATCAAAATCATCATCAAATTCGAAATCAGATTCCAACTCGAGTAAAAGCAACAGTTCCGGTGAAAATCGATCGAACGCTCCTCCGAAGAAAGAAAATCCTTTCACAAAATTCGATAAAGGTCAAATCCTGAAACGTTTTGATCGAAATGGAAGAGCTCAATTTACTAAAGTGGCGAGTGCAAATGAGATTAATTTCGATGAACCTGGTCTCACCGTTCACTATGTGGATATGAACCATAACCTTCAACCATATGATCGAAAAAATCCACCGAATTTTGAGGAATTTTCTGTTTGCGATATTTCCATCTCACTCGAAGATTTAAACTTGAATTAGGTAACACCGAAGGTCGCAGTGTTACCTCTAATTCCGACCAGCCGACCTTTGAAGCTGCTATAATACACAACAAAGAAGCTCCAGTAATTCCTCCAGTCGTACCTAATATTCCGAATAAAGAAAAGATGTATCTTTTCTGTGATGGAATTGCATATATTGGAAGTAACGTCATGTATAAATTTCTGAGATATCACGAATTTAAGAATATCGCCGATCATGCCGAATTCTCATTAGTTAGTGATAAATTGACGGCAAAAAAGGTGAATCAATTATTAGAAGAAAACACCTTTGACATACCTTTTGGTACTGAACATGCGTTAATCCATCTTGGACTTCAAGAATCAATGTTCAAGAATTTTGATAGCTCTCAGTTTCAAAATGAATTGAAAAAATTAGTCGTTACGCTACGAGATATTTATCGAATTAAAAATATCGTATTTGCGTTGATAGCTCCTGTGAATTTTCCCAATATAAGTCTTGATTATTGGAAGAATCTCGAAGAAGTGAATGAGAAGATTTATTTCACTGCAACGAAACAAGACAATTGTCTTTTTTGGAATGCATTCTCTCCATTTGTGAAACGCAATGAGCTTGTACCAACTGAAAAGAAATGGTTCAAATATACGTCAGATGGTGCTATTCTTTACGATATCAAAAAAGAATTCTACAAGCCTAATGGTGCATCACCGGGATCGAAACCAGATTACGCAAGTTGGGAAATCTTCAATTTGAACAAATTGGACTACGAGCTGTGCAGTTTCTTCAAGAAATACTGCGGAGTTAACATCTTTAAAACACAACCGTATAAAGATTCGAAGAAAGACGAGAAACTCGATAGCATGTACGGTAAAACCGATGAACCAGTTGTATTCAATCTCAACCATAGTATTCTCGACGTACTCGATCCAGTCGATATTGAATACTCGAATAAAGACGTGTCGCCGAAAATAAAAGTTCAATTTGGTAAAATTGACGTCGACGCATTAATTGACAATGGATGCTCTCATGTACTTATGAATGAGAGTGTATACGAGCGAATCGTTGCAGCTTACCCTGAACTGAAGAAAAGCGAAGTGAAAGCTGACGGTATGGGTCAAAAGTTTTCGCTAGCTGCTACCAAAGCTCATCCAAAAATCACGAAAATGGCTTACGTACCGATGAGTTTTCCAACACAAAAACCTAACAAAAGTGTGTTCAATATTCAAGCATTTATCGTTAAAGACCTGAATACATCGTTGATTTTGGGACGTAATTTAATGAGATCATTCGAGTTAGTAATTCACACGTCAAAGAATTACATCGAGCTTACCGATCCAACGATAACAGCTCTCCAGAATAAAACATTCAAGATTCATTATAACGATTCAGAGAAAAACGCGATGAATTTCGAGTTACTAAAGGATCCGAAACAATATCCTTTACAAGAAGTCCAGTATATCACGTCTACAAAACCTGAAGAGATATTTTCGATCAGTGAGAATCCCTCCTATGTCATCTGTACCGAGCTGCTGTATAAAATAGAAGAAGCTGTCGAGGGTACAGAACTCACGAGTAAAAATAAAGGTACGTTAAGAAAACACATACATAATAATTATGAAACTTTTGAGAACAGAATCGGTTTGTGTAACTGTTACGAACATAGATTCGCTTTCGTAGGTAATGAACTTCCCCCTCCACATAAAGTATGGTGTAAATCTCGACCTATTCCCCATCGCTACGAAGACGGTGTCCATGAAATTATAAGAAAATGGAAAAAAGAAGGAAAAGTGGTTGAAAGACAATCACCTTATAAGTTAGGTCTCGTCTATGTAGATAAAGGAGGTGGAAAAGTTCGTATATGTTTGGATGGAAGACCATTAAATGAATACATTCTCAGACACTCGACTGAACCGCCAAATATTAACAACATGCGGATGAAGTTTAAGGACATGAAGTATTTTTCGATCTTTGACTTCAATAATGGTTTCCTCCAAATAAAATTAGCTGAGGATCAACAATGCGTTCTATCATTCACCATCGATGGTATTCCTCTCGTTATGACGGTTGTAGGTTTCGGTACCGAAGATAGTTTGGCTGCTTTTGTTTATGCTCTTCGATTGGTGTTACGTGGTTGTGAAGATTTCACCGGTGTGTACGTCGATGACGTCATTATCTACTCGAAAACTATCGAAGAACACCTCGAACATATTCGTATTTTCCTCGAAAAGGTGAAAGCGGCTGGAATGACACTCAATCTTCGGAAAACCCAATGGTGTAAAACTCGAATAAAATACCTCGGAATGATATTCTCCGATGAGGGTGTCCAAGTGGATCCCGAAAAGATTGAGCCAATCTTAAATTTCGAGTTGCCAAAAGACGTAAAGAGCCTCCAGCAATTTCTCGGTATGTTTCAGTACTACCGAGAATATATGGCTAGAATCAGCGTGCTGTGTGCTCCTCTTTACGAATTGACTACGGTTGGAAAAGGTGCAATAGTATGGACAGAAGAAAATATTAAACATTTCGAATTGCTTAAAAAAGAACTTGCAAATGAAACACTATTGACCTATCCTGACTTCAAAAAGCCATTTTACATTTACACCGACGCTTCTACGAAAGCTATCGCAGGTGTAGTAATGCAACCGAGTCGCAAGAACGATAAAGACCTTATGATGCCAATTGCATTTACTTCTCGAGTGTTAAAAGGCTACGAAAAATCCTATTCCATAATGGAACTCGAACTTTTGGCAATTATCCATCTTCTCGCCAAAAATTACTATCTTTTGGCCTGAAACAAAGTTCATTTATACACTGATAACATTGCGGTAACATACCTGAAGAAAAATGAACTTTTGCCTAATCGGATCATGAAATGGTTGCTGTATTTAGACAACTTCAGAATAGATATTCAACATATCGCTGGAGCTGATAACTCTATTGCAGATTTTTTGTCTAGGTATACTTTCAACATTACCGAAAACGACAAAAATTTCACCATTTTTCTGTTCGATTACAAAACACCAAAGTGTTTATTTACCGAATTTCGACGACTTCGATCAATCCAGAATAACGATGAAATAGTACAAGCGTGTATCAAGAAATACCCTGAACGTACTCGAGTTGATAAAAAATTGAACTTGGTTATTTATCAGAATCACAATGATCAAGAATGGCGAATATTTATTCCAAAAAGTTTACAACGAGAAATAATTCAACACTATCATTATGAATACGGTCATGTTGGAATTACTCGATTGATTCGCATTATACGAAGACATTTTGATTGGCCTGGTTTAACAACGCAAGTTTGCCAATTTGTGAATGATTGTATCTCATGCCAAATTTCAATGAGATCAACAACTCGATTGTATGGTCCAATCCAAACACTCGCTTCTGAACGTTTCAACGAGATTTTGTGTTTGGATAATTTTGGACCAATTCCAAGTAGTACAGCTGGCGTCGATACTGTGTTCGTGATCGAAGATCATTTTACCAAATTCGTCAAATTATACCCATTAAAAGTCGTGACTTCAGCAAATATACTCGAACGTATGATTCTTTGGATTAACGAATTTGGATTACCGAAAATAGTACTCAGCGATAATGGTCCACAATTTTCCTCTCGGTATTGGAGAAAATTTTGGTTAAAAAGAGGAGTTCAAATTCGGTATACATCAAGGTATACTCCGAATAGTAACCCTGCCGAAAGAATAATGAGCACTATTGGTTCGAGTATGAGAAAGTATATCGCTGATAAACAAAAATCATGGTGTCGTATTTTACCAGATATCGAGCGTAAATTGAACTATACCGAAAGCACTGTAACAGGTTGCATTCCCTATGAAGCAGTACGTAAACGATTAGTACCCGATTCATTAGTCGATATAATTAAACAACGAAAATTACCACTCGATATCAACCAGCGAATACTCGAAAACCAGAAAAAGAATCATGAACGTCGACAAGCCTATTTCCATAAAGTTCATAAACCTGTGATATTGGATATTGGTGAACGAGTGTTTGTGAAAAATAGACCAGTATCATCGAAAGAGAAAGGAGTAGCTGCGAAACTATCACACCAATGGAAAGGCCCATATAAAGTCATCACAAAGCCTTTCATCAACGTTTACGAACTCGAAGATGAAAAAAATCCAGGATATATTATTCGAGAAAATATCCGTCATCTTCGTAAATACAATCCAGCCACCGATGACACTGTTCAACCGCCGATAGAATAGGAGCCTTTGTCTACTTGTCTAAGCCTTCTATGTCTTTCTCTCTTTTATTTTTAATTTATTTTAGTATGTAAAATGATAAAAGTCTCTCATAGAATAATTCTAACCTATTTTCGTGTATGATTTTAAAATGTTCACAGAATGATTTGTACGCGATCTGTCGCCAAAGCCACATACACCCAATCGTTAACTCGAGTCCTGAGAATTTAAAGAAAACGTTCTCAGCTGAAGATCTCGACACTCGAGTATTCGTAATACGAAACGATCAGGAAGACACTCTTACGATCAAGAAACAAAACGTCAGATGCCCTATTGCCGAGATCATCGAGATTTCCGTTTCCGCACTCGATTTACCCGCATCTTTATCTCGACACATCATGGAAGCTGAAATTCAACGTGTGGAATTGTATATTTGAGAGTACCTACTAGCCATCTTCACCGCCGATCGCCTATCTCCTTGCAAAAGGTGCCTCATTCCGAAGGAGACACCGAATATATGCGATTTACCATCTCTAATCGCTGTCGAAGTTGAAGGCTTAACAGAGTTTTTATTCGAGCAAATGGAGACCCTCTATCGACCAATACCGCCCGCTCCTCCGACACCGATTCAACGACTGAACGTGACTGCACATATTCGTCGAGCGTTTTCCGAGAACGATTTAGTTCTGCCGCCTTCTGTTTTTTCATTTGATTGCGTAGAAAAACAGCCCAAAGAAATTGTATCGAACTCGAGCGAACCGGCGATTGACCTAACACAAGATGAAGAACCGATCAACATCTCCGATAGTGGTAGTGATGACGTATTCGAAAACAACATCGATCTACTTAACCGAACAAACCGTCAGTTATCGATTTCTTCCTTCGACGATGCCGCCCGACTAACTCATTCCACCGAATTCGAACAATTATCTGTATCGCTTACTCGATTGCAAGCTCCTCTCAAGAGTGCACTGAAGAGCCCAGACGAAGGTCTACCACCGGCGAAGAAATTGAGCTACACTGAGGAAGACAGTACCGGTGAAAAGAAAACCGTTGGTTTTCGGTTTCCTGAGCCAAAGACATTTAAAATTCAACAACCGAAACCCAACGAAGCTGATCCATCAGTAGAGAGTATTTTAGCAACTCTCCGTCAGAACTCTCTTATGGCTGATCTCAACCTACTCGATCTTATTCCACCGCAAAATCGACCATCGACGTTATCTCTCGGTGAAAACGACTCGAGTTCTACGTCAATTTCAGCTGATGTCACCTCTGCCACTATTAAGAGTGATGTCGCTAATCTGAGTTCAACGTTTGCTCCATCAGCAACGGCAACTCAATCCATCGACGAGTCGATGCAGGTCGATAATGTTACCGACAATAATGCCGAAGAATCGGTACAAACAGCTCCATTAGCTGATAAAAATGAACTAGCTGCTCAAGCCGCCGCTGCTGCTGTTCCCGTCGCTGCTGTGGTTCCCGTCGTTCTTCCACCACCACAACCAGCATATGTCACGGCCAAGTTTCCTCGACTGAACTACGCTGAAATCGATGGAATTCAAATTTTCACACAAGAGTTGATAGGCGACGATGAGATTCCTGAATGCAACCTCCGACCATACGTTCCGCAACAATGGCCTGATAGTTATCAGCCCTATGAATTCGAGTGGGATCCTTCGGACCGAGTTTTCGAACATCTAGCGATTGACCTATGGGAAGCACTGATACGAGGAACGTATGTCCATTTTAAGATTATGACTCCCAGATTCGAGTATTATGACAAAAGGCAGTCATTCGAATGGCCAAGAATCGAAATCGAGGCCACTACTTGGCGTAACCATCTGAATTTGGTCCGTTCGACTTATCGTGATGAGGTTTACCCACGTGAGCATGTTTTCCGTCCCAGATGGTCGTACCAGAATCAGACCAACATGAAACACCTCGTCACTGTTCTGGGGAAAATAGCCAACGATTACGTCGAAATAATCATCGATCCTACGCTTCAGGTATCGTTGATTAATACTGCCGCACTCGAGTTTTTCGACAAGAATGTCTCATTCGATTTCGAAGTCCTTCACCATCCTAAGGTTATTTACGTACCTTGGAAGGATGATTTCCGGTTAGTAGTACGACGAAAGGTCAATGTACCACTAAGATTGACTCCCGGTATTGAACGTAACAAGAACGATGTTCATTGGTTCCCGTGCTATGTCGCTAATTTCAAGACTACGAAAAAAGTAGAAGCGCATCACGGTACAGTAATCTTGGGCGTACGAGACATTGGTCCGTTGATCAAAAGTTATGATCCTGTCGCTGTTTCAATCAACCTTCGAGGACCGCCGGGAATCCCCTATTCAAGAACGGTCAGGTGTAAAGAAAAGGTGCCACGAGTTCGAATGATTGGTCTTCTCAGAAGCCTTCGAGCGATGGATCGGTTTAGAGTACGAGATAACTTCTATCCGGTAGAAGAATATCTTATTAAAAAGAAGAAATAAGATTCGATTTCAAAATTTTTTCCTTTTTGTAAATTTTTGGTTTTTTTTCTTTTGTATTTTCCGTTTCGAGTTATTACGTTATCATCGTGAATCTTATTGTATTGTAATTTCATTTTTCGTTTTTGGATAGTGTGTTTTCTGGCGATAGTCGTTCTCATGTTATTCTTTTTGTTATTGTTTTTTCTTTGTTTTTTACATTTTCATTGTTAATCATACTCGAGTTTAGATTAGCTGTTTTTTCAATAGTTCTTGTTAATTTTTTTCAATAGTTTAACGTAATTTTTCAGTCTTGCATTCGAGTTTTCCCTTCCACAGATTTTCTCTTTGGCAGGGGGAGAAATTATGTGCTATAGACGAGCCTGAATAGAAATAGTTAGGCAAAACTTAGTACATAAATTCAATGAGCCCATTTCAAGGTTAAAATCTATGGTGGGAAACTCGAGTGATTATGACAATAGGTAATACCTACCTATTCTTCAGTATGTTTTTTCCACTCGATTAAGAACGTGCGTTCGTATTTTTTCTGTAATTTTTTATCTTTAAATTTGCCAGTCATTACATGGCTGAATTCGAGTATTTTGTTTAAAATTGAACTTATTAAAATGATATAATTTCTCCGGTAACGCGAGTGTTATTTTGTGTTGCTATGAATTTATTTCACTAATTAATTGGACATCAATTCTAATGGAGTAAGTTTCCTGGTCGAGTTACCGGCATGGCTGAGGGAAATCCTCTAGCCAATATGTTGGTCAGCATTTAGGTTCTTATTTCAAAGTATAGGGCTACGATATAATCTATGAATAGATTCAGTCCAACTACGATTGATATGGTCAAGGTAATGATTAGGTTAATGGTAAAGTAGTTAGAATTCATCTGAATAATCTAGGTAAGGATTTAATACAGTGATTCAATCTGAATAATCTAGGTATAGATTTAGTAGATTTCCAACTATTTCGACTTGCTTGCAATGTCTAGAAATGTATGTAAATTCAATTTACTTTTCGAGTTTATTTTTACACTGGGATACGTTCCAACTAAGATTGTGTATGATGTAGGTTCTACCTACCTTGTAAATAAAATCCCTTTCTTTCGATTGAGTATTGGTTGAAACAGATCTTCGTGTATTTGAATTAAAATAGAGCATTTTTGTATTATGTGGTTAGGTAGGTTTGTCTTATCCTAATCCAAACCCATCCCAATATTTCCTAATCATAAAATTTCCTAATACCTATCTTCTCATTATTTGTTCCTAGTTCTAAAATTCTCTCTTATTCCTAATTCCTACACCACACATCGTGCTACCTCATCAAAATTTCTTCACAAACAAAACAACAGGAAAACAAAAATTCAGAGCTTTTAAAAACTGCACACGAAGAAATTAGCGCAAATTTCCCATTTCCGCAACTGCTAAATTTCTACGTACATTACAAAAAAAAAACGTAAGTATGTATTTGAACACATCAACACGTGTTGAAAGCACGAACGGGCGAAGAGAGGGGAAAATCGAAGGAAAACATAGTAAACACAAACAAGTCCTACGGAATGTCCGCATACTACTGGAAGTTGGAACTCGCGTGCAAATAAAAATACTTTTCCATGAAATGATCGCACCACTCAAGCGAAGAAATGATTACACTGTGTTCATTTGTCAACATAATATTCAATAAAAAAAAAAAAGAAGGTACCTATACCTATAGAGGTGGTACCCATAGGTATGGATTGTCTGATTCCTATCATCTATTTACGATCTTGTTATTTTTTACGATCCGAATACCTCTGTAGTCTATACTGAAAAAAAGACCATTAAAAATATGATTGATGGTCGAACATCGCACACTTTGATTCATAACAAGGAACCAGCTCAACTCGCCATAATCACAGGACTCTCTTCTCTCAAATAAAGCACCTCTTTTTGTTTTTTAAATTCAAACACTGTCATGCCTGAATTAAATCAAATTCGTTTTTGTTTACTTTCGCATTTTTTGAGTAATCTGAGCAATTTAGTCAATTAGTAAAATAGGTTCTGTTGTTATGAAAACAACAAAGCTCAGAAAATGGTTTTAAATCGTGGGTTTATCGTACTCGTATGATCTACTCGTATGCAACAAAATAGCTTTTTTCGAATCACTGAGTATCTGACAATAAGTTTGAAAAAAATCTGTTAGTGAACTTAGACTAGCCAGCATTCACTAAAAAAAGTATGAACTTAGACTAGCCAGCATTCACTAAAAAAAAGTATGTAAGTATGAGGACAATTCCTCGACAACGAATTAGAAAGAATAAGACGTGAAAGATCATTATTTATCTATGGTCAACCATCGTATATAATTCGTCGATAGGTGCATCGAAACCTTTTCCACTTCAAAGATGTAGCATTATTGCACAATTTTATAGCAAAATATCGAACAAAATTCACAAATCCGATGTAAAAACCTACATCACATTTACACATTATCAAGATTTTACTGGAATGATATCTCTCCATCGGATACTCCCATTCCTTTTTCATTTTATCTAATCAACTTCTCGTGAGATTCATATTAAAAAACACATCACAATCTTACTAAAAATGACATTAATTCGATGAAAAACATTCATCGCAAAAGTTACATGCGAAAATTTAATATTATTACGTACTTATGTAAGATACGTAGAAAATAAACTAACTCACCGAAATCATTGTCAAGCAGAATACAGAACCAGTGTGGTGATGTCTCGTCTTCGATCAAAATTTTCGCCTCATCTATGAGGACCTCGTTCCAACAAAAAAAAAATCGAACCAAACCACACGGACATTATTTACACGAATGATCAACCATCGACGTACAACACGTTGAAATTTTGCTTTGAAAATGCCAACGAATAACCTGCACGAAATTGTTCGAATTGGCTTTCCAGAACACCTTGGTTTCACGAATAGACACCTAACAATGACATTAATACGAAACAAGATCACCGATATCACGAACCGCAGTAAAAATTCGGATTTCCAAAACAAATTTTAAATATTTCACGCAAATTTTTACAACACGAAAAGCGAGAAAATTACGATGCAGAATTAAACAGTACACGTCGCGTCATAATCATATTACGTATGTACTTCGGTCATATGTACATACATCTACAAGCATCAAGTCAAAACTAAACATGCTTACATGCATTACGTTAACTTTGTTCGTCTTCGTAATAGATTTGCTCAAAGGCAGAGATATATATCGCACAGCAAAGGTGTGTTATCTTATCGTAATTCCGAACGAAACCTAACTCGAAGGCTGCATCGAAGCCATTCGAATAGTTGCAAGATAACGTACTCGTACATACAGCGTACTAATATCGATACGGAGTATCTCGCAACTCTCACTTCACCCTTCCTTATGCATTTCAATTTTTTCTTCACGAAAATTCTCGCACAAGGGTACTTGAAAAGTCCAGACGAGATAACATCATTATAAATAGAAAATTACAGCACTGCTAGAACATGATTCCACAAAAATTGGATCGCAGAAGAGTGGAATGTTCACGTCGGAACGAAGTTGGGTGACTTTCAAACCGATGCAATTCTGCATCGAACAATATTGCAGGGGTTTTTCGCCTAGATGTCGGTTTTGAGCCATCTAGGTACTCGTATTACATAGTATTTTCTCAAATTTTTTAGGTTTACAAATCCGAAAGAGGACTTTTTGAGGGGGTTTTCACTCGTGTTGGTGAACTTGAATCAGAGTGCCCAGATTCAGCAGCATTCACAAAAAAAAATAGAAAGGCAATAATTTCTCGACAACGAATTGGAAAGATTGAATGAAAGATGATAATGAATGAGCCAACATAAAAAATGGTCCAGCTTTTATTTTTTTTGTAGGTAGCTTTATTCGCGTGGTCAGATTATTTATTAATTTCTCTGACCAGTCTGACCAATTTACTGTTGGAGAATATTTTTTCAAACTTATACCAGGTACATAATATACCTACTTAAAATGTAATATGTTGTGCGTAGAAAAATTGATTTCTCACATTAGAAATAACGTTGTTCTGTTCTATTTCTCGAAAATGGTGTTTTTTAAAAAGTTTGTGCCTTCGCTTTACTCAAGCCAAATCTCATGTTTTCAAAAATATTTCAAATTTCAAATGTTGAAGTCAGGAAAATCAACGTCTCGCATCAAGAATGGTGTTATTTTACTTTTCAAATGTGCCAATTGAGTAAGGACTATGGGCGGTAATGATCGTTTCCTCAAAGAACGCTATAAAATAAAATGAAAAGATTATGTTTTCTTTGCAAATGATTCAACTCGCCTGATGTAATGAAACGATGAATTACATTTGCTCATATCGCTGGAAGAAAATACAGATTGCAAGAGAGTTTTTGCATTTGCTTTTGCTTATTTGTTGCTTGATTAATGCTTTACTCACGCTTTGAAATTTTTCTACAAATAACTCTCGATAATATCATGATTGAAATATCCTCACACATTTAGCATCAATTTTCAATTCGTTTTTCACTTTTTTATACATAGAAAGATGCCACTTCGCCAAATTAAATTCAAACAATATCTTTAAAAAATTCAACTCAAAGAAGAGCAAACAAATCACAGAAGTTCTTTGCAGATTGGAGTTGGAAAAAAGTACATTGGAATTCGACGGAAATTGGCGAGAAGTTCAAGTTGAGCGAGAGAACACCCACAAAAATTTTCAGTTTCGTAGCCCTACAGGGGCTGACAGGGAACCTCATGAAGTGCCCCCCCCCGGGATTTGGATGTAAATTGGTCTCAGTGGTAGCCCTTGGCTCAAGTACCACACCTTCAAAATTTTGTCTGCCAGTTTCGAGTTTAGCTCCCTCAGTAAAATTTTGAATTTTGAAATTTTCAAAAATCGCTACCCCAACGCTCAAGCTTTTCCCACGGAGTTGTCGTGGGACAATTCTGACCCACGCGCTTGACCAAGGGACGCTGTTTCATTTTCCCTTTCAACCAATTTTTTCATATTTTATTTTTCGAACATAAATCAAGTTCTTCATTTTCGATGAAAATTTGAATAATACTAAGAGAGATGTAACATGAAAAATTTAGTTGAATTTTGAAAATGAAAGATGCCCCTTGTGCAAGCGCGTGGGTCAGAATTTTCCCACGACAACACCGTGGGAAAAATCTGAGCGTCGGGGTATCGATTTTTGAAAATTTCGAAATTCAAAATTATATGTACTATGGGAGCTCAACTCAAACCTGGCAGCTAAAATTTAAATAGTGAGGTACTTACGCCAAGGACTACCACTGAGACCACTTCCCATCCAAATCTCCAGGCGACTCTTCATGAAGTTCCTAGTGAGTCACACAAGTCCTCAAAGTAGTAATTTGAGATAAAAAGCGCTTTTTGCCACTAACTTGGCCATTTAAACGCCAGTTCAATTACCCTACTGGTAGTGACTTCAACATTATTAATCAATAGAAGATTGGAACACTCAGAATCCTATGAAGATTACGAAAGAGGTAAACTAAAAAAAGACGTCAACGTCGAGTTGGCCATTTGGAAATATTGCTATCTGACCTTCGAAGACCTTAAAGCAATTTACTTGCAAAATGATAAATATCCAGAAAAATTCGGAAAAAACAGTTCAATTGCTGATGTAAAATTCAACTTACAGGAAACACACGATTCAAATTTCAAGCACTATTCAACCACTAAATCTAAAAATTCCAGTTAGGAAAAACTAGCAGAATTCGTTCTCAGCAGATTGAAATACCCAGATTATTTGTATAATATACTACACTTTTTACCATCATTTCGATCAAATCGTTCAAATTTTTTTTTTTTTCGTGAGGATTTTTCAAAAACTGGTGGTGAGACAGGTAATATGCCCACTAAGTCATACGTAGTGGACCAGTTTATTCGATTGCATATTCTATGGCTATATTCAGGTACTAGGTACATACGTTACGATGGCACGAGTAATATTGTTTACAGTAGGAGCAGATTCACCCACGTACGAGTACCATTGGGACTTGGTTTATCCATTATCAGTCCTGTGAGATTTGTATTGGACTACAGGACTTGTCCCTCGAGACAGTTTACGGGGAAAATGCTGAGTTAGGAGTCTCGAGCACAACTTATTCGCAAATTCGGTATTTGCGAAGTGCACACGTTTTGCATTGTGCAGGGTTTGGGAGGTTTGAATATCTCGGGGTAGTATCCAAGCTTCTTCTCCTGAGAGAGCAGTGAAACACGTAGATCTTTCTCCTTATACATCTTCCACTGTACTACGCATATTGTCCATTGAAAATGTTATCGAAATGATCGCTGAAAAAGTGTTTAACAGGATATTTCAATCTACGTACCAGAACGAATAATGTAACATTACTTTATGCAAAATAAAATTTTTAATGCTAGAATAGTGCCAAAATAAGAAATCGTAGTTATTGTGACCGATCCACCTTCGAATGGTCGGCAGAAAGCTAAGAAAAGCATCGAATTTGGAACTCAATTACAAACTTGATGAATAGCACTTTATTGTGTGAGGAGGGGGGAGGCAAACATGCAAAGTGCAACGACATGCAACCGCCTAAGGAGTAATTATGCATGAAGGGTCGCCGAAAATAAAACCGATTAGCCATGTGATTTGATTTTTTTCGTGGCGATGAAAGAAAAAATGATGCGCTCAAAAGGCAACAAAATCCAATTTTTCTCCCAAAAATGGATCTATGTACTTTGAGGAAACCTACACACATCAGCTCTTGCACAACTCGAGGCAGAAATTCGATATTTCGCTGGGTGGTCTGCAATTCGAGAGTGTGGTAGTTTCATTCATCAATTTTCGTATAAATCTCGTGATGAAAGCATTACGAGCTACGACCCATTTGTCTGCCCTATTGGAAGGTAAGCAGTGGCAAGTACCTATGTATTATAAATATAGGTAATACGTAGCCACTTCCGATGTCTTAATCACTCGAACATATTCGCGAAACCGCAATAGTCCTTCGTTTGGGCTACATTGTCTGTCTGTACCAGCGCCAGCAGTTTTACATCTGCTGTGTGTTGTTGTTGTTCTTTGTACGCTACAAAGTACGAGTTTAATCGAAGGTTATGGGTATGTGTACATTTTACTCGTAGAGTATTTGAAACCGAAAGAAAGAACGTAGTGCTGTTACTTCGACCTTCCAAATTGAGACGACGAGATGTTGATATGGGGAAAAATTTGAAGGAAGTTTTTTGACCGATTAATTGACAAGTAACTACTAGCACCAATGGCATGCGTCTTCTGAGCTTTAAAAAAGTTACTTTTTTTTGTTGCTCATTTTCGGTAGAATTTCACTGATGCAACTACAAGTACGAAGGGATTCTTCGTGACGATTCAGGTGTTTCGTGGCTGTCATTTTCGATGTCGACGATACGAAAAAAAATTTCACCTGGCGTCGTTTACAAAATATACCACGCTACATTACATCTAAACGCCAGCTACACGACTACGCGAATTATTACAAGTACACATACGACTACGAGTACATTGCTAATGGTATAAAAAACAAGAATGAAAGATCAACGACATTGTCACTTTACATAAGTGGCGTGACAGCTGCGTGTTTCTGTTTATGTTGTGTGTATGTCAGTTTGATGCTTCGATGCGGAATTCAAATTTAGATGAGTGTTTTAACTTTTCTCTATTCGTTGTATAGGATGGGGAATGGGGATACTCGTGATATTTTTTTCTCTTATTATCACACAAATCGAGAAGAACACCTATTAGGGCAGGTGATCGTTAATTCACTGATTGCAAGAGAGTTTTTGCTTTTCGCATGTTTACGCTTTTAAAAAACTTTCATACTCAAACGTACGAGGTACCATACCTCAAGTATTCCCTTTTCAGTCATAGGAAAAGTTTCAGGGGGGGGGGGGGAGTTTGAGAGGAAAGGGCTTCAACGTCATCCACATATAAGATGTTTTCGGAAGGGGGGCTCCATTTTGAAACACTATGTAATTCCTTCAGGAAACCGGAACGACGACTCGGGAGCCAAAATTAACCTTTCCGAAGTCATGTTATTTCAACATTTTTTTTTCGGTTTGATATTATGAAAATTAATTTTCAATTAATTAGGTACATAAAATTAATTGTAATTTTATTGTTTCGTGGATTTTTAGTTCGGTTTCAAATTCATAAAATAATATTTTTATTGTGAAAATTGTTTTCACCTTTAATAATTAATTTAATGTTTTATTTATTTTTAGTTAAAATATTCCAACGAGCAACTTCTGCTCTTATTTGGTGCGCGTCGTGTTACCTTTTGCATGTTATCATGTAAAAAAGTCAATTTATAATGGTATTCTATTTTTTCAGCGAGAGAAGCCATGGTTTCAAGACCGATTCAACGAATACCTAGACTTCAGAAATTAACTCAATGACAATCCAGCCCAGAAGCCGTTCGAAGAACATCTCAGGATGCTCTTTTCAAAAACAGAATCGATTCAAAATAAATCACCTATATCTGAAAACTCAGCAACCACTATAGTTTCATTCTACACCAATCAATCAATACATTCGCACATTCGATGCATAATAATTCTACTCGTATAAATCACCTAAACACATACTTCTTTTTCTCTCCCAAGTCAAGTCAAAACACACAAAGTAAAAAAGGACACCAATTACAGCGTGAAAATTTCAATTCCGCGCCTCGATAAACGCGAGAGTAATTTTCACCCAAGTGTTAAACATTGCCAGCGGCGGTATCTTTGACGCATTCGCGAAGCTAGCCACATAAACTGTGAACAAAATATAGATGAGCCACGAACCGCGATAACCAAAAAAAAAAAAAAAAAAAAAAATTAAAAAACGAAAAAAATCATCGTCAAATCGACCTTCGACGTCACCTGTTTATGCAAAATAACACCGTACTACAGGTAGACATTCTCACCTTGTGCAGCACGTGTACGACTATTAAGAGTATACGACACGATAAAGAGGTGAAAAATTAAAAAGGAAATCCCTATGCAGATACGTATAAATGTATGTACTTGTACGTACAATGTACATAGAGGTAATGTATTATTACCGTAAACAATAACGGTATTTAATAGGTAAGTAAGGTAATCTATTGTGTCGGGCACTTTACCCATATTTTTTGTCTCCGGCGATAAATTCCGAAGACTGAATAGTCATGATTGGAAAGTACTAGCTGAGTAAGGAATTTTTCTTCTTTTTCATTTTTTCATGGTCTACTCCAGCATTTAAGAAAGCCATCTATGTCGATTGGACGATTGACGATGACGAATGTATTATGGGGTGTGAGCCCACTCAGGAGATTCATCACTTCATCAGCCTGAAGCCCTCTCATCTTAATGGTCGTGGAAATGACGACGATAACGATGAAAATTCTGATTCATTTCATTTAAATTATCGTAATATGTGTGTTGCTTCAAAAATGTGTAAGCTTAAGTACTTATTCTGCTTTTCACAAATATTCATTAAATTAATAGTTTTCAAATTCCAATTTAATTCAATGTAATTCAATTTGGTTACGGGTATTAGTAACGAGTCGTTCAAACATCAGCATCAGCTTAAAATGTTTTTCATTTTATTTTGTCTGTTTTTTCATCATTTTCTAAAAATCTAACTAGCCTCTTTTCTTACTCTTTTCAGTAATCCAAAAAAATAGGCACTTCGAGAAACCCACATTTAGGGCCTCAAAATGACCGACGAACTACTGCTTCAGAATGTACCTTATGGAGCAAAAACAAAAGCATTCTCTATTTTTATGCGAGAAATTTCACTTTGAATCGGGTCGAGTCCACGGTTTTTACAGTAGTGAAATTTATTGAGAAATAAAGTGGTTGTTTTGCTTCTGTTGGGTTTGTTACTTTTATAGTGCCTCGGTCACCTCTACCCTAAAAAGATGCTCAGTTTCTAAATCTCTCGAATCCATTGGTTTTGAAATCCAATTCAATTTTCATCTCTCCACCAACGATGTGATATTGGGAGGGTCCCAAAAATTGAGATTTTTCAAAGTTTCATTACACTATTCAATCTTTAAAATCCTTTTTAGGAAAAACTCACGCTGTATTTGTGTTCAGCATCAGTAAGTTGCAATCCTTGTTCACCATACTCGATACTCGATCACTTCCATCAAATTGTGAAATTTTGTAAATACACCTGATTGAAATATCGGACTTGTTAATCAAAATCATAAAAATTTAATCAACATTGATTTCCGATACATGGGTGTAATTCGCATACTCACACATCTATACGCATGTGTATAGATGTGTGAGTATGTCAGGACTACCTGGGATTCAGTTACAGGGCGAATGGACAGTGATGGCCCCAACACCTTGCACGGTCATTGTTACAAATGAAACGCGGAAAAGTCACCTAAAGGACTCCTAATGAGCAGGACGTAAAAATATTCAGGTATATTGACTTTAAAAATATATTTCTGAATGTTGCTGTTGATCCTCGAATAATTTTTCTAAGAGGCCCCTCTATGCAATTTCTAGAGATAGAAACTGTAACTAGAGCTGGCACTCAATACGTGCGACCCAAGCGCGGTAATAATGATCAAATAATGCCTATTGAGTTCAAATTTCAATTTGTACACTGACTCTTATCACTAAATAAACAATTTTTTCAGATATTTCTCGCTTTTTGTTGAAAAATATATATTTTTTTAAATTTTGAAACACTGTTTTTAACGCAAATGAACGAACTACGAATATGGGCACTTGAGTCTATACGATGTAAATTGTTACGAAATGACCTCAGCGGCGCCTAAGAAAACGAAAGAGGAAGTAATTTTTTTCAAGTGTTTCTCCACTTCTGAGTGCTGCAACCTGCGCATTACCTCAGTCACCCCCTCCCTTCTTTACCAAAGTGTGACTCAAGTTTCTAAATCTCACTGATCCATCGACTTTGAAATTTTTTACAACTTCTATCGTTCTATTTACGAGGAGTGGGCCATGAACATTTTTCCAAAAAACGTTCGTCTTTGATAGGCACTATTGATTGAGTAGAGTGCCGAACTATACCCTTACACTCGTGTAGTCCTGGCCAGGGGCCCTTACCTACACAGGACTACACGAATGGAAGTGTACTTCAGCACTCTGCTCGATCGGTAGCGCCAAATAAAGACAAACTTTTTATTTTGAGAAGGGTCATTTTGAAAGTACACTCTTCATAAAACTCGACTCATTTGAACCATCGAAAATTTCATTTGGGAAAAATTAATGCAAGATTCGTTCTCAGCAACTTAAAATACTACGATTATCACATTTTTAACGATGATTTTGATCAAATTATCCAAATGTATTTTATTGCTCGGATTTATTCAAACACTCGCCAGAAATGTGTCACGTCACGTTACAAACAATTACAACTATGGAAATTCAATCAAAATCATCGCAAAAAAATGTTTTAATCGAAGTATTTTAAACTACACTGAGAACGAATTTGAAGTATGCATTTCTAAAATTTAATTTTTAATGCTAAAACAACTGTGCTATAAAACTACCAAATAATTAATCGTCATTTTTTCCATTCATCGATCTCTAAATCGCTGTTAAAGGGTAACAAACTGTAAGTATCAAAGTTCAAACTGAAATGGATCAGAGAGGCTTACAAATTCAAATCGTATAAATTTTTTTGGGCAGGTGGCCGAGGTATTGCATACGTAGTAGTACAATCCAGAAGAAACAAAAAAACCTACGTTATCCATTTCAGAAATGGCCCTAGTTTTAGGACCTTTGGCTGAGCTTGTTTTATGACTACGTGGCTCAAAATATTTCCAGGCAGTCTCTCACTTAAAGTTGACTTTCGCGCCAATTTTTGACCACATTCGCCAAGAAACCCTTATTTTTAAGTAATTCAATACTAATCTATTAAAACAGTAAGTTAAATATCTACCTTTGACGTGGTTTAAACCGTAGTATTACTTTTTTTTTCTGAAATGCTCGAAAAAATATAATATTTCCAAAAAAGCATTAATATGTACTTGTGGACGTAGCAAGAAATCAACCATGATATTTTTATTCTGTAAGTTACGATTAAATGCTAGTCAAAAATGAGACGTAGAAAACGAGTAGGCAAAGTACTAAAGTTACCACGATATAGTAGTAAGTATGTTCATTGTTCACTCGAGTGCTTTCATTTTCATTTTTTCATTTTTTGAATTTGACCACGCGCAGACCAACTTGTCCCCCAAAAAAATCTATCTTCTCATAAATTGATGTCAGAAAAGCTCGACACTTCTAAATCGATACATAACAAACCAATTTGGTTCGAAATATTTTTCAAAATCTTCCATTTTTTAAAAAAAATAAAGTTGATTTAAAAATGATTTTAGCAACTGGTATGCAAAAACCGACCAACCTACTCGAAAACTTCCATCACACAAATCACTATTTTAAATGAACATTTCCACTGAAAAATGAACCACTGAATTAGATTCAAAATATGACTGGTTCGTAATAACCAGAACCACAACAAAGTTCATACACTAACATGGTTATTATACTGATCAGAAAGTCGTAATCGCCAATCAAAGTTTTTGACTGTTTCAATATTATGGTCAATCATGGCTGAATTGGATGAATGGTTTTTAATGTTTTAGTATGTTGAGCAGGTGTTCCTGGTATGAGGGGAAGAAATTTTTACATCTTGTACAGGGTGACCTAATAATTGTTTTACGTTGCATCTTAATGAATTTTTATAAGTTACCTAATTGTAAGTAAGAAAAATCTCAATTTTTTACCTAAACTTTCAAAAAAATGGTAGTTTGTCTACTAAACGGTTTACCTAAAAGTTCCACCTGCCAAGTGTGGAGCTTTTCCGTAGTGGGAGGGGAAAGCCTCTTTGAAAAGAGTTTCTTCGCGTTCTCATCTCCTCAGGGGTTCTTTCTACATGAAAATTTGTCTTTTTCGGAAATATTCATGGCTAATAACCCATCCTAAAAGTTCATAACTTGTAGGTACTTTGAAAATATAAATTTATGAACTCTACGGATTGAAATATTTGTACATGAAACATTTTTGAATATGACAAAAAGTTCTCGTATATAATGCACCTCTACGAAGATATGACCGCAAAATCTCGTCGGGGTGGTATCTCTCCTCCCCCCCCCAAAAAAAAGTTGACTCCTTGTAGAATGTAGATGGAACTTTGAGTATGCAGATAAGTACACATTTAAGCCCCTATATTTCCAAAAAAAAACACGTCCCTTTGATCATAAACAATGTCATTAGGTGATCATTAAGCACAGCTTTGCCTGATTTCGGCGCCAAATTTTCTCGATTCCGCGTTGAAGTACCCAATAGCAGGCATCTGCTTGAAAGAAATAACCTCAGCATCAGATCATGCGACATTCTTCATCATTAAAACATGAAATATCGCATATTAATAAGTGATCACACTGTATAGATGGAAAAAACTTGGCCAATGATAGTGAAATTGCGCTTTTTCATCGACGCCGTTATCAAAACCAATAATTATAAGATGCAAAAATAACTGTTGAAAGAAAAGAATCATCAACAGACACATATAAAACCCAAACAACTCGACAAGAATCAACAGATATCAAAATCGCGCCGAAACTAAATATGCTTCGGTATTTCGAATAAGTTCCAGAGGACTAGTAAGTCGAATTGATTACGTATTTCAAATCGTCACAGACGCCGGTAGTCACAGCACCGGTATCGGTATCCGTATTCCTAACAATCGCAATAACACAACATAACATAAATATGACGAAAACTCGCCAAATAATTTTGACCTTCGGTGGCGAATTCCAGAACACACCGTCACCCGCGTCATCGTCATTGACGCCGTAGCCGGTATCCTATCTCAACTTCTTTCATCAGCCTTCCCTTCGAATGGGAAAAATTGCGATACTTTCGTTAAAATGCAGAAATATTTACTGAATTTCGAATTAACATTATAAATTATCGAGCTAACGTGTAAAAAAGAGATCAAAACTCACCTCTCAAAGTGTAATTAGATTATCAAAACGAATACGACTCATTCCATTCATTCAGGTATACCTTTGGAGGTTGAAAGGTGCGAATCCAACTTGCAAAATTTCAGCATAAAACTTCACGAGTAAACTTTCCGACACAAAACACACGTTCACCGGCACTCCGACTTTCGACACCGGCTGAAACTCGAAATAATTCTAAATAGGATATTTATAAACGCACGTATAACTATTTCGCGTACAAAAATGTAAACAATTAACCTCGTAATCGACGTTATTAGCACAAAAACCACGTGTAAATCGAAATTAACGTACACGAAACGGCGCGTTGTAAACAATACACGAAGCACACACTGACGGCGAATATTTGACCGAGCAAGGCGAAAAGAAACTGCGTAGTATTCTTCACTTTCGATATCGCATTCACGTTTTCGCACAAACCGAGACCGACGCTAACGCTGTTGGAAAATAGTATAACGAAAAACCAATTTCGATGGTGGAAGTGGAAGAAGGACCGGCACCGGAGAAGGTAGTTACGGAATGAGGGCGGAGAAGAGGGTTTATTATCAAAACAAGAGTGACTGTGTTAGTGGAACGCAAGTCGCAACATGGTTCGACTGTTCTTCGTTGACTAGGTTTCGGCGAGGCGAATTTTCTCTGTACCTACAATCGAGTGTATTTGGTATTTTGAAGCTTACTCTTCGAGTCCGAAGAAATATTCGGCAGGTCGTAACAGCATTTCGGACTGTAGAATTATTCAACGAATTTCGTTCGTTTTGTTCTTTAGTCTTTCATTTATCATTTCGGTGATACCGGTTACCGCCTAATGTAGGTACACAGAAAAATTACGTAAATTAGAAACACGCATTTTGAAAACAGTTCAAATGGCAAATACATAATACATAATACAACCAATACAAAATTAAACATATTTCATGCTTCGGAGTTAATAACTCGTGTAAATTACTTACTTGAATCATCTCGCAGCTAATGATTCCATCTTTCACGATATTACAAGCTCTTCGTTGATCGTTGATTCCGGTCGGTTTTACAGCGGAATTATTTCGATCTGAAGTGATACAAAAACTCAAGTCAATTGAATTGATGAATATTAAGTAATCGACGTTATTCAACTCGTGTAAATTACTTGCTTAAATCATCTCGCAGCTTCAATCTGTCATGATTACAAGCTCTTCGTTCACGATTATCTACGGCCGGTTTTACAGCGGCATTACTTCGAGTTCGATCTAAACAGTGAAACAGAAAGACAGAAACTTTAGTCTATTGATGAATTTATGTAAACGACGTTATTTTAAATTTAGAACCTATACGCGAACATTACGAACATTAATTCAAATAAAACTTCCTTCGTCACTCACACTAACACTCACACATCGACATGTACACGTGTTTCAGAACTCTCAGACTTCAGAGATGTGCTGCTTGTTCCAACAGCATTTCTGGCCATATTATGCTTAGAACGAATTCCATAATTAATTCGTATAATGACCATTGACCATACATAAAGTATACGTTTTTTCATAAGAATAATCTTTATGATCGTAAAGCCAGATTGCTCGAGTCTGGTGGCTACTCGATTTTGGTCCTTGCTTACAACGAATACTTTATACTTCGGTTATAAATAACAGAAAAGGATTACTTACGTGATAACGAGACGATTACGTCTTAAACGAAGACTCGGAACACATAATTTAATTAATATTTCAAATTAATTTTACGGAGCGTTACTTTTACAGATGAAGGAAAAGAGAAGACAAAGATTTTTCGACGCGGGAACGGTCTTGCACGATTATTGCGATTTGAACGAAAAACTGGATAGCTACCTCTATTGCGTGAATAGTTGAAGATGGTGGCGCTTGGAGCGCTAGCGCGAGTTCGCAAGATCGCTTTCGCTTTGACCGCCTTTGACTAATGCCAAATACTATCAACTAACAATACTGGCAACTCTGTTGAAAAATGATGTTTAATCCTCCTAGCGGCCAGGCAAGTAACTAAATCCTATCAGAAGCATTCTGATTGGTTGAATTGAATTTTGCGGTATTATGATGTTTTATCAGTTCGTTTTTTTAGTTTGTTGTGTGGTACTGATAGCCGCGAGATTTAAATCGACCAATCACAGCCCTTGACATGAATGCCTATTACTTACTGTTACTTGCCAAGCCGCTCAGATAGCGCCCTTGTTGCGACAAAAACGCCCAATGTATTTTAAATGGAGTTGCCAGTATTGTTAGTTGATAGTATTTGCTAATGCTTTGAGTTTGCCCTTTTTGCAGCTTTGAGCTTTGCTTTTTGACCGAGTTTTGAGTTTGGCTGTTTGAGAGTTCTTTGATTTTTTCCCTATTTGAGTGTTATTATTAGAGCTAGGATTTTTAAGCGCTATCAAACACGTTTTAAGCGCTATAAAAAAGCAATAAAAATGTAAGAAAAAAGCAAAAACAAGCGCTATCAAATCCTACCATGTTACGTATCAAAATAAAGGTTTTTTCAAACCGAGCAAGATACCTCCTTTAAATATATGTACAACTTGAACCAAAATGAACTAAAAGATGAAAAGTAGAAAAAAAGGAAAAAAACTGAAACTAAAAATTTAATAAAAAATAAAATAAAATAAAAATAGAAAAATGAAAACTGAATCTGTTATTTTTCAGTTTTTCTTCCCTTGTTTTTTGAACTCATCTTTTTTTAACAACTATTTTTTTTTTTTCAAAAATGTGCAAAAAGTTGATAAATTTTTGTATTTTTGGAACTTATTTCTTCATTTTACCAATTTTTTACCAAAAAAAAGCGCTAACGACGAAAAAAAGCGCTAACGACGAAAAAAAGCCCCAAAAAAGCAAAATTTCCACCTTTTTTGCCCAAAATAAGCATTTTAAAGCATTTACACCCAAAAAAAGCAAAAAAAAGCACTATCAACTTTCACCATTCGCCTCAGAATGGAATGAAACGCAAAGAAAATATATTTATGCCGTATAGGGTGTTGCTACAAAAAAAAAGCATTATCATAAAAATCCTAGCCCTAGTTATTATTCCTAACTTAGCAGTTAGCACAGGATGTGTGCAAACTGCAAAGTCTTCTTTCCTAACTTACAAGGGATGAAGGGAACCTCTTGAGTCTTGAGGTGTCACACTCCGATTTGAACGGGACCGCGATTTTTGGAAAGAGCATAGTCTAAAACCTCCAAAACCAAATTTTCAGCTGCCCAAGTACATTTTTCGATTTTTGGCGAATTTTTGAAAATTTAAAATTGACAGTTTTTGGCGATTTATGTTTTTTTTTAAAAAAAAGTACGTACTTGATCAATAAAAATGGTCAAAATAAGTCTCAAAACTAATATTAATTACCCAAATCCAAATTTCATCATTTCCAGCCATTCTGGAGCCTCCAGCGCGATTTTTCAATTTCTCCAGAATTTTGAATTTGCTCCAGAACTCCGGAAGGCGTGAATATGAAGTTGGGCAGCTAAAAATCGAGTTGTATATTGCACTCGACCTGTTTAGTTTAACGAGTTTATCTACATTCGAGCCGATTTTGGGAGTGACACCTCAAGAGTGGTTTTTTGACCAGCTTTTTTCAAGATTCTTGGTGTCACTCTCAAAATCGGCTCAAATGTGGATAAACTCGTTAAACAGGTCGAGTATAATACACAACTAGATTTTTAGCTGCCCAACTGCATATTCACGCCTTCTGGAGCAAATTCAAAATTCTGGAGAAATTGAAAAATCACGCTGGAGGCTCCAGAATAGCTGAAAATTGTGAAATTTGGATTTGGGGTGTTAGTTTTGGACAGAATACAGCGATTCGAGTGAATATCAAAAATTTCCACACAAACGGGAAACTTTTGATTTTTAGGATTTTTTAATTTTGAAGAAAGCTGGTAAAAATCCTTTTTTGAGGTGTCACTCTCAAAATCGGATCAAATGTGGATAAACTCGTTAAACAGGTCGAGTGTAATATACAACTCGATTTTTAGCTGCCCAATTTCATATTCACGCCTTCTGGAGCAAATTCAAAATTCTGGAGAAATTGAAAAATCGCGCTGGAGGCTCCAGAATGGCTGGAAATGGTGAAATTTGGATTTGAGTAATTATTATTAGTTTTGGGACTTATTTTGACCATTTTTATTGATCAAGTACGTGCTTTAAGCATAAATCGCCAAAAACAGTCAATTTTTTTGAATTTTCTAAAAATTCACCAAAAATCGAAAAATGAACTTGGGCAGCTGAAAATTTGGTTTTGGAGGTTTTAGATTATGCTTTTTCCAAAAATCGCGGTCCCGTTCAAATCGGAGTCTGACACCTCAAGAGGTTCCCTTGTTAGCAGTGAAAGGGTTAAAAAATTACTTGCGCTATTTAGAGTATTTGAGAGGCGTGTGCGATATGGGTCCTTGTGGTGATTCGATGTTTTTTTTTTTTTATTGGCGAATCCGACTTACTTTTTCACAAGAAATCGAATGGTGCAATCAGATTTCGCCTATCTCATCAACTTCTCGTTTAAAAATTACTTGAACGTGAATACTCAAAATTTCACATTTTTGGGAAATCGAAAAACAACGTTTTTGTTTGTTTTTGATTTTTTTTGAAAAAAGAAGAAAATGTCGATGGAAAAATTATTTTATTGTTGTTACCTATGTAAAATTTCATGGCGAATCCGAATTTCTCGGTATTTTTTTGCGGGGTAGTCTGTAACGTTGTGTAAATTCGCCTTTTCACCACAAGGTCCCCTTTCTAAATCACGGATATCAGGCGATGATGAACAAATTTCGTCAAAATTTCCCATCCAACATATGCGCAAGACAACACTGCACCCAAAAATTAAAAAAAAAAAAATCGAAAAAATCGAAGCAATTCGATGTTTTCTCTCTCCTGAAAAAATCGAAATATCACCACAAGGGCCCTTATCGCAAAACCCCTCTCATTTTTATTATTTTGAAATTTTGAATGTAAATATAAATAATGAGGATGACTCAATAAATTTCATTTCAATGAATTCTGTGTTCCTGTCTCATCTCATGTCATGTCATGTGTTATTTTATTTTATTTTTAAATGAAGGTTTGAATTTGAATACCTACCTGTTGAGCAGAGTAGATTTAGAATTATCATTATTCACTTTTTTTGGTTTTTCTGTCAAGATTTTAGAGATGATAGGAAATTTTCAATGAAAACTTTCTTGAAATTTTTCGGAAACTTTCAAATTTTTAAATTTCCATTTTCATTGTAAACAGTAAACAAACACCGAGATTATGACATTTAAAATATGTTTTTCTTGGTTTTAAAAAAAAATTTTTGAATGAAATTTTTGAAATACGCTTATATACACGACTTGGTATCATTTTTTCAACAGGTGTAACAATAACAAACCTGCGGATAAACCATTTTGAGACAATTTCTTGAAATTTAAAAAAATACTTTACATTTTTGAAAAAATAAATACAAGTACAATTAGTTGTCTCCTTTAAGGACTCTTCAGATCCATCCAGACAAAGTTCAGAATGTGAAAAATGAGAAATTCATTAATACTTTTGTTTTTTCCGCATGTATAAGTATTTATGCAATATGCATTGTCAATGATTCAAGAATCAATTTTTTAAAATAAAAAAAAATGAATCAATGAGAAAAATGGCAATATTTGTCTCAATTGTCTCGAATTTTATGGACCATTTAACCAAATTTATTCAAAGGTTGTAAATAAGTTCATGGTTAGAGAAATGAAAATTTAAAATTTGGGTTCCAATTCCAATTTTTTTCGATTTCAGTAAAAACTATAAATTAGATAAAAAATTGAAAATTATTTCCCCGAAAATTTTTTGGTTGATTCCAGCTCCAGTTGCAGTTGAAAATTCCGGTTCACATCCCTGCATTTTTTTCCTTCATTATTTAAAAATTTTCTGGCGCAGTTTTTTTCTCTGTGAAGTAATCGTTGAATTTTTGAACTTGGTCACATTTTTTAATTCATGCGTAGAACACCACAAATGACAACATTTTATTGCAGAAACGAGAATAAATGAAAAAAAACGGAATTATTGGAAATTCATCAGTTTGTCCAATAGCATTTTAAAACTGGTATTTGTAATAAAATAGGTATGGGTTGGTTGCCTCATTCATCAAAGAAAAATAAATTTTCGGAAACTTTCCAGAAAATAAATTTCCTGAAATTTATCATCTCTACAAGATTTTCAATTTGATGCTTTACCTAAAAAATTTCTACATAAAATTACCAAGAAGCAAAATACATATATTTTATAAAATTTTACAAATATCACGATTATTAAAAAAATATCTAAGGCGGTACAAGCACTCAAAAATAAACTATAGACAATGCAAAATGAAAAAAACATTCCTTTGAGAATACATTTTAAAATGCCTAAAAATAAAAGAGAATACGTCGAAAATTGACATTAAAATTATTCTGCAATTGAAATATATTATCCATTTAAATAGTTTTCAAGAATTTCACCGAGAAGATTACTCAAACAAACAAAATACCTCCTCCGCATTTTCATTTCTACGATTTTACGATGACGATGCTTAAACTCAACTAGGACCGATTACCGAAAGATCACGACCGTAATCCTAATTTTTTCTGCAATCGAGCAAAATTCTCGTTAATTTCGTTCACAACGCGTTCAAATTCTGCGATAGGGGGGCCAGATTCTAACCAATTATCCGGAGCTGTTTTAGGATCACCACACATTAAATTTGGAATATCGTTTAAATGATGGGAAACGTCAGTTTCAGCATACTTGAAATTAGGGATATCGTTCAAATGATACGAGATATCTTTTATGGTCTGCATGTATTGAGCGTGTTTTTCACTAAAATATCGATTACGTTCTTCCAATGTTTCCTTCATAGTGGTAGCTGCTTTTCGAGCTTTTTTATACTTGTTGTAAACTTCTTGGAAATCAGCACGCAGTTTTTCGTATTTTTCATTCGATTGCGCGAGCTATAATGTACAAAAAAAGAAAAATTATACAACTCGGAAATGAAATCGATTTATGGGCGAATTTTCAAACTACGAACCTTTTCATTCCACTCGACTAGATCGGAGTCATATTTCGTTTGAATGTTTTTCAAATTAGCTCTCAATTTCTTCAACTCGTTTTTCTCGTCGTCTCCTTCGAAGGACTTCAACGCGTCCATTTGTTTTTTCAACGAATCGTACTGTAAAATAAAACATCATCAGTCATTTTGTCGATATAATAGTACACCAGATGTGCTTACATTTGCTGTTTTCTCTTGTAAACGGTGCTCTAAATCTAAGCTACGGAGAATTAATTCGTCGTATTGTTTTTTATACGAGTCGCTTAGAATTTGAATCTCTTCCGAACATATCCTCACTGCTTCCTCTTTTACGTTGGCTTCCATTTGTAACAGTTGTGTTTTATGGGAGCTTTCTATTTCTAAAATCTTTTTAGCGCATTCTAGTTCCAGTTTACCTACAGGGGAAAAAACACGTATAAATCTTTTTGTAATGGGAACGAGGATGTAATCGAACTCGAAATGGCTTACTTAGTTGATCTTGATGGAATACTTCGTTTTTAGAGAATTCGTTCTTTAGGGAGAGTTTTAAATTATCTAATTCGTGAATATGCTTCTCAGTAACTTTTCGTAGTTCGTCTTCGTGACTGGTGATTATAGTTTCCAATTTTTCTTTCTGAAATCAATTATTGTTTTTTTGAGAAAAGAAAGATATTTCAAGAGTGATTTTATTGAGAATTAATAAATGTTTACCTGATCATTTAATTCAGTTTCCAATGCGTTGAGTTTTTCTATCAATTGTTCCTTTTCTGAAATTAAATTTTTCGTTTAAAAATTGAACAGTTGGATTGAGGAAAAACTATAAAATTAATAACCTTTAATAAGGTTCTGAATTAATCCATTCATTTCATTTTTTTCTTTCTTTAAATCGGCTACTTCCTTTTCAATAGAGCTATTCTGCTTCAGCAGCGAATCTTTGGTAACACAAACTTCAATATACATTTTTTTCACATTATCACATTCTTTAACACTCTCCTCCAGTTCTGACCTGTAAGTGAAACACGTTAATTAATTCGACTGAAACGTAAACTTTAAAAATTTGAAAATTTTTCCTTACTCTAGTTTCAGTATTTGTTGTTTTAAATCCGCAGTTACATTATCTTCGATTATTTTCAAAACATTATTTTTCTTGTTAGCATTCGAATCATTGATGGAAATCGTTTCTTTGAGATTTTTGTTTTCTAGGGATATTTCTTGTAGTTTTCTCTCCAGTTCTTGGATTTCTTCACGAGATTCGTTTTGAATTGAATTATAGTGAGATATTTTCTCAGATTTAAATCTCTGTAAATGTTCGGCGAGTTGGTTTCGTTCTTTCTGAAAATAAAAACTTCTTTAGTAAAGAGTATCTCTGAATAAATCATGAAAAAAAATCATTCAATTACCTTTAATGCGGTAACTTGTATAGAAAGTGAATTTATTTCGGATTTTTGCGATCTCAATTGATTTAATAACTTGACAGTATCGTGGTTGGTAGAATTTGATATTAATTTATGGCACTGGGATTGACTTTCTTCCAAGTTGGAAGTTAATTTGTTGATTATTTCGGTTTTTTCTACGAGCATAGATTCGTGAATTCGTTGCAGATCCAAGAGTTGATGTTCTAATTTTAAACATTCGTTTTCCTATAAAAAGAAAGTATAAAAATTAATATTACAAGTGGAAAAAAATTCATAAAAAAAGTTGAAGTGTTGAATTACTTTAGCCATTAATTTATTCGACAACGAAGTGATTTGTTTTTGAAGATCGGCCATTTCTCGTTTATGCTTCGAGTTAACTTCTTTCAGAAAAATATCAAAATTTTTGTCTTCGTTTCTGAATACGTTTTTTTCAGCCACAACTAGTCTCTGTTCCATTTCACGGTTTGCAAGTTTACACATTTCTAATTCATGAAGAGCCTATAGTTATGAAAAAAGGAAATTAAACACTGATTCATACTTTCAAAAATAATCAAATAGCCTTTATTACTTTATTTTTCAAGTTTTCTGCTTCCGAATATCTGCTTTTCCATTCTTGAAGATCTTTTTCAGCGGTAGATAAACGTGTTTTTGTTTCGACTACGAAGAACACGAGCAAAGTTTAATTTCACGAGAGCAAAAAAAAATAGCTCATAGTAAACAGATTGTAACTAACCGAGTGTTTTCTGTGATTCTCCGAGTGTTACCAAAGTTCTCTGTTTTTCTGCTTCCAGCAGATCGACTTTCTCAGAAAAGTAAGCTTTTTCTTTGTTAGACGATTCTTTAAAACTTTCAAAGTCATTTCGTAACTGATCGATTTCACGAAGACGAACTTCATACAACACTTGCAGCTGCTGATAGTTATCGTAACCTAGAAAATGCGTACGTCGATAAGATATATAAGTATCGAAAATCAAGATTCAACATCAAATTCAATATTTACCAGGTGATCTGTATCGAGGACTGAAATTTGGAATGCTGACTGGAGATTCATTGCTCAAGTGTTTCTGATCTTTCGGATGTTTTCGAAAATTCGATTCACAACCTAAAAAAAGAATGAATTGATCACGATGTGTTTCGATACAGATTGATATTAGTTGATAATTTGGTATTGGTACGTACCATGCGATGAATCGTAATACGAAGTTACCACAGAATGAGACTCATCTTCGAGATCATCGAATGCATTTTGCATCATTTCCTTCAACTGCACAGAATATAGAATAATTTTAGCACCGAGTAAATGAAACATGCTAAGATAGAATACGTAGCTATTAATTACCTCTTCATTTCGTCTTTTTTCATCTTCGTCAGCTTCCAATTCCTCTGGCTCAGGTAAATTGTACTCTAACCTGTTGAATTCGGAATTCTGGAACAGACTTATTCCCGGATTACCGTCCATTGTGGAAAGTTTAGATCATTTCGATGGATCGAATATGATATTATTATTATTTCTTTTACTACGATATAATTAGAAAACGAACAGAATTTAAGAAAACTTTCATTTTAATTTCATTTTTAATTTTCTGAAGAATGAACAACGAAAATAAACACTATTTATAAACACAAACGCGGGATATCTTATCACTAAAACAGCCAATCAAATTGCAGCATTTTATTTGAAAAACACACTCTAGTGGACTTTATTGGAAACACGTGACTTTCATCATCGATGGGCGGAGTTCGCGGGGTAAAAAGGAACTGAAAGATCAAAACACCGAAAAAACGTGAAAAATTTGAAGTTTAATTAAAATTTAACGTAATAAGTATTTTTAATTATTTTATAGCTTTTTAATCAAAAAACTTGTTACCGAATTATTCAACATGCCATTTACTGTAGGAATTCTAACAGGTATGAAAGTTTTGATGGAAAAATGAACGTATTTTCGGCTTCTAAATCTCTTATCAGTACCTAGATAAAATTTAATTAAACATGGTTTTTACATTGCAGTGAGTGACAGATGCTACTTAGGTCAAACTGAAGACAAAAGTGGAGAAGCAATTGAAAATGAATTTAAAGTGGAATACTTGGGCAAAGCTGAAGTGGTCATCAAAGCATGCGTACCCGACGAAACACTTTCTATACAGGTTTCAAAATACGATTCTGTAATAACTATGAGAATTCTAGTCCCTAATTATTTGAAATATTCTCGCAGGAAAAATTGATCGAATGGTCCAAGGATAACGTGAATTTGATCATCACCACAGGAGGTACAGGATTCGCTCCGAGAGATGTTACTCCTGAAGCTACAAAGGCTGTCATCGAAAAAGAAGCTAATGGAATGTCGATGGCGTTAATCAGTGGCAGTTTAAAGATCACTCCTTTTGCAATGTTATCAAGGTATTCCAAAAAATAGTCATTTGTTTCGAGCTTTTAGAGCATTAGTGACGAATTATGATTCATGTTTCAGATTAGTATGTGGTATACGAAATCGTACATTGATAGTAAACTTTCCCGGTAGTCCAAAAGCTTGTACCGAATGCTTGTTGATTTTAAGGCCAATTTTATGCCACGCTATTGACGTAATTAGAAGTGAACCAACGGCTAACGAATTACACGAAAAAATGATTTCGAAGCCGAACACCGGTTGTGATCGTCACCAGTGTCACAGCAAAGTAATAAAAACATTTCCTCGTCAAAAATTTGAATTATTTGATTTAATTCTACGAAAATATTCGAATTTAGGTGGATATTAGTAAAGTAGCCAATCGAAAGAGGCATTCGCCTTATCCAATGATCCTAGTAAAAGATGCTCAAACCATTATTTTAAATGCTATCACAATCCAACCTCCTACCACCGTCGATATCAAGTACAGTTTTACAATTTCTTAAGTTTCATCTTCAACTCGTCCCTTTACCGAGCGAAATTTTACCAGGGATGCTTTGGGATATATTTTACAATCGGATATCTATGCTAAAGAACCCTTCCCTCCGTTTCGAGCTTCGGTAAAAGATGGCTACGCTGTGATCGCTTCAGATGGGGCTGGAAAGAGAAAAGTTGTCTCCGGATCTATCGCAGGAGAAGTAAGTATTAAATTACTTATTGATTCTTAATGATCTTCGTTTTGATTATTCATATCGATTTACTATGTTCGTAGTCGAGTCAGAAACTTGTCCAACCAGGAGAATGCATCAGGGTAACGACAGGTGCTCCAATTCCTCAAGGAGCCGATGCTGTGATCCAAGTCGAAGACACCAAGCTGATATCCGCCGACAGTACTGGTACTTCGGAGATAGAAATAGAAATTTTGAAAGCTCCCAGAGTTGGATTAGATATTCGGTAAGTGAACTTGTTCGTAGAAATTGATGCTAAAATGATGGAAAATGTATTAAAAATGTTACATTTTTAGAGAAATTGGTTCAGATATTGAACAGAATACATTACTATTGAACGCTGGAAATATTTTAACTCCGTCAGCGTTGGGTATACTGGCCACTGTGGGAGTTTGTCAAGTACCTGTTGTAAGGTAAGATGTGCATACTTTGAAGAAAATCTTCCGTAAACGACTGTTTCTAATTTCAGTTTGTTTTAGTCGTCCGAAAATTGGTATTCTATCTACTGGAAATGAAATACAAGAACCTCAAGAAGAACTTTCGTTCGGAAAAATTAGAGATAGTAATAAAATTACCTTAATAACGTTACTGAAAGAATATGGTTACGATGCTGTTGATTTTGGGATCGTTATAGACGAGTAAGTTCTTCATTGAAATTATTTTTTATTTAAAATGAAAAATGAACGGTTTTTTATTTTTTACTACCTTTTTTTTTCAGACCGACTGTAGTTCTGAATAAAATCCAAACTGCCATAAAAGAAGTCGATATTCTTGTAACATCTGGTGGCGTTTCAATGGGAGAACGTGATATTTTAACTGATGTCATGATTACCGATTTAAAAGCTACTCTCCATTTCGGTCGCATTAATATGAAACCAGGGTACGCTATTTCTAAATCATTACTCTTCTCAAACTATGATTTGAAAAATATTCCAATTAATTATTACCTTATTTGTACAGCAAACCCACCAAGTTTTTCTCGATACCTTTTGAAAACGGAAAAAAGTTCCTATTTGGATTACCTGGTAATCCTGTTTCGGCTACGGTTACATGCCACTTGTTCGTACTACCAGCTCTTAAACGTATGAGTGGAGTTTTAAATCCTAGTCCTACAATTATTAAAGCTCAAGTAAGTTGTAAATAATGCTTTGAAATTAGATCTGTGCTCAAAAAACTACCCAAATTACATTTTATTTATTCATTTTCAGCTGTGTCATGAAGTTACCTTAGATGATCGTTACGAATACGCCAGAGGAATTTGCTACTGGGTCGAAAATGATCCGGTGCCTTGGGTTACCTTAGCTGGTAATAATTTTCTTATTTCCAGAAGAAACTCAGTAGTCCGGCACCACCCCCTCCCAGTTTCTGGGGCAAATTTTTTTCTCAAAATGGACGTCCCAGAAAACATTTTAAAGCAAACTTACCTCATTAAAAATGGTGGCCATTTTTGATTGGCAGATCGACCGAAATCGCAGATTTTGATTTCTTGAATGGGAAGCATCTCAACTCGCACAACATTTTTTGAACTGAACAACGTAACATCGAAAGAGCATGCAAAAATATATCACCAACCAAAATTTTAGGTACATACATACACTTTTCAATTTTTGATGAATTTTTGAAAATCAAATTGGGGCCAAAAATGAGAAAAAAATCAAAATTTCACCAAATTAATCTAGAAAGCTGAAATTTGGGATACACCCGATTTCCGACCTAACAAATCGATTGGAAACGGGTTTGAAGCGTTTCGCGCAGTTCTGGAGCCTCCAGCAGATTTTCAAAATTTGGAATTTCTTCAAAATTTCACAAAATTAATCTAGGAAGCTAAAATTTGAGATACACCCGATTTTCGACCTAACAAATCGATTGGAAATGGCTTTGAAATATTTCGAACATTTTTGGAGCCTCCAGCAGATTTTCGAAACTCGAAATTTTCACAAAATTTCACCAAATTAATCTAGAAAGCTGAAATTTGGGATACACCTCATTTTCGACCTAACAAATCGATTGGAAATGGCTTTGAAGTATTTCGAACATTTCTGGAGCCTCCAGCAGATTTTCGAAACTCGAAATTTTCACAAAATTTCGCCAAATTAATCTAGGAAGCTGAAATTTGAGATACACCCGATTTTCGACCTAACAAATCGATTGGAACCCGTTTTGAAGCGTTTCAAGCAGTTCTGGAGCCTCCAGCAGATTTTCAAAATTGGAATTTCTTCAAAATCTTACCAACTTAATCTAGAAAGCTGAAATTTGGGATACACCCGATTTCCGACCTAACAAATTGATAGAAAACAGTTTTGAAGCGTTTTGAGGAGTTCTGGAGCCTCCAGCAGATTTTCGAAACTTGTAATTTCCACCAAATTTTACCAAAATGAAAATGGAAAGCTGAAATTCATCATACACCTTGATTTCAACGCGCTAATAAGTCGATAAAAATTCCCAAAATGTCGCTGGAGGCGCCAAAACGACTCAAACCTGCCTGCAATCGACTTGATATGGTATTAAAATTGTAATGCAGAGTACGTATAAATTTCGGCTTTTCATTTTCATTTGGTAAAATTTTTTCAGGAATTTCAACTTTCAGAAATCTGCTGGAGCCTTCTGGAATTTCTAGAAAATTGCTAGAGGCTCCAGAACTGTGTAAGAGGGTAAAATGACTTAAAGCATGATTGGTAATGTGACTTACGATGGTTGCTATTGTGTTGTTTCCAAGAAATATCCCTTAGAGTATTTCTACTAAATACTCACCGGAATACCTCACATGCTCGGCTAGGGCGTGAGTAGGAAATGGTTGCTTTTACACTCTTAACATATGATCATACACACCATAAATAATAACAAGTTATACACGAGAATAATATTTAATGTGTGCAATATTAACAACACGTTACATGAATAGCACATATGTAAATGTACTAGTTAACATGACACTTTCTTAAACTAAATATACACACGTCGGTGTTACACACTGTGGTGTAGGTTTGGATAAGTGATCTCCTCTGGCAAGGAGATCTAACTTATTCACACTGATATGTGCAAGTACTTACCCAGAGTGGCGACGAGTAGATCATCACTCCTTCTCGTCTATTAATTGGTTTCACTAATAACTAACTAAAACTAAAGCACTAAATATAACACTTAACACTCGAGAGTAAAACTTATACTTAAATGACTGCATTAACCCATTAACCGTGAATAACATACCCGCGTGCACTCGGATACATTACTGGCGTTCTGTACTCTCGTCGCTTGGCTCGTATGGCTAGCTGACGAGAATACAACGCAGTGTTGCCTTAGTGCAACGCAGTGTTACCATGTGGGCGAGCCCTATACATACCACGTACGGCATAGTAGTATATCACATATGCCCCTCTGAGGTTTGCTCGATGGCGTAACCAGCGGAGAAAAGCACGGATAAAAACATGATATACTATGCATGTACGTGGCAGCGGAGCTGTCCCCCTGCCCCCCTGCGTTTCTACGATGAGAATGGCAGAGGCATACGGTAAAGAATAACTTAGACAAGAGAAAATAAATTAATCGACCATCAAGGTCCAGCAACAGGTTCATGTATAGGTGGTACCGCGTAATAATCAAAGAATGGTATTCAAATTTCAAATTTTGTGCTTGGTAGCCTCGCTGCATTGGATATATATATATGTAACATCTTGTATGTTACGTCCATTTTTCGAAATCGCTCACTGCGACGTCTGCAAGAAATCTGTCATTTTTTGGGGTTGATAATGCGAAAAATGGCACGTGCCTGCCGGATCGCGATTATCGATATGCAAAATAATGACACAGCGATTTCTGCAATTCTCGCAGGGGATTCGCAGGCTGGGAAACCTGTTATTATAGTATATCCTTCTTGCAGCGTTGTCCGTCTGAACATATTATAACACTTTAATTGTGTTAGAATTGGCATTTTTGATAACACGAAAGCTCGAACAACACCAACTACGAAAAGAAACTGGCTTCTTTAATTGAAGCTGTGTCATCGGTTTCGTGTGTGTCATGACTTGCAGAAAGGTAGTCATCGCTACATCTCATGCTGGAACCCGTAACCGGTTCCGTGCAAGTCATGGCATTATCAGGCAGCGTACCTGTCCTTTTCGGTAACGTCATCACCCGCGGAATCCTCCAGGACCATGCCTGATTTCTTCCAGATACGGGGTGCGTACCGTGGCAGAGTACCAATTATTAATATGTTCTTATGCGGCTCTTAAAAATGGTTCGTAAACCATGCTACCAAGTTCCTCTCAATTCCCTAGTTGTCAGCATCCCATTCGGACATACTTGCAACATCTTTTATGTTACTTTTCGATTCCAATCGCCAAGTCGCTGGGACAAATACAACGATTTATTTTCCAGCGAATGGGCACGTGGTCATTTTCGGTAACTTCACTACTTCGTCTTCTGCGAAACCGTAAACTGTTACTGTCCGAGTCTGTTTCTTCGAGTAACGTTACAAGTATCCGCTTGCTGACTAGGTAGGTGAGTACCGAGGCAGAGAACCGAAATAGTGCATGTCCTTTGGATGGGTTTCAATTGGTTCGACGACCAAGAGTGCTGATCAGCGGTCTTCCTGATTTGAACATGCGTATATAACACCTTGTGTGTTACAGTTCATTTTTTGGATCACATCGCCAATGATCAAGGTAACAATCGCCCTAGCAGGCGGTTCTTTCCATTGGCAATGGAGATGGCAATACCGTGCTCTCGAACAAGCTGCATTGCGCAAGGTTGTCGGCATGGTATGCCTCCATGGCAGAGTACCAATTAATAGCATGTCCTTTTTTCAGGGTGTAAAGGGTTCGTAAACCTTGACCACTAATTTACCAATTTTGAACTTGCTGTAATTGTGAACCAGTTCGAATAATACCTTGCGTCTACTCGGCGGTAGTCGCATTTACCAACACGGTAAAAATAAACTCTCCGAGCATACCAATATAACACCTAGTGTGTTACGGTCTATTTTCGGTAATATCATCTACACAGCCCAAAGGTGAAGAAGTCTTTGAGCGCAAGTCTCCTCAAGATCTCGCGATTTGATGGTGACATGTCTCAATTTCTCAACATCTTGGCGCATAGATGTACCGTGGCAGAGAACCAATTATTAATATGCTCCTAGTGGAGGTGTTACGAGCGGCTTATAAAATCCGACCTGATAGTCGATTAAAGCGCATGCTTCAACTGGTTGTCATTACAAGCAAGGTGACAAGGCCGAAATGAGCTTTCAGATACGATTCGACGATCGTTTTCCTATGGCTCGAAAGACTCGATCAGTTTATCGTGTGAGAACTACACCGCGGTAGTTCTAATTACCATCGCGGTAATTGTGCTCCCTGAACATTGTATCACCTCGTGGAGATACTATCTGTCATTTTTTGGTAATAACACCCAGCGTTGAAAAAATAGTGGGTGTTTACCCAGGCAGAGTACCTGTTGTCTTTTTGGTAATGGCCCAAAGTTTCCGAAAAAATCGTGCAGAATTTTAACAGCCACTTCGGTATTACCCAGGCAGAGCACCTGTTGTCGTTTTAGGTATCAACAAAACACGAGGAAAACAACGCGAATCCGTCGCTTCTTTATATCCTGCGATACCAGGGCAGAGTACCTATTAAATTAATGTTCTTCTAGGAGACTTGCGGCTTACATTTCCAACCTGAATGTCGGAGAAGGCGCTTTGCAACTGATCGTTTTATTTGAGAGGAAAGTCAGTTTATCTTTTAAAGGGACTACACCGCGGTAATCCCGAATACCATCGCGGTAATTCATTTAGCTCTCTGAACATTTGTAACGTTCTTGCGTTACGTACGAAATTGGAATTATTCACGGAGCCATCAGAACTCTGTCCAGTGGAACTCGCGCCGTCTCGGTTGGACGGGAAGCGTGATAATTCTTCATTTTAGGTCACGTTCGGATAGCGTGAGCTCGCCTCAATCTAAGACTCTAGAAAGAGAGAGGCTCGATAGGTATCGCGTATCCGATTCGTGCCTTGGCAGAGTGCCTCTTATTTTAATGTTCTTGTGAGAGCGAGCGACTTACATTTCCAACCTGACTGTCGGATAATGCGCATTCAACTGACCCGTTGTTGCTTGTTGAGGGCTGCGGTCCAATAAATAAATAAATAGTTGCGTTCGACGACGCATCTTATGTCAACCAGGACAAAAGGAGTGCTCTTTAAACTTGCTACACCTGTTGTGTTGCATATATCGTTCAAAGAGACTTTGCGGCTTACAGTATCAACCTGTTTGTCGATTCATGCGCCATCTTATCCTGAGGTGGTAAAATATCAGACTGCGTGACAATCGATTCTGGCAAATCAATTCTCGAGTTTGCACGGGGTATGGAATACCAATTCGGCGATTGGTGCTGACGTGAGATAACTTCAACGAGTTGTCATCACGCTTAACGAATTGCAATATACGGCGATATTGCATTAAGGGTTTGCATAATAGAAAAGAGAAAATATAAAGTAAAAAACTCTTCGAAAGTGCAAACAATCAAACAAATAATACTATTACTAATGAGGTCGCTTCTACCTTCGACGAGGTAGTAACGAACAGTAGGAACTATGTACAAATACTCAAAAATTAACAAAATTAATACTAGAACATAATTTTAAAGTGACAAAACACATCACTGGGTCAAAATTCAAACAAGAAATAATACGAAATGTTACAAAAGAGAATTAATACTAATCAAAGGAACAAAAACGTCATCACCGTGACACATCAATCACAAAAAATTAAGTCTTCTAAAAATTAGTTCAAAACGAAAATACAAGTAACAGAAAATTCATACACGTAGGTATGTAATTTGAAAACAAAAGTAATTTTAACATGATATTTACATAACAACCATGATGAGAATAAAAACAATAAAAACTTTGAAATATCTGCACGTAGGCAGGTTTGACAAAGAAAATACAAAATGCAAAAAACAAAAAAAAAAATTATTTACAAAGAAAAGTTTACAATGGTAGTATCGAAAAAACTGGTCATTGCGGTGCAATTCGAATGTCATCGACGTAAGTAAGCGGTGGAGTAACGCGTTCTAATCGAATCGTAAAGGGAATAGCTGTCATCGTTTCGTTGAACGGCAGACGGTTGAATTCCGTATTCGGCTCGGGTTCGTACTGCGACTGGAGTATATCGTCGACGATGGAATCGTAGCGGTTGAGGGGTCCCGTAGTGGGCCGTCGATGAACCTGAGTCCATGCGATTTGTCGCTGATCGGTCGAATTTGCCGGTCCCAGGATTGGTTGAAGTTGCGGCTCGCCGTCGGCGTTACGGGTGATCTCATAATATCGCCGCTCCTCGCCGTTTGGCATTACCGTGATAATGTCGGTTGCTTCCGGAGTGGGCGGTCGGCGAGTGAGAATATTTGGCTGGAACCTCTGACGACGCTCGACGGTGTCATTGTTCGGTGCGAGTAAACGTCTTAACACTGGGTGCCACGGTGGAATAATTGGCCATGGTCGGACTGGAACTTCGTTGCCTCGGACTGGCTCGTGTAACGCGTCCAACGACGGCTTTCGGAACGAATGCCCTACTGGCATTTTCGATACGCAAACCATTTTTTCGATACTGTTGAAAAAATATAAAGTATTAGAATTGGCAGTAAAAAACTCAACAAACTACGACGAGTTTGTAACATAGAGAAAAGACCACCAATTCGACGATTGGGATATGATTCTATTTTTCGATCAACTCCTGTTAGAGAAGTTCGAAAGTTGATGTATTGAAAGTTTCAACAATTCGACGATTGTGAGCTTTCAATGTTGTAAATTTGCCAAATTAAGTCTGCGTAGAGTAACAGCAGTGCGAACCACAGTATGAAATACTCTTTGTCGAGTTCAATTGAACGAGTTATTGTCGATACATAGAAGCAGTCATCTTGATTATGACATCTAATGCTTATGTGCGCAGTTTTTTCAGATAAGGCATACGTTACTGTGAATGCGTGCACTAATCTGTCAACAAAGCGCAGTATATAATAAATATCATTGAAGGCGCACCAGCGTTCTTGAATATTCATTGCTGTAATCAAAAATAGTTTCGACAAAGTAAATGAAAAGAACATTGATTCAAAATCTTGTATTCTGATATCAAAAAAAAATTCATACAGTATAGCTTATTACTACTACGACAGTGAGTTTTGGCAAATGTAAGAAAACGAGATACGATCGAAACAAAACAAACAAAAAAGAATTTTTAACTATTTATAAAGAAAACGCGAGTAGGTTTAAAGATCTTCGTCGTCTTCATCCTCCTCGTCGTCTTCACCTTCATCGTCATTTGAAGGTTCGATTGCCGGTACGCCCGTTTGCTGTACTCCTTCATCGAGGAGCGCTGCTTCGGTGCGTGGTGATACTGGCTGTTGAGATTCTTCGTCGTTGCGAGGACTCTCATTAGTCAGATCATAAGTACCAACGAGGTGTGCCGGCTCGGTTGTTTCGATCGCTTCAGTAGTGACTATGGTGGTCACTACTTGTCGAATGGTAGTAAACTCATCATTCTCGACGGAATGTAGAGTTAGAGTCGTATCCTGTACCGCTGTATCAACCTTTGTGAGTATGCGCTGCTCGACTGACTGCGCTCCTTGAGGTAGTTCCTCCTCGGCGGAAGGATCTGCCGTATTGGTAAGGTCGATTGTTTTGAGCGGTTTATCCGACTCCGTTAGCGACGTTGATCCGGTTAAGTCGACCGTTTTCACTGGTTTCTCATGCGGCGTTGATTCTGTTAAATCAAGCTTCGGCACGAGTACCTTTGGCTGAGTGCCGACTGTTCCTTCCGTCGTAGGATGTTCGGCATCAGTTTGTTTTTTCGGTTGAGACTGTGTGCCGAATACCTTTTTGAGGACTAAGTTGCGCTTAAGCGCTGCGTTTACTCGCAGCTGCTTTGCACGCTGCTGTCTCGGAATGTACGTCAGTAACGTTTGCGGTGGCGAGAGCTTAGTTTTTATCGCGCTGCGTGACTTGCGCGGTTTTGACTTAACGGCTTTGGTCGTGTCGCTTTCCGATGCAGAGGCAGAGGTCGTTGAGTCGGTAGGCTCAGGTACGCCATCGGTATTGCCGAATATCTCGTACATTCGACGCTCTGTTTCGGTAGGAGGTTTACCCGATGGTGGAGTTTTTACCAAGAACCCAATGTATTTGTCGTTATCGATAGTTGGGTTAGGTTTAAGACCGGTGTTGAGTACGGACGACTCATCTCCCGACTTTACCTTGCGATCTTTTGATTTATTCGACGATCGGTGCTCTGAGCGGGAGCGTTCTCTTGCTTTGGAGGTTGCGCGGGATGGAGTTTTAGACGAGCTTTGCTTAGACTTGTTTCTTGAATCTTCCGACGAGTTCCCGGATTGTTCAGAAACATTGCGGGCTGGTTTCTCCTTCGACGAGGAGATGCCCGCTTTCGCATTGTCAGCTTCTTTCTTCCACTCCATCTTTTCCTTCAGCGATTCGCGCGATTTGGCATCTGCGGCTAGTCGCTCCTGCTCTTTCGCTTTACTAGCTTTTACGTCGGCTTGAATTTTAGTGAGGACTTTGGCGCGTTCGATCACCTCTTTGTCGGTAAGCGGTTTCTGTTCGTCGTCAGAAAAACCTACATTTGTTAGGTGCAAGCCACTGTATGGTGAAATCTCAACTTTCGTTGAAGTTGTTGATTTCGCCTTTTGGTTTCGCGGATCTAGCGGATGACATCCAGGTGTCGCTGTACCCACTTTGGGGTATGGCGGCGTACCCACTGCTTTATTTCCCAGGTAATTCGCTGTTGCCTGCTGCAACTGCGGGTTTACGTAGGGTGGTGACAGGGTGTCGGTTACGATGTCATTCGGGCTTTGCTGGAACGATGATTTTGGCAGATTGAACTGCGGCATCACTGGTGCGGAAGTTTGTTGCGAATCGACGTTCGTATCAAGCTTCGCTTTTGATGTTGGGGGCGTTGCAGGTGATGATGCGGCGCTATTAGCGTTATTCAACTCGACGGTTGAATCGCTTTTTTCGATAACTGGTTCCGGAATAAATACTGCTGCAATACAGTTTGCTACTTTTTGGTATGTAGCTTTCGTATACTTCGGTCCAAGCTCGTCCACAGATGCCAATTCGAGGTTCAAATCATTGAGCAAATGGCCCGCTACCATATATTGGAATTTTCCGTTTCCCCAGTTGTACGTAAAGGTTTGGGTAATTTGCCGGAACGTATTGTTGTGCAATCGGCCGCTCGCATTCGGTGGCAACATGATTACCTGTTCGACTTTTTTGTCTCCTAAAACTTCGATGAGTTTCCGGAAATTTAGGTCGAAGGTATTCGGTGGCGTAAATGCGAAGATGTCATATGTTCCAATGGATATCATGAGATTTTTCGGAATTTGTTTTAATTCGACGATTAATTCAATTAATTCCGAAATTTTCATGTCACGCTTATACATGCGTTTATCTATGTTGTCATGATATGGTTTGCCTTCCGTAATCGCATGCATGATACCATGAGCATGGATGTCGCCTACAATCCAATATTTGTACGCGAACAGAGCCATAACGGGTTTTGCTTCGCCGATTTTCAAACCGCAGACCGAAAAGTGTTGCGGGTAGGCATTCGTTGGGTAGAATGGCGCTAACACTTCGTGCGTTACCTCCGGGTATCGTGAATCGAAGGTGTCTCGATTTGCTTTCATATTGGACTGTTTTCCCGGTTTTGCCCGCTTTTTCTTCTTTGGTACAACCGCCGGAGACTGGTTCGCCGTTGGTTGAGCGCTTTTGGCTTGATTCGGTACGTTCAAATTCGCGTTCGGATCAACGGAATTCTGCGTGTTGGCGGTATCAGGCGCGCTGGAGTTCGACTGCTCGCCACTTTGAGCGAGTGGTCTTCCCCAGTAGTCTGTTTCCTTCTTTTGCGGGAAATCCCAGTAAGGTGAAATCGGCGAGTGGGAACTTGCATCCGGTACAGTCGGCGCTGTACCCGGTTGCACGAACGGGATTTTGAAACTAATAAGCGCCCCGTCGGCCACGTCCTCGACGTGAGCGAGTGTCCGTGGGGCGGTTGTCGTAGCGGCGTTCGTCGTGATGGTGCTCGTATTCGTTGTACCGTCGATTATCGTAGCGTTCGTCGTAGTGTCTGTCGCTGCGTTCGTCGCGGCGTTCGCTGCGGCGCCTGTTATGATCGGGAAACCGGGCGGCGGGCGGTGGAGGCCTTGCGTAAGGTTGCTCGCGGTAGCGGCGTTTGTTTGAGGTATCCCTGCGCTCATCGGCGTGGGCGCGGGGATACCTCTTTCCGCGTTTTTTGACGGCTTCGGAACTTTCGGCGTGACCTTTGGTGTACCGTTGTTGACCGGAGGTGGTGGCGGGAACGGTGACGGTACAAACCCCTGGCAGAGCTCGTTTGTCGCCGCGGTAGGTGCAGTGGTCGTCGAAATCGGCGTCGTATTCGTCGGTAAGGTGGCCGTAACCGCCGGCAGCGAAGCTGGCGTCGTCGCATTCGAGCTGGTTGCAGATTGCTGGTTCAAGTGACTGGCTATCGCTGTGGAGCTCGGGAATAGCGATGACATTTTGGCTTTGCGAAGTGCCTCGTATTTCGCCGTAGTAGTTTCCAATTGAGCTTTTAAACTCGCGATCATATTATTAGCATCAGTTAATTGTACTTCGAAATCTGACATTTTCTTGTACATGTCTTCGGACAAATCTTGTTGTAGTTCTTTGTCGGTATGCAACTGAGCGATTTCCCTACGGAGAGCTTGCAACTCGCCGGTTGCGGCTTCCGTAGGTTCAGGCGTCGAGATTTGAATACGAGTTACCTCTACCTTGTAGCAGATGTCCTCGCTCACATCTCGTTCGCATCCAATGTGAGTACACTTAGTCAACTGCACGCCGGCAGGATTTCGAAGTTCGGAGTTTTTTATCGCTTTCATGATGCAGCTCTTATGATAAAGATGCTGACACTTGGTTATGTAGATTGATTCGGGAACCTTTTTGTCGCCTCCATACTGCTTGCCTGGTGACGTAATCACCAAACCGCATTTGTCGCATGCGAGATGCGTATATTCTGCCATCACTGTGAACAGAAATGCGACGAGGTGTTAGACGAAGATGTAAGGTAATGCCGGTTTAGCGAAAAATAAATGTTGAATAATTATTCGAAAACAAATCGGCATGGTAGGCCTATTGTCTTTTACGTTAACACTGCTTAGTAGTGTGAAAGCATAATAATCGTACGAGTTTGTACTTACCACAGGAGCTGACGACAAATATTTAAAATTGAAACGAGAAACGAAAATACTATACTCGAAATAAGTAATAATTACTTACGATAGCAACGCAAAGATAAGACGCGAAGACAGAATACGAAGATTCAAAAACGCATTAGTAAAACATATAGCAAGAGCAAAGGCATGTACTCGGTAGCACGTGAAACGAAATAATGATTTCGATAGTTGGATCAGGTTCGTCGTTGCTTCCAACTGCCGAGTCTTTCCCCCACTTCGCTACTCGGCGGCAGCGAACGGGATTGGTCGAACTCGGCGTTGTGTTGGTAGCGATGCGCTCGAACGGCAGGTTTTGACTATAACCTTCTAGAATGTTCTAAGCAGAAAATATCAGACGGCGCCGATTTTCCTGGAACGGGTTTGTCAAAATGTGCGCCTAAATGCGCAGTTCGGCGGTCTTTATTGTTATGATAAACTACGTCGCAATCAAATCGAATTTTTTAACGGCCTGTCAGCCATTTTGCTATCGCTACGAGTCACGTCGCTTTCTCTTCATCGAAAGAAAACATCTGCCTTTTGCTAAATGCACGTTTTTTCTTTGTCTCGAAATTATTGCGTCAGATTTCATCATCGATTCCAATCTTTTATCGGATTCGATGGTTGAAATTTGCGTGCTGGTGGTTTTTGTTATTATCACCTCGAAATTCTAATTATTCAAATTTCTATTTGTCATCGATTAAATATTACTACTCCTGTGGCTTTTATTTATGTCTTTTTCAGGTATTTGTTCGAAGAAATTTGCGTCACAGTCTTTTACTGTATTGCAAAAATTTCGTGAAAAAATATCCAAAATCTATTATTTCGGTCATTTTATTCACGTTTTGGAATTTTCAAAATTACATTTTGAGATTTGAAATAATTTCGAGTCAACAAAATTTTATTTATTTTGGGCTCTTAATTGATTTCAAAAATTTCTCATTGCCTCAAAAACGCTTTGCAATGCACGAATCTGATTTTCTCGCAAACATGAGGGCATATGTATGTGAAAAATGAATTTCAAAATCTATTATTTCGAAAAAAATTTCGAACTTGTCTGCGTTAGAAAATTGCGTTTTCGTAATTTTGTTTTTTCGAATTTTGAGTTGCAGTGTTAAGAAAGGGCATATGGATTTGTACATGAATCTCAGTATACTAACTAAGTTTTACCTGTACGAATAGTTCCAAAGGTAACTTTCTGAATAAAGTTGCCAAGTTGTTGATTTATTCCAATTCGAATTCAATTTTTTCTGATTACTTTTCAACTGCTACTTTCTGTTGTGAAAATCTGCTTATTTTCATCATACTCGTAGTTGTTTCACCGAGAAAAATAAACATTGTATTACTTAACACTGATGCTGGAAATTCTAAACGACTACATAATTAGTCACTGTACCTGTATTTTCTACTTCTAAATGCTACGTCTGGCAACGTTGCTATATTCCATTTGTATCGCTGGCGGTATTTTATACTACGATAAAATTTGCTCGCCCTTCGTATACGATTTGGAATCTGTATGAAAATACGTGAACGTTATTAGCTATCATAATTTCTAATAAATTATTGTTGCTAATTGTTTATGTCATCATTCTAAGTTAGTTTAGCATGATTGTTGGTCGTAACATGGCCGGTTTCAGTTTCGTGGCTCTTTTAGCTACTTTTGAAGTTCTAAACTAATAAACCATCGGTACTTTCTACGTAGCTCTTCCTAGCTAAAATCATTTTACTCACCGGTAAATTGATCGTAGGTATTGGTTAGAATCATCGTCGCTAAATTAATTCTCACTATTAGGTGATTTCAAAAAATAAACGCCATCATGACAATCTGTACTTTGAGAGATCGTACAGTACTTACTATTTACTTACGTTGAAGTATGTAGTTGGTACTTTAATGATGTTTTATTTTACCATAAAGAAAGTTTTGCATCAACGTTCGGTTTCATCTTCGTAGCTCTTCCACGTTAGAATCATTTCACTCGCCGGTGAATTGATCGTAGATGTAATGCTAACTTTCAAAATCTAATCATAAGTTCGAAACCAACTCTTATTAGAGTAATTTTCAACTCACGTAGCTTGTTGCTAACTATTTTGAAACGAAAACCGAATGTGATGAATTCATTGTATAAATTCATTTTACCATTGATGTGTAATATTCACGTTGCTTGCTTTTATCATCGAATAATTTAGTATACAAATAAACTTCGAGTTGTTACCTGAATTTGTATTTGTAGTTATTCGATGTATTTTTCATTTCAGCCTTCATCATTGCTTAATTGCAGCTTCCCTTTTTTCTTGAGCACTAAATAATCGATCGAGAACGATATTAGTATCGAGTTTGATTAAAATACTCTCAAGCGGTTGAGTTGTTAATTATGTGAGGCATATGTTGAACGTTAGGTTACTTCCTACGAAGTATCCATTTGTTCATTTGCGTGTAATTAAGCTGTGAGAGAGCGTACATTGTTTACTTTTGGCGAAGTATGCAATGTTAAGCTGTGCAATGAGAGTGTGAATGACTAATTAAAGCAAGCGGTACGAAATACATTTATATTTAAGGTGTAGGAAACAAGTACGGAAATGCAAATTGATACGATATGACTAAATTAATCACGACGATGATCACATCTTGTATGTGTTTCATTGTCGCAATCTGGTGCGCTGATTCACCCGCAAATACGTCGATTCGCTGGAATTTCTGCGCCGTCGTTATCGTATTAATTAATTACTCCTTGATTCAACAAATAAATCACATGTCATTGGTTAGATTTATTAACGGTGATGATTATTCAGAGTGTTAACGAAAAATATATACCTGATAGTGGTTGGTATTTTCCGTGAGATTATCCCACCACTCCAGGTAGGACAACTGAATCCATTTCGGCGTTTCATTACCGTTGTTATTTCTAACGTAACATTTTCTGAAGATTTCGCCGTTGATTTTTCTAATACGACACGTCTGACGAATACGTTGCGTCGATATAGTGTGCTCGTGGTGGACAATATTCGGTTGGGCTTCCATTTTTCTGTTAAAAAATTGAAGCGAAATTAATGAGATTACTCGATGTTAGTTTGAACTGAATATTGCGTAATTGAAGGTTTACTTACTCGTTTCAATACAGCTGGCACTGTAGAAATCGATGAACAGTAATTTAATACGTGGATGAACCTTAAAACAGCTTCAATTATTCAAAAAGATCGCAATTTTACTTGGAACAACTTATAAGTCAGTCAAATTTTCCTTCGAAGTAATGAAATGGTGATAAGAGCACATTTTCGCCGGTGTTATTTCGTCAGAGTACATGCGGATGTGGTGGCTCACGTTTCTGCCCGTAACGTAACGCGTAACGTTTCACATAGCGTTATTTTTCAAAATTTTGAGATTTTACTCAAATTTTGCGTTTTTAGCTATCTAAACCGAGTATTGGCTGTTACGTGGTTATTCCCTTGTGGAATATTTACGTGTCTAGTGATTTTCAAAGTTAGATTTCAGTTTTTTACCGAATTTCAACTTTGAAAAAATTCCAAACTCAGCCAATATTGTAGTTAAATTTCAGTCTTTTACCGAATTTTAACTTGTTGAGACTTGTAATGGAGCATACGTGATTTGTGATTATTCAAAAATCTAATTATTTTCGAAATTGATCATTTTAAATGCCCCAGTCCGCGTTTACGTATATTTGGTTGTATTTTCAAATCTAATTATTCAAAATTTGCAACTTTTTCTCATATTTGTGCTTCATTCTGACTGTGTTAATTTCCTGTTTGAAATTTTGCCAATCAAAATAAATTTGTATTGTGACTTGGATTTCGGCGAATCCTGGTCCGTGACGTATTTTGGTCACTATCTGGTTATAGTGTTCAAAATTTCCAGTTATGAGTTTACCAAATAAAATGACTAATTTCAGATTTTATTGAGTAACCAGCCGTTCATGGCGTTGGTAATTGTACTCTTTAAGAATTGAGCAATTGCATTTTCATTTCTAGGTATTTCACACTGAGGTGGAATTTCAACCTTTATGATTTCCCCTTCCAGTTTATATTCTGGTGGGAGAGAAATGAAAATGTTAATTTCATTTTCCTCAGGATTAATCTCAACTGTGACTTTATTGACCTCTAAGTTTCTTGGTTCCACAGTAAAAACTTCTTGTAAGTCTTCTGTGAGCGAAAGTTCTGAGTCTTCAATAAAGTAACTTTTATATAGACTTTTCTCAGAGTAATGATATGGGACAATCTGATGGAAATCATAGGTTCTAAGTGGGTCTTGACCCATACGCATCAGGCGTGCCTTGATTCTCTCAGATTTTCTCTGAGATTTAGTCAATTTATTCGGATCCTTTGCCGGTTGTGCGCTGCCTCCTGTCGTCAAATCTCCTGTTTGAGATTGCGACATGGAAGGTTGCGGCTCCGCGGCGTTTGTCACAATTTTGGGTGTCTTTGGAGGTCGACCTCGCGGCTTCCTGTTAGAAGGAGCAAGTTGTGCACTTTGTTTGGGTGTGGCTGCGGATGCCCCAGTCGAAGTTGAGGATTCTAGTTGATCCTCTGCGCTCGTCTGAGTCTCCTCAGTGGCATTGGTATTTTGAGCTGAGTCATTTGGATCAACTTCCTCTCGTAATTCAGTGGATGTTGGTTCCGTAGACTGTTGGTTGGTTTTCACCTCACCATTTACTGCAGTTTCAGTAGTCGGTGGGTTGTGCACTTCAACTTCCACTCGCAATTCAGTGGATGTTGAAGTACTAGCTTGATCGCGTTTTTCAGCTCTTTGTTGGGCTCGAAGGTCGCGTGCTGTATTCTCAAGCTGTCGTAAAATAGCAGGTGATGCTTCTGCAATGTCACGCTCATTAATACCGACACCTTGCGGTGCACGAGTTGGCGGGTCGTCAACGTCTTCCTCGCTGTCAGACATTGCTTCGCGAGCTTTGAACAAAAATTCTTTGATTTTTTCTTCAATAGAACGCTGGTCTAGTAGAGATTTGAGACAGTCGCTTTTTTCCATGTCTTCGATGTTTTTACTAGTTAGGAATAGCGTTAACTGTCTTATGTTCGAAATTCTATCTACATTTGTTCCATCTGTAGGTTTCAGAAGGTAACTGTTGAAACCTGACCATTTTATTACTATAAAAGGTCCATGTTTCTTTTGATAGAGTTTCGCCGCTGTTCGTTTTTCGAAACTTGACTGTTTGTGGTTGGTAATTAGTACCATATCGCCAGGTTGCAAATATGTAGGATCAACGTGCGTTTTGTTGAAGCAATATTCTTCTTCAATACGCTTTTGACGTCTTTTTTCTCTAATAAATGCTTCAACGGCTTGGCGGTCAGTCAAATTTCCGCTTCTGTCTTCTTGCCATGCACTCGTATACACAGCTTTTTTGGCTAACATATCAGCTATAATGTTAGTGTATTCTACTTTGCGTGCATATACGTGCTGAAATTCTACATCTTCGAGCTCCTGCCTGATAGCAAGAATACGTTGAAATAGTTCAGCATGGTGAACTGGCTTATTTCGGGAGTTTTTCCAATTATTGGTTTTCCAAATTGAGCATGTGTTCGTTAGCGCTTTGATTACGTAATTCGAGTCTGATAACAACTTTATCTTCTTAACGCCGTTATCTCGTAATATTTCGAGCGCAATAATTATTGCCATTAGTTCGGCGTAATTGTTCGTAACCTGGAATTCTGTGCTTACAATCCTGTCAGATATGTTAGCAGTTGAACCCGGTTTGAAACAGATTCCTATTCCAGCGATAGCTTCGGGTGAGCCATTTTTGGAACAGGCGCCGTCGGCTGTGACTCTGGCATAGCCATTGTTGTCGATAAAGACTTCCTGTTCGTTCGACGGGACGTCAAATATCTTGAGTTCACGGCTTCGACATTCCTCAATGGTTATTGATGGAATTTGGTTGTTTTCGTTCTGATCGTGTAATCTTGCTAACGCATCTCGAAAATTGAAGGTTCGTATTTCAGTTGGAAAACCTGGAATCGTCGTGTCTGGTATAAACCAAGCCTCGTTGGGCTTGAAACCAAACGACGTTGGTGTGTTGTTAATTTCGTTTTGGATTTCTCCAACGAATTTACTCCAACCAAGGTGAGTGCGATATGGATCATAAACTTCATTGAGTTTGACACGTAACTTATCGCCTATGACTCTCATTGTTCGTTCCACTGAAGAACTTTGAGGGTTGTAAGCTGTCGTGTGTGCAACTTTGATCTCGCATTTTTCCAGCAAATTGTACCAGGAATCGGAAATAAATTGCGTACCGTTGTCAGTGATCACTTTCTTGATCTTGATATCGTGGATTTCAATTTCAAATAAAATTGATTCCATTGCGTTGCAAACTACTTTCTTTTGAATCCTGTGCATGTCTCGAAGCCAGACACGACTGGTAAAGATTTCTTTTGCAACTAGCAAGTATTTCGGATCGTTCTTTAATGCTGGAACTGGTCCATATATGTCTACCGATAGCACGTTGCCAATGGCGTACGCCTCTATTTGAGCGTATTCCAGCACTTTGTGCTTCGCGTAGTTCTTGTTCACTTTGCATATAATGCAGGTGTTTGTAATATCGCGAATATACGCGAGTGAACTAGGATGGTAGTATAGTTGTCTAAAAATCATGTCTAATCGATTTGCCCCAGTATGCCCATAGGCACAGTGTAGGTAGTCGACAGTGTCGTAAAGCAAACAATCAGGTAAATATGGTACTTGCGATTTGTCTGGTAAAATTTTCATCAGACGTTTTTTACCATCGCGTGTGTACATTATGTCATAAATTTGTTTTTTACGAAGTGACGTACCCTGTTGCTTCTTATTATTTGCTGGTACGTCTTCTTCTAAGACATCCATTATCTTTTTGCAATGTTTATCTCTAGCTTGTTCGTCCTCTATATTAGATAGTAGGTCGAATAATCTGGGTACGTTTTCGTCCATGAATTTGCAATCCAGAGGTGGTAGAGCGGTCTTTTTACTGGCACCTGTTAGTTCATGATTGTCTTCCTTGTGAAAACCTTTCGTGAACCTGGGTACCACTTGGTTAATCATCAATAGATCGAGCTCTGTTAGCTCTTCTATGACGATATTTCCAACTACCAATTCTGGTGCTTTGATGTCGTATAGTGCTTTATTAGACAACTTCATGTCGTAGATTAGATCGAAATTGCATATGGTTGTAACCCATTTTGCAGCTTTTCGGTGCGTTTTCGCCAGACTCTCAAATTCTTTGTAAATTGGGAGTAAATTGGCGCGCACGTGGACTCTCCTGCTGAAAATCCACATCCAAATCTTTTTGATGACTGAGTAGAGTGTTAGCATTTCTTTGTCATACAGCGTAAAGTTTTTCTGGTGCTCCTTGAAGCCAACAGAAATGAACATAATGATTTGCTTTTGTTCATCTTCCTTGTAGAAGAGAACTGCATTCATTGCATCGTCTGTATAATGCGTATCCAAGAATAAGTCGCCCTCACGTGGAGGTTGTTTCAACGTGAATTCCTTCAAGTACTCCGATTTGAGTATGTCGAAGGCCTTCTGTTGAGCATCCGTCCAGACTATAGGGTCGTCGCCCTTTGTCAGTTCGTATATTGGGCTCAGGATTTGCATGTATCGGGGAATAAACGGCTTGTATAGCACGGTGTTCCCAACAAGAGCTAACACTTCTTTGTTGTTTTTAAGTACGAATTTGCCATGTTTCATATGGTCTTTCTCAAATTTCAGGAATTTTTCCTTTTTAAGGTCCTGTTTATCAATGTTTTCTTTGGATAAGACGAACCCCAAGTGGTCTGTACGCCTCTTGAAAAAGTGGGTTTTGGTCGGATTCAGTTTTAATCCAGCCCGTCTTATTTTTTCGAATACACTGAGTAGTCTATCAAGTGTTTCTTTAAACGTAGTACCAGAGACTTTGACGTCATCCACAAACTTGGAGATGCCTTCTTCGTCCTTTAGCACTTGGTTTATCATATGAACAAACTCACCGCTCGAGATCTTCAATCCGTACGGTAGTCTGTTAAATTCGTATACTTGGCCGTTTATTATGAACGCTGTATACTTTTTCGATTCTTCATCTAGCTCTAATTGCCAGAATCCGGACGTAAAGTCCAGCGTACAAAATAGACCATCAGGTGAACCACTGAATATTACGCTATCGATTGTAGCGGGTTCAGTTAGTACGCATTGTAAAAAGTTGTTCAACTCGTCAGCTGCCAAACACAGTCGTATATCGCCATTCTTTTTAATGACGGGTGCGAGTGTATTTATAAAAACTGAACGAGATGGCCGAATTATTCGCAAATCTAACATCTTTTGAGTCGTCATATCGAGGGCTTGTTTTAACCGAGCTGGAGGTCTATATTTTTCACCTCGTGGCACTGCTAGGTGCCCCTCACCGGGGATAAAGTTGAAATGTACTTTTTCACCTTTGTAACATCCCGGATTCAGACTAAATATGTCTTGATAAGCATTGATCTTGTGCATGGCATCGTCTACCTCCTTTTGAGGTGCAATGCCAAGCTCTCGTATTTCAGCTAAATCTTCGATGAGATTTTTCTGCATAATACGTACTGCTTTAATTCGGTCTTCTTCAGGCTCTTTTAGCTTGTCTCTTGTAGACATGCTTGTGGCCATTAAATCAATAGTTATTGTTGTGTGTTCAGGGATCTGCTCGATCTTAAATAAAGAGAGCGCGTCTTTGTAAACATCTGGGTTTATAAATGCAATTGTAAAATGATCGTCATCCTTAGGTTCGTGACTTACGCATCTCTGGCGGAAATGTAAGTGTAGATCCAAATGCTCCATGGCTACTCTTCCCAGTATGAAAGTGTTGCCAATGGTGTCCATTATGTAGAATGGTACTACAAATTCCTTCGGACCAAAATTGAATGTAATTTCGGCCAGAATTTGTGACGCTCGTTCAATTGCATTGTTGGCCATACGTAGCTGCACGATGCGATCCATAGCGATTTCGCGTACTGCATGTGGCACTTTCAATTTGAGTTGTTTCAGCACATTCCTTGAGATAACATTGGGAAGTGCTCCCGAGTCCAACTGAATAGCAACGATCTTATCACCTACTGTGATTGGAACGACGCAAGTTGGGTCATCGGTACCTTCGTTTACCACTAATGGTTTAGCTTTTTCTTTCAGCTTAGTTTCATCAAGGTGTGCGTTGTCAATCGCTTCGAGTGCTCGAGCTTCTTTAATTATTCGTTTTCGAAGTGCATGATGTCTCCATTTCTTGTCGGCAGGTAGGCCTCTTATGAATTTCACACGTGTTGTAGTCGTATCACTATTACACGGGAATGTCTTAATGCCATCCCTTGTCAACAATCTGAGCAATCTGTCTTTGGGAGGTTTCTTGATTATTGCATTTTTAACTCCAAAATCTCCGATTGGTCTTCGATCCTTCGCTCTATGGTGAATGTTCAAGACTTCAAAAGGAGTTGGAGAATAATCAAGTTCCGGAAACTCGTCTAATACGAGTTCTGGGTCCTCCATTATCAAACATTTGACATCCATCTCTCTTATGGATTTCTTAGTTTGATTTCCTTGTACTAAACCGTCGTCGTCAAGTTCTGTTAACTGAGCAGGACGGGTGTACTTGTCCGTGAATGTTTCATAATACTCCTCTGGTAACATGCAACACGTTGGATCTCGTTGGCAATTAGGATTATTGCACGAGGTTCGATATTCCATAAATAAGGTTTTCTTTCTAGGTTCGACGACCTGACTACCTTTTAATGGTTCGTCCTTTGTTGCTTCTTCCTGCTTAGGATGCTGTTCAGGCGGAGCCATGTACGTGTACGGAGGTTGCGGACGTTGTTGGAGAATCTTTTGCATTTCGTCGTATGGAGATTTGAGCGCGTTTCTGCTTAAACGTACTCGTTTCCATTCTTCAAATAGTCTGTATATACCTGTACAAACCATGTCGTAAATCACACGGTACGTAGGTATAGCAGGGTAGTATTTGTTCCTATCCTTTTCGAATTTGAACTTTCGTTCACAAGGAATTACTCGTTGGTTTTTATCTGCCATGACGCCAATCGCTTCGACACCGGAGGCCGTTAACAATTTTTGCGTCTGCAAATAATACATGGGCGGTTCTTTCCAGAATATTACAATTTGGTCGTCCGCCGCGTTTTGGAATATTTTACGGTATTCGATATATCGATCTAGTTTAACGCCAATGCTTTTGGGGTCACCTGGAATGCAGGGTTTTACTATTGGGAAGATTAATATAATCAATTCCGCCCCTTTATCTTTGACTAGTAGATCTAAGAGTTTGTTTAGACTTTTCTTTATTTTGTCATAAGGTTGAGGTGAGTGATTCAATTCGAATTGCAGAGCTGATAGAACGAATTTCTCTCCTTCGGGGAATTCCGTTTTCTCTATACGTCTGTATAATTCTTCAATTGGTAATTGATCACGTAAATATGGTGGCACCGCTACAGGTAATGGCGTGTCTCCTCTTTTTAGGAAATGCGCTATACCGTCGCCTACCCAAATGAATTCCGTAAAGATTGACTTCATGGGGACTTTGATGTTACTAGACCGTGCCCCTGTAGTGTCTAGTCCTTTTAGTTTTCCGAATTGTCATCGTTTCCTTGGTCTTGACTCTCGTTGGAATCTTGACTCAGGTCGATTTCTTCGATTTCTGCACAGAAATCGGCATTGTCCGGAGTACCTTCTCCTACCGTACCATCCTCGTTTATTACGAAGAAATGTACTGGTAAAGGTATCTGACTAGACACTTTCGGTTGGAAAGTCGAGGGTTTTCTGGCTTCATGCGGTTTTTCACCACGATTGTCGCTGTTCTGGGGTTTAGCATTATCATTACTGTTGTTATTACCACCAGAATTGTTCGAATTAGTATTAGTATTAGTGTTCTGTTTAACGCCATTACTATTACTAGTTTTGTTCAAGTTGGGATAGAAATTAATTTTCTGATTCCCTTTGAAGTTGTTACCTAAAGCCTTTTGTAGCTTTTGGTATGCCATTTGTAGTTGTCCTTCGTTTACATTTTTGTTCGTAACAGCTGGATACGATTTCTTCGGATGTTCCGGCGCATTATGTGGTGAGTTGGTGATCATGGGTTGGTTTGTCCAGTTCCCTGTTGGAATAGTACCTTGGGTTGAATTCCTATTCCTGTCAGAATTAGAATTCTTCGCATTCTTCTGAGAATTCCAACCCCCGTTAGGGTTGGTATTCTGGAAGTTTTGGTTGTTACCCATGTTCCAATTCGAGTTGGAGTTTTGATTCCAACTTATTTGCGGACCGAAATTCTGGTTTGAAGTCATCGGAGTCTGATTACCCCATTGATTCAAATTCCAGTTATTATTCGGGTTACCGGGAATTTGAGTCCATTGTCCATTCGCATTGAGTATCCAATACGTGGACTGTGGTAAACCGTTTCCGTTATTCCAATTGTTGTTAGGCATTCTATTCCATTCGAATGATGGAGTTTGTTGCCATTGAACGGGCGTCATCGCGCTGTTGCGAACTGCAATGCGTACATTATTCTTCGGGTCAGAGTCATAGTTGGCGAATTCGTCAAGTTTTCTTATAAAACCTTCCACTGTAGTTTGTTTCGCTAATTTCTTATCGTATGGGTAGGGCACTTTTTCAGCTGCTACTTCCAATACTTTGGAAATATTTGGATGTTTGCGTTTGATTAGAGATAGGACCCATCTCTTTATCTCCAAGAACAGACGTTTCTCCGTTTTGGTTTCGCAAAAATATTTCTGGAAATATTCCCATGCATCGTTTTGACACTGACTGTTCCAATAATGTTGAAGGAATCTCTGTTTTAGTTCTTCGTAGTCCGTTATTCCCACCATGTCGCCTTTCCACTCTGTCGCATCTTGAGTCTCAATTACTCCTTGGAATGCGTAAATTTTCTGAGTTTCGGCGGCATTGCTTTTGTTTACGTAGTCTTCAAACTGACGTACAAATTCATGAGGGAAGTAACGTTTCGATTCGTCATAATAAATGCCAGCACTTCTGACTAAGTTGGCATTTATTTTCAAGGTTGGGTTGGAATTAAGACCACTGTTGGGTCTACATCCACCTTCCTTTCTCATATCCGCAACTGCATGAGCTAACTGGCTGCATTCTGCCTTATGTTTTGTCATTTCATTTTTGAATAGGTTGGTCGCTTGGTCAAATTTGGTTTCACATTGCGTTGCCTTTTGCATCGCGCTGTCAGCTTTTTGTAAAGCTGCACCGGTAGTTTGACCTACATATTCTTTCATGCCAGCAGCCCATTGGGTACAGTGTTCACGAACGTCTTTTACGTCGTTTCTGTATCCGTCAATGTTGCGGTTTGTACTACCTGCATGGTCCACAAGATTAATTAGACAGTCTTCTATTCGGATAAGGCTGTGTTCTTGAACTGCTTGACCAATCTGTAGGTTCTCTATGGCACCTTCAGTGAAATCCCATGTTTGCTGAAACAACGATCTCAACGGATCATTTATTTCAGCATCGGTGGCGATTTCAGGTCGTTTCGGTTCAGTTTTGGATCTGCATTCTTCCCTTTTTGAGTCCCTGTAATTTTGCAGGTGACGTGTCCTCGCTGGGGGCGGGTCAGGGAGATCTGATCCATGTACCATGTTATTTTCTTCGGTAGGTACGTAATCTTCGTCATCCTCATCATCATCCTCGTCATATTCTTCGTCAGAATTGTTTGATGGCGGATGACTGCTGAACAATGATTCCACAAGGTTCTGCGGACTCGATTGTTGTTCAGGTTGTTCTACGTTTAAATCCTGCGTAGGTGGATTTTTTCGATTTTTCCGTTTGGATTTGTTATCCGAATTTTTCAACGTGACGCACGATTCTTCGTGCGTTTCACCAATACATAAGCAATGTACTTGGTGTTGCGTAAGGGCTACCGCTTTACTTCGGGTGCCTGCAGCTGGTCCAGTAAATGCCATTTCGTTCGAATTCAACTACAGCTGGGGTAATATTACGACGAATATTTTCCCTTGTTTGTGTGAAATTTCTATTAAATTTCGAACACAAATTCACGTGCAATGCTGGTTTTAATTCGCGAGTTGGTTCTGGTACACAAAAATATTCTATCACGTAAATTGCGCTTCACTAGCACTGAGCTATACAGTCGGTTGACTCAAGTCGCTAGATTACTACGGCGAGTAATCCGGACAAGATAAAAAGCGCTGAGTCAGGACGAACTGTTTCACACGTGCTCGAAACGTGTTTCTTAGCGGGATTCGAGTGCAAAGTCACTTCAGAGGTGACTCGGACAAGATAAAGAGCACTGAATCTCGGCTAGAGAAATTAGCCTCGAATGAATCGCGAACACGAAATGCTGGAGAAAAATTCAGGTGCCAAAATACCACTTAGGTATTTCTGAAAAGATACAAGGACACTGAATTATCACTCAGCTTTGAGTGCTGGTTTGAAAAATACGCGAAAAATGCTTGCGATGTGTTTGCTTTGATTAAAAGCCACTCGCGAAATGAATAGTAATATTCAACGATATTACTTACCAATACTGCTGCAAAATGTAGCTTCGAACAGAAGTTCTACTGCTGCTGATCGCGTGGTTGAAAAACAAACGCGGAGAAATTATGCAAATAAATTGCTTAGTATCAAAATTCACTTTAAAAAATAAAACGTGAAAAGATACCGGACAAGACATACACTGAGGACGCAAAAAATGCGCGCGAAAAAATAACACAATGACAGTCAAGCTGCTTCTCTAGAGGAGCGTTGCTAGAACCGTCGTCACACTTGAAAAGAAAAATATATAATGCGAGCCGCGGTAGCTATCAACTCGTCGGTTGGTGGCTACGCAGCTGCAGCAGCGACATCAAAAGATGGCGGCTAGTGCGACGTGTGTGTCTGTCCTTGGGTGGTGGTAGGGGTCACGCAACAATGCGGCGGACAAGCTGGAACTCGCTTTTCACGTTTCAACGAACGGATTGAGTTCTGAGAAATTCTCAACGGATATTTTATCCATCGATGGATTTCATCATCTACCACCACACATACACATGTAAAAATAAACACGTTTTCGTCAAATTCTGGCAAATTTGACTAGGTGTGTGTGTGTATGAGTGAAAGCAACTTAATACTTTCGTGATTATTTACTTTGAAATATTCACAAGTATTCTTTCCTTTCCTATTTTCGGACACTTTGGTCTGAGAATAGTCAAGAAGTGAATCGTAAGTACAATGAAATCATACTGCAAGTATTATTTTCCAAAGTTTGGTCGCGATCTAAACTTTGTACTCATAACGATTTACTTCCTCCAAGCTCAGATTACTATGAATCTGTGCTTTTTGGACACTCGGAAGGGCGCCAATGTAAGAGGGTAAAATGACTTAAAGCATGATTGGTAATGTGACTTACGATGGTTGCTATTGTGTTGTTTCCAAGAAATATCCCTTAGAGTATTTCTACTAAATACTCACCGGAATACCTCACATGCTCGGCTAGGGCGTGAGTAGGAAATGGTTGCTTTTACACTCTTAACATATGATCATACACACCATAAATAATAACAAGTTATACACGAGAATAATATTTAATGTGTGCAATATTAACAACACGTTACATGAATAGCACATATGTAAATGTACTAGTTAACATGACACTTTCTTAAACTAAATATACACACGTCGGTGTTACACACTGTGGTGTAGGTTTGGATAAGTGATCTCCTCTGGCAAGGAGATCTAACTTATTCACACTGATATGTGCAAGTACTTACCCAGAGTGGCGACGAGTAGATCATCACTCCTTCTCGTCTATTAATTGGTTTCACTAATAACTAACTAAAACTAAAGCACTAAATATAACACTTAACACTCGAGAGTAAAACTTATACTTAAATGACTGCATTAACCCATTAACCGTGAATAACATACCCGCGTGCACTCGGATACATTACTGGCGTTCTGTACTCTCGTCGCTTGGCTCGTATGGCTAGCTGACGAGAATACAACGCAGTGTTGCCTTAGTGCAACGCAGTGTTACCATGTGGGCGAGCCCTATACATACCACGTACGGCATAGTAGTATATCACAACTGCTCGAAACTTTTCAATTTTTAGTAATTTCAAGGCTTAGAAGCTCTAGGAATTTCCAAAAAGTCGCTGTAGGCTCCAAAACGACTTGAAATCCACCTGCATTTTGGATTTCCATAAATTTCAGCTTTCTAAATTAATTTTGTGAAATTTTGATTTTTCTCCCATTTTTGACCCTATGATTTTTAAAAATTCGTCAAAAGTCGGAAAATGCACTTTAACGTCAATGTCAACTTTTTTTTTGGTAAATTTGCTTCAAAATATTCCTTTGGATGTCCACGTGAAAAAAAAGTGCCCCAGAGAATCGGGCGAAGGGTGCATAAACCCTTATATACCGGACATTGGAGACCAATTCAAAGTTTTTACTACCAATCAATGTTTATTTCTAGGAAACCAAATAAGTTCCAGAATGCTGAGCATGGTGCACGCAAATTGTCTCATTTATTTACCCGTTGCCACCGAAACCATCAACTCACTTCCAATTGGTCATATTTTGGATGCCGAAATTATCGGTAAATGGTAAAAAAAAAATTCGGTGAATTATACATAAAAATGAATTTATTTACACAATTGTCAGATTATGAAAAAATAATGATGTTTTTTTAAATACTATAAAATATATACAAATAAATTCGTATTTTTATACAATAAAAAATGTTTAAAATTGGCACATAATTTATTCTTAAATACTACAGAATAACTTTTGTAATCAAGTTTTACGCGGTTCTCTCGATGCTGTATTTTTTCTTATGAATACTCTCCAATTTCTCTGTGATAGTCGATAGATAATTCGTAAAGCCGGTTGGTTTACTTATGTAATAATCCTCGAGCGGATTTGCGACGAGTAAAGCTTCTTCTACGACATTCAACGCGTAATTTGGCACAACATTAATGCTGAATTTTAAGTACCGGTCGCTGGGTATTTTATCTTCGCCAGATCTGAAACAGGTGAATAGATTAGTTGTCCGTTTGAAAAGAAATCTCAACTGTGCACACGGTGGCAGAAGAAATCATATGGCTTATTAGAGTCGTGAAATTGTTTGTAAGAATGTAAGTATGTATAAGAATATTGGTATGTTTCATTCTGCGTAAGCAATTAATATAACGTCATCTTCAATTTGAAAGCAATAGCGTGAATTTGTCACAGTTATCATAGTACATAATACAGCACAACATACAAAATATGATTTATGACATGTGTATTCAACAAAAATATATAATATATAAAAGTATCAATGTACCTAGGTATTTTTGGTACCACGAATAACTTCTCGCTTGGAACTGATTTTGTATGTATTGTTATTACGCGGACACCGTGCACCGACATTTCTTGATCGAGCATACAGCTTGCTCCAGCTACTGCGTATCTTGCAGCATTGTATACTACGGCTCCTGTATTGCCGAATTTTTGCTCGTTGCCGATTCCGATTGTTATTAGGCGACCTGTAAGAAGAATTTTTTGTTGAAATGGATTATTATTAGAGTGAAAAAGTGGTGTTGGAATGGTCTACGATTATCCTATAGTGTGAGGTGAGGTGAGATGGTGAAGATGTGAGATAAAACAAGGTAAAATGATTGGATCTGAGCAGATCCAAAATTTGATATGGTTAGTAGGCGCTGATTTCGATGTTGAGGCCCACTTTTCAAGTCTGCTTGGGCCAAAAATGTTCAAAAAATTGCCTGAAAATGGTAAAAAAAATGCGATTGGGTGTTCAAAATTGGGCCACCGTCTTTTCTAGTCACAAATATTGTTTCCTGGAGTTTGATTCGTGATTTCGAGTCTGCGTACCCGAGGTATTTTTTGGGCCCAAAATTTTCAAAAAATTACCCAAAAGTGATCAAAAATGAAATTAGGCAGATACAATTTTGGGAATCGTCTTTTTTAGTCACAAGTCGAGTTTCCTGAAGTTTGGGTGCAATTTCGAATCTGTGTATCCGAAAGTGTATTTTTTGGGCCCAAAAATTTCGAAAAATTGTTCAAAAATGGTCAAAAATACGATTGGGCAGCTACATCTATGAGAATCGTCTTTTCTAGCCAGAAGTCTTATTTCCTAGAGCTTGGGCTAAATTTAAAGTCTGTGCATCCGAAATTGTATTTTTTTGAGCCCAAAAATTTCGAAAAATTATCCAAAAATGGTCGAAAAATACAATAGGGCAGCATCGCCTTTGAGAATCGTCTAATCTAGTCACAAGTCCAGTTTCCTGAAGTTTGGGCGTAATTTTGAGTCTGTGTATCCGAAAATGCATTTTTTGGGCCCAAAAATTTCGAAAAATTGCCCAAAATTTTCCAAAAAATGGTCGAAAAATACGATTGGGCAGCTACAAATTTGAGAATCGTCTTTTCTAGTCACAAGTCTTGTTTTCTAGAGTTTGGGGTGGATTTCTAGTCTGTCCATCTGAAAGTGTGTTTTTTTGGGCCCAAAAATTTCGAAAAGTTATCCCATAATGGTCGAAAAATGTGATTGGGCAGCTGCAACGTTTGTAACTGTCTGAAACTCGACTTTTGACCAGAAAAGACAATTCCCAAACTTGTAGCAGTCCATTCGAATTTTTCGACCATTTTTAGACTTTTCGAAATTTGGGGCCCAAAAGATACCTTAAGAGCCTCGTGACTTTTTGATGCTTGATATATCCTAGGAATTACTATTTTTCAATGTAGGCACATTTTTCAATTCTTTATTGGAGGAATTGACCAAAAATCAAAATTTTGAAACCTTTGGGCCCCTGTGAGACCCTTAGTTTTGGAATTGCCAAGCCATTAATTCTGTGCTGAACTACTTTAGGGATCACAATATATATTTTTTTAAATCAAGTCAAATGAAATAAATTCAGCCTCAGAATTAAAATTGAGCCCCTGAGTGAGGAGTTAAGGGCCCAAAATTTCAAAAAAAAAATGTAAGAAAGGTATTGATTTTCTGGTTTTTAAAGACACCGATTCTAATTCTGAAGTCCGTTTGAGCATAAAATCAAAATTGAGTCCTTTGGTGAGGCTGAAGGGCCAAAATTTCAAAAATGCAACGTACCATATCAAATTACCTACAGGTTTGTTAAAGACACCAATTCTAATTCTGAAATCTGTTTGAGCAGAGAATCGAATTTAAGCTCCTAAGGAAAGAGATAAGCGTCCTAAATGTTTAGAAAATGCACATTGGTACCAAATTACAGGGTTTCAAAGATGCTGATTCTAATTATTCTGAAATCCATTCGAGCATAAAATCGAAATTGAGCCCATGAAGGAGGAGCTTGCGAGCCCAAAATTTACAAAAATGCAACATAAGTACTGATTAGCAGATTTCAAGACTTCGTTCAACTTCAAAATGAAAAATTCAGCCACCAAGAGCACCATGAAAGTATGTACGTACCTACCTACGTATTTTGAGGGCTAACGAGTTGCAGGTTCTTGATGACGCTGAATCTAATTTTTGAAATCATTTGACTCCAAAATCAAAATCAGACCACCTAAAAATAACTTGAGGGGGAAAATTTTTGGTAAGGGAATCGAATTGTAGGTTTTTGAAGGCGCTTGTTTTAATTCTGAAATACATTATTTGAGATTAAAATCTAGATTTATTGAGCTCTTTAGAAGAGAGCTTGGGGTCCAAGATTTTGAAAATTGCTATATTGGTAGCCTATACCTATCAAATTTGAGATTATAGATTTTTTTAAAGACTCCGATTCTGAAATCCATTTGACCCAAAAATCAAAATTGAGCACTTCATGGCCCTTAAAGAAAAGTTGGGTCCCAAAATCTTGAAAATTGCAATACCTACCTATTTGATTTTTTTTTAACGTTGCAGATTCTGATATCCATTTGACCACAAGATCAAAAATTGGATTCCCAAAGATTTATATGACCCCAAATTTTGAAAAATGCAGCATGGGTAACAAATTATAGGGTTTCAAAAGTGCTTAGACCAAAATTTACCATCTCAGGTTTTTCTTCTGAGTAAACATAATTTTATCAGTTGAGATAAGCATCGGTTCAATTCTCTGATCAGGTGAGATTTTCAATTCTGCTCAGATATGGCCATTTTCCTGATCTTATCAGATCTTCCCCCCTCCCCTCCCCCAGGAACTTCATAAACATTTTAAAAATGCAGGCAAAATTGCCAACTCTGTCATGAAATAGCGAAAGTTACAAAATTAGGTACCTAGTTAATGGGTTTACCTATAAGATATTTTCAAAGAAAAATTTTTTTTATCACTTTATGTGATAACGTGGTCGATTGATGAATAATTTCAGATAAGTACCTATAAAGATTGTTGTTTGAGATATATTTTTAAATCAATTTTTCATGTTTTCCCAGACCTCTGTGATTTAGAACCAGACTAAGACCTCCTAAAATGTTGATTTTTGAGCAGATACCATCAATACCGCTGTAATAAAGAGTAGATACACTAATCAGATAGGTATACCTAGGTATAAGTATCGAATGGACTCAATTCCTCATAATATGTCGAATAACTAGAACTTGAAGATTATATCTCCAAATGACATCAAACTATTTTTAACTCTGTAGAGATTACAAGATGAGTGAAAGTAGACGCCAGACACCTAGACGCAACCAGAGCCTACTTAATTTCTTGTAGGTATTAAATTTGGACAAGTGCTAAAACAGATTCCCATAAGCAATTTGAGACGAGACATCGCTCATCGCTGTAAGTATACCTAGAGCTAGGTGCAAATGTATAGCATAAATCTATCACTAAGTATCTTTATAGTACTTTACCTTTCTTATTCTTCAATAATGGCATGAATGTTCTTGCAGTGCGTAACATTCCAAATACATTAACTTTGAACATAGTCTCCCATTGTGAGCTATCTTGTTGTTCGAGTTTTCCTTTGAAGCAAACTCCGGCGGTGTTAATTACGGCCCATAAACCTGTAAAATAATAGATATAGGTGAGTAATGGTTTATAGTAATTATTTCATCGATGGTAAGTACATCTCATATGGAAGGTTTCAACTATGATTGGACGTGTAGGTATGCGCTAGGAGACTATTAAAATTACAGTTTGTAGCTTGATACTACGACTATAATATGAGATTTCAATGAAATCTTCGACCCCCCCTCCCTCTCTCTGTACCTAATGAGCATATTTTTTCAAATTAAAAAATAATCATATCTGGTGTCTGTAATAACATACTAAGTAGAAAAAAATTTTCGACCAAAATTAACTACTTTGGACGACGAGAAAAAAATGCATTTCCAAATGATTTTATACCTAACCACAGAACAGTGGCCATCACTCAAAAAATTCTGAAAAAATTACCAATAGTGGAAAATACAGTGAAAAATCTGAAAATGAGTTTTTGGATTTTTTTTCAGATTTTAGACTCCCCTTCGCATTGACTTGAAGTTTTCAAAATGAATTTTTGGGTGGTAGTTGGGGTCAAAAAAACTTGAAAAAATTCAGGACCATTACCCTCAAGTATCTTCACCTTCACACCAGGTTTCAAATCAATTGGCTCAAAGCAGCCGGAAGACAGGGTAAATGCTTGAAAATGGTAATGGGGGGGAGGGTACTGCCTCTCTGAGTGAAGATATGCATCCAAAAATTATCATGTGCTCGCAGTAAACGAGAGAAATAGCACAAAAATCAAAATTCGAGTCAAAGGCAATTTCACTCGACGTCTTTCAAATTTGCATTTCAAATATGTAAAGGTGTAAGTAGTTAGGTACAAAGACCTACCTATCGAGTCTTACTTTCCAATGGTTATCACTTATCAGGCTCAGGCACGTATAATGCGATATGGCCTAATGAACAATCGTGCGAAAATTCTTTCTACTGGTCAATCTGGCGACATTCTCTTATCATTTCACCATGCAGATTACAATGCAACGCGATCGAGATTTAATAAAATTAGCACGCGCAAATTACCATCTTTAAATCGATTTAATCTTATCTGACCTGGATAATTACAGTTTGTACAGCGTCAAATATACGTGTAAGTGTATAAGGCACGCACGACGAACTCGTTATGTAGATTTATAGCTATAGTGCATAAAAATTGAAAGTTTTCTTCAAACTTGACTCGAACTATAAAATATTCTGTATCCTGGTAATTTTAGTTACAATTACCTGACAAGGGAACCTTCGCAATTTGTCAACTTCGATCGAGTTGAAATTTGGCTCATTGAGTGAGCGAGTCGTCCAGAGCTTGGAATCAAGTTTCCAGCTGCCAAAGTTGATTTTTTGATTTTTGGAAAATTTTCTGAAAGAGGCGAAAATAGCCCAGGAAACGTAAAGTGCCTAAATTTGGCCACCTTCAGTTTTTTAAAAAAAAATAAATGCAATCTGGCAAGCCATATTGATCATTGTTCTTAGTGTCTTAAAAATTAGGTATAGGTACCTATATCAATTTGAAAGTAGAGAGATTTCAAAAGTGGCCACTCAAAAGTACTCAAAAGTACCCAAAAATGGCCACTTGAAAAATAAAGAACAAAATTCCATGACTCAGAAAGCTGAAAGTTGGTACCTATATTCGCGATTTTCGACCAGTCGAATCGATTAGAAACAGTTTCGAACCTTTTTGAGCAGTTTTGGAGCCTCCAGAAAATTTTTCAAAGGTGTTTCCGCAAAATTTTTACCTAAGGAAGGAAGTCTCAGACAAAAAGTTCCCTTTCCTGCAACAATTTTGAATCGCTCCAGAAGGTGTGGTAATCAACTTCAGCGACTGAAAATTTAATCCTATTATAAGTTCGATATTCCAAATCGATTATGGACTGGTGGATCACCAATCCGAAGAGATGAGTTGAGAAATGTATTTTTCTACAAGTTGAAAATTTTCAAATTTAAAGGTACCTATGTAAGTAATATTCAAATAATCATCTATGTAATGCTTAACCTGATACAATGGCAGCAATGCTGCCGCATGTATCTCAAATAAAGAAATTGAAATCATCAATTTTGGTGACAAATTAGCAGGGCACAATTCTGAGTAAAATGAACTCAATTTCTCAAAAAAAATATAAAGTAGGTATCATATTTTTGATGTCTTAGATCATTTTTCTACATATTTTAAGCACATTTTACAATTTTTTCTGCGTTTTCTACCACATATTTGACAAAAAATCCTTCAAATTCGCTTTTTGCATAATATAAAAAAAAAAAATCGAATTGAAAATCAACTATTTTGTCAATAAAATGCACTAATCACAGAAAAAGCTTGGAATTGTAATCAATTTTGATCAAATACAATATTCAGTTGTATCAGCAATATTGTCATTTTCACGTTTTTATATGGCATCAAAAGCTCAGCCCTGCAAATTGATGCTCAAAATTTTTGCCACTCCATAAAGTCGACTCCCTCCCAATCGATTTTCATCATTTTCAGTCCAATCTGGAGCCTCCAACAGAAGTTGGGTTTTCTCCAGTCATTTAAAATAGCTCTAGAATGCGTTTTAATAAACTTTAGCCGCTGAAAATTTAATCCTCAAATTGAAAAAAAAAATCCAAAGCCGTCAATTTTTGGAGTAAATTGTGCAAAATATCGTCTACCCTCCTAAAATCGACCACCCAAATCGATTGATATGATTTTCTAGCTGATCTGGAGTCTCCAGCAGAAATTTGTTTTTTTTTTCAGCAATTTCAGTACTTCGGCTGCAGGAAAATGTACATAATCCTATCGTGAGGTCGACATTCCAAAATCAATAAGGGCTGATGGATCACAAATTCCTGGGGGCGACTTGAAAATTGTATTTTTTTATTACAAGTTAAAAAAAAGCAAATTTTCAAAAAAAAAAAAAATCAAAATCGTCATTTGTCAATTTTGACATCAAAAATACTCTAAAATTTGTCCAATCTTTACTTCTTCAGCGTGAACACGCCGAATCGATTGTCTCATTTTTCCAATCGATCTGGAACCTCCAGCAAAATTTGATCTTTCTCCAGATCTCCAGCAATTTCAAATTGCCCACAACACTCCCCCCCAAAACGTCAACATGAAGGCTTTACAGATCAGTTTAAAGTATCACTGTCAGAACCCCCCCCCCCCCTCAATTTGACTGCTATCTAATCTCACTAGACTATTAAAGTGCTTGTACATATACAGGGTGCCCAGAAATATCCAGTACCCCTAAGAAAGTTTTTCATTATGAATATAGGTTGGCAACGTGAAATAGATACATATGATTGGTGGAATGTTATCTCTCCAGTCCAACAACCAATCATGTGCTACCGTAAACTGGGGTAACATTGAAATCGCGGGGTAACATTGAAGGGTGTGGTTTTTCATCATGTTATGCTCCATGGTGGTGGAACTATGAAGTATGGAACAATGGATAGAGTACACTTTGGGAGTTATTTTTCCTGTTTTATCATTTTCAAATAGTGGTTCCAACACCAGTTAAAAATCAAACAAAAAAAAGTGGTGTTTTTATTAATTTTAATTAGCATGAAAAGCTGGATGTCTGGAATTTTGAATTTTCAAATAATGAGTCAAGTGACATTATAGATGTGTTGGCACACCTCCCGACTATAAATTAGCGCATTTGTTCATGTGCCAAAGTTCTTCCCTGAAGAGTAAAAAAATAATATTCAAACTGGGGTAACTTTGAAGGCTATAAAAAAATCGTGAAATTTCAGTAAAATTGACCAAAAATGCATGAAAATGCTTGAAAACTTATTAAAAACTATGTGAAAACTTGAAAAACAGCTCTAAAATCATTGAAAAATCATAAAATTTGGTCAAATTGGCCAAAATGCATAAAAAACGCCTGAAAACTGGAAAAATTTCAAATTATCATTTTGGAGCATTCTTTTATAAATTCAATTGTGAATATGGATCATTTTGTAAGTGCTTGACGCGTACAAAGTGAACAAGAAGTGAATATTCATGTTTTTGAAAATTTTTGACCTTGAGCGAAGCACATTTCAAGGGGCCTTCAAAGTTACCCCAAACGCTGGGTAACTTTGAAGGGCACTTCTTTTGGCTCTTGCGCTTGACAGGAAAAAGGTAGGCAACTTCTGTAACCGCCAAAACGTAGTGCTAACATAGCTTTATCAAAAGTACCACACACATTTCCCCTACCTCCGTCGTTTATACCTCTAAACATAAAAAATTCTGAAAAATCCTTCAATGTTACCCCAGTTTACGGTATCATTATTATCATATTCACTGTGACCAACCGAAGTATTTTAGTAGGAAACTTTTTTAGGGGTACTCAATATTTCTGGGCACCCTGTATCTGTATGTTTATCAGAATGAATCCTGGATAGCGAAAAAATGGAGTATTTTAACCAAATTCAGAAAAAACCTTCATTTTGAGTTTGAGTTGAAAGTCACCCAAAAAAAATTTTTGATTCTAGAAATCTGGTGCCTCTGGAGAGGAGGTACGAGCCTTCAAAGAGGAGGTATTTTCGGGAAAATCGTCGTTTTTCGCTCGAGCCCTTACTCAACCTGTTTTGGGAAAAATGGGGGAAAATGGCTTATTTATGGGTAAATTTGTTTTCTGAAATTTTTTGTCCCAAATACTTGCCAGATCATCGAAAGATATCATTTCTGCAACCGATAAATATTTTGGAACACAGTGGTGCCAATTTTTTGTCCATTATTGCAAATTTCAGAAAACCGAAAAAAGTTGATAAGTTCTTGGCTATTTTTCTATCGCCAAAAAATTGGAACCAATGCGTTTCAAAATTTTTCCCCAATTTCGGAAATTAAATTTTTTCAATTTTTGGCCTGATGTCTGATTAATGCAAAATATTGTAGAAGAAAAGATTTTCAAAACACAAATTTACCCAAAAATAAGCAATTTGCTGCTTTTCAACCGCTCAGTGGAACCCATGAAAGTGGTCTCGGATTTGGATGGCAACGACCGGATCGATGCAGAATCTCAAATACTATTTTTTTGGACTGGACCATTTTTCCCAAAAGAGGCTGGGTTCAGACCAGAGCGAAGAATCTACAATTTTTTTGAAAATTCCCTGTCCTTGAGAGCCCATATCTGCCCTGCAGGTACACCAAGAGGGCTAAAATTTTTTCTGGGTACCTTCCTACTCAAAATAAAGGTCTTTGATGAATTTATTCAAAATCCACCGACTTTTTTTGGGAACGATCCACCCCAATGTTCATGTTCACAGAGCAGTAAGTATCCACCGAATCATCACACAATACCTACGAGTACCTAAACACGCACCAGAGCAGCAATCGCACCCGACTTCGTATTGAATTCCTAAAATGATCGCTTTCACAACGCGAAATTAACTGTTTGATATTCACCATATCGTACAAAATATCAAGACTGAATTAGTAATTAATGATAAGAAAAAGGTAAGTAGCAAGTACCATGGTACTGTGGTACGTAAGCAATGAAATCTACGAGTAGTTGCTACCTGAGTTACGTAATTAACTGGTGGCCGCATCCAGTCCAATGCGCGACCGTTTGTCCGCTAATTATTCGTTTCAGCGTTGGTTCACGTTTTGTTGAAACATGTTCATTCAGCATTCCGCAAATGAGACTGCCGAAGAGAAAAAAATTCTATATGTAAGAGCGGATACGCGAAAGACGACTTATGTTATTTCGACCGTTTTATTAAACCCGAGTAGGTAGGTATACTGTGAATATTAAAAATTTACGCTTCAAGAGGTCTACCTCGTCCCGCCAGCCTGACTCATATACGTTCGTGATTCGCAAGTATAAAAATATACCTACTACATATGTTGAAAATCTCGCAATGTTTCATCGTATGTATTTGTATATTGTGAGAAAGCTCGTAAAATTCACAAGTCACTGGAATACATCTCAATCTGAACTTGTGTAGCTTTACGGTCACATATTAATAAAGCCTACACGTGTGTGTTCCAAATTTTGACATGATAAGTTGCAGGTAGGTATTCGACTATTCGTGTATACCTCTGCATGGGAGACGCCTTTTTATTCAGCTCAAAAAAGGTGGCATTGTCCATGACCGTGAATTAAATCCCATCTTATTTATCATAATAAACGTCAGTTTAATTTACAATTAACACCGCTGCATTCTTTGTTTATGTCGCTGAATATAAATCACCATCACAAGCATTCGTTTACTTACTCGTGTAAGTATTATAGGTGTGCACTGGACGAATTTGAATATCTCATTAATACGTTCACGAATGCAATTACATGGCACATGCGAATTACGTCATAGATTTTTAAATTCCACCTTCGTAGATCCGACTGTCACTAAGGTTTGAAAATCGTTTAATATTTTTTTTCCATCTCTATTGTGTGACAGTTTGCACAGCTCTAGCTCTACTCAACTTTCTCTCTGGTTGACAGCCTTGTACGTGACAAGAGAACTATGTGCTGTGTGGCTCACCGTACGAATAGGTTCCATGTCCCACATCAACATAATATATCTGTATGATTTTTTTTATACATATAGGTAGGTATTGGTCAAGTGAAATCCTTTCAAATCCGCTGATTAGAGCTCGTAAAATTTAATTTCAAAATTTACTCTAATATGCAAAATAATCAGCGATGGTTTTCTATTGAGTTCAGTTACCTTTTGAGCAGATGCAGGAACCAGTATATGAGGTAGGTAGGTATGTATATAATATGTTATCCCAGCACCTGCAAAGATGAGCTGATACTTTGTGATCTCCGGATCCTGGTTATTATGAAAAATGAATTTGTATTTTACACCTGTTCTATTTACCTAACTATAGTTCTCGCAGTTGGTATACAAATTATCGCACACGTAGGTATAATATGTATGCAAACAATAGGATAAATATATCGTGTAGAAAAAAAAAATATGCCTATGTATTTCGTGCGAATCTTTCAATTTATGCAACGTACGGTAGGTATTAAATAATACATAGTATGCGAATCAATACAGTATTTATTTTACAATGAACTATGAAGTATGCTTGGTCATTTCGTAATAAAAAATCATCTCTGAAGAATGGGTATAAAGATCACACGCGTAAGTGCAGGGTATAAAAAAAACAGAAAGTATCTATTTGGTTCAACGTCGAAAGTAAAATAGTGAAAATAGAAGTGTGGATGCATGATTTGAAAAAATAATGATCGTTATTTTCATTTTTGTCATAATACTTCGGTATAATGATAATAAGGGTATTGCTCACCTTCCCCCCTCCCCTCCGATCCTCTGGAACATATTTTTTCTTAACCCTTTAACGCCTGGGTGGAGTTCAACCGATAAATTTCTAGTACATATTTTCAAGAAAGAAAATTTGCAGAAGCAGACAGAAACAAAAAGCCAAATTGATGGAAATCTGCAGTAAAATTTTTTGATTGTTTTCCCAAGGAAAAATTCGATGTTCGAAAACACGAGCTTTTTTCCATTTTTCAACAGCTTTGATAACGCACAGAAAATTTTTTTACATCTCAACAAAATTGGATTAAAATAGGGTAAAAAGAAGGTAATGTCTAGGTTTTTGATTTTGATCGAGTTTTATTTTGGAATTTTAGAAAATTCGGTTGAAGTATAAAAAACTGGTACTGTTTTTATGCAGCATCGGAATTTTTCAACTGAAAAAATTTTCACTACAGAAAACTAAAGAACTTTTATGAAAAATACATCAATTTGAATTTTTGATCTTATTGATAATTTCTTTTTGGAATCTGATTTTTTTCAAAAGTAATTTCTCAAATCTTACCTGTATCAAAATTAGATACTTTACATTTCAATTTCTCCTACCAATTCCAAAATGAAATTCCAATTTGGTATTTTTCAAAATATCTGCGTTTTTTCTCCATCGCACAAAATTATATTTTATTCGAAGCGGAAATTTTTTAAAATTCAGAAACATAAAATTCTATTAACCCAATTCTAAAAATTTTCAAAAAATTCACATTTTTTATTTACCTACCTATTTAAAAAAAAAAAATCTACAAAGAATTTAATCGAAATTGAAAACTCTGACCTTATTTTACATCATTTTGTTCCAATAACGTTGTTGAGATGCAAAAATGTTCCCTTGTCCTACGTCGAAGTTCTTGAAAAGAGTGACTGAAATTTTGTGTTTTAGAAGCATTTTAAAGTAGTCTTGTGTCTTGTCAAAAAAAAGACCTTTCTCACAAAACGGCGGCCATTTGATTGACAAGTCAGCCGGAAAATTTCAAGTGCTGAGGGGCACTTTTCGATTTTTGATAAAATTTTAAAAATCAAATTTGGGTCGAAAATTAGAAAAAAAGTCAAAATTTTGTCAAATTGACCTAGAAAGCTGAAATTTGGGAAATACTCCATTTTCGACCTGACAAATCGATTGGAAACGGTTTTCAACCGTTTTGAGTAGTTCTATAGAGTCTCCAGCAAATTTTTGAAATCCGAAACTTCCACAAAATGCTATTAAAAGACATTAAAATCTGTGAAGCCAAAATTCACTCTGTACTCCAATTTTTACATGCTATGAAGTCGACTGGAGGTGGTTTCAAGTCTTTTTGGAGCCTCCAGCGGTTTTTTGGAAACTCCTGGAGCCTCGAGCAGATTTTTGAAACTTGAAATTTCCACAACATTTTACCACAAATGAAGATAGAAAGCCGAAATTCACCATACATCTCAATTTCAACACGCTAGAAAGTCGATTAGAATTTCCAGAAGGTCGCTGGAGGCTCCAAAACGACTTAAAATCACCTGCAATCGATTTAATATCGTGCCAAAATTAGAATGCAGAGTGAGTTTTGGTTTTCCAACTTCGACTGGTAAAATTTTAAGGAAATTTAAAGTTTCAAGAATCCACTGGCCGCTCCAGGAATTCTCCGAAAGTTGCTGGAGGCTTTAAAACGACTTGAAATCCCCTACAATCGATTTAACATCATGTCGAAATTAGAGTGCAGAGTGAATTTCAGCTTTCCATGTTCGTTTAGTGAAATGTTATAGAAATTTTAAATTTCAAAAATCTTTTGGAGGTTCCAGAAATTTTCAAAAATATGCTGGAGACTCCAAAACAATTTGAAATCACCTAAAATCGATTTAATATCGTGCCTCCAAATTACGTGCAGAAAAAAATTGTATTTCCCAACTTCACTTGCGGTAATTTTTTTTTTGTGGAAATTCCAAGTATCGAAACTCTGCTGGATGCTCCAGAACTCCTCGAAACGGTTCAGAACCGTTTCGAATCTTTTGTTCCGATTTTGAAAAATTCACCAAAAATCAAAAAATGAACTTACCACCTGAAATTTTGACTGATGATGTAAAACAACTTACAAAAAATTCAAATTTTCAATTAAAAAAAAAATGTGATTCTAAAATAAAAAAATGTTTGCTTGTGAGACGTCGAAGTTGTTGAAAAAAGGGATTGAAATTTTGTATTCCTGAAACGTGGGAAATATTAAAGAGCTTTAGGAAATATTTTGGAACACAGTGATGCTAATTTTTTGACGAAAAAAATTGCCAAAAACTTGAAAAATGTCGTCGATTTCATGAGCTCTCCAAATTCATTTGGTAAAATTTTATGACAATTTCAAGTTTTAAAAATCTGTTGGAGGCTCCAAGAATTTTGAAAAAATTCGCTGGAGACTTCAAAACGATTTGAAGTCACCTACAATCAATTTAATATCGCATTAATTTATGCCAAAATACCTATTGAAAAAGTATCATTCCTGGGAAAACATTTTGGAATACAGCGGTGCCAATTTTTAGATAATTTTTTTTAATTTCAAAAAAACGAAAAAATGTCCCAAATACGAATCCGTGGTTAGTTAACCCAAAATGACCATTTTTTTGATTCCAGGGGTTCCCAAAGTTGTGAATAAAAAATAATGTTTGGAACCACTGAGTATTATTTTCAAAAACTTTTTTAGCGTAAGATATCTGTTTGAACCCGATAAACGTTATGCGAAGTGATTTCCCCATTTTCGACCCTCGGGGGCAGAAATTGGGGGGGTTTCAATTTTTGGAAAATTTTGGAACCACCATTTTGAACTTACCCCTTTGAACCTCCCTAAAAAGCTTTTTACAGTTTATTAGTATCTGAAAGACCTCCACCTCCATCCTAGCGAATTTTGAGCTCAATAAAATTGTACGCTGGTACTCAAAAATCCAATTTTCCAATTTTTCGTAATTTCGATATTTTGAGAACCCCTGGGAAGCTAGAAACCTGCGATTTGCGCCAAACGTAATGTTTTGAGGTATATATTCGATTATCTAGATAAAAAAGTTCAATTAAGCTCCCTGTATATTCGTAATTTTGAACTTTTTTTTTTAGAGCCCCCCACTTTAAGAACCCCTAAACAAGACATTTATGCACATTTTTTCAAATAAATTGAAGAATTTACATTTGAACCACACTGGCAAGTGCTCGATAATTTTTCATTTGATTTTCCCTGTAACTTTCAAAATTAAGCTTTTTTGGGCCAAATTCTGAGATTTTACTTCGTTGAAATCATGAAAACGTGATTTTGGCGGTTTTTTCTAAGAGTAAAATCACAGAATTTGGCCCAAAAAAGCTTAATTTTGAACGTTACAGGGAAAATCAAACGAAAAATTATCGAGCACTTGCCAGTGTGGTTCAAATGTAAATTCTTCAATTTATTTGAAAAAATGTGCTTAAACACCTTTTTTAGGGGTGCCTAAAGTGGGGGGGCTCTAAAAAACGGGTTCAAAGTTACGAATACACAGGGAGCTTAATCAAACTTTTTCATCAAGATATTTGAATATATACCTCAAAACGTTACGTTTGGCGCAAATTGTAAGTTTCTAGTTTTCCAGGGGTTCCAAAAATTTCGAAATTTCGAAAAAATGGGAAACTGGATTTTTTAATACCAGCGCAAAATTTTATTGAGCTCAAATTTTGGTAGAAAGAAGATCTTTCACATACTAATAAACTGTAAAAAGCTTTTTAGGTGGGCTCAAAGGGATAGGTTCAAGATGGTGGTTCCAAAATTTTCCAAAAATTAAACCCCCCCCCCCAATTTCTGCCCCCTGAGGGTCGAAAATAGAAAAATCACCTCGCATAACGTTTATCGAGTTCAAACAGATATTTTACGCTAAAAAAGTTTTTGAAAATATGTCAGTATTCTTGATTAATATGATGAGATTTTGATTTTTTTTTCTCATTTTTGGCCCAAATTTGATTGTTGAAAATTCACCAAAAGTCGAAAAATAGACTCACCGCTTGAAATTCTGGCTTGTGATAAGTATATTTTGTACGCTTTTTTGGCCTTGCTTTGTTCGGTTCAAAAGTCAAAATAGCCGCTATTTTTTTGTCTCTTAGGATGTCTAATTTTGAAAAAATGTGTACCGGAGGCTCGGTAGCGAGAAGGGAGGGGTGCAGATACCTCTTATAGTCATATACCGGACTAGACGTTATCATTTCTGACTGGCAGATTTGTATTATTTCTTTATCAAGGAAATGGGTAATTGGAATCGATCCGAAGTATTATGCATATCTGTAACGATCGGAAGTCAAAGAAAGAGAATTACCTACCAACGTTCAGTGCCTCAGTGGTCAACCATCTAATGAGCCAAAATCCATTTTCAATTAAATATTTTACATCGTCATCTAATCTAAATACCGTTATAGTCGGTATCACGTTTCAAATGCTCGTCTACGTCTAGGTACTCTACGCAGCTTATTTATTCCACATCTCGGTTAATTTCACATAGGCTTTGTTTATCTATCTATAGTCTATACCTATACACGCGGAAATAGCAAAATCAATAAACTAGAAAGACGTTCCGTTATATATACGAGTGCATGCAGCCAAGGGAGAAGCAACGCGTTCTACGATTGAAAATCTTTAAAAAGAAATGTCTAAAGGAAAGATCATGCTCGATGATTAGATACAACCTGTAACGTTTTAGCAAGGTACAGGAGGTAGGTAGACCTAGGCTGTGTACTCGTAGTTAGTTATTAATAAAATAATGTTATATGAACGACAACGCGTTACGCTTCAAACGTACGATAATAAGAGAAAAATCATTTTCTATAGTTTTATAATAACGTAGGAAATCCATATCTAATTTGCTATTCTGTCCACCTTCTTTCTAATCCACAACTAGGTATTGGACTTCATTTGGGCCATTGTTCGAGTTTGGTACCTCTACCTACCTTTCCATTGTGTATAAGTAAGTATACTTTTGAGGTGTACGTATTTGCGATTTGACTATAGTTCCAGTTACCAAATGGCCGGCTCATGATCAATTTTATGAATGTTAATTGGTATCATCTCGGCTTGCAAACTCGCTAACTTTCGAATAAATTAGCACTATTGACTAATGGAGGTTTTTTTTCTGTAGTTCTTTCACGTTCATAGTTGTTGTTTGTTGTTCACTTACACTTATTTACTCAGCTGGAAGAGAATTATGATCTATCGTCGTAATTTGTGAACATTTACTTAATGAAGGAGAAGAATAATTACTGAATGCGTTGAACAATCTGCTTTTTTTGTCAAAATCTAAAATTTGATCACTTTTTGACAATTTTTAGTGATTTTTTTATGCTTTTGCATCATTTGAGAGCGAAATGGAGCCCATTCACCCAGCTGGTGCCCCACCTCTGGCTATACGTTCAAGTTGTAAATTGTAAATTTGTGCACATTTGTAAATTTTTATTGTAAACAAAGGTTTCGTATTCGTACTTACTCGTTAATTAATTGCCCAAAGCTTTGAGAGAACACATAGGTGCACATCTTGTAATTTCCAACCTGAACGGAGCCTATACTTGTACTCCGGGTCCGGAGAGAATTCAGATAGGTAGTTCTAATACGCATTAACACCTTCAGCAGACTATATTTGGTCATCTATTTTCTTTGCCACAGGTACAAGTACACAAGACTACAAGTACACCCATAGTAAAGTTAATTAAAACACGAATTTCACGCCTTTCATATTGACATGAAAAGATTTTCGATGATGGGCTTCTGAAAGAATAAATGATACCAACGAATTCTCGTCCGGTCATCGGCTGCACATCTTCGTAATACCTTAGAATACCGCCCAGATCCCAGATACGCTTGTCATTTTACAATATTGCGAATTGCGATACAATACACCAGAATTCTAAGTACTTATACTCGTACTTCACTATCCGGATCAAGTGCTAATATTTTTGTAGTCTGAAAACTCGCCCGAAAAAACACCATCAAAAGGTAGGTATAGGTAATTCCGCCTACGCCCAAAACACTAAAAATTTCCTGAATACTTAAAGGAAAAGTTTCCGACATTTTTTTTTCTCACTTCCGAATTCGAAGGGAATCTCACTCTGAATTTTTTTTACTGCAGATTGAAATGGAGATGAAAAAAATATTCAATAAAAAATGTGCATATCTTTCATAATTCGTATACGTAGTAGACCTACCTACTCGTAATTCCACGGATCGGTGAAAATTCTTTAAACAACTGCCGCTGTCGGTCATAAGATGTAAATGATTATACGGTCCGGTTCACGCTGCAGCGAATTATCGTATAGAAAGTGACATTAATAACTAGGTTTTTTCATTTTTTTTTAAGAAAAAAAGAATTTATCTTCGAAGGATAAATATATCGTCAGAAGTAATTGAGGATAATAAGCCGGTGATAAAAACGTTTACTAGGTACTAATTTTTTTCGCTGGTTTGGACATTGTTTGTTTTTTTAACAGCTTGTTTTTTTTTACATCGAGTGAGGTACCTAGGTGGCTAAATGGAAATGCAAGCTTATGGATATTACTCGTATTAGAGTTTACATTATTTTAATATAAAGTGGGATGTTATTTCATTTTTTTCACGCTTCCGCTCTCTAAAGTTGTTACTTACTTTTCGGGTGAAAAAATCACGCCATGGAATTTTCGGCTCCCTCAGGGAAAAATAAGTGGTGCCGGTGAGATCCCCCCCCCAAATTTAACAATGTACAAAAAATATGAAAAAATCAAAGTACCTATCAGAAAAAAATTTTGAAATTGGAAACTTTCTACTTCCAATTACTTAGGTAAAATCAACTTAATACCAATTTTAGCCCCCCCCCCACTTTTACCCATGACCAGCCTGTGAATTAGAGGGTAGAGCTATTATTCATACCTGCTTGTGAAAAAAATATAATTTTGTTTACGCCCTAAAGTTGTCGAGTCTCATGAGAAAAATGTTTCCAACCATATGTTAGTAAGAAGAAGTCGTGTCAGGACGCCCCCCCCCCGTTTTCAAAATATATAAGAAATCCGAGAAAATGAAATTTTTACGTTTTTTTTTTACCTTCTAATCCTTACGTTAGAGTTGGTCCATTTTCCTCAAAAATAACGTTAAATATTTTTGACCCTTCTATTTATTGGTAAAGAGATCCTGATAAATTTGATTCCCAAAGATTGAAATGTTTGAAAAAGATGTTCTTCAGAAAATGCTTCTTTTTTCCTTTTATTCATGATCTCCTATTTGTTTGACACTTTGTACTCATTCTTTTCTATTTTTTAATCGTGGAAGAAAAATTTTGAGGCTCCCTCTTTTGAAAAATATCAAGTTATTTTTGGAAAAATTACTTGTTTTTTCAAATTTAAAATTTTAAAATTTTGAATTTCCCATTTAACTTTTCCTTATTTTGAAAATTTGAATTTCTAAAAATTTTCTCTGAAGTGGTAATAAATTTTGGGAGAAAGATCTAAACATCTGAAAACTTTGAATTGAAAAAAAAATCGAAATTCTTTCTAAAATAGTGAAAAAAAAATCGATAGGTAGTAATAATATTAAACCCTTCCCCCTTTACCCCCTTCCACTCGAGTAAAATTTGAGAAATTTTACTGCTTTTGTCTTTTTTTTTCTATTTTTCAAATGGAACGCAAATTTTGGGATTCGTCCTTCTGAAAAATATTAAGGTATTTTTGGGGAAATGACTTGTTTTTTCATATTTTCTGTCAATAATTTTTGAATTTACCTCTTATTTTTCCCTTATTTTGGAAATTTTAATTTATAGAAATTCCCTCGCAAGTGATACTGAATTTGGGGGAAAAGATCTAAACATCTGAAAATTTTGAATTGAAAAAAAAATCGAAATGTTTTTTTACGTAGGTAGAGGTACCTTAGTTAGTGAAAAAGATTGATAGTAATAATTGAATCCCTTCTCCTTCTATTAAAATAAAATTTGAGAAGTTTTTTTCGTGTTTTTCTGTTTGTTGGCCCTTCCTTAAAAAATAAAAAAATGATGGATATTTTTATGATTTTTGTAAAAATTTAAAAAATTTTATCCTTGAATTTGGTCTATTCTCCCATCCTCATAAGAAAAGCAATAATTAATATTTTCGATTTTCACCCCCCCCCCTCTTCCTCGTCACTACCTCCACAATGAAAAAGTGTAACTTGGTCTCTCTCTAAAGTTTCTAAAACTTATTTGATTTGTTGAAAGATTATTTAAAAACACTCACAAATCAGTGAAAGGAGATTAAATTTTTTTTTAAATACTTATTTTTTTAATCTTTTTGATTTTTTTTAATTTCGGAAGTCTCTATGTAGATGGCCAACTTTGTTGAGAGTACTGAGGGATGCTTTTTCTTGAAAAAAAGTCATCTAGAAGTATTCTGCTCAAAAATGAAAAATTTTAAATACCTACATAATTTATTCCCACAGACATTAATTTTTCATCTTTTTCGATATTTTTCAACTTTGGGGGCTTCACACAAGGCAACCAACACTGTGGATGGCGTAGCCAAGGGGGCGAAGGAGGCCATTGCTCCACCCAAGCGAGCAAAAATTTGAAATAAAACATGCAAAAATGGATCTTTTTTCGTTTTTTGGACCCATTTTTTCAAAAAATCCTAGTTCTCGCTTCGCTAGAGCAAGAATTTTTCCTCAATTTTTATAAAATCATCACACATCACGAAAAGTTTTCAAAAAATTACTTTTGATTTCGATTTTTCATGCCTAAAAATCTGGTTTTGCCCCCCTGAGAAAATACTGGCTACGCCACTGAGCCAACATCATTTGGAGGACCAAGACAGGGTTTTCTTGAAAGTGTGGTTATATTATTTTAAAAGTACTCTGTCTAAAAAAAAAATTTGTACAGATATCAATTTTTCACTTTTTCTAGTTTTTTTATCTTTCATTATTATTTTCTCAAATTGGGGTAGGGGTTCTATACAAGAGAGGTTAACATCATTTGGAGGTCCATCGAGGGTTTTCCCATGAGAAGGGGGTTATGTAGAACAATTTTAATATGGAAATGAGATATTTAAAAAAAATTTCCCTGATTTTGAATTATTTTCCTTTTTTTTATTTTTTCAACTCAAGGGGGGGGTTCCTTACGAGGGGATTAAAATGGTTTGAAGAGCCAGAGAACGTTTTTTTAAAGGGAATTATTTTAAAAAATTCTGACGCAGAAACAAAAAATTTCGGTAGGTAACTTGATTTTTTACATTTTTTTTTAAATTGAGAAGCTACTATCGCCACTTTTTTGCAGATAGGAGATAAATAAAAAATATTGAATTATTTTCTCACCCGAGGTAGCAAGTTTGGGGGATGAAAGGGGGAAAATTCTAACTTTTCAAAATGGATATTCTGTGTACAAATTTAGCCATGTTGATGAAATGATGAAAGAAGCTGCACCGTTTCTACGATTATAAAAATAAAATCTCTGTATAGGTGATTCTGATTCCATTACCTAGTTACCTTCATCGCCTCCATCGTACCTATACTAAATCCTGTCGCGTGCTCTAAATTAGATGCAAACTCGATAAATACTCTTTATACACAGGTAATTACATATTCGAGAATTTTTTTCTAATGGGATAATTACATAACACGTATATCTTTACTGCTGTTGGACCTTGCTTGTGCGAATCTAACCTTGAAAATATTTCATACCTACGCGTAAAAATTCTCTCACGAGTATAATTAGTAAAAAATTAACTGTAACAATAAACTCGCCAATTAATTTGCTTTTGTTTAGGCCAAATATTCTCACAATACGCGACCAAGCGAAGTAATCTAGTTTGCAATTTGAATATCATTAAATTAGTGCATTGGCCTCTTATCAGCAGTAAACACTAAACAGCGGTATATTATTCACGCATCGAATGCAAATCGGCAAACCGTAATAGGCCTACGTTTTGCTCGATTGATTGACAGATTTGACGAGAAAGAACCTCGCAGGTTGTACCCGATGAAAGATGATGTCAAAGCATGTTTCCATCAGAAGGAAATTGTCGTAGGAGGTATGTATATGATTTGTTGATAGTATATCTTCCATTCCTATGGAGGTATAGCTGTATCTTTCTTTGACTCTTTCGGTGCCCTATACGAATCATTTGACAAGGCTTCACTTTCACATACTGAGATAGAGAGAGAATAGCAGATAATTGCCGCGTGAAAAATTAATTATATTGGTAAATCAACGGCGGACACGACACACGTGATGTTAAATAGCACGGATTTTATTACCACGTAGGACGTAGGTAGGCAGGCGAATCTTAATTGGACGAGTTAAAAAATAATAAAAAAATTTCGCTATCTTTAACCTGATTTGCAGGAATTTTTCTAACGGTGAAATTATATTTTTTAAATGTAAGACGCATTGTGAAATCTTTGTTATGGTGCGGATGATGCACGAACGAATGCACGAGTGCATTGTAATATTACGTAAAGTAATTTTTTTTCTTTTCGAAGTGTTACACCTACACGTGCCCATGATTACTGTGTAGATGTAGAATACTCGTGTATAGAATCATTTAATGAAATCGAAAGTTGAAATTTTATAAGAATGTATTTTTGAACCATAGGTAAGTAATAGATACCTAGATGGTATAGGTCTGTTACCTATGTGATCTTCGAGGTGATAACGTTGTTCTGTGTATCTGTATACGTATGTATTTGATTAAGAATACTATTTTATTATAGGTACGTACGTACGTTTATAGGTAAGTAATAGCTATGCATTACACGAGTGTATATTTTTTTCATATTCATGAGCGTAGACTTTCTCTCAATGATCATCTTTTTGGTCAACCAAATAGCCGGAAAATGGTTATCTCATATCATGTTATAAGCATCTCGGTACCGACACCGAGCTGCGGAATATGCTAATGAGGTAAATAAGGCGAAAGAGAGATTATTTAGATGGTAAAAATTATCCTGAGGAATATTCCATTTGCCCTGTGACCTAATAAATTGACAATGTTTCGAATTATGAGCAATTTTTCATAAATAAAATGGAAAAATTTATGCAACCTACCTAGTCTACGATTCAAAAGTCAAAAAGTATCAAGTTGGCTGACTTTAAGCAGAGGCTCCCAAAAAAATGAAATTTTAAACCATTTTTATAGGTTATTGCGAGACATTTCTTCAAAACAAATTCTGGCCTTAAAAGTTTTCAAAATTGTTCAAAAAAAAGCATTTGATGGAAGTGGTTGATTTTCATCCGAACCATCAATACATTATTGGATAGATCACATTAGGAGTACATTTTTATCAAAAGCCTCGAAATTTGGATCAAAACTTTTCTAAAATGCCTAAAATACATTTTCGTCAAAATATTTGAATTTTTTGCAAAATTTTAACACATTTTGATAGGTCGCATGAAACTTTTTCAAAAATCCCAAAAATCATGACCCATTATTTTGGGGCTCAAAAATTTTCAAAGAGCTCAAAATACTTTTTTCGTAGAAATCCTTGAATTTTTTCCAAGTTTTTTACGCATTTCGATTGGTTGCATGACATTTTTTCAAAACTCTTGAAAATCATGATCTGATTTTGAGGCTCAAAATTCCTCAAAAATGCTTAAAATACATTATCGTTGAAACATTTGTTTTTATCGCGAAGTTTTAACACATTTTGATAGGTCACAAGGCACTTTTTCTAAAATCCCAAAAATCATGATCTGATTTTGGGGCTCAAAATTCCTCAAAAATGCTCAAAATACATTTCCGATGAAATATTCGTTTTTCTCGCAAAATTTCAACACATTTTGATAGATTACAAGACACTTCTTCTAACATCCCAAAAATCGTGATGTCATTTTGAAGCTCAAAATTCCTCAAAAATGCTCAAAATACATTTTCGTCGGAATATTTGATTTTCTCGCGAAGTTTTAACACATTTTGATAGGTCACAAGGCACTTTTTCTAAAATCCCAAAAATCATGATCTGATTTTGGGGCTCAAAATTCCTCAAAAATGCTCAAAATACATTTCCGATGAAATATTCGTTTTTCTCGCAAAATTTCAACACATTTTGATAGATTACAAGACACTTCTTCTAACATCCCAAAAATTGTGATGTCATTTTGAAGCTCAAAATTCCTCAAAAATGCTCAAAGTACATTTTCGTCGGAATATTTGATTTTCTCGCAAAATTTTAACATACTTTGATAGGTCACAACACACTTCTTCTCAGATCCCAAAAATCATGATCTGATTTTGGGGCTCAAAATTCCTCAAAAATGCTCGAAATACATTTCTGTTGAAATATTCGATTTTCTCGCGAAATACTAATACATTTTGATAGGTCACAAGGCACTTTTTCTAAAACCTCAAAAACCATAATCTGATTTTGAGGCTCAAAATTCCTCAAAAATGCTCAAAATAAATTTCCGTTGAAATATTCGAATTTATCGAAAAATTTTAAGACATTTTGATACATAGTTATAGGACACTTTGTCTAAAATCCCAAACATCACGATCCGGTTTTGAGGCTCAAAATTTCTCAAAAATGCTCAAAATACATTTTCGCCAAATTATTTGAATTTTTCACGAAATCAGAATCCTGTTAGATGTAGATCGCATATTCAAACCTAAAAATCTTGACCCTATATTGGAGCTTAAAAGTGTTCAAAAAGCTCAAAACACCTTGTTTCAGTGAAATCCATGAATTTTTTCCTGGATTTCGACGCATTTTGATAGGTCACAATATGTCAATTTTTCAAAAATCCCAAAAAATATGACTTTATTTTGAGGTTTAAAATTCCTTAAAAATTCTCAAAATTCATTTTCGTCAAAATATTTGATTTTTTTGTGAAATTTCAACAAACTTTGATTAGTTACATGACACTTTTTCAAAAATCCCAAAAATCATGACCCGATTTTGGAGCTCAAAATACATTTTTGGTTGAAATATTTGAATTTTTTGTGAACTTTCAACACATTTTAATTAGTCGCATGACACTTTTTCAAAAATCAGGACCCAATTTCAGGGCTCAAAATTCATCAAAAATATTCAAAATACATTTTTTTGTCGAAATATTTGAATTTTTTGCGAAATTTCAACACATTTCAACAGGTCATATGACACATTTCCACAATCCCAAAAATCATGATCCGATTAATTTGGAGTTAAAATTTGTAGAGCATAATTAAAATTCTTCGAAACTTGAGTGTCATACGACTTATCAAAGTGTGTTGAAATTTCGCGAGAAAATTACAATGTTCTGAGGAAAATGTCTTTTGAGTATTTTTGAAGAATTTTGAGCCCCATACTCGGGTCATGATTTTTCGAATTTTTGAAAAAGTATCATGTGACCTATCAAAATGTGTTAAAATTTTTCGAGAAAATCAAATATTTCAACGAAAATGTATTTCGATTATTTTTGAGCATTGTTGAGCCTCAAAATCAGGCCATATGACTTTTGGAGTTTTGGAAAACGTGTCATGTGACCTATCAAAATGTGTTGAAATTTCGCAAGAAATTCAAATATTTCAACGAAATTGTATTTTGAACATTTCTTAGAAATTTTAAGCCTCAAAATTCGGGGTAGAAATTTTGAAATTTTGAAGTGTCATGCAACGCATCAAAAAGTGCTAGAACTGCACGAAAAATTGAAATATTTTGACGAAAATATATTTGAGTATTTTTGAGCAATTCTGAGCCTCAAAATCGTGTCATCATTTTTGGTATTTACTGAAAAAAATTGGATGCTGTCTTTTTGAATCGTTCGAATGACAGAATGACCAGCTCAGTTTACTATTATGGCTGAATGTTGGTAGACCTACCTAATATCTATAGTAATTTATTATTGACTCCAAATTAATCATTTTTTCTTTTATTTAGAGAATTACTCGATCAAACAGAACACCTGTGACCACAATACGTTGTTTTTTTCCATCATGTTCCTTTCACCTTCACACACACAAAACGACGATGATGGTACAATAGCTCCTAAACTATAAGAAAACCTTTACAGTACGAGCAGTTCGTTAACCCACCAAGTAATTACGTCTAATTAGGAATAAGAACTTGCTGAAATATCAATCAAGTTTAGTACCTATATTTACAAATACAAACACGTACTATGTACGATATGTAGCATGTATATCAGTGTGGTTATATATTATTAAATAAGGTTAGATTATTTCAATAACAGAAGCATTTACGGTTATGGACATGTGATTCGTTCGTACAAGATACCTACCTACCTAGGGAACCTATTGCTATAAAATGTACGATATATTTTTTTCCAACGGCTTTCACAAGTTTACATAATGATTTATTTTTAACTTGTAGGTAGGTAGGTATCTATCACGTATTCTTTAAGGAAATTACACCATATATGAATTTTTATATTCGCAGCTCGATTAATTATGATGTCACATTCATGTACACTACATAGCTGCGTTACGAACTGTAGCGTGTAAAATTTGCACCGGAGTTTGTATATGATACGGATCCAGTTGGCTGAATATAATGGTGGTTTTTAGATGAAACAATGTTAATGTGTCGATGTCGACGGAGAACTGCAGCGTATTAGCTTCAAGCTTCAAGCTTCAGAATTACCTACTTCATGGAGAACGCCTTCGGTTGAAAATGAAATTTGTCTTCATCGTCTTCGGCCTTGTTTATTATTTCTTACAGCAAAATGTACCCACATCTGAGTATAAATACCTCGCTATGTGTTTTGCATTAATCATTACGTTATTTTTGACATATTTCTACTTTCATTTATATGAATGAATTAAGCGCAAATTGTTCATGCAACTTGTACTTGACCACATTTTACGGTGTCAAGTAGCGCTCGTACTCTCGAAACATGTTTGTAGGTAAATATCGCTAACAATATTCTAATCAGTTCCCAAGCTCAGCACCAACCACTCTCGGCGATCCAATTATGCGAAAAATTAACCATCTAGAATATCACATCCAATCGATTGCGGTAAGTCGAGTGGTGTTAAATCAGGTGTATAAACTATAAAGTGAATTTCTACACAGAAGGTCGTTAATCGCGGTCGTGTTAAAACGCCTTCATCGTCGTGGTAGCCTATCCCTATCGTGTACTTTATCGTCAGTGAAATCAATTCCAGAGCGGTCATCTCGGTTAAATTGGTTCATTCGTGGACCAAGAAACCTAATTTATATTCGCTTAATAAACTTGTAAACCTGCCTATATTATAACGAAACAATTACCAATTCGACGATCTTTATGATTATTAAAACATCGAGTAGGTACCTAGGTACCTCTTTAGTTCACCAGAGGCTAATTCGATCGATATCGCACTCATATGGTATGGGAAGATGATCACGAAAAGCGTAGGGTTGTGGATATTTCCTGTTTTCGAAGATTAGGTCAATAGAAACTGAAGAAAAACCTCTCGTGTAGGAATCTGGTATCTCCTACGGAGTATTTACGTTCGGTGTTTGGTAAATTACACCTCTGTCTGTATGTTCGATAATACCGTACAGAAGATTTACGATATATAAAGCGGTCATTCGACCAGAGACTGGGTAATTGATGTATTATTCTGCCACTACTAACCTATTTCCGATGTTTTTACTCGAAAAAAAGGTAAAAATTTATTGCTACAATTGACCGAATATTGAATATGACGGCTATTGTCTCGAATTGCCATTTGATACGCTTAATCGTCGCATTTCTTCGTCTGCAGTAGGTACATATCATCAACGCCCAATTACGCAACCGGATACACGAATCCGATCAAATACGAGTACCTATACTCCATAAGATGGTAATTTCGCATTCGTAGCGCTGACATTGATGCGAATCGAAATATTTTTTCCTATATATCGAGCAAACGGTACGGTCCATTGACCACATGTGTGGACCATATAGGCCTCATCGGTACAGATAGTTATACATTTCGAACCATGAAATTCGTCTCATTGCAGTATAAAAATGCGGTAGTTATGCGGTAATTTTGAGAGTCAAAGCTGTGGTGAGAATACTAGATACCTACGTACGCTAATTTAGACGATTTTATCGCTCGGTTAACTCAGTTGATTCAAAATTATTACCCAGTGTATTTTTATTAATGGCTTTTGCCCGAATGCCCCATGCCCGATTTGTAATATACGAGCAGATTCCGTTATAGACTAATGTGTTCTAGGACTCGTCTTCGTGATGCTCAAGTAGATAGGTAAGTACATAACGATAAACGATATAATAGGTAATCTATCCAGTACACGATTCTTCGCAAACCAGTTAAATCATCGAGAATAATATATTTTCATCCGGGTGTAATCAGGTTCGCGAATCAGCGCAGATGAAGCTTGCGTTACGAGATTCTGCTGCTATACATATAGGTAGGTACTTAGAGGTAGGTAAGTATAAGTTGACGCAGACGCAGATGAACTAAAAGTAAAGAATTGATTCCCTATTTTGGAACCTCAACCTACCTATAGGTAATTTGAACTAATGGAAGATGATAATATAAGATGGACTGATAAGTTTGATGTATCTACGATTATTCATATGTGTGGCTTAGAATGGGAAATGGCAGGATGAATGAGGCCATCGAGACAAGTGGAGGAGTGTTTTTTGCCCACTTCTGATGGTTTGTTTAGATTGTGACTTTAAAAATAATTTTCTACGTTGTTTTGTAGTAGGTTGCTGCAGAAAGATTTGTCTTGTAGGAGGCTTCTACGAAAATTTCATTCGAATATGATGACACTTTTGCCTCGAGAAATAGTACCTGTTTTCTTCTTTCGAAATATTAGATTTTAAAAACCATATTCGTTGAGGTCAGACCTCTTTAGTTAGGTAGGTATATAGCAATAAGATAATCTGCAACCCCCCCCCTCATCTTCTGGAACCCATTTTTTTCTTAAAGTGGGAATCTTAAGAAATATTTTAAAGCAAACTTACCAAAAAAAAAGTTGGCCTTACTAATAAAATGGCGGCCATTTTGATTATGAGATCAATCAACATCACAGATTTTTTTATTTTAAAGTGAACTTGCCAAAAAAAGTTGGCCTTACTAATAAAATGGCGGCCATTTTGATTATGAGGTCAACCAAAATCACAGATTTTTTTCTAACGTTTTCAGGTGAATTTTTAAAAATCAAATTTGGGCCAAAAAATATGTGAAAAAAATCAAAATTTCACCTAAATTGATGTAGAAAGCTGAAATTTTGGATGCGTCCTATTTTCGATCCACCAAATTGATTCGAAACGGTTTTTGAACCATTTCAGGAGTTCTGAAGCCTCCAGCAGATTTTTAAAACTTGAAATTTCCCTAAAATTCTACCAAAAAAATATGATTTACTCAGCATTTCTGATTTCAACCGCTATTATGCCGTTTTGGAGCCTCCAGCAGATTTTTTTAAAATTCCTGGAGCCTCCAGCAGATTTTTTAAAAATTCCTGGAGCCTCCAGTAGATTTTTGAAACCTGGAATTTCCTTAAAATTTTACCAAATAAAGATAATTTACTGTGCATTTCTGATTTCAAAACGCTATTATGCCGTTTTGGAGCCTCCAGCAATTTTTTTTAAATTCCTGGAGCCTCCAGCAGACTTTTGAAACCTGGAATTTCCTTAAAATTCTACCTAATAATGATAATTTACTCTGCATTTTTTATTTCAAAACGCTATTATGTCGTTTTGGAGCCTCCAGCGATTTTTTTTTATATTCCTGGAGGCTCCAGTAAATTTTTGAAACCTGGTATTTCCCTAAAATTCTACCAAAAAAATATGATTTACTCAGCATTTCTGATTTCAAAACGCTATAATGCCGTTTTGGAGCCTCCAGCAAATTTTTTCAAATTCCTGGAGCCTCCTGCAGATTTTTGAAACCTGGAATTTCCTTAAAATTCTACCAAATAAAGATAATTTACTCTGCATTTTTCATTTTAAAACGCTATTATGTCATTTGGAGCTTTCAGCGAATTTTTTTTAAATTCTTGGAGCCTCCAGTAGATTTTTGAAACTTGAAATTGTCATTAAATTCAACTAAATGAAGTCGGAAAGCCGAAGTTCACTCTGAACTCCAATTTTAACACCCTATTAAGTGGACTGTTGGTGATTTCAAGTCACGTATTGGAGCTTCCAGCGACTTTTTGGAAATCCGAAAAATAAAGACCTCTTAAAAACTTTTCACGCACTCTCTTTTCTCCAAAGCAAGTGTATTTTTTTCAAAAATTTTCAAATCGAGAATGAGTTGTTTACAAAACCGAATTTTTCAACAAGTTTTTCTCCGTAGAGAAGTCCCCCCCCCCGCCCTAACAAATTATAATTTCATTTTCTCAAAAAATATTACTGGAGAAGCTTCTAAAAAAAGTTTTACAATGTTTTTTTTTCAACTATGAAAACTTACATTTTTAAACATAAGGTCAAGTCAACTTTTGTTTCGCGACAAACAATTTTTGGAGAGAGACGAGAGATTTTTTTCTTGTTGAAAAGTTCTTTTTTGGAGAAAAATTCTCATAAGAAATTTTTTTTTCAAAAACCATGTTCAAAAGATTTTGTTCCATGAAGTTCCAATTTTTCCTTTAAAAATGAAGATTTTGTGTATTTTTTGCTGCAAAATTAAGTTTGAATTTTCTCTTCAAAAACGAAGTAAAGGTTTCATTTTCGTTTAAAAAATGAAGTTTAGATTTATTATTCATTATTTTCAAAAGTGTGCTTTTTATTCTCAGAAATGACGATTTCATTTTCTCTTTTAAAAATCAAGTTCGCAAACTTTTTTTAAAAACGCTTCTGGAATTTCAAAAAAATTACTGGAGGCTTCAAAACGACTTGAAACCATTTGAAGTCGACTAAATAGCGTCGGAGTGCAAAGTAAATTTCGACTTTCCAACTTCATTTGGTAATTCTTTTTTTGAAATTTCAAGTTTCAAAAATCTGCTGGAGGCTTTATAGGAATTTTCAAAAAATCGCTAGAGGCTCTAAAACGACTTTTGGAATCGCCTGCAGTCAGCATAATAGGTAGGTACCTAGCGTTTTGATTTTGAAATCAGAATGCAGAGTAAATTTCGGCTTTCATTTTTCATTTGGTATTTCGTGATATATCCAAATTTTGGAAATCCGTCGGAAGCTCTAGAAATTTCCAAAAAGTCACTGGAGGCTCCAAAATTACTTGAAACCACTTTCAGTCGACTCAATAGCGTTTTAAAATCTGAAATTCAGAGTGAATTTTGGCTTTTCAACTTTATTTGGTAAAATTTTGAGGAAATGTCAAGTTTCAAAAATCTACCGAAGGCTCCAGAACTTTTCAAAACGCTTCAAAACCGTTCCGAATCGATTTCGCAAGTCGAAAACAGGATGCATTTCAAATTTTAGCTTTCTACGTCAATTTGGTAAAATTTTGATTTTTTTCACATTTTTGGCACAATTTTGATTTTTAAAAATTCACTTGTAACTGAAAAATGCACTTTAAGACCTGAGATTTTGGCTGGTGATATATTTTTGCATCCTTTTTCGATCCAACATTGACTAGTTCAAAAGTTTTTATTCGAGTCCCATGTTAGAAAAAAAATCTGTAATTTTGGTTGACCTGATAATCAAAATGGCTATCATTTTGTTAGTAAGGCCAACTTTTTTGTGGCAAGTTTGCTTTAAAATATTCTTGAGGATGTCCACTTTGAGAAAAAATGGGTTCCAGAGAATCAGGTTGGTGGGGGAGGGGGGCTTTCGAGCTATTTTCACTCGATGAACTTTCAAGTAGGTATTGAAAACTAGGTAGGTATGCATTGGCCGGAAATCATCATCTACATACCAACGACGAGAAATTCCACAAAACAAAAAAAAAATACATTCGAAGTCGAAGTTTCTTCTACGCGTTAATTAAAAATGACATCATAATTCTCTCGACGGAAAAAAGTACTCGAAAATTTCAAGGATTTATCCGCAGGAAAATGGTTACAAGGCGCAGTGGACGTGACTCGAAAGACAATCAAGCGGGTACCAATTATTGCTATTTTTTATTCCAACCCAAGCACCTATTTCTTCTCCACCACTCCTGCGCATAGTCTCGTGACTGGAATTGTATTGTGAGTTAGGTACCTATACCTTATGTTCATTCGGCTTGTGCAGATCTAAGATCATAAAAAATCAAAATGATTCAGACCACAACAAAGATACAACATTCTTGTACGATCATTTCATTTCAAAAACCATTCGATGTTGATTAATGATCGACGTACGAGCAATAACAATTAACACATCATTAATACATTTTATCGGATTACGAAACCGGTTTCCATGTAAACAGATTAGCAACGTTGTATCTTCGTAACTGCAATTACCCGGCAAATTAGTCCGATTGTTGTGTCGTATTCCCTTATTCGGTCTCGCTGTATCAAATCATCAAACGCTAGAATAGAAATTTTTTCACCAGAGTCATCTACGAACGAGGCAATAACCTAACGAAGGACGTATTAGAAAATTGTTAGTCTTCGTATAGTCTACACCTTAATCTACATAGCGTAAGTTCTTTTGACAGCATTTTGTCGTAGGTATATCGTAATTTACATAATTACGCCGGTATCCCTATTCCCTATGCATAGGTATGAGTTACACTACTCTGTACAGTACCTATTCTATTTATTGCTCTCGTGAGAGAGTATTGTTGGTCAACAATCGCCTGCTTGGCTCGAGCTCTACGATCTATTCAACTAGTATTATCGAACGTTTCACAAATTTTTTCCTCCATCTTTCAAGTCTTAAGAGATAATTAACCGGTCAAATTGTTGCATAAATGAACTCGTGTATTACCAGGTGTTAGATCTCTGCGAGCTGCTTTTGCTTTTTGAGGTAGAGGTACCTCACTTATTATGATGGGAAGTGTTCTAATTGCTATAAGGTGTGTTAACATGTTCTAATGATTTCTAAACGATGTATGTACTTATAGTTATAAGCCGATAGCGGTCGTTTCGTAAAAGATTTTTACAACGGTTCTTTACCTATACCTACCCAGTACCTAATACCTATAAATGTTTTTAGTGTCAGATGGATTTACAACTTGGCACTTTGTTGGAACAGGTTCAGGTTCGTGGTATGTGGATGTGGATTGCTGATGAGGTGGAATTTTCCTATATGTACTACGTATACAATGCAGAATGGTTCTTGGTATCTTGGATCATGATCCAAGTAGAATGCATAAGATCTGGTCGACGTGAATCGTATTAATGGCTCGTGATCTGTACAGTGTTGACAGTACCGTGTTGTCTCTTGCCAATATTGGAATGGCCAGAACTCAACTTCTGGTTTATGTTTTACCTACTGCGGAAGTTTAACCAGCGACTATGGGTAGGTAGGTATAAGATAGGTATGTCATAATAATTTCACGAGTGCAACTAGTCACTTGAATGAGATAGTTGTGGAGAAATTTTCTCTGAAATAAGCAGATATCTATATAAAATAAATTTTAAATTACAAAATTCTTCCATTTATAATCGTACAGCAGTCAGTGGTCAGTGGGACTGGGCGAAAGGGATAGCACTTGAGCAGAGCAGCTAGGCTCATTCGTGCTCAGAAAATTTCAGTCGACTGATAATGAGCCAAAATTGAACTAAAAATCAGTTATTCCAAATTTACTTTTAAACCATTTCCAGTAAATGGCAGCACCAATGTAGGTCCTCAACATGTTAACAATATTTTACCAATAAGTATTATTTTTTCTCATAAACTCAAATCATGTCAAAAAAATCAAGGTCCAGAGATTTTTTAGCGGAATTTGCTTGTGGAGCCTTGCTGGAGAAGCTGGAAGAGGAAGAAGAGATTTTTTCAGCTTACAAGTGCACAAATTATTTTCATTTATTTATCATAGATGGAACAGGTGTAGCTGGTCAAATAATCTCTCGGGAAAGAGATTGACTTCGAAATATTTTTGAAAATTTGAGATTCTTATATTCTGTACTTTTTTATTTGGGGGGGGGGGCGGGGGTCAACTTCATTCTTGATCTTCGTAATTTTTTGAAATTTCAAATTAAATTTCTGACATCAGAGGCGTGACGAAGTGATGTGTCGTGAAGTAGGAGGGGGGGGGAGACTGAAATTTTCCCAGATTTTCTCAAGTTTTGACCTCCGATCTTCCTTCAGGATTTTTTCAGCTACTTAATTAGCCATACGTATGTGGTTTGAACAAATTTCGGAAGGAGGAGTCTGTTTTCTTGGTAGAAAAATCTTCTTTCCCTCAGTCCTCTTCTTCAGTCTTGCTATTTCAATTTTTAATTTGGTAATTTTTTTGATAATTTTTCTGTAAGGAAGTAGATGAATTGGGTAAGTTTCTGGTAAAAATTTTGCTGACAATTTCTGGTAATTGGTAATTTATGTAAATTCTGGTAATTCAATTCGCTGATATATTTTAGGTAAATTTTTGATAATTTACTGGAAATTCAGATAACTTGCCTGATAATTTGGGTAAATTTTCGGTAACTTACCTGTTGGAATGGATATATTTCATAATTTTCTGATAATTTTGCTTTTTGGTAAGTTTTTGGCAAATTTAGCAAATTTTTGGTGATTTTGATAATTTTTTTTTTTTTTTTTTTTTTAATATATTGTTTAAACAGTCACAAGGTATTAGATACATAAGTGACTTGATATCAGTAAATATATATCTTAAATTAAATCATTGTACTTAATATCTCGAATAAATTTAAGTAGTTCACAATAATTATTTTCTAAAAAAGGATTTGGGTGATTGCCTGATTGGTAATTGTGTAAATATCATAGGTAATTTACTGGTAATTTCGGTAAACATTTTGTATTTTAGCATTAGAATTAATGATTCTGGCAAATTCTTGGTACAATTACTGGTAATTACTTTGGTAAATTACTGGTAATTTTGATGAATTACTGGTAATTTTGATAAATTAATGGTAACTTACTGGTATTTTTCTGGTAAATAACAAATTTTTTTTTAGTAAATTACTGGTAATTTTATTTTTTGGTGAATTACTGGTAATTTTATTTTTTGGTGAATTACTGGTAATTCTCTAGTAAATTACTGGTAATTCTCTAGTAAATTACTGGTAATTCTCTAGTAAATTACTGGTAATTCTCTAGTAAATTACTGGTAATTCTCTAGTAAATTACTGGTAATTCTCTGGTAAATTACTGGTAATTTTTTGGTAAATTACTGGTAATTTTTTGGTAAATTACTGGTAATTTTTTGGTAAATTACTGGTAATTTTTTGGTAAATTACTGGTAATTTTTTGGTAAATTACTGGTAATTTTTTGGTAAATTACTGGTCATTTTTTGGTAAATTACTGGTCATTTTTTGGTAAATTACTGGTCATTTTTTGGTAAATTACTGGTAATTTTTTGGTAAATTACTGGTAATTTTTTAGTAACTTACTGGTAACTTTTTGGTAAATTACTGGAGATTTTGACACATTTTTGGTAGGTAATTCAGGTGTTGAATGTCTGATAATTTTAGTAGATAAATTTATGAAATTAACCCCAAAAAGCTAACATTAATAAAACAGTAAAATAGCTTTGCCATGACGAATCAGTAAAATATTTTAGTTTTTACCAAAATATAATCCCTGTTCTCTGCAGTGAAACAATTTAACATATTTCTTCTCTCTTCTGTACAAAAAAGATCGACGAAATAAAAAGTAAAACTACTCGACCCTAATAAAAATGCGCACGAGTAACGCAATAACCTCGTAAATTCTTGACACTTACAAGTAATTTTGGTAAATTTTTGATAATCTACTGATAACTTGATAGAATTTAGGTAATTTTTTTGTAATCCTAGTTTTATTGTATTGTTTGAGTGAATTTTTAATTTGTAATTGACTGGTTATTTTACGATTAGGTATAAGTACAATTTTTCAAACCATTTCCTGATTCTTGCAATTTGGGTCATTTTCTTACTTTTTTTTACTTGTTAAATACCATAAAAATTGATTAAAATAATGTAAAAAATTGAAATGTTTTCAAAAACATGTGACTTGTTGAACAAAAATTTTCAAAAGAATCTTAGCCACCTTAAACTTGATAGAAATGGATTTCACAATCTGCGATGACTTTCTGCGTTTCTTGAGCTTTTTGAATAATTTTTAGATTTTTTATTCCACCCTCTTCTACGTACCTCCCCTATCGTCATCAGTCGTCAACCCACCACCCCTTTCCCCCTATCCTACAAACAGTATCAACAAAACACGCTTTTCCAGGATTTTCACACTGAAATACATATTCGGCCACTGTAATCATCTTCCGTCAATTTTAACTAAATGTTCAACTCGAGAAATTGGTAGGTAGGTACCTATTTTCTTACACTCCTTGGGCCATTGAACCTTTCACAAAACCTATCTCACTTTTCAATAAAATTAAACTCTTTCAATTGAAATCGATCAAAACGAACAATGACGAAAAAAAGTTCAATCAACCCTACCTATTCCATTCACAACAAAGTCATAGATCAGTAGACATTTTGACCTTTTCCGTTTACGAAGTGGTTTAGTTCATGCTCGTTAAAGCTCTGTTCATACGTACAGTTGCATACAAATAGAAATTCCTACCTACATCAAATCGTGATCCTGATCTCAATTATGTAACTAAGCACGATGCGACGACACACACATATGCATCACAATATCGCAAAAAAGAAATGATACTCTCATAGGTATACTCATAGGTATAGAATTCCAGTGCATCTTTATTCGTGATAACTAAGATATCGATCTGCACTAGTTTCTCTCATTCTATGGTTATTTTCTCCTTATCGATTAAAACCCATGAATAGCCGCTGGGTACAATTTGACGATCTCTCGCTGTGAGATGTCATCTTATACTGTAGAGGTACACTGCATAGTCACACTCGCAGTGTAGGTAAGTACAGAGCACACCTCCGGGGGAGTTATAAATTCTTGTGCGTATTTAGTTAGATACGCCTATTAAACGTAGGTATAAAAGTAAGAAGTACCTAGAGTATTGAATAGCCAACTTTTTCGCTTAGGTATTCTGTCATCAATGTCACCTACTTATTATTAAGTCCGGCACACACGTGTGCGCTTTCGAACAAATAATACTTAGCTTTATGATAACCCAATTAACGCGTAGGTAGGCATATTCGGAAACGCATAAATGAAAGTCTCTGTCCTGTCTATTCGATACATAAGGAATATTTGTTTACGTTTGCGTTTGTTTTGCGCCATATTTCATATTTCATATATGTCACATTGCACATACATGCCTATACTATAATTTGAAAGTATATAGTACACGTAGGTAGGCTATAGGTGGTACCATATGTATATACGATGATAAAAGAAATAGAAAAAAAGTAATAGGTATGTTAATCCAAGCATAGAAAAATTACATATTTCAAAGCACCTATCGCTATAGCATACGACGAGGTGCGTTAATCGTTCCTATGTAACTGTACATTATAGAAGAGAAAATTCAACTGCTGGTTGAAAAGGCAGAAGCGCTTTGAAAAAAAAACCAGTTAGAAATTAATAGCATTGGTTTTGTATGTGCCAGATCGTCAAGCCCGCGAGATACGCAGAAGAGAAGAGACTTACGAGTAGTAAATTTTATGTTATCAATGAAAAGGAAATGGGAAACAGTTACAGTGGCTTATTTTACGCTCGAGCGAGTTCTCCTCCATTTGAATACGAGTATTATGATTATTAGCCAGATTTTCCTGTCACCGACGAAGGAAAACAAGGGCTATTGTGCCATGGGTTCGAGTTCTGAGGAGAAAATAAAGCGAGAGGGGTGGAAATGTCATTTTTATGTGGACCTGTTATGGATTAAATATGAGATCAAATTTGATGGGTGTTCAAATTTATTTTACTTACGAGTTGCCTTATTCTTTGGTATAGTGAAATGATCATCATTTTCGTCTTGAAAGCTTCCAAGTGTTGTGGAGAGGATGGAGAGGTGGTTAGACTCGTATTTTTTGATGCAATTGCAATATTTGCAATATTGACTGCGAAACTATCAAATTTTAGGGTCCGTGCCTGGAAACTAGTTGAATTTTGAGCAAATAAACAGAGTAGGTAGTTGAACATAGTTGTGAGATTTGATATTAAAACCAAAATTTAAATTCCAAAGAGCTCGTCAATGTTCAACTTTACATGCTTGGTGAGTTCAAAATTTAAAATCCATCATCTGAGGATTCTGGCATAGCTCAAAGACACAAGAACCCTGAATTTTAATCAAAAATTCAAAACAGAAAAAAAAGTAAGATGAAGAACATAGGTATCGATTGTTATTGATTTTACGGTTTTGAGTTTGATAATTTTTTTCGATCTATTTCAACTTCTTCTCCTCTCCTTCTCGTTCAAATTACTTTAAACATGGTCAAAATTACAAAAAAATGCAACTTTTGAACGTCCATCCTTCTCAAATTTTGCCAAAAGTACCTTCAAGTGTCGAGAATTTCATAAATACTAAAATTATCAAAAATTCAACTAAATTACCAAAAAGTTGTCAAAATTACTAGTAATTTACCAAAAAATTGCCAGTAATTTACCAAAAAAATTACCAGTGATTTACCAAAAAATTGCCAGTAATTTACCAAAAAATTACCAGTAATTTACCAAAAAAATTACCAGTGATTTACCGAAAAATTGCCAGTAATTTACCAAAAAATTACCAGTAATTTACCAAAAAAATTACCAGTAATTTACTAAAAAAATTACCAGTAATTTACCAAAAAATTACCAGTAATTTACCAAAAAATTACCAGTAATTTACCAAAAAATTACCAGTAATTTACCAAAAAATTACCAGTAATTTACCAAAAAATTACCAGTAATTTACCAAAAAATTACCAGTAATTTACCAAAAAATTACCAGTAATTTACCAAAAAATTACCAGTAATTTACCAAAAAATTACCAGTAAATGTACTAAAGTTACCAGTAATTTACTGAATTTACCAGGAAATTACCAGGAGTTTGCTAGAATCTTTGCTAAAATACCAAATGTTTACCAAAATTATCAGTAAATTACCAATGATATTTACATAATTACCAATCACCCATAATTTATCAAAATCACCAAAAATTTACCAAAAAAAGCAAAATTATCAAAAAATTATAAAATATATCCAATAAGTAATGGTGAATCATTCTCTTGTCAAGAATCACTCACGAACGCGGAACGCCTTGCCACAAACTCACTATTTTATTGAAATTTTTAAAAAATACAGGCTAGGAAATAATATAGTTCTCGAACGTTTTATTTGGGAAACGATTCTTTCATTTTGAATCATTCGTGAACGATAATCAAAGGACTGTTGGAACGAATCAATAGGAATTCGTTCACAGACGATTCATCTAAAGAATCATTCTCCGTAGTGAATCGTTCGCGAACGAATTATGCGAGATAATTGATGGGCTTCAATTTTTTCAAGTAATCTTGAAAATATTTTCAATTTGATGATATTTTTGGGAAAATCAGTTCTTGAACGATTCATTCGTGAAATGATTCTTTTGTTTTGAATCATTCGTGAACGATAATCAAAAGTGAAAAAATTTGTATTTTCATGTTTCAACCCAATATTATAAATCTACTCACTATGACTATGTAACTGCCAGATCGAATCAATGGGAATTCGTTCATAGACGATTCATCTAAAGAATCATTCTCCATAGTGAATCGTTCGCGAACAACCTACGCGATAGGTGACTGATGAGCTTCAATTTTTTCAAATAATCTCAAAAATACCTATATTTTTCAATTTGACGATTTTTTGGGGGAAAATCATCAGTTCGCGAACGATTCACTTACAGAATGATTTTCTGTTTATAAATCATTCGCGAACGCCTACATGGATACTTTCTCAATGATTCAATTTTTCCCGAACAAGTTCGGACGAATGTTTATTTTTCATATGGTTGACTTGATCCTGATTCATTCATCATAAATCAGTTCGCGAACCGCGAACGATTCATTTGTAAGATGATGCTTCTATCATGAATCATTCGCAAATGAAATTTCCCAAGCCTTTATTCTCTATTTTTTCATTTCTGATCGATGCATCAATTTACCCATGAAATTTTTTTGTAGGTAAGTATATAGATAGGTAAATAATTCTAATTCCTGGAAAATTTTAATGGAAAAATCCAATTATAATATTGCAAAGCTCATAATTTCCCGCAATATTCGCGTGACGTTTTCATCAATGAACCAGAATATTACATTAGACACTCTCGAGCACGTAATAATTACTACAACATGACGAAGTAAGTTGTAAAAATTCTAATGGTCATCGATAGGTAGCTACTACATATTTACTCATCATTATGCAGGTAATAGAATATGTTCAAGCAAAATGAAAAAACTCACCATCTTCGCCGGCAGGTAGATGTCTTCTTATATTATCCATAGCCTCGTGTAATGAATCCTCCCTGGTCACATCTAACGGTACGGTTATTAAACTTCCAAAATTAGACGTCTGAATAACATATTCTTCTCCATCAACGCCGATCAAAGCGGTAGACAGGGCTTCTCTTTGTTTCAATTTCGCCTTAAGGATCTTAACAGCTTCGGACGATTTGGTATCGTCGTCATCTTCATTCCGATCTTCATGCCCTTGAGCCGGCTTAACTCCGGCAAAAACTCTGAATCCGAGCGAAGTCAAATGCAGAGCTAACTGGATGCCGAAGATGGTTTCGCAACAGGTGATCAGCACCGAACGTCCGGTACCCACGTTAAGGGTAGGGAATTCCGAATCGTAAGTGTGTTTGCGACGATTCACCTTGCAGACCAGGTACACGACGAGGGCTGCTGCGATGCATGATAAGGCGAATAATTGGATAGCCAATACAACGATCGTTTCTTCGTCCATGGTTCGAGTCGAGTTATTCCATATTTCTGTAAAAAGGAAATAATCGATTGTAATTATTATTGCCTCTCGAGATTATATAAAATAGAGTAAGATGTTGTGTTTAGAGAACGACAACCTATAAGACGTGGCGTTTGGTTTTCCAGCAGAACTGGCGTGGTGGGGAGAGTAGGGGGACGAGAAATTGACAAGAAAATTAACCAATTTCTACCATTGTCCATTCGGTTTCCTATTCTTTTCCGCGTTTCACGCATCAAGGCCGTGACAATTTTTCACTGTACCTAACTCTAACGCTCATCTCCATGTGCCCGAAAGGCGAAAACAAAACTACACGCTTCTGTAGCCCAGCCAGCTAGGTATGCAAAGTATTATAATAATAAGCGTTAAAACGACATTTCGTAACCATATCAAACTGCTAGATGCTCAAGTTGCAATGCTGTGGGAATTACATGCTGACGAAGTGTCCAAGGTGGTACCTACAGTAGTCATTTTTTTCTTAACCATGTGTGAACTTATTATCATCATACCTACACTTTTTCTCTTAAATTATTCTAACACGTGTTCAACCACATTGTGCGAAAACTCGAAGAATAATGAGACTGGCATAAGTAAGTACGTATAGTAACTACAGGAAACATGACGAATCGTGTAGGCTATGCTAATGCAACAAGTTGTCGAATGTCGATGACTATAGCTTATGGACATGGACATGGACATCTAACAGTTTGTCCATCGTGTTTATTTTGTTTCTAGACAAATGTACCGTATCTTAGACCAGTTTGTGTACATGATCTTGACATTTCCCTTCAAAAAATGTCATGTTTTTTTTGTGGTTGTTTGGAGATGTAGCCTAGCTGAGCTAAAAATGTGACTGTGTTCGACGAAGAGTTGCAAGATTTGACGGTTTATTAGTAACCCAGAAGAACGCTGACGGGGCCATCTTGTATCTCGTATCTCGTGTTACATTTCCTCCTGAAGTGAAGTAGGTAAAGCAGAGAAAGGAAAATGATTACTGGGAAGCAATTAATTTTTTTGGCAGGAAAAACGACATAATAATAATGGTGTTGGTCCTCGATATGTCTTCTACGTTTTCTGCAGAAACACTGCAGAAAGGTACCTACATAGCCTGTGGTGTGAAAATTGCCTTTCACAATGAGATGAAGCTAAATCAGAAAACGGAGGAAGTGATTTATGTAACGTGGTCAATTTTATTTTCGTCTGTGCTCGAAACTTGGTCCAGTTGTTTTGATGGATTTAGAAATATGGTCGGTTGAATTTGGATGTTTTTGAAATCTCCGTATAATTTTGAAGAAGGGTTGGGAGGAGGGGGAGAGGATTACCTGAGGTATTTTGTTGAAGGATTAAAAAAATTATGAAATGGATCAAACGTATTCATTCATCCAATTTGAATGACCTTCTACTGAAATGTCGTGTCATATTTTTGAAGACATCAACGTGACAGATTGAAATAGATTTGCATGATATGTGGATTATCTATACCTATAGTAAGTATACCTACATTTATGATTAATTCACTTTTCATCATTGAAATGTCAGATTTTGAGGTGAGGAAGTGATACATACAATAGATTGTCAAACATAGGTATCTAGATTTATTTTTGTAAAAAGATAATATTATCAATTTATCAATATGAATTAATTTGAATAATTTTTGAGTTAGACTTTGTCAAATTTATTATGAGGGAGAAATAGTTGAGATGATTATTTATGTGGTCAAAACTTCTTCATGGGGGGGGGGGATCATCGTAGATAAAATTGAGGTATCAAAATTCAAAAAAATTCAATTTTCAATTTCAAACATCAAAAAAAGTTTAAATTTATTCAGTTGTCTTATTTTGACCTCTTTCTGACGTATTTCATGAAAAAGTTGATATAAATTACACTCACAACAAAAAAATAAAAATTCGTTCATTTTTTGAATTTTTTCGAATTTTGATTTTTTTGTGAGGAGTTCATTTCATTGAGTAAAAGGGGGGTTTCAACTTTTTCAACAGATACATAAAAATAGGGGTCAAATGGGTCAACTTCACCTATCAAAACTTTTTTTCATGTTTTAAATCAAAAAATCACATTTTTTCGCAAACTTAAAATTTTTTAAAATCAACTTTGCAACATGTTACCATCCCAATTTTAATATACTTATTGTTCAGCATGAAAAGTTGTCCATAATATATTTTTTTTCAGAATTTTTGAGAGTCGGTACGATATGAAAACTACGTTTTGAAACTTTTTAAGCTAATTTTTTGTACGAAAAAAAGTGGCAACACTGATTTTTATGATATCACCAAAAAGCCTTTCAAAACCACTAACTATGGGAAAATGTTCCATTTTGGTAGGTATCGCGGTTATCGAGTAATCCACTGCTGAAATGGATGATATTTTAGGTTCACTGAAAAATTTGACACCCCCTGGCTGCCTTTAAAAATGGGCTAGAGGGCTGCGATTTGGGCCATTGGTCATCCCTTCGGAAGGTCTTTCCACAGGAAAAATTTCAAAAAAATCGCCGAACCCCCTACCACTGTTTGGTCCAATTGACGTGGAATGACCCACCTATAGTTCTTTTTCATTTTTTCCTAAAATCAGAATTTTGAACAGATTAAAACAAAGGACTAAAATTTGAAACTTGAGTTGTACGCTATTTTTGAACCTCCATGTCAATTTTCTGATGGAATTTTGAACCGTTCTACAGCCTTCAGCAGATTTTGAAATTGAAATGTTTTTGAAAGCTTGATAACTCGAAAACTCGCTGGAGGCTCCAGAACTGCTCGAAACCATCACCAATCGACTCGAGAGGTCGAAAATAGTAAGCAAACCAAATTACAGCAGTTTTTGTGCTCAAGTTTTGCAAAAGAAGGAAATTTTTCATTAAAAATAAGCAGGTGAATAAATAAGTCGTTGGAGAAAATGATGGATTTGAACTGAGGGGGAGGGGAAGAAGTTTTGAAATGTGTCAAAATCGATGGAAAGGGTCTCAAAGACGGTAAATCCAATTTTTACGAGCTGGTGTCCATTTTGACCCATTTAGGGACTTTTTTTTTGAAAACTGGGGAAACCAAAAATCCGCTAGAGAATCATCACGAATCCTCAAGAGGCCAAAAATAGGATATAAACCGAATGTCAGCCATTTGAATGAATTTCATTGAAAAAAAGAAATCGATCAAATTTTTAATTTTTAAATATTCGTCAAAATTAAAAAAAAAAAAAAGAATTCAGCACCTGAAATTTACACTGATGATTTATTTCGAATTTTGTCCACCATTTTTTTGTAGAAAAATATTGATTGTAAATGGACCTTTTTGTTGAGATTTTTGAAGCAACACTATTATGGACTTCAAGAAATGAAAAAAATGAAATTTATTTCATTAAATCATCAATAGATACCAACTACCTACTTAGGTAGACAACATTTTTCATCCTAAATATTTTTAAAGAATTCATATTTCAAAATCTCATCCTTTTTCCACTATAGAAGGAGCAAAATTTCTTTTAAAATATTTTTATTTAAAAAATCGAGCACGAAGTTCATTATTTTGAGTTTTCATTTCGCGCCACAACCCCCAGATATTGTCTTTTTTTTGACAAAATTCTTTTTTTTTTATTTTTTAATAAAATTTTGTATTTTTGAATTTATTTCTTAATCCTTTTACATAAATTATAATTTCGAGATCATTTTTCAAAATTTTTTAGTTCTCTTCAGTAATTGAAAAATTGACTTGAATTTTTTTTTGAAATTTTTCATTTATTTCACACTTTTTAAATTTGGGAAATAATTTTTAAAAAATTCTTATTTTCTAAGTTGAAAAATTGATTTGAAAAACTTTGGCCTGAAAAATTTGTTTTGCATGTCAGGTCATAGAATCTTATCTTTCAAAAAAATACATTTTTTGGAGTCTTTTGTTTTCAAAACTGTAAAATTTTCGATAAAAAAATTTGTTTTTGGTCAATTCCTTCTTCACAAAAAGTTGGATTTTTGAAAAAAAATTGATGTTATAAAAAAAAAAATAAAAGGAATGGAAATTGTAGGAAATAGAATTTCCTATTTATGAACTGTAGGTACCAGCTAGGGTACCTACTTGATGAGTTTTTGGATGGGGAAGAAACGGGCGGGGATTTTTCTGCTAAAGTATCGCCTCAAAAATAACCCTAAAATGACCCTAATCGTTTAATGGTGGAGGGGGTTGGTCAGTTTTGGCTCACTGACTAATTTTCAAAAAAATCAGCGCGAAAGGCAAATAAGACATTTCCGCCATTTTGCAAAATTCATCAACATTTCGAATATCAACTTCAGCAGCTCAAAATTTGGTTCTGTGGTTTAAACTACTTACATGCTTTTGAACTCGGACAAATTTTTTGGACCGATCGACATTGATAAAATTGTAAAATTTTCCTCTTGGTTGCGTACAGTAATTTTTTTCAACGAAAAATAGCTGCTGAGATCAATCTTTTTTTCCACTTTCGTGAATAAGTCCTTGCATTTTCAAATGTATTTTTTTTTAATTTCTCAATTATTTCATTTACTTTTATGTATTTCTGGTATTTCAAATTAATTTACAGGTGCTTAATTAGAACAGAATTTATGCGTTGATTTATAATTATTCGTTTGAATTTCCTTGACTGGAAATAACTTAAGGTTGACCGTTGGATCTCTATAAAATGAAATACAAAAATGCATATTTTCACAAAATATCAATAAAACGTTTCTTTAAAATACTTAATCATGCTAATCTCTGATGGAGTCATAAGTAATGGGGGGGGGGGGGATATAAATCTATTATCAAAATCTTCATTTTTGAAAATCTTCTACTTATAAGGCTAATTTTAGAAAATTCAACTCCTGTTGTGGTGGGAGGGAGGGGGGAGGGATGTATAGACAAATACATCCTCAAAACCAGTACTGACGTTTTTCAAAAAAAAAGCAGGGTTTACCATATCATCCCCTCCCACCATCATCACTCATTTTCCTTAACTCCCTGACCTTAGATCAAATTTCAATTTTTAAAAGAATGTTTGTTATTTTAAATTGATATGAAGTGTTGTGTAGAATTCCCAACATATTCTATCTAAAATTATGTATTCCTTATTTGATTCCCAGATCTACCTTCATTGATGCTGTGAAAACGTCGAATCAAAGACATCTAGGCTAGAAAATTTCATTTTTTTTAAAATGCCAATCGTCTCGATCTAGAACCTCCATAATTCCTAATTTTAAAAGTACCATCAAAATACTACGAAAAAATAAGTAAAAATAAACTATAGGCACAATACATTTACATTACTCAATAAACCATTAGGTAAATTAAAACCTACCTGCGAATTTCCTTCGATGAATTTACGTTTGCATTCACAAACCCGAAATTTTCCCCAATAAAACAACCATTCAAATATCACTTCACTTCACCACAAGTTCACTAACACTCGCGAATTCGATAAAATCGATTATCACATTTTATTTCACAAAATAGGTATATCAAATTTTAAGGCAAAAAAATTGAGAAAAAAATAGCGCGAACGCGAAATATATCGTGACGACGAAATGATCGCGGCACGCGAACGAAAATACCAACTCGACGACTCCGATTAGAAGCCAGGTTTACCTGCAGAAGGTTGCTGGAACACGCCTCAGGGTCTGTTATCACGTTCTTGCAAGAAGTTGTCCCCCCTCAGGGAGTGTCTATGGTATAGGTATATAGCTTAGCTCTCTTATCCCACCAATTCCGTGGAGTTTTGATTCTTATGCTCTGTGTATCTGTATACTATTTATAAACATTTGAATTCCATTATACTTGTTGTAGTTGTACTCGTATATTGTGGCGATATTGTAAAAAGAATGACCAATCCCTGGTACACGTTATCAACATTCTGATCATATTACGAGTACCTACAACTTTACCTATTCGAATTCGATGGACGAGGGACGATGAATCGAGTCGTGTTCATAATACGAGCCGCAAAGACATACATAAACACAAATACAATACACGTATAGCAGCAGAGTAAATTAAACATCGATGACCTGCATTTTTATGTTTTCAAAATAAAAAAATGGTGACCTAATTTGATACCATGTTGGCAAAATGAAAAAAAAACACGTATATAAAAAAGAATTAGGCTATGGGCAATTGCTATAGTGTATGGTATTCAGAGTGTGCCAAAAAATGATAAAATATGCCCAATGCGTATTGAAATGCTGATCGTATGTTAAAATGCATCTAAGGTGAAATTCTTCGATACCTACCTGTACAGTACAATGAGCATGAGCCAATTTTTGGGAAGAAATAACCCGTTAAGGAAATTAAAAGCCAGATTTTACAATTGGTAGACCATTAATATTGGTAATGAAAAGCCCGTTAAAGTGGTCAAGATGATTAAATCAATTGACATAACACAGGAATTACTGCAACCAATTAAGTCGTAATTTTGGAATTGGTGCCTGTGTGGAGTTGGATATTTAACATGATTCAGTGATACCTACTTAAGTACGAATGAATGTGAAGTGTAATTGACTGCGATGAAAACAATAAAAGGAGATTGTTTTTTGTTTACAGTCGAGATTTTACTTGAATATTCGAAGTGGATTTGTATTGTGTGCCTTTTAACTTCAATTTTTGAAGGAGAAGTGAGAGGAGGGAGGAGGGGTAAAATTTTATGATTTTCTTCCAAAGATAGTCTGGAATAATTGTTAGCTTGAATTATTGACTAAAATGCAATAAGTTACCTACTGTTCAATTTTTCAACTTTATATAAGAAATGTAATACCTACCTTATCCTAACCTTTGGGGAAATTTTGGATCAAAATCTGAAAAAAATTTGATGTTCGAAGTGTTCTTAGACACAGGAATTTTAAATGAATGGTTAATGTTGTTGTTGTTGTTTTTTAAACTGATCTTTGTGAAATTTTAAAACCTGAAGTTATGTTGAGAATGCATCTTGACTTTTTTCCCAGTTCTCGAAAGTCAGACAAAACATACTATACTTAGTGTACAGTTGAATTTGATCGAATCTTTTGGTCTTAAGAACCTACGGGATATTTATCAAGAATAATTCGTATTTTTTCGCTCCAAGTTTTCAAAAATTTGACAAAATGTCCAGAATTCACCGAGATTTCATGTTAAAATTACACAAAAACCATAAAAAAAATCATCAAAAAAGCATTAAATATATGAAAAAAAAACTGATAAAATTTGGCCAAATTTGAAAAATTGCATAAAATATTGCTGAAAATGGGTGTTAACAGGTTACTTACTGTCTGTCTGGCTTCCTAAGGTTGTTCATACCCATGTGTGGCCTTTTAATAAGGCCATTGACCCTTCTGTCTGGCTTCCCAAGGTCGTCCGTTTGACTGTAAGGCCATTCAAGGTCATTCACCCCCATGTCCATGGTTTCCCAAGAACGTCTGTTAGTCTGGCCACCTATAAGGCCATTGACCCGTATGTCTGGATTCCTAATATTGTCTGTATGTCTGCCTTTCTATGGTCAGTGACCCACCTGTCTGGCTTCCCAAGCTCCTCTGGTTGCTTGTCCGGCTTCCCAAAGTCATTGACCTTTCTATCTGGCATCTCAAGGTCGTCTGTTGTTTGCATGTCTAGCCTCCTATAAGGCCATTGACCCTTCTGTCTGGCTTCCCAAGGTCGTCCGTTTGACTGTAAGGTCATTCAAGGTCATTCACCCCTATGTCTGGTTTCCCAAGATCGTCTGTTAGTCTGACCACCTATAAGGCCATTAACCTGTATGTCGGATTTCCTATTGTTGTCTGTATGCCTGTCTGCTTTTCTATGGTCAGTGACCCGCCTGTCTGGCTTCCCAAGCTGCTCTGGCTGCCTGTCTGGCTTCCCAAAGTCATTGAACTTTCTATCTGGCATCTCAAAAAGTCGTCTGTTGTTTGCATGTCTAGCCTCGTATAAGGCCATTGACCCTTCTGTCTGGCTTTCCAAGGTCGTCCGTTTGACTGTAAGGCCATTCAAGGTCATTCACCCCTATGTCTGGTTTCCCAAGATCGTCTGTTAGTCTGACCACCTATAAGGCCATTAACCTGGTCATTCACCCCTATGTCTGGTTTCCCAAGATGGTCTGTTAGTCTGGCAACCTATACGGCCATTAACCCGTATTTCTGGATTTCCTATTGTTGTCCTTGTCTGTATGCCTGTCTGCTTTTCTATGGTCATTGACCCGCCTGTCTGGCTTCCCAAGGTCATTGACCTTTCTATCTGGTATCTCAAGGTCGTTTGTTGTTTGCATGTCTACCCTCCTATAAGGTCCTTGACCCGTCTGCCTGGCTTCCCAAGGTCGTTTATCTACACGATGGTATCCTAAGGTCATTGACCCTCCAGTCTAGCTTCTGAAGGTCGTCTGTCAGGTGTACTCAGGTCATTAGCCTGTCTACCTAGCTTCCCGAGCTCCTATATGTCTGCCTGTCTGGCCTCCCAAGGCCATTTACCATTTGGTCTGGCTTCCCAAGGTCGTCTGTCTGCCATATCTGACTTACCAAGGTCATTGTCCCATCTCCCTGGCTTCCCTATGTCCTCTGTCTGCCTGTCTAACCTCTTAAGGTCATTGACCCGCTGCATCAACTCCAATAAAATGGAAGGGAGTGTGTTTCAAAAAGAAAGTAGAAAAAAATGTGAAATAATTTTTATGATTCTCCTCTCCTTCTGCACTTTTACCGGGTTTCCAGATCAAGTTTTATAATTTTCCATAAGTTTCAAAGGTACCAATCGCTCACAAAATTGCGGAAAATGAAGGCAACCGGAGATAAAAATCTGAACTACCAAAGTCGAATCAAGGTACTTGTATTTTTCAGCTAATCTGGAGCCTCCAGAAAAAGTTGGATTTTCTCCAGGAAAATCAAATCGCTCCAGGAGGCGTTTTAATACGACATTAACATTATGAATCGATTAGGATCGAAATCCGAGGTAAAGATTTTCAAAGTGTATTTTTTTACTATAAAAAATCTCAAATTAAAAAAATTCAAAATCGTCAATTTTTGCATCAGATTACTCAAAACTTTTAGTACCTCCTAAAGTCGATCCCTCAAATCGATTTCCACCATTTCCAGGCTGATCTGAAGCCTCCATCAGCAAAAGTTGACTTTTCTCCAGCAATTCAAAATCGCTCCAGAGGGCGTTGTAATAAACTTCGGAAGCTGGAAATTTGATCCTATTAAAATTTCAGTGAGTAAGGTGGATGAATTCCAAATCCGAGTTGACGAGTTGAAAAAGGTATCTTTTTTACAAGTTAAAAAATCTCAAACGTTAAAAAAATTCTATAATCATCAATTTTGAAAAAAAAACTCCAAACTTTTGGTCCTTCGTAAAATCAACCCCTCAAGGCTCAAATTGGTTTCCATAATTTTTAGACCGATCTAGAGCCTCCAGCAAACGTTGATTTTTCTCCAGCAATTTCAATACTGCTCCAAACAAGACTTGAAAATTCCATCCACGCGACACTTATTTTTTGATTCAGTAAAAATATGCCCTCGAGTCTGCAATATTTGGGGAGGGGGCGAGCGAGGGGTGTTAATCGACTTTAGTACCTTAAGTAGAAGAAGTTCTGAGAAAATTGTTACAAAATTGACAATTTTGTTTTTTTTTTTTTTATTTGAGATTTTTCAACTTGTAAAAAAAATACATGTTTCAACTCGTCATCTCAGATTTACGATTCACCTACCCTAATGTACCTATTTGGAATGTAGAACTCATGATAGGATTAAATTTTCAGGTGTCGAAGTTGATTACAACGCCTTCTGGAACGATTTGAAGTTACTGGAGAAAAACCAACTTTTTCTGGAGGCTCCAGATCGGCTGAAAAATTATGCCAATCGATCCATGGGGGGTGAGATCGATTTTAGCAGGTGTACAAATGTACCTAAACCAAGTTTCAAATCTTCATCTTCTAGCTTACTTTTTTTGTAGAACATGGTAGGCTATTTTCACTGTTTTCAAAAATTCACCAGAAATCAAAAAACCAAATTTGATGGCTGAAATTTGATTCTGTGGCGTAGGAAACAAGCTCTTTCAGTGAGCCAAATTTTAGTTCAATCGAAGTTGACGTCGAGCTTGAGGAAGGTTCCCTTGTTAGTCTGATTTTTGTGACTTTTGTCTTCTCTCGACAACGTGAGATTGACCACATAAATGACAAAAACATGTTAGTTTTCAAGTTCACATCCGTTCATCTTGAATTCATCGTCTTTTTATTTCGCACTTTTCTTAATTTCTCATGAACACATGAATGGAAAGTGCACACGTAGATCTAGGTAGCTACATGTAGACCTGTAAATATTCTACACAAATACACTTTATATTATTAACATCACATGTGAAATATGATTTTAACGACAATGTAACACGCCGAATGAATTATCGACGCGTTAAATTTTTTAATTACTCTATCGTTTAAGTTACACTTTTCGTTGGTAAATAGAACAAGCAATTACTCGAGGTTTTTAATTATCAAAATAAACACGAAGATAGCATAAAGTACAGGAGGTTTTAATTTTCCGTAGATACTTCGAGAAAGCTGGCTTATCCTAATGCATTTCAGATGCAACTATCTACCATGATCGTAAATTATCGGCAGAGATTTTAAACAAATTTCACATTCCTCGAGGAGGTTTTTAAACGATATGGCTTCACTGCCTATTGAACACGAAACGAAGATACCTAAACCTACCATTTACTTAACTCGAAATACCTAGCTGTAGAGAGTGCATCACAGCACACCTTCGAAGAAAATAGAAAATATGAAGATGGTTTGAAATATTTAATATTCATATTCGTAATATAAAGCGTCGAAGAGAGAACAAAAATTACCTAAGATGTGTAGAACCGAGAATGGAATATAAATAAGTTTTACATCAGTATGCCAGTTCGATGGTTGGAAGCTTCGTAAGGTGACAAAATACAGGTACCTGGTACCAGCTAAGAATGTCGAGAGATGTTTAATTTGTATTTCAAGGCCGATGATTACATAAACATACCTAAAGAACGTCGAATATACAAATATATCGGTACCTATATTTGCGTTTAGCCTTCGTAACCTGCATTTCCTCAACAAGAAGTACATTGAAATGAAAAACGATCGAGGCCTGAAGAAAAGAAAAATAACGAATTTATATGCGTAGGCACTATAGGCAGGTAGATTTTTCTGTAATGGTTCAAGACAAATCATACCTACAGTCGAGACTTGATCGTTGTTTTTCTAATTCGCTAACCATCAAGTAGGAAATTTACGTTTAAAGTCATCGCTGTGATTTTACGCTTTCCACATTTTCGTTCGCCTTACGTAAAATACTGAGCACGGTGGTCATTCTTCATTAAGCGCTTCAACGAACTCGCAATCCATTTCTGTCCTCTATTTTAATCGCTCTTCTAAACGTATCAACTGAAACAACTGCAGTCTGCAGTAATTGCGAGCAGAATTTAATTAGTTTTTACATCTTTACGACCTCTGCAGCTCTGTTGATTGAAAAAATTAAAATATTACGGATGGATTACCTACGTACACTTGAACTACAATACCTATTACCAACTATACCTACCTATTCACTTCACAATCGGTATAATGTGGATTAAATATCGAGAGTATTCGTTCGATCGTATATGTAATGGAATTTTTAATAACGTAAGAAAATTTCATATCGTAAAAAAAAATTTTTCAAGGAAAAATCACCTTTATATCATTGCCCTTGCAATAGAATCGAATTGAATTTTTCAAATCTGAACGATATTGAAAACTGGTTTTATCGCCTTCGGTGAGATTTTTTTGACGTAGAGTTCGCATCTTTGAGAAAAGCATTCGGTTTGATTCATTTTTAGAATATTTTATCGAATAATTATACGCACGTTTGTTGTTTGCTAGAGTCGTAAATAAACGTTCGTTTCGTTAGATTACGATAGATAAACACGTTTTTTTTTTTTTTTGCTCAGAACAGATACAAGCTGTTTGTATTAAAGTTATCTTTGGAAATACGCTGTAGGAGAAATTCTATAACAGTATTCGACATATCGTCGAAATATATAACGTGGAAAATTAATTCTGATTAATTCGTATTAACGAAATGAAATTTTTATTTGAAATAAAAATTCAACTTTGAAAAATTCAGCTATTGAAATAGCATACGAAAATAAATAACATAAACGACTCGTATTATATAACGATGTTATAGATATGAATTATAACGGAGTAATGAACTTTAACCATAACAAGCAAAAGTTCAAAATTTTAACGCTAGCCAGTAAATTTTAAGTTTACGCAAAATCGCGTAACTATATAGACAATATTCCTCCTGGCGCTGCTATTTTTGCTCTGCTGCTGATCTGAAATTCTGACATTAAAATTTGACATAAAATCAAAGCATGTGTAAAGTATTTCGGACAACTTTTGTGGCATTTTTTGAAAAACTGTAGTTTCTAAACAGCCTCTTGAGGTTCCAAATAAAACGGATTGGTATAGATTGAATAGCTTGAAGCTTCAAAACGACTTGGAACCATTGTGCAGTCGACTTCAAAGCGTATTGAAATTGGTTTTCAGAGTGAATTTCGATTTTCCAACTCCATTTGATGAATTTTGTGGGAATTTCAAGTTTATAAAATTTTCTGGAGGCTCTAGGAATTTTCAAAAATTTGCTGGAGGCTCCAAAATGACTTGAATCCACCTGCAGTAGACTTGATACTGCGTTAAATTAAAATTGGAGTGCAGAATTAATTTTGGATTTCCAACTCTGCTTGGTAAAATTTTATGGAAATTTAATTTCGAGTGCTGAAAAATCTGCTGAAGGCTCCAGTATTTTCCAAAAGGTCACTGGAAGCTCCAAAACGACTGGAAATCTATCTGCCAGTCAATCTTACTATATTACACAATTTCTACTTGTGCAATGTACTTATCAATGACAAACTGATTGTTTCTCATAATTATGTACGTTCATCAGCTGTTATTTACGGATACAGGGGTGCACAAGCACAATGTCACTCTCCCCGAGTACCCGTTACACGGGTTCCCCCCGCAGGAGCATTTCTATGTAGCCGTAACCTCACTTAGCATTGCGCTTTGCGAATGCGCGTGGACTTGTCATAATATTCTTATCCTCATGTAGGTATGTGTCATTTGTGCCTATTTTCATATTCTCAATTTTTTTTTCACTTCGATAATCGTTTTTCTGCAAGATGTTTTTAAAATAATGTAAGTATTTGAATCAGTCATTTCGAAAACCCCATTCTGAACTTTTTAAAATTTTTCAGGAAATGAAAAAAACTGTTTGTGCGCTTTATTTTCATGGTATAATAGTAAACTTGTGCAGTAATCGATAGGTCTTATGATTGCAAATATTTCTGTACCTTTACCAGAACTTAAAGTTTTGTAGGCTGCGAGCAATTCTATTGTGAAATATGTGGAGTTATGGGGTTTTCGAAATGACTTTTTTTTAAAACCTGAAAAATGACACGTAATCCTAGAAAATCCAGTAACTACAATACCCAAAATGATTGAATATGGATTTTCATTCATTTATTGAAGTTATACCTGCAATCTACGACTCAATTAATTTAATGTAATAAAAAAGCAACAAAAATGTTATTCATTTCACGGCATAAATTAAAAAATTGAATTACGTCGATGTTCATGAAATTAATGTTCTTCGTTTGTCTTATAAAAAAAAGATTTCAAAAACCCTGTAAATGCAGGAGTTATGGGGTTTTCAAAATGACAAACGCTGAAATATGCACTTTTGAGCTATCTTCCAACTTCATCCGATAGAGCTCGCAAAGCACCATCAGAATCGGTGAAAAACATAAAAACCCCTTAAATGGTGATTTATGGGGTTTTCGAAATGACTGATTCATTTTTCAGTGTTAAAACTTGAAAGAACAGCACAAGAACGGAACAAAATTTAAAAGAACGGAACATTTTTTGAAGAACAAAAACAAAATAATATTTTGCAAAAATTACACCCTTTTTTACGATTTTCTCAGAAATTGTGATGCGATCTGGGATAGGGTACCCAAAGTCGGAAAAGTAAATTTCGTGCTACAGCAAAAAACAGTTGTGATATTGAGAAATGTCAATTTTCAGGTTACACTGAAAACTTGTTCTAGACACTGTTGGCTATCATCTAGCATAAAAATTACCTCTGAAAGAAATATTTTTCCCTTTTAAATACCCGAACGAAGTTAAAAAAGAAAAGGTACCCAAAGTCGGCGTGTTGTTTCCCCCGCTTGCGCTACCACTACCATTCCACTTGGTACTACCCAATCGATGTTCTTCTGTTCTTTCCTGTTAGTTATGTCAAATTCACAATAAAATTAGTTGTATACCATTAGAAAACACTTGTTACAAAGCTTCCTTGGTGGCTTGATGCCTGGAGAGCGGACCAACACGCCAGAGGTCGTGGGTTCAAGCCCTGTACCCGTCAAAAATTTTTTTATAATTTTTTTCACTTATTTCTTTTTAAAGTCGTGAGTTTCTGTAAAATTTTCATTTTTTACGCATTTTAATGTTTTTTTTTTTCAAATTTTCTGTACAAAAAATGTGTTTCCCTCAACATGATTCAACAAATAGTCAACAAATGTTGACACAATTTTTAAAATTTGATTGTCTATAATTTTGAAGTATCATATCAAAATTTCAGCCAATTTAGTGCAGTAGAAGTCGAGAAAATAATTTTTTTTCGAAATTTTGAAGGAAAAATTTTAAACTTTGATTTTCTCAAAATTTTCTTTTTTTAAGCAGAAACTTCAACTGTTCATTGCTCAGCCGCAAAAAGGGCTAGACTTAATATCTTTTTTTTAAAAAAAAGCTGACATTTTAAGCTTTCAAATGACACAATAAAAACGAAAAAAAATTTTCCGACTTTGGGTACCCTATCCCAGATCGCATCACAATTACAAAATTTTTTGCATAAATTTGGGTACCCCCGGATAAAAGATAGGCAAAATGCCCTTAACCTCGGATTTCGATGAAACTCACAGGGTATGTTTAGTACCCCCAAAAAATAATTTTGGGCCCAAAACCCGCTCCCCACCCCACCCCCCTCAGGCAGGGGGGCCAAAAAACGCGTTTTTCAGGGGAAAAATTCTGCATCAGCGAGTAATTTAGATAAATTTATTCTGTAAACGAATATAGTTAGAGGATACATAAGGGTACCTCCCTGAATTTTTTCAGAACTTTTCATCGCATAGGGGGAGAAGGAGGGACAAAAGAAAACTTTAAATCGACATTACTCCGGAACGAAAAAACATACCAAAACAATTTTTTCGTCAAATATGTATCTTCAGGTCTACTTTCTATAGAAATCATCACCCGGCCATTTGGAGTGGTGGGTCAAGCTCAAAAGCTCAAAAAAAACTCAAAAAACCACGTTTTTTACGTTTTTCTCCAAAAATATGGACAAGTGGCCGAAATCGAAGAGAACCAAGTTGTTCAGCGTAAAATTTTACCTCAGAATGTGAAATTGAAAATTCATTTACACCGCGCGATCGTACGGTAAAACTACACGTGTAGAAGTATTTTTGCTTATTATGTATGTATCAAGATAGCTGAAAGGGCATTCCTTAGTAAAATAGGTGAAATGCCCCTGTCCTTAGATTTCTGAAACTTTGATGAAACATCGTTGGGCACCTTTTAAAAAAATGTTGGAGCCAAAAAAATTCCCTCACCCCACCTCCCTTGCTCACAATAGCGAAAAAACGTTTTTTTGGGGGAGGGATCATGCTTCAACGAGTTTTGAAAAAAGAGATGTTTTAAATTCACTCAAAATATATAGAGGAGACAGTGCAAGGAAAGTACATACGAGTACATATTTGAGATTCTGCGTCGATCTATGCTATTGCCGTCAAAATTCAAGTGCACTTTTAGAGATCTACTGAGCGATTGAAAATTTGCAAATCGTTTTTTTTTGGAAGGGGGTATTGGTAGTTGGTGTCTTGAAAATATTATCTTCGCAAATGTTTCGCTACAATGAAGAAGAAGAAAGATATATGTATTTCTGAAATTAAGGAAATATTTTGGGACGCAGTGACGCCAATGTTTTAGGTTTCAAAAAATCGAGAAAAATTGCAAAAAAAATTGTGGGTAATTTTTCGAAATTGGCAATCACAATCAAAAATAATAGCATAGAATGGACGGAGAATCTCAAATAATTTCATTTGGGACTGGGTCGTAATTTTTCTCAAAACAAATTGGGTACAGGGGCTTCAGTGAAAAAACACGGTTTTTTTGAAAATACCCCCAAATTTGAGGGCCCATGTTTTCCTTTTAGGGGCACTTCTCGAGCTAGAATTTTTCTGTGCAACTTTCAACTCAAAATGGCGGTTTTTGCTGTAATTGATAAAAATTCAGTTTTTCCTCATTATTTCCCGATCCACCCAATCTACTAGGTAGGTATACTTATAGTGTTTTCAATGTATGTACTTGGTAGGTAACTCACATAAAAATTTAAGGGTTGACACCAAAAAGAAACCTTTCTGATAGTTTTGAGTTAGATACTATGTACTTGAAAAATACTTGTAATTCAAGAAAATCTTGATTAAGAACTTGCACGGCGTTAATTGCGCTATAATGAAGCATTTTTCACAAAAAAAAACTAATTTTTGAGCAACCCCTTTCCACAATGTGACCGTTAGGAGGATCCAACTGCAGATAAAACTTCATATTCGTATTCAGCGAGTTCGATTCATATGATAACGATGCCCATATTGTCAATCTACTCTCTAAATTTGAAGCAGTCAAATTTCACTGCTTAGCAGTCACGACATTTTTCCTTTTTAAAAGCAGTAGTTTTTTACTACAAAACAGTGAAAAATCTACTGAATTGGTCAATTTAAAGTTTTCTTTTGTCCCTCCTTCTTCCCCTATGCGATGAAAAATTCTGAAAAAATTCAGGGAGGTACCCTTATGTATCCTCTAACTATATTCGTTTACAGAATAAATTTATCTAAATTACTCGCTGATGCAGAATTTTTCCCCTGAAAAACGCGTTTTTTGGCACCCCTGCCTGAGGGGGGTGGGGTGGGGAGCGGGTTTTGGGCCCAAAATTATTTTTTCGGGGTACTTAACATACCCTGTGAGTTTCATCGAAATCCGAGGTTAAGGGCATTTTGCCTATCTTATCCGGAGGTACCCTTTCCATAGAAATTAGAAATTTGTAGCTATGACAATGGCATAAGAAAAAAATGAATGACCATTTGAGAACAAGAACAAAGAACATGGGGATTTTTCCCATTCTTGTTCCCGTTCTTGTTGTTGTTTGTTGAGGAGATTTTGATTCTGTTCTTGCTCTCGTTCTTGTTCTTTCAAAAATAGGTTTTGCAGTTTTGTTCTTGTTCTTGAAAAAATTTGAATTCTGTTTTCGTTCTTGTTCTGGTTCTTCAAAAAATGTTCCGTTCTTTTAATTTAAATTTTGTTCCGTTCTTGTGCTGTTCTTTCAACACTGAAAAATACTTACATTTTAAAAAAATCTTGCAGAAAAACGATTATCGAAAAAAAAAAGTTGAGAATACGAAAAATGAAAATAGACACATAGTCACATACACGAGGATAAGAATATCATAACGATCTGTTTACAAATAGGTATGTAGACAAAAATAAATAGGTACAATGCTTACACAAACAAATGTCTTTATTATTATTAGTCAGCCCCACTACAAAGCTCGCAATTTCGCCAAACTTTGTGTCATATTTCGGCCCAACTTCTAATAAGATTTTATGACTTGATGGAAAAAATCCTCTCTTAGTGACATAGATTTTGATTTTCAATTCCTTCATTCTTTAAACAAAGAGATTTGATTTTCGCAGAATTTGTGAACTGCCAGATGACCCTTTTTCAATCTTTTTTAAAATATTTTTTCTAATTCATTTATTATTATTATTTTTTGATAGAGTGTTTTTGTTCAATGTTTTTTGACAAATGTTTTTGATCCATTTAAAAAAACAAAACTCTGCATATTATTCAATTTTTTTGTTGGAAATGTCACATTTGCGCTTTTTGGAAACTTTCATTTCCAACAAAACTTTTTATTGAAAGCTCAACTTTTTGTGATTTGGCCAATTTGAGCAAGGCGCTCTATCTTACTCATCAAAGCAATTCAATTTATTAACCCTACAACCTGGAGAACCTCCAAAGAGTAATAAAGTTACTTTAAAATATACTTACGTATATAGGTACGTGTACAAAATAAGTAATAGAAAATTCAGGCGGTATTTACGGCCGATTCCGCACGATTGCATACCCGGTCCGCCTGATTTTCGAGTATTGCGATCTCGAGATCTATCTGACGAAAATCGATTAAATTTGAAATATAGATACTATGAATCAATTGGAAAAAAATGTCGGATGGGATTTTTAATTACTTGAATAGTTTTGGAATGATCAATGATTGAAAAGTGTTCAAATTTCGTTTATTTTCAATTTCAAATTCTCAATTCTGCAAAAAATACTCAATCAAATGAAAATCGCATCCGACATTTTCTTTTAATTGTTTCAAAGTATATATATTTCAAATTTCATCTAATTCTGTTCAGTAGATCTCCAGATCTGAAGATGCAAGTTGATAAACAAGGTTTACATGCTGCTAGTTTATTCAATTCAAACAACCGCAACTACCGCAAGTAACTTGATTTTTTAATTAATTGACGGATTATCCAGTCCATTTCACGAATACAAGTAAATTTATTTGATCAGAAATGACCAAGTACTTAAAAGTAAAATGTACTTGAATTAAGTAAACTTGCAACGTGTGAATCTTTGTCAAGGATTCTGCCCATGCTGCTTATGCAATAAAATATTCGGAATCTGCCCTTAAGGCGCAGGAAAAAACATCCGAAGGGGTACCAGATGGGTTAAACATGACATATTATCTGAATATCTACTTAATTGCAAATGAAAAATTCAAAAGCAAATAAATTGAAACTTTTATTATGGTACATGTAATGAAAGAAAATAGAGTCGAATTAAGTTCGGTATCAGATATGTACTTGGTGTAGCTGCTTAATTTTATTAAATTTTTGAAATATCAATTTTATTAAATTTTTGAAATACCTGGGTAATTACACCCTGAAACGTAGATGTGATTTTCAATCTGATATTCATTTGACTGATTTTACATTTTGCTAACGTACGAATAACATCGTAAGAAGTTCTCCAACTCGTAAATTGGTATGTGTTATGTGAATCGTAATTCTGAAGCTAAGGTTGGTTTTTCATTTAGGTACCTCAAAGAGTTCGTTCAAGGAGATACTATGCCAAACTATTGAGTAAGTTGAATAATTATACCTTTGCAATCAGTAAATATTTTGACTAATGCTAGATCGAAAGTGCACCCCAAAATCACCATAAACAAAATTCCTGGTACTAAAGAACAAAGTTCATTTTTATAGTTTTTGTCATTTGAAAATTAAAATAATTCCAAAAAACTGATTTAAAGGCAAATATTTCAATTTTTCACAAAATACGCGTACCTACTGATCAATTTTTTTGCACAATGTGAACCGATATGAACAGGTGCCTAATTGTTACAATTATTCAACTCCCACACATTGACAACTTACTATTTATGCACTAGTTTTGGCCTATTCTGGCACCTCCGGAGTTTTTTCATTTTTTTTCCAGAAATTAAAAATCGCTCTGAAAGCCTTGAAACAGAACTTCATCTCCTAAACCTTTGGTTAGTTTTTCGCGTTGCGCCGTTAACGACGCGTTGCCCAAAAACTATAAAAACCCCGTCGAAAACCCCAGACGAATTGGATTGGATAGGTAGCTATGTACATGTACATGTAAGTAGGGGTGCTTAAATGTAGGTATTCAATGTTTCAGGAGTGCAAAATCATGAACATAAAAATACAAGCATTTCAGATTTTGTCCGTCCTTTGGTTATCTTGTGTGCAAAGTCAAGGTAATGGGGAGATGAAGCTTTCAGAAAGCTCTCAGGAGTTTGCAGATTACATTCAAGAAAAGAATATATTACATGTGGTTCGAAATGTTCCCCCATATAAAGATTTCAAGAATACTTTTATAAACAAACGCATTTTGGAGATGGATGTTTGCTGCATGCACCAAGAAATTGATGATATGAGTGCAGAGATCAATTATTTAAGAGAAATCGCGGTATGATGAGCACAACCACAAATACTCATACTTTTAATATTAGGGTAAACGGTAAAAGCTGGTAATATGGGGTACTCGCTTTTTTTGTAAGTAGTTGATGGGAGATATCCAACAGCCAACAGGAAACAATTTACGGTGTGTTTTTAAATGATTCTAAAATGATCTAACCAGACCTGAAGTCGATTGGTCACGTGTAATTTTTTTTTCTAGACTTAAATTTTGTAAAAAAAATGGAATATTTTTGGTGTTGAAATTTTTACATTGGTAACATGGGATACTTTGGTTTTTGAATGTTATTGACATAATGTTCTGGACCAAAAATGCCTAAAAAAGAAAACCAAAAGACTGGAATAAAAAAGGTGAATGAAAATCGTTTTTCTTGTTTATCTTGCACGTGTTTTATTTTCATTTCAACAAGTAGTACCCCACTTTACCTGTAACTCCTTCATGAATTTTCAACATTTTTCTTTCAAAAAAAATCGAAAAATTATAAGAAATTCATGAAAAACCATGTTTTGTCCGTAACTGTAACATAATTATGTAAATATGTAGGGTAAGTGTGCCCAAGTTTGCGCAACGATCAATTTGTCAAAGAATTGATGAAAAATGCATACATATATTTCATTCTTGAAATAAAATTTTACAAATTGGGGGAGGGGGATTTTTTTTCACATATTCGTCTACACATTGGTGAAATATTTCAACAATGCAAAAATTTTCATTTTTTAGGTTTCTGATGGTACTTTTGCAACAACTGTAAAACTTGTAATTTTTTTTTCTCGAAAATGAAAAAAAATGCCAGTCCAATTTTTTGATATGTTATTCTACATAAAAGGACTAAAACTGAGAATTTTTTCAAAATTTTTACTGGGGGAGATCATGTGGTTATATTTAAATTATTAGTTTTGAAACCTATTTTTTTAGGTTTTTGAAAGTGGCAACACTGATTTTGACATTATTTGTCGTAAAGCTCTTTAATACAAGTATGGAAATAGATTATGCTCTCAAGAAAGTCTTAGCATTTTACGTATGTATTACGTACTGCGCATGGCAGGTTGGTGTCGTCACGCGGTAGAGGTGGGTGGAGCAACCAATGGGGTGCAACGTTGTACGTGAACAGCTGATTTGACGCTTGCTCGCGCACTGCGCAGTACGTAAAACTTACGTAAAATCCTATGACTTTCTTAAGAGTATAATCTATTTCTATACTTGTATTAAAGAGCTTTAATTTGTCGATTATCCTCTCAAAGTACTACATTTGAAAAAAAGTTCAAAATTCTACACCACGTACAACCGGAGCAATTTGCAACTGAAATTTTCCATTTTCGGCCGTTTAGGAAAACTTTTAAGCGCCACAGCTCCGTCAAAAAATTTGAAAAAATGTACGGTTTGCGTCATTCGCCATCATTTAATGACTTCTACGCATGATTTGATTTTGAAAAAAATCGAAGACCCCTCGTGCAAAAATCCGCCGATTTGGCATGGAATGACCCTGCAATTCATTTCATTGAAGGTAATTTTTACTAGTACCATATTTTACCTGCAATTTTCTGAAATGATCAATTTTGAACTTGAAAAAAAAGTCATTAAAAATAGAGCTTAAAAATAATTTTTCCGGGCACAATTTCTTACACGGATATACTTATGCATAAATGTTTGAACTTTTCAATGTTACCAAATTTTTATTTTTCATCAATTTCTCTACACTTAAGAAGGGTTTAAGTCAATGTACACCGTATATTACCTGAATTTACACTGCGTTTAATCAAACCATTAACAGTGTTTTCATTTTGTGTTATACAGCCTCACGCAGATTTCATCTGTGCACTGAATTTTATGAAGTATGATTTAACCCAAATCTTCACTGACGTAGCTGGTGTTGCCTATGTAAAAATATCACAGACTTTAGAAAAATGGCCATTTCGTATCCAAGAGCTGCGTAGAAAATATGATGAATATGATGAATTCAATCCTGGCCGAATGTATCCAAAAGTAAAAAACGAGGGCGAAGACAAAAGAAAAAAAAAAGATAGTGAATCTTACAGCAAGTGGTTTAGATTTACGTCAACTGAACCCGAATTTTTAATATTCATGAAAAATGGAGTACGAGCAGCAGATGATGATGAAGAAAAATGGAAATTAGCTGCTATTCATCTGCAAGGAAACCTGACGGAATATTATAATGAATTAGATCCGGAACTCAGAAAACTGAGATACAATGATGACAAGAAGAATTTTTCGTCAACCTTTTCGGCGATAATGCAGCGCAGTTACCGACTATCCTGTTATTTCGAATACATGCAACAGCATAACCTTAAAGCAGAGTTAAAAAAGAAATATCGAAATGGAACGGAGGTGTTTTTTCAAACAGCCATTCAACGCCTTGAACAGGATTGGTATTTTCCGATGGAACATATTGATATGTTCAACATTTTAATAAATGCAACTCGCAAAAACCCTACAGAAAGAATTGATCACATGTTTGCAGCTTTGAAAATACCATCAAACCATGATCATTTTATAATTCCGGGCAAAAAAGTGTGTGGGAGAGCGTCATACGTTCCGAAACGCGAAAGGAAGTTCTCAACAAGATTTACTCCTCCTGTAAAAAAGATAGCACCTTCTGCAACGCTACTTACCTAACTCTTGATAAACAATAATTTTGTAGCTAGGTACCTAATTTATACCTACCTAAGGCTTATGATTTATTGTAGGTAAATAGGTACTTTGTTTTTTTTTACCAAATAAATACTTATCTAGCATCTAGCTGACTATAGGTATGATTTATTATGCTAGTAATAAGTTGATACTTTTTTGCTTTCATTTTCGTGATATGTATTGTCATTTTTTTTTTGACAGTCAAGTTGTAAGTAATATATACCAGATACCTATGATTAATTATGTATAGTTTTTGTTTACATTTTTGTGTGTTCGTATTGCGGATGAAAATCTAATATATATAAAACACAGAAATGGAGGTTGTTTAATTTTCTGAATCCACTGTTTCGAAAAAATGTTCACGACCTGTGTACCGTCACTGCGCATGTTTCTTGTCTGTTTTTATTTATCTAGGTACTTTTTGAAAAAATTTGTATCACATTGAGTTCCTTAACACCATGAAATGTAGGTAATTATAGGTGTGCACAATATACATATGCTAAAACATTAGGTATCTACCTACATATTACTCAGGTTTGGTCAGTTCTGTGCTGTGAATGAAACTCTCATGACAACTTATTCTTTTCATTCGAGTACCATTTTAGCGAATGTTGCCTAAATCGTTTAAGGCACATACAGTAAAATCCAAATCTGGTGTTGAGTTTGTGACTCGGAATGAATAATCTATCCCAATCCTAAATCCCAGAGCGTAACGCTATCGACAATAATAATTTCACCAGCGTAATGCTAGCATTAGAAGGTAGGTATGGCATATGCTAGCAAATTCGCGAGCAAGGTGCTCAAAATTGTGCTACTAATGCTACCATTAATGTGCTAGCGTGTCATTAGAATTATACAAGCATTATGTAGGTACTTAATAGCATCAGTAGCAGATTACTAGAATGATTAGGTACTGTGCATTTTCTAACGAGGAAATCCCTCCCAAATGATAGGTACTTATCTCCGATTGGAATGAAACTTGAACTGGTGGAAATAGGACCTTGATCCCCCCCCCCAATCTCCCCATTTTCAGCTGCTCAAGTTGATTTTTTTATTTTTGACGAACGTTTCTGAGTTTTGTTCACATAGGTACAGCTGCTTCACTAAAAAAAAAAACGAGAAGAAATTACAAGACATTGGAAAATTTGAAAAAACAGGTCAACTCACCTACCTAATGAACTTGTAAATTTTTTGAAAAATAGATTCCCTTTTTTATTTTATCATTTACGTAGGTAACCTTATCTACTAAATTTTGAAAAACACTAAATTGATAAAAAAAAAACATTTAAAAACAAAACTGTAATAACAGAAATAATAAAATAGGTAATTTAATTTACGTTTTTAAGGGAGAAAATCGCTAGTTTGTCCACCGAGCGATTAGCGAGCGGGAGATAATGTAGCGGATTATCTCCCTAGAAACGTAATAGTATATTATGCAACTAGGGAGATAAAGTGCGTGATTATAAACGAGTGAGATTGAAAGTGACCAACTGGCGACTAGGTACAGTATAATTTGGAGGATGTTTTTTTCGGAAGTCTTCGGAAATGCTTCGGAAGGATTCGTATGACTTGGAGTTTTTTCATTTTCGCCCAGTTTCAGCATTTCACCTAATTATGTAGTTTTAATTTTACGTCTTTCAAAGTTTCAACTCGTCATGAATGATGAAATTAAATGGAAATGGAAATGAAATATAAAGAATCAAAAATGTACATGTTTATGTTTTAAATGTAAAGATTTTTTGATGCGCCATTTCAGTCAATTACGTTGCCCAGCGAACAGCGTTGAAAAATGAAAATCCAAAAATGTGGGAATGAAAATTGAAAAATGAAAATCGTAAATCTTCGCATCTTTCAACGTTGTATTTTGATAATCATGATGGTAAGAACTAGGGCACCTATGAGGTATTATAGTTGAACTCAAATTGAAGCTTGAGAGTTGATATTCCAGATCCAGTATGATATTTGAATTTGTATTAATTAATAAGAGACTAAGAGTACCTATGTACTATGTAGGTATGTATTTTACATTGGTCCTTTCCTTTCTCCTTTTCAAAGGAGTAGGTGGTAATTTATTTTTTCTTTTGACATTGAAAATAAAAATGATACTCTATGTATGTAATGTGTATGTGTACGATACCAAATAATTACAATTTTTTTACTGCTAAGAACAAGAACAAGTCAATGACTCAAATTTCAAATCAAAATTCTAAATCCAAAATACCTACATGTTATTAGGCAAGAATCAAGATCAAAAAATACGTAATAACGTACATGTACATATATACATCAATAGGATATTATGAATGTTGAATTTGAATGTTCATAATCATAATTCTCATACCATACACAAACACGAGTGATGGATCATATGTACCAGGCGAAGATGAAAAACTCCAAGTCATACGAATCCTTCCGAAGCGTTTCCGAAGACTTCCGAAAAAAACATCCTCCAAATTATACTGTACCTAGTCGCCAGTTGATCAACGCGTGTTGTAGAATCGTATGATAGCAGTCGTTCAGTATAATGAATCTTTTACTTGGTATACTCTCACCAGTCTCACCTCGATATTCCTGCTTTTCCGTAAAAACTCTCCTTACAAACAGAGATGTGCTATGTTCACAGCACATACGGAACATGGACGAACGAACGATTGATTCAAATGTTCGATCACTGAACGTTCTGAAATCTGAACGCGAACGCTATCACTGCTATCAGCTATCATTTTCGCATTATTATAATTTTACTAATTTAGTAGTTTAGTTTACATTACATAGCGATTCAGCAAATTTGTATAATTCATCTAAAAGGAATGTATTGAGCTATTGATATTAGATTTTGTGTTTCTAATATTCCGAAAGTCAGAATAATAAATTATCATCAAATTTCTGCAGCAGCTTTCTGTTGCCGTGACACGAAACACAACAGAAAATCATTTTCGGTATTATACGGACGATTAAAATTATTCATAGATTCGTCCGCTGCCAAATTATGAACTTTTGACTGAAGAGCGACTTGATCTCAGAGATGGAATCGATTATAATCGATGCTACATCGATGATTTTCTTCAAAATAATCGGAAATAATCGATTAATCGACGGCGATTAATCGGTCGATTAAATCGACGGCCAAACACAGCAAAACATGACGTCATGCGGAACGATCGGTACCTTGGCCCATTGCAACTTAACCATTGACCAATGAAAAAGCCTGAAATATTAGTACAATATAGGTAGCGCCAAGATTCGATTAATCGGCCGATTAATCGATGCTGTCCGATTATTTTAATCGGCCGATTATAATCGGCTATAATCGATTATAATCGGTAATCGTTCCATCTCTGCTTGATCTAATGTATAATGCAGGGCTTAAAACCATTTGGATTTTATTGGTTGTTGTGGTAGGTGGTTTTTAAAGGACTCAAAAATAAATGGTTTTTGGTTATGGTTTCTGAATTGGTTTTCAAATCACAAACCATAACGGTTCCAATTGGTTTTAAGGTTTAGGTTTCAAAGTTTTTCTGGTTCTGGTTTTGAAATGGTTTCAATTTTTTTTAATAAGGTGTGGATGTGGTTTTGGTTCTGTAATAATAGTTCTTTTTTGCGGTAGTGGTGGTTTTTCACATCAAAAACCATTTCAAATTTTCAAATGGTTTTGGTGGTTGTGGTGGTTTTGATATCAAAAACAATTTTGATTTTCAAATAAATTTATACAAAAACTAATTCAGGACTACTAAAAGTATGATTTGAGACAAAAAACCAGAAAATTTCCATCACAGGTCTGAAAAAATTGAAAAAAAATAGCAAAAACCAAAAAGAACCATTTCATGAATTGGTTGTAATTGGTTATGGTTACATTTGAAAATTGAAATGGTTGTTGTGGTTGTGGTTTTCTCCAAAGAACACAACTTTTGGTGGTTTTGGTTGTTTCAATTCAAATTTTTTTCCCAAATGGTTGTTTTTAAATGAATTGGTTTTCATTTTTTTCAAATATATTGGTTTTTTGTTGTTGTTGTTGTTTTTGAAATTTACAAAAAGAAGTTGAAATGGTTGTGGTAGTGGTTGAAAGTTAAAACCAATTAAAAACAATGGTTATGGTGGTTTTATTTGGTTTTGGTTTTGGTGGTTTTAAGCCCTGGTATAATGTATTAACTCTGTTTTGTAAGGTGAATTTCACGATGTAAGTACATAGTTTGCGATTATTTTTATAGATGGGTAGATAAAAAGCTCTGGAGTCTGGTCATCTTCGAAATACTGTGGCCATTCGGCAACTCCAAAACGAACTTGTTTACGATGCTTTTATGAGAAATGTGCTTATTTTGTGGTTTAGTTTAGGGTTATCGTTAATCGTAATTTGTCACGTAACTGAATGATGAGCACTTGGGTGAGAGATAAATATGTATATGTATAATAAGTACTTGGTTAATTCGTTGGGTATTAGGTATACAGAGAACTCGTATTTATTTATTCTTCCTTCAAATTAATGAAATAAAATTCAAAAAGTACTTCATTACTTCATTCAATAGAAAATTGTCATGAAAATTGTTTTGATAATTATTTGATATGACAAATATTAATATTACGACTCGAATCACTCGTTTGAACAAAAAAGAACGAATATTGCGTGATTCTTCAGGGTCGTGTTCCGTATGTGCTGTGAACATAGAACATCTCTTACAAACACACGCGTCAATTTAGAGAGAATGTTCTGGTTTACCTCCGGGTAAACCACCCACAGGCGGGAATAACATGTACCTTAGGGAATGTTACGATCAGGTTTACCTAGGGGTAAACCCCGACGAAAATTTCAAGGAATGTTACCATGTATGTAAGTATGTTTACTCGAGAGTAAACCCAGACAAAATTTTCAATTTTATCATGCATTTGGTAAGATAAAATTTTGTTTTCAGTGTTGGGGGGCGCGCTCGGCTTCGCCTCGCGCGTGTCCGTATCTCCTACTTTTGCTACGCGAGTATTCCTCGTGAATCGGGCGCTTCGCGCCCTCCCTCAATATTAACATATCGGCATTTAACCTAACCTTAACCTAACCTCTCTTTAATAATTACAAAATCATGCCGAATAGGACCATGCTGCTTTCTAGTTTCTACTGCTCAACGATACAATATTGTCCAAAAAATTCATTATTCTATAAAAAAATCAAAAAAATTGATTAAAATTGTAGTGTATCCACGTTCGGTTCGAATGAACCAAATCTGACAACGTTGCATTTACGTTGCAACGTTATAGCCGCCTCGTTTACGGCATTTATCTTTATCTCTTACTTACGACACATTAATATCCGAATATGTAATGCGTTCATTATTATGTAAATATACGATTAATAATATTTTATTTAATGATTTCGTTATTCGAATAACGCGAATTCTACAATGGCGCAGTCGGTGAAAGTAAAAAGACAGTTTTAAAGTGCCGGTAATTTCGTAATTATCAGTGCAGTGTTGTGTGGTAAAACTCCGTTTTCGAAAATGGATCAATCCAACATCAAAGCGTTTGATGTCCACTCAACTTCAGCTTCCTCGGAATGGATTCGATGGAAGCGAGCTGTCGACCTATATATTCTTTCGAAAGGATACACAGACGATAAACGGAAGCAAGCTACCCTGTTATCACTAGGTGGTATGGATTTGCAAGATATTTATTATGCAATACCTGGTAACGAAACGAAATCCGACGAGGAAACTTGGTATCAACAGACCATAAGGCTTTTAGACGCATACTTCATTCCTAAAAGCAACGTTACTTACGAAAGGTATGTGTTCAGTAAAATAATCCAACGTCCGGATGAACTGACCGAACAGTTTATTAATCGTTTACGACCAGAGATGGCGCGATTCCGATTTTTTTAAGGAGTCGTGAGAATCGCATGAATCCGATTCCGGAATCGGATTCCATTTTCGATTCACCTGACAGATGAATCGAAAAATGTGAAATCTGACTCTTTTCAAGCAGGAATCGCAAATGTAATATGATTCGCGATTCCGGTAATTTGATTCTCGCGACTCCGATATTTCGATTCTCGCGACTCCTCATTACGATTCTCACGACTCCTCATTACGATTCTCACGACTCCTCATTACGATTCTCTAGACTCTCACAATGAACGAAATCACCCAAATTCAAATTGGGCTTTTCCACAATCCGCGGGTTGCATACTCTCTGCCTGTTCTTATCACTCCTGGTAGGCAAAACATTCCTCTGTGCTATTAAAAATACACGGATTTCGAAGTTTTTATGTGAAAAGTCCAACTTTTTCGATTGTTCGCGGATGCTGGTGAACTTGAATGTGGTCTCAAATTAAAGACAGTGAAATTCCCTATCGATTGATGTATAATTTTTATCATTTCGCGTAAAAATAACGGTTTTATGAATACTTTTATCCACCGTTTCTTCGTAATGTCAACTTTGAACTAAAAATACTCAAAATTTCGATCGAACACATAGGTATTTTTTATTATATCAAAATGTTTGTAATTTTATTCTCTTTAAAATGGGTGCTCGCCCAAAGCTCTACCTTTTACCGTTCAAAAGTTTTCGAAGTTTAAAGTTGCGGAAACAAGCTTCAAGCGGTAAGTACTGAACTTTGAACTAAAAATACTCGAAATTTTGATCGAACACATAGGTATTTTATTATTGCAAAATGTTCGTTATTTTATTCTCTTCAAAATGGTTCTTCACCCAAAGCTCTAGGTTTACCGTTCAAAAGCTCTCGTAGTTTAATGCTGCGGAAAGTGGTTAGTGATCAACAGTTCAACACTAACGGCCAGTAATGGCGGACAGATTAACATACTGAATTAACCACTTTCCGCAACTTTAAACTACGAGAGCTTTTGAACGGTAAAAGCTAGAGCTTTGGGTGAAGAACCATTTTGAAGAGAATAAAATAAAATAACGAACATTTTGCAATAATAAAATATCCATGTGTTCGGTCAAAATTTCGAGTATTTTTAGTTCAAAGTTCAATACTTACCGCTTGAAGCTTGTTTCCGCAACTTTAAACTTCGAAAACTTTTGAACGGTAAAAGGTAGAGCTTTGGGCAAGCACCCATTTTAAAGAGAATAAAATTACAAACATTTTGATATAATAAAAAATACCTATGTGTTCGATCGAAATTTCGAGTATTTTTAGTTCAAACTTTCAAAGTTGACATTACGAAGAAACGGTGGATAAAAGTATTCATAAAACCGTTATTTTTACGCGAAATGATAAAAATTATACATCAATCGATAGGGAATTTCACTGTCTTTAATTTGAGACCACATTCAAGTTCACCAGCATCCGCGAACAATCGAAAAAGTTGGACTTTTTACATAAAAACTTCGAAATCCGTGTATTTTTAATAGCACAGAGGAATGTTTTGCCTACCAGGAGTGATAAGAACAGGCAGAGAGTATGCAACCCGCGGATTGTAGAAAAGCCCAAATTTTCTTTTATCTAATTTTTGCCGGTTGGCGCTGAAAAGTGGTTGTGAAAGTGAATTTGAATGATGAATTTAGAATTTATCATTGTTTTACTAATAACATGGTGAGTTGAAAATTTAATTTTACAAAAATGTTTGTTAGAATGTTCATTTCACCTTCAATGCTTCATTTTTATGAAATTTAAGGAGTTGTGATGGGAATCTGGCTGGAGTCGTGAGAGGAATCTGGTTGGAGTCGTGAGAGGATCCTAAGATGAGTCGTGAGTGGAATCTGAATCGGAGTCGCGAAAGGAATCGGAATCGAAAATTACGATTCGGATTCGGATTCCTATATCTGGCGAATCTGATAAGCGGAATCGGGACTCAAAATTTTGTGGAATCACACCATTTGGAATCCGATTCTCAAGCTCCTGGAATCGCGCCAACTCTGTTTACGACGACAAGTGACGAAATGTGAGTACTCTGACGAAGATGCTCAACTCTGTCAACAAATCGTCGCCGGATGTTGTAACGGAGAAATACGCAAAGAATGTCTTGAAAAGAGAGTACTGTCAGTAGGCGCTATTCAAGAAATTGCTCAGAAAATCGAAACCGTGTCGTCACAGTTGTCAGCGTTTGAGCCGAAATCTACACCAGCGTCCATACCTGGAGTAAACTCGATAAATAGAATTGCGTCGTCGAATTCTACACGATCGAATGATTCGAAAATCAGTTGTTATGGTTGCGGTTCGTCCAAACATCGTACGAAAGATGATTCTTGTCCAGCAGTGGGAAAAGAATGCCGTTTCTGCCATAAAATTGGTCATTTCGATAGCGTCTGTCACGCAAAGAAGAATCAGAAGGAGGATAAACCTCAGAATAAATCGCGCCGCCGTGATAGAAAGAAACCGCCAAGGTCGTCTGATGAAAAAAGCGAAAATTCGTCCGCCTCGGGGAAGAAATCGGTAAATCAAGTTAGTACGGTTAACTACGTGTTCCACGTTTCGAGTAAAGCTCGTGCCAAAGAACTTCCTTGCGCCGTCGGAGGAGTCCAGTTTGCGTTCACCGTAGATTCTGGTGCTGATGAAAACATCATATCGAAAAGTGATTGGTGTTCGTTGAAAAGTTGCAACGTTAAAGTCGTGTCTCAAGTGCGTAACGATGAAAATAAAAAGCTATTTGCATTCGGTGCTTCGGAGCCTCTCGCAATAGTTGGCAAATTCTCCGCAGAAATTTGTGTTGGTAATCGTTCGCTAGTGGCCGAAATCGTAGTCGTCGACCAGGACAATGTACCAGCGTTATTGTCTCGAGAAACAGCGACTGATCTTGGAGTGTTGGAGATTCGCATACCACAGTCCAACGTTAACGCCGTAACTTCGACGATTTCACCGAATCGCAAAGTTTTCCAAGGGATTGGTTTACTGAAGGATGTTGAAATAGACATTCCCATCGACGAGTCCGTACCGCCGCATCGACAGAAACCTAGACCCATACCGCTCAATCTACGAGATCAAATCGACGAGGAACTCGACAGTATGCTGGAAAACGACATCATCGAGCCGGTAGATACTCCGTCACCGTGGGTATCGAATATGGTAATTTCACACCATAACGACAAAATTCGTATTTGTGTCGATATGCGTGATGCAAACAAAGCGATCATCACTGAAGATTATCCGTTCACAACGATGGAGGATATTCGCGCCGCTGTTAAGAGCGCAAAGTGTTTCGCCCGTCTCGATTTACGCCGTGCATTTTACCAGATCTTACTCAAGATTAAGTCCAGGGTGATTACAACGTTCATAACGCATCGAGGTTTATTCCGTTCAAAACGTCTCATGTTTGGAATAAAATGCGCACCTGGTATTTTCCAAAGTATCCTGCGCAAACTTCTGAAGCTTCTTGGTTTCGCAATCAATTCAGCCGACGATATCTTCATATTCGCTAACTCAGAAGAAGAACTGTTCCGTTATGTAAATCAAGTGATCGACTTGCTCGAGCAAAATGGTCTCACGCTGAACTACGATAAATGCATCTTCTACGCGACGAAAATCGAGTATGTTGGTTTCACCATCGTTCCAGGTGGAATTCAAGTTTCAGACGAAAAACGAGCCAAAATCTTGGAATGGTCCGCACCAACGTCCAAGGCCGAAGTTGAAAGCTTCCTGGGCTTCGTTAATTTTGTACGTCGTTTCATTCCGAATTACAGCGCTATCGCAGCACCGTTGTACGATATCACGCGCAAAAACGTTCATTTCAAATGGGAACAAGAACACGAAAGTGCGTTTCAAGCACTGAAAGCTCAGTTGACCACGGACCGCATCCTGAAGAATTTCAATCCGCGATACACAACACAGCTGTATTGCGATGCGGGTCCAAACGCGCTCGGTGCAGTCCTAGTTCAAATAGGCGCCGAAGGTCCTGAGTACGTCGATTTCGCTAGCAAGACGTTAACCGACGTAGAACGAAGGTACTCTCAGCTGGAGAAGGAAGCCCTTGCCCTTGTCTGGGGAGTAGAGCGTTTCCATTATTACTTATACGGGCGCCGCTTCCAGCTTATCACAGACAACAAACCGATCCAGCTGATCTTAACGTCAAGCGATCTAAACCAGAGCTTGAGAGTACAGCGATGGCACCTTCGTTTGCAGGGATATGACTTCGAGTTGGTCCACAAAGCGGGGAAAAACAATATCGCCGACCCCCTTAGTCGACTAGTATCCAGTACTGACCGTTCGCACGATCACGTCGAGTCATATATTCATCTTGTCATCAATGCCAGCATTCCGAAGCTGATGACGCTGAAAGAAATCGAACAAGCTTCCCTGAATGATCCCGAATTCGTCGAACTACGTAACGCTATCGAGTCTAACAATTGGTCCAAAATGCCAGCTGCCTATACCGCTATCAGCAGTGAACTCAGCGTATACAACGACATCATTCTACGTGGAGACCGAATCGTCGTACCTTCTCAGTTACGCCAACGTGTTTTAGACCTTGCCCACGAAGGTCATCCTGGTATTGTCAGCCTGAAAGCGCGTCTTCGAACGAAGGTTTGGTGGCCAAACATTTACGCTGAAGCCGAACACAAAGTAAAAACGTGTCCAGCCTGCCAAGCAGTTGCGAAATTCGAGCCGCCCGAACCGATACGTCGTCGTCTATTGCCGGAACGTCCTTGGGATCAAGTCGCTTTCGACTTCATGGGACCGTTACCCTCAGGTGATTACCTTTTCGTAGTAGTCGATTTATACAGCCGGTTCTACAAAATCAAAATCACGAAGACATCTACGGCAAAATTCATCGTTGAAACCTTGCATGAAATTTTCGCTAGATACGGTTACCCGTCCATCATCACGTGCGATAATGCTCCGCAACATCACGCAAGCGAAGTTGAAAGTTTCTGCAACGAGTATGGCATTCGTATGTTTTACTCAACACCGTTTTGGCCGCAGTCCAACGGAGCCGTAGAAAGACAAAACCGAAACATCCTCAAGACCCTGAAAATTGCTCAAATCGAGGGGAAGGATTGGAGAAACGAAATCCAGAAATTTCTACTCATGATGCGAAATACTCCTAATCACGCAACTGGAGTAGCTCCTGCCGAGTTGGTGTTTCGTTTCCGCCCACGTGACCAAATTCCATCGATTCAAAACTATCAAGCCGATCCCGAGATGGAAGATAGAGAAAATCAACGGAAATACAAGGGTCAAATATACGCCAACGATAGTCGTCACGCCACCCGGTTCGTACCAGGTCAACAGGTCTTAGTCCGAAACGAGCAGAAAACGAACAAGCTCACGCCAAGTTTCGACCCAGAGCCAGCGACAGTCGTAGCAACTCGAGGTACCGAGGTCGACATCAGTAAAGGAGGTCGTACCTATACTCGAAATAGTTCTCATCTCAAAGAATTTCAGTCGAGCGTGACTCCTCAACCTGCCGCCGTTGAGATCCCTGAAATACGAAGTAACGATCCGCCGCCGGAACCGTCGGGATATGTGAGCAGTCCAGCTGCACCATCGAGCTCAACTGAACATTCGAGTCCAAGAGTCCAGGACACTACAATTGGTCGCCCGAAGCGCGAAATTCGAATCCCTTCGAAGTTCAACGATTACGTCTTAAATAAATGAAACATTTATTTCATTTCGCCACCGGGAAGACTGTAGTGTATCCACGTTCGGTTCGAATGAACCAAATCTGACAACGTTGCATTTACGTTGCAACGTTATAGCCGCCTCGTTTACGGCATTTATCTTTATCTCTTACTTACGACACATTAATATCCGAATATGTAATGCGTTCATTATTATGTAAATATACGATTAATAATATTTTATTTAATGATTTCGTTATTCGAATAACGCGAATTCTACAAAAATAAAATCAATTTTCTGTCAAAATCAAAAATCAACTCGTAAATGGTAAAAATCGTTACCTTAATGCCAAATCCGAGTATGTCCAAAATTTTCGATTTTTTGATATTGGTATCACTGGAAAGCTGATGCTCAGCCGAATCTAGTGAAATTAATGAAAAACCTTATAATTATTATGAAATTGTAAAAAAATAGAATTTAAATAAATTTTAAACATTGAGTATGTCCATATAGACGCCAAAAGCGATTATGTCCATTGAGTATGTCCATCAATGATTGGGAATTATTTGTGATTCTGGTAATCTGCTTAGACGTGTTATTAATTCGGTGTTATTACAAGACAAATATATCGATGAAAATGGTGCTTGCTTATTAACTCGTACTCCAGACAACTGGTTTCATAGATCAGGGTAAATAAAATTGGAAAGATTTTTTTATGATGTTATTGATAACTCCGAAAAATGAATAATAACAGGCCCAGGTGAGGGTGGAAGCTCTTACGAAAACTTGAAGAATAACAGACATAATAATTAATAACAGTAAACAATATTTATAAGTGGTATAATATTGAAGTATCACTATATTTTCAAACACTTTGATTGCCAGGCTGAACAATACAAAAAATGATACGAAAACATTAAAAAAATTGGCAAGATTAAAGCAACTTCACTCACAAAATATAATTTTCATCATTTAGAAAAATAAAAACTTTATTCTGGCTTAGTGCAGTACTTATCTCCAAGGGTATTGAAAAAAATTACAGACGAAATCTGAATCAAATTCTCGAAAACCAAAATCGTGGGTAAGAGGATACTTATTACGTACTAAAAAAAGCTACTTGTTTTTATCTCTTTACAACTATTGATTAGTTTCCATAATTTTTCGGCTGACACAAAATGGTATTCCGTCTATCGCCCATCGAAGGAATACCTACGTTGCTAAAAATAACAGAATGAATAAGATTGAAACAATTAGTGATCAATCATCTGACGTGTATTTGTACCAGTTTTCCATCTGAAGCATTACCAATAATGGTAAACCAAAGTATCATCAACTTAATTATATTTAAAACCTAAACAGACACCGGAAATTCGTAAGAAATATGTAAGAAATTTGGGACATACTCGGATCTCAATTCTTAACAACATGGACATACTCCCATTTGTAAGAGTATGTCCATGGCATATAGAATCGAAACCTGAGTATGTCCATCACCGCTTGATAAACATTTAATTACACATACTAAATTGAGAAATTTTACAAATGTAGCTCAGACAATCTCTTCATAACAGATTGAACTATCATACTTCAAAATTTTACTACCCCATATCCCATCCATTTGTTTTTATCATCTTTCAAACTTTCAATTCCCTCTCCTGAAAAATTCACGTTCTTGGACATACTCGGATTTGGCATTAAGGTAACGAAATGAAAAATTGTAAAAAAAATTGAAAAAATTTGTGCTCAAATAAAAAATAAAATAAAATAATTATTTGCCTACACAATATTTTATTATTTTATTAGTCAAAATCAAAATCAAGCAAAAATTGAATTACCAAAAAAAAATTGATTTCAGGGAATGTTATGATGCATGTTTACTTAGGAGTAAACCCTAACAAATTGATCAACGAATGTTAGGGTGCATGTTTACTCGAGAGTAAACAATACCACCTATAGTAAAAGGCCTGAGCGCTGAATCGTTATCACCTTCTGACGTCACACCTTAAGGGGACTCGATTGTGTTTACCATTTGAATTTTAACGTATGATTAAATGGCGAATTCGTGAAATTGAGTAAAACTTTCGTTGAAAAAGTTATTAAAATGATAAATAATTAATTAAATTCGTTCTAAAATGTGGTACAGTGATGAAATATTGTTGTGTTCAATCATTGGTGGTGTTGGTTTACTTTCTTTTTGTACAAAAACGAATTTTTCGCAATCTGTTGTGTTGTGTGATTTGAACATGTAGATATCAAGTGAATTGAAAAATGAAAACTAATGTGTGTATGTGCTTGTGTTTTACTCTTAACTGGAATAATGTCATAGTGAAATGAATAGACCTGAACCATAAAATCTACAATGCGTTTTAAATCTGCATATTATTGAGTACAACAATCCAATCCAACTACAAAGTGAAAGTACAATGGATAACCTAATCAAGAAACCATTAACGGCATTAACCATCAACATCTCAAAACTGAAACCAATTAGCTGAAAGTGTTCTAGTCATTAATTTATCACTCAAGTTGGTTATCATCAATCACATTGCTGCTGAAGAAACTGTGTGGTTTTCCGTTTTTTACCTGTGTAGTTGAAATGGAATTGGAAATGGAATACATACTTCGGAATAGAGTCAAGAGTGTTGATATCATTTAATTTTTGTGGGATTTTGATGAATTAAGGATTATTTGACAAATATTTCATTCGATTTCACCAGTGAGTTGTATAATATCCTTCAGAAGGTATAATTTTGTCAAGTTTATGCATTATTTTCATCTTTAATGTTGAAAAACAATGTTGTTTAACCTCGTTTTTTTATTTTTGTTTTCATTTAAATCATTCGTAGGTGATCTTAAATTCATTATGCATGTGAATAAAATATGAAAAATAAAATTTTCACCGGATTTAATTCGTTGGAGTGCATTTTTCTTTCATTTCTATAGTGTATTACCATATGTTAGATATGTAAGTATTCCCCTTTAGTGATGACGTCACAAAACAGCGCTCAGGCCTTTTACTATAGGTGGTATTGGAGTAAACCAATACAATGAATTGATGTGCAGATTTACCAAAGGTAAACCTAAAAATGGACTTTCCTTGAAGTACACTTCATTCTCACCCAGGATAAGGGTAAACCTTGTTTTGGTAAACCTGTGTTTTTACATTCTCTCCAATTCGACTTCTCACCTTACAAACTCTACTGATAAGAATGATAACGATCGCTCATGCAGCCCGCCGTTGGCGCCGTTGCACTTTCCGCATATTTATTTCTACTTCTGGTTTCTTGAATTCTTACAAATTATTTTGGATAATCACTCGCCATCAATAAATTCTTTTGAAACAGGAATCTCGAATGATTGTTGTATGAGAGAAAAGTAAAACGATGTGTTTTGCTGTGGATTGTGATCATAAGTTTGGCCGCACCAGTTGTGCGAATTTCCGATTTCCTACAAATAGACGCGAACGTAAAAAATGGATAGATGCTTGTCGGTAAGTTACTGAATTCTGATTCGAAACTGTAATCAACCACCCGTATGAAAATAAAATCGAGTCACATTGATAATGAAATGAACACGTTCTGATCTTACAGTCGATTTGATAGAAAACCCAAGGAATCTGATAGAGTTTGTAAGTGTCACTTCGTGGACGGTAAAAGGCATAACGGACCGACTCTTTTTTCATGGAATGCAACAATAGTTACACCTCCGAAGTTTAATAAACCACAGCATCAGTATGTTTCTTTATTCACTGTAATCGAATTCGCTAAACAGTCATTTAATTATACTTTACTATTTGCAGTTTAAAACCGAAAAAGGATCATGTGAAGACGCGCGCATTGATCTGTAAGGCGAACAAGGTGACGAAGAAATGTAACGGTGAAGTTACTGAAGTCGATGCATTGCAGACTCAAATCAGCGATCTTGGCACTAAAAAAGAGTTAGATAAACTAAAACAGTATGTATCTTTATTAACTGTAATCGAATTTGCTAAACAGTCATTTAATTATACTTTATTATTTGCAGTTTTAAATCGGAAAAGGATTATGTGACGACGCGCGCAATGATCTGTAAGGTGAACAAGGCGACGAAGAAATGTAACGGTGAAGTTACTGAAAACGATACATTGCAAACTCAAATCAGTAATCTTCGCAAAGAAATAGAGAAACTAAAAAAACATCCCTTCGGTTACCACTGTGTTGAAAACGATGAAAAGTTACTGTTGTATTATACAGGACTGACGAAAGTTGTATTTTACGTTGTGCTGGATTCGTGTGCCAAATCTGCGTTCAGGTATTTCCTCGGTTGGAAGGTGGAGGATCTCGATTTAAAAGATCAACTATTAATAACGTTAATGAAACTGAGACTGAATTTAGACTACTTCGATCTAGCAGTACGTTTCAATACCTCCGAAGATACCATTAATAACATTGTTCTAACGTTCGTCAATTTACTGCACGAGATTTGGTACGTTCGCAAAATCAACGAAATTACTTCCGAAGGGACTGCCAAGCCTGATAGAATGATCGTAGGATTCGCCGAAATTGATACCGTAGTACCAGAACAAACCGATGAGACTGACAAGCCCAGTAAAAAGTATAAAAATACTTTGAAATGTATGGTGGCTATTGATCCCAATGGAGGAATTACTCATTGTAGTATGCTCTATCCGGCGTCCACACATGATAAAGTGATTATGAAACGATCTGGGATCGCTGAAAAATACCAAGATATTGAATTTACGATGATAGATGGAAGTTCTGTATCGAGTAACACCAGTTTGGAAGTAGATTCTGAAGTACATACTCAAACTATTAAACGATTGAGAGATTTCAGCATCCTGAATTTTATACCGAAACCTCTTTTTACCCATTCGAGTAAAGTATTTCAAGTCTGTGGGGCTTTAGCCAATCTGGTTAATCCTCGGTTGAAACTGATTGACCAGTCAAATGCCACTGATGTAAAGGAAGAAAGTGGTGGTGATGATATTAAAACTGAATTCGATGAAGAAGTCAGTTTAGAATTCGAAACTGCGGTATTTGCAGATGGTTTGGATACAGTTTCATGTAAAAGTGAACCTCTATCTGAATACGAAGTGGAATTTAGTGTGGAGAATGGAGCTGAATCTGAAGCTGAACTTGAAGTACAATTTAATGTGGAGAATGGACTTCAATCTGAAGCTGAATCTGAAGTAGAATTTATTATGGAGGAATTCGATCTCGAGTTGGAAGAAGAATTTTAAAGAAACTTTCTTCGACGTCTTCGGTTTTCTAAGTTTTCTTATTAATTCCAATTTAATAATGCGAATGTGATTTTTATATTTTTTATTTTACGTAAGACTATTTATGAGTTTTTCATTTTTTGAAATGAGTGTTTTGTTTTTTTTAATAAATTAAAGAAGTTTTTCTTTTGAAAATGTCGTTTTTCTCTTCAGTATTTATTTCTATTGTTTTATTTTGTTTCCAGATTCCAGATATTGAATAAATTCATAAAATTTCAATTTTCAATATTCGAACTCAAGAACTCATCCAAGTTCCAACTTACAAAAATCAAAAATATCAAAATTCAAATTCATCAAACTTTTTGACTTCAAAACAGGGATGGAAACTGGAAAGCTAATAACTGAAAGCTAAATGGTGAAAGCTGAGGAAGCTTGGGATTTTTCATTTTTGAAAGCTAAAAGTTGAGTCAAAAATTGCATCTAGCTTGCCACCCCTTTCTTTCCCATCTCTGCTTCAAAGTTCAAAGTTCAAAATAAAAAAATAAAAAAAATAGATTTCGATGCTGCAAACCGTAGCTTTGTTTTTATCAAAATTTACCGCTACGAAAAGCGCCATCTGTCTTGAGCAACCTGTACTATCATTCCGCCACCCAAGATTCCTAACAAGATTCGTCATTATTTGAAAATTGAATATTGAATTGAAAATTTCGCGAAACAGAAAATCACCGATATTTTTCATTTATAGGAGTGGGTAAGTGCCATTTTTGTATTCAAACGATACAGCAACTTGTCCGCATTGTTACTTTCACGCTACCTTATGTTATATTGCCTTAGGTCGAATCGAAGAACATCAACATGATATAGAAAAAACTCCGATCGGAATTAGAATTCAAGTAATTTCTTGCTCTCGTCACCCAAAATGGGAGATTCGTTGGATAATACCACCCTGGAGCAAAATTCCGAAGATCATTCGACATCTATCATAGATGCCAATGTTTTCCTATCCTATTTGAAGAAGCTAATCACGGTGTTACTTCAAGAAGAAGGCGAAGATCTGAATACCGCTCTAAATGTGGCGTTCGAAGACCGTTCAACTCTAGAATGCATCAAGAAATTTCTATCCGATTCTCAAGTTCAATCTTTGTTCATTCAAAAAGGAAGCAACAAAGGTAAACATTGAACTAAAAAAGCATTCACGTGTTAGATGTGTTTGTTAACGTACCTTTTCTTTTCTAAGATGACGAAGCTGAACCCGGTACCGAAAACGAAGAAGACAAAGAACTCATCACCGTTCTCATATCTAACGCGGTTCATTTCACTAATCCGAAGATGAGCAGGTATAAATTTGAATACGAAACTCGTAAACTAGAACATATTGTACGTTGTGTTTCATTTTACAGTATGGCTTTGATCAAACGAAGCACTGTCGTCGAGGCGGATAAATCTTTGAACTCGCAAATTCGTATTATCAATTTTAGCGAAGGGTCTCCGTACGAAACGCTTCACGCATTTATTAGCAAAACTATGGCTCCGTATTTTAAAAGTTACGTTAGAGAAACCGGACGCGTCGATAGGTAAATATCGTTGATGGTTGAAAGCGAATGTTGATGACGTTCTCATCGTAATGTTACGTGTTTTGAACAGAGACGGTGATAAAATGGCACCATCGGTTGAAAAGAAAATGGTCGAATTGGAAATGGGATTACTACATCTTCAACAGAACATCGATATACCTGAAATATCTCTAATAATTCATCCTGTAGTTGCTACTGTGATTAAAAAATGCGCCGAAGAGAATCGCAAACCTAAAGTTGCTGATTTTGGCGATAAAGTCGAAGATTCAACTTTTCTCAATCAGTTGCAAAATGGCGTTAATCGATGGATTAAAGAAATCCAAAAGGTGGACGAGCAATTCATTAGCATTATTTTTTATACGATTACAAATTAACTTATCTCGATATGTGTGTTTTTGTTCAGGTGACTAAACTCGATCGTGATCCATCAAACGGTACTGCTCTTCAAGAGATCAGTTTTTGGTTGAACTTGGAACGAGCTTTGCACAGAATTCAAGAAAAACGAGAAAGTATCGAGGTAGCTCTCACGTTAGATATCTTGAAACATGGAAAAAGATTCCATGCTACTGTCAGTTTCGATACAGATACAGGTGATTGATTTTTTCCTCCTGCGAACAAATTTATTGAGATAATGTTACTAATATCATGTTATTTCAGGATTGAAACAAGCTTTAGCTACTGTCAACGATTACAACCCGTTAATGAAAGATTTTCCAATCAATAATCTGCTATCGGCCACCGAATTAGATCGTATTCGCGAAGCTGTGCAACAGATTTTCCAGCATTTGCGTAAAATTCGTAGCACCAAGTATCCTATGCAACGTGCATTGAAACTAGTCGAAGCCATTTCTAGAGATTTGAATACTCAATTGTTAAAAGTAGGTTTTCGTTTCGAGAAAATGCTATTGAATTTCGTCTATTTGATTTTCATCCTTCGTATTATGGTATTTTTTAGGTCTTGGGAACTCGTAGGCTAATGCATATTCCATTTGACGAATTCGAAAAAGTTATGGCTCAATGCTACAGCGTATTTTCGTGCTGGGATGACGAATACGATAAGCTTCAAGCTTTACTTAGGTAAACAAAAGTGTTCTCATTTTTATCTTCAATCGAGCTTCACTTCTACTGATTTATTCTGTTTGTCAACAGAGACGTCGTTAAAAAGAAGCGCGAAGAACAATTAAAAATGGTATGGAGAATGTCCCCAGTACACAAACGTTTACAAACTCGCATGGAGCACATGCGTCGTTTCCGGCATCAACACGAACAACTGAGAACTGTAATAGTTCGTGTTCTACGCCCGAACATTGGAACTACTCCTGATCGTGCTGATGGCGATCAAATTATGAATCCTGGATCTAACGAGCAACTCGACGAGTCTGCTTTCGATTCAGCTGATTCGAGCGCCATCGAGGTACTCATCGTTTATCATGTTTGGATCTATTTTTGTAGAATTGTACTAAATGATAAGCGTTTTTTTAGGAGGTGAACTTGGCCTATGAGAATGTAAAAGAAGTAAATTGCTTGGATATGACTCGAGAGGGTCAAGAAGCTTGGGATGCGGCTGTGAACAGATACGAAGAACGGATAGATCGAGTTGAAGCTCGAATCACTGCTCATCTTAGAGATCAACTTGGCACTGCGAAAAATGCCAACGAAATGTTTCGTATTTTTTCGCGATTCAACGCGTTGTTTGTTCGACCTCATATTCGAGGAGCCATACGTGAATACCAAACGCAACTTATCCAAAGGGTCAAGGATGATATTGAAGCTTTACACGAGAAATTCAAAGTACCTTTTTAAATTTATTTTTATTACTCATTAAACCAAAATGAATGCATTAAACATTATCGTGATGTTTCAGATTCAGTATCCTTTGAGTAAATCTTTCCGCATGAGTCAATCGAGGGATTTACCTCCAATTTCCAGTTCTATAATTTGGGCTAAACAGATCGATCGCCAATTAACCATGTACTTAAACCGAGTCGAAGCAGTATTAGGTAATTAGATCACCTTACATTGATAATAACCTCGTCAAAACTGTCCCAATTAATCCGTAACTAATCGTAAATTCACAGGTAAAGGTTGGGAGAACCATATCGAAGGTCAGAAATTAAAAGCAGACGGTGACAGTTTCCGCCTAAAATTAAACACGCAAGAAATCTTCGATGATTGGGCTCGTAACGTGCAACAACGAAATTTAGGCGTCAATGGTAGAATTTTCACCGTCGAAAGTACTCGGTCTCGGACCGGACGAGGAAATGTTATGAAATTGAAGGTGATTTACTTTCATGACCGAATATTGGATCGTAATCTCTATTTCTCGTTTGTAAAATGTTCTGTCTCTTTTGTAGGTGAACTTTTTACCCGAAATTATCACCTTGTCCAAGGAAGTGAGAAATTTGAAAAATTTAGGATTCCGAGTACCATTGGCCATCGTAAATAAAGCTCATCAAGCTAATCAACTTTACCCCTTTGCTATCTCGTTAATCGAGAGCATTCGTACTTACGAAAGAACTTTGGAAAAGGTACGAAAATTATGAGAAATATTTTTATTATTTTTTTCTAGTTTTTTTTCTGTTTTTGGAATTTGAGAAAAAGTAATTTTTGATGTGATCGCAGCTCTCACAAAGGAGTTACGCTCCAAACGCGTCTGGAAAGGTAGTAATATGTTGACTTTGCGAGCTTCGCTTGGCTGATTTTCGTTTAGGCTTCATTTTTTTTTGTAATTAGGATGTTTTTGTGACGTTTGTGAACTGTCCAGTGATCAGTGTCGATGTGATTAGGGTGATGATAGGGTTAGAAAAGAATGATTGAAAAGTTTTGATTTTTTTGAAGCAGGCAGAGAAAGTTTTTCGTCCAGTTTTTGATTTTTTTCGTTCAAGTGAGACGATTTGGTGGTCGAAAAATGAGTGTTTGAGATGTTTAAAGGTTTTTCAAGTCTGCATTTAACGAGCTAATTGTGATCAGCTTTGGCAGGAGTTGAACTTGGAAAAAAAGAGAAATATCAGTCAATTGCTGCATTGTATTTTTTTTTTTTTTTTCAAAAAAGTCGAGCAAAAAAATCATGTAATGAGAAATTTTGTTTTTTGTTTTTTGGCGCATGATGAAATATTTTCAAATTATTTTTCTAAATGACGATTTAATTTAAATTTTCTGTATTTTTCGTTTACAGATGGAAGATAAAACCAGTATTATTCCTCTAGTGGCTGGATTACGTAAAGAAGTACAATCGTTAATAGCTGAAGTGAGTCCCACAACGTTCGAAAGTTCGGAATTTCAGTATTTTTCAAACAAGTAATTTTTCCTTTCATTCAGGGCATCCAACTCGTTTGGGAGAGTTACAAATTGGATCAATACGTACAACGGCTCGCCGAACAAGTTTTCAACTTCCAAGAAAAAGTTGAAGATTTATTGGTCGTTGAAGAACAACTGGACGTCGATGTTCGGTCACTGGAAACTTGCCCATACTCGGCTAACACTTTGGCTGATATTTTGGCCAAAATACAGCACGCCATAGATGATTTGTCTTTGAGACAGTATTCCAATTTACACATTTGGGTGAACCGATTAGATCAAGAAGTAAGTCTAAGATCATGCCACGTTCTATTTTAATCGTTCAAAAGACGAATTTAACTGTCTTTTTCTGTTAGGTTGAGAAAAATCTAGCTGCGAGGCTTCAAGCCGGAATTCAAGCTTGGACTGATGCTCTAGAGGGTAAAAAGAAGGATATAGATTTGAGTATGGATACAGATGCTCCAGCTCAACCTACTCATAAGCCTGGTGGCGAGCCACAGGTACTTTACTCAATTTCAGGATCATTTTAAGTGATGGAATTTAATTTCTAATTTTTTTTTCGTCTTGAATTTCAGATTTATGTTCTAGTCCACGAAGTAAGAATCACGAACCAGATCATGTATCTGTTCCCAAGTGTGGATGAAGCTCGAGTTCACATTCTGCAACAGTTGTACGCTTGGCAGGCTATCGTCACATCGCAGACTCGTTTACAGAGTACTAGATATCAAGTTAGTGGCCAGAAATTGCAGAAATTGACTTAGATTGTGCTTTGAACGTATCTCTAATTGAAAATTCTCGTTTTTTTTTTTAGGTTGGATGGGATTGTCCCACTCATGAAACGTATAGAAATTTAATCACCAAGTTGCCTACCGGTAGTGCTGTCATGGGAAGTGCTTACGAAGCTATCGATAACAAAATTAAACAAGTAATTAATAATTTTTATTATTTTTTCTTCGTATTGATTACGATTTTGTTTCACGATTTATTTAATTTTTCACAGATTAAAGAATACGAACAAGAATGGCTTCAATATCAAGCCTTGTGGGATTTGCAAACCGATATGTTGTACAATAAATTAGGCGAAGATATTAATTTATGGATGAAATGCTTGAAAGATGTCAAGTTAGAACGATTGATTAATTCCTTTTCTACTTGAAATAGTTGTTTTTCTAACTTGGATCGTTATATTTGCAGAAAATCTCGTACGACTTTCGATACGACAGAAACTCGTCGTGAAATTGGACCCTTTGTCGTCGATTACGCCAAAGTCCAGAGTAAAGTATCCCTCAAATACGATTCCTGGCATAAAGACATTCTAACCAAATTCGGAGCTCTGTTAGGCAACGAGATGATCACGTTCCATGGTCAAATATCTAAAGTAAGCTTTATTCTAGACCAAGTGTGACCATTCATTTATTCCAAAACATTATCATTAATCTTCATTTTTGTCCTTGCAGTCTCGTAACGACCTCGAACAACAATCCATCGAAGCAGCCAGCACCTCGGACGCGGTCTCCTTCATCACCTACGTCCAAGCACTGAAACGTAACCTGAAAAGCTGGGAAACCCAAGTAGAAATTTACCGCGAAGGTCAGAAAATCCTCGAACGACAACGCTTCCATTTCCCCAACAACTGGCTACACGTCGACAACATCGAAGGCGAATGGGGCGCCTTCAATGAAATCATGAAACGTAAAGATTCCTCGATTCAAGCTCAAGTTCAAAGCCTCCAGATGAAAATCGTCGCGGAAGACAAAGCCGTCGAAACCCGAACCAATGACTTCCTAAACGATTGGGAACGCAGTAAACCCGTCGAAGGAAGTACTCGACCCGACGACGCTCTCCAACAACTTCAAATGTTCGAGTCGAAATTCGCTCGATTGAAAGAAGAACGCGATAACGTTGCCAAAGCGAAAGAAGCGTTAGAGTTACAAGACCCTGGCGGAATCAGCACCAACGACGATCGTATGACGGTGGTGTTCGAAGAGTTACAAGATTTACGTGGAGTCTGGTCCGAGTTGAGTCGTATTTGGGCGCAGATCGATGAAATCCGAGAAAAACCCTGGTTGTCCATTCAACCTCGTAAACTTCGTCAACAACTCGATACGTTAACTACGCAGTTGAAAGAGCTACCGGCTAGATTGAGACAGTATTCATCGTACGAGTACGTGAAACGACTTTTGCAAGGATACAGCAAAGTCAACATTATGGTTGTCGAGTTGAAATCAGACGCTTTGAAAGAACGTCACTGGAAACAACTGATGAAAAAGCTTCGCGTCAACTGGGTTTTATCTGATTTAACTCTGGGACAAGTTTGGGACGTTGATTTACAATCCAACGAATCGATCGTCAAAGAAATCATTCTAACTGCTCAAGGAGAAATGGCATTGGAAGAATTCTTACGCCAAGTACGAGAATCCTGGCTGTCTTACGAGTTGGATTTGATCAATTACCAGAATAAATGTCGTCTTATCAGAGGCTGGGATGATCTTTTCAATAAAGTCAAAGAACATATTAATTCAGTCGCTGCGATGAAACTCTCGCCGTATTATAAAGTATTCGAAGAAGAAGCCTTATCCTGGGAAGAGAAACTGAACCGTATTAACGCCCTGTTCGACGTATGGATCGACGTGCAAAGACGATGGGTCTATTTAGAAGGTATATTTTCCGGTAGCGCCGATATTAAAACATTATTACCAGTCGAAACGTCCAGATTCCAGAGCATCAGCTCGGATTTCTTGGGATTGATGAAAAAAGTCTCGAAATCACCCAAAGTAATGGACGTACTGAATATACAAGGTGTCCAAAGATCATTGGAACGTTTAGCCGATCTCTTGGGTAAAATTCAGAAAGCGCTGGGAGAATATTTAGAACGTGAAAGAACCTCGTTCCCCAGATTTTACTTCGTAGGAGACGAAGATCTTCTGGAAATTATCGGTAACACCAAAAATATCGCCCGATTACAGAAACATTTCAAGAAAATGTTCGCCGGAGTTTCGTCCATCTTGTTAAACGATGATAATACAATAATTACTGGTATTTCATCTCGTGAAGGCGAAGAGGTCAAGTTTATCACGCCAGTATCGATCATAGAACACCCGAAAATCAACGAATGGCTCACAATGGTAGAGAAAGAGATGAGAGTCACCTTAGCTTCGTATTTAGCTCAAGCTGTTCAAGAAATGAAACATTTCAAAGACGGTAACATCGACACGGTTACTTATATGAATTGCTGCGATAAATACCAAGCCCAGATCGTCGTATTAGCCGCTCAAATCATATGGAGCGAAGACGTAGAAGCCGCTTTGCAAGCGATTAGTAACTCCGATGGTAAATCTGGCTCATTGCAGCCTCTAGAAAAAGTTCTCACTCAAGTGGAAGGCACTTTGAACATGTTAGCCGATTCTGTACTCCAAGAACAGCCTGCTCTTCGTAGAAAGAAACTGGAGCATTTAATCAACGAATTCGTACACAAGAGAACAGTCACCAGGAGACTTCTGTCGAGCGGTGTGAATAACCCCAGATCATTCGAATGGCTCAGCGAGATGCGTTTCTATTTCGATCCGAAACAAAGCGAAGTCTTGAGACAACTCACAATACACATGGCTAATGCGAAATTCTATTACGGATTCGAGTACCTAGGTGTGCAAGATCGTCTGGTCCAAACACCGTTGACAGACAGGTGCTATTTAACGATGACCCAAGCCCTAGAAGCACGACTGGGTGGTTCACCTTTCGGACCAGCCGGTACTGGAAAAACTGAATCGGTCAAAGCCCTCGGACATCAGCTGGGTAGATTCGTGCTGGTCTTCAACTGCGACGAAACGTTCGATTTCCAAGCCATGGGTAGGATTTTCGTCGGTTTGTGCCAAGTCGGAGCGTGGGGATGTTTCGACGAATTCAACAGATTGGAAGAGAGAATGTTATCGGCTGTCTCGCAGCAAATTCAAACTATTCAGGAGGCGTTGAAATCGCAACAAGATGCCAAAAAAGAAGGCAGCCTTACCGTCGAGCTGGTCGGTAAACAGGTCAAAGTGTCGGTTGATATGGCCATATTCATCACCATGAATCCGGGTTACGCTGGAAGATCCAATTTACCCGATAATTTGAAGAAATTGTTCAGATCTTTGGCCATGACGACCCCTGATAGGCAGCTGATCGCTGAAGTCATGTTGTTCTCGCAAGGGTTCAGGTCTGCGGAGAAATTGGCTTGTAAAATTGTACCGTTCTTTAAGTAAGTTGATGATACAGATTTAAATGTAGATGAGAAGGGACGCCGAATATTGATGATTTGTTGTTTTTCAGGTTGTGTAGCGAACAATTGTCCAATCAGTCGCATTACGATTTCGGTCTTCGAGCTTTGAAATCAGTCTTGGTGTCAGCTGGTAATGTGAAACGTGATAGAATTCAACGAATTAAAGAGCATAAGAAGAGTTCCGGTGATTCGAACGTCGATGAGACTTCTATCGCCGAAAATCTGCCAGAACAAGAGGTTCGTTTTTTTGAAAATTATTCTCGAAGATGGATTGGGGTTTTATTTTTGCCAAATTCATATTGAAATCATAATTTCCAACTCGATTCTTAAAAAAATATTCTGGAATATTTGAAAATAATTTTTCCTTTATTTTTTTCAGATTTTGATTCAATCAGTTTGCGAAACAATGGTTCCCAAATTAGTCGCCGAAGATATTCCATTATTATTTTCATTATTGAACGATGTCTTCCCATCTGTGGCTTACTCCAGAGCAGAAATGACAGGTTTGTCGTCTTATTAACTCTCTCGAGACTTTTTTTTTACTTCAATTTCAAGATTTCATGGCATAATCCTATCTTTTTTTCATAACACAGGATTAAAAGAACAAATCAAGAAAGTGTGCCAAGAAGAATACCTCGTCTGCGGAGAAGGAGACGAACAAGGAGGTCCGTGGATGGAAAAGGTGAGATCCGAATTATTTCATTTCCTCGAAACTCGAAATAACGAATAATTTTCTTCATTTTCAAGCCCATTTTACGTGATTGTGTGTTTTAAAATTTTGTAATCCTAATTTTAAAATGTTTTAAATTGTTTTTCGCGCCATCCTTAGCATTACATGGGAATTACGTGGATCGAGAAGGTAAAAAAACGTGTATACGATTGTCTGTCTCGCTCTATCAATCTTTATCGGTAGATTTTGATTTTGAGCTTTTTGAATTGAATGTGGTAGTATCCTGTAGAGTCGTCGATTGCCTGATGATCTATTATGCGTTTATAAAAAAATACGACGTTGGAGATAGCTGTTTTTGAGAAATTATTTTATATGGTGGATTGAACGAGATTGTTTTTTTGCACAGGTTTTACAACTGTATCAAATTTGCAACCTGAATCACGGTCTCATGATGGTCGGACCGAGCGGATCTGGTAAATCAACGGCGTGGAGAGTATTGCTCAAAGCTCTAGAACGGTACGAAGGAATTGAGGGAATCGCTCACGTCATCGATCCAAAAGCTATTTCGAAAGAAGCTTTGTATGGTGTTTTGGATCCTAATACCAGAGAATGGACTGATGGTCTTTTTACACATATTTTAAGGTTTGTGTTTTTGATACACGTTGGTTTTTTAAAAAATGATCTTGCGAATTTAATTGTGGATTTATCTGTGTGTAGAAAAATCATCGATAACGTGAGAGGTGAAATAAACAAAAGGCAGTGGATCATTTTCGACGGAGATGTGGATCCTGAATGGGTTGAGAATCTTAATTCCGTTCTCGACGATAATAAATTGCTTACTTTGCCGAATGGTGAACGTCTTTCGTTACCTCCAAACGTTCGAATCATGTTCGAGGTAATTTTTAACCCCCCTTTTTTTTTAATTTATGGAGTCTTATTGGAAAAGTTGAATGATGAACGTGATGATTTGATTTTCAGGTTCAAGATTTGAAGTACGCCACATTGGCTACTGTTTCACGTTGTGGTATGGTATGGTTCTCGGAAGATGTCCTATCAATTGAAATGATATTTGAAAATTATCTAGCCAGATTACGTAATATTCCGTTGGAAGAAACCGACGACGATATGTCGTTCACGTCGTTCGTTGTGAAGAAGTCGTCTACTGAGACTTTACTCAACGAAGTGGAGATTTCGCCTTCGATGCAGGTCAGATTTTCTCGAAGATGCAGTTTGAACGAACGAGTAGCTGTGTAATGTGCAATTTCTAATCGGATATGTTTATGTTTAGGTTCAACTGGACGTAGCTGCCATCTTGCAGACTCATTTCTCTCCCGATGGAATTGTAGTAAAGAGTTTAGAATACGGTATGAAGCAAGAACATATCATGGATTTCACGAGACTTCGAGCTTTGAGCTCGTTATTCTCGATGTTGAATCAAAGTGTCAGGTAGGTGATCGATTACAACTTACAAGTATCGGAATGTGACTTTGGAAGGTCAGCAAGAGCTTCGAATCGATTAATATTGCAAAATTGGGCGGTTTTTGTAGGAATATATTGCAGTATAATCATAGCCACTCGGATTTCCCGCTTCAAAGCGAACAACTCGAAGCCTATGTGCCGAAAAGCCTGGTGTACGCGTTATTGTGGAGTTTCGCTGGAGATGCGAAGCTCAAAGTTAGATCGGATTTAGGAGATTTCCTGCGTTCCATTACGACCATCCCACTTCCGGCTATTTCCAGCAATATGCCTATAATCGATTACGAAGTAAGTTTTGTAAAATTTGAAAAGTGATCGAAAGCTAGAAGTAGGGATTTATGAGATTTGAAAAGTCTGTGGGTAAGGGATAATCGACTTTTTCCATACGAAATTTTCATCTAGGTGACTACGGTATCTGTCGAAAAATGTTTCGAATAATAGTTAGAGGCCTTGGTCAACATTGAAACCTCGTGCAAATGTTTACTTTTGGAATTGATTTTTTGATTTTTAACGAATTTTTGAAAATTCAAAATTGATTATTTTTAGAGGTTTATGTTTTATTTTCCAAAAAGTATTATTTTGTGATAATGAGAAAATTGGTCTTGAAATTTCATAATATCAACTCGCCGAACCAAATTTTGCCAGTTTAGACTGTTCTGGAGCCTCCAGCACAATTTTTGTTTTCTCCAGTATTTTCGAATTTTTCCAGAAAGCGCGGAAATTAATTTGGCGAGCAAAAAATCGAGTTGTGGCTTATTACCAACTTATTTCTCGAGTTTATCTACATTTAGGTCAATTTTCAAAAGGACACCTCGAGTGTGTGTGTTTTTTTTTAAATCAGCATTATTTAAGCAAAACAAAAAAATCCATTAATCAAAAATGTTCTGCTCTTACAGAAATTTTTTAAATGAACCCCGAATCCGAAATTACACTTTTTTGGGCTTTTCTGGAGCCTCCTACGCGATTTTTGATTTCTCCAGAATTTTTGAATGTCTCCAAGAGACGTGAAAATTGATTTGAGTGGCTAAAAATCGAGTTTTGATTTATTCTGGACCTGTTGAACTAGTTTATCCTTGAAACATTCGAGATGAACCCTCTCACTGTTGCCACCCAGATCCATTTAGGGCAATTCTGGAGCCTCCAGAGCAATTTTAGATTTCTCCAGTTGACGTAAAACTGATAAATAACTGCCCAAATTCATTTTTACCCAATTTGGAGGAATTGAACAGTTGTGAAGAAATTTTAAATCGTGCTGGAGGCTCCAGAATGATTGAAAATGTTGAAATTTGGCTACGAAGAGTTGATACATCATTTTTAGGACAAATTATCAGCACGTTTTTTAATCGTCGAAAATACCTAGTCAGTTTTGGGTTTTTAAAATTTCTCAAAGAATCGAAAAATCAAGTTAGGTTGCTGAAATTTTGATGAAGAGGATTTCAGACCGTTTTTTTTCGAAAATCGTGGTCTCATTTTTTAAAACCCTTGAAGTTCAAAAATTTCTTGAAAGTTCGAGAATGAGGCCAAAGCTGACACCTTTCGATTTTAAGAAGTCCGAAATAGAACATTAGCCAATTTTCAACTTTCTACTTTTGTTGAGTAAAATTTTAATATTTTTTGTGAGATTTTTTTGAATTTTCAAAAATTGAACAACGGAATTCAAAAATTTTTGCATGCAGGAGTATTTTTGAATGGTTTTTTAATTTTTTCAAATCTTGATCCAAAAATTGATAACTTTTATGATTTTTTAAAAAATTTTGTATTTTCATTTTTCAAACGGAATTCAATTTTATTGATTGTCAATTTTTTACCAAAAAAAAAAAGTGAATTCAACCAAGAATTTGATGAAATTTTAAAAAAATTAGTGAGATGGGGAAGTTTGGATTAAAATTTTCATACTGATTAAAAATATTTGCGAGGTATGAAATTAACGAACAGTTTTAGTCAAGAAGGTTTTTCCTGATTGGGTTTTCTTTGAATGAGAAGAGGAAACGTGGTGCATGTGTTTCTTTTTTTATTCTAAACAATTTTGAATCTGAAGGCCCTTTTATGCCACTAATTTTTGAAATTGGAGGGGAGGGAGGGTTCGTATTGAAGTTTACCTGACATCTGAAAATGTTCATAACTTAACGTTTCTAAGCAAAATTTCTGTTTGAAACATTTTTCAATGGAGATCATAATTATGGTCTAGAGATAACAATTCCCAAAAATAGAATCCCAGGTCTTCTTTTCGAAATGAGTTCTAGATTTCAACGCAGTCGTAAAATCAGTTGAAAAAAATTCTCCTGATTTTTTCTGCAGCTTCCATGGTTTTGTAAAGCGTTTTAAACCATTTTTTTTCAATTTTTTCCATTTTTCAATCACATAAACGAACTGGAAAATTGAAAAATTCAGCTCTTAGAGAAGAGTTGAGATTTTTTTTTCAATTTTCTGCTGAGTCATCGATGTGTTTTTGTGCCTAGGCTATACTAAAATTTGAAAATATAGCGTAATTTATTCTTAATATTTCATCAATTGTATTAAAAATTTTCAAATATAATTATTTCTAGGTGAGCATAACCGGTGACTGGAATCCTTGGTCTAATCGTGTGCCTCAGATTGAAGTTGAAACGCACAAAGTGGCCGCACCAGATGTAGTGGTACCAACTTTGGATACCGTTCGTCACGAATCCCTTTTATACACCTGGTTAGCGGAACACAAACCAATCGGTAAGCAAATCATAAAAACAGAATCGAACATGTTCATTTATTTATTTATTTATTTTTTTCATTGCAGTGCTTTGCGGTCCTCCTGGTTCCGGTAAAACGATGACATTATTCTCGGCGTTGAGAGCGTTACCGGACATGGAAGTAGTTGGATTGAACTTCTCGTCAGCTACAACTCCGGAACTGTTGCTGAAAACTTTCGATCACTATTGCGAGTATCGTAAGACTCCGAATGGTATCATTTTATCCCCAGTACAGGTACGAATTTGAATGACCACCGGAAATAAGAAAATTACACGTATTTATATGGATTTTTAATTGTGATTTTCAGCTGGGTAAATGGCTAGTTCTGTTCTGCGATGAAATCAATTTACCCGATATGGATCAGTATGGCACTCAAAGAGTTATATCGTTCTTGAGGCAATTAGTCGAACATCGTGGATTCTTCAGACCATCGGATCAAACCTGGGTCACTTTAGAACGTATCCAGTTCGTTGGTGCTTGTAATCCACCTACTGATCCTGGGCGAAAACCATTATCGCACAGGTTCTTACGTCATGTGCCTGTGATTTACGTCGATTATCCAGGAGAGACGTCTTTGAAACAGGTAACTTGTCGGAAGGTTTTATTATTTATAAATCAATCTTAGTCGGCTTTATTAATCGATACCAATCTCTTGTCTGTCTCGTGTAGATCTACGGTACTTTCAATAGAGCTATGTTGAGGCTGACTCCGTCTCTGAGAGGATTCGCTGAACCTCTTACAAACGCTATGGTTGAGTTCTACTTGGTATCGCAGGAAAGATTTACCCAAGATATGCAACCTCATTACGTGTACTCGCCTCGTGAAATGACTCGATGGGTTCGTGGTATCTGCGAAGCGATCAGGTAATTTTTACGATCATTTTTGAATGATTCATGAATTTAATGTTGAGATTTTTAACGATGTATTGGAATTTTCAGACCTTTGGAGAATTTATCTGTCGAAGGATTGGTCAGATTATGGGCTCACGAAGCGTTACGTTTGTTCCAAGATCGTCTGGTTGACGAAACTGAAAGACGATGGACGAACGAGAATATCGATCTGGTTGCCATGAAGCATTTCCCTACTGCTGAAAAAGATACTGCTCTGGCTCGACCTATTTTGTACAGTAATTGGCTCTCCAAGGATTACGTTCCGGTTGATCGTAAGGAGCTGAAGGAATACGTTAAGGCTAGGCTTAAAGTAAGTTGAGGTTGATTCAAGGCTCAGATGAGCGAAATAAGGAGCCAAAAAGTGATTAAATTGATCGATTGTGTTTTTTTGGGTAGGTATTTTATGACGAAGAACTCGACGTACCTTTGGTCTTATTCGATGAAGTTCTGGATCACGTTTTGAGGATCGACAGAATATTCAGACAGCCTCAAGGGCATCTTTTACTGATCGGTGTGTCCGGTGCAGGAAAAACCACCTTGTCTAGATTCGTTGCTTTTATGAATGGGTTATCGGTGTTCCAAATTAGAGTAAGATTTGATTTTTATGACTTTGAAAACGTGTTTAGAATGAATGATTTGGAGTAATTTGACCATTTATTTTTTTAGGTTCATAATAAATACACCAGCGAAGATTTCGACGAAGATCTCAGAGCTGTTTTACGCAGATCTGGATGTAAAAACGAAAAAATAGCGTTCATCTTGGACGAATCGAATGTACTAGAGTCCGGATTCTTGGAAAGGATGAATACGCTTTTGGCGAACGGAGAAGTCCCCGGATTATTCGAAGGTATCGCAGATTCGTACTCTCAAAACACTGGCCCAATTATCGATTTTAAAAATGTATTACGTAATTTCAAATTATGATACTTTTCAGGGGACGAATACAGCACTCTGATGACTCAATGCAAAGAGGGCGCTCAACGCGAAGGATTAATGTTAGACTCGAACGAAGAACTCTACAAATGGTTCACCGGACAAGTGATGAAGAATTTACACGTCGTCTTCACCATGAACCCATCTTCGGAAGGATTAAAAGATCGCGCAGCTACATCGCCTGCTTTGTTTAATCGTTGCGTATTGAACTGGTTCGGTGACTGGTCCGATACCGCTTTGTTCCAAGTAGGAAAAGAATTCACGTGCAGATTGGATTTGGACGGTCCGGCCAGTTGGAAGGTGCCAGATTTCTTCCCATCTGCGTGCAGCATGGTTTCGTCAACTCCTACTCATCGTAACGCTGTGGTCAATGCTTTCGTATACATTCACCAAACGCTGCATAAGGCTAATGCCAGGCTCGTGAAAAGAGGCAGTCGCACGATGGCCATCACACCGAGGTACGTGTGGACTCTCGACTGTCCCGAAAATATTTCAATACGATCGGTTTAATTGGTTTTTTTTTCCATTTCGCAGACATTATCTCGATTTTATTAATCATTTCGTTAAACTACACCGCGAAAAATGCTCCGAACTGGAGGAACAACAACTGCATTTGAACGTCGGGTTGAGTAAAATCGCCGAAACCGTAGAACAAGTCGAAGAAATGCAAAAATCATTGGCAGTCAAATCACAAGTACGTTCTGCCTGATCTGCATCGCTCAACTATCTCGATTTTTCGCATTTGAGACCTCAAACTGACCTTTTCTGCGTATTTTTTGACAGGAACTGCAAGTTAAAAACGAAGCAGCCAACGCTAAACTCAAACAAATGGTCAAAGATCAACAAGAAGCCGAAAAGAAAAAAGTACAATCGCAAGAGATCCAGAACGAAATCGATAAACAAACCATACAAATTTCTCAAAAACAGGAACACGTCAAAGCTGATCTGGCTCAAGTCGAACCCGCTGTCATCGATGCTCAACAAGGTAATGCTTCGAAAATATCTCCATTTTGGTGTTTGCAATGGAAAGAACCCCTCTTCACGATTGATTTACTGTTTGCAGCTGTCAAAGAGATCAAGAAACAACAACTGGTCGAAGTCAGAAGCATGGCTAATCCTCCGGCCGTCATAAAAGTCGCCTTGGAATCAATTTGTTTGCTTTTGGGGGAAACTGCCAACGACTGGAAGGCTATTCGAGCTGTCGTAATGAGAGAAAACTTCATTAATTCCATCGTGTACTTCGATACCGAAAGCATCACGTAAGGAAATGCGTATTATTTTGGAAGAGAATTTTGAAATTTTTTTCTACCTTTATATTTTATGTATTTAGGGACGAAGTACGAGAGAAAATGCACTCCAAGTATCTTAATAATCCGGATTACTCGTTCGAAAAAGTCAACAGAGCTAGTATGGCTTGTGGTCCTATGGTTAAATGGGCTGTAGCTCAGGTAAATTGGAATTTTCATTCTCTACTTTGTTTGAGGTACGATTTTGACCTTGTTTATTTTTTCTTTGCAGATAAGCTACGCTGATATGTTGAAAAAAGTCGAACCTTTGCGAGATGAATTGAAATCTTTAGAGTTACAAGCCGAAGAAAATAAACAAAAGGGTGAAGAAATGAAGGCACTCATTACCCAATTGGAAAAAAGTATTTCGGCCTATAAAGAAGAATACGCTTTGCTCATCTCTCAAGCAACCGCCATCAAAACTGATCTAGAGAATGTTCAAGCGAAGGTAAGATTTTCTAAAGAGTAACCTTTTTCCTTTTTTTGTTGGATTTTTTGGATTTTCAAAAAATTGAGTAAAATGCGTTTTTCGACTGATTCAAAGTCATTGAGCCCGAATTCGAAATCCATTTAGTACGTTGGTTGCCACTTTATTGGAAAAATTGGATTTTTTGAAGAAAATTGAGATTTTTCTCGAAAACTACGAATCGAGGGTCAATTTGGGCGCCATTTTCGTGCTCAGCGACGTCGAATTAGTCAGAAAACGTAATGAAACAATTTTAAAAGCAATTTTCAAAAAAAAAAAATCGACTCAGTTCTTAGCTCCAAAATGAGTGATTCCCTAGTGCTTTTTTTTCATTTGATGAAATTGATCGAAAATCAAAGTTTGGGTCAAGGTGCTCAATTTTTGTCAAATTTTTCAAAATTCCAAGTGATTTTTTAATATTTTAACAGGGGTTGAAACTTGTTTTTTTTTTTTAAATCTGAAACTGATTTTCAGAGTTCTGAACATTTCTCTCGTTTTCTCAAAAATATGAATTTTTCTGCCTAAAAAATTTTTAAAAATAATTGGAATTTGAAATTGGAACATATCGTAACATTCTGTCCAAAATTATGATTTTTGGGAGCTGAAAGAGTTCATTAATGTGGTATTTCGTTGAAATGATTTTTATTCTGTTATTTTTTGCAGGTTGATCGATCAATCGCCTTATTAAAATCGTTAGGAATCGAACGTGAAAGATGGGAAGCCACCAGTGAAACGTTTAAATCGCAAATGGCCACGATTATCGGAGACGTTCTCCTTTCTTCGGCATATTTAGCCTACGCTGGATATTTCGATCAGCACGTAAGTTGAAAAATCTTCTCTTTTTTAAAATGCTGGATTTGGAATCAACCTTATAGATGAATAATCCATTGATTATTTTTTTTTCAGTATCGTACCAACTTATTCTCAGCCTGGAGCCACCATCTGACTCAAGCAGGTATACAATACAGGCCAGATATCGCCTTGACCGAGTATCTGTCTAATCCGGACGAAAGATTGAGATGGCAAGCGAATGCTTTACCTGCTGATGATTTGTGTACTGAGAATGCCATCATGTTGAAGGTAAAACTGAAAGTTTTTTCGACTTGAAAGATCCTCTGCGTTCTTGCTTTTTGAAAATTGAAATTTTTAACACTTCATCTCGTATTTTCAGCGCTTCAACCGTTACCCGTTGATAATCGATCCATCAGGACAAGCCACCGAATTCATATTGAACGAATATAAAGATAGGAAAATCACCAAGACCAGTTTCTTGGACGATTCGTTCCGTAAGAACTTAGAATCAGCGTTACGATTCGGTAATCCGCTCCTCGTACAGGTAATTTGAACAACCATCTTCCTCATTTTTAATTACTCGGAAAATATTTTGACTAATTGAACTTCCTGGTTCGTAGGATGTGGAAAATTACGACCCTATCTTGAATCCAGTCCTGAATCGCGAACTTCGCAGAACCGGTGGTCGTGTCTTGATCACGTTAGGAGACCAAGATATCGATTTATCGCCATCGTTCGTTATATTCTTATCGACCAGAGACCCTACGGTCGAATTCCCACCGGATATTTGCTCCAGAGTGACGTTCGTCAACTTCACCGTGACCAGATCGTCTTTGCAGAGCCAGTGCTTGAATAAAGTGCTGAAAGCAGAACGACCAGATATCGATACCAAACGATCAGATTTATTGAAGTTGCAAGGTATGCATTTTTTTTTTGGATGAAATTGAGCCCTGAAATTTTTAAAAAATAGAACGAACGCGAATTAATAAGGTGTTTTTTGACTTGATTTTCGTAGGTGAATTCCATTTACGTTTGAGACAATTGGAAAAATGCCTGCTGCAGGCGTTGAACGAAGCTAAAGGTAAAATATTAGACGATGATTCGGTTATTACCACCTTGGAGACGCTGAAACAAGAAGCAGCCGATATTAGCAAAAAAGTCGAAGAAACTGATAAAGTCATCGCCGAAATTGAAACCGTATCGTTGCAATATAAACCTTTATCTCAGGTAAACCGGTATCCTAAATGAGGAAATGGCTTTGTACTCAAGGCAAAATTATATCATCGATGAAATTTTTCTCTCTTTCGTAGGCTTGCAGTAATATGTATTTCACGATGGATACCCTCAACCAGATCCATTTCCTGTACCAATCTTCGTTGAAATTCTTCTTGGATATATTCAGTTCAGCGTTATTGTCCAACGAGAAGCTGAAAACGGTCACAGATTACGCAGCTAGATTAAATATCATCACTAAAGATTTATTCTCGGTAATCTATAAAATTTCAATCACGATTTATTCCATCTGTTGAGCGGAAACTAATGCGATGAAATTGTGTGCTTAGATTTGTTACGAACGAGTCGCTCGAGGTATGCTGCACAACGACCGGCTTACTTTAGCTTTACTGCTGTGTAAAATACATTTGAAAGGAGTCCACACCGAACCCAGTTTGGATGCGGAATTCCAGTTCTTCCTTCGAGGCAAAGAAGGTGTCCTGAATACCAAACCTCCTGCGATCGAAGGGTTAAATCAAGAACAGCTCGAAGCCATGATAAGATTATCGACGAGGTAAAATGATTCGATGATTATATGTATTTGGTTCTCGATGATGGTGTTGTGAACATTTTTTTGGCGATTTTTCTTTGCTCCATCTCCCTAAAGTTATTTAATTTTTTTTTTTTTTTTGTAAAAACGATTCTCAATTTGTTTGATTTCAGAATTTTTTGAAAATGACCCTCCTTTAAGAAAAAAATCAAAAATGTTGATCTCCCTGTACAACCCTTCCCCCCAACCCAAAAAATTGAAAAAATCGAATGAAAGAAATTGGTAATAATTTTCAAGACCAGTTTTCCTGCATCACAATTCTTCCAAATAACTCCTATTTCAGAAAAAAATCTTTCTTTGGTCCTCCGAGCAACTTTGGTCCCTCTGTGTGGGGTTCCTCTCCCTCCTCCCACAGTTGAAAAAATCAGAAACGAAAAAATGAAAGAAGTGTTTGAAAAATTCTTAGTTTTTTGTTTCAAAATTCTACGAAATAGCCTTTTTTGAAGAAAAAAAAACCATAGTTTCCAAGAAATGTCGACCCCCCTCCCCTCCCCTCCCCTCCCAACAGAGCCTACCAAAATTTGAAAAATTGAAAAAAAAAATTGAAAAATTAGTCAGTGAAAATTTTTTAAACATTTCGAAATTTCAGAATTCTTCTTACAATAAAAAGTAACTTCCATTTCAAGAAAACTCAGCTCTGGTACCCCAAGCAAGGATTGTCCCTTTGCACAGAGCGTCCTCTTCCTCCCCCTACAGTTTGAAAAAATCTGAAATACTTGAAATAAAATTAATTTTTAATTTTTTTTTTTTTTTTTTTTTTTGAGTACTAAGAGCGAAGAAGACTTTTTTTTAGAGATGTGGACTAATTAAAAGAATTTTGACAAAAATGTTCGTCGATTTTTTTTTTCCATTTTTATTCGATTTTTTTCGATTTTGAGAGTTCTGCGAGGAGTGATCAACATTACTTGGAGCATTCATCTGGAAATGAGGTTTTTGGAAGACGTGGGAATTAAAAACTGTTTAGAATTTTTCACCGACTCTTCCTCCATTTTTTTGATTTTCTTGAAAGTGGAGGGGGGGGACTTGAATCATTGAATCAGCAGTTCAGGAGAGTTTTTCCCCTGAAAATAGTGTTATTTAGATCAATTGTATCGAAAAAATTGATAATTTTCGGTAAAAATCTTTTTTTTTCATTTTTCAATTTTTTTTTCAATTTGAGGGGGAAGGGGTTCTAAGTCATTTTTTGGACCAAGAAAATTATTTTCTCATAAAATCGTACAACTTAAAAGGGGAGATGGAAGCATAAAAAGCGAAATTTCAAAATAAGAACCACTGTAGGAAGGGGGAGGAGGAAAAGGAGGTTTTCTGGACCATTTTTATGGATTTAAAAAAGAAAACCGAAGCCTCTATGATTTCAGTCAAACTCAACTCCCATGAAAAAAAAATACAATCCGAACTAACAGAAATATTTTTTATCGCTTTAGGCTTCCGGCGTTCAGAAATTTACCGCAGAAAATCCAAGAAATGCCGGAATTTGGCGCTTGGCTCCAACAAGGCACCCCGGAACAATGCGTACCTCAGCTTTGGGACGAGAAAAAGCAACTTAGCGCCATCGGTACCGCAATGTATCAACTTTTGATTATCCAAGTAAGCTGAATAGCACAACACAGAAGTCCACCAGAAGCTAGAATACATTCACGAGGTATTGTAACGTGGAATGGTTTTTTTTACAGGCATTTAGAGCTGATCGTGCCATAGCAGCTGCTCACATATTCGTCGACACGGTGTTGGGCGAAGAGTTCATGATGTCTGCCGAAAGAGAATTGAATTTGAGTAAGATTGTCGAAGAAGATATACGTGCCAATGTACCCGTATTGTTGTGTTCGGTGCCCGGATACGATGCTTCGGGCAGAGTCGATGATTTGGCTGCCGAACTCGGTAAACAGATCGCATCCATCGCTATTGGATCGGCTGAAGGGTTTAATCAAGCTACCAATGTTATTAATGCGGCTGTTCGTACTGGAAAGTGAGTATCTCAGTACTTCTCTTTTCATATCGTAGATGTTGAGTATTGTTTTAAATAATAACACGTGTTCTGTGATTAATTTTCAGATGGGTATTGCTCAAGAACGTTCACCTAGCTCCTCAGTGGTTAGTGCAGCTCGAAAAGAAACTCCATAGTTTGCAACCTCATACCAACTTCAGGCTGTTCTTGACTATGGAAATGAATCCCAAAGTACCAGTCAATTTGCTCCGAGCTGGTCGTATATTCGTGTTCGAACCACCGCCCGGTATAAAAGCTAATTTATTGAGAACTTTCAGCACCGTGAGTACATAGATTTTCACCAAGTAATTCCTCATAATACAGTGTTGTTAAAGTCAGAAATTACCTAATCGTTTAACGAACTCGTTCGCAGGTTTCGGCTTCTCGTATGATGAAAATACCCAACGAAAGAGCCAGACTGTACTTCTTGTTAGCCTGGTTCCATGCCATTGTTCAAGAACGTCTCAGATACGTGCCATTAGGATGGTCGAAGTATTACGAATTCAACGAATCGGATCTTCGTGTTGCTTGCGATACTTTGGATACGTGGATTGATGCTACTGCCATGGTATCGACGATTTCTTACCATATTGATCGTGTTTCGTCGTCTTAATTACTTCAGGTCGATATTAACCGTATGTTTTTACTTTACAGGGAAGAACTAACCTGCCACCGGAAAAAGTACCTTGGGATGCCCTGGTAACCTTATTATCTCAATGCATTTACGGTGGTAAAATCGATAACGATTACGATCAACGTCTGCTATCATCCTTCTTGTCGAAATTATTCACGGCGAGAAGTTTCGAAAGCGATTTCGCCCTGGTCGCCAACGTAGACGGAGTAGCCGGCGGTCCTGGTGGTAATAGGTGAGTTGAGATGGTCAAATCTATCGATGAATAAATTGCGAAGTGATCTTCGAATTGAATGCGATGCATTGTCTTTTTCATTTCCGCAGACACATAACGATGCCAGACGGATCGAGAAGAGATCATTTCTTGGCTTGGATTGAAAATCTATCCGATAGACAAACCCCGTCTTGGCTAGGATTACCTAATAATGCTGAAAAGGTGCTATTGACAACCAGAGGTGAGTACATAAAATTAGTTTCGAGCGAAATGAGACATTTTTTGATATTTTGTTCTCATCCTGTGCGAATTTTACTCTAGGTACTGATTTGGTGAGCAAGTTATTAAAAATGCAACAGCTCGAAGACGAAGATGAATTGGCGTACTCGGCCGAAGAAACGGCCCGAATCAGCGATGACGAGAAGCACGTCGATGGAAGACCATCCTGGATGAAAACGTTGCATAATTCGGCCAGCACTTGGTTGCAATTGTTGCCGGAATCGTTACAGGTGTGCTATGAATTACTCGTAGTATTGTGGATTGTGTATTTAGCAGCTCTGTTACTCGTACTAGGCTCGAGTTGATTATTATTATGGGCAGGGAAGAGTTGAAGGGGTAATTTTGATGTAGATTTTTTTCGTAGGATTTCATCAAAGATGCCATTTTTCATTTATCGTCATTTCACTGCTCTCTCTTGAAATTGTATTTATTTTAATGTGGTCTTTTTGACTTTGAAATGATTTTTCTCAGTTTCGATTATTTTCGTGGGGGGAGGGGGTGGGGGGGGAGTATTTTCGTATTTTTTGCCAATAATGTGATTTTTTTTTGGATGTTTTTAAACGAGTTATTTTCATAAGAGATTGTGAAATCTCAAAAAATTCATTAATATCAATTATTACAAAAAATTATAGAAGATGAAATTTAAAAAATATTTTTTTGATTTTTCAAAAACATTGTTACCAAAAAAAACCACAAATACAAGTAAAAGTATTTTTTAAAAAGTTGAACCACTTTCTCATTGAAAAAAAAATGCAATTATTGCAAAAATTCAAACACTTTCTGACATTTTAAGACAAGTTATCGAAGGGTTCAAATTTGATCTCAGTGGTCAACATTTCTGAAAATTTCAACAACACTGCAAATCTTAATGTCTCGTAAAATTAATTTCTCATTTTATCGGTTGAAAATCATGCGACTGTTTAGAAACCCTCAATAATTATCCTTCTTCTGATCCAGGTATCTCAATAAAATTTATTATAGGAGGAAAAGATGAATTTTTAGGACACGATGTACATTTTTTCCTCTAGAAAGGGGGAAGGGGAGGTCAACTGACTCGTTCCATGACTATCATCATTTTTCTGTCTTACTTTCCGGGATGGGGGAAGGGAGAAGGGGGCGGGAGGAGGTCACAGCGTGCTAGAGCTGAATTCAGAAGGAAATGGCTTTACCACTCGAAAATTCCAACCTTCGAGAGAAGAAATTGTACTCTCAAATACGAACTTTTAGAGACTCTATTCTCCCATTTATTCGCATTTTTTGAGAATTTTCTCAATATTGACATCCAAAAGGAGAAGGAATAAAATTTAAAAAAAAAACTTCTAACTATTGTATAAAGTGAGATGGTCATCGAAACATGATTTTTCCTACGCGTTGATCCTGATTTTAGGTGGCTTTGGTACCGAAATCAGAAAAAGTGTAGCATGGGCATTGAAATATTATGAAACTCGTTTGACCCCTTAACCAAAATTGAGCCCTCAGAGAGATGTTTTGTGGACTCAAAATTTGAAAAAATTGAAGCACTGATTTCGTTCTAAAATTCGTTTGAGCTCAAAATTGAAATAAATTGCAATTTTTGAAATTTTGAGCCCCAAGCTACGCCCCTTTCAGGAAGTTTAATTTTGATTATGAGTCCAAACCGGTTCCAAAATCGAAATCAAGGCGTTCAAAAATTTTTAATTCGATAAGCATACTTCATTTTTCAAAATTTTGGTCCACTCTCTCCCCCTGTCTTGAAGTTGAGTTTTGATTTTGAATTTGAATCTTCTCGAAAACTTATAATTTGACACCAATATCGAATCTTTAAAAATCTTGAGCCCCAAGCACCTTATTTTGGGGCTGTATGGGGGCTTGATTCTCATTTTGAGTAATTTTTCAAAACAGTCTGGCAGTTTACTCCCAAATTTCGCAATCTGATACCCTGAGGTGGAGGAGGGAGGGGGGTTTGTAATTTTGTGAAACAGATAAAATTCGATGGCTCTTATCTCAGAATCGGTTAAAATTTGGAGCAAATTTGTTTCCAGGGTTGAAAATGAATAAATAAATAAATAGATGAGGGATTCAAAATCATCAATTCAATTCTATACTTCAGAGCAAAAAGGATGGAAGTCCTTTTTTCTCGATTTTGAGATTTTCACATCATTAGAAACTCTCGAAAACCTCTTTCTGATGATGTGAAAATCTCAAAATTGAAAAAAAAAATGGACTTCCATTCCTTTGGCTCTGGAGGAGTAAAGAATTCTGAAAATCTCAAAAAAGAACTTTTACTGTCTGGGATCCGGAACTTTTGAAAGAAAAGTTCAATTTTTCATAATAATGAAGTTGAAGACTAAGTAGGTACTATTTAATTGAAAAAAATCACCAAAAAAATGTGTTGCCCTCTTTTCAATGAATTAATTTTCAAAATAGGATCCTAACATCCTGAAGGGCTCAAAAATGATTAATTTTGAATAAAATATTTTCGAAGTAAAGTTGCTTATTGATTGTTATTAATTTTAAATATTGGTTTATTCTTACGATTCAACCCTTTCGAAGCCTCCCTCTCCCACCAGTGTCCTTGAACATTGACAAAATACCAAGAAATTGAAAATTATGAATGACCTGTCGTTTATTGAGTTTTTGAGGGTGCTGAGTTCGAATATCTGCTTGTTTTTTTGGATACGATTTTTTTTTTTTTAAAGTGGTGAAATTTTGAAAATGTGGTGTGACGAATCGATTCCCACCAATTCAAAATGACGTGAGTTTCAAATTTCATTTTTTTGGGGTACGAATTATTTTTGAAAAATTGAACCGCTAGAAGGACATTGAGTGGTAAAAAATTCTCTCAGAAGTCGATTTCGTTTATCTTTTCCTGACAGAAAGTATATTCGATTATATGTATTTTTGCCTACTTCTGGAAATATCTGCGGAGCTTTTTCAAGCTCACAAAGATGAAATGATCGTGCAATTTGTTTTTTATTTCAATAATTAATTTTTTTTTAAATGAGAATGATCGAATTTGAAATGATCTTTCGAGCTAACGTGGTAATGATTTTCTTTCATTTTCAGACGCTGAAAAGAACAGCCGAAAACATCAAAGATCCGTTGTACCGATACTTCGAACGCGAGGTCAACTCTGGCTCGAAATTACTCAAAGACGTGATCCACGATCTAGACGACGTTGTTTTAATCTGCCAAGGAGATAAAAAGCAAACCAATTATCATCGAGCCATGCTCAGCGACTTGGTCAAAGGTATCATACCGAGTAGCTGGAGAAGATACACGGTGCCTCGAGGATGTACCGTTATCCAATGGATCACCGATTTCAGTGAGAGAATCAAACAACTGCAGCAAGTTTCTCAGCTCGTTTCGAAAGGAGCTCAACAGATTAAGGTTAGAAATGCACTTGAATTTGAGAATTTGTCTCTAATCCTAAGTTATACTACGTGTAGGAAATTTTGGAAAAATTCCAAGTGCATCGATAACGATTCGATTTTATTCTATATTTTGCAGACTTTCCCTGTTTGGCTGGGAGGATTGTTGAATCCAGAAGCTTATATTACAGCTACGAGGCAGTGTATCGCTCAGGCAAATAATTGGTCGCTGGAGGAGCTCGTTTTGGATGTGACTATCACCGATTCGAATAGCGTTGAGAAGAATATGCTGGATGAGTGCAGTTTCGGTGTTACCGGTGAGTTTGGATTTTTTTTCTCAGCAATAGTAAATATAAATAGTGCTGGATATTAATTTTTTTTTCAATTTCTAGGATTAAAATTACAAGGAGCTCAGTGTCGCAATAACCAGCTTTTACTTACCTCGACCATAATGACCGAGCTTCCGTTGATTCTTCTGCGTTGGACCAGAGCGTTAGTATTTTTCAGATCTACATTACTTACCTGAGATGTGGATTTTAATTTTAATTTTTTTTTTTTCGTTTTTAGTTCCACTACTTCTGTAATGGACGCATCAAAACGAGGCAAGCTATCGCTACCAGTCTATTTGAATTCCACTCGTACCGAACTTCTATTCACAATCGATTTGAACATCGCCTCTGGTCAAGACCATCATAGCTTCTACGAACGCGGAGTCGCAATTTTAACATCGACCGCGTTAAATTAGTCTTTATATTTTAATATCTCTATTTCTGTGTCAAGTCGTCGAGCATTTATAAATGTTTTACGTTTTTACGCATTTTTTCGCTCTTCTTTTTTTTAGCATAATTTATTACATTATTATATTTTTATATTATTTAATGCGCATCGTTTAATCAAAAAAAAAATCGCGTTTTTATACGTATATAAAACAAGTATGAAGGATCCTCTGGAAAGAATTTCCTACGCTCAATAGCTTGGTGTTTTTATTTGTATTTTTATTTAGGTAAATTGTTAATAATAAATTAACATTCCACTACAGTATACTCGTAATTTGTGATTAACATCGTAGAAAAAGTATGAATATTTATGTTACTCTATTATTCGTGTTGTATTTTTTTTTGTCTATGTGGTATTCTTGTTTTTTTTTTCAAATTTTTTTTTCTTCGGTTGTCAAGTTGTCCAAAGATTATCGTTTATCGAACGAATGTATTACTAATCGTGTTGTAATTTATTATGGATAAATGCTTTTTATTACGAAGTGGTTTATTTTTAACGTGTGTCGTTTAGTTATGATTTACTCGACTCTGTACTGAATTTTCACTCTTGAAAGTTTAAACTTTCCATTTAGATGGATTGTACTCGGTCTTTTTTTTAAAAGTTACTTCTTAAAAATTTTAGTTCCTAAAAATTAGTTTTTCGAGTTTTTTCACTTCCCTTTCTTTCAAAATTATAACCAGAATTCTTGAAACAAAAATTGATCTTATTTAAATGACCTCTCTGCTTTTTCAGCGTTACGAATTTCATTTTTCCAAATTTGATGATTTTTATTTTAAAATTTTCTTAGGTTTTTCCTAATTTTAACGAGTAGGTATTACATAATTCTTATTTTTGAATTTCTCGATGATTTTGAGTGGATTTTATCAGATTTGATTGATTTTTCCATCTTGAATTTTGGCAATTTTTTTATATAGTAATTTTTCCATAATTTTTTTCCTGAATTTTGATGATTTTTTTTGGCCTGAATTTTCGCTGAATTTTATCACCTTAATTCTCGTGATTTTTTCATAAAAATTTGCTTTTTTAAGCTTGTGTGATTTTATTGATCAAATCTTTAGTCGGGATTTCTCCTTATTTTCGTTCGATGACTTTTTGAATTTTATGAGTTTTCTTTTTCCCCGATTTGGCAATTTTTCGTTCAAAGTTTTGTTGATTTTTCTCAATTTTAAAGAGTAGGTATCATTTTTTTGAATTTTCGTGAGTTCTCTTTTTTACTTTTTCGACGATTTTCTCGGAATTTCCAATTTTTTTCTCCTCAGATTTTAGCGAAGTTTCTCCAGTTTTTGACAGTCTTTTTACCAATGAATTTTCACGATTTTAGTTTTATTCAAAATATTAAGTACGGTTATTTATTTGCCTTAATTTTGACTGAATTTTTTTTATTTCAAGTTTTTTTTCGAGTTTTGTGCTTTAAAAGAACTAGTGTTTTTCTCCTTTAATTTTTGTAAAATCGTGATTTTTCTTCTCCCAAAAGTTATGATTTCATTTAAATTTTAGACATTTTTTTAGAGATGGAGAAGAGGTTCTTCTGGATTTGATGAGTTTTTTTTTTTTTCATTTTCACTTTTCGTGATGTATTTTTTTGCATTTATACTTTTATTAATTCTCGTGAGTTCTTCGTTCTAAGTTTTCAGTGATTTTTTCTGAACTGAATTTTCGAGAGTTTTCTATTTTCATCATTTATTTTGCATGATTTTTTGTTGGATTTTATTAATTCGTGTTCTGCCTAAATTTTTGACATTTTTTCTTGATTTTTCGTGATTTTTATCAAATTTTTTCTTAAGAATTGCCCTTTTTGACAGATTTTTTTGAGTTTTAGAGAGTTTATTTTGCACTTTAAGACTTGATGGTTTTATTTCAAATTTTTTTTTAGAGCTTTCTAGATTTTTTCACATTTTATTCTTTTGAATTCTCGTAGATTTTATTTCTTGATTTTTCAACTATTTCCCCCAAATTTTCGTGTTTTTTTTTGTGATTAACTTTTTGTGAAGTTTCTGCAAATTTTATCGTGAATTTTCGAGCAGTTTTTTTTTCAATTTTGATGGTGTTTTTTCTTAAATTTTACTTTAATGTTTTCGAAGGAGTTTTTCTACTTTTAATCAAATTTTTATTCTGAAATAATTATGTACTCGTGATTTTTTTTCTAGTTTATAAATTTTAGCAGAAGTTCTCTCATTTTTGGAGATGTTTTTTAATTTTAAATTTCGCTCTTGAGTTTTATTCTTAGGGACTCGAAATTTTGATTATAAAAGATCATAGGGAGATTTTTTCAACAATATTCTTCCACTAATTTTTCTCCTCTCCAGATCATGATCTTTTCTTTGCTTCCTGTGTTGGTCATTTTCTCTCAATTTTAATAATTTTGTTGCATTTTTTCCTTTTTTTATTTTTTTTTCAAATGTGGGTCAATTTTTGCCAAGTTTTGGTGTATTTTTCTCCTGAATTTGAGCATTTTTTTTAGTTTTGAAGCACGGTACATTTTTTTGTATTCAAATTTTTGAAATGATTTTCACAAATCACAGTTTTCTTGGATTACAATCTCCCCCTTTTAACCTTTGATTGAATAAATGAATGAAAATTTATTTAACGACGCTGTAGCAGCATTGACTTTTAATTAGTTTACCGTTCTAAAATGATTCTTCTTATTTATGGAATTTTTCACGACTATTGTTTATTCTTTCTCAACATTTGAACAATTTTTTTCATCAACTGCTCGCTAATGTCAAAATTTCTGTAATTTTACAATTTGATATTTTAGTATTTGATCAAAGTTTTTTGGTCACCTCTTTTTTTACATTAAAAATTTTTTTGGTTACTTTTTCTTGCTTTTTTGGTTATTAAAGTTTTTTTTTGAGAAAAATTTTAGTACAATCCCTGCATTTAACACTCAAAGGAGCAAGATTGAGTTGAGGTGTTGTTCATTTTTTTTTCAATTGCTTTAATTTACTTTAATAATTACAGGTTGGTCTAAAAGTCATGCTGCAAATTTGCAAAACCAACGAGTTTGGAAACATTTTCACAGAATTTTTTGTACAAAAAATCTTTTAAAATACCGCATTAAAATCACGTAAAATCATAAGTAAGTAGTGATAATCAAAGTTTGGAATGCTGTGAACACGCTTGTATAACTTTCCACTCAACCCGGCGACTCAATTCGTAGCCCAAGCTCAATGTAGTGCACAACTAGATTTCGTCTACGATGAAAAAAACTCGAGAGTGCGGCCTGACTTTAGGGCCACCCTGTATGTACCGTACAAAACGGTTACAGTATTTAGAATTTTACTATTTGACATGGCTTAAAGACATCTGGTGCTGAATTCGTGTTTATTATACCGTGAAACCGTAACAGGTGTTCAAGAATAAGGGGTTTTGATAAACCAAAATAAGAAAATAATTTCCCTTATACGTTAGTCAATATTGAAAAATTGAATAACAATGGAAAAAAATGTTCATTCGAGTTATTGTTTCAATGCAAAATGAAAGATTCTCTTATGTTTCACTCGAGCAATCACTCAAATGCCTACTTTTTCAATGATTATTCAATTTTCCAATTTTCAAGCAGGGAATTTTCTCTCTTTTTTGATGTAACCAAAGTCCCTCATTATTGGACACCCTGTTTGTATGCTAATAGATACGCATGCATTATCTATGCGGTAAGATGGGGGTTTGGTGTCGTTGTCACTTGTCACCGTTATTTATAGAAATTCTATTCTACAGTTCCAAACTTAAGTACAAATATTTTCACCGTATAGTTTTCGGTTCAGTGTAACAATTAGCCTGAATTACTTGTTTCAGTTTGGTTAATTGAATCCATTTTATATTTTGAATTTACACGTAATGGCTGCTGGTACTTGTTTAATATGTGTTCAGAATACCTACGATGATGATATTCATGTACTTATTATTTCGATTTGATGTGCTGCGAATGCGAAAGACGCGAAAGTTTAGATAGCATTATTCAATCAATGTCTTCATCCTGAATTCAGCGGGAGATATCTTCAAGCCATGCTAAAAGGTAAATTTTTAAACTATTCAGACGTTCTGTAGGTCTAGGTACATATGAAGAAGGTAAATTTGGTCGGATTTGGGAAAATTGTGATGAGTGAATGTCAAAACTTCAGATTTGGATACAACCGGGTACGACTAATTAAAAAAAAAACGTTATTATTGGGACAAGTTGCTTATTTTTAAAATTGAAGGGGCAAAATGAGCTTTGAAAAAAAAAATAGAGAAAAACTTTTTTTTGACCTTGGAAATGGGTAGTACTTTGGAAAATTAATAAATTTTGTCATTATGAATTTTTGCCCAACTTTGAAATTGAAGGGGCTAGAAATATTTTAAAGGAAAAACTTGAGGAACAATTTTTTTGACCTTGGGAATGCGTACTTTGGAAAATGAATAAATTTTGTCATTATGAATTTTTACCAAGGTAGGTAACTGTGAAATTGAAGGGCCTAAAATTACTTAATTTAAAATGCAATCCATTATCTCAATTTTTTTTCAATACATTTTTCTTTTAAAATAATTTTAAACTCTTCAACTTCAAAGTTGGACAAAAATTCATAATGACAAAATTTGTTTATTTTCCAAAGTACTGCCCATCTCCAAGGTCAAAAAAAAGTTTTTCTCTATTTTTTTTTCAAAGCTCATTTGCCCCTTCAATTTTAAAGATAGGAAACTTGTCCTAATAACGTTTTTTTTTTCAAGTCGTACACGGTTATACTCAAATCTGAAGTTTTAACATCCATTCACCAGACACCCTGTATTAGCCCAGTCAAATAACATGAAAAAATGGGTGAACCCAAACAGTAAACATAGTTAATTGCGACCAAAGATTTTTTTTTGGTGAACATTTAGCCCAGTCAATATGCAATTTAACCCAAACATAATTACAAACAAAGGTTTTTTTGGTGAATATTGTCTAGGGTGGTGTGCTGAATAACATACTAAAAGTCCCCGCCTCTACCCCACGAGCTAACCCCCCCCCCCCCTCACGGTGAATCAAAGCCCCCCAAAATCAGTTTTTCATCAAGAACTCCTGAAATATTGAATTTTGAGTAAAATGAGCCCAGTGATCATTTCATCTCCTCCCCAATACCTATAAAATGAGCTATCGACCAACTCCCTAGCCTCAAGGGGGGTGGCGCTACGACCCCTCAAAGTGATGTGATTTCAATAATTTTACATTTTATGATTTGGGACTTGTAACCTGTTCTAATTGATAAAATGAAGTCAAAACTTGGGGAATGGGATTATTTTGGGAGCTAGAGTTGACCTCTGGAGTGGGGAGGGTCAAAGTTGAAAATTAGAGAAAGGTCATTTTCTTTGGAGTGGCATAACATGACCCCAAACGGATGAAAAGGGTCCAACAAAATCATACCATCGGACAGTACCCATCTGTGATCAACATATCCAAATTTCAGCTTCCTAGGTCATCCCCACCCCATTTAAAGCGGAATTAAGCTAAAAATCCCCTTATTTTGCCCCTATTTTCGGGTTTTTCCATCTTAAAAGGAGTGGGGATGACCTAGGAAGCTAAAATTTGGATATGTTGATCACAGATAAGGTACTGTCTGATGGTATGATTTTGGACCCTTTTCATCCATTTGGGGTCATGTTATGCCCCTCCAAAAAAAAATGACTCTTCTGTAATTTTCGACTTTGACCCTCCCCACTCCAGAGGTCAACTCTAGCTCTCAAAAGAATTCCATTCCCCAAGTTTGACTTCATTTTATCAATTAGAACAGGTTACAAGTCCCAAATCATAAAGTGTAAAATTATTGAAATCACGTCATTTTGAGGGGTCGTAGCGCCACCACCCTTGAGGCTAGGGAGTTGGTCGATAGCTCATTTGATAGGTATTGGGGAGAAGATGAAATGATCACTGGGCTCATTTTACTCAAAATTCAATATTTCAGGAGTTCTTGATGAAAAACTGATTTGGGGGGGGGGCTTTGATCCACTGTGAGGGGGGGGGTTAGCTCGTGGGGTAGACGCGGGGACTTTTAGTATGTTATTCAGCATACCACCCTAGAGAATATTCACCAAAAACAACCTTTGTTTGCAATTATGTTTGGGTTCGCCCATTTTTTTCTGCTGTTTGCCTAGGCTATAATTGTCCATGGTGGTGTAATGAACAACTTACTAAGATCCCCCGCCCCTACCCCTGGATCTAATTACCCCACCGTGGATCAAAGCCCTCCCCCAATTGGTTTTTTGTCAAAAACTTCTGAAGTATCAAGTTTTTAGTAGAACGAGCTCAGGGGGATCATTTCATTTCATCTCAGTTACCTACCAAAATGAGCTACTCGTATGGATCAACTCCCTAGCCCCAAGAGGGGTGGTACTACGACCCCTCAAAGTGGTATGATTTTTACATTTCATGACTTGGGACTTGGAACCTGTTTTAATTGATCAAATCACAAGTCAAACTTGTGGAATGGGATTATTTTGGAGCTAGAGGTGACCCCTGAAATGGGGAAGGTCAAAGTTGAAAATGACAGAAAGATGGTCTCAAATGTATGACTGGACTAACAGTTACATACCTACTACCTATATTTTTCTTTCTGCTGAAAGCTATATTTTCGTTCAAAAGATAGATATTTGTGAAAAATATGAAACTTTTTGAATTGGTAGGTACTGTCAAACATCATAATTTCAAACTTTACACCCTGACCTATCTTTTCTGACTAATTGTAAGTTGTCCCTTTTCTCACATAACGTCTCATTTGCATCAAATTTACCTAAAGCTAATATTATATCTTTTTTTCGTGTTTCTTTTAGCAATAAATCGCAATAATACCTTACGAAGAACTTGCTTCCATCGATTCAAAGTGACGAATAATTTCTAGTAGGTATCGATGTTCGTTTGCAGTAGAAGAATAATTTTGAGTACTGGAAGAATGAATTCAAACTAAATATCAGATTTTCACTATCCATCGCCTGGAAAAGCGCATCGTTCATGTATTCAAATTTGGCGCCTCCGGTATAAATTGCTGCAAAGGAAATTCATATCTGGTTACCAAACTTTCTTCAAAAAAAAAAAAAAATATTACAAGTACCTACCTAATTACATACATTATATTTCGTTTTTTCTCATAATCTCTCGTATGCAGTTATAGTTGGTATACCCATAGTTGAAGACGTATAGGTATCGCATTTACATTTTGCTTAAGACCAGTATGTACAATATTTTTCTACCTGTATCTATCAAAACTTTTTACACCTAGACTTGACGCATTTATATGCACTGAGATTTTACCCAACAATAAGTATACTTACTTACTATCTTTTCGGTGTAGGCTGAGTACCTATTCAAAGTTATTTTACGTAAGGTAAAGTGGGGTAATTCCGATATGGGGTAATTCCGATAGCAAGCCCTAGCTTTGTTGCAAAACACATTTTGGCACAAATGATGAAGAAAGTAGATAGTTTTAGTGCTAACCTACATCCATTAATGATCAGATGGTCCATCTGCTCCGTTTTGTCAAGTCTGTGCAGTGTTCAAAATCTGAATGCCCAAAACCTTTGCGGCAAAAAACAGTGCATTTTTGAAACTCGTTTTTACCGTTCAAAACTTGTTGAAAAATTCTGTTTAGAAGTTGAAATTTGATGGATACATGTTAAAGTGTCAGTACCTCTTTTGATTTTGCTTTTATAATTATTTGTTTGGTGATATTGAATTATTAAACATGTCGATCATTTTTCATGCCCTGGGGTAATTCCGATAGCCCTAGCAAAATTGCCCTGTAATGTTTTTTTCTCTGTTTTGGTGTAGTATTGTTTTGGGGGGTCAAAATTATCAACAAAAAAACTTAGAAGGGGGCTTTTTTCTCTAGTTAGTCCAGTTTTCAAAAATTATGCCTCAAAAATGCATATTTGTAAAAATTTTTCAATTTTTGTTCTAATGATTCAATTTACATGAAATAAAAACCCAAGTATGCAATAAATGGTATATTTCAACATTACTGGCTCGGAATTATCCCAGGAGAATTACTTTCCTTATAAAACTCAAATTAACTCATTATCGGAATTACCCCATTTTTGGGGTAATTCCGATAACTCAACCTTACAAAATGTTTTTTAAATTATATGTATGAAGCCTCCGCACAAATCACTCTTCAATATAGTGAATGTGTAGCTGAAGAATGTAGGAATAAAGTTGTTTTATCATTTTTGCCCCAAAATGCACAGGAAATCCAAAAAATGAGAAATTGCTAAAATTTTGAATTTTACCATCGGAATTACCCCACTTTACCTTACTCAGAAACGTAAGTGTTTGTAGTTTTCTAGTGGAATATGGTCATTGTGAACCTTTAACGAAATATGGTAATTGAGAAACAAACATAAGCTAAGTATACACTTACAGGGATTTTTAAAAATCCATTGTGTACTCAACTGCCTTCGTTTTGAATTCGCAGTTTAAAATTTTCAGTGAATTGAAAATCAAAAATAATAATTCTTGATAGGTAGAGAAACCTTACCTTAACGCTAATTTTTTGAACTTTGTTAAAAGATTCTGATCAAATCGAAATCATTCAAAAAAAATAAAATAAAGTTCAAAGCTAAAAATAGAATGAGGAAAGTTCAAGAGCCTAGAAAAAAATAATAGCTAGGTAGGTATGAAAAAAGCTCTTATAAACTTTGAACGCTCACACAAATCTAGAAGTAAGCAAAAAAAAATTCTTTTGATTTTTTAAGCAGGCCTTACGGCTTACATGGATATCATTTAGATGTACTTTGTGGCCCTCTTCCCCTCAACACTATTTCGTAAATTATAAGTTATTTTTTTCATTTTTTTTTTGTAATTTATGACAAAAAAGCACTCAATTGGATCAATTTTGAAACAATGTGATATGATTACATTCCATATAGGTACGAGTAACTTGTAAAGCAAACCTTGGACGAGCTATACTCCATTTTCAGTGGGGCATAAATAGGAAAAAGTTGAGGTAAAATATGGGCCAAGGTGCTCAGTTTTTAATTTAAGGGATTTGTTGTTCTATTACGCTTTCACAAAATGTGATTACAAAAGGTATGGCTAGAAAGGTACAGATCGTTTTTTTTGCATTTTTGATAAATTAATGTTGCAAAAAGTGCCAAATTATGAATGAATGAAGAATGAAATTATTTATTTAACGACGCTTCAGCATGCAGGCTTTTTTGCGTCCACAATACACTTACATTATAAACAAACTGAACCAAGCACACACAACATAACAAGCAAAAAAATAATTCACAAAATAACATAGCAAAAAAATAAAGATTCACTAATAAAAAGGTGAAAAACTTCTGACATAATTATATCTTCATCATCTGTTTGAACATCTTCATAAGTAAGCTCCCCTAGAATTTGCTCTCTGTCTTTCTTATATTTGGGACAGTGGTTAATCATGTGTATGATGTTAATTGGCACTCCACAAGGGTCACATTGTTCCAATTGCTGGTCTTTGAAAATTGGAGAATGAGTACAGGCAATATGCCCAATTCGTATGGTAATCCGGTTAGCACTACTTCTTCTCTCTTACTTTTCCTGTATGGAATAGCCCTTGAATCAGAAAATGTAGAGTCTCGTTTGCAATGGCGAAGCGCGAAAAAGCCGGCATGTAAGCTAGAAAGCTATAGCAGTATCAATAATTGCAAAATTGAAAGTATCAATTACGAGTATTTTATTTGAAAAAATTACCCATAAAAATATGATACCATAATAATTCAATTTATAACAATTATAAACCAAACCAAACAACATTTGCAATTTAAAAACAGTGCTGCAAAAAAACTTTTTTATTTCACTGCCTGTTTTTGCATTGAATTTTGATTTAAAATTGAGCTGAGTCAGGCCTTCAAAGTTGAAAATTCAGACTGGAAACTAAAATTTTCAAAATTCATTTTGAAGAATATAATGCAAAGAAAATAATACCTAATTTATTCAATTTGAAAAATGTATTACGTTTTTTTTTCTCTTGAAAAAGCTAGAAAAAAAAAGAAATTTAAAAAAATGCTGGTGTTAAAAAAAAAGTTTTAAACAACCTGGGATAAAAGTTTTACCGGAACGTTTTTGGTACAAACTACAAAACAATTTGAGCAATTCAACAATGTTTAAAAATGCGAAAGAAGCGAGCTTGAAGCCGGCTTCACCAAGGACACCAACGCGCTTATGGACCACTCTTTCCCTGCACCCTTCACTACCACTTATGACTATATGCGCATGCGTCAGAACGACTCAACCAGCCTCAGTTAGCCTCAGTTGAAGCCGAACGAATAGGGCTTCCAGCAAAACAAGTTGCCTACTCCAACCCCACATTTTAATAGATAATTTTGATACCTTGCAATTCGTGATTTGAGATTTTGAATTTTATACCGATTTTCTTTTTTCCTTTTTTCCTTTTTCTGATGTAAGCCGGGCTTACTGGCTTACACGCAGGCTTTGCCCCTGCTCGTTTGCTGCACTTGATATTTTATGGCATTTGTGTCTTCCTGATCTATGTGAAGATTATTCAGCAGATCTTTACAACGACAGCCAATAGAGCGATAAGTAGTCGTACTTTTCTTCCAGTGGAGAGTAAAACATTTTGTATAAATTAGGATGACTTGGAGAATTTTTAACTTTCATTCAGGTACCTACCACTTTAACATATAAGCTGATCTCTCCTCTGTGATAAAGGAAGTATTCCAATCTTGGTTATTGGGCTGGTACAAAAAGCTCCTGAGCAGAGTCGAAGTGCTTGATTTTGCACTGAGTTTAGTTTTTTCAATTCAGTCTTAGAAGATGCAGTATTATAATTATAAGTATTATTGATCCATAATCAAAGATAGATTACACATGACTAATGACTCGAATAAATACATAGCATGGATTTTCAATCGGCTCCCCATTTTGTACCACTGACTTTTTTGAGTAAATTTAATTTTCTTTGTATGCTGTAGGTGGATTTTCCAGGTCAACTTTTGATCGAAGTGCAGCCCAAAAAACCTGTGAGTTGTTACATTTTGAATTTGTTGACCATATAATGTGATGTTGATGGGGGGGGGGCGGGGTATTCTGCTTTCGATGGAAATTTATCAGCATTGTTTTATCTGGAGAAAAGCGCAAACCTTTACTACTGGCCCACTTTTCAAGCTTATTTATGGCTTTTTGAAGTGTTTTTTCAATGTAGGCTAGAGATGAGCTCCGGATGTACATAGCTAGGTCATCAGCAAAGAGTGAGCAGTATACTGGTTTTTTGATTTGTGCTTGTATGTCATGTAATGCCACCAGGAACAGAGGAGGGCATGAGACAAATGTATGAAAGGTATATCAAGTTTGTGACACAGAGGAATATTTTTCCTGATTAAGTATAATGTATGCTTTCAAAGTCTCTACAGTTGAATGTTCAAACTTCAAAGTGTCATTTTTCTTGCCTCAAATATCTTAAGATTTGGAAAAAAAGAGTACTTAGTTGTTTCAAATTAAAAATTTTAATACACAACAAAATATTAAAAAACACCGCGTATAGGTATGGTATAATAGACCTAGGTATAGATGTTTAAAGTGAAGAATAGGTAAATAAACCTAATTGGAAGTAACAAATCATTATTAGTGGATCCGATCTCCGGATTTTGTGCTTTATTCTCTTACCCATTGATTCAAGCAACAGCTGATCTCTAAGCCATCCAAGCCTCAAATAGTTTTTGAAAATAGGTAGAATAAATAAATAAAACTGAATACAAGGAATTTTTTTTGGAACTTTTTGCTCAGTTTTTGTAAGAAAATGATTTTAAAGTTTTGAAGAAAAAAAATAGCTTCCAAAAATGAAAAATTTATGAATGAATAAATTTACGTGGTAGTGTTGCCACCCAGGCCTTCAACAGTTCTAAACGTTCCTTTTAAATAAACTTGTTGCATTTTGTAATTGGAGTGCCACGAAAAAAAACATTCAAAACAAGTATATTGGGTCGCCTTTATTACAGATAATTCAAAAGTAAAACTTACTTGCAATACAAAACCTTTTGACTATGAAATATGAATAAACAATGAAAGCGGAGCTAGATTGCTTGAAAGCAATAAAATCAGGTACCCAAAATAGAGAACTACTTACTTTTATACTCGTACGTACTATATACTTGTGTAGTTGGTGAAATAAGATGATGTAATATTATTCATTACCTATTCTTACCTAACGTTTCATCATCTGTGTAATTGATTGCGCCGATAGAATAGGATCTCCGATACTTGTTCAAATATTTCTACGACTGAATTATCACTTCTTTGCTCATCCCATTAAAGTGTATTGATTGTTATCATTGTAAAGTAAAACGCTGTGGTGGGCCTTAACAATTCTTACCTGATATTTCCTCATCGGTTGTAAAATCGAGTACACGTCTATGCTATCCTTGAATTCGTGTTCCAATATCTCTTCGACTGAATGATTAGGTAGGACCTGTAACTACCTACTTTGTTCATCCCATTCATTCAAGTCGACAGCAGGCCCGTAGCCAGCGTAGGGTCAGCCGGGGCAATGCCCCGGCTAGAAAGGCTGTTTGCCCCAGGTAGCAAAATCCAAAAAAAAAAACACGTTTGCCCCGACCAGCTAAATCAGAAAGAAAAAATCAGAAAGTGCATAAACTCAACAACGTAAAATTATTTTTACGTTTATAAAATGGCCACACTGGCATGAATTGCATTTGATAGCTCGATGGCTCGCTCGATACTAAATTTTAAATCAAAAATTTGATAATTTGAGTAAAAATTAGTAATTTGTGAGGATAAGAAATCCAGTACATGTATCTTTTTGCAATTTTTTTCGAAAAGTGAGATTTTCACTTTGTGCAATTTATGGCAATTTTACATAAAAAATTAAAACTTTTACACTATGAAAAAGCTAAAATTTTCAGCAATAGGGAAGACTTATGGACAAATTTTTAGGAAAAAATGAAAATTTTTATAATTTTTTGCGAAAAACCGAGAATTTTGACAATTTTAAGCAAAGCAAGATTCACTATTTTTGAGGAAAATCACAAATTTTTGGCAATAGGCCAAAAAAATGATTATTTTTTTCGCAACCTTCGTTTGAAAATGGGAGAAATTTTGGTCATTGACATTTTTTTAAAGCAAAAAAGCGGAATTTTTAGGTAATTCTTAGAAAGAGAAATGGATATTTCTTGAATTTTTTTTACCAAAAAGTAACAGTTTTTGGCAAGAAACGAGGATATTTTTGGAAATGTTGACAAAAGGTGAAATTTTGAGCTATTTTTGGCGATAAAAGTGTATGTATAAGTAGGTCAACTTTCTCAAATTATTCACTTATGGATGTTACTAGCATTTTTTTCTCATCAAGATGAATGCAAAAATTGAATTTTTGAAATTTAAAAAAAAATAATAATTTGGAAGCCCAAAGCTACCTATTGAAAAAGTAACCCAATTTAGTAACTTAGTTTCTTAAAAAGTGACCAAGTATAAGCCCTGAGCGAGGGCAAAAGTTTGTTTTGAGAAGTAAATTTTTTTCAGGTGAAAAGAGCGTTTTTTGTCTTGACATTTCTTTAAAAATTTGAATGATATATTTTTTTAATGTTGTTTGGACGCGAGTCAAATTTGACTATTTTACCTCATGAAAAAATTTTAACAGAAACAGTGTCACAGCCAAAAAATTATTACAAGAGTTTCGCAGTAAATCGCGCCGATTACAGCTGAATTAGACTCAACCCCAGCATTATGCATTATGTACATATGTATAATCTTTTTCTGAAATATACACACTCATTCTGTTCATTTGTTTTTAAAAAACAGATGGCGGAGGGGGGGTTAAAGGGGGTATGTTTCATAGATGTTTGAGCCTCAAAAAGTGCTGCCCCAGCTGATATTTCCTTGGCCCCAACTACAGTCAGATTCTGGCTACGGGCCTGGTCGACAGGAAGTAGGAATAAAGAGATAACCCAAGTGAGACATCTATTCCACTATGGCTCATCATATAGGTACTTACAAGTTTTTTATTAACGTTTTTTCGAATAAGTGCGCCATTCACGTGAAGTGGGTGGAAAACAATTTTTTGAAAAAATCGAAATATAAAAACAAGGACAACGTATAGGTATCAATGATTTTTGGAAAGAGCATGGTCTGATACACCCATGGTATCCCAAATTTCAGGAGCTCGAATACATTTTTTAAATTTTTGGCGAATTTCCAAAAATTTAAAGTAGACAATTTTTGGGGATTTGTCTTGAAAAAAAAAAAAAAAAAAAAAAATAGGCACTCATTCCATAAAAACTACAAATATGATGTCGAAAATCAGTCCTAAAATTATAATATCCAATCCTCCAAACCAAAAAAATTTCCTCATTTTCAGTTATTTTGGACTCTCTACTCTCCAGTGCCATTTTTGATTTTTTTTCTAAAATTTTAAATTTCTTAGGATGGTGTGGAAATTACGAGTAATTTGGGCTTTGAAAATCGATTTGTGGCGTTTCCCTCCTGATCCAGTGATTTGGCTTGGCAAAACAAAGTATAAAAATAACAAAATTGAAATTGCTATAAATAGAGATATTAAAAACATGATAAATTGCCAAAATATATACATATATTAAAATTGCTAAAACATAGGGCAAATCAAAAATTGTAAAACAAAATATTCAAATACCTACTTGAGTTAAAACAAACAAACATGAATAGATTAAAAATTACATACAAACGTAAAATCGAGTAATAACGAGTACCTATAAAATAAGACAAATTGAGAGAAAGTTACTCAGGTAGGTAAGCCAATGCAAGAAGCAAAACTTCAAAAAGGGGACACTCAATAAAACTTTAAAAAATAAATACCACCTATACCATGAACGTAGTGGTTAACGCTAATATGTCTACCTACTCCTTCTTCGTTTTATTTATCTGTAAAAAGTATAAAATTGTTTGAAAACTGGAGAGAAAACTGCTTACTTATATCAATGACAAAATTCTGAAACTAATGTATTTTGTCTCAAATAAAATAAGTATTTTGTAGGGTTCTACCGATAAATTATCATTTTTTTTTTTTTTTTAAATCACTGAAATTGGCCAAATTTAAGGAAAATAATAAATAACGAAAAAAAACCGTACCAAACAAAACAACAAAAACTAAATTTTTCCTAAAATCAAAACGAAAAGATTTCGTTTTTACAACGCTGGATGATGGGAAACATTTTGGTGAAATTCTTTTTGTCGTGCCATGAATTTGATACCTAAGTTGAATTTCGAAAAATGAACTTTCCATGTTTTGCAAATTTTTTTCACTTTTTATACTCAAAGTTCAAAATTTAAGTGAAACTAAGCATTCTTCACGACGTATGGAAGTGAATTTGAAAAGCTTTAAATAATTTCTTACCTATTTGCTAGTGGCAAGTACATAAATTTTTATAATATTGCATCTTTTTTATCCAAGTGGTCCCTTTTTTTTACAGAGCGTCTCATTTGTATCAAATGTGAAGCCATAGACTATATCTTGTTTTTGGTGTTTCTTCTACCAAAAAATCACAATAATGCGAAGAGTTTGCTTCCACAAGATGATTTAACGTGAAGAATTTTACCACGGAAGCATGTTCGTTTGCAATAGAAGAATAATTTTGAGTTCAGAATGAGTGAATTCAAAATAAATATTAGATTTCACTATCCGCCATTGCCGCCCCTCCAATTTTGCACATGCAATATTGGAATTAGGCTAAGCTAGGAATATAAAACAAAATTGAATCAAATAAAATGAACAAAAAAAAAACATGAAAAAACTAAATAAAATTAACGTAATCTTCTAGTAATTAAAAAAATAAAATAAAATAAAACAAATCAAAATTGGAAAAAAAATTGAAAATAAAACAAAAATTAGTCCTTACTAAATGTATGTAGATACTACTATAATTCTTCGTCCGTGGTGACTACTACAGCGACAGGATTCTCTAAATTCATTGTCTGTCCCATCTTTGATTGAATCTGAAAGGTAATTTCAATAATTATTTTAGAGTATAACACCTAAAATCTAATTGATATAATATGACCACTTAATAAAAAGCCTCTAAAGTGAATGATACTTTTTCTCAATTTTTGTAGAAAAGTAGGGCTTTATTTTGATTTCTGATAAAGCAATGACAGAGTGATGCTTTTTAGAATATTTTGGAGAAGAATAGACGCTTTTGGGTACTTTTTGATAAAAAAAGTAAGAATTAAGTATTGGAATTTTTTGCTTTGAAACAAATTTTTTTCTGTCAATTCTTAGAATAGCCATAACCCTTTACAATTTTTGGCAAAAAGCAAGAATAACATTGTTATCAAAAAGCAGGACTTTTTGGGAATTATAAGCAAAAAAAGATACTTACTTTTAAGATTTTGCGCAGTATGCGGGATGCATATACGCGATTAATGGTTATCTAGTTTACAAGTATTATAGTGATTGCCCTGATGAAAAAACTTTTTTTTTTTTTTTTTTGGGTGTTTGTAATTACTTGATTATTACACCCGTCGTATGAGATTTAAGTCGAGTTGGTAAGGTCAAGTTTTTTAATTAGGTCTAAGAATTTTTTAATTTTGGAAGGGTCGTCTGGTATGAATAGGGATCTTTCATCTATTTGAAGGGATAGTCTGTGCTGATGTAAGAAGGGACAGTGAAATAGTAAGTGTTGGACAGATATAAGTTCTGACAGGCAGAACTGACATGTGGGTTTTGGGGCCTTTTCATAGAGGTGATTATGTGTGATTTTTGTGTGGCCAATTCTCAGTCTGGTTATAATGATTTCTTCAAGTCTGTTTAAGTGGGAGAGGTTTTTCCAAGGATGGACTAATTTTTTATGTTGAAAGAGCTTGTTTGTGGTTTGGAGGGACCAAAAGTTTTGCCATTTCTTAAGTGTGCTTTGGGTGAAGATAGATTTGAGGTCGTCAGCTGTGATAAATATAAGGGGAGAAAGGATGGTGGCAGATTTTGCATTAATATCTACAATTTCATTTCCTAAGATTCCAACGTGGCTGGGTACATACATAAACTGTATGAAGAAGCTTGAATTTTGTAAGTCAGATAGAGTTTTATGTATATTTTGAATTAGAAGGTGATCGGAAAAAAGATTTTGGATAGCAGTTAGTGAGCTGAGGGAATCACTTTGAATTAAGAAAGACTTATTTTCTGATTCATAAGTGAGTATGTCACAGAGACAGTGGAAAATAGCTGTGAGTTCGGCAGTGTAGATTGAAGAACAGTTATGGATTTTAAAATTTGAAATTCTATTATTTAAGTATAGAGTATGCATATCCTGTGTGAAGTGTTGGTATTTTTGATCCATCTGTAAAGCAAAGATTGAATTTTTTGTATTCTGATCTAATGGAGAGTGGCTATATTTTGGGTAGTTAATAAGCTGTAGGTTGACTTGAGGAGGTTTTAGAAGCCAAGGGGGGTGTAATATTGGTTTTTGGATGAGAGTTTTAGGATTGATTTGAAGATCATTCAACATTGTGATGAAATTAGAAATGGGTCCTTCTATATGATCAAAATGTTGGGGGTTGGGTGGGTTAATTGAGTTTTGGAGTGGATGGGAAGGGTTGGTGGATGCATTTGAGATGAATTTGTTTGTTATGAGAGTTCTTCTGAAATCTGGGGGTAATTCTGCTGCTTCACAATATAGGCTATCTATTGGAGAGGAATGGGCTCCTAAACAGATCCTTAGGGCTGAATTTTGAATTGTTTTTAGGTTATTTGAAGTTTTATTTGAGATATTTGCAAAACATGGGCTTCCATACTCAATTTTACTGCGAATTAGAGATTTATACAAGTGAAGTAGGAGTTTGCGAGATGGTTTATACTTGGTGTTTTTGATTATTTTCAACAGATTTAGGTGTTTCATGATATCTGATTTTACTTTTAGAAAATGAGGAGTCCAATTTAGTTTTCTATCAAAAGTTAAGCCAAGAAATTTAGTTGTGGTTTTGAATTCTAAAGAGTGTCCTTTGAAGTTGAGAATGAGATCTGGAGGAATCTTATTTTTTTTGGTGAAAAGTATACAGTGGGTTTTTGACTCAGAGAAGGTTAGACCGTTTGAATCCGCCCATGATTCAATTTTTTCAAGGGTTTCTTGGATTACTTGAAGAGCTAGTTGAATATTAATATTCAACTAGGTCTAGAAACAGCATTGGAAATGTCATCAATCAAAAGTATAAATAAGACTGTGCTAAGAACTGAACCTTGGGGGACTCCATTTTCAATTTCAAAAAATTCTGAGTATGTATGTATTGTCAACTCTCACTCTAAAAGTAAGGTTTGTTAAGAAATTCTGAATAAAGTAAGCCAAATGTCCTCTAATTCCAATGGAATGTAATTTTTGGAGAATTTTATAACGCCAGGCTTTATCAAATGCCCTTTCAAGATCAAAAAAGACTGAAAGAACACTTTCTTTATTCTGGAAGGCCAAACTAATTTCTTTTTGGAGACTAAAGAGGTGGTCTAGGGTAGATCTTTTCTTTCTGAAACCACTTTGATAAATGCTAAGAGAGTTTGAGGAATTAATATACCAATTAAGACGTTTAATAACCATTTTTTCAAGTATTTTGCAAGGAACTGAAGTTGAGGAGATGGGGCGATAACTAGATGCCAGATTGAGCTTTTATCAGGTTTTAATATTGGAATGATTGTTGCAGTTTTCCATAATTTTGGGAAGGAATCAGAAGTCCAAATTTTGTTATATAACTGAAGTAAATCTTTTCTAGTGTCTGAAAGGTACTTCAACATGTGAGGGTGTATTTCATCAGGTCCAGGGGATGAATCTTTAATGTTGTAGTTTAGACAATGATTTAGCTCTTCAAGAGAGAAAAGAGAGTTGTATGGTTCTAGATTTTGAGATGAAAAGTCCAAGGGGGTGGATTCTATTTGTGTTTTTAGTGTTTGGAAAGCAGAGCTATAAGAGGCAGTTGCAGAAGCTTTTGCAAAGGATCTAGCTAAGGTGTTTGCAATGTCATCTATTGAGTTTATTTCAGTGTTGTCATCTACTAAGTAGGGTATTTCAGTAGGTATATAACTTCCTTTAAGGATTTGAACTTTTTTCCACATTTCTTTTGTAGATGTGCTTTGGGTGATGCTCAACATGAAATTATTCCAACTTTCTCTTTGTTTAGATAAGTTGATTTGGCGAGCAATAGCTCTTTTTTTCTTGAAATCAATGATTGTATTAAAAAAAAAAAAATGTCCTTAGACTTACCAAGTTTTTTTTACAAATGTTGTACATTTTTGAGATTGAACAAAATGAACACCACAAATTTTAAACGTTTTTTCAGCTAAAGCTCAATACATTGTTACCTATATGCGATTGAAAACACAAGTGGTTGAATAAGACACTGTTTCAATCAGTGATTGTTTTCAGACCCAAGTAAGGACCTGTGTTAGGGACAGACACTGTTCCAATCAGTGGGTGTTTTCAGACCCAAGTTTAAAAGACCTGTGGTTAGACAAACACAGTGAGAGTTTCAAATTCAATATTTTCGAAAATTTAAAAAAAAACAAGAAACGTACTACACATTTTGGCCAAAGTCAATTAATCAGAATGTAGAACACAAGTGGTTGAGTCAGACACTGTTTTAATCAGTGGGTGTTTTCAGACTCAAGTGAGGACCTGTAGTTGAGACAGACACTGTTTCAATCAGTGGTTGTTTTGTGGTTGAGACAAACACAGTGAGAGTTTCAAATTCAACATTTCCAAAAATTAAAAAAAAAAACAAGAAACTTACTGATGAAATGATGAACCCTGAAAGTTGACCAATTTACTTTTCAATGAAAACAAACATATTTTTAAATTTTGCATAACATGAAAAATGTTGCTCTGGAAGGTTTAAAAAGGTAATTATTATTATTAAGCTTTTTTTCTGACAATTTTCGTTCTCAAAAAAATTTCTTAAATTTCCTATGCGGTATACCTCAAAAATATTTTTTTAAAATTAAACCTGCTTTGAGAAATTTCCATTTTTTTTCAGAATTAGAATTTTGAATGATATTGATTTTTTGCCTTCACTGACTGCAAATGTGTATCACATTTGACATTTCTCACTTTTTTGAAAAAATTGGATGTATTTCACTGATTGAAATCAGTACCAACAAAATAATAATTATCTAGGTACCTACCTAATTATTTTTACTTATGAATCCGTTAAAACGTAGCGCATTTATGCGCGTTATTACCGTGTGTCTAGTACTTTCTATTCAGTTAAAAACGAGTTGCAAAAATGCCAGAAAATGTTTGTAATTTTTTATTAAATTTACCTACTACTGTAAAATGGAAAGATCTAAAAAGTTGACAAATTGAGTTTTTACCATGAAATTTTTTCAAATTTTGGAGAAAGGATATCGTTTGAAAAAATTTAATTTAAGTTTCATATTGGTAAAAAAGCAGGAGTTTTGATACAAAAAAAAAACAAACATACAAACAAACAGAGCAAAAAGCAGGACATTAGAACGCACCAGCAAAAATTAGGACAAAATCAGAACTTGCAGAAAACACGATAAAATAATATAAAAACGCCAAGAAAATTATACCTACAATGAAAATAAATCAGAGTAAGGTACTAAAAACTAATCAAATTTTCGTAAAATTTGCCAAAACTTGAACTTTGCCCAAAACCCAAAATAGTTTAAAATGGTATAAAAACTGGACGGAAAATTACTTACTTACTCAAATGATATCTCCTTTAATCGTTCTTCTTTGTCTTTTTATATTTTTCCTTCTCCATTTATATAAAATGTAACGTAGATCTGGAATTTTTATGCTTTGCATATTTTTTTATTGACTAGAAAAAGTGCATAATTATTTAATGAGATGTTCAAGAGAATTGTGAAATTTCCTGACGAATGAGCCCAATATAATTTTGCCTATTTTGTATATTTCATCATATTTTATGGGGAAAACCCCGCATATTTCTGTATAAGTATTTGAGCATTTTCTAGTAATTTTTTTTTGCATATTTTTAAAATTTTGCAAAAATTGACATTTTTAAGACTTTTTTTGTTTAAAAAATCACAACACTGCTAAAATAGGTTAGTGACATGAGGCAAGTTTTTTGGTGGAAAATCTCAGGATGCATTTTAATAATTGCATGCAAAAAGAATTCCTTTAGTCGAATAGGTAGTTGCTAATTTTTTCAGTTGAATTTCCTTTTTTATCTTTTGTTTCTCGATTTTATGAATTTTATGATGAATTTTATTATTATGAAATGACTTGTTTTGCCAATTTGTTAAAAAGATGTGTACTTTTTGAGCACTGCGTTTATCTTGTTTTGATTCGCTAGTTTTAACGTTTTTCAGCTTGAAAAATCCTTTTCAAGGATACGTCACTCGAACTGAAATTTTTGCATATTTTTTGCATATTTTGGCTGAGAAAATTGCATAAAATTTGCATATTTTCATCATATTTCTGCATAAAAATTCCAGCTGTACTCGTCAGTTTCAAAAAAATATGTACTTGCTAGGACAAAATCAGAACTTGCAGAAAACACAATGAAATACATATTGAAATAATACGCACAAATACGTCATACAATGAAAATGAATCAAAGTCAGGTACCTACTAAAAATTGATACAATTTTCGTAAAATATGTCAAAACTTGGAAATTTCCACAAAATAGGTTAAAATGGTATGAAAACTGGACAGAAAATTACTTACTTCAATATCAATTAAAATGCTTTTATATCCATATCTGTAAAGTGTGGTGATGTAATTGGCCTTATCAATTCTTAACTGATGATATTTCTTCATCCGTGGTGAAATCTATTACGCCTATCGGATCCTCGAATTCCTGTTCCATTATTTCTTCGACTGAATGATTACCTACGCTTTGTTCATCCCATTCAAGTCGACAGGAAATTCACTTGAAATATATAAAAAAATTTTGAAACAATCAAAATACATATAAAAACAAGGACAACGTACATATATCAACGATTTTTGGAAAGAGCATGGTCTGATACTACCATGGTATCCAAAATTTCAGCATCTAGCTTCGGAATCCATTTCTGAAACCATAGAGAATCATTGGGAAATGAGTGATACCTACTAATACTTACTATAGAAGTTGCTTATGAATAAAGAAGTTGAAGATCGATTCCTTCCTCAGTTAAAGTCATATAATATGCCGTTCTCCGCAACTAAAATCTAAATTTGAAAATGCTGGATAAGAATTAAATCAAAACAACGTACTTGCATCGCATGCTTACATTTTATTTCTTTAAACAGACCGTACTTGGTTTGAAATCATCTTCCCATTCTGAATTACCCAACATGTTCCACCTATTACTTCCGATGGCAAGTACATACGTCGTCTTGTGATTATGTGATAAATTTATCTTGTGTTGTTTAAAAATTTAAAAAAATGCATTCACTCGTACATTTCGTAGCATAAATTCTACGTTTTTTGAATAATTGCGACCAAAAATTCCCAAACTTAAAATTTCGAGGGTCCACCCCCCCGGGGGTTGGGGACATGTTATATAGCTCATATGAAAGAAAATTTTACATACGAAATAATTGTACTGAGGTATTTTTTCGATTAAAGCGATAGTAAAGGAGATAGACGCCAAAAACGATATTTGGGGTCAGTGATCCACAAAAGGGGAGAATTGGTAAAAATGGCGCCAACATTTTTGGTCAGCAATGTGATAACTTATTTTAATTTCACATTTTCGCTGTCATTTATTCAATTGAGCTTAGTTTTGACTCGTAGTGATAGAGTAACTTTTATGAGGAGGAGGGGGAGGGGGAGGGGGCAAGTCTCCGAGTCCGCAAGGGAACTTGAAAGGGGGTCAGTATTGATTTCTACGCACTTCATCTCTGTTTATGGTACATTGCGACACATTTTTTCATGCTCATTTCATTATGACTCAAATTCAAAAGTTGTTCCTTTTGAGTGACATTAGGCTCACCCCCCTGGGGGTTGGCGCAACAAATCAAATGTTTCCTGATAGGAAATTCAACGTAGCTCACAGTGGACCGGATGGCTGAAATAGGCGCGCATAGGCGAAAAAATAAAAGTGTAACAGACGAGGTGCTGTATAGCAATATGGGTAGTAGACATGTGCAGGGTGTAAAAAATGCTTTACCCGCTTCTACTGTGCAGTTTGTGTTAGCAAAAGTTTTTCGCTTCCGTTTTCTATTATGAAATATTTTGTGTAGAGCCAAAGTGAAATATGGAAAATGTAGAGAAAAGTAAGCACTTTTAGAATTTTCAAACCGTAGATCTCTACCTTTATTCGTTCAAGAGCAATATTAGTTCAAACTTGGATAGTTTTTTATCACTGTGAAATTATTTTCGCATAATTCAATATGGGTTAAGTTCAGGGGATCAACCGCGATCAAGCTATCAACTGCGGTACATTGTAGGGTGATGAGTGGTGAAAACGACCTCGGTTAGATTTTTAGGGGGAACTAGGTGGAAGTCCGTGCTTTTTGAGTAATTCGTCCAAATGTATCAAATTATACAATGAAAGGCCATTTGGCGCATGAGAAGGATAGAATGGCCCCTGATAGCTTTGGAATTGATATTTGAATGGTAGGTGGGTACCACCGAGAGACTTCCACCGGGAAAGTTTCAGACCCCCAGACCCCCCAGTTTTTGATAACCCCCCTCCTTTTCTGAAATTACAATAAAGATTATGTTCTTAGCCCCATGTCAACCAATTTTTTTGATTTTTTGGTATGTTTTGAACATTCATAAGAGGTATTCCCCACGAAAATTTCCAACCCCCCCCCCCCCCCTCATATTTACCCCTCAAAATGGCATTTTTCAACATTTTTAATGCTTTTTAACAACTGAAGAACACGAGGTACAATTTTCTAACCACGTTCTTTGGATGTATTTTTGACTCTTACATATCATATATTTTTTTCAAAATTTTTGCTTTGGTGCGCCGTGATAAAAAGTTGAAAAAATGTGTCATAAAGGGGGTAAAATGGGAATTTTGGGAGAAATAACTATACATGAGTAGGGCATAGTTTTCGCATACTTCGATACTGCTGAACACGAATATTACATCAGATTTTATGCCACATTTATCTAACCCCCATCAGAGCTTTCTGCCCCCACCTAAATTTTTACTATTTTTGAAGTAAAGTTACTCTGTTGATATTGGTGTTGTTTTCAAAAGATTCAAACCCCCTGAGCACAAATATTGCGTCAGATTTTGTTTTACACTCACGCAGCTCCTCAAGAGCCTCAGCTCCCTCCTCAATTTTCACTATTCTTGAAATACGGCTACTTTTACAATATTGGATTCGTTTTCATATGAACCGAACCTCCTCCAATAAGAAATAAATTACGTCAGATTTCGTTTTAATCTCACCCAGCCCCTCTGCGGCCTCGGCCCCACTTAAATTTAAAGTATTTTCGAAGTTAAGCTATGCTTTTACAACATAATATGCTGGTATCGTTTTCATGATAAACGAACCTCCTGAATACGAATACGACGTTTCATTTCGTGTTACACTCATCAAATCCTTAGCTGAACCTCAACTTCCCTTTTGAATTTCCATCATAGTTTTGAAATGGATCTATTTCTGTTATATTAGAGTCATTTCCATATTAATCAAACCCACTTTAGTATGATGTTAGATTTTTTGTTACGGTCATCCAGTTTCTCCACCAATGTTCACTGGGTTTAAACCCATCAAAAACAGAAAATGAAATCAAATTTCGTGTAATGATCGGCTCCCTTCCTTCCTCTATCTCGATGGAACCTAGATTATGACAGTATGACACTCACATCAATTTTTTCAAATTTTGAGGAGCGTACCAGCCCCCCTGAGAGGTCAAGAAAAAAAATGAACAAAAAATTGAATTCTACGTAAAAAAATACCTAGATTATGTCACCCATTTCAATTTTGTTCAATTTTTTTCAAATTTTGCGAGATGCACCAGCCCCCTTGGGAGAGCAAGAAAAAAAATAACCAAAAAATCGAATTCTACGTCGAAAAATACCTAGATTATGACACCCATATAATTTTGTTCAATTTTTTCATGTTTTGAGGGACGCACCAGCCCCCCGGGGGAGCAAGACAAAAAATAACCAAAAAATCGAATTCTACGTTGAAAAATACCTAGATTATGACACCCATATCAATTTTGTTCAATTTTTTCAAATTTTGAGGGACGCACCAGCCCCCCTGGGGGAGCAAGAAAAAAAATAACCAGAAAATCGAATTCTACGTCGAAAAATACCTAGATTATGACACCCATATCAATTTTGTTCAATTTTTTCAAATTTTGAGGGACGCACCAGCCCCCCTGGGGGAGCAAGAAAAAAAATAACCAGAAAATCGAATTCTACGTCGAAAAATACCTAGATTATCACACCCATATCAATTTTGTTCAATTTTTTCAAATTTTGAGGGACGCACCAGCCCCCCTGGGGGAGCAAGAAAAAAAATGACCAAAAAATCGAATTCTACGTTGAAAAGTACCTCAACATCACAAATAACTATTTTGATTTCAGTCATAGTTACGTTATAATACGGCATGCGCGCCTCTTTTAGCCATCCGGTCCACTGTGGTAGATTACTATTTTGCCCTCATTTACGCGCTACGTCCTTTATTTGCGAAGATAGAAGCCAAAAACGTGTTTTGGGGGGCTTGGATCCACAATGGGGGAAAACGCACAGCCTGGAGAGGACCGGACGCGCCGGATTCGTGTTCAGCACATCAAAATACCCCTACATACCAAAATTCAGCTTGCCCGGAAGTCTTTCCCTATTCGATGGCTAATTCTACTGGACTAATTGTAATTTGGAAAATATGAAAACACTGAAAAACAATTATTATTTTGAAGCAGTGAGAGTTTCAAAAATTCTCATCACTGTGACATGGTTGATTCACTTATGCACTACCTAGATGTAATAACGGTTATAGCTGTAGAAAAGGCAGCTAGCTACGCACACTTTGCAGCTAAGCTTTGCTTAGCTGTCTAGTTTGAGTTTATTTTTGAATGGTTAACCAGATGTCAGAGATTTAAATTCCTGGGGGATTTTGTTATATGTATATTTTAGAAGCCATAAAATCAACATTATTCTGCATATTTTCTGTCCGTAAATTTTCACTTATTGCCATATTTGGATGTCTTGTATCATAGGTATGGGAAGGTGTCTTAAGTTTTATTGTTCTATTTTTTACCATAATTCTCATTTGCAGTATGTACGTACTCACATGGAACTGTTAGTATCTTATTTTCAATGAAAACTGGTTTGCAGGATTCTCTTGCTATCAAAAATATAAATAGGTCACAAATTATAGCTAGGCAATGCTACGAAAAATAATTACTTTTAAGACAGGGAGAGGAGAACATACTTTCTATTCAATTGAAAAGAAGATGCAAAAATGCCAGAAAATGTTTTTAATTTTTTATTTAATTTACCTACTACTGTAAAATGGAAAGATCTGAAAAGTTGAAAAATTGAGTACCTACCTATTTTATTGTAAAATGCAATTTTTTCAAATTTTGGAGAAGGATATCATTTGAAAAAATTCAAGTTTCATATTGGTAAAAAAGCAGGAGTTTTGATACAAAAAATAAACAAACATATCTACTACAAACAAACAGAGCAAAAGCAGGACATTAGAACGAACCAGCAAAAATCTGGGCAAAATCAGAACTTGCAGAAAACACGATAAAATAGTATAAAAACGTTAAAAAAATTATACCTACAATGAAAATAAATCAGAGTAAGGTACTAAAAACTAATAGGTAAGTTAAAGTTTTTGTAAAATTTGCCAAAACTTGAACTTTGCCCAAAACCCAAAATAGTTTAAAATGGTATAAAAACTGTACAGAAAATGACTTACTTACTCAAATGATATCAATTAAAATTCCTTTAATTGTTCATTTCTGTATTTTTCTTTTTTTCCTTCGCCATTGGTGTCATTTCCATTCAAAAACGCATTTTAGCTACCTGAAGCGCTAGCTGTGTGGCATTAGTAATGGATTGCTGAACAGGAGATAGGTTCAAATCGCACCTCTATCTGGAAGACATTAAAAAACATTTTTTTTTACGATTTTTATTTTTACAAGTTGAATTTTGACAGAAAATGTAATTTAATAAATTTTTTTTGCTTTTGAACAGAGTAATGAATTTTTATGCAAAATTTTAATTCAATAATCATTGTTTTTCAGGCTTAAAATGCTCAAAAACATGAAAAGATTGAGTAAAAAAAAATCGCTATTGTAGGTGGGTAGTAATATTTGACATCAGAAACAATAATCTTCAATTTCAGGTATGAAGGTTTTGGGGTTAGGTACATGAAATTTCAGCTTTTTTCAGAAAAAAAACTTTGAAGGCGATTTTCTCAAAAGTTGAGCGTTTTAAATTTTTATAATTATGGATTTTTTTGGGAGGTTTTTTTTGCACTTTTTGGGCTTCTAGTTCTATCCATCTCATATGATTGCTCCGGAGGTATAATTCATTCCCCCACCCAAACTCAATATCGACCAAATGGGCCCATTACCTGCGGAATGACACATGTATGTAAAATGTACTTCTGTATCATTAGTAGATCTGGGATTTTTATGCTTTGCATAATTTTTTATGGACTAGAAAAAGTGCATAATTATTTAATGAGATGTCCACGAATCGTGAAATTTCCTGACAAATGAGCCCAATATCATTTTGCATATATTTTGCATGTTTCAGACCAAATTGTATATTTTATCATACTTATTTTATGGAAAAAATCTGCATATTTCTGTATACCTAATCATTTGAGCATTTTTTAGTAATTTTTTTCATATTTATAAGAATTTTGCAAAAATTGACATTTTAAGACTTTTTTTTGTGTTTAAAAAATCACAACACTGTTAAAATAGGTTAGTGACATGAGGCAGAGTTTTGGTGGAGAATCTCAGAATGCATTCAATAATTGCATGCAAAAAAAATTCCTTTAGTTCAATAGGTAGCTGCTAATTTTTTTAGTTGAATTTATTTTTTTTTCTTTTGTTTCTCAATTTTATGAATTTTGTAATATTATTACCTGTAAAATGACTTATTTTGACAATTTTTTAAAAAGTGTATTTTTTGAGCACTGCGTTCATTTTGTTTTGAATTACTAGTTTCAATGTGTTTCAGCATGAAAAATACTTTTCAGGGGTACGTCACTCAAACTAAAATTTTCGCATGTTTTGGGTGATTTTTGCATATTTTGGCTGAGAAAATTGCATAAATATCATATTTTTGCATAAAAATCCTAGCTCTAGTCATTAGTTACAAAAAAAAAAAAACAAAAAAAAAAACGCACCAAACAGGACAAAATCAGAACTGCAGAAAACACAATAAAATATGAGTAGGTATGTAGTATAAAAACGTCAAAAAAAAGTAACACAAAATATGTACAATGAAAATGAATCAAAGTTAGGTACGTTAGGATCTAAAAACTGATGAAATTTTCGTAAAATTAGCCAAAACTTGGAAATTTGTACAAAATAAGTTAAAATGATTGAAAACTTCTAGGTTTGAAATCATCTTCCCATTCTGAATTACCCAACATATTCCACCTATTATACTTCCGATGGCAAGTACGTCGTCACGTACTTCATCTATTTTATTTTTGTTCCCAATGAGTTTTGATAAGAATTTGCCCTCCAGCGATACAAGTCCAAATGACCAATTATTAGTCATCGACTTTTATTAACCTAGACCGCTAATCATACGCGAAAAAAAACAATTGGTTATGTCGCCAACTCTGTGTAATAAACAAACGCAACTGCGCATGAGTCAACAACTGATGATGTGAGTGTGTGTGTATATGTGTGTATATTGCTGTTAGTAGTTGAGTTGAATTTACGGTAAGGGTAAACCGGGGTAAACTCAACTCAACTACTAACAGCAATATACACAATTACACACATATACACACACACTCACATCATCAGTTGTTGACTCATGCGCAGTTGCGTTTGTTTATTACACAGAGTTGGCGACATAACCAATTGTTTTTTTTCGCGTATGATTAGCGGTCTAGGTTAATAAAAGTCGATGTTATTAGTCCAGTAACTTTAGCAAAAAAATATAGGGGCTATAGTGAATCTCTAGGTGGCAAGCTGATTTTTGGTATACTGGTCCATTTTGATGTCCTGAAAACGAATCCGAGGAGTCCACTACTGTGCCGGGTGAGCCTTCCCCCAAATTGTGGATTTTAGCCCCCTAAAATCGGTTTTTGGCCAATATATCGAAAAATATCGACTCTAGTGCAAAAATGATTGAAGAATGTTGTTCTACGTCAAATTTCCGATCTATTGATATATCAGCTGTCTTTCTCCCTCCCCCAAGAGGGGTGGAACTACAACCATTCAAAAAAGGGGGGTTTCCTGAAAAATACATGAAGGATATAGGCGTCTGAGGGGGGTGAAATGGTCCCCGAAAGCGTTCGAGTTGATATCAGCATGGAAGGTGGGTCCCATCGAGAAACTTCCGCGTGAAAAATTTCAGATCGGCACCACCTCCCCTTTTTGGGGAACCCCCCCCCCCTTTTCTGTAATTTCAATATCAATTTTCTCAGCCCCATTTCAACCGATTTTGAAAATTTTTCTGTATGTTATGTATATTCATAGTAGGTATCTCCACAAAAATTTTCAACCCCCTCCCCTCATATTTACCCCTCAAAATGGTGTGAAAATGTGTCTTGGGGACGGTTGGGGAAAAAATGAAAATTTCGGGAAAAATAACTAAGTATTACGAGTAGGGGTCGTTTTCTTATGATTCAATACCGCTGAGCACGAATATGACGTCAGATTTTTTGCTACACTCATCTAGCCCTCTCCACAGCACATAGCCCCCTCAATTTATACTATTGTTAAAAATAATGAAATAAGTTGATAAACGCTATTTTGAGGAGTAAATATGAGGGGAGGGGTTGGAAATTTTTGTGGGGATACCTACTATGAATATACATAACATACTGAAAAATTTTCAAAATCGGTTGAAATGGGGCTGAGAAAATTGGTATATTGAAATTACAGAAAAAGGGGGTTCCCCAAAAAGGGGAGGTGGTGCCGATCTGAAATTTTTCACGCGGAAGTTTCTCAATGGGACCCTCAATTTTTGGGGAACCTAACGCCTCGGATGTGGTCTTCAGAAAATTCCAACTGTAAAATTTAACATCGTACATACCTACTTATTTGTGTTAAGTGGGATTCTTCCCAAATACTTTGCATTAATGATGCAAAATATCTTGAAAGATATAATTTTTTAAAACTAAGGAAATAAGTATTATGGAAGGTGCGTGGTAACCAGAGCACTGGTCACTGGTCGTTGCGCAATAACTGAACTTAAACAATAAAACTCTACTAAAATTAATTTTACTATGCGCAGTAAAAAAAAGTACCTACTTTGTTTAAAATTTCTCCTGTATCCTATACTATACAGGGATTTCTTATTTTTCTAAAAAAAAAAAAAAAACAAAAAACAATAAAAATAAGAATGTAAGCGGTAATTGTGTGTATAAGTTATTAAGTATTATTTAAATCAGTGATGTCATAACGTTATTCATAACGAAATGAAACACTAAAAAATCGGAATTTTCTCCACTATACAATTAATGATGAAACCATAACGAAACGAAATTTTCTACGGAACAAACGATAACGGAATAATAACGTTATGAAAAAATTGTCATGCTATAACAAAATTAAAAAACGAAAAAATTCGGATGTTTTTTAATGTACCTCTCCCCCCCCCAAAAAAAAAATCTGTAAAATATACCTGTTTTTTTTTCAAAAGATGAAATAAGGTGCACTGGGGTAAGCCCGAATTCGGGGTACCCAAGTCATAAAACCTGCTATAGTGTCTACAGTCTAGAGGTTAGCACATGATCTACCTAGGGGTGACATGAGGGTACTACCGCTTCTTCACCATGACCCAGACACCCAGAGTCCGTCGGAATCGTATATGGTCAGTTGAATGAAATTGTTTCTAATTTGATTTTGATCGAAGTAATTTTAAATAAAAACGAATAAAATCAACGCGAAATAAAAAAATTTGATTAGTGAAGTTGACCCATTTGATCCCTATTTTTACGTAGATATCCGTTGAAAAAGTTGAAAAAACATGTTCATTCAATAAAATAAACTCATCATAAAAAAATCAAAATTCAAGAAAATTCAATTTTCAATTCCAAACATCAAAAAAAGTTTAAATTTATTCAGTTCTCTTATATTGACCTCTTTCTGGCGTATTTCATGAAAAAGTCGATAAAAAGTACACTCAAAGCAAAAAACTTGAATTTGTTTATTTTTTCAATTTACTCAGAGTTTTGATTTTTTTTTTGTCATCATTACTTAACCTTATTTATTGCATGGGCATGCGAATATACCTAGGTACTATTACAAACTTCCACATCAGGTCAGAATGTTGCATACTTCACAGTCACAGTTGATAGAAAAATTTTCATTTTTATGCTTATTTGAGACAAACACCGATACCTAATATCGAAAACCAAACTAAATTTTGGAAGATATGAAATACTGATACTGAAAAGCAAAATTTATGAGGTGAGAATCGAGAATAAAATGATGAAAAAAAACATGATTTCTGGAAATAACAAGTGAATCATTCGCGAACGATTAAATCATTCTGAAAATGAATCATTCGCGCATGAAATAGGTACCTACTTCGAATTAATATATTATTTAAAAATGCCTGTAAATAATCATTCTTGAAATTACTAGTAAATCATTAGCGAACAAAAAACTTGGTCCATTTGGTTGGAAAAAGTTGTGAACAACTGAATTATGACTGGTCAATCGATTGACGAGTCTGCGCTTCGTCATCCAAGTGCAAACGGACAGGTGATTATTGGACGTCATTTGAATAATATGTTCCATGATGTCTTTAAAATTCATTCCATTTCTTGAAAATGCAAGATAAACATCATGTTGGCTTAATTTTTTAATGGAAACAAAAAAAATCAAGACTTTAAACATTAACTATCAACTTACCTCTGTGTACTACAGTATTTTCGAACATATTACCGTATCTGAATTGATTCCATGGTTTCTGGAATTTTTCAGATTTTTTGGAGTTCAGGTGAAGGTTCAAACCATTAAAGAACTCTGAACACTAACGTAACCGCATCTCCGATTTCTGTTTGTTTAAAACATGTCTCTCCTGTTTTGATTTTTGGCCCCTTCTCTGTGATACTGATACTGATCATTTGAATTTGAACGTCAGTGGTAACCTGCAATTACGATGCATATAATATTGACCCAAACTTACCTGATATTTTCAACATCTTTCCTTCATTTTTCCTCATTTTCCTTGTGGAACATGGAAAAATAATCACCCCCTTTTCCCCTCTCTAGTTTTAAGCAATTATGCAGCATTTTTCACCAACAAAAAATCAATTTTTGGGAAATAACCCAATGCCTCGTCGAATGTGGCCCTCAGAAGATTCCAACTGTTGGTAAATATAACTTCATATTTGTGGTTGTGCTAAATATTTTGTATTAATGATGCCAAATATACTATTGAAAGATATGAGTAATTTCTGAAATTGAGGAAATATTTTGGAACAGACGTGGTGCCCATTTTTTGGCCATTATTGCCAACTTTGGAAAATCAAAAAAATTCCAAAATTTTTGGTGATTTTTCTAAGATTTTTTGGAATTTAAAAATTACAACCTTTATAGTTACTATGTTTACTAACATTACTTGAATTTTGCAGATTTGACCTGCAATACGTACTTCGCCTCATAAACTATTTTATTACATATTACAACAGTGACACAAATACATATATATTATAGTAAATATATGTACCTAACCATAATAAAACTCCATCTTCCTACTTTATCTTATTTCCACCGATATTATGAATTCTCAGTTAGGTATGATACTCAATTTGTCATGTCATCAACAGTAGAAGAAATATGACACAGATTAATTGGTAATTTAATAATTTAATATAGTTAACTTGATCTTAATTAATGTAATCTCACTCCTCGCAGTGCCAAGTAAATTTATTGGAATGCTCTCGTTTTTGTGATCCATGGCGACTGGCGTGCGTTTCACCCTTCACTAATTCACTAAAAATTTACTACTCGGCAAAAAAGAAAATGATTTTTAAAAAATTATCGTCAAACTGGAAAATTCATACATAGTCCAAGAGCTAGACTACGTACCTAGACCTACTGTGAATTGTGATTGCACCACCCATGAGTGCTGCCAAAGCCCCGCCAGACTGGGTCAAATGGGGAGAAGATTTGCAAATTTCATGTTTTTGGACTAAATTCTCATAAAAAAGCTATAAAATCGGGTTAAAAATTATTTTCAAGTAGTTTAAACAAAATGTTTTAGGGCTAAGATGATTTTTAGACACACACATTTTTCAAAATTTTCCTTGGGGGGGGGGCGTGAGGAGAGTATTGATGAATTCACCAAATATGACCTTGTGATACGTCGAAATATACCTATGTTCTTGGGCTGTAGAATTCAATATTATCCTCCAATGTGAAAAATATTGGAATAATAATTAAAAGACAATTAAAAACATCGCGATGCAACATTTAACAAAAATAAATTGTTTTCAAGATTTGAAAAAAAAAACTAAAAAAGAGTACTTACTTTGGTTCCTTTGAAGGATAGCACGTGCTGTTATTGGTCTGTGTAATGCTGCTTTGTTGCCATCTTATTCTTTCTCCGTTTCTCTTTCTGTGAGTTATCATTATTTAGTTACCAAAAAATACTGTTATAAATGTACTGTACATATACTTACTTGTATGTGGTACCAGTGGAATGGTCCTTATCAATTCTTACTTGAAGCTCCCCCCATCAGAATCCCCAGCCCACCCCCAACGGGCTACCTGAGGGTTAAGAGTGATGAATCAACCCTCGGCTCGGATTTTGAATATAATCCAAAGGTTTCTTTAGAGGACCAAAAAACATTTTTAAGCGCAAAATTTTTACTTGGCCACAGATTTTGAAATTTTGGTGGTGTGTAGAGAACATTAATTTTTGAAATTTTTATGAAACCTTGTTGGGCGCCTTAAAAAAAAGTTTATAGCCAAAAAAATCACAGTAGGGGTACATCACCACTGGTAGGGTTTCTATACTTAGGATACAAATTTGTCTACCCTACCTCAGATTTTTATTTAACAGGAGTGAATTACTCCAGCATACTCATTATACCAACTTACTCATTTTATGCCATCATTTTACAAGAATTTCAAACATTTTTCTACCCAATTTTTACATACAGAATTTCAGAAATGTTACCTCTGAAAAATGATGATGTCAAGTCAGTAGGTATACCAGAGTAATTCAACTCAAATATAAATCTCAAGTGAATAGACGTAAGTTTTTTGAGGGAAAAAATGTCGTAATTCATTTTAGCAATTTATAGAAATATTGTTAAAACTTGAATTTTTTTTCTTGAAAAATTTGATTTTTTAAAAAGATGTACCTATATTAGAACCAAAGCAGAATTTTCTATTGACACATTTTAGCTGATTTGCATATAGAGGTAGCCCGAGCGAAGCGAGGGGCATGAATTGAGTTGTCAAAAAAGCGAGCCCCGAAGTGGCGAGAGGTCTGAGTGAAGCGACCCAGGGGGCGAGGCCCCCTAGTTACCTTTATTTAAATTATTCAGTTTGAATTAATTCGAGGAAAATGTAAATCAGGACAATGTCAACTTTAGAACAGTCAAATTCGAATGGTTTGTTAGGTGAAAGGGAATAGTTCACAAAAATTTTACCCAGCTATGCTACATACAGACTGAGAATCCAAAATGTGACACTTCACCCTCGTGGAAGATCACCCCACTCGCTCTATACCCATATCATTCGGATATTTTCACGAGGTTTTGTACTAGAATCTGGATAGAATTTCAGACATTCTTCCAGATTTACAACAATTTTAATACCTATCAAAAGTTGGGAAAGTTGTTAATTTATAATATGTATAGTGATCGCCCTAATAAATAAACTTCAAAGATTATTAAAAAAAAATGCTTACTTACCAAGTTGTTTAAAAAATATGTATGTACATGCATTTTTCGTGGTGATGTAAAATGAATTATTCGGTGATGAGTCAGTTTGGAATTTTTTTGTGTTTATTTCGAATGAATTTTTTGTAGCTATTTTTGACACTTTTTTTTGGTGATTTTTTTAAAATAAAATGTTCACAATAGTGACTTAAATTTAATTTGTTTTTATTCAGATTAAAATTTTTCATGGTGATTCGATTTCAAACTGTTTTTTAGTGATGTGAATTCTGAGAATTTTTTACGGTGATTTGGTGATTCAGAATCTCCATAATTTAATTTTTGTAGTTTTTGGTTATTTTAATAAATTACAATAATGACGTTGTTGCATTCTTGTGTTGAGTGATTTACCCAAGTATAGGTACTTCATTGTTTTTTCTTTGTCTTTTCCTAGTTTGTTCTCCTATGTACATCAGAATCAGAAAGTATTCTGCACTTAATTTACTAGTTATTTATTTGTTTTCTTAATTTTAAATTGTATAAACAAGTAAATCACTCGTAAATTAATTCAAGAATACTTTCTGATTCTAATGTGGTAGAAGAAACTAGGAAAAAACCAAAGCAAAACATCATTGCGATTTTCGCCTTCGAATTGCCTTCGAATAGCGTTCTGATATCGCTGCGATTTCCGCCGACGAATCGCCTTCGAATCGCGTTCTATTTCAACAGCGATATCGCTGCGATTCCCGCCGGCTATTCGCCTTCGGATTTCGCTGCGGAAAAAGCGGACATTTTCGCCGGCGAATAGAACGCGATTCCCGCCGGCGATCCGCCAGCTGCCAATACGATGATCGCCTTCTATTCGCTGGCGTATCGCGTACTATGTGTTTACCGGGTAGGTAATGAGTTTTGAAAAATTCTGAAAAAAATTTTGTCGCTCGACAAATTTGAAAGCTTTGAGCTTTTGAAAATTTTGTTTTCGATTACGCGCGAAAGCTACGAACTTTTGGATCATGGTGCAAGTCTGGCATCATAGGAATGGTGATGGACTTGTGATACTTCAAGTTTCAGAAAAATTGGTTCAGTCGTTACTCAAGGTAATGATTTTTAAGTGAAAAATGTCGAAAAAAAATTTTGTGGCTCGATAAACTTGGAAGCTTTGAATTTTTGGAACTTGATGATGATGGCGAAATCTCCGCTAAGTAGTGTAGTTCTTAAATTTCAAATTTGATCAAAATCGATTCAGCCGTTGCTGAGAAATTAAATTTTATGTGTAAATTCACCTCATCACATACGAGTACTTAAATATTTAAGTAAAGACTTGGCACACGAATTCATTTGAAATTGAACTTTTAAAAAAATTATTTCTCAGGAACGGTAGAACTGATTTTGATGAAGCTCAAAATGTCAGCCCTTGGATACTAGCCGGACAATTTGTCACCATCATCGTGTTTCAAAAGTTCAAAGCTTCCAAGTTTATCGAGCGACAAAATTTTTTTTCGACATTTTTCACTTAAAAACTCATTTAAAAATGTATTTCTCAGGAACCTTTGAACCGATTTTGATCAAACTCAAAATGTCAGCCCTTGGATACTAGCCGGACAATTTGTCACCATCATCGTGTTTCAAAAGTTCAAAGCTTCCAAGTTTATCGAGCGACAAAATTTTTTTTCAACATTTTTCACTTAAAAATCATTACCTTGAGTAACGATTGAACCAATTTTTCTGAAACTTGAAGTATCACAAGTCCATCACCATTCCTATATTTCGCACCTGCACCATGATCCAAAAGTTCGTAGCTTTCTTACGTAATCGAAAACAAAATTGAGCTTTTTCAAATTTTCGGGGGGTGACTTTGCACAAAATTTATTAAAAATTTAATTTCTCAGCAACGGCTGAACCGATTTTGATCAAATTTTAAATGTCACAACTAGGCTACTAGCCGAACATTTTGGCATCATCATCAAGTTCCAAACTGAAAATTCCTAAGTTGAGTAAAAGGGGGGTATTTTAGTTACAAGGGAGGAAGGTTAATATCACATAAATATATATTTAAAAAAAAAAAAAAGAATACTTACTCACAACTCGTGGAAAAATATTTTGATAGTGTTTTAACAAATTAAAGTATCACGAATAGGCGACCTAACTGTTGCACCTGTGACGAATTTTTAAAAATATGTACCAATTATACCATGTAGGTATGGTATATGTATGATACTGGTATCGTACCACAATACTTAAACTCCCACTTCCAAAACACTTGATAATACCGGACACAGGTAAGGTAAATGAGAAACCTTTTAGCGAGAAGTTGTTAGATTGATAAAAAATAACTCTTGCTTCTATAGGGTATATTCCCATACAAGATAGGCGAAATGGTTCTGCCCCCAGATTTGGAAAATTATGATGGATTATTGTTGGGTACCTCCAAATAAAAATTTTGAGCGGAATTTCCGCCCCCTAACCACCCTTGGACAGTACAGGGTCATTTCACGTCAATTCGACTAAGAAGTGGTTAGGAGGATCGGCGATTTTTAAAAATCATTCCAGTGGAAAGATCTTCCGAAGGGATGACCAACACGGCGCAAATCGCAGCCCTGTAGCCCTTTTTTAAAGGCTGCTAGGGGGTGTCAAAGTTTTCAGTGAACTTAAAATATCAGATATACCTACATTTCAGCAGTGGATTACTCGATAACCGCGATGCCTACCAAAATGGAACTTTTCCCAATAGTTAGGGGTTTTGAGAGGCTATTTCGTGATATCATAAAAATCAGTGTTGTCTCTTTTTTTTGTACAAAAAATTAGCTCGAAAAGTTTCAAAACGTAGTTCTCATAATATCGTTCCGACTCGCAAAAATTCTGAAAAAAATATACATATTACGAACAACTTTTCATGCTGAACATCCTTATTAAAAAGTTGGGATGGCATTACTTCGTGAAGTCAATTTTAAAAAATTTAAAGTTTGCAAAAAAATGCGATTTTTTGATTTAAAACATGAAAAAAAGTTTTGATTTGTAAAGTAGACCCATTTGACCCCTATTTTTACGATATCTGTTGAAAAAGTTGCAAAAACTCTTTCACTCGATAAAATAAGCTCCTCACAAAAAATCAAAATTCGAGAAAATTTCAATTTTCAATTCCAAACATCAAAAAAAGTTTAAATTTATTCAGGAGAGGCGTTTTGCGATGAGGGTCCTTGTGGTGATTCGATGTTTTTTTTATTGGCGTTTTGGGTTCTTTTTTCAACGACGAATCCAGTGATGCAATCAGTTTTTCTGTAAGTGGTCAGACATTAGCTGTACACCGCTCCACACTTATGTGAATGTGAGTAAGGCCTGAGTAAAGTTTTGAGAAAAACGCCTCTCAAGATTGAGGTTTTAATAAATATATGAATTTTTTTTTAAAAAAAACTCATGAAAGTATTTTTATTTTGAAAAAAACGTATAAAAATGAGTTATACCGTTTCATTAAAATTGACCTGGAGACGAAAGGAAGCGTCCAAAAAAAATTTCATGTGAACAAAGTGGTAGAGAATTAAATTTCCAATCGACATATAATAATGTCGTTAGTTTTTTTTCTAGAATGCGTAGTTTTTGAGTTATTCTCGAAAAACTGAAATTTTATTATAAATAATGCAAATTTCATTTTTCTAAAAAGTGTTTCCTATTTAAATTTTTTATTTAGGTACGAACCAATAAAAAGTACACTTCTTGTGACTATTTCCATCTTAAAAATGTTCAGAAATATCAAAACTGTTTCTTTAACTCGAAATTTACTCTTTCAACACAAGGTCCCTGAGTGTTTCTTGTAATATCTTCTCAACGGAAATGTTCAGTCCAAAACGGCTTATGCAGGCGCTACAGAAGACTTCAACCTACCAGAAAACGAAAAATCGATTTTTTCGATAATTTGATGTTTTGTCTCTCCTGGAAACATCGAATTATCACCACAAGAGCCCTTATCGCAAAACGCCTCTCGTTGTCTTATTTTGACCTATTTCTGACGTATTTCACGAAAAAGTTGATAAATATTACACTCATAGCAAAAAAATTAAAATTTGTTCATTTTTTCAAACTGAGTGAATTGAAAAAATTGTGATATTTTTCCGTGCTTCTGAAAAAAGTGACCTCACTTTTCAGCTTGGTTTCTTAAAATACCTACTAGGGTGAATAAGTTGTGATGGGTTTTTACTACGTAGGTATTTCAACTTTGACATGCTGGTACTCCCCTTGCAAATTGAACCAATATGGCTCAAATATTTTGTGGGTGCTCTCAAAAAAGTGCCTTATCTATTCAGTTCGAGCCGTGAAATGGGGTAATGTAGTATTAGTATCGGATACCTTTTAAGGAAAAACTCTAATTATTCGCTGAAAAAATCAAAAAATAACTTCAGACGTTGAAAATTATAGATATGTGTGTGTGCGTTTTTGGGTACCTACCATTTACTGTAATCAGATTGGATGCAGGGAGTATTCGGGTGATTGACCTGGTCACAATTAGTCATTTTACGCTAAATAAAATCTATGATTACTTAGATCGGAGGTTCAAATTTAGCCAAAATGAACACGAACTTTATCAAGACAAGGTTTAGCTTTTAGAGGCCATTAGCGAAATGTAGACGAATATACTGGTGGTCATTTTTGTCAGAGTAAATTTAGTACCTACAGCTGGTCGCTCGCCAATAATGTCAAAATGGCTGACTGAAGTAGATGACAGATCACATCATGTAAAAATAATCGATTAATCGATTTTTTTTGTCGATTAATTAAATATAATCGCATTTGATACAACACTATACATAATAGTATGCTTCTGTAGTGACAGATTATATAACCTACATTATAAAATTTACCTGGTTGAACAATATAGGTCATTATGATACAGTCTACCTTAATTTTTACCAAAATATCCTTTCTCATGTTAATTCCCATAAGAACTCATTTATCATCTCATATATCTATTTGTATGTTAATTTCCATAAGAGCTCCTTTATCACCATAAATTTACTTGTATATTATTTTCCATAAGAGCTACTTTATCACCATATATCTACTTGTATGTTATTTTCCATAAGAGCTACTTTATCACCATATATCTGCTTGTATGTTATTTTCCATAAGAACTCTTTTATCATCATATACCTACTTGTATGTTATATTCCATAAGAACCCTTTTATCATCTCATACAGCTACCTGTATGTTATTTACTATAAGAACTCTTATATCTATTTGTATGTTAATTTCCATAAGAGCTCCATTATCATCTCATATATCTACTTGTATGGTATTTTCCATAAGAACTCTTTTATCATCTCATATAGCTACTTGTATGTTATTTTACATAAGGACACTGTTATTAGGTACTAGTATTTTAGTATATAAGCTCAAGCAAACCTAGTAACAGTATTCAGTTCTCTTCCAAGCTTCATTGGAATAACTTATATGAAACCTTACTGTTTCAACTTATAAATATCTTAACAAGTGTTAAAAGTATATTTAAAAGTGTTTTAAAGTTTGTTGTGTAAAACAAAGTAAATAAAATATTTCTTTTTAAAACTGAATCAATAAATCTGTCACCACAAAATGGCGCCCGGACTTTTCGAACAACACCTGGACTCTTCAAACAACATCCAGACTTTCCAAACAACACCTGGACTTGTAAAATTTCAAAAAAATGGACTTTTTCAAAACAACAAATGGACTTGGAAAAATTCAAAGAAATCGAGCAATACCTGGACTTTAAAAATCTAGCAACACTGGGACTAACGGAATCTTCAAACATCACTTGGACTTGGGAAAAACTCAAGATATCCTAATCCAGAGTATCACATCACCACTATGGTAACAAAGTATCAAATTAGAAAAAAATATAAACCTACCCAACATTTTTTTTCTTCTTCAAATTTTTTTTTCTCTATTATAACTATTGTAATTAGTTTAGTTACTATTTTTAAAGTTATATGCATAGACAATACTCTCCAAACAAATTTACTGTACTAACAAACAAAAAGTGACAATATAACAGATAACGATTCAAAACAAACAAAAACTATAACAAAAACAAAAACAACTGATGTTAATGTTAACCCATTTAAAATCTCTGAAAACTCAAATAATGACAACCACAATCACAGACACCAAAATTATCTCCAAACATAAACTTTTATTTCAATCTACCTTTCAGGCCCACAAGTATTTTACTGTAATACCACCTGCGCAATTCTACCATTTTATAGAATTATTGACCCTCGAAGAAAGTATAATACTCGTAGATTTATGCAAGCACCTCAATTCAAGCCTCATCCAAAAAATTTTTAAAGTTAATTGTTATCCCTCTCCATCTAGTTCAAAAATTGGTATTCTTGTACCACGATGATCAACTCACTGGAGTACATCTACACAAAAAAAAAAAAAAAAAAAAAAAAAAACAACTCAGAACAAATACTATTGGTTTGGCCTCACATCAGATATTGAGCATTACATCAAAGAGTTGCGAACCATGTCAACTCTTAAAAGGGGAAGGACTTTCATAGCCCCAATTGATGAATGTGACCTGCTACTTCATCTTGAATGAAATATACTCTTGGTCAATTCACTAAAAGTGAGAATACAACACATATTCTGGTTGGTACCTGCAGGGCCACCAAATATGTACTTGCTATTGCAAGTAACAGTACAAATTCAGAAAATATTTTAAATTTCATTATGCAAATTATATGCACGTATGTTTGCCTAAGGAAGACCTCCTATGACAATGGTACCTACTCACTTTCAAAATGAATGTTTTAAAGATTTTTGTAAAACATATGACATGAAAGTTAGTTTTCAGTACCCCAAAGTCAAGGGGAAACTGAAAAATCCAATTCAACAATAATAATCATTGTATCATTTTATACAAATGAAAACAAAAAGAACTGGGTTAAATTATTGAAATAATATAACCCCAGTATCTAGCTTTAGCCAGCTAACATCCTACTTCCTTGTGTTTGAAAGAGAACTTAATCTTCCTTTCAACAATGCCCTGACCTTACAAACAGGAGAAAACAAGGATAGGATGGACAAATTGAAAGAAATAATTAAAATGAGAGAAAAAATTACCAGGCCTTACATATATATCAAACATTATGAAAAACAAAAAAATACTACCTATGACAAGAGACATCAAGAAATTTTATTCACTAAAGGTGATGTAGTATTGATTTCAAAATCCCCTCAGAAAGGAAAATTTTCTTCAAAAATTCAACGGACGCGTTCGAATTTTAGAAAACTTTTCCATTGAACTATAAAGTTCAATACGAGGATGGATTAAAACAAAGAAATACAGAAGTAGTACATGTACGAAGATTAAAGAAATTTACTCAAAAGAACACCAAGGACCAAGAAAGCAAACAAGCAGAGAAACTCAATATCTTCAGAAGTGAGCAAACTAACCAACCAATAACAACAATTCTGTCTCAAAGAGAATTTACCATCAATATTAGTGGATAACAAACCCCCACCACAGGTTAAAATTTTCTGAAATTATCAAATTCTCCCATTTTTTGCCAAAAATTGCCAAGAAATCATTTTTAAAGAATGTCATTTTTCTGTTGGTCAGATAGTTATCAACGCATACCTAACTGTATTGGTTTAGTGTTAGCATTCATTTATAAGAATACTCAAAATTTTCATGCCAAATTTGTTGATGAAACGTTCTGTTCTGAAAATCATATCTTTTGTTCCGTATTCAAAAACAAAACACCCCCCCCCCCCAACCCTTCAATAATTGAAGATGTATATACTGTATAGTTTTTTATTTAGTACCCATTAATATATACCTGTTGAGTACACATTATCCATCATCTACTTGTTGTGTAAAACAAAGTAAATAAAATATTTCTTTTTAAAACTGAATCAATAAATCTGTCACCACAGCTTCAAAAAATACTTAAATTAATAACAAACTTTATTCAACATGTAAAACTAAAATAATAAAATGAAATTTATATTATACTAAAATAAAAGTTCATCTTTCTATTAATGCCATCCCTGCAGCCAATACGGCCACAACAAACTATGAGGCAGAGGTTGTTGGGCATGGTGACCTCAATCTCAAATTCAAATTCTTGTAGTGTTGTCACCGGCACGTATCGAATTCGAAATCTAAGTGTAGGGGAAAAACAGAGATTAGTAATTGAATAATTAAATATACGTAGATAAAACGATCTTAAATAGAAAATTCTTGATACTTCTCGCAGTGCCGAAGAAATTCATTGGATTTCTCTCGTTTTCGTTATCCATGGCGATTCAACAGCAAATAATCTGGAAGAATAGTATCTCAGTTCCTCCGAAGTAATCTGAAATTTGTATTCTATAGGTATAAATTCAAAAACAATTTTATTTTTAATTATTTACCTATGTGTATATAATGTTCTGAAATTTGTACCACTTATACTTCAAGGGGTTCTCTGCCAATGGCAAGATTTTGGTACAATTTGGTCCACAAATTGTGAACCAAATTGCAATTTTAAAATTGGGGTAAATGCGAAAGTGGGGGTCATTTTTATTTATTTATTTATTTTTTTACATTTTCAACATCAGGGTCATTCCATGTCAACTAAACCAAAAAAAAGGCGATTTTGAAAGTCATGTCTTTCAATTTCGCTCAATTTTTTTTTACAATATCTACCCACCCAGTAAGTAAGAAAGCCGCAATCAGTTTGGTCTTAGCCCCCTCAGGGGGCGGGTGGGGGGGGCTTCCATTATTTTCACATTGTCTCGAGGTACTCAACTTCAGCAGCCCATTCCTCCAAAACTATGATACTTTGATCAAAACTGATTTCACAGTTCCAAAGGGCATTGAATTTTGAACTTTTTAAGTATTTTGAAATTTTCAAAAGTTGAAAGTTGAACTTTCAATTGGAAAGTTCAAATTTCAAAAAGGCGCTGTAAGTGGGAGCTACCATTTAAAATTTTGAAAAAATTTCCATAGATGTACATTTTGATACTTTTTCGAAATATTTAGGTTTCGAGATGGCACTCGTTGACGGAGGGGGAGCACCCCCACCCCCAATTTTGGGTGAAACTTTCGAAAGAAAATCTGGGGAATGTGATATATTGAATTGTATGTTTTCGGCGACGCTGAACACGAATATGACGTTAGATTTTTGATAGGACCCCATCCACGGCCCCCAGCACTTCCCCAAAGGAGGTAAAAGTTCAAAAAAGTGTTTTGTTCATGCGACACATGGAATAATATTAATGAACTTTCAAACTTTCCCTGAACTCTTGATGTTAATTTTTAGAAGTTTTTTACAGTCTATAATGTTTTTTTTGCGGCTATCTATCAACGTGAAATCTGTATATTTTTTTTACAAATCAAAAAAGATCAAGTAAGTAGGTACTTACTGAATTTTTAAAATGTACAGTTACGTTTTGAAAAATCGTGCAGTATGCGCGATTAATGGGTTGGCTAGTCAATGTTTAAAAAACAATTTTCACATAAAAAAACATATACTTAAGCTAATCAGTAGAACTGATAGGTAGTACGTATGTTAGGTACGTACCTCCATACAGTTCTCTGTGTGTATAAGATGCAAAAAAAAACTGTTTTTAAACAAAAATTGTAACACGTTTTTGTCCTATTGAAAATAAAATATTACCTACGTACATATCGGAGAATATCCCATCTTTGATACGTTTTAGATATGAACTTTAGGTAAGTATGTATTAACCTTTTTCGCTAAGTCTCAAAATAACACACACCCAGTTTGCTGTCACATACGCTACTAAATAGTGATAGCAACGATAGATAGTTTTTACTGTCGATAGTTTTTTCGAGTGAAAATTTCAATAGTTTTTACTATCGATAATTTTTCAAAATTATTTACAAGGTCGATGGTTTAAATTATTATAAATTACGAAACGAAATAATTCAAATAAGTAAAACTCATCGACAAATTACATTGTATTTACACAATACATATATGTACCTACATTAACATACTCCGCTCAATTGAGGAATAACCTCAATCAAAATACAACAAAATACGAATTCTCAAAAAAAATTAATAATAACAATACATGTTACAACTTCAAAAATGAAATAATAAATGTATAAAATTAGGCCAAACCTTTTCACTTTCAACAAAAGTACTATTATGTAATTGAGAGAGACAAAAAAATATAAACTTTGACGCTGAATTACTTAATCTTAGATAAGATATAAGTACAGTACAAATAAATGAAAAAAAAAATTACAAAAATAAGACAATGTTCCAATTATCAACGAATTCGATAAAAACATGACATAATTGAGTAAGAATTTTACAATACATAATTCAATAAATTTACATCAATTTGAGAAAAAAACAACAAAGTTTTACAACTAATTGAGGTTAACATTTAAAAGTAGGTAAACCAACTTCTGAATGGGCGTTTTTTTTTCATACCATTCGCCATTCTAATTACTACATTTCAAACAATACCTGAAGAGTCTAGAAAGACCTCTTCATCAATAGCCATTGGCCACTTCAAATTAGGGCCATTTTTATCAGATACTAAAACGACATCGTCAATTTCGAAATTTTTCTCTTTACTTTCCCATTTATGGTGAACCTGAAGTTCATTCAAATAATTCTGACGCCAAGAGACCCAGAACGAATCTACCACCTGATGCCACAGTTTTAGTATCAATATAACTCCAACTTCATGTACTTATACCATTAGGAAGAGGCTACAATTCTGCATATGAAAAAGTAACTCTTACCAAGGTCACTTTCAAAGGGCTCGCTCAGTAAATCTAATTTTAAGGATAGGTAACTGTTGAACAAAAAATAACACCATTACTCAGTAATATTCATCTAATTTATCATAAAATGTATTTGGAATGGCGGAAATCATTCTAAAATGTTGTTTATGGACTTGGGGAACCGAGAGAAAGTGATAGCACACAACTGGGTGTTTATCAGTGCTACAGTATAAGAAACTAATGCTCCATCTAGTAGTGCCAAATTAACCCCTGACTGCCAAATATCACCTGGTTAAGGTATAATCATTTAGGTCAACATGAAGGTGATTACTTGATTAGTACTACCACTTCAGTATGAATAAAGCAATGAAACAGTAAATATTGTTCACAAATTTTACAAAAACTAGATGTAGTGTGATGACTTGACTATCCAAATAAAAACATTTCATTATTTTATTCATTTTATTTTAGAAAAATGGTCTAAAATGATTTCACAAACTTGAAGTTGAAGAGTATGAAGTTAAGGTGGAATGTGGATGATAAGTTCAAGAGTTTGGTTTGTACCTACCTAGCTTAATTGATTAATTGAGTGACGATTTTTTTATTTAAAACTTTGATTGGAGAAGTTGACCCATTTGACCCCTATTTTTACGTATCCGTTGAAAAAGTTGAAAAAACCCTTTCACTCGATGAAATGAACTCATCACAAAAAAAATCAAGATTTGGAAAAATACAATTTTCAATTCCAAATCCAAACATCAAAAAAAGTTTAAATTTATTCAGTCGTCTCAATATTTTGACCTGTTTCTGACGTATTCCATGAAAAATTTGATAAAAATTACACTCAAAGCAAAAAAATTAATTTTTGTTTATTTTTTTCAAACTGAGTGAATTGAAAAAATGGTGATATTTTTCCATGCTTCTGAAAAAAATGCCCTCACTTTTCTGCTTGGTTTCCTAAAATTGTACCTAAGCTGTAGGAGGCTAGAAATACTTTGTATTAGTAGGTAGACCGGTACCTAGATAATGATAATGAATAATTCAACAACTATGATTAAATGAATGATGTATTAGAAAGTAGGTGATTGAATATAACTTATATAATATGAGTAAAATCACTAAATATTAAAAGATGATGAGTAGACAAATACATACACTAGTTAAGTAGGTAGGTATAAAATAGAAATAAAAATAAAAAATAGAATATTGCTAAATGATGAATATAACTTATAATATGAGTAAAATACTTGAGTAAATATTAAATGGTTATGAGTAGATGAATAAATTAGGTACCTACCATAAGTATAAAATAGACATGAAAATTAAAAATAGAATACTTATTGCTATAAAAAATAAGTAAATGAACCAAATTTTGAGAGAAAAAAGGATTATCAATTAATTATGTATACTTAATACATTTTTAAATAGAATTTTACTTAAAAGTGAGGAAGCACAATAAGGTCAAACATGAGAGAAAAAAACTAAAAAGTAATATCAATTGATCAGATACTGTAGAGAATTCACATTAATTGCAAATAAAATAAACAATACGTATAATGAGGAAACGAAAATTATTCCTAGGTCGAAAGGGGGGCTGAAAAAACAAGGGGAACATCTTTAATCAAATCATAATCTGAGGAGACCTGATTGGATTTGACCCCATTGTTCGTAATTTATTATTCATTATATTTACCTATACCTACATTTTATAAGTATAAATTTGTTTGTACCTTATACTTATGGGTAAATAATTTAATTGAAATAAATATTTTTTCATCGATATGCCTCCTGTTTATTTATCTCTTCATTGTTGATCATGGTTGGTATTTTAAAGCCAATGACAGGTAAGTACTGTTTTGCGTGCATCAATCAAATCCTACCTACGAAATAAGCAAACGCTATCTACCCCTAATTTGCATAAATGAAGCATGAAAGTTGAAACTGTCGACTTTTTGATAGGTACATACATATTTCTGATTTTCTACAAAATTCTAATCCATATTGATTCGTCGCACACGTTTTCAAAACTTCTGAAAAACATGACACAATTTTAGGCTCAAAATTCTACGAAGAAGCCCAAAAAAACTTTGAGAAGAATTTTTGATTTCTTTTCAAAATTTGAACCTACCTGTTTCGACAGGTTGCCTGGTTGCATGATACTTTTTTCAAAAACTCAGAAACAATTTTGAACTCAAAATTATTCAAAAGTGCTTTGAAAATTTTAAAAGAATTTTAGATTTTTATTTACCTACTCGTAATTTTTTCAAGTTTTTTAATACGTCATATGACAATTTTTTTCAAGAACCCATAAAACAATCACACAATTTTGAGAAATGCTCAAAAAAAGTTTATTTTTTTGATAATTTACTTTGTTACAATTTTAGGCTACCACCGAAGTTGATAATTTTTTTAAAAACATTCAATATTCAATCAATCACAAATGAATCATGAAAGACGTATCTACCCAATAAGGTGGTCTGTAATCAGAGCTGGTGCGAGAGAGGTGTGCAGGAGCATCACCTCCCAGACATATCTCAGTCGACATTTTTTGTAAAACTTCACCCAGGTGGCCAAATTTTGGAAGGGTAATTTTTGTATTTTTGCCAATTTTTTCTAACAAATTCCGTAATTGAAAACTTTGAAAAAAATTTCCACTGAATTTTAAAAACACCGATTGAAAAATTTTGAGAACTTTTCACCTTTGCTTTGCTATGAGGCAGATGCATATTGCTTTTCCTTTTCGAATAATTTTCTGATAATGTTCTCTTTTTCAAAGTACAAGTATAATTTTTTCAAAAATGTTTTCAACATTTTTTCGGAGGTGCCTCAGACAGCCATTCCGACAGTACATGAAAAAAAAATGTCAGTCGACATTTTTGCATCTACACTCCCCCCCCTCGCCTTAACCCTTAAAGACCCAGGCTAATCCTGAGATGTTGGGTGAAAATGCTTTCAATTTCCTGAATTAGATCATCACAAGCATCACTTTAACCCACAGTTTGCCCCCCAGCCCCTTAAAGCCGTCTCGTAAAAGCCGTACCGATTTATTTAATTTTCCTTGAAAACCGAGAAAGATAAAACCCCAATGAGGTCAATCATGGAACTGAATGATATAGTATCATTAGGTGTACTGAATGAGTGAAAGCATATCCCCAAAGAACACCCCACCCCTTTTTGGGGGGCAAATTTTCAAAAAAGTTGGGATAAAAAAATTGGACCCATGCTCCATTTTTGGATAAACATATTGATGGTAGACCCTTCACAAAATGAAATCATGAAAGGTGTGAAAATGGTGGACCAGAGCGATTTTTTGAAAATTTGATTCGCTTGTCTCGATAAAAACCCGAAAAAACAGAGCATGAATACGCAAAGTACATAATATGGGAAATATTATCAAGTAGGCTTGAAATGACAGAAACAAGAATTGAAAGGAACACAGATGCTTTTAACAGCACATAAGTTCAGATAATCTACAATCCACCCATCAAATCTGTTTATCACTCCGTGGATATTCTTTCTCGATATTTGTCACCAAATAGTTACATCCTACAAAGGTTAGCAGTACAATTGTTTTTCTGCAGAAATATCGAAATAGGTTTATCTACCACTTTGAAAAGCTTTACACAGTCAAATTGCAGCACTCCCTGGCATTTCATAATGTTCAAGCATTCATGAAGAAGTCACTATCTCTCCCCAATCATTGATAGTGAAGTTGTACATCTTGAAAATTGCTTGAGCAGAATTTGTTGTTTCCAATCATGATATTTCATGATGTTGAACTACACTATCAATGATCGAGGAGGGATAGTGACTTCTTCATGAATGCTTCAACATTATGAAATGCCAGAAACAGCTGCAATTGGACAGTGTAAAGCTTTTCAAAGTGGTAGATAAGCCTATTTCGATACTTCTGCAGAAAAACAATCGTACCACTAACCTTTTGCGGGATGTAACTATTTGTTGACAAATATCGAGATAGAATATCAACTTCAGCAGGAATTTCTTAAAACATTCAAAAGTTCAGAGTTGTGGTTGAACAACAGTTGAAAGCTTTTTACTGAATCTCAAATCCCCTGAATCCTGTAGTCATAAGCTAGACACAATCTCATGATTATAACCGACGACTTCTGCTCGTGCAATTTTCATGATGTAGAACTACATTATCTATGATCAAGGAGGGATAGTGACTTCTTCATGAATGCTTGAACATTATGAAATGCCAGGGAGTGCTGCAATTTGACTGTGTAAAGCTTTTCAAAGTGGTAGATAAACCTATTTCGATATTTCTGCAGAAAAACAATTGTACTGCTAACCTTTGTAGGATGTAACTATTTGGTGACAAATATCGAGAAAGAATATCCACGGAGTGATAAACAGATTTGATGGGTGGATTGTAGATTATCTGAACTTATGTGCTGTTAAAAGCATCTGTGTTCCTTTCAATTCTTGTTTCTGTCATTTCAAGCCTACTTGATAATATTTCCCATATTATGTACTTTGCGTATTCATGCTCTGTTTTTTCGGGTTTTTATCGAGACAAGCGAATCAAATTTTCAAAAAATCGCTCTGGTTCACCATTTTCACACCTTTCATGATTTCATTTTGTGAAGGGTCTACCATCAATATGTTTATCCAAAAATGGAGCATGGGTCCAATTTTTTTATCCCAACTTTTTTGAAAATTTGCCCCCCAAAAAGGGGTGGGGTGTTCTTTGGGGATATGCTTTCACTCATTCAGTACACCTAATGATACTATATCATTCAGTTCCATGATTGACCTCATTGGGGTTTTATCTTTCTCGGTTTTCAAGGAAAATTAAATAAATCGGTACGGCTTTTACGAGACGGCTTTAAGGGGCTGGGGGGCAAACTGGTGATGCTTGTGATGATCTAATTCAGGAAATTGAAAGCATTTTCACCCAACATCTCAGGATTAGCCTGGGTCTTTAAGGGTTAAACAATCACTTCTAATCGTCTTTGTCGTTAACGTATTTAATAGCAAACAAAACAATATAAATCATACTCAATTTTTTTTAAAAATTAATAAAATGTATTTGAAACTTCTGGTACTACAATAAGTATACTTTCAATTCCACACTATACTTTCAATCCATGGAATAAAATATGATACTTTGGTGTACACTCCTGGGGTATTAGGAAGAGCGCAGTTATCTCCAAATGACACGATCCCGATTTGTTTATAAATAGGTACACTCGAGCATCCAGCGTTGAAGTTTGAAGTTTGCAAAGGACCTCCGGAATCTCCCTGATGACAGTTGAAAGAAAACGTATAGAAATAATACAAACAATATCTTCACAAACTGTAGTAGGTTGGTAGATCTAGGTACCTACTCGTGTGTAGATTTGTACAGATAGGTAAGTATTTGATAAATGTATAATAAGTACAAAAAATGATTACTTGACACGTGTCTTTTCCTCCAGGAGCATATCCAACGCACAGCATTGTGCTGTCGTTGAACCCATGTGGTAATCGTTGCCCAGTGTACAAAGAATTGCATAATTCACTCCTCTGCATGTCCAATTCAACACTCAGTAATCCTGAGCTACCTTTTTCACCTGCGAGCAACATTTTTTTTGCATTACATATCAATATTGATCGCATTTCTTTTTTTTCTTTTTCAAAAGATGCTTTCGTACTGATTCCAGGGAAAAATAGGTGAAATGCCCCTGTGCTCGAATTTTTAAAATTTTGATTAAATATTGTTGGACACCTGTACAAAAAATGTAGGCTCGAAAATTTGTTTCCTTACCCCTTTTCCCTGGTTCACAATGACGAAAAATCAGATTTTTCGACGAAAAAAAAATCACACATCAACGAGATTTGAATACAAAAATTTGATTTATTCCAAAATATGCGAGGTTTTTGAGTTATTGAAGATGATCCACCTAGAGAAAAAATTTCCAAAAATAGTACGGCGATTTCAAGTTTTTTTTTTGTCAATATATCCCCCCCCTTGGGTCATTCCACCTCAATTTGAGCAACGTTTTTGAGTCATGTTCTTCGATGTAGCTCAAATTTTGTTTACAATTTCTAACCACTCAATAAGTAAAAAATCCGTTATCAGTTTGGTCCCAGCCTCCTCAGCAGGCAGGGGGGCTTCAATTATTTTCACATTGTCTCGAGGTACTCAACTTCAGCAGTGCATGCCTCCAAAGCTATGATACTTGGATCAAAACTGATTTCACAGTTCAAAAGGGTATTGCATTTTGAATTTTTTAAGTATTTTGAAATTTCAAAATGGCGCAGTAAGTGGGAGCTACGATTTAAAATTCTGAAAAAAGTTCCATGGATGTACCTTTTGATGCTTTTTTGAAAAATTCAATGTTCGAGATAGGATCTGTCAATGTAGAAGAAGCACGTCCTCTCCTTCAAATTAGAGCAAAACTTTCAAGAAAATCTAGGGCATGTGACATATCGAATTGTATGTTTTTGGTGACACTGAACACGAATATGACGTCAGATTTATGATTGGACCCCATCCACGGCCTCCAGCACCTCCCCAAAGGGGGTAAAAGTCAAAAAAAATAGTTTTATTCGTGTGACACATGAAATAGTATGTTTTCGATATCGCTGAACACGAATATAGCTTTAGTTTTTCAAATTGACTTCACCCATGGCCCCCAGAATCTCACCAAATAGGTAAAAGGTCCAACAAACAGGTCATGATTTCCATATAAAGGGTCTAATCAAAAAAAGCATACAATTTGATGCATCGCATGCCCCACATTTTTTTTTGGTTTTTTTTTCGAAAGTTTTGCCCAAATTTGGTTGAGGGGGTGATCCCCCTCCATTGAAAGATCCCATCTCGCAAAAATGTGAATTGATGTGTGCGTCTTAAGATCTAATCTATGAGTGAAGTGATATCGAAACACTCTCGAATGTCCGACTTATGCCAGTACATATTAAAATTATCACAAACAAATGAGCATAATTATCGACTTTTACGTTGGTAAAATTACCGTATCCTGTAGATCCCCATCCAGCAGCAGTGACTTTCTGATTCGGAATATTTTGAAATATATTCAAACATATTGGCCTAATGTAGCTGTTGAATGCAGTCAGACCTCGGAATTTCAACAAGGCTATATCATTATACGTTGCAGGAGGATGATAACCCGGATGGACGATACTTTGACTAACTGGGTAATTAACTGGTCTAGCGTTATCATTACTGACAGCCAAATCCAATTCGCCCAAACGTACCCAGTTAGGATTACCTCTGTGAAAATTAACATTTTTTTATGGGTATGATCACATCAAATCTGTACTTAAGGTAAGATTTATTGGAAGGAAGAAAGCTTCACACTTACGCGGTTGATTGAACGCAATGTGCGGCAGTTAAGACAAAATTCTCACTTATCAAGGAACCTCCGCAGAGCCACTGGATTGCCGAAATTGCACCATATCCAATCAGTGCCTTCGAAATTTAAATAATTTTCATCAAGAGAACACTTTATATTCTGACGTACCTACCTAAGATGAATATTGTGGAACATTTGTCAGAAATTTTTACCATGTGAGGATATTCTTTGGGTTTTGATGCTCTGCCTCCCACAACAGTAATATGAAAGTGATTATTCTCTATGCCGGTGGAGTTTCCTGAAAATAACGATTTGCGTTCGGTTAGCTTACGGATGCTTCTTCCTATTCGAACTCGTGATAAGACTCCGTTACATGCTTGAGTAATGTATCCATTACACACTGAAATATTTCGAATTATTACAAATAGGTATTCTACTAGCTTAAACTGAATCAAATAGGTACCTAAGTTAATTTGGTTATTCAGTACTTACTGCGTTGAGCTTTCGATCCACTGTAAGTACGAGGAGAAGGGAATACAACATCACGTCGGAATTCTTCTTAATTACGAGTAAAATATTCGTACCATAGACGTTGAATAATTTAATCCATCGATCAATGAAAAATAATAAAAAATAAAAAATAAAAATAGGTAGGTATGCGAAATCAACCATTTATGAGGCAGTCTTTAAGAATTGAAGCACAAGTAGGTATTCAAGTAAGTGTAGTTTAAATTTAACTCACTCTTATTGGTAGTTGTCGTTGCTACAGAAAATAAAATTACACTCGAAAAGAAATAAAACAAATAAAACATTTGGTTTTTTGAAAGAACCATCGTAACAACTTTTTTGAGAAAAAAATAACTCGACACGAAATATTATAATGTTCGATTCAATTTTACAAGTGTTAATCGTTACCTATCATCTGGCGAAAATAATTAGAAAAATTGTAATCACTCGATTGATGGTTATTCCAAGTACGTACGAGTATAAGCTAAGTACCTACGCCTACAAATTATCGAAATGACGAGAAAATCAAAACTAGTTTTACTATTACAATACCTAAGGATTTGTTTATGACGTCAGCTTGAAATAAGAATCGACGTCATTGATGCTATTATACAAGTACATACATACCTACTTTTTGTATTTTATTATTTCAAGTTTCATGTTTCAATTTGATTTCGGCCATGAATGGCAGAGCATGATGAGTAAAATAGGTACGAGTAGCTTGCTTTGCGAACCCCTTGATCTCGTTGCTGAAGGAATTTACCTAAACTAGAAGTACCCAAATCCAGCTGTGGATCTGGATACCTACTTTAAAATTAAATAGATTTTGTTCAAATTTATTAGCAGTGGATCTTTTAGAGGAAGAGAAACCCTTTCACTTTTAATTTATTTTCAATAAGTAAGTAGGTATTAAGCGAAAATTACTGTTAAGTGGAATCGAAAAAATTAAAACAATCTTTTCAAACTTTTATGATGTACTTAGTTTCTTTAAATATTTGAAGATGTACTTACAATAAAATTTCTCGACAAGTCTTTCCACATTATTCTAAAAATTTTTTTCTACATGGAAAACGAGTGAGGTAATCTGAGAAAATTGAATGTGGTATACTCTCAGGAAGTAGGTATGGTGATGCTTTTCACACTTTTTTAAAACGAGAGGAACTTGTGAAAAAATAAAACCTTGACGAATCAACATTATGGAATGACTCGATGATTCAGTATATGAAATTCATCTTTCAATTTTTGGTCTATCTTTCCAACGAGCTACGCAGTTTGTTCAACAAATGTATGTATAATCTACATAATTGTAAGTGCGTATAGGATAGTGAGGGTACGAGACACAAAAAATTTCGAAAATTGAATCCAGATAGGTACGTAATACTAGGCTACTAACAAGAGAGGTATTATTCCAATAAAAAGTAAATGTTTCAAATTGAACGAAGAAAAATCGAAAAAATATCCAAAAATACATCATTGAGTCAAATTTTACATGGTGAATTTCAATTTTCGATTTTTGGAATCAATTACTGGTGGTTTCGAATCACTCTAGCGCCTCCATCCGATTTTTGGACTTTACTCTAGTTCCGAAAAAATGACACAAAAATCCAAAGGTGAAATTCAGCACCCGAAAATTCGGATTAATCGTCTTTTGTGAGTTCCCATATCAATTTTGGCACAAATTTTAAGAATCGGTTTTCGGTAATTCAAATCCATATTCTAATAATTTTTTCCAACATTAAGTACTAGAAAATTCAAATACTCAAGAGATTTTATCAAGCAAAAATAGGTTTTGAAAAGAGCCTTTGAAGGAGTCTTTTTTTTTGAAAAAAGTGCTAAAAATTAAAGAAGTCATCTGTATTACCTGGAGACAAGTCTGTGTATTTCAACGTAGGTGTTTTTTTCATTTCTAAGGAATATGCTTAAAATGAAGTACACAAATTTTTCACCAGGAGATAAATTTGTATACTTTAAATTGTAGTACCAACGTGCGGGGCTTTTTTGTGGAAGGACTCATGGAGGCGCAGTCCCCACAAAGAAAAGTTCGAAAATATCAAAAAAATGAAAGAATTTGAAAAAAATGAAAAAAAATAATAAATTTTGGTAACTTTTCCAAAAATTTTGAATTTTTTTCAGGTAAAAATTATCCAAATACGAGTCGAGTACAAAATCTATCAAGGTTACCACACTGAAAATTTTAAATTATAGAACATTACTTATTAAGTAAGCATAAGTACACACTTGAAGAGCAAAAAAAAGTAAAGTGATCAAAAACTTTCAATTCAAAAAAGTTCAAAGCATGTAAGATTTGTACTTGAATTAAAACGAAAGTTAGGTACCTAATTTTTTATATGTATTTCCAAAAATATTTTTTTTATCAATAAAATAATAATTTAAGTACTTTGATTTTTCTCTCAAAACTAGCAGGTTCAATTTAGCGCCCCCCTCCACCCAGGAAGGAAATACAAAAAAGGTCTGCCTACGTTAATACCTATATGTATTTATTTTAAAAATCCGTTCAAACTTGAGTAAACGAACTTGTAACTTGAATTGGGAGTCGAATCTGTTCACTTCAAAATTGAGAATTTTTCGAGAAAATGTGCTCAAAACTAAGAAAACAGATTTATTCACTTTGAATTGCTGTTTTGTTTTTAAAAGTTTCAAATTTAAAAATGTTTCCTATGTCTTGTAAAGGTCATTTTGGCAATCATTTTTTGATATGCTTCGTCATATCATCCCCCTTCCCAAAAAAAATTGAAGAACAACCAACTCCAGTATCCTAATTCAAAGAGGAAGACTTCTGCAAATCTTTCTCTACCCTTCTCCTTAAAAAAATGCGTCTCATATCAAATTTTACGTTAAAAAATTAGGAGAAAAATAAATTTGTAATCTTTTAAACGAAAAATCGATTTTCCACAGAATTATAATTTTCTCCCTTGCAAGTGAACCCCTACAACCCTTTTCATCGAATTTGAATCATTTTGGTTTAAATACAGGACAAAAAATAGAAGGTCTCTGAGGAAAATTAAATTCAAATTTAGAGCTATTTTTCGTCATGGGTTTATAGTGGAAAAGGGCTCAGAGACTCTTCTCGGCAGAAGCGTAGAGAGTTCTCGAGCAAAGCTTCGAAAAATTGCTTGAGTAGGCCATCACCGCGCCGGTCGAAATTGTAAACGCTAAAGTGAATTTTTAAAAATTAAATTTGGTCCTAAAATGGAGAAAAGTAGAAATTCTACCATATTGACCTAGGAAGCTGCAATTTGGCATGTTCTCCATTTTTGACCCTCTAAACCGATTGGAAACGGTTTTGAACTGTATTCAGCAGCCGTGGAGCCTCCAGCAGATTTTTGAAAGTTGAAATTTCCACAAAATTTTGCCCAATGAAGTTGCAAAAAGCTATAATTTACTGTATATATATACCCTGATTTTAACTTGCTGAGTTGATTATAAGAGGGCTCAAGCTGTTCTGGAGTTCCAGTAACATTTTGAAAATTCCAGATTCTCAAGAAGTGCCATATAAACTGTCTAAATTAATTTAGCATGTCTATAATCATATTCAAACCAAGTGCCTTTAGAAAAAAATGTTCACCTAATGCATCCAAATAAAAAATACACGAAGTATTGTAAGCAAAAATGTACTTATGTAGATGTACGTAAAATAAGTTGCCTAATCAATTTGCCGTAAATTTTTATTTTAGAAAAAAAGTGATGTGAATTAAGTTGCCTAACCAGTTTGCCGTAAATACGTACTATTTTCCATCGTTCAAAAACTTCAGTAGGCCAAGTTCGTTTCAACAGATTTTATGACATTTTTTGAGAAACTAGCTTTTTTAAAAAATTGTTGATGGCTTGAAAAACAGCCTAAAATTATCTGAAGGTCCTAAAATGGCTCAAAACCACTTCTGATCGATTCAGAATTTTACAATGAGTATATTTATAAGAAAATTTTAGTTTTCCAACTTCTTTTTGTAAAATTTCACGGAAAATTTCAAGATTTGATTTTTAAAAATTCACCAAAAATCAAAAAATCCATTTTATGCGCCAGAAAATTTGCCTGATGATGAAAGTATTTTTGCAACCTCTTTCGATCTAGTAGCTTTAACCGATTCAAATTTTTTTGTGCGAGTCCGATTTCTGCTGACCAGTCAATCAAAATGGCCGCCATTTTTTTTTGCAAGTTAGTTTTAAAATTTTCCTTAGGAGGTCCACTTTTTAAAAAAATGAATCACAGAGGCTCGACGTTGAAGGGGGGTACAGATGGAATTATTAGGTAGATTATACAACATTTTTAAATTATAGGAACAGAAATTTTATTTGATTATACTCCAAGGTTTCAAATAAATACGTAATATAATAGGTACTTATAAATAGGTAATTAATTTAATCCATCAATAATATACTTAAATAGATATGGTTATAGAATGTAGATAAATGTTATGTTAGGGATTCCACTGTAATCCTATGGGCACAATAATTAAAAGAGAAAACTCATAAAAAAAATACAAAGTAACTCAATGATTTAAATTAAGCTTTGAAAGGAGTTTGGTTAGAATCAGTGCAATCAACGATATCCCACCCACTATCAGCTGGAACTGCTCCAGAAGTGACCTTGGTCGACGTAAATACCTCACGTTGAGACATGGCTTTTCTCTTCTCGTCAGCAAACAGGTACTCATTTCTATCAACATTTATGATAAAAACTCCATCTCCATTCACTTCAAATCTCCAGGAACCATTTACACCGGTGGCCGTATCAGACGATAACTTCTTAGTAAAAACTTTTCGTCTATAACCCTCAAAATTGTCCGACGAGTATAAGTATTCATTCAGTGCTTCGTTGGTCAAATTGAAATTCGTATTGCTACCCAAAAAGGACACTTTCCATTTAAAATTGGCCAGGCTACCTCCATCGCCATTTATCAAAGTGGAAACATTATGTAAACCATTAGAGTTTGTTTCATTCAATAAACCAGATGCATAAAAGAACTCATTATACTTGGTATTTTTAACGCATACCAATGACGAAAATACAGCGTTTCTCACAGACTTGGGTAGCTTGTCTTTGATTTGTTTGTGACGAGTTTGCATATCCGGGTGAGAATTTTTGTAGTCCGCATCATCCATGGTTGCTTTTATGTAACGCGTTAAAGATATGGTGGAATTTCCGAATAAATCTCCATTACTTTGTAATTTATTAAAAACTGCTCGGTGAATCGATACGCATTCGTCCAAGCATTTCAAATTTGCCTCGGCTTTTCTCAATATTTCCACCGTGTCCATCTTGCCAAAGATTTTTTCGATAACTTTGGTGTAAACTTTGTCAACATATTTCACAGAACTACCGTTGATACCATTAGTGAGCTGTTTAACCATTTCCCAAGAGCTGTCGTTTAGGAAGGCATTAGCAATGGGTTCGATGGCCGCATCTTGGTTTTCATCCCATAAGGTACTGATGAGTGAAAGTGATTGCATTTCAACTATGATATCGACATTCGATAATCTTGAAATTCCTTTCTGCAATGATTCGCTTAACTGAAGAAGCTTCGAAATATCTTTATGACCATTGGATTTCATCTCGTTATACAAGGCATTGTACACGTTGAATCTGTGTTTATGATCCTTGACAGCGCTTCCAAAATTTAGCAGCAAATCGAAATTATCAATTGATTCGTTGTAAACTTGGCTGGCTAGATATTTATAATCATCGAAATACTGTAATTGTTGTTCAGCATCCGAAAACCGACGAGATTGAACATTTCTTACAATATCATTACGAACAATTGAATTCAAGACTGCTAATATAGTCTTCGATATTTTCTGCAATGCTAAGAATTTTTCCTCCAATTCCTTCACTTTGACAGCTTTCTTTAGGTCATCTTCGGATTTTTCATCAACGAATTTATTGAATTCATTGAAGGTATTATTTAGCTTGATGATTGCTGCTTCATCAAGCAAACCGCATTTACTTAAAGCGATAAACTGTTTTTGTAATTTAGAGAATTCATGACGAAGCAGGTCGGTTGTATTGGAATCAGATTTGGATGCAGATATTCCGGGTACCTTACGTTGGGCCTTGGCTTCCAGACGACTTTCTAGCGTAGTTTTGTAGTCACATAGGAGTTGTGTAGCATGTTCGAAGTTTTCGACGAGTGTCTTACTCGCACTGGTGGAAGGAGCGGCAGGAGCTGATGATGCGAAAACGACAAGGATTGCTAGTCCTGCAAGGATACTGTAAAAGGACCGGTAGTTTGCCATAGTTCTGGGATACACGGAATTCACCGGTGGCTTTGATTCAGGTTTTGGTAGGTTCCTGAAACAAAAATGAAGAAAATAAAACCAAATGAAAAACGGTCGATATTTCAATAAAGGCTCGTAATGCTATAATCTTTTTTTCCAAAAAGTGTTTTGTTCGCACGACACAGGAAATAGTATGTTTTTGGTGACGCTGAATACTAATATGATGTCAGATTTTTGATTTGACCGAATGAAACAAATTTTTTGGAATTACGCGCATGGGGGAGTAGGTGGCTCTGGGGACCACGGGTGAGGTCAATTTGAAAAACTAAAGCTATATCCGTGTTCAGCGATATCGGAAACATACTATTTCATGTGTCACACTGATGACACCATTTGTTTGACTTTTACCCCCTTTGGGGAGGTGCTGGGGGCCATGGATGGGGTCTAATCAAAAATCTGACGTCATATTCGTGTTCAGCGTCACAAAAAACGTACAATTCGATGTATCACATGCCACAGATTTTTTTTAAAACTTTTGCCCAAATTTGGGGGGGGGATGATCTCCCTCCATCGAAAGGTCCCATCTCGAAAATTGAATATTTCAAAAAAACATCAAAAGGTACATCTATGGAAATTTTTTCAGAATTTTAAATCGTAGCTCCTACTTACAGTGCCATTTTGAAATTTAAACTTCCAATTTGAAAGTTCAACTTTCAACTTTTGAAAATTTTAAAGTACTTAAAAAGGTTAAAATCCAATGCCCTTTCGAACAATGGAATCAGTTTTGATCAAAGTATCATAGCTCTAGAGTAATGCGCTGCTGAAGTTGAGTACCACGAGACAATGTGAAAATAATTGAAACCTCTCCTCGCCCGCCCTCCTGAGAAGGCTGGGACAAAACTGATTGCAGGTTTCTTACTTATTGGGTTGGTAGACATTGTAAAAAAAATTTGACCGAAGTCGAAGTAGATGACTCAAAAACGTTGGTCGAATTGAGGTGGAAGACCCTTCAACGTAAATTTTTCTATCCAAAAGTGTCCACCAGGTCTATGTTAGATCAAGAGAAATCCGAACAGATGGAAAAAGTTTCGAACTGGACAAAACTAAATGGAATGAGCATGCAAAATTTCAAAAGCTTTAGTTAATTTTTCGATTTTTGGCAAAAAAAAATCATATTTAGACCCAAAAATGAAGAAAATCAAAATTTAACCAAATTGAACTAGAAAGCTGGGCTAAGCCTCCAGCACATTTTTTAAATTTTAAATTTCGGAAAATTTTATCAAATGATATTGAAAATACAAAAACTTTATTCTGTACTCTGATTTCAAGTCACTATCGTCGACTGTAGGGGTTTCAAGTCGTTTTGAAGCCCTCAAAAACTTGATGGAAATTTTGGAAGGTTCCAGCAGATTTTTGAAGTTTGTAATTTCCATAAAATTTTACCAAATGAAGTTGGAATGTTGAAATCGTCTGAAATTAGGTAAGGGTGACTGAGAGAATCTCAACCAGCAGAAAAAGTTTTGAACCGGACAAACAAAGTCGAAAGCAAGCGCAAAAGTACATTATGAGTTAAAAATTCAAGAGCCAAGTTGCATTTTTTTGATTTTCGATGAATTTTTGAAGATCTGATTTTGATCAAAAATAAAAAAAAAATAAAAAGTTTATCACATTGACCTAGAAAGCTGAAATTTGGTATATACCAAACTGTGTCTACTTTTCACCTGTCAAATCGATTGGGAACGGTTTTGAATCGTTCTGGAACCTTTAATAGATTTTAGAAAATTGAAATTTTCTCTAAATTTGACCAAATAAATTTGGAAAGTCAAAATTTTCTCTGCACTCTTAATTTCAACACGCCAAGTCGATTGCAGGTCGTTTCAAGTCGTTACAGAGCCCCCAACGACATTTTCGAGAATTTTAGAGCCTTCAATAGATTTTTGAAAATTGAAATTTCCACAAAATTTTGTCAAGTGAATTTAGAAAGCTGAAATTCAATCTTCACTTAAGGCTTAACACGCTGTTGAGTCAGCTGCAAATGGTTGCAAATCGTTTTGGAGCCACCAGTGACTTTTTGGAAATTTTTGAAGCGTCCGTCAGATTTTTGAAACTCGAAATTTCCACAAAATGAAGTTGGAAATCAAAGATTATCTGGAATGAGATAAAGAGGAACCCCAACTGACAGAAAAAGTTTTGAATCGGACAAAGCTTGATCGAAAGAGTATGCAAGTCAACATTTTAGGTGCTAAAGCGCAGTTTTAGATTTTTGCCTGATTTTTAAAAATCATAATATTTGGTCCAAAAAATCAAAAAAAAAAAAAAAAAAAATTTACCAAGTTGACCTGGAAAGCTAAAATTGTGTTTGTATATCATATTTTTGACTCACCAAATTGAATGGAAACAGTTTCAAACCATTTTGAGCAGTTCTGAAGCCTCCAGAAAATTTTCACAACATTTTACTTATGGTACATAGTATGTAGTTGCAAGCCTACGATTTACTTTATACCTTAATTTAAATATACCGAGTCAACTAGAAATTGGTTTGGGGCCACTTTAGCGCCTCCAAATTTTTTTCTGTAAATTTTAGTTCCCCAAAAAAATTTATAAAATTGGCCGCGGAATAAAATCTATCACCTTTGACCGACTTCAATTGATTATTTTCCAAAGTCAATTTCCGTCACTTTCGTCAGCTCAGAACTGCATAATATGGTTCAAATGTTCAATTATGAAATCGCTGGAGAAATTTTCCAAACTGGCAGAAACCAATTTTTAAAAAAAAATCACTTTCAAATTTGATAGTTCTGCATCCACATGTGAAATTTCGGAAGAAAACCAAAAGACTCGTGTTTACGCGGTTGAATTAACGCGGATGACTTTGTAGAAATTTTTTAGAGTGGTTGTTAAATACATAGGTACCTAGTTCTTTTTTTAGTCAGCCAATAATAATAATATTACAAAAAAAATCCATACGCAACACAAAAACTATAGGTACTTAATTACCGAAAATTAGTCTACCTTTGTTATATTATTCAATTGTAAAGCATTTAGATAAGTATACGATACTAGGGGGCCTACGGCCCCCTGGCCGCTTCGCGGCCCAACCCCCGTTACTCGTTCCTCAGGCTTCGCCCTCGGAACTCGCTCTTGGGGGCTGCGCCCCAAACCCCCCTTTGTTGTACACTTCCTCATTCAAAGAGATGAAACTTTGAAAATTTGCCTCGCTTACATTACCCATTTAGCATTGTTAGTTTTTAAGTCTTAATTCGAAATTTGGATTCAAAATAGCCCAAGGACTAAGAACCCTCGAGGGTAACTTAATGTTTAATACTCTCTAAAAAGAGACATTAACCACCTTTATTGCTTTTTTGGTTTTTGATAGGTCTATACATTGGAGCATGATCGAAAAAATGGCAAGAACAGCTCATTTTTGAACTCAAAATTTGGACCGGTCCTTCAATTTTAAAAATTGTTGAGCTGTATATTTTTTCTACATTCTATTTCTAGATATGTTAACGTGTCGAAATGAAAAAAAAATAGCTCTCTAGGTTCCATTTTTTCGGGTATTTTTCCATGTAGAGTATTTTTTGGGAGAGGCGCTTTATTTAATAGAGATAAATACACAATTGTACATAGATGAGGTAGATAGATAGATTGATAGATAACTTCACTTGATGATGTTAACACCTCATAATTCTCTGAAATGTGTAATCATTCACACTATACTTAGGTATTTTATATTTGCCATCTATTCATAGATTTTTTTTTTGAAAAAAAAGAAAAAATACTTTAAACACTGTAGGTATTTACATGACATGTACTTTTTTTGTAGGTGAAATGGTTTTCTTTTAAAATGAAATGACTAATTCCGTGAAGTCTTTAGCAATCTCTCAACAAAAGACGTTTCTTCTGTGTTTGGTGATACACAGTTATGGAATGAATAGGAAGAACTGGTTTAAGGGTGAGTTCGTGCGGGGTAACGTTGACAAAACACTGCCTCGATATGTTAGCTCCCTCCTCTCACCGCACATGGTTATCACCACCGAACAACCTATGCATCTAATTCAAGCGCTGAATAGACCTATTTCAACTCGAAATTTGGACACTTCAACATCAAAATTTGTTGGTCTGATAATTTTTTTCATATTCTAGAAACTTTGAGGCGTCGATTAAAAAAAAAATTAGCTCTCTAGGTGCCATAGGACGGGCTAAATAATTTTTTTTATTTTTCACGTATTTTTTCGTCTATTTTTCGGGTATTTTTGAACTAAACAGTAAATTTGACGCAGATGATTAATTTTGATCTGATAACAGGTTATACCATTTCAAAGAGCATAGAATTTTGAACATTTCCCTCGTTTACATTACCCATCCAGCCTTTTTAGTTTTCGAGATAATTTAATTCAAAATTGTGTAACTGAAATTCAAAATTTGCATTCAAAATAGCTCAAAAACTAAGCACCCTAGAGGGGTAATGTCAGTGAGGGAAATGTTCAACATTTAATGCTCTTTAAAATGAGACATTAACCATCTTCATCGGTTTTTTCGTTTTCGATATATTGGAGAATAATCGAAAAAACGGCAAAAACAGCCCATTTCAACTCGAAATTTGGGCCCTTTAACTTCAAAATTTGTTGGTCTGATAATTTTTTTCATATTGTAGACACGTTAAGGTTTCGATTAAAAAAAAATTAGCTTTCTAGGTGCCATAGAACGGGCTAAATAATTTTTTCTGATTTTTCACGTATTTTTCGGCGACTTTTTGGGAAGGCGCTTTATAATATAGATAGGTAGGTAGTTATGTACTTACTTAAGAAAATAACAACAGAAATTATTTTCAAGTTGTACTTCTGTCTTGAAGAAAGTATCGCCAACACTTTTCAACACAGTTATGAACTTTCAAATACGAAATCGCTTTCATTTTATATACTCGTACAATGTCGGACGATGCCAACATTTTCGTCGCACAAATAAAAATTTTCGATGAATCAACGTTGCGCGTAAATTCTGAGATGATAAACAACAAATTCGGGGATATCTTTATGTACTGGGAAATTTCAAAATTTCAAAATTTCAAAACACATATCTGTTTTATTAATAAAGATGTATATTTCTGCATTCGTACATAATTCTGTTAAGAACGATTCGATGACGGACGCTCTGATAAGACAACGTAGGTACTTATGTAGGTATCTATTTCGGGTAATATACATATGTAGGTACATTTAAAAAAAATTGATTCATTAATCGGAGATTATCAGGTAGGGATTAGCTGCGCTACCTTTGCATTTTTCTCGTAAATCAAATTTCTTATCAGTGAATGAAAATGTTCGATGAGTAAATGTGCAATAATTAATTACCTACATAGTGGATCGCGTGTGGATCGAAAGTTGTTTTATGTGAAAGGCCCTAGGCAGATAAGTATGGTCGAGCGGCCTCCGAGACCTTCGGAGGTGAAACTTATGTGATGTATAGGTACCCCAAGATAAGTATTTTCCCCAAGTGTTGGACCTCAACTGTTAGTGGTTCCTTGAGTAATTCATCGAAAATCGTTTTAATTTTTTTTCTCAGGATTGACTCGGCCGATTTTTTTCAAACTTGAACCAAAGTGTACGTATGCATAAAGGCTTTTCACAAAAAAATCAACAGCCTCCTCCCCTCACTTTTCCCCCTCCAAAATTTCGATTCAATTTTTTGAGGTCCCCCTTACCCCCAAGGCCATTCGGCACACTTTTTGAAAAATATTTTTTAGATGCAGTATTGATCCTAGAACAACATATATCTTACCCAAAATTGTACCTCGGGTGCGTCATAGTCAAATTCGACCAAAACCAACACCCCCTCACCTGTAATAACTGTAATACGGTTAATATGGTATAGTGGTATACTTACGCCACTGCTATTGAAGTAATTTCTGGAGTATATTGTTTATAATGTTGTAATTTTTAAATGAAAATATGTTTTTGAGAGTCGTTATTCACAAATTCCGATTTATGGGCAGCGAAGCACCCCCTCTCCCCCAAATTTGGGCTAAACTTTCAAAAAGAAACATTGGGCATGTGACATATCGAATTATATGTTTTTGGTAACGCCGAACACGAATTTGACGTCAGATTTCAAAACGGTTTGAAACTATTCCTAATACACCTTGTGGGATCGAAAATAGGGTACATTCCAAACAGCTTTCTTGGTCATTTGGTGAAATTTTGATTTTTTTTTTCCTTTTAAAAATCGAAAAACTCACTTTGGTATCTGAAATTTTAGCCAGTGATGTGCCTATTTTTTCTTCATTTTAAAAATGTTGATCAAAATTTTAGGACTCTATTCGTTCGTAAATAGCATGAAAATGCCTCCTTCATAGGTACGTGCTTGAGGCAATTTAAACAGATTTTATGGCGCTTTTTTGGAAGACTAAAATTCCCAAAAAGTCGCTGGAGGCTCCCAAAAAACTTGAAATTACATGCAGTCAACTTGATAGCGTATTGAAATTAGAGTTGCAGAGTGAATTTTGTCTTTTCGGTCAAATTTTATGGCAATTTCAAGTTTCAAAAATCTGCTGGAGGCTCCAGAACGCTTCAAAGCAGTTTCCAATCGATTTAACAAGTGAAAAGTAGAGTACTTACCATATCCAAAATTCAAGTGTTACATATTGTTAATTTGGTAAAATTTTGATTTTTTTTCTCATTTTTGACCCATATTAAGTTCTTACATCTTCAAAAATTTACTGAAAATCGAAAAAAATGCAACTTGAGAACCACTTGAGATGTGTCCCTCCGATTCGAGCGGGACCTCTGGAGCCTCCAGCGCGATTTTCAATTTCTCCAACATTTTGAATTTGCTCCAGAAGGCGTGAATATGATGAAGATGGGCAGCCAAAAATCAAGTTGCGTGTTATACTTGACCTGTTTAACGAGTTTATCCACATTTGAGGCGATTTTGGGAGGAACGCCTCAAGAGTGTTTTTTGACCAGCTTTTATCATAATAAAAATACTTATCCAAAAAATCAAAACGTTCCCGTTTGCAAAAAAATGTTGATATTTGCACGAATCGCTATTTTGTCCAGAACTAACCCCCTGAGGACGAATTTCGCCATTTCCAGACATTCTGCAGCCTCCAGCGGGATTGTGTGACATAATAAAACACGACAAATTGAGAAAATCGCGCTGAAAGCTTCAAAAACGGCTAGAAATAGCGGAATTTGGTCCTCGATTACTTAATTTTAGACGATTTGACTTTCCAACTTCATTTCGCAAAATTTCATGGAAAATTTCAAGTTTCAAAAATCTGCAGGATCCTCCGGAACGATTAAAAACCGTTTCCAATCGATTTGACAGGTTGGAAGTGTTTTCCAAAACAATTTGGTAAAATATTTGGATTTTTAAAAATGCATCGAACATCAGAAAATGTACTTTATGCACGTGAAATTTTGACAGACGTAGACGTTTAAAGTATTTTTGCAAGCTCTTGGAAATAAAAATCTGCGATTTCTGCTGAGCAGTCAATCTAAATGGTTGGCAAGTTTGCTTTAAAATCTTCCCCAGGATGCTCACTTGAAAAATAGAATGTGTCTCAGAGGATCGGTGTGGGGGGTACAGGTCGAATAATTAGGTAGATTATACAACATTTTTAAAATCATAGGAACAGAAATTTTATTAGATTATACTTCAAGGTTTCACATAAATCTATATACTAAAATTAAGTCGGTTTTTTTGTCACAGCGAGATCTCGGCAACGGCTGAACCGATTTTGATGAACGACCTCTCGATAGAAAGGGGTTAAAGTGTAGATGTGCAGGTTTATGTCGAAAGTTCAAAAAGTTGCACTGAAAGCTCAAAAAAGCTCAAAAATTGATTATACCATATTCGGTGGGTACACAAAAGTACCTACATTGTACCTTGGAAGATTTCCCCGAAAAAACAGTTTTTGACCAAAAAAAATTTCAAAAGTTGATGGTAAAAGCTCAGCAAAAGCTCAAAACTCGATAAAAAGCTCAAAATTGATCATGCTATGTTTGATGGGTACACAGAAGTACCTACATTGTACCTTGAAAAATTTCCCCGAAAAAAAAATTTTTGACCAAAAAAAACTTTCAAAAGTTGATTGTAAAAGCTCAGCAAAAGCTCAAAACTTGATAAAAAGCTCAAAATTGATTATGCTATGTTTGATGGGTACACGAAAGTACCTACATTGTACCATGAAAGATCTCCTCAAAAAAACAATTTTGGACCGAAAAAAACTTTCAAAAGTTTAAGGTAAATGCTCAGCAAAAGCTCAAAACTTGAAAATATGCAGTATTGACCATACTTGGCTGATTTGACATATACAATGAAGTACGTATATTGTACCTTGAAAGAGCTTCACAAAAAGACAATTCTTGGTGAAAAAAAGTTTGAGAAAGTTTCTGGCCAAAGCTAATCAAACGCTTGAAAGTTCATAAAATTGAGTTGTTTTTTTTCTGAAATTTGGCCAAACTTTTTATTTGCTGAATGCTGCGTTGTGAATGGCCTAAGGCTTCAAAGTGTATAAATGTGCAGGTTCATGTTGAAAGTTCAAAAAGTTGCTCCGTATATAAGCTCAAAAAAGTTCAATAATCTATAATGCAACATTGAGTGGATAGACAAAAGTACCTATATTGTACCTTGAAAAATCTTCGCGGAAAACAGTTTTTTGGCGGAAAAAAACTTTTAAAAGTTATCAGCAAAAGCTAAGCGAAAGCTCAAAACTTTGTGACATGCGATATTTTGATCCATATTTAGCTTATTCTACATATACAAAGAAGTATATATATTGTACCTTACAAGAGCTTCATAAAAAGACGAACATGAAGAAAAAAAGCTTACCTACGAAAGTTCCCTGCCGAAGCTGAGTGAAAGCTCGAAAGTTCCGGTCGTGTTGTATTTGATCTAATTCGATGCAAAAATGTACAGATTGTACCTTGGAAGATCTCCGTGAAAAAACAACATCTAACCAAAAAAACTTTCAAACATTTTTGAAAAAAATATTTTGGTGATTGCACCTCTGAAGTAAGTTATACCCAAATGGGGTTGAAGAAGTAAAAATGCACATTTTACTTTCGAAAAAAATCAAAGAAATTTCTACAAATGACCGTTAGTAGTTTCTAGCATCCATGCAAGTTTGATAAAATTCAATAGAGAACCACCAAAGATAGAAATTCTTGAAAGAAACGTCAATTTCACTCCTTTTAAAGGCATAAAGGGTGATCCGGCGATCTTAAAATTTTAATCGCGGGAGTTTTGGGTCTCAAGGACAAACTTCCATTTGAAAAATGCAAAGGACAGTAATATTATTTTTCAAAAATTTTGAAAATTTTTGCCCTTGCTTCGCGTAAGTCAATTTGCGTTTACTTATCTAACACAATTTGGGCATTTTTCAAAATTCAATTGACATCAAGAAAAATTAAATATTATTTTGATTGAGGAAACAAGCATATCCTTTCCTCGAGAGACGGGAGCTAAGAGCTTCAAAAAAAGTTCAGTGGGAGCCCCTAAACGTGAATGAACAATGATCATTCGTAGAAATTTCTTCAATTCTTTTCTCACGTAAGATGCGCATTTTCACTTCTTTAACTTCATTAGAGTAACGTGCTTTAGAGATGCAATCACTAAAATATTTTTTTTCAGCAATTTTTATCCAGTCAATTGGCACCATCAACCTGAATTTGAACCAAATTCGTCAATTTTTTCCACGTTTTACGTACATTACTTTTTTTAAAAATTAAATCGTGCTATTTTGGGAACCTCCGCCCCCCCCCTACCTGAAAGTGGTCATCCTGGGGAATTAGACCTGATATGCAGGCTGTTATTGGAAGTCCAAAAGGTTTGGCCAAAAGTTCTAAAAGCTCCAAAAACCATTTCAGCCAAAGTGAGCCAATCACAACGCAGCATTCAGCAAAGTTTTTTTGATTCCACGAGATATCATTATAAGAGTACTCAACTGATTTTAATTAAAGACCTCACAATGCAAAGCATGTGAAGTGTAGATATGCAGGCTATTAATGAAAGTTTTAAAAGTTTGGCCAAAAACTCAAAAAGCTTAAGAAGCAATTTTGGCCAATTACAACGCAGCATTTGGCAAGTAGTCCATCAGCGTTTGTGGCCAAAGGGTTAAGGCGACAAACGCATTATTGATCTCGAGTTCAATTCCTAATTTTACCAGCTCAAAAAGCTTCATATTACTTTTATTCATTATTTATTTCTAAACAACATTTTGAATCTCTTACATTTCTCATATATTTTCAACATTTATAGTTCACGGTCTAGGAGAACCGCGCAGTCTGCGCGGTCAAACGGGTTTTCTAGTATTAATATAATAGGCACCTACTTATAAATAGGTAATTAATTTGCTACATTTAATCCATCAATAATATAAATAGGTATGGGTATAGAAGAATATAGATTCCTATAATCATAAAGAAATAGGTACAAAGTAATTCAATAATGAGTTAAATTAGGCTTTGAAAGGGGTTTGGTTAGAATCAGTGCAATCAACGATATCCCACCCACTATTAGCTGGAACTGCTCCAGAAGTGACCTTGGTCGACGTAAATACCTCACGTTTAGACATGGCTTTTCTCTTATCGTCAGCAAACAAGTACTCATTTCTATCAACATTTATGATAAAAACTCCATCTCCATTTACTTCAAATCTCCAGGAACCATTTACACCGGTGACCGTATCAGACGATAATTTCTTAGTAAAAATTTTTCGTCTATAACCCACACCCACAACATTGTTCGACGAGTATAAGTATTCATTCAGCGCTTCGTTAGTCAAATTGAAATTCGTAGTGTTATCCAAAAAGGACACTTTCCATTTAAAAATGGCCGCGCTACCTCCATCACCATTTATCAAAGTGGAAACAATATGTAAATCATTAGAGTTTGTGTCATTCGATAAACCAGATGGATAAAAGAACTCATTATAGTTGGTATTTTTAACGCATACCGATGACGAAAATACGGCGTTTCTCACAGACTTGGGTAGCTTGTCTTTGATTTCTTTGTGACGAGTTTGCATATCCGGGTGAGTATTTTTGTAGTCCGCATCATCCATGGTTGCTTTTATATAACGAGTTAAAGATATGGTGGAATTTCCGAATAAATCTCCATTACTTTGTAGTTGGTTAAAAACTGCTCGATGAATCGATACGCATTCGTCCAAGCATTTCAAATTTGTCTTGGCTTTTCTCAATATTTCAACCGTGTCCATCTTGCCAAAGACTTTTTCTATAACTTTGGTGTAAACGTTGTCAACATATTTCACAGAACTGCCGTTGATAACATTAGTGAGCTGTTTAACCATTTCCCAAGAGTTGTCGTTTAGGAAAGCATTAGAAATGGGTTCGATGGCCGCATCTTGGTTTTCATTCCACAAGGTGCTGATGAGTGATTGAGTTTCAACGATGTTATTGACATTCGATAAACTTGAAATTCCTTTCTGTAAAGATTCGCTTAACTGAAGAAGCTTCGAAATATCTTTATGACCGTTGGATTTCATCTCATTATACAAGGCATTGTACACATTGAATCTGTGTTTATAATCCTTGACAGAGTTTCCAAAATTCAGCAGCAAATCGAAATTATTAATTGATCCGTTGTAAACTTGGCTGGCAAGGTGTTTGTAATCTTCAATAAACTGCAATTGTACTTCAGCGACCGAAAACTGACGAGATTGAATATTTTGTACAATATTATTAGGAAGAATGGTTCTCAATATTGCTCTCAATTCTTTAACTTCAGCCTCCAATTCCGGCGTTCTGACAGCTTTCTTCAGATCTTCTTCGGATTCGTCATCAATGAATTTAATCAACTCATTGAAATATGTAGTTATTCAACACGTCAATTATTGATTTCTCCTTAGGTAAGTTGTTTTTAATTGCAATTGCGAACTGATTTTGTAATTCAGAGAATGCCTCACGGAGCAGGTCAATTACATTGGAATTGGAATTAGAATTAGATTCGGATATTCCGGGTACTTTACGATTGGGTTTGGATGTCAGACGACTTACCAGCTTAGATTTGTATGCATGTAAGGATTTTCCAGCACGTCCTATTTGTTCATCGACACTTGGACTGGTGGAAGGAGCGGCAGGAGCTGATGATGCGAAAACTATAAGGATTGCTAGTCCTGCAAGGATTCTGGAAAACGCCCAGTACTTTGCCATAGTTCTGATGTTCACGAAAATTCACCAATGGCTTCTATTACTTGAGCTTTGGAAGGTTCCTGAAAGAAAAATAAAGAAAATTAGACCATATGAAAAACTGCCAATAAATATTTCAACAGATGAGGAGGAATCCCACTTAGCAGAAAAAGTTTTGAACCGGACAAAGCTAAATCGATTGAGCATGCAAAATTTTAAGATTGACCAAAAAAGCTGGAATTTGGGGTAACTTAAGGTATAACATATTTTTGACCTCTAAAATAGACTAAAATCGATTGGAAACGGGTTTGAACTGTTTTGAGCAGTTGTAGAGCTTACAACAGATTTTTGAAATTTGAGATTTCCAAAAAATTTTACCAAATGAAGTTGAAAAATCGAAATATACTCCACCATCCAAATTCAACGTGCTAATAAGTCGACTGCAAGTGGTTTCAAGTCGTTTTGAAGCCCCCAGAATTTTGTGGGAAATTTCGGAAGCTTCCAGCAGGTTTTTGAAACTTGTAATTTCCATGAAATTACATATATCGAATCAAGTTGGAAAATCGAAATCGTCCGAAATTAAGTAAGGAAGAATCTCAACCAGCACAAAAAGCTTGGAACTGAGCAAAGCTAAATCGAAAGAGCATGCAGAAGTAATCATAAGTGAATATTTCAGAAGCTAATTGCATTTTTCGATTTTTGCTTGGTTATTTAAAATAAAATCTGGGCCAAAAATGAGAAAAAAAAAATCAAAAGTTTACCACATTGACCAAGAAAGTTGAGATTTGGAATATACCCTACTGTACCTACTTTTGATCTGTCAAATCGATCGGGAACGGTTTTGAATCGTTATTCAGGAGCGTTCTGTACATTTTCAAAAATTTAAATTTCCGCAAAATTTTACTAAATAAAATTGGAAACTCCAATTAATTTACTCTGCACTCCAATTTCAACACGCCAAATCAACTGCAGATGGTTTTAATTTTTGGAAAATTTTAGAGCATCCAGAGAATTTTTGAAAATCAAAATTTCCACAAAATTTTACCAAAATGAAGTTGGAAATCTGGAATTAAGTAAGGAATAAAGTTCCAAGTGACAGAAAAAGTTTTGAACTCGGAAGAGCACGCAAAAATACATCATCAGCCAAAATTTCAAAGACCGAAGTACGTTTTTCGTTTTTTTGCCTAATTTTTAAAAATCATAAATTTGGTTCAAAAAATGAAAAAAAAATCAAAATTTTACCCAAGTTGACCTGAAAAGCTAAAATTGTGTTTGTATACCTACTATGTTTTCGACTCTTCAAATCAAATGGAAACAGTTTCAAGCCATTGTGATTTTATACCTCAGGCAATTTTAACAAACCGAGTCTCAACTACTTAGAATTAGTTTCGGGCCACATTTAGAGCCTCCAAATTTTTTTCTGTATAATTATTTTGGTCCCCCCCCCCTCCAAAAAAAAAATATAAAATTTGCCGAAATGAAATTTGATACCCATATGACCGATTTAAATACTTATATAATTTTTAGAATCAATTTTAAAATACAATTCTTCTTCCTCACATGAAATTTTGGAAAAAATCAAATTTGTTGAAAATTTGTTTTGTGTAGTTAGATATTGAATAAGTCTTTTCTGAGTTGGTCAATAATAATAGGTAGGTAGGTAATAATAATAACACGAGTATTACTGCGCAACACAAAAACCATACCTACATATACCATTTTAAACTTAATTACCGAAAATTAGTCTACCTTTATTATAATATAGTTCGAGTAAAGTATTTACATACTTACGTACTTACTTAAGAAACTGACCACAGAAATTATTTCCAAGTTGTAGGTAATTCTGTCTTTAAGTATCTAGCAAGTATCGCCAACACTTTCCAACAAAGATATGAACTTTCAAATACGATATCGCTGGTATTTTATACTTACTCGTATAGGATGCCAACATTTTCGTCACACAAATAAAAATTTTCGACGAAACAACAATGCGCGTAAATTCTGAGATGATAAACAACAAATTCAGGGATATCTTTTATGTACTGGGAAATTTCAAAATTTCAAATTACATAATTATATGCTTTATTAACGAAGAGGTATTGTTATATTCATACATATATGTATGCATACTAATTCTATTAAAAGAACGATTCGAGGACGGACGCTCTGATAAGATAGATATTTCAGGTAAAAATATAACAGGTAAAAATATAAATTTTAAGAACATTGATTCATTAATTAGAAATTATCAGGTAGGGATTAGCTGCCATATTTTTGTATGTTTCTAGTAAATCAAATTTCTTATCAGTGAATGAAAATGTTCGGTGAGTAAAATGTGAACTAATTACCTACATAGTGGATCACGTGATCAAAAGTTGTTTTATGTGAAACTTGAAAAAAAAATGTTGAAAATGTGTAATATTCTTGGGAAAATTATAAAATTAATAAATTATTTTTTTTTAGTTGGTAACTCGGTAATAGGGGTAATTCTAAAAGGAATTGAGTAGGTCCAGGTACCTCAAGTTATAAAATAGGTACCTATATCATATTAAGTAAGTACTTAGGAGCATATTAAGTATGTAGAATTCGTAAAATGGTAGGTATAGGCATGGTATAGGTATCATACCTACTGCTCATCTCTAACCGTTCAGAATTTCAAATTACTTAGCCTATTTTTAATTTTTTTTTTTTTTTTTTTTTGAAATTAGGTACAAGAAACTTATTTGAGGTTTTCAGTTCAAATATCAAAAAAAAGTATCATTTTTGAAAGAAAAAAATATCTAATATTCGAACATCATCGTGTACTTTGAATTTCACTTTTCAAACCTTTACAACTTGCCAACTCCGATGGAGTGAAATTCAGAGCATGTCAACCAGATCTTAGAATCAAATTTTCAGCTCCAGAATTTCTTTATGGATGGCTGCAGAGGGCAGAATAATGGCAAAATTGTGATTTTTCCTTTAAAACATCTTATAAAGATACAAATAAACTCATTTTCGTGAAAAATTCAACGTGTGATTAATTCATGAATGAAATGAGGACTATAAATTAAAATTACTATTCAAAAATCGCACTTCTGAAAAACAAAAGGCTATAGGTGGATAAGTATGGTGAATTTGCCCCCGAGAGCTTCAGGGTTGATATTTGCATAGAAGGTGGGTACCCTTGAGCATCTTCCGTCAGGAAAGTTTCAGACCCCCAGACCCACCCCTCCCCGTTTTTGAGAAACCCCCCCTATTCTGAAATTACAATAAAAAATTTTTTCTCAGCCCCATGTGAACCGATTTTTTAAATTTTTTGGTATGTTGTAAACATTCATAAGAGGTATCCTCACAAAAAATTTCAACCCCCTCCCCCACACTTTCCTCTCAAAATGGCGTTTTTTTAGTTTTGTTTGCCTGTTTTAGCAATGGTCATGATTCGGCACAAAAATGCGAACAGCATTTTTAAGTGTGTTTTTAACCCCTACAAAACATATATTTTTTTCAAAAAATTTTTTTTGGTGGGCCGTGGTCAAAAATTGAAAAAACCAACAGAGGGGGGTTAAAAATGGATTCTCGTGTAAATCATTGTTTTTGGTAAACGAGGTGTCGTTTCCATATGAATCGAACACCCCGAAAACGAATATGAAGTCCATTTTTATGCTACCCTCATCCACACCCCTCCGGGCCTCTGCCCCAAATCAATTTTCACTATATTGAAAGTTGAGATATCTTCATAATTTTGGTGCCGTTTCCATATGAATCGAACATCTCGAACACGAATATGAAGTCTTTTTGATTAAATTGACTGAGAGAAACCTATATCTACTTATATGGTATTTATGGAACATTTTTGTAAGCACGCTCTTTTATATCCCAAAATACATCATTGAGCCAAATTTTAAATCGTGAATTTCAATTTTCGATTTTTGGAATCTCTTACTGGTGGTTTCGAGCCTCTCAGCGTCTCTATCCGATTTTTGGACTTTACTCTAGTTCCGGAAAAATTGTCATAATAAGTCAAAGATGAAACTCAGCACCCGAAAATTCGGATTGATCGTCTTTGTGAGTTCTCAGATCAATTTTGGCACAAATTTTAAGAACCGGTTATCGCTAATTCAAATTCAATATTCTAATAATTTTTTCCAACAGTAAGTACTAGAAAATCCAAATACTCAAGAGTCTCTCGATAGCTCAAAAAGACTGTCGATAAATAATTCATTTTTATTCAATGAATAAATCCTGGAGGAGATTTTGAATTTTATCAGGCAGAAACAGGGTTTGAAAAGAGCATGTGATGGGGGCTTTTTAATTGGAAAAAGTGCTAAAAATGAAAGAAGCCATCTGTATTACCTGGAAACAAGTCTATGTATTTCAATTTAGCTGGTTTTTTAATTGGAAGAAATATGCTTAAAATGAAGTAAACAAATCTTTAACCAGAAGATTTTTACGTACATTTTGTTTATTTTAAATTGTAGTACTAACGACATCAACATTCAGGGCTTTTTTGTGGGGGAGGGAGACGCATGGAGACGCAGTTCCCATAAAGCAAAGTTCGAAAATATCGAAAAATTGCCATAAAAACTAAAAAAAATGAAAGAATTTGAAAAAAAAATGAATAAATTTTGGTAACTTTTTCAAAAATTTTGAATTTTTTTCAGGTCAAAATTATCGCAATACAAAATCTATGAAATTTGACATTTGTCCTATTTTTTACCTTCTCAACCGATTGGAAATGGTTTTTAACTGTATTGAGCAGCCCTGGAGCCTCCAGCAGATTTTAAAAGTTGAAATCTCAACAAAAAAAAAGTTGCAAAAAGCCATCCTATAATCCAAAAATGAATGCCTTCGATTGAAATAACAATTAGGAAGGTAAGTACCTACCTAATTTGCCCCTTCGCTACGAATTAAAAAAAATAATTCAATAAAAATAGGGATTTTTGTGCCTTTAGAAGATCTGAAATCTCATTTTGAAAATTATGTAACGGTTGCCCTGGGAATTCGTTAATATTCTGACATTTTAAAGTAAACATGGTCGATAGTAGATCTTCTCTCGAAATGTTAAAGCTTAATGTTCGGTGAAAAATTGACAGCTTTTAAAATAAGCTTCGCACACGCTCTCTGAATTTCTCTACAATTGTAAATTTCGGATCAGGTTAGAGCGAAAAGTTGAAAAAAAAAGTTTACGTGATCCATTCAAATAAAAAATCTACGAAGTACATATGTAAACAGGAAGTAAAATAAAGCTGCCTAACTTAATCAATTCACCGTAAAAGTTTATTTCAGAAAAAATACGTTTATTAAGTTGCATAACCAGTTTGCCGTAAATGCGTATGTATTTTCCATCGTTCAAAAACTTCCGATGGCTTGAAAAACAGTCTAAGAATCATGTAGAAATCCTGAAATGGTTTAACACTACTTGGAATCGACTCAGAATGCTATACTTACATTTAGAGTAGGTATATCTTCGAAAAATTCACTTTGGCACAGTAAAATTTTAGTTAGTGATGTACATATTTTTATTTCTTATTTATTAAAATTTTAATCGAAATTTTAGGACTCTATTCGTTCGTAAATATCATGAAAATGCTTCCTCTTTAGATAGGTACGTGCTTGAGGTAATATAAAGAGATTTTATGGCGATTTTTTTGGAAAACTGAAATTCCCTAAAAATCACTGCAGACTCCAAAACGACTTGAAATTGCCTGCAGTCGACTCGATAATGGATTGAAATTAGCGTGAAGAGTGACTTTTGTCTTTTAAACTTCATTTGGTAACATTTTATGGCAATTTTAAGTTTTAAAAATCTGCTGGATGCTCCAGAACGCTTCAAAACCGTTTCCAATCGATCTAACAGGTCAAAAGAAGAGTACTTACCTACTTACTACACTTACCTATGCAAAACTCAAGTTTTACATGATAATTTGGTAAAATTTAGATTTTTTTCTCATTTTTGACCGGTAGGTATTAGATCTTCAAAAATTGACAGAAAATCGAAAAATACAACTTATAGCTTCTGATATCTTGACTAATGATGTACTCTTGCATGTTCTTTCGATTTGGTTTAGTTTGTCATCATCAAAACTTTTTTTGCTGGTTGAGATTCTCGATTGCGTAATTTGAGACGATTTCGACTTTCCAAGTTCATTTTGTAAAATTTCATGGAAAATTTCAAGTTTCAAAAATCTGCAGGAGGCCCCAGAACGATTCAAAACCGTTCCCAATCGATTTGACAGGTCGTCGGAAGAGTTTTCCAAAACAATTTGGTAAAATTTAGATTTTTTCCTCTCATTTTTGACCCATATTAGATCTTCAATTTATCGAAAATCGAAAAATACAACTTAGATCCTGAAATCTTGACTAATGATGTACTTTTGCATGTTCTTTCGATTAAGTTTTTTTTGTTTTTTTTTTTTTTGATTTAGTTTTGTCAGTTACGAAACTTTTTCTGCTGGTTGAGATTCTCGATTACGTAATTTCAGATAATTTCGACTTTCCAACTTCATTTAGTAAAATTTCATGGAAAATTTCAGGTTTCAAAAATCTGCAGGAGGCTTCAGAACGATTCATAACCATTCCCAAACGATTTGACGGGTTGGAAGTGTTTTTGAAAACAATTTGGTAGCATTTTGATTTTTTAAAATTATTTTTTGGCCGAGATTTGATTTTCAAAAAATCACGAAGCATTAAAAAATGCACTTCAGGGACCTGAAATTTTGGCTGATGATGTAAGTATTTTTGCAAGCGCTTTCGATCTAGTAGCATTAACCGATTCAAACATTTTTGTGCGAGCGTCGTGTTAGAAATCCAAATCTGCGATTTCTGCTGACCTGTCAGTCAAAATAGCCGCCATTTTTTTTGGCCAGTTCGTTTTAAAATCTTCCTTAGAAGGTCCACTTTTTAAACAAATGTGTCTCAGAGGATCGGTGAAGGGGGTACAGATCGAATTATTAGGTAGATTATAGAACATTTTTGAATCGTAGGAACAGAAATTTTATTAGATTATAGTCCAAGGTTTCAAATAAATAGGTAATATAATAGGTACAAGTAGGTAATTAATTTCCCCAAAAAAACATTTTAGCTACATTCAATCCATCAATAATATAAATAGGTATGCGTATAGAATATAGATTCCTAATCATAAAGAAATAGGTACAAAGTAACTCAATGAGCTAAATTAAGCTTTGAAAGGAGTTTGTTCAGAATCAGTGCAATCAATGATATCCCATCTACTATCAGCTGGAACTGCTCCAGAAGTGACCTTGGTCGACGTAAATACCTCACGTTGAGACATGGCTTTTCTCTTCTCGTCAGCAAACAGGTACTCATTTCTATCAACATTTATGATAAAAACTCCATCTCCATTCACTACAAATCTCCAGGAACCATTTACACCAGTAACCGTATCAGACGATAATTTCTTGGTAAAAACTTTTCGTCTATACGAGTAATCTTCAACTTTGTTCGATGAGTATAAGTATTCATTCAGAGCTTCGTTAGTCAAATTGAAATTCGTACTGTTATCCAAAAAGGACACTTTCCATTTAAAAATGGCCGCGCTACCTCCATCACCATTTATCAAAGTGGAAACAATATGTAAATCATTAGAGTTTGTGTCATTCGATAAACCAGATGGATAAAAGAACTCATTATACTTGGTATTTTTAACGCATACCGATGACGAAAATACGGCATTTCTCACAGACTTGGGTAGCTTGTCTTTGATTTGTTTGTGACGAGTTTTCATATCCGGGTGAGTATTTTTGTAGTCCGCATCATCCATGGTTGCTTTTATATAACGAGTTAATGATATGGTGGAATTTCCAAATAAATCTCCATTACTTTGTAGTTGATCAAACACTGCTCGATGAATCGATACGCATTCGTCCAAGCATTTCAAATTTGCCTTTGCTTTTCTCAATATTTCAACCGTGTCCATCTTGCCAAAGATTTTTTCAATAACTTTGGTGTAAACGTTGTCAACATATTTCACAGAACTGCCGTTGATAACATTAGTGAGCTGTTTAACCATTTCCCAAGAGTTGTCGATTAGGAAAGCATTAGAAATGGGTCCGAGGGCCGCATCTTGGTTTTCATTCCACAAGGTGCTGATGAGTGATTGAGTTTCAACGATGTTATCGACATTTGATAAACTTGAAATTCCTTTCTGCAATGATTCGCTCAACTGAAGAAGCTTCGAAATATCTTTATTACCATTGGATTTCATCTCGTTATACAAGGCATTGTACACGTTGAATCTGTGTTTATGATCCTTGACAGCGTTTCCAAAATTTAGCAGCAAATCGAAATTATTAATTGATCCGTTGTAAACTTGACTGGCAATGTGTTTGTAATCTTCAATAAACTGCAGTTGTGCTTCAGCGACCGAAAACTGACGAGATTGAATATTTTGTACAATATTATTAGGAAGAATGGTTTTCAATATTGCTCTCAATTCTTTAACTTGAGCCTCCAATTTCTGTATTCTGACAGCTAATTGTTCATCGACACTTGGACTGGTGGAAGGAGCGGCAGGAGCTGATGATGCGAAAACGACAAGGATTGCTAGTCCTGCAAGGATTCTGGAAAATGCCCAGTACTTTGCCATAGTTCTGATGTTCACGAAAATTCACCAATGGCTTCTATTACTTGAGCCTTGGAAGGTTCCTGAAAGTAAAATAAAGAAAATTAGGCCATATGAAAAACTGCCAATAAATATTTCAACAAATGAGGAGGAATCCCACTTGGCAGAAAAAGTTTTGAACCGGACAAAGCTAAATCGATTGAGCATGCAAAATTTTAAGATTGACCAAAAAAGCTAGAATTTGGGGTAACTTATACCATATATTTGACCTCTCAAATCGATTGGAAACGGGTTTGAACTTTTTTGAGCAGTTGTATCGAGCTTGCAACAGATTTTTGAAATTTGAGATTTCCAAAAAATTTTACCAAATGAAGTTGAAAACCCGAAATTTACTCCACCATCCAAATTCAACGTGCTAATAAGTCGACTGCAAGTGGTTTCAAGTCGTTTTGAAGCCCCCCCCTCGAATTTTTTGGAAATTTCGGAAGCTTTTAGCAGATTTTTGAAACTTGTAATTTCCATGAAATTATATCGAATCAAGTTGGAAAATCGAAATCTCAACTAGGTAGCAGAAAAAGCTTGGAACTGAGCAAAGCTAAATCGAAAGAGCATGCAGAAGTAATCATTAGTGAATATTTCAGAAGCTAATTGCATTTTTCGATTTTTGCTTAGTTATTTAAAATAAAATCTGGGCCAAAAATGAGAAAAAAAAATCAAAAGTTTACCTTTATTGACCAAGAAAGTTGAGATTTTTTTGATCTGTCAAATCGATCGGGAACGGTTTTGAATCGTTATTCTGGAGCGTTCTGTAGATTTTCAAAATTTTAAATTTCCGCAAAATTTTACTAAATAAAATTGGAAAACCCAATTAATTTACTCTGCACTCCAATTTCAACACGCCAAGTCAACTGCAGATGATTTTAATTTTTGGAAAATTTTAGAGCATCCAGAGAATTTTTGAAAATCAAAATTTCCACAAAATTTTACCAAAATGAAGTTGGAAATCAAAAATTATCTGGAATTGAGTAAGGAAGAGTTCCAAGTGACAGAAAAAGTTTTGAATTCGAAAGAGCGCGCAAAAATACATCATCAGCCAAAATTTCAAAGACCGAAGTACGTTTTTCGTTTTTTGCCTAATTTCTAAAAATCATATTTGGTCCAAAAAATGAAAAAAAAATCAAAATTTTACCCAAGTTGACCCGAAAAGCTAAAATTGTGTTTGTATACCTAGGTACTATGTTTTCGACTCTTCAAATCAAATGGAAACAGTTTCAAGCCATTGTGATTTTGTACCTCAGGTAATTTTAACAAACCGAGTCTCACCTACTTAGAATTAGTTTCGGGTCACATTTAGAGCCTCCAAATTTTTTTCTGTATAATTATTTTAGTTCCCCCCCCCCCCTCAAAAAAAAATATAAAATTTGCCGAAATGAAATTTAACACCTATACGACCGATTTCAATACATAATTTTTAGAATCAATTTTAAAATAAAATTCTTCTTCCTCACATGAAATTTTAGAAAAAATCAAATTTGTTGAAAATTTTTTTTGTGTAGTTAGATATTGAATAAGTCTTTTCTGAGTTAGTCAATAATAATAGGTAGGTAGGTAATAATAATAACACGAGTATTACTGCGCAACACAAAAACCGTACCTACATATACCATTTTAAACTTAATTACCGAAAATTAGTCTACCTTTATTATAATATAGTTCGAGTAAAGTATTTACATACTTAGGTACTTACTTAAGAAACTGACCACAGAAATTATTTCCAAGTTGTAGGTAATTCTGTCTTTAAGTATCTAGCAAGTATCGCCAACACATTCCAACACAGTTATGAACTTTCAAATACGATATCGCTGGTATTTTATATTTACTCGTATAGGATGCCAACATTTTCGTAAAACAAATAAAAATTTTCGACGAATCAACGATGCGCGTAAATTCTAAGATGATAAACAACAAATTCGGAGATATCTTTATGTACTGGGAAATTTCAAAATTTCAAATTACATGATTATATGCTTTATTAATGAAGAGGTATTTTTGCATTCATTTTCATACATACATATATGTTGTACTAATTCTATTATAAAAGAACGATTCGACGACGGACGCTCTGATAAGATAATGTATTTCGGCTTATACATTTTAAGGAAATTGATTCATTAATAATTAGAGATTATCAGGTAGGGATTAGCTGCAATATTTTTGTATTTTTCTAGTAAATCAAATTTCTTATCAGTGAATGAAAATGTTCGGTGAGTAAATGTGAACTAATTACCTACATATAGTGAATCACGTGATCAAAAGTTGTTTTATGTGTAATTTGAAAAAAAAAAAGATTGAAAATGTGTCATATTCTTTGAAAAATTAATTAATTATTTTTTTTAGTAGGTAAGTCGGTAATACGGGTAACTCTAAAAGGAATTCAGTAGGTACCTCGAGTTATAAGATAGGTACCTATATTATAAGTATAAGTAAGTACTTAGGAGCATAATGTAGACTTCGTAAAATGGTAGGTAGGTATAGGTATCATACCTACTGCTCATCTCTAACCGTTCTCAGAATTTCAAATTGCGTAGCCTATTTTTGATTTTTGTTTTTTTTTTTTTTTTTTGAAATTAGATACAAGAAATTTATTTGAGGTTTTCAGTTCAAAAATCAAAAAAAAAGTAGATATCATTTTTGAAATAAAAAAATATCCAATATTCGAACATCGTGTACTTTGAATTTCACTTTTCAGCTATCCAAATTAATGTTTTAACTCTTAAAAACAATTTGTACTCTCAAGGAATAACCTTTACATCTCGCCCACTCCGATGGAGTGAAATTCAGAGCATGTCAACCAGATCTCAGAATCAAATTTTCAGCTCCAGAATTTCTTTTTGGAAGGCTGCAGAGGGGAATTCAATTGACTAAGAGGTTTGAATCGTGAATTTCAATTTTCGATTTTTGGAATCGATTACTGGTGGTTCCGAGCCACTCAGCGCCTCTCTCCAATTTTTAGACTTTACTCTAGTTCCGGAAAAATTGTCATAATAAGTCGAAGATGAACCTCAGCATCGGAAAATTCGAATTGATCGTCTTCGTGAGTTCTCCGATCAATTTTGGCACAAATTTTAAGAACCGGTTTTCGCTAATTCAAATTCAATTTTCTAATAATTTTTTCCAACAGTAAGTACTAGAAAATCCAAATACTCAAGAGTCTCTCGATAGCTCAAAAAGACTATTAATCAATAATTCATTTTTATTCAATAAATAAATCCTAGAGGAGATTTTGAATTCTATCAGGCAGAAACAGGTTTTGAAAAGAGCATTTGAAGGAGGCTTTTTATTTGGAAAAAGTACTAAAAGCGAAAGAAGCCATCTGTATTACCTGGAGACAGGTCTATGTATTTCAATTTAACTGTTTTTTCAATTGGAAGAAATTTGCTTAAAATGAAGTGAACAAATCTTTATAACCAGGAGATACGTACATTTTGTTTACTTTAAATTCTAGTACTGACGTAACGACACCAACATACAGGGCTTTTTTGTGGTGAAGGGGGACGCATGGAGACGCAGTTCTCTTTAAGCAAAGTTCGAAAATATCGAAAAATTGCCATAAAAACTAAAAAAAAATGAATAAATTTTGGTAAGTTTTCCAAAAATTTTGAATTTTTTTCAGGTCAAAATTATCGCAACACAAAATCTATGAAATTTGACATTTGTCCTATTCTTTACCCTCGCAACCGATTGGAAATGGTTTTGAACTGTATTGCGAGCAGCCCTGGAGCCTCTAGCAAATTTTGAATGTTGAAATTTCAAAAAAAAAAAATGAAGTTGCAAAAAGCTATATGTAGTTTACTGTTTACGTAGGTATACCCTGATTTCAACATACTGAGTTGATTAGAGGTGATTTCAAGCTGTCCTGGAATCTCCAGTAGCATTTTGGAAATTCCAGATTTTCAAAAAGTGCCATAAGTATAAACTGTCTAAATTAATTTTGCTTGTCTATAATCCAAAAAAGAATGGCTTCGATTGAAATAACAACTAGGAAGGTAAGTACCTACCTAATTTGCCCCTTAAAAAATAGGGATTTTTGTGTTTTAGAAGAGCTGAAATGTCATTTTGAAAATTATGTAACAGTTTCCCTGGGAATTCATTAATATTCTGACATTTTAAAGTAAACATGGTCGATAGTAGATCTTCTCTCGAAATGTTAAAGCTTAATGTTCGGTGAAAAATTGACAACTTTTAAAATAAGCTTCGCACACGCTCTCTGAATTTCTCTACAATTAAATTTTGAATAAGGTTAGAGCGAAAAGTTGGAAAAAAAAGTTCATCTGATCGATCGAAATAAAAAATCTACGAAGTACATAAATGTAAACAGGAAGTAAAATAAAGCTGCCTAATCAATTCACCGTAAATGTTTATTTGAGAAAAAAAAATGATGTTTATTAAGTTGCATAAGTAACCAGTTTGCCGTAAATATGTACTTAATGTATTTTCCATCGTTCAAAAACTTCCGATGGTTTGAAAAACAGTCTAACAATCATTGTAGAGACCCTGAAATGTTTTAAAACTACTTAGAATCGACTCCAGAATTCTACATTTAGAGTATATCTATTAGAAAATTTTATCTTTACAACGCCATTGGTCAAAATTTTGTGGAAATTTCTGCATTCAAAAATTCACTAAAGCCTCCAAAACTTCTCAAAACGGTTTTAAGCTATTCCCAATACACTTGTGAGATCGAAAATAGGAAACATACCAAATTTCAGCTTTCCTGATTTATTTGGTAAAATTTTGATTTTTTAGGGTTCCCCGAGCCCCGCCTCGGGAAACCCTATTAAAATCGCCACGAAGAATTCAGTGTTCACACCGCGTGTAGGCAGGTGTCTTATGTGTAATGTACATAAGGCACCTTTCTTGGTGACGAGTGATTTTCAGGAGATTTTCAGTAGATTTTTTTGTTGTCGGATATAGAAAGGTATCTTATGCGTGGTGTTGCTGGTGTACATAAGACACCTTTTAATCGGCGACGATATTTTCAGAACTCTACAACAACGCTTTCTAGCGTCATTTAATGTAAAAATTTTTTTCTATTGGTGGAAGTGTTTTATTCCTTGTTTTTATTGGTCGAAGTTTTTTTTCATTTCTCACATTGAATTTTAATATTGAAATATACCGCCATGTTTTGTGTGTTGTTTTACAATGGATAGTGATAACAATATTTGAAAAATTAGAATACAGTATACAGTTCTTTTAATTATTTTGTATTTTTAATTAATGATTAGCGTTTTCAGATTAGTCAATGCTGTTGTGTTATTATTTGAATCAGTCATGGGTTTTGAATCCAGTTGTTATTTACTTGTACGTAATGCAAATTGCTCATATATCATATGTGTTTCATTGTCCTTGCAGGAATTCAGAGATTTGGGTTTTAATATTGACGGCAATCGCGAATATTTTGATCTCCGTAAATTCATTAGGTACCCAATTGGCAATTACTTATACGAAAATTGTCTAAAGAGTAACGAAGTAAATGCGAGTGTATTTAGAAAATTGTCTTGTACCGGTACCGCGTAAAATCCAAAATTGCGTAATTACCAAAAATAGTAATTTTTGGTTAACAATTCCGAGATTTCTTTTGAAGTATAGAAATATAGACTAATCTATACCACTTTGCCTGTTCTGGATATCTTATTAAGCACTGGGTTGTGATCAATTAATAGACTGTAAATTATAAGGTGATATCTCTTGCGATCTGTTAACTAGCTCATAGAATCTTCAGGGTCGTGATAGATCGCAGACAGATTTAAGATATTGTTGGTACGGCATAAAATAATTATTTGGAGTTGGGCGCATTTTTATAAGATGAATATTTATAAGATGTCTTGAATTAGTCGAAATCAGCAATTGCTAATAAAAATAAGTCAAAAATCGCAATTTTCGACTATTATACTTACGAATCATGATTAATATAAGATGAAAATACTTTGACGATTGAATGTTCAAAATAATCATTTTGAACATTGTATAATATACTCGGCTTATACACTCGAACTAATTACGATAGGAATAAATCGAGAACACACAAATAACTTCGTAACACACGATTTAATTGGATCGAAACGCATCGCAATACCAATTCTTTCTCACCATTTAAGGGAGGTTAATTGAAGGTTATTTGACTATTTGTGGAAAAATAGATTTTTGGAAAACTTAGGTCAATAACACGAGGGAACTTATCAGAATAAGCCTAGGACTGGTTTTTTGGATTACTTAGGTCAATAACACGAGAATGCTTAGGTCAATAAAACTTAGGTCAATAAGGAAATGATAAGGAAAAGGAAAATAATAAGACGAACTCCACAATAAGTTAACGAAGGCGATCTGAGAACGTAAAGAAAACACCAACGACCCCCGAGGGAACACTCACGTATGGAATTTGACTTTCAATTCCTGATTGGGCTGGTCCATTATAAGCTGTGTTACTATAAGATGAGAGGTCGAATACATCAACTTGATCTGGAAATTTTACTAAGTCCAGAAACTGAAATTTAGTAAAATATTCGGCGTCGAAAAGAACCGGAACGGATCGGCCTGCAGTGTTGGGAGCGAGTCCCAAGCACAGCTCTGGAAACGACAGCATATAAAACAACACAGGAACCAATATTACCGACTGCTATATGCCCATGAGTGTAGGTGCCTCTCCCCGGGGTCAATAACGAATCGGGGATCTATAAGGTGAATGAACATTACCGATGTAGAACTGAACACTACTGGATACCAAACAGAACTCACTGTGTGGTGTTTCTTTAGCTCGCTTGTTAACAATTTCATAAGTTTTTTTAGGAAAAAAGTGGGAGTAAGTTGTGCGCACGCCAAACGTTGTGATTGGCTAAAGCGCTACCCCCATAAATATTAGGAACGAATAGGAAGTCGATTGAATGACGCAATATTTATATTCGATTGCATCATATACGGAAATCTGATGTAATATTTCCGAGAATTGCGTCATCTTTTTATTGAGTAGGTAGATCGACTGGGTAGGTAGGCAGGGTGGTCGATAGGGTCGAAGTACATCAAGTGGTCATTAAAATCGCGTAATATTTCGACTTCTCAGGGATCGGCAAAATATTCTTCCGTGTATGGAGGGAGAAAAAATAACAGTGTTTTTTCTCCCAAGTATAAGTTGACAGATTTTGACGTAATATTTCCTCCCACGTAGTCGGCATAAAAATCATTTAATTCCATTGTTTCGAGGTCGATATTATCTCCCAGTATATGTGAGAGAAAAGCCATATTTTTCTCCCAGTATAAGATGAAATATTACGTTTTCTCCCAGTATAGGCAGTTGATTTCTAACAGCTTTCTGTCACCATAGGTAGGAGAAATTAATTAGTTTTCTCCCAGTATAGGTGACACAAATGTGATAATTTTCTCCCATTACAGTCTAATGAAGCAAACGCGATTGTATTTAGCTACAGCAGTATGAATTGATCTATTTTCAAACGATGTGAATCGCGAATAATTAAACGTTACGTATCTGTTTTATTGATGCATCAATTTTCCCAGTAATTTGTAAGGATGTGGGAAACAACGCGATTCACAATTTTAAGGGGAAAATATTTGACTGACCAAGTAATTGCTAGATCAGTGATCAGTGTTTATCTAGTGTATTCAGGTACAGCAGTATTTTTCGGATTTTTATCAGAAATCCGCTAGAGGCTTCATGACGGCTGAAAACAGCCTTCCAGTATCCAGTAGCTTGGAAAGTTGGAAATTTCTTGCTCACGAAATTACGGTTTGAAGCAAATTTTAACCAAATTTATTCAGTTTGTAAAATGTTGTGGAAATTTCAAGTTGGAGTGGGGTCCAAAATAAGGTACATAGTTACGATTTCTAGCTTTAGAGGTGTATTTGCTTTTTTTCCTTCACTTCAAATTCATTCAATTTCGAAAAAAATTACAAGTTCAATGATAAGATAAGATAACCTGAAGCGTAAAGTAAACAAGATACTAGCGCTGTCTGGCGTTACGTAAAGATACAACATATTAAGATTTTTAGGGTTTTTGCTGCTAGCAGCATAAACCCTATTGCAATTGATTTTAATTTTTCAACTTTTAGCCAATCAGTGAACAGTATTTCGGAGAGACCAATTCTGTGATTTGGATATGAGAGTGCATAAAGTCTACGTGACGTCATCGCCGCGTATACACGACATAACGACATTTGGCCTAATATGAAGAGTTCAATTTTGATGTTCTTTATTGTTTCAATTGTTTCGCTAATTATTACGCTAATTATCGACTATTCGCTTTCTTTCCGTTTACGCAGTGGAAGGTACTTATTTATCAATTATCATTGCCGGAAATGCCAGAATGTCAGATGATAGATTTTACCTATAATTTGGAATTATTATTAATTTATTATTTGTGACCTGTTCCGACAAGAGACCACCTCATGTGTTAGAATGGACAAGTATTAGAATGGTCAAGTTGTAGAAAAAGAGGGGAAAAAAGGGAAAAATATTTTTGTTGCCAACCCACTTTGTTTGGAGAAGAAAATTTTGTAAATTAAAATGAAAAGTAAAGCCCAAGTATTAGAATGGTCAAGTTGTAGAATAATCAAGTATTAGAATGGACAAGTGTTAGAAAATACAAATATCAGGATGGACTCGGAGAATGTGAGAATTAGGCGAGGCGAAGCCGAGCCGTTTAAAATTTATATTTCATTCGATGAGCATTACTCCCCTTGGTGAGTTCAGACGGAGGCTGGACATTACCGTGTATGTAGAATTGTAGACAGTACCTGCGGTAGTTTCTAAAAAACTGTACTCACCGAGGCCGAAGGCCGAGGGAAGTTAACAGACATAGTATGAACAACAAAGCGACCCGCGCAACCGAGGCGAAGCCGAGGTGAGCGGACACAACGCCCCCCAACCCTGAAAACGGCTACCCTTGTACCCTATTATCCAAAAAAGTAGTAAGTCTAAGTACCACTTCCTCATCCTCTTATAACAGATTACTCTTTTCCCCCTATTTTTCAAATACTTGACCATTCTAATACTTGACTATTCTATTACTTGACTATTCTACAACTTGACCATTCTAATACTTGGGCTTTACTTTTCATTTTAATTTTAATTATTTTACGAAATTTTCTTCTCCAAACAAAGTGGGTTGGCAACAAAAATATTTTCCCCTTTTTTTCCCTCTTTTTCTACAACTTGACCATTCTAATACTTGGCCATTCTAACACAAGAGGTGGTACCTTCTGACAAAAAAAAAGAGACCACCTCATGTGTTAGAATGGACAAGTATTAGAATGGTCAAGTTGTAGAAAAAGAGGGAAAAAAAGGGAAAAATATTTTTGTTGCCAACCCACTTTGTTTGGAGAAGAAAATTTTGTAAATTAAAATGAAAAGTAAAGCCCAAAGTCAGAAAACGTTTTTTTACAGTAGAGGCAAAAATGTAAGAATAAGTCAAAATTTTGAAAAATTGTTTTTTCGCGGATTTCGGTTGTTTGACACGTGAACTGTAATGTGACACAGCCACAACACCAGTGCTGTGAGAACGCGGAAGTGCTCGTTCCCGTTCCCGTTCTTTGTTCTCACAATAAAGAACGCCGTTCTTTGTTCCTTATCACTCCCAAAAATCTAACACCTCGTTCCTGTTCCTAGTTCTTATGCTTCATAAGCAGAAGCGTTCCCGTTCCCGTTCCCGTTCTTGTTCTCAATCAAATTTCCAAAATTTACGTTCCTGTGTTCCCGTTCCCGTTCCCAATAGGGTTCTGTGGTACAAGCGAAGCCATTTTTGATGGAATTTTTTTCATTTTCTTCTATTGTACCCAAAAACTACTAAAAGTTTGTGGAAAAAGCATATTTTTTCCTATTTTTCAGAGTTTTGGGAGGTAATTTGAGAACCCTGAAAAAACATCTAAGAATGCCAAATTAGCACTCCGTTCCCGTTCCCGTTCTCGTTCTCACAAATTTAATGTTCTCGTTCTCAGTAAGAACGTTCTTCAAGAGGATATGTGTGATTATCCGTTCGTTCTTTGAAGGAAATTTGAAAAGTTGCGTTCTTTATGCGTTCCCGTTCCCGTTTTCGTTCGTTCTCACAGCACTGCACAACACGTAATTTGACCGCAACATGTGTTGAAAGCGCATTTTGAAGTTAGTGTCAGTCAAAAATTTGAGCGCTAAAAACTTTCAAAGCTCTCTGGAGGCGGAACAAAGCATTATACGGAAAAATTAGGTCGAGGAAAATTGTAGAGAATTAAATTTCCAATCGACATAATGTCATTAGTTTTTTTCTAGGAGGCTTAGTTTTCGATATAATTGCAAAAGAAAGTAAAAATTGGGAAAAAATTTCAATTTTTTTAAACATTTTTTTCTCATTTTATCTTATTTTTTTACGTTTTTATAATGTATATGTGTTCTTATCGTAAATTTAACTTATTCCATGTTATTCTACGCACTTTCAAGTACCAGAATCCATTTTTTGAAACATTATGTACCTTTTCTCGGAAAACATCATATTATCAGTTTTCATCAATTTTTTTCTTCAAATTCGTTTTTCTCAAAAACGCGTTTTTGAATCCTACAACTTCAAGATGTAAAAAAAAGTGGAAAAAAATGGGCTAGAAGGCTGGGATTGGTCTCATTCGACTCGGTGGGATGTCTAGTATTCAAAATGGCCAAAAACTCAAAAAAAATTTTTTCCGACTTGTGGCCCGTAGTCTCAGACCAGGTCACATTTGTTTTTAATGATTTTTTTCATCAATAATTATTCATTCAACATGTTTTATGTCTAATACCAAATAGTTTTTTAATTAATGAACTAGACAGCTAAGCACAGCTTAGCTGCAAAGTGTGCGTAGCTGTATACAGTTGTACAGTTTTAACTGATAGTTTACAAAAAATAATCATATAGGTACTTGTAAATACTGAATAAGATGTGAAAACAAAAATCAGAATAATTATTTAATGCTAAATGTAAACAAAAGTAAATACATATGTTATTTGTGAAAACTGAATAAAATATGAAAAACAAAAATTATAAACAGAAAAAAACAACCTTTGCATTCTAAACACAAACAAAAATTTAGTAAAATATATTAGCAAAGAAGCTAGTACTAGGAACAATAATTTCATGTTCATTCTTCAATGCAAGAATAAAATTTTAGCAAAAAACAGAAAACAATAAGATTTTTGGACAATTTTTAAAGAAAAAAAAATTTAGTAATCAACTTAAAAAAATAATAAAAAACAAATAAAATGAAAATAAAAAGTGTCCCTATATATTGACATTAATTTGGCCTCCATATATAGGCTTGACCTGCCACTACTTATTGGTTTCAATTAGGTATGCCACTACTTGTTGGCTTCATTTGTCCCTATGTATTGACTTTAATTTTGCCTCCACATTGCCACTACTTATTGGCTTCAATTAGGTATGCCACTACTTGTTGGCTTCATTTGTCCCTATGTATTGACTTTAATTTTGCCTCAACATTGCCACTACTTATTGGCTTCAATTAGGTATGCCACTACTTGTTGGCTTCATTTGTCCCTATGTATTGACTTTAATTTTGCCGCAACATTGCCGCTACTTATTAGCTTCAATTAGGTATGCCACTACTTGTTGGCTTCATTTGTCCCTATGTATTGACTTTAATTTTGCCTCAACATTGCCACTACTTATTGGCTTCAATTAGGTATGCCACTACTTGTTGGCTTCATTTGTCCCTATGTATTGACTTTAATTTTGCCTCCACATTGCCACTACTTATTAGCTTCAATTAGGTATGCCACTACTTGTTGGCTTCATTTGTCCCTATGTATTAAAAAAAAGCACCAGATTAGAAACTCAATTTGAACTAGTCTAAAAAAAAAACAAAAACAAAAATTAAAAAAAAATAATAATAAATAATAACACCAGATTAGATTAGAAACTCAATTTAAACTAGCCTGAAAAAAACAAAAATTAAAATTTCAAAAAAAAAAATTATAGATTTGAATTAAAAAAGCACCAGATTAGAAACTCAATTTGAACTAGTCTGAAAAAAACAAAAATTGAAATTTCAAAAAAAAAATAATAGATTTGAATTTAAAAAGCACCAAATTAGAAAGTCAATTTGAACTAGTCTAAACAAAAACAAAAACAAAAAAATTACCAAAAAAAAATAAATAATAACACCAGATTAGATTAGAAACTTAATTTAAACTAGCCTGAAAAAAACAAAAATTAAAATTTCAAAAAAAAAATTATAGATTTAAAATAGAAAAGCACCAGATTAGAAACTCAATTTAAACTAGTCTGAAAAAAACGAAAATTGAAATTTAAAAAAAAAATTATAGATTTGAATTAAAAAAGCACCAAATTAGAAAGTCAATTTGAACTAGTCTAAGTAAACAAAAACAAAAACAAAAAAATTACAAAAAAAAATAAATAATAACACCAGATTAGATTAGAAACTTAATTTAAACTAGCCTGAAAAAAACAAAAATTAAAATTTCAAAAAAAAAATTATAGATTCACCAAATTAGAAAGTCAATTTGAACTAGTCTAAACAAAAACAAAAACAAAAAAATTACAAAAAAAAATAATAGATTTGAATTAAAAAAGCACCAAATTAGAAAGTCAATTTGAACTAGTCTAAACAAAAACAAAAACAAAAAAATTACAAAAAAAAATAAATAATAACACCAGATTAGATTAGAAACTTAATTTAAACTAGCCTGAAAAAAACAAAAATTAAAATTTCAAAAAAAAATTATAGATTTAAAATAGAAAAGCACCAGATTAGAAACTCAATTTAAACTAGTCTGAAAAAAACAAAAATTGAAATTAAAAAAAAAAATAATAGATTTGAATTAAAAAAACACCAAATTAGAAACTCAACTTAAACTAGTCTAAAAAAAACAAAAATCAAAAATTTCAAAAAAAAAAAATAATAATAACACCAGATTAGGAATTTGAACTAGCCTAAAAAAACAGAAATTAAAAAAATGATAATAATAAAAACAATAATGATGATGTAATAATTACCTGTTTATTTTAACTGCAAAGCTGCAACCATTAAATCAACACAAGAACAATATAGGTAACACTATTCTTAACAGAAGCAAACCATAAACTAGAATGATGTATACTTCACAAGAGTTTCACATAAAATGAACTGCCAATTTGTTTTACTGCCAGAGGTAACCAAATACATTGGAGGGAAACGCCCCACCAAGCTACTCCCACTTGAAATACACAGCTGGCAGACTGGGGGTGTAACAGGGTACAATGCAACGCAGCTGTTTATAAAGTGATGATGGCTGGGGGTATAGCAGGGTACAATGAGCGGCAGGTGGTTTATAAGTCCCCTTTACCATTTTTTAGGAATTTATGCATTAAAATAATGAACTAAAATTGCAATTACTCAGCAATTACCCATCCGAATTGAATGAAAATACATCTATACCCTCCGTCTTAATGATTCTCAAATGGTGTCCAATAGGTACAAAAAATGGTTGGATAGCTTAAGAGAACATTCAGTTACAATGAAATTTCATTTCTCAAAGCGAAACCAATAGTGTGCTACGCACACTAATAAGTTGAAAGTAAAATTTACCCAATTGGCAAATTACCCAAATATATACCCAAATAGAAAATACCTACAATTGAAAAATAGGTATTAAAAAAAATCTGATGTGATTGTGAATGTACATACAGAGATTGAAAGCTAAAAGCTGAAAGCTGAGGAAGTTTGGGCCGGTTTCAATTTTAAAAACTGAAACTTGAAAGCTAGCCAAAGCCAAAAGCTTTATTTTTATTCAGTTTTCTTTTAGTTTTTTTTTGCAAATTCATTACTCTATAAATTTCTTGCTTTAGGCTGTAATCAAATTTACGAAAAAAAAAAACTAAAAAACACCTAACAAAAAGCAAAAATCCTTTTGCGATCAGCGAATAGCTGATGGCTTGTTTATTTTTTTTTTTAATTTTTTAGCAGCAATTTTCCACCATTTTCAATTTTCTTTTCATTATGATTTATGAAACGTTAATACGTTATGAAAATTTAAAAAAAGACATTTCATTGTGTTTGTCAAAAATAGTACTCGTAATTAATAGAAAGGAGTTTTTTCAATTTTTTTTTAATGTCATCATGTTTACGGGGAACCCGTTGCCAGGTCACCTGTGACCTAGCTTGTTTTTCTTATAAAAATCGAAAAATGCACTTTGGCCCCTAAAATTTTGGTTAGTGATGTATTTTTATTTCTTATTTATTAAAAATTTTTAGGACTCTATTCGTTCGTAAATATCATGAAAATGCTTCCTATTTAGGTACGTGCTTGAGGTAATAGAAAGAGATTTTACGACGATTTTTTTGGAAAACTGAAATTCCCAAAAAATCACTGCAGGCTCCAAAACGACTTGAAATTGCCTGCCGTCGACTCGACAACGTATTGAAATTAGCGTGAAGAGTGATTTTTGTCTTTTAAACTTCATTTGGTGAAATTTTATGGCAATTTTAAGTTTGAAAAATCCGCTGGATACTCCAGAACGCTTCAAAACCGTTTCTAATCGATCTAACAGCCCAGCAGGTCAATTGAAGAATACACACTTACCATATCCAGATCTTCAAAAATTTACCGAAAATCGAAAAATACAACTTAACTTCTGATATCTTGACTAATGAATAATGATGTACATTTGCATGTTCTTTCGATTTAGTTTGCCAGCTTCAAATCTTTTTCTGCTAGTTGAGATTCTCGATTACGTAATTTCAGACGATTTCGACTTTCCAAGTTCATTTCGTAAAATTTCATGGAAAATTTCAAGTTTCAAAAATCTTTAGGAGGCTGCAGAATTAGGTATTCAAAACCGTTCCCAATCGAGTTGACGGTTTGGAAGTGTTTTCGAAAACAATTTGGTAGCATTTTGATTTTTTAAAATTATTTTTGAGCCGAGATTTGATTTTTAAAAAATCACGAAGCATTAAAAAATGCACTTCAGGGACCTGAAATTTTGTTTGATGACGTAGTATTTTTGCAAGCGCTTTCGATCTAATAGCATTAACCGATTCAGACATTTTTGTGCGAGTCTCGTGTTAGAAATCCAAATCTGCGATTTCTGCTGACCTGTCAATCAGATTAGCCGCCATTTTTTTTGGCAAGTTAGTTTTAAAATTTTCCTTGGGAGGTTCACTTTTTAAGAAAATGTGTCTCAGAGGATCGGTGAAGTGGGGTACAGATCGAATCCTTAAGTAGATTATACAACATTTTTAAATCATAGGAACAGAAATTTTATTACATTATACTCCAAGGTTTCAAATAAATAGGTAAAATAATAGGTACAAGTAGGTAATTAATCCCCCCCCCCCAAAGAAAAAAAATTTCTACATTCAATCCATCAATAATATAAATAGGTATGGGTATAGAATATAGATTCCTAATCATAAAGAAATAGGTACATACAAAGTAACTCAATGAGCTAAATTAAGCTTTGAAAGGAGTTTGTTCAGAATCAGTGCAATCAATGATATCCCATCTACTAGCAGCTGGAACTGCTCCAGAAGTGACCTTTTTCGACGTAAATACCTCACGTTTAGACATGGCTTTTTTATTCTCGTCAGCAAACAAGTACTCATTTCTACCAACATTTATGATAAAGACTCCATCTCCATTCACTTCAAATCTCCAGGAACCATTTACACCGGTGACTGTATCAGACGATAATTTCTTGGTAAAAACTTTTCGTCTATACGAGTAATGTTCAACTGTGTTCGGTGAGTATGGTGAGTATAAAAGTATTCATTCAGAGCTTCGTTAGTCAAATTGAAATTCGTACTGTTATCCAAAAAGGACACTTTCCATTTAAAAATGGCCGCGCTACCTCCATCACCATTTATCAAAGTGGAAACAATATGTAAATCATTAGAGTTTGTGTCATTCGATAAACCAGACGGATAAAAGAACTCATTATACTTGGTATTTTTAACGCATACCGATGACGAAAATACCGCATTTCTCACAGACTTGGGTAGCTTGTCTTTGATTTCTTTGTGTCGAGTTTGCATATCCGGGTGAGTATTTTTGTAGTCCGCATCATCCATGGTTGCTTTTATGTAACGAGTTAAAGATATGGTGGAATTTCCAAATAAATCTCCATTACTTTGTAATTGATTAAAAACTGCTCGATGAATCGATACGCATTCGTCCAAGCATTTCAAATTTGCCTTGGCTTTTCTCAATATTTCAACCGTGTCCATCTTGCCAAAGATTTTTTCGATAACTTTGGTGTAAACTTTGTCAACATATTTCACAGAACTACCGTTGATAACATTAGTGAGCTGTTTAACCATTTCCCAAGAGCTGTCGTTTAGGAAGGCGTTAGAAATGGGTTCGATGGCCGCATCTTGGTTTTCATCCCATATGGTACTGATGAGTGATTGAGTTTCAACGATGTTATCGTTATTCCATGGACTTGAAATTCCTTTCTGTAATGATTCGCTTAACTGAAGAAGCTTCGAAATATCTTTATGACCATTGGATTTCATCTCGTTATACAAGGCATTGTACACGTTGAATCTGTGTTTATGATCCTTGACGTCGTTTCCAAAATTTAGCAGCAAATCGAAATTATTAATTGATCCGTTGTAAACTTGGCTGGCAATGTGTTTGTAATCTTCAATAAACTGCAGTTGTTCTTCAGCGACCGAAAACTGACGAGATTGAATATTTACTACAATATTATTAGGAAGAATGGTTTTCAATATTGCTCTCAATTCTTTAACTTGAGCCTCCAATTCCTGTATTCTGACAGCTAATTGTTCATCGGCACTTGGACTGGTGGAAGGAGCGGCAGGAGCTGATGATGCGAAAACGACAAGGATTTCTAGTCCTGCAAGGATTCTGGAAAACGCCCAGTACTTTGCCATAGTTCTGATGTTCACGAAAATTCACCAATGGCTTCTATTACTTGAGCTTTGGAAGGTTCCTGAAAGAAAAATAAAGAAAATTAGGCCATATGAAAAACTGCCAATAAATATTTCAACAGATGAGGAGGAATCCCACTTGTCAGAAAAAGTTTTGAACCGGACAAAGCTAAATCGATTGAGCATGCAAAATTTCAAGATTGACCAAAAACGCTGGAATTTGGGGTAACTTAAACCATATATTTGACCTCTCAAATCGATTGGAAACGGGTTTGAACTTTTTTGAGCAGTTGTATCGAGCTTGCAACAGATTTTTGAAATTTGAGATTTCCAAAAAATTTTACCAAATGAAGTTGAAAACCCGAAATTTACTCCACCATCCAAATTCAACGTGCTAATAAGTCGACTGCAAGTGGTTTCAAGTCGTTTTGAAGCCCCCCCCCTCGAATTTTTTGGAAATTTCGGAAGCTTTTAGCAGATTTTTGAAACTTGTAATTTCCATGAAATTATATATTGAATCAAGTTGGAAAATCGAAATCGTCCGAAATTAATTAAGAGAGAATCTCAACTAGCAGAAAAAGCTTGGAACTGAGCAAAGCTAAATCGAAAGAGCATGCAGAAGTAATCATAAGGTAGTGAATATTTCAGAAGCTAATTGCATTTTTCGATTTTTGCTTAGCTATTTAAAATAAAATCTGGGCCAAAAATGAGAAAAAAAATCAAAAGTTTACCACATTGACCAAGAAAGTTGAGATTTGGAATATACCCCACTGTGCCTACTTTTGATCTGTAAAATCGATCGGGAACGGTTTTGAATCGTTATTCTGGATTTCAACACGCCAAGTCAACTGCAGATGGTTTTAGTTTTTGGAAAATTTTAGAGTATCCAGAGAATTTTTGAAAATCAAAATTTCCACAAAATTTTACCAAAATGAAGTTGGAAATCAAAAATTATCTGGAATTAAGTAAGGAAGAGTTCCAAGTGACAGAAAACGTTTTGAATTCGAAAGAGCGCGCCAAAATACATCATCGGCCAAAATTTCAAAGACCGAAGTGCATTTTTCGTTTTTTGCCTAATTTTAAAAATCATATTTGGTCCAAAAAATGAAAAAAAATCAAAATTTTACCCAAGTTGACCTAAAAAGCTAAAATTGTGTTTGTATACTTACTATGTATGTTTTTGACTCTTCAAATCAAATGGAAACAGTTTCAAGCCATTTTGACAGAGCCTCCAAATTTTTTTCTGTATATTTTAGTTCCCCCCCCCCCAAAAAAAATATACCGAAATGAAATTTAACACCTATACGACCGATTTCAATACATGATTTTTAGAATCAATTTTAAAATACAATTCTTCTTCCTCACATGAAATTTTAGAAAAAATCAAATTTGTTGGAAATTTTTTTTGTGTAGTTAGATATTGAATAAGTCTTTTCTGAGTTAGTCAATAATAATAGGTAGGTAATAATAATAACACGAGTATTACTGCGCAACACAAAAACCATAACTACATATACCATTTTAAACTTAAATACCGAAAAATAGTCTACCTTTATTATAATATAGTTCGAGTAAAGTATTTACATACTTATAGGTACTTACTTAAGAAACTGACCACAGAAATTATTTCCAAGTTGTAGGTAATTCTGTTTTTAAGTATCTAGCAAGTATCGCCAACACTTTCAAACACAGTTATGAACTTTCAAATACGATATCGCTGGTATTTTATACTTACTCGTATAGGATGTCAACATTTTCGTAACACAAATAAAATTTTTCGACGAAGCAACAATGCGCGTAAATTCTGAGATGATAAACAACAAATTCAGGGATATCTTTATGTACTGGGAAATTTCAAAATTTCAAATTACATAATTTTATGCTTTATTAACGAAGAGGTATTGTTATATTCATACATATATGTATGCATACTAATTCTATTAAAAGAACGATTCGACGACGGACACTCTGATAAGATAATGTATTTCGGCTTATACATTTTAAGGAAATTGATTCATTAATTAGAAATTATCAGGTAGGGATTAGCTGCGATATTTTTGTATGTTTCTAGTAAATCAAATTTCTTATCAGTGAATGAAAATGTTCGGTGAGTAAATGTGAACTAATTACCTACATAGTGGATCACGTTCTCGGGAAAATTATAAAATTAATAAATTATTTTTTTTAGTACAAATAGGTAACTCGGTAATACGGGTAATTCTAAAAGGAATTGAGTAGGTCCAGGCACCTCAAGTTATAAAATAGGTACCTATATCATATTAAGTAAGTACTTAGGAGCATATTAAGTATGTAGACTTCGTAAAATGGTAGGTATAGGTATCATACCTACTGCGCATCTCTAACCGTTCAGAATTTCAAATTGCTTAGCCTATTTTTGATTTTTTTTTTTTTTTTTTTTTGAAATTAGGTACAAGAAACTTATTTGAGGTTTTCAGTTCAAATATCAAAAAATAAGTATCATTTTTGAAATAAAAAAATATCCAATATTCGAACATCGTGTATGTACTTTGAATTTCACTTTTCAGCATATCCAAATTAATGTTTCAACTCTTAAAAACAATTTGTACTCACAAGGAATAACCTTTACAACTCGCCAACTCCGACGGGGAGTGAAATTCAGAGCATGATTGTCAACCAGATCTCAGAATCAAATTTTCAGCTCCAGAATTTCTTTTTGGAAGGCTGCAGAGGGGAGAATAATGGAAAAATTGTGGTATTTCCTTTAAAACATCTTATTAAGATACAAATGAACTCATTTTCGTGAAAAATTCAACGTGTGATTAATTCATGAATGAAATGAGGACTAAAAATTGAAATTACTATTCGTAAATCGCACTTCTGAGAAGCAAAATTTGTCAATTTTTTCGATTCAATTGACTGAGAGGAACCTAAGTATATCTACTTAGATATGGTATTTATGGAACATTTTTGTAAGCACGCTCTTATATCCAAAAATACATCATTGAGCCAAATTTTAAATCGTGAATTTCAATTTTCGATTTTTGAAATCGATTTCTGGTGGTTTCGAGCCACTCAGCGCCTCTATCCAATTTTTAGACTTTACTCTAGTTCCGGGAAAATTGTCATAATAAGTCGAAGATGAAACTCAGCGTCCGAAAATTCTGATTGGCCGTCTTTGTGAGTTCTCAGATCAATTTCGGCACAAATTTTAAGAACTGGTTTTCGCTAATTCAAATTCATAATATTCTAATAATTTTTTCCAACAGTACTAGATAATCCAAATACTCGAGAGTCTCTCGATAGCTCAAAATGACTATCAATCAATAATTCATTTTTATTGAATAAATAAATCCTGGAGGAGATTTTGAATTTTATCAGGCAGAAACAGGTTTTGAAAAGAGCATTTGATGAGGGATTTTTATTTGGAAAAAGTGCTGAAAATGAAAGAAGCCATCTGTATATTACCTGGAGACAGGTCTATATCATTGTATTTCAATTTAGCTGTTGTTTTAATTGGAAGAAATATGCTTAAAATGAAGTAAACAAATCTTTAACTAGGAGATACATTTGACGACACCAACATGGGGGGGGGGATTTTTTGTAGTGGGCCGCTGGAAGACGTAGTTCCCCTAAAAGAAAGTTCAAAAATATCGAAAAATTGCCACAAAAACTAAAAAAATTGTAAAAAAAAAAATAAATATTGGTAATTTTACCAAAAATTTTGAATTTTTTTCAGGTCAAAATTATCCAAATAAAAAATCTATCAAAGTTACCACATTGAAAATTTTAAATTATGGAACATTATTGAGTACCTACTTTAAGATCAAAAAAATCGATTTTCCGCAGAATCATAGTTTTCTCCCTTGCATATGTAACCATTACGAACCTTTGCATCGAATTTGAATGATTTTAGTTTAAATACAGAACAAAGTAGAATGTCTCTGAGGAAAATAAATTCAAATTTAGAACTATTTTTCGTTATGGGTTTCTTGGGAAAAGGATCAGAGACTCTCCTCGACAGAATTGTAGAGAGTTCCTGAACAAAGGTTCAAAAGGTGTCTTGGGTAAGCTATCACTGGTCAAAATTGTAGACGCTGAAATAAACTTTTAGATTTTTGATGAATAATTTAAAAAAAAATAAATGTTGGCCTAAAATAGAGAAAAGTCGAAGTTTTACCATACTGAACTATGAAGCTTAAATTTTGACCCTCTGAACCGATTGGAAATGGTTTTGAACTGTATTGAGCAGCCATGGAGACTCCAGAAGATTTTGGAAATTTGAAATTTCCAAAAAAAAATTGTCCAATGAAGTTGCAAAAAGCTATAGTTTACTGTGTACACCCTGATTTCAACATGCTGAGTTGATTAGAGCGCTGGAATCTCCAGAAGCATTTTGGAAATTCCAGATTTTCAAAAAGTTTTATATAAACTGTCTGGGTTAATTAATTTTGCACGTCTATAATCTAAAAAAGAAACTGAATATTCAACCAAGTGCCTTCAATTGAAATAACAATCAGGAAGGTAAGCAGGTACCTACCTAACTTGCCCCTTTGCTTCGAATTTAATTTTTTTTTTTTAAAATAGGGATTTTTTGTGCCTTTAGAAGGGCTGAAATCTCATTTTTAAAATTATATAACGATTGCCCTGGGGATTCATTAATATTCTGACTTTTTGAAACAAACATGGTCGATAGTAGATCTTCTCTCGAAATGTTAAAGCTTAGTGTTTGGTGAAAACTTTGCAGCTTTGAAAATAGCCCAAGCTTCGCACACGCTCTCTGAATCGCTCTACAATAAAATTTTCGATCAGGTTAGAGCGAAAAGCTGAGGGAAAAAGTTCACCTAATCTATCCAAACAAAAAATCCTCCAATTATGTAAACAGGATGTACGTAAAAATAAGCTGACTAATTTGGTTCGCCGTAAATTTTTATTTTAGAAAAAAAAGTGATGTGAATTAAGTTGCCTAACCAGTTTGCCGTAAATACGTATTTTCCGTTGTTCAAAATCTTTAGTAAGCTAAGTTCATTTCAACAGGTTTTAAGTATGACTTGAGAAACAGGTACAGGATTTTTTCAAAAATTGTTGATGGCTTGAAAAAAAGCCTAGAATGATTTGAAGGCTCTAGAATACATAGCTTAAAACCGCTTCGAATCGACTGAGAATGTTATAATTAGAGTAGGTATACTTCTAAGCAAATCTTAGCTTTCCACCGTCATTGGTCAACATTTTGTGGAAATTCCAACTTTCAAAAATCCGCTGGAGGCTCCAGAACTGCTCAAAATGGTTTAAAACTATTTCTAATACTTTTGCGGGATCCAAAATAGGAAACATACCAGATTTCAGCTTTCGTGGTTCATTTGGTAAAATGTTGATTTTTTTTCTTATAAAAATCAAATTTTAGTCAGTAATGTATTTTTTTGTTTTTAAAATTTTGATCATAATTTTAGGACTTTGTTTGTCCATTAATAGGTATGTATCATAAAAATGCCTCCTCCGTAAGTACGTGCTTGAGGTAGTTTACACAGATTTTATAGCACTTTTTTTGGAGAACTGGAATTTTTGAAAAGTTGCTGGAGACACCAAAACAACTTGAAATTACTTACAGTCAACTTGATAGCGAGTTGAAATTAGAGCGCAGAGTGAATTTTGTCTTTTCAACATCATTTGGTAAAATTTTATGGCAATTTTAAGTTTCAAAAATCTGCTGGATGCTCCAGAACGCTTCAAAACCGTTTCCAATCGATAACAAGTCAAAAGAAGAGTACCTACCTTACTATATCCAAAATTTAAGTTTTACATGTAAATTTGGTCAAATTTAGATTTTTTTTCCTACTTTTTGACCCTTAGGTATTAGAACTTAGCTTCTGATATCTTGACTAATGATGTACTTCTGCATATTCTTTCCATTTAGTTTGTCAGCTTCAAAACTTTTTCTGCTGGTTGAGATTCTCGATTACGTAATTTCAGACGATTTCGACTTTCCAACTTCATTTCGTAAAATTTCATGGAAAATTTCAAGTTTCAAAAATCTTTAGGAGGCTGCAGAACGATTCAAAACCGTTCCCAATCGATTTGACAGGTCGTCGGAAGTGTTTTCCAAAACAATTTGGTAAAATTTAGATTTTTCCTCTCATTTTTGACCCATATTAGATCTTTAAAAATTTACCGAAAATCGAAAAATACAACTTAGATCCTGAAATCTTGACTAATGAAGAACTTTTGCATGTTCTTTCAATTTAGTTTTGTCAGTTTTAAAACTTTTTCTGCTGGTTGAGATTCTCGATTACGTAATTTCGATAATTTCGACTTTCCAAGTTCATTTCGTAAAATTTCATGGAAAATTTCAAGTTTTAAAAATCTGCAGGAGGCTCTAGAACGATTCAAACCCGTTCCCAATCGATTTGAATGGTTGGACGTGTTTTCGAAAACGATTTCGTAGCATTTTGATTTTTTTAAATTATTTTTTGGCCGAGATTTGATTTTTAAAAATTCGAGGATCGGTGAAGGGGGGCACAGATCGAATTATTAGGTAGATTATATGTACAACATTTTTAAATTATAGGAACAGAAATTTTATTAGATTATACTCCAAGGATTCAAATAAATAGGTAATATAACAGATACTAATAAGTAGGTACCTAGTTAATTTGCTATGTTTAATCCATCAATAATATAAATATGGTATCGGTATAGAATATACAATTATACATATATTCCTAATCATGAAGAAGTAGGTACAAAGTAACTCAATGAGCATGAGCTAAATTAAGCTTTGAAAGGAGCTTGTTCAGAATCAGTGCAATCAACGATATCCCATCTACTATCAGCTGGAACTGCTCCAGAAGTGACGTTGATCGACGTAAATACCTCACGTTGAGACATGGCTTTTCTCTTCTCGTCAGCAAACAGGTACTCATTTCTATCAACATTTATGATAAAAACTCCATCTCCATTCACTTCAAATCTCCAGGAACCATTTACACCGGTGGCCGTATCAGACGATAACTTCTTAGTAAAAACTTTTCGTCTATAACCCTCAAAATTGTCCGACGAGTATAAGTATTCATTCAGTGCTTCGTTGGTCAAATTGAAATTCGTACTGCTACCCAAAAAGGACACTTTCCATTTAAAATTGGCCGGGCTACCTCCATCGCCATTTATCAAAGTGGAAACATTATGTAAACCTTCGGAATTTGTTTCATTCGATAAACCAGATGCATAAAAGAACTCATTATACTTGGTATTTTTAACGCATACCAATGACGAAAATACAGCGTTTCTCACAGACTTGGGTAGCTTGTCTTTGATTTGTTTGTGACGAGTTTGCATATCCGGGTGAGTATTTTTGTAGTCCGCATCATCCATGGTTGCTTTTATGTAACGAGTTAAAGATATGGTGGAATTTCCAAATAAATCTCCATTACTTTGTAATTGATCAAACACTGCTCGATGAATCGATACGCATTCGTCCAAGCATTTCAAATTTGCCTTGGCTTTTCTCAATATTTCAACCGTGTCCATCTTCTCAAAGACTTTTTCGATAACTTTGGTGTAAACGTTGTCAACATATTTCACAGAACTGCCATTGATAACATTAGTGAGCTGTTTAACCATTTCCCAAGAGCTGTCGTTTAGGAAGGCGTTAGAAATGGGCTCGATGGCCGCATCTTGGTTTTCATTCCATAAGGTACTGATGAGTGTTTGAGTTTCAACGGTGTTATTGACATTTGATAAACTGGAAATTCCTTTCTGCAATGATTCGCTCAATTGAAGGAGCTTCGAAATATCTTTATGACCATTGGATTTCATCTCGTTATATAAGGCATTGTACACGTTGAATCGGTGTTGATAATCCTTGACGGAGCTTCCAAAATTTTGGAGCAAATCGAAGTTATTAATTGATCCGTTGTAAACTTGGCTGCCGAGATATTTATAATCATCGAAATACTGTAATTGTTGTTCAGCATCCGAAAACCGACGAGATTGTACATTTCTTACAATATCATTACGAAGAATGGATTCCAGTAATGGACGTATAGTCTGCAATATTTTCTCCAATTCTGAGATTCTTTCCTTCAATTCCTGCTCTTTGACGGCTTTCTTTAGGTCTTCTTCGGATTTTTCATCAACGAGTTTATTGAATTCATTGAAGGTATTATTTAGCACGTTGATTGCTGCTTTATCGAGTGAACCGGATTTACTTAAAGTGATAAACTGATTTTGAAATTTAGAGAATTTACTACGAAGCAGATCGGTTGTATTGGAATCAGAATTGGAGGCAGAGGAAGCAGAAATTCCAGGTACTTTACGTTGGGGCTTGGGTGTCATACGACTTTCTAGCGTAGTTTTGTAGTCACGTACGATTTTTCTAGCATCTTCGAAGTTTTTGACGAGTGTCTCACTCGCACTGGAGGAAGGAGCGGCAGGAGCTGATGATGCGAAAACGACAAGGATTGCTAGTCCTGCAAGGATTCTGGAAAACGCCCAGTACTTTGCCATAGTTCTGGTATACGTACGGAATTCACCGGTGGCTTCGATTCAGTTTTGGTAGGTTCCTGAAACAAAAATAAATAAAAAAAGGCTATATAAAAAACGGTCGATACTTAAACAAAGGCTATCAGTTTGGTCTCAGCCCCCTCAGGAGGCGGGAGACGGGGGCTTCACTTATTTTCACATTGTCTCGAGGTACTCAACTTCAGTAGCGCATATCTCCAAAGCTATGATACTTTGATCAAAACTGATTTCACAGTTCAAAAAGGCATTGCAGTTTAAACTTTGTAAGTATTTTGAAATTTTCAAAAGCTGAAAGTTGAACTTTCAAATTGTAAGTTCAAATTTCAATATAGCGCTGTAAGTGAGAGCCACCATTTAAAATTCTGAAAAAATTTCCACTGATGAACCGTTCGATGCTTTTTCGAAATATTCAATTTTCGAGATGGGATCGCTTTTAATGGAGGGGGAGCACTTCTCTCCCAAATTCGGATAAAACTTTCAAAAAAAATCTGGGGCATGTGATTTTTCGAATTGCATGTTTTTAGTAACGCTGAACACAAATATGACGTCAGATTTTTGATTGAACCCTATCCACGTCCTGCAGCACCTCTCCAAGAGGGTAGAAGTCAAAAAAATGGTTTCATTCGTATGATACATAAAAAATAGTATGTTTTCGATATAGCTGAACACGAATATGGTATTAGTTTTTCAAATTGACCTCACAAATGACCTCCAGAACCTTGCTCGTTGTGTAAAAGTCCAAAAAGTTTGTTTCAGATTTTTGGCGAATTCAAAAAAATCAAATTTTGACCAAAAAATGAAGAAAATCAGAATTTAACCATATTGAACTTGAAAAGCTGGAATTTGGGATATATCTTACTTTCGTTTTAAACGGTTCTAAAGCCTCCAACAGATTTTTGAAATTTGAAAATTTCGGAAAAATTTTACCAAATGAAGTTGAAAAAACAAAAAATTTACTCTGCACTCTGATTTCAACTCGCTATTGTCGACTGCAGGAGTTTCAAGTCGTATTGGAGCCCTTAAGAAACTTATTGGACATTTTAAAAGCTTCCAGCAGATTTTTGAATTTTGTAATTTCCATATAATTTTACCAAATAAAGTTGGAATGTTGAAATCGTCTGAAATTAGGTGAGGGAGACTGGGAGAATCTCAACGAGCGGAAAAAGTTTTGAACCGGATAAAGCTACATCGAAAGAGCAATAAGAGCATGCAAAAGTACACCATCAGTTAAAATTTCAAGAGTCAAGTTGCATGTTTTTGATTTTCGATGAATTTTTGAAGATCTGACGATTTGGGTCAAAAATAAGAAAAGAATCAAAAGTTTACCATATTGACATAGAAAGTTTAAATTTGGAATATACCAAACTGAGCTTACGTTTGACCTGTCAAATCGATTGAGAACGGCTTTGAATTGTTCTGGAGCCTTCAGCAGGTTTTCAAAAATTGAAATTTCCGCAAAATTTTACCAAATAAAGTTAGAAAGTCATTCTGCACTCTTAATTTCAGCACGTTAAGTCGACTGCAGGTGGTTTCAAGTCATTGTGGGACCCCCAACGACTTTTTGTAAAATTTTAGTCTCCAGCAGATTTTTGAAAATTAAAATTTTCACAAAATTTTGCCAAGTGAATTTAAAAAGCCGAAATTCGATCTTCACAGCGTGTTGAGTCGACTGCAGATGGTTATAAATTGTTTTGAAGCCTCCAGTGACTTTTTGGATATTCTTGAAGCCATTTTACCAAAATGAAATTGAAAATCAAAAATTAGCTGGAATTAAGTGAAGAGTGCCCCAACTGACAGAAGAAGTTTGGAATCGAACAAAGCTTAATCGAAGGAGCATGCAAGCCAAAATTTTAGGGGCTAGAGTTCATTTTTCAATTTTTGCCTGATTTTTAAAAATCATATCTATTGGTCCAAAAAATAAAAAAAAATAAAAAATTTTGTAAGGTACAGGTATGGCCCAACCGCGTAAGGGGAAATTGCTAGAAGCTTCTCCATACCGGTTCTAATGTATTCTTCTCGAAAGAGGAGAAATAAGATCCACCTCTTTATGGTCAAGGTCTACGTGTTAACTCCCACGATGATCCGGGCGAGCGCCTCGACGGATCATCGGATGAGAAAAGAAAGAGAGTTCGTTCAAGTCTTCCGAAGTGGTAACATCTTCTTAAGAGCCTTCTCGCGTCGTCGTTATGCACCGGACCAGAGGTCCAGTGTGATGTCTCGGTTGTCGAATCTCCATCGAAAAGGACAAGTTCTTATTATTCGCGATGATAGGATCTAGTCAAGTGACATTCAACCCATCTAATTTAGGTTGTGCCGTACATTCATCCCCCGTTGTAACCCCCCCGAGGGTTGATATAATTGTTATTAACTTGGTCCCCCGTTATGTCGTTGAGGGAACGAGGTATTTTCGACTCACTGGTAACCAATCCGGAGGTTATCCAGCGTGATCCGGTAAAAGTGCAGAGTAGGATATGTACACACCAATAAGGCCTAGTATTCGTGAGCCGTTCAGTAGGGGTGTGAAAGTGTACAGTGTTTTTGCCGTAATTATCGTAAGATAATTGCCGCCCATTCTTTTCTGGGTTTTATGACGTGATTGTCATAAAATCATGTGCAGTAAGCCTAATCAGCTTACACAGATGCAAGGAACGATTTATTGCTCCTTCCATAGGGTAAGTATAGAAATATTCTTACGCACCAGGCCTTACGCCTCTTGAGTGACATAATTCAGCTATTTCTCTAACACTAGTGTATAATAAATTGCCTAGTTGTACGATGCACGTTAAGTAGCTATTAATCTAAATAACTCGTTGAGTATAAATTTGTATAATATGTAAAAATCAGAATAAAACAGAATGTACATATTATTCTAGAGGTGTTTCTTTATTTAACCCTCTTCTTTTTGATGATGAATAATGCAGTTAGGAATCATAGACACTCATTCTCTCGAGCTAGCAACGACCAGGGAAAATCTCCTTTCCCTGGGAGTAATTTTAAACATATTCCCACGAACAAATTAGTCTATAAAACACCATTAGTGTAGCAGGTTACTATTATATTAAACGGCAATCCTTCCTAATAGCAATATTACAATTTACCAAGTTGACCTAGAAAGCGAAAATTGTGTTCGTATACCGTGTTTTCGACTTTCCAAATTGAATAGAAACAGTTTCAAACCATTTTGAGCAGCTTTGAAGCCTCCAGAACATTTTTTAATGTTGACATTTCCACAAAATTTCACTCACGTTAGTAGTTGCAAAGCTACAATTTGCTTTATACCTTAATTTCAACATACCGAGTCAACTAAAAATGGTTTAAGGCCACTTTAGAGCCTCAAAATTTTTTCCTGTAAGTTTTTGTTCCCCAAAAAAATTTATAAAAGTTGCAGAAATGAAATTTAACACCTATGACCGACTTCAATCCATCTTTGTAATTCACTTGATCGGCGATTATTTTCCAAAAGTCAGTTTCCATCAGTTCAGAATTGCATAATATGGTTTGAATTTTCAATTATGAAATCGCTGGAGAAATTTCTCAAAGTGGCAGAAATCAATTTTAGAAAAAACTACTTTTGGAAAAATTGCTAGGTATTTAAAAAAAAAAAATCACTTTAAAATTTGATAATTCTGTTTCTACGTGTGAAATTTCGGAAGAAAATGAGGAGCTCATTGCAAAAGTAGCCCTTGTCACATGAACCTATGCAATCTCCAAAGCTCTCCCTTGAGCGTACCCAGTATCATGAATGTAAACTCTATAAAGCAATTCCTCTCAGGGCTACTCAGGGTAGACTAACTTGACGGTCATTTCATCATTACAACATGATCTCCGCTGTTGGCAATAGGTGCAATCGAGTAAAACGTGTCTAAAAGTTCATGTGACAAGGGCTACTTTTGCAATGAGCTCCTCAAATCAAAAGACTCGTGTTTACGCGGTTGAATTAACGCGGATGACACTGTTGAAATTTTTTCCAATAAGTAGTAATAATATTACAAAAAAAAATCCCTACGCAACACAAAAACCATACTATACCATTTTAAACTAAATTACCGAAAATTAGTCTACCTTTGTTATATAATTCAATCGTAAAGTATTTAGATAGGTAGTTAAGTATACGATAGGTACATATGTATATTATACTTACTTAAGAAAATAACCGCAAAAATTATTTCCAAGTTGTAAAAATTCTGTCTTGAAGAAAGTATCAGCAACACTTTTCAACACGGTTATGAACTTTCAAATACGAAATCGCTGGCATTTTATACTTACTCGTAGATGTAGGATGCCAACATTTTCGTCACACAAATAAAAATTTTCGATGAATCAACGATGTGCGTAAATTGTGAGATGATAAACAACAAATTCGGGGATATCTTTATGTACTGGGAAATTTCAAATTTTCAAAATACACATCTACTTCATTACTTATAATGAAGATGTATTTTTGCATTCATACAACATACGTACTAATTCTATTAAAAGAACGATTCGATGACGGACGCTCTGATAAGATAATGCATGCTGAATTCGGGTAATATACATTTTAAGAAAATTGATTCATTAATAATTAGAGATTATCAGGTCGGGATTAGCTGCGATACTTTTGCATTTTTCTCGTAAATAAAATTTCTTATCAGTGAATGAAAATGTTCGATGAGTAAATGTGCAATAAATATATACCTACATAGTGGATCGTCTAGGTCGAGAGTTGCTTTTTGTGAAATTTGAAAAACAAAATGTTGAAAATGTGTCATATTCTTTGAAAAATTATTTAATTATTTTTTTTAGTAGGTAACTCGGTGATAAGTATATACGGGTAATTCTAAAAGGAATTGAGTAGGTACCTCAAGTTATATAATGGGTACCTTGGTACCTACAAATATATTGAGTAATTACTTAGGTGCATAGTGAAGAATTCGTGAAGGGTAGGTATCATGCCAATTGCCCATCTCTAACCGTTCTGAATTTCAAATTGCATATTTTTGATTTTTTCTGTTTGAAATTACAAAAAAATTACTTGAGGTTTTCGGTTTTAAGATCAAGAAAAGTGAGTATCACTTTTGAAAAAAAAATCAAATTAAAAACTCATAAAGAAATTGAAAATCCTTAAAATTACCTAAATAAATAAAAAGAAAAACTTGGAGTAAATTCAGTACCTAGTTGATCGTATCCTAGAGCTGAAATTCAAAATTAAGAGATGGTTTTATATTTCTAGTTTTAATGTCTGTTTTTAATAAATCGTTCTATTATGCAGGTACTTTATTTTTATTAATAAACGAAAATATTAGAAAATTTGATTATAAGTATGTACCTTAGTTAGTAACAGACTGTCAAATTTCTGATTCACAAATTTTTTTTAAATTAAAATTTCATTAAAAAAAAAATTCAAATCTTCTCGTAAATTGCATCAACGTGTTTTAATTTATTTTCTACGTAATGATGAATTATGCATAATTAATACTGTAAAAAGGAAATGCTTATTACATGATGTGACGTTAATCGACAATAATTAATAATTTGTAAAATTTATGGTCCTGCTTTTTTCTAAAAAAAAAAAAACATTGAGAATACATTTTCTCAAATCAAGACCAACTGAAAAAAAAAACAATGAGCACAATTGGGTGTTTTTAAATCACAGTAAGAATGCCTCCAAAAGCACGTTTTAGTTTTTAATTCGAGAACCTAGTTTTCAATTTTTGATATGCCCGGTTACTGGGCAACCTGTTGCTCCATATCTTGCTTCCGAGAACAACAAACTTTCGAGCAAAATCCTATAAAAATCCTTCTCGTACTTATTAATAACACTAGAATAACACAGACGATAAGAATACCGCAGTAAAATGAAAATGAAAGAGCATGAACACGAACGATCGAAGAGATCTGACTAGTGTTCGTAAAGTATATCTGATAATTTTCGGCAACTTTTTCAGTTTCGAAAACAACAATTTTATTGATTTCTGGAGCAGGTTTCAAGAAACTGGCTGGAACGAATAATGAAACTTGAGGTCCTGCGTCAGGCCAATATCTTCCAAGGTTATGGCCATTGATGAATATCACTCCCTGAAAATTATATCACATGTAGGTATGATTTTTTTCCTTATTTTAAATTGGTCTATCAATCAAGTTATTAGTTTACTTACTTTGCCCCAGCCAGTTAAATCAACATGAGTGTGTAATGGCTCAGGCGATGTACTCGGTAAAATTAATTCGCCATAATAGTACGCAGGAGGAGAAATACGATCATCCGAAGGGGTTAATTTTTCAACCCAAGAGACGCTGGAGAATGGTAATCCTGTCATGGTCCATGGGGTAAGAAGTCGCCCATTTATTCTTGGATCAGAGATGATCCCCTTGAAAATAGAATAAACATAAATAGGTACCTATATAGATCACGATAGGTTCTTTAAAATAAATTTGGTAGGTCCCTATACCTTGAAATCTTTCAAATAAGAACCAAAATTTACACGACCTTGATTTTCCACCAATAACTGCAATTTTGCCTTCGATCTGGCTTTCAATTGAACACCCTTCTCTTGTTTCGTGCGAGAGAGTATACCGCAAAAGATCTAAAAATATTTATCTGTTCCTAGTGAATTGAATTTTAAATTTGCGGATTTTCATTGAAAAAAATTACAATTTTAATTACTTGGTCAACAAAAACATGAGCTCTATCTCTTAAATCATGCACGTACAAATGAGCCGAACCATTCAAATCGTTTGGAAGCTCAGCTTCGTAAAGTACATACCCGTAATATACTTGCAATCGCTCAAAAGTGTATGGTCTGTCAGACTTCTGGAGCACTTTATCTGGAATATGCGAGCTGTTGAAGACTGACAATACAGGTCGTAAGGTAACTGCTCCATAATTTCCTTTCGGAGTGGGTTTAGGTATTGCAATTTTAGGTATTTCAAAATGCTGTAAAATTATGAGATACAGTTATGTATGTATGTAATTGATTAATTATTTAGAATTTCAGATGAAAAAAATCACCTTTGAAAGCAGCTGTCTTATGGCGAAATATTTATCGGTTGGGTCACCTGCTTCATTTAATGGAGCATCGAAGTCGTAAGAGGTGATTTGTGGATCGTATCGACCCTCGTCAATATTTGCTCCTGCCATTAAATAAATAGAGTAGGTAATAAAATAGATGGAAAGTTTTAAAATCTCTCGAGTGATTTCACACATTGATAAAAGCATCAGAAGTAACTAATCGAAAGCCATTCATCAGACAATTGTAGCGACAATTTATCAAAAAAATGAATTGTAATTTATGGAGAGAGCTAAGGGAGTATTTTATGAAATTTGAAGGCTCGTTCTGGAGTCTAGCAGGCTGTTGTATCAAAAATCAAGATTCAAATCCCAACGAACCACAGACCACACAAATTCTTCACATTTTTTAATAGATTGAATTTTGATATAGATTGCGGGGAAAAAATCAAACTAAGTGCAGACCTTCATTTTGAATTGAAAATCAGTCAGCAAAAATTTTAGCTCGGGAGAAGCCTCTGGAGAGGAGATATGGGTCCTCATAATGAGGTGAAATTTTTGTAAAAAATAGTAGTTTTTTCGCACTAACCTCTACCCAACCTGATTTGGGAAAAAATCCCAGTTCTAAAAGATAGGTAGTATTGCGATTATGCATCGACCTACGGCATTGTCAACAAAATTCCAGGTCATTTTAGGGTTCTACCAAATGGTAGAGAAATTCAGAAATCGCAGAAAGATTTTGCCGGCCCTACCGTGTTTCAGAAGGGGAAGAGGGACTCCTTTGAAGGGATAGAGCATCGTTGGAGCAAGTTCGAGCATCCAGTCTGGACCTTGGAGCAGCCCCTAGGCAGGCAGTCAACCTTGGAAAGCCAGCCAGGCACATGCACAGCCTTATTGAGAGGCCCAGCAGGCAGACAGACGACCTTGAGAGACCAAGCAGACGGGACAATGACCTTTAGAAGCTAGAGAGAAAAAAATGCAGATAAGAGCCCAGACAGAATGACAGACGACCTTGAGAGGCCACACAGACGCGACAATGACCTTGAGAAGCCAGACTGGCAGACAGAAGATCTTCAGAAACCAGACTGACGGGTGAATGGCTTTCAGAAACTAGACAGGAATGCAGATAAGAGGTCAGGCAGAATGACAAACGACCCGACCTTGAGAGGCCACAAAGACGCGTCAATGACCTTGAGAGGCCAGACTGGCAGACAGACAACCTTGAGAGGATAGATATATTATGGGTCAAGGACCTTGAGAGGCCAGATGACAGATAAACAGACAGACAAATGACCTTGGGAAGCCATAATGGTGGGTCAATGACCTGAAGAGGCCAAACAGACAGATAAATAACTTTTTGGTCATTGAGAAAGTACCTAGGTAGATACCCAAAAACTTATTAATTTTTTTTGGTTTTTTGAAATTCTCAATAATGAAAATGACCAAAAAATTGGCACCACTGCATTTTAAAATATTTCCCCAGTTTTAGAAATAATATTTTTATATGTTTTAGCAAAATCAATGCGAAATATTCGAGAACAACAAATTTTCAAAATACGAATTTAGGTACCCAAAAATAAGAGCTGATTTGCAAATTTTAAACCACTCAGTTGAGCTCTAAAAGTGGTCTTGAATTTTAATGTCAATGGCCTAGATCGACGCAGAATCTCAAAAACTATCCTTTGGAACTGGGCCATTTTTGTCAGAACAAATTGTGTAAGGAATAGAGCGAAAACCCATGATTTTTTTCAAAAATTCCCCCCTTAATTTGAGGACCCATAATACATCTCATTCAGGGGTACCTCCAAGAGCTAAAAAATTTTCAGTAATTTTTAACTCAAGATAAAGGTTTTTCCCTCGTAATCCATCCTATTGAACATATGCTATTGTAATATTAATAAAAATTGACTTTACCATTCATGAATCCAAAATTCGTACCACCGAAGAACATATAGAAATTGAAAGAAGCTCTTAAAGCTAACATATCATCCATTTTTCGCAGTATCGCTTCTGTAGATACTCTTTGTAAAGGTTCTTCCCAATGAGTGAGCCAACCTGGGTAAAATTCCGAATTGACCAGAGGTCCTTTAGGTGTAAACTCTCTCATATTTGCAAAATACCAAGCTGCACTTCCTCCTGAAATACGATTGAATCGGTGTAAATAATTTATTAGGCAGCACTTCTTGAAGTTTATTGTAGATTTGTTACTTGTGCCGAAATTCACAGTTGCATACACATCAGGAATAGCTCCACATTTCAAATAAGGAGAAGCTTCATCAAAGGTGAACAGAATGGCATTGTCGTTGACATATGACGATAGTAATTCTTTCAGCCAAATTTTGTAATTTGTATTGCAAGCGTAGTGTTTTCCGTATTCATTTTCAACCTTATAGTTACCATTATGAAAGCAGGTATTATTAAAAAATACTTGAGTAGGTAGGTAAGTACATTAGTCCGGCATATGAAAATAGGAGTAATTGCACCCCCCCCCCCGCCGATCCTCCAGGACAACTTTTTTCTTAAAGGAGACATCCTAAGGAACATTTTAAAGCAAACTTGCCCAAAAAAAAGTCGGCCTTACTTACAAAATGGCGGCCAGTTTGATTGACAGGTCAGCCGAAATCGCAGATTTCGCGTTTCAACATAGGACTTGCACGAAATTTTTCAAACTTTACAAAAGTAGATCGAAAGATCATGCATAAATTTATCACCTGTCAAAATTTCAAGTGCTAAAGTGCGTTTTTCGATTTTTGGTGAATTTTTGAAAATCCAATTTAGGCCAAAAATGAGGGAAAATATCAAAATTTTACCAAATTGACCAAGAAAGCTGAAATTTGGGATATACCCTATTTTCGACATGCCAAATCGACTGGAAACGGTTTCAACCCGTTTTGAGCAGTTCTGGAGCCTCCAGCACATTTTTAAAACTCGAAATTTCCACAAAATTCCATCAAATTGGAGTTGTAAAGCTGAAATTTATTCTAAAAACTAATTTCAATAAGCTACGAAGTACTGCAGGTGAATTTCAAGTCGTTTTGGAGCCTCCAGCGACTTTTTGAAAATTCCCGAAGCCTCCAGCAGATTTTTGAAAGTTTACATTTTCACAAAATTTCATCAAATGGAGATGGAAAGCTGAAATTTACTGTACACTCCAATTCTAACACTCTCTGAAGACGACTTCAGGTGGGTTCAAGTCATTTTAGAGTCTCCAGCGACTTTTTTGAAAATTACTGGAATACTGGAGCCGCCAGTAGATTTTTGAAACTTGAAATTTCCCCAAAATTTCATCAAACTGAGATGGAGTGTCGAAATTCATTCTGCAAACTAATTTCAATACGCTACGAAGTTGACTGCTGGTGGATTTCACGTCGTTTTGGAGCCTCCAGGGACTTTTTGAAAGGTTGTATGGCGTTTTTTTGGAAAATTGAAATTTCCTAAAAGTTGCTGGAAGCTTCAAAACCATTTAAAACCGCCATGTAGTCTGCGAAGTAAATTTCAGCTTGCCAACTCCTTTTGATAAATCAATGTTGCGGGAATTTCAAGTTTCAAAAATCTACTGGAGGCTCCAGTAATTTTCAAAAAAGTCGCGGGAGGTTTCAGAATGACTTGAACCCACCTGTAGTCGACTAGATTACGTGTTGAAATTGAAGTGCAGAGTGAATTTTCGATGTTCAACTCTTTTTGGTGAAACTTTATGAGAACTTCAAGCATTGAAAGAACTGCTGGAGGCTGCAGTAGTTTCCAAAAGGTCGCTGGAGGCTTCAAAACGACTTTAAATCTACCTGTAGTCGACTTCATGGAGTAATGAAATTAGTTTACAAAATAAATTTCAGTTTTCCAACTGCATTTGACAAAATTTTAAGTTTCAAAAATCTGCTGGAGGCTTTAGGAATTTTCAAAAAGTTGCTGCAAACTCTAAAATGACTTGAACCCACCTGTAGTCGACTAGATTATGTGTTGAAATTGGAGTTTAGAGTAAATTTTCGATGTTCAACTCTGAGTAAACTTTCGATGTTCAACTCTGTTTGATAAAATTTTATGGGAATTTCGAGCATTGAAAACTCTGCTGGAGGCTCCAGTAATTTCAAAAAGGTCACTGGAGGCTCCAAAACGACTTGAAATCTACCTGCAGCCGACTTCATAGCACGTTGAAATTAGTTTACAGAATGCGTTTCGGTTTTCCAACTGCATTTGACGAAATTTCAAGTTTCAAAAATTTACTGGAGGCTTCAAGAATTTTCAAAACGTCGCTGGAGGCTCCAGAATAACTTTAATTCTACAACAGTTGACTTGACAGCCAGTTGAAGTCGGACTGCAGCTCGAATTTCGAATTTCCAACTTTATTTGATAAAATTTTATGGAAATTTCGAGTTTCAAAAATCTGCTGGAGGCTCCAGAACTGCTCAAAACGGATTGAAACCATTTCCAGTCGATTCGGCATGTCGAAAATAGGGTATATCCCAAATTTCAGCTTTCTTGGTCAATTTGGTAAAATTTTGATATTTTCCCTCATTTTTGGCCTAAATTGGATTTTCAAAAATTCACCAAAAATCGAAAAACGCACTTTAGCGATTGAAATTTTGACAGGTGATGAATTTATGCATGATCTTTCGATCTACCTTTGTAAAGTTTGAAAAATTTCGTGCAAGTCCTATGTTGAAACGCAAAATCTACGATTTCGGCTGACCTGTCAATCAAAATGGCCGCCATTTTGTAAGCAAGGCCAACTTTTTTTTGGGCAAGTTTACTTTAAAATGTTCCTCAGGATGTCCCCTTTAAGAAAAAAGTTGTCCCGGAGGACCGGCGGGGGGGGGGGGGTGCAATTACCCCTATTGTCATATGCCGGACTACATAGATAAGCTAGCGTCGAAAATAAACATTTGGTTTGTTAATAAATTTAGTAGGTATTTTACCTGCACCATGATTATAGGGCCTCCATTACCGTACAAGTATTTTTTCATTCTCGTCATTAATACATCAAACCATCTCTTGACTTCCTTTTTGAAATCTATGAACGAATCGAAGGAAAAAATAAACAAAATAATAGAAAAAATTGGCACCTAATTTTTAAAAAAAAGAAAAGTACATTACCACTGTCATCAGTTCGAAGCTCGATTGAAGGATATAAATGCAACAGCCATGGAGGAAGTCCTCCCTAAACAGAGTGAAATATAGATTTAATCATTTCATTACCATCCATTGTTGTAAGCATTAGCAATATATTACTTTAATTAGCACCAGGGATGTTCCGTCAAATAACTAAAGTTATTTTACTGTAAAATAACTGTGTAAAATAACGTAATTTTACATTGTCAAATAATGCGAATTGTTTGACACATGTCAAATAACTAAAAAAAATGTAAAAAAACTACAAAAATGCTCAAAATCAAATTCTCACAAGCCAATTAACAAGTACTAAATTTGAGTATAATTAGATTTGAAAGTTTTGTGAAAATAAATGTGAGAAGGAATGAGATGAGATCAATGGGTACTGTTGGAAGAGCAATCATTGTGAAAACAAATCCGAATAATGATATTAATGAATAAATTTTCATTGACTCGACTGTGATTTTGTGTTTTAAACGTTATTTCATGAGATGAAATGAAAGTGTTACTTTTTGCAGCCTTACTGGTGGTAATTTATTTAAAATTTTTCCATTTTGAAACGAATTTTGACTCGTAATCATTCATAATTCATTCTTAAGCTGAAAAATTACTGAGTTATCAGTTGTTATCAGTGAATTTTCCTTGTCTGTGATTGGCTGAATTATTTTACATTCTCAAATGTAATTTTACATGTTATTTGACACTAATAGTTATTTGACAGTTATTTGACATGTAATGTCAAAAAAGTTATTTGACATGTCAAGGAACATCCCTGATTAGCACACTTCATAATATTTTTATTACATATCACGTAGAAAATTATTTTATACTAATTGAGTAAATATTGTAAAATGTATTATGCATTGTATCATAATTATTTATTATAAGCACTCACAAAATCTCTTTCTGCGCAAATGTAAGGACCAGGACGTAAGATAACGAGTAAATCTTCTTTCACAGCTAAATCCAGAAAATGTTCCAAATCATTATCTCCATCGAATTGATATTTGCCCGGAGAAGGCTCGTGAGAACTCCATTCGACATAACTGTAAAAAAAAATTAGAAAAAATCAATACCTAGATCAACAATTTACCTACTTTGAGAAAACTTTTCACGATTGAAAATATTCACGTTGCAACAGCATTTAATCCTGCGGCTCTGTACTTCCTCAGTCTATCCTGCCAATAAACATTTGGTACCCGAAAATAATGTAAGGACCCGGAAACATATTGGAAAGGTTTGCCATCTTTTAAGAATACATCTTTGTCGTAATCAATTTGAAAAGTACGATTTGGATTGGAATGGAATGAAGAACTTGATGCGATAATTATCTGCAATGAAATTTTTTCCAGTTTTCGAGAAACTTTACGTCAAAAGTCTTTGAAAAAAAATTAGTACCCAACTATCTAATAGAAAACTAGACAGCTAAGCAAAGCTTAGCTGCAAAGTGTGCGTAGCTAGCTGCCTTTTCTACAGCTATAACCGTTATTACATCTAGGTAGTGCATAAGTGAATCAACCATGTCACAGTGATGAGAATTTTTGAAACTCTCACTGCTTCAAAATAATAATTGTTTTTCAGTGTTTTCATATTTTCCAAATTACAATAGGTATTTCAGAATAATTTATAAGCTTGTATTGCTTCTAAATTAAGAAATTTCTAGTTGTTTTTCATAGTTTGCATTGTTTTAAAATTTACAAAATTTCAAATCGATTTCCCAAATTCCCCATCGCTACAATTTCATAAAGTTTTCAATAAATTTTCAGAATTTTGCATTGCTGCTGAGTTGGGAAATTTGCGATCAATTTTTAGAATTCACATTGCCTCTAAATAGTCAAATTTTGAATAATTTTTCAGAATTCTTATTGTCTTTAAATTAAAAAATTTCAAATTCAATTTTCAAGTTCATATTGTCCACAAATTGTAAAACGTTTACTCAATTTTTGGAATTCACATTGCCTCCAATTTTTCAGAATTCTCATCTTCTTCATAAATATTACAATACTTATTTTATATAATTTTCAAGTTCACATTATCTGCAACTTACAGAACTTTTAATCAATTTTTGGAATTCTCAGCGTCTCTAAATACAAATTTTCATATTATTTTTTTTAGAATTTCCATTGTCTTCAAATTTATAAATTTTCAAACCAATTTTCAGAACTTGCTTTTTATTCTAAATTAAGAATTAAATCTTATAAAATAGATGTTAAGAATTTGCATTGCCTATTACACGAAAAAAATATGGGTAATTTTTACAAAAAAATTTAACTAAATACTCACAATTAAGTACCAGATCCCATTCAATAATTTTTACTGTAATCGTATAGTAAAACTTATCATTTTAATAAATTTTGCTATAGGTACCAATAGTAAAAATCATTTTGTTTTAATAATTTTTACTAAATCATGATGATAAAAATTACATGTTTCAATTGTACAAAAATTAGTTTAATTTCTCATTTTGAAGTAATTTTTAAATTATAAGTAAAAAGTTAAAAATTATTCATGTCAAGTAATTCTTACTTTATACTTATGGTTATAGGTAGACAAAAAATTAATGAAATGAATTTTTAGTTAGCAAATGATATCATAATTCATAACTCAATTTCAGCATTATTTTTGCCCCATTACCATGTACTACATAGTAACTCCAAAGCATTTACCTATCCAATTTTCCTACGAAAAATCCGTCACCTACCTACTTACCTCACGGGGATTCGAACCTGGGTCCCTAAATTTCCTATTCCTACCTACATGCCCTAACCACTCAGCCACAACTTTGCTACGAGGGTTAAGGCATTAAAATAATATATTTGTTTGGTAAACGCCCCACCAAACCACGCCCACTTGGAATTTACAGCTAACAGACTGGGGGTGTAACAGGGTACAATGAAACACAGCTGGTGATGGAATAGACTGGGGGTATAGCAGGGTACAATGAGCGGCAGGTGTTCTACAAGTCCCCTTTCCCTTTTTTAGGATTTAATGCATTAAAATAATGAACTAAAATTGCAATTACTCAGCAATTACCCATCCGAATTGAATGAAAATTAATCTATTCCCTCCGCCTTAATGATTCTCAAATGGTGTCCAATAGGTACAAAAAACGGTTGGATAGCTTAAGAGAACATTCAGTTCCAATAAAATTTCATTTCTCAAAGCGAAACCAATAGTGTGCTACGCACACTAAAAACGTGGAAGATAACGTTTGAAAGGAGTAGAACTAGGTAGAGTAGGTACCTATTGGATTTATCTGTATCATAATAAAAAATGAATAAAATACTCACTTGCACTTGCAAAAGAACTAGAAAAACGGACACAGTGAAACTTACAAAACCCATTGACTTATTTATTTACATTTAAAAAAATCAAAAAATCACGACAAATGATTAATTTAAAACACTCGTTAACACTACCTACCATTTTAAAAAATCAACCTAACTCGATTGTGACAAAAATGCAATAGCGTGTTTTTTCAATGACTTATATGCCCCCTTTCCCTGCACCCATGATCATGGAATAAGTGATTTCCCCCTCACCCCGCTCGTAATTAAATTTAAAAGTGAGCGTAAAAATTTGGCAGCTGTCTTTGTCACTCCTGTACAGAGTCGGGACATCGCATGCATCGTGCCAAGCTGCCTGAATAAATTTGTGACGTTTTTCGTCGGCGATTTAATGAATAAATTTGCACATCAAGGACGATGCATCCACAGACGCGACAAGATGCCTGAATAAATTTGCAAGCGCGAATTTTTTCGTCGCAATAAAAAAATTTTCAACAGATGCGATGCTTTCCCCCCGTCCCATGATCTGCCAGAATTCGTGTAATTTAAAAAACATGAAATAGTACAGCAGCCAGTTTAATATATGTAGACTAATGTATTCTCACTCCTAGCAGTGACAAGTAAATTTATTTGATTGGCCGCGTTTTTGTGGTCCATGACGACTGGCCTACGTTTCACCCTTCACTAAAAATCCACTACTCGGCAAAAAAGAAAATGATTTTTAAAAAATTATCGTCAAACTGGAAAATTCACACACATTATTACATAGTCCAAGAGCTGTACTAGGTACCTACTGTGATTGCACCGAAATAAAATAACTGAAAGCTGGAGCTGGTCTCAGAAGTTAGTATACATACCTCCATTTTGAAAACACTTGGTCTGCAGATCCGCAGCTGTTGCTTTAAAGCTCAGTGAAAGTTCGAAAATTCACAATTTTTCTGAACTTTCGGCCGAGGAAAATGGTGGCTCAAATTGGTGCCTATAGCCTACTTATAGCATTTTTCGCGTTGAATCCGAATATATAGGTCTGCCGACCCTTAAGTGCCGCCAAAGCCCTGCCAGACTGGGTCAAAGGGGGAGCGAATTTGGCAAATTTGGCAAATTTCATGTTTTTGGACTAAATTCTCATAAGAAGCTATCTGATTCACAATTTTTTTTTTAAATTAAAATTTTACTTAAAAAAATTCAAATCTTCTCGTAAATTGCATCAACGTGTTCCAATTTATTTTCTACGTAATGATGAATTATGCATAATTAATACTGTATAAAGTAAATGCTTATTACATGATGTAACGTTAATTGACAATAATCAATAATTTGTAAAATTTATGGTCCTGTTTTTTTACAAAAAAAAAAATTGAGAATACATTTTCTCAGATCAAAACCAACTAAAAAAAAAAAAAAAAATGACAACCATAATACGTGGGTATTTTTAAATCACAGTAAGAATGCTTCCCCAAAAGCACGTTTTAATTTTTAATTCGAGAACCCAATTTTCAATTTTTGATGTGCCCGGTTACTGGGCAGCCTGTTGCTCCATATCTTACTTCCGAGGAACCTGATTTACCCGCCGCAGGCCACCGAGGAATTTTTTTAATACAACAAACTTTCGAGCAAAATCCTAAAAAAATCCTTCTCGTACTTATTAATAACACTAGAATAACACAAACGATAAGAATACCGTAGTAAAATGAAAATGAAAGAGCATGAACATGGACAATCGAAGCGGTCTGACTATTGCTCGTAAAGTATATCTGATAATTTTCGGCAACTTTTTCAGTTTCGAAAACAACAATTTTATTGATTTCTGGAGCAGGTTTCAAGAAACTGGCTGGAACGAATAATGAAACTTGAGGTCCTGCGTCAGGCCAATATCTTCCAAGGTTGTGACCATTGATGAATATCACTCCCTGAAATTACGTTACATGTAGGTATGATCTTTTCCTTATTTTAAATTAGTCTGTCAATCAAGTTATTACATAGTTTACTTACTTTGCCCCAGCCAGTTAAATCAACATGAGTGTGTAAAGGTTTAGGCGATGTACTCGGTAACACTAATTCACCATAATAGTACGCAGGAGGAGAAATATGTTCATCCGAAGGGGTTAATTTTTCAACCCATGAGACGCTGGAAAATGGTAATCCTGTCATGGTCCATGGGGTAAGAAGTCGCCCATTTATTCTTGGATCTGATATGATCCCCTTGAAAATAAAATAAACATAAATAGGTACCTAGATATAGATCACGATAGGTTATTTAAAATAAAGTTGGTAGGTTCCTATACCTTGAAATCTTTCAAATAAGAACCAAAATTTACACGTCCTTGATTTTCCACCAACAACTGCAATTTTGCCTTCGATCTGGCTTTCAATTGAATACCTTTCTCTTGTTTCGTGCGAGAGAGTATACCGCAAAAGATCTAAAAATATTTATCTGTTCCTAGTGAATTGAATTTTAAATTTTGCAGATTTGCATTGAAAATAAGTTATACAATTTTAATTACTTGGTCGATAAAAACATGAGCTCTATCTCTTAAATCATGCACGTACAAATGAGCCGAACCATTCAAATCGTTTGGAAGCTCAGCTTCGTAAAGTACATACCCGTAATATACTTGCAATCGCTCAAAAGTGTATGGTCTGTCAGACTTCTGGAGCACTTTATCTGGAATATGCGAGCTGTTGAAGACTGACAATACAGGTCGTAAGGTAACTGCTCCATAATTTCCTTTCGGAGTGGGTTTAGGTATTGAAATTTTAGGTATTTCAAAATGCTGTAAAATTATGAGATAAATTAGTTATATTTAATTGATTAATTATTTAGAATTTCAGATAAAAATCACCTTTGAAAGCAGTTGTCTTATGGCGAAATATTTATCGGTGGGATCACCTGCTTCATCTAATGGAGCATCGTAGTCGTAAGAGGTGATTTGTGGATCGTATCGACCTTCGTCAATATTTGCCCCTGCCATTAAATAGAGTAATAAAATAATTACAATTGTGAGATGGAAAGTGTTGATTCAAAGCATCAGAATTACCTAACTACCTAATCGATAGCCATTCATCAGACAATTGTAGCAAAAATTTACCAAAAAAATTAAATGTACATAATTTATGGAGAGAGAAAAGAGTATTTTATGAAATTTGAAGGCTCGTTATGGAGTCTAGTAGGCTGTTGTATCAAAAATCAAGATTCAAACCCGAACACAAATTCTTCAAATTTTTTAATACCTTGATTGAATAATTTTGAAATGGATTGTGAGAAAAAAATGTAGGAGAATTTTGACCAAACTAAGTGCAGGCCTTCATTTTGAATTGAAAATCATTCAGCAAAAATTTTAGCTCGAGAGAAGCCTCTGGAGAGGAGATATGGGTCCTCATGTCCTCAATGAGGTGAAATTTTTGTTAAAAATAGTAGTTTTTTCGCTCTAACCCTTACCCAACCTGATTTGGGAAAAATTCTCAGTTAGTAAAAGATAGGTAGTATTGAGATTAGGCATCGACCTACAGCATTGTCATCAAAATTCCAGACCATTTTAGGGTTCTATCAAGCGGTAGAGAAATTTAGAAACCACAGAAAGATTTCGCCGGCTCTACCATGTTTCAGAAGGGGAAGAGGGACATTTTTGAAGGGATAGAGCATCGTTGGAACAAGTTGGAGCATCCAGTCTGGACATTGGAGCAGCCCCTAGGCAGAGAGACAACCTTGGAAAGCCAGGCAGGCAGGTACACAACCTTGAGAGGCCCAACAGGAAAACAAACGACATTGAGAGACCTGGGAGATGGGTCAATGACCTTTAGAAGCTAGACAGGAATGCAGATAAGAGGCCAGCCAGGATGACAGACGATCTTGAGAAACCACATAGATGGGTCGATGACCTTTAGAAGCTAGACAAGATTGTAGATAAGAAACCAGGCAGGATGACAGACGACCTTAAGAGACCAGATTGGCAGACAGACGACCTTGAGAACCTAGACAGACGGGTCAATGGCCTTTAGAAGCTAGACAGGAATGCAGATAAGAAGGCAGGATGACAGACGACCTTGGGAGGCCACACAGATGTGTCAATGGCCTTACGAGGCCACGCTGGCATACAGACAACCTTGAGAGGCCACACAGACGCGTCAATGACCTTGAGAGGCCAGACTGGCATACAGACAACCTTGAAAAAGACCAGACAGACCGGTCAATGGCCTTTAGAAGCTAGACATGGATTGTAGATAAGAGGTCAGGCAGGATGACAGACGATCTTGAGAGGCCACACAGCCGCATCAATGACCTTGAGAAGCCAGACTGGCATACAGACAACCTTGAGAATCCGGACAGGTACGCAGACAACCTTGAGAGGATACATAATGACCTTTGGAAGCCACACTGATGGGTCAATGACCTGAAGAGGCCAAACAGACAGATAAATAACTTTTTGGTCAATGAGAAAGTACCTACCTAGGTAGGTAACCAAAAACTTATTGATTATTTTCGGTTTTTTTGAAATTCTTAATAATGACCAAAAAATTGACACCACTGCATTTTAAAATACTTTCCCAGTTTTAGAAATAATACTCGTATTTTTTAATATTTTAGCAAAATTAATGAGAAATATTCGAGAACAAAAAATTTTCAAAATACGAATTTACCCAAAAATAAGAGATTTGCAAATTTTCAACCACTCGGCCGGTGTTGAGCCCTAAAATTGATCTTTGATAATATTTAATGTCAATGGCCTATATCGACGCAGAATCTCAAAAACTATCCTTTGTAACTGGACTATATTTCTCAGAACAAATTGTGTAAGGAATAGAGCGAAAACCCACGATTATTTCAAAATTCTCCCCCCATTTGAGGACTCATATATACTCGTATCCCCATCCAGGGGTACTTCCAGAGCTAAACAAATTTCAGAAATTTTCAACTCAAAATAAAGGTTTTCACTGAACTTAGTTAAAATCTTCCGACATTTTTTTTTCTATAGTGATCCATCCTATTGAGCATATTATGGTAATGAAATATTAATAAAAATTGACTTTACCATTCATGAATCCAAAATTCGTACCACCGAAGAACATATAAAAATTAAAAGAAGCTTTTAAAGCTAACAGATCATCCATTTTTCGCAGTATTGCTTCTGTAGGCACTCTTTGTAAAGGTTCTTCCCAATGAGTGAGCCAACCTGGGTAAAATTCCGAATTGACCAGAGGTCCTTTAGGTGTAAACTCTCTCATATTTGCAAAATACCAAGCTACACTTCCGCCTGAAATACGATTTAATCGGTGTAAGTAATTTAATAGGCAGCACTTCTTGAAGTTTATTGTAGATTTGTTACTTGTGCCGAAATCCACAGTTGCATACACATCAGGAGTAGCTCCACATTTCAAATAATAAGAAGCAGCTCCGTCAGTGGTGAACAAAATGGCGTTGTCGTTGACATATGACGATAGTAATTCTTTCAGCCAAATTTTGTAATTTGAATTGCAAGCGTAGTAACTTCCGTATTCATTTTCAACCTTATAGTTACCATTATGAAAGCAGGTATGATTGAAAAATACTTGAGTAGGTAGGTAAGTAAGCTAACGTCGAAAATAAACATTTGGTAGGTATTTTACCTGCACCATGATTATAGGGCCTCCATTACCGTACAAGTATTTTTTCATTCTCGTCATTAATACATCAAACCATCTCTTGACTTCCTTTTTGAAATCTATGAACGAATCGAAGGAAAAAATAAACAAAAAAATAGAAAAAATTGGCACCTAATTTTTAAAAAAAAGAAAAGTATATTACCACTGTCATCAGTTCGAAGCTCGATTGAAGGATATAAATGCAACAGCCATGGAGGAAGTCCTCCCTAAACAAAGTGAAATATAGATTTAATCATTTCATTTACCATCCATTGTTGTAAGCATTAGCAATATATTACTTTAATTAGCACACTTCATAATATTTTTATTATCGCGTAGAAAATTATTTCATACTAATTGAGTAAGTAAATATTGTAAAATGTATTATGTATTGTATCATAATTATTTATTGTAGGCACTCACAAAATCTCTTTCTGCACAAATGTAAGGACCAGGACGTAAGATAACGAGTAAATCTTCTTTCACAGCTAAATCCAGAAAATGTTCCAAATCATTATCTCCATCGAATTGATATTTGCGAGGAGAAGGCTCGTGAGAACTCCATTCGACATACCTGTGAAAAAAAAATAGAAAAAAAGTCAATATCTTGATCAACAGTTTACCTACTTTGAGAAAACTTTTTCATAATTGAAATATTCACGTTGTAACAGCGTTTAATCCTGCGGCTCTGTACTTCCTCAGTCTATCCTGCCAATAAACTTTTGGCACCCGAAAATAATGCAAGGAACCGGCTACATACTGGAAAGGTTTTCCATCTTTTAAGAATACATCTTTGTCGTAATCTATTTGAAAAGTACGATTTGGATTGGAATGGAATGAAGAACTTGATGCGATTATTATCTGCAAGAAATGTTTTCCAGTTTTCAAGAAACTTTACGTCAAACAAGTCGTTGAAAAAAAATTGGTAATAAAAAAATGTGGAAGAGAACATTTGTAGGGACTAGGGAGTAGAGCAAAATAGAGTAGGTAGGTAAGTATTGGATTTATGTATCATTAAAAAAAAAATACTCACTTGCACTTGCAAAAAAACCAGGAAAACGGACACAGTAAAACTTAAAAAACCCATTGACTTATTTATTTACATTCAAAAAAATATTTACATTAAAAAAAAATCAAAAAATCACGACAAATGATTAACACTACCTACCATTTTTAAAAAACCAACCTAACTCGATTATATGACAAAAATGAAATGGCGTGTTTTTTCAATGACTTATATGCACAGTGTACTCACTCACTATCTATCTATACGTGAGGTTTGTTTGTTTAAGATTTTAGATTAAATACTAGCTGCTAAGTACCTATACCCACTTCATATTTCAGAAACGGTTTTGAAAACATTGTTAGCTCTATCAATACCTAACTGACTGTAAAATATACAAGTACCTACGTGTTATGGTCGAATGAGACATAATTTTTTTATTAGGGAATAATTTTCTTATAGGCAATTAAAAAATAAATAAATAATGCACATAAAAAGTCCTTCGATCATGAAGTGAAGTTTGAAAAAACAATACAGAGTATATACCTACCTAAGCTGTTGTCCATGGGATCGGTACTCCGTTGATAGGATTGTTTTTGCCTCCGATCTAAACAGAAGTCGATAAGTTTTTTATTCGTAAGTCGTAATTAGTTCTTTGTTTCGTGAATTTAAAATGAATGGGTTTTCACTTTTTTGTTGGTTCTCCTCTTCGAAAATCATCTAATTTTATACCTACCTTAATAAAATTTTAGTTTTACCAAAATCAAGGAGTTTGCAGAGTGAGTAGGTAATTTGACTCTAAAAAAGTGTTTCACGAATCTTTCTCGAAACACTTATTCACAACATTGCACAGATCGCTGTTTGAATAATTGTTGATCTTCTCGTTAAAATCTTCAGAATATATTCGCATTGTTCTTATTATTTTGTTAGGTACATTTCAGTGAACCTTTTTATCTCAATTATTGTTTGTAAAAATTTTATCAATTCCATTTTTCAGTTCAAATTTCAAGAATTTTTTGGTGTATCTGTGATAGATAACATAGGCACATACCTACCTAATTAATTAATAAATAATTCATTTATATGTATTTTTGATTACACAGGTGAGAAGTACAGAATTCGAAAGATTCGAGATGATTAGATTAGCCATATTTTTCAAAGGATTTTGTTTTCAAATGAACGATTCGCAATTTTTGATGAATTTCTGTAATATAAGTATTTTGAATTTTGAAATTTTGAATTTGTTTTACGTGAATATGTTCAATATAGTGACTGTTCGTCATTTTCATCTTTATTTTTCAGATGAAATATTGAAAGGAGTGAAGACATTTTTGAGTAGGTAGCTATTTCATTTCAACGTCATTCAGCTAAATTTCATTACTCGTAGCTTCGTCAAGTCTTCAGAGTATTTGTGGAATTTCTATGTGCGAGTGATCGTGTTAAAAAATTAATTTTGCGTCGTTAATCTAATATTATATTATATTTATTCAACAAGTTCGTGAACAAGTACCTACCTAATTTTATAAATCGAATATCATATAATGGTTAAATAGGGGTCATTCCACGTCAATCGGACCAAGAAGTGGTAGGTGGGTTCGCCGATTTTCTTGAAATTTTTCCTGTGGAAAGACCTTCCAAAGGGATGACCAATGGCGCAAATCGCAGCCCTCTAGCCCATTTTTAACGGCAGCCAGGGGGTGTCAAAGTTTTCAGTGATCCTAAAATACCATCCATTTCATCAGCGGATTACTCGATAACCGCGATACCTATCAAAATGGAGCTTTTTCCGATAGTTAGGGGTTTTAAAAGGCTTTTTGGTGATATCATAAAAATCAGTGTTGCCACTTTTTTTCGTACAAAAAATTAGCTGAAAAAGTTTCAAAACGTAGTTTTTATATCGTTCCGACTCTCAAAAATTCTGAAAAAAAATATATTATGGATAACTTTTCATGCTGAACAACATATTAAAAAATTAGGATGGTAACTTGGCACAAAGTCGATTTAATAAAATTTAAAGTTTGCGAAAAAATGCGATTTTTTTATTTAAAACATGAAAACAAGTTTTGATAGGTAAAGTTGACCCATTTGACCCCTATTTTTACGTATCTGTTGAAAAAGTTGAAAAAACCCTTTCACTCGATGAAATAAACTCCTCACAAGAAAATCAAAATTCGAAAAAATTCAATTTTCAATTTAAAACATCAAAAAAAGTTTAAATTTATTCAGTTGTCTTATTTTGACCTCTTTCTGACGTATTTCTCTTACGTTTTCACTTGAAACGTAACGAGAAACAATCGATCAAATCGATTAACAGACGTGGATAGACTTTCCAATCACGAAAAATTAGAAATTTATTTAAATAAAAATTTCAATAAAAAAAAATTGAACATTAAATTCATACGTACATAACGTATTTACAAATGACGATGTTATCGTCATAAAAATTCTCGGAGTAATGAACTTATTCCAAAACAAAAATAAGTTCAACATTTTAACTTTTCAAATTGCTGCTAACCAGCGATATTTACATTTCCGCGAAATTACGTAAAGTCTGGCGCAGCCACATATTACCGAACGAACAATACGAATTTAAATTTTAACAATATTTTTCTCGAATAGAATTTAAAACGTAATTTATGTACGGCCAGAGTACAATTGTACTGTGCGTACTTAACGTACTTATAACGAAAATCTTTACACTCCCCCTTAAAATTAACATTTTTCAATAAAAATAAAAATTTTACAATAAGATTTCACCGAACGAACGAACATAATAAATGGGGTGGTGTATACAATACGCATAACATATGCACGAAGTCGAAAATAAAATAACAATAACACGCTGATAACGTTTCGTAAATCAAAACATGATGATTATTTCAATTTATACATTAAATTGAACATTTTCTTAAAAATTTTACGCGTAAGGGATTTGGTCATTGCATCTGCAATTTGGTCAGTCCCTGCTGTTTTAACTAATTGTACGATATGTTTCTGTACGAGATCGCGAACGAGGTGTACAGAAATATCAATGTGTCGTGTTCGTTGACTTTCTGTTGTACTACCGATAGCAATCGCCGAAGAGCTATCGGAGAAAACGGGGATCGTTTCGATTTTTATATTTAATTCCGAAAGAAAATTTCGCCACGAAAGACCCTGTTTAGCCGAATAAGAAAGCGCGATGTATTCCGATTCAGCACTCGATGTACTAACACAATTTTGTTTCTTGACCGACCAATCGATCAAGTTACCATAATGGTATATCATTACTCCACTAGTGGATTTGCGGTCAATTAAATCCCCAGCAAAGTCGGCGTCAACAAATATTCGAAAATTATACCGGTCTTTAAAGTAAGAATCATACTTTAATTTTGTATTCAACGTAGTTTTTAAATATTTCAATATGCGTAATGCATACTGATAAATTTCAGAATTTGCGAACTGCTGGTATCGTGACAAAAAATTTACCGGAAACGCAATGTCAGGTCTCGTACCACGAGAAATATATCCTAAACTACCTAACAGAGCTCTCACTTTGGTCTCGTACGATTTATCGAGTTTGGGTTTAACGATTTTAAGATTCGGTTCCATTGGAGAATAGAAGTTATTGGCACTTTCGAGACCATACTCCTTTATCAGCGATTTGATATACGCTACCTGGTGTAAGTACGTACATTTATTACTTTTATTTCTATCGATTTCAATTCCCACGAATTTTTTACTCTCCCCGAGATCACGAATTCCAAATTTGTTTTCAAGAGAATCGACTAACCATTTGATTAGTTTAGAATCTCTGCCCGAAATTAAAAAATCATCTACGAAAACTACAAAGAAACATCTCAATGGATCTTTGCTATCGTAGTATACGCACGGTTCCACTTTGGATTGTACAAATCCCAACGATATCAAATACTCGTTTAATTTAGAATTCCAATTTTTTGGTGAGGTTTTTAAGCCATAAAGTGACCTTTTTAAAACGAAAATTTTTCCTTTATTTTCAGGTGAAGAACCCTGAGGTGGCTTAAATACAATAGTACGCGTAATGTCGCCGTTAAGAAAAGCAGTCGACACATCTAACTGACGGAGCGGCCAATCATTCACCGTAGCAATATTAATAACCTCACGAATGATCGGATTATTTGGAGTCGGCGCGTAAATTTCTGTTAGCTCATACTTATGGAGGTCTTTAAAACCTCTCAAGACGAGTCGAGCTTTGAATTTTACTCCCCCTTGGGTATTGATCTTCTTGGTCAAAACCCACTTCGAGTCGACTTGAGAGTAACTATCGGTTTTAAGCTCATCCAGCGTACTTTCATACCAAACTTCCTTTTTCTCCATCGCTTCAAGCTCTTCTTGAATTGCCTTACGCCAAAATTTACCCTCTGGACCTGATATCGCCTTTTCGTAGGTCAGTTCATTCGACTGTTTTTCGTTTGTAACCAAAGCACTTTGTTTTGTTGATGATTCATCGTTAGTTTCAGATTCGTCATTGTCGCTATCCGAAGAATCATCGCTCGAAGAATTCACCGAAAGAATATCGCTATCAGAATTACTAGAAAAATTTTGACCCATGGCACCACTAGTCGCTGGTATTGGATCTACTACGTTCTCGCTATTTTGCGTAAAGTCGATAAAATCATTTTCTACGTTTTCACCAGTCAAATCAGCATACGTTTTAGTTTCATCACACTCTGACGAAGGTATGATTTTGTTACGTTTTACATCGAGCATTAAATACCCAGTATCGGAAAAACCAGCCAAAATCATCGGTTCGGATTTTTCATCCAATTTATCGCGTTTTTCTTTTGGTTTCAGAACAAAACCTACACTACCGAACAATTTCAAATGAGACAGATCGGGACTACGTTTATTCCAAATTTCATACGGTGATTTCAAAGCTAGAGACGAGTTAGGAATTCGATTGTACAGAAACGTTGCAGTGTACGCTGCGTATACCCAGTATTTCTTCGGGAGATTCGCGTCAATAAGAAGTGAGCGCATTTTTTCTTGTAACGTACGGAAAAAGCGCTCGACAGCGCCATTGTGTTGCGCTTCGTAAGGCTCAGAATTTTGCATCGACATGCCTTCTCGATTAACTACTTCCTTAAACTTGCCACCTACCAACTCAGGCGCATTATCGCATCTCACTCTCACTATTTTTCGATTAAAAATATTTTGTACCAATTTACTATACGAGTCAAAATAGTACCCTACTTTGTCCTTTGTCTCCATGGCGTATGTCACCGCAAAACGCGTACAATCGTCTAAAAAGGCGACTACGTATTTTTCCCCATCAATACTTTTCGAAATAGGCCCCATAATATCGACGTGAATTAAATCCAGAGGATTTTTAAAACGATACCTAGTATTTTTATAACTATGTTTCTTTTGTTTTGCTTTACAGCACGTAGAACACTGATTTAATCGAGGACAATTACAGTTTTTTAAACCAGGAATCGAGTATAAAACTTTTTTCGACGAGTGTCCGAGCCTACGGTGCCAAATACCGTTTTTTAATTCATTGCGTTTAAAATTTGAATTTAAATTTAAATTTTCCATATTTCGAGTTATATCGTTTACATCACTGTTAATTGCAGAGTTATCTGCATTGCCATTACCAGGAGTAGCAGAGTCCGAAGAATCTGCTGAATTTGAACAAAGTGCAACGTTGTACCAAGCAGAAGGAAAGTTTATTAAAAATTCCACTACGAATAAGCCATTCACTTTCTTCAAATACGTTACAATTGTACCGTTCTTATCTACTATACGAGGTTTCGAGTCGAAAATTACACTAAAACCATTATCGGTTAATTTTGTCACGCTCAACAGATTACAAGATAGATCTGGTACGTAAAATACATCACGTAAATCGAATTCGCGATCGTTTTCACCGAGAATTGGGAGATTCCCAATGCTTTCTTTATCGAGATACACATTTTCTTTCGCAACTATTATTTGTTCATTAAATAATTTCACCTCATTTTTCAGAATTCCAGGGAACCTGATCATGTGATTGGTGCAACCGGAATCGACGATAAAAGATATAAAATCTTCACCGTCGTTACAATTAACGTTACCGAAAACTGTCTGCAATGCCGAATCAGAGCAGCCCGTTAAATTAGCTAAAGCACAGATCGACGCGTTTCTATGATTACGACTCGAATTATCAACAAAATTTTGACTCACTGTTACGGGCGACGAGGCAGGTGACGAAGCGGACGACGGAGCTACGTTACCAGAAGAAGTCGACGGTACCGGATCAATTGAGCCAGAAACTGATCCGTTTTGGAATGCAATCATAGCGGTAGGTGGAGGACGACCTCCAGGTCCCTTGCCAGTATCATTCCTCTTGTTCTTTGCCTCCTTGCTTCGCTTTTCGTTCGCCTCGTCTCCGTAACGAGGGCACGATTTTCCAAAATGGCCTAAGCCATTACATCTGTAACAGCGAACGGATTCGTTTGGATTTCGATCACGTTTCGTATCGTCGAATTTTGAGCGACACAAATTCGCTTTATGTCCGACCTTGCGACATTTGTAGCATCTGGGCGACCTATCTTTCTTGTCCCTATTATCAGACGACGAATTCGACCTTTTCCCCTGTTCCCCAGAGGGGCCAGGTGCCACTAAGGCTGCACCTTTCAACGATTCCTTTGACGACGACGATTTGTTTCTGTCATCATAGTCTTTCAACAATGATGCCAGTAACTCGGGATCGGCTGGTTTGCCGTGTAATGCTGTGCGGGCCGAAACGCAGATATTATCGAATCTTTTTTTATCTTTGATACCCGTTAATATGTACGAGTATTTCTCCGCAGCGTTAACGACAACCCCAGCGGCCTCCAGTTTGTTAACGAGCGACTGAATTTCATCTAGGTAGTTCCTACACGTATCGAACCTATCTATATCGACTTTGGCCAAGGCCGTACGGGTCTCTACTAACGCGATCTCGTCAATTTGCCCGTACTTATCGTCTAGTTCTTTTAGTAATTTTTTCGGACACCGTTCCTCTTTAATAAGACGCGCGATCGTATCGTCTAAACGTTCGAATATAAAATTGAAGGCTTTGTCCCTTTGGTCTAGTGTACAATTATCGGGAGTTAAAACGCACTGCTCGAGTTTTTTAGCACGAAGCGCGATTAATAAACGACGCTTAAACATTACGTAATTACCTCCGACTGTAAATAACGAATAATTGGTTTCTTTTTTATCACCCGACATAGCTGAATAGTACTTGTCGCTGGTTCTACACGATGAACTGCTGCTGCACGAAGAGCTACGACTGCTAGAACGTTGCGAACTGGAACTACGACTGCGATTACGTATACGAATTGGAGACGGCGTTGGAATCTCAGCGTTTGACGGCGGATTCTCTACGTTTACCAACGGATTCTCGGACGACGTTATTGGCGGCTCGACGGATTGCTCGACAGAAGCAGAAGAAGTTTGATTTCTAGACGACAACGGAGTAACGACGGATACGTTTTTCGATTGATCACCGCTCGCGGACGACGCTGCAGCTTTCTTCAACTCGAGAGATTTGCGTAACAACTTCTTACGCGCGTTACGTTTGCGATTACGAGCTGTGCGGGCACTACCAGTAGTAAACCCACGACATTCACCGGATTCGTCCAAATTTAACGAATCGTCGCTCGTTTCGGAATCGGAAACTTTTTTCGTCGAACTAGTGCCCAAAATAGCACCCAACATCTACGTAATCGAAAATAACGTACTTGGAATCGGATCGGAAGGTCAATGAACCACGCTCTGCTACCATCTTACGTTTTCACTTGAAACGTAACGAGAAACAATCGATCAAATCGATTAACAGACGTGGATAGACTTTCCAATCACGAAAAATTAGAAATTTATTTAAATAAAAATTTCAATAAAAAAAAATTGAACATTAAATTCATACGTACATAACGTATTTACAAATGACGATGTCATCGTCATAAAAATTCTCGGAGTAATGAACTTATTCCAAAACAAAAATAAGTTCAACATTTTAACTTTTCAAATTGCTGCTAACCAGCGATATTTACATTTCCGCGAAATTACGTAAAGTCTGGCGCAGCCACATATTACCGAACGAACAATACGAATTTAAATTTTAACAATATTTTTCTCGAATAGAATTTAAAACGTAATTTATGTACGGCCAGAGTACAATTGTACTGTGCGTACTTAACGTACTTATAACGAAAATCTTTACAATTTCATTAAAAACTTGATAAAAATTACACTCACAACAAAAAAATAAAAATTCGTTCATTTTTTGAATCTTTTCGAATTTTGATTTTTTTGTGAGGAGTTCATTTCATCGAGTGAAAGGGTTTTTTCAACTTTTTCAACAGATACGTAAAAATAGGGGTCAAATGGGTCAAATTTACCTATCAAAACTTGTTTTCATGTTTTAAATAAAAAAATCGCATTTTTTTCGCAAACTTTAAATTTTATTAAATCGACTTTGTGCCAAGTTACCATCCTAATTTTTTAATATGTTGTTCAGCATGAAAAGTTGTCCATAATATATTTTTTTCAGAATTTTTGAGAGTCGGAACGATATGAAAACTACGTTTTGAAACTTTTTTAGCTAATTTTTTGTACGAAAAAAAGTGGCAACACTGATTTTTATGATATCACCAAAAAGCCTTTCAAAACCCCTAACTATCGGAAAAAGTTCCATTTTGATAGGTATCGCGGTTATCGAGTAATCCACTGCTGAAATGGATGGTATTTTAGGATCACTGAAAACTTTGACACCCCCTGGCTGCCGTTAAAAATGGGCTAGAGAGCGGCGATTTGCGCCATTGGTCATCCCTTTGGAAGGTCTTTCCACAGGAAAACTTTCAAAAAAATCGGCGAACCCACCTACCACTTCTTGGTCCGATTGACGTGGAATGACCCATAGGTATACTGTTTAATTATTTTTGTTTTTCACATAGAAGATAGGTATGGTGTTGATGGTTGAATACATTTTGAACTTTGAAGTTCAACACCTTGTATTTCAGAGCTTTCGTTATGAAATGTATGATCCTTTACGTATCATATGTCTTTTAACATATACTTAGTTAATACTGTCATTAGAATAATAAACTTAACATTGAAGATATTTTTCTACAAAAATCAATTAATGCTTGTTATGTTTATGTAGGCATATATTTTCGAGTATGTGTACTCGACGAAACCTTCTCAGATTTTATCATTTTTACAATTTACTTCGTACAAATAATGTTGAATTTGACGTAAACTTTCGACTTTCGAGGTCATCTGGAAGTTTTCCATTACAATTATTGTATCTCGTTGAACTGAAATATTATCAACAAGAACTTGAAATTGAATTTTGAGATTTGTTCTATAATCTAGACGACTGATGATCATAATTCCAACATTTCTGACTGAGGAAGTGGGGATCATATTACTATAAGGCTGATCGGAAGATAAGGATACTGGAATTAGTTTTAATCCGAGTGCAAACATATTGGCTTAATTATTTTGTACACATCGGTAATGCGCTTTAATTTCATGTGAATCTTGAAACTGAAGATTCTGTTTATTTATTTGATGTGATCGAAGATACAGGACTTCAAAGTCTAGTTCTGGGCTATTTTTATGAGATTTAAAATCAGTACATGGCCTAAAAATAAATCCTTATCCTGAGATTTCGGTTTGAAACCATCATCTCGCAGTGATTGTTTTATTTGTATGATATATTATTTCTGGAATTTTAAAATTTAAAGAAAAGTTGCCTTTATTAATCCTTAGTTTGTTCTTCGATCAATGTTAATGTTCATTTACTTATATCTCCGTTGGTACAACTAGCTAGAAGAAGCCAATGCCAATGCCGCCAATAGTGATTGGTCAGTAAGACTTTCATCGTTTTTCATTACTACATTGAAATAACTTCGAGTTGTAATAACAAAAAAAGCACATTTCATGGAGGTAATTGTTTGAAAAATATTTCCAATTCAAGAGTTTCAACTTTCAAGACGTTAGTAAAACCACTAGACGTTAAAGTGCACTAGTTTTTTTTTCCGGTGCAAAAACTCGGAAGCCGTCGGGTATTGCCGGCGGTACTTCGTTCAACTTGTATTTATCATTTGATCGTCAGTTCGTCATCTTTCTGTTCTTCCCAGTTCCCGAAGGCTCCCAATGTTTTGTCAGTGTGATGATTTTATTATTTTTATTTGATGATAATCTTCCCGACACTAGTTTTTCAAATTCAAATTTTTGATGTCAAGTATTTTTCGGTTTCTTGATCCAAAACTAAAGCCTAATACTAATGATGTTCGTATGAACTTACTTGATAGTTGATGTGGATTGAAAAACCACTGTCACTACGTACAGAGGCGAAGATTATTGGCAAAATCACCGCGAACTGAGAAAGAAAATATGAAAAAACAGTAAACAAGTTGAATTAAGTAGATTATTACGTATTTCCGAGCTTTTGACAATTGTTTTTCAACTCATATATACCAAATTTGCGTACATAGTATGTTTCGTGGAGTATGATCAGTTCAGTTGATGAACGATAGTTATGTTTATGTATCAACACTATCAGGCTTAACTTTATTAAAAAAACACCTTGAAATGATGATAATTGATCCATATAACGATTAATATTATGGAAAATTCTGAATAAGTAATCATATTATGTAGTACATAATGTTATTTTATATTTTCACCTTTATAAAGCAGAACAGAGTTGGAGAGTTATCAGTTATCACACTAGAGAAATAGAACAAGTTGAACGAAGTACCGCCGACAATACCCGACGGCTTCCGAGTTTTTGCACCGGAAAAAAAAACTAGTGCACTTTAACGTCTAGTAAGAAAACCTGAAAAAGGCTCGACCATAGACCCCGACCCGTACCCAAACAATCAGCCATCCTTATCACGATGTTGGACTTGTAAAAATTTACTTCGTTGATCGTTGATCTAATCACAAGCAATAAATAAGATGAGTTCTGAGTAATTTTATCAAATTCAATCGCTAAATCATACTAAAAGAAAGAAAAAACGAAGAAAAATCCTACATGTAAGGTAATTCCATCTTTGGAAGTTTTGAAAAACACTCAGTTTGCTCAGCAGCAAATGATACTCGTATGTAATATCTACAACTACAACAAAGAACTTTGAAATTGCAATACAATGAATAAACACTAGAAAGAATTTTTCCCTTCAAAATACAAAGTTTTCTCTTCCAGTTGTACATTGCGTTGTGTTATTTCGAAGATTCAACGGCGAGTCTTCGCATTGGCACATACTACATGACCATATAGTCAAATTTTTTTAAACAATTGCTGGGAAATCATGAAATTTTCGCATAATGACGATTCGACTACAGTTTTAAGCGAATTCAACACCACAGATCGCACATAACATAAAACTGTCATTTCCCAAGTTTCATTTACCTACTACTCGTACTCATTATAGGATTTTTCATTATTTTCGTATGATTTAGCGATTGAATTTAATAAAATAACTTGGAACTCATCTTATTTATCGCTTAGAATGCTTATGATTGGATTAACGATCAACGATCAACAACGTAAATTTTTACCAAGTCCAAAATTTGTGATAAGGATGGCTGATTTGTTTGGGTTAAGTTTGGGTACGGGTCGGGGTCTATGGTCGAGCCTGAAAAAGGCTCTATGAAAATTAGTATGAACATCCGTAAAGTAATAATTAAAAATTAATTTCATACTGAAGTGAACAAAGATAATCTAATTTGTAATTACACAAATATAATCACTCTAAAATTACAAAAAAAGAAACACCGAAAATATAAAATTAATGATAATAAAAAAATTAATAATTTTATATTCTGAAAAAAAATAAAAATAAAATTCAAAAACTTCTTTCGTAACAACAGACTTTCGCACCATCGTCGTAAGTAGCCATATTTTTCATTTGTGCTACTCTGTCTCGTTGAGGCGGTTGCGGTGCTCGATTCTTATCAGTACAGTTTTTGGAAAATATTTAGCGCTCAAAACTTTTAAAGCTCTCTGGAGACGGACCGAAGCATTCTACGAAAAAATGAAGTCGATGAAAGTTGTAGACAATTAAATTTCTAATCACCCTAATATCATTAGTTTATCTCTACGATGCTTAGTTTTCGATAAATATTCGCAAAAGAAAGTGAAACCCGAAAAAAAAACAAACGTTCCAAGTTTGATCGACACTCCCCCTTTAGTTTCAGTTTCCATGTACATATCGATGTCGGTGTAATTAGAGGTTCGTATCGTATGCTTTTTTCTTTAAACTTAAAAATCTTTAATTTCGATCGATTACGATGAGTTAATGATAACGTAATTTTTTTCAACAACTACATTGTGTTCAATTTTTTTTTACTAATCGTCGCGTGTGTGTGTGAAACGTTGTACATTGTTGCGGTGCATCACTCATCAGCCGAACCGAAGTATTCAAAATCTCTGCTATACTTTACGTTACCAAATACTTTCTCACATGTAATATAGAGTAAGTAAATTCAGTTTGGTGTTTTTAATCACTAGTTTACATCCGAGTGTTTCTTTAACACAATTACACGATGATATTTTAATCGTACTATGATAATTTATACGTGTTCGATATGTTGGTCTCCGTTTCATCCATGGGGGAGATTCGACTCGAGTATTTAATAATTTCGTCGTTTATTTGATCGGTGTTGTGTCGGTTGTTATTATATTATATCATTTCATAATCATTTGTTTCCATTTTGATACGAACTCAGGCGAATACTAACGTTCAAACAAAACGGTACGTATGTAATTGCATTGCATTCAACCTGTACATATACATCATCGGAATGAGTCATGAAGCAGTGATTTCAGATTTTTTCTATTGGAACCTGAACGTATATTCAAATTGCTCACTAGTCACTACATCGATTACGAATCGTATACGGTATTAACACGTTATTGTACAATTCATTGAAGCTGGGCTGCGTTCTTTGTCATCGTAGAATATTCAGATAACTCGTAATCAGCGCTGATTTTCGTTATTAATATATTTCCACGAATTATTCGAAATGATTCAAACGGACCGGACCGGACCAAAGCATACGTACATCGAATAATTACATATATGCGGCGAATCAAGCTGGTCATCTGTTCAAATTCTACATCTCGTTGGTAATATTATTCGTGAAAAAAAAAAATAAAAAATATCGTTCAGGTGTGCACAGTTTTTGGTGTATTTTATTCGATACTCGATGCTTTATAGTCCCATTTTAACCATTATCGTTTGGGTATTTTGTTAGCGGAAAATATCGAACAGGTAGCTCGAGTTATATGTTTTTTATTCGCTTTTACGTTCCTTTTTTTATACACAATTTTATTCTGCCTCAACTAGATGGATTTTTGTTGGAAATGGCTGTGAAAAATTTTATGTGTTTTATACAGTCGATATCTCGCAATGCTAGTTTCTTGACTCTAGTATCGAGTCATTTAATTCAACTACGTTCGCAACCCAATTGATTGCGAGTTAATGTGAAAGTTTCCAGTTCGCTATAGACCATTGTTGTAATAAAAATTTAGAATTTCAGGTTTCTTGTTCATGTGTGTTTTTTTTCCTCTTCTTTTCTCTTTCCTTATTTAATTAATCATTAACTGGCGCTTTTATTTGGTTCGAGTTTTTGTTATTATTATTGTTGTATGTACGTTTACAGTATGTACACTTATATGTACAGCTGCAGGTTCTCTGTGTTAGGAATTAGTCGAGTAGTTCTCTCTGTCTCTGTCTATACTCTGGTATTTATTTTACATTTTTTTCCACGCTTTTCTTATCATACAACAGCTTTATTGGAGTACGATCCGGTTTACTCGCGTTATCAGAGGCGGATTCGTTGGGAACTCTGTCCCAACACATGCTAAATGCTCAGCATACTCCCAAGTGGCTTAGATCGATTGCAAGTTTCTTCTGATAAGACCTGGCTTCATTATCGTACGAGTTGGAGATTTTCTCAACTGCGTAGAGAATTCTGGCATTGATATTCGGTCCTGAAATCGCAACTGGTAGAAAAATCTCGCCGAAGATCATCTGGAATAGAGGCTACCAGGTTCAAAATGACATTCACTTATGAATCCAGTGACTCTAGGGTCATTCCACGTCAATTCAACCAAGAAGTGGTAAGGGGGCTTTTTGAAATTTTTCCTGTGGAAAGACCCTCCGAAGGGTTGACCAATGGCGCGAATCGCAACCCTCTGGCCCTTTTTCAAAGGCTGTTAGGGAGTGTCAAAGTTTTCAGTGAACTTGAAATACTATCCATTTCAGCAGAGGATTACTCGATAACCGAGATACCTACCAAAATGGAACTTTTTCTAATAGTTAGGGGTTTTGAAAGGTTTTTTGGTGATATCTTAAAAATCAGTGCTGCCACTTTTTTTCGTTCGAAAAATTAGCTCGAAAAGTTTCAAAACGTAGTTTTCATATCGTTCCGACTCTCAAAAATTCTGAAAAAAATAAATTATGGACAACGTTTCATGCTGAACAACAAATCGAAAAATTGGGATGGAATTATTTCGTGAAGTCGATTTTAAAAAATTGAAACTTTGCGAAAAAATGCGATTTTTTGATTTAAAACTTGAAAAAAAGTTTTGATTGGTGAAGTTGACCCATTTGACCCCTATTTTTACGTATCCGCTGAAAAAACTCATCACAAAAAATCAAAATTCTGAGTGAACTGAAAAAATGAATAGTCGGGGAGCCCACTTAAGGATAAATTGCACCCCCCCCCGGTCGATCCTCCGGAACAACTTTTTTCTTAAAGAACGAGTCCTAAGGAACATTTCTAGCCCTTGTACTCAAAAAAAAAAGTGGCCGTACTTACAAAATGGCGGCCATTTTGATTGACAGGTCAGCCGAAGTCGCAGATTTTGCGTTCCAACATAGGACTTGCACCACATTTTTCAAACTGTACAAAGGTAGATCGAAAGATCAAGCAAAAATTTATCACCTGTCAAAATTTCAAGTGCAAAAGTGCGTTTTTCGATTTTTGGTGAATTTTTGAAAATTAAATTTAGGCCAAAAATGAGGGGAAAAAATCAAAATTTTACCAAATTGACCAAGAAAGCTGAAATTTGGGATACACCCTATTTTCGACATGCCAAATCAGTTGGAAACGGTTTCAAACCGTTTTGAGCAGTTCTGGAGCCTCCAGCAGATTTTTGAAACTTTAAATTTTCTCAACATTTTACCAAAATGGAGTTGGAAAGCTGAAATTTATTTTGCAAACTAGGTTCAGTACGCTACGAAGTCAACTGCAGGGGGATTTCAAGTTGTTTTGGAGCCTACGGTGACTTTTTGAAAACTCTTGGAGCCTCCATCAGATTTTTGAAACTTCAAATTTCCGAAAAATTTTATCAAATGGAGATGGAAAGCGAAAATTTACTCTACACTCCAATTTTAACACCCTCTGAAGACGACTTCAGATGGGTGCAAATCATTTTGGAGCCTCCAGCGACTTTTTGAAAATAACTGGAGCCTCCAGTAGATTTTTGAAACTTGAAATTCCCGTAACATTTTACCAAATGGAGTTGGCAAGCTGAAATTTACTTCGCAAACTAATTTCTGTGCGATATGAAGTCGACTACATGGTGATTTCAAATGGTTTTAAATGGTTTTGAAGCTTCTAGCTACTTTTGGGAAATTTCAATTTTCCAAAAAACACCATACGACCTCTCAAAAAGTCGCTGGAGGCTCAAAAACAACTTGAAATCCACCAGCAGTCGACTTCGTAGCATTAAAATTAGTTTGCAGAATGAATTTTGACTTTCCATCTCCGTTTGATGAAATTTTAGAAAATTTGAAGTTTCAAAAATCTACTGGAGGCTCCAGGAGTTTTCAAAAAGTCGCCGCAGGCTCCAAAACGACTTGAAACCCCCCTGCAATTGACTTCGTTGCGTATTAAAATTAATTTGCAGAATAAATTTCAGGTGTCCAACTCCATTTTGGTGAAATGTTGTAGGACTTTCGAGTTTCAAAAATCTGCTGGAGGCTCCAGAACTGCTCAAAACGGGTTGAAACAGTTTCCAATCGATTTGCCATGTCGATAATAAGGTGTATCCCAAATTTCAGCTTTCTTGGTCAATTTAGTAAAATTTTGATTTTTTTCCTCTCATTTTTGGCCTAAATTTGATTTTCAAAAATTCACCAAAAATCGAAAAACGCACTTTAGCACTTGAAATTTTGACAAGGGCTAGAAATGTTCCTTAGGACTTCCCCTTTAAGAAAAAAGTTGTCCCGGAAGATCGACGAGGGGGGGGAATTTATCCTTAAGTGGGCTCCCCGACTAGAACGAATTTTAATTTTTTTGCGATGAGTGTAATTTTTATCAACTTTTTCATGAAATACATCAAAAAGAGGTCAAAATAGGACAACTGAATAAATTTGACCTTTTTTCGATGTTTGGTTGAAAATTGAATTTTTTCGAATTTTGATATTTTTGTGATGAGTTCATTTCATCGAGTGAAATCGTGTTTTTCAACTTTTTCAACGGATACGTAAAAATAGGAGTCAAATGGGTCAACTTCACCTATCAAAACTTTTTTTCATGTTTTAAATAAAAAATCACATTTTTTCGCAAACTTTCAATTTTTTTTAAATCGACTTTACGAAATAATGCCATCCTAATTTTTTAATATGTTGTTCAGCATGAAAAATTGTCCATAATATATTTTTTTCAGAATTTTTGAGAGTCGGAACGATATGAAAACTACATTTGAAACTTTTCGAGCTAATTTTTCGTACGAAAAAAAGTGGCGACACTGATTTTTATATCACCAAAATCCTTAAAGAGCTTTACAAAATCCTTTCAAAACCCCTAACTATCGGAAAAAGTTCCATTTTGGTAGATGTCGCGGTTATCGAGTAATCCACTGCTGAAATGGGTGATATTTCAAGTTCACTGAAAACTTTGACACCCCCTAGCAGCCTTTAAAAAAAAGCTAGAGGGCTGCGATTAGCGCCATTGGTCAACCCTCCGGAAGGTCTTTCCACAGGAAAAATTTCAAAAAAATCGCCGACCCCCCCCCCCTCCTTCCCCTTACTATGTACTTCTTGGTCGAATTGAGTGTATTCCTGACGAATTTCTCGAGATAAACTACAGGGTGTTCCAGAATAACCTTTCACATTTTGGTGAGCACTGATCTGCGTTCAAATGGTGTTAGGGGAATGGTAAAAGCGGTTCCAGGTAGCCAACACATGCCGAATTATGTTTCAGTATTAATTTTTTACCATGGAGAAGTGGACGGCTGTGCAGCGCGCTTTTATTGTAAAGGCCTTTTTCAAAAATAATGACTCTTACATTAGTGCAATTCGTGCCTTCCGCAAACATTTTAAACTTACCGGTAAAAGTGAAGTGCCATCGAGGCCAACAGTGAAATTATGGGTAAAAAACTTCGAGAAAACCGCTCATGCTTGTAAAAATAAGCCTACAGGTCGGAAAAGATCAGTAAGAACGCCAGAAACAACGGACCGAGTAAGGCATTCAGTACAGACTACCCCTACCACTTCAATACGTAAACGAGCGTTAAATTTAAAAATCAAACCAACTTCTCTGCAACGAATTTTATCTGAAGACCTCAGTTTCCATCCATATAAGATTTTAATCATTCAAAAGTTACAAAAAACTGATTTTGTGAGAAGAAAATCATTTGCCGAGGATATGCTTACAAGAATTGATACTGGTGAGATTCCATTGAACTCGTTACTCTTTACTGATGAAGCTCATTTTTATCTAAACGGTGATGTGAATAAACAAAATATGCGCTACTGGTCGACAGAGAATCCGATGATAATACACGAGAAACCTCTACACTCCGCTAAGTTGACTGTTTGGATGGGCGTGGCTAAATTCGGTATAGTGGGACCGTATGTGTTTGATGAAACGGTGAACGGTGAGAGGTATCGCAAAATGTTAAACGAGTTTCTCATTCCTGAATTGAAACGCAGACACAAGTATAGAGTTACTTGGTTCCAACAGGATGGCGCTACCTGTCATTCCGCAACGGACACGATTTCTTTATTGCGTGAGCATTTTGGTCATCGAATAATTTCGCTGAACACAGAAATTTCATGGCCACCTCGATCCCCTGATTTTTCAGTATGTGATTTTTTTTTTATGGGGTTACCTCAAGTCAAAAGTATATCAAGATGATCCTAGGACTCTGAAACAGCTCCTAGATAATATTATTCGTGAATCAAGACTGATTAGAAGAGAAATGCTCAACAAAGTGTTCAATAATTTTAAAAAACGTTTGGTCGATTGTGTCAAAAATGATGGAAAACATCTTGGTGGAATAATTTTTAAAACTTAATTTATAATGAAAACTCAAATATATGGTCTAAAAACGGCACATTTCTACTTCATTTTGGTTATAAAAAAATTTCCGTAACCATTTTTCTCTCAGAGCTACTAATAAAACAAAAGTGAAAGGTTATTCTGGAACACCCTGTACATATGTGTTTACAGCTGAGAAAATGTTTAAATGTCAAGTTCAAAGGATAAATTGATACGATATCAGTTCATTTCGGAATTCCAATATAGACCCGATTGGTTTCTTGACCACATATTGACCTCAATGGAACTCACACCGTTGACCGAGTCATTTTTACGCGTAATTCGTCGACCAAACTTCCAAATTCAAGATGATCGCTATGACTATGGCAGCTAAAACGAAACAATCCGCGCTATAAAAATTATTTATCGGTCTTCTCGTTACTCTACATCGACTACTTATCTACTTCGCTACGCTGCGCAGCGAATTCAGCGAACACCTCGTATTCGTATCTAATGGTAAAAACCTATAGTTAAATCGAGAGAAAAAAATTGACCCTAAAGCGCATCTGGGATCGAAACGATAAGAGAGCTTCGTACGTTCACGTTCGTCACTCGTTATCAGTCTCTAAAGTAAAGCGTACAATTCGTAAACATTTATCATCGATTGATGGAATACCGCAGCAGTGGGAACTGGGAAGCAGGGTGAGAGGGGAAGTTGAACGAGAGAGACGTCTGTAATTTTATAATAACGTTCCAACTAACTCTCATTACCTTCATCAAATGTTGATTAAATAATAATTTCGGCAAAAGCGTAGATTTTTGCTGTAATTTGTTGCATCACTTGTTGATCCTGAGGTGGCTAGGTTTTTTTTTCCTTTTTCTGTCTCTCTTGTTGCCGCGTCTTCGTTCATTTTCTCATTAGCCAGTCGTCGTTATACGGACCGCTCTGTTTTCCCTTTAACCAAAGAAAGGTTACTAATGTTGGTATTTTCATTTTATCCCCGGGGTAACTTCTTTCTCTTTTACAATTCTGCTCCGAAATCCCAACTTTATTGTGGCAAAATAATGTAAAACGTTTGAGAATAAGGTATTTGTTTGTTTGTTTTTCTTTCGTTTTTTTTTTCGAAAAGAATAATAATTCTTTTCATCCAGTTTTAGAGAAATTTCGCCATTCCAACGAATCCTTGGGATAGAAATTCTAACGCGATGAAAATTTAAATATCTTTGATGTAAAAATTTGAAGAGATTTTGTTGTTTGTTTTGAAAAATTGAATAAGAAAATAAACACGTGGTGAATGAAGATCATAAATTGATCCTACACCTTTAAGGTCAGTCAATCAGTCATTTTTATAGAAAGAAATCAAGTCTCTTGATGAGATGTCACCCTCCGATTTGAACGGGATCGCGATTTTTGGAAAGGGCATGGTCTAAAGCCTCAAAAAACAAATTTTCAGCTGCCTAACTTCATTTTTCGATTTTTGACGAACATTTGAAAATTCAAAATTGACTCGTGTTTTGGTGATTTATGCTTTTTTTTAAAAAAAAGTACGTACTTGATCAGTAAAAATGATCCAACTAGTCCTAAAACTGATACGAATTCCCCAAATCCAAATTTCACCATTTCCGGCCATTCTGGAGCCTCCAGCGCGATTTTCCAATTTCTCCAGAATATTGAATTTGCTCTAGAAGGCGTGAATATGAAGTTGGGTAACTAAAAATCGAGTTGTGTGTTGTGCTCGACCTGTTTAACGAGTTTATCCACATTTAAGCCGATTCTGGAGGGGACATTTCAAGAATGGGGTTTTGACCAAATTTTTTTAAGGTAAGGAAAATGGTTCAAAATCAAAAATTTCCTGTGTGCGAGGAAATTTTCAAAATTTGCGCGATTCGCTGCATTTCATCCAGGACTAACCCCTCTAGGGCGAATTTCGCCATTTCCAGCCATTCTGGAGCCTCCAGCGCGATTTTTAAATTTCTCCAGAATTTTGTACTTATGTATTTGCTTCAGAAGGCGTGAATTATATGAAGTTGGGCAGCTAAAAATCGAGTTGTGTGTTATACTCGACCAGCATCTGGAGGCTCCAGAAACGGCTCAAATGGCAAGTTTTGCAAGACAGGCAACGCACGTCTTTTCACGTCCATTTTTTTTTTGTTGTAAATATTTGAATTCTGATGCCAGTTTATGTCGAGATATGAATGACAACTCTATATGAAGGGACTGAGACACTCTGTTGAATATTCGGCACGCGATTCGTTTCATTCCAGTGCACCAAGTCTAAAGAAACTACCTAAGCGAATTAGAAAAGGAACCCCCTTGCCATGGTCCGAAAATACGTAAACTATAACGAAAAAGTTTTCCAAACGATTGAAAGTTTGAGAGGAGAAAAAAACACAAATTTTACCATTGAAATGCGAACAGAACGATTCGAGAAAAAAAAACTGAATTGACACTAAAGTGAAACGATTAGGTACCTTTACCTACATATAAAGTTAAAAATGAGAAAAGGTCACATCTCACGAGGAAATAAAACTGAAAGTTGAAAGTTGAAGTTTTTTAAGTTATTCGGCTGTAGATAAAATCCGCCAAGTTTTCCTGCTACATACACGAAGAGTAAAAATACTGAAGGAATACGCAGCTAGGTGAATTTCTAAACGGATAAAACTATTTGAAGTGAGATAAACTAACGTACATATATAGTACGAACAAACTACCAATTTCGAAAACAGTTTTTTCGCCTAAAGTGGCGATCGAAAGAAAACTGAAATTCATACCTATGTTCTGTGCTCTAAATTAAGCTGAAATTATGGGTATCTTCGTGAGACTGTTAGTCAAAAATAATTATCACAGTTCATCGACAACAGAGGAATTGCAACGATTTTTTGATATGAAAAACGTCTCAAGGGTCATTCCACGTCAATTCGACCAAGAAGTGCTAAGGGGGAGGGGGGGCTGTCGGCGATTTCTTTGAATTTTTTCCTGTGGAAAGACCTTTTGAAGGGATGACCAATGGCGCAAATCGCAGCCCTCTAGCCCTTTTTTAAAGGCTGCTATCAAAATTCGAAAAAATTCATTTTTCAATTTCAAACATCAAAAAAAGTTGAATTGATGTGGAATGACCCTCAAGTTGAATAGATTAATTCACTAGGTATCATACAAATTATATATTTAACTCGTTTCACTATGAAATGGCTTTTCATAAGATAAAATCTCGTCGAATTGTCATAAAAAGTGAGAAAATATGCACACTAATATTCAAGGAAAGGTGATTCATATTTGTTTCAAAAATCTCTCGATGCTTTTTCAAAGAAGGAAATATGGAAAAAAATCTTTCTAATAACGTCAATAATCTAGTTATTTACGTAGGTAGGTAGATAGATAGATAGATAGATAGGTAGGTAGGTAGGTAACTAGGTAGGTAATTTTTTTTAAATTCAAAGAATCACCAAACAAACATGGATCATGAATATATAATTTTTGAGATAGGTACATATCATTTCCTCAGTTTTCAATCAAAAGGGTATTAAGTTTAACCAAATCCTTATTCCTTTCACGTCAACAGATTACAGATAATTTTATACAGGTTTACTACAGACTGATTCTACGAAACGTAAAATTGAAAGTGTACAAGTACATATAAAAAAAATCCAAAGTAATGACCGGAAACGTGAACTGATAAAGACTATTCGAATCTGCAAAAGTTTATTGAACTAGAACGAGACGATGGTAATTAAATGAACAAAAATGCGAATGAAATTATATGTACGATATGAAAGAATTCTAATTGCAATAGAATTCCAATTATCCGATCTAATTGAGGGGAAGGAAATCGGATTCTAGCAACAAAATGGGTTAATTAGAATCAACGGTGTGGTGTTTAGAAGGGAACACAGTAGGGTAATGGTTATTATTTTATTTACCTCCAAAATACATTTTGGGGAGGACGAGAAAGAGGAGGTCAATACAGATCAAATCTGAAAATAAAAGTCAAAAGGGTATTCTCGGGTAAAATAGGTGAAATGCCCCTGTCCTTGGATTTTTGAAATTTTGACCCCACCCCCTTGCCCATCATGGCCAAAAAAACGCCTTTTTTCTGGAAAAAAGTCATACTTCAACGAGTTTTGAATAATAAATTTTGAATTCACCCAAAATATATGCAGGAAACATAAATCTATCAACGTGAATTTTTTCACCAAAAAAAGCGAGAAAATCGCCATGAATTTCCTAAATTTTTGGCAATAAAAAATTGGCACCGCGTGCGTGCGTTCCAAAATATTTCTCCAGTTTTAGGAATGATATCTTTCAATAAGAGTATATTTGGCATCCTTATTGCGAAATATTTGCAAAGAATCCCTCTGAACACTATGAAGTTATAATTGAATTTTTTGTGACACATGCTTCATCATAGAGCTATTTATGCCATGCAACTTCCTGATCATGGCGTAAATAGTGAGATAATGATTAATGAAGCATAAATACTTCACGAAAAGTCCAATTTTTGGGCAACCCCCTCCCCCAATGTGACCCTCAAGAGAGTCCAACTGCAAATCCAACTTCATATTCGTGCTCAGCAAGTTCGATTCATATGATAACGATACCCATATTGTCGATCTTATCTCGCCCCAAAATTGAGGGAAGGGGGAGGGGTGACCTATGGCACCAAAATTAGAGTTTCAAAAAATTGGTTGGTTTTCTATTGTATGTACATATTTAGAGGTCCTCATGCAAAATTTCAAAATTATATCACTGGCAGTGTCGCTTTTTTTTGGTAGTGCCGTGACACAAAAAACACATTTTTGAGTATTTTCCAAGTTTTTGAAAATGACCCACCTGGAGAAAAAAATTGAAAAAATTACCAATCATAGTACTCATGCAGATATATTTTTGAAAGAATTAGGTTCGGAGATACGGCGGCTTAAAATTTTCTTTTGTCAATATCTCCCCCCCTGGGGGCTAAAAAATTTTGAAAAAATTCTCGTTGATAGACTCGTGTTTTCTTCATATGTTTTGGGTGAATTCAAAATTTTTTATTCAAAACTCGTTGAAGTGTGATTTTTTTCTGGAAAAAAAAATGTTTTTTGGCCATTGTATTTGTGGGCCTGGGAGGGAGGGGGGGGGGGTAGGTGAAATTTTTTTAAAGGCACCCAACAATATTTCATCGAAATTTCAGAAACCCAAGGCCAGGAACATTTCACCTATTGTGCCCAGGAATGCCATTCCAGAAAATTTTCGATAAGTCACACAAAATTCCATTCTTTAAAAGTTTTTTCGGGGTTTTGTGATATTTTGTTAACATTTTTCGATTTTTTCGTATTTACAACGTGTGTGTATATACATTCTATCGCTTTTCTCTAGTGAGGACAGTTTCAAAAAACAACCAAAATGTATAAATTTCTTGCTGAATTTGCAAAAACAAAACACCAAATGAAAATTACATATACGAATCGCAACAGTCATTCGGTTAGAAAAATGCCTACATCGTTTATAATCATTATAGACGACTTTATCTAGTTATTATTAAATATGCTGCTTCTGCGTTAATTACTCTAGAGATCGTACGCGTATAATTACACGAACACTATGAACTGGGAAAAATAGACGGCAAGTGGGATACAACAATTTATGAAGGATTAACCCGAACCACCTTGTGTGACAAAACCGCTGCAATTTACTCAACCACAAAATTCGCCTTTGGCAAATTGCATTAGTATAGTACACATCTACACAACACATACTTGATATTATACTCGACTCATATAAACTCTAACACGATGGTCGTGTCGCATTGCGTCGTTGATAACACATTGTCATGATACACGCTAGCATTTGTCAGCATTTGCTACACGGCTTTATATGCGAAAATTCACCAAAAGGTGGAAAAAAACTGAAGCACATATCGGTATTATTCGCAGGTCGTGGTAGGGTAGATAGAGAGAGAGAGGTATTCAATCTGCGGCATATACCTACCGAACGAGATACCGAAGACAACCATGTTGTGTGTAATATATTAAAATATACATTTCACGCCAGATTAACCGTATCCCTCCTCGGACTGCTGTACCCCATCCACATTATTTTATCGAGAATAATATTTTCGCGAAAAGCAGAGAAAAACTAGATACAGACAGAATCCTTGACTGCGGAGATGAGTTTTATATGCGAGAAAACGACGCTCTGGCTCGTTTTCCACATGATATTGCGAGCATCCATGATGATATTTTCTCAGCATATGTACTCGTAGACTGAGATATACTCGTATACAGCACAGGTGACGACAAAATATCGTGCAGATTCAAATCTCGACTTATTTTCTTTTTTGAAAATGCGTTCCTTCGCAAAGGTTCGAAATAATTTGAACTTTGTTCGAGAGAGCTTTACCGCAACGTTATAATATAAAGTAGTATTTGCCACTAATCCTGCAAATACCAAGAGCAGATTTCACCGCCGTATTTGAAAAAAAAAGGAAAGAAAATTCGTTAATTAAAATTCTTTTTCTCTATTGATCTCTCACGATTGAGTGTATCAAGTGCTTTTTTGTTTTTCTGTTTTTCACAACGACTGTATATTCTCATCTGCGTCGGAATTATCGAGGGCGTCGTCGTCGTAGTTGTAATCGAAAACTCGTCGTAAATTCTCTACGATCGTATAATTGAGCTCGTAAATTAATTGACGACCTTATACGAATAATAACAACAACGTACCCACAGATGTCATATCGAAATATGAGCACAGCGATCATCAATTGTATGTAAACCTTCTTCGTTACCCGTAGAGAATTCGGTGGTAATTTTTTTTAATGTTCATTTTTTTAATAACATTACTATATTTTCATTAGTTGTAATTTTTTTTATAAATTTTTCGATTAGGAAGAGCCATCCATCCTTCAAATCATTTTTTTGCCATCCATTACTCTAGTTCTGACATTTGTAGGATGATAACTGCTAACTGAATTAGATAATCATTATAATGAGAAAAATTCGTCACACCCTCACCTCTCTCAACTGAAAAAATTTATGAAAATGACGGAAGTACGTTCACCGAAAAATAACAAAGGAACTTCTTGAGGTGTCACCTTCCGATTTGAACAGGACGGCGATTTTTGGAAATAGCATGGTCTAAAACCCCCAAAACTAAATTTTCAGCTGCCCAACTTCATTTTTCAATTTTCGGCAAATGCTTCAAAATTGACTGTTTTTGGTGATTTATGCTTTTTTAAAAAAAAGTATGTACTTGATCAGTAAAAATGATCAAAATAAGTCCTAAAACTGATATTAATTCCCCAAATTCAAATTTCACCATTTACAGCCATTCTGGAGCCTCCAGCGCGATTTTTCAATTTCTTCAGAATTTTGAATTTGTTCCAGAAGGCGTGAATATTCAAATTCAAATACTTAGTTTATTATTGTAAGGGACCTCAAGCGGCACTTACAAGGTCATTTACATAGATAGTGCCTACAGAGCCACTTTACAATAATCAACAATACACAATAAATGAAATGAATTGTAACAAAATAAATAAAATAAAATAAAGTAAAGTAATGAATATAAATAATTAAATAGAGGGTTAGAGGTTACCCAGGAACTCATCTACACAATAAAATGCCTCCTTGATTAGCCATTTTTGTAGAACTTTTCAAAATAATTTGGTATTATGCACATCTCTGATTTGTGGAGGGAGACTATTAAAGATTCTGACTGCCATAGTATCTATTCCTTCCCTGTTGACTTTAGTCCTCATTTGATCAGTAAAGATTGAATTTATCCCTCTAGTATTATAGTTATGGATCAATACTGAAGGCTGAATAATATTCTTTTTTATCATTATTGATACCTGTAGTATATATGTGTCATTCCGTAGGTAAAGGGCCCATTTGGTCGCTTCTATTTATTGAGATAATCGAGTTTTTAGTGAAAAAGTCGAGAGAATCGATAATCAAGGTTTTGATGTAGACCATATCTAACTATCATGTATTAAAATATGAAGGCCGCAGGTGCACCCCTAGCGGAGAAAAACGGAACTAAAGTTTTTCTAAGAAGGGCCCATTTGGTCGATTTTGCTTTTTTCACGGTAAATTCGCTTCCCAAAAAAATACCCTCCGAATTATACTGCACCTAGTCGCCAGTGGCAACATGTATACCACTCAAAAACACGATTTTGATAATTGCCGCAGTAACCACGTGGCATGTGTGATGGATTACGGAACCGGAGGTGTGGGTTTGAATTGCACCCCGGGAAGAAATTTTTGAAATTTTTTTTTTACGATTTTTATTTTTACAAGTTGAATTTTGACAGAAAATGTAATTTAATCATTTTTTTCTGCTTTTGAACAGAGTAATGAATTTTTATGCAAAATTTTGATTAATTAAATCATTGTTTTTGAGGCTTAAAATGTTCATAAACATGAAAAGATTGAGTAAAAAAAATCGCTATTGCAGGTGGGTAGTAATATTTGACATCAGAAACAATAATCTTCCATTTTAGGTATGAAGGTTTTAGAATTACACGAAATTTCAGCTTTTTTCAGAAAAAAAACTTTGAAGGCGATTTTCTCAAAAGTTGAACTTTTCAAATTTTTAATTATGGATTTTTTTTGAGTTTTTTTTTTGCACTTTTTGGGCTTCTATCCAGCTCATATGATTGCTCCGGAGGTCTACTTCACCCCCCCCCCCCACCAATAACTCAATATCGACCAAATGGGCCCTTTACCTGCAGAATGACACATATAGGGATGGTGTTGTAATCATTTTTTCATTGATGAAGGTTTGTTTAGAGGATTGGGTAGGGGCTAAGTTGAACATTGTCCAAATAATTGAGGAGCTTGGAATCAAAACTCACTTTTGACACCAAAAATCGATATGTGTTTTTTTGCGGATTCGGATACTTCTTCAATTTCTCTATCACCCTACAGAATCCATTTTTCCGAATTCGGCCCCAGTTCTTCACAATTTCGTGTTAAAAAGTGCCCTTGGAATCAAAACTCACTTTTGCCAGTGGCAAAAGTGAGTTTTGACTCCAAGCTATAAAAAAAACTGTATTTTCAAGGTCGCATGGCAGTCTACAAAGCCAAAATAATTCAATTGCAACTTCGGAAGCATTTTCTGATAGTGAAAATAGCGAAAATGGTAGTTTTGAATTTGGAAGTTATGCAACTGAGGAGGTAAAAAATTGGATGTATTGAGCGCTCAAAACTTTTAAAGCTCTCTGGAGGCGGAACAAAATACTCTACAGAAAAATGAGGTCGAGGAAGATTGTAGAGAATTAAATTTCCAATCGACATAATGTCGTTAGTTTTTTTCTAGGGTGCTTAGTTTTCGATATATTTCCAAAGAAAGTATAATTTTTGGAAAAATTCAGCGCTTAAAACTTTTAAAGCTGTATGGAGACGGAACGAAGCATTCTACGGAAAAATTAAGTCGAGGAAAATTGTAGAGAATTAAATTTCCAATCGACATAATGTCATTAGTTTTTTTCTAGGAGGCTTATTTTTCGATATATTTGAAAAAGAAAGTAAAATTACCCCACCTTGGAATCAAAACTCACTTTTGCCAAACTTGATAGCCATACTGCAACGATTAGGCAACTTGAAAAAAAAAAATTTCTCATGGAATCCTATTTAATAGTCTTACTCAAGAGCTCGACACACTTTGTATCGTTTTTTTCATCAACGCACTAGGCGAAATCAGTTATTGTCGATTTTCTCGAAACTTTGTCCGATGGCAAAAGTGAGTTTTGATTCCAAGCTCCTCAATTCTCTTTTGGATAAGGAATATCCTATCTAGAAGGGTTTCGTTTCCTCCCCAGAATGCAAGTTCATATGACATTAAGGTATTAGAGTAAAACAATCCATAGTAAGCTACTTTTAGTGTAGGGATGGATGCTGTGTTCTTTAGTTGGTAGAGAAGGTACATATGTAAGATGATAGTTTGTTTGAAAGCTTATTTACATGGTTAGTCCACTTCAAGTTGGTTTCTACAGTAATGCCCAAAAATTTTGCAGTTTCCTTGAATTCTGGTAAAGAGGAATTTCTAGAGTTGTCTAAAGTGTGCTATATGGCAGTGATGAAGGGGACTACTACAGTTTTCTTTAGGTTCAGGGCCATTTTATTCATTTCAAACCATGATGTGAGATCTGTTAGTGCCTCTTTAAGGATGGCGAGTTGGTTATTTTTATCTACTTTCAGGAGAACAGTGGAATCATCTGCAAATAAAGTTGAAGGATATGAGATACAATTGGGTAGATCATTTAAGTATGTTATGAAAAAGAATGGACCTAATATCGTTCCTTGGGGAACACCCTGTTTTATTTCCAACTCATCTGAAAAAACAACTCCATTATCATCGTCAATTTCAACTATTTGTAACCTATTAGCCAAGAAAGATTCTACTCATGAGAGTGCTACTTCCCTAATGCCATACCTCTCCAGTTTTCCAATTAAGATATCATGAACTACACGATCAAAAGCTTTGGACAAGTCGCAAAAGAGGGCCATTATCTGCTCATGATTATTGATTGAATGCAATACCTGATGAATCACATTATAAATGGCATCCATTAGGCAGCTAAAAATCGAGTTATGTGTTATGCTCGACCTGTTAAATGAGTTAATCCACCTTTGAGCCGGATTTTTGAAAGAAAAAAGTTTTATGTACAAGAATTAGGTTCAGAGATGCGGCAGTTTCAAATTTTCTTTTGTCAATATCTCCCCTTGGGGGTGCGAAAAATTTTGAAAAAATTCTCGTTGATAGACTCCTGTTTCCTCCATGTATTTTTGTGTGAATTCACAATTTTTCATCCAAAACTCGTTGAAGTATGATTTTTTTTTCGGAAAAAGCGTTTTTTGGCCATTGTGGGCAAGGAGGATGGGACGGGGAAATTTTTTTGGCTCCAACATTTTTTTCAAAGACACCCAACAATGGTTCATTAAAATTTCAAAAATCCGAGGACAAAGGCATTTCACTTTTTTTACCCGGAAAATACCTTTTCACAAAATTTTTTTTTGAATTTTTCTGTAATAAGTATTGTCAAACAAGCCCAAGACTCGAGAACAAGCCACTACTCGGTATTTTGCTGCCCAAATTAATTTCCAGAATCCTACTGGAAACATTTTTTAATTCTGGAAAAATCGTAAAATTGCGCTGGAAGCTCCGGACTTCTTGGAAATGGTGAAATTCTGTTCAGGATTGTATTGTATGTTGCACAAAAATAGTCGATTTGTCGGTTTGTGATTTTCAAAAATTTGCCAAAAAATCGGAAAATGAATTATTCCTTAGCTGTAATTTCCAAAAATTACGATTCCCTTAAAATTGGGGATGGATGCCTCGAGACAATCTCTTGTCAGACTACATTTTTGTATTTGACGAGTCAAATAACTCCAATCTGCACTCATGGAACGAATCATTCGGCTTCAAGTTTTAAATTTCATTTTTTTCCAATTTTTTTTAATTACCAATTTTCTATAATGAATTCCCTCCACCCCCATCCGCAAAAAATGAAATGAAATAAAAATAATTCATTCATATTTCAACATGAAGCAGAGAGCGTCCTGCTCATGTCAAGTTTTCGTCGTGAGTATAGGTGCCTGGGTTCCTTCAAATCTGAACTGAAATTTGGTAGATGTATGATTGGACGCCCTGTACGTTCAATATTTTTTGAAAATATATCCTCGTTTAATGATTACTCGCTACAGGAGTTCTCTGCTTACCTATATATTTATAGATTGGCGTAGGAATAGGTTAGGTACCCGTTAACTTCCATCCGAGTGAACGTATACACCTATAACATATGTAATATGTATGTAGGCTATATTGTATAGGTATAGTAGGTAAATTGTCGTCGATGATAATAAGGGCGTCGATTTCCTGTCGAATCAAATATTCATCCACTTAGTCACTTCTTGACATATTGCGCGCTATGTGTTGACAGCATTTAAATCCAATATACTCGTCGTCGAACTACTACGCCGTAGTCGTCTGCGGGATATTACAATTTACGAAAAAAAGAAAAAGAAAATGAAAATGAAAATGAAAAAAAAAAGTAAGCGAGAATGAGCAGAAACGCTGACGACGGTGTAAAGATCCATCGTCGAAGAACATAACCTGTGAGACCCGAGAGCGAAAAAAAAAAGCTTTCAGTGGCACGTAATCGAACTGCGATATTAATTTGAATATGTATGTACTACGTGACTGTTTATGATGTACTCCTCTTCACCTCCCTTCATTCCATCGCTGTGGCTCTTTCTTCCTAGTCGTGGCTATTCGTATCTACGAGTATAAGGTGACCGAGACCGATACAGTCGTCTGGCAGATATGTTAAGGATAGTTCCCGTTCTTGGATATCGCCATAAATAACCGTAATGGAGAAGAAAATTTCATTCATATGTCCGAATAGGTAAACCGTGTGTAATGAGTTTCACGTGGCGTGGTAGCTTTTTCCTGCTCAAGTTTTCTTGTGTGTGGGGAGCTTGCGAGGTCGCGACCTGTTTCACTGTACTCTTTGAATCGTATCTAAGTATACTACGTATATCGACAGCTTAAAATATAGAGTAAGAAGAGTCGAGAGACGTAGAATTCTCGACGGTGATTTACGGCGCGGTAAATCGGCCTGTAGGATGCAGGTTAAATTCTAAACGCTTCAATTAACCGGGTATCCTGGAGGAATTACCGCGCCACGAACGTCGACTCGGTTTGACGTCGACGTCGACATCGCCATCGCGTCGCTCTGTCGTTTTAATACCGCAGCCGAACGATTCAGCCTGCAAAGGTCGAGAGGAGCAATAACGATCCGGTAATTTGAGCTGAAGTATGATTCGAGCCAGTAAAATATCGAGAATTTTTGCCTCGTATTTCCCATAAACGTAAAGTTGGCAAGTTGTATATTCGGGGGTGGGGCATAAGGATCTATTGCACCCCCCTCCGTAGATCCTCTGGGGCACCTTTTTTCTTGAAGGGAGAGTCCTAAGGAACATTTCTAGCCCCTGTCCTTTGAAAAAAAAGTGGCCCTGCTTACAAAATGGCAGCCATTTTGATTGACAGGTCAGCCGAAATCCAGATTTTGCGTTCCAACATAGGACTTGCACGAAATTTTTTAAACTGTACAAAGGTAAATTGAAAGAGCAGGCAAAAATTTATCACCTATCAAAATTTCAAGTGCTAAAGAGCCTTTTTCGATTTTTGGCGAATTTTTAAAAATCAAATTTAGGCCAAAAATGAGGGAAAAAATCAAAATTTTACCAAATTGACCTAGAAAGCTGAAATTTGGAATATATCCTATTTTCGACCCGCCAAATCGATTGGAAACTGTTTCAAACCTTTTCGAGTAGTTCTGGAGCCTCCAGTATATTTTTGAAACTTGAAATTCCCACAAAATGTCATCAAAAATGGAGTTGGAAAGCCGAAATTCATTCTACAAACTAATTTCAATTCGCTACGAAGTCAACTGTAGCTGGGTTTCAAGTCGTTTTGGAGCCTCCAGTGACTTTTTGAAAATTCCTGGAGTCTCCAGCAGATTTTTGAAATGTGAAATTTCGATTACATTTTATCAAATGGAGTTAGAAAACCGAAATTTACTCCGCAAACTGATTTCAATATGATATGAAATCAACTGCAGGTGGTTTCAAGTGATTTTGAAGCTTCCAGTTACTTTTTGAAAATTTCAATTTTCCAGAAAAACGCCATAAAACCTGTTCAAATAATCTTGAGCCCGCGTGCTTGAGATTGATGCTTATTAAAGACCTTCACGACCAATAAAATACCCTTTATTTTTTAAAAAAATCGATGTACTCCAGTTCGAAACAAACATATTTTTGTGCATCGATTTCATACTTATTTTAAAATTTGAAAAATTATCGCTTCCGCCTTCGTTTGAGGAAGAAAGATATGTAAAATTCAATTGACATACTATTTTTGGCATTATTCCTAAATGGATTGCAGGCAATTTCAATCCTTTTTTGAGCCTCCTGTGTCTTTTTGGAAACTTTAGTTTTTAAAAAAAATGCTACAAAATCTGTCCAAATCAACTTTCGCACGCACTTTGCAGAGTGAATTGCGGCTTTCCAACTACATTTCATGAAATTTTCTAGAAGCTCCAAAACGACTGAAAATCCATCTGCAGTTGACTTCATAGCGCATATTGAAATTAGTTTGCAGAATGAAGTTCGGCCTTCCAACGGCATTTGATAACATTTCGTGGAAATTCAAGTTTTAAAAATCTGCTGGAGACTCCAGGAATTTTCAAAAAGTCGCTGGAGGCTCCAAAATGACTTTAACCCGCCTTAAGTCGTCTACAAAGGGGATTAAAATTGGAATGTTGAGTAAATTTCAGCTTTTCATCTCCATTTGATGAAATTTTGTGAAAATTTCTAGCTGAAAAATCTGCTTGAGGCTCTAGGAATTTTCAAAAAGTCACTGGAGGCTCCAAAACGACTTGAAATCCATCTTCAGTCGGCTTCATGGCGCATATTGAAATTAGTTTGCAAAATGAAGTTCGGCCTTCGAACGCCTTTTAATAAAATTTCATGGAAATTCAAATTTTAAAAATCTGCTGGAGACTTCGGGAATTTCCAAAAAGTCGCTAGAGGCTCCAAAATTATTTGAACCTACCTGAAGTCGTCTACAGCGGGTGTTAAAATTGGAGTGTTGAGTGAATTTCAGCTTTCCATCTCCATTAGATGAAATTTTATGGGAATTTAACGTTTCAAAAATCTTCTGGAGGCTCCAGGAATTTCCAAAAAGTCGCGGGAGGCTCCAAAATTACTTGAAAGCTGCCTGTAGTAGACTTCGTAGCGTATGGAAATTAGTTTGCAGAATGAATTTTGGCTTTCCAACTCCATTTTATGAAATTTTGTGGGAATTTCAAGTTTCAAAACGCTTTTGGAGGCTTCAGAACTACTCAAAACGGTTTAAAACAGTTTCCAATCGATTTTACAGGTCGAAAATAAGGTATATTCCAAATTTCAGCTTTCTATGTCAATTTGGTAAAATTTTGATTTTTTCCTCACTTTTGGCCTTTTGATTTTCAAAAATTCACCAAAAATCGAAAAAGGCTGTTTAGGACTTGAAATTTTGACAAGTGATGAATTTTTGTCTGCTTTTTCGATCTACCTTTGTACGGTTTAAAAAATTTCGTGCAAGTCCTATATTGGAACGCAAAACCTGTGATTTCGGCTGACTTGTCAATCAAAATGGCCGCCATTTTGTAAGTAGGGCCACTTTTTTTTGAGGACAAGAGCTAGAAATGTTCCTTAGTACTCCCCAATTCCCCATTTTTAAAAAAAAGTTGTCGCAGGGGTTGCTATAGATCCTTATGCGGGCCCCCTGACTAATATCTTCGCATTTGTACTCATGCAAGGCAAATACGTATATCTACATTACATTATAAAGTTCACCAGCATTTTCGCAGGTACCTATCTTTATTTTTCGCCTCGTTGGTCTGACGATTGAAGTGGTTGCGGTTGACAATTGTTGCTGCTAAAGACGGCTTCGTCGATCGATCGAATAAAAAGAGGCGTGAGTTTTATACCTATACATATACCAGGGTTGAGAAAAAAATTTGTATTCTATCTTTTACTTCTTGTAAAGCACCGTTCCTGTCGCGTATCTGCGGAGTGATGAAGGAAGGTGTATCACCGGGACTGACTGACTGAACTGTAATGTAATATAAACTACGTAGTAGTATACTCTCTGGCTGCGAGGATAGAAAAGGAGAAAGAGAGACGCTGACAGAGAGGAAAAATAATCGGTATCGGCGACCGCGCGCGATAAAATTGATTATTCGACGTTTACCGAATAAATTAACGCGCTGCGGCGAACGATGAACGAAGTGCGAGGAATGAGCGAAAGAGATCAGCGAGTTGGGTGCGGAGGAGAGCGGAGGCGAGACCGGGCGACGTTTACGCGATAATTATGTCATCGATGATTAATCAGATAGGCGTGAAAACGAGTTAATAACCGAATCGCGTTAATCAATCGTATATGCAAGCATATCTTTCTCGAGAAAATTCTACTCGACCGGTTAGTTTATTTATACCCGAATTGGACGTTTCTATGAAGTGTAAGAAGAAATGGAGGAGATAAAAAGAGAAAGATCGCGAAAAATACTCGTACATATGTGTTGCAATCGAGAGGTGTTCCAGAATAGTATTTTCAATTTCAATTACTGTTGGTGATAATTTGTAGTTTCATATACCAATCTCTCTCAATTGAACCGAAAATAACATAGTGAAGAATTTTACGTACGTACGTAAAGTAGGCACTCTCTCGTTCGTCGTGTTGATATGATTAATTAACTCGCCGAACCCGAGTCCATCCGTCCTTTTCTGGCATCGTACTGTAAATCGACTGTCTCTCTAGATGTGGCTGTAGAAGAGGATGAACCGTGTATGGAATACGGATTCGAATTCTATTAACATGAAAATTCGATTTGGCAACAATGTCTCGAGTAATTAAATGTTCGGCGGTATCGAAAATTCACGTTTTTTCCCCCCAGCCCACTCGATACCGTCGACGTTCTGGTGCTAAAATCGAAAATTATTTTTACACGAGAAAACCTGAATCGCTTCGTAATTATTCTATTTTTAACAAATTTACCTTTTATGTGGTAAAAAATCGTATTCAATGAGTCATAATATTGATATCGATGATATTTTGTTCTATGAAAACTGAGAAGTAGATTCATTTCTTTTTGAAAAATTACAGTCGTTAAAATAAATCTTCAGGTAATCTTACTTGGAAAAGAGTAGTGAATTTGTGGAATGAATCGATTTTTAGAATCATGAAATTTCAAATAAAAATCAATCAGGTTATCTAACAGGTAGTGATGTAGTTAAAAAGTAGTGATTTTAAAAATGGGTAGTAAAAGTAGTGAAAAAGTAGTGAATATAATCAAAAAGGCAGTGAAAAATATAAAAATTTGAACGGGCATTGGCAACAAAAACCTTCAAGTCATTTTTTAAAAAGTTCATTTTTGATGAAATTAAAAAAAATTATGTGTACAAATTGTCTTCCAATTAAAATTTTTTTTGAAAATTTCTCGCGAAAAATCGTTAATTTTTTTGAGTGAGGGGAGGGGGGAGAGTTCGAGTGGAGAACTTTCTGAAAATTAGGTTGAAAAAAGTTGTGATTTTTTCAACAAAAAAAAATTGTCAAGTAGCCCTATTCTGAAGTCTAATTTTTTCTATGTTCAAATAGAACTTGAAAAACACGAATGAAAATCAAAACTCAGAAGAAAAAAAAATCGTGGAAATGAATTTGATTGAGAGAAAAATATAAACAAGAAGAGGTTTTTTTCAAGTTTCGTAAAAAAATCAAAACTTTTTGGAAATTTTGACAAAAATCAAGACAACAGTTCAGAAACCAGGATGCACAAACGGGTATTTAGCTGTATAAAAGTTCTGCGTCTTGCTTTCACCGCATCTCTATACCTACATTTTTGTCTTGTTTTTTTTTTCAAAAATTGACAAAAAGTTCCTGCTTTATTACTTTACTTTTTTTGTTTCTCTATAAAAATTAGGAAAAAAATCAACTTTGATGAATTTTAATTCCATTTATTTGGTTTGTCTCTCTGAATCTTGTTTTTTCAACAAAATTTTCTGTTTCCATATGGAAATTTGTTTTAGTCTATCAAATTTAAACTTGGATGAATTGTTTGAATTGTTGACCTTCTCTACCCCCCCCCCCTCACCACCGGGGAATCGTGAAAACATTTTGAACATTTTTCGCTAAAAATCTAATCTGCTGCCAAACTTACTGAAAAAAGTTTGGCTTTTTTCCATTTTTTAATTCAACATTAACATTTTCTGTATTTTATTCTGTTCGCTTTCACGATTTTGATTTTTGATGTATTCAGCAGGGTGTCCACAGGTCTGGAAAACCTGGAAAAGTCAGGGAAATTGGTCGGTCTGGAAAAATCAGGGAAAAGTCAGTGAATTTCGTAATTTTCACGCAAAATCCCTGAAATTTTGAAAAAACGATCAATTGAAAATTTTGAATAAGGACCTCTGATGAGAGGAAAACACTGTTTTTTACTTCTCGAAACGTAAATTTTCAAAAGCTTTTGCCCTCGCTTCGCTCGGGTTTGTTTTCTTTTCTTTTTCAGAGACAACATGAAAATTTCTAGATTATAAAAATCAAGTTTTTATGCCAAAAAATGAACTCCTCACGAAGAAAACATCGTTTTTAAGCATCTCAAAATGCATACAAATTTACAAGAGCTTTCGCCCTCGCTTGGGCCTGTTCTGTTTTCTTTTTCAAAATTAACTTCCTTCAATAAAAGCCAAAAGAAAGCTTCTCGTCCTCAGATAAAAAAACCTCGTTTTTATGCCTCTCGAAACTCAAATTCTCAGAAGCTTCTGCCCTCGCTTCGCTCGAGCCTGTTCTCTTTTCTTTTTCAAGAGTAAACTTCCTTCAAAAAAACATCCATTTCAATATTAAAATTTAAAAAACAAAAAAATAAACACTCTTCGCATTCAAAAAAAAACAACTCGTTTTCAGGCATCTTGAAATGAAAATTTCCGTAAGTTCTCGCCCTCGCTTCGCTCGGACCAATTTGTCTCTCATTTTCAAATGAACAAATTTCACATTTTGAGACCTTCAAAAATCAAAAAAAAAGAAAACTTTTCATAAGTTATATGAATACATAATTATGTATTTTATTAATTGGCCAAACTTGATGCATGTTTTATTTATTTTTAATTAGAAAAGTTAATAATCAAAGTTAAGCTGTTTTTTTATATCCGAAGAAGTATCGAGTTCGAAGAGAAGCTTATGAAAAAAATTACCCCCCCCCCAAAAAAAAAAAAACTTCTTTAATTAAAGTATGCAGTGAACCTAGAAACTTGAGAAAAATGGTCTGGAAAATGGAAAAAGGAAAAATTGTTCTGGAAAACCTGGAAAAGTCAGGGAAAATCATTTCCAGAAATGAGTGGACACCCTGGTATTGTATTTTTTCTTGTTTTCTTTGCAAAATAGAAAAATTGTGGCCAGAAAAAAATTGGCCTGGAAGAAATTGTGACCTGATCCCACTGATCCTCTCCTCTTTCCTCACCACAATTGAATCAGGTGAAAAAATTTCGGCTAATAATTCTGCTTCTCTGACTTGTTCTGTTAATTATCAAGTAGCGGTTCTTTTTCTCTGGAATTTTTTCTCATTTTTGAAGTTTTTTTTTTGGAATTTTTGCGTGTTTTTGGGAGGGGTTATTAATGATTAATTGACAGTCGTGAATCAGTTTCAGTGCAGTGAAAGTATCGAAAGAGTAGTGAATTTAGTCAAAAAGGTAGGTAGTGAAAAAATGAAAAAATTCCGTGATGCGTTCATTTGTATTGTTTTTTTTTTATAATTATGATTGAAATTGAAAAATACTTTGCATACAAATTTGCTTCCAATTTCAATTTTTTTTGAACATTTAAAATTTGACTTTGTTAATTTTTCGTGTTTTGTGGTGGGTTGGGGGGGGGGGGTCTAGTGGATAACTTTCTGAAAATTTGACTGAAAAGAAGAGGTAGTGAAAAAAGAAGTGAGAAAGTAGTGATTTTTTCAAAAAATACTCCGTTAGATATGTACCATGTCAATTTGAAATGAATCATTTGTTCGCAATCAAACGAATCAGTTTCCAAAAACTCCCCCCCCCCCAGTGTTTTTCGTTGAAAAAAGGGGGGTACAGAAAAAAATGTCGCGAAAAAGGGTCGCGAAAAGTCGCGATTTTTGAACATTAAATTTTGGTAGACATCCTGAATAGTCATACAATTCGCGAGTAAGTAAGCTAATTATCGGTGAATCGAATATTTATTTTTTTGAATTATGGTTCAGTAGTTCTAAATAATGATTCCCTTGTGTGATTCACGATTCTTGATTTTAATAATGGACAATTCGGATCTTTCGCAGAAATCTTTGGTTTTGAATGAGAACATTTATTTATAGATTAAATCTTTCGCGAGACTTTCAAAAGTGACTCTTCGTTCATGAACCATTTGCTCAAAGAAACGTATCGCAATGTGAAAGAAAAACAAATTCACAAAAAAACGAACATACGAATACCTACTTACCCTTCCATTAAAGTATCTGAACGTAGCGTACTGTACATTTATTGGTTTCTCGTGTATGTAATTTTTCTCCAGCTTTCTCTCTATCTCTATCCCTATCCCCTTTCTCATCTATTACTATCCGGTAGCTTTTCTTTTTTAAAATCAAGTTCGCATTACGTAAAAAAATAAGCTTCGGGGAATACAATGTTGGCCAAAAAAGAAAAAACAAACAAGTTCTGAAAAAATAAAAAAATAAATGAAAGCTAAAAATGTGCTGTAAATTCGCTCTATTTTTTTATCATAAATATGTACTTAAGTTGTTTATCCTGCAGTAGGTTAAGGATCGCGATGCATTACAGCCTATCTTATTTGCTGAAAACTTACTAGATATATAGGTAGGTAGGTCTAAATAAAAGTGCGCGATGTGTTACTCGTCGATTAAAATAAAGCCGGCGTGCTGAGGCCGTGTTCAGCAGCCCAATATAAGTATAAATACGGTCGCAGTTGTCGCCACCGCCACCCTATTTACTCGTAGTATGTAGGTAAACTACATAGGTAAGTGTAGGTTTTAGGGGCTTAGCAGTATACGGCAAATATGGCGTGTTCGATTTTATTCAACAGTTTAACCCTGTTCACGTCCCAAACCCTTGTGTACCGAATCCGGCGTGATATTAAAGCTTTTCGTATAATACAACCGTAGGTAGGTAGGTACTATACCGCATAGTATGGTACACATATACGAAGATATTATAGGTTTAACGCGTATTATCGCTTCGACCGATATTATTTTATAATAATAATTTTTCGCTCTCCTTTTTTTTTGAAAATTTCGTCGTTTTTCGTTTTAACCGATAATTCGTTGACCGCATTTTGGCGGGTGGTTTGCCTTTGCACTGTTTCTCTCGGGAGGATTTCCATTCGAGCGAAACGTGTAAGTACGTAATATGAGTAGGTATGTACATTCATATAAATGAAAGAGAGAAACGAGAGATAGGCTTAGCGGTCAACGAAAAGCTGAAATTCAAAGATACGTGGATGATTTTTTTTTCTCTATCAAAAAATGGGAATAAAACAGTATACGATGAACCAAGATGCTAAGAGTTATATTTTTCTGAATGTTGTTTCCTTTTGATTTACTACGTAACTCTCCTCTGTATATCTGTGTTGCTGGTTCATTGGCCAAGTGGTTTCCATCAATATTAAACTACTGTATATTGATGGTTGTTTTCGTTCTACGTACCTACGTATTAAATGGAAGCTTTACCTTTTCTTTTTTTCCACGTAGTCGAGCTAATTTCAAGGCGTTTTCCCAAAATAAACCCATTGAAAACGAGAATAAGAGAAATGGTAAGAGAGAAATCCTGAGACTAAAAGGTTCGTAGGAAACCAACCCTACATATATGAGTTGGTAAGCTACCTATACCTCTACATACATGAACGTGTATCGATACGTGTGTGCTCCTTGGTATCTGTAGTGGTAGATTTTTAGGGCAACGTCGAATTAACGCGAATTCGCTTCTCTGTTTTTTCTTTTTTTGACCTTAAAAAAAAATCGACAATTGAAAAGAACGATCCCGGTTCGACGTTACGTAGTATTTTATTAAAAGTGCTGTATGTGTGTGCGGAGGTAATTTCTTTATTTTGTAGGACGAATTTCTTCCTTTCGTAGGAGAAAAATAATGAGATTTCTTCCTCCGGTGGAACCAGGCGCTCGATATCGAGTGAATTGTTTTTAAAAAATGATGCCCGACCGAAGGAGCTTTACATCGTACCTAGTGTATTTGAAATTTCACAAAATCTATAACTCGCGAACATTTTTCAAGCTCGGTATTCATTTTGTTTCCTTCGCCTTTTTTGAATGGTACAAAATTGAAATTTTTTGTGTTTTTTCCTAGCTGAATATACTTACTTTTATACTTGTACAGGGTGTTCCAGAATAACCTTTCACATTTGTTTTTTTTATTACTCTGAGAGAAAAATGTTTACAAAAATTCTTTTACAACCAAAATGAAGTAGAAATATGCCGTTTTTAGACCGTATATTTGAGTTTTCATTAAAAATGAAGTTTTAAAAATTTTTCCATCGAGATATTTTCCTTCATTTTTGACACATTCAACCAAACATTTTTTCAAATTATTGAACACTTCTCTTCCAATCAGTTGCGACTCATGAACCTAGAAGCTGTTTCAGAGTCCTAGATTTATCTCGATACACTTTTGACTTGGAATAACTCCATAAAAAAAAATCGCAGGCTGAAAAGTCAGGGGATCAAGGTGGCCATTAAATTTCTGGTTCAACACGTCGACCATAACAAAATTATTTGATGACCGAAGTGCTCACGCGCTAAACATATGTGTACATCCCTGGTAGTTCCAACATGTTGGAAGGAAGTAAGTAACTCTATTACATCGCGTCTGTCTTTTAGTTTGGAACAAGAAACTCGTTTAACATTTTGCCTTACCCCTCACCGTTACTGTTTCGTTAAACACACATGGTCCCACTATACCGAATTTAGCCACGCCCAACCAAACAGTCAACTTGGCGGAGGTTTAGATGTTTCTCAAGTATTATCAACTGATTCTTTGTACACTAGAAGCGCACATTCCAATTATTCACTTCACCATTTAGATAAAAATGAGCTTCGTTACTGATGAGTAAGGAGTAAAGAGTTACAGGAACCTTTATTTTTAAAAAAGGCCTTCACAGTAAAAGCACACTGTACAGCCATCTACTTCTCCAGGGCAAAAAATAACTATTGAAACATAATTCGGCATGCTTTGGCTACCTAGAACCGCCTTTACCATTCCCCTAGCTCCACTTGAACACAGATCAGTGGTTACCAAAATGTGAAAGGTTATTCTGGAACACCCTGTAGGTACTGACTAGTTTTCGGAACAACGAGATGTTTTCCAGTTTAATGAGGTTTCAAGTTTGATTTCTTGCATTTATATTTTGATTTTTCAATCAAGTGGTCGTGACAAAATTTTGTGTAATGGGCGGTATTCTAAGCTGACTGTGTCGATCTATTCTACATACTTGTATTTCCAAGCATCAGGAAGTAAATCGACTGAAAAAATCGGAAAATTTTCCCCTCCTGGTTTTGAACATGTTGCTAATAACTTTTCTTTCGTGCATTGCCAATATCTTCAGGTCTTGTCTTCTATGGAGAGGGTGTCGAGGGCGTGAAAGGGGACAGGTTGAAACAATGACGTCATATTCGTGCTCGGTAATTTTGAAAACATCTTTTTAAATTTTGCCTTCAATTTAGTATAGAAGGCTTGCCAATGCCCCTTGTATCGAAAGTGCCCATTTTGAACTGATATCAAAAGTAACATCTGTATAATTTTCCAAAATTCAAATGGAAGATCAAGACGTCGAAAATCCATTATTTTTTTTTGGCTGAATTGATGTAGAATGGCCCAGTTGACCGAAAAGAACGTGGGAGAGCTTTTGTCAAGATGTCAGCTAAGTGCTGCTCTGAGCTTACATGCTGTACTACAAGCATGTCTTCTTTGATTCAGTCTCTGATGAAAAAATATTTTCTCTGAATATGTTTTGTCTGAGAATGAAATTCCACATTTTCTGCTATTCTAATAGCATTTTCATTATCTATTAGTAAAACAAGAACTTCACATAGATTGATTAGTTCACAAAACAACCTCGAGATTCAAATAACTTCTTTTGACACTTCATTCCCGGCTATGAGTTCTGATTCACAGCTAGAATCTGCCACGAGTTGTTGTCTTCTGTTGTTCCATGATATCGCTGCATCAGCAAATTTTATCAGTACACCAGTCGATATAGACATCCATCAAAATCTGAGTTGTTGAAGCACTTGAGCTGTTTTGAAATTGGATTGTGTTTGTAAACCAATTTGAAACGTATCATAATAGACAGCAGAGCTGAAAATGGTACTCGCTAACAGGGGCCCTAGTGACAAAATATGAGGGCGTTTTCACTAGCGACTTTTTAGGACCACTTCACTATAGCGTTTTCACTGGCGAATAGCAAATCCGCTCTACAAGGTATGCTATTCACTGTAGGGGGTAATGTGTAGCTGGAACAAGTAACCAAACAAAAGAAAAAGATTCCTTTTGTGACAAAACTACAACCACAATTAACAGAAATATGAATGTGTGGTAGCTAGGCGCCTAGGTAGTATGTTGTAGTTGCACAGAAAAGTCATTATCTCCCCCTTACACTCCAACTGAAGAGTGAATGAGTGATGGAACCTGTTTTCTTCTCTACTTTCTCTGGGATGTCTTTGGTTCTTGCTGATCTCCTCCTACCCCGCGTATCTGGTACTGATGTAAGGGATGTTTGTCAACTTCATTTACAGGAGTACACCACTGGTGCAGGTTTAGAAATTGGTATTAAATTAAGCATATCGCACCTCGGGAGTTATAAGGTCACATCTCAAAAAAGTGAAATTTTACAGGAGAGTGATTTTCTTTTTTTTTAAAACTTGATTCATTATTTTCATCAACTTATAATCAATTGTGAGGAATGAATAGCATGTCATTTTGAAGATTGGGTATCCTACCTTCATTTAACATAAGAATATTTTGAAAAATAAAATCTTAAAGAGGAAATATTTCAATGTTTGGAAAACATTTTGAGTTATAACCTTTCATAAAAAGTGATCTGGAGGCGAAAAAAAGCGTCCAAAAAAATTTTCATGATAACAAAATTGTAGAGAATTAAATTTCCAATCGACATAATGTCGTTAGTTTTTTTCTAGAGTGCTTAGTTTTTGAGTTTTTCCCAAAAAACTAAAATTTTAATATATAAGGTGCACCGGGGCAAGTCAGAACGATTTTTCGCAATTTCAACTTTGACCAGCTGTTACTCCCCTTCTAATGAACCAATATGGATCAAATTTATTATGTAGGTTCCCATAAGGGTTCTTAACCTATGGTAAAAATTTGAGCGCGATTGACACAGTAGCTTTCGCTCAGTGGAATAAAATATAAACTGTCCTGACTTACCCCAATTGGGGGAAGTCAGAACAGGCTAAACTTTGCAGAGGCGTAGATCACAAACCGAGCGTCCTAGAAAAATTGCATAGAAACAAAATTGTAGAAAATTTAATTCTCTTTGAGATCACTCTCATCAGATTTTCACTAGGACGCATGGTTCGTCCGCAATATGCGAAAAACTAAGAAATAGAAAGTCTGTATTTTTGACCAAATTCAAAACAAGTTCAAAACAACAACAAAATACAATTGAACCAAAGACATCTAAAATGCAACTGAATCGCGAAAATTTTTATGCCGTGATGAAGTAGGGGTAGTACCCTCAAGTCACCTTTAGTGGCACTTCGCCAGATAAAAACCTCTAGGCGCTAGAGCAAGTTTTCTAACTTACCCCGAATTCCAACTTCCCCCGGTGCACCTTATGCAAATTAATTTTTCTGAAAAATGTTCTATTTTAAAAATTTTTTGTTTTGGAACAAATCTACAAAAAATACACTCCTTGTGATTATTTTACATCTTAAAAACGTTCAACACTATCGAAACTGGTTTCTGACACTTTGTATGTGCAAATTTTACTCAAAGAAAGAGGAGTTTTTTGAGATGTGACCTTATAACTCCAAACAACTTGCAATGTTGTAGAAATTTTGAGTTAGGCCCTTTGCATTTTTTACATGATCTAAGCAGCATACCCGACTCAAAGTGTTATTTTTGGTTGCAGGGGGTCATGCAAACCCCAAAAATGCAAAAACATCAAAATCGATTTTTTTTGAGATGTGACCTTATAACTCCCGAGGTGCGATATATGGCAATCGATTCTCGTTCAGGGAGGTAATTTTTTTTGATCAATTTTGAGAAATTTATCCACCCAAACATATGTATCTGTAGCCAATAATTTTTCAAATTTTTTGAGATGTGTTTGAACAGTATGTGATATGTTTATGACAGTGAAATATTTTTTTAAAAAAGAAATTGGTCATTTGTGAAACATTTCCAGCAAAAAGAAAAACATGCTGCTTTTCATGGGTTTCTGAAACTGAAAGTGCTTCACACTAAAAAAAAGATATGTACTTAATTGCATACCTAAGCACATATATCCACAATAAGAGGAAAAGACAAGCGATTTGGGGTACATAGCAGTCAAATTTCCAGGGGTTTTTGAGACAAAAACAATCTTCAAATTTTAATCCCAAAAAAGTGTAATAAATGGGCAACAGTTTCACTTGAAAATTAAAGGCACACACAATCCTCACAAAAAAAAAGGATAGAGCTTTGAAATTCGCATTATCAGCTAATTCCTTGGATTTTTTGAGTCAGAAAACTGTAATTTTATTTTTATTCCAAACTAAATACTCAATCTTCAGGGAGGGAGATGGAGAAAAAATAAAACTTTTCAGAGAGGGAGATGGGGAAAAAATGAAATTATTTTTCAACTTTGTTGAATGAAGCATCAAAATAAATGTTTTTTAACCTTCTAAATTGAAATCCATTTTAGAATTAATTATTTAATTCAAGTTCCTTTTCGCGAAAAATTCAACAGCAAAACGTTAAAAGATGTTTTCGTGGCTAAACTATTCCAAATTGTAACATGCATCACAAAAATGCCAGCGAAAAAGCGAAATGCTGAAGTAAATTAATACCTGAAATAGCGTTTTCGCTTTTCAGTCTCAAAAACGCCAGCGGTTTTGCTTTTCGCCCACAAAAATGCTCTGTGATAAAAACTGTCGGTAGCGGTTTCGCTATCCGCTGTAATTTCCGCCATGTGAAAAGAACTCCAGATAGCGACTTTAATGGCGAAAAGCGAATTCGCTAGCGACTTTTTAGGACTTTCTAGCTATCCGCCAGCGTTTTCGCTAGCGGATCGCGTTTTTCGTTGTCAATTGGGGGGTAACTACTGTACCCATACCATAAATTCCCATTGCTTGCTAGTAGCTGGTAGAGAGTTGAAAAAATTTCACACTGTTTCACATTGTAGCTGGTAGAATGTTGTATGCTTAGTGGGTGTACTAGCATTACGTCATCATTGCCAACAATCACTGTCAAACATCAATCACACGCACCTACAACAGGTGCTAAAATGTAACTCCTCCCACTTATGCATCATCAATTTTTGAGGTGTGTGAGCAGACTAAGTGCAAAAACAATCGGGTTGTGCACGCTATATGCTACTAGCGGGTTAACCCAGATACCAGTTAGCAGGTAGCGTAACTGTTTTCAGTTCTGCTAGACTGGTATCTAATCACTCTCTTTAAACAACTGATATGTTGCTGGTAGGATTTTCTAGAGAACATGATAACACGCCAATACTGCCAACAACATACAAGATGTTGAAGCGTGTGCCTCATGGCAATGTATGTATAACAGCTCACCTACTGCTGATCAGTTAGGAAACTTTGTTTAAAGACCTTTTATTCATGCTTGCATTTTCTCATTTCTCTATTTAGAATAGGCTTGTCTGACCAGACCAAAAAACTGGACTGATGACTTCAACTGGACCCAAAAATGCTCACAAGACCGAGTGGAACGGACTAGACCTGACCCTCTGAAACAAATTTATGTCAATATTACATAACTGAAAGAATGACCCTCTCCAGAAAAATACTAGGAACAGACCTAGACATATCACCTTTCCAAAAAATCAGACCAAATGGGCAATGACTGCAGTTCGCACATAAGTTACGTGCAATTTTTCAAATTTTTAATTCCAGTTTAGATGACTATCTTGATAAAATTTCCATTATGATTCACTTTCTTTTGAAGTTGTAATATTCTGAAATCAAAAATCCCATTTTTCAACTCATCTAATGTGTTGGAAGTTTTTTTCTTTCTGAAAAATGAAGACTGTTTCCTAGACCTGGGCTGATCCATGACCAGAATAAAAATTTCCAGTCAGGACCAGACCGAACTTACCTACAAAGACAAAAAAAAATCAAACAGAATGCCCGGACCAGACCGTTTGAAAACTCCAAACAAATACCTTAATTTTAGAGCAGTCGAAAAACCTGAGCGGTCTTACAAGCCTGATTTAGAATTTCAACTCATAACAGCAGCAAACGTTTCTCCAAAAAAAAAATGTCGAGCTTTTTCCCCCTCGTTAATATTTTCTATACGTAAAACCTAAAAAAAAAATAATCTGTCTGGAAACGGTTCAATTTGGAATTCTCTCGCCTGATAGGTAAAATACATAATTAGCACATTTCACGTAGAAACAAAATTTATCCTTCGAGAATGGAAATACTTACTCGCAAAAATTTTCCAAGCGTTGAACGTCACAAGTTTTTGACGCCCGTTTGTAAATTTTCCATTGCCTTGAATTCTTCGATTATGCAAAATACTCTAGGGATGTTTTTTTATCGCCGTTGCACATTTACGAGCATATATTGTACACATGTACGCGACGAAATACTCTTCGGATCATGGTGTAAGCGAAGGTCGAACTCCCATCTATCATTAATTCGAGGTATTGACAAAATATCACGTATTTTTCGTTTAAAATATATAATGTATTTGTGTGTTCAATACTAACCGAAACAAATGAAAGCCTGGCTCTCGCGTTTGTGAAAGATATCCAATGGAGATGAAAATTCCCATTCACAACGATCGTGATGTACAAATTATATGTACCTACTCGTTTTTGAAAAGTCGACGATGACGATCCGAAAGGATTCGAGGAAAGTACGTATAATGCGAGATTGTACCGTGAGGAGGATGAAGAGGGTCGTAACGAGCAGTTGACAACGTAAAAACGAGAAACATTTTCATTTTCTGGGTATTTATTCTGATTTGTACGAGTAGAAAAGGAAAGAAAAAATATAACCGAAAGGCCACGTGACTTGAAACGAAAGAATAAGATCTAGCTGTGCTGACAGGATCGTATAAACGAGCTGTCTCGCAGGCAGAATTTTCTTACGATAACGAGAAGACGTAAACGAGAATTATTTGTACCATATTTTCGCTAACAAATGACGTCTTGCACAGTACAGTATTTTTATCGAAATTCGTAGGTAGTGTTTTTTTTTCTCTCAAATTTTATGTGCTTTTACGTAGGTAGGTAAATTTAAGTACCTAATCAAAATAAATGAGGTGTACAAAATTGTGAAAAAAATTCTAAAGTTTTATTTCCAAAGTTTACAAATTGAATATTTTTTCTCGAGAGGATTGCTATTAAAATGAGTTCACTTGATAAAATTTGGTCAAACTATAAAAAAATTTTTGGAGCTCCAGTTAGGTTTTTGTGTGAATTAGTTTCAAACTATCTTACAATTACAAAGATTAAAAATTTGTTGAAATGCCATACACATTTTTAAAATTGCCTGTGATGAAACATTGTAAGAGTTGAGTGGAATTTTGCAAAAATGCTTAATTAAGTACGTATGTGAAAAAAAAAATAGCAGAAAATCACCAAAAAATTACCAAATATCGACATGAAATTGAATTGTAAAAAAATTATACTTGAAAGGTAAAAACTGAAAAATTATCATCGAAATTACTTGTAAGTTACCACAAATTGATGGAATTTCAGTCATGATAGCGCCATCAACTCAGAAATTGTGAAAAATTTTGACGTGATGGAATTCTTTCATTAAGTACATATTTTTGCCGTAATGAGCGTGAAAAATTCTACATATAAAAATTACCCAAAGTTGAATTTCAAGCCTACAATATTTTTTTAGAGTCGCATTATTTCAGTTTCAACTCGTATTTTGATATTTTATGTACCTAAGTATTTGTGTGTGTTTTTTCAATTTACGACGAGTAGGATGATAAATTGAATTCAGCTAATTCATAATTTTGTTTTTCTTTGTTTTAGGTGAGTACGAATTTGTGTTGGAGTACTTAGAAATCTGTAGAATATTTTGTATTCAATACCGCTGATGAGTAAGTTTTGAAATAATTTTATGAATGAATCTGGCGTTAATTGATCGAATAAACTAATTATTATTCAGGGGAAAAGAAACAAAATTATGTATTTTTTATTCCTGAATTCCATTTCAAATTCTCAAAGTTTTTATAAATTTTTTTATTCGTAGTTTTTACATTTATTTTAATCAATGTTTGAAATGAAAAAAAAAAGGATTTGAAGAATTTTATCAGAATAACAGTGAAAAGTGTGTTATTAGAGATATTTCAATCTGGTGCAGACTGCAGAGCATGAATCCATCCTCAGTTCTGAAAAGAGCCATGCATGAAGTTGAAAAATCTAGGGTAATGGGTCTGGATGTCTGGAAGGTTTACAAGTTCATCGTCAGATCTAACCTTTTTAGGAGGAGGAGGAGGAGGAGACGGCACCACTCAAAAGTGAAGAAAACCATGTACATATTTTTTTCAAAAATGACTTTATTTTGGCAAGCCTTCACTCAACCTTCTGTACAGTTAGGAAGCTCAAATTTTCAGCGAAATTCTCCACTCAAAATACACTTTTTAACCAACTTTCGTCAAAACAGAAAGGTCGGAAACAAATAGTGAAAAAGTTAGAAATTTTATTTTTGAGATTCGAGAGAGACTCCCTATTTTTTGGAAATTAGGGGAAGAGGAGACCCAGGGGATTTTATGTTCGTTGGACAGGTTGGAGCGAAGGATTAAGTATATGAAGTTGCATGTTTTTCTGTCTAGGGTGTTGATGATGATGATGGGATTTAATGTATATTTCCCCGATTCATGAACCTTCCAGTATTTTGAGCCCCATTACAAATTTCAAGCACGAATGCAATTTTTTGCATATTCTATTCTTGTAATTTTAACAGCATATTATCGTGTCAAGTTTCAGCGTTTTTTTTAAGAGGAGGAGGGAGAGATTTTTTGATGAATTTTCTATACAGGGTGGAGGAAGAGGGTAGACTTCATCATAATCATTGATTGTAATGTTGATGTTTCGAATGAAGATATTCGTTCAATTTCTGAAAATAAATCATATCAATTCGACCAACGTTTTTGAGTCATGTCCTTCGATTTCGCTCAAATTTTTTTTACAATGTTTACCTACCCAATAAGACGTAAGAAATTCGCAATCAGTTTGGTCCCAGCCCCCTCAGGAAGCTGGTTGGGCGGGGGGGGTCAATAATTTCCACATTTTCTCGAGGTACTCAACTTCATCAGCGCATACCTCCAAATCTATGATAGTACTTTGATCAAAACTGACTTCACAGTTCGAAGGAGCATTGCATTTTGAACTTTCTAAGTATTTTGAAATTTTCAAAATTGGGAGTTCAAATTTCAAAATGGCGCTGTAATTGAGAGCTACCATTAAAAGTTCTTAAAAAATGTCCATAGATATAACTTTTGATGATTTTTCGAAATATTCAATTTTAGAGATGAGATCTTTTAATAAAGAGGGAGCACCTCCTCCCCCAAATTTGAGTCAAACTTTCAAAAAAAATCTGGGGCATGTGATATATCGAATTGTATGTTTTTGGTGGCGCTGAACATGAATATGATGTCAGATTTTTGATTGGACCCCATCCATGGCTCCCAGCACCTCCCTAAAGGGGGTAAAAGTCCAAAAAATGATTTCATTCGTGTGACACATGAAATAGTACGTTTTCGATATTGCTGAACACGAATATAGCCTTAATTTTTCAAACTGACCTCAACCATGGCCACTAGAACTTCCCTCAATGGGTAAAAGTCCAAAAAAATTGTTTCATTTGTGTGACACATTAAATAATATCTAAGGGTATATTCGTGTTCAGCGATATCGAAAACATACTATTTCATGTGTCACCCGAATGAAACCATTTTTGGACTTTTACCCTCTTTGGGGAGGTGCTGGGAAAAATCTGACGGCATATTCGTGTTAAGCTTCACCAAAAACATACAATTCAATATATCACATGCCCCAGATTTTTTTTGAAAGTTTTGTCCAAATTTGGGGGAGGTGGTGCTCTCCCGTCCACTAAAAGATCTCTTCTCAAAATTAAATATTTCGAAAAAGCATCAAAAATTACACCTATGGAATTTTTTTCTGCGTGATTTTGAACCTTTTTTTTTTAGAGCCCCCCACTTTAGACACCCCTAAAAAAGGTGTTTAAGCACACATTTTCAAATAAATTGAAGAATTTACATTTGAACCACACTGGCAAGTGCTCGATGATTTTTCATTTGATTTTTCCTGTAACTTTCAAAATTAAGCTTTTTTGGGTCAAATTGTAATATTTTACTATTAGAAAAAATGCCAAAATCACGATTTCAACGAAGTAAAATCTCAGAATTTGGCAAAAAAAAACTTAATTTTGAAAGTTACAAGAAAAATAAAATGAAAAATCATCGAGCACTTGCCAGTGTGGTTCAAATGTAATTTCTTCGATTTATTTGAAAAAAATGTGCTTAAACACTTTTTTTTGGGGTGCCTAAAGTGGGGGGCTCTAAAAAAGTGTTCAAAATTACGAATATACAGGGAGCTTTACTAAACTTTTTCATCTAGATAGTTGAATATATACCTCAAAACGTTACGTTTGGCGCAAATCGTAGGTTTCTAGTTTTCCAGGGGCTCCCAAAATTTCAAAATTGCGAAAAAATGGAAAACTGGATTTTTGAGTACCAGCGGAAAATTTTATTGAACTCTAAATTTGGTAGGATGATGGTCTTTCAGATACTAATAAACTGTAAAAAGCTTTTTAGGGGGCTCAAAAGGGTAGGTTCAAAATGGTGGTTCCAAAATTTTCCAAAAATCAAACCCCCCAATTTCTGCCCCGAGGGTTGAAAATAGGGAAATCACCTCGTAATACGTTTATCGAGTTCAAACAGATATTTTACCCTAAAAAAGTTTTTGAAAATAATATGGTACTCAGTGGTTCCTAAAATTCTTTTTGTAATCAAAACTTTGGGAACCCCTGGAGCCCAAAAAATGGTCATTTTGGGTTGACCAACCACCTATTCGTATTTTGGATATTTATTACAAAATTTTAAGAGAGGTCTAGTCCATAACTGTCAGGGGGCCAAGAAATGGCCTTATCAGGACTCCTCCTTTCACGAGCCGCCAGAAAGACAATACAGTCGACTGACAACAACATGGGGAAAAACGCGCTTTTTGATAAAATTCCTTACTCTATTGTAAGTCACGAATCTACTCGTCGTACTTTCGGATTCCTTGGAAATTTCGAACAATACCTTGCTGTAGAAATTTCGACATAGGCACCCTGCGGGAAACCCTGTAAGCTTGAGAAAACCCTCTCGAATCTTATAGGCACCACCGACAGCGATGCTCTCTAACGAACGTCTAGTTAGCCCGTTCAGTAGGAAAAAAACCACCCTTAAGAACGAAGGCGACGCGGGTAGCTTGGGTTGCGTGTTGTAGGCGTTCGTGTACATATTTTCGCTTTTTGCGCGACGACGACGCAAGGTTGGCGGAGTAGAAGTGTTTTTTGTGCCTTAACGTCGTCGACTGTGATACGGCGCGGCGACCGACGTTCCACTATAATTTGTCTCACCATCAGTTGTTGCTCTCGTCGCCGGCGAACTTGTAGAATAGTATGAATTTTCGCGGCTAAATACACGCTTTATAGCTTCCGAGCTTGGTTCGCGGTGGCGTATCAGTTTTCAACGTGTGCATGTGGATGTGGATTTTTCGCGCTGTATAAATATGATACCGCGATAAAAGGTAGGTAAGCTTGGGATTGTTTTTTTTTTCTTCAATTTTTTTCCTCGGTTCTTTTCGCGTTGGCTATGGCGAGAAACCCGGTATCCAAGTGGCGTGTGAAAAATTAGACATACCGACGTGTAGGTACCTCTGTTCTGCGATTATGTGTACAATAATGCGAACGAACGATTTACCTACTACCTACCTACCGTTGAGGCCGGTGATCTACTTCCTGGTAGACTCTGTTGCGCCAGAAGAAGACCAACAGCCGGCGAAATAGAGAGAGAAAACGTGGACACAGCGGCCGGCGCAGCGGCTCTCTCAGCTGTCTGTTTTTCTTTTTCCTTACTCGCGATGAATTATATACACATATACGTATACAATGTAGAGAGCGAGTACATGTATTGTAAGTAAAACGTATGTGTAGCGTGTTTATTGTGTAAATAATGCACACGTAAGTCTATAAGTACGTAGGTCTAGTACACGGCCGAAACGATGAAGAAGGCGAGCATTACGAATATTTGGATGGCTGACAGAGTTGATGAGTTGAAATAAAAGATGCAGCCCAAAGTGCATGCTGAGAGCTACACATAGACAGCGATAACACATATCGTACGTATTTGCTCGATTGTGTGTGAAGTCCACTTGTACATATGTGGAGAATGCTGGAAAAAGACACACAGATGAAGAAAGGCTAGAGACTGTTACGCCGCCGCCGAAGCTTAATTACAATAATGGAAATGTGTATTGTCGACTCTTCTACCTCCTCCTCTTCTACTCCTCTTAATCGGGCGACTAATCGTATATATACAAAGAAAAAGATAGCACAGTGTACTGTCCACTATCGAGGGTCCGAAGCTACGAGCGACGATGACCGCTGGATGAGGATGACGATACTGTGTCTGTGTCGACTGGAAGCACTTTCGCATGCAATTCACGTCATCGACTCATGTCCAGTTGACATAGTTTACAGCCTGCAGTGAAGCGGACGACCGCAACGAAGGCAAAATCATTTCTCTCGCAGCAGCAAGAAAGTAACCTCTAAAAATATGGAGTGAAAATGACGGAATGACGAAAGAATTCGCGACTCGTAGCGAATTATTGAGAGCGATGGCGGTGTGGAGCAAGATGCATATAGAGGTCTTAAGTCTTGGGCGAGCTTAGAAATGGTTGTAATTCAGATTTCAATTGGCTGGGAATTGGACATATTCATATTTTCAGAAGATATTATCCAAATATTATTGTGTTCTGAATTCAATCGTATATTTTCTGAATTGCAAAGTGGGAGAATGGGGAATGTGGGGTTTCTGAAGGCGAGATACCTACATATTTTTTTATCGATTTTAAACGTGTAACACTGGAAGTGGGACATGATAAGTTCCAAAAAAAGAAGTGGTTTAAAAGTTCAACTTTCTAATTTTTGCTCAAAATATTTCAATAACAGAACATGTTTAGAAAAACTTCCTCTCATTCAGACGGCAGGAAATTCCAAGTTTTATTACTTACTTCGTTCCTCTTCATAAATTTCTGTAGGGCCTTCAGTTTTTCACGAAAAATCAATTTTAAAAAAGAAAACTCAATGGCGACCATCGAAAAAAAAGGTATTCCCAGGTAAGATAGGCGAAATGGCCCTGTTCCCAGATTTGGAAAATTATGATGGATTATTGTTGGGTACTTCCAAACAAAATTTTCGAGCAGAATTCCCACCCCCCCCCCCCCCCATCTACCCAATCACCCTTCTCAATAATTTTTGCCAATTTTGGCAACAGGATTTTTTGAACATTTTGGCCAAAACCAGGAGTTTTTTTTGGCAATTTTTACAAAAGTTGGAAGTTTGTTATAATTCTGACCAAAAAAAGGAATTTTTTTTTACAATTTTGACATGAACGAGATAATTTTTGACAATTTGGGCGAAAACAGAACTTTGCTGACAATTCTGGCAAAATACACAACAAGAACTCCTTGTTAGGATAGTTTTGGGCAGAATCAGGAATTTTCGAAATTTTGGCTACTAACAAAGTTTTTTGGTCGTTCCTGCAAATAACGTCAAAAAAAGGTATTTTTGCACAATTTAGGCAAAAAACAGGATTTTTTTGGCAACTTTGAAAATAGTTGGGATTTTTTAATAATCTTTTCAAAAAAAGAACTTTTGTACAATTTTGGCCAAAATAAGACTTTTTTGAGAATTATTATTCTAGCGATAACATTTTTTGAACGTCTTGGCAAAAACAGCTGCTTTTTGGGCTATTTTTACAAACAGTTGAAATTTTTTGATAATTTTGGCAAAAATTGGAATTTTTAAAATTTTGGCCAACAACTGGGCTTTTTGTTCATTTTTTAAAAAAATATTAGGACTTTTTTGATAACGCCAGAATAAATAGTAGGTAAATATTTTTTCGCGATTATGGCCAAAAACAGTGCTTTTTTGACAATTTTGACAAGTTGGAATTTTTTGATAATTTTGGGAAAAATGTGACTTTTTTGACAATTATTATTCTGGCGATAACATGTTTTGAACGTCTTGGCAAAAACAGCTGCTTTTTGGGCTATTTTTACAAACAGTTGAAATTTTTTGATAATTTTGGCAAAAATTGGAATTTTTAAAATTTTGGCCAACAACTGGGCTTTTTGTTCATTTTTTAAAAAAATATTAGGACTTTTTTGATAACGCCAGAATAAATAGTAGGTACATATTTTTCCGCGATTATGGCCAAAAACAGTGCTTTTTTGACAATTTTGACAAGTTGGAATTTTTTGATAATTTTGGGAAAAATGTGACTTTTTTGACAATTATTATTCTGGCGATGAAATTTTTTGAACATTTGGGCAAAAAACAGGTGCTCTTTTTTTAAATTTTTACAAACAGTGAAGATTTTTTGACAATTTTGTCAAACATAGGAATTTTATTTCGACAATAATGCGACTTTTTTTGGTATCAGTAGGTGAGCGTTTTGATAACCTTTTGAACACGTTTTCTAGGGTGAAATTTGACGCTCAGCATTTCTTGTTCTAAACATTTTTCACATATTTCGCATAATTATGCAAAAAAAACGCGAAAACACGTATTTTCTGTTTTTTTTTGCAAATATGAGCCCTTTGTAGACAAAATTTTGATTTTATGGATTGGTAGAAAGAAAGTACTTGCAAAAAGGCACATTTTGACGAAAACAGTTTTTGTGATCAATCTTTCAATCCGGACTCCGGAGCTGTGGTGGTTCAAAGTTTTCTTTTGTCAATTTTACCCCCACCTCTATGATGAAAAATTTTGAAAAAAATCGTGTTCAAAGGCCCAGGTTTCCTCTACACATTCTGCGTGGTGCCAGAATTCTCTCCCCACTACTCATGGATACAAAATTTTTTCGCAAAAAACGCGCTTTTTGGCTATACCGTCCAAGGGAGTGAGGTGGGGTGGAAATTTCGCTCGAAAATTTTTTGTGGAGGTACTCAACAATAATCCATCATAATTTTATAAATCTGGGAACAGGGACATTTCGCATATCTTACCCGGAAATACCCTTTTGGTGAAACAAAATTGTAGGGCATTTAATTCTCCATCATTTAAGTCAGCTTTATTTGTTGTAGAATGCTTTGTTTTTTGAGGTATTTTCGAGCAAAAAGTAATGAATTCGAATCGAAAATTTCCACTTTTAAAATTGAAATCAGCAATAGGTACATGTAAAAATCTACTGCATAAAACAAAAATGGCAGAAACTAAAACAACGTAAAAATTGGGTCAATTTGTGCAGATATTTAAAATTCCCTCGATATTTTTAATCCTACCTATACCTGATTCCCTTCTGCTCAGCCCGATACCAAATTAACAAATTATCTATCGGTGAAACTACCGTTTCGTCGAAAATTTTCGAAAGGTAAAAATGCTCGTCAAATGCTATTAGGTATCTATACATTTATACACGTGAAATCCATAATCTCCCTTTTACGTATACGTAGGTACTATATTTATGGTACGTACTTACGTTACAAAAAATGAAACGTGAACCAAGATCGAGCGTAATATTTTTAATTAAATTACCCGTATTTACTCGACTCTTCTCGAGTCAGCCTTATTTTTTCTACAGATATTCGCGACATTTCACCGCAACGAAATTATAATCGCCATTTTGGCGAATATTCCACAGTATTGGTTTACTATTATTGGTCTCGCCACTTGATCGTAGCGTCATATTCGATTGATAAAAATCTCGGTTTTTTGCTATTATTTCGTTAAAATCACGTTCCTATAGTTGACTATGACTATGGTTTATAAACATGAAAATATATTCGCTGTATACTGTAACAGTACCTAGTGTACACTTTGTATAATATGTTATTATGCATAATATTCTCTGAAAAGAACTCTCCTCCGCTTCTATCATCTCTAGTAAGTATGCGTTACGTACACAGAATCGTCACAAAACCAACCTATATACACGTAATCGATCACAGGACACGTAGAAACCTCAAAACTAAACCACCTCTTTTCTCATTCTATTTTCTCTACCCCCGTTCCATTTTTCCTTCGCCTTATACGACATATTAGGTTTATAATGGAAAGGTTCGTTTCCCTGTCTTTGTTCCTCTTTCTCTTATGTATCCTATCCTTGTCGTATATTATGGGTATCTATGTACATACGCAATAATACACAATAATTCATTTACGTATTATTTCGTTCGTGGATCCCTTTTTGGAAACCTTGTAAATGTGTCCATAATGTTATAATATACCCTAATGCCCCGGTTTCCTCATTTCTCGCTACTCTCTTACGCATATAGGCTACTATTATAACAAATTATTGCTGTATGGATCAAAACTACCAAAACTTCACAATGTTGATAGATTAGGTCAAAAACGCTCATAATATCCTAAAATCTAAATCCAGGAATCATTTCGACCATCTGTGATATAATATTACTTGGAGTTGAAGAGCGAAGGTAATTGTATTCCAGCCTTGAGAAGATCAGAAGATGAAAAACTGTGTTACATTTTGTCCCAGTTAACAATGTTGAAATTTTCTTCCTGTCGTCTCACATTTGGTCTCGGCTCATTTCTCTCCCCTCGTCTTTTTTTTTAAAGGCCATTTTAACTACAAAAACTCGATTTTTTTCAAAATCTAAATGGACTACATTTTTCTACTACTCAGTGTGAATTTAATTCAACCATAAACTCATTTTTGAAAAAAAGTGACTTACCTGGTTCTTTCCATGGACTCTTCATTTGTACCAAAGAAGAAATTTTGAACAAATTCCTCGAAGAACTCCAACTTGAGTTCAAAATCATATCCAAGCCCACGTCATTCTTCTTGGGTATCCAAATATCTCCACAAGATAATACCAGTGATATCGCACTTGACCAAGAAACATACATTTCCAAAATTGTGGATCGTTTTGGAATGAAAGGTTGTAACTTGGTCCACACACCAATCGATAAATGTGCAAAATTTGAAAGCACTGTTGAAACGTTTTCATCCAACTTCCCATATCATTCGACAGTTGGAGCCTTGCTTTATGTAGCTAGAGGTACTTGCTTCGATATTGCTTATGCTGTCAGCATTTTATCCACGTTACTGGAAAATCCTACAGCTAGGCTGAAGATATTAGACAGTTGAAACATGTAATTCGATATTTATCCGGAACTCAAAAATTGAAACTAGTGTACAAATCTAAATCAAAGCATGACAATCTGAAATGCTTCAGTGATGCAGATTTTGCTGGTTGTATAACCACCTTATGATCAACATTGTTGCTGCGAGTGATGTTTCAGAAGAAATCATCTGGGTCTCCCCCCCCCCCTGTTTTTAGAACTAACTGGTATAACATCAACACCAGTTCTGCAAATTGATAATGAAAACGCTCAACGATTAGCAGAAAGCAATTCTGATCTGCACAGACGCACCAAACACATACGTATATTGACAAAGCAGTTACCCATACTGTTACATTTTATCATGGAATACTTATTTTAAATCACTTCGGCTCGTATTATTTCTATACTCAAAACTTTCTCTGCCATTTAAAGACGACTTTGTAAATCAATTCCCACCAAATTCGAGCTGCTTTGGATGCTTCAGCAAAATTGGAGTCCTCTCCAGCAATTAAAAATCGTCCCAGAAGAAATGGTAATCAACTTCAACAGCTGAAAATTAAATCTTATCACATGTTAGACATTCTAATGTAGATTAGAGTTGGAAAAATGAACACTTTCGACCTTATTACCTTGGAGGCTTGGATTCTGAATCTACCTTTCCCAATCGATTCAGAATTCAGGGTGTCTACCAGGTAGTGAAAGTAGTGAAAAGGTAGTGATTTTGAAAGTCGGTAGTGAAAGTAGTGAAAAAGTAGTGATTTTCAGCAATTTTTCTTAAAAGGTAGTGAAAAATGAAAAAAACGAAAAATCCAATTTTCCACACAAGAAAATTTTTGTAAAAAATGGGTCATTTGTTGACTTTTTTAGAATTTGAATTACATATTTTTGAAAGCTTTTGCCCTCCTCGCTTCGCTCGGGCTATTTGCTCTTCTTTTTCAATTTAAAAAAATTAATTGTTCAAATTCAAGGAATGTTCGAAGTTTCAATCAGAAAAATACTTCTTTACCTCGATAAAAAAAAAACAACATTTTTTTTGCTTCTTGAAACATGAATTTTTGAAAGCTTTCTTGGCCTCGCTTCACTTGGGCTCGTTTGCTTTTTTTCACATTTGGATTTTTTTTTTTTTTTGAATAATAGTTCAAGTTTTAAAATTTTGAAGCAAAAATAATGAACTTCTTCATTGATTACCCAAGAAAACAAGGTTTTTATACCCCTCGAAATTCTAATTTTCGGTAGTCTTTTTCATAAAATTGGTATCTTTTTTCCAAATGTTGTTCAAATTTTCCATTTAATTTTTAATTTTTCATTTTGAAAAGTTCTTTATTCGCCCAATTTCATTACAGTAACAAAAACCTTAAAGGTGAAAATAAAATCAAAAATTGAAATGACAAAATTATATTCTCAACATCCGCTTGCTTGGAAAAAATCTTGAGATGTTTGAAGATATTGGAATAGCGAAAAATTTTAATGTCAAATTTTGCCTCGTCCACCCCCTCCCCCTCTTGAAAAACCCCAAGTGTTTAAAAAATATGTCCTGATAAAGTCCTGATTTTTTATTTTGAAATTTTTTTGCACTTGAAAGCCTGAAAAATCAATGCTAAAAATTGAAAAAAAAATCCTTCATCTTTCATATTTGAAAGAATTTTATTCTCGAAATATGTAGTTGATTTGTTAATTTTTCGAGTTCGCTCATTTTAATGGTTATAAAATCATTGAATTGATTTCAAATTGATGAAAACGTGTACTTACTGCTCTGTAAAAAATTACAAAGTTCAAACCAAAAAAAAAAAAATGAAAAATCGTTTTTGTGGGAGGGGGGGGGGGTAAAATTATTTTGGAAGGTAGTGATTTTTTTTTTTGAAAGGTAGTGATTTTCGGCCGAAAAATTCCGGTAGACACCCTGGAATTGCGAAATTGTAACAAGATTGAATTTTCAGCTGCCGAAGTTGATTGCAATTCCTTCCAGAGCGATTTAAATTTCTGGAAAAAAGTCGATTTTTGCTGTAGACTCCAGACCAGCTCGGAAATAGCGGCAATCGTATGTGTCGTTATCTTTGCCACTTGAGATTTATTTTGACGTAGTATTTTTTTGTTGTTTGTTTCTATGTATTTTTATGAAACAAAATAACCATCGCTATTTTTTTTTCTTTTCTTACTGGCAAGTTTAAAATGAAAAAAAACCAGCGCTGAAAAACGCTATTATTAAAAAAAAAGCAAGATCTTAAAATGAAACTTGAAAGCGCAACTTTTTCTGGAGTAATTTTATTATTAAATAATCCGTTTTACAACGTGCGGTTTGAAGAAATTACAAAGTATAGAAGTAGGCTGGTGGAAAAATTCAACGAGTCGATTTCCATCCATCTGGGAGCGGTTACACGATACAGTTTACAAGGCACATGGAAATGTGTCGGAGGTTTTTTGGAAATTTGCCTCAAGTTTGTGTATTTTCCATTACAAAACCCAACTTCTTACATAGTCAATATTTAAAAAGTATATACCTTTACTTACGAAAGATTTTTTAAGACATCGTGTTAAGTCGTTGATTAATTCGAAGCGTAGGTATTTTCCTATTACGATGTAAAATTTTAAAGTGGTTGAAGAATTTGGAGAAAAATCGCAGTTTTAAAGACGTCTCTTCTTTATTCGATGGCTTTGTCGTTAACGTAAAAATAAATTTATTTCGGCGTATTTTTCTTCGCTTTTCCGGCTTCGTGTTTGAAATTTTTAGCGGATTGGAATTTTATAAGAATGTAGAAAATTTTCCTCGTTTTGGATTTCTGTGATTTTCGATCATGTCGCAGAAATTTTTCAGAATTATTGGTCTTTTGTCTGAACGAATAATCACGTTGATAGTATTTCTATTTGGTTTTGAAGTTGGTGGTTTTTTTTTCATCTGCTGTTGTGTATTTTATCGGTTGATAAAAGTTGAAATTATATACCGCGAGCAAAAGTTGTTTGAGCTTTATCAGATTATTACTCGAATAATTTATACCACGCGTAGATAATTTTCAGTAAGAGAGCTTTGGGTTTTATAGAATCCCAGGAATAATTATCTTGTAAAACAGAAGAAAGAAAAAGTTTGCAAACATTATGATTCGTCGTCCTTGTTTCCAAGAGTATATAGTTGGATCGTCGACGAACTAGGTAAAGAGATAGGTAATTGATTCGTAGGGTGGAATTTCTGCGAGAAATTGTCACGAAACTCGCGCTGTTTTCGTCTTTCATCTCTGCCTTTTACGATAAAGCAAGCGACAAAAAGTCAGCAACAAGCTGACTTCACTCGGATAATTTCTTATCGTAGCGATTTCAAAATTAACTCGGCAGCGTCGCCGTGTTGTTGTCGAATTATTGAAAATTCTACGCGAATATACGGGAATAAAGACGACGGAATTATCTCACTTTTGTCTCAAAGTGAAATCGACACAGATGCGAGAAAATTTTCGCCTCAAAATAAACCCACACAATGAGAAATCGTGCAACCAAAAAATAAAACATGAATTTCAAATCGACTTGAAACAAAACAATGCGGGGATTTCGATTTCAGTGACAAAAATTACGTCAAAATATAGAGTAAATTTTATTTACTCGTTTGTTGAAAGTCGTACTAACCGCATTATCGATTTTTATTTCAAAATGAAAATTTCAACTTCGCATGAGCTATTTGCGTACTGTAAAATTAAACGAATAGCTCGAGCTGTAATTAAAAATACCTGAATTTTAAACGAGAATTGTGAATGACCAAATTTCCTACTTAAGCTATGTAACTATATTGTATACTTTAAAAGACGAAAAAAAGTGAAAATAATCAAGATTTAGAAACGAGCCTTCAGAAAGAAAAATTTTCCATCGTATGTGTAATGTGAGTTTGAAAACAAAATGGTCTAAAGTTTTAAGTATATGGTTAAAAAGAGTCTCATCTAATCCACCCATCCGAGTACATAAGCAATTGTCCACAATAAATGCGATTTATATAAAGGAAGAGAGATGTAATATTCTAAAGCAATGCTTCAATTTGAAAGAAAATAAGACAGCGATACATTTCAGTAGCAATAAAGATGAATTAATGGAATAGAGAATTTCTAAAGAAATGCCAGCAGTGATAAAGGGCAAGACGAAGAGTAGGCCGATGGAGGAAAAGAAAGAATAAAAAGCTACCCCATCGATCAAATACTGAAATGCTAAAACAGTACTTTGAATTTAGCATAGCTTGTTGTACTGTACCTAAAACCTTATGGACTATGGTGAATGAAAACGTGGATTCTATGGAGAGACCCCTGATTCTCCAACTTCTCTACTGTAACAGTTACTGCCATAAAGAACAATCCTTTGTCGATTTTAATTCGCAAAATTCGTGCTTTTTTTCGTCGTGTTTCACAAGAATTTGGAAATTCTGTATCATTCGTGGTTTTTTATTTTGAGGTATTTTTTGGAGCAATTGATGCAATTTAGTTTGATTTTTCAAAACATCCTTATAAATGAAGGGGAGAAGGTGTTACTCGAATTTGATTTTGTTTTTTGTTTTTGTGAATAGACCTCAAAGGTGGGAATCCGCCTAATTATTCGAATCCACAGATCAGACCCAATTATTCGAATCCGATTCGAATGCAAAAAACAGGAGTGATTCGTGGATTCGGATTCGAATCCATTTTTTACTGGATTCGTTCCTACCCTGAGAATTTTTACTTTGGCCTTCGACCATTATTATTTCATACATAAGTATATCTGTTGATTGATCAATAATTTTATAGCTAACTAATGCATCTTAATTTTTCTTTGTTTCAGGTGAGTACAATTTCTTTCCAAAAATGATATGTAGAATACGAACTTGCGTATGAGAATAAGTAAGTAATTTTATAATCCTTATGAGAAAAGTTACATAAGTCTCTTCTAAGCCTGTGACCATTTACTGAATTTGAAAATCGGCTGGAATAATTGTCTATCAGGTTTGAATTGAGGTGATCTAATCTTCCGAATACAAATTTGGAAATAATAGACCAAATTTTTGAGTTCACAAACGATTTTGATTTTTGATGAGTTTTTAAAAAATCAAACTTGGATCAAAAATGAAAAAAAATCAAAATTTTACCAAATAGACTGAGAGAGCTGAAATTTGGCGTGTGTCCTGTTTTCGACCCTACAAATTGATTGGAAACGGATTCAAACCATTTTTAGTGTTTAGTTCTGGAGCACCCTTGCAGATTTTTGAAAATTGACATTTCTACAGCGTTTTACCCAATTGAGTTTTTGAATTGAAATTTACTTAGTACCCCATTTCCAACGTGTTGGGTCGATTGGAGGTAGTTTCAGACTGTTTTGAGCCTTCAGGTATATTTTGGTCAGATTTTCTAAAAAGTGGTCTAAAAAACCATCCAATTTAATTTCAGCGTAATTTTTTTTAAATACAGGATATCTAACAGGCAGTGAAAGTAGTGATTTTAAAAATAGGTAGTGAGAGCACATTCCCATGATCTCGTTATTTAGTGCTGTGTATTCACTGCTTGGTCTGTTTGCTTTTCTTCGTTCTTCCATCAGATCCAGTATCTCTTGAGTCATCCATGGTTTGTGTTTTCTGTTTCCTATGAGTGGAATAAACTTTTCTATTGCTGTTTTAACCTTTCATTTCCATGCTTGCCACTTTTCTTTGATACCTTGTTCTTCTTCCAAATTGTCTTCCTTTTGTTATTCCAGTTCCTCTCTGAATTTCTGTTACACGGTTTTTGATTTGATTTTTGGGATGTCAAATTGTTGGTAACATTCTTTGCTCTTCTTCTGGCTCTTCAAAACTATCTGGCATTTTGCAGTCAGTAGCTTGTGAAGAGTCAGAGTTACAGTCAGCACCAGGATATGTATGACAGTTCTTCACTGTGTTTTTGAATCTTTCTTTTACAAGTATGTAGTCTATCTGGTTTCTGACTCGATCTTCAGGACTGACCCATGTGTATAATCATTCGTGCATGCTGTCTTAACCAGGTATCGCATATTACTAGATTGTGTCTTTCTGCAAACTCTACAAGCATTTCACCTCTTTTGTTCTGCTCTCCAAGTGTATACCTCCCTGCAACTTGGCTGCCATGATTATTTCCAACTTTTGCATTGAAGTCTCCCATCAAAAACACATTGTTGTTTTTTGAGCAGCTCATCACGTCTTTTAGGTTGTTGTAGAAGTTGTTGATTTCCGCTGTACTGCTTTCCATTGTTGACTCATTCATAAACTTGAATTATCAGGGTTGGTTTTGGCTTGACCTCCAATCTCACAAGTATGAGGGATAGTCAACATGTAAGTTTCATGAACGTGTGGACATTTTCTGACCAAAATAATTGGAGGAAATATAGTTCAAACATTCAACCAGATCTGACAGAATTTATTTTGAATTTAAGTGCGTTGTTCGTATTTTAAAGCGTGATTAGTGGAGTGCTAATGAAAAAAATGTTGTCCAAATGTGGTGTGGTATTTAGTCAAAAAAATTTTTTTTCAGTTGTGATAATTATGACTAAAATTCATCAAGAATTATTGAAAACATGGACAGGCATCGTAGCGGGTCACTTTTATAGTGACTTGGTCACTTTTCTCTCGAAAAGTCACTTTTGGTTACTTTTTTCATCAAAAAGTCACTATTGGTCACTTTTCTTCCAAAAAAGTCACTTTTTTGAATTTTTTTTGTTTTTTAAACAAAAAAAAAACGTTTTTCATCCAAATTATCTTTTTTAAAATTCATTTTCAAAGGATTTTATGTGAATTTTCTTTATTAAACAATTTTAGAATTTTAAAAACACCAATTTTTACTTTTCAAAACATATTTTTGAAAGCTCTTGCCCTCGCTTCGCTCGGGCTGGTTTTCTTTTCTGTTTCAAAATAAAGATGGAAATTCATTTTTTTAAAATCAAGTTCTAAAGCCAAAAAATAAACTTCTCACAAAAAACATCGTTTATATGCCTCTCAAAATACAAATTTTCAAGAGCTTTCGCCCTCGATTAGGCCTTTTTTTTTCATTCTCAAAATCAACTTCCTTCAAAAAAACATCATTCAAATTCTAAAATTTTAAAAATAAAAAAATGAACTACTCGTTCTCACATTTCATTTTTTTTAACGGATTTTCCGGTGGGACCAGACGGGAAAATAAAGTAATAGTTTTTAGGTGAGATATTGAACGTTTTTTTGCTTTTGTTTTTCGATTTTCTGCTCTCCTGAACGCTGGAATTAGAAAAAAATTGGTCACTTTTTTGGTCACTTTTTTCATTGATGAAAGTCACTAAAGTCACTTTTTTTTAGAAAAATTTGGCTACAATGCCTGTTAGGACATTATTTGGTGCTGTAAATTGTTCATCTGATGGTTGCAAAATTTCTGGTGCTGAGTGACTGTTCAATATCCAGCAGATTATCACTGAACAATCTACTCCATTTGGACTGTGATCGAATCAAAATAATGTTAGTACATATGTTATGTCTTGAGTGGTTCTCAATCAATTTTCTGATGAATTTTTTTTTCTAGCTTGGAAAATTAATTTTTTCTAAAATATAATTTTTGGACCGAATTTTTGTATCAGCAGGTACTTTACTAATAACGCTGTAAAATACGAACAATGCACCCATATGCAAAATGAATTTTGTCAGATCTGGTCGAATGTTTGAACTATATTTCCTCCAATTTTGGTCAAAAAATGTCCACGCATTCATAATTTTTCAACCATGTGAAACTTATATATTGACTACCCCTCGTAGTATCCTCTCTGATTTTGGAATTATGGCACCGATTTTATCGCTGATTCTGGTATGTATTAATATACCCACACCTAGTTTATGTGTGTCTTTCCCTGAGTAAATCATTTCATAATCTTTATCTACCTGGTTTCTACCATTTCCAGTTCATCGGTTCTCACTTATTCCTAATACATCGATTTGTAATCTCTGGGCTTCCGTAATTACATTAGCAAGTTTTCCAATTTGATACAAAGTTCTTACATTCCAGGTTGCGACGTTGATGTTGTTCCACCTTGTTTTGACTCCGCATATTCTTCCTACCCTATTCGGCTGCCTTGCTAAATTGATGTCCATATAATTCTAGGGAAATGTGATAGTGCTGCAGTTTTGCTTCCAATTCAAAAGGATTCAACGTCGAAATGTATTAATCGCCTTTCGCTACGCGCAAAAAAATAATTTTCCATGATTTTGTGTAATACATAGATCTTCTCAACGTCGAGAAAAATTACGCCCTGTGAAAATTTAATCTTCGGGGTCACTGTAGAGACTTGAGTTTGTTTCTTTGCTAACGTACATATGTGTTTTCATTTATGTGGAAGCATTTTCCGTAGCTAGGAACATTTATAGCACGCGAAATACAGTAGGTGTATATGGCGGAAAAGCATAAAGTTCTCGTAAATACGACATAATAACAACAACGATGTAGTATGTAGTAAAATCGTCGGCTAGGGCTAGGTAGTAATACGTACGGATGGTATTATCAACATCATAGCAGCGAATATATACGAGAATGAAATTAAAAACGCCTCGTTTTCGTGGTCGAATAAACTCTCAAGCTGACGGCGTCGTCGTCGTCGTCGTCTCACTGCGAATCCGAATATATAGCATACCTACTACCTTACTTACATACCTACCTACCTACCTACCTACCTACCTACCTACCTACCTACCTACCTACCTACGTCTGTATATATTCCTTTTCCTACAGTGCAGTAAGTATAATAAGTATATGTATACGACGTTATGTGTACACATTATACATACTGTATAGGTAAAAGGTTGAGGTACATCCGAAGGGGGCAGAACAACCTCACATTTCATAACGGCGAAAAAAGCAACCAACAACGTCGTATCTGTCGTTGTCGTTGTCGTCTTTTCATACTGAGAACGAAGCCGCAGCAGCTACGTCGTAGTAAGCGACCGAATATCGCAGAAGAACAGACACACACGAGGAGATATGTACAACAGAGGAAATTTTATACTTACGTATCCTACCATTGATTAAATTTTTGACGAAGGTACGTAAAAGCCTTTAAAAGTCGCAGAAAAAGGCAATGGCAGGCGGCACAGCGCGTTATCCTACGTGAGAGCAGAGAGCTCGATTCAGGCGCCACAACGAACACATTTCTAGATTCGAATTAACTTAACATACTGTTACACACGTACTCAGCGTGTGAGAAAAAGACAGACTATAGACGGGGAGTGAAAAAAAGCAATAAGATGTCGATCAAAACGCCAAGAATTTTTTCCAAAAAAATAGTATATACTTCGTGTGAAAAGTCACGATGACATTTTTCCTCCCCTCTCTATCGTGTACGTAAAACTAACGCAGGCAGCTTTTAAAAGAGTTGGAAAACGGGGTACTAAATGTTCAACACGTAACGCAGCATTTTCCGCACTACTCCCCATGCCTCGTTTTCCATCTTAAAAATGATCTTCGACGTTTAACCGATGTTGGTACTTTTGCGCCCCTTCTGCCATCATTTTGAAAAAAATAAAAGCCTCGCGAAAAGATAATCTCTTCGTGAGTAATCCTCCGCCTCCGCTTCCATCTGTGCCTCTCCAACTCCACCTCCCAACAACTCGCAATTTTCTACTTACCACGTCAATGGAAAAATTAATCTCGCGTAAAAGTACCTACGCTAAAGATCGAAACGATGCTGTACGTGTAAGTGTACGAGAGAGTAAGGGGGGAGGGAAAAACGCTTTTTCGAACACGTCGAACCGTAGAATCGTCTCCGTTTTTCTTTCTCTGCGTCTGCGTCTCTTCAGGTAATTAAATGGAGTATTAAGATCGGATCTTTCGTATCTCGAGGTATCGTTTCCACGTTATCGGAGCGCGAATAGAAATGTCGTATAATTTATTTCTGTTTTTCATTTCATATGCTCCGATATTATACAGGGTGCTCAGTATAGTAAACGACGACGCGTGAAAATTCCATTTCCAGTATCGCCACGAGCGGTTGTTATTCAGCGATTTTAAAAAGCATGATGATTTGAGCCGACGCATGTTCCGAATTTTTTTGAAACTGCCCAAAAATAGCTTTAAGCCTCTCTTCTACCTCTGACAAAAGTTCACTTTCAGGGATCGTACTCGGTACTTGATTACTTTTCATAGTTTTTTTTCTTTTACAAAGTTTCAAGAACTTAATTTTTTCATTGGGACATTTTGAAGGAAAAAGTATTAATACATATAAGTGAATAATTCGCAAAAGTATGCTCTGTTTTATTCTTTTACATGTGGATACCGTGCCTTTGTAGTTTCACTATTACAAAGCCTTTTGCCTTCTAGTGAAAATGTTGAATCTTGCTTTCTGCAAAAAGTACATAACCTACCAAAAAATCTCACATTTTATCAAAATTGCCCAAATCTTGTTCTTTCTTCGCCAAAAATTGCTAAAAAACGAACCATCAATTTTTGAAAGTTTTCCAAAAATCCCCCAAAATTGTCGCCTTTTTGCCAGAAAAAAAGTATTGCTTTTTGATGAAATTGTCGCAGTCTTTTTTTTTAATTTTCTTGCAAAATTACTTTTTTCTCAAGAATTTTCAAAAAGTCCTGCTTTCTGGTAAATTGTTGAGTCTTGCACTGTCATTATGCCAAAAATTTTAGCGTTTTAAAAAAAGGACTGAAAATTGTATTCTGTTTGCAAAAAATTCTAAAGTGTATGGTTTTTTTGGTCTAAAAATCCTACAATCTGCCATAATTGTCAAAGTTATGTTTTTTGCTATGAAATTGGCTGAAAAATTCCTGTTTTAACTGAAAAAATTTGAGTCCTTTTTTTTAAAAAATCCAAAAAGGTTGTTATTGTTAAATCTAGCATGATTATGTAGGAAGACGAAGAGAGATCAATAATGACCTTCTTAGTGGTTTGGTCAATATATATATACAGTATATCCCTTTAGCAGGGAGATTTATCTTATACCTAGCTAGCTCAGATAGGCTTTTCTTTTGAGTAATCAAACAGAACTAGTCTAATGTACACAGAATACATAATAAAAGAACATAAAACAATTACTATGTACAGGATTATTTCATTAAAGTTTCAACAGCATTCATTGTATAGGTACATAATACAGTGGAGTCTCGATAACTCGAAGCTGAAGGGAGAAGGAGTTGATTTTGAGTTATCGGAGTTTTTGAGTTATCAGAGTTCGAGTTATAGAGGTTTGTTTTTGGTATATTTCTAGTTAGCAAAGTTTGAATTAGATGAATGTTTTTTTTTTTTTACCATGGAATGAAGTGGAAAATGTATAATACCTATGTATTTCAGTGAAATGTTCATGTTTATGGACATAAATGTACTTATAAGTAACCTCGATTTGTTTGTAAAAGAGGTTTGCATCAATGAGATTCAAATTTACAAGTTTTTTTAACAAGAAATTCGAGTTATAAAGGCAAAATGTTGGCAACGTTCGACTTACAAGTACAGAGTTTTTTTCTATATTTTTCAAAAATTTAACTTTGAGTTATCGGAGTTCTGGACTTTTTATTTCGAGGTAAAGAAGTGAATTTTACAATGAGTCTTATGGGGAGTTGAAGGGAAACAGACTTTGCTTCAAGTTATCGGAGTTTTCGAGCTAATGGAGTTTGAGTTATTGAGACTCCACTGTATACCAATATATAGTATGTAACAAATGCGATCAGTTTTAATAAATATGATAGGTACCAGAGTCCTGCACGGTATAGTTAAAATAGCCGAATAACCGCCGGAGCTATCGGCTAATTTAACTACAGGTAACTAACTGTAGTTAGTTTTGTCGGCGCGCGCAACCGACGAATAACTAACTACAACTACCCGCCGATGCAGCGGTAGTTAGGTTAATAACTACGGTTATACCGCATTCGTCATCGTTGCAATGATTAGACCTTATCGATATATTTCAATGACTCATCAATCGGGGAAGGGATTGAAAAATCATTTTTCAAAAATATATTGCACAATAATATTATCTATGAGAGTGCGGATAATCGCAGGTAGCGTAGTTATTTTAACTACAAGTTAGTCGACGGTCAAGTTATCTGAGTTACAAATATAATCGCACCGGCCGGTGCAGTTATAACCTGCCATTAGGACGACTAATAACTATAGCTACCCGCCCTCGGCGCGCGACTAACGCAGATAACTTTTAACTATACCGTGCAGAACTCTGATAGGTACCTACCAAAGTCCTGCACGGTGTAGTTAAAAGTTATCTGCATTAGTCGTGTGTTGAGTGCAGTAAGCTACCAAATATAACTCATCCAAAAGCGGTTATATCCGCATTAGCCTATGTGGATAATTTTGTACTTAAAATAACTAAACTACCTGCGATTATACAGCGTTCTTATCAGAAATGTAATGTTCGATTCTGTCTTATCTGTTTGATGAGTCACCAAAATGTATTGATGAGACACCAGAGAACCGAATGTGGTTAACATATGGTTATTAACCTAACTTACCGCTGGTTGCGCGCACTGACAAAAGTAACGTACTCTGGTACCTACTAAAGAAGGTACAAATCTCTGCAGATCATGGCAATTAACTAACATTGAAATCCTATTAAAATATATTCCATTATATTTCCGATTGGTGAAATAGGTAATTACATTTGATCATAGAGGATCATTGTCCAATTATCATGACAAAATGACATCAATTAACTATGATTAGGCTATAATTAATTAAGTGGAGACACCACTATGTAAGCAACTACCCCTACTTACCAAACACTGCTGACTGTCTCACCACCTCTTTTCCTTAGCCTACCCCGTCGACCGTATATAATGGACGAATAATTCGAATCGCAGGAAATGACGGCCACATTTTGGATGCAGAATCCTGGAAACGTTCTGCACATGCGCCAAACATGATGCTTACGGCGTCGGTGGAGAGAGAGACGGTTCACTAGTTCAACCCACCCATGTTCATTGTTCAATTAGTAAACCGTCTCTCTCTCCACCAGCACCGTAAGCGTCATGTTTGGCGCATGAGCAGAAGGTTTCCAGGATTCTGCATCCAAAATCTAGGCTTCACATTTTGTCATTTTTTCACCGTTGAATTATTCGTCCATTATATACGGTCGACGGCCTACCCCAATATAGTGGCTGTTGGTGGCTGATTTACTTTGAAGAGGACTTATAAACACACTCACCAATTTGTGGATACCATGGCTTATCCCAAATTGGTTGCCAAAGGTAATATGATAACTAGGTAAACGTTGGATCATCCTTTTTCTTGATAATTCCAACTTAATAAGTAAATAAAACAGGTCAGCAGTCAGCACCAAAGCGAGTATTGGGTCGCTATGAAAAACAACGTGACTTGAGATAAATCCCTGTTGCATATTGATAAATAGAATTACACCTAACCTCCTACTTTGACGAGACTCCTGCCACCACAAATAACTGGAATCAAGTGATCACACGTACTTCTGGTCTTTGGCACATACTTCAGTGACCTTCAAGTACGTCCTCTATCACACCTTATATAATTTCTCACGTTACCATGCATCTTTATGTTATGGGATATAAATAGAATGGCGTAAGGATGCATTATTAGAATAACCACCTAAACGGTGCAGGCATATTGCACCATATCAAGGTTTTATTGTTTTTCGGGTACCTATTACTGTCCGAATGTTTCATTTTTTGCCAGAAGTCGACAAAAAACTGTTCCTCTCTTTCCATTTGCTGAAATTGTTCAAGTCTTGCATGCGAAATACCTAGTGCAACTTTTCAAAATTGAAAACTTGTTTTTTGCATCATTTTCTTCTGCATTAAAATGTTTGGTCACCTTTTTAGAGTTCTTTTGATTATTTACTGAAGTTACCTTCTTTTTTTTTTGCAAAAATTGAGTACCAGTTGTGTACTTTGTGCTTTCCTCCAAAATGAAGTATGGCAATCTTCCGATTCGCAGAACACCTTGTATAATACGATAATCCGATTTTTGGAAAATAAAATCCTTCGACGCGATAAATCCATTTTCAGTAAACCTCTGTTTTTTTTTTTTTTTTTTTTTTTTTTTTGCTAAAATTGTACGTACCTACTCGTATAATGCACATAGGAAACGTTTTACTGCTCATAAAAAGCTCTGCTCACTCGTATTGCTTATACCGAAGGGGTCAAAAGTAATCCCCTAATTAAATCGTTTTCCAATTCATTACTTTCGGGAAACTCTTGTTTATCTTACGGCTTTGTAGCCGAATTCATTATTGAAATTTTAAACTATAGGAAAATTTCTCGAGTCACTGCCCCTTGAAATACTATACCAAACTACACGCTGCGGTTGTTGGCTAATTCAATCGCATATTCAATTTCGCGGAAAATGCAAAAATTCGTACATGGTTTAACAAGCACCCTGTTTCGCCCAAATTTAAGTACCAAATTAAGCACGCTTTTCGCTCCTCTCTCGGTTATCGAATTTTTACAACGTATCGTTTCGAAAAGAAATTCCAAGCCAACGCGCCAGGTATAAAGGAAATAAAATTTCATTGCGACTTTTGCGCGCCTTTTTTATATACGAGTAGGTATATTTTTTTTTGGCAAACGAAATTTGCGGCGACGACGACGAAGAAGTCTGTAACCATCGAAGTGTTTCGTTGTCATTGTTGCTGTTTTTGAACGGAGAAAATCGTTTCGGAGAATATGGCTGCTTCCGATACACCATCGTCGTAGTGTTTTCAGTCGACAGGGCGTGTGAGGTTTATACGCTATACGGGTCGTCGATAATAAATCTGTAATAAAATGCGACGATATAATAAAGAAGAAAAGTTGAGGTTTTTTCCTCTCATTTTTAAATAATCGTTCGAAGGATAAGAAACGCCGGCGTCGTTATGGGTATTTTTTTTTCGCGCCGTCGTTGTTTAAAAAGCCGCTTTACAGATTTGCCCCGACTCGTCCTCTTTCAAAAGGCTTTTTCGCAGTTCGCCAACTTGCTCTTGGGAAAATTTCATAAAAGCAAAAAAAAAAAAAAACGAAACGAGAATGTTTTAACAAAGTTGCTCTCTTCGTCTCGTTCCACTTGGGTCAACGTTTTACGCTAAAGTGTTAGCTTTAATGTACGTGCTTTAAAGAACAGTCCGAGAGCGGAATGAAATACTAAAATAAGTCGAACTGTATCGACTCGTTGCGCGTGTGTGAGTGTGTGGTTTTTTTCAGACACCGTCAAGTTCGCAGTGTTAAAAAAGTGCGGATAGAAGTACGGTACATGTGGTCAAGAATGGGTCCGTCAATTATAATCAATTGAAAGATTAGACAGCCGTCGTGATGATGTGAAAAATTAAATATCGAGTTTATTATAGTTACGGCCGATAGCATGGACCGGAGAAGGCGGTGCGGTGTTAATCATTAAAACGCTCTAGATGTGGTTTTTCTCCCTTCTTCTTGGTACGATCGCAATTGTTGCTGCTTTCGCCTGCTGTGTACATGATGTCGAATATCTCTCATCTACCTCCTTGCTTCCTCTATTTGGAAGCCTTTTGAGCTGAAAGGAATATTCCGCTAGTGTATAGGTTTTTCAATAATATTTGTACGAATTTATTTATTACTTATGAAGTTATGAAGAACGTTGGGTCATTCCACCTCAATTCGACCAGCGTTTTTGAGTCATGCCCTTCGATTTAGCTCAAATTTTTTTTTAATGCCTACCCTCTCAATAAGTAAGTCACTCGTAATCAGTTTGGTCCCAGCCCCCTCAGGGGGCGGGTGGGGGGGACTTCAATTATTTTCACATTGTCTCGAGATACTCAACTTCAGCAGTGCATACCTTCAAAGCTATGATATTTTGATCAAAACTAATTCCTCAGTTTGAAAGGTCATTGCATTTTGAACTTTTTGAGTATTTTGAAATTTTCAAAAGTTGAAAGTTGAACTTTCAAATAGAAAGTTCAAATTTCAAACCGATGCTGTAAGAGGGAGCTACTATTTAAAATTCTGAAAAAAATTCTATAGATGTGCCGTTTAATGCTTTTTTGAAATAAATGAAATTGATTGATTGATTGAAAAAATTTTCAAGATGGGATCTTTTAAGGAAGGGAAGCACCCCCTCCCCCAAATTTGAGCAAAACTTTCAAAAAAAATTTGGGGCATGTGATATATCGAATTGTAAGTTTTTGGTGACGCTGAACACGAATATGACGTCAGATTTTTGATTGGACCTCATCTACGGCCCCCAGCACCTCCCCAAAGGGTGTATGAGTCAAAAAAATGGTTTCATTCGTGTGACACATGAAATAGTATGTTTTCGATATCGCTGAACACGAATATATGTAGTTTTAGTTTTTCAAATAGACTTCACCCATGGCCCCCAGAACCTCCTCGTGTACCTCAAGAACGTAAAAACAAACACTCTCGGGTTTTCGAATGAAATTTTCGTAAATTAAAAAAAAATTATCCGCAACTAAATCCAAGCAAGAACTCAAATAATGGAAATGTTTCAAAATCCTTGATGTCATTTCTGAAACTGGGGAAATATTTTCGAAACATATATTGCCTATTTTTTGGTAATTAGAATGAAAAATACACGTTTTTTTTCGAAAATGTCCTCTCTTTGAAAACCAATGTTTTTAAATAATTTTCAACTCCAACTCATGAAGGAGTCCACTAGGATGTTCCTTATTTTGAAAAGTTGGAATTTTGTAGCTCCCATCCTCCAAAAACATGACCTCAGGTGAGAAAATAATTCCCTGTTTTTTATTTTCCCCCTATCTGCAAAAAAAGTGGTGCTGGCTGGTAGCCCCCTAAGTGGGGAACAAATCAAAAAAAGTTCTATTTGTGAAAATTTTTTGTTTCTGCGCCAGAATGTTTCTAAATAATCCCCTTTTTAAGAAAAAAATTTCCCCAGCCCTTCAAACCATATTGGCCTCCTAGTGAGGAGCCCCTCAAAGTTGAAAAACAAAAAAAATGATAATAAATCAAAGTTATGGAAAATTTGATGAAAATATCTCATTTCCACATTAGAATTGTTCTACATAAGCCCATTTTCAAGAAAAACCGATCTTTGGACCCCCAAATGATTTTGGCTCTCTTGCATGGAGCCCCTCAAATTTGGGAAAAATAAAAAAAATATTATAAATTGATGTCTGTAGAAATTTGTTGAAAATTTTTTATTTATGCGCAGAAGGCGTAGGGGTGTCGTTAATTTGTATACGTACGTACTTGCTGTGTAATGCTATCTTCAATAAATAAATTTCAAATTTCAATCTTTCTGAATAAGCACTTTTTCAAGAAAAACCTTCTCCCCGGTCTCCCAAATCATGTTGGTTACCTTTAAAGCCCCTCAAAGTTGAAAAAAATCAACAGAAAAATGAAGAATTCATATCTATACAAATTTTTTGATAATGTTTCATTTCTGAGCAGAGTACTTTTAGATAACCACTTTTTCAAGAAAAGCACCCTTTCGTCCTCCAAATGATGGTGGTCCATTTTTATGAGACCCCCAAAATTGAAGATTATTGGGAAAGATGAAAATTGATGTCTATAGGTACATACTTGTAATTAGGTGAAAATTTTTCATCTCTGTGCAGAATGCTTCTAGATAATTCTTTTTTCCAGAAAAACCTTTTCTCAGTCCCCTCTACAATGCTCATCATCTACATAGATGATAGAGATCCACAAAGTTGATTTTTTTTTTTTTTTTTTGAATGGAGGTGAAGTCTCCTCTGCAAAGATAGTTCCACGTCATGAATGCTTTAAACTTGAAAATTAAATCTCATTGATAGGGATTCTTGACGATTTTTTCCAAGTTTTCAAGTCTTACATTACAAAATATCAGAACGTCAATAAGTCTTCTGTGAAAATTTGACATGAGTTAATTTTACTACAAAACGTCCACTTCAATGTTTCTCAAAGTCAAAATTCAGAAATTTGTCCTTTTTCTACAAGTTTTTCAAATTCTGACATAGGTAAGTAGTGCTTTTCTGATGAAGATCAACCAAATCCAAGGATTAGAATATGGAAGAAAAAAATGTAGTCTTATAATATTCATCTTTTTTCATTTTCTGGGGAAGGAGACATAGACAAGTTCCACCTTTCCATCATGTAGACAGGTCATGAAATATTTAACAGTATTTCTAATGAGAATGGTCCAAATCCAAGGATTATGATGAGAAAAAAAAGTAAAAATTTCATTTTTTCTGATTTCTTTTATATTTTGAGATGGGGGAGGGGGGAAAGGCGTGCTCCCTAGCACGACTCAGTTTTTCTCGAGAAACCCGACAACAATTTAGGGCGTCATTAAATATTTTTTCACTAGTATAGGGTACCACAAAAATGCGATTTCCAATGTCCTGTAAAGGATAAGGAACCACGACGACGAGTATGTGGGCATAAGTATGAGCTCTCCCCTCTAATCCACTGGTTAGTCTTGGGTGGAGATAGGGGGCTAAAATTGGTATATACTATATAGGTTGATTTTACGTAAGTAGGGACTTAACTGAGGTGTTAGAATTAGAAAGGTTACAATTTAAAAAATGTTGCCTGATACTTCGATTTTTTCATATATGGGAAAATTGGGGGGCCCAACCGGCACGATTTTTTTTCACCTAGGGGGTTGAAATTTTCAGGGTATTATTTTCTCACCCGAGGTCATGTTTTTAGAGGGTGGGAGCGAAAAAAATCGAAAAAATGTTTTCACTATTACAAATATAAGGAACACTCTAAAGTCCACTGAATTTAATCAAAATCCTTCGAGCATCTTTGTTTTCACGATCCTTCCAAATTCACATACTTACTTACAAAACTCTCAGCCTCTGATCTTGCTGTCAATGAACATGGAATTATCCCAAAAATGGAGTTATTAATTCGAAACGTTCATTCGCTTTACCAAAAATTTTCGCACAAAAACGTAGTACATATATATATAACGCTAACAATTTGAGCTTTAAATTAAATTAGGCACGCACAAAATTTTCTTTTTCATCGCCTGACGAGGCAACACTAACAGTGATAAAAGTATACTTTTTCATCTTTTCATGAGGGATTTATATAATCATTTCACGTACAAGATGAAGAATTTTCACAATATTTAGACCTATATGAAAGGTGCCTTGAAATTTTCAAAACTAACGATATTAGATTTATTTCGCAGTACATAATTCAATTTAGCACGAAAAAATCTGGAAGAAAAATCCTCTGGGTGCAGCATTTGACAGTTATCTACGTTCAATAGCTTATAATAATTTGACCAATTTTCTAAAAAAAAAAAAAAAAAAAAAAAAGTCCTTTTAGAACTAATAACAGGGCGTTGAAAAATGATAATTTATTGCCGATGATGCGACTAATCTGGTTTTGCAATCAAAAAACACAACTTTTTACTCCTGTTCTGGTATTTAATTTCGAACCATTCCTACCCTCTCCAATGTCCTTGTACTGATCTTTACCCTTCTCTTCAATAACTATACACTTATTGCATCCAACAAGAACGTTTTCAGCATCTCTTAACCTTCTTATATTTTATTGAGAATTTACATATTCGACGCACACAAACGACTCGATACGTCACGTCTGTGCTTTTAATGAAGAAAGTTTTTCTTTAAAAAGCACGAACGAGGTAAATCGTCGACTATGACGTCGACATCGCGTCAACAATCACTCTGCTTAAGGCAAACCATCTCCTCCACCCTTCATTGGTCTCCTCTCATCAGCACATCTATCGTATTAAAAAAAAATCAGATTTGCGCGAGCGCGGGCGTTACGTCGTCGGTAAATATACTCGCAACAACCAAAGAAGAAAAAAAAGAGAAACAACTTGAAAAAGAATACACAACGTTAAAATGTATGCAAAAACCGCGGGGGTGTTTGCCTTCGATTTCTTTCACTATAAAACGAAACTTTCTTCCTTCGAGCCAAGATATAGAGTAAGTAATGCTAATGAGAAAAATTACGAAAATCAGGCAACTCTTTCGCCGAGTAAACTTGTTAGATCCTCTTTTTTCTTCATTTTCATTTTCCACCCGCAACAGTGTAACCCTTACGACAACGAGAATGTCATTATCGTCACCCTCCACCGCCTTTTCTCACCTCGCTAGATTTTCTCGCAGTGGTTGAGATTTTTCTACTCTAAACGCCACCATGAGCGTATTTTTTGTCACTCGTCGAGCATTTTTTTTTTTCTCAGATCGAGGAAGTATACGTAGGTGTTTTTATTCTCTTTTTTTCAGGTACGTCTACGTAGGTACATATTATCGTTATTTTTTATTTTCAAACGCAAATGCAACACTGTTGCGATAATGGAGGTGTTTTTTTTGCAAGTATTTACCGTATCTCGTTTGGATATTTATACCATACAATATACTTCTGTCGTAAATGATATCAATTTTAAAGATGTTCTGAAACGAGCGCGCTCGTTTTAATGTCGTAATTTATTACGTTATACGATGTCGTAGTCGTAGTTGATGCGCGTGCGACGACAAATTACTCGTATATTCGTATAAAATCCTATCTTAGTTCTACAGTTTACTTTATTCCGAGTCGTTGAAGTTGAATACATTATATTCGATTTATTTGGTTACAAAAATCAAAAAGCAGGAGAACTTGTAGAAATGGTTGAGGTAAGCGAATCGCGTGTTTGAAAAAGTAATGGCCTTCGATGAGGTAAAAATCCATCAACATTTTCCCCAAGTAATCAATATTTATCAGGTTTGAGTTAATTAACGAATACGTAAGAATATGTCTATTTATATTTGTATCCATTCATACAGTGCTACTAAAGTTGGTACCAAAATTATGATAATTACTTCGGAAGAAAGTTCTACAGTTTCTTTTCATTTCCATTCAAATTATCAATTGGAGTAATTCAATTTCAAAATTATTATATGTATCAGATTTTCAGGCACTCTATAGTCTGTACCCTTGACCTTGTCATGTTTTAAGCTTTTTTTCGTGCATTTTCGAAAAAGTCCACCAAAATTTCATTGCATTGTGGTAATTTTCATCGATTTTAAAACTTCTTCAATTTTTTTGGCAATTTTTATGACAATTTTTAGCAATTTTTTCTCAAGTTTTCATACCATACATGTTCGGAAATGATTTTTCCTGACTTTTCCAGATTTTCCAGATCAATTTCTCCAATTTTCCAGACCGTTGAAAAATGAATTGAACATGCGATCAGGTGGGAGGGGAGGGGGAGTGTCAAACTAAACCATCAAGATTTTAACGTGCTGAGCTCAATCGATGGTATCAAAATTTTTAAAAAAGGAGTGATTCTGTTAAGTTTTTAAAAAACATAAATTTGTACCTATTAATAATTCGAATTTTTCGGGTTTGAGCTTACTTCAGCTTCCTGTTCTTTATATCTTCTACTACGACTTTCCACTCCTCTCTTATTCTCCACTCCTCTCTTATTCTTGCTAATACTTCCTTGTTGGTAATGAAGTCCTTCCATGAGATCTGTAGTAGCTTTCGATAGCACCACTCTCAAAAGCAGATACTTTCTTCTCGCATTCTGCACTCATGGTCCATGTTTCACAGGAATACTTCAGGACGGTCCATAAATGTACCATCGCATAATTCTCTTTCTCAGACCTAGACTCGTCGTTCAATTTTCTAGCATATTGGCTAGGTTATTGAAAGCACTTTTTGCCATTCCACATTCCAATCCGTGATTTAATGTCTTTATGATCTCAACCATTGTTGTTAATCAGCACTCCAAGGTACAGTAAAAGCTCGTTATAACGCTCTTCAAGGGACCGGAAAAAAAGAGCGTTATAAGCCGAAGCGCGTTATAGCCGAAGCGCGTTATAACCGAAAGTCTCATTTTAACGCTGATTAGCGTTATACCGCGAATTTTCGTTTTAAAGCGAAAAAAGCATTATAAAGGAAGTGGAAATGTGAACTTTATTTTGAATTTTAACAACTGTTCCAGTTGGAAATAAAAAAATCTGAAATTTTAATTTGATTTTGAGGTCTGCTGTAATAATGTGAATGTTTTTTTGGTAACATTTTGCAATAAAAGTTTCTTTTTGCTTTTTTAAAAATCAAAACTACGAAAATTCCAAAAAAACCTGTTGTTTTGGCCAAAATTTTTAGAAAGTGATAATTTTTTACACATGAGTAAGCTTTTTTTCGCAAAAAATTGGGGTTTTGTTGTTAAAATTATGAAAAATATGTGATTTTTCCTGAATTTTAGAGCGTTAAAACGCGATTTATAATCACTCATGAGCGTTATATCGCGATTAATTTTACATTGGTTTAAATGGGGATGTCAAGGGACCGGAAGAAATCAGCGTTATATCCGAAAGCGTTATAACGAGCTTTTACTGTATCTGAATTGATTTACATTTTCAATTTCTTTAGTTCTGATGTTGATTTTGACCTCTTTATTGTCTCCTTTTTTAAATATCATAACCTTGGTCTTGCCTGCATTTATTTTCATTCCATATTTTAATCCAGCATTGTTAATTCGGCCGATCATTGTCTGTTTTGCGCTTCTGTCCCAACAAGGATCACTTTGTCAACTGCGTAACTTATTTCATTTTTTTCTCTTGCCCTTGATCTTGAATCCCATATGTTCGATTCGTGCTTCTCTCATTGTTTCTTCTGCATACACATTGTATTTCTTCAGATCCTCTCATGGTTGACACGATCAAATGCTTTCTCATAATTGACAAAGCAAGCAATGGTTTCCCTATTTGCATTCAGTGCTCTTTGAATGATCACTTTCAGCAGGGCAATTGAATCTCTCTTCCCTTTTTTTTTTGTTAAAAAGCCATATGTGTCATTCCGTAGGTAATGGGCCCATTTGGTCGATATTGAGTTATGGGGGGGGGGGGGCTGAAGTAGACCTCCGGAGCAATCATATGAGCGGGATAGAAGCCCAAAAATCCAAAAAAATCCATAATTAAAAATTTGAAAAGCTCAACATTTGAGAAAATTGCCTTCTAAGTTTTTTTTCTGAAAAAAGCTGAAATTTCATGTAATCCAAAAACCTTTGTACTTAAAATTGAAGATTATTGTTTCCGATGTCAAATATTACTACCCATCTGCAATAGCGATTTTTTATTACTCAATATTGTCATGTTCATGATTAATAAATTAAAATTTTGCATAAAAAATTCATTTCTGTTCAAAAGCAAAAAAAATTATTGAATTACATTTTCTGTCAAAATTCAACTTGTAAAAATAAAAATCGTAAAAATTTTTTTTGAATTTCTTCCAGAGATGCGATTTGATCCCACACCTCCTGCTCCGCAATCTATATTCCAAGTGCCACACGGTAGGCCACTGCACCTAGGTTAAACATGTTTCTGAATGGTATACATGTTGCCACTGGCGACTAGGTGCAGTTGTAATTCGGAAGATATTTTTTTGGAAGTCTTTGGAAATGAATTTACCGCGAAAAAAATAAAAATCAACCAAATGGGCCCTTCTTGGAAAAACTTTAGTTCCATTTTTCTCCGCTTGGGGCGCACCTGCGGCCACTTTAACACGTGATAGTCTGATAAGTATGTTCTATATCGAAATCCATCAAAACCTCAATTATCGATTCTCTCGACTTTTTCACTAAAAACACAATTATCTCGATGAATAGAAATGACCAAATGGGCCCATTACCTACGGAATGACACATATTAGGTGTGAGGTCTGGGCCTCAACTCGAAATCAAGCTAAATATGTCAACAGACAGGTGCGTGACAAACGTTTATAAGAGGAACACAAAATAAGTACATGGTAATTGCGCGCGAGATATAAATGTAATGAATAAATAGATGAACTACGTCTGTGGCTAGAGGTAGGTATAGATAACACCTCAAACTATGTCATAGTTGGCTGCGCGCGCAGATGCGCTTGGCAGCTGCGCCTACGACTTGGCACTTGAAGCTGGGTCCAGACGATCCAATATATTTGACATATCTGGAGATTTGTCAAATATATTGGACCATGTGGACGCATTGATTACCCATCAAATAAATTTGAAGTGATTTGACAACCAATTACGTTCATTTGATGATTTTCAAGCTCATCCTGAAAATCATCCAATATTTTCATCAAATGAATCGAATTGCGTCTGCGCAGAACATATTACATATCACTTGATACTTTTTGCAACCTTTGATGAGAAAATCAAAATCAGTGTTGAATAATTATAGTGGTTTGAGAATTGAGATTAGATTGTTTTACAAGTGAAGTCGTTTTCCAGAATAGTATAACATAATTACATTCTTGCTTTTTTGAATTAGAAAAAAAGACTTTAGTAACTCAAAATGCACAAGAAAGTAACCAAAAAAGTGACAAAATATAGGCAATTCATTTTAATGCAGGAAAAGTTGACTAAATGCAAGACTTCAAATATTTATGCAAAAAAGCAAGACTTTTTGAGATTTTGGAAATTTTTGATGAAAGTGACCTGCGAAAAATTGCCTGACAAGGGAACCCTCCCACATGATAATCTCCGATTTGAATGAAACTTGGACTGGTGGAAAGAGGACCTCAAAAAACCCCCATCCCCCAATTTTCAGCTGCTGAAGTTGATTTTTCGATTTTTGACGAGCGTCTGAAGTTTTCTATACACAGGTAAAGTTGTTCTGTAAATTAGAAAAATGGCCGTTTCTCCCCACCGCATGAACTTCAGCAGCTGAAATTTTGGTCAAAGGGTCTATGCTTGATACCTAATTGACTAATACTACTGCCGGCCGGATCTGGAATTATCATCAGAAATTGAATTTTTTGCCCAATTGCTGGTTTTTAAATGCCATTGAAAAATTTGAAAAATGAGTCAATTAAGCTCTTCTAATGAACTTCAAGGGCTCAAATTTTGGTCAAACAGTCTCTGCCGAATACCAAATCGACTCATGCCATCATTGGCCGGATCCGGCCATCCGTTCAGGAAACAAGATTTTTTACTGTTTTTTCCCATGTTATGAATGAATTCAAAAAATGGCCGTTTCTCCCCACCACATGAACTTCAGCAGCTGAAATTTTGGCCAAAGGGTCTCTGCTTGATACCTAATCGATAAGTACCACTGTCGGTCAAATCTGGAATTATCATCAGAAATCGAATTTTTTGACACATAACATGAGAAAAAGTATAAAAAATACACAAAACTTCACACGCTCGCCAAAAATAGAAAAATCAACTTCAGCAGCTGAAAATTTAGGGATGGGGGTTTTTTGAGGCCCTCTTTCCACCTGTCCAAGTTTCATTCAAATCGGAGATTATCATGTGGGAGGGTTCCCTTGTGAGCAAAGCGAAGGTAAATTTTTTCATTATGAGATATGAAAAAATCTGCTTACAGTAACCTTTCACAAAATTCCTTGACTAAGTAAAAAATGCTGTATATTCCAAAATTTCCTGACTTTTTGAAACCGACCAAATTCCCTGACTTTTCCAGGTTTTCCAGGCTTATGGACACCCTGAATTTTCATATTTTAAAATTTGCTTCTATCGCTGCTTTACACACAATATGCTAGCAATGCAAGTCTCGCCAAATTTGACATGAATTGAAAAAAACAACATATTTCGACCAAGCTACACGTTGATCAGACAGCTTCATTTTCATCCCTTCTGTGAAATACAACAAAATACAAACCGTAATTATCGTTCGCTTGCATTCACCTCGCGTATATTTCATTTTTACCAACCAACTATTCGGCCAGCGAAAAAAAAATACGAGTTATTACGCAATCAATTATTCGCAGGCCTGCAACCTGACTCCCCCCACCGTATTCGGGCAGCAATTAACAAATTATTGCGAGACACCTCGTCTACATTAATTTCAACCAACGTAACTCTACCGATCTCGCTAAGAGAGGAAAAAAATTGAAAAATTTTTCACAAAAGAAAAGAACAAACGAACGAACGAGAAAAAAAGAGGGAAAAACAACATCAAAACCGCCTCCGTATTTCGCTCGATTAAAAAAACACACCGTAAAAATCTTTCTCTTTTTGCAGAGCTTATTCGTAAAAATTACACGACATCTTTCGCTTTCATACTCGTACGTATAGGTTAGGTACTACGTATTTTCATCGCGACATAGAGAGTGAAAGAGAGATAGGGAAAAAAAACACTTTATTTTATAACACCCTTCTCATTCCTCGTGTCTTTCCAGCAGAATATAAGTAAGTATAGTTGAACGAGAACAAAAAAAAACACCTGATTCATCTCGCCCGCCAGCATCATCGTGGTGCAATTTACGTTAAAATGAAAAGTATTCCGACGTTTATTGTTTTCCAAGATGCTGTGTGAGAGAATCACACTTCTGTATACGTGTATCTCGTTTTTTAATTTCTTTTTCTCGTTTGCATTAATAATTATCGTACAGCGTTCTAAAACATTCATTCTGCTGTATCCCCCCCTCCCTCTCATGCCCAATCTGGTCGACTGGCTGCATTTTGCTCCTTCTCGTATTTTTTAATGTCGTACTAAATACTTAGCTAATGTTCGTCCTACCCACGATACCTATGTTTTCTCTTTTTTGCTTCCCTTTTACGTGTACTATCGTACTATTCTCATCTTGATGGGTAATTTCGAAAATTAATTGCATCCGATCTTACATACGATGCAGTAAGTACGGTAGATCTGAAGATCGTTTTCGAGTTTTGCAGCTTCGCTTTGAATAGCCAGAGAAATAGTACTAAAGGATCACGTTTCGCCATTCTACGACTTGTACAAATATGGGCTTATTAATTACTAATTATTGGATGATCCTGGAAAAATTAATTAATCTTTAAATTTGTATCTAGGATTGTCGGGGAGCCCACTTAAGGATAAATTGCACCCACCCCGTCGATCCTCCGGGACAACTTATTTCTTAAAGGGGGAGCAGGTCAGCCGAAATCGCAGAATTGCGTTCCAACATAGGACTTGCACAAAATTTTTCAAACTGTACAAAGGTAGATCGAAAGATCAAGCAAAAATTTATCACCTGTCAAAATTTCAAGTGCTAAAGTGCGTTTTTCGATTTTTGGTGAATTTTTGAAAATCAAATTTTGGCCAAAAATGAGGGAAAAAATCAAAATTTTACCAAATTGGCCAAGAAAGCTGAAATTTGGGATACACCCTATTTTCGACATGCCAAATCGATTGGAAACTGTTTCAAACCGTTTTGAGCAGTTCTGGAGCCTCCAGTGAATTTTTGAAACTCGAAATTCCCACAAAATTTCACCAAAATGGAGTTGGAAAGCTGAAATTTATTCTGCAACTAATTTCAATACGCTACGAAGTCATCTGCTGGTGAATTTCAACTTCAAGTCGTTTTGGACCCTCCAGCCACGTTTTGAGAGGTCGTATGGTGTTTTTTGGAAATTGAAATTTCCAATAAGTAGCTGGAAACTTCAAAACCATTTAAAACCATCTGAAACCACCATGTGGTCGACTTCATCTATCTTATTGAAATTAGTTTGCGAAGTAAATTTCAGCTTGCCAACTCCATTTGGTAAGACGTTGCAGGAATTTCAAGTTTCAAAAATCTACTGGAGTCTCCAGTAATTTTCAAAAAGTCGCTGGAGGCTCCCAAATTATTTGAATCCACCTGAAGTTGTCTTCAGAGGGTGTTAAAATTGGAGTGTAGAGTATATTTTATCTTTCCATCTACATTTGATGAAATTTTGTGAAAATTTAAAGTTTCAAAAATCTGATGGAGGCTCCAGTAATTTTCAAGAAATCGCTGGATGCTCCAAAATAACTTGAAATCCACCTGCAGCTGCAGTTGACTTCGTAGCGCATCGAAATTGATTGTCAGAATGAATTTCGACATTCCAACTCCATTTGATGAAATTGCTGAAATTTCAAGTTTCAAAAAATCGCTGGAGACTCCAAATCGGTTTGAAATCCACCTGCAGTCGACTGCATATTGTATTGAAATTAGTTTTCAGAGTAAATTTCGGCTTGCTAACTCCATTTTGATAAAATGTTGTAAAAATTTCAAGTTTCAAAAATCTGTTGGAGGCTCCAGTAATTTTCAAAAAATCGTTGGAGGCTCCAAAACGACTTGAAATCCCCCTGCAGTTGACTTCGTAGCGTATTGAAATTAGTTGCAGAATAAATTTCAGCTTTCCAACTCCATTTTGGTGAATTTTGTGGGAATTTCGAGTTTCAAAAATTCACTGGAGGCTCCAGAACTGCTCAAAACGGTTTGAAACAGTTTCCAATCGATTTGGCATGTCGAAAATAGGGTGTATCCCAAATTTCAGCTTTCTTGGCCAATTTGGTAAAATTTTGATTTTTTCCCTCATTTTTGGCCAAAATTTGATTTTCAAAAATTCACCAAAAATCGAAAAACGCACTTTTGCACTTGAAATTTTGACAGGTGATAAATTTTTGCTTGATCTTTTGATCTACCTTTGTACAGTTTGAAAAATTTTGTGCAAGTCCTATGTTGGAACGCAAAATCTGCGATTTCGGCTGACCTGCCAATCAAAATGGCCGCCATTTTGTAAGTAGGGCCACTTTTTTTTTTGAGTACAAGGGCTAGAAATGTTCCTTAGGACTCCCCCTTTAAGAAAAAAGTTGTCCCGGAGGATCAACGGGGGGGGGGGGTGCAATTTATCCTTAAGTGGGCTCCCCGACTAATTATTACTGTCCCAAGTTACTCTGTATAGAAAGGAAGAATGGAAAACGTGATTTTTAAAGTTACCAAAAAAATAACGAATTTTGATTTTTAAGATTTTGTTTGTCAAACACTTGGCTTAAATACACATTCCAGCTGCGTCCTTTCCCCTTATTTAATTTCCCAAAAATACGAACCTGTCAAAGACTTGACACCATTAGGTATAGAAAAGTTACGGTGTTTTATGACGATTACATTTACGCGAATTTCAAATGTAGGTTTATAAATTATCTCTTTGAATATACGTGTCGCGGTCGTGGAAAAGCTATGTAAATGAAAAATGTGATGGAAAGCACGACGAAAGTGGGCGAAGAGGAAATGAAAAATCGCCCACCTATTGAATTCGCGTTCCGATTCTCGATAGCTGTTTGGTTTAGCATTAACAGCTTCGTCATCGTTGATGACGTCGAGCAAGTCGAGTCGATACAGTGCGATGGCATTTTCTCAGTAATTAGTCCTCGTTAAAGGGTGTCTCAGACGTTGAATAGAAACCTCAATTTTACAGAAATAAGGGGTGAGAGTGGAGCTGTCTGTGACTCTGTATATGTAGATGTACGCGTCGGTACAGAGTATACCACGTATCAACATATTTACCCCTTACAAAGAAGCGCGAAAGGGTACAGCCGCATCTCTCTTTTTAAGGCCCCGAGAGATGAATGCGGCTTAGTATATTAGCAAAGACGCGAAAGGTTTGACTTTCTCATTAAAAAGTAAATCTCTGTTTCTCGCGCGATGAACTACCATAATACGCCGGCCTCGTCGTCGTGATTTTCGTTTAATTAAGTTTTAATCGCGTTTACACTATAATCGTTTTTAGAATCGCTTCGCTTCGTTCTATGTACCCTCTCTTACCCCTTTACACGTTATTTCGTCCTTTTCCAAAACCTACAGCTATACCATAGCTGGATTTTTGGACATGTTTGGTATACGTAGGTATTTGAAAAATATCGCTGATGCGTGTACGAGTACGAGTATATAAGGCTTGTTCGACGCGACGACGTGGTAAAAAAATCTCATCAAGCGAGTATATTCAAGATTTTTTTCTCCTCTTTTGGTCCGGAATGAAAAGCGAAATGAAAACATGGAAAAGTGTTTTTCGTGTTCGAACGTTTCAACATTTAAAGCGCAGGAACTGGAATCTTTTCAATGATTGTGAGCTGTGAACCCTTTCTTTGTGAAATTTTTTCAATACTCTCGTTCGGTGACACGAAGTATCGAATTTCCGATTTCCGCTTTTTTTTTTTACCAAAAAAGTAAAAAATAAGGTAGGGTACTTAGGTACCTATATGGTAAACGAAATAGAACCGAGCATGTATCTACGTAAACGTATATTGTACAATGATACACTCGCTGGAAGAATGCATACAGGGTGACCCAGTCTGGTGGGGATATTCTCAATATGCGGTAGTACATAATTATATCGGTTTGCCTGCCAAAAGTTAATATTATAATAATTCAAAGTACATACATGTTTTTTTAGACATAAAGACTCAAGTTTTAAATTTGGTTTTCCTTTTTTTTTTTGCTTGCAGCTTTTAAAAAATGCGCGAATACAAGATCGTCGTCCTGGGTAGTGGAGGTGTCGGTAAGTCGGCGCTGACGGTACAGTTTGTCCAAGGAATCTTTGTTGAGAAATATGATCCGACTATCGAAGACAGTTACAGAAAGCAAGTCGAAGTCGACGGACAGCAATGCATGCTGGAAATTTTAGATACTGCTGGAACCGTAAGTACTGCTTTTAGTACATATTTATTATCTACATAATTTTTGCATAGTATTAGAATGATTCAGATGTTTCATCGAAGCAGGAGAAGAGACGGGTCATTCCTCCTCAATTCGACTAACGTTTTTCAGTCATGTCCTTCGATTTCGCTCATATTTTTTACATTGAGTATTTTGAAATTTTCAAAAGTTAAAAGTTGAACTTTCAATTAAAAGTTCAAATTTTAAAATGGCACTGTAAATGGGAGCTACCATTTGAAATTCTGAAAAAATTTCCATAGATGTACTTTTTCATACTTTTTTGAAATATGTATTCAATTTTCGAGAGGGGATCTTTTAATGGAAAGGAAGCGCACCCCCTCCCCCAAAGAGCCTTTTAGGGTAAGGTAGTGAAAGCCACACTTTCTCCGATTTGGTTGAAACTCACCCAAAATATTAGTTTGGATGTAAAACCATCCCAAAAAATTTTTGAGCCGACCCTCCCACCCCCCCCCTCCTCACAGAAATGTGCTCATACGTGCTCAAAATTCAAAATTCCCGTTCTCCGGAGGGGGTGGTCCAAAAATGTTGAAACTTTCACAGAAAATAGTCACTAAGTAGGTGCATGTGTGGAATTTTTTTCGGGAAAAAAATTCATAATTGGGGGATTGGGGGGCGTTCAAAATTTCAAGAATTCGTAGAAAAAAACGGGGGGGGCCTCTATGAAATTTTCTCAGAAATTTAGTTACACCCTAAGGTATAACGTATAATTTTTCCAAGGTCCCAAAGGAGGGTGCAACATGGTCGAAAAAAAGAAAGTTTGAAAAAAAAAAATATCTCCAGTACTACCGCGCGTTTTGTCAACATAGTTCCACGACACCACCGTGGGAAAACTTCACCTATCGCGCGCTCTCAAACTTGATTTTTTTTGAAAATCCTATTGAAATACCATAGTTGCCATCAAAGGTTTTTTTGATGAATATTTTCTAGAGTGGTGTGGTGAACATAAGAGCTATACCTACAAGAATTTTCAACCCCCTCCCTTCGTATTTACCCTTCAAAATTGTGTTTTTCAACTGATTTTAATAGCCTTAGATTTATAACACACGTTTTTTAATTAGTTTTCAGTTTGTTCAATTGACCAAAGGTAGCTCGAGACAATGTGAAAATATCTGGGACCAAACTGATTGCGGGTTTCCATTGTAAAAAAAATTTGAGCGAAATCGAAGGACATGACTCAAAAACGTTGGTCGAATTGAGGTGGAATGACCCTAACATTGTCAGTTTGCAAGAGTATTGTTTTTTGATTTAAAAAAAAACAAATTTTCACTTTTTTGCAACATTTCTGAAAAATTTTACTTTTTTTCAAAAAGTTACCCAGAAGTTTCGTTTTTTAGCAAAATAAAAAATTGCTAAAAATCTCGGGTTTTTTGACAAAAATTCGTCATTTTTTTGACACTTGTAGCCAAAAAGTATTGCTTTTTGCTAAAATTGTCATCGTCTTTTTTTTTTAAATTCTCGCTTTTTTTGCAAAACTGTTGAAAAATCTTACTTTTTTCAATAATTTTCAAAAAGTCCTGCTTTCTGATTAATTGTGGAGTATTGCTGTCGTTATGCGAAAAATTTTAGCGTTTTAGAAAAGTTACTGAAAATTGTATTTTGTTTGCAAAAAATTCAAAAGTGTCACTCTTTTCAAAAATTTTCCAAAGTCTCGCTTTTTTAATAAGAGTTGCGAAAAAGTATCTTTTTTTTTGGTCTAAAAATCCTGCATTTTGCCATATTTGTCAAAGTTATGTTTTTTGCCGTAAAATTGGTTAAACAAATTCCCGTTTTTCAAGTATGAAGTAGGTAGGTACTTGACAAAAAAAAACAAAAAAAACGCGAAAAAGTTTTACTGTTTTTCGAATATTACTCGTACTGTCCAAATGTTTCGTTTTTTTTCAGAAATCGCCAAAAAGCTGTTCCTCTCTTTCCATTTGCTAACATTGTTCAAGTCTTTCTTTTTGTCCAAAATTAGTATTTTTGCTGTAGATGAATTACAAAAAATCTCACTTTATTGTCAAAAATAGTCAAAAAGTTGTGAAATAGTCCAACTTTTTAAAATTGAAAACCTGTTTTTAGTGTCCATTTTTTTTTTTTTTTTTTTTTTTTGCATTAAAACGTTTGGTCACTGTTTTGAGTTCTGTTGTATATTTATTATTTACTACCCTTTTTTTTTTTTTTTTTTTTTTTTTTTACTTTTACCCCCTTTGAAGAGGTGCTGGGAGGGGAGGGCGTGGATGGAGTCCAATCAAAAATCTGACGTCATATTCGTGTTCAGCATCACCCAAAACATTCAATTCGATATATCACATGCCCCAGATTTTTTTTGAAAGTTTGTCCCAAATTTGGAGGAAGGGGTGTTCCCCCTCAGTTAAAAGATTCCATCTCGAAAATTGAATATTTCGAAAAGGCATCAAAAGGTAGTACATCCATGGACATTTTTTCAGAATTCTAAATGGTAGCTCCCACTTACAGCGCTATTTTGAATTTTAAAATTTTTCAATTTGGAAGTTCAACTTTCAATTTTTGAAAATTTCAAAATACTTGAAACGTTCAATATACAATGGCCTTTCGAACTGTGAAATCAGTTTTGAACAAAGTATCATAGCTTTCGAGGCATGCGCTGCTGCAGTTTAGTACCTCGAGACAATGTGAAAATAATTGAAGCCCCCCGCCCTCTGAAAGGGCTGGGACCAAACTGATTTCGGGTTTCTTACTTATTGGGTGGGTAGACATTGTAAAAAAAATTTGAGCGAAATCGAAAGACATGACTTTCAAAATCGCCTTTTTTTGGTCGAATTGACATGGAATCGCCTAAATTTTCTTAAAAACATACAATGTGATACAAAAGAACAATAAAAGGTTCAAACTTGGAAAAGAAAAGCAAACGAACCCGAGCGAACAAGGCCAAAAGCTTTCAAAAATTCATGTTTCTAGAAGTAAAAAAAAAAGTTTATTTATGCAAGGAGGAGTTTGTTTTTCTGATTCAAACTTCGAACATATTTTTTTGATTTGAACAATAAGCTTTTCATTTGGAAAAAAGGCGAAAGCTCCCATAAATGTGTAATTCAAGTTCTAACAAAGTTGAAAAATGAACCTTTTTATACAAAACATTTTTCTTGTGTGGAAAATTGGATTTTCCACTTTTTTCATTTTTCACCACCTTTTAAGCAAAATTGCTGAAAATCATTACTTTTTCACTTTTTTCACTACCTACAGTCAAAATCACTATCTTTTCACTACTTTCACTAACCTGTAGACAGTAGACACCCTCTGAATAACTTGTTGATTAACAACAGTCAATTTCACCCTTGAGCATTTCCAAGGAACGATTTTCTGCCAAGCTCATTTTGATTCTCTTTACGAACAAATTTCAAAAAATCTACATAGGTGACAGCTGGAGTGATTTTCATAACGCACTGTAAATGAGCCAAATTCATGAAAAAAAAATCTTTCTCTGTAGATGGAAAATACGTCGAGAAAAATTCAGTAAAAGCGTACTTGGAATATCACAGCAGCGAGCTCCTATGATTCCTATGCATTTTAATCTCACCCATATTGCAAATTTGCGATTAAGTATTTTTCATGTACATTAATACGTATTACGTACATAAGTATATAAGTACACGCTTACGTTAAACGATTTGAATAATTATCGTAACGTAGTCGTACACCAGATTTCGATTTCGAACACATTGCCTAGTGCCTACTGCCTACTACTACTACGTACCTACCTACCTTATTACTCAACACAACAACGCGATTATAATCGTCGTCGACTTCGCTGGGAACAATACCATTGGCCATAAACGGTCGAACGCGGCGTTATGTACTGTGTAATTTATCAGACCATGAAATCGAAAACAAGAAACTCTTTTTCCGCCTTCCAATCGTCCACCAAGATTTGCCTATTTTCAAATTCAATGACGACGTAGGCGCTTCTGTTCGGATCGAATTTTATTCGAGTAAACTAAAAACCTCCAATTTCCCATTTTATACACTGAGTTTCATCAATAATGTCAACGATACATTTCGGGTTTGGGTATAAATACATAGATCGTAAAAGAGATGAAAAACTGGGACCAAGAAGGGCGGATGAAATGAACTTTTGATCTCAAAATCGAAAATATTGTGCAAAAATTGGTGGAAATTTTCAAAAAAAAAATTGTTAATACGTCTTAACAAAAATACGTATAGGTACCATAGCTTTCCTTTGATAAGATATGATGTACACTTTCCTCAGCTCACGTTTCATATAGCAGCATACTGGGGCAGATATTCGAAAAACTACACACGTCGGCTTCCATTTCTTTAAAAATTTTCGACCATGTGTCCGAAAAATCCACAGCTCGTGTATCGACCTCCACCACCCTCTGTGTGAAAATCCAATTACGACGATACCCTGCTAGTGCTCTTCTTTTAAAAGGCAGGTAGGCATAACCGTATAGCTCGATATACTCCCCTGCTCACTTCATATTTCATCCTCATCATCGTGAATGCTGCCTCCTATTATCGTATCATCTCGTTTACGCGACGACACGAAGCAATTACCAAAAACCAACCTTTTGCAAAATTAATAGTCGAAAACTAACATTACACAATCCCCTTATATTACCCTCATCACCCTCTAAATCCTCCTCCACACTTTTGCCTTACCTATGCTGTAATCTTCATCTACAAATACCGAAATTTACCCATCGGCAATGAAAAACTTGAATTTTTTCATCACTTATTCTGGGTCCCTCATTCTCCAAAATTTCCATCAAACTGCCCTCGTAGGAAATTTCAAAAATGCATTAAATTCAATTTTTCGTTTCTCGATGAAGAGAAAAAGAAAGCAGCGAAACGCGCCGACGCGACGCCGACTTCGCGTAAATTAAAATTCTTCTTCCAAAGACGGTCTTTTAATTCGGGTTTTCGTCATTTAAAAAACTTGATGCGGCGTGGCGTGATATTTCATCGTCTAAATTTTTTCTGCCTTTATCAAAGCACCTCTCATCCTCCACCCTTATCTTCGTCCAGTAGGTATATTTATACCGTTATAAAAGCAGTTACGAAGGTCGTTCGTTTTTTTCCTCCTCTCTTATATTTTAAAAGTATTTTTTCAATTTTTAATAACCCATAAACGGTATACCATGGTATAGTAGGAGTAGAGTATACTATAAATGCTTTGAGTTGAAGTGTAAAGTACACCGAACCCTTTTCTGTAAGGCAAATTCATTATATCTCATTTTTTCCTCCCTCTACTGCTTCTTTTTCTTCTTCTTTACGCTTGTTTTTTCAATTTTTTTTAACAACGTTATGCGACGATGAACAATTTACTTAATTTTAATTCGTCCCTTATCTGCAGCTTTCCTCCTCTCGCTTCGGGTTCTTCGTTCGCGACCTTTTTTTTTTATTGATGTTGAATCATTCTTAATTTTTTGAGAAAGCAGAAGCATAATATTGTCGCTATATTCTTATCGTTTGAGCATACTACGTCTGTTTCGTCTTCATTACCTGTACCTACTAAAGATTTAATAGGTACAAAAATTGAAAAAAGAACAACCCCCTCCCCCGCATGATGAAAAAATTCTAAAAAAAAACTTGACAAATTGATTTAAAATGTTGCAAATTTTGTGGAAAATTTATTACCAGAAAAGTTTAATTAAAAGTACAAAAAGTTTTAATTAAAAAATTTCAATTTTCTCCCAAAGTAACACGAAGTAAACGAAAATTGAAAATTAACAAAAAATAAATTCACATAGACGAATTTTGATGTTTTCCTGCCCTTGTCAATTCGCTTGAAAAATTTATGTTATCGCCATATTACATCTATAGAAATTTCAACGCGAGTTCAATTTTTACTTAGGTATCTAATAGAAAAGCTGTCATGATGAAAATAATACGATGCAATTAATCCGAGAAGAGTATCTAATATTTGAAGCAAGTTCGCGACTTCAGATTCACAGAGAATAAGAAATTAGCTCTATATGCCTCATCGGTATTAAAATTACTTAAAATTCAGTCAAAATTGCTGAAAAAAAACTAACGGTAGAAATTAAATCGATATAAAATTTCGTAAAAATTGGCTGATAAATCAAACTGGATGACTTTGATAACTTGAGAATTGTGTGGAAAAAGTGACAATTTTTTTAAATCCCCCCCCCCCCTCTCTCCTCGACCGTCATAATATTTTCCAACTACATATTTCCATCCTCTATTTATTATATGTAGGTACATATAGAAATGGTATTAAAATTGAAGGTAAGGTAGATTCGATCAAAAATAACTTTCTGATATTTTCTCAGGTTTTTTATTTCCAAATAAAGTAACTTTAGTAGCTTAAAAAGCTCCAAAAAGTAACCAACAAAAAAAGAGAAGAATTTTTACAATTTTTGGCAAAAAGGCAAGACTTTTGGAGTATTTTTGAAAAAAGTGAGACTTTATTTTGACACCTCTTGTGAAAAAACGACAATTTTTAGCAATTTTGTTGAAAAAAGAGAATTTTTTACAATATTTTTATTTTGGCATCATCATTACCAAAAAAAGGGATACCATACTTTTCGGCTATTTCTGGCAAAAAAGCGAGGATGGTGGACAATTTTTGAAAAAAAGAGAAAATCTTTAGTCATTTTATAAAAAGCAAAAATGTTTTAGCAACTTTTGGAAATTATTGGCCAAGAAAATACATTTTTTGCATTTTTTTTGAAAAGTGAAACTACATAAATGTTTCCATTTGAGATGGTCTATACTCACCACGTTCATGGAACATAACAATGAAGTATCAGTGCAGATTCGTTCTTTTTTGCTAGTTGCGAGCGCGTACGCGTACATGTATACGCGCGCGTGGGGGGGTAGTTTTCGTCGCTGTTTGCCAGCTTGTATACCGAACGAAAACGCTATCCGGCAAGCAGCGTCGATGGCTGAGTGGTGAAAGAAATGGATAACAGCGCGGAAGGTCTAGAGATCGATCCCCGCCAGATCCTGAAAATTTTTTTAAATTTTTTTTCGATTCAAATTTTTTTCAAATTGATTATTGAACGATCATGTAAATTTATTTTATTTTTACCTTCGCTTTCGTCACGAATACTGTTTTTTTGGATAGTGCGCGCATTAGGCGAGGCGAAGCCGAGCCGTTTAAAATTTATATTTCACTCGATGAGCATTACTCCCCTTGGTGAGTTCAGACGGAGGCTGGACATTTACCGTGTATGTAGCACTTGCGGTTGTTTATAAAAAAACTGTACTCACCGAGGCCGAAGGCCGAGGGAAGTTAACAGACATAGCATGAACAACAAAGCGACCCGCGCAACCGAGGCGAAGCCGAGGTGAGCGGACACAACGCCCCCCAACACTGAAGTGAAAACAGCTATTTTACCAAAATACAAAAATTGCAATGAAAAAATTTTAAATCGAAATAAAATACGCGAAAGGATGCTCGTAAAGCAGTGCCGTATGAGTGTTGAGTGATGGATCAGATCAGATCGGAAATCGAACATATGATTCAGTCAGTCGTTCACTTGTGTTCCATGAACGTGGTGAGTATAGACCATCTCTTTTCATTTTTTAGGACGACACCTTGATTGTAATTTTTGGCAATTTTAGGTGAAAAAGCTTACACTTTTTCGCAATCTTTGTTGGAAATGGGAGACTTTTTTTTAATTTTTCGGTTGATAAAAGGGAGATTTTTTGGCATTTTTAAATTGAAAAACCAGGTTTTCTGAGTAATTGGCAGAAAAAATTGAGAGATTTAATTAGTCGGGGGCCCGCATAAGGATCTCTTGCACCACCCTGCCGATCCTCCGGGACAACTTTTTCCTTAAAGGGGTAGTCCTAAGGAACATTTCTAGCTTTTGTCCTCAAAAGAAAAAGTGGCCCTACTTACAAAATGGCGGCCATTTTGATTGACAGGTCAGCTTAAATCGAAGATTTTGCGTTCCAACATAGGACTAGCATAAATTTTTTTAAACCGTACAAAAGTAGATCGAAAGAGCAGGCGAAAATTCATCACTTGTCAAAATTTGAAGTGCTAAAGTGCCTTTTTCGATTTTTGGTGAATTTTCAAAAATCAAATTTTGGCCAAAATGTGAGAAAAAAATCAAAATTTCACCAAATTGGCCTAGAAAGCTGAAATTTGGGATATAGCCTATTTTCGACCTGCCAAATCGATTGGAAACTGTTTCAACCCGTTTTGAGCACTTCTGGAGCCTCCAGCAGATTTTCGAAATTCGAAATTCTCACCAAATTTCATCACATGGAGTTGGAAAGCAGAAATTAATTCTGCAAACTAATTTCAGTACGCTACGATGTCGACTGCAGGTGAATTTCAAGTCGTTTTGGAGCCTCCAGCGATTTTTTAAAAACTACTGGAGCCTCCAGTAGATTTTTGAAACTTGAAATTCCCACAATATTTCATCAACTGGAGTTAGCAAAAGGCAGGGCTTTGTAACCACAACACTGAAATTCCACTGTAGCCATTTGAAAAAGAATAAAAAAGTGTGTACTTTCTCAAAATATTTATTTCTTTAAGATCTATTTTTAAAAATATATTTTTTTGAAAATTTGTAGAAAAAATCAACTTTTTTTGAACTTTTTCGCCCAATTTTCAAAATATATTCATCAATGCCACTACACCTTGTACTTCTGAAGGCCCTATCAAAATTAAAATGATCAAATTCTAAAAAAAAATTCAAAGTATCTCAGGTAATGAAGGCACTAGGCCTACTCACTTTTACAATGCTAGAATGCAAAAAAATTAATATGGAGAACAGAGTTAAAAAAGTCTCTTTGAAAAAAAAAATATGCGAAAGTCTTTTGAAACCTTTTTTGAAAAGAATCAAACCAAAAGTTTACTTGGAGTCAACTCAGAGTTGACTATGAATTGAAGTTGAAAAAAAACTCTTTGCTTAACACTGCAAATTAGTTTCTTCACAATATTAAAGCGATCTGGGCACATAAAAATATTCAAATTGAAATCGTCACGCCACCAACCCCCCCCCCCTCCTCCTCCTCAGGCTCGAGAGAAATAAAGCAAGAAGGGCTAGGTAAATATTTTTTTGCACATACAATCTGTCGTACGTTGTGGTTTTTTTTTGGAGAATGTGTTGCAAAAATACGCGAGGAAAACATTGTTTCAAGTTATACGTAGATTTGGAGTACTCGTATACCTTGTATTTGTGAATCGTGATTTTGTTAGCCTACTTTTTTGCCCGCTATTTTGCTGTCTTTTTTTCCATAGTCAAACAGATAAGAAAGTACAATTTTCCGGGTTCGCTGTTGACAATTTTTTCGTTTTATTTTGATCGTTATGTCGACGTGCCTGCCTATACGTCCTGACAAATATGATATTATGTGCGTTCATATTCACGTACTGTACTCGTAAAATTTAGCTAACTCTCTCTATCATCCCTCTCTGTCTACACATCGTATAGCAGAAACGTACTCGATAAGAGAGCCTGTCACGAGGGTACGAGTGCGGGCGATATTTTTATCGTAATGAAATTTTAATTAAATTTTTCTCCTTTTTTTCCACGAGTATGTGTAATGTAATATGTGTAGACCAAAGTTTGGACGATTTTTTTCTAATTTTTCTCTTTCATCAACAGGAACAATTTACCGCGATGCGTGATTTGTACATGAAAAACGGCCAAGGATTCGTGTTAGTTTATTCGATTACGGCTCAGTCCACGTATAACGATTTGCAAGAATTAAGGGAACAAATATTACGCGTCAAAGTAAGCATTATTCATAATCATAACTATTATTTTTTAACCCCCTATGTAGCATCTTTTTGTATCTCCTAATCCTATAAAAAAAATTGTGGAGAAAATCGCCAACATACGTACGTATTACATATACCTACTCGTATTATTGGTTCGTATTTATAGCCTGGAGCTGAAATAAGCGTGTTTTGTTTCGAAAAGCGTCGTGTATTTTGTTTCAATGTCACCGACGATGTCGTAACTTATGATACGAAAGGGGTGGTTTTAGAAGACTTTATTGGAAATATTTATATCTTATTTTAACCAATTTGTGAACATGGAATCCACATACGTACATTTATACGGTTTCAGCGAGTCAGTTTTTGTATGTATTGTTTGACACTGTAACCTACTGGGATTCAATAGGAAAATTGATGAATAATTTTGACGTTTTTAAATTTGAAAAAAAAAATGAATACGTGAAGAGATTGGCTTATGCTAAACAGAGCGTGTATCTCAAAAAACCTTCTCATTCTTCAGCACAATGAGAAATAAGGTACAACATTTTTACCCTTGACCGATGACCGATGGGATGATTTCTCTAGATCCCACTTGTGGGTTTACTTTTTTCGAAATTCGCTCGTTAATTTGAAAATTTTAATAATAATTATTCCCAAAATTAAATTTTTTCGTATAACATTAGGTGAAAATGAGATTAATGCAAATGTGTTTGAATTTATCAAATCGATCTGATTTTCATTTTAAATGATTTTTCACAAAAAAACATTTTTAGACTTGATTGGGCACGCTTTAACTTTTTTCTAACGAAATAGGAATAGGTACTCGAAGGGGAGAACGATGATTAGAAATGGGAAAATTCAAATCCCCACGAAATCAATTTTTTTTCCCCCATTCTCCATATAGGTATTTTTTAAGTCACTCGTCCTTTCATAGAAAACATTAATAGGAAATAATAAGCCTGAACTGATTTTTTTCATTTTATTTTTTTTCAAAAATGGATTGCAAAAATAAGATTTTTAATGTTTCAACTCTGATACGGTATACGGTGTTCATTCGTTACTGGGGTTATTTTGATGTATTTTTTTGGGGGGGGGGGGGATTTCTTCATGAGACTTGCCATCTGCGTAAAAACATTTCCGGAATGAGTAGACAATATTGGCAAAGAGACAACTTGAAAATGAACATTTAAAACGCTGGACAAATCTCTAATTTTACTGGGAAAAATGAATATTTTCAAACCGTATGAAATGATAAAAGTATGTCCAACTTTTTGCAGAAATTCGAACTTATTTCCGAAATTAATAGTCAAGGTAATTGAAACATTTTTCGAAATTTTCATAATTGATACAAAAAAGTTGAAAGTACAGCTTTTTTTTCATGTTGAATGTTCTCTCGGTTTTTCAATTTTGTATTTTTTAATTAACCTCCTTGATTTTTTTTTCATTTTCTTCCCTCAAAATCAAAATTCATCCCGCCATCGCCATTAGAATTTTCAAACTTCGATAATTTTTCGATTCGTTTTTTTTTTTTTTTTTTTTTTTTTTTCATTTTAAGAATTACATGACCAGCAATAATTTATTTTCTTGAAAAAAAAATCCAGTTGGTTTAGAACTGGATCCAAATTGATTGAAAAACTCCAATTTTAGATGTAAAAAATTTAATTTTTTCTCAATTATTCCCAAAAATTGTTAATTTTTGCTAAAAGTGTCAAATTTTTGCTTTTTGAAAAAATTCTTGCCGAATGCAATTTTCAAAATTTTCATAATTGATATAAAAAGTTGAAAGTAGAGCTCGATTCGTTTTTTTTCCATTTCTAGAATAATTACATAACCAGCAATGATTTATTTTCTTGAAAAAAAAAAATCCAGTCAGTTTAGAACTTGGATTCAAATCGATTGAAGAATTCCAATTTTTGATGTAGAAAAAATTTTTTTCCCCAATATACTTTTCACCAAAAAAAATAAGATTCCTCCAGATCTCATCCTCAACTTCAAAGGACACTCTTTAGAATTCAAAACCACAACTAAATTTCTTGGCTTAACTTTTGATAGAAAACTAAATTGGACTCCTCATTTTCTAAAAGTAAAATCAGATATCATGAAACGCCTAAATCTGTTGAAAATAATCAAAAACACCAAGTATAAACCATCTCGCAAACTCCTACTTCACTTGTATAAATCTCTAATTCGCAGTAAAATTGAGTATGGAAGCCCATGTTTTGCAAATATCTCAAATAAAACTTCAAATATCCTAAAAACAATTCAAAATTCAGCCCTAAGGATCTGTTTAGGAGCCCTCTATTCCTCTCCAATAGATAGCCTATATTGTGAAGCAGCAGAATTACCCCCAGATTTCAGAAGAACTCTCATAACAAACAAATTCATCTCAAATGCATCCACCAACCCTTCCCATCCACTCCAAAACTCAATTAACCCACCCAACCCCCAACATTTTGATCATATAGAAGGACCCATTTCTAATTTCATCACAATGTTGAATGATCTTCAAATCAATCCCAAAACTCTCATCCAAAAACCAATATTATACCCCCCTTGGCTTCTAAAACCTCCTCAAGTCAACCTACAGCTTATTAACTACCCAAAAAATAGCCACTCTCCATTAGTAATAAAACAGAACTATCTTGAACTTTTATCAGAATACAAAAAATTCAATCTTTGCTTTACAGATGGATCAAAAATACCTACACTTCACACAGGATATGCATACTCTATAAATGATAGAATTTCAAATTTTAAAATCCATAACTGTTCTTCAATCTACACTGCCGAACTCACAGCTATTTTCCACTGTCTCTGTGACATACTCACTTATGAATCAGAAAATAAGTCCTTCTTAATTCAAAGTGATTCCCTCAGCTCACTAACTGCTATCCAAAATCTTTTTTCCGATCACCTTCTAATTCAAAATATTCATAAAACTCTATTTGACTTACAAAATTCAAACTTCTTCATACAGTTTATGTATGTACCCAGCCACGTTGGAATCTTAGGAAATGAAATTGTAGATATTAGTGCAAAATCTGCCACCATCCTTTCTCCCCTTATATTTATCACAGCTGACGACCTCAAATCTATCTTCACCCAAAGCACACTTAAGAAATGGCAAAACTTTTGGTCCCTCCAAACCACAAACAAGCTCTTTCAACATAAAAAATTAGTCCATCCTTGGAAAAACCTCTCCCACTTAAACAGACTTGAAGAAATCATTATAACCAGACTGAGAATTGGCCACACAAAAATCACACATAACCACCTCTATGAAAAGGCCCCAAAACCCACATGTCAATTCTGCCTCTCAGAACTTATATCTGTCCAACACTTACTATTTCAATGTCCCTCCTTACATCAGCACAGACTGTCCCTACAAATAGATGAAAGATCCCTATTCATACCAGACGACCCTTCCGAAATTAAAAAATTCTTAGACCTAATTAAAAAACTTGACCTTACCAACTCGATTTAAATCTCATACGACGGGTGTAATAATCAAGTAATTACAAACACCCAAAAAAAAAAAAAAAAAAAAAAAATTTTTGCCATTGGTAAAGATTTCCACTTTTTTTCAAAAATTATTCCAAAGCGTTTGCTTTTTTGCCAGAAATTATCAAGAACTAGGCTATATTCGTTTTTTTTTTTTTTTTTTTTCATTTTAAGAATTACATGACCAGCAATGATTTATTTTCTTGAAAAAAAAAACCAGTCGGTTTAGAACTGGATCCAAATTGATTGAAAAATTCCAATTTTAGATGTAAAAAATTTAATTTTTTCTCAATTATTCCCAAAAATTGTTAATTTTTGCTAAAAGTATCAAATTTTTGCTTTTTGAAAAAATTCTTGCCGACTGCAATTTTCAAAATTTTCATAATTGATATAAAAAGTTGAAAGTAGAGCTCGATTCGTGTTTTTTCCATTTTAAGAATAATTAATTACATAACCAACAATGATTTATTTTCCTGAAAAAAAAAAAAAAAAAAGTTCCAGTCAGTTTAAAACTTGGATTCAAATCGATTGAAGAATTTCAATTTCAGATGTAGGAAACATTTTTTTCCCAATAATTCCCAAAAATTGTCGAATTTTTGCTTTTTGAAAAAATTCTTGCCATTGGTAAAGATTTCCACTTTTTTTTCAAAAATTATTCCAAAGCGTTTGCTTTTTTGCCAGAAATTATCAAGAACTATACGTTTTGCTGAAATTGTTACAGAAAAGTCTCACATTTCGAGAAAAAAAACCTGATTTTTACTTAGCCAAATTTTTGCTTTTGGAGTAAATTTTTGCGAGTACTAAAAATTTTCACTTTTTTTTTCAAAAATCATGCAAAAGCCTCCGTTTTTTGCTGAAAAAGGATCACTTTTTTGTCAACAAATAATAAATAAATTTCTAAAAAAAAGATCTGGTCTTTGATAAAATTGTCAATGTCTTGCTTTTTGCCAAAAATTGTGAAAAATTCTCGCTTTTTTACTAAAATTATTGAAAGTTCTTGGTTTCCTTTTTCAAGAAAATCTCAAGTCTCTCTTTTTTCGAAAAGTCTCGCTTTATATTGCCAAAAATTGTTAAAAAGTCTCCTTTTTTTTTTTTTTTTTTTTTTTTTTGTAAGAAAGTTTCAAAATAATTCAACGTTCTAACGTTTCAAAATTAAAAACCACATTTCAATTTGTAATTTTCTATATTTTTTAAATGATGATTTTTTTTTCTTTATTAAAATGTTTTTCTCGCGTTTTGTCACTTTTTCGAGCTTTTTTGGTCACTAAAATTAATTTTTATACCTATTTTATTCTTTCATTTTTTTAAAATTAATTTTCTGCAAAACTAAGTAAGTATGTATTGATTGAAAACAGTGAGATAGTTTTACAAAATCTTGAGTGAGGGAAGACATTAAACTTTAGCTGGCCATTTTTAGAATCTCATTTACCTAATACTAACAAGTAATCTGGAGAAAAATATTTAAAAAAAAAAAACTTCATTCGAGTATATTTTTAAAAATTTGTAGACACATAAATGACTTGGATTTTTCAAGGGAGGAGGAGGAGAAGAGGGAGGGAGGAGGCTCGAAAAAAGTACGAATTTGGCTTTCTGGAGGCATACTTATACCCAAGTTGCGCTTTCAAACCATAATTTTTTTTTTTTCGATCACTTTTCTATTAAATGTACTTACTTACTTACTTACTTACTTACTTGGAAATTTTTTAAAATTTGAACAGAAATTTTTTGAAAATGATTTGACTCGAGATGAAGTGTGAGCAGAACCTTTCAACAATTTCATGATTTAGGAAATAAAATGAAATTATTCATGATGTGAGAGGTTGATTTTACTGAACTTAGCATCATTCAAATTTTGATCATCATTTTTCAAGAATTTCAAATTTAAAAAAAATTTTGAGCCCTTGATTAAATGTTTGTCATTTATTTTATTTTGTTTTTTATTTATTTTTTTAAGTGTAATTTTGAAGTAAAAGTTGGATTTTTTGAAAAAAATAGGTGAAAATGAAGTGTTTGATGGGAATTTTTTTTCGAAATGTATTAGAAAGTACAGATTACTCGTATTTGAAAATACTGAAAATGTTGACTGCAAAAAATGAAATCCTGCTTAACCCCCCCAAAATTCGGAGTGACCCGGTGAGCTCTGCCAATGTTCAAGTTCAACATTATTTTTTTTTTTTAATTCTACGTACAATATCAAAAAAAAAATCAAAAATCATTTTTATGTATTTGTATATTTTTTTGGTCGATTGATTGATTTAGTTGATTCAAATAGAATAGGTAATTTCAAAAAAAATCTCAATTTGTCATCTGACTAATATTATGTTTTGTTTTTTTTTTTTGCAGGATACCGACGATGTACCAATGGTTTTGGTGGGTAATAAATGTGATTTAGAAGAAGAACGCGTAGTCGGCAAAGAACAAGGTGTTAACCTTTCTCGTCAGTTTAACTGTGCTTTTATGGAAACGTCCGCTAAGGCTAAAATTAATGTCAATGATGTAAGTATTTATAAAAGTATGTGGTACTTACTCGTACATAACACAATATATTGGTCACACCATCTGCAGTATTAATTATTGTCGCCTTCTAGTTCGCGACCAAAGAGATGTGTAACTTGTTAGTACGCCACTTTCTGTACTCGTAGGTTGCAAATTAACGTATAAAGATGTTCCCCTCTCTCCTCTCAATCACATATGTACTAACAAATATTTCATTTATTTTGCAGATATTCTACGATCTTGTAAGGCAAATTAATAAAAAAAGTCCGGAAAAGAAACAAAAAACGAAAAAGAAATCTTCGTGCAGTTTACTGTAAAAAGTATGTGTGTTTTTTGTATGTAAAAAAAATATTATAATTATAACGATGATGATGATGATTATAAAATGGTAAAAAAAAACCAATGTTATATCGTGTGTCGTTGTGACAATTTAATAATATTTCGGAAGTCGTCGATACGTGTGCGTGTTTATGGTAGTGACGCGAAGCTGGTTCGATTTATATTAAAATATTATTTTTTTCCTTTCTTTTTTTCTTTCTTTCTCTATAATATCTCTCAGTCTCAGTTATACTATTGCATTTCTTTATATACGATGTGAATATTATATTTGTATTATCTATGTAATTTCTTCTCCGTATATTGTAATTTTGTTATTTTTTCTACTTTTTTTCCTTCCTCTCTCTCTCTTCTCCTCGTTTGTACGAAATATTTTTTTGTTAAGGTGTTTTAACCATTACCTATATATTTTTTCCCTATTTTTCTACCTTTTTAAAAATACCTACCTATTATTCGAGTTATATATTTTTTTTGTTTACGTATTTTTTTTTTTTTTTTTTTTTTTTACATAAAAACAAAAAAAAGAAAGTCGCATTATATTGTCACAGCGTTTTTAGAAATATTGTATTTACATATCCGATATATTATTATTTTTATACGCATATATTATACATTAAAAAAAATAAAAACCTGTCGTAGAATAATCATACTCGAACGTGTGTGATTCTGAGAGGCAAAAATTATACATAAATCGAAGTTAGTACGAATTTTCAAATTTAAAAAAAATTCAAATGGTAAAAATTATTCGAAAAAATTGTCAATTATGTTGTAAGCACCACGACGTTTTTTTTCTTTTTTTTTAAACGCACGTTTCGTTATTTTTAAATTTTTTTTCTCGTTCTTTTTCATATTCCACGTTGGAAATTTGGTTTAAAAATTGATCAACTGATTTGAGTGGTATAATTACTATACGATACCTGGAAGTACAATGTATCAATTTACCTCGACGATGTTATTTTTTCTCCTCTTCTTTTTAGTGTATTGTGTAATATGTTGTATAGAATTTTTAAATTGTATTAATTTATTTCGCCTTATAAAATTTAGTTTTTCGTTTTGTTTACACGTAAACACACATACACCTCAATTTACACTGTATTCACGTTCGTAATTTTTTTCTCTTTCGTGTTTTTATTTATTTATTTAAATTTTTTCTTCTTTTTGTCATCTATTTATTTAAACGATTTTTTTTTCTCGTTGAACGATGTTGTCTTCCGACATCAATCTGTCTTAGATGTATTTTTTTTTCCTTTTTTTTCTCAACTTATTTATTATATCTTTGTATAATTCTTTTTACCAAATCTTTGTTCGTGTTTTTTTCTCTTTTTTTTTCTTAATGAAATTTTAATAACACCAATATTTTATTTTGTATACGTTTGTTTTCTCTGTTCTTAATTTTTTTTTTGTTCCTTTCGTTTCATTTGAAATTCAGTTTTTGGAAAAATGTAAAGAAAATTTTCCCATTTATAGGAAAAAACAGCACATTATACCTTATTCAAATTATATAAATATTAAATGTAATTTTATTTCATGTTCATTTTGTTTAAAATTTTTTTTTTGCTCTCCAATTATTTTTAAAGAATGTATGGAGACTGGATAATGCATCTGTAGTATTTTTTCCCCTTAAACGACGAATTGAAAAAGGCAACATTGTTAACTGTCTCGTTAATGTTGATTTTTCAAAAATGCTGATGTTTTTTCTTCTTTTTGATTGTTATTTTGAATTTGAAATTTACTTAAACGCAATAGGAATGTTAGACCGTATTAATATTTCAAATTTCTTGTGTTCATTTTAAAAAAGAAAAAGTTTTTTAGTGGACGCGCGATATATCGTTACCTCTAATATTATATTATTATTATTTTTGTTAATTTGTTAAATATTAATACGTACTTTAGCGCGAATAGTCGAATGGGCCAATTTTATACGCACGTAATGCTGAAAAAATATTATTTTTTTGTTTACGAATAAGTTAGTTTTACGAGCGACTGAACTAGACTTTGTGCTTGTGGTAGGAGGGTTGACGACGATGCCACTATATCTTATTGAAGAGTGAAATTAAATTTTATTTGCTTCGATGATCGAATTTACATACCTGGCTGAGATGTTGTTGAGCTGTTATTGAAAACCATTGTAAAAAAAAAAAGATGAAAATGTCGGTTTTCATGACGTAGGTGACAAACTTTGCGAGTGTTTTGAATTTACGTATGTTCGCTGATGAAGTGATGAGGCTGAAGTGGAAAATTTCCATAAAAAATGTGTTTTACGAAGGATTGTGCGAATTCACTGTTGAGAGAAGTTTTTTTTGGGGAAGTTGATTTCGTAATCGTTCTAAAAATTGTCAATTTCGGTTTTTTTTACCGTTGCGTTAGATTATTTTTTCAGATGATAAGACTACGATTTTACGGTTGTAAAATTTTTTCAAAATTACCAAAATTTCTTCTATCTGGTGCTATTGCAATGGGAGAGTTCATCGCCTTTAAGGGAACTTAATTATTGAATGGATATTACCGTATTTACTGTAAAACATTATTCTAATCCGAAAAAATATTTGCCTTGAAACAAAAACACCACACGCTGTATACTTTATAATTTGTTCATTTACTGTATACATTAATATCATTTAAAAGGTGTAAAGTTTGTTTTATTTATCCATGTTTTTCTCCTAATTTACCATTTTCATCTTGGAAAAAACCACCTAGAGGAATAAAAGAATTACAACGACGAAGAAAAAATTAATTTACCTTTATAAAAGAATAAAAAAAAAACACGATTCAATAATACCTATATTCAATGATTATTTATTTATACGTTTACTCTTTTTAATAATTGTGTATAGTTATTTTTAAATGATAAATTCTCTTTTAGTTAATTGAGCCCCTCAGTCTCTCTGTTTCTCTCTGTTATGTACTCAAAATGGAAAATTTTACATTTTTTAAAAATCTGCTATTTATATCGCTTTTAATATTCTTACAATATGAGATTTTCTAGCTCGTACTTAGTGCAAAATTTTACGTACGAATCGATTTTTTTTTTTCAAGTATACTCGTACGTGTTACCGTATCAATGAAAGTAACTTATGTTTTCCAACTTGGCGAAAAAAATTATCGGTTAATGGTATAGGACCCTTAAATGTGATAATTATGTCGATGTTACGAAGATATTTGGCTTACTGGATGTAGTAATAAATATGTTCAGCATCATCGCGATAATGAAGTATATAAAAAAAAGAACATCTTAATACACGCGATATTTTAATAATATCTGGGATATTGCGAATTGATGAATTATTGTTTCCTGGCTTGCTCTTTTTCGAAATACGTGACTTGTAAGGTAGAGAAATTTTTTTTGTTAGTATGTCACGTTTTTTGATCAAGTTGCAGGCTTGTTTTTTTTTGGGTGTATTCTCAAAATGTTGATTTAAATATAAATAAATGTGTATGTAATAGTATAACTTAGTTATATTATGTATAAATAAAGATTCAATTTTTCACGTGTAGAGTTTTCCTTTTTTCAATCTCAATTCAGGTATATGTAATTACTCACAAGGGAACTCCTTGAGGTGTCACTCAACGATTTGAACGGGACCGCGATTTTTCGAAAGAGCATAGTCTAAATCCCACAAAACCAAATTTTCAGCTGCCCAAGTTCATTTTTCGATTTTTGGCGAATTTTTGAAAATTCAAAATTGACTATTTTTGGCGATTTATGCTTTTTTTAAAAAAGTACGTACTTGATCAGTAAAAATGATCAAAATAAGTCCCAAAACTGATATTAATTACCCAAATCCAAATTTTACCATTTCCAGCCATCTGGAGCCTCCAGCGCGATTTTTCAATTACTCCAGGATTTTGAATTTGCTTCAGAAGGCGTGAATATGAAGTTGGGCAGCTAAAAATCGAGTTGTATATTATACTCGACCTGTTTAACGAGTTTATTTACATTTGAGTCGATTTTTGGGAGTGACACCTCAAGAGTGGTTTTTGACCAACTTTTTTTAAAATTAAAAACTCCAAAAAATCAAAAGATACCCGTTTGTGAGGAAATTTTTGAAATTTGTGCGAATCGCTGTATTTCTTCAAGAACCAAACCCCGGAGCGCAAATTCTACCATTTCCAGCCGTTTTGGAGCGAGAGTGCACCTCAAGAAACCACTCTTGAGGTGTCACTCTTAAAATCGACTCAAATGTGGATAAACTCGTTAAACAGACCGAGTGTAATATACAACGCGATTCTTAGCTGCAAAACTTCATATTCACGCCATCTGGAGCAAATTCAAAATTCTGGAGAAATTGAAAATCGGGCTGGAGGTTCCAGAACGTCTGGAAATTGTAAAACTTTGATTTGGGGGGTTAGTTACGGACAAAATACAGCGATTCGCGCAAATTTCAAAAATTTCCTCATAAACAGTTATCTTTTGATTTTTTGGATTTTTTAATTTTGCAAATATGTAGCTGGTCAGAAAACCACTCTTGAGGTGTCACTCCCAAAATCGGCTAAAATGTTGATAAACTCGTTAAACAGGTCGAGTATAATACACAACTCGATTTTTAGCTGCCCAACTGCATATTCACACCTTCTGGAGCAAATTCAAAATTCTGGGGAAATTGAAAAATCGCGCTGGAGGCTCCAGAATGGCTGGACATTGTGAAATTCGGATTTGGGGGGGGGGGGTTAGTTTTACACAAAATACAGCGATTCGCGCAAATTTCAAAAATTTCCACAAAAACGAGAAACTTGATTTTTTGAATTTTTTAATTTTGAAAAAAGCTGGTCAAAAAACCACTCTTGAGGTGTCACTCCCAAAATCGGCTCAAATGTTGATAAACTCGTTAAACAGGTAGAGTATAATATACAACTCGATTTTTAGCTGCCCAACTGCATATTCACGCCTTCTGGAGCAAATTCAAAATGCTGGAGAAATTAAAAAATGGTTCTGGAGGCTCCGGAATGGCTTGAAATGGCGAACTTTGGATTTGGGTAGTTAATATTAGTTTTGGAACTTATTTTGACCATTTTTACTGATCAAGTACGTACTTTTTTTTAAAAAAAGCATAAATAGCCAAAAATAGTCAATTTTGAATTTTCAAAAATTCGCCAAAAATCTAAAAATGAACTAGGGCAGCTGAAAATTTGGTTTTGGGGGGTTTTAGACTATGCTCTTTCGAAAAATCGCGGTTCCGTTCAAATCGGAGTGTGACACCTCAAGAGGTTCCCTTGTCAGTAGACCTGCATAGAAAATAACATTTTTAAAACGTCTGATTTTTCTGAAAAATTGGAATTTTATTATTCGTTTATATTCTTCTGTGCTCAAATGAAAATTCTTGAAGAATGCTGTACAGGAAAAATCTCCTGTGAACATAGCTTCTTGAAAAAAATTGATATCTCAAGTCGTAGAAAATCATGAAAATTGAGTTCTGAACTGTTAGAAATGCCATAAAATTTCATAGGTTTTTGTTGATTAGTAATCAAAGCTTTCGTATAATTTAAATTGTATGGAAATGTCATATCGTGGAATTTATTTTGCGAAAATGATTGAACCGGTGTTGAAATTGTGCTTGTAAAATGCAGTATTTTTGAAATGACTCGTAATCTTACAAATGTGCAAATTGAAAAAACTAATCGAGGTATTATTATTTTTATTTGATAGCGTAGTGAGTTCAAATTTTTTGTCATTTCTCAATTTTCATCTTTCTTTTTCGAAAATCATCACTAATTTTGTACCTACATTAATAAAATTTTAGTTTTACTAAAATTGTGAAGTTAGTACTTTGCAGGAGTGAAGAGGATCGAATATAACTAAACCTACTTACAAATTTGATCTTGAGAAGCTCCATGAAATGATTTAGGTATACGAGAATTTGAGGTAAGTTCTCAATTGATTTGAAATTTTGAATTTCTATTTTTTTCCACCAACGAAAAAAATAAAATAAAAAGCGACACAAGAATTTTTACGTTCGACGTTTTGGCTTACCTGATTTTCAAATTGAGGTAATGCAACACTGTTTTATTTGTTTTTGTTTTTAAAAATTATCAAAAATTGATAATAATTTTTCTGATCTACTTGAAAAACTGAAAAAGGAAAAATTCCTCATTTTATAATTCGAGATGTATTCAACGAATAAATAAATAATTCAAATTACTCGTAGTCTACGATGGCACCGATTTCAAAGTGAGCAAAATTTCTGGAAGGATATTTCATCAGTTTTGAGGTTACGAATTCAGTAACTTGGTGAGTCAATCCACAAATTTCTGTTATGTCCAATTTATTTTCTACTTTGATGATAAATTTTTTGTTATACTGTCATTCACTGATCTTTACTATAGAAAGAAATGTTTCTCACGAATAGTCGAATGATTCGGTGCGAGGAAGCTTCTCAAATTGATCACGAAGTGAAGCAGAATAAATTGGAGAAAAAGTCAGCTGGACGTTGCTATACGAATGAAGATGATGAGAAAAGAAAATATTAGAATGGTACTTACATATTTAATGTGCTAATTGAAATATATTATACTCATTGATGTTCATGATCTTTGGCAGCAATGGCAGCTATTGGTGAAACTCTGTAAATAATAAATTCTAATGGTAATATTGTTTGAATGTTTGCTTAGATGTGGACAGTACAGATTAAATTTCAAAATTCAGTTCCTATAGTTGGAAATGTACTGGATGATTACGAAAGATCGCTTAGCTAGGAGGTGTTTTAATCTTCTGAAGTGCTAATATTTAGATGTTCAACTCGAATTCGAAGTTCATGAAGCAATAATAATGGAAAGACAACCATCCACAGTCAAATGCTGCTTTTATTCAATGAGAAGTGAGTAATTTGACTCCAAAAGAGTGTATTAAGAATTTTTCTCGAAACACAAATTCACAACACTTTACAGATCGCTGTTTGAAGTGTTCAAAATATTCGTATTGCTCTTATTATTTTGTTAGTTACATATCAGTAAAACTTTTCCCCCAATATCGACTCTTTCTGTGTTATATGTATAATATCATTTCAATAACAGCGATCATCTTGAATCATCTCGCTTGAAAAATATTCAACGATGTGTGATTTTTTAAAATTATTTTCATGTTATAATATTGTTCGTAAAAATTTGGTCAATTCCATTTTTGATTTTTCAGATCTATTTTCAAGAATTTGTACGTGTATCTATGGTAAAATACATGCACCCAGGGCTTTTTGGGGGGGGGGGATAGTCCTCTCAAGGAAAGTTTGAAAATATCGAAAAATTGCCAATTTACCATTTATTATAAACTAAAAAATGACAGAATTTGAAAAAAATTAAAAAATAAATTACGATAACTTTTCAAAAAATTAAAAATTTTTTTAGGTCAAAATTATCTAAATATAAACTCTATTAAAGTTGCCACATTGAAATTTTTGAATTATGGAACATTATTGCTTGAAGAGCAAAAAAAAGCGATCCAAATTTTTTATTTTGAAAAGCTTATATTTTAAAAAATTTGCATTTTGTTCTCAAAACACAGTGACTGAATTTAGCGTCTCCTCCTCCCCCCCCCCCCCTCGCAGGAAGAAAATACCAAAAAAAATGCCTGCATACACCTAATTAATTGACGATTTATTTTTTGTGTATTATTTTTTGATTACTCAGGTGAAGGAAAGAATTCGAAAAATTCAAGATGATTGTATTAGACGTATTTTTAGAAAGACAAAAATATTTTTTCAAACAATAAAAAAATAATTTAGGTAGGTACTTGCATTTTGTTCTCAAAACACAGTGACTGAATTTAGCGTCCCCTCTTCCCCACCCCCGAGGAAGGAAATACAAAAAAAGGCCTGCATACACCTAATTATTAATTAATAATTTATTTTTATGTATTTTTGATTACACAGGTGAAGGAATGAATTCGAAAAATTCAAGATGATTGGATTAATAGACGTATTTTCAGAAGGATTCTGTTTTCAAAAATGAACGATTCGCACGTTTTAATGAATTTTTATGAGTAGGTATATTTTGAAATTTTCAATTTGCTTTACGTCTATCTGTTCAATATAAAGTGACTGTTCGTCATTTTTATCTTCGTTTTTCAAAGGAAATCGAAACGAGTTAAGACATTTTCGTTCTGTAGTTCTTGTCGAGATTTTATTTTCATATAAACGCCTGATTTTAGATTATTACTTTAATGAATATCTTGAAGTAAGCGTGTACGAGGAGTAATTTTGTACTTGTATGCTCCATTAGCAATCAATTCGCGAATTCACTCTAAATGGCTGAGATCTGGCGGATTTTTGCGTAAATTCTGAAAAGGGGGAACTGTGCAAAATTGTGATAAGACATTTTTATATTGTGGAATAATTTTCAACTCAAATTTGCAACTGAATGATTCGGATTTGAGTAATTGAAAAAATTCATGACACCAGAACTCATTTGCAAACGTATTTTAAACAAAAATGAGAAAATTGTATATCAGCAAAAGAGTCGTTTGATGTCTTTGAGTTAAGAAAAAAAATTGTTGGCCACTAAATTATTAATTTTTGCGTTGTGAATTGTAATCTGATTGGTCAATAGTCTCCAGTTCCCCCTTTTCAGACAATAACAACAGCGATCCAAGCGATTCGTGAATTCGCGAATTGTCTCATTTATTCAACGTACTAAAACCTTTTTCTCATTTCAGTGGTCTTAGAGAACTATTCATTCTGGTTTTGATGCTACTCGTGAGTTTTATGAGACATCAAACGACCTACGTTCAGACAACTGAAATTATCGTATCAGCATTTCAGTTATCACAACACCAATGAGTAAGTTTTGGCTTATGTTTCGTTCAAGATTCCAGTCAGTGGTCTAAAAAAACACCATAGTCAATAAATCTCCCTAAATGAATCTAGTACGACTGAATTTTCATCTATTTTTTACACGTTAAAATGAAAGAAAAATTGCTTAACATTTTCCATGAAAAATTATCCACATATTATTTCTTCGTTCCTTCAGTTCAATTCTTATAAAAAAAAAATAATTCTATTTTTTTTTCTCATTCGCAGCTCTACAGATTTTGCGTACCTATAATCGATGCTCTCAACTCTCGAGCTAAATAAGTTGTCGCTACTGGTTCACTTGAATTCCACACGTGCCGGACCGGTAACAACTTATAATCAATCTAAACATCGCCTCCGGTGAAGTTATAGTTTAGAGACCACCACAGATTTTCTAAAAGTGAAGTAGCTGTTTTATTTCAACGTCATTCGGCTAAATTGCATTACTCGTAGCTTCGTCAAGTCTTCGAGTATTTGTGGGATTTCTATATGCTTGTAATTGTGTTAGAAAAAATTAATTTTGCGTTGTAAATCAAAATTATGTTTATTCAAAAAGTTCGTGAATAAATTGTATGTACTTAATTTTTAAAATCAAAATATATCGCTATATTTTGTTTACTTTATAATCGTATATTATGGTTAAATACTGTTTAGTTTTAATTATTTTTGTTTTTCACATTGAACGTACTTAGGTATGGTGTTGATGATTGAATAAAATTTTGAACTTTGAAATTCAGCACCTTGTATGTCAGAGCTTTCGTTATGTACGATCCTTTACATATCATATGTCTTTTAGTATGTAGTTAATACTGTCATTAGAATAATAAACTCAACATTGAAGATATTTTCCAAGAAAATCAATTAATGCTTCTTATGTAGGCATATATCTTCGAGTATGTGTACTCAACGAAACATTCTCAAATTTTATCATTTTTATAATTTACTTTGTACAAATAATGTTGAACTTGACGTAAACTTTCGAGGTCATCTGGAAATTTCTCATTACAAATTGTATCTCGTTAAACTGAAATATTATGAACTAGAACTCGAAATTGAATTTTGAGGTTTACGCTATAATCTAGACGACTGATGATCTTAATTCGAACATTTCTAACTGAGGAAATGAGGATCATACATAATAAGGTTGATCAAAAGATAAAGATACTACCTAGAAGTTTTAATCCAAGTCCAAACATATTGGCTTAATTATTTTGTACACTTCGGTAATGAGCTTTAATTTCATGTGAATCTTGAATCTGAAGAATTCTGTTCATTTATTTGATGTCATCGAAGATATAGAACTTCAAAATCTAGTTCTAGGCTATTACTATAGATTTGAAATCAGTAGCCTAAAGATAAATCCTCATCCTGAGATTTGGTTCGAAACCATCATCTCGCAGTTTCCTAGGCCTAGTTGATTATTCATTACGATTGTTTTATTTGTATGATTTATTATTTCTGGCATTTTGAAATTTTAAGAAAAGCTGCCTTTATTAATCCTTATTCCTTAGTCCTTAGATCAATGTTCATTTTCTTATATCTCTGTTAGTAGTAGCTAGAAGAAGCCAATGGTGATTGGTGAGTAAAACTTTCATCGTTATTCCTCCCTGCAGTGATTTTTTCGAATAACTTCGAGCTGTAATAACAAGAAAGGTCATCTATGGAGTAATTACTCGAAAAATATTTCCAATTTAAGTAAGAAAACCTGCGAAAAGGAATGAAAAATCATCAACTAATGAAGTAATATTCATAAAATTCGATCTTCACCAACTCGCCGATAGATAGCGTCACATGGTACTGTTCTACTTTCCAAACAGAACAGAATGAGGAATATCGTATAATTCAAACATTTACCTCAATGTTAGTATTTTTCTTTGATGTTAGTCGCCATGTTCTTAGCGAAATATCCCAATTGTTTGGTGTACTAATTTCGAATTATTTTATTATTATCGTTGTGCGTGTGTGAATTTTCGATACCGAAATATATGCGCGTTTGTTTTGGTTTTTCGTGGCGTGTTTGCTTCGAATAATCGTAGTGTTTCGGTGTGTCCGCGTTGGTTACGTATCGCCATATTAATTAAGAGTGATTGTTTTTTATCAGTTGATGTGAAGCATGTGTTGAGAAGAAATCAATACTTGTTCGATAGCCTCGCCTACGAACCTGTGTAACAATCGAGGTAAATATGAAAAAAATTCTCATTCTAATAAGTTTCAATATACTAATTCGAGTGCATTAGTCGCAGAGATATTGTACGTATAAGATATCTTAGTGATAACCGGATATTTGAGTGGTGTTTCGAGTGATCTCTCGATGATGTGAACTTTGGAATTTGAAATTCACTCGAATTCGACTGCCAATTTATTCGCTGAAAGTTAATAATTCGATGGTTTTCTCAATATCTGTGTATTTTGTAAAATATATACTACATACTTACACAGTTGACCATTAATGGATTTTATTATACGTACTGACTGAGGTATGTCGTCGTCGTCGTCGTATATTTATATGTTGAATTTTCTTTATATGGTTGCTACAATGTCATCGTTCATTATTATTTCATTGGACGATCTACATTATAATGTACCATTTCACCAATTAATTCTTCTATCGATGACGTGTTTCGTTGAATTTTATAATCCGTCCTTTGTGTAAATCTCACAATGTTATCATTTCCTGTGTAAATACGAGATCGTTTTGTTGTTGTTGTTGTGCTACTTCATCTCATACACTATCTCTGCAGTACATCAACTCGGGTCGAATTCTCGAAATCTGCCTTGAAATTATCGCTAAGGTATTTGAGATTTGAGTTAATTAATGTGTAAAGTAGTAAAGTATTGAGAAACGTTGAGCACAGATTGTTAGATTTCTGAGGTATTCTTATATCTGGGTCATGGAGATGTTGTGATTCTGGTGAAATGTCTAGATATATCGTCATCTCTGTGTTTATGAACGTAATGAATGAATTCTAATATTTGAGAAGAAATTAATTCTGAGTAAAAATGAGATTGAAATGTTCTCAAAGAAAACTACTGGAGGAAAAGTAGCAATATGGTTTTGATGAGTGATAAGAAAGCTCACGTTTACAATTTCGAGTTTGTGAAAGAGTGATGGCTTGAGATTGTTTTCCTAATTAGAGAATACTGAATTATTGACGTATAATTATTTATTATTCAATCGAAATGTACAAAATACTTGGTTGAGGAATTAGATTCTAAATCAAGGATCATTTTCGTGAAAAAGTCTGAACTGCGAACGCTGAGAAACAGAAACCGTAGCTTAGATCGTGATCAAGGTGTTTCAAACTTTCGTTCCTTTTTTCTGTTCATTATTTTATTTTAAGAATCGAAAGTATTTTAGTTTAAACTCGAATGATTCTTGAGTTGAAAATTGTATGAAATACGAGTAGTTAACCTGAGAGGAAGACATTTTATCGCAATTGTAATGAGAAATATTTTTTTGTTTTTGTTTTTTACAGGTAGGTAACATGACTGAACTTTCTACGAACAAGCGAATAGATAACTCAGTTTCGAACTCGAAGTCATTCGAAGATCTCAAAGATAGTTTTGACTTTACGAATCAGCTGAATGATGAAACAATCTACTAGTAGAATAACTTTAATTTTGAGGTCGTTCGAAGAAGGAAAACCGAAGGTAATGCCGATTTTTTACGAATAAGCAAATAAGCTGAGACTATTACTGAAGAGTGAACTCAATTTTGAGGTTGTTCGAAGCAGAAAACCCGAAGGTATTAGGTATCCTTATTCGAGATGATCAAATCAAGCCGATTTCATTGTGTCTCCGGTTTCAGAATAAAATTAATTTTGGGCCCATTTCGAAAGAGAATATTTTCAATTTGGGACCATCTGAAAATAAACCTCATTTTAAGGCTATTCAAAGTACCTACAGCTTCGGTTTTGCAGTTGTGTTACTGTTATCTCTATAGTCGGGGAGCCCGCATAAGGATCTATTGCACTCCCCCCCCCCCCAGTCGATCCTCCGGGACAACTTTTTTCTTAAAGAGGGAGTCCTAAGGAACATTTCTAGCCCTTGTTTTCAAAGAAAAAAGTGGCCCTACTTGCAAAATGGTGGCCATTTTGATTGTCAGGTCAGCCGAAATCGTAGATTTTGCGTTCCAATATAGGACTTGCACGAAATTTTTTAAACCGTACAAAAGTAGATCAAAATATTAGTCAAAAATTTATCACCTGTCAAAATGTCAAACGCTAATGTGCCTTTTTTGATTTTTGATGAATTTTTGAAAATCAAATTTAGGCCAAAAATGAGGGAAAAAATCAAAATTTTACCAAATTGACCAAGAAAGCCGAAATTTGGGATATACCCTATTTTCGACATGCCAACTCGATTGGAAACTGTTTCAAACCGTTTTGAGCAGTTCTGGAGCCTCCAGCAGATTTCTGGACCTCGAAATTCCCACAAAATTTTATCAAATGGAGTTGGATAGCTGAAAAGTACTCTGCAAACTAATTTCAATACGTTACGAAGTCGACTGCTGGTGGAGTTGAAGTCGGTTTGGAGCCTCCAGCGACTTTTTGAAAGGTCGTATGACGTTTTTTGGAAAATTGAAATTTCCAAAAAGTAGCTGGAAGCTTAAAAATCATATGAAACCACAACGTAGTAGACTTCATATCGTATTGAAATTAGTTTGCGAAGTAAATTTTAGCTTGCCAACTCCATTTTGGTAAAATGTTGGGGAAATTTCAAATTTAAAAAATCTACTAGTGGCGCCAGTAATTTTCAAAAAGCCGCTAGTGGCTCCAAAATGACTTAAACCCACCTGAAGTCGTCTTCAGAGGGTGTTAAAATTGAAGTGTAGATTAAATATCAGCTTTCCATCGCCATTTGATGAAATTTTGTGAAAATTTATAGTTTCAGAAATCTGCTGGAGGCTCCAGTAATTTTCAAAAAGTCGCTGGAGGCTCCAAAATGACTTGAACCCTAAAATTGGAGTGTAGAGTAAATATCAGCTTTCCATCGACATTTGATGAAATTTTGTAAAAATTCAAAGTTTCAGAAATCTGCTGGAGGATCCAGTAATTTTCAAAAAGTCGCTGGAGGCTCCAAAACGACTTGAAATTTACCTGCAGTACTTCGTAGCGTATTGAAATTAATTTGCAGAATAAATTTCAGCTTTCCAATTCCATTTTAATGAAATGTGGAAATTTCGAGTTCCAGAAATCTGCTGGAGGCTCCAAAATGACTTGAACCCATCTGAAGTCGTCTTCAGAGGGTGTTAAAATTGAAGTATAGAGTAAATATCAGCTTTCCATCGCCATTTGATGAAATTTTGTGAAAATTTATAGTTTCAGAAATCTGCTGGAGGCTCCAGTAATTTTCAAAAAGTCGCTGGAGGCTCCAAAATGACTTGAACCCATCTGAAGTCGTCTTCAGAGGGTGTTAAAATTGGAGTGTAGAGTAAATATCAGCTTTCCATCGTCATTTGACGAAATTTTGTAAAAATTCAAAGTTTCAGAAATCTGCTGGAGGATCCAGTAATTTTCAAAAAGTCGCTGGAGGCTCCAAAACGACTTGAAATTTACCTGCAGTACTTCGTAGCGCATTGAAATTAGTTTGCAGAATAAATTTCAGCTTTCCAATTCCATTTTGATGAAATTTTGTGGAAATTTCGAGTTCCAGAAATCTGCTGGAGGCTCCAGAACTGCTCAAAACGGTTTGAAACAGTTTCGAATCGATTTGGCATGTCGAAAATAGGGTGTATCCCAAATTTCAGCTTTCTTGGTCAATTTGGTAACATTTTGATTTTTCCCTCATTTTTGGCCTTTTGATTTTCAAAAATTCACCAAAAATCGAAAAACGCATCTTTGGCAAAGTTGTCCCGAAGGAGCGACGAGGGGGTGCAATCGATCCTTAAGCGGGCTCCCTGACTACTAAGGAGAAAGAAAATATTGGATGTAATCGGGTCTGAACAGATCTAATTATCTGATTCAAATTCGGATCTGAAGAGATCCGGTCAAATCAAATTTGTTCAGATCTCATCTGGTAATGCTCCCTTTTCTGCACAATTATCACCTTTCCCCCAAAATATTACCTTAAGAATCTCGCTGTTTTGCCAAAAATTGCCTAAAAGTGTATTTTTTGACAAAACTATCCAAAATGACCTGCTTATTTCTAAAATTGTCAATTGACAAAAATTTGTTTTTTTTGCCAAAAATTCCAAAAAGTTTCTTTTTTCCAAAAATTGTTCAAAAATCTTGTCTTTTTTGAAAAAAATTGAGAAAAAGTGTAATTTTTTACCTATAATTCCCAATGAATAAGAAGTTCTGTTTTTTGCAAAAAAAAAAAAAAAAAAAAAACGAAATAAATTCTTGTTTTTCATAAGTTGACAAAAAAATCGTAGTTTTTTTGTGGATAAAAATCCAAAAAGTCTCCTTTTTTTAAAAAAAATTATTCAATTGTTATTTTTTTTGCCAGGGTACGTTTGCTACGGAAAAAGCACATATTTTTGCTAAAACTTTCCCAGTCTCACTTTTTTACTGAAACGTCGCAAAGTAGTTCAACTTCTTAAAATTGAAAAACAAAACTTTTTATTTTGTATAATGTTCTGGGTTTTTTCTTCATGTTTTGTCATTTTTTGATTAATTACTTTTTCAATTTTTTTTGGTTATCTAAGTTAATTTTTATTTTGGAAAAAATTGAGTACAAGCACTGCAATTTAGAAATTGTTTGAAGAAGTAGAAGATACCGATTCTAGTTTTGGTTTTAATGAAAACTATAAATTAATCAGGGCCTTCAATAGGTGAGAGGAGGGGGTGCAGTTTGCCCTGGGCTCGGAGTGGGAAACCGGGCAGAAGGGCCTGTGATAAATCAGGATGTCTACCAGATCGCGAAAGTCTCGAAAAAGTTGCGATTTTGAAAATAGGTCGCAAAAGTCGTGAAAAAGTCCCGAAAGTCTCAAAAAAGTCGCGATTTTTACCAAAAATTACCAAAAAAAAGTCGCTAAAAATCGTCCCGACTTTAAATTCCATTTTTTTTTTTTTTTATTGAAGTAGGTACTTCCTATTATTACCTAATATTTATTTCACTGAATTATAAACGAAGTTTTCAATTTTTTTTTCATAATATATTTTTTTAGTACAGAGTAGATATGTATATATTTCATGCGTACAATTTTTTTAATGTCATATGGGAACTATTGAAAGTTGGCCAAAAACACTCTTAAAAAAAGTGCAAACTTTATTAGAACTCTAATTTTTTTGTTTTGTTAAAAAATGAGGTACTGAAAAAAAAGTTGCGAAAAGTTGAGATTTTTAAATATCAAATTTTGGTAGACACCCTGTAAATAATGAATCATTTATGTACATCGGATGCTCAAACATGTTGTCGAGCTTGTTTTTTCTGGGTTTCACATCCAAAGCCCTGCCTTCACCTGATATTGCCAAAGTCTCGTTTCATGCCAAACAAAACTTTGCAAAAAGTCTCACTTTTTTTCAAAAATTGCCCAAAGGCAACTGCTTTTTGTCAACATTTTCAAAGGCTTGCTTTTTGCCAAAAAAGTAAATGAAAATTTCCACTAACCTTCACTTTTTCACTAAAAATTGCTAAAAAGCCCCTCCCTGCCTTTTACTAAAATTTTCCACGTTTCGCTTTCTGCCAAAAAATCAAATAGTCTCACTTTTTATTCCAAAAGTTGCCCAAGTTTCGATTTTTTGTCAAAAGTTAGTGAGAAGTCCGGCCTTCTGCTAAAATTGTTAGTCTCGCTTTTTGTCAAAAATTACCAAAAATTCTCACTTTTCTGCTGAAAATACCCAAAAAGTTTGAAGTCATGATAAAATATCAAGTACCGATCGTATTTTTTGGTGATTTTTTTTTCTGAATCAAAATGTTTTGTTTGGTTGTTTTTTGGTAGTTAGTGTAGTTACTTCTTGGTCACTTTTTCAGAGTTTTTTGGTTACGAAAGTTAGTTACTTTTTTTGGAAAAAATTGGTGCATTCTGAATTTGGGGAAAATAATCAATTTAATTTTCTTTCAAATGCAATTTTTGCTCAAAGCAAATAATAAAAAATTCGGGAAACGAATTTCTCACAAATTTCTCCTTTGTAATAAAATTCTGAAAACCCAAATAAATTCCATATTCGATTGTCGAAAGGATAACTAAATCGATAAACGTACGCAAACATCTCATCATCGAGGGTAATTTTAGTCTGGAGATCTGCGACTTTAAGATAATTAGAAGAATAATTGAAAATTACGCTAACCCCATTAAAAACTCGTAAGTTTTAATCCCCCTTTTGAGCGTAAAAAAAATATCAACTTAGTCGAAAATTAATTTTTCACGTTTAAATAACCAAACAACGTTAATATAACGATAATTTAGAAAAATTGAAGAATATTTTCTCGAATGTTAATTAATTTTTGCCTTTCAACTTGGTTGGTTCTTTTGTACGAGTATACGACGAAAAAAACCTACTTAAGATGGGCTTTATTAAATGAAAACTCCAAGTGATAGTTTGATTTCGAAACTTGGAGAAGGTGAACGGAACGAAACGTAAACGAAACGATTCGTCGACAGTTCGCAAAATCCGATTTATTGAAAAAGAAATTTCCGTTCGGATAATTTCACTTTGTGTGTGATGTGATGTTGTATAAACGATACCGCGTCTCGAAATTTTCATCGTGTAATAAATTATATAAAATACGACGATATTTTAATACAGGCGAAGAGGGGCTTTTCGTTTCACGAATTTAACTCGCCAAGATTTGTTTTAAAAGCGAAAAAGTTTATTAGCATTTGGGTCGCATACATTAAAGAAAAATATACCGCGATTCGTTGTATAAAGGCAAATTGCAAAATGCTGCCTAGGTCGACGTTATAAATCATGCCACGCGAAGAGAAAACCATGCTTTTTATCGAGTTAGCAAATTTTCAACGTTGAATTATTTTTTTTTCCTCCCCCGGTTGTAAAAGAGAGCACAAGGTTACAGGAGCAATGAACATCATCAATATCTATCAACACTAATATAACAAAGTCTCCAGAATTAAGAATATATTGTTCCAAATGGTGTGTTTTTGAAGGGGGTTAAAAAAATAAATTGTTTTTTTTTCGTTCCCGCGCTTTTTTCGTAATTTTTTCTTTCTTTTTTTTTCGAGAAACGAAGACCACGTTTTACTATACTTAGTTTTGACGATGATGCGTTTTTATGTGTAGGAAATTTTTCAATTATTAAATAGTAGAAGGATTTGCGACGTGGTTGTTTCTTTTGCGAAGAAGAAAAGCTCTGGAAATCGAATACCTACCTTATTGACGATCGACCAGATACAATTGTTTTTTTCCTCTTCTGAACAAACCGATGCGATGGGGGAATTTCCGAGGGCAATGGCAGCTTTTAAACGTGCGTGGGTATTTCGATAGGTATAAATAGATTCGAATTGAATATTGATTGCGAATGTCGAAAGAGCTCTCTGATGGGAGGGGTGGGAGGGTACCCAAGACGTGGAAATTTTTCCAGTTGTCGGGTCTCTCGGATTAAGGATTACGGATTATTAATGAGTCGAAGGGCAGAAACATTTTTGTGGGTGAGGAATTTCACGTGGAATTATGTGTCAATTTTTTAAGGGTGTATTTTGTGTGGAACTGAATTTCACCACGTTTGTTATGTTTTGTGAGGAAATAGACCGAGTTATTTTATGTGTATTTTCCTACTTACCTACTAAATATTTATTTCGGGAGAAAAATGACAAAAGAAACGCGATTGTGGATTATTCGTTTCAATTATAGTTGATAATTGTTTGAATGTTTCCCATCACTGACGGAAGCTAAACAATACAACTACTGTGGCTAATTTTTGACCTTTACTCCACGTTTGTCACAATCCAACTCGATTCCTTTTTCTGTTCAAATAAAGGGTATTCCCAGATAAGATAGGCGAAATGGCCCTGTTCCCAGATTTGGAAAATTGTGGTGGTTTATTGTTGGATGCCTCCAAATAAAATTTTCGAGGAGAATCCCCCCTTTCAACGCGTTTTTTTTCAACATTTTCTATGTATCATAGTGGTATGGGGAAAATTGACAAAAGAAAACTTTGAACCGCCACAGCTCCGGATTTAAGGGTTGGACACAAAAACTGTTTACCCCCCCCCCCCCCTCTGTCGATCATTCTAGACAACTTTTTTCTTGAAGGGAAAGTTCTAAAAAACATTTCTAGCCCTTGTCCTAAAAAAAGTGGCCCTACTTACAAAATGGCGGCCATTTTGATTAACAGGTCAACCGAAATCGCAGATGTTGCGTTCCAGCATAGGACTTGCACGCAATTTTTTAAACCGTAGAAGTAGATCAAAAGATCTGAAAAAAATTTATCACCTGTCAAAATTTCAAGTGCTAAAATGCCTTTTTCGATTTTTGGTGAATTTTTGAAAATCAAATTTAGGCCAAAAATGAGGAAAAAAATCAAAATTTTACCAAAGTGACCAAAAAACCTGAAATTTGGGATATACTCTATTTTCGACATGCCAAATCGATTGGAAACTGTTTCAAACCGTTTTGAGCAGTCCTGGAGCCTCCAGCAGATTTTTGAAACTCGAAATTCCCAGAAAATTTCATGAAATGGAGTTGGAAAGCCGAAATTCATTCTGCAAACTAATTTCAATACGCTACGAAGTCAACTGCAGGTGGATTCTAAGTCGTTTTGGAGCCTCCAGTGACTTTTTGAAAATTACTGAAGCCTCCAGTAGGTTTTTGAAACTTGAAATTTCCCAACATTTCATCAAATGGAGATGGAAAGCCAAAATTCATTCTGCAAACTAATTTCAGTACACTACGAAGTCGACTGCAGGCGGATTTCAAGTTTCGAAAGGTTGTACCGCGTTTTTTGGAAAATTGGAATTTCCAAAAAGTATCTATGTAGAATCTTCAAAACCATTTGAAACCACCATGCAGATCTGCGATTTCGGCCGCCATTTTGTAAGTAGGGCCACCTTTTTTTTTTGAGGGCATGGGCTAAAAATGTTCCTTAGGACTCCCCCTTTAAGAAAAAAGTTGTCCCGGAAGATCGACGGCGGTGGGGGTGCAATAGATCCTTATGTGGGCTCCCCAGCTATCAAATTTAACCGTAGAAAAAGTGTTCAAAAGGTTGTCAAAACGGTCATCTACAGATGAAGTTAGCAAGGATTAAGTAATCATGAGCTCTGTGAATAAAACAATACCAAAAAATTCAAATTGAGGTCACAGCAATTCAGTTACAATTCTCACATTCTTTTCAATTTAAACACGTTTCCACCGCTTATTGTTAGTTTAAAAAAATCTTTCAAAATGAGAATATCCCAAGGTAAACTTACAAAAAGTTACCAAGAATGGGCAATTTCCCCAAAAATTGTTCAGAAGTCCAACTCAAAATCAGTGATGGCAGAAACTACAAATTTCAATTTCAATTTTCAAAAATGTAAAAAAATCTTTTTCGTATCCAAAAAGTAACCTACACACCTGTTTAACAAATCTTACCAAAATTACCTAAAAAACTTTGAAAAAAAATCCAAAATTGTATGCTAAAAATTCATTAAAAATTCGTTTTAGATTTTTTGGCTAAAAGCAAACGTTTTTTTTTATAACTACGAAAAAAATAAATTTTGACAGTAATTTGGCAAAGTTTTTTAGTCATTTCAGAAAAAAATATTAGGACTTTTTTAATAACGTCAAAAAAAAGGTACTTTTCAACATTTTTGGCAAAAAACAGTACTTTTTTTGCAGTTTTGACAAAAGTTGGGATTTTTTAATAATTTTTTTAAAAATGAAACTTCTGTAAAATTTTGGCAAAAATGAGACTTTTTCAACAATTATTCTGGCAATAAGATTTTTTGAACCTTTTGGCAAAAAACATGTGCTTTTTGGAAATTTTTACAAAAAAAGTTGAGATTTCTTGATCATTTTGGCAAACATAGGTATTTTTAAAATTTTGGCCAACAACAGGGCTTTTGTTCAGTTTTACAAAAAATATTAGGACTTTTTTGATAACGTCAGAAGAAAATGTATTTTTCGACAGTTATGACCAAAAATAGTGCTTTTTTGACAAGGGGAGGGGGAGGTGGTTGAATTCGATAATTTTTTAAAATAGAGAAAATCCAAATACCATAACTGAGGGAATTTTTCAATTAACCCTTAAAGGCCCAGGTAAATCCTGCGATGTTATGAAAAAATGCTTTCAATTTCCTGATTAAGATCATCACAAGTATCACTTTTACGCACAGTTCACCCCCCCCCACCCCTTGAAGCCACTTCGGAAATGATAGACGTATTTATTTGATTATCCTCCAAAATCGAAGAAGCAAAAAACCCAATTGGGTCAATCTTGGAACTGAATGATATAGTTTCATTAGATGTAATGAATAAGTGAAAGCATAATTCCAAAGAACACCTCACCCCTTTTTGGGGGGCAAACATTGATAAAAGTTGGGATAAAATACAGGGACCCATGCTCCATTTTTGGATGAACATATTGATGGTTGAGCTTTCACCAAATGAAATCAAGAAAGGTGTGTGCAGGGTGGACCAGAGCGTTTTTTTACAAATTTGATAAACTTGTTTCGGAAAAAAACCAAAAAAACAGAGCATGAATACGCAGAGTACATAATACAGAAATATTCTCAAATAGGCTTGAAATGACAGAAACAAAAATTTTTTTATACTGGGCGTGTATAATTGCCAGGATTTTTACGCCCAGTTTCGAGGGGTTAGTCTAGATTTGGTTTGAAAGATTGATTTCTTTGATGTATTTAAGAATGTTTTCCATCTGAAAATTGAAAAGAACACAAATGCTCTTAATGGGACATAAGTTCAGAAAATCTACAATCCACCCATCAAATCTGTTTATCACACCGTGGATATTCTTTCTCGATATTTGTCGCCAAACAGTTACATCCCGCTACATCCCGCAACAGTTAGCAGTAGGATTGTTTTTCTGCAGAAATATCGAAATAGGTTTATCTACCACTTTGAAAAGCTTTACACAGTCAAATTGCAGCATTCTCTGGCATTTCATAATGTTCAAGCATTAATGAAGAGGTCACTATCCTTCCTTGATCATAGATAATGTAGTTCTACATCATGAAAATTGCATGAGCAGAAGTCGTCTTTTCCAATCATGAGATTGTGTCTAGCTTATGACTACTGGATTCAGGGGATTTGAGTTTCAGTAAAAAGCTTTCAACTACTGTTCAACCACAACTCTGAACTTTTGAAAGTTTTTAGATGAAATGGGCTAAAATTTGGAAAAAAATAACTGCTTTATTCATCAAAGGTAAAAAGAACCTTTTAGCGAGAAGTTTGTTAGATTAGGAAGAAATAACTCTTGCTTCTCAGAAGCAAGAGTTATTTCTTCCTAATGCTTTATTCATTTCAAAACATTTTGCTGCGATGTTGACTTTTTCCGCTCTAAAACTAGATGTCATAGAGACGGTTCTCTAGAAGAGAAGTGTTGACTTGTAAGAAAACTTGGGAGGTGGATTTTGAACCCCAAAATTTTTGAAATCATTTCCTCAAAACATCGTGAAATATACAAATTAGGGAATTTACGATGGAAGGGTTTAGTTGGAAAATTAAATCATTAGTTGAGAACACAAAATGTTTATAAAACTAATCAGAAAATGATCTGATCTTAATTTATTTTCTTCTTCTTAGGGTAAGAGAAGAGAAGAAATGACGAGCAGGGCCGTCGAGAGGAGGGGTAAACGGAGCAGTCTGCCCCAGGTCCGGTCAATTTGTTTCTCATTTTAGAATTGAAAAAAAATCAAATTTGGGCCCCCAAAAATCCAAAACATAAAATGAAAATGTTTATAAGTCATATGAATATAATATCAACCGGCCAAGTTGATATCCCCCCCATACCAGTCGCCAAATATTCATTGAAACCCTCTCCCCTCCAGTTTCGTCTCCAGAAATGGGGCCAAATTATATTTCCCTCAAGCCCGCATTGGCTCTCGACGGCCTTGGAGACAAATAGTGATGACGAGCCATTAAAAACCAAATTCAACAAGTTCCAAACCAGATTGCAAAAGTTGTAACATGTAAACGTGAAATTCCCCTTCATTCGCCATGTCTGCAAATGTCTTCTTTCCAGCATCGTACGAGATAAAACATAAACATCCCTTACAATCCTCTCTCTCCTTCCATCTCATCTTATAACTCACATTCCACCAACTTGGGTATCAAATGACACATATTAGAGCGGGCGGAATCCGAATTTACCATCATTTTTCATCTCTTGGCGAAATAATAAATTTCATCTTCGAAATGATTTTCGGTTCATTTCAGCAAAGCCGATTAGATTCGAGGATCGAATTGCAGGCTGTGAGGCGCAGGGGTCATTAAAATGGAAACCGATGCTTTTCACTTGTTTGCTTCAAATTACGTATATTTTAGATAGGTATATTTTACGTAAGTATAGTGAGTGCATCACGACGACGAATCAGGACGATGAAGACGAAGAAGTTTCTATTCATATTCACGGCTTGGCTCGACGACTTGTCAAATTATTCTTATCCAAGTAGACCGTGACGAGACCGTTAAAATATTCTTTCGTGTTTTTTCGGGTTGGGGTTCATTGGCTCCATTGTAGGTACATACGGGGGAAGATTTGTACCAGGGGCGGTGTACGATGTGCACGTGCGGTATAATGTATAAACACGATACCGCCAGAGTATATACAAATACGCTGAGAAAAGGGGGTAAAGGGGTCGTGAATGAAGATATGTTTTTCTTACCTTCGAAGACGATCATAATTTTTCTACACATAACACACCTCTTACACAGTTATATATACGCCAGAGAAACTCGCGCACAGATCGAATTTTCCAGCTCACTATCAGAAGCAAGTTCAACGTCTGTCTCGGTGGGTATAAATAAAGGAAAACTCGCTGGGAAAAGTTGCAAAAAAAAAATTGGCGCGTAATTTAACTCGCAGACTTTTTAAAAAATTGAAACACCGAGTGTAAATAATATTAGTTTATAACTTAACTGGCAAAAAGGTATATATACGAGGAGAGTCGCTAGTGCAATTTTAAATAACTTTTTGATGAATTGTTTCACTATGTACATGGTGTTTGTTTTAACTATGTACATAGACATACTACATAATACATATATAGTCCTTATACTACAATATTCTAGATATATCCAACGTTGTAGTTTTTCTTTCCTCTTTTTTATTTTATTATTTTTTTTCACTTCGCCATAATATTACATTATACTCCTTTTTTCCTGCTCGAGCTTTTCCTCCTCCTCCTCCTCTCGACAGCGTTCTTTATTCTTTAATACGTTTCTCGTTGCTTTTTATCTGGTATAGCGTAATTTTCCTTCCATTATTTTCTTTCATTATGCTTTTTAAATATCTTGTTAGGTTTTTTTTTGCTTATTCGAGCTGTTTTATTGTTTCGTTTTACGTAATTTCTTTCTGCTTTACTCGCGTTAAACGAACGTTGTGCGTATTTTTTCATGCGAACGTTAAACAAAAAAACAATCTATGGAAGCTGAAGGCGCAGGCGAAGACGAAAGTGCACAAGGATGAAGCGAGGCAGCCTTTATAAAAACCAAATTTTCGCGAGTAAACATCACAATAATATAACCGTGTAGTAGTCTCTTGGTAAATGTAATAGGAGCAGTATATAGGGGTAGTAGTAGTAGGTTGCTTTTTTTAACGTCATAACGCATACGTAACCAAATTAAGTACGCGAAATTTTTTTTGCCTTCTTTTTTTTCGCCTCTCCTTGAAAAAACAAGCAGGAAAAAACGTACAGTACGTGATAAATCTTTTATTTTTATTTTTAATGCCTTCTCGCACTTCGTAGAGCCAAGTTCTGTAGTACGATGCTGTGGCGACGAACGAGGCGTACAACGAGCTGGCAATTGATATAATTTTATAACGTAAGGTTGAGAAAATTAAGGGCTTTTTTATTCTCCTCGTTAATTTGATTCATTTTTTTCCCCTTTTCGGTACAGGGTGTCGAGAAATTATGCGCGGGAGGTAATTGCATGGAAATTTTTAGGTCATGGCGGCGATTTTTTGAGCATTTTTAAAAAGAAAATTATGCTCAATGCAAAGTGAAATGTATATTATTTCCATAGATTTTTATACAGCGGATAGGGTGAATTGCATTTCACTGATGACAATTTTTGTAAATTTCAACACGATGGAGTAGACTGAAAAAAAGTCGAATTCTGAAGTTCAGAAATAATCTTGAGAGGGGGAGGGTTGAAAATGCTTACAATACCATTCGTGGAATAAACTGCTGAACGACAGACAGACACACGACTTGTATAGTGAAAAAGTTCGAATTCAATGGAGTCCCTCAAGGCTCTGTGCTTAGCACCATACTATTTATACTCCTAATTGATGATATCTGTAGTATTATTCCTCAACCTCTTTCCTTAAGAATTTTTGCAGATGATATAAACATTTCAATACGTTCAAATAACATCAAACTAGCCTCAGAAATGATCCAAAAAACTCTAAATTGTATTGAAAAATGGGCTGAAACAAATGGACTAACATTTTCTGAATCTAAAACTCACTGTATACTTTTTACCAAGAGAAATAAAACCTACCCAGAACCTATCCTTGAATTTAAAGGACATCCTTTAGTTTTCAAACCAACTACTAAATTCCTTGGACTTACTTTTGATAAAAAACTTACTTGGACGCCTCATTTTCTCAACATAAAAGCTCAACTTAACAAACGTCTAAATTTACTAAAAATTGTTAAAAATCCAAAGTATAACCCATCACGCCAACTATTACTTCACTTGTACAAAGCTCTGATACGTAGTAAAATTGAATATGGAAGTCCATGCTTTATAAACCTGTCAAATAAAACTACTAACATTCTCAAAACTGTTCAAAATTCCTCCTTGCGCATCTGCATAGGTGCTCTCTATTCGTCTCTAATTGATAGTATTTATTGTGAAGCTGCAGAGCTTCCTCCTAATTTTAGGAAAATTCTCATGACAAACAAATTCTTAACAACTGTTGCAAATAATCCATCTCACCCTCTTCAAAGGTCACTCAATGTCTACAGCTCCCAGCATTTCCTCCATACTTCAGGTCCAATCCCAGAATTTATCAAAAATATGAACAACCTACAAATTGACCTGAAAAACCTAATACATCAACCAATATCTTATCCCCCTTGGTCTCTCAAACCTATACAGATGGAATTTTACTTAAGAAACTACCCAAAACATGATCACTCCCCATTATTAATCAAGAGTCATTACTTAGAACTGTTATCAAACTATACTGAATATAACTTATGCTTCACAGATGGTTCAAAAATTTCTAATATTCATACTGGTTATGCTTACTCAATTAATGACAAAGTTCTCAGTTTTAAAATTCACAACTGTGCCTCAATTTTTACTGCTGAACTCACTGCCATAAAACATTGCCTAATAGATATAATTTCCATTCAATCAGAAAATAAAAAATTCTTAATCCAAAGCGACTCACTAAGTTCACTGCTATCCATTCAAAACATTTTTTCTGACCATCCCATAGTCCAAGACATACATAAGTCCCTTTTTAACCTCCAATATTATGATTACTCAATTAGCTTCATGTATGTTCCCAGCCACATAGGTATCACTGGAAACGAAACTGTTGATAGATTAGCAAAAACAGCCGCTACCCCCTCCCCTCTTACCACTCTCACTCCTGATGACATTAAATCTCTAATCACTCACAACACATTTACTAACTGGCAGAACTTTTGGTCACAACAAACTTCAAACAAACTCTTCCAACATAAAAAAACTACTCTCCCCTGGAAAAATCTAGGCCACCTGAACAGAAAAGAAGAAATCCTAATTACCAGACTAAGAATAGGCCACACAAAAATTACTCATAACCACTTATACCAAAAAGAACCAAAACCCTCATGCCAATTTTGCAGAAACGAACCCATATCCATCCAACACATACTTTTCAACTGTCCCCAACTAAAACAAAACAGACTTACCCTACAGATAAAAGAAAACCCACCTACTATCCCTGACGAACCCTCAGAAATACAAAAATTCATCTCCCTAATAAAAAACATCAACCTCACAAACCAAATCTACCCCCCCCCCTTACGGGTGTAATAATCTTGTAATTATAAACACCCAAAAAAAAAAAAAAAAATTCATATAATTTTATTAGGTTGGTTCTTCTTTGAATTTTCTTGCGATTTTGTATGCTTCCATCCCCTTTCAATTTCCATAAAATATAAACTCTCTTTAATATGTAGTTTATCGATCAAAATCAAGAAAAAAATTGTTTCTAAATTGAGAGGCATTTTTCATTATTTTTTTACTCCTGAAATCCCGCATAAAAAAGTACTGGCAGTAACTGGCAGTATACTTGCAGTATAACTGCAATTGCGGCAAAAATACTGCCAGTTACTGGCAGTTGCCAGTAAAACTGCCAGTAACTGTGTGTGATAACTGGCAGTACAGGAAGTATTTTTGCCGCGTTGCTGTTGCCCTTCCACTCACTGACAGTTCCCAATTAGTAACCGGCAGTTTGCATCCAGTTAATGGCAGTTTACAAGCAAGAACTGCGTGGCAAAAATACTGCCAGCAACTTTTTTATGCGGGATGAAATAAAACAAAAATCCAAGAGAATTTTTTCAAGCATAAGTTCTTGTAAATGACACCCCCTACAAAACATCCTTTGGGTTCCCTAGTTTTGTTGGTCTCTCTGTTTACAGCCCCGCTAAGTTGAAAATGAAGTGCAGAAATGAAAAGACAAATTTGGAAGCACAAAAATACGAGTAAGTAGAACTCGAAAATTTCTAAAAAATTGGCGTCATTATTAAAAACTGTCGTTGTTTCCGATTTTTATTTCTTTTGCCCTTGCTTTGCTTGGGCCACTTGACTTTTTTCAAATTTTCTGGAAAATGATTGTTCTAAAACAGTGAGATAGTTTTACAAAAGCTTGAGTAATGAAAGAAATGAAAATTTTGCAGGCCATTGCATCGAATTTCTGAGTTTTTCCCCCGTTTGTGTGTTATTCTTATAACTTCGCACAAGATGTGTGAAAAGTGATTCCTTACGTAACAGTGAAAGGGTTAAACCCCAAATTTTAGCTTTACAGGTTAATTTGGTAAAATTTTGCAATTTCGACAAACAGAACTTTCTAAAAAGCTGCTTGAGGCTGTAGAACTGCTCAAAACGATTTGAAACCGTTTCCAATTGATTGATTTGACAAGTCAAAAACAGTAGTAAAATTGATAAAAAAAATTTTGCTACACGCGTTACAAGTATTATTTATAACAAATTAATGAGAAGCTCTTTATATCTGGTTATTACAAGATAGTCGTTATAAATGCAAAACCTTTTAGTACGAGAGACCGGATACAACAAGCAAAAAACTCTCACGCATTAAGCGTGAGAAGACCGACTTTTCGTAAAATAAATATCTTTTACGAACGAATTGATCCACTTTTATTTAAACAGTGATTCGCGAACGAACTGATTCGTATAAGTGAATCGTTCGCGAACGAATCGATTCGTACAAGTGAATCGTTCGCGAACGAATCGATTCGTACAAGTGAATCGTTCGCGAACGAATTAATTCATACAAGTGATTCGTTCGCGAACGAATTGATTCATTTACTCAATTTTCAATGAATCATTCGCGAACGAATTGATTCGTATTAGTGACTCATTCGCGAACGAATTTATTCATAAATTAAAGATTCGTTGGCGAATGGTTCTTTCAAAAAATTGATCAATTCGTTCACGAATGATTCACAAAAAATTGAGGGTCGTATACTTAATAGGAATCGAGCAAACCTAGTGAGATTTCAAGTTTCATCGAAATCAGTTCAGCCATTTCCTAGGTAATGAGTTTTGAAAAATTCTGAAAAAAAAATTTGTCGCTCGACAAATTTGAAAGCTTTGAGCTTTTGAAAATTTTGTTTTCGATTACGCGCGAAAGCTACGAACTTTTGGATCATGGTGCAAGTCTGGCATCATAGGAATGGTGGTGGACTTGTGATACTTCAAGTTTCAGAAAAATTGGTTCAGTCGTTACTCAAAGTAATGATTTTTAAGTGAAAAATGTTGAAAAAAAATTTTGTCGCTCGATAAACTTGGAAGCTTTGAACTTTTGAAACACGATGATGGTGACAAATTGTCCGGCTAGTATCCAAGGGCTGACATTTTGAGTTTCATCAAAATCGGTTCAAAGGTTCCTGAGAAATGAATTTTTAAATGAGTTTTTAAGTGAAAAATGTTGAAAAAAAATTTTGTCGCTCGATAAACTTGGAAGCTTTGAACTTTTGGAACTTGATGATGATAGCGAAATCTCCGCTAAGTAGTGTAGTTCTGAAATTTCAAATTTGATCAAAATCGATTCAGCCGTTGCTGAGAAATTAAATTTTATGTGTAAATTCACCTCATCACATACGAGTACTTAAATATTTAAGTAAAGACTTGGCACACGAATTCATTTAAAATTGAACTTTTAAAAAAATTATTTCTCAGGAACGGTTGAACCGATTTTGATGAAACTCAAAATGTCAGCCCTTGGATACTAGCCGGACAATTTGTCACCATCATCGTGTTTCAAAAGTTCAAAGCTTCCAAGTTTATCGAGCGACAAAATTTTTTTTCGACATTTTTCACTTAAAAACTCATTTAAAAATTTATTTCTCAGGAACCTTTGAACCGATTTTGATGAAACTCAAAATGTCAGCCCTTGGATACTAGCCGGACAATTTGTCACCATCATCGTGTTTCAAAAGTTCAAAGCTTCCAAGTTTATCGAGCGACAAAATTTTTTTTCGACATTTTTCACTTAAAAATCATTACCTTGAGTAACGACTGAACCAATTTTTCTGAAACTTGAAGTATCACAAGTCCGTCACCATTCCTATGATTTCGCACTTGCACCATGATCCAAAAGTTCGTAGCTTTCTTACGTAATCGAAAACAAAATTGAGCTTTTTCAAATTTTCGGGGGGTGACTTTGCACAAAATTTATTAAAAATTTAATTTCTCAGCAACGGCTGAACCGATTTTGATCAAATTTTAAATGTCACAACTAGGCTACTAGCCGAACATTTTGGCATCATCATCAAGTTCCAAAAGAACGCAGCTTACAAGTTTATCGAGCGACAAAATTTTTTTTCGAAATTTTTCAAAACTCATTACCTAGAAAACGGCTGAACCGATTTTGATGAAACTTGAAATCTAAGTAGGCCTCTACGATCTCTATAATTTCGCATATTCACTTCGATCCAAAAGTTCGTAGCTTTCGAAATAAATAAAAAATTCAAAAAAAAAATTGTATATATATATCTCTACACATGAAAAGTGGTATTACGCAGCCCATACTAGATAAACCTCAGACTTTTTGCGGCCCATCTGGACTTTTCTGTTTTCACTAGCCACAGACATTACAAACAAGCCAACGCAGTGTAAATATGAGGCAGAATACCATTAAAGACCTGCATTATCCGATTTTATGAACTTGGCGTTACATGCACGAGCTATTTGAGTTCCTCACCTCTCTGGAAGCGAATGAAAACATTTTTTTGATGGTGGAAAAAGTCTGGGGAATATCTACAAAACATACACTTGAGTGGGGAGCCCTCCTTGAAAATTGAAAATTGGATTACAAGCCTAAATATAAGTCTTTCTCCAACCTGATTGAGTATATACCTTCATTCCATAGCCCAGCAGTGAGCTGCTTTGAGAACACATGGAAAAAATCAAGCGCGCCCTTGCTAGTGCAAATCAAACATCGGTCCGCAAAAAGTCAGTGAAATGTCATGGGCTGCGTAATGTATGGGGGCAGTCTATATATATAAATATTCTAGGGGGTAAACTCGTAACTTTTTTCTAGATTAACCAGCAAACTCATAACGTTTTGACAAACTCGTAACCTTTTTAGGACGTGACTTTTCGATGAGGTGCCATATGAATCTACAAGGTGTGGGGAGTCTACTGGCAAAGTTTGAGCAGGGACGTGAGATTGCTGTTTATACAATTTCACTTTTGACTCAATTTTCAAATGAGTACATAGCCTAATTAACAGGTATGAGGATATGAGGAAAAGGTTTTTATTGCCAAGAATCATTTTTTACGTTTTTTACGTTCTTTTTGGTGATTTTGGTGGTTGAAGGTCTCCTCTTTCACATGGCGTGGTCAAAAATCGTCTAAAATAAATTTTTGACTGCTGAATTTTAATTTAGAGTTGATTATACAGGTCCGAATTTTCGTGTTTTTCAACCTAAACATCAATTTTATGGGAAAAGTGTGCACCCTAAGAAAAAAATGCAATGAAGGAAATTGTAGAGAATTAAATTTCCTTTCTGCTCAGAGCTGGTTATTTTTCTGTAGGATGCTTTGTTAAAAAAGCATTTGGGAAAAACGGAGACGTATGAGACTTTTAAAAAAAAGCTTTTCTGAAAAATTGATGTTCTGGCAATGAAATACCTTTCCACAGGTGACCCAAAAATCAAGTTAACGAATATAACGCGGCCTAACATCGAGTACTATCAGGCCTATGGGGTGACGCGTCGAGCGTATGCACAGCAACGAAGTTACAGAGGGGTCTTGAGATTGCTGTTTATACAAAACGTTATGAGTTTACCTGTATGCGGCTATATATATAGGTATTAGTATCCAGACTTGTCAACTGTTGAATGGGTTAATTTTACTATACAAGTGGACTGACCAACTTGTCAACTATAGTTGACAAGTCATGGGTTAATTTTACTATACAAGTCAACTATGAGTTTTCAGAAACTTCCACCAGAGGTCGCATGGCTTAGAAATTAAGGCGCGAGGACGAACGCAGGGTCTACAGTTGATTTGTAGTGAGTAGAATGTGATGTGCTGGTGGAGATGTATGCAAATACATCGATCCTGAGTGTACACGACAACAAATTTGACTCGAAATATTTCAGTATTTTATTGGCCAATTGAAAAATTAGAAACATCAAAAATTTTTATTTTGTTTAAGCTTTCTTGTGGTGTCTTAACTTTCTCAAAATTCAAATTACTTTGACTCCATTTTCAAAAATTTTCTTCAAAATTCAGCCTAAAAATCTGATTACTTTTTTCAACACATAGATTTCTTAAATATTAGATTGAATCTGTAAATAAAATTTTAATAAGTGATATAGAACAGAAATTATGCCAATTTTAAAATTTTGTTCACTTTTCAGTAAATATGCCAAGCATAGTTGACATGTCTGGTCGCAAGCAAATATATATATCTATATATATAAACCTTATATAAGGAAACCTGAAATTTTGGGAATGAGCCTATCGTGATCTCAGACCCTCGAAACGCAAAGAAAAGTCACTCCCCGACCCAACTTCCACTATCGCAACAAATACAATACTCCACTTTTCTCCGAAAAGTCGGTAAAATGTCCGGTCCCTTCAATCTCGCTGTAAGAAATTTTCACTGTAATTAGTTTATTAATGTTTTAAATGCATTTATTTTGTTCAATTTGTCGAGTAATTTCTATTACAATCTGAATGAATGATGATAAATGATGTAAAATGACAATTTATCAAAATCAAATTGGGGAAAACATCAAAAATTTCAAGGCCCAAAACCTAAACAATTTTATTTTAGTTGGGAGATTGTTTTGGGTTCAAAATAATTATATTGGTTCTGGGATAAGTTTTGGGATTGGGTTTGAATTGGGATTTAATCTGTTCTGGTTTAGGGATCATTTCGGACCCACAGCCCTAGTTTTAAATGATGGAAGTTTCTTTGTTTTGAGCTTGTTCTGTGAGTTTATTTAACTGAAGAAATTATTTTAGCAGTTTTTTTGTAGCAGTTCCCAAATGTCACCAAAGCACATCGGGGCAGATACTCGTTTAATATTATAGAATATATTACACGACACTAATTTCCCCGTAAAGTAAACTTTGAAAGACCATTTGATGACTGCAGCATTTTTAGAACCGTGGTGCGGACAGATACGTGGCCTACAATGATTTAATTTTTAATTTTTAACCGTTCTGGAACCTCCAGAAATTTTTTTGAAATTCGAAGAAATCTTATTTATTAAAAATCAAAGCTCTTCTAGTTCCACTGATTCGTCGTGATGGATTTCCTTACACAGTAGGTATGTTTTTTGGTATGACCAACTTGTTGACAGTTTTTACATTGAGGCAGCTCTCTTTTTATAGCTGGAGGTTCTATCTTCACTTTAGTGTGCAACAAGAACCCCATTTTGTAAAATGGTCTTGTTGTTTTCTTTTGGGCTAAGATACACATAAAGGAGTGGTAATGCTAGGTACCTTGTATGATTTTTTACTCACAATTTCTCCAGATTCATCTTTTTTCATCCCTGTTTTTTTTTTGATAATTACATTGGTCGCATTAATTTCATGTACAATTTTAATCAATTCTTATTTGATATCACCAGGTGAAGTTGAAGGGTGTAGCTCCCTCATAACTACCTAATAGGGTTTATCTTGTTTCAACTGATATTTCGACAGTTGCAATTTTTTAGACTTGAGCCCTTTTCATTTTCCAGAAGTCTGGGTGATGTTTTTTAAAATTTTTAATCCAAAATATAGCTTAAAAATATAAAAATGGAAAAAAAAGTGAAAAAGTATAGGGCAAAACGCGCATTTCAGGTTGCATACATGCGCCTTGTGAATGGTAGGCTAAACCTTACAAGTCTAGCTGTAAACAATGCTGTTCACTTCTACTTTTTAGCTCGTCAAGTCAATTTTCTCGAGGAAGGCCTTTGAGGATTTCAAAAAATGTAGTACCGTTGGAAAGGGAAGAAAATTCTCTACAATTTTGATCCATAAAATAATAGGGTCCTCGAGATGGTTTAAAAGTTCTGCCACCTCGAAGTTCAAAGTGGACGAAACAATATGTTAAATTGGCTACCTTTTTTAACTTGTCAAGTCAATTTTCTCAAGGAAGACTTTTGCGGATTTCAAAAAATGTAGTATCGTTGGAAAGGGGATAAAATTCTCTACAATTTTGAGCCATAAAATAATGGGGTCTTCAAGATGGTTTAAAAGTTCTGCCACTTCTGCCACCTCAAAGTGCAAAGCTGACAGAACAATGAGTTGAATTTTTCCGCATTTTTCTGCTCCTTAAGTCAATTTCCTCAAGGAAGACCTTTGAGGATTTCAAAAAATTTATTACCGTTGGAAAGGGCACAAAATTCTCTACAATTTAGAGCCATAAAATAATGAGGTCTTCGAGAAGGTTTAAAAGTTCTGCCACCTCAAAGTGCAAAGCTGATAGAACAATGAGTTGAATTTTGCCGCATTTTTCTGCTCCTTAAGTCAATTTCCTCAAGGAAGACCTTTGAGGATTTCAAAAAATTTATTACTGTTGGAAAGGGCACAAAATTCTCTACAATTTAGAGCCATAAAATAATGGGGTCTTCGAGATGGTTTAAAAGTTCTGCCACCTCAAAGTGCAAAGCTGACAGAACAATGAGTTGAATTTTGCCGCATTTTTCTGCTCCTTAAGTCAATTTCCTCAAGAAAGACCTTTGAGGATTTCAAAAAATTTATTACCGTTGGAAAGGGCACAAAATTCTCTACAATTTAGAGCCATAAAATAACGGGGTCCGCGAGATGGTTTAAAAGTTCTGTTGCCTCAAAGTGCAAAGTGAACAGAACAATATGTTGAATTGGCTACCTTTTTCAGCTCCTTAAGTGAATTTTCTCAAGGAAGACTTTTGCGGATTTCAAAAAATTTAATACCGTTGGAAAGGGGACAAAATTCTCTACAATTTAGAGCCATAAGATAATGGGATCCTCGAGATGGTTTGAAAGTTTTGGCATATCAAAATGCAAAGTGGACAGAACAATCACTAGCTTGAAGCCTACAGAATGTAAGGGGAATCAAGATCCGCAACCACTTATACGCTGTGTGACGTCAGAGCGTTTTGCTCTATTGAAAATGATAATTTTTTTCACAATTTAGCTCACTGAAAGACATCTTTCTCAGCTCCTGTAAGGGTTACAAGTTTTGAACTTTTTGTACCTTTATTTGAGCTCATTCGGCCACCGTTTTAGATCCCCTGTTTTCCAAATTTTGAAAGAGTGCAAAAACTACCCGTCCCGAGGTATTCCTTACAAAAGAAATTATAACATACCACTTTACATCAAAGAATCAAACAGATATTAAGAAAACGGTCGATGGAAAGAAAGGGGTAAGAAAAATCACCGGTATACGAAGGAGGACGGGAGGAATATCCATTTACGATAGAACGATATCAAAGGTACGTTTCGTAGATACAACCACTTATAGACATGAGTACACATACCGCACACGTAACGTATATCTGCAAAGCTACACCACCGGCAGCAGACCCTAAAAACGTCGACGGGAGGTTGAAAAGGTGGCCAAAATTGTGTAAAGTTTGGTTAGCATAATATAAATACATACATAGTAAGCATTATAACCATAAGGATACAGGATAGGCAAGCACAGGAGACCAACGAACGCAGCAGCAAAGTAGAAAATCTCTTCTCTCGTATATGGAGGCGATCAACGTCGGTCGGCGGTGGGATGGCGGCAGGGCACCGACAACAAGGCCCAAGGGTTGGTGGCGGGTCTGGGTATACGAGTATTAGATTATAATAGTTTTTTAAGTTGGAAGTAAATTAACCAATACTGCGAATATAGCGGCACAGCGGTACGGTGAGGCCGTACAAAAGCATATGATTTGTGCGTAAAAATGCACCGTGACGCGCAACTGCTGTTGTATGCCTCCGTCTTCTTCGCCTCCATCGCCACCATCGCCTCGTGGTGAGACGGACGATAACGGGATAAGGATGCGTGGCGTGTCGTCGCAGGCGCACTGGCTTCCACCATCGAGGTTCGGTGAAAAGATGAGGAGGAATTTTTCACATTGGCTGAACGCGCCGCGGCGACTATTACGTGCCGAGTTGGTGGTCTGGTCGGACTCGTGTGTGAGACGACTCGCTTTTCCGAAGTGACAAGTTTCGCGTCGACAACGTCCAAATATCCGAATTAATTCTAAAAAAATCGGTACTCGTAAATTTAATCGAATTTTTTCCCCCAAAATTTAAAAACCTTTCCTCGACTCGTCCGCGCGAAGTGTGCCTAAACAACTCGATTTTAAAAACTCGGAAAATTTTCAGAAAATTTGGTCGTTGCTCTTTTCGTCTCTATAATATTATAGTTGGTGGAGTTTTTGTTGAAGTGTTCGCGATGTGCGGTTCGCTTTGTTACCAGTGAGAAAAGGTTGTTGTCCTGTGATAAGTTTTTTACTCGATTGGTAGTGTAATCGGTGTTATTTATTATTTTTTTCTCTCTATTTTACTGGTGTGGTGTTCTGTGCTGTGCGCGTTTGTTGTGCTGCCTTTTTCATCGTCTCTATAATAAACCATCCCGGTTTGTGTGCTTTTGTATTGTGTGTTTTCGCGGCTGCTGGGCTCATCGCTTTCCTTATACTACATATTCGTTCCTGTAGCCGTCGTCGATATACCTATATACTTGGAGGTATCTATCAGCCCTCGTATAACCTGGCATTTTTTTACCTCTTTACACTCTCAAGCTGCTGGAAACAAGCGAAAAGGATACGGTCGCTGAGGCGCAGATTTATCGAGGCCAATATGCGAGAAACGGTAATCTGAAAAGTTTTAATTAAACCGTTCCTCTTTGGTCGAGGTTTACGAGGAAATTCGATAACGTCGACGCAATTTTTAAACGCAGGCGGAGGGGCAGGGCACAAGAGACGACCATATCGTGTACACTATACTCTCTCTCACTATACTACGATAGCTGCTCTCTTAAATGACCGTATGTAAACTTTTGTGCCGCTTAATGGATTCCATTAAAAGGGTACTTAGAAATACGTATAACTACGACAGCGACACTGCTGACTAGTGACTATACCACCCTGAGACGAAGGCATGAATTTTTTTCTATTCTTTATCCTCTTTCATTTTCACTTTATCAAATTATACGTATATAGCGAACGAAGCTCCTTGCTGAGGCCATTCGACCGGTACTTTGCTGTGTGCTAAGGTATCGAGGTGAAGTTTTGATTGACTTGGTACGAGAGGGGGGAGGTAGAAAGCTTGTAATACGAAATGAGGACTAAAAGGATGAACTATACAGGGTGGTCTAGTTTTCCATAGATGAAGTGTCTCATCCTTCTATTCGATAAGTAACTAGGAATCTTTTTGAACTGGGACCCTCCGATTTAAACCAAACGATGTTAGATTGAAAGAGCAGACCCTGAAACCCCTGTGACCAAAATTTTAGATTCTGAAGTTCATTTTTGGATTTTTGGCATATTTTTGAAAATTTGAAAAATTCTAAAAATCAGTGTTATTGGAAATTTTTATTTTTTTTCAAACAAAATAACCCAACGTGAATATAATTACGTGATTCAATTCACCTCCTCCACTCGCCTCAAAAATGGCAAGTTTCAGGATTTCCTGGAGCCTCCAGCGAGTTTTCGATTTTCTCCAGGAATTTCAAATAGCTCTGGAAAGACCAAAAAAGAACTTCTACATCTATCATTTTCCTTGGTACTTGTTGAGTAGCTTTTCGACCATTTTAGGCGGTTATCAGGAAATTCCAAGGATGAGAAATAGCATTTTTCACTTGAAAACAGTCAAAATTTGATTTTTGACCAATTTTTAAATTTTTGAAAAAAAAATTAATTCATTTTGTTTGAAAAAAAAAATCACAAGATATGTAGTTGGAAAATTGCCAAACACCTAGCTCATCTAAAAAAATTTCCAAAAACCAAAAAAGAACTTCACTAAAATTTTTGGTTGAGGGGGTTTCTGGACATGCTCTTTCGAGCTCCTCGCTCGGTTTCATTCAAATCGATGAAAATTTGAAAAATTTGAAAAAAGAAGTCCTATTGGAAAATTTTTACTTTTTTTAAAGGTATTTTTTTCAAACAGAATAATCCAGCGTGAATAATTATGTACTTCAATTCATCCCCTCTACTCATCCCGAAAACGATAAGTTTCAGGATTTTCTGGAGCCTCCAGCGAGTTTTCGATTTTCTCCAGGAATTTCGAATAGCTCTGAAAGAAGCAAAAAAGAGAACTTCAGATTCTTGGGTAGCTTTTCGACCGTTTTAAAGGGGGGGGGGGGGGTTGATCGGGAAATTCCGAGAATGAAAAAATGACGATTTTCGCTGGAAAAATGATTCCTAGTTCAAAACTTGATTTTTGACCAATTTTTAATTTCAGAAAAAAATTATTAATTCATTTTGTTTGAAACAAAAATACAAGAAAGTTGTAAAATTGTCAAACAGCTCATCTAAAAATTTTTCCAAAAATCAAAAAAAAACTGCACCAAAAATTTTGTCTGAGAGGACATGCTCTTTTGAGCTCCTTGCTCGATTTTATTCAAATCGAAGGGTGCAAGTTCAAAACGTTCCCTGGTAAGTACAAAGATTTTCCTTTCGTCGTTGGAAAGTTTGTGCTGAACCCTCTTGGGTGAAATAATTCAAATCAATTTTCCACCAAAATCTCATCATGAATTATTAAATTTGATTTGTGCCAGAAAAATTTGTATTTTTCAGTAGTACAGCCTTCCAGGTTTTGTTTTTTTTTACGGGTGTACCTATGCAAAGTTACGAATAATTTAAACCAGAAAAATACTTGACCCTCAAACATCAAAATTGTGAAAAAATTGATGGACGTTTGAGCTTTTTAAATTAACATTCCGTTATCCCCTCTTCTCCAAAAAAGTTGTGGTTTAAAAATTTTGAAACCTAAATGTAACAAATATTTTTTACCTCAAACATTTTTTGATCAATTTTTTTTTGAATTTTTTGTAGGAAGGGTTTTGTGAACAGAATCAAAAAAAAAGTATAATGAATGTCGAATTGCCAAGTTCTTGGAGTCATTTCACACTTTCATCCCTCTCATCAACAGAAACTTGAAATATTTAAGAAAAATTGAGCCCTTTGGTTCAATTTTTTACACCCCTTCCACCCCTCTCAAACATTCGATAGTTTTAAAATTTTCATTTAAAAAATGAGAATGGAAATTTTTGCTCCAATATTATTATTATTTTTTAAAAAAATTAATGTTCGTTCATTTATAACTTTATTTTAGAAGGGGGAGGGGGGTTAAGGATACATCAGTACAGGAAAATTAAAAAGAACAATTCAAATTTTTTAAATATTTATCTCGTAAGATCTTTTTTAAAGAGTAGAGGGGTGAAGAAGAAAGCACGAATACTGAAGCTTCGTGTCAGTTTTCATTCCTTCTCCTCCTCCCCCTCCCTCCCCTCCCCCTAAAAAAGCTCGATGTTTCAAAATTGTGAAAAAAATTGGAATGGAAATTTTCAACCTAAAATTTTGTTGATTCATTTTTAGTTTATAAAAAATCAAAGAACTTGTCTTGTAAATAACCTTTTTAGGTTAGGAACAAAAATAAATGGCAGAAAAAAATTTCACTTCCGACCTTTTTAGAGAGAGGATGGTTTGTGACCCCAATTTTTTCGATTAATTTTCACTTTTAATGTTTTGGAAGGAAAAAAGAAGAATTATCACTTTTGCAATTTTCAAAAATGATTCTGTAAAATTATTTTCATTGGAATTTTTTTTTATCTCAAATTATTATTAGTAGGGACCTATACTCTTGTATCTCAAATTTACTCAAAATTTTATACTTTTTTATTCACGAGAATCAAACGAGCATGCTCGATTGGGTCAGGGGGAAGGGGGTCAAGATCGAACGAGAAGTCTGGCCTCCAGATATAAATTTTGATGTAAAAATGGTAAACTTTGGTGTAAATTTTTCAAAAGTAGGTAATGAAAATACAGAAGAAAATGCTGTAAAAAAGGCTGCGGTGTGTGAAAGTAAGAAAGAGGCGAAGATTATTTTGCAATGTAATCGTAAAATAAAAAATTATGACCATTTTATGCTCCTCTCGTCGTTTTGTTTGGTGTGCTGTTTTTAGTACATATTTTCGTAGAAAATCTCGAGTTTGGTCCAGCCCCTAAAAAATAATTCTCCCTTTCCTCTTTCCATTATTCTTGTATGAATATCAAGTAAAACAGCTTCCTTATTGAAATTTCATTAGTAAAGTTAGTCGGTCAATATGCAACAGACTTAGTGTAGTTGAAGTTAATTTCTTACCTATCAGATGATTCATTCATCATCATTATAAGAATAAAACTGAATTTATATTTATAATTATCATTCTCGTGTTGGTTAAACTCACTTTTTTCTTCGTATCTCGCCACCGACGAACTCTCGTATTCGCGACATCAACGTATGTATGTAGATGTACCTACGTCTGCACTCTTCATAGAAAAGTAAATGAACAGACTGATCGATTGTTTACTCAAGTACGAGTACAATGCTATGAATAGCAAAGGTACTCTACCCACACCCGGCTCTCTGTTTTAACCCCAGCGATGATGAGGTGGTAATATACAAAGCCAAAAAGGGTGGAAAGTATAAAGATGGCTCGGGTACTAAACATGAACCATATTGTTCCAATTGAAAAAAGCCAAAAGCGAAAAAAAAAGAGATGGTTTCCTCGTCGACTCTTTTCAGTCGACAGTTACCCCCGCCACCCGAAGTCCCGGAATTATGAAAAAAAAATAATAAAAAATCGTTATTCCAGAGACGATGCTGAAGGATACGAGAGGTCGATAAAAGGAAAATATGATGATTAGATTATTAAAGCAGGAAAAAAAAAAAATGAAGGGCGATGAAAAAGTTGATTTTATTTAATTGAAAGTTTATACCTATTGCGAAAATGTTATTCAAAAAAATAACTTGACCGTTGAAACAGCATTTTAAAAAATTTTCACCGTTTAGTTTTTTGTTAATTGGATTCATTTTTAATGTATTTTTTTGCCTCGTTTAATCTGTTGCGTATTTTGTGCTTTTTATTTGGTATACGAGGATGAGTTTAATTTTTACGTATTTTTCTTTTAACAAGACGTGGAAAATTGAGTTAGTGTTTTTTTGTCAAGTTTTTCTCGTAATTGTGGAAGCCAAATTTTTTATAGTATTTTCGGGAGTAAAAATGAGTCGGTTAATTATTGTATCGTTTTGATTTTTGGCATCTTACATCCCCCTCCCTCCAACCATTGGGTAAATTTTATCGAATAACGCGATTTTCGATTCTTACATTCAACAACTCATTTCCTTGATGATCGAAGTAGGCATTGTCTGATCCATTCCCAAGTGCTGGAAATTCCCCTCTTCTTGAAAAATCCCCCCTTGAAAGGAATTCCATTCATTTTTTCGACTTGTCTGCTCTCTGGAGATATATCATTAGGTTACTACTCGTATTTTCTAAACCCGTATGGAATGCAAGTATTCCAGCTACTGCTGCTAGTGCTTCTGTATTTGTAAAACCAGAACTCTTGAATGAATTCATCCCAAGTGCAGTATATTAAACAATTGAGTCTTCGACATCTCGCAACCGCCAACATTACACGTCCTCCTTTGATAAATTTGCGAGCCGCGAGCGAATTACCATATAGCTCGAATAATTAACGGATGTTTTAGATTACGTTATGTACCGTCAAGTTTTTATCTCATATATGTACTGTTAGTGTTTAAATACTCCGTACACATACACAAGTGTTATGTAAGTATGCTGGTTTACTGCAAGACGAAATATTTACGTGGTTGTCCAATGGAAAAGTGAAGAGTAGAGGGACGAAGACGACGCCAGCCAGAGAAGAGGATAGGTTAAAGAATGTACATAATGATAAGGGCGATAATATGCACCGTTTAGAGACAACTTGGATGTGTAATTTGCGGTATTTTTGGAAATTGGACGTGTCTCGGTGTTCGAAGAAGATACCATGGGAGATGTGGTTCGACGTATGAGTTGATGTGATCATTATATGTAGTAATAATATTGTTGCTTAGCGATGAAAATACGAATAGATATTCTGTTGTCGAGATTTTTTGAGAGGAATTTTTTCGAAAACTTGAGTCGTATTACGTATCCTTGTGATGATGAGTAATGTGATTTATCCTGTTGAATGAGTCAATTTTGAATAATTTTCTGATAGTTGAGAAAAAAACAGTAGTGATGAAAAGAGACTGTTCAATTGAATTACAAAGTTTGGATTGAGTAATTTTCTCTTCAACTGATAACTGGAATCTAAAATCCCTTTATTTTACATCAAATCATGCATTTTTTTGGGAAAGATGGTCATTTTCATGGTTTTATGCTCATTTCATTTCATCTCACTGCGTTTCCATGTTTTTTAATTTTTTTATTTTAAGGGTATGGTATTAATTTCTTAATTTTCAACATTAATCAGAGTTTTTTTTTTCACTTTTTTCTTAATTTTTCAATTTAAAAAGTTTTTATTTTATTGTTTTCATCTTTCGGAAAAACCAAAACCAATCATTGTTTGTACATACCTACGTAAAATTCTACTTTGGATATATATATTTTTTTTTGATATTTTCTCCAAAAACCAACCAAACTCAACCCGAAGTTACTTTTTTGAAATTTTTGATCAGTTTTATGGCGTTTGAGCGATTTTTTAGATTTTTTTGTAAACACAATTTCCAAAAATACCTACCCTCAAAAAAACTGTGAAAATCGTGTGAAAATGGGGTGTCTAACGATCATTAAAGTCATGAAAAATTCATGAATTTTGGTAGATGGTCATGAAAGTCATGAATTTTGTTCGAAACACACTTGAAAATTTTTTAAAAAGCCCACAAAATGAAAAAAAATATAATAAAATAAAACATTTGTTCAAAAAATCAGAAAAATGAAAAAACTGAAGTACCTACTTGTCTATAAGTAAACTAGAAAAAATTCTTCGTTTCATGTTATTTATTTTTTTGTGTGTGTGGGGGGGGGGGAGAATGAAATTTTAGTTGAATTTGCACAAAAAATGCACAAAGAAGTATTAAAACGTGTTTAAGTGATGTAATAACACTCGAATAAAATCACTGTTAAAATCAACAAAAATGTTGAAAATTTCCGTAAAATTTGTCAAAGTATTAAAAACACTGTAAATCTTGAAAAATTACGAATTTTAGATAAAGTGTGCCAAAAATACAGGAAAAGTGTTGAAGATAATTTAAAATGATGTAGGTAAAAACGCATTCAAACTCTGTAAATGAAGAAAAAAAGATGAATTTTCGGTAAAATTTGCCAAGAATGCACGAATACACGAATAGTCTTGAAATTGAAGCAAAAACACCCATAAAAGCATTGAAAGCACTGAAAAATTAGCCGAAAGTAATGAAATTTCAACGAAATGTTCCAAAAATGCATGAAAAAGGTCTTGAAATTGTATCAAAGTGGTGTAAAAATTTAAAAAATGTAAAAACACTGTAATCTTTATGAAATTTTGCGAAATTTTCCAAAAATGCGTGAGAAGTCTTGAATCTGTGTTACAGTAATGTATAAATTCGAAAAACATCTAGAATTTTGAAAAAATTTGCCAAAAAAATTCACAAAAAGTGTTGAAACTTGTCAAAATGATGTGAAAACACCCAAAAAAGCAATAAGCCATCATTGATAATCATTGAGAAATGATAACATTTCAGTGGAATTGGCCAAAAATGCATTTGAAAAGTATTGAAAATGTGTCAGAATAATGTGAAAACACACAATTTTTTTTTTTTGGCATTCATAGCACAATGATATTTAATTATTTTGTGCACGTTTTTTGGTAATTTTGATCGAGTTCTTTCGATTTTTAAAAAAAAAAATTCAGTTGTAGTGTAGAATTTTTGCAATTTTTACGCAGCATTGACGACATTTTATGAACTTTTTTGTATGTACTCGTACTTTTCCAGCTTTTTTTTGACACAAACGGGGTATTCCACCCGATGGAATCATTTTCGGATCTGGAAAAGGTGAATTGAAAGGGCATGCTAATATACATCATCATCCAAAATTTCAGTTTCTGCAAAGTGCAGTTTACGATTTTTGGTAAATTTTTGAAAATCAAAAGGCCAAAAAGACAAGAAACCAAAAATTCCATAAAATTAACCCACAAAGCGTAAGCTTGGTACGTTGCCTATTTTCATCCTCCTCTCCCCTCTCCCCGTCGATTGCTCTTGAGCAGTTTTGGAACCTCAAGCAAACTTATGAAAGTTGGAATTTCCACAAAACTCATTTTTTCCTCACTCCAATACGCCAATTTTGATTATAACTAGATAAAATGTAATTTTGTTCAGCCATAGGTATTCTCTGAATTTTTCCTCTGAAATCATTTCTGGACTTTTCTACTCCTCAAAGAAGGTCGCACTGACTTTGTTACTGATGTCCCTTCTCCTCTCTTCAACTAACCCTTTCCTCTTACGTTCTTCAAAATTCCATTCAAGATCTCTGCAAAGGTCGCTTTCAATTAGCAATCTCTCGTATTATTTCCTACCTAGTAGTATTGTTTCTAGGTATCTACCGTGAACTAAAAATTCCAAAAATCTTGCTATTTTCTCACATTCGCCATATCCACACAGAAATTCTTAGTATTTGATGTATGTACCATTTTAGTTAGTTCTCACGTTCAAAATGATGGTCACTTTTGTGGAAGCTCGTAGCATTTGCCTTTTTTAGCTCTAACGCAGTTGGTCGTTCACATGAATATGCAGTTGACGTTCTCTGCATCGCATCACATCGCTCGGTCCGCAGCTCGGGTTACGTGAATAACACAGTAATGAAGATGGCCGACACAGAGACATAATATTATACAGTGTTATATAATGGACAATGAAGCGTAAATTTCACGCGAGAAATTACCGCTGTTCGTGGCATATTCAATGGTGCGAGTGTGCGTGTTGTGACAACCGAACTGAAGGGTTTATTGCATATATTGCCCTAGTGCCACAGCTAATAATATGATTGACGATACATTTGTTCTTTTATGAGGGAGGATGAGGGATCTCCTAGCACGGTAGTCGGTTAAGGACACCGCCGTTGCGTTGATTTGTGAATAATTTAATTAAGAGAATTAAATTTTCACGCAAAAAAAAGTAGGTACCTACGACTTTTTGTGAAAATCCAGGCCGTTCTGTGTCAACCTAAAACAATTTATTCCCAACGGTCATGCGATCGTTGTACAAAGAAACGTTTTGTGTTTACACTGCGAACATCTACACAGCCACGAGTACTACCTATTTTCCAATAATTCGGTCTGCTAACGAAAGAGGAAGAAAAAAAACCTTTCCACGCTCTTTGTGGCATTTGGTTGGAATGCTTCGATAAGGATGTTTCTACTTGGTGAATTCTCGTGTGGCGACATTAATCATTTGTTCTTGAAATGTCTTTTTATTTAATGTACGACAATCAATCGTTAATGTCGGTTTTTTTTTATCTGCGTGTGGTGTTTCTTTCTTTCTTTCTATTTTTTTTTATTCTTTCTTTCTGGATCTGTCTATTTCTCTCTGACTGTACTGTCCTCTCTGTTTCTCGCGTTCGCATTTTAAATGTGTCTTTTCAGATCTCGCGTCTCTGAGTACGAGTATTATTCGGCGATGGTCTGTGTGACGTTTTTCTCTCTCATTCATTCACTCATTAACGCCGCTGTGTTTTCTCGGACTGTATGAACGGCTGTGAAGGTCAAGATTGAAGTGCAGGTATTGTAGGTATTAGGTGTTGCCCCGTATTGAAATTTTAAATGCATATTGTTAATGCTAGGTGGGATGGTGAAGATTGAATGATATTTACGTGCGGAAGAGCTGTGAGAGAGAAGGGTACAAGTACAATAGTACATGTAGTGGAGGTCACTCCACGTCAGGGGTGGGGGGGGGGTCGGCGATTTTTTTAAAATTTTTCCTGTCGAAAGACCTTCCGAAGGGATGACCAATGGCGCAAATCGTAGTTCTCTAGCCCTTTTTCAAAAGCTACTAGGGGTTATCAAAGTTCTCAGTGAAATTGAAATATCATCCATTTCAGCAGTGGATTACTCGATAACCGCGATACTTACAGAAATCGAACTTTTTCGAATAGTTAGAGGTTTTAAAAGGCTTTTTGGTGATATCATAAAATCAGTGTTGACACTTTTTTTCGTACGAAAAATTAGGTCGAAAAGTTTCAAAACGTAGTTTTCATATCGTTCCGACTCTCAAAAATTCTGAGAAAAATATATTATGGACAACTTTTTATGCTGAACAACATTAAAAAATTGGGATGGCGTTATTTCGTAAAGTCGATTTAAAATCAAATCAATTTCCCGAATTCCCCATCGCTACAATTTCATAAAGTTTTCAATAAATTTTCAGAATTTTGCATTGCTGCTGAGTTAGGAAATTTGCAATCAATTTTTAGAATTCACACTGCCTCTAAATAGTCAAATTTTGAATAATTTTTCAGAATTCGTATTGTCTTTAAATTAAAAAATTTCAAATTCAATTTTCAAGTTCATATTGTTCACAAATTGTAAAACGTTTACTCAATTTTTGGAATTTACATTGCCTCCAATTTTTCAGAATTCTCATCTTGTACATAAATATTACAATACTTATTTTATATAATTTTCAAGTTCACATTATCTGCAACTTACAGAACTTTTAATCAATTTTTGGAATTCTCAGCGTCTCTAAATACAAATTTTCATACTATTTTTTTTAGAATTTCCATTGTCTTCAAATTTATAAATTTTCAAACCAACTTTCAGAACTTGCTTTTTATTCTAAATTAAGAATTAAATCTTATAAAATATGTTAAGAATTTGAATTGCCTCTAAATTACACGAAAAAAAATATGGGTAATTTTTACAAAAAAATTTAACTAAATACTGGTATTTAGCACAATTAAGTACCAGATCCCATTTAATAATTTTTACTGTAATCATTTAGTAAAAATTATCATTTTAATAAATTTTGCTATAGGCACCAATAGTAAAAATTATTTTGTTTTAATAATTTTTACTAAATCATGATAATAAAAATTTCATGTTTCAATTGTACAAAAATTAGTTTAATTACTCATTTTGAAGTAATTTTTAAATTATAAGTAAAAAGTTAAAAATTATTCATGTCAAGGTAATTCTTTCTATACTTATGGCTATAGGTAGACAAAAAATTAATGAAATGAATTTTTAGTTAGCAAATGATATCAGAATTCATAACTCAATTTCAGCATTATTTTTGCCCCATTATCATGTACTACGTAGGTAGTAAACTCCAAAGCATTTACCTATCCGATTTTCCTATGAAAAATCTGTCACCTACCTACTTACCTCACGGGGATTCGAACCTGGGTCCCTAAATTTCCTATTCCTACCTACATGCCCTATCCACTCAGCCACCACTTCACTACGAGGGTTACGGCATTAAAATAATATATTTGTTTGGTAAACACCCCACCAAGCCACTCCCACTTGAAATACACAGCTGGCAGACTGGGGGTGTAACAGGGTACAATGCAACGCAGCTGTTTATAAAATGATGAAAGGATAAGGCTGGGGGTATAGCAGGGTACAATGAGCGGCAGGTGGTTTACAAGTCCCCTTTCTCCTTTTTTAGGAATTTATGCATTAAAATAATGAACTAAAATTGCAATTACTCAGCAATTACCCATCCGAATTGAATGAAAAATAATCTATTCCCTCCGCCTTAATGATTCTCAAATGGTGTCCAATAGGTACAAAAAACGGTGGGATAGTTTAAGAGAACATTCATGTATAATGAAATTTCATTTCTCAAAGCGAAACCAATAGTGTGCTACGCACACTAAAAATTGAAAGTTTGCGAAAAATGCGATTTTTCGATTTAAAACATGAAAAAAGTTGTGATCGGTGAAGTTGATCCATTTGACCACTATTTTTACGTATCCGTTGAAAAAATTGAAAAAACTTTTTCACCCGATGAAATAAACTCATCACAAAAAAATCAAAATTTGAAAAAATTCAAAAAATAAACGACTTTTAATTTTTTTGCTATGAGTGTAATTTGTATCAACTTTTTCATGAAATACGTCAAAAAAAGGCCAAAATAAGACAACTGAATAAATTCAAACTTTTTTTTATGTTTGGAATATTGGAAATTGAGTTTTGGGAAACTTTTTGAAATATAAATCAAGAGCAAAACGAGTTAGAAATTGATCGATGAAAGGAGACTGGCAATGGAATTTTGGTCCAGCTGATGCCCCATTGGATTTTAGTCAAAAAGTTGTGGAACGAGTCAAAAAAATGTGCTCTTGTAAGAATTCTTAATTTTTTGGAAATACCTACTTCTTGAAGTTTCAACGTACCTGTTATTATTTCATTAGTTTTTGAAGTGTTTTTTTTCTTCAATTTTTCCACAATTTTAAAACTTTTCATGTTCAAATTTGAAATATCTTTTTCTACACTTTCATAAGTGTTTGGAAGTTAGAAGGGAGGTGGAAGGGTGCGAAAAAGCTGGGCTCGTACTCGGTTACTTTTTGAGTAACTTAAGTTTCTAACTAGAAGTTGAAGTTACTAAAACTGTTTTTTTTTTCTAATTTCCAAAAACTCGGTTTTCCCAAATTTTTACTCCGCTTCTTGAAGAAAAAAATAAAAAATGTCAATGACATCAACATGTATGAATAATTTACGAAAATACCCATTCACTTTTTTATTCTTTTCCAACTGGTTACACTTCTTTTTCAGCGTTACATTTACAAAGCCCTGCCTTTGACTAAAATTGGCGAAGTCTCGCTTTCTGCCAAAAGCAACAAAAAATCCCATCTTATGTCAAAAGTGTCAAAAAATATTGTTTTTTGCCAATAAATTTCTAAAAACTGTCCCTTCTTTCCAAAAAATTTCGAATTCTATCACTGTTTTCCCAAAAATTGCCAAAAAGTATCACTTTTTGTCAGTAATTTTCAAAAAGTTTCGTTTTTGACAAATATTTTCGCATTTTACCAAACATCTAAAAAATTTTGCTTTTATGGCAAAAATTGCCAAAAAGTCTCACTTTTTTTGCTAAGAATTGCTAAAAAAAAATGTCAATTATTTATCGAAAAATTCTGAATAATGTCGCTTTTTTGCCAAATGCTCTGCTTTTTGTTAATATTGTCGAAATGACGCTTTCCTATAAGAAATTGTCCAAAATTCTCCCTTTCCAGTCAAAAATTGTCGATAGTGTAAAATATTACGTGACTCATTTTAAAACATTGTATGTAAAATTCGATAAAACACTACTGAAATAAAATTGCACAAAACGTTATTAAAATGAAAAAAAAAGGGTGTGATTTAATACCACGACAAAAAAGGGCGTCAGCACGACAACCATAGGCACTTTCACGCCAGAAAAATCATTACCACGACTAAATTGGAAATTCCCGACAATAAAGAGCTTACCCCGACATAAAAGGCACTTCAACGACAAAATAATGTATCAAACGACGAATTAAAAAATTCACGACATTTTATTACTTTCACCTGCTATAAAAGGCAATGCACGACAACATTTTTCTATCAAAAATAGGCATTTCACCGACAGAAATAAATGTTTGAAAAATATAAAAAATGTATACAAAGAAACGAAGTATCTATTAAAAAAATTTCTGTTTAGAGTTGATAAAAGTAAAGCTTTTGTTGACTTCGTTGGGCGACCCCTCTTCCTTTTTTGACCTAAGGTGATACATTTTGCAGCTGCCATACAAGGCCATGCATGACAAAGTTTTTCTGTCAAAAAGAGATATTTTATCGACAGAAATAAACTTTTAAAAATATTAAAATGATACCAAAAAAACGAAGTAGGTACGTAAAAAATTGCTGTTTATAGAAGTAATGTTTTGTGTACTTTGATGGGCGACCCCTCTTTCTCTTTTGACTCAGGGACGAATCGAAAGGGGGCTAAGGGGTGACAGTTTGCCCCTCTAGAAATTCAAGAAAGTTGGAAAAATACAATAATTTCAACTATATTTTAGTTTCAGTTTTCAAAAATTCAAAATTTTTACAATCATGTATTTAATTATCTTTCATTTGCCGACAAAATCGCCGATCTATCCTCAAAATTCTTATTTTTCCCCCAAGTTTTTGCCCTCGTTTAGCTTAGGCCAATTTGGTTCTCTTCTACAGAGTTACAATTTCACTCAAATTGTTTAAAAAGAAACTATTTGTTGATTATTTGTCAAAATTTGTAGAAAATATAATTGTAATTGAACCGATAATGATCTGTCGTGAATGAAATTATTTTGTCGTGAATACTGCTTATCTCTTAATTACATCGTAGTCGTTCATAAACACTTTATTGTCGGGCGTCATCTGGCGTGGAACTTCATCATTTTTCGTCGTTCATTCATCCTTTTTAAACAAAAAAATGCCTGTCGTGATGACGCCCTTTTTCGTCGTGCAAAAAATATTTCCCCCAAAAAAAATCGTAAAAATGTTCAGTTTTTTTATGTTGTAATAGAATTCATATTATTTCTGCATTGCAAATTGTTTTTTACTACTATATGTTGTTTCCATTCGGTATCAATGACTTTTATGATATTTCAAGTGCTTTTTTAACATTTTAAATCAATTTAGGCATTTTTACTCTCACTACTATCTTTTCTTCCTTTCTTCTAATCTGATGTCTTTTGATTTCGTTCCAATTTTTTTCACGAAATCCGATCACCCAGAAGACCGGATTACCGAACAATCAAGAAAAACACTTCAGTGGTCCGAATTTTCGAAGGGGAGGGAGGTTTGCTTATTTCAGCAAAACTTAGCACTGCTTAACTTCAACTAAGAATATTTTTTCAACAATTCGTTTAAAGTAAGAAAAAAATTTAAAAAGTTTAACCAATTTTGACGAGTTGCAGTTTTTAATTTTTTATTGAGAGTTGAACTTGAAAATGTGCGAACTCAAAATCGAATATCATAGTTCTAGAAATTTAAAGTTGAATATTTCACACAAATAATTGATTTCGAGTCATTTTTCTACCAAATTCATGTCTTCGTGTTATTGTTATTCAATTTCAGAATTAATTTTTCAGAAATTCATTGAAGGTGAATAGACGAACCATTCTTCATGTCTTCTAAAAAATTAGCATTTTTTGTCTTTTCGAATGTTGTTGGCTTTTTTGGGAGGGTGATGGGAGGGAGGGGGGGGGGGTGAAGGGCTAAATTGCTGATAACTTTAATGTTTTCTATGTTTTTTTGTGACGATCTCACCGACTTCCATATTTATTTTTAAATTTTGATTTTTCCAAACCCCCAAAGTTCTCTGAAATATTAGACATTGGTGGAGAATGGTTTCAAATTTGAGTAGGTATTCAAAAAAACGAGATTAGGATCAGAAAAGTATTAATACTAGTTACTTATGTTTAATCTTAGAACTTGGTCAAGGCTCCAGAATGTATCTGGTAACCGACTTGTGAAATTTTATTCGATCATAAATTCGCCAATAAATTCCACTTTCATAGACATGTGTCAGTTACCTACTTCCTTACCTGTATATAAAACACTTTGACTACGACGCCATCGAGGAAAATTCCATTTAAGTAATCTCGCTATATTCATCGCATTCATCAATGAACGATCAAAACTGTGTCTTGTCGGCGGCTTCTTCGTCGTCATATCCTATGGTATACGAGTACATAAAGGAGTTGAGAAAAAAAAACCACAAACACGGCTCGTTAAATATTTACTTTGTAACTAATTTTTTTCGCGCTTCTTCGCCATTACAGCGTGTATTAAAAAAGATGAAAAATAGCGAAGAAAAAACCGTCGAGAAACGATGATTTAGCTAGTGCTGTATTGAATGACATTTCGCCGAACGTTCGTACAATATGGGCGATTTCACTTGTATATCGAGCTGTAAAGAGAGGAGAATATCTGCGAAGAAAGATGTAGGTACTCGAGGATAGGATACTGGAGAAAAAAAGTGACGACTCATTTTAGAGACCCGATAGTTTCTCTTTTTGAAATCAGCAAGCGAATCTTGCGCCTGTATAGTTAGTTACTCGTCTCGGAGTTGCAAGTTCGAGCAGGGGTGGCATGGCATGGCAGGTTGTACGAAATTATTAAAGCAGACTGTGTACCGTGTACGCGGCGCGTGCTTCGAAAGACAAAACGAATCTACGTGCTTTATATTTCTACCATCTAATTAAAATGATAATTACACGGGAGGCAGTGGCCATGGACCAGGAGGAAAAGTTAGCGGAATTTTTCATATGGTCGAACACCTCCATACTTGGTAAGAAAAAATCCATCCGAGGTGCCCCGGATGGCTAAAAGAAAAAAAAATGGTAGATTTTTTTAATACGCCTAAGCGAGAAAGAAACTATAAAACGAGAGATCATTTTTCAACGGGTATTTTCACGAATTTAACCGAGGGAATTGCCAGATTTTTTCACCGAATATCTATACAGAGAGGGTTGTGTGCGAAGGTAGAAGGATCGAGAGCGAGACTGCCGATGGTGGTGGTAACATTACGACGCTGGCATTTTTTGCTCTTTTTCTGTACTTTTCTTAGGCTGTGTATAAGGAAACGAACGAAGGCGAAATGCGGTCATTGAATTTTAAAATACGAAATCTCAATGATTGAAATGCCAGAGGAGAAAAAGAAGCCCGAGAATGTGGAAATATTTGCAAGTTGCGTTAACTTTTTCCGCTTGAAATGATCGGCGTAATTTTTGCCGCTCCGGTTTACTCCTTTACAAAGTGCTTTTTCAATAGTTGTACGATATAGTCGGCGTATTCCCCTTCTAGGCTATTCCAAGTTGCTTTAATGAATTCGTAAAAATGTATAAACAACCCCGAGCTTATAGCTGCTCTACTCTGGTTCGCTTTTCCTATGTGTAGTACGTTTGTACACGTCTGTGTATGTCTGCGTGATAACCTTACGACGAAAATTTACTCTTCGCTGTTTCGTAAATGTCGAGGTTCGGTGTCGGAATGTCTTCGAAATTGGCATCAGTCCAATTTACTCGGGGTATCCGTTTATATAGAAATCGTATCAATGTATTAGCCATTAATGCAGCCCAAATTGTTCGACGAGTAATTGAAAACTCTTCTCCGAGAGGGTCTTTTTTCCTCGAGTGTATGCGAGTTAAACGATTCGTATTTGTACGTGCTTTATTCAACATATCGCTGATGCAGATTATCTCCATCGTGGTTAATTTTGTATAGTATTTAAGAATCGTATAAATTAATGGATTATTAAAAAAGAATTTATTGATAGATTTACCCCTTCGAGAAGAAAAAAGATCACGTGCTTCGAAGCGAAGATCGCGATCCACACACTCGATGATCGTAGTACAATCCATTAATACGTAATAAAAAAAATGACATAAAAAGGTATTAAAATAAGAACTAAATCTTCCTCGGCGCATTATAAATGGATAAATAAACAACCGTGCTCGTATAATAGATAACAAGTTAACTGGTTTCACGCCCAGTTTGTACAGCATAAGTTACTACGAAGTGAAAAATTAACCAGTCACCCATAAAAAGAAAACCCTATACACATATAGGAATAGGATAGATGGAGCAATATGTTCACAACATCATATTCAAAGAGTCAGATCCGTTATGTATTTTCTTTCGTCGTCGTTCTCTTTTGTAATTATTCAATTTGAAAGAACGACGTATTCTCTCTCGCCGCAGTCGAACGTTGGAATAAAAAAGAAATGAAATTTATTCATTTAGAAATATTAAAACGCGAATATAACACGATTGTAGATAGATGTATTCTCAATAACGAGTTCAAATTGAATAACAATTTATAGCTTGGCAAGAAAATACGAGCAGATTATTCGCCGAGAAAAAGTATTCGCGTTTAAGTACCTAATCGAAAACATTTACCCTTCGAATAACTTTTTTAAACCTTTAGATCTGACAAAATCCCGCTAAAATGGTAACACGGGTCAGATGTAATGCTTATAAAATATTCCTATTACGCGGAAAGATTTCTTTATCGTTTGCCAACGTTGTGTAAATTCACGAGGATAGCGTGTTTTGATGTTTTATAGTTATACGAGGTTTTTCCCTCCCTCTTCCATCATCCTCTATGTGGTGGTTTGGTATAAACTATCGTAAAAAAAACTTCCGTAGTCGATGATACTTTTTATACTTTTAAACCCCCGATGATTTAATTGAATTGAGTGTTTTTTTTGTGGTCGAGATCAATCGACCAATTAAGAATAGGGTTTTTAATCTGAACTGATATTTGGAACACGATCAAGGGGAAATGTGGTTTGGATTGAAAGAAATTTGCTCTATGAGTTGTATCGGTGAAACTCGGTGATGAAATGTTACAAAGAACGAGATGAGTGATGCAGAATGAATTTAAACGCGGTGTATCGTCTGTTGGATAAGTTTTTATGTAGAAATGACCTCGAATTCGTAATCTACGACCTTGAAAACCTAGATTTCGATATATTACTCGACTATAGTTGGAAAAATTCTGCATCCAGCATCCGCCCCCTGGGTCATTGATCCACCCTATTCCCCAATCCAGGCGAGATGTACCGTTTAGAGGTATTTTTACGTCAGGATGGCCTCGAATTCGTAATTAACCACCTTGAAAACCGAGATTTCGATATGTTACACGACTATAGTTGAAAAAGTCATATGCTTGCTCCCCCCCCCGGGTCATTGATCCACCTCTTCCCCAATTCAGGCGAGATGTACTGTTTAGAGGTATTTATGCGTCGGGATGACCTCGAATTCGTAATCTACGACTTTGAAAAACTAGATTTTGATATATTACACGACTATAGTTGGAAACATTCTGTATCCGCCGCCTCCCCAGGTCGTTGATCCACCCTCTTCCCCTATTCAAGTGAGATGTGCCGTTTAGAGGTATTCATACGTCAAAATGACCTCGAATTTGTAATTGACGACTTCGAAAACCAAGATTTTGATATGTTACACAACTATAGTTGAAGAAGTCATATACTTGCTCCCCCCGGGGTCATTGATCTACCCCCTTCACCAATTCAGGCAAGATAATATATCGTTTGCAGGTATTTATGCGTCAGAATGATCTCTAATTTGCGATTTAAGATCTCGAAAACCTAGATTTTTACACACCTTGTATTGCGCGACTATTGTTAGAAAAGCTGTATACTCCCTCGGGGTCTTTGGCCCACCCCCCTTCACCACAATTTTATATAGTGATGTAGTTTTGTCACAAGTTTATTTCTGGGGACTAATGCTTTATGCACCGGGTCTACTTTTGAATCCATCAAACGTTAAACAAGTTTATGGGGCATGTTGTGCATTTTGCGTGAGTTTTGGTGGGGTTGGGGGGAGGGGTCTGAAGAGGAGGGGGTGAAAATGACATTTTTTAACCCCTGTCGTGTGACATATCGATTGTTAGGTTTTCTGGGGCGTAGAATCCGAATCTGGCATTATTTGGCACCCTAATTCCAATCTAAGCCTGATAAGTGAAGCTGAAGAAGGGTAAGGAAGCGATGACATTTTTTCAGAGCGCTTGACTGTGACATAGGTTTCCTGAATTGCATATTTTTGACGTTTGCGAAGTGATGTGATGTTCTGGTTTAAACTCGGCACCTCCTCCCTTGAATTATTTTATTTTTGAGAATTGAATTCTCGTACGATAGACAGCTGTACTGCGTTTTGAAAAAATGAGAATTCTATTTCACAACTTTTCAGCAATATCCTCGCCCTGGCTCAAACTCCAAGAAAACTACCCCCTCCTCGGTGATATATTTTTTTGAGAATTGAATATTCTCGATAAGAATTGCATTTTCCAGATTTTCGAATTATTGATGTTTTGAATCAGGATTTTTTTTTTCGTTTTTTTTCTGTTTTAGGATTTTCTTCGTTTTTATGAAATTTGGCTCCCATTTTTTTTTTAAATTTGTTGATTTATTTTAAAGTCGACTCGAAGTTTTGAAATAATTTTCGAACAAAATCGCTCAATTCCTCTCTCCGTCTTCCTCCTGAAAAAACACTGAATAGCCAGAAAAAATTGTAAAAAATCCTGTTTTCTGAAGTTTGAAATTTATCACAAGAAAATTGCAGTTCCTGAATTCTGAAGCTGTGCTTTTCAATAATTTTTAGAACTTCCAGTAAAATTTTGGTACTCTCCAGGATGGGGAACAACTTCTCTGAATCAAATTTTTACCCCTCTCCCCTCCTAATTTTAATCTCAGCATGTTATTTCAACCTCTAGTACGATCTAAATAATGTGATTCTAAATTTTGTGTGTTGTTGTACATTATACTTGACAAATTTTTCGTTTCTAATCCCTTCTGTTATTTTGTTCTTTTGTTGCAGATGATTTAATCGGGTCAACATTCGATCAGCCGCGTCGTATCAGATCGTAATCGGTGAGATCGTCAGCTTTTCGAACGAGAACGCATCACAACGGTCATTCCCTGCGAACTCGACCCGTTCGCACTTTTTTTTTGTCTGCTTCGGTGGTAGGTAGGTAAAAAAAAAAACAGGAAAATAAAAATCTCACATCCAAAATGGACTTCCATTAATTCCGATATTGACGAAGACGCGTAGCCCAACAACCGGTGGTACTCTGCGATGCCAAAAGATTTGCCAAATAAGTCATGTCGTGCTGATACGAAAAAACAAAACGTCGTCGTTTCGAAAGGTTGTAAAAACTCGTTGATCAAGGTCGTGCCCAAAGTTTTGGCGAGTAAGATCGCGAAAAAGAAAATCGCGACGAAGACAACCCCTCCAAAGAAAATCCAACAAAATGAAGTTACAGCTGAAAAGTTGAAAGATACTAAAAAGAAGGTCAACTCTGTTGTACCGATCAAAACACGTAGCGGAGCTGTACTAGACTCCAATGTCGCTAAAACGAGCCCGAGCGTCCCGAAAATGAAAGAGAAACAGAAACCAGCGGCGGAGAAGCCTAAACCGAAAGAAACAAAACCCAAAGCCAAAAAAGAACCGGTGAAAAAGGCGTCGACTGTTGTAAACAATACTACAATTACAACAACTACTCCAACGTCGACTACGACGAAAAAAGAAACAAAAAAGGTGAAAAATGATAACAAAGAAGAAGAACCGGCGGTGAAAAAAGTACCAAAAAATGCCTCTAAAAAAGAAACGAACGACGCAGCTGATAAGAAAGAAACGATCAGAAATGATAAAGTAGACGATATCGACGGTGCTACTCCACCAGTCGCTAAAAAAGATACCAAAAAGGATAAAGAACCGGTTAAGAAAACACCCAAAGCCAAAAAAGACGACGGTGAAAAGAAAGAAGCCCTGAAACAGGATAAAAATGACAATAAGAATATCTCCAAGAAAGATATCGACGAAACGATCAAAAAAGAACCGGCGACCAAAAAAGAACCAAAATCCAAAGAAGATGCCTCAAAATTAGAAAAAGAACCCAAGCTCACTAAACCCGAACCAGCTAAAAAACGACCTCCTAAAAAACCTAAAGAACCCGTTGTCAATGAAACTGCCAAAAAAGATACCGAAGATAAAATTCCGCCTTCGAACGAACCCGCTGATAAAAAAGAACCTCCCAGTCAATCTAATAAAATAAAATTCTTTAAATCCAAGTCGAAAAAAGCTGAAAAACCTAAAGAACCCGTATCAAAAAAGAGCAACGATCTAAAAGATGCCTTCAGTGTGTACGACAACATCGACGAACTCAGCGAAGGCACTCACAATAAAACGATTACCAAAAAGAAAGAACCTTCTAAAGTAAAAGTGTCGAAAATCGGCAAAGAAACTGAATTAAAAATGAAACAGCATCTGGAGGAGTTCAAAAAGACTAAGCTTAAGGCCAAAGATACTTCAAACAAAGACGATAAAAGGAAACTGGAGAGTGACAGCGAAGTAGATAATAAAGTTTGTAAAAAAGCGAAGAAGAATGCCGGTGGTGACAATGACCAAGTCAATGAACCGTCAGCAGCTTCGCAACAACCATCTTCGAAATCGAAAACAAACAAAAAAACCAAACCAAAAGAGGAAGAACTCTCATCCCCGTCATCCGATAGCATGCCACTCAACAGACTCATCGCAAAAACTCCCACCTCCTCGAAAAAAGATTCCAAATCGAAAACAGCCTCATCGGCATCAGCAGTCAAACGTGAACCACATTCTGACGATAGTGAAATCGAAACCAAAAAGAAACCCAAGACTGAAACGCCCTCGAAAAAAGGCGCCAAAAAATCGCCCGCCAAAGCCTCGCCCGCTAAAAAATCCGTCGCCTCGGACAAAAAAAGTGAAAAAACGCCCAAAAAGTCAACCCCCAAAAAAGTAGTCAGGTTTCAAAAACAAGCTACCCCTAAACCTGCCCCCAAAGTTATTCGTAAACGTAAACCACGAATGGCTTCGTTGAACGCCATGGCCATGGTGCATTGCTTGTACGATAACGAGTGTAAAAGCGCTTCTGTATCGTCTTACGATAGTACAGAATACTCGGATGATAACATGATCGTCGAACCGGTCGAAACGAAGCGTAAAACTGAACCGAGTTCTGTACCCGAGACGCCGAAAGTTGAAAATAAAGAAACAGCCGTAGTGAAATTCGAAAAAGAACCGATGGTGGTTGAAAACCAAGCAGATCCCGTTATCAATCGAGAATCTCTCCGAACCGCTCCTGGTCTTCGAAGCATTGGTAAACATTGGGATATGAATAGTTCATCTATATCGTCTACTTTATCTGATGAGAACTTGGAAGTGATCGCTTCGCCCATTGTCATCAAAGAAATAACGTCTTCGTTAGAAAAACCTAAAAACATCCTGAAGAAAAAATTCGCTCGTGCTCTCCGACGTCAAGTATCCGAGGAATCGTCCGAAGAAGAAAAACACCAAGCTTTACTGCTCGAAGAGAAGAAACGAATGGTGAGACGACGTCGTCGACAACGCAAAGAAATCACCATGGATTTAAAAGATATGGTCGTATGTAAACGTATGGCCAGCTTGAACGCCACCGCCATCTTGGCCGCCAGCTACAGCAGCTTGACTGGTAAACGAACCATCACGGTTAAATCTCCGGGTAAAGCCGAAGAAAAACGAGAAAACGTCGAGAACTTCGAAAAAACCACCGAAAGCGTCATGGCTAAGTTGAAAAATCGCAAGCTGCCTTTCATCAGGAAGAAATTCAGCTCTAGTTCGGACGCAGATGTCGAAGACGAAGCTGACCTATCTGGAGGCGAAGTTGTGGTGAAAACTGCCTCGAGTAGTGGCAAACAGCAGGTATCTTTGATTGTGAATCAAGACTCCGGTGTCACGATTACCGGCGTTTATCTCAATAGTACAACTAAATCCACCCATCATCAAGGCTACTGCAGCATATCGGGAATGCAGTACAGAATTTCGTCTACTAGTCATACGCAAACGGAAGCCACCACCGTTACGACCGAACCAATCGTGCGAAATACGCAAGAACCGTTGAGGCCACCGGTATGTACATACTTCTAATTTGCATTAAAGGTCTAGATTATTATTATTGTATTACCTACCTACGTTTTTTTACCGCTTCGTTCGTGGTCTTGATCTAGGTTATGGTTCATAGCTTGTGAAACGAATGGAGCCTGCGATAATGTTGATTTTTGTGTTTTGCCACTTTGGACAGGGTGGCAACTGGCAAAGTTCTGATTATTTGATCAAGTCATGAGTAATTTTTCAACAAAGAAAAAAAAATAAACAGATTTAAAAAATACAAATTAAAACATTTTAAAATTATTTAAAATAAGTCGTATGTGAACATTTATTGAAAAAGGTCCAACGAAATAGTAGGAAAATTTTTTTTAGAAATTCATAGAAAAAACAAAATGCAGAGAGAGATTCCATATCAAAAATCAATATTTTGATAATTTTTCAAAAATGGTCCTTCTTGCATTGCCTGAGTTTTTATAGGTATTTGAAAACTTCAGATGGCGAAAATACTACGAAAATGTGAACCAAAGAAGATTTTAAAAAAATCTGAAATACTTCTCCGGAAGACGTAAATTTGTGCAAAAGAACGAAAATTTCCCTTTATCTTTAACAAAATACTCGTGTTTCAAAGTGACTCAATGAGTTTGGAGGGGGAGGACGGAGGCTTCAAAAATTTCTGGAAAATTTCTTCTCATCAAGGGACATAATCTGAGACAGACATGGCAAATCCAAGAAGGGGTTTAGTTGACTTCACTTTTTTTCTAGCTGAACTCTTTGTAACTTTTTGAAGAGTCAAAAGTGATTAATTTAATTTGTTGCATTTGGTTTTTAAGATAACAAATTTTTTAAGATGAATTTCTTTATGGTTTAAGTGAGCTTCAGATTACGAATCAGAAAACATGGATTATAAATCGATGTAATTTGCTTCTGAAATTTTGCCTACTGAAAATGCTGTAAAAGTGTAAATTCAAAAAAGCCCATTTAATATGATCGCTAAAGAAAAATCCAGTCCCCTCTTGAGAGTTTTTTTTTCAAAAATGTCAAGTTTTTATAGGAAAACCCCACTTATGATATCGAATTTGATGAAAAAATAAAAAAATCACGGTTAAGATATAAAACTTTTTAAAATTTTTTTTGAAAAGTGCAATTTTCAAAAATCAATTTATTTTGTTTTTTTTTCACCATAATCAATTACTTGTTGATGCTGGTTTTGAATCAAATGCTTATCAAAATTCTGCGACAAATTAAGTATATGTACCTACTTCACATAATTATTGCATATTTTGAATTCATTTTTGCATTTTCAACTCAATTTTTAGTTTCAATTTGTGTTTGTTCTTGAAAACGACGTTAATACTCTATGCTTTTATTATTCTCCCCCCCCGCAAATTTTCAAGATATTCGATCATCTTTCAGTCGTTTTCAACAGTTTTTAGGTCATTTCAACAGATGTTTTATTCAATTTCTCTAATTTTGCTCAATTTCACTGGAATTTTATCAATTTTTGACAATTTTTTTCATTTTTTGAGCATTTTTCGAGTAGTTTGATTAAAATTTTACAATAATTATTTTATATCAAGTTCTGGTTAATTTCATATGTTTTGTTTTGATGGCATTTTAACAGAGCTTAGGTAGTGCAATTTTTGTAAAATTTGCTCAGGTTTATTGATGCAATAATTTATACGTTGATCCGATAACTTTTATGATGCATAATGCAATTTTGACGAAGTTTGAAGTTTGAATAATTTATAATATTGATTTGACAACTTTTATGACGATACATAATTTCAAAATCAGATCATGGTAGTGGTCATCAAACGATGACGAATGACGCAAACTGGACATTTTTTCGAGGAGCTATGGGGCTTCAAAGTTCTCCGAAATGGTCGAAAATGGAAAATTTCATTTGCAAATTGCTCCCGTTGTACGTGTTGTTGAATTTGAGAGGGTAATCGACGAATGATGTCAAAATCAGTATTGCCACTTTCAAAAACCTAAACAAATCGATTTAAAAACTATCATCATCATCATCGAGTGGTATAACCGCTCGTATACCTAATTTAAATACAACCATGATGTCCACGATTTAAAATTCTGAAAAAATTCTCAGTTTTAGTCTTTTTTATGTAAAATAACATATCATAAAATTGGACGGACATTTTTTTTTATTTTCGAGGAAAAAAATTACAAGTTTGGCACTTATTGCAAATATGTGTACCGATATTTCAAAAGGGCCCATTCGGTCAGTGCCGAGAAGGGTATAGATTTTATTTTTCAAAAATCAAAATAAATTTCCAGTGTTCTCCAGTGGATCTCAACAGTGTTTGAGTGTGAAGCTGTCCATGAAAGCTTCACATTCGCGCGCCGTTTAGATCAATTGGAAAACTTTGGAAGACTATGTCAATTTTTGAAAAATAAAATCTACACCCTTCTCGGCACCGATCGAATGGGCCCTTCTGAAATATCGGTACACATATACTTACCATCAGAAACCTAAAAATTGATAATTTTTGCATTTTTTGAGATATTCTACCAATGTGTAGACGAACATGTGAAACAAATCCCCTTCCCCAACCTCAGTTTGTCAGTTGTTGCTAAAACCAAAATACAATTTTTTGGAAAAGGTTTTTTTCCTAAATTGCATTTCAAAATTTGAACCGATTTGGTTTTAGAAAGCAAGATATGTCCCAAAAACCAAATTTTTGAATTGTTGACCCCACCCCTTCTCCAAAATGTTGAAAAAACTGCAGGTATTTTATGATCAAGTGTATCTTTAGTGGTAAAAATTATTTGAACCACTTTGCTCCTATGTTACGTTATATTGGGTACATTTTGTCTTTAAGTTTTTTTTTGATGCCCAGTGAATATTTTAGAAAAATGGAGGGTGGAGGAGCATAAAATAACATTTCGTAGGTTAAATCATTCAATAACTACGCACTGAGCAACTAGCCCTTAATCTCAATCTGAGTTAAAATTTTTCTCCATTCAAAGTACAGATTTCTTTCTACCGTTTCGTTTTGAAAAAACTGCAACTTTTTCACTCAAGCTCAGTTTTTCTCAAAAATTGTTATTTTTGCATCCTTAAGGGAAGGGGAGCTGTTTTATCGTCTCGTTTATCATATCTCAAAGGCTTATCCGAAGTTTTGAACCTTCTAAAAATACCTTCCAGGTTTACTATTTTTTCGAATGTTGAAAAATCGTTCTCCAATCGCTTAGATACAAATATCTGGATTTAAAAAAAGTTACATCCCTATGAATGACTCTTTGACAACTCAAATTTTTTCAAAACTTAGCTCCGTTTCAACTTTTAAAAAATTAAATGATGGTCGATTTTGAATAACTTTACCTTTTTTTTTTGTCGAAGACAGATCACCGGAGGAAGCAATTTTTCAGCTTTTGAGACTTTAAACATTTTAAAACCGGTGCAAAAAATTTATAAAAAAGTGATATTTCAATTGTGTTTTTTTTTGCTAATTAAGTCTTGTTTGTTTTTTTTTTTTTGAAAAAATTGAGTATGTCTGTTGAATATTTTGAAAAAGATCAAGTAAGTCGAAAAATTAAGGGCGTGATGAAAAATATTTACTCTCCCTCTCTTCTTCTGCCAATAAAACCTCACAATTCTTGAAAAAACATAACAATAATTATGAATATTTTTGTAAATGATCTTCCGAGTTTGAAACAAAGATAAAATAGTGGATAAATGGAGATTGAGGAAGGGTGTGGAACTGTGGATGTGTTTGAAAAATACCATTTACGGAGTAATGATTGTTGCGAGGATCTTTTTACCCATAAAACTCACTTTTGAAGAACTTTCTTTCTCACTTTCTTCTCAAAAGGACTCAAATAATTGAGTTTTTTTTTCTGAATCGAGTGAAAGGTATTTGAAAGCAAGTTTTTCGAGTTTTGATTATGTAAATAATTTTGTAATGAAAAAAATAATAAAAGAGACAAAAAATCGATTGTTAATAGCTCTATGACAAGTTCTCTAGAAGTCATTTTATAATACTGAAATTTTGCTCATCTCTGTACCACAGTACATTCATTCACTTGTCTCAAAAACCGAGCTTTTTTTTCTAGGTCAGTGAGATTGTGTAATCGATTCGAGACATTCTGTTGATTCGCACTTGAGCTGGGAAAAATTTCAATGCATTGTAATTAAAGCGTTCCTTTAATTATAGAATGCTTTATACCGTATACCTGAAATTATCCACGTACTGCCTTTCGCTTAAAACAAACGCGTGTAGGTACCTATCATGCACATTGTACAATGTACAGCAGCGTTGTAGAGGTACTAGATTTGTAATGTAAAAAAATCTCATCGTCGACACTGTCGAGGGTCGCTTAAAACTAACCACGTCATTAATTAGAACCGCTTTTACACGCCTTTGTTTTTCAAAATGTAAATCTTAATTATTTCTTTTGCCCGCGTTACAGTTTTACGACACGACGACGACGACCAAACAACCAGAGCGGCGATGTTTTTTGTGTACCGAGTAATTTACTACTCGTCTTCTCACTGTGTGCGTGTGTCTTGTTTGTATCCTTCGGCGATGGCGTTGTTTTCTTTCGGCTTAAATGCTCAATCCGCCGAGCCCGAGATGTTTGCATTGTATGAAAATAATGACAATTTAAAACAAAAAGTATTCCATTTTTTGCTCAAACAAAACGAGCCTCTCGATGGAAGAAAACGTAAATGTGCAGTGTGCATTGTGAGTTGATGGTTTTTAAATGAGACAAGTGTCATGTGTTGGTATTCTAAAGGGTTGAATTTTTCAGACAAATTTTAAGTATTTTATTTTTATTTTATCGTTAATAATAATTGTGAAAGTATGCGAGTCTGTGAGGTGGTGTTCTAGATGGTGATTTTTTTCAGTTTGTGATACTAGATAGAAAGTTGAAAGAGGGAATAAAGATGATAGAAATGAAAGGATTATGAAAAGTGAGTGAAGAGCAGTTTAAAAGGGACATATTTTTTTAGATTTGTCAAAATAAACAGGTGTGCGAAGGATTTGTTTCAAGCTTACGTCGAACAAGTTTGAATTTATGGCTGTTATTAAGTAGAGAATTTAAAGGGTTTTGAAGCCAGTAGCGCCGATTTCAACGTTGAGATATTGCTGGATTTTTTTCCCCTGAATGTGTAACTAACTTGAGGTGTTTCCGAGTGTCGTTTTTGAACGTTTTCATTTTGCAGAAATCTAGACGAATGAAAACAATTGCAAAAATATAATTTTGAGGAGAAATAGTATTATGCTTTTTCAAACATTAATGTGAAGTTTGGAAAGCTATAATAACGTAGCAATTTCAGAATAATTGACGTGCTTTGACCTTTCTCAATGAATTGTTTTTGACTTTGAATATCATCCATTATTCTCTAACTTAAAAAAAAAAAGCAGCAACAACAAAAAATAAGTCGAATTATTCAACATCAAATTACCCATATTAGAAATTAGCACCTTCAAATCAATAAAAATTGATGTCACTTCATTTTTTATTAAATTTCAACTTTCAAGGCTCGTACTCGATTAATTTTTGGGTAGCAGTGTTTCTTCTTTTGTATATAAATTTTCAAAAATTCGTATTTACATCTTGAAGGGGGGGGGGGGGGGGAATACTTTCTAATAAGTAATAATATCATACTAGTGAATAATTTGCAAAAGACGTATTCAAATCAATTTTTTATTCTTTTTCAAAAGTTTCACCTTCTGTTTTAAATTTGTCAAAATTGTCAACTAATTTTGTTTTTAGCTAAAAATTGTCGATTTTTTTTGTAAAAAATTCCAAAAAATCTCAATTTTTTCTAAAAATTGCCTCGAAAGTTCAATTTTTTTCAAAAAGTGCTAAAAAGTCTTGCTTTTTAACTGCAAAATTCAAAAAAAGACTCCCATTTTTAAACAAAGATTGTAAAAAACTACATATTTTTTTTTTGCTAATAATTTCCAGAAAGTCCTGTTTTTTTTCTCAACTTGTTCGTCTTGTTTTTTGCCAAAAATTGTCAAATTTAATATTCTCGGTATTTTGCAACAAATTCCAAAAAGTTTCATTTCTTTCCAAAAATTGCTCAAAAGATTTGCCTTTTACCAAAAATTACCAAAAATGTACATGCCTTTTTTTGCCAATAAATTCCAATAAAGCCTATTTTTTTTCTTAACTTGTCCATCTTGTTTTTTGCCAAAAATTGTCAAAAATTCCAAAAAGTTTCATTTTTTCCAAAAATTGCTCAAAAGGTTTTACCAAAAATATATGTATTATTTCCAAAAAGTCCTGTTTGTTTTTCATAACTTGTCTGTCTTGTTTTTCCCCCAAAAATTGTAATTTTTTTTACCTAATATTGCCATAATTCACAAATATGTCGTTCGTTTGCCCAAAAAGTGAAAAAAGTTTATCTTTAAAAAAAAGTTTTTAACCCCCCCCCTCCCCCTCCCAAAGTTTAGATAAGAATTACTCATTTTTGTTGAAATTGTCAAATTTTTGCTCTTTGGAAAAATTCTTGCTATTTTTAAAGATTATCATCCTATTTTTTCGAAAGTTATCCATGTGCCTCGCTTTTTTGCCTAAAATTGCTGAAAATTAACATTTTCCTGCCAATAATTGCCAAATAGTCACCTTTTTGCTGAAATTGTTAGTCTTGCTGCCTTTTACAAATAATTGTAAACAAATTTTCGCTTTTTTTGCCAGAAGTTGATGAACAGCCCCCCCCCCTTTGTTAGAATTGATTGTCAAAGTTATTTTGTCAGAAATTACAAAAATTCTCACTTTGTTGACAAAAATTGTCAAAGTATCTTTTTTTTAATCAGAAAAATTCAACTTTTTAAATTGAAAACTCGAACATTTCAATTGTAATGTTCTGTAATTTTTTCCTTTAAACTGTTTTGCTCGCGTTTCGACACTTTTATGTTCATTTTTTTGATTTTTTTTTATTTTTCTTTAAATTGAGTACGAACCCCGAATTCATCAAAAGGGGAGGAGTGTGTCGTGTGTCGAGATCCCATTTTGGAACCTGCTTTTCTTTTTTAAAGTTTTGAAACCAAAAAATCAAATTCTTTACTTGAAAAACATTGTGTTTTCACCTATCAAAGTACGAACTTTTGAAAGCTTTTGCCCTCGTTACGTTAGGACTGATTTGTTCCTCTTTCAAAAAATAAAAAATCCCATGTTTGACACATCTAAAAATTGAACAGGGAATACCAAAATTGTTTATAAGGCATGATAGGCTATAAAAAGAGCCCCCCCCCCCAAAAAAAAAAAACCACGTCAGTTTGGTCCCTGACTCGCATCTACTTTTATTAAAACATTGTACCTAAAAAAAAAATTAGTAAAATTATTCCAATTAGAATATTTCAGGTTTTTTTCTCGTACTCTTCAAAGCTGCTCTTAATTATATTCGCTTCTTTATTAAGACCAGACCAGACTAACAGTACACAAAGAAAAATAATTCAAAAGCTTTACCACGGTATTTTCACCTCTTTATTATTTTCATCCGAGATTGCCACTATAAAAGAGACTCGGACAGTGGATTTTTTTCTTATTATAGAAGCTTCAAACGCGAGAAAGTAAAAAACAATCTCGACTTACAAATGCCAATTTTTTTAATCTGATACGCGTATTTTTCCTTATATTTCATGATTGTTTAAAAAGCAACCCAGCTCGATTATTAATTATAATGAAAAACGCGATAAATTTTAATTAAACGTTTTACATAAATTAAGCGCCGTTTAATATTGAAATGGAAAAAAAAACAGGTCAACCTTTTCCGCTCTTTTTAGTTTTTTTCGACTCGCTATTTTAAAAAGTAAAAAAACCAGATAAAAGAGAAAAGTGTACAGTGTTGTTGTTATCATTTCTACGTTGTTTTTTTTTTCTGTTTTTATTTTTCATTTTTTTTTTTCGTAAATCGAAAAGTGAAAAAAATCAACGTAACCTTAGGCTTTTAGTCGATAAATTAGAAGGAGAAAAAATACCTACTAGCGAATTTATACGTTTTTATTTTTTCTTTACAATTCGCAACTTGATCCTAATAAAGATTTTCGCAATATATACGCAAGGAGGTATATTATATACAAAGAGAACTTCGATAAACTTATTAACCGCACTAAAAGGAAATAGAAAAAGAAAACCCCTATCGACGTATACGAAAAAAAAATTACCGATTTTCCAAAACGATGGTGCTAAAGTGCGAACTGAAGAGAAACGAGGCCGACGAAGCACGTACAGAAAAGAGAAAGACGTAGGTACGGTGTGAAAATGTCGACGACAAAGAGAACCAGAGTGAAGAGGGAATAGCATTGAGAGATAGAAAAAGAGAAGCATCCATAAACGACGAGCGAAAACATGTAAATGTTTGTAATAAAAAAGAGTAAATAATCGATGCTCTTTTTATGTATAATGGCAAAAGAAGCTCGCCTCCAGAGAAAGAAAAAAATTCGTTTATCTATTTCTCATAAAGTTTTTTTTCTGCTACTCTCGGTTTTTTTTCTCTTCTTCTTCGAAAAAGTTGCGAAAAGAATATAAGGCGTATAACGGTATAAACGACTCTTTTATTTGGACGATACGGTGAGTCGGCGAGGCAAAGATGGTGTGTTTGTGTTGAGAAATTACTACGTGACTGGGACGTAAAATACACCGAGAATGGAGGCTGACTGAGGCATAAAGGGTAACAAGAAGGCGTAGTATAAGAATTACGTAAAAATCAAAGAGAAGAAAATTCTTCCCCTTATTTTTCGGCACTTGGTTCTTAATCACTTTAACGCTCCTACAAGACGGTTAGAAAAACTTGGTCGTCGAAAATACGACCTGGTTAAGGGTTTAGCTACTTAAAAGATGACCTTTTATGCTTCATTTTCATCGAGGAAATTTTTTTTTCCTCTCAGATATATACGAGAATTAGTCGTTACCATAGCGTAAATTGATGTGATTTTTATTTATTTATTTTTTCATTTTCATTTTTTTGCAGATTACCGTCTCGTTGCATCCGGATAGGCAATCTCCTCCTCCCCCTCCTCATGTCGGTCTGAATGCGAATCATCCTTCACCTGTGAAGACTTATACGCCTTTGGGAGCGTTATCGAACATGCAGCCTCCCGGATCACCTCATCACATGCATCATTTGCATCATCATCCCAAAACCGTGACCATATCGTCGACGCAGGAGATATCCTCGCTTGAGAGGCACGGTTGCCCGAGTGCTTTCAGCGCGCCGGCCGTATATGGCCCTCCGCCGCCTCCACCGCCGCCGCTACCCAATGTGCCTACGAGACCTCCGTATCCTATTTTGTCGAAGACGCCGCCGGAGCCCGGATATGTAACAGGTTAGTGATGATTTGATTTATTTTGAGTCGATTGAAGTAAATGATCGAGGGGCAGGAAGGCATGGTGAGGTGGGAATATACTCAAATATGGTGGATGGAAATTGATGTGAAGTTTTTGGGCACCGTAGAAATAGTAGACTATATTTTCATTGAATGTTGATGAATATTTTCGTTGATATAAAGATTGAAATTTCCTGATTGATTTGTGTGTTTTTTGTTTGTTTGTTTGTTTGATTGATTGATTGATTGATTGATTGATGATTAATTAATTGAATGTTTAGTCAAATAGAAACTTGACCTAACTTTCAAAATTCCCAGAATTTGTTCTCATTTTTACTATATCTTTCACGTATTTTTTTTTTTTTTTGATTCTGGGCCTATGATGACAATGATGTTAGTCAGAGCATTTAATACCTTTTGGCAGTTGGGGGGGGGGGGATTGTTTGCTTATCTTTGTTTTTATAAAATTATCGACTTGACGTTGAAAATGGCATAAAAAAATGTTGAAATCATTTCAAATCACCAAATGTGTAAAACATGATTAGGCCTAATAAGGTCTGTTGAAATTATATAAAAACCACAAAAATATTTCAATCATCAAACACCTCCAAAAAGTGATAAAATTTCGCCAAATTTTACACGAAATTACATAGAACGTCGTTGAAACAAGTTAAAATGGCATAAAAACATTTAAAGTAGCGCGATAAAACCCCTAAAACGTCATAAAAATTTAACAAGATTTCCAAAAAATTGGATAACAGGTTAAAAACGAGTTACAATTTTTAAAATAGGCGAAAATTGGGCAATAATGGCATAAAACTTGTCAAGAATTGGAAAATACAAGTATAATAAAATCAATAAAAGTTACGAGAAACTGATGAAATGTTGGAAAAATTCGTTGAAATTCAGTGAACACTGCCCAAAATATCTTTAAAATGTGTTAAAAACGACATCAGAGTTTTTAAAAAATTAATAAAATTATTTAAGATTACCAATGAAAAGAAGCTGATAAAACAACATGAAAATTTAGCAAAATGCAGTGAAAATTGCAAAAAAAAAAAAGTAATAAAAACCCTTCAAAAAAATATAAAAACTGGAAAATATCTGTAACATCTTTGAAAATTACCAAAAACTCGTGAAACATCAAAATTTGGCAAACCCTACAAAAATTCCATAGAATGTTATAACAACATTTAAAAACGATGGTGTAAAAACTCTTAAAAAGCATTAAAAATATTAACAATACAAAAAATTTTAGAAATTCACCTAAATTTAAAATTTTGCGAAATTTGCATAAAACGTGATCCATTGAAAACCTATTCAAATAATGTAAAAACAAAAGAAAACGAAAAAGAAAAGAAATGGAATAAATAAAAAATCACCAAACCCTGATGAAATTTCAACGTAAAATTGATGAAATTTTGATAAAATTTTTAAAAAATTGAACTTAAAACACTTAAAAAGCAATAAAATTACTCAAAATTATCTAAAACCCATGAAATCTGAGCAAATGACTTGCTCAAAATTTAGTGAGATTTTCATGAAACATCCTACAAACATGTTGAAAATAACATTAAAACTCGAAAAAAGCATTACTTAAATTCTTTGAAAATTGTCAAAAACTGACAAATTATGGTAACTTTAGTGAAAAACTGCTTAAAATATTGTTGAAAATCGCATAAAAACACGTAAGAAGCGACAAAACCATTTTAGTTTAGTTTGAAAATTGAAATTAAAAGTGATTTTGAAAAACTTTTTTTTTCTTTTTTTGAATAAAATTGTGAGAAATCTTGAAAATTCTGCAGATTTTATTGGCTTTCCAAGGAATCAAATTTTTGATTTTCAATGTAAGCTTTTTTTCATGAGATTTCACTTTTTAGTACATAGTACATATTTTCTTGGTAGGGGTTCTCATATTTTTTTTAAATTGAAATTTCAAGCAAAACATTAATTTTTTTAGTGAAGTGAGAACTGGCAAAATGGCATCTTTTTAAAAATTGATTAGTCATGTTTTTTAGTCTTTCTAAATTGGGGAAAGAAGGAAGAGGAGGATAAGGTGAATTGAGGGATCATGTATGTACGAAAAAAAAGGTACATAATGTAGTTGTTTGAATTTAATTAGTAGCATTCAAAATTTGTGTATTAATCATAGAAAGTCAAACTTTCATCTTGAAAGTTAAATTTTGGGGAGTTTTCAACAAATGTTTGTGACGGTAGGGGATGCGCCCACAGCTTCCACCTAAAGGGAAGATGTGTTCCCTCGGAGTGGCAGCACTGACTAAGTAGTGCACTCTGTCGGATTAGTTCGAGTATAGCCACTCCGCCGTTAGAGACGTTACAAACGTTAGGTATTTTTTCACTGGTGTTCCGGTTCGGATGCATTTCAGAGCTTCCACTTGCAATCGACATTGCAAGTGTCTTTTTATAATGATTAGTGTGTCTTTTTTGTATTTAATCGATTCGGTTTTATATCAGAGATGTGTACAAATAAAGCATAACACTTCATTTGCGGTCTATGATCATTTATGCGGTGTTTCGTCACCTTTGCTGTTCGATGTACTTTCGTAAGGTCATCAGTAGAGTTTGGGTTCCCTGGGCTTAATTATATGTCGAATAGACCTGGACTTTCCCTCTGTAAACCAAGGAGAGTCCCGCCTATCACATATTTGGCGCCCTAAACGTGGTAAAAACTGTACCCAGGGCTTTTCAAGTGCACTTTTTGTGTCACAAATTAGGGCAAAGTCACGAGGTATCGCGACCTCTAGCCTAACCTCTAGCCTAACCGCTATTACTGCTCTCGAAAGAGGCAAACTGTACCTAGTACAGGCGGAATCGCGTATTCCAACCAGAGTTTTTTACTTATCAGAGTTTTTACAAACCCCAGAATTCCAGTCAAAATTTGGTCAACCAGGCGACTATGGCGAAAATTGGTCAACCAGGCGACTACATCGTATCAATCAGTCAACTAGGCGACTGCAACGTTCGTTAAAAAGGTACGTGAGAGTTTATTTCTCGAAAGAATCGCGAAAAAGTGCCGAAAAATCGCGTTATTAGAGCTTTCGTTCCAAGTTCGACAAGCTTTGGTTTGGAAAAACCGAGCACAGTTGAACAAGCTCGTACCAAAGTTCAAGGTCAAGCGTTGAAAGCTCGTTGCAAGCTTGTACCGTGCTACGTACCTAACAGAGACAATACAAAGCTTCGACATGCCGATGCGGTTACCGGAATATTTATCAGAGGAATTTTTGGATCACTTACCTGATCGAATGCGACGATTATTTGAGATGACGGCCGATCGAAATTCTCCGAATCCTGGAATTGACAATGCACGTAGATCCAGCTTTCCATTGGTCAGTCAGGATGCACGTGTAACCGAATTGAGACCTGAAACAAATAGTAGAGATTATGATAGCGATGGTTTCCAAAATCAGAGTATTACAAACCATGAAAGCTGTAAAATTCAAAATACTCACAATCAGCAGTTACGACGTTCGAGTAGAAATGCTGCAAAGAATGCTGATATTCAACGCCGGAATCAGTTAGGAATTCAAGCCACGCCGAAAATCAAGCCTAAAATGAAGGATCGAAAATTATTGCGCAGATTGCACGAGAATATTTTAGATCAGAGAAGAGAATGGCGCAGTGCTGAAATAAAAATTGATTCGATCGAGTATCAAGAAGCACTCGAAGAAGGCGATTTATTTTTCCTGAATGATGATCAAGATGAGATCGACGCAAGCGGTGCTGATGAAGCGAAAGCTGGAAACGGTGCACAACCGTCAGGTGAAGAAACCCCTGAGGCGTCAATTTTGCAGTTTCAACCTGATTATGAACTTGAAGGTGAACTTTCCCGGTCGGATAAGTACATGAAGAATATAGCAGAGTCCAAAATGGCTCAAATTTGTAATTTTGATCCGGTAAATTTTGATAAAAAAATTGAGATAAAAATTGAAAAAAGGCCAGAAGAATTATTTCCGAAAACTTTAACAGAGGAGGAATTAATTTTCCATAAATGGGCCTATTCATCTGCTGACAATCACGATAGCAACGATAAGGTTATTGCTCAGCGAGTCATTGATTCTGAGAAAGCCATCTCAAAAACCAGAGAGGATGTAGGCAACCTATATCTGGAGCTGCGTGCTCAAATAGCGAATATGAAATCAGAGTTAAAGAGAGAAAATGATAAAAAAATCGAAGATTTGAAATCAGAGATGAAATCAATTTTTAAAGCTTACAAAGAAACCACCGATAGAGTACTCACATCTCACGTCCTCATTATGAATAAAATGAAGGAAAGAAATATGTACCAAGGTGGACTATTATATCAGATGCAGTTACAACATGTTGAGTTTATCGAGAATATGGAAGAAGAACGTGCTGCATATTTTGAATGGAAAGATCACGTGGATGGATTTATAGAAAATCTCCACGAACCGGATGAACCACCCTACCAGCCCCCTGTTGTGCCACCAGTTGCGCACAACGTGAACAGTAACATCGTTGGTAACACTGCCAGTCGCAGCAGTGGAAATACCAGTAAAGGTGTGGGTCTCTTCCGAGGAAGGAGGGACTCAAATGATCGATCTAGATCCCTCGCCCCTTCCAGGGGCAACTCGAATTCGAACAATAACAACTTCAATAACGACAGACATCGCACTCCGAGTAACGGTAATCAAAATAGATCATCATCCAGAGATTCTAGATCCCGTAGATCGCGTTCGCGAAGTAACACACCGCGACGCGACAGCCGCGACAGCCGAGGCAGCAGCGATCGACGCGAAAGCAGAGACAGCCGCGATAGGCGAGACGGTAACGGCAGCAGTGATCACAGTGATCGTCGTGATCGACGAGACAGATACAATAGTCGCGATCGAGATAACAGAGATGATCGAAATAATCGTAGTGGCGATGATCGAAGGAGCAGCGATTATAACAATAACAGTAATCGCAATTACAATGCCAATAACAACAATGGCAACAGAGATGATCGAAACAGTCGACGTAACGATGATCGAGAGCCTGAAATTGATCCAAGATGGCTTCAGGCTGAGCGTGAGCAGCAAAACCACCCCCCAGAGCGCAGGCTAAATTATCGAATCCAGTTTGGCGGTACCAATACCAACATTAGGCCTGATAGATTGCGCGAATTTGGTGTTAGTTATTCAGAAGAAAATAAGTACCAAGTTTACAATTTTATTCACCATTTTGAGAGACGTATGCAGCCATATCAGGTATCTCAAAGTCAATACTGTGATGCTCTGATGGTGCTTATCGATGATAAGCTGATACATATGGCACCCTGGAAAGATCTTCAGGAAAATAGCACTGATTATTATCAACTCAGAAAGGATTTTATTGATTGCGCTTGGAGCCCTCAGAGGCAAAATGAGGCGAGAAATCACTTTAGGAATATGTCAGTGTGCAAAACGTCATCAACCACTCAGTGCTCTGAGTTAATGATATGGTTGAAAGTTCTGAAGACCACCAATTCACCATTCGAAGATATAATAATGATGATTTATTATAAACTAACATCCAGTCTCAGACCTCGTTTTACTGAGATTGAACTTCAAGACATCAACATCTTCAAAAAAAGGCTAAACGCGATGACTCGTGTGGAAGAGTTTGCTCAGAAACCAGCTGAACCTGAAAGGCCTACTCAGACTCGAAATATTCAGCAGGGATCTGAAAATCGTCGATCTAGCTTTGGTGGAAATGATAGACGCTCTAATTCGTACAATTCTCGCAACAACAACAGTGAGAGCAAAAATGAGCGCACAACTGATCAGCAGAAAAAATCGTATGACAAGTATAGAAACCAGCCCAAATCAGAGACAATGAAAAATGGTCAGAAAGAGAAAAAAGATGAGCACAGGTATAAAAAGCCTAACAAAGAAAACGCTCATCAGGTGAATTCAGTCACTGGAAAAGAAGAAACGCAATCAGAGACTGAAGTTTCAGACGAACAGACCCCCCCTACATCACCAGAGGGGTCTATTGATTCAACAGGAATGCCGTCGGGAAACGAGTAGCTGACGCGTGCAATTTAGCACAAGTGGAGGATTTCCCTGAGCTACCACAAGATGAATTTGAGCTGATTGGCGACTCACTCGCTGTATTTTTAGCGAATGTTATACCACGACGAAGGCCTGAAATTTCTCAGCCCTACCTCAAAGAACAACTTAACATCAGTGACCTGTTAAAAGCTGCCAAAGCTGCCAACTTTACGAAGAAAAAAGCTATTGTATCGTTGGCTCAGTACGAGCTGAATTACTCTGACATGAGTTCACAAGCTATGAAGAATTATGCGTCGCAGATATTAGAGATGTTAAAAAAGAAAGGTTTCACGAAGATTATTTTATTGTTTCCACCGGTTAAGCCAAAAGTTGCTGCAAGTAATCCAGTTTCGCTGGACAGATACTTTGCGTACAGAAGAGCTTTGGAATCACTAGAAGATGATATTGTATCATTCTGGTGGACACCTGCTGCTGTATTTTTGGACTTAAAAAGAGACCAGCAAAATCAAGCTATGCGTCAGTTCAGAGTGGATGAACACTACAACATGATACCAGTGATGCACAAATTCCATTTAAGTAAGAAAAATGGTAGATACTATCCGAGATTTGCACGCAAAACAGAGTTGATTCAGGAAATGGATAAAATGTACAATTACGATTGGCATAAGAAGACACCTCCTGAAATCATCACTGATCAAGATGGCGCTGAAACTCAGGAGAGCAGAGAAATTGTAACAGAAGAAGATGGATTGCAGTACGAAATTATCAGAAAAAAGACCCTGATAGAGAAGAAAAAAGCAGAGAATCCTAAAAACATTGAAAAAGAAGTTGCTGATGCTGTTAAAAAAATAGAGAAGTTAAAAAAATTCATCAAACCTCAGACACTCCACAAGCTACTCAACAGGATAGGAATCCCATCCCCTCCTGGTGAGGAACGAAACTTATCAGAGACGGCAGAAACACCTGTCAGCCCTGCTGGGGCATCAGAGACGATTAAAATTAATGTTAATCACGTGAATGGGGCAACACATATCCCCCAAAACATGCAGAGTGCACAACCGACTCTCGAAAGTTCGTTGAACTTGCTCAGGACACCTGTTACGCCGAAACCACCGCTGCGAAGAGAAGAAATTGAAGCTCGAGTCAGAGAGCAGATTCTCAGAGAAAAAGATAAATTTGATACGTGTGTAGTGCCACTAACGGTAAATGGCACCGCCTATCCGGCTCAACTCGACACAGGTGCCACTCCCAACGTAGTATCAGAGGAAACAGCCAACATTCTACTCAGAGACCACTATGACAATGTTGAGTATATCATGCTGAAAAGACCTATAGTGTGTAACTTGGCAGACGATTCAAAAGTAGAGTCATATCGCTATGTCATAGTGCTGAAGCTCAAATTTGGAGATTGTGAACTCAAAATCCCATTTTATATCTTAAAAGGGTGCAATCAAATTTTCATTATTGGCACAAAAACAATGAAAGTGCTTGGAATTAAACCTGATGTGGAAAATCAACAAGCTACCTGCTGCCCTCCAGGAGAGGAGAAAACAGAGACGTTGAAATTTATGTCAGAGCAGGAGTACAGAGAAAAAATCACACTCAGGCGAATCAGAGTAAAGAAAAAGAATGTTGAGCAAATTGATCGTATCTCGAAAAAAGCCAACACTGCTGATAAGTACCAGGCAGAAGAGCCTGAAGATGTCGATGATGGTCCAGAAATATTTTTGGAAACACTGCGAGCAGATTTGGAGCAAGCTGTAAATGAAGAAACCATTACGAAGAAACAGGCTAAAAAAGCTTTTGACATACTTAAAGAGTTTGCCTGCATATTCAGCAAGTACCCAGGAAAATGGGTAGGACCACCTATGAAGCTGAGATTTAAAGATCCTAAAAACATCAAGAGATTTCATGGTCCTAAGTACACTCCTTCGAATAAGCAGATGCCACTTGTGAGAGAAGCTCTCAGAGTGATGGTTGCAAAAAAGATCGTTGAACCTTCAAGCTCACCTTATATCAATGCATTGGTTGTCAATATCAAGAAAAATGGCGACGTGAGATTATGCCTAAATCCTATGGAGTTAAATCCTATACTCGAAAATGATTACAATGAGGCTGGATTGCTTGATAGAATTATAACGACAGATGGACGTGCCAAAATATACTGCTGCTTGGATTTTGTGGCAGGATTTTGGCAGATGGTGTTACATGAAGCATGTAGAAAATATTGTGCTTTCATTGTTGACGGAGAAGTCCACCAATTTATCAGAGTGCCATATGGATTGAAGGTGTCATCTGCATTGTTTGTGAAAATGATGAACACAATTATGCCAGCAAAAAGAGGCAGAACTAAATACGTTGACGATGTGCTACTTAAGGCTGCAACTTTCGAAGAGATGATGGAATTACTTGTTGACACTCTCAAGATTATCAGAGATAATGGGCTTAGGCTTAATCCAAGGAAATCAAAGTTTTTCAAGAGTAAAATAAACCATCTTGGATTTCAGCTCCAACCTGGTAGAATTTTGAAGCAGAATAAAAAGATTGAAAAGCTTGATCAATTCAAAGCCAAGCATACCAACAAGAAAGGTGAATTCAAACTCAAAAATGAAAAAGATGTTATGGCATTTTTGGGCATTGTTGGATTTTACAAACGCTTCATAGCAGATTACCAGCAGTTAGCAGTGCCACTTTATGAAGTCGTACGAAAAGAGAACTTCAAGTGGGGAGAAGAGCAGCAGAATGCATTAGAGAAGTTGGAAACTGAGTACCGGAAGAAGTTTGAGCTGGCATCTCCGATCGAGGGGCAAGATTTTTATCTTGAAACCAGCTTTACACACGATGCTATGAATGCTGTAGTGTACCAAAAAGAAGAAGATGGTACAGATCGTGTAATCTTATTTGTGAGCAACACATTCAAAGACCACCAGAAGAAGTACACCATTATAGAGAAAGAAATGTACTCGCTTGCGAATGCACTGAAGAAACTTGAAATGTGGCTTCATGGTTACAAAGTGCATATTAGAAAAGATATCATGTCAATAGTGCACAGATTCAATACCTTGGCTCAAATACACCGCAAAGCAGCAGCATGGATTACCCATTTCAATTGCCATGATTTGGTTTATGATTTGCCAAAAAGAGTTGGTAAGTGGTGGGAAATGCAGGCACCTGAGCTGACCCTATACAAGACGAACTGGACCAGAATGGTGCCATTTGGCATTGTTTACAAAGACCTAGTAAAAGAACAGTTGGTAGACTGTCTGAAGAGGCTGGACTTGTACCAAAACAGAGATGAAAATTGGTCCAAGGTCATACGAAGACTTCAAGCTGAGGAACTGGACATGACTTCAAAGCAGAGAAAAGCGAAGAGACAGCTCGAGAAAAAATATGTCATTTTGGAAGAAGAAGAAGGTGTCAGAGTACTTCATCGAATCAGAGAAGATGGCTCAAAAGTGCCATGTATGCCAGATGAGCTGTACAAAGATACCATAATGTACCTACATGAGGAATACGGACACGTAGGAGCTGCCAAAATAGATGCAATTTTTCGACACATGTACTATTCGCCAAATGTACCAAAATCTGCCAAATTGGCCACAAGCGAATGTCTCGATTGTAAACATAACAAGAACTTTGGGCAGAAAAAGAAGCTAGAGTATGCTCAAATTGAAGCTTATGGCATAGCAGACGTACTATCAGCTGATCTAATTGGACAAATTGCTAACAAGGCCAGTGATCCAAAATACATGTTAGTTGTGAAATGTGTATTCACTGCCAAAGTTTGGCTAAAAACCCTGATTGTGGCTACCAAAGAAGAGGTTTCTAAAGCTATGAAAGAGATCCTCGAAGAAATCAAGAAACTGGGGCACAAAGTGCGTAAAGTCATTACTGATAATGGTACTCAATTTGTGAGTGATGCCTGGAATGACCTACTCAAATCCTATGGTGTGAAAGTTGGTCACACTACAAAATATAATCCACAATCAAGCCTAGTGGAAAGAACAATGAGAATAATTGGCGATAGACTGAGAGTCAAGATAAATCAGTCAGCAGAGAACTTCGATTACACTCACCATGGCTGGCACAAATATGCCAAACAAGTTGAAAATGAGATTAATAATACGCCAACCGAGTTCGGAGTAAAGCCAAATGAAGCTTGGGGAATCAGAGATGATTTAGCTCAGGATTTGCCAGTGCCAAGTGTTGGCATAAATGCCAAATTCGAGTTGAGAAAGTTACGAGAAGAGCAACGTGCCAACAATGTTCCATCGATAACATCAGAAGAGGCTCTAAAAGTGAAAATGGACCCCAAAAAGCTCATTGTTGATAAGAAAGGATTTGTATGGGTAGCAGTAGACGGTGCTTGTTCTCAAAATGGCACTGATGAAGCAATTGCGGGTATCGGAATCAGTTGGACACCCAGTGGAGATTTCAATATTTCCGAACGAGTCGTGCACCCTGATTATAAAAATTCCAACAATTTGGCTGAAATCATTGCGTTGATCAAAGCGATGGAAATTGCCTTAAAAAATGAAGTAGAGAAGCTCAAAGTATTTTCCGATTCCAACTACCTAGTTACTGCAGTAAACCACAATTCGAAAAGGTGGATTGAAAATAACTGGAAGAATTCGAACAAAAAACCAGTTCATCATAAAGCAGCTTTCCAGCAGGTCATTGAACTGTCCAAAAAATTCAAGGAGTTCGAGTTAAGACATGTCAGAGCGAGAAAATATGATCATAATAATTTCGTAGCAGATAAGCTGGCCAGAAAAGCAGTCTATACTCAAGAAGTCATTGATGAAAATATTGACAATATGACTGACCAGCAGGCGTTGGTGAATTACATTCGTGAAAAAAGAATGCAACAGAGAATCAATAACGAAGTTGCATTCAACAAGTTACATGGGCCCCCCACTATTTTTGAAAATGGTGAATTGGTCATGTTAACATCACACCGCTTGTCTTCTTATGAAAAAGGCTTGTCCAAAAAGCTATTTCAAAAACGCTATGGTCCTTATACAGTAGAACAGCACGTTGGTAGCAATTGTTACATGGTCAAAAATGTGGCTGACCCTACTGACGAGCAAATTGTCAACACTCGCCAAATGACATCATATCTTAACAAAAACCAGCTGGAGGAGTTGAAAAATGATTTGAAGCAGAAGTCCAAATTCGATAACAGAGACTTGGTGGAAAAAATCAGAGATTATTCAAAGCAGAAAACCATCGAGCAAACAGAGAAGTTGGAAGAGGAAAGCGAGGACGAGGAGGAGGTCGACGACCCCAAGGATCCAGAGTATTTGCCCAGAGGTTCGCGAAAACAACCTGAAAAAACCCTGGAAAAAATTCGCCAAACTTGCCAATCAGAGATGCCTAAAAAAGAGATTTCAAAGCATGATGCAGAGTTCCGAGAAATAAAGAAGAGATTACGCAGAAAGCTCCCCCCCTCCGAAGAGCGAAAGCTCGAACATTGCCTTGAACGAACGTTCCTGATAAGAAAAAATACAAGGAAAGGCGAGAGGCGGCGCGGGAGAGGTACGAAACGCGTTCTAAAGCTAAGCAGGTACCTACTAATCTCGAAAGTTCGAACTTGCATACTCGAAATGCACCGGATGACCTTGGAAATCAGAGAAATAGAAAGCGGAAAAAGACCTTGAATTTCATACAGCTTGAAATGCTTGATGATTTCGAGAGAGCATATTTTGTTCAAGCTTTCAATTGTTATTGTTTCAACAACGAAGTAAGCGAGTTTTGAAGCTTTGAAAACTTTCAAGGCCAACTACTTTTATGTAGACCAGTGTAATTATATTCTAACATCCGAGTGCAACGTTAGAGATAAGATTGTAAATTAGATAACTGTAGCTATGTAAAAGTTTATCTCTAAAAACGCCATTTTGTGCAAACTTATCTATTGCCAGAACTTTTGATGCACAACAGTTGGAACTTTCATTCGCCAACTTGAAAGCATAGTGAATAGTTCGATTCGTATTACTGTATTGCGTTTAGCTCCTAATTAGTGGTACAATTTGGTTATTTTTTTACATTGTTGATTTATTTATAATTGCACTCGGAGCAAATTTTTTTATGGTTAATTTATGACTAATTTATTTTTAGTGTAATTTTGACTTAGTTATAGAATTATTTTATTGTAAATACTTTTTTATCATCAAACAGAGAAGTTGAAAACCGTATGAGCGAGTTCCAGAAATCAGAGAGGCCTGAAACTTCGTTCGATAAAAGATCAAAACAGGCACAAGAAGTTTTTTGGTTGCAGAAAAATCAGAGAAAATGCGACTCGAAAACGCGCAAAAAGTCAGTTCCGGCCAGCTGTCTGGGAAAATAGCATCGTCCCAGCTGTCAGTGGGAATAACGTAAATATTCCCAGGTGTGTGTGAACATAGCGACGTGTGGCTAGCTGTCTGGGACAGTAACGCGGCTCCAATAAGAAACTACACGAGAGCAGAGTTCGCGAAAACGATTTAGTCAACGGAGTACTTACTGTAGTAGAGATGAAATAAAGCAGTTTCCAGCTCCAGTATCGTCTAACTCCAACTTGACGAAAATATCAGCTTGCTGATAACAGAGAAAAATGAAAATTAGTTCGAGTATTGAGAAAGAAGCAAGCTCAACGTGAATTCAACGTACCTGTTATTATTCTTGAGTACTGGAGCCTTGTTTTGGAATTTTCAATCATCTCTATTAATAGTTTTCAATCATCTCTGATAGCTTTGCGTGTAATTTTTGAAATTATGTGTTGTTTTTCTGCTATTTATGTAAATATTTATTGTTTGTGAATTTTTGTAGCACTTAGCGACTAAGATGTGAATGTAATTAATTTATTTTCGGAAGTTGTTCGCATCTAAGGTAATTTTAAGTCGCTGGTGCCGTGAAAAATAGCAGAGACGTTTTAAAAATCAGCAGTTGGAGGCTGAAATCGGATTCCGAAGGACCCAGCCAGTCAACATCTGGAAGCTGCGGGTTCATATGAAGCGGGGCAGATGGGCCCTCCCGTCCGTTGTCCGTTGGCCAGTTTTTTGGCTTCAATGTTCCAGCATCTCCGATGTCCACGCTGTTCAATGGAAGCGGGGCATATGTGACGGTAGGGGATGCGCCCACAGCTTCCACCTAAAGGGAAGATGTGTTCCCTCGGAGTGGCAGCACTGACTAAGTAGTGCACTCTGTCGGATTAGTTCGAGTATAGCCACTCCGCCGTTAGAGACGTTACAAACGTTAGGTATTTTTTCACTGGTGTTCCGGTTCGGATGCATTTCAGAGCTTCCACTTGCAATCGACATTGCAAGTGTCTTTTTATAATGATTAGTGTGTCTTTTTTGTATTTAATCGATTTGGTTTTATATCAGAGATGTGTACAAATAAAGCATAACACTTCATTTGCGGTCTATGATCATTTATGCGGTGTTTCGTCACCTTTGCTGTTCGATGTACTTTCGTAAGGTCATCAGTAGAGTTTGGGTTCCCTGGGCTTAATTATATGTCGAATAGACCTGGACTTTCCCTCTGTAAACCAAGGAGAGTCCCGCCTATCACATGTTTTCTAATTAATTTATTTTAAAATCATTTCTGAATTTTTCTAGAAGCGTTCCATTGTATGTATTATTTAAAATCAATTTCGTTAGGTGTAAATTGGGTTGTAAATGTGGATTTGCTTGATGTGATCTCTTCACCATCACATACCTACAGAGGGGTGACGAAGTGATATGTTGGGTTGGGGAAGGGGGTGAGACTAAAATTTTCCTCAACGTTTTACCTCGGACCCCCCTCACTCTCCCCAGATCTTTCCATGCAATTGGCCACATGTGATTCGAACAAATTTTGGGAAGGGAGTTGGAAACAAAAATGTCGAATATGTAATTTTGAATTTTCAAAAATAATCATTTTACACAAAAAATTTGGACTTTTCTATTGATTTGGTTGTGTTTCCAAAATTTCTCAAATTAATTTTTTTATTCTATGAAAAATTTGGAAAAATTGCACAGGCAAAAATTGTGAAAAATTGATTTTTTGAAACACAAAATAATATTATTATGGATGCAAAAAATTGATTTTCATAACTTCGACGTTTTCAAATGTTAACAATAGTTTCAGGAAGTTACTCGTATAAAATTTTTAATAATCGGAATAAACGCCCGCGCAAAAATTTTTGAAGATGAATGATTCTTCAGAAGTAAGACAATATTTTTTGATTGGAGAAGTTGATTTTTTAATCCTTTTATTAACTTTGGTTGGAGGAAGGGACAGAAAAATGATCTAGAGAGGGCGAAAACTGTGAAAAAGTGATCATTCGAAACGCAAAACATCACTTTTTACGCAAAAAGTCAATTTTTCTGGCTTCAACATTTTCAGTTTTCAGGAAATGCGAGGGTAAAAAGCTTTCAAAAATTCACAATTCTTCATTTTTTCAGAACAAAATTGTATGTTTTCTAAAAGAATCAATTTTGGCAAAAATTAGAAATTATTTACAAATTTTTGACGAAAAATGGGACCTTTTTTTGGTATTTTAGCAAAAGTTGAGACTTTTTGGCATTTTTGTCTGGAATGAAGAGACCTTCTTTTGGGAAATTTCAAGTGAAAAAACATTATTTTTGATGTGAGAAAGTCGATTCTTCTACCCTATAATTTATGGTCGGAGAATTTAAAAAGAAAGTGATCTGGTCCGAGTGAAGCAAGGGCGAAAGCTTGGAGAATTTATAATTCAAGAAGTACTGTAAAAACATATGGTTTTTGGTAATTCTCAAGTTTTCCAACTTTTTTTTTTAACTCACCCAATTTATCCCAAAAATTGTCATATTTTTGCCAACATTTTTTGTCGGGGGGAGGGGGGGTGAGACACACTCCCCCCCATCACCCCTCATGTTCGACAAGCCTTTGCCCACCTATACGAATGATTTTATTCAAATTCGTGATAATTAGGTCGAGTGATTCCCCTGTCAGTATTTTATTCAAAAAGATAATTTTACGGTACAATTGCCACATTTTGAGAACCAGTTGCCCACTTTAAACAAAAATATGCAAATGATCGACGTACCTGAACGTTTTGAACGATTAATGGCGCCGCGACGCGACGCGTCGCCCGAAGGTAATATTTCGGACATGTTAATAGATTTGCATAACGATTGGAGTCGCAGGAGCGTAAAAAGGCGTCGTTGTATACTGTTCGTATCGTACCTCTACCTACCGACCCACCACCACTTGCTATACGTGTAGATACCTCTTCTAGCTATCCAATACACCACAAATGAGAAAGGTAGGTAGATAGTGACGTGATAGTGAAAGAGTCTGAGAGGCAGGGAGGGGAAGGTTCACCTAAAAACACTCCTACGTAAACTTACTGTTATCACTCAATTTTGCTTCAAACATCATCGCGGGTTTCAGAGAAGGTGGCTTGAAAATGAAGACCGCAGGACAGGGGAAAGGAAGGAACACACAGGTCGAAGACAATATAGGGACTATGATGCCAAAGCACTGCGAAAAGGTGCACGAGCTAGGTGAAAATTAAATACATTTCAGTCTCGTAGAAAGAAAGAAGGTCCAATTACCAACGACGTGTATCGAAATTACCGATAATGCTCGCTTGTCCGGTTCATTATTGTAAACGAATATCGAGCTGTGTGCGCGTTTCTTTCTCTGTTTTTTTTTTTTTTTTTTCGGGTAAATACAAAGTATATAAATTATCGACAACCTTGGAATGTTTTTCCCAACTCCGCTTCCATATTGTAGTCGATTTTCCCCTGGTCTTGTTTGATTCTGAAAACGTGTAATTATATGTCACTCAACTCGACACCGCCGAGTTCGCGTTGGTGGCGTTTAAGGGCATTGGCGAGTTGGGGCGCAGCGGGGAAGAGGTTAATTAAAATGTGAGTGGTGAGAGGAGATGGAGCGTTGAAAAGTGGCGCTTTGCGGAATGGCACCTGTTAACGAGGTCTGCGTCGTGTTACAGTGTGGTGTATAAATACCGTAGTAGGTAGAGGTACTACTACGAGACTATGGCAGTGTGCAGTGGGAAATCTCTTCTTTCCTGTACCATATCATATATGTAGTAATATAGTGGTATAGAGATATAGTGTACTGTGTATTGTACATACGAGTATATAAGGCCTAACAAGCGTTACAAATGCGGTAATTTGCGCCGAGTGTACTGAAAAGTGGCACGCACGAACGCGCGTGTGCACATGCGACCTGGTCGTCTGTGTATTCGATGGTCGGATAAAAATGTACGAGAGTATAATAACAGGTAGAGAAGAAGTACCCTAGGAGGAAGAATTTAGTCGGAATTTTCTTGGGGTTGAGGCGCGAGTATGGCCGGAAAACGAAACAAAGCGGAAAATCTTGGCTGTACATGTTTCCGCACCGAGATATGTCTGGTATTCGCGAACGCGCAGCCAAGAGGGTGAGCCAGCGAGAAGGTAGTGGACGGCCGCAGATCAATATTTTCACAATCTAAATTCGTTTGAGCAGCAGATACGACTATACGAGAGACCTGCTGCCTTCCCCTTATTGTATATAAAGTCGCGTACACCCTTACGTACTACTACGTATATCTCTTTCTCTGGCGCGCGCCTTTTTTTTCGTATCTCTCTCACCCATGTATCTATATACCTAGCCTTTTTACCAGCACCTTTGTTCGCTATGCTATGCTATGGCTATAGGCAGGCAAAGGCAACTCCACCGAAAAGATGTTCGTGTTATCGTATCATTAAACGCGGAGAGGGAACGAAGCGTCGCGGCGACCAACGACAACGACGACGACGACGACGACGACGTCATTCGAGGTGTCGTTTTTTACGTATCCGAGTCCTCATTTTCACCTCCACCGCCATGCTCTATCATCATCACCACCATCCTAACATGTGCAAATAGGGTATCAAAGGAAGAGGGAAAGAGGGGTCCATTTTTTATTAATATTTTCGCCGCTCTGCGATAGGCTGTCGTCGTTTGTTTATTCGGCGACGATGATGATGATGACGACGACGTTGATAATTTTCGGCGTCATCGCACGTCATCGTCGCGAAAGAGCCGAGAGGTGTAGGCTATTGTGAAAATTATTAAGCAGGATGCCATGCCATACCTACCATGTACCCGATGAGAGCTTTTTTTCAACCCTATAACCGCCTGTCTCTGTCTGCCCATAGCCCTTTTTGTTTTTCAACACACACGACCAAAATAAACTGCTCGTTGAGGTTTTTTTCCTCCTGTTTTACCGTCGTCGTTGTCGTAGTCGTGAACAGAGATATCCCTATATGACATGAAGAAATTACTTACCAGATACGTACTTTACTTATACATACTCTTTGGTGAAAATTAATTGAAATTCTCTCGGACCGTTTTTAATATTTTAATTCGCTTCTCGCAGCCTTGACATCTGCGGCGAGAAAATATGTTGTACTTGGAAATAAGCGTATCGACGTCATTTGCATTTTTCTCACATATAAAATTTTATTCTCGAGTGTTTTCTAGAATACGGTGTTTTGTATAATTTCAAGTAGATGCGGTAGATTTTATTACGATGAAGCTTTTCTAATAAACGTAGAATGGCCTTGGGGTGTTTTTCCGAGTGTTGGATTTTTCAACTTAGTGAGTATTGTTTCGAAGAACTTGTTACCGATTGGTGAATTACTCTAATTGAAGTGATCGGAATGACGAGTGGATCGTTAAATTGAGATCAGCGCACTCGAAAACCATAGAATCGATGCACTTGTTGATTTTTTTATCACGTTTGTTCCGTCAACTTCTTGTTTGAAATGTTGAAAACTGTCGAAAATAATGTAAATTAGCATCCTTGAAAATCATGGGATCGATGTACCTACACTACATGTCGATTTTCATCTTATTCATTCTCTCATCCTTCCTCCACAAACTTCTTTTTCCTTCCTTATCTCTCCAATCACCGTGATCAGAATGAAAAATTGGATCAAAGAATTGAAATCAGCGCCCTCGATAACCATGGAATCGATATTATATGTCGACTTTTATCATATTTCTACCCACAACCCCTTCATTTTCCACCCTTTTCCCTCCTATCAGAGTGATAAGAATGAAAAATGGATCAAAGAATTGAAATCAGCGTCCTAGAAAACCATGGAATCGATGTACTTGTCAATTTTCATTTTATTTTTACCAAAAACGTTTTCATTTTTCATCTTCCCCCCTACCCCCCTTTCTATCTCAAAATTCACGAAAATGGATCAAAATATTGAAATTTGTGATTTTTATCATATTTTCACCTTCAGTACCTTCGTTTTCTGCCCTACTCTTCTTCTTCTCCCCCCTCCCCTTATATGAAATAATATGAAAATGGATCTAAAAATTGAAATCATCACCCTCGAACCCGTGAAATCGATATTCACGTTGATATTTATCGTGTATGTAGGTATTTTTATCCTCAGTCCCTTCGTTTTTTACTCATATGTATCTACTTTCACTTCATCTCAAAATACGTGAAAATGGCTTTTAAAAAATTGATCGATAACTACACGTATCAATTTTCTTCCGCTACCACTTGATTTTTCTCCACCAGTACAACCATTTTTCCACCCTTCCTCTCTCTTATATTTGGAATTTGCGATCAATTCAACGTTTTGAATTATTTGTTCGATGATTTTAATATTCAAAGGCTGTTCACAAACAGAATGTTACTTGTTGATATCTTTCAATATGAGAACAAATAATCGTATTGCTGATTTTATTAATTTTCGCTCTCAGTCCCTTCATTTTTCAGCATGACTACCCCCCCCCCTCCTCCAGACGTCTATCGCGAAGTTTGAAACTCTTTTTGGGGAAACGATATATTGATTTGGTTGTGTTCAATGATTATAAGATTCAAAGGCTGTTCACAAACAGAATGTTACTTGTTGATACGTTTCAATATGAGAACAAGCAATCGTGTTGCTGATTTTAATCATTTTCGCTCTTAGTCCCTTCATTTTTCAGCATGACTACTCCCCCCCCCCCACACGTCTATCGCGAAGTTTGAAACTCTTTTTGAGGAAACGATATTGATTTGATTGTGTTCAATGATTATAAGATTCAAAGGCTGTTCACAAACAGAATGTTACTTGTTGATACGTTTCAATATGAGAACAAGCAATCGTGTTGCTGATTTTAATCATTTTCGCTCTCAGTCCCTTCATTTTTCAGCATGACTACTCCCCCCCCCCCTCCACACGTCTATCGCAAAGTTTGAAACTCTTTTTGGGGAAACGATATTGATTTGATTGTGTTCAATGATTATAAGATTCAAAGGCTGTTCACAAACAGAATGTTACTTGTTGATATCTTTCAATATGAGAACAAATAATCGTGTTGCTGATTTTAATCATTTTCTCTCTCAGTCCCTTCATTTTTCAGCATGACTACTCCCCCACCCCTCCACACGTCCACACGTCTATCGCGAAGTTTGAAACTCTTTTTGGGGAAACGATATAGTGATTTGATTGTGTTCAATGATTATAAGATTCAAAGGCTGTTCACAAACAGAATGTTTATATTGTTGATACATATCATGATGAGAACGAATACACTACATAATTATTGTGTTGTTGATTTTTATCATGTTTTTGCCCTCAGCCCCTTCCCCCTCCTTTCACGAAGAATATTATTTTTTAGGAAAAAAAAATACCGGTTTGATTATGTTGTTCTGTGATTATTACACAAAGGCTGTTCACAAACAGAATGTTTATATTGTTGATACATTTCATTATGAGGACAAAATACCTAGGTACATAATTATCGTGTTGTTGATTTTTATCATATTTTTTCCCTCAGCCCCTTCCCCCTCCTTTCTCGAAGATTATTATTTTTTAGTAAAAAAAAATTCCGATTTGATTATTTTGTTCTGTGATTATTACATTCAAAGGCTGTTCACAAACAGAATGTTTATATTGGTGATGTATTTCATTATGAGAACAAATATCTACTTAATTATCGTGTTGTTGATTTTTATCATATTTTTGCCATCGGCCCCTTCCCCCCTCCTTTCACGAAGAATATTATTTTCAGGGGGGAAAAATACCGATTTGATTATTTTGTTCTGTGATTATTACATTCAAAGGCTGTTCACAAACAGAATGCTTAATTGCTTATATTGGTGATGTTTTTCATTATGAGAACAAATATCTACTTAAATTATCGTGTTTTTGATTTTTATCATATTTTTGCCCTCAGCCCCTTCCCCCTCCTTTCCGGAAGAATAAAACTTTGTAGGGGAAAAAAATATCGATTTGATTATTTTGTTCTGTGATTATAATATTCAAAGGCTGTTCACAAACAGAATTATGTATTTTGTTGATATCTCTCGGTATGAGAATAAATAATCGTGTTGCTGATTTGTATTGTATGTATTTTCACCCTCAGTCCTTTCATTTTTCATCATCACCATCACTCAATCCCCTCCCTTATTCTCTCCTATCACAAAATATAAAATTACCTATAAAACTCTTCTTGAGAAGAACATTATGTATTTGTACCTATCGATTTGATTATTTGTTCGATGATTATAATATTCAACGGCTGTTCACAAACAGAATATTATCTTGTTGATATCTTTCATTATGAATTATGAGAACAAGTAATCGTGTTGTTAATTTTTATCACATTTTCTCCCTTTGGTCACTTAATTTTTAATCACCACCACTGCACCCCCTTCCTCCTTTTTTCGAGAATTATAAAATGAAACTTTTTTTTAGGAAATATCTAATGTTGATTATTTGTTCAATGATTATAACATTCAAAGGCTGTTCACAAACAGAATGAATAAATTGTTGATACTTTTCATCATGAGAACAAGTAATCGTGTTGTTGATTTTTGTCATAGGAGGGGGAGGAGGTCGAATCGAAATATTGATATTCGTATTCATCGCTCTTGAAAAAATATAAAGCGATATTTTGAAATTTTTTGTACATTTTCACCAAAATTCTCCCCTCTCTTCCCTCCAATGATTTTCTGAATATCATAACGAAAGGTTCACAGTTATAAATTTCATGAAAAAATGTGTGCTTTCTGAGTTTTTTTTCAATTTTTCAAATTATCATTATTTTGGTGAGCTTTTGAAAATTGGTTTTTCAGAGAAACTCAATTTTGAACTTATGGAATTTTTGGAAAATGTAGAAAAATTGTCTATGAACGCCAAAACGGATCTTCCTATCTTTTTTGGATAGAGGGGAGGAATTGAGGAGAAAAACGCAAAGAAAAAATGGTAAAACATTCCTGATAGTCCTGCTCCTCCTGCTTTTGTAGATAGCTACTACTTTTTTACACAAATTGTCAAAAAAAGTTTCAAGTTTGCATTTTTTGGGTCAAATTTTGAAAAAATATATTTTTTCTTTTGTGATGCAGAATTTAGATTCGAAAAAAAAAAGATTTTCTGTTACTTTCTAGTTTCTTTTTTCATTTTCTTAAAAATTCTCGTCAAACATTTAAAAATTCTGACCTGAAAAAATATTATTTTGAAAGAGATTTTCACCCCCTCTTCCCACTAAACGCTATTGCAAATTCAATATTTTCACAAATTGTGTTTGAATAATTGCTTTGCTGTTTGCTCTTTGCTCTTGGAAATTCTGCATTATTTTCTGCTTCATTCGGTATTTCAATTCTTATTGATTCATTTGGAAAAATTAGAAAATTGGCGAGTTTTTGTTGATTAGGTTGATTTTTTTAAATTCTCTTTGAAAATTGAACATTTTTTCTCCTGCTGCCCCCACCCCTTGTCAGTAAAAATTTGGAAAATGTATGATAAATGCCCTGCTCAAGTGAGTTTTCTGTGATTTTTTTTTCATTTTTTTTCTTTTTGAAAATTGAAAAATTCCTTCTTCTGTTGCCTCCATCCCTTGCCTATAAAAATTTGGAAAATGTATTACAAAATGTCCTGCTCAAGATTCTGTTTTTGTGCGGTGAGTTTTCTTGGATTTTTTTCTTCATTTTTTTCTCTTTGAAAATTGAAAAATGTCACCTCTTGCTGCCCCCTCCCCACCCCTTGCCAATAATAATTTGTAAAATGTATTTAAAAATGTCCTGCTCAAGGTTGTGTTTTTGTGCGGTGAGTTTAATTCAATTTTTTAATTTTTTTTATTCTCTTTGAAAATTTGAAAAATTGCGTTATTCAAATAGAGTAATTCGGCTCAGTAATAACATTACCATCCATTTCAAAATAACTATTTTTAGTAAAAAAAAAAAATCACGAATTTTGATAGAATTTTAAAAATTGAACAAAAATCTGTGTAAGTTACCTTTTTGCTTGAAACTATAAATTTTTTCAGTTGGTCTATTTTGACAACGGTTTCGAATTTTTCTTCCATTTTTTTCACAGCTGAAATACCAAACTCATTCATAAAATTAAATACTGGAAACTTTTAAGCAATTAAAATTAGAGCAGTTGGCTAATTAAGGTGAAACAAATATTGGAATTTAGCCTGAGAGGGAGGAGTAGGGTTGAAATAAATAAATAAGGAACTAGCATGAGGTATGCTGGAATGATGAAATTTGACGATAAATGTATCGATTCACTTATATATCGGTTTCCTATACAATGCAGATGTCGAATTCGACTCGAAGGCTAATTTTAATAACAAAGAAAAAGTAAAGCGGTTGCAGAAGGCAGCTAGACTTACCCTCATGTACAACAAAGTACCCACCTAAACGAAGTAAAACGACGCAATGGCGGCATATAGGTACCTACTACCTTACCATACACATTGAAAAAGCAAAGCATACACCACATCTTGGCGGTGATGAGGCTTTCTATTCTGGTAATGTATACAAAGAGCTTTCAGTACACACGACGACGACAACGTAGTAGGTAAGGCACAATACCAGTGTATACGTATAGTACGTAATTTCAAGATAATTAATTCTGCGTAAAAATATCGAAGAGCTTTGGTTTTAAAAGTGGAAAAATCCCGACCTTTAAGTGCTTATACTATACGTCTCGTCGGTCGGTTGTTTAGAATTAACCGCGTAGAGTTGCAAGTGGAGACTGACTGGAGAAGGCTGCAGTACTCGAGCGTGTTGTCTTTGCATCTTCGGGCTAATTGGATTTCTGCAAAAGTATATAACTTCAAAGAACAGTCGAGCTTATAAGCTGTTTGGATGCGCTCTTTATGAAGAGTTTTGTTTTACCTCATGCATGTGTTGTGTGTACTTTGTTTGTTATCCGCATTCGCTAAAGTTTATTAGCCTGTGTATATGGCTCATGTACCTATATAATATGGAACGAGAATTATAAGATCAAAGTGGCACATGGTAAGGGGGCCGTAAACCTTTAATAATTATTGTAGACGATATATTGTAGTATGTGCTTCTTTATTGGGAGAAGGGTTGGTATCGATTACGTGGATAGCTCGGTGCTTGTGTAAGTGCCATCGTATCGATAAATTGATTATTACCGGCAAATTATAGCCACATGCCGTCGCCTGGAGCACTTCGAGAAGTAGCAAATTTAATGTTATTTAAGACCACCTCCTATAGAGTTACGAAAGCAATGCTTTTTATTGCGAAAATATACCTACGTGTTTGTGCACTTTTTGGCTGCAGAATGATGAAATATAAAATTGAATAAAGTGCCATGGAGATGGGTTTGACTTATTCTTGAATATGGGTACTTTGTAAGACCCACTAAGTCCTTCCAAAACCCCTATACGCTCTCTTCAACAAACCATTAACGATTTTTTGAGAGTTTTTGGTCCTCTCTGAACCTCTAAAGCGAACTGGTAGAGAAATTATGTTTTTTTTTGGTCGGTAGAAGGGAGGGAGCTGGTTACCTTGACTGCAGCTAAATTTTTGAAGGAGATAAAGAAACATTTAAAAGTCCTATTTTTTGAGGAAGTATCAAAGAGTCCTAAATTTCGAAATGGCCAAGAATTTTTTTTTTGGCCCAGATGATTCCAAATTTTCGTATTAGCTTTCTAAAAAGTCATGTTTTTTCAAAATTGTGAAAAATTGCGGTTTTTTTTTGATAATACGTTAAAAAGTCCCTTTTTTTGCAAAATTATCAAAAAGTCCTAAATTTTTAAAAAGTGAGACTTTTATCAAATTTTGGTAAACAAATGAAAATTTTTGACAATTTTAGGTAGAATAAAACGAGTAAGGTAAAGTGCCCTAATTCCAACCACTTTTTTTTAAATGCATTTTCGGATATCTCAATTTGATTTTTTTTAAAAAGTTGTGTAACCATTTGATAAAGTAACTATTCAAAATTCATTTGGCATTGTCACCTTGTGGAAAAACCATCCACAGAAAAAAAAAAATGAACTTTAGTGAAAAGTGTCAAATCGCAAATTTTCATTTTTGGGTCCCTAATTCCAACCACCTACTTTTACTATGAAAAAAAGTAGCGTAAATTGCAAAAAATACAAAGTTTATTGATTAAAATACAAAAGTAATTAAATCTTCATTTATTATTAAAGTATCACATGCCGAGATTTGCAAATTTGAGGGCAGTAAAAAACAAAATTTCAAGATTCTCCATCATACCTGAATTTAAAGACTCAAAAATTCATTATGTAAAAAGAGGTGTATCTGACGTGGTTTTTCCCCTCAGAGGCCTTAATTTCACTCAACAATGATGACGGCAGCTCTTTTCTCCTACCTACCACTAATTTACTGGGTATTAAAAAATTTTGAAAATGAATTATCATGTTGTACTTGCTGGTGGTTGGAATTAGGACCCCCACAGAGATTTGAAAATTGTGAAATTAATGGGCCTTCCGTGAGTGGTTCACACAAATGAATACCGCACATATGTTGAAAACTATCTACTTTCAAGATATATTCATCAAACTTGACGAAAAACTTCGTTAAAAAAATTCCATCGGTATTTTTCTCCGAGCTTCCTTGCAACCGGCAATTTTGAAATGTGGTTTTTCGGCGATGATTTTTTTCCATTTGGCTTTCAGGTGCTGGCGTTTTGTACGTCATCATTTAATCACTTTAGCAACATAATTTCACAAACACCCGCTAGGTAGCGTTATCAACGGATGAGAAATTGAAAGTGGTTGGAATTAGGCACTGGGTGGAATTTGGGCACTTTACCTTATTGTTAACAATTTTGGTAAAAAACGAGATTTTTAATTAATTTTTGACAAAAAGCTAGACTTGACAATTTTTGCGAAAAGCAGGCCTTTTTGGGAAATTCTTTGGAAAGGGCAAGAATTTTTAGCAGTTTTTTTTTTTTTTTTTTTGCAAAGAAAGAAACGTTTTACTGATTTTAACAAAAAATAAACTTCCTATTTTTGACAGAAAGCAATTTTTTGACAAATTTTTTGCAAAAAAGTGAGACTTTTTGTCGATTTTTTTTTTTACAAATTTAGCAAAAATTAGGACCATTTTAGCAATTTTTGCATTTTTTTGATAAAAAATCAAAAACTTTGACAATTTGTAGCAAGAAGAACTTTTTGCGGTAATTTCTGGCAAAACGAGACCTAAAACTCTGGCTTGGTTAGCTACGATTTGGGCAATGAATTTTCTACTCGACTCCGCCTTTTTACCTCCGAAAAACTTGATTGATTGATTTTTTACGTAACTATAGTTCATTTTACTAAAGGATACTTCTTTCATTTAAAACCAATATTCCTTCAAAGTTCGAAAAGGATCGCGAAAAAAATTCGACGGATTTTGACCAAATTCAGCAGAGACCTTCATTTTTATTTGAAAGTAACCCAAAAAATGTTTAGCCGCAAGGTGTTTCTGGAGGGGTGACAGGGGGCCTCAAAGACCCGCTTAGTAGAACTCCAAAAGTGATCTTAAATTTCAACGGCAAGCGACAGGAGCAAAAAACCAAGATTTTCCCAAAAATGCCCCCTCTTTGAGAGCCCCTATCTCCCCTTCAGAAATACCTTGAGTGCTAAAAATGTTTCGAGGGTAACTTTACACTCAAAATGAAGGTCTCTGCTGAATTTGGTCAAAATCCGTAGAAATTTTTTTTGGGCGATGGGGATCCACTCTAATGTGAAATTGTATACTCGTGTCTCGTACCTCCATGTGCAGTACGTAAATGAGCTAAAGCTGTCAGAAAAACTAGAAAAAAAGAATCGATCCACACGTCGATGAAATTCGATACATTAATTGGTTTAAATATCGTTCGAGTGGCGAGAAAGATAGTGAAAAACATAAAGGAAAATACCTCCCCTGCGTTATATTACACATACACAGCGAACAGAACACAGAACAGCCATAAATATACTGCAGCGTGTTATAGTTAATCCGTTTTTGTTTTATAATTCACAAAAGCGTAATGAACTTTCAATTTATACTTTTGTAAATCTCATTACACGGTGTTTCGTTTTAATAGTAATACGAGTAACAAGCGTCGGCGCGCGAAACATTCATCCGGAAAGATGAGGCGAGGCGAGCGATATAAAAGCTCCGATAATCTTTTCAATATTTGCGGCGGCAAAAGGACTCTTTTGATCGGGGCACGTATTATAGTGTGACGGTATATAATGAGATGAGCTTTATAAATGAAGTATAGACTATAGCATGATGATGGTGCGCTTGCGTGCGTGCGCGAGAAGGAAAGATAGAGCGGGAAAAAAAGAGCTGAAATGAACGGGATGGGATGTTGATAAATAAATTTCAATCGGATGAAAACATAAGGTTTTTAAGCCGTCGGCAATTTGCTCGCTCGTATCGTGGGCTTTTATAACAGCCGATGAAAAATTCAACCGTGGTTAATGAAACGATTGATGTTTTAGAAGCTTTAATGCGTTCGTTTGCCTATTTACGTGATTTTTTTTCCTCGCTCTGTTCGCGTCGAAGTGATTGATTTATTCGAACTTAAGGATGTGATGGAGATGAAGAAATGACGAAGAGATGGAGGGTGGAAGAGGACGGGACGTTTCTCGAGATGCGAAATCTAACGCCGAAATTAGTTTTTAATGGTTCGAGTTCGATGGAAAGAAGCGATGGCTTGAGTGCGGCTGTAGAGTATATCAGATAAAAATTGAGTGAGGCAGAAGTTTAAAAATTGTGGTATTGTTTTGTTTCACGTGTAAGTAGATGATGTGAAGAAAGAAGGTTTTTTTTGCGAATGTGTGTGATTCAAGTAAGATGGAATTTTTCAAGATGTGGGAACTTCAAAAATTCGTTGAAGGCTCAAGAATGGCTCAAATCACATCGGTAGATTGACGAAAATGGGATGTAAATCAAGTTTCAAATTTCTTCCTCGATTTATTCAAAAAATGGAGAAGAGGGTTTTTTATTCGAGCCAGAATTATTTGTAGTCAAAATGTTTCCATTTTCAGTCATTTTGGAAAAAAATAACTTTTTTGCCAATATATGAGCATTTTTGATGACTTTGAAAAAAAAATCGACTTTTATTGGGCGATTTTAGAAACAAAACAGGATTTTATGATAAAAATTAGAACTGATGCACAATTCTGACAAAAAATGGAACTTTCTAACAATTTTGACAAAAACCTAGACTTGTTACCGCAACTTTGGCGAAAAACATGAATTTTTTGCAATTTTGGCAAAACATGAAAACATGACTTTTTAGAAAGCTTTACGAAAGTTTGGAATTTTTAAGCGAAAAAAAAACAAAATTTTTTTGCAATTTTAAAATTTAGGACATTTTTGATAATTTTGTAAAAAAGGGACTTTTAGACGTTTTTAAAAAAAATCATGACTTTTTAGAAAGCTAATACAAAAATTTGGAATCTTCGGACAAAAAAAAATAAAATTTCGTGGCAATTCTACAATTTTAAGACTTTTTGGTGTTTTTTTAAAAAAAATGAACCGCAATTTTTTTACAATTTTGGAAAAACATGACTTTTTAGAAAGTTGATACAAAAATTTGGAATTTTCGGGCAACAAAAACAAAATTTCTTGGAAATTTTAAAATTTAAAACTTCTTGACGTATTTTCAAAAAAAAAAATTACAATTTTGGAAAAACATGACTTTTTAGAAAGCTAATACTAAAATTTGGAATTTTTGGGTAAAAAAAAACAAAATTTCTTAGCTATAAAAAAATAACTGACAAAATTCGGTTTTCGTCAAAATTTCCAGAAAGTTTATTTTTTTGTCAAAAAGTGCTGAAAAGTCTCGCTTTTTTGCCGAAAATGGCCAAGACTTCTCCGCCTTATCCTTTAATTGTCAAATTCTCAATTTTTATCAAAATTTCTCCCTTTTTAGCCAAAATTGCGAAAATATTCATTTTTTGGCAAAAAAAATACAAAAAGGAATTGTAAAAGTCTTGCTTTTATCCAAAAATTGACAAAAAATCCCCCTTTTTAACACAAAATTATCTATAATTTTAATTTTTTTTCATCAAAAATTTCCCAATATTCTCACTTTTTTGAAAAAAATTTGTCAAAAAAATCGTTGCCTTCTGCTAAAATTGTCAAAGTCTTGCCTTCTGTCAAAAATTTCAGCAAGTCTCCCTTTTTTTCTAAATCTGAAAAAAGTCACTTTTTTACCAAAAACTTTCATAAAAAGTGTCGCTTTCCTGCGAAAAATTCCAGTCTCGATTTTTTGCAAGAATTCCCAAAAACCTCGTGTCTTTTGCTAGAATTTGTCAAGATCTCGTTTTTTGACAGAAAAAAAAGAAGTCTCTTCTTTTGTCAAAATTAGCAAAAAAAAAGTGCTGAAAACTTTCTCTTTTATAAAAAATTTCAGAAAGACTATTTTTTTTTTTCAGTGCCAAAAATTCTCACTTTTTTCCAAGATTAGCCATGAGCCCATGACCAAAAAAAACTGGCTTTTTAATCCAAAAGTTACAAAATAGTCTCGCTTTATTGGCAAAAATTGCAAAAAAAATCACTTTTGCCAATAATAATAATTGCCAAAAATTCTTAATTTTTGCTTTGTAATTTTTTTTTCTTTAAATTCAATTGAAATTTTGTTTTTTTGTGATTTTTTCATGTATTGTTTTCGTTTTGTAACTTTTTCCCTACTTTTTTTCAAATTTTTTGGAAACTAAAGTAATTTTTTTTGGAAAAAATCGAGCACGAATTCTGCAATTTATGACACGACGAGTCCATTGCCGCAAATTGCAGTTCACCGGAATCGATTCTTATCCAGAAACGTAATGAAAATTCCATTTAAAGGCCCTGAAATGTGACAAAATTCAATACTGGAGTCTCAAAATTAGTCCAAAACAGCCGTCTTCTGAGTCAACTTGGAAAATTTCTCCAATTAAACCAAAATCAAAAATGAAGAAATAATTTATTGGCAATTGACCTTTCGATTGCCGAACCAGGCACTTCGTCCATGATAAATTATTTTGTACCTACCTAATTTTGATATACTTATGTCTTAAATCAAAAAGTGATGGATATGTGTTAGGACACCCTGTATACAAAGCTTTCTAAAGTGTTATGGATTAACCTATCTTATAATTTTCGATACACACACACCCATTGGCTCTCTGGTCAACATCAACATTAGCATGTTTTTCATCACCATCTATCGCTATTGATATTACACCGCTATATAGCACTTGAAAAAGCAAGCTGTTCTTTTCAACACACACTCGACTAATTCGTCGTTGAAAAACCTCTTTGGTCGTACCATCGCATCGTCGACGTTCGACGAACAAATAAAATACCGATATCCGCAGCGCAAAAACACGACGACGACGAGAGGAAAAAAAATAGAAAGATCAATTTCCTACATTATGTTATTCGAGTATATATCGAGACGAAAGAAGAACCGAACGACGGTACTTGCTTTTTCACGAGTAATCGACAAATTGAAGCTTATACGGTATTGTTAGCACAGCAAAAAGGATACACTTGCGAGTTGTTCTTTTGTGAAATTCGCTATCACAATAGAGACGTATACAAGACGATAAAGTATATACAGAGGATGGCACACAGTAAAAGGAGGAAAAAAGGACACGAAACTATCTCTATATAAATAGGCAGAGAGAACTCAGAGTGAGTTTTCCTCTATGTAGTATATTGCGTACGCCAAATTGTTAACGAACTGTCAATGGATTGCATCTGGAAATTTCGTACGTAGATTTCCATCTCTTGCGCCCCCTTTGTTGCTTGCTGCTGGTAGCGAACGCTTTTCCAAACATAAACACTATAAACTTGTAACTAAATTTATCTTTACACCGTGTTTCCAGCAGAGAGAATACCTTTAACTGGAAACAAATGGCTTTTTGAGAGACATAGAAGGTGATACGAAGAGGCAGGTTAATGCTTTATTAAATTTGTTCGCTTCATTACACGTTAAAATTCTCAGATTTCACAGAGTGCAGTACGAACCGATAAGAAATGCTCGGTAAATCAAACGAATTCTTGCTAAGATGATTTTTTTTTCTCAAACAACGGCGTATTTACATCATAACCTCATTTCATTTCAATTTTGTAGTGAGTGATGTCAGAGGCGTGACGAAGTGATGTCTTGTGGGAGGAGGGAGGGGGTGAGACTGAAATTTCCATCAAATTTTTTCGCCAGATTTTCCCAAGTTTTTACCCTAGATTGCTCCTCCAGAAATTTCCCACGAAGTGCAATTAAAGGAAAGTTCACTTCCCCAGTAAACTCGGTTCTCTCAAAATTTCCAGTTTGGTCTCTCGTTCTCCTGACAAGGTAACACCATACTTAATTTTAATTCCATAATCATCGCTACCAACTTTCAACTTAATGAATCTAGCCCAGTCAAATAGCAGAAAAAAATGGGCGAACCCAAACATAATTGCAAACAAAGGTTTTTTTTGGTGAATATTGTCTAGGATGGTGTGCTGAACAACATACTAAAAGTCCCCGCCCCTACTCCACGAGCTAACCCCCCACAGTGGATCAAAGCTCCCCCCAAAATCAGTTTTTCATCAAAAACTCCTGAAATATTGAATTTTGAGTAAAATGAGCCCAGCGATCATTTCATTTCCTCCCCAATACCTATCAAATGAGCTATCGACCAACCCCCTAGCCTCAAGGGGGTGGCGCTACGACCCCTCAAAGTGACGTGATTTCAATAATTTTACATTTTATGATTTGGGACTTGTAACCTGTTCTAATTGATAAAATAAAGTCAAACTTGGGAAATGGGATTATTTTGAGAGGTAAAGTTGACCTTTGGAGTGGGGAGGGTCAAAGTTGAAAATTACAGAAAGGTCATTTTTTTGGAGGGGCATAACATGACCCCAAATGGAAGAAAAGGGTCCAAAATCATAGCATCGAATAGTACCCTATCTGTGATCTACATATCCAAATTTCAGCTTCCTAGGTCATCCCCACCCCATTTAAAGCGGAATTAAGCTAAAAACCCCCTTATTTTGCCCCTATTTTCGTTTTTTTTCCATCTTAAAAGGAGTGGGGATGACCTAGGAAGCTTAAATTTGGATATGTTGATCACAATGGGAATACTGTCTTATGGTATGATTTTGGACCCTTTTCATCCATTTGGGGTCATATTATGCCCCTCCAAAAAAATGACCTTTCTGTAATTTTCAACTTTGACCCTCCCCACTCCACAGGTCAACTCTAGCTCTCAAAAGAATTCCATTCCCCAAGTTTGACTTCATTTTATCAATTAGAACAGGTTACAAGTCCCCAATCATAAAGTGTCAAATTATTGAAATCACGTCACTTTGAGGGGTCGTAGCGCCACCACCCTTGAGGCTAGGGAGTTGGTCGATAGCTCATTTGATAGGTATTGGGGAGAAGATGAAATGATCACTGGGCTCATTTTACTCAAAATTCAATATTTCAGGAGTTTTTGATGAAAAACTGATTTGGGGGGGGGGCTTTGATCCACTGTGGGGGGTTAGCTCGTGGAGTAGGGGCGGGGACTTTTAGTATGTTATTCAGCACACCACCCTAGACAATATTCACCAAAAAAACCTTTGTTTGTAATTATGTTTGGGTCAAATTTCATATTGACTGTGCTAAATCTGTTACTTCTTTTAATCGTATGTACAGCTTATCAATACTTACTTTTATGTCAATAAAGTTAACACCAAACCATCCTAAACAATCAGCAATTTACAGTCTTAACAAGCACTAAACAGCAGCTTTAAGATTCGCAGCGCTCTGCTTCGGTGAAAGTACATATACATTGCATAAAATAAGTACTACGTGTAGTCGTGTACACCCAGCATAATATTTTCACCATACAGAAACCCGGCTCGGGACGAGTAAAACGTATAGTTTATCAGCGAATAAATATAGGTTAGACGGCGCGTAATTGTTTCAATTTATTTTAAACGAGAACTGGGTCAATTTTGAAGCTAGGCCAGTTCGCAAAATTTATACACTCGTGAAAGTTTCCCATTAACAGAAAAAGCCCAATAAGCGACGAGCTTACTATGTACTAGACGAAGGGATGTTGTCGAGATGGAAAGCCTCTGCCACATCAAAGGGGGGAGGTTCGTTACGTAAAAGAAACAAAAAAAATACCAGTTTCGTTCGTACTTCGTATTTATTTATACAGAGCGCTTTAATTTCATCGCAAATTTCACCATAATCCTTTTACTCTGCGCTGCGTCTTTCATACGACAGAATAATTCCTGAGTTGCGAGTTTTTTCGCCTGAAATTGTCGTATTGAAAAAGTCGTCGAGGAAAAAATATAGGTCTTGTTTCGCGACGAGTAAGCCTCGTGTACGAAATTTTCACGCCAGTGGATGAAAAACTCCTTATAAACGAAGAATACCATCAGCTCTGCAGTACACGCAGTGTAATTTTTCATATTCAAACTTGCGACCATACAGCGATGTAAAAATGGAAACAGATTTTTAGTATTCGTATTTTTCATCACTATGCACGTATGCTTATAGGTGGTCTACTATCTTGGAGATGGAATTTAGGAATGGGGCAAGGGATACAGACAGAGGGTTTTCACCTTCGGGCATCAGTTTTATACTCTGTTATATAACTATTACTTCGAAGCAGACAAGCGAAAAAGATTTATCTCTTTGGCTTTTTTTTTGCAACGTTAACCTCCCTCTCTGATAACTTCTTCGTCTCAGGGATGAGATTACCGTCGTCGCGTCGCGTTGGTCGTTTTGTGCAAATCGATGCAAAATAAAAACCTTGATGGTGAAACGGCAATTTTAGCGCCATAATTTAAATTCTATTTATACAAGAAATTTGGATTTTAGTTTCGCTTCTAACTTGCTCTATACGTCGTCGTCGTCTTCTCTTTATTGCTACTTCTGCTCTTCTAATCTTTTACCTCGTGTATATAATTTTGCTCGCTGTATGCTTTCGCCAACGAGTTTTTATTTATTTTTTATCTCGTCTGCAGCTTTTTTCTGCCCCTCATTCGTCGCAGCCCAATTTTCTCGAATATTTTTCTCCTTATATATTTTGGAAAAAAAAGAAACAGCAAACTCGTACATTTCAACATGGCCTGGCCCAACATCACCAGCAACGAAAAACACGAATCGATGAATAGCAAATTTTACGCGTGATTTATTACGGTCGTCGCTCAGGTATAAATATTAATATTGTTTTCCAAATGTTGCCGAATAGCAAAACAATATATGTTGGTGGAGGGGGTTCCAAATATGTACCATGCAGACGGGATGCTTTCTTATATTTTTTTCTTCCTTTAAAGTTTGCCTTTTTTTCAAAAGCTAGACAACATATTGAGTATGTTTTATTCGCGTATATAAGATGAAATCTTTTCCGATAAATTTTACCCTTAGGGAGATGAGAAATTTTTTAATAATTTTCTGCGCTAGGTAAGTTTAAATATTTTATTGCAAAGTGAAGAAATTCGACAGAAATATTCGTCTCGTGAATATTCGAAAACGTGAGTTTTTTGCGATTTATTTATAATGAAAATTTTCCAAGTTTTGCATACTCGATGAAAGATACGGAGATTTTTTTATTGCATTTTTCACGTCAAACGAATAATATTCATGTGTTTGAGTAAGAGAAGGATGTGAGGGGGGGTGGTCTTTGAATATGGTAGTTTTGAAACTGAAATCAATTTTTGGTAACTACAAGGTGGTAATTCTCCGATATGAAATCATTTCAAAACAGTTTTTCTGAATCTGAAGATATAAAAACAGACAACCTTGAGAAGCCAGACAGATGGCTCAATGACCTTAAGAAGGCAGACCGACGTACGACCTTGGAAAGCCAGCCAGACACTCAGGCAAGCTCAAGAGGCTAGACAGACAGACTGACAGACGTCCATGAGAGGCCAGACAGATGGGTCATTCGCCTCAAGAGGCCAGTCTATTGAGTCAATGGTCTTGAGAGGCCAGGCAGGCGGACAGACAACCTAGCGAAGGCATAACGATAGGTCAATGACATTAAGAAGCCAGGCAGCCGATCATGAGAGGCTAGAGCGGTAGGTCAGTGACCTTGAGTGCTCATACCTTCGGGAAAATGACCTTGAGAGGCCAGACAAGCAGACAGACGGGCCAATGGCCTTAAGAATTTAAGACAGACAGACATGTGGTCTTGGATTACAAGATAGATAGGTCAGTTACCTTGAGACTGAGGGTCCAGACAGACGGTTCAATGACCTCGAGGGGCCAGACAAGCAGACAGACAACCCTGTGAGGCTAAACAAACAGGTCAATAACCTTAAGAATTCAGACAAACAGAGAGACTTGAAAAACAAAATAAGTAGGTCAGTGACCTTAAGAGTACAGGCGAGTCCAGACAGATGGGTCAATGACCTTGAAGGGCCAGTCAAGCAGACATACAACCCTGAAAGATCAGACAAACAGGTCAATGACCTTAAGAATTCAGACAAACAGAGTGACTTGAAAAACAAAATAAGTAGATCAGTGACCTTGAGAGTCCAGACAGATGAGTCAATGACCTTGGAGGGCCGGTCAAGCAGATATACAACCCTGGGAGGCTATACAAACAGGTCAATGACCTTAGGAATTCAGACAAGACAGACATATGGTCTTAGAAGACTAGAAGGTAGGTCAGTGACCCTCAGAGTCCAGGCAGATGGATCAATGACCTTAATGGCCCACACAAGCATACCTAAAACCCTGTGATGCTAGACAACTGTTCAATTACCTTAACACTTAAATGTTGACTTAAATTTAAGTCCCGTAATCGTTGACATGGCGGCTGACAGCCGCCGCGGTGGCTATCAGCCGCCATGTCTACAACCACGGGGGACTTTTTTCAAAAAAAGTCAGGCCGGCGGCTGTCAACGATTACGTGTTAAGAATTCAGTCAGACAGAGAGTCTTAGAAAATAAGATAGGTAGGTGAGTGACCTTGAGAGGCCAGACAGATGGGTCAATGACCTTGAAGGACCAAGCAAGCAGACAGACAACCCTGAAATGCTAGATAAACGGGTCAATGACCTTAAGGATTCAGATAAATAGAAATAGACTTACAGACAGACAGTCTTGAAACAAAATAAGTAGGTCAATGACCTTGATAGTCCAGGCAGACGGGTCAGTGACCTTGAGAGGCCATAGCTCTTGTTAGTACGAATATTTTTTCACAAAAGCGGTGGTTTTTGAAAAAAGTTTTTACTTTTTAGTTTAAAAAAAAAACACTCACGCATTAAGCGTGAGAATACCGACTTTTCTCTAAATAAAAATATTTTACAAACGAATTGATTCGTTTTTTTTTTAAACACTTGTACAGCAATTGATTTGTTTACAATCGAATAGAATCATTTACAAACGATCGGGGATTGAACAAATTGATTCATTTCTAGGTGAATCACTCGCGAACGAGTTAATCAATAGTTACTGAATCATTCGCGAACGAATTGATTCGTATAAGTGACTCGTTCGCGAACGAATCGATTCATTTACTCAATTTTTGATGAATCATTCGCGAACGAATTGATTCGTATGAGTGACTCGTTCACGAACGAATCGATTCATTCACTCAATTTTTAATATATCATTCGCGAACGAATAGATTCGTATAAGTGACTCGTTCGCGAACGAATCGATTCATTCACTCCATTTTTGGTGAATCATTCACGAACGAATTGAATTATTTTTTGTGAATTATTCGCGAACGAATCAATTCGTATGATTAATTTTTGGTAAATCATTCACGAACGAATTTATCAATTGTTAGTAAATCATTCGCGAACGAATATAGTTGATAAATTAGTCGCGAATGACTCGATTCATTGAATTATTTTTCGTGAATCATTCGCGAACGACTCGATTTATTCAATTTATTTTCGTTGAATTGTTCACGAACGAATTGACGGGTCTGTTAATCAATTGCCAATGAATCATTCATGTATTAATTTTTCATGAATCATTCGCGAACGAATCGAATTATTCGATTGATTTTTGGTAAATTATACAGGAACGAATTCGAAATAAGAAAATCGATAAATTTCAACATTTTCTGTCAAAAATCCATTTAATTAATTTTTGGTTAATTATTCGCGAATATATCGAGTAATTATCGAGTCCAAAATTGATCCGCGTACATTCGAAATAAAAAAATCGATAAATTCCAACATTTTCTGTCAAAAATCGTTAAAAAAATTTTAAAAAAAATTTGCTCCTGGGGTAAGATTTGAACCGTGTACCACTCGCTCACCAAGCCAACTCCTTCGCCACAGGTCCACCGTTGTACTTTTCCAAAATGCAATTTTAAAAGGTATACATGTTGACTACCTATTTGAAATAAGAAATTCGATAAATTTTCATTTCTATTTTCGTGAAATTGATCGATAAACGTATCGTTTAAACGTACATTGTATCAATAAAAATATCCTCGATTTTTTGTCGAACTCGAATTTCCAAAAATTCATCCGCGAATATTCGAATTTCGAAATAATACGAAAATCGATAATTTTATTTGATAAAATGGCACATTGAAAAAATCATCAACTTTAAAAATTAATTACTCAAGAACAGCTTAACCGATTTTGATGAAATTTAAATTTTCACCCGTTGGATACTTGCCTAACATTTTGTCATCATCAGCATGTTTCAAAAGTTCGCAGCTTCAGCGTTTATCGAGCGACAAAATTTGCGGGGTGACTTTGCACAAAATTCATTAAAAATGAAATTTCTCAGGAACGGCTGAACCGATTTTGATCAAATTTATAATCTTATAACTAGGTTACAAGCCCGATTTTTTGACATAACCATCATGCTCCAAAAGTTCAAAGTTTTCGAGGTTATTGAACTTTAAACTTTTTTTTCACAATTTTTCAAAATTCAATATCTAGAAAACGGCTGAACCAATTTTGATGAAACTTTGCATACAACTAGTCCTTTACCGTCCCTACAAACCAAAATTATCACCACGATCCAAAAGTTTACAGCTTTTGAGTTATATCGAAAAAACCAAAAAAAACTTATATATATATATATATATATATATATATATAGCCGCATACAGGTAAACTCATAACGTTTTGTATAAAATACAAACTCACGTCCCACCTATAACTTCGTTGCTGTGCATGCGCTCGATGCGTCACCCCATAGGCCTGATAGTACTCGATGTTAGGCCGCGTTATATTCGTTAACTTGATTTTTGGGTGACCTGTGGAGAGGTATCTCATTGCCGAAACATCAATTTTTCAGAAAAGCTTTTTTTTTTAAAGTCCCATACGTCTCTGTTTTTCGCAAATAGCTTTTTAACAAAGCATCCCACAGAAAAATAACCAGCTCTGAGCAGAAAGAAAATTTTATTCTCTACAATTTCCTTCATTGCATTTTTTTCCTAGGATGCATACTTTTCCCATAAAATCACTGTTTAGACTGAAAAACACGAAAATTCGGACCTGTATAATCAACTCTAAATTAAAATTGAGCAGTCAAAAATTTATTTTAGACGATTTTTGACCACGCCATGTGAAAGAGGACATCTTCAACCACCAAAATCACCAAAAAGAACGTAAAAAACGTAAAAAATGATTCTTGGCAATAAACACCTTTTCCTCATGTCCTTGTACATAATACTTAGGCTATGCACTCATTTGAAAATTGAGTCAAAAGAGAAAGTGTATAAACGGCAATCTCACGTCCCTGCTCAAACTTTGCCAGTAGACTCCCCACACCTTGTAGATTCATATGGCACCTCATCGAAAAGTCACGTCCTAAAAAGGTTACGAGTTTGTCAAAACGTTATGAGTTTACTGGTTAATCTATAAAAAAGTTACGAGTTTACCCCCTAGAATATTTATATATAGATATGCAAACGGTACCTCTACGTCACCTTTTATATACTCACGCGTTCTCTTTGTCACCGAAATCGGTGACGGAGGCGTTTTGCCGGTGACGAAGACGTTGCCCTGTGTATAACAAGTCCAAACGGTTTGTTTTCCCCTGAAACGTAAAAGGGCAAAAGTTTGTCCGGTGACGAAAAGGTCATGTATACACCTACTGTATACAGATTTTAAAAATTTTGTTCCATCAACACCGACATACCCTCGACGTCACCGTATATAAACAGTACCTATTGGTCACCGCTTTTTAAATGCTTCCAGTTGTGTTATATTTTCGTATTCGTAGCCAGCGCAGTTGCAATCTATTAGGCAAGGCAGCAGGTGACAATTTGGTATAGTCAATATCTTTTTAAATACACAAGGTCACGGAAGAGATCAATTTATAATCGGAGGCAAATTGGTACCATTCTCGTAAATTTTTTTTGTATAAGCTTAAAGCATGTAAATCAAGTGGGGAAAAGAGTATAAGCAGTATTACAACTGTGCTGGTTACGAATATGAAGTAAATACACCTCCGGAGGCATTTAAAAGCCTGGTGACCAAAAGGTACTGTTTATGTATGGTGACGTCGAGGATACTTAGGTCCATATATATAGGTATTAGTAACCAGACTTGTCAACTAATGAATGGGTTAATTTTACTATACAAGTGGACTGACCAACTTCTCAACTATAGTTGACAAGTCATGGGTTAATTTTACTATACAAGTCAACTATGAGTTTTCAGAAACTTCCAGCAGAGCGCGCATGGCTTAGAAATCAAGGCGCGAAGACGAACGCAGGGTCTACAGTCGATTTGTAGTGAGTAGAATGTGATGCGCTGGTGGAGATGTATGTAAATACAGTGAACCTGAGTGTACACCACAACAAATTTGCCCTGAAATTTTTCAGTATTTTATTGGCCCATGGAAAAATTAAAAACATCAAAATTTTTTATGTTGTTCAAGCTTTCTTGTGGTGTCTTAACTTTCTTAAAATTCAAATTACTTCGACTCCATTTTTGAAATTTTTCTTCAAAATTTAGCCTAAAAATCTGATAATTTTTTCCAACACATAGATTTTTTTAATATTAGACTGAATCTGCAAATAAAATTTTAATAAATGATTTAGAACAGAAATTATACCAATTTTAAAGTTTTGTTCACTTTTCTGCATATATGCCAAGCATAGTTGACATGTCTGGTCGCTAGCAAATATATATATATAAACCTTATATAAGGAAACCTGAATTTTCGGGAATGGTCGTATCGTGATCCCAGACCCTCAAAACGTAAAGAAAAGTCACTCCCCGACCCAACTTCCACCATCGCAACAAATACAGTACTCCACTTTTCTTAAGAAAAGTCGGTAAAATCTAGTTTCTCTCAAATTTAATTATTCCTCCAGAAATTTTGAATATATTAATTGAATATTTGTTTTTTTTTTTCATGATCGAATGGAAACTAATATTTTTGTGGCCAAATCGTATTCTCCGAGTTGCCAAAACTCAGTCACTGGGTGACAATTTGGTCAAGCTGAATTTGATGATAATTCCATCTATATGTATAACAATTTGAAATTACTTCAGAAACGTCTAGTTTTCTTGGAGGCTCCAGATCAGCTCAGAAATGGTAGCAACTAGCTATAAATTCGGGAGGTCGACTTTAGTATATACAACTCGATTTTGAAATTTTCATCTCGAGTATTTTTATAATTTTCAAAAATTCGCAGAAAATCCAAAAGTCAGCCTCAACAGCTCAAAATTTATTTTCAGGATGTGGGTGAAGTTCTTTTACAGTGAACCAAATTTTAGTTCGGTTGGAGTTAATATCAAAGGGGTTGTAAACATTCCCTTGTTAGGATAGGATGGTTTTGGAATCTGATTGGGAGGGAAAGGGAGGGTATAAAATCACAAAATTTATGTTGAAAATCATTGTTTCAGTAATTTTTCACAGTTTGTCAGCACATCAATTTCTCCGATCGTAAAACCAAAGAAGAAATAAATGAAAAGTGTGACTCATTGTGGGGGGGGGGGTTAATATGCCCCGAAATTCCAGAAAATAGTAAATTTGCGTGATTAAAGAATTGTTTTTACTGAAAAAAAAACTTTGAATGAAAAATCTGGCAATAATTTTGACCTAAGAGACATACAGTGAGTGTAAGGAAGGCTAATTGAAAGGCCCGTGAAAAAATATGAACTCGGTACATAATTTATTTCATTCATTTTCAAACATTTTATGGTCGAGTTAATTTTTTTTAGAGCTTCGAAACTATAACTGTTGGAGAGAAGAATTTCGACCTCAAGAGAGATTTTGAGAAATGGTTGTGAAGCATTCAAAATTTTACAACCTAGCTACGAAAATTCACCTTATTTTAGAATTTTTATGATTTGCTAACTGTACGTAATGAATACTTTAAGCTTATTTGAGGCAGAAGGCACTCGAAGCAAAAAGGAAATAGGGGATTAATGCCCTAAAGATTTCAAAAATGGGTATTCTATCTGTGTAGTATTTTTTTGCGCAGATTTTCAAAAATGTTGAAGTGTGCAAAACCCTCCTCTTACAGCTCTGCCCCTTTGCGATGAAAATTATTCTTGAGGGTCCAAAATGTGTATTTTCACTTTTTTTTTATTGGTATAGAAAAAGAATTCCTGTGTGGTTATGTTATTAGTTATATGAATATTTAATTAACGTGAACCGATTAATAATAATGTGTTTTTTGTTTGTTTTAGGTGAGTGCAAATTTTCATTTAAAAATTGAAATCTAAGTACGTTGAAGCGGGTAGGTAAGTCATTTCATGATAAAATCAATATTGTTCCTCTTGATTGTTCTTCAACCATCTTAGCTATAGGTACCCAGCTACCCACCTATAGATAATTTTCGTCTCACGAATTTAAATTTCACTTTACAGCAATCCCTCCTCTCCCTTCTGTTCTCCAACTTTGCAAATTCGCGAAATTTCAGTCCTCTGTTCGTGCTTATACGTTTGTATAGCATGGCGTCGGGGGCAGGGGGTTTTTTCCTGTTAAAACTTAACGATAACGCCATTTTCGAAGTTACCTATAGTAAAATTTCTTGCATCGTCGTGTCCGGTCTAATCGTCTAATTTCCGTAGAGCTTTTGTTAATAGCTGAGAACAAATTAAACACGTTCACGATACGCTTAATCCTATACGGTCTGTAAATCCCTCGGTATTAGATTTTCCATGTTTTTGTACACCGTCGAAAAAAAAAAATCCTATTGTGATTCGCGATATAAAATGTAAATTTTATTTAGCCTTTTTTTTTACTCGTTCGCTGCTAAGCCGTCAATAACAACGCGTATTACTCTCGTTTTATTTTTTTTAATTGAAACTCGCGTATCGACGACGATACGATGTGATCGTAATACTTGAAATTTTATCGTCAACTAATTGAGATTTATATAGGTGTAGATTTACGCCCCTGCTCTCTTCATCGTCTTCATCATCGTCGCAGCTTACGTTAGACTTTCGTTAACTCCGAGCACGTGTTTCAAAAAGCAGATGTAATGAAAGCCGAAAGTGCTGTATGGGAAATTTGGACGAAAGAAATTGCTTTTTACGTTTTCGCCTTTACTTGGCTCGTTCGGATTGTTACATAAGTTTGAACGATGCGGCAGCTGTTCAGTCTGTATTTGCTCTCGAGTCGAAATTTACTTTATAAAGTGAAATTTGTTGGCGAAATTTTTCATTAGGGGTTGTTTCGCGTACGTATAAAGTTTGCCGAGAGTATAATAGAATCATGAGAAGGGCAACGATTCGAGGTTATTCGATGAATTTTCAAAACCAACCGACCAATAAAGAGTTCAACGATGTAAATGTCGACGTTGCGATTGAGCTTCGTGAAAGTTTTCCCCTCGTTCGTTTTTATTTACTAATCTGTTGACGTGCGGAGTAATTTTTGAAAGAAATAAATGTCGAGAAACCGATGTAAAAATGTTGTTTCGACATTATTGAAATGAAATACACGCGTAGAATGATTCGAAAATGCTAGAAAATGTTTATTTTGTATAGTTTCGTCGAGGAAATTTTTTCGACTTTTATTCGAGTAACGTGTTGACTGCGATGGTCTATTTGCGTAGTTTTAGTGTGAAACTTGTCGACATAAGGACTGTGAAATGTTGATGCTATGGTGAATTTTTTATGAATGGAAATTTTTTATTGTGAAATTAAGAAAGCGTTGGAGGTTGAGTTTTAACGACGAGTTACTTCCGGAAGTATTTATTCGGGAGAAATAATTATTTATTGTAATGTTTCTACGAAGGATAGAAATTTGAAAAAGTTAGATAGAAATATCGAGTTAAAAATTGGAAAATTAGAAAATCATAATTTTTTAACCATTTTGGTCGAGATTTTGTTGTTGTGTGAATACAATAGATGAGCTAAGGGAACCACTCGAACTGATACGGTTTGATTTCTACAAAACTAAGCTAGATCGAAAGAATATGTCCTAAAATTCTCCTTGATCAAAATTTTAAACGTTTAAGTTCATTTTTGGATTTTAAAAAAAATTTTCAAAAGGCAAAATATTCACAAATGTTGCTACTACACTACGACAAATTTTTCATTTTTTTTTCAAACAAAATAAACCAACATGAATCTTTATTTCAACCTTCCTAACTCGAAAACGATCATTTCTGAGTCTTTCTGGAACTTCCAGTAAATTTTTAATTTTCTTCTGGAATTTCAAATTGCCTTGGAAAAACGAAAAATTATCTTAGGTAAGTGTAGCTTTGATTGATGCTTATTGAGGACATTTTCGATCATTTTAGAAAATTTTTAGTAGTTACACAAAATCAAAATCTGTTGAAAATGGCGCGAAAATTGTAATTTTTCGAGCTAGAAAGAGTGGAGAAAGGTTGGAAAGTCGATATCTTTAGAAGGCACATTTAGGCCCTCCTCTGAATATATATGTATGCCAAATTTTCGCTTTCTAGGTCAATTTGAAAGGCATTCAGAAGTGACCAAAATCAAAACCCATAAAAAATAATGCAAAAAAGTCGAAATTTCCATCCAGGGCAGGTTTGTTGCTCCAGAATGCTTATTTTTGGATATGCTATTCATCCTGACTTCCTGTTGATTTATTTAAATTTCGATTTTTTTTGGCCATTTTCATCCCATTCACCCTCTCCTAAACGTTGAAACTTACGCGATTTTTGGAACCATCTTCACTCAAACCTCTCAAATTCAATGCCAAATTGAGCCTAAATACCAAATTTGAGCGAGTTTCGTTGAAATGATTCCAGCTGAAATACTCGTAGGTTGTCTTGAAATTCGAAAAAAAAAAAAATAAATCGGACATGTGTACCTAAAACTAATGAAAATGGACTTCTGGAAACCCCAAAACAAATTTTACTTTCGATTTTCGGTGTACCTTTCTCTATAGTTGATACCTTATTCAACTACATTGAATCCAAATCATACAATCTCGTTAATTTTTAATTTCATAAGAATCAAAATTTAAGATAACTGGAAAGCAACGAATGTAAATTTTTCAAAAATATGTACATGGTTTCTTTTGCTGTTCGGTTTAAAATGTCGACCAAAATAATTGATTTGATTAATTTCACCTTTTTGAAAAGAAGTGTAGACATTGTTGAGTAGTCTCATTTGAATCTTATCCTACTCCGAAAGCTTGGTATGACTAGACTGAAGAACGAATAATTGTAAATAAGAAAGTCTGCTTCGCTAATTAGATATAAACTCTAATGTATTACGAACGATTATTAAAAAATTTTCAAACACGAAATTACACGAAATTAAAGCAACATCTAAAATTAATTGGATAATATATGCAATGCATTGTATAATAAGTTATCTATAGTAATTTTTTGATAAAGTAAGAAAAAAAACCACCGTAATTCTCAAAATATAAACGCCTCGTACTCGTAGATCGATTTCTAAAAACTTCGAGTTCAGTTCCACGGTTGTTTTTCTTTATCCGCACCAAAAATTCCTGCAAAGATTTCCCGATATGCATAATTATTTCAACATGAAAATTAACAGCTTTAATAAGAGTTCAGTATTCATACTCACTTGGGATTTGTCGTATGAAATAAGCGTCTCGAACTTTTTCTGGCATTTGTAGCCATTCCCAATACACGTCCCAAAAACGTCCCTGTTCTGCTTCCGACCGTTGGCTAAAAAATGATATCAACTCCCGCATCCACTTTTCTCTCTTAAGACCCTAAACGTATGAAAATAAATTCATTACAAACTACATAAACTATCTGGTGATTAATAAAAACAATAGAATCTTACATTATTCGGTGTTCTTCTTCTTCTGTATTCGGAAATTAGAGATCGAATGAATAGGTGTAATTTGGCGACTATGAGACCCACCGTATAACCCACGATTATAGCCAATCCCAATTTTACAATCGCATCGGCGATTAAAGGAAGAATTAGGTTCCATGGAGCTAGAAACATGGATAAGAAAAGATGGTAAAACAAAATGTACAAATACAGAAATAGTTTAATGATAAGATGAGTATTTACAAGTATGATTAGGATTTCACCGTTATGCTTACCTTCGTCAATGGTGCAGCACCTGCACGTATTACTCGTATCACTTGACATTATGTTCACGATTGAATAAAATATCAGATTTTATAAAATTAGCCAATGTTGAACAGCTCAATCAACTACGAGTACATTCGTATCGGATTATAATATTTGTAAACTGCTTTTTGAAGATGGATAATGAACGTTAGAAGATCCAATTTAACTAAAGTGATCGGCCGCGCCGATTGAAAATTAAAATTTACGCCAATTTATCACAAAACACTTGATTCGCCGCAAACAAGATGAACGTTGAAAACGTCGAGCTTGAAAAATATGACGTTATCAACAAAATGAATAAATTCAGCTTCAACTTTCTGAGCTCTACTTTATCAACTCACTCTGACTAGACAATAGAGATACAGCAAGAGAGAATGCAAACGAGTCCCGAATGAAATCCAAGTGTTGATTGTGGTGAAAATAGAACGACAGAATGTCGTGAATAACGCTTTATGGCAGGAAAACCTTAATTTCTAATCCACCTTGGGTTCGAACGTTGATTCAATCAGGTCTATTTTGTTGAAAAAGGAATGTATTTGAACATAATTTCAAGAGATGTGTAATCTAATGGGGTAGACAGAGACACTAGACAGTTTGTGAATACCTACGTGATAAACCATTGTCTAGAATTTACGTGTTCATCCGAGTATTTGGATCGCCACACCAATCACGTCAGAATAATAAGGAAAATTGCTGAATCGATCTCCCAGTTATTATGATTTGCAAAAAAAAAAAAAAAAACTCAGCAGTATGTGGCTCACTCAATGCCATTCTGAAATGATATTTATGTTCGTATCTATCAATTTGATGCCAAAATTGTATATTTTTTGAACATTTTTTCAGTTTTGTACCTTCGCTATGGAGCCAATTTTGGTGTTTGTGGCTAAATGATCTTCAAAAATGAAATTTTGCGCCCTGTAAAATCCAGGTTTTAATACCCATTTTTTATTTTTATTTTTTTCAATTTTTAAATTTGTTCCTTCCTTTTGGAGCAGGTCTTCTAAAATGAGTTCTGTATCCTTAAAAACCCAAGGTTTAAGTACCTACCTACCTACCTACCTACCTACCTACCTACCCATATTGGATTTTTTGAAAATTTTCGATTTTTGCACCTCCTCACATTTCTTATTTGAGTGTAATTAGTTGATTTGGAAGGATCTGAAAAATTGGAAAGATTGGTCTGGAAAACTGGGAAAAGGCAGGAAAAAAATTGTTCCACAAAAGTGAACACCGTGTAAAAAAAATTACACAAAGTATCACAAAAATAGAAAAAAATTGTTTTAGAGATTACCTTGTGGGTGACCTAACAAAAATTGATGAAATGTCTCAAAACGTGTGTAAAATCTTGCAAAAGTTGCTTGCATGTATCATATCATTGAAAATTGCTGAAAAAACTGTTGAAATTGCAGAAAGCACTGTGAAGTTTGTCAGACTGACTTCTCAGTTGGTGAAAATTACCTTAAACTGATGCAAAATCAATACAACTGAACAAACTTTTTCGAAAATTTTCTTAAAAGTTTGTTTTAAAATGTCTTGGAAATAGTTGGAAATATTTTCGATCATTTTAGAAAATTTTTAGTTGGTTAAACAAAATCAAAATCTGTTAAAAAAAAGCGAAAATTGCAATGTTTGGAGCTGGAAAGGGTGGAGAGTGGTTAAAAAGTCAGTATCTTTGGAAGGTACATGTAGGACATCCTCTGAATATGTTTATGCCAAATTTTCTCTTTCTAGGTCAATTTGAAAGAGATTCAAAAATCGAAACCTATGAAAAATAATGCAAAAATTTACTTCACTGAAGCTAGAAAGGGGTAGGTTGGAGTTTGAAAGTCGAAATCTCTATCCAGGGCAGGGTTTCAAAGTCGAAAAACACGAAAAACCCTGATTTCTCTCCATTTAATTACTTTGGAATGCTGATTTTTGGATATTCTATTCATCTTCTGACTTCCTATTGATTGATTTATATTCGACTTTTTTTGGGCCATTTTCACCCCCCCCCCTCATTTATTTTCTCCTAAATGTTGACACTAAGCTAATTTTGGGTTAAAGCCATCCCCACTCAAACCTCTCAAATTCAATGCCATGAATCAAGCAATACCTAATTCGAGCGAATTTCGTTGAAATGATTCTAGCTGAGATAGGTTGTCTTGAAATTTGGGGGGGGGGAGGATCAGACATGTGTACCTAAAATCAATAAAAATGGACTTCAGGAAACCTAAAACGAATTTTTCGAGCGTTCTCATATCTCTACTCCAAAATTTGCGATGGATCGTTTAAACCTGATTTTTTTTTTGTTCTGGGGAAAATCAGACTGAACATTTATTTATCTACTTTTTGAGTGACTCATCCTGGAATTTTGCAAAATAAGCACGAACACTAATTATTCTTTAAACAGTTTTAGAGCAATTCAAAATTCTTAGAAAAACTTTAAAACTTGTTGGAGTCTCCAAGACATTGCTGAGTTGTTTCATTTGAGTCTATTACGAAGAAATTTAATTTATCCTACTCCAAAAGCTTGATTTAGCGAGACTGAAGAACGATTGATTGTAAATAAGGAAGTCTGCTTCGCTAATTATGAACTGTAATGTATTACGAACGATTATTCAAAAATTTTTAAACACGAAATTAAAGCGAAATCTAAAATTAATTGGATAATATGCATTTTGATAAAGTAAAAAAAAAAAAAAAACAACACCATAATTCTCAAAATATAAACGCCTCGTAGTTCGATTTCTAAAAACCTCGAGTTCTGCTTCGCGGTCGCTGTTCTTCCATACCAAAAATTCTTGCCAAAACTCCTGCAAAAATTTCCCGATATAATATCAGCATGAAAATTAACAGTTTTAATATAGGTAAGAGTTCAGTATTCATACTCACTCGGAAGTTCTCGTCTCAAATAAGCGTCTTGCTCTTCTTGTGGCATTTCTAGCCACTGAAACATCACTTCAAAAAAACGATCGACTTCTGCTTGCGGCCGTTGGTTTAAAAATACGACCAACTCTTGCATCCACCTTTCTCTATCCGGACCCTATAAGTATGAAAATAAATTCATTATTGCAAACTAAACTACGTACCTGCAGATTAATAAAAACAATACAATCTTACATTCAGTGCTCTTCTTCGGCGGTATTTGGAAATTAGTGGCTGAATTAACAGATGTATTTTGGCGATTATACGATCCGCGATATAACCCATCGTTATAGCCAATCCTAATTGTACAATCGCATCGATGATTAAATTAAAAACTGAGTTCCACGATAAGTCAAAGTATGAAGCTGAATCTGGAAACAGGGATATAAGAAAAGAGGGTAAAACAAACGTACCTACAGAAAGTGTTTAACGATTAGTGAGTGTTTACAAGTGTGATTACGATTTCACTGTTATGCTTACCATCGTGCATGGTCTTCGTACTATTACTCGTATAACTTGACATTTCGTAGATTTTCACGAGCACGATCGAAAAAAATATCCGTTTTGATAAAATTCGCCGAGAAAGCCGAGAAAGAACGCGAAACCGTTGAACAGCGTAATTAGCTACGAGTGCATACATTCGTATCAGATTATAAAAAACTGTTTTTTGAGATGGATAATGAACGTTAGAAGATCCAGAAACAAAGTGATCGGTCGATTGAAAATCGAAATTTACGCCAATTTATCACAAAACACTTGATTCTCCGCAAAAAAGATGAACGTAGAAAAAGCTGAGCTTGAAAAATCTGACGTTATCAATAAAATGAATAAATTGAGCTTCAACTTTCTGGGCTCTACTTTATCAGCTCACTCAGAGGAGACAATAAAGATACAGTACGAGAGAATTCTAATGGATCGCGAATGAAATCCAAGTGTTGATTGTGGTGAAAATAGAACGATAGAACGTCATCGTGAATAACGCTTTATGACAGGAAAACGTTAATTTCTAATCCATCTTGTGTTCGAACGTTGATTCAATCAGGTCTATTTGTTGAAAAAGGAATGTATTCGAACATAATTTCAAGAGATGTGTAATCTAATGGGTAGATAGAGACATTAGGCACTAGACAGTTTGTGAATATGTGATAAAACATTGTGTATAGAAATTTATCATGTTCATCTGAGTATTTGGACCGCCACACCAATCACGCCAGAGTCTCACCAGGGTTCCACTAAACACGATTGATTGGCGTAATTTCTGATTGGGTATTTAGTTTTAAAAATAAATCATAATTTGTCTAAAATGCAGAAAATATAATGTAAAGTTGCAGAATCGATCTCCCATGTTATTGAAAATGAATAATATTCATTTCGTATCCATTAATTTGATGCAAACATTGTATTTTTTGAAAATTTTTCAGTTTCATACCTTCGACATGGATTCAATTTTGGTGTTTGGGGCCAAATGATCTTCAAAAATAAATTTTTGCGTCCTAAAAAGCCCAGGTTTCGATACCCATTTTCTATTAATTTTTTTTTAATTTTCAAATTTGTACATAAATTCGATTTTTTGAAAATTTTCAATTTTTTCTTGCACCTCCTCTCTCATTTTATTTCAGTGTAATTACTTAGTTGACTTTGAAGGGTCTGAAAAGTTGAAAAAATTGGTCTGGAAAACTGGGAAAAGGCAGGAAAAAATAATTTTTTCAAAAAAGTGGGCACTCTGTGAAGAAAATCACATGAAGTATCAAAAAATTTAAAAAACATTGTTTTAAACAACACTTGCAGGTGCTACAAAAAATTGATGAAATGTCTCAAAACGTATGTAAAATCTCGCAATAGTTGCCTGTACGTATTATTGAAAATTCACAAAATATTCTCAAAATTTCTGGAAAATTTATCGAAATTTCAGTAAGTATTGTAAAATTTGCCCAACTGGCTTCTCATTTAGTGAAAATGGCCTTAAACTGATGCAAAATCAATACAACTCAGTAAACTTTTCGAAAATTTGCTTGAAAGTTTGTTTTGAAATGTCAAGGAAAAGTTGGAACTGACTGAATTTTGATGAAATGTTGTAAAAATTTTGGTAAAATGTTGCAGAAATGTCCAAACATTAAATTGCGAAAAATAGCATAATGTAAGCATGTGAAATAACACATAAAAAACAACTGAAATTGGCGCAAAAATTGCTAACTTTTATCTGAAAATTAAAAAAAATGTCATCTTTAATGATTTTTAACCGAATTTTTTCTACCTTGAGTACTGGATTTTTAAGGGTCATTTAGAAGCGTTTGACGAAAAAATAAGAAATTTTCGAAAAAAATTTACCAATTTTGATTCACTTTCGAAGGACATTAATACAATGGGACCAAAATTTAATGGATCGGGAAAAGATGTTTCATTTTTCAACTGAGGAGGATGGAGGCTCACAGCACAACTTGTTTTTGGACTAGGAAGAAATCAAAAAACGCAACATAGAAATTGAAAATAGTTGGAAATGTTTTCTGTCTAATTTTTTAATTTATTTTCAACTGAAGGGGGCTTGAAACAGAGACACCAAAGAAGACTTGAAAAGAGAATTATGTAATAAAATTCTGGCGTGAAATTTTAAAATTTTAGATAAGTTTTCACCAAATTCTTCATAAGTATTTTACTCGTATGTTCTTGATTTTTTTTTTAAATGTCAGAGGGCTCTGTACAAAAGGAGCAGAACGAAAATTTCTGTAGAGATCATGGGTCATTTTTCTTTTTACAAAGGAACCTAGATTTAAGAGAAATTCAAACATATAAATTGAGAATTTTTAATAATCACAAGATTTGTTTTCATTTTTTCAAAGTTTGAAGGGTTCATAGCATCATCTGATATATTTTTGTTTTGGGAGGGAGATCAAAAATTTTACATGGATTTTTTTACCTGTAAAAACTAACAAAAAATCAGCAACATTCGGGAATAGAAGCAGAAAAAAATCTTAGAAAATTTGACAGTGGTACAAATAAGAACTATCCCTAACCCCTCTCTCTCCCAAATCAAATAAATTACCGGAAACGTTTTCAATTTACAAAAGAAAAAATAATTTCACAAAAAAAGGTAACATTTTCCTGTCCAAATTTCACATTCATTTTTTTAAGCGGAAAGATTTGGAGGATAAGGTTTGAATTTCAAATTTCCCATCTGTTTTGACGAAAGTCAGAAAGCGGGGGGGGGGAGCCTTAGAATCGACATTGGTCGTATATGTTTTAATTGAAGTGGAGAGAGAGGAGGCAAGTAACACACAGCAAGTTTTTTTTATCGAAATATGAAATTTTTTCTGCGATAATTTTCATTCTAGTTTATCTTCAGCCTCTTTCTCCTCTACAGAAAATCATTCCAAACGTTTTAAATTATTTCTTCGTGTCTTATTGCCAGTTTTTTTCAGTATTGCTGATGGTGTGGGGGTGGGGGTGAATTTGAAATCATGTTTTTATTTCTTCATAAGAAATAAAACAATAACTACTGAGCAACGAGTGTGGATTTTTCAAAAATAATGTTCCTTTTTTACAGTTTGACTTGACATTTAGATCAAAATAATTGATTCAATTTACTTCTCAATTCGAGAAGAAATGTAGATATTGCTGAATTTCGCTACTTGAGTCGCATTGTGAAGAACTGAAGACATTTAGTTTTATTCAACTCCAAAAGTTGGGTATGGTAAACCTGAAAAAAAATTGTAAAGAAGAAATAACGCTTCGCTAATATTATAGACTGTAACGCAATAACGATTACTCCAAAAAATTTTAGTACATACAAAATTAAAGCAATAAGTAAATTAATTAGATATAGGCAATATAAATGTGATGTACAACAAAACGAGAAATTAACTCATAGAAATTCACGCTGGTATCATGAACTTGGTAATTTTTCGATTTGAGAAAACTTGCGTAATATTTGAAACATAACTGTTTGGTAGATTGATCAGGTATACTTAGGTACTAAAAACCTCGAGATTTCTACTGCGCGATCAATTTGGCATCCTTATACCAAAAATTCCTGCAAAAATTTCCAGATATAATCTCAACATGAAAATTAACCTCTTTAATAAGAGTTCAGTATTCATACTCACTTTCGAGTCCTCGATCTAAATGCGCGATTCGTAATTCATCTGGAATTTCTGCCAGCTCCTGTATCAGATCCCCTAATTGGTCGACTTCTTCTTGCGGCAGTTGGCTTAAGAGTCTTCTGAACCGCTCCCAAGTCCTTTCTTCTTCTGGTGTTCTTCTTCTCTTGAAGTATTTGGAAATGAGTGACCGAATTATCCGAATTGTAATGTGGAGGCCTATAAAACCCACCGTAAAAACTAAGATGAATTTTGCTATCGAGCTGACTAGGTCTTCAGCAATTACGAGTAGGTTCCATAGAGGGTCACTGTCTACAGCTGGAGCTGGAAACAGAGATATAGATTAGATTGAAAAGTTGATATAAAACAGACGTACAAAACAATTTTCAAGTTGGTATTTTACCGGTATATGTTTACACAATTCATATCATCGCAAGATGACAATAAAATCAACAAGTCGTACATGGTACAAACATGAAACAGTATCATTATAGTATAACTTACCTATCATTTCATGGACGCTCATAATTGAATAAAATATTCGATTCGCGAGTAGTTAATCAGTAATCTAAGGATTGATAAAATTACACGTATCCCTTTAAAAACTATAACTTGTTCGATATGAATAATAAACGACCCAAGATTCAACAACGAAGTAATAGATCGGTTGAAAATTGAAATTAACGTTAATTTATCACAATATTATATTTAATTTTCCACAAAAAAAATAGTTCGAAAATACCTGCAACGTTATCAATAAAATGAATAAATTGAAAATCGTCTTTCTGGCCGCTTCTATCAGTTCAGAATTCAGATACCTACTTACAGGAGATCTACGTTCAAAAAGAGTCGCGAAAGAAAACCATTGTGTTTATTGTTGTGAAAATAGAACGACCGAACCTCATGATGAACAACGCTTCATCATGGCTAGAGAATCTTAATCCACCTCTTGTACGAATGTTGGTTCAATGTTAAACTTCAATCAAGCCCATTTGTCGAAAAAGGAATGTATTTGAGCATGATTTCAAGGGATCTGTAAACTAATGGGGTAGAGTTGCAAAAAATGGCATTACTAACGTGAAATAATACAAAAAAAAAAAACAAAAAACTGAAATTGGCATTAAAATTGTTGAAAGTTGAGTATCTGAAAATTGATGACCAAGAGCAATTGAGTTATGTGGGGCGAATCGGCTACTCACAGCTCGGATTTTCGGATTTTGAAATTAACCGGTAAAAGTTAGTCATCGTGGTCCAAAACTTTCGTGATAAAATTTTCAGGTCGTTAGAACACCCCCCTCCCCCCCCCCATAAAGATGGTGAAATTTTTTAAGGGATCGGAAGAGAATTTTTCATACTCGTAGGCTGAAGGGGGCTTCAAACAGAGACATCAAAAATCACTTGAAAAGATGATAATTTAGAATAATTTTGGCGCAGAAATTCAAAATTTTGAAAGAGTTCACCGAATTCTTCATAAGTATTTTATGTTTTTGATTAAGTATTTAAAATTTCGTCTGAGGGCTCTATACAAAAATAGCAGAACGAACATTTCTGTGGAGATATGGGTCATTTTTTTTTCTAGAGGAAGCTATACCTAACATTTAAAAGAAATTCAAACGCATAAATCTGGAGTTTCCAATAATCACAAGATTTTTTTTTTTATTTTTCCAAAGTTTAAAGGGTTCATGGCATTATCTGATTTTGGGGGGGGGTGGATCAAAAATTTTGCATGGATTTTTCCCCTATAAGAACTAACAAAAAATCAGCAACATTAGGGAATAGACATAGAAGCAGAAAAAAATCATGGAAAATTTGACAGTGGTACAAACAAGAATTACCCTACCCCTCTCTCTGAACCCAAATCAAATAAATTACCGAAAATGTTTTCAATTTACAAAAGAAAAAAAAACAAAATAATTTCACAAAAAAGGTGAAATTTTCCCGTTCAAATGTCACATTTATTTTTTTAGAGGAAAGATTTGGAGGATAAGGTTTGAATTTCATTTCCATACGTGTTTTGATGAAAGTCAGAGTGGAGGGTCTACTTTTGTCGTATGTGTTTTAATTGAAGTCGTGTGAGAGGAGGCAAGGAGGCAAGTAACATACTGCAAAATTTTTTTACCGAATTTTTCAATTTTTATTCTGCGATAATTTTCATTCTAGTTTATCTTCACCCTCTTTCTCCTCTATAGAAAATCATACTAAACGTTTTAAATATTTCTTCATGGCTTAATTTCCAGTTTTTTTCGGTATTGGGGGTGGGGTGGGGGTGAATTTGAAACTATATTTTAATTCTTCATAAGAAATAAAACAATAACTAGGTACTGAGCAACGAGTGTGGATTATCTTTCAAAATACTGTTTGACTTGACATTTGGATCAAAATTATTGATTCAATTTATGTACATCTCAATTCGAGAAAAAATGTAGATATTGCTGAATTGCGTTGCTCTAGTCGTGAAGAAATTTGTTTTATTCAACTGCAAAAGTTGCGGGTATGGTAAGCCTGAAAAACAAATGTAAAAAAGAAAGTACGCTTCGCTAATTATAGACTTTAACGCAATAACGATTTTTCCAAAAAAATTTACTACAAACAAAATTGATGCAGAAAGTAAAACGAGAAATTAACCTGAATAGAAATACAAGCTAGTATCATCACAAAATTCGGATTTAGTAATTTTTCGATTTGAGAAAACTCGCGTAATATTCGAAACATAGCTATCTGGTAGATCGATGAGGTGTACTTATTAAAACCTCGATTTCTACTGCGCGATCAATGTCCCATCTGTATACCAAAAATTCCTGCAAAAATTTCCAGATATAATCTCGCCATCAAAATTACAGCTTTAATACATATAATATCATGCTCACTTTCGACTCCTCGTTTGTAATGATCGTATTGTAATTCTTCTGGTAGTTCTGCCATCTCCTCTACCACATCCACAAATTGTTCGACTTGTTCTAACGGATATGTCTCCATAATATTTTTGAAGTGCTGCCTAATGCTTTCCCGTATTACTTCCGGATCCTAAACGTATGAAAATAATTAATTTCAAAGCAGATTACTTGAAAATAAATAAAAACAATAAAATCGTACCTCTGGTTTTCTTCTCTTGTACATTTTGTACAATTTGGAAATGAGTGACCGAATTATGCGTACTGTAAGGTGGAAGCCTATAAAACCCACTGTAAAAACTAAGCCAAATTTTGCTATCGAGCTGACTAGGTCTTCAACAATTACGAGTAGGTTCCATAGAGGGTCATTGTTTGAAGCTGGAGCTGGAAACAGAGATGTAGATAGGTGGGTATTAGTTATAAAACAGACGTAGGTACAAAACATTTTTCAAGTTGGTGTTTTACCGGAGTGTTTACACAATTCGTATCATTGCAGGATGACAAAATCAACAAGTCGTACATGGTACAAGTATCATTATAGTATAACTTACCTATCATTTCATGGATGCTCATAATTGAATAAAATATTCGATTCAGGAGTAATAAAATTCGATCAAAAAGAACGTGCAAATGTTGAACAGCTCAGTCATCTATAGGTATTGATAAAATTACACGTATCGCTTTAAAAACACTACTTGTTCGAAATGAATAATAAACGACCCGAGGTTCAACAACAAAGTAATAGATCAGTTGAAAATTAAAATTAACGTTAATTTATCACAATATTATATTTAATTTTCCACAAAAAAAATAGTTCGAAAATACCTGCAACGTTATCAATAAAATGAATAAATTGAAAATCGTCTTTCTGGCCGCTTCTATCAGTTCAGAATTCAGATACCTACTTACAGGAGATCTACGTTCAAAAAGAGTCGCGAAAGAAAACCATTGTGTTTATTGTTGTGAAAATAGAACGACCGAACCTCATGATGAACAACGCTTCATCATGGCTAGAGAATCTTAATCCACCTCTTGTACGAATGTTGGTTCAATGTTAAACTTCAATCAAGCCCATTTGTCGAAAAAGGAATGTATTTGAGCATGATTTCAAGGGATCTGTAAACTAATGGGGTAGAGTTGCAAAAAATGGCATTACTAACGTGAAATAATACAAAAAAAAAAAACAAAAAACTGAAATTGGCATTAAAATTGTTGAAAGTTGAGTATCTGAAAATTGATGACCAAGAGCAATTGAGTTATGTGGGGCGAATCGGCTACTCACAGCTCGGATTTTCGGATTTTGAAATTAACCGGTAAAAGTTAGTCATCGTGGTCCAAAACTTTCGTGATAAAATTTTCAGGTCGTTAGAACACCCCCCTCCCCCCCCCATAAAGATGGTGAAATTTTTTAAGGGATCGGAAGAGAATTTTTCATACTCGTAGGCTGAAGGGGGCTTCAAACAGAGACATCAAAAATCACTTGAAAAGATGATAATTTAGAATAATTTTGGCGCAGAAATTCAAAATTTTGAAAGAGTTCACCGAATTCTTCATAAGTATTTTATGTTTTTGATTAAGTATTTAAAATTTCGTCTGAGGGCTCTATACAAAAATAGCAGAACGAACATTTCTGTGGAGATATGGGTCATTTTTTTTTCTAGAGGAAGCTATACCTAACATTTAAAAGAAATTCAAACGCATAAATCTGGAGTTTCCAATAATCACAAGATTTTTTTTTTTATTTTTCCAAAGTTTAAAGGGTTCATGGCATTATCTGATTTTGGGGGGGGGTGGATCAAAAATTTTGCATGGATTTTTCCCCTATAAGAACTAACAAAAAATCAGCAACATTAGGGAATAGACATAGAAGCAGAAAAAAATCATGGAAAATTTGACAGTGGTACAAACAAGAATTACCCTACCCCTCTCTCTGAACCCAAATCAAATAAATTACCGAAAATGTTTTCAATTTACAAAAGAAAAAAAAACAAAATAATTTCACAAAAAAGGTGAAATTTTCCCGTTCAAATGTCACATTTATTTTTTTAGAGGAAAGATTTGGAGGATAAGGTTTGAATTTCATTTCCATACGTGTTTTGATGAAAGTCAGAGTGGAGGGTCTACTTTTGTCGTATGTGTTTTAATTGAAGTCGTGTGAGAGGAGGCAAGGAGGCAAGTAACATACTGCAAAATTTTTTTACCGAATTTTTCAATTTTTATTCTGCGATAATTTTCATTCTAGTTTATCTTCACCCTCTTTCTCCTCTATAGAAAATCATACTAAACGTTTTAAATATTTCTTCATGGCTTAATTTCCAGTTTTTTTCGGTATTGGGGGTGGGGTGGGGGTGAATTTGAAACTATATTTTAATTCTTCATAAGAAATAAAACAATAACTAGGTACTGAGCAACGAGTGTGGATTATCTTTCAAAATACTGTTTGACTTGACATTTGGATCAAAATTATTGATTCAATTTATGTACATCTCAATTCGAGAAAAAATGTAGATATTGCTGAATTGCGTTGCTCTAGTCGTGAAGAAATTTGTTTTATTCAACTGCAAAAGTTGCGGGTATGGTAAGCCTGAAAAACAAATGTAAAAAAGAAAGTACGCTTCGCTAATTATAGACTTTAACGCAATAACGATTTTTCCAAAAAAATTTACTACAAACAAAATTGATGCAGAAAGTAAAACGAGAAATTAACCTGAATAGAAATACAAGCTAGTATCATCACAAAATTCGGATTTAGTAATTTTTCGATTTGAGAAAACTCGCGTAATATTCGAAACATAGCTATCTGGTAGATCGATGAGGTGTACTTATTAAAACCTCGATTTCTACTGCGCGATCAATGTCCCATCTGTATACCAAAAATTCCTGCAAAAATTTCCAGATATAATCTCGCCATCAAAATTACAGCTTTAATACATATAATATCATGCTCACTTTCGACTCCTCGTTTGTAATGATCGTATTGTAATTCTTCTGGTAGTTCTGCCATCTCCTCTACCACATCCACAAATTGTTCGACTTGTTCTAACGGATATGTCTCCATAATATTTTTGAAGTGCTGCCTAATGCTTTCCCGTATTACTTCCGGATCCTAAACGTATGAAAATAATTAATTTCAAAGCAGCTCCACAGGAAAAATTTCAAAAAAATCGCCGAACCCCCCTACCACTTCTTAGTCCAATTGACGTGGAATGACCCTGCAGTGTTTTGATGAAAGTCAGAGAGGGGGGCGAGAGTTAGGTATGTATGTGTTTAAATAATTGAAGTAGTGTGGAGGAGGCAAGGAGGCAAGTAACATACTGCAAAGAAAATCATTCTAAACGTTTTAATATTTCTTCATGTCTTTCCAGTTTTTTTCGGTATTGTAGGTGGGGTGGGGGTGAATTTGAAACTATATTTTTAATTCTTCATAAGAAATAAAACATGATAACTAGTGAGCAACGAGTGTGGATTTTTGAAAATATTGTTTGACTTGACATTTGTATCAAAATGATTGATTCAATTTACTTCTCAATTCGAGAAAAAATGTAGATATTGCTGAATTACGCCACTCGAGTCGCATTGTGAAGAAATTTGTTTTATTCAATTGCAAAAGTTGCGGATATGGTAAGCCTGAAAAACAATTGTAAAGAAGAAAGTACGCTTCGCTAATTATAGACTGTAACGCAATAACGATTATTCCAAAAATAATAATTTACTATACATACAAAATTGATGCAGAAAGTAAAACGAGAAATTAACCTGAATAGAAAATATACAAGTTAGTATCATCACAAAATTCGGATTTAGTAATTTTTCGATTTGAGAAAACTCGCTTATAATATTCGAAACATAACTATCTGGTAGATTGATCAGGTTTATTTCGGTACTAAAAACAGCTCGATTTCTACTGCGCGGTCAAAGTCACATCTGGAAACCAAAAATTCCTGCAAAAATTTCCAGATATAATCTCGCCATGAAAATTATAACAGCGTATTCATGCTCACTTTGGACTCCTCGATTGTAACGTTCGCGGAATAATTCTTCTGGTAGTTCTGCTATCTCCACCAGCAGATCCAAAAATTGTTCGATTTCTTCGAACGGCCGTTGCTGCATAAGTAATTCGAAGTGCGGCCTAATCCTTTCCCATATTACTTCCGGATCCTAAACGTATGAAAATAATTAATTTCAAAGCAGATTACTTGAAAATAAATAATAACAATAAAATCGTACCTCTGGGTTTCTTCTCCTGTACATTTTGTACAATTTGGAAATGAGTGATCGAATTATCCGAACTGTAAGGTGGAAGCCTATAAAACCCACCGTAAAAACTAAGCAAAATTTTGCTATCGAGCTGACTAGGTCTTCAGCAATTTCGAGTAGGTTCCATAGAGGGTTATTGTTTGAAGCTGGATCTGGAAACAGAGATATAGTAGATAGGTATTAGTGTTTGAAAAATTGATATAAAACAGACGTACAAAACATTTTTCAAGTTGGTGTTTTACCGGAATGTTTACACAATTCATACGATATCATCGCAGAATGACAAAATCAACAAGTCGTACATGGTACAAGTATCATTATACAATACATAGTATAACTTACCTATCATTTCGTGGATGCTCATAATTGAATAAAATATTCGATTCACGAGTAATAAAATTCGATCAAAAAGAACGTGCAAATGTTGAACAGCTCAGTCATCTAAGGATTGATAAAATTACACGTATCGCTTTAAAAACTACTTGTTCGAAATGAATAATAAACGACCCGAGGTTCAACAACAAAGTAATAGATCAGTTGAAAATTAAAATTAACGTTAATTCATTACAAAATGCTTAATTCGCCGCAAAAAAAAACGAAAAACTAGTTGAAAAATACGACGTTATCAATAAAATGAATAAATTGAACATTGTCTTTCTGTGCTCTTCTATCAGTTCAGTTCATGTCGTAGCAGCACAGCTGAGCTGACAGCTGTAGAGACACCTATACAGGAGGTCTACGTTCACAGAGGGTCGCGAATGAAAACTATGTGTTCATTGTTGTGAAAATAGAACGACTGAACTTCATGAACAACGCTTCATAATGGCTAAAGAGTCTGATCCATGATGTTCGAACGTTCGTTTAATCAAGCCTACGTATTATTTGTCGAAAAAGGAATGTATTCGAACATGATTTCAAGGGATTTGTAAACTAATGGGTAGAGTTTGTGAATACGCGATATCGCGATAAAAATAAAACACATCGTTAGTGCAGGTAAATTTTCACGTTCACCTGTTTGGGCCACCACACCACGCATGTGTAAAATTTTGTGTGTTCATCCGAGTATTTGGACCGCCAGCGTCACACCAATCACGTCAGAGACTCATCAGGGTTCCATTGAACACGATTGATTGGTGTTATTTTCTGATTTACGTGTATAGTTTCACCTGTTAAAATTTCAAGTACTAAAGTGCATTTTTCGATTTTTGGTGAATTTTTAAAAATCAAATTTTAGACCAAAAAATAGGGGGAAAAATCAACATCTGACCACATTGACCAAGGTTACTGAAATTTGGGATATATCCTAATTTCGACCTACCAAATCGATTAGAAACTCTTTCAGACCGTTTAGAGTAGTTCTGGAGCTTCCAGCAGATTTTTGAAACTTGAATTCCCACAAAATTTCATCAAATTGAGTTGAAAAGAGAAAATTAATTCCGCAAATTAATTTCAACACGCTACGAAGTCGACTGCAGATGGATTTCAAGTCGTTTTGGAGTCTCCGGCGACTTTTTGAAAATTACTGGAGCCTCCAGTAGATTTCTGAAACTTGAAATTTTCACAAAATTTCATTGAACGGAGATGAAAAGCCGAAATTTACACTGCACTCTGATTTTAGCACTCTCTGAAAACGACTTCAGGTGGGTTCAGGTCAGTTTGGAGCCTCCAGCGACTTTTTGAAAATTCCTGGAATCTCCAGAAGATTTTTGAAACTTGAATTTCCACGAAATTTCATCAAAATGCAGTTGAAAATGAAATATTGTTGAAATTTAAAGTTTCAAAAATCTATACTGGAGACTCCAAAACGACTTGAAATCCATCTGCAGTTGACTTCGTAGATACAACTGAGCAAATTTACTTTAAAGTTTGTGGTTCAAAACTCCCGTGATAAAATTTTCAGATCGTTATAGTCTCCCCCCCCCCTTTTTTTAAAGAGTGGGATTGAAATTATCATTGAAAAAATAATTTCATCTTTGATGGTTTTCAATCGAATTTTGTTCTACCTTGCAGGAATGCTGCGGGTCATTTACAAGCATTTGGGCAAAGAAATGAAAAATTTTCGAAAAAATTTCCCTTTGATTTACTTTTGAGGAGCTTAATACGTACAAGGGGACCGAAGTTTAGTGGATCGGAAAAGGATTTACATGGAAAGGGAATTATTTGGAAAAATTTCGAAGCAAAAATTATGTACTGTTTTTTTTTTCATTTCCAACTGATCGGGGGGGGGGATCTTGCGGCACAAATTGTTTTTGGACTGGAGAGAAAATCAATAAATGCAACGCAACATGAAAAAATTGAAAACATTTTCTATACTTATAATTTTTTTGATTCATTTTCAACTGGAAGGGGCTTGAAACAGAGGCACCAAAAATTCCTTGAAAAGATAAATAAAACTAAGTAGGTATTTAGAAGAATTCTGACGCAAAAATTTTAAATTTCAGAAAAGTTTTCACCAAATTCTTCTCAAGTTTTTGATGTTTTTGATTTTCAAAAGTTTCAAACGGCTCTGTACAAAAGGAGAAAGACCTAAATTTCTTTGGAGATCATGTTTTTGTTTTTGTTTTTTGTTTTTTTTTGTAAAGGAAGCTATTAACGCATAAATTGGGAGTTTTTAATAATCACAAGATTTTTTTGGGAGGGGGGGAGATCAAAAATTTCGCATGGATTTTTTCCCCTATGAAAACAAACAAGAAATCAGCAATAGAAAAAAACCATAAAAGGTAGAATTTGGAACAAAAACGCGTTTTTAAACTAAATTTTTCCGTCGAAATTTCACATTCATTTTTTAGGGGAAGGATTTGGAGGATAAGGTTTGAATTTCAAATTTTCCATGAGTTTTGATAGAAGTCAGAGAGCGAAGGTGGGAGTTCGGTTAGAATCTATGTACATTTGTCGCATGTGTTTTAATTGAAGTGGAGAGAGAGGAGGCGAGTAACACGCTGAAAATTTTTTTAAATCGAATTATTCAATTTTTGTTCTGCGTTAATTTTCATTCTAGTTCATCTTCACCCTCTTTCTCCTCTATAGAAAATAATTCTAAACGTATTAAATAATTCTTCGTGTCTTGTCAGTCGTTTTTTTCGGCATTGGTGGTGGGCTGGGGTGAATTTGAAACCATGTTTTTAGTTCTTCGTAAAAAATAAAACAATGACTAGTGAGCAACGAGTGTGGATTTTTCAAAAATAATGTACTTTTCACTATTTGACTTGATATTTGGATCAAAATAATCGATTTCATTTACTTCTCAATTTGAGAAAAAATGTAGATATTGCTGAATTGCGTCGTTCTAGTCGTGAAGAAATTTGTTTTATTCAGCTCCAAAAGTTGGGTATGGTAAGCCTGAAAAGCAATTGTAAAGAAGAAAGTACGTTTCGCTAAATAGGCTGCGTTGCATTAACAACGATATATTCCAAAAAAAAATTTAGTACGTACAAAATTAAATGAAAAAGTAAAATTAATGAGATATATGTACATATACAGTAAATACATCAAATCGAGAAATTAACACATAGAAATGCAAGCTGGTGTTATTACAAAATTTTGAATCAAGACATTTTTCGATTTGAGAAAACTCGCGTAATGTTCGAAACATAACTGTCTCAGTGTCTGGTAGATTGATCAGGTGTATATTTAGGTACTAAAAACCTCGATTTCTTTTGCACGACCGATTGTACATCTCTATACCAAAAATTCCTGCAAAAATTTCCTCATTTAAGACGTATAATCTGAACATGACACTTACCAGCTTTAATAAGAGTTCAGTATTCATACTCACTCTGGATTCCTTGTTCGTAATAACGGTATCGAAATTCTTCTGGCATTTCTCGGACCTCATCAATCAGATCAAAAAATTGTTCGATTTGCTCTCGCGGCTGTTGGCTTAAAAATAAAAAGAACGTCTGCACGTATCTTTTTACGAGAGCTTGCCGATACTATAAACGTATGAAAATATAATTAATTTCAAGGCAAACTGTACTTGGAAATAAAAAAATATGAACGTAAATCGTACATGTAGTCTTCTTATCTTGCGGTATTTGGAAATTAGTGCCCGAATTGGCGGAATTGTAATTTTGTAGCCTACAAAACCCGCCGTAAAAACGAAGCCTAATTTTGCTATCTTAATGCTAGCTGAACCTTGAGGAATTAGGTTCCATAGAGAGCTACACTTTGAAGCTGGAGCTGGAAACAGAGATCTGTATTAGTTTGAAAAGTGAGTATAAAACAAAAATACAAAAAAAATTTCAAGTTGGAATGTTACCGGTATGTCTATAATATCCATATATCACCGCAGGAGCAAAGGATGACAAAACCAACAACAAGTCGTGCATCGTACACGTATCATTAGTGTAACTCACCTATAATTTCATGGATGTCGATTTAATAAAATTAGGAGAAAAAAACGTGAAAATATTGAACAGCTCAGTCAACTATGTTGATAAAAATAATACAACCTATCACTTTATAAACTACTTGTTTGAAATGAATAATAAACGACCCGAGGTTCAACAACTGAAGTAATCGATCGATTGAAAATTAAAATTAACGTTAATTTATTACAAAATGCTTAATTCGCCGCAAAAAAAATGGAAAAATAGTTGAAAAATACGACGTTATCAATAAAATGAATTGAACAGTGTCTTTCTGTGTTCTTCTATCAGTTCAGTCGTAGCTTAGCTACGTACATATGTACAATCTACAAAGAGGGTCCCGAATAGAAACCGAGTGTTCATTGTTGTGAAAATAGAACGACCGAATCTCATGATTAACGCTTCATCATGGCAACAGAATCTAATTCGTTGGTTCAATGAAGCCTATTTGTTGAAAAAGGAATGTTTTTGAACATGATTTCAAGGGATGTGTAAACTAATGGGGCAGAGTTTGTGAATACGTGATATCGCGATGTAAAACGAATCATTAGTGCAGGTAAATTTTCATGTTCACCTGTTTGGACCGCCACACCACGCAGAGACTCACCAGAGGGTGTTGCTGAATAGTGAATACAATTGGTTGGTGTTATTTGTTATTTATTTACCTCCATGAAAAAAAGTTCAAAATCGAATTTGAACGATCATGATTTATGATTACTTTTTCTAGTAAAATAACACGACGTTTCGACACGCAGAACCTTCATCAGGTATACAAAACGTATAATTGGTATACTTATGTACTTGGAGATCGCTTTAAAGTTGGCAAGAAACCGATGGGATGTTAGCAAACAACCAAATGTCTCAGAAGATCCAATTTTGGTGTTTGGTTTGGAGTCTAATGGTCTTCTAAAATGAATTTTACGTCTTAAAAACCCCATTATATTTTTTTGAATAAATTTTCAATTTTGTACCTCCCCTTTTGGAGGGTGTTTGGGGTGACAAGGTCTTCTAATATGAATAAGCGTCCTTAAACCCCCAGGTTTTGATACCCATATTGTATTTTTCGAGAATTTTCAATTTCGCACCTTTTTTTCTGGGCATATTTTGGGGCTTGGGGTAAAATGATCTTCCAAAATGGATTCTGCGTCCTTAAAAATCCAGATTTTAATTCTATATTGTGTTTTTAGATCAATTTTTTGCTCCCTCCGCGCCCCCATTCTTATTTTAATGTACCCAGTTGATATTTTGAAGGGTTTGAAAAATTAAAAAAGTTGAAGAAAATCATTTTTTCAAAAGAGGGAACATCTTGTAAAAAATCATCGAAAGTATCATAAATATTAGAAAAATTGTAAAATTAGGAAAGTTGGAGAAAATCAATTTTTTCAAAAGAGGAAATCTTGTGAGAAAATCATAGGAAGTGTCACAAATATTAAAAAATTGTTTCAGAAATCACTTGCAGGTTACCAAAAATTGGCGAAATGTCTCAAAATTTGATCAAAATGTCTCAAAAGTTGCCTTTATTGTTGAAGATGAACTAAATATCCTAAAATTTTCTGGGAGCTTTGTCCAAATTTGAAAAAATATCATTAGATTTTCTCACACTGACTTCAGTTATCGAAAATCACCATAAATTGATGCGATATCGATACAACTGAGCATACTTTGCAAAAATTTGCTCGAAAAATGTGTTGAAAATAGGTATTTGAAAATCACTGAAATTCGATGAAATATCTTGAAATTCGGGTAAAATATCGCAGAAATGTTCAAATGTTGAACAAATGGTATAAAATTACAAACCATTTGAAAAATGCATCGGAGTATTAAAATTTTTGAATGAATCTTATATTCCTTCTCATATCTCATTCCTTCTGCAAAATGACTCAGTCATCACTTCAGTTGACGAGATTGATAATATCTTTGCTTTAAATTTTGGTAAATCAGGAACTGAAAAATCAATTTTAAATTTCACTATGAAAATTCTAAAACGTACAAACTACTTTTCACCGTGGATGAGCTCGATTATGTATTGAATTCAGGGTGTCTAAAGGTCATGAAAGGCATTGAAAGTCAGGAATGGTCATGAAAAAGTCACGAATTTTGATCGAAACAAACGTTGACATTTTTTTTAAAGCACATAAAATGAAAAAAAAAAATCAATTTGTTCAAAAAATAAGAAAAATTAAAAAACTAAAATACCTACTTACCTACAAATTTAAAAAAATTTTCTCGCAGTTTGCCGGGGAGTTTTGTTAGACACCCTGTGAATCACAGTATTAAAAATTCCTTTCTGAGAGGGTGCAACATTCTTCACACTATCATGCTGAAATATGTACTCGTAGGTATCTTCCAGATCATGCAAAGTTACAACTCTTAGATCTCTTCAATAGGATCTGGCTATCAGATTCCTTCCCTAATTCATAAAAATTACTGAAAATTGCAAAAAAAATGGTTAAATTTGAGTTGCATTGAGTCGAACTTGGCAAAAATTGCTTGAAACATCCTGTAAAGATTATGAAATAAGGTAGGTAAGGTACCTCTACCTATCTACATGAAAATTCGAGTAAAATGTTGCGAAGCTCAAAAAATAATGTCATCTAACGAAGAGAACGAGGAGCAAAAAAATCTTATTAAAATTCTTGTTGCCTTACTGAAAAGAAACAAACTTCAGCTTTTGATTTTATTTTACTTTTTTTCCTTTCTTCGAACCTTTCAAAATTTTTTACCTACGTTTATTCGTACAAAAATTGCCTAATTTTCTCAAGATCTATATGTTCTCGTGAAATAGAACCTTTTCTCATATCGTCATCATCATATCAACTCTCTAAATTTGAAACAGTCAATTTCACTGCTTAGCAGTCACGACATTTTGCCTTTTTAAAGCAGTAGTTTTTTTTACTGCAAAACAGTGAAAAATTACTGAATTGGTCAGTAAAAAATCATTTTGACTGACCAATTCAGTAATTTTTCACTGTTTTGCAGTAAAAAAAACTACTGCTTTAAAAAGGCAAAATGTCGTGACTGTTAAGCAGTTAAATTTGACTGCTTTAAATTTAGAGAGAAGTATACGATTCGTGTGGCTTACTATGCTTTTCTAATGAGTCCCAAAATGCAAACCACACAAACACATTATTATTTTTCAACCCTTAAAAGCAAACACCAGCTTTTACACGGACACCTTTTGCCAGCCAGGTTGCTACAGTTTTGATTCCACCTTCGCTCTCTGCCTAAAAGAGATATTATCTGTCGTCCAGCACGTGGCCAGCGCTTAATTAAAGACTAAACCATCGTCTCTGTTAGGTTCGCCAGCTCGTCCACGTGCCTGCAGTTGGTTCCAGGGAACAGGTTAATTAGGTATTTTTGTGGGAAATTAAAGTTTTAGTCTCTTAGTATAATATAGGTAATCCTTGGTCTTCGTCATATAGAGTTATAGGTAGGTATTATTTGTACGAATGCATACATTTTACTCCCCGAGCTAACATTTTTAGTCAATATCTTGGAAAAAAATTAGATGAAAAGGTGCTAGATTCACGAAAACGTATTCCAGTTGAAAGACATCTGCTCTTGTGCACTCTTCATACCTACACAGGCATCTCTTCTCTTTACACTATAAACATAGTTTCGGGTTTAGACAGACGAAACAGATGCAATGCTACCTTTCTTTATATTTTTCATCATTTTTTTCGGCCGCAGCGACGATCGAAAAAGAACTCCATTTTTGTACGCATTAATAGGAGGTATCGGAATATTTGTTATGTGGTCCTTGAAATAAACAGCTGCATGCTTTTTGGTCGCGTGCCTTCGAATCTGTAGCGTCTAATCGGATTTTTTCTCTCCCTCGTTTTATGTGTATGAAACTTGTCGCGATTCAGAGCAGCGCTATCTGTGATCAAATATCGGATATTAAGGCGTGAAAACGAGGTAATCATTTTTGTGCCAAAATGAATTTATTTCAACAGGGTGTCAGATAGATGAATTTTCAACTCAACTAGATGTGTAAAGAACATTTTGTTTTTGAATGATCCTCCATTCAAAAAGTAATATCTATGAGATAAATAGTCATTTTTATTCGAATAATGTTCTAGAATTTTTTTATTCTAACAAGGGAACCTCTTGAGGTGTCGCACTCCGATTTGAACGGGACCGCGATTCTTGGAAAGAGCATAGTCTAAAACCCCCAAAACCAAATTTTCAGCTGCCCAAGTTCATTTTTCGATTTTTGGCGAATTTTTGAAAATTCAAAATTGACTGTTTTTGGCGATCTATCCTTTTAAAAAAAAAAAAAAAATACGTACATGATCAATAAAAATGGTCAAAATAAGTCTCAAAACTAATATTAAGTACCCAAATCCAAATTTCACCATTTCCAGCCATTCTGGAGCCTCCAGCGCGATTTTTCAATTTCTCCAGAATTTTGAATTTGCTCCAGAAGACGTTAACATGCAGTTGGGCAGCTAAAAATCGAGTTGTAAATTATACTTGATCTGTTTAACGAGTTCATCTGCATTTGAGCCGATTTTGGAAGTGACACTTGAGAGTGGATTTTTGACCAGTTTTTTCAAAATTAAAAAATCCAAAAAATCAAAAGATAACCGTTTGTGAGGAAATTTTTGAAATTTGTGTGAATCGCTGTATTTCTTCAAGAACTAACCCCCGGAGCGCAATTTCTACCATTTCCAGCCGTTTTGGAGCGAGAGTGACACCTCAAAAAACCACTCTTGAGGTGTCACTCTCAAAATCGGCTCCAATGTGGATAAACTCGTTAAACAGGTCGAGTGTAATATGCAACTCAATTTTTAGCTGCCCAACTTCTTATTTACGCTTTTGGAGTAAATCCAAAATTCTGGAGAAATTGAAAATCGCGCTGGAGGCTCCAGAATGGCTGGAAATGGTGAAATTTGGATTTGGGTAATTAATATTAGTTTTGGGACTTATTTTGACCATTTTTATTGATCATGTACGTACCTTAAAAAAAACATAAATCGCCAAAAACAGTCAATTTTGAATTTTCAAAAATTCGCCAAAAATCGAAAAATGAACTTGGACAGCTGGAAATTTGGTTTTGGGTATTTTAGACTGCACTCTTTCCAAAAATCGCAGCCCAATTCAAATCGGAGTGTGACACCTCAAGAGGTTCCCTTGTAAGTATTGGTACTGATGTTATTTCTTTTCAAAATTACATATTTTTTCACTAGAGAAATTTCTGATGGGTGAATTATTTGAGGGGCGAAGACGAGGTCATTGAGTAGGGGTTTGAGTAGGGCGTTTTTACGTTTATTAAGTCAATTTGGACAATTCTTATGATACTTTGTAAAAATCGGAAATTTCTAAAATATTGCACTGTAGGCTCCAGAATGGCCTTAAACCCCCTTCAATCGATTCAATACGTTGAAATTAAGGTACCTATTAATAGTCCGGCATACGACTGAGACGACTTTTTTTCTCAAAGGGCGCATCCTAAGGAACATTTTAAAGCAAACTTGCCAAAAAAAAAAATGTTGATCTTACTATCAAAATGGGGGCCATTTTGATTGACAGGCCGAAATCGAAATGAACAGGCATGATCCAGTTTTGAAAGAATAACTCGAGCAAATAAATTTACGCTCTATCAAGACATGTGTAACCAAAATCATCCAAATAAATTCCCCTTTTTTATAGCAAAATTCCCTTTACTTCGCATCAAAGAAAAAACCATACAAAACATTCCTCATTGGTCAAACTCGTCCAAAAAAAAAAAAGCCAAATCAATATTCGAAGATAACTCCATCTCGTAAAAAAAAAGCTCCTACATCACGCAACTCAAAACGACAACGGCGGGGATACAGGAAAATTTGTCATTTCAAAATGGTGAACTTTGTCGTATAAATTTAATGGAGAGAAGGCAACTCGACGAGGGAAATTTATAGCCCATTACCAGGCATACCGACTGCATAACATGGCTGAAAGAAATATACGAAAAAGTGCCAACAACGACGATAATAAAATCAACAATGCTACGATGGACTTAACATTTTTTTCCCTCGGCAAGTGTGAGAAGAAGTAAGTTTTTCCTCGTCGTCGTTGTGTATTTGTATTACGAAGACAACGAACGCGTACGCCAAAAAAAAGTGTGTAGCGCCGGAGCAAGCGAAAGGGAAAAAAAACTTAAATCATAAGAGAAAACTTTATCCTCGTTTTGCCATTTGGGAAAATGAAAGCCATTTAAATATGTTATTTTTCAACCATTCCCAGCTTCCAACTCCACCAGACGCATCGTTTATTAAATTTTTTTCTCGAGAGATGATCTCTCGTTCTATCTCTCTCTCGTTCGCTAGTAGCTTTAAGATGCGACACGATTGAATGTGACATTTTTTTTTTCGCAGCTCAAAGGCGGCTGAAGGAGTTGAGGAGGGTGAAGATTTACAAGCGAATGCCAATTACTGGTCTCATCGTCGAAGAAGGTTTTCATTAGTGTGTGTGACACTATACACAAGTATATAAGTATACGAGGGAGAAGCTAAGTCTACGTATAGTATATCGTGTAACCTAATTCCAACTTATACAACTTGGAGTTTTGACATTTGCGATAGCAGATTTTACGAGTACATAGGGAAAAGCCCTTTTGAAACGTTGGTTGTGCTCTCCACCGCGAGCTTTGGTTCAATTGACGTCGATTATGTTGTCAAGTAGTACCTAGTTTTAGATACGCCACCGCGTTGTTCAGGTGCGCCCTTTTTATACGTAATACACCACATCACACCGCCTCCCTCCCCCCGCGAGTCTCGAGCTTTGAACAGACACATCGAGGTCTTTATTCTCGTCGAGAGAGGCGGAAATACTACGTCTGAAGACAGCTTTTACGCACGTTGTTTTTGTTGTTGGTGGTGTTTTGATTCTAGTAAGTCGTAAAGGAAACGACAATGTTGACAGGCGTGTTTCGATAGATCGTCTAGAATAACAAATAAAGATATAACAGAGAACAGACATAGACAAGGCAAGGCGAGACGTGATTTTATCGCGGCATTTGTGGATACGAAAGAAAGAGTACACCCCCCTGTTCTACACATAAGATGAATGGCGTCGTCTCTTTTCCTCGTAATTAATGAGTAAAACTTTTCCAAAAGCTGAGAGCCGCGAAAAGATGCGAATATGCGATAAAGTTGAGGATTTTTTCATCCGCCAGCGGTGGCATGGCGTGGGATGTGGATGTGGTATAATTGCGAGGTTCATTTTTGACGAGGAAAATTTTGTTTCGAAACTTCGCTTATGGAAAATATCGCGCGCTAATGAAGAGAAAATTTCCCAACAACGAGATAACGCGTGCTGAATGATGCTTATTTAATGCCCTACCCGAATATTACGCGTATTGTTGATGTACCTATTTGCATGTTCGCCTAATTCGTTCGTATTTTTCGAAGCACAAGCTCTAAAAATGATATAAAAACGTTTACCATATAGTTTTATTACTCGTTTTTCCTAGCAAAATTTTGAGGCTGCAGATTTTTCAGGTCATCTTTATCTAGGCCCTATTGTGATAAGATGACAAAATTTGATATGGCAGAAAATATTGTTTGAAAAATCATTTCAAAAATGAAAAATGAATAGGTGAATTTAAATTGAAAATATTCAATTTTTGAAATATTACTTCCCAATAATTATTTTTTTACATTTTTTTAAATGTCTTACGATTTTCAAAGCAATTTTTTCTGCTCTCTCATCCCCCCCCCGGTCTTGATTTTCATGAGGAAACTTTTGAAAATTTTGGCCTTACAACTTGAATGAGTTGAAAAAAAAAACAAAGTTCAAAAATTTTCCATTTTGGCGCCAGAATTCTTCAAGAAAATCTTCTTATCAAGAAAACCCTGTATTTGAGCCTTCCAAGCTTTTTACCACCGTGTATACTTACAACCCACCAACTGAGGAAAAAAATAAAGAAAATGGTGAAAATATTTTGAAAATTTCCGATATTGGTGTCGGAGTTCTTCTAAATAAATCTCTTTGCTAAAAAAAACTTTTCAGTACTTACCTACTTGGTCAACGGTTCCTCAAACAATGTTGGTTCCCTTGCATAGATCCCCCCCCCCCCCAAAATGGAAGTTTATAAGCATTTTTTTTTCAATTTTTGGTCAGAGTCTCTTCTTTGAGAAAATAACCTTCCTTGGACCACCAAACAAGGATAATCCTCTGATAAATTAAGGGTCTCCTAAAGTCGGAAAAAATCAATAATAATTGAAGACGTCATAGCAAAAAGGACATATGTGTGAAAGTTGTGTTTTGAGAAAACACTGTTTGAAAGTTTGAGCGCGTGTGAAGTTTAGAAATGTGCATATTTGAACATGGTGACGATTTTATCTTATTTTCCCACTATCTACATACCTATACGAAATGCTATGAACCGTCAGTCTGGAGGAAACTGTGTGTTAGCAGTAAGCGCTCAAACATTTCGAATCATATGTCCTTTTTAAAGCGAAAAATTAGCAATTTTTTTTTTTGATTTAAAAATGTTTTTGAGCAAATTTTTGGATTTAAACCCGGTAAATAACGGTTGACAACACAAAATCAACCATGAGTAACCCATTACCTCTAAAAAGAGATCGCTATGTTAAGTTAGAAAAAATTGCAAAAAAGACAAGTTTATTTGGCCAATTTTTTTTATTGATTTAAATAATTATGTTTTTGAGCAAATTTTTGGATTTAAACCAGGTAAATAACGGTTGACAACACAAAATCCACCATGAGTAACCCATTATCTCTGAAAAAGTAAATTTTTAATCGACTTCGCAGTTTTAAAATGGCGATAGCTCACTGGTTTTTCGACTTTGTGAAGTGGGGGTGGTCTCATATGATAGAGGAAGGTCTGAAGAATAACAACATGGATTCGTCTCAAAAAGGACATTTATGTGTCATATATACCCCTTTTTGTTATGACGTCTTCAATTGAAGTATCTAAACATTTTTTTTTTTTTTGAAAATTTTGTAGTTATATTTGGAAGGATTTTGACAAGAGATGAAAAAATCAAGTTTGCAGACTTGAATTTGTCATTTTTTCAAATTTTTTACAATTTTGAGGGGCTCCTTACAAAGGGATTAACATTGTTTGCATAACCAATGAAAGTTCTCTCTTGAAAAAAGGTGGTTCATTTATAAAAATTTTTGACACAGGAATGGAAAATTTTCAAAAAAAATACCAACTTTAATTCATTCAATTTTTAATTTTTTTTTTTTCATTGGTGCGTTCCATACAAGGGAACCAATACAGCTCAGGGAACTGAGGAAGGTTTTTTTCTTGAAAATGGAGTTATTTACAGAAAAATTCTGACGCCGAAATGAGAAACTTTTGGCCATTTTTTTCATCATTTTTTACATTGTTTCCAAGTTTGGAAGCTTTTTTTTGGACGTAAAAGCGAACCAAAAAATAGGAAATAATCTTCACATAAAATCTAAAATTTTGGGGAGGGTGCAAAAATACCAAAACTTCAGAAAAAATCTTCTTTACTTCTTCAAAATTTTCTAAAAAATTGCTGATCTCACTTTTGTGACTTGCCAGACTCAGAAAGCTCCTCACATTAGGGCCAGTATTGTTTGAGAAACCAAAATAGGATCTGTCTGTATTCTAATCCAAAATGGTGAAAAAATTAGTTATTTTGGACAATTCTGGAGCAAAAATTTGACATTTTAAAAAAACGTTCGCTGATTTCTCATTTATTCATTGTTCTTGATACTTACAATTTAAGATGTCTTTGAACGGGGTTGGAGGGGGGGGGTGAGAGCACCTAACAGTACTGGGGGATAATGGTAACTTTTTTGAAAAGTAGGTTATTCTATTTTGACTCATATTAAAATTTTTATTGTTTGGTTTTTTTTTCAGTTTTGAAGGGTGCTTGGCACTATCAAAACAGTGGTAGGAGGGGGTGAAATTTATTGCATAAAATATTTTCAATTTAAAAAAAAAACAGAACTGTTGAGATCACGATAAAAATAAATGAAAATTACATAAAACTCATCGAAACATCGTCAATCTCCAAAGTGATGATGGATGAAATCAATTTTTTTCATAAGTATACCTATCACATTTAGTTTTTCAGTCCAACTTCTCGAATGGAAATTATTGTGATCTTTTTTTATTGCTAGTATGAAATTTTGACAAAAAATTTAAGAGTCATGTCATAAAGAACGAAGTGATTTACATGTCAGGAGACTAACCAGCAAAAAAAAATCCCAGGCAACATTCACTCCAATTTTCGATCAACATCAACCACGAACTCGATTACATCTTCTCATCGAACCTCCCATTTCTATAGTTTCTTTTCACCTTGATACACAAAACACCACGAATTTCACCCTTTTCACACCAAAACCAACTACAACCCGGATACAAACCAAACAAAAAAGCAAACCTGCCGCAACCTTTTCAATATCATTCACACTCACACATCCGCACTGTTTCGTACACCTACCTCAGAAAAATAATTCAAATGGCGCCGACGGAAGAAGGATGCCGTTATCAACCAGCACACAGATGCCGAATACCGAATGCACCAGCACCAGCAACAACATCAACAACATTCAACAACCCATAATACGTGGGAATACATCCACAGCCACATCGTTCTCTCTACTATACGTATAGTCGCAGTAAAAGAAGAGATGACGGAAGAAGTCGCATATTTGAAGTTCGATAAAGCCATCATTTAAAAGAATTTCTATACAGTCATTTGATATTCGTGCACGAACCAGTATTACCATCACAGAGCATCGTTCAGGCAATGCTATGCATCACAGTGAACGACTAATTCGTGTGTGTTCATTTCGTTATACCCTACCAGCCTACAGACACCGTCAGGTACAAGGTAGGCAATGTACAATACACTCGAAGAATGAAAATAACACGATATACATAAGAAAAAGCTACGTACGATGAGGACAGGGAATTCGGGAAGCTCTCTCGATATTTACGAGATACGGATGTTGGGAGTTGTTGTGCTGGAACACGACAACACAATCATCGCAACTTCCAAAGACAAACGCGGAGTAGGTAGAGGAGGGTTTAAAAAATGACGTATAAATGCTACCTTTTGATAACCATTCCATATAGGTAGACGAATAAATGCCATGCAGGTAAGATACGAGTACGAAAGCTACGTAATTACTTAAAGGACGTACGTGGACGCGGGCGTTTACACCACCATAATATACATAGCGTGTACAGTACATACAATTTAATTAAAAACCAGTTTTCGCGTCTAATTAACTAGTCTGCGATATGTCTCTATATAGAGGAGGTTGGATGAATGGTGGCGATGGCACACACACACACAGAATATATTTATGCGGTGGAGTGGGATCCGCATATGCGGTAGAGATTTCTACTGTCTCTTTTCCTCTGTCTCTTTTTGTCTCATTGGGAGATCCGCGAAGCTCTCTGTGGCCGTAGAAAGCACCATATATTGGAATTTTCAACTACCGCACATCGATCGACATCTTCGGCTACTATTTTATCACACTTCTTTATTAGGGCCACGAGATAAATTATTACGAAATCTTGGCGATTTGTCATTCTCTGGCCTCTCGATGGCCTGAAAATGGACCGGGGCATGGAAACGAGTAGTGTAAGTCGCAAACCACAGTTTGAGCCGTCGATTACTTTGTTCTTTGGCATGTTTACATCGCGATAAATTTACTTTTAACGTATTCAAATTGAATTCAAAGTAAAAGTTGCGCACAAACACCAGACACGCACTGATGGCAGAAGGGATCAGGAGGAAATCGCGCCTTTTAATGGAGAAAGTACACAGCCGAGCCAATGATACGAGTATATACCGCGCGTATGTTGCGGATACTTCCGTCGTTGTTCGCACCTCTGCGCCCCTCTTCGCATAGAACGTGTTTAGAGCTAAAGTTGAAAAGTTAACTCGTGCAGAGTTCGAATAATTCACAAATGTATACTATTAATTTTGCCCTAGTGTAATCAAGAGTTATCTGCGATAAATGAATGTCAGATCGTGAAATTGGAATAGCACAAAACGTTGAGTAGATTCCAGATATACCTATATTTATTAGATCCAAAATTTAAATTTCAAAAAATTGATCTGGAACATTGAAATTTGATTTGAACCCCTTTCCCGAATCGAGTTAAAAAGATTTCAAACTGTTTTAAACAGTTTTGGAGCCTCTACAGCGTATTTCTTTACACTTTTTTTTTTTTGGCTCCCCATAGTAACGCACCTTGTTTTATTTTCAATTGTTATCTATGGATCATCACCACTCTTCTTATATTCAACTTAACTTAACTTTAATTAACTTAAACAAAACATTCTTCTTCATAACTTAAACTAAAGGTAACTTATTCTGTCCGGTTAGTTGGCAGCTTGGTTTCCTCTTTGTCCACTTCGCTGCCGGCATCCTCTTCGCTGGTATCTGACTCGTCCAGTGGTGATGTCTTGATCGGGTTTCTGCAAGCTCCGCTTCCTCTTCATCCGCTTCGCTGCTTGGTGACTTCTTCGGAATTGGTGTTGACGGTGGCTAGCTTGGCTTCCTCTTCGTCCGCTTCGCTGCTGGCATCTTCTTTGCTTAGGTCGATGATTCGCAAGTCGGGGTAGCATCCCTGGCCCACTCACCTATTAGATGATAGGCCAGATCTCACTACTAGCTAGCTCCTGCTGCGTTCGGATACTTGATCATGCAGCCTCGCTTTCGCTTGGCTGGCGTGTCTTCACAGTCAATGCTTCGCTGGCGAAGACTGAGAATGGTCTCCCTCCCTGTCCGAGCAACTCGGGCAGTTCGCAGGGCCATTCATCCAACATCAGGGCCTGCTTGAGCCGGTCTCTAGCTTCGTTGTATTTCTTTACACTGAAATTTCAACAAAATTTTAATCAAAACAAACTTGGAAAGTTGAAATTTCTTCATAGTCCGGCATATGACAATTGGAATATGGGTACCCCTCCAGACCGGCTCATCATCTGAGACAACTTTTTTTTAACCCTTTGGAGGTTCTCTAGGTTGTCGGATTAGCAAATTGAATTGCTTTGATGAGTGTGATAGGGCACCTTGCCTAATTGGCCAAATCACAAAAAAGTTGAGCTTTCAATAACAAAATTTCTTGGAAAATGGAAGTTTCCAAAAAGTACAAATGTGACATTTCCAACAAAAAAATTGAATATAATACCTATGCAGAATTTTTTTTTAAAAAAATGGATCAAAAACATTGAACAAAAGCACTCTTTTAGGTAAAATAATTAAAAAATGAATTAGAAAAAATATAAAAAAGCAAGATTGAAAACAGGTCATTTGGCAGTTCACCAATTCAGTGAGAATCAAATCTTGTTGGCAAAAAATTGTATTTCTTCAGGATCTCCAACATCCTCTCATGGTTGACATGATCAAATGCTTTCTCGTAATTGACAAAGCAAGCAATGATTTCCCTAGTTGCATTCAGTACTCCTTAAATGATCACTTTCAACAGGGTGATTGCGACTCTTGTCACTTTTTTTGCTACAAAGCAATATTGGTTTTGCTTAGATTTTCATAATGGTGAGTAGTTCATAGCTTCGGTGTGCGGTTCATTAATGCAATAGTTCTGTATTCAGAGCATTTTTGCAAGTTGTTCTTTTTCAGTATTGGTACAAAATTTACCACTTTGAAGTCCTTGGGCAGCGTATCTTCATTGTATATTTCATTCATTATTCTAACTGTGCATGACAAGAGTCGCCCCTAGCGGAAATAATGAGGAACTACAACAAGCGGTATAGGTGCTGAATTTTTAACATTGTCTCTTATGGAAGGAGCTTGTTTTTGATACGTTTTTCGATAAATCTTCAAAAGTGTTATTTTCGAGTGAAAACCATATGAATTTTTGTTTTCCTTGTGAAATTACCTTTAAAATGATGTATTGCAATTGTAATTTAATGGACTCTGAACGTTTCTTTGATCATAAATGTGATGAAAAAATGGTGATAGAAGTTTTTTTTTTCATAAATTGCATAACTTCTGGGGACAGAAGCATAAACAAAGAAAACTTCATGATAAGGAATGGGGTTATAGGGGTGGGATCAAAACTTCAGCCAATATTAAAAATTTGAATTCAACACTTTCAATAATTTAATAACAATGAATGTAGGTAGGTAATCTAGGTAATAGGTACCTATGTCATTTTACTTTGAAATTTTTTTTCAGATTTTACCAAACTTTGAGGTCCTTGCTCCTCCATGTTGAGATCCCATTTTGAAAATTATTCGTATGTAGTTTGTTTCAAAGTGGATTAAAAGTTGTAATTTTTTCAAAGTTTTAAATAGTAGCTTTCAATTATTTCATCAATTTTTTCACATACTAGGAATGAAAAGATGAGCTTTCACCTTACAAGTTTAAATTTGAGATTTTAAAATTTTTATTTTCTCATTTTATTTTTATTCTCGCGAAAAATCTACAAAAAGATTTTCTTCAAGTTTAGCCAGTTGCTTTTGTCATAAAAAATTAATTTTTTTGAATTTAGATTTTTGTTTTGAATTATAAGAAGATTAAATTATAAAGCTGTCTTTTCTTTCACTTTAGAATTTCTTCAAAAAGAGAAAAACTATTATCAATTTTAGTACCATACTTTGCGGGGAGAAGGGCGAAACAAAATTTCAAGTGTTTGTATTTAATTTGGCATAAAATGAAAGTACCTTTTTTTGATTTTTAGAAGTTATTAACCCTAATTCTCAACTACACGTTAATCAATAACCTTTGTTATCCTTATCGGAAAGTAATAAAAAATAATTGTATGTATTGTACATAGAAAATTGATGGATTTCCAATTTAACTTTTATTCAAACAGGCCTTTATTCAGCCACCTACGACTGCATATCATAGAATCACCCCATAGAGGTTCTAGACCCGCAGAAAACGAACGTGGTATCGAAATTTGGCATATTTTATCGATGGGGTCCCTTTGTTTAACCAACTGACGCGTATAAAAAGAAGAAAATTTCGTTGCGAAAAAATTTAGCCTCTGTATAAGGTGAACGCACCTAAGTTACTCGTTCCTTTTTTTTTCGTTTCGACGATGAAAGAAATTATTTTTAGAAAGTTTCAGACGAATTCTTTTGTATAGACGATGACTTCGCATCGTTTCAAAATTAACTGTTGGTAGAAAATTTTCGAAACGATGTAGACTAGAAAATTGGCAGTGGTGGGTTCAAATTGTTATCTCTTGTTTCAATTTAGTCGCTGAAAGAAACAAAAAGCTACGTTGTATCGAAATATTTCCAAAGAAGTAAACGCGTAGGCGGTGTTTGGAAAATTTGCGTACTTAATGGATTCATTTTTTGCGAGGGTTGTGTTACTATATTGAGATGTAATCATTTTTTATACTCACGATCTATTTTTTTTTCGTATTATACCTATGATATTTGAAAAATGTGAAATGTTCGTAGTAATATGAGTGAAAAATTTTTCAATTTTTTTTTTTCAAAGATTGAAACGATTTTAATATGTAGCAAGAAATTACCCTTCCCCCTTTTCAAAAAAACAAACAAACGTTTCTATCCTAAAAAAAAAAACTACAAAAAATTTTCACACGTTTATAAGAGCTACATAATATAAAAAATTCAAAAAAATAAAGTAGCTAATTTTTTGTTGAAAAATTCAAAATTGAAAAAAAACTCGAACGTGCAGAAAAACATATGGAAAAAGAGCTGTCCCAATTTAAAAGCTTATTTGGAATCCAACTTTACTGCGGGTTAGGTAAACTACCATAATAATTCTCTCCACCGAGGATTTAGACGTTTTGGAAACACTCCAGTTGAATACAGTTTATAGTAACCCGATTCCATATCTAAAATTACAACTTGAGCTACTTGAGCTTCGGATACACGTCGCTGTCGTCGTATCCCTCTCTTTGGAAATCTCACCTAACGCTGAACCTCACGTCTAAATCGGATTTTCCAGCCGGGCTGGAAAATTACAAATTATATTCAACTGACCCGAATGCGCTCTGCGCTCGTCGCTCGACTAGAAACGATTGGCGAAAATGAATCAGCATATTTAGCACATTATTCGTGTTCTGTTCTCCTTCTGCGTCTCAAACCACCGCGAACTCGAACTCATCGTACAACATAAGCTATACAAAGTCAACAACCGTACAATGACTCAGTCTATTAAAAAAAAAAGAATACGAAATAAAATAAAAAGACCGAAAAAAAATCGTCTTCGTTGTCTTTGAAAGAAAGAAAGACATAAAGACAGAAAGAAGGAAAAAATAAAATAGAAAAAAAAACAGTAACACAATGTTTATTAAATTGTCTCACTATGAGAGACAAAAAGAATCCCATTACATATACAAATCCCTTATCTCTCAGTTTGTATACATATAAGTATTTTTTTTTACCTACGTGAAAGCAAACGCTTTAACAGATAGAGAAAAAAAATCGTCTGAAGTACGTAAAGAATTTTTCAATATTACAAATCAGCTTTTCTAGACAATTTCTCAATTTCGCGTGTTGTGCTCGATGCCTCGATGTGAGCTATATCTAAGTAAGAGTAAAGGTGACATGAACGAGAGAAGCAGTTGAATAAAAAAAAAAAAATAATAAAAAAACAGTTTCACGTACCAAAATACAGCTCTAAATATTTTACGGTTTGTACGTATATAAGGTACGTGTGTTGTACATAGAAGGAAATGAAAACTGCACACGTATACTTGATACCTGGTGCTTCTCCTTTCTCGTTTCATAAACACAAGAAAAAAGAAGTCGAAGGAAAAGGGAAAAAAAGAGTAGATAGAAGGAAACTGTGCATGAAACCATACACCAACATAATTCGACGAGTGAATATATCTACGAGTAGTTTAATTCGATCGTCGAATACGTTCGAGTTTTTCCTGCTCCATTCATCCATCCGTTTGCCATTAGGAGGAAAAGCAACGTTCAACCTTAGCATACTTTATTGTATATATGTATCGAAGCATCGAACCGCATGCAAAATCTAATATATTTTTCTTTAGTGGAATAATGAAAAAAAAAAGTAATCTAATGTAGGCAGAAAACCTTCTTCTTTTTTCGTTCCTTTCTTCTGTGGAAGAAATTTCTATGTTGGAAATTATTTGTTACGTACTGATGAAATTTGATGCGTTGGTGTGTTTTTTTTTTGGTGAAATAATTATTTTGCAAAGTGCAAATATGCATTACCATGTGTATTTCTGTTTGTACTTTGTGTCCCAGAATCGATCAAGCAAAACTGATGAGTGATGATACTTATCCGTAGTTACCTACGAATTCCTGGTGATGTGCTATGTCATCAGTATTTGCTCCAAAAAAGAGAAATATTGGTGCAGATTGCAGTAGAATACTACTCTGTAACCTGGATTGATTTCCTGTTGTAATTGAGATCATCCGTTACCATCGTTAGCTGAAAATCTGCTTTACTTTTACAATAGTAATTTACCATAGGACATCATTCGCTCGTAGCTCATTAAATGTACGATCAGCTCCTTCTGTTTGGACGCTTTCATTCGATAGAATCAGTCATCGTTGCACGTTGAATGTTGAAACGTTATTTTCATTAGAGAATCAACAATTGGTAACTTTAATTGGCATATCCACATTTGTATTTCTCAGTGACCATTAATCATTGGCATTGGCTATTAAATGGTTTCTTTCTTGTCAACTCAACCAAAAAATGAGATTCATCAAAAATCGAAAAACGCACTTCAGCACTTGAAATTTTGGCTGGTGATAAATTTTTGCATGCTCATTCGATCTAGCTTTGTCCAGTTCTAAAAATTTTGTGCGAGTCCAATTTTGGAAAGTAAAATTTGAGATTTCGGCTGATCTGTCAATCAAAATGGCCCCCATTTTGTTACTAAGGCCAAATTTTGTTGGCAAGTTTGCTCTAAAATGCTCCATAGGATGTCTCCTTTTCCTTTAAGAAAAAAGTTGTCTTGGCGGATGAGCCGGGTGGGGGGGAGTACCATTACTCCAATTGTCATATGCCAGACTGAATCAAAACACATGCAAAAAAAATTCAGAGAAGAACTGGAAAAACAAAAGGAAGACAAGCTGGAATAAGAACAAGGTATCAAAGAAAAGTGGCAAGCATGGAAGCGAAAGGTTGAATGCACAGCTCAAAAAAAATATTTTTTTTTTTTCTTTTCTTTATTTTTGGTTCCCCGGACACACAAGGTGCCGGGGGTTTTTTCAAATAAACAAATTTATTTACATCTTAAATCTAAGACTAAATCTAAACAAAGTGTATTATCTCAATTTATCCCTAATCCTAGATCTAAGATGCGGGAAGAGGGGGAGGGGGAGGGGGAGGGGGAAAGACGGGTTGTCCACCACGACCCATACCCCCTAGGCGGTTGCCAAGGACACAATCACCCTACCAGGCTTCGTTACTCACGCATGCCTATCAGGTAGTTGGAGTCCCCCAACCCGTCTTGGGAAAAGGATTTTAGGGAGCAGAATTTGGTGCCTAGGGGGGGTCAACAAGTGTTGCTCTCCCCTTTGCATTACATGAGTTTCGGATATGGGGGGACATTTGCGAGGAGGCCGGTGCACTTGCTAAGGGCTTCACACCAGCCTCTCACATTGGACTTATGAGTACAATACTAGATATGGCTAATTATTTTAGGCTGAAAAATGTAGGAAAATAGGTATGATTAGTTATCTTGTTCTACTTTGCAAATATGTACAGCATTATAATACAAAAAATAAATTATAATACAATAAAGAAGCCCACACTAAATTGGTTAAGGTTGTGGTTTTGAGAAGAATATATTTAGGATATGCATAGGTTTTGAAAAAAAAATCTAACTATAGTTATTTACAGCTTGAGGTAGGGCATTTTAATGGGTTATTTACAGGGCTTTTACTGGTCAATGTTTGGTTGATAGATCAGGATTGAAGCTGTTACTCCTTCTGGGTGCATACTCTGACAGTAACTGGGTGGTCCTTGAAGCATTCGATGATGGATTGTTTCACTGTTGGCCACTCCAGTTTATCCAGACCACACCCTAGTCTTGGTACTGCTATCTTTTTGATCTTGAGTTGGTCACATTTGGCAGCAAGTGCTTTCATTGTCGTTACGAAGTCCTTGATTGACGGCTTATCATTGTAGTGTTCTTTGGTGATTGCGTAGAGTATGTAATTTCCACCTTTTTTGAGCTCAACTACTTCACCAACCTTAGCACTCCTTGACTTTAGAGTGTCCTGGTTGCCGAAGGCTCGTTTAAATAGGAGCGCAATGCCTTTGGACATCCTGAAATCCCTGCTGACACAATGGGCCAGGGCAAACTGTGGGTATTGTCTAAACAGATCATCCTCTAATTCCTCTAGGGTGAAGATCCCATTTGATTTGGTCTCTATCTTTCCCCAGTTGGAGTGTTGGATTTTCTTTTCTAGTTCCTTCTCAGCTTGTTTGAGAATTTTCTCCACCCCATTGGAAGTGATGATTTGAAGGCGCTGATTTCTATTACCTATCAGATAATTTTTCTGACCCCCTCTCTCTCCTTCCCAGTACTATTAAACGTTTAAAAAATTGACATAATGTGTGACATGGTTTCAGGAGGGGGGGGGAGGTCATTCCATGTCAATTCGACCTAAAAAAAAAATGCGAGTCATGTCTTTCGATTTCGCTCAATTTTTTTTACAATGTCTACCCATCCAATAAGTAAGAACCCCACAATCAGTTTGGTTCCAGCCCCCTCAGGAGACGAGAGGGGGGCTTCAATTATTTTTACGTTGTCTACAGGTACTCAACTTTAGCAACGCATACTCCCAAAGCTGTGATACTTTGATCAAAACTGATTTCACAGTTCAAAAGGACATCGCATTTTGAACTTTTTAAGTATTTTGAAAGTTCCAACTGTTGAAAGTCGAACCTTCAATGAAAGTTCAAATTTCAAAATGGCGCTGAAAGTGGGAGCTACCATTTAAAATTCTGAAAAAATTTCGATAGATATAACTTTTGATGCTTTTTCGAAGTATTCACTTTTCGAGATGAGATCTTTCAATGGGGGGAGCACCACCTCCTCTCCCAAATTTGGGCAAAACTTTCAAAAAAATCTGGGGCATGTGATGTATCGAATAGTATGTTTTTGATGACGCTGAACATGAATGTGACGTCAGATTTTTGATTTGCCCCCAGCACCTCCCCTTATGGGGTAAAAGTCAAAAAAATGGGTTTCATTTGTGTGACACTTGAAATTGTATGTTTTTGGTATCGCTGAACACGAATATAGCCTTTGCCACATTTTCATAATTTTTCAAAATGTATACTAATTGTAAGTTGGGTGAATTTTTGTGACACTTTCTTCGTAGTTTGGTCACAATTTTGAATCGTTCGTACGCAATGCTGCTTTTATTTCTTTCAAAATCCACGGTCTAAAATTTATCTCATCCTCCGATACGTCGAGCTGATCTGACCAGTTAATTTGACAGCATCGAAAAGAATCTGTAATCAGAGCAGGACATTTATTAGCCATAATTTAAACCAAGTCCGACCGTAACACAATGAAAATAAAGACAATTTATGATGTTTTAGTCGAGTAAAAATACTTTAATATGGTACGTTGATCACGAATGAAAAAAAAAAGAAAAAAAACTCGTGTACTTTATTTAGGTGGCAGGAGCATAGCGAACGTCGAAGTTACCTTATAAACTCCTAACAACTTCGTAAGGTACGCGAGTAGGTATCTTATTTCGGCAAGAAAATAAAAAGAAAAAAAGAAAAGAAAAGAGAGAAGAAAAATAACAAAAAGAATTCACGAGTTCTTATAGGTAGGTAGGTAGTTGAAGAAAAAAAAAAAAGAAAAATCCATACAAAATGTTAAAGACCTCGTGCCATACAATCACAGAATATAAGGCTTGTGCTACAGATTATAAGTGTACCCCGAAAAACTATACCTACAATATAAGATGGAGAGCGATGTGATGACGTTAAAGAGAGAGGAAAAAAAAAAAGTAAAAATAAGTTTATCGTACCGAAACGAAGACTATGCTGTGTACGTTGAAAAGGGCACCCCGTCAAGTTGTATTGATCGTTAAAAACATGCTTAATCCTTCGTAAAGGATTTCGGCGTTAAGCCGAAGGCCAGCGATAATTTAAGTCTTGGAGATCGCGAACAATACCGCATAAATACCGGAACGGCTCTCTTTCTTTTTATTTCGTTGGCAAATTCGCATCATATAAGCATCTGCTCTATGGGTACTCTAAAGGGCATCCTCTTTCTCTCAATGTACGAGTATATGCTGGAAAAAAAGTAGGTGAAATAAATTACTTACATCGAGACGAACGGGAGAATAAAGAGGAAAGGAGTAGGAGGGAAAATTCATCGGGAAAATGCGGGGACGGTATTCCCATTAGAAATAAGTATAAGGTACCATATTGAATGGTTGTTGGTATTTTTGCGAATGGCGTGAATTTAAAATTAACCGTGTTTTTCGGCCTTTGTATGAGCGAGCAATTTATTTAGCGTTATCGCGATGGTAAAATTGTACATTAGAGTTCGCATACCTACCAACTGTACCTATCCAAGGTGTATACCGAGTATACTACTACGCGGTTTAATTCGTGCTGCAGAATAATTTCGCGTATTGTATAGCGGTTTTGATTATTTTCGTTAGCTGTGTGTGTGCCTGTGTGTCTGTGTCTGTCTCTGTATATCTGTCTGGCTGTGTTGATGTAGTAATGGCGTAAATATACAGAGCGAGAGAGATACATTAAGACATAGTATAGCGCATCATTCTATACGACGTACACAAGCTCGCCGAAGTAATCAAAAGTGTACCCCACACAACAGATTCTGGTCAAGGTTGCCGCAACGACCAACAATTTTCTCGCTCTTGCTGCAGTTTTTCGTCATTTTTCCGTTTTTCTCTCCGGCTATTTCCCCTCTCGCACGTCTTCATCTAATCGAATGGCGCCTAAACTTGGCCCCGCACAACCTACACGCGCGGAATTTCATTCGCAGTTCGCATAGCCCCTGTAATAGTAAAAATATGCAAATTTATTAACGCGAATCTACTCGGGTTAATTTGCTAAAAAATAGTCGTTTTTAATTAGAGAAATACGAGCGTTATTACGGCGTGTAATTAATTGCGTAATTTTTTGTTATGTTTTCAGGTAAGTCGCTGAAAAAGTGTTGGTTTAGATGTTTTTTTCCAACGACGACGAAGCTAAGTTTTTCCTCTTCTTTCTGCGAGTGTGCAGCGTACGTATTACTACAAAGTCAGGTACTCGTATAATTTGGTTATTTAAATTCATGCGCTAAGTCTATCCCACGTTCACGATAAGGCCACGCGATTGCCTTTTTTTCCCACCCCTGTTCTTCTATATCGTCGTCGTCGTCGTCGGCGTGTTTCTTCGCAGCTACGAGTATGTATGTATTCGTTTTGTCGCGTCTGTATTTTCCTCCTTCTTTGACTCTTCGTCTGTTCTTTTTACAGTCAAAATTCGACGTGTGTGCTAGATGTAGTAAACACGTGCAGATTACTGAGGTGACACGATATCGACTCTCGACGATGGCCAATGGCTCTGTGAAGTGTGATGTAGATTTTTTGGTGGAAATTTACCATGGTATAGGGTTTAGGGGTGATGCTGGTGCGTGTAGTTTTGGGAAATGAAAGACGAGGGGCGAAGGGGATGAATTTTCTCTCAAAACGCGAACTATTCGGTGGAATTTATATTGTAATTTATCATTAGCCTGTAAATTATGGCTCCCAAATTGGCATTAAGTATCTTACACTGATCATCAAAGGTAATGAAAGTCATGAAAAAGTCATGAATTTTGGTTGATGGTCATGAAAGTCATGAATTTTGCTCGAAACACACTTGAACATTTTTTAAAAAGTCCATAAATTATAATGAAATTAAAATTTAAAATTTAAAAATTTGCTCAAAAAATCAGAAAAATGAAAAAACTGAAATACCTAATTTTTGATCCTGTAAAAAATGGCAACACTGTTTGATTTCCTCGCAGTTTCAAGTTATTCAATTTTTTTTTTGGGTAGGAGCTATTTTCATGCGGTAAAAATGTGGAAAACAGGTCATGAAAAAGTCATTAAAAGATCGTGCAAATGTCATAAAAAGGTCATGAAAAAGTCATATGATTTTTTTGTCTGGGAGTTTTTTTTGTCGCCTTGTATTGGAAAACTGATTTTCTGTAGTGGAATGCTCTTGATGAGCACTTGCTCATGAGAAAATATCGAGGGGCATATTCTGATTCTTGAGCCCAAAATTTGGAGGAGGGGTGCAAAAATTGAGACGAAAAATATGTCGAGGAAGTATTTCTTCTGATTCGCATTTATAATGTTGATAAAAACCCCATTCAAAATTTGAATTTTTTTGGCCCTACAGAGAGGCAGATCAGCTCTGAAAACCACACTTATTAGAATTTTTTAGCCTCTCTCATTTCATTAAAAAAAATTGTCTGATTAGACTAAGGCGTGAGCAGAGGATGGGGTCGCAGATTGTGTGAGGACGTGTAGGCCCCCCCTCACTCCTTTAGGATATTACATATGACGAGTTTTAGCCTGGAGAAAAATTTTAGAGAATGAATGAGATTAAAAAATTATCCAAGATGCGAAAAAATTGGAAAAATCCCAGAAAAATATGTCGAAGTGGCATAAACATTGATCTTAATATCGTAAAAATGAATTAAACAACGCAGTAATTGTACATTAAAGCGTTCAAAATAACATAAAATCATTTTTATTCCGTTATTTCCTCGTTTATGGTTTATTTAGCAATTTTTTAAAAATAAAGCCAACTCTAGAATAATTTGCAGGTTTTTCCTACACTTTCCCCACTTTTGTTCTGCTGTTTTGTCTTGTTTAATCAAACTTCGAAATTTTTTACAATTTACTATACTTTCCTCATTTCAGAATTTTCAATAAATCAAAACCTTCAAAATTAAAAAGCATGAAATCAAAAAAAAACTTTTGACACGAAAAAAAAGTTGATCCATCTCCACCTTTCCCTCTGGAAATACAAATTAAAATCAAAATTTGAGAAACGTGGCGCTAAAAGTTTTGTTTCTGTCTTGATTTTTTGTGAGACCTTGTTTGTCTGACTCTTTTGAAAAAAAAATTTTTTTGTTGCTAAAATTCAAAAGAAGTAGGTAGGTAGGTACTGCTTTTTAAATTTTTCACGTTAAACTTTGAAATTTTTCAACCATCATCTTCTTCAGTCAATATTATGATTTTTTTCAAATCCCCTCCCCCCCTGAAACGTATGATTAAATGTTCTGCTGAAAGTCGTGCTTTTTGCCAAAATTGCAGCGAACTTCAGTTTTTAACATTTTTTGATCAAACTTTGAAATTTTTTACAATTTACCATTCCTCATTTCGAAATTTTCAAAATTTTTAAAATTGAAAAGCAAAAAATATATTTAAAAAACTTTGGACCTAAAAAAATGTTTCTCTCCCTGCCTCCCTCTACCTCTGAAAAATACAGATTGGAATCAAATTTGAGAAAAGTGCTGCTAAAAATTCTGTTTTTGTCCTGATTTTTCGTGTGGTTTTGTTTGTCTGACACTTTTGAAAAAAATTCTGCTTTTTTGCTAAAATTTAAAAGAAGTCCTGCTTTTCTACATTTTTCAAGTTGTACTTTGAAATTTTTCAACTCATTATCTTCTTTGCTCAGTATTAAGTATGATTTTTTTTTCTTAATTCTATTTTTCAGGCGAGAAAGTATTGACTTGAATAAATTTTAGCCCCCCTCCCCCTCATTAAAACGTATGAAAATTTGCCAAAATTGCGTTGAACCCCATTTTCTTCCATTTTTTAATCAAACATTGAAAATTTTCACTATTTACTAATCCTTATTTCAAAGTTCTGAAAATTTTTGGAATTAGACAGAAATCTTATGAAAAAAATTGCAAAAAATTTTGATTTTTAAGAAATTTTGACTTACTTACTTATCATTTATCCTCTTCTCTAAAGAAATGCACGTACAATATTATTGAAATATGTAATTAATAAGTATAGAAATCTGCTAAAAGTTTTTCTTTTGTCCTGCTTGTTAGACACGTTGAAAAAAGGTTCTGTTTTTTCGTTGAAATTGTCAAAAATTCTGCCCTTTTTTCATTTTTTCAAATCAAGCTTTTGAACGATTTTTTTTGGAAAAACCTTTACCATCTGTGACGTGTTATTGGCGGTTCTGAAAAAGTTCTGTTTTGAGACGTTTTGTCAGGGTATCTTGACAGGTAGTGAAAGTAGTGAAAAAGTAGTGAATTTAGTTGAAAAGTTGGTAAAAAAATTCATTATTGCGTTCATTTTTAAAAAAAATAATTTTGATTGATCTTATAAAATACTTTGTTTGCAAACTTTCTTCCAATTTCAATTTTTTTTGAAAATGTTCCTGTGAAAAGTTTGACTTTTTTGGGTGTAGAGGAGGGGGGGTCGAGTGGAGAGCTTACTGAAAATTTGGTTGAAAGAAGGTTGTAAAAAAAGTAGTGAAAAAGTAGTGATTTTTTTTAAAACAAATTTCATTGGATACTATTTTTATGCAAAAATTATTCACCTGATCTTTTTTAAAAATTTTTTTTGCTATTAGTCTTTTAAATATGTTTTCCTGAAGATTTCTTGCAACCAGAATTAATTCATTGGCACAGGAATTAAAAAATTCAAAATTCGTCTCTAAAAAATCTCAATTAATTCCGATAAATTCGTGAAAAAAATATGAACTCAGATTACTCGGAATGACGAACCAAAAAGAAATACTGTACTGGTCAAATTATATCCACCGATAAAAACCTCTCCTCTCATTTGGTTAATTCAATTTCCCCGCAATAAGCTAATTTAACGACCCTCTCCCCTTTTTCGACCAATTATCACCCTTTATCTCTCAACGATCGTACTTTAATGACCCAAAAATTTCGACCAATACATACTCTGTAGAGGTACTGTGTATACCTAAAGGTCTAGCTCGGCTTAGGAAAGAAAAAACAATAGCCACCAACGACGACGTGTTAATGGTTACACTCGCTCGAAGGGTATTTGTAAATTGAAAACGACACTTTTATTGATAATAAAGGTCGACACGATAACGCTTATCACGCGAAGTCCTTTAAAATGCGACTAACATAACGGTTCGGCTGGGTTTACTAATCGTGAAAGGATCAAGGGGGGTAGAGGGTGAGTAAAGGGTGACGTCGGGTCTGACGCGTTTTAGCAAAAAAAAAAAAAAAAGAGAAGAGAGATTTCAATCGCGCGATAAAGCACACGACGACGACGACTGCAAAGGGTAGGTAGGTATGAAAAAGAAAAACCGATACACATGCCGCATATTATACTCGTATATACCTATACAAGATGTTTTTTTGGGGGGTTGAAGACAAGTGAACCATATTAAGTAAAACCTACCCCCTCGGGCACCTCCCCCTCGTTGATAATTCGTGGTATAGCGTATAGTAGTGGTAAGGTATACCAATACCACACATCGATCGTATTTTATCCTTATCCTCTCCCCATGCTTGTGTCTTGGCCTCGTATCAAATAATAAAAAATCGAGAAACCGCGTCGTCGAAACTATACCAGAACGAGAACGAGTTTATCTTATTACGTTGGTAAAAATCTGAACGAGGTTAAAATAAATCCCCGGCATCGGTGGTACCGCGTATCCTATCGTCTTGAAGAAGTAAAAAAATAAAACAAGAAGGGATGAAACGGCACGGCGAAATAAAAAAAAGTACACGTACAATGTGTATAACCCTACCATTAAAGCCTATTCCAAACACTTGGAATGGTCGATAAGGGACCTCATTTTACCAACGTTCGAGTTAATATTTACCAAAACACGCGAATACCATTATTGGTGAAATTCATCGTGTGTTCGTTTACCTCGTTGGGCATTCCGACTTGGTCGACTGGGTGCCGAAAAATCTAACAATTACCTCGAAAAATACGCCTACGACTTTACCGAACGAATAGTTGTTCCAATTTTCTTCGTATACATTTCGTCGAGAAAATATAAAGAAAGGGAGAGGAATAAAATCGCGGTGACTGAGCTCCCCCCTTTGACCCTTGTGCCCTATCTACTCTGCTTCTTAGCCCTGGTTGGTACCCTTTTGAAAAAGTAATAAAAACTTTCGCGTTTAATTTTCAACTTGTCAACACTACGCGTTGAAAAAAAAAGCAGACTCGCTAAGGTAAACTCGTCGAAAAACTTAATACCCGAACAAATACATCAACGTTTTGCAAACTCGAAAACAGCGACCCCCTCCCACCCTCACCTCGTCCTTCCTCAGCTCCGTCTTGTACAATTTTCACATTTTCTCGCGAGTTTTCTATCCCGAACTTATGCACGTGGTGCTACCATACAACATACGAACATACGTTTGTCTGTCTGTGAAGTTCTGCTACTCTCTTTTCGTCTCTTTCATTATCGATGTATTGGGATTTATATGAACGAGTTGGAGATATAAAGTGTATACTCGAAGGGATTCGTGAATCGTGAGTTTGGTTTAAAAGCTTACAATTTACACTTATCTATCTAGATACACCGAAGTAGTTTCTTATTTTGATAAGGAACCATTAGCTGGGGTGATTCGAGTTCGATAGCCTTTAGTTGAGTAGATTTTTCAGTGATATGATAAGATATTCGAAGCTTTTCGAGACTAAAAATATGAATAATGAATACGGGTAGATTTGTCTACCCTTTGACGAGTAGGTAGTAATTGGTGCATTTTCTGTTCTGATAGTGAAGATTTTGAAACGATAAAGGAGTGAAAATTAAAGGAATGTCGAGGATTAGAAAAACACGGGTGGGTCTAATTTATGTTATGGGTGGTCTGATGCGAGTTTTTTTTTTTTTTTTTTTTTGATTTTATGAGGGTGTTTGAGGGATGGTAATATACCTACTGATAAGCAGTTTCAAATGTGTTTATAATCTTTTTATATTATTATTGTTTTTATTGAAGATAAGAACTGTACAAATCTGATTCAGAAACTTTTAAAATCTGGTCTAAATCGTTGTTTTCTCTATTTTTTAAATATCTAGCACAAAATGCCAAATTGATTGAAATGAACACTTGAAAAATGATTTAAAATTATGAATGAGAATCGCTTATTATTCCTTGTACTTGAAGTTTTTCTCTTTGAAATTGAGTTTCTAGTTGAATTTTTACGAAATGTCTTATTTTGACGAAGTGTCTGATCTTCCCCCTGTTTTCATACGATTTCTTGCAGTTTCGCTGTGAAGCTCAAAAAATCGAGGAAAAAATTCTTGGCTTTTTACCTCGCTTTTAGATCAAAATATAGTCGGGGGGCCCGCATAAGGATCACTAGTACCCCCCCCCACCGATCCACCGGGACAACTTTTTTCTTAAAGGGGGAATCCTAACGAACATTTCTAGCCCTTGTCCTAAAAAAAAAAGTTGCCCTACTAACAAAATGGCAGCAATTTTGATTGACAGGTCAGCCGAAATCGCAGATTTTGCGTTCCAACATAGGACTAGCGTAAAATTTTTTAAACCGTACAACGGTAGATCGAAAGAGCAGTCAAAAATTCATCACCTGTCAAAATTTCAAGTGCTAAAGTCCTTTTTCGATCTTTGGTGAATTTTCAAAAATCAAATTTTGGCCAAAATGTGAGAGAAAAATCAAAATTTTACCAAATTGACCTAGAAAGCGGAAATTTGGGATATACCCTATTTCCGACCTGCCAAATCGATTGGAAACTGTTTCAAACTGTTTTAAGCAGTTCTGGAGCCTCCAGCATATTTTTGAAACTCGATATTCCCACAAAATTTCATCAAATGGAGTTGGAAAGCCGAAATTAATTTTGCAAACTAATTTCAATACGCTGTGAAGTCGACTGCAGGTGAATTTCAAGTCGTTTTGGAGCCTCCAGCGATTTTTTGAAAATTACTGGAGTCTCCCGGAGATTTTTGAAACTTGAAATTTCTCCAAAATTTCATCAAATGGGGTTAGCAAGCCGAAATTTACTCTACAAACTACTTTCAATTCAATGATATGAAGTCGACTGCATGGTGTTTCAAGTGGTTTTGAAGCTTCTAGTTAATTTTTGGAAATTTCAATTTTCTTAAAAACGGCATGAAACCTTTCCAAAAGTTACTGGAGGTTCCAAAATTACTTGAACCCACCTGAAGCCGTCTCCAGAGGGTGTTAAAATTAGTTTGCAGAGTAAATTTCGGCTTGCTAACCCCATTTGATGAAATTTAGTTTAAAAAATCTACTGGAGGCTCCAGTAATTTTCAAAAAATCGCTGGAGGCTCCAAAACGACTTGAAATTCACCTGCAGTCAACTTCATAGTGTATTGAAATTAGTTTGCAGAATTAATTTCGGCTTTCCAACAACATTTGATGAAATTTTGTGGGAATTTCTAGTTTCAAAAATCTACTGGAGGCTCCAGTAATTTTCAAAAAATTGCTGGAGGCTCCAAAACGACTTGAAATTCACCTGCAGTCGACTTCATAGCGTATTGAAATTAGTTTGCAAACTTAATTTCGGCTTTCCAACTTCATTTGATGAAATTTTGTTTTTTTTTGAAAATTACTGGAGCCTCCAGTAGATTTTTGAAACTCGAAATTCCCACAAAATTTCATCTATTTGGTCTGGTGGTATATTTTTGAGTTCTCTGTCGATCACGTTAGTTTTTGTCCGACCCCAAAAAAAAATGCTGCTGGTGGGATACCCCCCTTTTGTGAGAAGCTTATTACAATCATTATCAATTTGCGAATAAAGAGTTGAAAAATTTGCCTTTCATGTTTTCCATCATCTTTTTGCTTCAAAACAACCCTGAATCCTTGAAATTTAGAAATTCATTTTCAAATTGTCATGGATATTTTTGTGGCATTTAATAGTTAAAAATTGGAAATTGAGGAAAGGAATTCAAAAAGTAAAGAAATATAAAACTGTAGATTTTTTTTCAATTTGAAATTCGAATTTATTGGATACCATTTAGGTAATGAAAATGTATCTCAAATCGGCTTACAAGAGGGGAGGTGGGTTAGTTCTTTTCTAGATAGGAAAGACCTCTCAAAGTGAACTGAAATTTCCTGAATATGTCGAATTTTTGGCCACAATTTGAATTATGAAATAGATACGAATGTTTTAAGATTCGTAAATTTTTGTAGATCTTTCATCATTTCAAATTTTGGGATGATTAGTTCCGAAAAATTATTTTATTGGAAGCAAAATGAGTGTAAAGTCTCCTCTGAAAACGGAGTTTTGAATCATGGATGTATTTTTGTATTGAAAATTGATTAATGATTATGAAACGTCAGTTTTGTAAGCTTTGAATTTTTCTTCTGTTTTTGAAACTCTGATGTATGTAGTATCAGAAAATCAACGAGATTTTGGACAAAATTTCAGAAATCTGACATATCTAATGTAGATGATTAATCTTTATCCCAACTCTTTAAAATTTTAAGTTTGGTATAATTTTATTGTTTTTTTTCTTCCAGTTTTTGAAAATCTGTCGGTGTAAAAAAACTCGTTCAAATTTTCTCTGTTACCGAAAGTCTGACAAAATGTCAAGAATTCATTTTTTTAAATTGTTTTTTTTTTCAGAGTTTTCAAATTTTGATATCATTTGCATTTCTTCCGCAAAAATTTTCCAAACCCAAAATATATTTCTGAAAGCTTTTACTTAGTACAGATATTTTTTTGTCAAAAATTATTTCTAAAAGTAAAATATGAATTTGAAGCTATATCAAGAAGGACAAATTTTTGGGAAAATTGTTCCTAAATTGTCCAAAGGGATCGCAAATATGGATGGCTTAGTTATTAGTTGCTATGTATGAGCTAAAAAAATTATGATGGAAATCAGTGGAGAAAAATATATTTTGGAGTTGCGATGACTTCATGTCTCATTTTGTCCTCCCCCCCCCAAATTTTAGCCTTTAAGGTTGTGTCGCAGTTTCAGCCTCATTAAAAGTGGGATTTTTGGCAAAATTGTGGTCCAAAAATCTTCAATTACTAAAATTTGAGTTATTCGACTTTATTTTTCGATTCATGACGAATTTTCAAACAATCTTCTGAAACTGATTCAAAAGTACTGGCCAGGTTTTTTCTACAAAAAATTAGAAAATCTCGAATGAAAATTTGGTTTTTATTTGCTTTTGAAATGTCCAATTTGAATATTGACTGTCGAGCCAATTTGGCCAATTTCAATATTTTAAACTTTTCGAATTTTTAAATATCCGGAAATTCACTCTTGATGTGTTAAATTAAAATTCGTAAGTCTTATGGATTAGTCGGTTGAGCAGTTAGTTGAGCACTCTTAGGTGAAAATCCACCCAAATCTACCTTCAAATCTTCGGTATGAGAGTTTTAAAAACATATCGAGTACATCAAAATTGTACCACCAAAGGCTTCAAATCAATTAAAAGTAATAAAATTCGACTTCGAATTGTCGATTACGTTTGCATTTGTATTTCATTTCGCAATTTTGCTAACGTGGTTGCTTGTATTAGATTTTCAACCTTCACAATTACACTAATTTGAAATGTAAAGAGCGAAATAATGTTTTGCAAAGTTCGTTTAAACGAGTCTTTTTCAAATAAAGGCAAAAATTAGGTCAAACCCGCCTCCACCCTGTTCTTCTGCTAACATTCCCTCGCGATATACACTTTCTCAGCGAATCAACAAGTCATTTATCGCGTTAGAAATTCCTCCGCAACCTTTCAACATTTCGTCGTTTCATTACAAAGATGGAAACGAAACTTTTCCATCGAGCAACAAAATGAGCAAAAATACGTCGCGAAATTTCCCCTCCTGTGTACGAGCAAATAAGAAACACATCGCTTATAACTGCGGAAAATATATACCTACGTATGACGACGATCTCATCTCGGTAATTCTATTCGACTCGCGTGTAAAACACACACCTGCTAGCAGCCAGCGGCGAGTCTTCATTCTTCACTGTTGTATACGACGACGAGTCGACGAAACAGCAAAACGAATAAAATTTCAATTAAATTTCGCGGTTTAGGCGACGTTTAAGGGTGCGTATGCTGGTACCAGCGACGCGACGACGACGTAGAAAATGGCTAAAAGAAGGAAATAGAAATATACGAAGGGATGCGAAGGCAGGGAATAAAATCCTGCGGAAAAGTTATAATTATCCTCGACGGTTGTTCACTATACTTTGTATTATATTTAGTGTGTGCGCGTATTTTATTTGTATTTACGTCTACCTACCTACATATCTGACTGTATACGAGTACTTATACCTACTAACTTGGGTAACATCGTAGATCGAATTTACCTACGAGTACGACGACGACGTACGACTACGCAATGAGAAAATAAAATACTTAAAACCCAGTGAAAAGCATGAAAACTGACGCATGCTGATGGTGAAGGGTACAGGGTACAGGATACGAAATTGTAATCGCTACACAATTCGTGGCGTTTTATTGGCGCTATCGATGAAAAAGTAAAGTCTTTCAAGATTGAGAATTTGTCTCATCTTACCGTTCTTCTTTAAAGTATTCGAGCTTTAAACTACGCTAATACTCATTTAAAAGACGAGAAGGTGCGGACGCGGACGTTCGCTCCGGTGATTTATTAGTATCGGAAATTGGCTTCTTTCTACTTTTGGTGAATTTGGCTGCTGCGTCGTTGTTATTGTTGGTGTTGCTGGTGTACTCGTAGTAGAGGCCCTCGAAGAGGTGCAAAGAAAGAAAAAAGGGGTAGGATTGACGACGACGTAGTGTAAACACAAAGAGTGAAGGAAAAACGTGTACTTGAGTTAAATGTGTGGGTGTGGGTGGTGTTTTGCTTGAAAATTGAGAGAAAATTGCGACATAGAAAAACATAATTACTCTCGATCTGTTTATTATCATTGGAAAAATGTGACACTGAATTGTACGAATAAAACAAAACGGTCATGTTTGCTCACCCCCTTTTGCCCTTCCCTTATAAAAATCTAATGACTTGGTTCACAATCTTCGTATAAAACTTTCAGTTGGTTTTCAGAAGGTTTTTTCTTCAGAATACTTGTTTGAAAAAAAAGTATTTGAAACAAAATGGAAGTCTACTTCTTTGATAGAAAACCGAAAAGTTGGAAAATTTGCGTCACATAGCGTTTCTCCGAGAGATGAGGTCCCAAAAAAATCAAATTTTTCTTCTATGTTCAATATTTTAATGTAGACTTTTTTTTTAAATTGATATTTCCAGCAATTGTCATTGAAATGATATCTTTCAGAGGACATTTCAAAAAGTGGAAAAATTTTACAAATTAAAATATTTGTTTTGAGTCTTTGTTTTGTTTTTTATTTTATACTTGGTTCTAAATTTTTTCTTTTTAATAGTTAAAAAAAAAATTTAGAAAAACGAAAAAAACTTCTAAAAAAATTTGAAAAAATGAACGTTTTGTTTTGATTTTTTCCACCGATTTTCGAGTTTTAAAAACACTTGGACAACATTTTTCTAATAATGAAAAAAATATCGTGCACTTGAACACTTGAATAGACGAAAAAAATAGCAGGTAAAATATTTCTGAAATTGATTGAAAAAAAACAAGTAATCGAACAATAAAAATTCAGACAATTTATGTTTCTGATATTTTAGCTAAAACAACAAACAAACAAAAATGAGAACTCAAAAGAATTGAACTTTTTTTCTGATAATGAAAAAAAAATCAAACAAATTAAAAAACCAAAAATTCAGAAACACAAAAGAAGACTTGAAAAACTTGATAAAATTCCAAGCATGAAAAAAGGCGTAATAGTCGTGAAAAATTGAAAAAAAATTTGCCATAAGAAATCGGAAAAAATTGATTCTTAATTTTGACTGTTTTTCCTGATGTACATACTTGGTTGAAAAAAAAATACAAACAAAATCGGAAATCCCGAAAAAATTGACGAAAATTTTTCTGATAATGAAAAAAAAACAGAAACAAAAAAGAACCTCAAAGATCTTAAAACATTTTTATGGTCAAAAAAAAAAAATACTTTTTTCTGATATTCAAGTTAAAAAAGCAAGCAAACAAACAAACAAAATTTAAAAAATCAGAAAAAAATTATTCAGTTTTTTAGATAAATGAAACGTACAAAAAATTCAAAATTATTTCAACGGTTAAAGAATAAAAAGGAATGACGTGTTTCATTCAATAAATTGATTTTAAAAAAACAGAACAAAAAAACCAAAAAATTGCGAATAATTCCAAAAAAATATTGCTGAACAATTTTTTTCACTCTTCTTTTATTCGAATTTTCCAATTTTTCACCCCCTTCCTTTGATGTACGAGTAAGTATTCGTTTAGGAGCCAAAATCAGAGTGATCATTCGACTACTAAAAATATATATTTTTCGTTTTCTTTTCATCATTCTATGCTAATAAATTTTGTTTCAAAAAGGGTAATATACCATATAAAAAAAATTGGGTGCTTGATGAAATGTTGAAAAATTGAAATTTTATAGTTTCTTCCAAGAGGGAATGAGAATTAAAAAAGCAAAAAAAAATGTCCAAAAACCCGAAAAAATATTTCAAAACAAACCAACAAAAAACCAAGAAATGAAAAAAATGAAAATGTGATCTCTTTTTTATTGAAATTTTTCTATAAAAAAGTGATTTTTTCAAGAATTCAATACAAAAAATGTCGATGTATGTGCTTCAATTTTTGCCTCAAAATGGATATGCTAAGGGAGAAGGGAGAGGGGTCAGTATTTCGGAAAATCTGGTTAGTTAAGATTACATTTGACAACGTGTTTCTATTAATCAAAAATCAAAAATATTTAAAAAGAAGATACGAAAAAAAAATCAAAGAAATTGCAACACTGGGAAAATCATTTCATGTGGCAAAATTTTTAAACGTACTTATAATGAAAAAAAAAAAACGTTGAAAAAATATTTCAAAAAGAAAATAGAAAAAACTATCCAATTTCTTGAAAACTATGACAAAATTGTATAATTCCTCAAAATATATTCAAATCCTTTCATTTGAGCTCCGAAATGAGGAGAAGTTGTGATCGTAAAAAAATCTTTTTGTATCTTTAACAATGTAGGCAGAGATGATGGCTTTTTCACAATGTACCAGGTACCTACTAATCAGAAATTTCAAGAGTAGTGCTTTTCGATTGAATCAGAAATGAAGGAAATTGCGAACTTGATTATTTCAAGCTTTGATTCTAAGTATTTCGTGAAAAAAATTTTTAACTCTCACAACTTCAATTTTTACGTGATTCTAAGTACTATTAGATGAAATTTCTAACAAGAATTCGAGTCTGCTTTCGCCATACGCCAGATTAATTTTATTTTCGTGATGAAAATACTCACAATTTTAGTTCAGCTGAGTCGATGCTCTCTCACTCAACTCAGATTGGCCATTTTTCCACATTCAGTCTAACTCGTCCGAGTGCTCAATATTTTCCACGACACTTCCGTGGAAAACTCAACGCAACCTTCGGGGTCTGTACAACATATCATTATGAAGAACTCTAACCAGAATTAATCCTCTCAAGGGCTGAAAGAAAATATCGAGAGATGATTCACATTGTAAATTTGACTCTCCAAGTTGATGATAAGGGTGACTAATGCAAATTTCACCATTCGTAGCAATTAAAACTCATATTTTTTTAGTTCGCCATCTTTTAATGAAAAACGAAATAAAAAGTTCACAGATCTGTCTGTCTCATATCACTAATCAGTTGGAAATTGAATTTCTCGTTCAGTCGTTCAGAGGCTGAATTAGTATCGTCTTCTCATGTTATCATGTCTCTTGGCTCGGAAAATTCGTTGATAAGAACGTGTGTACAGACTCCGATAGGTGTGTTGTGTTTCCCACGGGAGTCTCGTGGAAAATTTCGTGCTCAGACGCGCCAGCTTATTTTGTGAAAATGGACAATGATATACGAGTAAGTGAGCATCGATCGAGTTGAAATTGAATTACGCGTTATTTTCTAGAGAAATTAAACCAATTTAGGGACCTGCTACGAATCGAGAAAAATTCCCAATTTTCTTCTCTTCAAATTGCAAAAGAAGGGTCATCTCAACAGCGAACGAATATTACGACGAAATGAAAAGATCCTCGTACCCTTGAAACGTGAAAAAACCACACCCTTCCTCTTCACCTCCGTCTTGACGACAATTTCCACTCGCAAAGTCTTGGAAATACTCTGCAAATCGACTGCTACGACATCACGAAGATCGCGAACGACGGGGAAAATCTGCGTAGAAGGAGGATACAGAAGGAGGTGATGGTGGTACATCTGGCTGGTTCAGCACCAATGATCGATCACTGGTGACAAGAAGGTACACCATCGAGTGCTGTTTCACTTCGACGAGCAAGCGTAATAAACAGTTACATGGGCCACGGCCAGGTTGTTTGTTCCCCTTCTAGTGGCTCATCGTTGTTATCGTTTTAGTTTTATACGCCGCGAACTGCGAACAGACCGTCGAGCATTCTATTAAAGAACGGTGCGCCTCATCGCCAAGACTACTCAAGTGTTCTGCGTTTGCTGACTCGACTAGCTTTCTTCGTTTCGTGTGCATTTTTCCCCGAGTCGAGTTTTCATTTCGCGCGACATTGCGCCGAATTTTCCTCCGGTGTGTATGCGTTTTCTTACCCCCCATTTCCTCGTTTCGTTTTGTTTTTGTTTCGAAACGTATGTTGTGTGATAACATGTGCAGTGTTGCCTGTCTCCTTTATTAACGAAGGAGCAGGATTTGGGAAAACCGCAAGGTTCGATTTTATTCGATTCGCATCGACAAGTGTTGCCGCGACTGCCGCTGCTCCCGCGGCACTTTTATATTTTGCGCCATGTTCGCGATTCTTCATCTTGGATGTCGTAAAATTTCTAATGGCTTTGCGACGACGATATGAAATTTCCTGTGAAGTGATCGTTGTTGTGTCGAAAATTGTGATGTGATTTTCGTCGCCTCGCTTTTTTCCTCTAATCGTACAGATCAGTGTGTGATGATCGAGCTGTGATTTTTTTGTTGTTGTCAAGTGATGTTTGTTGTGATCCCTGTGATATACCTTGTTAATTTTTTTCCTTCTTAATTAGTATAAGTTAATCTTGTTATTTTTCTTCTATCGTTATTGTTTTTTGAGTGTGTTGTTCGCGTATTCGGTATTTTCATTGGTGCAAATCGAGCAACGATGCTTTTGTGTAGTGCAGTTTTTCTGTGAAAAAATAATCAACTCGCTGTATTGATCCAATCTGCGGCCAAGCCATGTATAACGTCGATCGATTCGACTCATCTGGTCTGAGTAAGCTGGCCTGGTACCTGAACCTGTTACCGGAGAAAGATCGAAATCCGGCCAATTTCGGACCCTACACGAGCCCCTCGAACCTGATACCGCCGCCCGTTGTACCTCAATCGACGATACCTCCTCCGCCTCCTCCACCTCTTTCGCCATTACTCTGCAATGACCACAATGCGATGAAATCGCCGAGCACTCCGCCGGCTTCTGCGGCCACTAGTCCATTCTTCAGGAGACCTTTCATGTTCGACGATGACACCAACCTGTCTCTTTTATCAGCCGCCTTCTTCGTACCGAAAGGATTCTTCGGCGATTTGCTACTGTCCCAGTATCTCTGCAAATCTGGTATGTAAATGAGTTACATACTCGTACGTACGTACGTGTGTAGTGTATCGGTTTTTTTCTTACCCTGCCCCCTGCCCCAGCTTTGCCCTGCCTCTCTCGCTGTAAAGATCACGAGATCACCGTTGTACGTTGTTACTTACTATTTACTACTTGGTTGAACTTGTGTTGTAATGTGCGTTTGTCCGAATCGTAAATGGAGATGATAGGTGATGGATGAGGTATTTGCCATGCTGGAGGAGCCAAGAGGAGAAGGTGTAGATCGAGATGATTTGTTGTATTTGCAATAATAATGACGACGTGTTGTTGCGGGTTTTATTGTTGTTGTTGTTGGTGTTGTTGTTGTGATGGTGGTGCTGATGGCGGTCGAGAAGTCGTAAAACTATTCCTTGTGAGAGCGGTGAAATTTTCTACTAGTGGTTATGTGACGAAGTTGCGTAATAATAAGAGGAAGAAATGGAAGTGAAGGGAGAGGAAGGATGAATTATGTGATATTAGATCATAGATGATGCATTTGGTGTGAAATATCAAAACTAAATGAATTTTTCATTTTTTTGATCGAATTCTCAACTTTTAAGTGATCTTTTGATGGAAATTGTGAAAATTGACGAGGAAAATTTTTCATAAAATTGATTGAAAAAACGTATAAAATTTACCTACGCATTTAATGAAAATTTTTAATATTTTATAAAAAAATTTTAACAAGAATTTTGAGTTTTTCCGAATAAAAATTTTCAAAATTTTTTCAAAAATTTGAAAATTTTAGTAATGTGAAAAATTATATTTTTTTATTGTTTCATCACAAACATAAGATTTTAGAGGTCCTGCAAAAAATTTTTTAAAAAAACTTGTGTTGAAAAATTCTAATTTTTGTGAAAATCTAGTGATTCTATGAAAAGAATTGAGAGAAACGAAAATTCAAAACATAAAATTTCTCACACGCTGAAGTTAAATGTTTCAATTTCAATCAAATCGTTGAAAAATTTTCGATCTTTTTAAAATTTTTCCATCACCAAAAATTCAATTTTTGAGAAATGAACCTCAAGGTGTTGTGAATAAAGTGAAGGGAATCAAAATTGTAGAGCAAAAAATTTCTCATCTGCGAAAATTGATTTGCTGTTTTTGAGATATTTTGAGCTCAAGTTGGAAAATCAATTTTAGTTGAACTATTTTTGATGGCAATTTCCATTGTTTTCAACCTTACATGACAAACATCAATTTTTGAAAAAATGCGAAGGCTTTTCGAAAAAAAATTGTAGCTTTTGAATTCTTCAAATATTTTGAGCTAAAATTATAAGATCAATTTTATTTGAATGGTTTTGATGAAAATTGGGTGCTTTTGAACGTTTTGATCCGAAAAATCAATTTTTGAGAAAATTTGATGGGAAACAAAATGTTAGATCATCAAATTGACCATCAGCAAAATTTGATTCAATTTTTCTAGGATGCTTTGTGCTTGGAATATTTTGAGCCAAAGTTGAAAGCTCAATTTTAAGCAATTGTTAGTGATGTAAAATCTGACACGTTTTGCAATTTTTTTCATCACAAAAAATTCAATTTTTGAGAAAATCCGAAGGTCTTGTGAAAAATTTGAGGGGAAGTAAAATTGTACGGTATGGAAATTGTCATCTCACTGGGTGCTTTTTGATAATTGTTTCTTTAGAGGTTTTGTGTTTGAGATATTGCGAGCTAAAATTGGAAATTTTAATTTCAAATCGTTTGTGATGAAAAATTTCAAGTTTTTCCATCACAAAAAATCAATTTTTCAGAGAAACTGAGTACACAGTATAGCTCTAGTTGCTTAATTGATGAATCAATAATTCTAGACGTTTTTCAAGTTGCCAAAATATCCCCCCCCCCTGATTTGCCAAAAGAAAATTTGAACATTTTATTGAGCAAGAAAGGCTTTGAAGAAGATTTTTTTCTATTTGTCTTGTTTTGGTGTCCCTAAATTTTTGAAATCTTCTTCGTATTTAAAAAAATTTTAGAGACGATTTTTTTGAAAAAATATTGTAAGCATTTTTTTAAAATCTTTTTTTTCTTTTTTTTGAGGGGGGCGGGTCTCTATTGAGCGTTTTAAGAATTATTACTAAACCAGTTGAACATTAAATATACCACTTTGATTACTCGAATTATGTTGTTATGTTAGAAGTAGCTCTCGAAGCAATTAAAAAAATCAAGAGATTATTTGAAAAAACTATTTAAAAATTTGCTGCTCAGCAATCAAATTTTGTCGCCATTTTGAAAAAGATACGTACTCGTATTTTGCGAAACTGTTGCTCCTTAATTCAATTTTTGACGATTCAAATGAGAAAAATTGGGTACAAAATGTTCTCTCTGCGGTTATTCATGTTGAAAACGTGCTTTGAACGTACCAAGAAAATTCAAACAAGAAAAAAATCAAAAAAACGAGCAAAAACTGAAAAAATTATCTGGAATTGTCTTGAATTTTTTGCCACATTCACATAAAAATCATTATAAACCTCCTGTGAAATTAGAACAAAATTCTAAGACTCGGAAGTCTTTTCGATTGTTTGATTCAGTTGGAATTTTCATTGAGAAGTACCCTGTGAGCCTCCTTTCCCATAAAATGCTTGTATTCAATTATCACAAAAAGTTCCAAATAATTATAATTCCGAAACGAAGTTCATTTTTTCATTTTCTTTTCAAGTTTCATGTTGAACGAAAATCGAAAAAAAATACATAATAAGCACAATTGATTTTTGAATTTTTTTTTCTTTTTTAGCTTTGGTTCTGTTGAAATCCCATGAAATATGGGAATTGAAAATTTGTGCAAATAATGGTTGTTAGTTCTGAAAAAAAACACACACACGTTCAATTTTTTTGAAAATTCATTTCGAAAGTTTTTCTCTTATCCTTTCCTTTCCTTCTGGATCATGACGAATGAAAATGTGAAGCAAAATAACATCAATTTCGTTCATTTAACGTAATTTTTTTTTATTTGAAAAAAACTCGAGATTTTTTTGAGAAAATTGAAAAAATTTTTCATAGTTATTGAACAAATACAAATCAAAATTATAGATTCTGACATTTTTTTGAATTTTCTCAAGCTTTGCCATTTTTTCCCCCTTTAACCAAATTGTCAAGTGCATCAAAGGCTGTACCTTCCTCTTCCCTCCCCATTTTTTTCTTTTTTAATATGCATGTTTTTGTTAAATTTTAAAGTCAAATTATGAAAATTGATGATGTTACGACGTTTACAAAAACAAATCTAAAAAAATTTAATGAAAATAAAAATTCGGTGGTGATTTTGATTGATGAAAAACTTCGGAATACTCGCCCGAATTACTCAAAATACCATAGGATTCGAAATTGATATTTTTTCGTTCGTGGGAATGGCAGAGGGAAAGAAAGGGTAGAAGTAAGAAGGGATCCAGTGGGAGAAACCGCCTTTCTTATGTCTCGCATGCCAAAGCGCATTAAAAAGTACAAACTGAAGGATTACAATAACAAATCTGTCCAAGAACGAAACGAATTAGCTGATACAAAAAATGATACAAGAATATATGGAGAGGAAAAGAGGAAAGTTGATCAATAAATAAAGCAACCTCCCAATAAGAAACGTTGCTAACAATGTAGATACCCAATACGAAATCGAAAAAAGTCATCCTCATCCAACTCACGAAAATCATTATAATATTATTATCGTATGTATTATCAAATTCGCGAACACAAACAATTCACAATGTTGCTAAACAACAATTTAAATGACTCGAGTACGTGAGAATCGGAAAGGGGGCACAGCGAGGGTAATTTTTTTATTGGCAGCAGGTGGTCCCTTATATGGTCGGATACATGACAAAAATTTTTTCGTTCAAACGTTATCGTGTTTCGTTTGGCGCTTTGCAGAATGCTCCTGTATCGTATTTATTTACGAGGAAAATTTTTTTTTCGTGAATTTGATTTACGATCGAAAATAAAAATTTATGTCGCGATTCGAACCGTAAAAAAGTTTATTACCGCGCTATATATTCTATTTAAATTGTACGATATTAAAGCGAGGGAAATTTTACGCGTTTTGCAAAAAAATTACTCGATGGTTGAGTTGAGGTTCTCGTAGGATGATGGTTTTACGCGCGTTGAAAGCCAGCTTTATTAAGGATTCGATGCGATATAAAGTTCTTACATTGTACATAATCGATCGATTTTTTTCGTGTTTTTGAATCGGAATTCGGAGGGAAAAAATCGAATTCGTAATACATTTTATTTCGTTGAGAATGTAAATTGGTATTGGATTGGCGATGAATTTTACCAGCTGCGATAGCTTTACACCTTTTAGAGGTGCGATGGGTTTTTTTGTTTGAAAATTAAGTGATGATCTTTTTTACTCGTTGGAGAAATGTAAATAATACAGGATGTTTGAAACGATCAATCTTAAAGATCATCTCGAGGAGAAAAATAAACAAACAAAAAATTCACAGAAGCCAATTCGTGGTCTAGATCTTACTACGTCATTCATTAGCCACGATGGGAAAACCCTCAACATCTGCGAATAGCCTACTTTTGTCGAGCCTGTAGTTTAAAGAGATGCCTCGTCATATGTGTAAAACCTCCATCTTACCCCCTGTACCCTAAATCGAGAATTTTTTCACTTCGGCGGTGAAATAAATTGAGCAGTCAGTGTGCGGATATACGAAGGTGAATGTTGTTAGTGTCATTTTTTCCCTCTCGTATTTATTTTCCTATTCAAAGGCACCTGCGCTCGATGAGTCAAGATAAATGAATTTCGCCAGGTTTTTTTTTCATCGTCGCTCAACGCTTGCTTTCGAGAGATGGTGCCGAATAGAGCATTTTTTGGGTCATTTTTCAAGGCGAGGACTGGAGGTATTTTTTTGAGGATGAAATTTTGGTCGAAGATGAGACTGAAATAATTATTTTATTGTTGTTGTAATTCATATCTGTTGACGGAGGAGAGTACAGGAAGAAAATATGTTGCAATATATTTATCACGGTTGCGGTTTGATCGAATGATTAGCAGTCGATGTGTTTTATCAGCTTGGTCAAAAAAAGAAAATGGCTGCGGTATGAGTTTCGCGATGACTCAGAAAAAAATTAACCTGAAATTAATACATACACGTTACAAAGTTAGTAGATAAAATGTACCCTTTTATGGGATTGCCGAACGAATGGAATGTCAATGTACGTCTTTTTTTGGAATAATTATTCGTAGAATGCTGGTTGACTTTCGCGAATTGTGAGCAATGAATCTTCATTGGGATGACTGTCTAAATATTTTGTGGATGTAATTTTTTTCGTATGTTGATCACGTAGGTGTAGATATATTGATTTGAGGGAATTGACTCCATGCACATTGCATATTTTGAATGGGTGACAAAATATCAAAGTGTGGATTTTGGCTTCGAATTTCGTGTAGGTACCTAATTAAATTCTATTCAAAGAAGTACTTGATTAGTTAATGGTAAGAAATTATGTACTTAGTTGTATTAGTTACTCATTCTGGAGACATTTTTTGCGGAAGATCTCATCGTAATTCTGCCTTTCAACGAAAATTGAAGCTGAAAGACTGGGATTTGATGTCACGTGGAATTTTTTTTCTATTGAGTAACGATGAATTTTTTTCAAGAAATGGCAATTGGGTATTTTTTTTTCTTTGAAAATATTTCATGTCGTTTATAGTCGAAAATTTTCTTAGAATATTAAAATTGGAAAGAAAATGGAAGAAAAATGTAAAAATAGGTTTTTAGTGGTGTGGTTGTGCAATAATGATGTGATTATTTGATTAATATCTACGCGAAGAGCATTTTCGAAGAATTTATCAAGTATGATTCAAAGTAAAAAAATTCGTATTCAATTTAATGAAATAGTAGGGAATGAAAACTTTCTCGGTTTTCTGACGTGAGATATTAATTGATGATAAGGATTTGAACTCTGAATTTTCTAGTAAAAAAACGATAATATTTATTTATGTATTGCTAAGAATTTTTGGATGTTTGTTTCGCTCAACCTCATTTTTTCCCCTTTGAGAAAATAATTATTATGCAATGAGACGAAAGTGATCGAATGAGTCATGCTTTTTTTTTCGAAAGTTGAAGATCATAACCGGATACGTAGTTCTATGATATGTGTTTTTCTGTTGTTTTTTTTCTTATATTCCTTCAAACTTTCAAACATTTTGCATTTAAGTTTTTGAAATGTTGAATTGAAAAATTTCTGCTCAAAAATCGACCATTTTCCACTCCACTTTATACTCTCCAATTTAGTTCAATTTCGAAATAACCACGAAGAAAAAATGAAACGAATTTTTTTCTATTCGAGAAAGCTTTAAAATTGTCAATTTTTTCGTGTTTATCGCTTTCGTGCCTTATTTTAAAAACACAAAAAAATTTCAATTTTCAATTTTTACAGATTTTATTTTTTTTTACACTGTCACTCATTGTACTTTTGTCCTGCTTTTTTCTAAACTCGTAAAATTTTGCCAGAATTGTCACTTGTCAGAAAATCCACAGTTTTTTCATGTTTACTTTATCAAAATCACACTGTAAAATTTTCCATTTATTTATTGTAAATTTTGGAAGCTTTCTCATTGTTTCTAGTTTTTTTTGGGGGGGGGGGGGTAGTGAAATAATTTGAACCCAAAAAATCTTGTCTTGGATAAATTTTGATCCTTCGTCATCCATTTCAATATTCGAAAAAATTTAGGTACCTTCAAATGTCCTGCGTTTTTGCCAAAATTGCCAGAAAGTGCTCCTTTTCTTGCCAAAATTCGAAAAGGGTCTTGTTTGTTTTCATGTTTTTCCATCAAACTTTGAAATTTTCCATTTTTAATTTTTTTCTCGGATAATTTTGAATATTTTTCAATTTTTCTTGTTTTTTTTTTCTTTATAATATGAAAAATTTGACCTGAAAAAAATGGAAATGGAAATATTTCAACTTGAATAGATTTTTAACCACCTTCCCCCCTCCCCCACACACAATTGAAATATTTGAAATGTTTTCTTTTTTTTTTGTTTTTTTTAGCCAAATTATTTTTTTATTCATCATATTTGTAAGTTAACGAAGAGATGATCTATTTTTTTTTTGTTGTTGGAAAATACAGTAGAAATTTTATCTTTTTGGTAGTACCCATTTTGCCAATTTGAATTGAAATTTTTACAATCATGGTTTCTTCTGAAGAAAATTTGAAAAATTATTATGTCCTATTGAGATCTAGACTTTCTTTCCCCCTAAAAAATTTTTTTTTTTGATAAATAAACGTCTCATTAAAATTCAACTCATGTTGGTAAATGTGACCATCCAACTGCGAATAGGCAAAAAAAACTCCCTTCACGTTGCAAAACTTCGAAAAATTAATTTTTGAAAATTTTTTCCATTAATTCCCCTTTTCTTGTCATCTTTTCTCGTAAAAAAAAACAAACAAACAAAAATCAATACGAATGTGACTAGAAAACGAGACATTTATTGAAAAAATTACTCGTACTTACAGCTCAAGAATTTTTTATGAATTCTGATTGCGACGAATAAGTATTTTTAATCACGAACATAAACTCGAGTAGGTCTAGGTACTGCTAATCGTCGTCGTATCGTGATGAATTTCATTTTCTTTCAATTTTCAATTTTATTTTTAAAAATTACGAAACCATAAACCCAATCGTGTAAAAAAAATGACAAAAGAAAGGAGGAAAAATGCGGAGAATTTGCGGCACATAATACTGTCAAGCGTTTATCATATTTCCTGCTGCCTCCATATTAAGTAGTTGTCTTATCTTCGTGAAATGTACGTAGGATTGAAATTTTTTTTTCTTATTTTCAACTCGTCTTACATATTTACTCGTACCTACATTCAACAGGTTTTTTTTTCTCCTCTACATTTCTATAGGTACGCATTCATCGTCGTTGATAAACCGTGTGATTTTTAATTTGTGTATATTTCACCTATGTGTAGCTCTTGGCTGACTCGGGCAGCATGTGATGTGGACAGGCGATTACCAGATATAGCGTATTTATAATAAATGCGTTGGTTTCGGTATTTAAAATGTATGGGTTTTGTGATGCATATGAAATGAATAGGATATCGAACTGTAGCGCCATGCCAATGCCAGTGTTGTTATTATAGATCCAAAGCTGGAACCGAACCAGCTGATATACGTAGGCTGTTTCGCCTCTCTATTACTTGTTAGTAGATAAAGGTTACTTTTTAACCAACCGGTATTAGGCAGCTGACTAGCATTTGTTTGCTGTACGTACCTAACTCTTTGTATGGGTATGCAAGGTTTTAAAATGCAGTGGAAAGGAAAGGATATGGAAGAAAAAAATGCCTTAATAGATGCGATCTGTTATTATTTATAGATATCTTTTTCTGGAATAAAATGATAATCTATCTTTTTAATTGACTCGATGACGCCAGCACGCCATCGATTGATGTAATTACCTTTGAGAAATTTTTCACCACCTTTTTAATTTCCCTATAGGCATTCTATGTGGTGTCCTTGTACACGATATTAAGCTATATTTGTGTAAATCTGACGCCGCAACAAATGCGAAGTACTTGCTTACCAATTCCCTATCTAATTACTCGATTGCGTAAAGTTTATGCGAAAAATTTCCATTGTGAGAATTTAATTTTTGTGATATTTTGCCAAGAGTTTTTTAAATGGAAAATTTTAATCGACTGGGTGAAATAGGTTCGAGCTGAATTTGTTCGAGTATTTTATCACGTGTTCGAAGACGCACGTTCGAGCAAGGAATTTTCAAGTTGGAAAGGTTGTCGAATTAGGCGAATTTTTGCTGTTTTTAAAACCTTTGATGAGCATAAATCTTTTCAAAGAGGTCTTATGAGATCAAAACTATCCTCTGATGTTTGTTTAGTAGTATTTTTTTTTTTTGGTTTTTGGGTCGAAGAAGCTGAATATTCAAAAACTACTTTACGAAGCTACAATGGGGGAGGGGGATTAGGGTGACTCTTATTCTGAGAAGCCCAAAAGCTAAAATCGTTCATTTCAAAATTTTTTTTATTAAGTATAAAATTAAAGCATATATTGGCAAAAAGCAAAATTTTGAAAATTTCAGGCAACTTGATCGAAAAAAAAGTTACTTTTGGCAGATTTTTGGAGAAAAAAGAGACTATGAGAATTTCTTGCTAAAAAACAAATATTTTGAACAATATTTTGGCAAAATGAGACCTTTTGGTAATTTTTAGTTGAAAAGAAATTTTGGGAAATGAATGAAAATTTTCGTCAATTAACGCAAGAATCAATAAAAAAATGTTTAGCAAAAAGCGGATCATTAAGGCAATTACTGAAAAAAATAGGACTTTCAAAGTTTTTGTCCAAAGAGAGAGACCTGTTCGCAATATTCTGGTTAAAAAAATAAGACTTTTTGGCAACGTATGGCATAAAAATCAGAAATTACGACAATTTCTGTCAAAAAAAGCAAGCTTTTTTCTAGCAATTTTTTGCAAATAAGAAAATGTTAACAATTTTGGCAAAGCCGCAAAGGCAGCGCTTTTTAGAAATTTTTTATAAAAAAATCAAGATATTTGGGCAGTTATTGGATAAAATGACTGTTCGAAATTTTTTGCAAAAAGGCGAAAATTTTAACCATTTTTTGACAAAAAAACAAGAATGATTGATCATTTTTACTGAAGGTGTCAGACTTTTTGCTCTATTTTTGTCCGAAGTACTCGCAACTTTGTCAGTTTTAGCGAAAAGCTGGTTTTTTGAACAAATTTTTCCTAAAAAAAACCCTTAGCGTGAGAAGTCAGAAGACCGACTTTTCTTCACATAAAAATCCTTTACGAACGAATTGATTCACTTTTTTTGAAACATTTGTACAGCAATTTTGATCTGTTTACAATCGAATCGAATCATTTACGAACGATTGGCGATTAAATAAATTGATTGATTTCTTGGCGAATCATTCGCGAACGAGTTGATAAATAGTTACTGAGTCATTCGCAAACGAATTGATTCGTATGAGCGACTCGTTCGTGATCAAATCGATTCATTTACCCAATTTTTGACGAATCATTCGCGAATGAATTGATTTGTATGAGTGATTTATTTGCGAACGAATCGATTCGTATAAGTGACTTGTTCGCGAACAAATCGATTTATTTACTTAATTTTTGATGAATCATTCGCGAACGAATTGGTTTGTATTAGTGACTCGTTCGCGAACGAATCGATTTATTTACTCAATTTTTGATGAATCATTCGCGAACAAATTTATTCGTATAAGTGACTCGTTCGCGAACAAAACGATTCATTTACTCAATTTTTGATGAATCATTCACGAACGAATTGATTCGTATAAGTGACTTATTTGCGAACGAATCAATTCATTTACTCAATTTTTGGTGAATCATTCACGAACGGATTAAATTATTTTTTGTGAATCATTCGCAAACAAATTGATTCGTATAAGTGACTCATTTGCGAACGAATTGATTCATAAATTGAAGAATTGATCGATTCTTTGACGAATGATTCTTTCAAAAAATTGATCAATTTGTTCATGAATGATTCACCAAAAATTGAGCAATTCGGTCATGAATGATTCACCAAAAATTGAGCAATTCGGTCATGAATGATTCACCAAAAATTGAGGGTCGCATCAGTACTTTGTAGGAGTAGGAATCATGCAGGCCTAGCGAGATTTCAAGATTTCAAGTTTCATCGAAATCGGTTCAGCCATTTTTGTATGTAATGACTAATGAGTTTTAAAAAATATTGGAAAAAAATTTGTCGCTCGATAAACTTGGAAGCTTTGAGCTTTTAGAACATGATGAAACTCAACAGTTGGACAACTACAACAAAAAAAGGATTTGAACTGAAACTGAACTGAACTGAAAAAAATGTTTATTTAAAGACGCCCAACATCTAGGCTTTTAGCGTCTGCAGTAATTACATACATTAGAATACATAGAGTTAAATTTTTAAACTAATCAACAAAATCACCAACATAGACAGAAAGAAATTACATAACAATGGTAAAGGAAAAAATATAACAAATTAATAACAATTAAAGAAAAAAAGTTTTAAATATCATTAAATAGGTTGGAAACTTTCAAGAAAGTGAACAATTTTTTGCATAAGTCTTCATCATCTTCTTTCAAGTGTTCATATTTGAAGCCTATTCCCAGTATATTTTCAACATTTGATTTGTATAAAACACTGGAGTCCAATATGTGTTGAATCGTTATGTTTACACTGCAACATGGACATTTCTTGAGAGATTTTTCCGTGAAGAGTGAGCTGTGAGTAAATGAGGTATGGCCTATTCGTATCCTGGCTAAAATTACTTCTTCACGTCTACTTGAACGGTATGAGGTAGTAGGATTTGGTGGTATAATATTTTTATATGTCTGAACTCTTTCTTTAACAGCATTCAAGTTGGCAGGATCAATATTTTCAGAGGTCAGCAATTTCCTAGTATGGTTTCCAAAAGGTTTTTTGCAGTTTATATTGGCAAAATGCGAGACGGACAATTTTCGAAAAAAACATTTCAGGCAACTTTTGGCGAATAAAAACGACATTTTTTGGCCAAATTTTCAAATAAAGTGAGACACTTTTAATTTTTTGCGGGAAAGCGATAATTTTCAGGGATGTTTGCATGAAACGAGACTTTTTCAGGGATACTTTTTCTTCATAAAAACAATGAATTTTCCTCAAGCATAAAAATGAGAACCACTTTTATGAGTCTTTAAAGTGTATAATTTTCAATAGGAAATTTCGCAAGCACTCTCGAGGTTTTTGATACACTACCTACCTACATCATTGACTAATTTCGACACTTAAAAAGGCCAAAAAATGGATTCATTCAAAACCTTAGTCGATACCATTTTGAAAAATTTGCGAAAAAGACGAATCAACGTAGCATTCCATTCAGTACATACTTCCATATAAAAAAAATACTCTAACGACTAAATTTCTCGAGCTGGACTTGGACAATGTGAAAAAAATAAGGCAACAAACCATCGACCATCTCGACGCTCGATCCGTTATCTCGAGCTGCTTTTTAGCTCACTTATACAGTCTCGACAGTAATTCGCGAACGGCGAACACCCGGTTCATAAGGCAAAATTTCTCCAGCCTCACGATCGTGGTCGAATTACCGCAGCAGCATTGACAGCTTTATGGGACAAAGCGGAGGCTTGACCGAGGTAAAAAAATCTACATACGAGATCGTAGCCCGTTTGTCTATATAGGCTCCGCACCAACGATTACCATTTATACTCGATGGTAGTACCTAGATAGCCCATTTTATACTAGAACAGTATGTACGATCGTAATATTACTTATCGTTATCACCGTTATAAGTTGTTGTAACTGCGAGTACCCACGAAAAAAGAAAAAAAATACACAACATAATAATAAAATCGTTACCAGCATCACACTGTGAGCGATTACAGGGGCCACGAGGAGGAGGCTATAAAGGAAAGGAAGACGGAGAGAGAACGATTTGGTTAAATGTACAATCGTGACTGTTGAAATCGATCAAATTATTCCACAGTTGAATTTTTCCCCACAGCTCCCGCCCCTTTTATCGCGACCAGCGACCACTGTGGTCTAAGATGCATTTAGCACTATTTTTCCTCTTCCACAGAACTACATTGCACGATATTTTCGGCATTTGCCATGTAATCAAATTACTAGGTATATAAAAATACTATATATATACGAGAGGATTAGATGGTTTACGACTCACAGTGATTCTTCGTTGCGACACGAATAAATCTCCAGAGGGTCGACTCTTCTCGCTGGACGACTCTTCCGTGTTTTCTGGCGAACTTTCCATCGAGTCGAGGATTTTAAGTGATTAAAAATGCTCGACTTTGATGGCGGAGTGTTGTGGCGTGTTGTACATCAGCGATACTTCCTTCTACGTGATTTCCAATTCGTATAATGGCGATGGCCAACCCAGATAAGAGGGTTTGTTTTTGCGACGACGACGAAACGAATCGTGCCCAGATGGCAAGAGAAAGGGATGAAAGGGATAATTCCAGATTTGTACGGTAATTTTAGTCCTTGTTTTCTTTCCAAAAGGCAGATTTTTATCGTCATTTTCCTCACGAATGGGTATCCTACCAGTTTTCACGAGTTTTAATGGATGGAAAAAAATCATTCGAGGATTTGTATTCCGCGTCGAAATACCTTCGTATGTGATTGGGGAATATTTTAAATCTTGCGGTAGGTCAGGAACCTAATATGTATAATCCGTTTCCGCCATATTCGTCGTAAAAATTTAAATTATAAATTCATCCAGACAGAATTTCCATCCGTGTTTTCCTCTGTTTATAAATTTTCCTCGCCGAGTTGGTTCTGTTTTGAAAAAACATTCGCGAAGAAAAAATGACACAAAAGTTGGCAAAACAGTTTTATATGGAAAAGTTATTATTGTCTCATCGCGAGCCAAAGTTGCCAACATTTTAAAAACACAGTTAAAAAACAATCTAAATTTCAAACAACATTACTTACTGTTTCGGAATAATCAATATGACGCTGCACGCAAGGTCGCATTTTGTAATAGAAAGAAAAATAAGGGATAGATTGGAACTTGCAACTTCCCCGTCACCTAATAGCATTCGATTCGATGTCTCCGAGCGAAAAAAAAATTTACTCATCGTACGTCTACGTACCTTCGACTTGGGATGTTCTTCTGTGTCGTTAATCAAATATGGAAAATTTAATTTACAATTGAAATACGGTTTGCGTTGTTGTTGTTGTTTCACTCTAAAGAATCGTAAGTTTTACGAACGAGCAGCTTGGAAATTGCAAAATCCGCTTTCATCGTCTGTACATTTTCTTTTTTTTTTATCGCAAATTCTGCTTTTGCGTAAGTATTTTTACCCTCGAAAGATTGATTAACGAGTTAGGGGGTTTTTATCGTCGCGTCGACTCGAGTCGATTCCTATCGTCGTATTATTAAATAAATATTCGAGAATTTCGCCAGCGGAAAAAAATTGTTTACGTTGAGAAAGTTTTTCTATTTTTTTTTTTTTTTTTTTTGTGGGATTGACTGTCTTTTAAAAGGTTCAGTTAATGACAAGGATTGATATTTTTACGATGAACAAGAATGGTGAAACGAATTTCTCGACTTGTATTTTGCACATCTTCACTTGAAACATGACCCTGGAAATTTTTTAAAGACGATAACAATTTCTATAGAATTTTAAAACTTGGTCAATTTTTCAAAAAAAAATTTGGACTCGATAACTGACCTAGTTCTGTGTTTGTTTAACTTTTCTGCTCCTACAACTTTAGTAAAGCTGATGATATATGAAACTTTTGACGGATCGATTTTGTTTCTTTATGAATTCTTCGCCTTTCGGTTGAATTTTTTGCGAACACAAAAAAAGTAAGATGAAAAAACAGGCAGCTTGATGTAATCGTAGAAGAGTTTGTAATGTCAAAAGTGTGAATTATTCAATTTTCATCTCCTCAAAAAAATTCTCTTACGAGGTCGTTTTTTTGCTGAATAACTCTTGAATTTGAACTAAACCAAGCTAGATCGGAAGAGCACGTTCTGAATTCCCTCATAACTAAAATTTCAAATGCTGAAATTCATTTTTGGAATTTTTGCAAATTTTTAGAAATTAAAACAAGTGCGATTTTTACATTTTTTTTATGAAAAATTAATTCTTTCAGAAAAAGTGAACCAATGTGAGTAACTCCTACAGTAATTCAACTCCCACACATTAAGAAATACTGTTTTGAACCATTCTGAAGCCTCCAGCGATTTTTCGATTCTCTCCAGAAATTTCAAATCGATCTAGAAGAGGCAAAAATGAACTTTGCCCCCTATAACTTTGGTTACTTATTGCATATTGGGCACCCTCTACGAGTGGTTCGTTTTCGTTGATTTTTTTTCAATTTTTCATGAATTCACGTCAGAGAATTCACTTTTGACCTGGAATCCCTGGAATTTGTGATTATCACATAAAAGGGTTAAAAGAGGGTGCTCAATAAGCATTGACCAAGGTTATAATTTCTTAAGTTCATTTTTGGATCCTCCAGAGCAATTTGAAATTCCTGAAGAAAATTGAAAAATCGCTGGAAGCTCCAGAATGGCCCAAAATGTAGTAGTTCTTGATCTGGGGGGAGTTGAACTGAAGGAATTATTTAGATTGTTCACTCTGCTCAAAAGATTTATATTTCGTGAAAAAGTTGGAAAAATCATTCTTAAAACAACTTTTTTGTATTTTTAATTTTCAAAAAATTCTTGTCAAAAATCCAAAAATGAACTCCAGCGCCTGAAATTTTGGTTACGGTAGGTTTTAGGACATGCTCTTTCGATCTACTAGATTTCGTTCAAATCCTCGAGTTCCAGTTCAAACGCTTCTTTTGTCAGAAAGTTATAGTGAATTTTCATAAATCAAATACATATGAGACCAAATGTTGCATGACACAACTTCTTTATGGCGAACAGAAGATGTTCTCTGAAAAATAGTCCATCCAAAATGTCCAAAAATTACCGAATTGGCAATTATTTACAAAAATTTCAGGAATTCAACACCCTTCTCCCCCTACAGTTTTCCTAAAAATCTGGGTTAAAGTTATTATGTATTCCTAAAAAGTGTTGGAAGAATGTTCGAAGGACTTCTATAAAGAATTGAAATGCCAATGGATTTTTCTTTATCAATTTTTGGGAAATTTGTACAATTTCCGGTAGATTTCTGTACTTCTTCAACGCTTCGAACTGAAAATAAAGTCGTTTCTCGCTGTCAAAATCGTGAAATTAGCCAATTTTTCCAATTTTTTGAATAATTTCACTCAAGTCGTCGAGATTATAAAATTAACTCTTTTTTTCAGTCAATTTTTCAAAATCACTCGAGGCATCAGTTGAAATTTTCAAGCTGTTCCAAACATTTGTACATCACTTTCAACTTTTGATGATTTATTGCGTTAATTTGTCTAGTCAAGTTTTATGTACTTGCTATCCGTATCCGGAAGTTGATAAAATGTCAAGCCAACTTCTGCAATTCTGCATACCAAAAAAGACGAATTTTCCATTTTTTTTCTAATTTTCCAGAAGTCCCCTGCCCCTTTCGGTTTTGTCCCTGAGGGGGACTTTCTGATTTGGAATAAACTCATCAACGATTTTGAACGATCGGAATGTCAATGGATTTTTCTTCGCCAATTTTGAGGACATTTTCCTCAATTTTTGATAGATTTTTAAATTTTTTCAATTTGAACCAAAAATGAAGTTATTTCCAGCAAAACGGCCAAATCATGTGGCATATTGAATACAGTAAAAGCTTGTTATAACGCTTTCGGTTATAACGCTGATTTCGTTATAACGCTGATTTCCTCTGGTCCCTTGACAACCCCATTTAAACCAATGTAAAATTAATCGCGATATAACGCTCATAAGCGATTATAAATCGCGTTATAACGCTCTAAAATTCTGGAAAAATTGCATTTTTTTCCATGATTTTGACAACAAAAATTCATTTTTGCAACAAAAAAGCAAGACTACATGAAAATTTTGTCCGCATCAACAGTTTTTTTGCTACTTTGATTTTTAAAAAAATTTAAAAAAAATTGTTGGCAAAATTTTGCCAAAAAAATCTGTTTCTTAGCTTTCAATAGTTTTAGTTCATGTACAAACAAGTAAGATTATTTTCGATTTTCACCTAGAAAAGAAGTAAGTTTTTTTAAAATCAAACTTTAATAGAAGTGTGATTACAATTCTTACAAAAAAAAAGGCAGATATCTACAGTTTTTATAGAAGTAGAGCTCTAAATTTTTCGTCTGCATAAAAAAGAAAACTGCAATAAAATTTTTCATAATTTTGGTAAGCAACACTGATTACTTTTTGGTAAATTTGGAACAAAAAAGTCAGGTTTTCTGAAAATTTTAACCAAAGAAAACAGTTTTGTAAAACTACACCTCAAAATCAAAGTAAAATTTCAGGTTTTGAAGATAAAGTTCACATTTCAACTTCCTTTTATTACGCTTTTTTTATTTTAAAACGAGAGTTCGCGATATTACGCTCATCAGCGTTAAAACGAGACTTTTGCTTATAGCGCGTTTCGGCTTATAACGCTCTTTTTTTTCGGTCCCTTGAAGAGCGTTATAACGAGCTTTTACTGTAGTTAGTTTTCAAAGGCGCTGAATACGAATATGGTCTTAATGTTTTGATACAACGTCTTTCAATGTGCTCTCTATGTTCCTCTATTTGGGTCCTTAGGCTTAAAAAATCCACAAGATCATATTCCCATATTCAAAATATCTACCACGACACTTTCCTGGGAACAGAGAAGAAACAGTGAAAGAATTTTCCTCGATTATTGGCTGATTGAACTTGGTAAAACAAAGAATATTCAGCGAAATCGAAGTACATACATGAATTCAAAACCTCACTATAAGAATTGATATAAAATACCCCCCGAGTTTTCTTTTCTGAGATAGAGCACCCTGAATCTGCCGAACCGAGTATTTTCGGCCGACTAGACTCGCCAATCAGATAAAATACCACTACGTAGGCCTATCTGAAAGAGATTTTCTTTCTCATACGAAGCATAAAAGTAGCGTAGTATCTACAGAAGAGAAGAAGACATCCTAACACACGTATTCACAATACCAAATACGCGACGATTTTTTTCTTCGCAATTGCACATCTCGTTGTCGGATTAAACGATGCTCGGTCCGAACCCGAATAGTACCCTAAGTTCGTGTATTGAATAAAAATTGCCACAGCTGTCATCGAAATCATGTACATGTTCTCTTCTCTGGTTAGTATACTGTCGACGAAGACGACGACGACGTCTGAGAAGGAAAAAAATCCTCTATGTCGGAGTATTTCACGCTTCTGTGAACAAGTCTACCATTCTTTATCTCATCTCGACTGTATAGGGAATCAATTAACATTCGAATGGTTCATAATTCTTCGCAGACGTCGTAAACCAAACGATCTTTTTTCAACCATCGCGGATCATCTTCGAAGTACAGAAACAAAAAGAAGACTAACGTGAGTCTTTATCCTATAGACTACACATTTGTCATCATCGTACGTACTATCAACCTATAGAGAAAGTATTCTCGATATAGCTTACCTTTCGTATCGTAAGCGCAACTGCTACGACTTACGTAAGAACTTATTTCACTTATTAGACGACCATTTTTTTTTCCTCATTCGTGACCCTTTATATATTTTAGCAACGTTAACTCGTCCGCAGCACCGCACGTCGAATACACTATTCTGCATCTCATCGCCGGAGTCTTGTGTAGTAAAAATTCGCGCCGAATCTTAATTTTTATTAATTTATTCGTCCCCGTAACCGCACACTCTCCTTGGCTGTTTATCGTATAGTTAGCTAACGTCGCCATTACCCATATTTTTAATACGATTCTCTCTTCTTGTACTCGTATTCGCGATGCGATGATGTGATGAGCAGCACTTCGAAGGTTTTTGACGCCAGACCTATTAAGACGTAATGCCATTCTCGTTATCTGCACTGATAATGATAACAAGCGCGTATAATATTCGAATTATCGTGTATACGTCGTCGTCGTCGTGTAATTTTCGAGATGATTTCTCGAATTTTTAATCTCACTGTACCAAACCTCTCGGCTTTTTTTCTGCAACAACGTAGTACGAGGGTATCTCACGAGATGCTTACGCTTTCATTCGAAGTATTTTTGTGTTTTCGCAATCGTGGTTGACGAAAATTTCGACGTAGTTGCAGAAATAGATTTTAAACGAAGTTAACCGATGATAAATGAACAAAAACAGGGCCATTATTGCGAATAAATGCAAATTTCCAATTTTCAAGTACATACAGCTACGTCGCGGAATACAGATAGGTACACACTACACATACCTGCGTATTTGAATTTTGCTTTTATCTAATTCGAAGTCGTTATCGATTAATTTCATTCCTTATTGGTTGATTTGATTCACAAAATGGCGTCTTTATTACGTGGCAAAACGCATCGTAAATATGTTTTCGCACAGTTTGAAAATGTTAAGTAGGCATTTCAATTACTTCGCATTTACTTTTAAATGAAAAAATCCAGGTTTTATATCGATTATGAAAAGTTGGGCGTTCAACTTGAAAGTTCGAGCTTTTCAAATTATCGTTTGGTGGTTTGAATCTTTCATTTTTTTTCTTGAGAATCCAGGAAACTGATGTTTTCTAATCAATTTCGAGATGGAAATAAATCTTGAAGATCATGCATTTTTGCGAGAAAGAAACGGAGAAACGACTTCATTTATCCAGTTCAAAGCGTTGAAAAAATACAGAAATCTATCGGAAATTAGACAAATTTCCCAAAAATCGATCAAGAAAAATCCACTGGCATTCCAATTCTTTAGAAATCTTTCGAACATTCTTCCAAGACTTTTTATAAGAATACATTCTAAGTGGAGAATTTTTCTAGAATCATTGAAAATCCATAAAAATTTCACGATGTTCAAAAAAAAATTCAAAGAATTAAGAATGCCAAAATTGTTAAATTGAAATCTTCCCGAAATCGTCTGCAGATTGAAAATTCCAAAAGTACTCGTACGACAAACCACGTAAAATTGAGAAATTTTCCCTCAACCGTCTTTTCTCTCCAGAATTATTTGCTAATGTATTGATAATGATTCAAGAAATCATTCAAAATCGAAAAATTTTGGCAATTCATCTTGAAATCCATAAGAAATGCTACGCTTGTAGCTCAAATAACCATTTAAATTTGAAAAATTGTTTTAAAATCGTCTAGAAATCCATTCAAAATTTGAAAAATTCCCTCTCCTTGATATTACATATTTGGAAATCCATTGCAGGAGTGCAGGGCTCGTACACAGCAGTCAATTTTTCCGAAAAAAAATAACTACATAATTACAGTAAACAAAAAAGTTTGAAAAAGTAATCAAAGAGTAACAAAACCCGAAAAAATTTATAATGCAGAAAATATCACCAAAAAAACTCGATCAAAAGTGGAAAAATTTTAGCAAATAGGACTTTTTAGAAATTCTTGGCAAAAAAGTGACACTCGTGTGACTTTTGGAAAAAAATGACACTTTTTGATTTTTGGCAAAAAGCAAAGCTAGACTACAATTTCAGCAAAAAGCATAACTTTTAGCTATTTTCGGCAAAAAAATGGGATTTACAGTTAATTTTTGGTGAAAAAGTCACTACCTAATTTTTTTCAACCTGAAAAAACTCTTCACTCGACCCCCCCTTCCCTTTCCAAAAAAAAAAAAAAAAATTAACAAACAAACTCAAATTTTTCAAGGGAAAATTTTTTTTAAAATTTGAAAATTGGAAGAAAATTTTCCAGCTAAACTGACGTCACATATTCCAACACGTTGTCGCCAATTTTGTCAAAAATGAACTTTTTTTACAATGATTTGAAAGGTTTTGTTGAACGTGTGAAGTTTTGTATTTTTTCACTACCTTTTTGACTAAATTCACTACTTTTTCACTACTTTCACTACCTCTTAGATGCCCTTTTTTAGCAAACAACACATTTTTTCGGCAGAAAAGTGAGAATTTTTAGCACTTGGCAAAAAGCAGAATTTTGAAAATTTTAGGCAACGTCGGCTAAAATGGAGCGTGACTTTGACATTTTTTTGTAGAAAAAGAGTGAACCTTCATGAGAATAATTATTTGCAAAGAAGCAAAAATTTCAAGCAATTTTTGGCATCGAAAAATCCATTGAAGCCATTCAAAATCGAGAAAGTTCTCTCAAAATTAGTTTGGCGATTAGTTTATTACCTAATTTGAAATCCGTAAGTCCTCCCAGAATCACCTAGAAATTAATTAAAAATCCCATATTTGTTCAAGAACTCATTCAAAATTCTCTCAAAATCTTTGAGAATTGATTTGAAATCGAGAAGTCCTAAATTTATCTAGAGATCTCATTAAAACTTGTCAAAATTAATGAAAATTTGCCCAAAGTCAAGAATCTTTTCAAGATCGGAAAATTCTCTCAGAATCGTGTAAAGATCCTTTGAAGATTCCATAATCTGTCAAGAACGCATTCAAAATTCTTCCAAAATCTCGAGGAATTCATTTAAAATAGATTTAAAAATCATGAATTTTCAAAAAAAAATTCAAAATTGAAAAATTCTCCCAAAATATTTAGGAATTTATTCAAAATTGCAACCTCCCTTTCAGTATCGGAATCATCTTAAAATATGTACATTTTTAAAACTCTATCACACTGTTCAAGACTCCACGAAAAAATTCTGCTAAACCTCAAAGTTGTTTATGACTTTGTTCGGAATACGTATTTGGAAAATCCTTCCAGAATAATCTGGAAACTCGTTGGAAATCCTGTAGTTGAAAACCTCGAGAAAAACAACAAAAAATGATCCAATTTTTTTTTTCAATGCAATCGAACCAATTTTAGAATCTTGCATTCGATTTTTCACCCTCATTGGAATTGTCTTACGCCTTTTTAATCTGAAACCGAATCTTCTAAAATGTACATCCATTCACCAAAACTCATACAGGTGCTGGAGGAAACATGCGCTCGCTTACAGGTGCCCCTATATAGTTAGGTACAAATGAGCAGCTGTCTCTGGCTCGTGACTATAGTCGTGTTATTCGTTGATGAGGTTTAATTAAACGCTGCCCCTTAGACCCGGACATTGTTGTACGTCCAGATTATAATATACGAGTACATCAAACCCCACCATTTGGTTTGAAACGTGTAAAATACCATATAACCAGGTGACCTCCGGCGGCTCTCTTACGATGAGGTACCTTTAAGGGTTGTAATTCTTCATCAGAATCGGTACCTATATAAGAAGGGAAACGCGAAGATAAATTAGCCAAAAACGAGTTTGATTTCGAGTCGAATTGAACTGCGAACCGATACACTAACTAAAAGTATAACTTACGAGAGTACGAGAACGAGAAATTAAAGAGATCGGATAATTTAACGCGAAATGACCCATTTATTTCGCTATTTACTCGGTTCGGCGACTGTCTCAATGCACACGTTGTACACCGCCGCGCCGCCCCGGCTCCGCGCTCTTCGAGCAAGTTCATTGAACCAGATACAAATAAGAAATTGGAGGGGAATGGAAAATGGTACACAAGAGGTTTGTTTTGATTTGTATCTATGCCTAAATATGATCGTATCCAACGCTACAGCGCCCGGCCCGTCACCTTCGTCGTACTTTGGAATTACTATGCGTGGATAAAAGGGTGGTAATTTGGTGAAATTTAAGCCCGGCGTAATACCGTTTACAAGTTGAATTTATTAAGTGCCGTTGCAAAAGGCTGCGCTGCGTCCCGAGGATTCAGCCAAGTAACTGTACGAGTAAGAGAGGAATTTAATATTCGCACCGACGAAAATGTACCAGCTTAAGGTGATAGCCCTTGTGACCCGCTTTGCTGAGTCTAATTATTTACGCGCGGGGTCTGTGCTGTGAGCCGCATTTGGTTGTGATGAATGAGGTATAGATGGAAATTTCACAGGATTATTGCGTCGACGTTTTGTAAGTTTATGTAGAGGGAGCTAGGGGTGTGGGGGGGTTTTCTCTTTTTTTGAGGATGTAGGAGGACGGTGCGTATTTCTTTGCTGTTGTGTAGAATGTTGCTGTTTTTAATTTTATGGGGCAGAAGAAAAGAGAGGAAGAGGAAATATGTACTTGGTATGTAGCGAAAAATTATCAAATCGTATCGCTAATCATAATTAAGTACTGTATTGTAGTGACTCGATTTTAATGCATGTAATTAATGACCATTGATATTAATGAAGACTTTATTTGTTTTGTTTGTTTTAGGTGAGTACCGACTCGAGTACAATATATTGAATTTATGGTTATACTTGATGAGCAGAATGTTATCGTAAGTGAAATTAAATTACGAATATCTATATTTTCAACCTTTGAAGCGTGTTATCAGTGCAATTGAATCGCTTAGAAGGTCGTATAGTGCTTGAAATTTATTATAGAAAAAGGCACTTGAAAATTTTACTTCAATTTAATACCCGAACTAGACATACTCAAGGAGCTACAAAGTCCCATAAAAATTCTACTCTTTGAAAATCAGAGGTGAATCAAATTTGGAAATTGATGTTTTTAGAAAATGTTAAAGGTATCGTTTAATTTATTGGAAATTCATTATCACGAGCATTATAGAAGTCATTATCGATTATTGGCAACGTCGCATTTTTATTATTTCTTCAAAATTGTATTTTATTGAACTTTGAAGCACTCTGTGGATTCCTACGGTGACCTCTGTTCATATTCAAATTATGAATTGGATTAACCGCATGCTTCGTATCGAACCCCCCCCCCCCTACACTTTTAAGATGATGAAAATGCTCCTGTGGTGAACAAACATTTATGTACCAAGCTTTGAAGGTTGTTGATTCCATAAAAGATGAATTATCTGCAGTTTCATCAATATTAAGTGAAAATGCGAATCACCATTGAACAAAGGTTGCTCGATTTTTACTAAGTAAAATGCATTATTGGCAACGTCGCATTTTCGAATTTTACCTGAAAGTCGGGGGGCCCGCATAAGGATCACTTGCACCCCCCTGCCGATTCTCCGGGACAACTTTTTTCTTAAAGGGGAAGTCCTAAGGAACATTTCTAGCCCTTGTCCTCAAAAAAAAAAGTGGCCCTACTTACAAAATGGCGGCCATTTTGATTGACAGGTCAGTCGAAATCGCAGGTTTTGCGTTCCAACATAGGACTTTCACGGAATTTTTTAAACTGTACAAAGGTAGATCGAAAGAGCAGGCAAAAATTCATCACCTGTCAAAATTTCAAGTGCTAAAGTGCCTTTTTCGATTTTTGGTGAATTTTCAAAAATCAAATTTTGTCCAAAATGTGAGAAAAAAATCAAAATTTTACCAAATTGACCTAGAAATCTGAAATTTGGGATATATCCTATTTTCGACCTGTCAAATCGATTGGAAACTGTTTCAAACCGTTTTGAGCAGTTCTGGAGCCTCCAGCAGATTTTTGAACCTCGAAATTCTCACAAAATTTCATCAAATGGAGTTGGAAAGCCGAAATTCATTCTGCAAACTAATTTCAATACGCTATGAAGTCGACTGCAGGTAATTTTCAAGTCGTTTTGGAGCTTCTAGCGATTTTTTGAAAATTACTGGAGCCTCCAGCAGATTTTTGAAACTTGAAATTCTCACAAAATTTCATCAAATGGAGTTGGAAAGCCGAAATTAATTCTGCAAACTAATTTCAATACGCTAAAAAGTCGACTGCAAGTGATTTTCAAGTCGTTTTGGAGCCTCCAGCAGATTTTTGAAACTTGAAATTTCCCCAAAATTTCATCAAATGAGGTTAGACAGCTGAAATTAACTCTGCGCATCAATTTTAACACCTTCTGAAGACGACTTCAGGCGAGTTCAAGTAATTTTGGAGCCACCAGTGACTTTTTGAAAAGTTTCATCGCGTTTTTAGGAGAATTAAAATTTCGAAAAAGTAGCTGGAAGTTTCAAAACCACTTGAAACCACCATGCAATCGACTTTATATTGTATTGAAATTAGTTTGCAGAGTAAATTTCGGCTTGCTAACCACATTTGATGAAATTTTGGGGAAATTTCAAGCTTCAAAAATCTACTGGAGGCTCCAGTAATTTTAAAACATTTGGAGGCTCCAAAACGACTTGAAAATCACCTGCAGTCGACTTCATAGCATATTGAAATTGATGTGCAGAGTTAATTTCAGCTGTGTAACCTCATTTGATGAAATTTTGGGGAAATTTCAAGTTTCAAAAATCTGCTGGAGGCTCCAAAACGACTTGAAAATCACTTGCAGTCGACTTCATAGCGTATTGAAATTAGTTTGCAGAATGAATTTCGGCTTTCCAACTCCATTTGATGAAATTTTGTGAGAATTTCGAGGTTCAAAAATCTGCTGGAGGCTCCAGAACTGCTCAAAACGGTTTGAAACAGTTTCCAATCGATTTGACAGGTCGAAAATAGGATATATCCCAAATTTCAGATTTCTAGGTCAATTTGGTAAAATTTTGATTTTTTTCTCACATTTTGGCCAAAATTTGATTTTTGAAAATTCACCAAAAATCGAAAAAGGCACTTTAGCACTTGAAATTTTGACAGGTGATGAATTTTTGCCTGCTCTTTCGATCTACATTTGTACAGTTTAAAACATTCTGTGAAAGTCCTATGTTGGAACGCAAAACCTGCGATTTCGACTGACCTGTCAATCAAAATGGCCGCCATTTTGTGAGTAGGGCCACTTTTTTTTTTGAGGACAAGGGCTAGAAATGTTCCTTAGGACTTACCCATTAAGAAAAAAGTTGTCCCGGAGAATCGGCAGGGGGGTGCAAGTGATCCTTATGCGGGCTCCCCGACTAAATTTCTTGAAGAGTTATTATGTATTATCCTTTCAAGATTGAAATTAGGCTGTATTTTGAAACGAATATTTTCACGTAATGTCTGAAATTCGGTCATTTCAATTTTATTTTAATAGCGAATGATTTCAATAAATTGCATATTCTTGTACAAAATCAATAATTGGCAACGTCGCTCCGTTGACAAATTTTCAAAAGTAGAACTGAAAGTAGGCATACTTATTTTTAAATGAAGATCTCCACCTTTTCCCTCAAATTCTGTAACTTATTTCAAGTTAAATTTGTTGATGACTTCAATAGATCAACCTTTCTGGTACAAAATCAATAATTGGCAACGCCGCTTTGTCGAAAAATTCTCCTCAAAAAGTCGTTGAATTGAGAGTGCGCAACATTTTTAAATGAAGATCTTCACCTTTTCCCTCCAATTCTGTTAGTCTGGCACAAAATCAAAATAAACAATTAGCAACGTTGCTTTGTCGAAAAATTCTCAAAAAATCGTTGAATTGAAAGTGAGCAATATTTTTAAATGGAGATCTTCACCTTTTCCCTCAAATTCTGTTGCTTATTTCAAGTTCAATTGTTGATAATTTCAATAGATCAACCTTTCTGGTACAAAATCAATAATTGGCAACGCCGCTTTGTCGAAAAATTCTCCTCAGAAAGTCGTTGAATTGAGAGTGGGCAACATTTTTAAATGAAGATCTTCACCTTTTCCCTCCAATTCTGTTAAGTCTGGTACAAAATCAAAATAAATAATTGGCAACGTTGCTTTGTCGAAAAATTCTCAAAAAATCGTTGAATTGAGAGTGGGTAACATTTTTAAATGGAGATCTTCACCTTTTCCCTCAAATTCTGTGACTTATTTCAAGTTCAATTTGTTGATGACTTCAATAGATCAACCTTTCTGGTACAAAATCAATAATTGGCAACGTCGCTTTGTCGAAAAATTCTCCTCAAAAAGTCGTTGAATTGAGAGTGGGCAATATTTTTAAATGATTCTGTTACTTATTTCAGTTTTAATAGTAAATATACCTTCAATAGATCAACATTTCTGGTACAAAATCAATAATTGGCAACGTCGCATCAACGCAAAATTCTTGAAATGTAATTTGTCCTTTTAGAAATGAAATTGGGTATGAAATCTGCGTACTTTTCCTCAAATTTTGTAATTTCAGTTTTAATTATTATGAATGACTTCGAATAAGTCGATTTTTTCTTGTAGGTACAATGGTACAAAATCTAACATTGGCAACGTTGCAAACCTGAAAAGTTATCTGATTTTTCAGAACTGAAATTCGGTGATGTTTTTAATAGTATATTACACAACGATGGCCGAAAAAGTGATTTTTGACGAGGGTGAGGTTTGTGACCCGAACGAAGTGAGGGGAACAACTCACACGAGTTCAAAATCACTTTTTCTCCGAGTTTAATGAAGTAATTTTTCCTGAACGAGGGTGGAAAGTACTTATTTTTACATCCGAGCGATTCTCGCGAGGTTGGAAAAGTAGTACTTTTCAACCCCAGATAGGAAAATGAATATTTCAACTTTCTGTCATAAATCTGACCATTTTAATTTGTATTTATTGTTAATAATTCCTTTTTCAAGTCGAGAATCAATCGAGTATTGGCAACGTTGCATTCTCAAACTTCACTGAAAAACTTTTCTTTGAAAAAATTTATCAAAAAACAGGAAAAACGCGATTGTAAAGATTAGTTTATTTAATTCTTTGAGTACAAATTTAAATTTTTGAAGAATTTTGACCCCCCCACACCCTCCCTCCCACCTCATTCCCTCTCTTTGAAGGATTCTTGAAATTGTAGTATTGAGTTGGTGTATCCAGAAAATGTCCTTTCTTTCAAGCATTGTAGGCAAATTTATTTTAAAAAAAAATCGAAAAGTTCAGAAAGATCTAAACATTTTAAGACAATGTTGAAAATTAGTGGAAATTTTCGATATTTCAAGAAATATCTCGAATGTTGGCAGCACTGCTCGATAATCCAAAACTATTTTTCAAACTCCGAATTTTCTATACTCGGTATCCAGGCCACTGTTAATCCATCGGTGATCTACATAAACGTACTGTAACCTCTCACACCTCATCTGCCCATCGAACATTCAAAACCCTGTAATATCCAGTGGAAAAAAAATCTCCAGCAACCTGATTTCCGAAGGAAAGACAATGGTACGCTCTCTAATTCGATGTCGTCGCTACACATAGCATTCCTCAAGTCCGACGAATGAATCGGTGTAAACGTACTATACGACAGAAACCGAAGAGTGAAGAAATCGTAAGGGAAAAAAAACATCGTCGTCATTCAAGCATAAGTCTTGATTTATCGTAAACTTGGTTCTTCGCCGCTGAGAGAAGATTGATAGAAGTCATTAATATAAAATGAAAGCTAAATGGCACCGGGCCAGTCGCGTTACAATGCTGAAAAGAAAATAAACACAGATATAGTCGCAACGGCCATACCAAAAGCTGTCTAGAAAGCGACGTTTTCAAAGTCGTCTGGCTCATGGGCTTTTTTTTCCTTTCGTCAACGTTGGAAAAAAAAAATCTTCAAGGATATTGGAATTCTTTTGCGGGAAAATTGAGCGTTATTTTTATAATACGCTCAGTTCGATGGGTATTCCAGGCTGCGTTGCCGTTGCGGTTTTTCATCCTAAGATGTTGCTTCTCATCGTGAGTTGTCGTAACCAGTTAACTCATCATCACGCAGAAGCTACCTCTGCAGTGAGTTGAAAAACCGCAAATTGTCCGCATACTTTCGCGACTTAGAGGTTAATGATACGTGTAAAAAAAATTGTCTACGGTTTTTTGCTCCGCAATATTGCTCTTTTAGTTGTGGAGCCAAAGCGTATAGCCAGACGCAATTAGGCACACGTGTGCTCAAAATGGCGATCCGTGGTTGCGAATAAAAAGGACGATGGACCCTTGCGAGATTTATAACGATTACTCGTACGCACGAGCTTTCGTCGAGCTAATAAAAATTTGAGAAAAATGATCAACAAAATGCGTATATCTACGTATAAAGTCACTTGTTGAGCCATTTAATCGTTTTGTTGGTTTCTATTTGTAAAAATCTTGATAACCATATCTTAAGCTTTTCGTAGTTGACTGCACACGTTCATTGTACTGTACTCAAACACGCCAAGCAGATTAAACAAAGAGAAGGAAATAGATGTAAAGAGAAAGAGATAGAGAAACAGTACACTAAACTATACGTACTATAATAATACATAATGAATAATTTCGAGACTTGGAAAAGCACACAACACGTCTCGTCTTCATCGACTTGGACTTTAAGTAGTTCATATGAACGTGAAATTATTGCCAAGGTTCGACTTGGAGTACGCTATATTACGTATTATGACGTATCAGTTGAAGTGAAAATAATTATTAATTCATAAGGGTGGTTTCTTATATTTTTTTTACATCGTTAACTCGTTTTTGCGATGGTATATAAGAAAGAACTAGGTCAGCATGTACTCGTATTGCTCTGCCATGCACACCTCCGTATACTCGAAGCATGTTGTATTCGTCCGAGTGTATAAAATTACTTTGCATAGTATATACGAGACTACCTAATACGTAAACGTATGTATTATAATAAAGGTACTCGATGACAGTTGTTCAGTTATAGGTATGTCCCGTACCCTATCTTGTACATATTTTCAAGGGTAAAGTCATTACGAATCGATGATATCGAAACACCATGTCTGTAAGGATTACAGATACCTGCGCGTTATTTCTTTTCATGAGCTCAACGAGCTGTCGTTTTACTCTACAAACTCATCGTATAATTCGAAAAATTATGTATTACTTTTGAGAAATCGTTCAAGTGATAGAGAAGTTGGTTTGGTGATAAGGATATCGAATGGTTTGTAGAGGATCGTGAATAATATGATGAAAAAATGGATTAGGTTTCATGGTCGACACCATTGTAGCGAGTTGAAATTTGGTATTTTTGTATGTATAACAAAGACTAATTTACCTACCTACTACTTGGTGCACTTGAAAGTTTTCGAGAATAAACTACCTACGTGGAAGGTGCTAACTATCGTATTGATTTGAAGTGGTGTCTCGGTGATTGAGCACTTGAACAAAGGGGGAAAGTTGAAAAGAGAAATGGTTTTGAGGAAGTTTTTTGTGTCCGAAATTTTTGCTTTTGTCAAATTATGTAAATCAAAAAATTCTGGATGAAATACATTTTTAAAAAATCAATAACAACAACTCGTATCTACAATGAATTGTAGGTATTGATTTTTTTCTAATTGATGGGAAAGGAGAGAGGAGGAAGGGAAGATGTCAGAGAGCTAAATTGCCCCGTACCCGGATTTTTCGAAGGGCTGAAGGTACATAGAATTATCATCCATGAAGTTGTTTCAGTTATTGGAGTTTTCAAATTCATTGCAAATTGTCAATTTCTTCTAAAAATAAATTATCGCCAACACTTTTTTCCAAATTTGAAAATTTTACGAATTATGAGCTTCAGTTTTCTTTAATTCGAAAAATTTAATAATTTTTCAAGTAAATTTTTTTGGTGTGGGTTGGAAGAGAGGGAAGGAGGGAGTAAACGGGCCCTTTCTGAGTTCATTTTGGCTCATAAGGGCTGTGAAGAACGAGAACAGATAATCTTTTTTTGGATGGAATGTTTAAAATTGAAAATTTCCTTAATTTTCAAACTTTGAATTTTTTAAAATTTTGTGTTGATGAAGGAGAGAGGGATAGGAGAAGTATTGACTTAAAAATATAGAAAAGAATGATTTTTGAGTTTCTCCTTCTTTTCTATGAGCATTTGGTCAATTGTTGTTTGATTTAGGTTGGGAAATTATTGTTCTAGATTGGCGTGAAGATTTTAAAATGGGATTGTTAAAGTGAACTATAATTTTACACAATATTTTTGATAAATTGAAATTGGTTTCGTGATTTTAGAAGTACAGTAAACTTCGCTTATTATTATAACGGTTAATGTTATAAATCGCTTTATGTTATTAAAATCGTCTGGTCCCGATCTGTTAATATCCCATTACATTTCAATCGGTTTATGTTATAAGTCGCTTAATGTTATTAAAATGGGTTGGGACAAACGTTATAACATTAAGCGAAGTTTACTGTACTTATTTTGAAAAATGTCAAGATTTCGTAGCAATTACCAGGCCAAAACGGTTCAAAATTGTACTTTGTGATTGCTACAAAATCTTGACGTTTTTCGAAATATTTCTAAAATTATGAAAATTTTTGTATAAATTTTACAATATTTTCATCATGTAACTAATTTTAACAATTTTCAGCAGAAAAAAATGTAACTATACTTACTCGTAAATTAAAAATTAATGAAAGTCGTTTGTAGAAAAAATATCAAAAATTTCAAAATTCAGATTCATCAAATTTCTCACGCAGGTTTTCAAAAGAGTTTTTGGAGGTGTCCATTCATTTTTATGAATATATCATTTCGAATTACCAAAACTTGAAATATGTAGAAGAGAAGAAAGCAAAGCCAAAATCTCAAAATTTTCAGTTCTTCGTGTTTTAAATCAAAATTTGGGCTTTCAACAAAGCTAACTAAATCTCGAAAATAGAGAAGAGAAGGGACAGGGAAGTAAAATGGAGGGGAGGGGAAAGAAGAGGAGAGCAAAGGAAAGGAAAAACTCAAAAATTTTTCAACATTCATCGTGATCGAGCTGAATTGAATTCATTTTTGGAATTATTTCAAGTCCAATCACCCATTCATCGATCAATCATTTAACGTCCTGAAGAAGTTTGGTGGGTAGATGTCAAAAATTTTCGTGTGAGAAGTTGGATTAAAAAAGTAGATTGTGATATTTTTAAAAAAATGAATTTGAATCACCACTCATTTCGAAAATGAAGGATTCTTCAAAACTAGTATAAGTGGATGTGAATTTACAAACTCAAATTTTAAAATTTAAATGGAAACGAAAGATCTGATTGATAAAATTTCTCTCTAAAATCTTGTCTCTTCAAAAATTTTTCGACTTTTTCGCCTCAGTTATTTTATAGGACCTTCAGAAAAAAAATGTAATGCCCCAAAACACAGCGTTTCATTTTCTTTTTATTAATAACTTCGATAACTCATGAGGAAAAAATTTCCTTTTTTCAAATTCCAAATCATGCAAATGTTGATTGTGAAAAATTTCCTAAAGGGTATTCCCGGGTAAGATAGGTGAAATGCCCCTGTCCTCGGATTTTTGAAATTTTGATGAAACATTGTTGGGTGTCTTTAAAAAAAATGTTGGAGCCCAAAAAATGCCTCCCACCCCCACCCCCTTGCCCCCTATGGCCAAAAAACACTTTTTTCGGGGAAAAAATCGTACTTCAACGAGTTTTGAATGAAAATTTTTGAATTCACCCAAAATATATGGAGGAAACATGAGTCTATCAAGGTGAATTTTTTCTAAATTTTTCGGCCCCCCAGGGGGGAGATATTGACAAAAGAAAATTTGAAACCGCCGTATCTCCGAACCTAATTCTGGTGCCCAAAATTTTTTTTCTTTCAAAAATATATCTGCATGAGTACTATAATTGGTATTTTTTTCAAATTTTTTCTCCAGGTGGGTCATCTTCAAAAACTCAAAAAACAGTCAAAAATGCGTTTTTTGTGTCACGGAACCACCAAAAAAAGCGATACTCCCAGTGATATAATTCTGAAATTTTGCATTCGGACCTCTAAAAACAATATAAAACCAACCAACTTCTTGAAACCTTAATTTTGGGGCCATGAGCACCCCCTCCCCCAATTTTGGGGCAAGAGAAGATCGACAATATGGGTATCGTTTTCATATGAATCGAACTTGCTGAACACGAATATGAAGTTAGATTTGCAGTAGGACCCTCCTAAGAGTCACATTGGGGGAGGGGGTTGCCCAAAAATTCGATTTTTCGTGAAACATGATTCAAAAAAAGGTGGTTTTTTTACCAAATTGAGCAGAATTGTCATTTTGAATTGAAAAATATCCCAACAGGAAGATATGGGCCCTCAAAGATGGGGTATTATCAAAAAAAACGTGTTTTTCCGCTACTGCCCCTACCCAGAATAGCCCAGTCCCAAATGAAAGCATTTGAGATTCTGAGTTGATCTATGGTATTGCCGTCCAAATCCTAGACCACTTTTAGCGTTCTACTGAGCGATTGAAAATTTGCATATCGTTTATTTTTGGGTTAGTTGATCTTCTGAAAATGTTTATTAGCAAATTTTTCGCGTTAATGACGACAAAATATTGAAAGACATCATTCCTGAAACTGAGGAAATATTTTGGAACGCAGTGATGCCAATATTTTAAATTTCAAGAAAATCGAGAAAAATCGCGAAAAATTTAGGAAATTTTTGGCTATAAAAAATTAACACCACGTGCGTTTCAAAATATTGCTTCAGTTTTAGGAATGATATTTTTCGATAGGTATATTTGGCATCATTAATGCGAAATATTTGCAAAAAATCCCACTGAACACGAATATGAAGTTATATTTTTACAGTTGGACCCTCCTAAAAGGTACATTGGGGAGCGGGGTTCCCCATAAATTGAATTTTTTGTAACACATTTGTGCCATGCAACTGACTCATTGCGTAAACACTAGTAGCGCTATAATGAAGCATATTTCTCGAAAAATCGAATTTTTGGGCAACCTCCTCCCCCAATGTGACTCTTAGGAGGGTCCTACTGCAAATCTAACTTCATATTCGTGTTCAGCAAGTTCGATTCATATGAAAACGATACCCATATTGTCGATCTTCTCTTGCCCCAAAATTGGGGGAGGGGGTGCTCATGGCCCCAAAATTAAGGTTTCAAGAAGTTGGTTGGTTTTATATTGTTTTTAGAGGTCCGAATGCAAAATTTCAGAATTATATCACTGGGAGTATCGCTTTTTTTGGTGGTTCCGTGACACAAAAAACGCATTTTTGACTGTTTTTTGAGTTTTTGAAGATGACCCACCTGGAGAAAAAATTTGAAAAAAATACCAATTATAGTACTCATGCAGATATATTTTTGAAAGAAAAAAAATTTTGGGCACCAGAATTAGGTTCGGAGATACGGCGGTTTCAAATTTTCTTTTGTCAATATCTCCCCCCTGGGGGGCCGAAAAATTTAGAAAAAATTCACCTTGATAGACTCATGTTTCCTCCATATATTTTGGGTGAATTCAAAAATTTTCATTCAAAACTCGTTGAAGTACGATTTTTTCCCCGAAAAAAGTGTTTTTTGGCCATAGGGGGCAAGGGGGTGGGGGTGGGAGGCATTTTTTGGGCTCCAACATTTTTTTTAAAGACACCCAACAATGTTTCATCAAAATTTCAAAAATCCGAGGACAGGGGCATTTCACCTATCTTACCCGGGAATACCCTTTGTTTTTTGTTTTTTTTTTTGTACAGGAACGAAACTGTGGAAGATATTGGGGGGGGGGGGTGAATCACCCCTTCCAGTGGTCAAATTTTAAAAAATTGGCAAATTTCGGAAGTTGGAAAATTTTGATAAAGTTGGCAAATTTCGAAAACGTCGGAATTTTTGTACTTCTCGAAACTCAAATTTTCCAAGTTTTTTCCCTCACTTCGTCTTTTTCGAAGTTGGAATTTCTAAAAAACTATCATTCAAATTCTAAAATTTTGAAACCGAAAAGAATCAAACTCTTCACTTGAAAAAACATTGCTTTTTAATCTATACCTATCAAAATACGAATTTTCGAAAGCTTTTGCTCTCACTTCGTTCGGACTTGTCTGCTCTTCTTTTTCGAAGTTAGAATTTCTAAAAAAAATCATCATTCAAATTCTAAAATCAGAAACCCAAAAAATCAAACTCTTTACATGAAAAACATTGTGTTTTCACCTATCAAAGTACGAATTTTTGAAAGAAAAAAAATTCCATGTTCAAGGCTTCTGAAAATTGAACAGGGAAAACGAAATTTTTTTCTCAGGTCATGATAGGCTAACCTGTAATTTTTCCAACTGGCAGAATTGTTTTCTCATCTTTCATTTTATTGGACAAAATTTACATTTTTTTTCTCATATCAGTTGGTAAATTTTCAGTTGCACAAACCTCTCTCCCCTCCCCCTCCCTAACTCAAACCTTTAGTTTCGTCCCTGGTTTTTACCAAATTTTTTTTGAATTTTAAGATTCCAAAATGAAATTTCAGGTTGCTCAATTAGTACTGACCAAAGTTATAAGCGTTGGAATTCATTTTTGACCCTACCAAATCAAAAAATTGATGTAAGCTCCAGAATGGCTCAAAAATGGTATTTGTTGTGAGAGTTGAATTGAAAGTATTATTCATAGGTAATATATTGATCAATGTGTCGCAAAAAAATTACTTTCCATGAAAAAGTCCAAAAATCACCCTTTGAATTTTTAAAATTTTCAAGAATTCGTCAAAAATCCTGAGCCTTTGAAATTGAGGTTTTAGGACATGCTCTTTCGATCTAGCTTTGTTTCGTTCAACGTGTATTGTGTATCATAAACGATTAATAATTGAAATCAAATTCCTCAAAAAAAATGATTTTCAAAATTTGTTCGCGCTGAAAAGGGCAGGGAGGGGTCACCCTGTGAATGAACTCAAATTTTCCGCACGAATTTACATCGCTTACAGTACATATGTATATCTAGGTAAATCCCCCACTTATGTACAATAGACGAGTGCATTACTCATAATTAAAAAGATAAAGTACACAACTCGTTATCTATTTGTTATATATGAATGACGTAACACGTGCTGGCCGATTGAAGTTGATGATAGGCGATTTATTGCGCTCGATTATTCTCTCACATACTCGTACTCGTATAAGAGAGACCAGGTTCGAGAGATAATTATATCGATCTGCGTGTGCTTGCGATTACGTTGTCGGTTGTGTATCGTATATCGGAATTCGATTAGAACGACTTGAAAGTTGGTACGTTGCCTTTTTATACCGCGTCTCGTCGCCTTTGCCTTTCAGTTTCGTCGCTTTTTCAATAATAAAGGGGTAATAAGTACTACACGATCGTGTATATAGAGATGGTGGTGTATTAGGGGTCGTCCTCGTCCGTCGTCGTGTGCTGTTCGACGGTGTGGTGTAGTATTGGGGTGCTCGAGCACGGGCACATCAGGAAAAGCGCCGACACTGCCGAGTGGTTCGGCGAACCAGTGCGGGGACAAGATAGTAATAAAGTTATCCGTACGGGTTATTAGTATTTTACGCTCGAAGTGATTCATCCATAATTGAAAGTTGTTTAAATTACTGGCTAAATGTGGTTTTGTGTCGAGTTTACAATGCGTTAGATGTCGTCGCATCGCATCGTGTACCCGAGTCAGAGTCTCCTTTATGGACGTTGTAAATTTTACAGGTGATTATTTTCTGTATGCTGGCCTGGTCTTTTTTTTCCACCGCTTTTCTATTCTTCTTTTTCTCTACGACGAAACGTAGTAGGTACTAGGTACGAGTATAAAGAGTTACGTAGGTAACGTTACTGGCATACGGACCGAACGACAAACGATGTCGATGTCGGTGTGTTTGAAAAAATTTTCACGAGCTTTGGCTATATATATTTATTAGGCGAAAGTTTAACGAGCGACCGAAAGATTAAAATGAACGTCGAAAGTGCGAATAATTATAATTTAATGATCGGTACTACAACAGCAATACAGCAAAGAATAACGTCTTTTAATGGCGCGTATATTGAAAATAATAGCAAAGATAAAAACCCAAGCGAAATGTGCAAAGTTTAATTAAATTATGAAAATAACTTCCCTGCTCCGGCCCGCAGCCTTTTTCAGCCGAAGCTTTGCCAGTTTAAGAAGTTTATCCAGCGAAGTACCCACCCTCCCCCCTCGTTCTCTTATCCTAGTCTTATAGAGGTAGGTATAAGGTCTTGTTTCTTTTTATTATGGTATAGTACTACGAGCTATACCAAAGTGTACGTATTACATATATATACGTATACCAACCAACTACGACTAACAATACCGCATTAAAAAATCTCTTAGATGATCCGTTTTATTATACGAGTCTTTTATTCCTTCAAAGGAATGGTGTTTTGGACGGATTTTCGTTTAAAGAATGTGTCTATTTTTTTTTTTTTTTTTTTAATGAGGAGGAGGGAGAAAGGGGCTAATGTAAAAATTTTTAGTACGATAAGGGGGGTTTTCTTGGAGGCAGTGGGGTAATTAGGGGTTTCTCAAGAGTATAGGACAAAACAAGATTTGCAAAGATAAAATTGATGAAATTAGACAGAAATTTTTCAAAAAATTCTTCATGTTCAACGAGCAAACATTTTTGAAAAAAAAAATGGTTCAAAAGGTAGAAAACGTTGCTTTTGTGTGCTTACATCAAATTTTCATTCATTTTGGCGCAGGGGGGTGGGGTGGGGTGACTTTCCCTGCGCTTTTTTGACAAATTCTGAGTGGCAACTGAAAAATTTACTTTAATAGACGAATATATAATTGCATATTTGGCCCCATTTCTAGAAACTATATAGTGGTGTTTTCAGTGAAAGAGGGGAGGGGAGGGGAGGAGGTTCGACTGAAAATTTGCCGATTGATATCATATTCATATGACTTATAAACATTTTAATTTTTTTTTTTGGAATTTTGGGGGCCCAAATGTGATTTTTTTTATTCAAAGCCAGGAACGAATTGGCCTGAGCGAAGCAAGGGCGAAAGTTTATGAAAATTTGATTTCGAGAGGCCTAAAAAAGATTTTTCTTAGGAAGTTGATATCGAAAAAAAGAGGACAAGCCCGAGCAAAACGAGGGCGAAAACTTTCGAAACTTTGTATTTTCAGAGAACTAAAACAGGGTGTCTAACGGTCATGAATGTTATGAAAAAGTCATAAATTTGGTAGGTGATCATAAAAGTCATGAAAAAGTCATGAATTTTGCTCGAAACACACTCGAAAATTTTTTAAAAAGCTCATAAAATGAAAAAAAAATCAAAAAATGAAAAATTTGTTCAAAAAATCAGAAAAATGAAATACCTAGTTGCCTACAAATTTTAAAAAATTTCCTCGCAGTTTCAAGTCATTTATTTATTTTTTTGAAATGGGTGGCGGGGGGAGGAGTATTTTCATACGATAAAAATGTGAAAAATAGGCCACGAAAAAATCATGAAAAAATCAATGATTTTTTTTGTCTGGGAATTTAGTTAAACACCCTGTAAAAGCGATGTTTTTATGCTAGATTTTTATTTTTTGCCTTTCAATTTCGAAAAAGAAAAGACAACAGGCCTCAGTGAGGCCAAAAGCTCTTGAAAATTTGTATTTCAAGAGACATAAAAACGATACTTTTCATGCGAGAAGTTTATTTTTTCACTTTTAAGCTTTAAAAGTTGAATGATATTTTTTTGAAAAATTTAATTTTGGAAAAGAAGAGAAAACAACCGAGGGCAAAAACTTTCTAAAATTTATGTTTTGAGAAGTAAAAAAAAAACCAGATTTTTCTTTCATCACAAAATCTTCTTTTGTCGGTCCCTCCAGAAAGCGTGGCCCCGTCGTGGCAGACTGCCCCCTTAGCCCCCTCCCCACCCATCTCGTGGATTGGGCGGATGAAATCGATGTAGAAAATGTAGTTTATCATTATATATTAATCATTGATACATTGTAATAAAAACAATTGAAATATTGTGAAAATATCGTGAAATATCCTGAAACGATATGAGAGTCGAGCACTTGAAAAAATATTAAAATAATTTTGAAAAAAACCATTGAGAAAAAATCAAGTTTCAAATTTTTGAAAAAATCTACGAATATTTCGCCAAAATAGATGCTTACAAATTTGTTGAACGTGTTTTTAAAATTGAGGCCCTTTTTAAGAGCCAAAATGAGCTCGGAGTAGATATAATTTCGGTCTCTTTATCGCACTCTAAAATTAACTCGAAGAGAAATTTGTTAAATTGAATTAGTCGAACAATTTGTAAGTAATTTGTGAATTCACGAACAAGCTTCGGATTTTTTTTAGTCAATAATTTATACGAAAGGGGAAAAAATACAAAAATTGAAAATTTTCGGAGCTGAACAACTTTATCTTCTAATTCTTTCATTTTTGTAGTCCGTCAGGAAATTTGAGACTTTCCAACTCTTGGAAAATTGGTCCCCCTTGCCTCCCTTCTCCATGGCCTTGATCAAATAAGGTTGACATGAGTTTTGAATTATTTTATTTTACGCATATTTAATGCATTTTAACGGCTCGATTATCTTGATTTTTTTTCGGTTTGAAAATTAATCAGAAATGTTTGTTTAAAAATGTTACATTGAATTTTAGAAATTTTCAAATTATGAATGAAATCACATTACTTATAGGAATCGAACTTGTCTTTAAATATGTACATATCAAAATTATTCTCTTATTTTGAAGATATCCTTTTTTTTCATCTGTGAGGGGCAGGAGAGGTTTCTTCAAAGATCCTCTAAATATTTCTGCGCAGTTCTGCAGCAGAAGTCCCGCAAAAGTGTTGCAATGTTGCATTTTGAGCTCATTTTTCATCCGAAAGGAGCATCGTGACTTTTGATTTTTTTTCTAAATTGATGGACCAATAAACGAGAAGGAAAAGGACTGATTGTGAGATGAATATTTAGCAATCGTACCGAAAAAATGTATTGAAAACTTTCAAATTTCATCATAATGTTTCAGAATTTACTGTTGATTTATTCAAGTTTTTCAAGGGTTGATTTTGAATGGAGGGGGAGGGGGGTCATTTGCTCTGCGCTCGTACTGACTCTCGACGTTTGTTTCTAACAATTCATTTCAATTTTGTGAACATTTTTATTGATTTTTTTTTTTTGAGATTTTCAAGTGAGTTTATAATGAAAAATTTCTGAAGGTGAACCCAGTAAAATCTACATGAAATTTTTTTTTCCTCGTTCATCAATTTTTGCAGTATTTTTTATTGATTTATTGACAATTAAATAATTTTCAATTTGTTTTGATCGTCTTTACGCCTTAAAAATGTATTTTTAACAATTTTTGCTGCCATTTTATGCAGTTTTATTGTATTTTTACATTGATAGTTTTCATATTTGATCATTTCCCTCCACATTGTTGCATATTTTGGTCCCTTTGAATGAACCTAAAACTGGAAGACCGAAGAGTTTCTTCAGAGTGAATCTGAATATCTGCAATATTTCTCTCTCTTGCGATCATTTCGAATGTTTTTTGAAAATTCAACATTTTTATAATTGTTCAGGAGATGCAATTGCAATTTTTCGATCCCTTGTGCAGAGTAACGATTTTTTAGAGTGATTTCTCAATTCCTGGCAAATGGATATTTTTTTAGTCAAGTGAGAGATTGTGACATAGAACTTGAATATTTGAATACCTTAGGGGTTAGCATTCTTCTCATTCTCCCATATGAATTGATATTACATATTTTTGATATTATCTTCTTTAGTTGATTAGTGAGTTGGGAAATCCAAATTAATGCAGATACTGATATCTGCGTATTAATAATATCTAACATGTATGCAGAAAATTCACAAAATTTTTATCTCGCAAATAAACCCATTTATTTTTAGAACAATAAATTTTTGGTGAAACTTGGTCTTTGCATCTTGCACCGATCTGCAACTCCTCTCAACACTTCACAGTTCACTTCGTTCCATTCGTATTTCGTGTACGTATAAATTAGCTTATATTTTTCTCGTCTCGATTTATGGATGAGATGAAACATCATCGTCGTAAATATTGTCGCGTAAAAAAGAAATTTTCATTGCGCGAGTCGATGTCGATTGTTGACTAATATGGGTAATGACGTGGTGTTTTTTCTCTTTTAAATTGTATATACGTGTATAGTGCGACCTTGAAGAGTGTGTTTTTTTTCACCTTCCCTATATACTTTTTAACAGGTGGGTAAACAAAGCATTGTAATAGGAGTTTATAATACTCGTACCTGTTCGTGTGTGTGCTATATTTTTGTATATAAAGTTTAATGTTAACGTCGCAGGAAATAAGGATCAGGTGCTGAGCAAGTACTTCATAATATCGTACAATTACATAGCTACGTATTTTGATTTTGAGTGAAGTATACTTACTATTAATGTGAGCTTAGAGTTGAGATGTACAAGTACAAATAATTGCGCATTAGTTTGTATAAGTATGTACATCGTGAATTGATGCAAATTGTGTAACTTTATCATCTTCTCTTGTACGTATCTACGTATGAAACCGTACACTTTGCTTTCTGTTTAAGCAGGGTGTATGGGATTGAAAAGGAAAAGGGTTAATACGAGATAATGTAAAGTAAAGATGTTTTAGATCGTCTCGTTTTCGTTGTTGTGTATTGGACTTTGCCTCGAGCAGTCTTTTATATTGTATACCTAACAAACGACGACTTTTAACTGATTCCTTATACGATATCGAATAAAGTCAAGTGAAATGGCGAATTTAGTAGGTACCTAGAATCGTATACTACATATATCGTCGTCGTGATGCAGGTGCTGCGTCTGTTATACTACGAGAGAAGGCGAGGGTGTTGAGACCAGAAAAAGAGAGCAGAGTAATTTCATAGGGGGCTATACTCCTCGTACAGTTACACGCGTCTATCGCAATGCTGGCTGCTGGTGCCTGCTTTTGAACGGGCCTTGTTCGAGAAAAGGAAACGAAAACAATTAATTGCCTCGAGCTCGAGTATAAAATGCGAAATTAAAAGACTATCGTGTGTTTTTCTTCTATACCTACCTAGTTACCTAACTATACTCGGTTTGAAATAGCGGTGAAATCTGAAGAAGAAGGTGAAAAAGGAGCAGGCAGGATTGTGAGATGAAGTACCTATACGAATGAGTATTAGGTGAGGTGGTGTTGGTGTTACAGGTGCGATTTTCCTCGTGTGGGATTCGAATTAATTGAAACCGAGTAGAGGATGAGTTAGCGTAATTTTTTACCATTCGAGATTGGATTTTTTGAAACGGGATATGATGGTTTGTTTGCGAATTGTATTGGAAGGTTGTTCATGTTGATTGAGGACTGAGGAGTTTGAGGGATTGAAGAAAAATTAGACTGTATGAGTATTTTACCAGGTGATTCGCTGATCAGTGGTGGAAATTGTAAACAATACTGTTTATTTGTTTTTATTGTTTATACATTTTTTACGGTGAGTTTACCTTGATGGATAGAATGTGAGGATAACTGAAAGATGAAGTGTAAAAATGACCGTGAAAAAAGTCGTGAAATTTTTACGTGACAATAGACACCTAATTGTGTGCTAAAAATACGTACTTACGTAGATCTAAAATTACATTTTCTGTTTCAAAATCTTCTCACTATTTTTTTCTTTCCCAAAATGGAATTTTGTTTTGTTTTTTTTTTTTTTTTTTTTTTTTTTGGTTGAACGACTTTACTAAAAATGCCCAATTTTGAATACGTCTCTAATTCGTCGAAAAAATTTGCTTTAAAAAATGAAAATTAGTGGTAAAATAGATGAGAACTTTTGTTTGAAATTTTATTTTACAAGAAAATGCGTTTTCGAGCGTAATTTTTGCAGAAATTCGAAGCTACCTACTTGTAATTTAACTCATGTTCGGTTTATACTTCAAAAAATGATTCTATAGTCCATTTTTTATTTCTCGATTTTAGTTTAGCATCAGGTTGGAATATTTTCCTCCCCATCCCCTAATCAGATGACCCATCTCAGTCGTGTGACTGTTTTATGAATTTTCTCTGTTTCTCCTTTTCCTCCCATCACCGATCGCCGTTTAGAAAAATGAAGCTCTTGATGATAGCCAAATCGAGCTCTTTTTTTACATTTGAATCTGAGTAAGTGTAAATGTTCGAGGAAAAGTACAGGAAAAATTGGGTTTGTTGAACTATTGAAATTAGTACATATTATAACTATCAATAAATTGATTGAAAATTTTTTACCAACATTTTTCAGAAAATTTGTTTGAGAAATGTTGCATGAAATTTTCCTTAAATTCTTTTCAAGTCGTTGAAATGCGATTCAAATGATTTTGAATGTTGACAAAAATTGGAAAGGGTGTAGAAAGTGGCGGAAATATGATGGAAAATGGTTGATAATTTCTTGAAAATAGCCTTAAAAAATCTTAGTGCATTTTGAATATCATAAAAATTGTACTTAATTTGTATTCGAATGTTGTCTGAAATAGGCGAAAATTTGATTAAAATCTTTAAATATGACTCATGTGGGTGTAAAAAAAACTTGATAAAATTTTTAAAAATCATTTTTAAAAGTTGTAGGTAAGTACCTATGCATTAGTTTTTCAGAAAATTTTTTCAACTTGAAGCTTTTTTCACAACAGTTTGAACGTTTTTGGAGCTTTTTCAATTATTTTTTTATTCAACTTACTTTTTTTATATTTCTCCATTTTAAACAGTTTTTGTGATTTTTTTTGAACAACTATTGAGAATTTTTTTGATAATTTTCTGTGTTTTTTTTTTTTTTTATACTAACGATGATTTTTTTAAAACTAATTGTGATTTTTTCTCAACTTTTGCGAATTTTTGAGCAAAGTTTGAGACTTTAGTTTATTTTAGTGTTGAACTCTCAGTTCAATGTACGGTCATTTTTATAACACTAAAAATAATTTGCTCGAATTTTAGAAGAATTTTCATAACATATGAAGCTTTTGAATTGAATTGAATTGAATTGAATTGAATCGATTTTATTTTATTTTATTTTTTTCGCAAACAATAACATGAAAAATTGTGCTCATTTTTTTATATATTTTTTTCTTTCTGCAGAGTTATCGGTTTCCAAGTTTTTGATTATAAATTTCCAAAACGATTTTCATTGTGACCTGAGATCACCTTTAAGATTTTTGAAATAATTTTGATCTTGTTTTTGTCAAGTTTTGACCAATTTTTTTTTTTGATTTTTTGTTGTAATTTTCACAAATTTTTGAGCTACGTCTGAATTATTACGTTTCATTCAGTGTTTGTTTCCAATGTTTAGAAATTTCGAGATAATTATTCTGACGAGTGAAATTTCAATATCTTTGAATTCTGGACCTCCTGTCAAAGCAATAATTGGTTTATTGGCTTAAAAAATAGAAAAATCATTGCGAACCTTTTTTGATATTGAACAAAAGTTCGTTTCGGAATTCAACTATCAAACCCACGTATACAATCCCGAATTGGCGAAATTTTAATTTTCCATTTCGAGAAGTTGTAAAATCATCACACTATTGTTTTCAAGAAAATGATTTGAAAAATTGTCATTTTTGTTCCGTATTTCAGAAGCTCAAAAATTGAAATTTTTTTCATTTGATTAAAAGCTCGCTATTTTTTGAATAAAATCTCAAGAATATAAGTTTCATGTTTTAAATATGATGGTTTGATTCTTCCTCAAATTTTTAGTAATGAATTTTTGAACTTGTTAGAGTAAATCAGGGGTGCCAAATTTTGATCACTATCAATTTATTCGAAAGATACAAGATCAATAATAAAGGATGATCGATTTTTGACACTCTTAATCAGAATTTTATTCTTCAGCTCGCGCATTACTTGAAAAATTATTATTGGATATCAAAGTGAACTTAATGCGAATGAAAAAAGACCATATCCATTTTTTTTTTTTGTATGAGGTGGGGGCGGTGAGAATTATCGTTGACCTTCCTATTTTCATAATATATTCTTATTTTTTGAAATTCAGCTTCTTCGAAAATCTATCAGCATTTTTTCTTGTAAGCTTTCGTCTTTTCTTTAGAAATGACTTTTTTTATTTTGTCCGATAAATGAAGATTTCTTTTTTCGAAACGAATTTTGGTAAACTTTATTTTTCGTTTATAATAAGTACATAATTACGATGATTTTGCCATAAAATCCACGTGAAGAGTAACAAGAAATCTGGGAATTTTATCACCAGGCCTTTTTCAAATTCCAAATAATTTGCACTTAAAAAAAAAAAGCTCAATCTGGAGGAGTTACATACAATTGGCAAAATTGAATTTTGTTCAGTATAAATAGACCTATCCAGATAGATTTTTGTTCTGGATTCCCCTCCAGACCTCTTCTTGTCCAGTATTACAGTTTTTTCCCTTCAGAATCAAATTAGGTAAACTTTGGAAACCTTTACTATGAGTTAATAGTATGTTATATCAAGCAAGAGCAAAAAATTTTAGCATCTTTCTCATCGATGTTCAAAACTTTTTGTTTTCTAATAATATCCTCGTCTCGTTGCTTCAAATACCTACGTATACGACATTTTGAGAACCGATAGAAATCGGAAACTGGCTACGAGTATTCGTCATTCATGCGTAATACGAGTATGTATTCTGCTTTGATACGTTGAAAAATATGCTTTATGTAAGTACGAAAAATAACAACAACAATAAATAAAATAAAACTCGATAAAAAAATACCCTACCCTTATGTGACACACGAAAATAACCTCTTAACACAGCAATTTCATCGTAAAGAAGGCCAAATATGTATACTAGTTACGTACTAAAGATACATATATGAAAATATAGCTATATTTTCTCGCAGACCGACCATTCGATCTCATTTGTTTGCATTTGCAAAAGACGACTGCTTTACGAGCAAAAAAAAAAAAAAACGAGAAAAAAATGTAAGGAAACACGCAAAGACAGACGACAAGGGAAGCAAGAATGTATACCAGATAACGAAATAAAAACTCGGGAAAAACTCGGTACGTTGAAATATTACGACGAGCGAGGAAGAAGACGAATAGAAAAACTATGCATGGAGCGAAGATGGGTACAAAATAGACGACAACGTCGGTTTTATGGGACTTTTTTTTTGAGGGGCTGAAGGGTGCGTTCGACGTTTCGAGAGGCGCTCGGGGGGCATGTGTAAAAAGGGCCGTTTTGGGTCGCGTTGTGTCGTATGGCGATGACTTCGGAGTAAAAGTGGCGAGAGAAGAAATTCTATCAACATAAACAATGTTTAGTGTGTTTTTTTAAAGGCTTTAAAGTTATAAAAACGGCGTATTTTGTAAGTTTTTCGCGAAAATTGGAAATCATTGCTATTCGCGTATACGAAAATTGCCAGTAAAAACTTGGTAAACATAAGTGATTGTTTCGGACTTTTTATTCGCGTATTTCGAAAAACTATTTACTAGAGTTTAACGTGTACTTGTTTTTTTTTCTTCTTCTTTTCGTCGTATTCTTCTTTTTTTTTAAGTTTTTACGCGTATATTCGCGAATACTTAATATTTTACGCGGTCTCGCAGATTTTTATTCTTATTTCGTCGTGTAGATAACAATTCTTCGACTTTAAGCCTTTTTTTTTTCGTCTTCGTCGCCTTCTGAGCCTTCTCCTATTAGTAATTTTTTTACGATACGAAGAGATGGTGTTTTTTTTCACTCTGCTCGTTCGTCATCATCGTCCTCGTACAAGTATATATGAGGAACTTTCTCTCGATAAGTCGACGAGACGTTTCACCTCGAATGTTGTTAGCTTCTCTGTGCAGTGTGCTGCCCTGCTCGAGCGGCGAGCGATAATGATACGGCGAAATTGCGAATATTTAACCTTGTTTTCGAACTCTCCTCGGGGATCTGAATGAAGAACCGAACCGAACCGCCAAACAGGCGAATACACACACAGAAGGAAGCGTTATCAAATTACACGGATCAGCATCGTTGACTCTCTGCTCTCTGCTTGTGCTTGCTGGCAAAGCGTCTTCTCATTTTGGCTTGGGATGATGATTCTCGTATCTCGTACTATCGCATCGTGTCGTGTTTAACCCTTTTGCCTATGTAAACATCCGACAGACCGGATAATAAGGGTGGAATTATGGAAATTCAAAGATGACGTCGAGCAAAACGTGTGTTCGATTGATTTTCCATCGTGTTAAATTGCCAGTTGAAATTGGCTCGCTTTTTTTAATGTCGAGTGGATTGTTTACAAGATACGTGAGCTGCGAGTGTGAAATGTTTTGAGTGGGGGTTTTTACGTACGTATATCGAGCTTTACAGGTGTTTAATTATACCTACCAGAAGAGGGAAGATGTATGAAGACGTTCGTGTGAGGAGTATTTTTAACGAATCGTTTGCGAACGTATTTTACAATATCAATGTTTACTGCTTATTCAAATTATTTGGTTGTCTGTTGGCTGATATGTTTTGGAACAAGGGGAGGGGTGGGGAGGAGAGAGGATATCAGTCGAAACGTTAGCGACCTACTGAAATTCTAAAATCAGTAAAACTGCCATAAGATTGGCTAAAAGTTTACAAAATTATTCAAAAAAGTTATATTCAAAAAGCTGTTAAAAAATTATAAAAAATGGTCAAAATTTGATTTAAAAAAAAATTGCAAAAAGTGAGTAAAGCTTGGTAAAAATAGCTAAAAATTCTAAGAGACTCATTTTAATTTTTTTTCCATTTCCCAAAAATTGACTCAAGTAGGTAGCAGGTACCTTACCTACTTACTAATATCAAAAATTTATTGTTGATTTAAAATCTTATAAAATTTGTTATGAAAATTCTAGAAAAATTTCAAATGTTACATAATTTGTGATTGTAAAAATTATTACGAGCAACAAAGATTGAAATTTTGTGAAAATCGTAGATAAAATATTTTGTATTTTTTGCCCCTCTCCTCCCAAAAAATTGAGATCTCGAGACTTTCTCCCCTCATATTTATCACAGCTGACGACCTTAAATCTATCTTCACCCAAAGCACACTTGAGAAATGGCAAAACTTTTGGTCCCTCCAAACCACAAACAAGCTCTTTCAACATAAAAAATGAGTCCATCCTTGGAAAAACCTCTCCCACTTGAACAGACTTGAAGAAATCATTATAACCAGACTGAGAAATGGCCACACAAAAATCACACACAATCACCTCTATGAAAAGGCCCCAAAACCCACATGTCAGTTCTGCCTGTCAGAACTTATATCTGTCCAACACTTACTATTTCACTGTCCCTCCTTACATCAGCACAGACAGTCCCTACAAATAGATGAAAGATCCCTATTCATACCAGACGACCCTTCCGAAATTGAAAAATTCTTAGACCTAATTAAAAAACTTGACCTTACCGACTCGATTTAATTCTCATACGACGGGTGTAATAATCAAGTAATTACAAACAGTAAACACCCCCCCCCCCCCAAAAAAAAATTATTTGTTGGAATATTTTTGAAAATTTTTCATCATCATTGTTAATTTTGGAAACAACGTTGATTTTAAATGAAAATTTACTCAAGTGTTTTGGACATTATGATACTATTGAATTAATTTCAGAATTTATAAAATCAATTTTTATATACTTTCTAGAAATTCTTATGATTTTTTGAACACTTAGGATGACTTTTGTTGCTATGTTTTTAATCGTTTTCCCCCATATTTTGAGCTCATTTTTTATGTAGATATTTCCCATTTATTCAAAAGTATTTTATCGTTTTCTAATCTGTTTTTTTTTCCATTTTTATAGTATAAATTTTTTAAACGATTTTCACGACATTTCGAACAATTTTCGTGTCAATTTCTTTCCCGAAATCTTCGAAGATTTCTGTACCTACGTAATTTGGAATTTCAATCTTTTTTTCACGTCTTTTGCACGTAAATAATGTGTGGTTCTGTGAGATCTTCAATCCAAGAAACTAACTTGTTATGCGTGCTCTTTTAGAAACAAGTTCAATAGTTTTTTTTACGATTTGTTAGTCTCATGATTTAATCATTTAACAGACAATTCAATAAAGAAAATATTCTCAATTTGGTGTTAATATGTACTTATAATTATTATTTTTTGAAAATAATTTCACTGGATGAAGTGATTTTTTCGTCCATTTTAAGATTCGTTGATGAATGATAGTATGATTCTGTCGTTCAGGAGGCTCTTTACTCTAAATAAAATGATTTATCCTTCCTAAACGAACGATTCATAACATGAATCATTAATACTTCAAGTGAATCATTTCAATCAGTCATGTAAACAATTCAGTTTAAAAAAATCTCATCATTTAAAAATAATGCTATTGTTCGAGAGTAATTTATTGATAAAGTGATTTTATCCAGGGATGAAAAGCCTTAAAATGAAACTTCAGCTTTTGGCTTTTAGCTTGAAATTTCAAGATTGAAACTTTTGGCTTTAGCTTTCGGCTATCTTGATTTTTAAGGCTTGCTTTAGCCAAACTTTCGGCTTCCAATGGCTTTCCCTTATATTATATTTTCAATTCAACAGCTTTCAGCTATATTTCATTAAGCTTTTAGCTTTAAACTTTTGGCTTTAAGCTTTTGACTTCAAACTTTTAGCTGATATGCCATCAATTTACAAAAAAAGGGAATTAAAAATTAGATTAGGTACATTGATTTCATAATTAGTGATAATGGAGAATATTCATTGCTAGAATTATTTTCGTTTTTTTTTCATTTTAGTAAATCACATTAAAATGAAATTGAATGAAATTTTTTTCATTTTTTCGTTTCTTCTGAATTTAGAAAATTCAATTCTGCAAAAAAGCCTTTGAAAAAAGCCAAAAGAATGAAACTTTTGGCTAGCTTTTGGAAAAAATGAAACTTGCAAACTTTTAGCTTTTGGCTAAGTGCGAAAATCTGCTCGGCTTTCAGCTTTCGGCTTTAAGCTTTCGGCTAGCTTTTCATCCCTGATTTTATCGTTCATGATCAAATCATCAAAAACGAATAAACTGTTCGCGAATGATTCATGGTACCCTCAGTGATTCATTTTTTTTCGAACGTTTTGCCCGAAATTATGTGGCTAACAACGAAACCAAGCCGTCAAGTTGGTTTTATTTTTATGCATAACATAAATCGTAAAATGTTACTGTCTTGTTCGGGAACGATTCTTGAATAGAATGAATCAGTCGTTCGTGAAACATTAATTGATTAAATGGTTCGCGAATGACCTTTTCTATACTTGAAGAAAATTCGTACCTACGTGCATGAATATGGTTTTGGATGTGAGTGTTATGAAGTTCGCGAACGATTGATTAAAAAATTCAAATCAGGTAATTAAATCGTGCGAAAACGAATCCGTCATTCGAAAACGATTCTCTTGTCGAATGTCGACGACAATTTTTTGGGGTAGATTAAGATGAATCTTGTTCTTGTTGTTCGCGAGCGATTCACTAAAAACGTAACTGAATCGTTCGCGAACGATTCATTAAAAATATGCCTGACTCGTTCTTGAATTGGACGATTTTTATTTTGAAAATAATTCTTACTTATGTCAGGGTGTCTAACAGGTCCTACTGGTCCTATAAGTCCTACTGAAGTCCTACTTTTTCTCAAAAGTCCTTTTAGTCGTGCTAAAGTCCTACTTTTCAACAATTTCAATCCAAAAGTCCTACTTTTTTTCAATTAGACGTTTTAAAACTTTCAATTTTTCCCCTTTTTTTCCCCAGAATTTTGAACAAATTTTGTAGGAAAGGGCTGATTTGTCGACTTTTTTAGATTTTGAATTGCACATTTTTGAGAGCTTTTGCCCTCGCTTTGCTCGGGCTATTTGCTCCTCTTTTCTCGCATAAAAAACGTATTGTTCAAATTCAAGAAATGTTCAAAGTTTGAATCAGAAAAATAAACTTCTCTCTCCATGAAGAAACTATTTGTTTTCACTTCTGAAAACACGATTGAATTTTTGAAAGCTTTTGGCCACGCTTCTTTATAGGGCGTAATTGAAGACGTCATAGCAAAAAGGACATATGTGTGAAAGTTGTGTTTTGAGAAAACACTGTTTGAAAGTTTGAGCGCTTGTGAAGTTTAGAAATGTGCATATTTGAACACAGTGACGATTTTATCTTATTTTCCCACTATCTACCTATACGAAATGCTATGAACCGTCAGTCTGGAGGAAACTGTGTGTTAGCGGTAAGCGCTCAAACATTTCGAATTATATGTCCTTTTTAAAGCGAAAAATTGGCCAATTTTTTTTTTGATTTAAAAATGTTTTTGAGCAAATTTTTGGATTTAAACCAGGTAAATAATGGTTGACAACACAAAATCAACCATGAGTAACCCATTACCTCCGAAAAAAAATCGCTATGTTAAGTTAAAAAAAATTGCAAAAAAGACAAGTTTTTTTATTGATTTAAAAATGTTTTTGAGCAAATTTTTGGATTTAAACCAGGTAAATAACGGTTGACAACACAAAATCCACCATGAGTAACCCATTATCTCTAAAAAAGTAAATTTTTAATCGACTTCGCAGTTTTAAAATGGCGATAGCTCACTGGTTTTTCGACTTTGTGGAGTGGGGGTGGTCTCATATGATAGAGGAAGGTCTGAAGAATAACAATATGGATTCGTCTCAAAAAGGACATATGTGTCATATACACCCCTTTTTGTTATGACGTCTTCAATTGCTTTTCTTTTTCAAGTTTGATTTTTTTTTAATAATACTTAATCATTTTTTCAATTTTAAAATTTTGAAGCAAAATAATAAAACTTTTATAAGTAAATCATCACACCAAAAAAACATTGTTTTATACCTCTCAAAGTACTCATTTTCGAGAGCTTTTGCCCTCGCTTCGCTCGGGCCCGTTTGTTTTTCTTTTCTAATTTTGAATTTTTCTAAAAAAAAAAAAATCATCACTCGATTACCATTGTTTTTATGCCTCCTGGAATACTGTTTTTTGGAAAGCTTTTGCCCTCGCTTTGCTCGAGCCCATTTGGTTTTCTTTTTACATTTTCAATTTTTCAACAAAATATACTTAACTATTCAAATTTGAAATTTTGAAGCAAATAAGTATCTAGTAATATGAAATATTTACAATCAAAATTGAAGAATTCGAATCAAATTTGATTTCAAGCGAACATGATGTGTTTTCATCAATTTTAAAAATTGATAAGGAGAAAATAAAACAAAAAATTGAAGTGAAACATTAAGTATATTTTTAGCGTTTACTTGTTTGAATAAAATCATAATGGTGTTTGAAAACATAAGAAAAGCAAACATTTTTTTACAAAAATTTGACTAAAAACTTGAACGTAAATTTTTACTACTCCCCCCCCCCTTAAAAAAAATCCATAAGTGCTCGAAAAATGACCTGCTGATAGTCCTGATAAAAGTCCTACTTAAGTCCTACTTTTTCATTTTGAAATTTTGTTAGACACCCTGTATGTCCATAAATAAAATGATTACTTCGCTTGAATAAATCGTTCGCGAACGATTCATTAAAAATACGATTGACTTGAATCGTTCGCGAACTACTTTCTGATCTTGAAGCCGATTCGTTTGCCAGCGATCAATTTTTTAATGTGAGTTATATCGTTCGCGAACGATCCATCAAAACTTGATTTAATCGATCGCGAACGATTTCCTTACTCGAGCATGAAATGATTCATCTGTCAATAAACCATGTTTTAGTGTAAGTGTTATGTCGTTTGCGAACGATTCGTTGAAAATGAATCGTTCAACGAATCGTTCGCGAACGACCTTATTTTTGAAAACAATGCAGTGTCTACAAACATTTTTTTTTGTTCAGATGGTGTGTCGTTCGCGAATGATTCATTTGAAATGCAATTGAATCGAATCGTTCTGGAACGGATTGATTTTTTGAAAACAATTTACCTCTAGATGAACAGAACAATTTTTTAGGAGATATGCTTTAATATCGTTCGCGAACGATTCATTAAAAACATGACTCAATATTTGGGAACGATTTCTTCATTTTGAGTGTAATTTACAATATTTCGATGTAAATATGACCGAATCGTTCTCGAACGAATTTTTTTTGAAAACGAGGTACTGTCGGTGAAGGATCTTCTAATGTATTTGGTACGTCGTTCGCGAACGATTCATTGAAAATGTGATCGAATTGAATATAACCGAATCGTTCCCGAACGACTTTTTTTTTGAAAATGAGGTACTGTCGGTGAAGGATCTTCTAATGTATTTGGTACGTCGTTCGCGAACGATTCGTTGAAAATGTGATCGAATTGAATATAACCGAATCGTTCCCGAACGACTTTTTTTTTGAAAATGAGGTATTGTCGGCGAAGGATTTTCCAATGTATTTGGTACGTCGTTCGCGAACGATTCGTTGAAATTGTGATCAAATTAAATGTAACCAAATCATTCCCGAACGAGTTTTTTTTTTTGAAAATGCGTTATTGTTGGCGAAGGATTTTCCAATGTATTTGGTACGTCGTTCGCGAACGATTCATTGAAAATGTGATCGAATTGAATCGTTCACGGGCGATTTTCTTATTTTTAAACGAATTCGTCTGTCGATGATCGCTTGCGACGAACAATTTGAGGCGGTATTGAATCGTTCGCGAACGATGCATTAGAAATATGATTCAATCATTCACGAATGATTTTCTCATTTGTATATGATTCATATTGAATCAGTTCGACTGTCACCCTTTCGCGAAAGATTCATCGAAACACAAATTCGTTCGTCTACATAACGATTGATTCATCTCGCCAAGAATTTATAATCGTTCGAAGTACGATCCACTTATCGAAAAGAAATTACGGTATTCAACTCGCTTCACGTTTTTCGTTCAGTGGTACCATCCATTCGAACGATTATTTTCTTTATTTCTTCGTGTAAAAAAAGAAAAAGAGCTTCCTAAATAAATTTAAAACTTTTTCTTCGATTCGATAATCATCATCAATAATAATATCGCCGCTCTGTATTGACACACATAAAATAACCCTCCACCACCACCGAGTCCCTTCTCTCTCAACGATATCGTAGCACTTAAGTGCGCGTATTTTCAATTCTTCGACACGATAGTGTACGAGTAGGTAAGGTACATCGACGACGACGACGACCACTTCGACGCTGTGCAGAAAGATACTCGAGTCATAGCGAGCGCACAACGTGCTCTAATTTATTAAAAGTTAGCGCTCCGCGACACGGCGCATTATAACGGTGAATCTTCTAACATTGTGTCGAGTTTCCAAACAAATTAACTGTTTACAAATTTAATAATCTAGCCGAACGCGTATAAATCACGAAGCAAAAGAGGAAGAAGGGTCGTCGTGCTGTGTCGTCGTCTTACCAAGATATTTCTTCTTCTCGTAAGCGAAGTAACCGAGCATCGTTCCAATTTAACGTTTTAGACAAAGACAGACTGAGAGAAGAAGTACTCGTACAAGGTACTTAACCAGTGCTTAGGTCTTCCATTGCGGGTACCATGTACAGTACATTGTGCTAACAGAAAATAATGTCTGAAAGGTGGTTTGGTATCTATCTAGTATCTATGCACCTATAGCGAGTTGGCGAAAACGTGGTGGAAATTATATAATACCGCGAACAAGTTATTTTTAATTGGCGTTAATTGAAAATTGATACGTTTTTGACCGAGTTTCCATGCCATAGGCGATCGTGTAACTCCGGTATACGCCCTGCGATCTGCTTTACCATAGGTGGCTTTTTTTTACCTATACCTTTTCAACTACCTATCGTGTTATTCCGGAAACTGCATCGATGAGGGGTACACTTAAGTATTCATGCGTGACTGGGTAATATAGGAAAGGTTTATTGATAGTGTTGGATAAGTTAAGTATCGCCATCGTATCGTTATCTTTTGGCATGTGCCTGTATAATTACAGATTGTAATTAGTAATTACTGGCGAAAAAAAAAATAAAAATACGATGAAGGTTCAGGGTTGGTTTTGGAAAATTTCCTTAAAATATTGACAAGATTTGGCAAAGGTTCTTAGTGTAAATATTTACATGAAATGATCATTATTATAATTTGATGGAATTTTCATCTAATTTTTTGTTTTTTTTTCTCTATGTTTCAGGTAAGGAAAAAATAATTCAATATCATATCGAAAGATGACATCGTATCAGAACTAAATACCAATATCCTTTTCAACAAGATGACACGTCTTTTCATTTTACCACATTCTATGCTGATAATCTGAATACGTATACGTTAGACCTACCTATAGTCCTACGTCCTGCACGGTAATACGTCTAGAACGGTTTTTTACGCTGAAAACGCCATTTTGCCATCCTTCAAGTCGCAAAAAATTCGCTCGAAATGATTTCAATATATTTTCGTATACGTCGGCTACGTGATTAATAGCTCGAAATGTAATCTAACAACAGAATTCCAAGGTAAAATTGCTGCATTGGGAACACATTTTGCGAAGTTTTCGTTTCGTGTTCGTCTACTTACTCTGCACACCAGACGCAAAAGTGAAGAAAAAAAATCACGAAAGGTTGAAATTTAAACCTATGTATAAGAATTTTCGTGCCATTAGAAAACGCTTCGAGTTGGGTTGGTTTGATACCAAATTACTTTTTTTTTCAGTTCGCAGGGATTATTTAAAATTTGAGACGTTGAAAATTGCCGCAACCTTGGAATTTTGTCTGGCGTATTTTTTGTTTTTTGTTTTTTTTTTTGGTTGATTTTCTCGTGTTCTTTGCGTTTATTGCACGCTCGTTATTTTGAAAGAATTTCGTAATGGTGGTGGAAGGTAAGGAAGGTTGGTAATATTTGTATTGCGAGACGAAGGTTTGTTAGTTCAAGAGGTATGAGGAGTTGAAAGAGAGACGAGATAAATTATTCGCATTTTTTGTCCTTTTTTTTGGGGAAATATAAGTTAAGGGGTTCGAAACTCGTTGCATTTTTAATGCAGGATAGAATTTTTATTTTTGACCAAATTTTATGATAATTTCAAAGTTTGAAATGAAACTTTTTCAAAATTGAAAACCCCCTAGACATTTTATCCTATTACTTTCGAATTTTGTTGTGTTGTGTTACGTGTTGGGAATTTTTGCTGATAAAATGAGGTACTGAAGTTTACAAAAAAAAAAAAAAAAAAAAATGAAAGTCTGTGTTTTGAGACATTTAGGCTTTAAAAAATTGAGGGAAGAAATCTGAAAGAATTTTCGGAGGGTGAAATTTCATAATGCAAATTTTCATCTTTTTTAACCTGAATTTTCAGGAAGTCCTCAATTTCCTCAATTTCCCCAACCCCTCTCTCGCTGAAAATAGGGATTTTGGTCAGGATATTTTTTTTTATTTTCCAAGAAAATGTGGCATTTTTTGATGAAAAATCTGGAAAAATTGTACCTACATCTAGTGAAAAAATTTGAAGTTGATTTTCAAAATTAAGGAAATGAAAAAATGAAATACTCGTAAGAACAAAGCCTAATTTTAATACATCTTTTGATCTGTGAGTCTTTCTTCTCTTCTCAATTCTTTGAATTTTAAATTCCCTTTGATCAGATATGACCTTCCAACGTTAGATTAATTTCATTTTCCAAAACAAACGAGTTATTTTTCATGTCATCATAATATTCGAGTAAATGAGTAAAATCTAAGAATTGAGCGAGAGAGTTTAAAATCTACAAAAAAATGGAAAAATCTTGAATTTTTCTTTTCGAGACATCTTTTTTAAGAAGTTAAAACACTAAAGTCTACCTTCGAATCCCTTTTTTTCTTGGAAAATGTTTCCAATTATCTAGAAGAAGAGGGGCTAGGAGTGGCAGTCTTCCGATAATGAACCCGATATTTATCTTCATTTCAGGTGCCTTGGCCACCAGAGCTTTTCCAACGTCGTCCAACGAACTACACAGAATTTCTTATCCTCATCGTAAGTACATAACTATGATTGTTGTCGTCGCGAGTTTCACATCTCGTGTACGTGTTTTACACAGGTTTGCACTCTTCACCCCCTCCCCTCCCTGCCACCCTTCACCACCGCAGCTTTATGTTAATTGGCACTCGATAGAGAGAGAGGGAGGGTACACGTATAGTACATTTGGCGAATTTATCCGGGGGTCAGGATCGTTGTGTTGTAATTTTGAAGATATGCAAAATACTAGTTTTCTTCCAGATTTGTGAATTGTTGATTGTTTTTTGGAAAAAATGAAGAAATTTTCCTTCCTCTACGACGATTCGAACGACGTTTCATTTCAGTAAATATCGAGTCGAAATTGACCCCCCCCCCCTGTCTTTAATCTGCTGAATTTCCTCCGATGAACGGATGATAAGAAGCTGACTTTTTAGCTCTGAAACTGGATAAAAGATTGTGTGCCTCAAATTTTTTGAAAACTACTAAAATTCGCCTACGATAATTCAAGAATCGTTGATTCACGAATTGTTGAAATAAATGCTCTGATTTGGAGAGTGAAAAAATTTTGGAAGGTGGTTTCAATGTTTCCAAATTTTTTCAATATTTTTGGAGTGGACGTTGTACAATTTGGTGAAGTCAAAGCAGCAACTTTCAGCGTATGGTGGTTCACAAAATATGTCCCTACGGTTTCCAAAGTATGTATTTACAATTTGAATTTTTAATCGAAAAAATCGTCAAATCAAGCGAATTTCATCTGCTTTTTGAAAATTTCTGTGCGTTCAACATTAATTGAGAATCACTGCAGGTGTCTATCCTCAATTTAAATGAGACTGCGGTTTTTCGAAAGAACGTGGTTTGAAGCTCTCATAACCTAAATTGCAGCCAGTCAAATTAATTTTTCGATTTTTAGGGAATTTTTGAATACCTATTCTAAATTTTTTTTAGAAATAGAAAACTGCACTGAAGGCTCTAAAATGGCCCAAAATGATAAAGTTCTGGTTCAAGAACGATGGGGATGATTTTAGAAAATATACAGATATTCGTGCTAATTTCAAGAATGTTCCTAAAAATGGAAAATTTTTGATTTTTTGAATTTTTTTTTCTTACATATACTGGTTAAGAAAGCACAATCGAGATGTTTGGCTGGAAATCGGCCCAAATGAGGATGAATTCGTTAATCTGGACGAGAATAAGTCACCATTCGATTTTTAGCTGTCCACATTAATTTATTCGCATTTTGAAAAAAAATCAATAACTCTGGGAAAATCGAAAATTGCGCTGGAGGATCCAAAATTACTGGAAATTGATACTTATTGGTTTCATGAGTAATTTTCATCATTTTTACCCAAGTGAATGTTCCTCCTCCCCCCCCCCAAACAACATGAATCGCCAAAAGTGATAAATTTTGATTGGAACACTCAAAAATTGGCCAAAAATTGAAACATCAATTTGAGCAGCTGAAATTTCGATCACGAGGCTTCAAACCATATTTTTCCCAAAAATCGAGCTCCTGTTCAAATTAGAGGTGGATATTCCGAGTAGTTCCCTTTGTAAGTGTCCTCAAATGGGCTCCGAGAGGGCAAAATCGTTCTTTGAGGTTAGTTTTTGGTATTTTTTGGAGGGGGAGGGGGTGGATTATCAATTTTTCTCATTTCATTTAGTACAGAGTATGTACACACATATTTCATAAATTTTTTTTATTTCACATGGGAACTATTGAAAGTTGGCCAAAAACTCCATGAAAAAAAGTGTGAATTTTTTTGGAAACTCTTTTTTTTTGTTAAAAATTGAATCGCGATTTTTGAATATCAAATTTTGGTAGACACTCTGCAATTACACACATCACTAAAATTTTAGCTCCCAGTTTTAAGTTCAACTCCCACAGTACAATTTTGAAACTTTCAAACATCGCTACCCCGAAGCTCAGATTTTTCCCACCATGTTGTCGTGGGAAAATTCTGACTCACGCGTTTGCACAATGGACTTCTTTCATTTTCCCATTCAACTGAATTTTTCATATTACATCTTTCTAGAACTATTCAAATGGTCATTGAAAATGAAGAATTGGATAATCTTCGAAAAATATATTAGGAAAAATTTAGTTGAAAGGGAAAATGAAACATGCTCCTTGGCCAAGCGCGTGAGTCAGAATTTTCCCACGACAACGCGGTGGGAAAAAACCTGAGAGTCGGGGTAGCGATTTTTGAAAATTTTAAAATTCCACTGTGGGACTAAACACAAAACTGGTTGTTAAAATTCTAATGGTGTGGTACATGGGCCAAGGGCTACCACTGAAACCACTTTCTATCCCAATCGGGGGGGGGGGGGTGGAAACAAAATTCATCTTAAAACCGAGGAAAAGTCTTGGAAAATTATTTCTGTGAAATACCGAACCTCCTGATTACTTTGATGGGCTTTTTTTGTTACAGGATCTTTTTTGTTTCTCTTTAAAAACCATTCCAGGATTCGTCCTCTGAGTGCCTACTCAGTTTTGAGTATTTTGAAATGATAGAGAGCCATTATCCCCTTCATTTTTCAAATCGGCGTAAGCATTTTAGAAAAACCAAAAGTAAGACACATTTGATCACTTTCAGTGCATATCTTTGGCCCAATTTTGTTCTATAATCAATCCTTCAATAGTCCCAAGTACATAAATTCGCTGCACCACTCGTGACCATTCAGCTGCAGGAAAAATTTTAGATTTTTTTGGTCTTCCATTGCACGAGTATACTATTCAAACGTGACTCTTCTGCAGGTATCATCTTCGACGATATTTATTGCAGAGGAAAAATACGTACCCATTAGAAAAAGCACCTCGTATACTAATTACTTACGAACTCGACGCCATATAAGACTCGTATAATATGGTCTTCATATACTTATATTGCAGAGCTATACGTTATAATATGTGTTGTGTACCTGGAGAGATTCTCTCTTCGTACATTTATAATGGTACGTGTGTATACTTTGAACAATATAACACGATACATATATAAAACCTTATACGAGAGTAAAGGAAAAGACGTAGCGATACTGGCGAATAACGATAGAAGAAAAGAGGGTGGTAATTTTGTAAGCAGCCGTATATACTCGTATCCATCTTTACGTAATACAGTAGCGCGCAGCACGTCTTCTATAATTCTGCATTCTATTAAAGGATTTTCTCGTTCATAAAATTTACTCTTTCGCCGACAATTTTTCTAGCTCACTCGATCGCTCTGCGTCGGCATCGCCCGCCAATTTACCCATACACGATAAAATAGGTATACACGAGCACTAATATTTCACCGTATGGTACACCTACCTCACGTCCATTCCTCGTCTACCTAGATTTTTACTCGATATACTTACGACGACGAAAGGGAGGAAAAAAACCATGTTTCGGGTTGCTGCGGTGGTGGTTCGATTTACCTACCTACGTAAACTCTTCTCTCGTGTACGTATTTTGTACTTATGCAGGGGGAAAAAAGCTCTCGTGTTCGATGGTTGTGGATGTTTTGCTGTGCTTTGCTTACGTCATTGTTGTCGTCGTCGTCGCCTTCGTCATCATCATCGTGCAAATGACGTTATAACGTGGTGTGGATTTTTTGTTGTTGTTTTGTACCTTACTTATTCATATTTCGGATGGTGGTATTTATTTTTCTATTTATACACTCGTCGAGAGAATTTTTTTTCTCGGAATGGCTTGGACATAATACTCGTAGTAGATATGCAAGTTCAGTGGGGGATGATGGAATTCATATGAGGTGGTTTCAAATACACAGGTTTGAAGGGGAGTCTGACAATGAGTAGCCTCGTTTATGGCAGAGGTTGACAGAATGTGTGTGGAGAATTTGGTTGTGGTTTGAGAAGCTCTTCCCACTCCTCTTTCTTCAACTATTTACGTAGAGCTGGAAAATGATATTTATTGCCATTCTAAAACGTTACAAAGCTAAATAGCCTTTTTCATGTTGAATTTTTGGAAAATAACAATATTACATCTTTTGAAATTTGGAATTTTTGATTGTACTCGTATGTATGAGAGGAAATCTTGGATATTGAGAGATGTAAAATAATCAAGGAAAAGTATGAGTACTCGAGTTTTGAAAATCTTGATATTTTGTTGGAATTGAGTAGTGACTGAAAAGGATTGATTTCATTTTATTTATTTATTTATTTTTTCAAGTTTAATGGAATCCAAATCAGTGGTGAGGATTAGATTGGATTTTGATTACGGCAACATTGCTTTCGAATTTCGAGGTACTTAATCAACTTTAAATAGTGTTTCAAGTAATTTTTATCCTAGATCACCTCGAAATTTACTTGAATTTTTTAATTTATAAATTTTCAATCATTTGTATACCCATTTTGCAATGTTTCTGATGCTTTGTGTAATTTTTGCCAAATTTTATTTCGATTCGTTGATGTAATGAATTTTTATTAGATTGTCGATGTTTTATAATGTAAGAACCTGCGCAATTTTCACGTTTAGCGTTATTTTGCGCAGTTTTTTGCTATTTATTAATTGTGAAAATCTCGTCAATTTTTTGATAATTTTTACGATTTTTTTTTTGGAACCTTCATGTAATTTTTACAAAATTATATTCAATTTTCTGCAAAGATTGTCACAAAATTTTGCAATGTTTTACTCGAATTTTTGTAATTTACAAATGTTTTCAAGTGATTTTTGCAAAGTTTGCTGAATTGTGCTGATTTTTTAAATCATTTTTAGGTAATTTTCAATTTTCGATACCTAATGTAGGTGGCTTTTGCTAGATTTTACTCAAATTTCAAGATATAAGATATTTCATCGAGTTTTGGTTGTTTGTAGATGTTCTTATGACATTCTAACAAGTTTTAACGATGTTTTGAAGCAATAATTGTGGCAAAGTTTTGCACATTTTTTCTGAAAATTACCTATTTTTGTTAACTTTGAACTTGAAAGTAATTTTTTTGGTCAATTTTACAGTAATTTTAAATTACTTTTTTTTCAAATTTTTAATAATTTTCAATAATTGTTATTTTTTTGCAATTTTCAACATTTTTTTTCTTATTCGAGCATTTTTGCGTTCTTTTAGTTCAATAAGGAATACATTTTTATTTAAAGACACCCAGCAAATTAGGTTTTTTTGTGTCTGTTGTTTCAACACTTATCAAAAATATTAATTCATTTTGCACAGATGATTACAAAATACATTCAACATTATAACAACAAAAATAAATAGGAAATATAAGTTTAACATGCAAAAGAAAAATAACATTGAAAAAGCACTAAGAAAAAATAATGTGTTTAAATATCATTGAATAAGTTAGACACTTTTAGAAAAATCAACAATTTTTGCCACAGATTTTCATCATCAGCTTTCAGATGAACATATTTAAAGTCACTGCCTAGTATATTTTCTACATTTGATTTGTATAGTATGCATGAGTCCAATTGTATGTTGAATGGTTACATCTGTATCACAAGTTAGGCATTTTTTCAGAGATTTTTCTGAGAAGAGTAAACTATGTGTGAATGTGGTGTGGCCTATGCGGATTCTAGCTAAAATTACTTCTTCGCTCCTGCTTAACCCACTGACCCCAATATGGTGACAATTATCACAAACCAGTTTCTTCCTGCAATCGCTCTGCAAGAACGAGTAATAGGGTAGTAATGAGTCATTACTACCCTATTACTCGTTCTGGTACACATGCGACATGCATGTATGCTCTGCCGTTCATTTGCCATGTGGAGAGGGTTGCCTACTTTTTTATTTTAAGGGGCAGAATTTTTTAAAATAAATTTGTACAGGCCAGAAGCTCAAAATTTTTTGCCCCTAAAATAAGTTAAATTAAAAGGATAGGCAAATTGCTGTACATGAGCAAGTTGGACATGCAACACACAATTGTCAGTGAAAAATCAAAATGTTCCACCTGTTTTTAATTTTTTTTTTAATTTAAAAAAAATGAAGAATCAATAAATGTGGAAATTACAAGTTTTTAAAAAAAATGTTTGCCCCTTTAAAATAAAGAAACAGGAAAAATTGTTACCTTAATGCCAAATCCGAGTATGTCCATACAAAAAAGCACGATTTTGCGAATCTTTGGTTCGGTTTGGATATGCTTGGAAGGGTTCGTTGAGTTCTGATTGAACATTGGCCAGCTTTGTGCATCTTCCAGGATGCACTTTTACTGCATGAGATGCAAAATTTTCAATTCAGGGTATCCCAGAGTCTTATCAGTGATGCAAAAAGACGAGTTTTTTTTGATGGACATACTTGGATTTGGCATTAAGGTAACGAAATGCTCAACTTGAGAAATTAATGGTGCAACCTCTAAGCACCGTCACACCCCCTTTGGATATCCCAATGCCATACCATATTTAGTTCTGGCGCAGGAAAATTCAGAAGTCAAGTAACATTTTTTGTAAGTTGAGGGAGTCGGGTTAAGCGATATGAGGTGACTGGATTTGGTGGTATAATGTTTTTGTATGATTGAGTTTTTTCTTTGATAGCATTCAAGTTGGTAGAATCAATATTGTAGGAGGCAAGCAGTTCTCTAATGTGATTTCCAAAAGGTTTGTAGGTAGAGTATTGGTTTTCAAGGCTTGAATGAAAAATCTTGAAGTAATTCAGGTGGTGTGGGTTCATGGCAATCTTGAGATAGTATTTCAGAGCGAGGTAGTTTCTCCTTTCTTGCAAATTGGTGGTATGTACCTATTTTTGTGATAAGTTTTGAGATGGGGCTTGTGAGGAAAGCACCTACACAGAGACAAAGAGCGTGATTTCTGATGGAATTTAGTTTATCTAGATCTGATTATTGGCAGCTGAATTGTAGATAATTGATCCGCAGTCAATAATGGATTGGAGGTGACTTGTATATATTTGTAACAATGCCCATCTGTCTGCACCCCATTTGGTATGACTGAGTTTTTTTAGAATATTGATAGCATTGTTTCCTTTCTGTTTAACATAGTTGAGGCGAGTCTTACAATTCATACGTTCATCTAGATAGAGTCCAAGAAGTTCAATTTTTGTGATGTTTTGTCAATTTTCAGTTGATTTTCGCTTTTTCATGACATTTTAACAAATCAGACATTTTCCTTAAAACGTTGCTCAATTGTACTGATTTTTTTTATAAAGCTGAGGAAATAATTTTCCACCCCCAATGAACCTTTCCTTATTATGACCCACTAGGGAACCTCACGAGTGTGCAGTAACCGATTTGAATTGATTTTTTTTTTTCAAATAAGAGGACTCTTAGAATAGTTTACAAAATGTGTAGATGCACCATGAGGTCTACAGGGTCCAAAGGTCTCCCCTTCTGCCAAAGAAAAAAGAAAAGATATTTTTTGGGTCCAGAATTTTTGAAAAATTGATCGTCGAAAACTACGATTAGTCAACAAAAACTTTGAGGATCGTCTTTTTTAGTCACAGGTCAAACTTGCGGAGTTTAGAAGGATTTCGAGTTTCACCATCCAAAAACGTAGATATTTTTTAGTCTAAAATTTTCGGGAATTTTTCAAAAATTTTGGGTCCAAAAAAACTCCTGCGGAGCCTATGATTTTTTGACACTTGATATATGATGCAAGTCATTAGGTACCCATTTTACTGTTTTAGACAATTTTTTTTTGACGGAAGTGTCCAAAAAATCGAAATTTCGAAACCTCTGAACCTGTGGGACCAGTGGTTTTGCAATTGTGCAGCTACTAATTTTAAGGCGGACTAGCCTAGATGTTCTCTTACGTTTAATAAAAGTAATCGGGTCAAATCGTTCACTGCAGTTGAAAAATTCCGTTGGGTAGAAAAAATTTCTAGTCAGATAATCGACTCGTCGAGAAAAAAAGAACTAAAGCAAAACAAAGACAACGATGCCCGCAGATCACGCGTACAATGAAAAATAACCAAACCGGAGTATTGCGAAGCTTCAGGGCTTCGAGATACAGGGATTTGTACGCACGAGGGAGGAAAATGGAAGAGTCATTTTAACCAACTCGTATATTATAATGTACGTACTAGTATACGTCCATTATGTACTGGCAACAATTGCGATAGGATACGATAGCCTTTAATTCGAGCATGCGGATATTTTCCATTTCCGCATTTTCCCAACAAATACTACGAGTAATTCGACAAATGGCTTGAAATATGAAAAAAGAAAAAAGGCTATCTGGAGATCTCCTCCTCTTTCTGCTCATTTTGGTGGTGTGTTTTCCATCGTGTATACTATTACAAAATATACACGTAAGTATGAAAACACGATCACAATGGGCGACAGAATCGCGCCGAAGGATCCCCTCAGGGTGTACATTTGTTGTATACGTACAAGTACTAAATAATAAGAAAAATACACATCGCGTCGACCGCAATTAAATCTTCGGCTATAGAGAGAGAATCACAGCACAGCTCACGTCAGTATAAGGATGATGGAGGAGAGGAACCCGTATGGAAGATATCGTACGTAGCATATAGCAAGATTTAATAAGCAGCTTCAAGGCTACATAAGAGTACGAGTATCAACCAACTGTCTCGATTACACTCTGTGAGAAATACACTTCCAAAGACTAGGAAAAGATACAAGCGAGAAATTTTTTTAGCCGACAAAAAAATCGAAACGGATAGAAAAAAAAATACTATCGAGATGAAATCTTCGTCGGTTACCAAACCAAGCCAAATATTTCAAGGTTCATATGGGTAATTTTTTGCTGTGTAGACTGGATGAGATTGTCGTCTTTGTCGTCGTCGTCGTCGCGCGAGCAAACAAGAATGACGGCTCAGATTGGGCAAAAAACATCTTTCTTATAACAATACATTGTATACTATATAGTCGGCAAATGAGTTCTTGAAATACTAAAATCGAATATAGAAGTAGGGATGGGCTAAGAGATACGCTAAAGAAAAAAAAAACAAGCTGGCGTTTGGCCAATAAATGCACGCTGCCGTACAGAAAAACGCTAATAAAAACAGGCTTTTAACGAATAACAATTTTTACGCGTTGTTTCAACCATTTCCAACCCACTTTACGATACTCGAGCGGTTTAACGATAAAAGAACTATTTTATTCGGTCGACAAATTTATTACCTATTGAAGGATTGAACCGTGACGCGTGCTCAGGCTCGAATCATATGTACAAGAAGACGACGACAAAGTACCATCTCTACAATCTATACACAAATTGAATTAAACTCGGGATTTTTTTATCGACAGAAAAAACTTTACGAAAAAATGCGGATTTGGATTTGGATTTTTTTCACGTTAAAAGTAAGTAGGTACCTAACCGTGGATTCGGCCTTATATACGAGTATTAGTAATCCGAAGAAGAAAATTTCTATTTTATATACTGCCAAGATAAGCGAAATTCCAACGTTTTTTGTATTTTTCTTCGTCTATTTTTAACGATATAATTTAGAACTTTTCAACGTGATTTTGCAATTTTTCCACAACTTTTCCAAGTATCTATCGTTCTTTATTCTCAAGGGGTACTTTTTTTTTCAACTCTTGTCTACTTCTTATTATACTTGGTAGTTGGTACCTTACCTAGTACCCTGTTCATTGTAATTTTTATCGTTCGTTCACATCGATTTCGAGACATTTTCGTCGTTTGTTTTGTTTATAAGAAATTGCAGACGTCGTCGAGTTGCTCGAGTCAATTTTCGAATTATCCATATTATGAGTATTTCGTTAATTGAAATTTTCATTGTAATGAATAGGGGGGTCTGTCCAGTATAAAAAAAGGTATTCGATGAACAAAATGGCGACCATTAAGCTGACACACTTCTTTAAATATTGATTTTATTTGATGCGAATAAAATTATTGGAATGAAATTTTATCTGGGTCTGATTTTTAATCAAATTGAACTCGATTGGTTTTTGGAAGGAATAGAAAAGGCAATGCATCAGCTATCACTTCATGCTGTCTTCCCATTGCCTCTTTCGTTGCATCTTCGTAGTCCTCTATGTTCTACCCTTCGTGATCCTGGTTCTCCTTGTCGCACCTATATTGAAAATGATTCAATTCTTCAGTCGTTTAAACTCATTTTGAAGAGAGTTAGAATATGTCAACTCAATTTTTTCGAAAACTATTCATAAAAATAGTGGTAAAGTCTCCTTTGTGATGAAAGCATTGAATTAATTGGATAGGTTTTTTGCTTTCAATTTAATAATGAAATGAAATGTCATAGATGGGAACTTTTAAGGGATTCTTTTGAAAATTATCAAAAAACTGATGAAAATTGAGTAAACTTTGACAAGATTTAGATAGGTGAATGATTGCATAAAATATCGTAGGAATTTTTTAAATCGCAAATAAAAGCATTAAAAACACTGTAAATTATCGAAAATTGACAACATTTTAGTAAAATTTAGCAAAATTGCCTGAAAAACTGCAGAAAGTTTTTTCAAACAGCACAACAGCAAATAGAAGCGTCAAAAAAACGCTGTAAATCTCCCAAAAAAAAATTAAAAATGAAAAAAAATGAGAAAAATTGCATGAAAAAGTGTTGAAAACAAGCTACAAGTATAAAATGATGTTATAGAAACGCGAAACAAATTTTAATTAAATGAAAAACACTGAAAAGTGATCAAACGTAAGTACTTACAATAAAACTTCATTAAAATTTGGCAGAATAAGTTGCTTGAAAAAATCTAAAAAACACGAAAAATGGTATAAAAATGTGAAAAAAATTGAAATCATCTCGATTTCAACGCAATTAGCAAGATCGTTGGGTATCGGAGATTTTGATCGATGTTGGCCATGTAATAATCACCATTTTGTCAAGTCTGTATTGCGCACAGAATCGTCTTGACTGTCATCGTTGATATTATCGTTAGCGTCATCAAACTCGTCATTCCCGAATAAGGAACTATTCGATGATTTCGGTGAACTTTTTGGCGTCAATTTGGTTGAAGATTTTGGAGTAACAGGCGATGACTTTGACATAGAAGGTGCACTTTCCTTTGGCTCTGACATAGTGCTTTTAGTTTCCTTTGCATCACTGATTTTGGTAGAGGTATTGGTATCAGTATCAATCCAATCTAACAAATCTTGATTGATCCATATGGTAACTCGTTGGTCGCAATTTCGAAGTTTCTCGTTGAAAGTGACATCTTTCGAAATAACAATGTCACATTTCTCAGGAATGTAAACTTGATACTGCTATTCACTATCGTATCTGACGAGGTAATCTTTGAGTACCTTTTTATCCAGATTTTGACGTGACTGGATCAGATCATTGACGTAACACTTCAAACTAACAATTCAAAGGTGCTTTATTCACAGTGGTATACTAAACCACAACTCATAAGGAGTCAAACCATTGATCGATGATAACGAACAAATATGTACAGAAAAATATATACGGATAGAAAATCACCATAATGTGAACGTTAGCGTGAAAACGGTAATAATAATCGAATAAGATTTCGGATATTCAAATAGAAAAAACATAAAAGTCATCAGAGGTTTTTTGTTGACTTTACTCGTACATTGTATCCCAATAATACAAAGAATTACCAGTAAAAACGCCGTAATGAATAATTACTGATAAATACACAATTTTTACATTATTTTTAACAAAAATTACAAATATTAAAACATAAAAAAAACATTAAAATCGATAAAAATTATTGCCAAAACCTGATGAAATTTTTGTAAACTTTGACAAAATTTAGCAGAAATTGATTAGAAGATATCGTAGAAAGTTCTCTGAAACACAAAATAACACCATTGAGAATCACCATGAATTGTTGAATTTTCCGTAAATTTTGAAAGTGATGGTTTTTTTGTAAAATTTGACAAAACATGTTCAAATTGTATCAAAAAAATAAAACCAATGAAAATGACTGAAAACCGCAGAATAAAACGTGGTTTAAAAAACTCAGAAACATGAATGAAGCATTAAAATCATTGAAGATCACCAGAAACATAAAATCTCAACAAAATTTGGCATCGTGCCTTTACACTTTTCAAGCAGTAAAAATGGAATATTCTCGCATACGTTTCAATCAGTCAAAAATGGGGCCTTTGTGCACACTCATGATGCATCGCTCAAAATTCTAATGATGTCAGAGATAGGAGTTTTGCCCCATTTTTCAAGCAGTCAGAAATAGGATATTTTGATGAACACTTCTCATACAGTCAAAAATGAGACCTTTGCGCTTTTCGAGCAGTTTAAAATAGGATCTTGGTTGAATACTTCTGATGCTGTCAGAAATAGGAGTTTTGCATCCATTTTTCAGGTAATCAAAAATGGGTCCTTTGCGTTTCGTTTTTCAAGGTTTCAATCAGAGGTTTCGAAGAGTTGAAGAAAGTCTGGCCAAACTCCTTGGAAAAAGATCTGATTCAATGTTGCTTTCAACTCGTTTTTGAAAGGAGTTGAACTCTGAGTCAACTTCGAACTGAAGCTGAAAAAATACAATTTTTCACCGAATTGTTTTTTTTTGGCGACAAACATGAACGTTTTTTTCTTCATTTCTCTTCTGTGATTTCCTATCTGGCAAGAGGCTTCCTCGAAGACACCCCCCCCCCCGTTTCAAATTTTTAAAAAACCGGTAAATTTTGATGAAGCTGGCAAATTTTGACAAAGTCAGCCACTTTTAAAATTTTTTAGGCTTCATAAAGAAGCTACTTTGGCAACTTTTTTGGAACTTGAATTACACATTTTTCGGACTTTCTATTTCTGAATTTCTGCACATAGAAAATGTCTGTTCTATGAACTCAGGTACTTGCTTAATTATGAAAAATGCCAAATGTGGAAAAATTGACTTTTTGTAAAAAAAAAAAAAAAAAATACCCAATAATTATTACTTCTTGAATTATAAATTTTTGAGAACTTCGGCCCTCGGTTCGCTCAGGCTTGTTAGATTTTCTTTTAAAATCAAACTTTTTAAAAATCTATTATTCACTCTCAAAAAAATGTTTAAATCAAAAAGTAAACTCCTCACATAAAAAATAAACGATTTTTTACTTATTAAAACTCAAATTTTCGAAAGCTTTTGCACTCATTTTGTTCGGGTCTGTTTTCTTTTCTTTTTCCGAATTGAAATTTTTAAAAAACCATCATTCAAATAAAATTCTAAAATTTTGAAACTAAAAAAATCGTACTTACTCCTCTTATAAAAAAAAAATTGTCCAGATTCAAATTTTTGAAAGCTTTTGCCCTCATGCACTTCGTTTGGGTCTGTTTGATTTTTTTTTCAAACTTGGAATTTCTAAAACAAAAATCATCATTCAAATTCTGAAATTTTGAAACCGAAAAAATCAAACTCCTCGCATAAAAAACATCGCTTTTTCACCTATCAAAACATCTCTATCAATTCGAATGGCATCAAGCTACACGTCTGGTATACATGCAAGTAGTGTATGAAGTTCTCAAACTACAGGGCGTGTCTTTCTCCAAAGGTGTTTAAAGCGTAATATGTTACGCCGCATTTACAACACCATCAAGAGACGTCTGGTACTACATACGAGGAGTTAATAGTATCACGCAGGTATCAAGCTATGATACATCGAGACAATTTTATAAGAAGCTGATTTATTTATCACGACTTTGCAGTCAACTTGTATAGACTTTTAGACGGAGGCTTTTCTCGATTAAGTATTTCTTTTTTCCTTCTCGTATGTACTTAATCTATAAGCACACGAGAAAGCTACAGAAGGGAAAAGGAGGTTGCTATGCGAGGTGTTATATTATACTTTCACATATCTTCCGCTTGTGTGTATGATAATTCTATTTGTGTGCATTGTGCGCGTACCTATACTCGTATATATGTAGGTACTTCAAAGGGGATTAATTTATTACGTATACGCGATGCGGACAATTTACCAATTAATGGAGTCGATAAAGGTGGGTAATTGATGGCAGATTTGGTTTATACGTCGCTGAAGGCGAAGGGTGAAACACTACGTGGCAAGCTGTGTGCATATTATTATGGAGAAAAGGAGAGAAAATGAAATTAAAAAGCTCTCCGCGGTGAATATTTCAATCGTTTTATAAACTAATGCATCAATGTCACTTATAAAAATATGTCTATATAGTTGGTTCTTTTTCTGTGTTTTTTTTTAATGCCTGTTTCTCTTCCTGTATCTTCCTGTCTATGGCTTTCGTTCTCCTTTTTGATGGCAATGAATTATATCGATACACGTAAACTGGCAGCTTTTTCAATTCTAGAGGTGCATAATTATTGTTCAGAGGTGTTGAAAGTAACGGATATCGAGCTGTTAATTTATATGCGTGTATCGAGTTCGAGTCATCGGCAATAAGGTCATTCAAAAGTCAGAAAACAAAAAATGAGAATTTTTTGCGAAAGTTTTGTCGGCCTTTTGAGGAATAGAATCCAAAAAGTAATTAAGCTGAATATTTTAACACTCTGTATGAAATTATAGCCAACATAGGTAAGGACAATTTGAAAAAGTAGATTAGTCCATTTTTTAAATAATGTAATATTTTATCAAGCACTTTATATTATTACGTCGCGTTTAAGTGGGACAAAAATCGATTCTAAATGCGGCAGTTTACTTATTTATACGCTCTTTAACATAGCTGCATTAAAAATTAAGATTAACCTTGTTCCGTTTGCACGATGCATTAATCATCGTAGTACCTACAAATAATACAAAATGAATTTTTCTTTTTTCAACGACTGAAAAACTGCACAGTGGCAATGTCTAACAATACTAAATACCTGAAACCGTACCTACCTCTTTGTATAAAAAGACCTAATTTGTAACTATCTGATGACTGCATGAGGCGGTGTGGTGTTAAAACGATGTAATCGATGACGACAATCGCGAGTCTCTGTCTATGGCACCAGATGAAGGCTGAGGGTGAGGCTGGGCTCGTGTTGTAGACGATTTTTAAATACAGATGAGATTTCAATTCGATTCCAAGTCACCGGTTTCACACAGACTTGTTAAGGTTTGGTAATCGGACTTGGGAGTAAAGAGGGCAGAGGTGGGTGGGACCGGAGTTGATCGAGTTTTTAGATATAGGATTCTCTCTGCTGCTCTGTGCCTGTCCTGCTGCCACAGATGCTGGCGGACTAGGTGTCTGTGTTACACAGTCGTGTTTGCAAGTTGTAATTTAGATTGTTTACAGGGGTTTTACTTCGGTGTATTTGTAAATGTGTAGTGTGTTGAATTGATTTATTACGACTGCGAGTTGCGAAAGATGAAAATGAATCGGTTTTGAGGTTGAGGGTGAAGGAAGGGGAAGGGTAGTGTGACGAGAGTGGCTATTTGAAGCGATTTGGTCAGTTTTTCATGCGTATTGTAGATTTTCTGATCAGAAGTCGATTAAATGAAATCAAAAATTCGGTTCATTTGCGATTTTCGATCTCGTATGATCAATCGTGTTCAAAATGAAAAATCAATCGAAAAACGAAAATCGATTAATAGAATCTGATGAACCGATTCATTTTCGATTTTTGATCACACATGATCGAACAGTCATGTTCTAAATGAAAAATAATTTTTGGTGTAGAAATTGACTTACAAATCGAAAACCGATCACGATCGATAATCGATTAATCGAATCCCAAAAATCGTTTCATTTTCGATTTCTAATCTTGTATACTTAATCGAAGATGTTCAAAATGAAAAAATCAATTTTTGCCTTAAAAATATACTCCTCGATCAAATCGATAGTGATTGAAAATCGATTTGAAGAATCCAAAAAATGGATTTATTTGCAATTTTCAATCCCATCCCATATGATGTGGTCTAATTAATCACGTTCAAAATGAAAATCGATTTTAGTCTTGAAAAAATATTTCTGAATCGAAAATCAATCATGATCGACAATTGAATAATCGAATCCCAAAAATTGTTTCATTTGCAATTCTTGATCTTTTATAATTATGTATACCTAATCGAAGATGTTCGAAATGAAAAAAATCAATTTTTGCCTTGAAAATATACTCCTCGATCAAATCGATCGTGATTGAAAATCGATTTGAAGAATCCAAAAAATCGATTTATCTGCGATTTTCCATCCCATATTATGATGATAAGGTCAATCACGTTCAAAATGAAAAATCGATTTTAGTCTTGGAAAAAATTTCTGAATCGAAAACCAATCATGATCGACAATCGATTAATCGAGTCCCAAAAATCGTTTCATTTGCGATTTTTGATCTTATGTAATCGAAGATGTTCGAATTCAAAAGTCAATTTTTATCTCGAAAATATACTTTTTGATCAAATCGATTGTGATTGAAAATCGATTTATTTGCGATTTTCAATCCCGTGTGATATGAGCAATCGATTTCAAAATGAAAAATCGAAATCGGTCTTGAAAAAATACTTCCAAATTGGAAATTGATCACGATCGTAAATCGATTAATCGAATCCTAGAAATTGGCTCATTTGCGATACATGTTCAGGATGAAAAATAAACTTAAGCCTTGAAAAGATTCTTCTGAATCGAAAATTGATCGCACGATCGAAAATCGATTATTTGAATGTTCTAAAAATCGATTCATTTGTAATTGATACTTTGTATGGTCAAAGATGTTCGAAATGAAAAATCAATTTTATCCTTTAAAACGAACTTTTGAATCAGAAATCGATTATCATCGAAAATTGGTTGATCAAATTCATTTGTGATTTTCGATACCATAACGTGATCAGATCAATCATGTTCAAAATGAAAAATTAATTTTAGCCTCAAGAAGAGACCTGTGGATCAAAATCGATTCATTTGCGATTTTTGATCTCAAAAATGATCGAACACGTTCGAAATAAGAAATCAATGTGTACTCCGAAAATTCATCTCACACAATCAAAAAATGATTAGAAATCGATTAATCTAACCCTAAAAATCAATAAACATAGATTATGTACAAAATTATCATTTGTTTCGTATTGTTTTGGTTCATCTTCGTTTTTTTTTTTGTTTTTTTTTGGTCAAAAAATGATGGAAATTTACGTTTTCATTCTCAAAAAACGAATTTTTTAAATCAATCTTTTCAATTTTTTTTTATGTTTTTACATAATTATTATGTATTTGGAAAAAATTGGCAAAAATTACAGCTTTTTCTCAAAAGTCGATATTTCCGATCGATCAATGTTTGATTTTTCAATTTTGATCACAAAAAGTAATCAATCTTTTCAAATATAATCGAAAAAGTCTTAATTTTTTCGTAATTTTTTCAAAAAAAAAAATTTGTTGCCATAAAAAAAGAAAATAAAATTGGGAGATTTTTTTATTTTGTTTGTTTTTGACTGAAAATTTGTAGAAAAAAATTGAAGTTGGCTGAAAAGTAATTTTAAAAAAAAACAGTCTCGATTTAATTATTGTCTTTTTATTTTGAGAGAAGTTCGCACGTTTTTTTACACATTTTTGTGACATTTTTATTGATTTGATATTCAAAATTCCAGTAACTAACATTTTAAATTCATTTTTATGCTCATGATTTTCAACTTCGAGGATCTTTTCAATTTTTTGAGGATTTTTTAAAAACCAGTTTCTTTCCATTTTATTGATTTTTATGAATTTTACGCGGTTCTAATAATTATTAAAAAAAAATAGATTGGCATACACATATTCAACAGGTTGTATTATTTTCGTACTTAATTTTTGTGATTTTGCTGAGACAAGTAAAATATATTTATGAACTTTCTAACACTTCTCATGGTATGTATTCATTATTCAGATATTCTAATAACTTTCAAAAATACTGCAAAAAATCAAGTTATTCATTAATATGCACTTGGTAAGTAGGTAGGTTCGACTTACGAATTATTAAGTTGCAGTTGTTGAAAATTCCACTAATAAAAACACGAATACAGCAGGTAATTAAACTTTTACGAGTGTATTGTGAAGTTTACGTGTATCATTTTTAACGATGTGCTAATAACTTTCACAAATTTTATGGTCGGTATTTTGATGATTTTTCTGAATGATTTTCACATAATTTTGACCAAACTCAACCAACTCGAAAATAAAATGTAAGACTTTAGGTTTTTACGATCTGTTTAGTCTATTGCGATGAGTTTTTTAATCGAGATGGGATTTATGAATGATCGAGTTTTTATTCAATATCGAATCCGATTTGTCAATTTTGATCATTCTTTGAATCATTTCGTACTGTTTTGGGGGGGGGGGGCTTTTAAATTGTTGTGTCAATTTTTTGAACTTTTTTGTCCAAAAATATATGTATCCATAGGGTATTTTTAATTTTAAAAATGGCGACCGTTTCAAAGAAATAAACAGAACGATGAAGAGTTATTTGACTCGTATCATTTGGGTGGTAATGAATTTATTTCAGATTGATCATTACTCGGGTTTTCAACTAAAAAACTAAAGTCATTAGGTATCGCTTTTTATATAAAAATTATCTAATGCTATTTTACTCGTACCTACTGCTCGTCTATCAATTTATAACCTCACTGAAATGCTTTTTCGTGTTTATCTCGTTAAATATGGATTTTTCGCAGAATACAAAGTATATTAATACGTCGTAAAAATTCCCTACAAATAAGGTCATCATCATTTTTCAAAATATAATGTTTCGTAATTACCGCGCATACCCAAACCCACTATGTCGTTATCGCGTGACCATCGCTCAAGTTGTTACACATACATACATATGGATATTTTTTGAAAAATATTCGCGTATGTGTTGTACATACTACAGGTATTGACTTTGTACTTTGATGGAACTTATTTTACCTGTATAAGATGGATAATTTTTGCGTTTATTTTTCTTTCTGTTTGTCGTTGGATGTTTTTCTGACCACTTTATTCAGCTTAAATTCGAGAATTTCAGTCACCTTGAAACTTACTCGTAAACCGTGCAAATTGATCTATTTATAGACGTTGTTCTGATACGAATGTTAAATAAGGACCTTTTACGTAATACATTAATTTAATTTACCCCTTAAATTTATGTGTTCTGTGAGATTATTATTGTCAATCCACTAATCGAGATTTATTTTATGTTTTTCTGTTTTAGGTGAGTACATTTCTTTGGTTGTAGACTAATATACCCTACGTACTAAGAGAACCTGGTAATGAGTAAGTCTGTTAACGATTTATGCGAGAATTTCATTATTATTAAATTTCATAATAATTAGATCCTTTAATTTACCTAACTCCGTGCAATATTGATTTGATTGGTCAAAGGGGTAGTCATTTGTAGCATTATTCATTTTAAGGCTGTGTTTTCTGACCTGAAGATCTAAAAATACATATAACCATATTTACTTACTTATGTACCTGTTTAGTATCTAACTAAAGTAGGTATAAAATATGCAAAAATGTTCGCTTTTAAAACCAAAATAGACAAGTGAAAGAAATAAAACATCGTCAATGAGGGTGTTCTTGGAAAACCTTTTTCATTTGGAACAGTGAAGGACATTTTTGAAAAATCGTGGGTTTTTGCTCTACACCGTGCCCAACCTGCTTATTGTTTCCAATTTCAAAAAGATGAAAATGTTGACAATTGTTTTGCTGTTTTTCTCGATTAGGTACTCGAAAAGGAGAATTTTTAGGCTGAAATGTTCTAAATAGGGGTGGGAGGAGAGGGGTAATCTAAATCTTATACTCGAGCTACATTTACGAAAAAAATGGAAGCACTATTTTTTATTCGAGCTCGACTTCAAGTCAATAACAGAATTTCTTCAGTTTTCTGACATTTCAAATTTTTTACACGACTTCTGCGATTTTTAACGCTAAATTGCAAAGTACATACAATTTTTCAACCTCCCCTCCCTTTCTCATTAAAAATGTGTTTAGTGTACCTATGAGATTCTCAATTTCGCTGGAAATTTATCGCCATAAATGTTTTTTTTTTAATTTTTACAGTTGATAGCTACATATAAGTGTTCAAGGTGTGTCTCAGGTTACCAAAGTAATCAAAAAAACATCCTTATAGACTATAGGTCATTAAAGTCATGAAAGTCCTCACAAAGTCATCCTTTTGGCCAAAAATTAAACCCAATTACCCAAAATTAATCAAGTATGTTCAAAATTGAATTATATTTTACGCGTAATGCAGAAAAAAAATCTTTGTTAAATTGACTTGTCAGTTACTGAAAGTTACAATAAGTTGATGAAAAAATTGGCATAACTTGGCAACATTTGAAAATCCGTTGAGATGCCATAAAAATTATTTGAATGGACTGAAAATTGATGAAACATTGTAAAAATTGATCAAAATATCCCAAAAATTCCCAATTATGAATAAAAATTGTGAAAATTGATCAAATATCGAAATGAAATGAAATCTTGAAAAAAATTACGTAAATCGTAACAAAAACCGTAAAATTATCACCATAAATCGCTTGAAAGTAATAAGCAAAAATTGATAGAATTTCATTATTGGAGAATCCTGACGCGATGAAGTTTTTTCATTATTTTTGCATTAACTCGTTCAAAAGACGAAAAAATTTGGTCATCCAAAAATCATCAGAAAGTTACCCTTTTTCTTTCTTTCGATTCGGTAGACTCCTAGAGAGTGCATTTTCGTATAATTATTATTATAAATTTCAAAGAAAGTTTTCTCGTTTGTACATATTTGTAATATCGATTTAGTTCTGTTTTATGAGATTTTTTTTTGAAAACTATAAATTCAATTGGGAGGATCGTGAAAAAAATGGCTGGAGGGCTCTAGCTGACTCTGACGAAATTCAGTAGAGGCCACGGAGACCTTCATTTTGAGTTGAATGAAATCACTCAGCCTGGAGAAGAGATATTGGTTTTCAAGGAGTGTGGTAGGTACTTTGGAAAAATCATGGTTTTTTCACCCTAGCCCTTGACCTACCTGTTTTGGGGGAAATGGCCCACTTTCAAAAGATAGTAGATACATGTACATTGTACATACATATTTGAGATTCTGTGTCAACCTAGGTCATTGCCAACAGAGTCCAAGACCGATTTTCGAATTAGGTTCTCATTTTTGAGTAAATTCGTGTTTGAGAATATGTTCATTTATCTCAAATATTTCGCATTAATTATTCCAAAACATCGAAAGATATCGTTCTGAAACTGAGGAAGTATTTTGGAATACAGTGGTGCCAATTTTTTAGTCATTTTTGTCTATTTCAAAAAATTGAGGAGAATTATCGAAAAATTTATGCAAGTCCTGCAAAAGTTCTGCCTTTCTTCAATCAGACTTCGAATTTTCAATTCATTTCTCCCTCTTCTAGAATTTTGAAAAAAATCTGTTGAAAAGGGCCCATTTGCCGACTTTTTTAGAATTTGAATTATACATTTTTGAGAGCTTTGGCCTTCGCTTCGCTCGAGCTATTTGCTCTTATTTTTCGAAATGAAAAACTTTGGTTCAAATTCAAGAAATGTTCAAAGTTTGAATCAGAAAAGTAAACTCCTCCCTGCATAAATAAACTTTTTTTTTACTTCTCAAAGTATGAATTTTTGAACGTTTTTGATTTTAAAATCATCATTCAAATTTGAGAATTTTGCAGCAAATAATAAACTCTTAACTCAACTCGAAGGTCTCCGGTGAATTTGGTCAAAATCCTCCCACCACTTTTTTTTCGCGATCCATCCAAACGTGCAATTTTCTTGAGGTTCCAAAACGACTTGAATTTGTAACTAATCGATTTGAGAGATCGAAAATAAAGTATGAATTGAATTTTAGCTTACTAGTACCTACCTCAGTTTAAATAAATTTTGATTTCTTGATAGGAAACGATCCAAATTTGAGTTTTCAAAAATTCGCAAAAAATTTAAAAATGAAATTCTGCTTGTGAAATTTAGCCTAGTAATGTACATATTTTCAGCCTCTGTTTTCAATTTTTTTCGTACAATGTGAAAAATGTTCTTCTGATTGGGGCAGATGATACCAAGTACATCTCATCAGATCAAACTTGTAATGTTTTTTTCTTACTACGATACAAAGAAACGATTCAGCTTTATTTTTAGAACGAATTTTAAAAGATACCACTTCGTGATTCGTCAGCACTCATCTTTGTAATACACAAAGGGCACCCTGTATACGTACGATAATTGTACACTGTGCATGGTACAATTTAATTTACATTGAGCAACGAGCATTTATCACTCGACATTCGTTCCAATTTCCGGATAATTTCTGCGAACCGTTATCAATATTTCGCTTATCATCCGCCGATACGTTAAAATTACCCATCTCATTGCCGGATGCTGTTTAAAAATAGCATTAACGATGCGATGTCCTTGTCAGGCTCGCCTCGTGCTGCATTTTCTATATGCGACACGGTCGCCGATCAAAATACAATTTTGAGCACCACTACCGCTCCCGGAACACTTTACAGTTTACACGAATTACCAGTGTACGTACGAGTACGAGTACATCACGCGAAGCAATATAGCATAATAATTGTATTATATACTCAATGTAATGTACGTCGAAATACTCGTACTATACGAGTATGTAATGTTGTGTGTGCGCGCGACGTGAGCAAATAAACCGCGAAATCAAAACGTTTGTACCTAATAATCTGAATGTCTCTAATGCTGAAGCATATACGAGTCTAACCTCCAAGTATCCGCTATCTCTTGCAGCTCGGTGCAAATTTATTGTTTTATTTTGATATTCTAACGATTAGGTACATTGGAACACGAGCTCATGTAACGTGATCGCCTCTCGCAGATATGCCGATGCTGCTTACAAGAAGAAAAAAAAGCAAAAAAAAGTACCTATTTGTACATTACAAAATATAAAATACGTACACGCGAAATTGGCCATACAATCGACCCGTAAGAACTTATAGTAAGAAGACGCAACACAGCAGAAAAAATCGCCAACAGATGTTATCTGTCGTTATTTTTCTCATTTTCTGTTACTTTATTCGACTCGAACGTTTCTGACCCCCCCCCCTCCCTCTTTGGTTCTTGTCTTTCTAGATGAAGATCGAACGTGTAGACGTTCGGTTATTTTTTTTTTCGACACCATCGTATCCTGCAGGCTGAATATTCGTGAGGAGGTGTTTCCAAATGGATTCACTCAACTTTGGCTCGAAACACAAATCGATATCGCGATCCGGATCGTAGTACAATTCCCAATTGTTAATTTCCTTCGACCTTGCGATCAAACAGTTGGCAATTTTAGGGATAAAAATTAACGTAAATCGAATCACGTCCAATCGTCAATATAACGACAATTCCCTCAACAGAATCCAAAAGTTATATCGAGCTACAAAATTTACCTAATCTGGGTTGAAAATTTTGCCATCAATTCAAAATTTCGCATCGTGGAATAAATTACCTATCTAATTAAAGGTCACATCCCCCGAACAAGGTCTCAAAAGACTATACAAAAAATTCAGATCGCGAAAATTGCCAAACCAAACCACCACACTGACTAAACTTATACGAGTATATACCCACGTCTATGGCTTTTTATACGTGTAAAAGTCATCAAACAAAGCCGCCAACACCGAGTATTAATTTTACGCCACAATACCGCCTTCGGCTTCGACTACGGGCCAGACCAGGCCATGCCTTTGTTTAAAAGCGCGATGATTTACGCGTTTACGGCGCGACCGACACGTCGCCCAAAAAAGGGTGAAATTTCACGCAATTACGTTAAACTTTAAATTAGGCTAGGCCGACGATTTCGCACGCTGCGTTTATTGTATAATACATTTGACCATTTATTCAACAGGGAAAAAACATACATATAATATCACCGCTGAAACAATGATAAAAACTTGATATAACTAATGAACTGCGAATTCCTACCCTAGGTATACGTTATACGTTTTCTGATGGGATGAGTTTTTCTCTCTCCTTTTTATTTTTTTGGTTGGCGTACGAGAGGGCTGTTACTCGTATTAAATATTTATTTTTTTTTGCGTTATAGGTATAGTTTTGGTAACTAAAAACAGGAGCCTAAGTGATGAAATTTTGTTATATAAATTAAAAATAAATTATTATACAAAGGTCTAATATACTTAGTGTTAGGAGAAACAATCAAATTAAAAGTGTGCGGTCGAATTTATCTTAATTTCATTTACCTACGAAGGGAAAGTTGGTTCTGAAATTGATATTTATTACGACCTGCTATCTCTTACTTTGGCTTGCCTGTTTTCACTTCCCTCATCATAATCTATTATAGATACATCCTATCTCTTATCATCAGATTCCCTGCGCTATAAGTCTGATTTAAACTTCGAAAATTAATTTTCAACTCGGCTGATAGTTTGATCAAAATACAAAGTTGGTGGATGTTTTTTCAAAAGTTTTCAGAATTTATCAAATAACTTCAATGAGACGCAGGAAAAATTTCGAATTGTTTGGTCAATGTTTAACCCCACCCCCCTTGGTTCAATTTTCAATTGTTTCAATTTTTTAATTTTTTTTTAGTTTAGGTCTGGTCTTTTCACATCTTTAGTACATGCATGCATATGTAAGCTATTAAAAAAGGTCAAAGTTCATGTTTGCCAAATGCTGGATTTCTCAAAATATTCGGGTTTTCCTTTGGAATATGATAATTTTGTGATAATTTCCTCAAAGCGGGAAAATTTTGAGCTCAACCCGAGGGAAGGGAGGGCGGAGTTCTCAAACGTTGATTGAAAAATTTGAATTTTTCCTGCGTCATATAGAAACCGGCTAATATAGATGGAATTATGCGATATCTCCTGTAAAGGAGTGCGACGATGATGATGATTAAGATCATTTAACCAGGATTTTAAAGTTGAATACGATCTATCGCAGGAACACCTCCTCCCTTTAAAAATATCTAAAATTTGAAACAACCCAATACTTCTGAAAAATTATTATATTTTTTGTCTTGGAATTTTAAGTACCTATGTAGTTCAACCAGCGTACACAAAAAATATTTGCATTCTAAACAGTGTCTGTCAAAAACACTGGTTTTAAACAGGGTCTGTCACAAACACAGGTTTTAAACAGTGTCTGTCATAAACACTGGTTTTAAACAGTGTCTGTCACAAACACTGGTCTTAAACAGTGTCTGTTAAAAACACTGGTCTTAAACAGAGTATGTCACAAACACTGGTTTCAAACAGTTTCTGTCACAAATACTGGTTTTAAACAGTTTCTGTCACAAACACTGGTTTTGAACTGTGTCTGTCACAAACGCTGGTTTTGAACAGTGTCTGTCACAAACACTGGTTTTAAACAGTGTTTGTCACCTACACCGGTTTTAAACAGTTTCTGTCACAAACACTGGTTTTGAACAGTTTCTGTCACAAACAACAGTTTTAAACAGTGTCTGTCACAAACACTGGTCTTAAACAGTGTCTGTTAAAAACACTGGTCTTATACAGAGTATGTCACAAACACTGGTTTCAAACAGTGTCAGGCACAAACACTGGTTTTAAACAGTGTCTGTCACAAACACTGGTTTTAAACAGTGTCTGTCACAAACACTGGTTTTGAACAGTTTCTGTCACAAACACCAGTTTTAAACAGTTTCTGTCACAAACACCGGTTTTAAACAGTGTCGGGCACAAACATTGGTTTTAAACAGTGCCTGTAAAAACACTGGTCTTAAACAGAGTATGTCACAAACGCTGGTTTTGAACAGTGTCTGTCACAAACACTGGTCTTAAACAGTGTCTGTCACAAACACTAGTTTTAAACAGTGTCTGTCACAAACACTGGTTTTAAACAGAGTTTGTCACAAACACTGGTTTCAAACAGAGTCTGTCACAAACACCGCCAGTCTTGAACAGTGTCTGTTAAAAACACTGGTCTTAAACAGAGTATGTCACAAACACTGGTTTCAAACATTGTCAGGCACAAACACTGGTTTTAAACAGTGTCTGTCACAAACACTGGTTTTAAACAGTGTCTGTCACAAACGCTGGTTTTGAACAGTGTCTGTCACAAACACTGGTCTTAAACAGTGTCTGTCACAAACACTAGTTTTAAACAGTGTCTGTCACAAACACTGGTTTTAAACAGTGTCTGTCACAAACACTGGTTTTGAACAGTTTCTGTCACAAACACCAGTTTTAAACAGTGTCTGTCACAAACACTGGTCTTAAACAGTGTCTGTTAAAAACACTGGTCTTAAACAGAGTATGTCACAAACACTGGTTTCAAACAGTGTCTCTCACAAACACTGGTTTTAAACAGTGTCTGTCACAAACACTGGTTTTGAACAGTTTCTTTCACAAATACTGGTTTTGATCAGTTTCTGTCACAAACACTGGTTTTGAACTGTGTCTGTCACAAACGCTGGTTTTAAACAGTGTCTGTCACAAACACCGGTTTTAAACAGTTTCTGTCACAAACACTGGTTTTGAACTGTGTCTGTCACAAACACAGGTTTCAAACAGTGTCTGTCACAAACACTGGTTTTAAACAGTGTCTGTCACAAACACTGGTTTTGAACAGTTTCTGTCACAAACACCAGTTTTAAACAGTTTCTGTCACAAACACTGGTTTTGAACTGTGTCTGTCACAAACACAGGTTTCAAACAGTGTCTGTCACAAACACTGGTTTTAAACAGTGTCTGTCACAAACACTGGTTTTGAACAGTTTCTGTCACAAATACTGGTTTTGAACAGTGTCTGTCACAAACACTGGTAGCACTACAGTGCAAAAAGAACGGTTTACACAAGGTGTGATCTTAGAGTTGGAGATACAAGGTTTTGCAACTAAGGCGACGATATGGTATTTGTGTTGAAGATGAGAGTGGAATGTTTTGAAATGATTTATATGACTATGAGTATTTTTGGTGGTTTTGACATATTGTTTCAGAGCTAAATAGTTTCTTCTTTCTTGCAGAGAAGTAATTCCAGAATCCTCAGTAAGTTTGATTATTTGGCTAGTTCGGAACGCTCCTAGTAATGATAAGCGTAACGTATGTTTGGTGATTGGAGTTAATTTCATTAGGTCAGGTTTTGAAGCAGTACTGCATCTTATCGAGGTCATTACACCATCATTTTTTGCCAAGGTCTATCAAAATTCGAAAACAGTTGCAAAACGACTCACCCTAGTGTTGCCGGTACAACCCTGTTTGAATTCAGGAAAATCAAAAAATATGGAAATATTTTCTCCCACGATTCAATAACTTCAGGGAGTGAGGTGGAGTGGAGCAAAAAAAGCAAAACTTTAAAGCAACAGTCGCTCCATCTTCCCAACCCATGAAAAAATTCAGAACTCAAACCACAAAAACATCTCCAGCAATTGGAACGTTAGAAAAAACAATCACTTCAAATTGTTCGGATAATAGGTAAAACGCGAATAATTTGTATTTTTAAATTTTTCTCAGATTCATGGTGGGGGGGGGGGTCCTGTTAAAATTAAGTCGTGTTAGGAACCCTTCCAAGTTCTCGAAAAAATCAAAAAAATTTTACCCACTCAAAAAATAGTAAAAATCGAGAAAAAAATTAAATTGTTAGGTACCTATGTTTTTATAGAAAATCACTAACTGATAGTTTTTCACCCCCCCCCCCCCTCCCCGCCTCATTCCCTTTCATTCTCCTAAACATGATGGAAGAATGGAACTTGACTCATGAATCTCCCTCAAAAATAAAAAAAATCAACAACTTGTAAAACTTGGATTTGGTTCATTTTTACCAGGAAAAACATGTCTTGAAACCCTTTTAATCAAAATTGTATGTGCTGAAGTCCATTTGTGGATTTTTATGTCAAATTTTCTATTAAAAAAATCCGAAAATGAACTTTAGCATCTGAAATTTAGGTTACAAATGTTTTAGGACAAGTTCCAGGGTATCCACTTTCCTGGAAAACTCGAAAACCCTGGAAAAGTCAGGGAATTTGGTCGGTCTGGAATAGTCAGGGGAAAGTCAAGGAATTTCGTAATTTTCACGCAAAATCCCTGCAGGAATTTTGAAAAAACGATCAACTGCAAATTTCTGATAAAGGCCTGTGGTGAAAGGAAAACATTATTTTTTACTTCTGAAAACACAAATTTTCGAAAGCAAAATGAAAATTTCTAGGAATAAAAATCAAGTTTTAAAGGCAAAAATGAACTCCTCACAAAAAATATCGTTTTTATACCTCTCGAAGTACAAATACAAGAGCTTTCGCCCTCCCTTGGGCTTGTTCTGTTGTTTCTTATATCCGAACAATTATCCAATTCGTAGAGAATCTTATGGAAAAAATAAATTACGGCCCCCCCCCCGGAAACTTCTTCAATGAAAGTATGGGATAAAAGTACAAAAAAAATAGGAAAATTGGTCTGGAAAACCTGGAAAAGTCAGGGAAAATGACTTGCCAAAAATAATGGACACCCTGAAAAAGGTAGTAAAAATAAAGGAGTGATTAAAAAAAAAAAATTAGTTACTTAGATACCATGATCAATCAGTCTTGTAATATTAAAATCCTCTTTGCCTTTTCCATACTTCAAGGTACATACTATAATACATAATGGATTTTAATCAGCAAGAAAATATTTTGAAAATATGTGCCTAAATTGATCGAAACGTGGTCACAAAAATACTAAATCCGAGTTAACAGGTGCTAAATTTCATTTCCATCCTACTGACAGCAATTTTTCGAAAACTGAACAATCTAAAAATCGGCTGGAGGCTCCAGAACGGTTCAAACCCATCGACATGCGACTCGAGTGGTCGAAAATATGGTACAATCTCAATTTCAGCCATTCAAGTGTGTAAATTTGATCAAATTTTGATTTCTTTTCATAAGAAATGAACCGAGTTTAAATTTTCAAAAATTCGACAAAAATTGAATAATGAATTTCAACACTTGAAATTTTTAGTGGTGGTGTATTTTGGGGTCCTATTTCGATTGTTTATTTCCTTGTCAAGCCAATTCATCTTTCTAACCCCGTTGTAGCCTTTAGATTGAAATAGAATGTATTACAGTGAAGAGAGCAGAAAAAGTGCAAATAACCGCTTGTAGACCATTGCAAAGCCTCCAGAGTAACTAGAAATTTTTGAAGAAAAATCAAAAATCTCTGAAGTGGGAGGGAGGAGAGGATAAAAATACAATTATCGTCTAGTTCGTTTTTTTTTTAATGAAAAAGTTGAAGAATCGCCGGAAAACAGTTTTTTTTTCATTTATAAATTTCGAAGAATTCGCTCAGGTATAATTCAAAAATAAACCTTAGCAACTGAAATTTTGGTCACAAGGGTTTTAAAACGCGCTGTTCTGATCTAGCTTTGGTTTTCGTTCAATTCGAAGGTGTTTTAATTCTTCTTCATCCTCTTTCAAATGCCGCAAACCACATAACACTTCGATCTAGTTCATCTGGTACTCGAAGCAGGAATGAATTACGCAAGACAAGTCAGCACTTACTACCTAATTCTAAGAATTGCAAATTAGAAGATGTTGTTTCTTTTGGCTGACTGTGCGATGACGCTGCTTTGTCTTATGTAATTCTCGAGTGCTTCGGGTAAACGAACCCAATCTGAATGCAGTTTATACAGTATCGCATTATGGAGCACAGAAAACGGGCGTATATTTTACATAATTTAAACCCTCATTCTCTCGTTCGTCTGTGTACTGTTTCCGTAATCGACGAAATAATAATTTAAATACTTGCACAAATTTAGAGGTTTTGCGCTTTTTTTTTTGATTTCAACATTCGTTTTACTCAATTTTCTAAACCATAATATGGTATTTTGCTTTCTCAACCCCTTCGTAAAAAATTGACTGGAATAAAAATTATCAATTTCTCTTTTGTTGACTCTGCATCATTCGTACTTTATTAACGATTTTTTTTTTTTTAAATCATCCTCTGCCTCGATCAAAAAACAGCTTAGAGTGTTCATGGAGAAAATTTCCACTTTGAGAGATTAGCTTTTTTCTGTAGGAAATATACCTAATATGTATCAGGCTATATGGACTACAAATTACGTCTATAAAATCGAATTAAAACTAAAACCACAATCGTACATATGTACTCTTTTTGAGCTAACCCTATTTTCGTATTCGTCGTATCGCCCTTGAAAGTCTTTTAGTATTGGACTGGGAACCCTATTTTGTATAGGATTACTCACTCTAAACCACCGAAACCTTTTTAACAAACATATATTAGTCTCGATTAAACACCTAAGTAACAATTAATGTGACGTTTGTCACGGTATACGTAGCATTTCGATCTGATAAAAACGCGCAAACACCCTCATTACATTGAAAAAAATAATAAATAAAAAGAAGCGGAAACGTGTAATATAAAATAAAAATAAACGTAAAAAAAAAAGAGCGTAAGTAAAGAAAATGACGATGACGAGTCGACACCATATAATATAAAAAAGAATAAAGAAATCAACGAGATCGCTGCAGCGATTACTCGTATAAAATGCTATATGGTATGAAAAATGGAGGAAAAAGTAAAGTAGTGAACTCAGCGTGGTCTCGCTCGGTACCCTGCACAATCAACTATCTCGTATATATATATATGGGATTATAAAACTAGAATTAAGTTAAATTGCGATTACAAGAATCGTTTAAATTTTAATTACATAATTATATACGACAAAACGAGGGCCATATTATAGAGTGTAATGTGTAAATTTCATATACATACACAGAGCAGACACACGTTTAAAGAGCGGCGATTAAATACCCGCGTATATTCGCCGGTATCTGCGTCCTAGCAGACATAGTGCATTATAGAGCTAGTTATACGAACCCCCCTTCCCCCTTGCACGTTGCACATCGCATCGGTTCGTTCATACGTGTAAATTCGTTTACATAAAAATCTATTTATGTAAATTGTTCAACTTATTACGTGTACCAAGAAGTATGTTCTTCAATGGAGTGAAAAAATTGTTATAGTGTTTGGAGTTTACCAAGTGGAAAAAGAAAACAGGTGAGGGGAGCAGTTGAGAAATTTTTTCCTCGCCTGTAAAGGGATAATTTTGGCTACGTTGGGAGATTTAAGAAAAGATAATGGAATTTTGAGAATTTTCCTGCTTCGGGATGAGGGTTTAATTTTAGCCTGTTGAGAGAAATTAAAATAGATGGTCTGTTAATTATTGTAATAGTAGGTACTAGTGATCTTTCAAAAAAAAAAAAAAAAAAAATGCGAACACGTAAAGTAAAAACTCCAAGATAGTCGCGGGGGAGCCCACTTAAGGATAAATTGCACCCCCCCCCCCCGTCGATCCTCCGGGACAACTTTTTTCTTAAAGGGGCAGTCCTAGGAAACATTTCTAGCCATTAACAGGTCAGCCGAAATCGCAGATTTTGCGTTCCAACATAGGACTTGCTCAACATTTTTCAAACTGTACAAAGGTAGATCGGAAGATCAAGCAAAAATTCAACACCTGTCAAAATTTCAAGTGCCTAAGTGCGTTTTTCGATTTTTGGTGAATTTTTGAAAATCAAATTTAGGCCAAAAATGTGGGAAAAAATCAAAATTTTACCAAATTGACCAAGAAAGCTGAAATTTGGGAAATACCCTATTTTCGACATGCCAAATCGATTGGAAACTGTTTCAAACCGTTTTGAGCAGTTCTGGAGCCTCCAGTAGATTTTTGAAACTCTAAATTCCCACAAAATTTTACCAAAATGGAGTAAGGAAAGCTGAAATTTATCCTGCAAACTAATTTCAATACGCTACAAAGTCAACTGCAGAGGAATTTCAAGTAGTTTTGGAGCCTCCAGCGATTTTTTGAAAATTACTGGAGCCTCCAGTAGATTTTTGAAACTTTAAATGTTCACAAAATTTCATCAAATGGAGATAGAAAGCTGAAATTTACTCTACGCTCCAATTTTAACACCCTCTGAAGACGACTTCAGGTAGGTTCAAATCATTTTGGAGCCTCCAGCGCCTTTTTGAAAATTACTGAAGCGTCCAGTAGATTTTGGAAACTTGAAATTCCCGAAACATTTTACCAAATGAAGTTGGCAAGCTAAAATTTACTTCGCAAACTAATTTCAATACGATATGAAGTCGACTACATGGTGGTTTCAAATGGTTTTAAATGGTTTTGAAGCTTCCAGCTACTTTTTGGAAATTTCAATTATCCAAAAAAACACCATAAGACCTCTCAAAAAGTGATTAGAAGCTCCAAAACGACTTGAAATCCACCAGCAGACGAGTTCATAGCGTATTAAAATTCGTTTGCAGAATGAATTTTGACTTTCTAGTATCTACCTGCGTTTGATGAAATTTTTAGGAAATTTAAAGTTTCAAAAATCTACTGGAGGCTCCAGTAATTTTCGAAAAATCGCTGGAGGCTCCAAAACGACTTGAAATTCCCCTGCAGTTGACTTCGTAGCGTATTGAAATTAGTTTGCAGGATAAATTTCAGCTTTCCAACTCCATTTTGGCTGATTTTGGTGAAATTTTGTGGGAATTTCGAGTTTCAAAAATCTACTGGAGGCTCCAGAACTGCTCAAAACGGTTTGAAACAGTTTCCAATCGATTTGGCATGTCGAAAATAGGGTATATCCCAAATTTCAGCTTTCTTGGTCAATTTGGTGAAATTTTGATTTTCCCCCCTCATTTTTGGCCTAAATTTGATTTTCAAAAATTCACCAAAAATCGAAAAACGCACTTTGGCACTTGAAATTTTGACAGGTGATAAATTTTTGCTTGATCTTCCGATCTACCTTTGTACAGTTTGAAAAATGTTGAGCAAGTCCTATGTTGGAACGCAAAATCTGCGGTTTCGGCTGACCTGTCAATCAAAATGGCCGCCATTTTGTAAGTAGGGCCACTTTTTTTTTTGAGTACAAGGGCTAGAAATGTTCCTTAGGACTCCCCCTTTAAGAAAAAAGTTGTCCCGGAGGATCGACGGGGAGGTGCAATTTATCCTTAAGTGGGCTCCCCGACTAAGAGGCTTTAAAACTATTTTAAACTTTCCGAATCGTAAACTCAAGTTCAAGGATGCTAAATTTCATGCAGACTCAGTTTGTAATTTTTTGTTTGAACGTTCCTGAGCGACAAATTATTCATTTTTTTTTCAAAAATACGTACTTAATCGCAACTGAAATTTTCTTATTCGAACCGGCACAAAAAGATATTGAAAATGTGTGCTTAAAACGATCGAATGGGTCACAAAATGACAAATCCGAATTTGAAGGGACTGAATTTTATGACCATCCTGCATACTTACAGTATTTTTCGAAAACTGAAGAGTCCAAAAATCTGCTAGAGGCTCTAAAACGGTTCGAAACCATCACCAGTCCACTCAGCATGTGAAAAATAAGGCACAAGCCAAATAGCCCTTTATGTTGATTTAATCAAAATTTTGATTTTTTAAAATGAGAAATGACTAATGAGTCAAATATAAATTTTTAAAAATTCCACAATCAACCTTTTTCTTGGAAATTTTTTTGTTAGTGAGTAAAAATGTAAAATTTTTGATAATTTTTTGACTTCGAATTTGAAGGTGAAAATGAACCATTGAACCACTGAAATTTTATAGGTCAGTGATCAATTTACCCCCCTCCTCCCACCTCACCCTCATTTTTCTCCTCCGGTCAAGAACCTCAAGTTCAAAGAATTAGAAAATTTTTCACGCTTCGAAAGAAACTTCAAAATTTTGGTTCAGGAGATTCTTTTCGCATCTTGACGAATTCTGAAGACACCAAAAGACCACTGGAATCAAAAACAAAAAATTGAAAAGAAAATTCTACAACATGTGAAAAATTTTCAAACTTTGATCAGCTCTTGTCGAGGAGATTAAACAAGACGTAAAAATTTTACATTTTTTGGGATCATTGGTCATAATTTTGTGCTAAGCTCCATCCTTTGTAAAAATCAAACAATGACCTCACTCTAGTGTCTAACCAGACTTGTATCCTAATTTTCCTGCTTTTTTAAAATCAAAATTGCTAAAAAGACGATCTTTTTTTCATTTATTAATCGAACAACATCCTACTTATTCTTTTCATCTTTCAGAATTTTCATTTTTGTTTTTTTCTTTTAAAATTTAAAAAATGAAACCTCGCGAATTCGTTTTTTTACTAGAATTCCTCTGATAGCCTCATTTGAGGAATTCTTTCTTGAATTTCCGAAATGAATATTACAAAATCCAGGGTGTCTAACAGTCCTTCCGGTCCTGTTTTCACGACGAGAAAAGGGCATTTTAACGACAAAAAAGGACATTGCACGGGAAAATAATCATTTCACGACGAAAAAAGTTTTCAAACGACGATAAATGAATTTGAACGACGATGTAAGATATTGCGCGACAGAATAATTTATTGCACGTCTATATAATATATTCAACGACGAAATGTGCACGACAAAAAAATATAGAAATGAACGACAAAAAAAATGCAAGTTTATTGGAAAACGAACGACATGAAAAATTATAAAAGCACGTCACAAAAAATTAAAAATAAAAAGTTCGTCTACTGAACCAGCAGTGCTTTTTTCGATTTCGCTGACCTTCCAGAAGAACGAAGTATGAAGAAGTGTTCAGATCAATCAAATAGGGAATTTGTATAGTGTACATGTATCTGGGTAATTCTCTAAAAAAAAAAGGTCAATTTTGATATGGTGCGGGGTAACATTTCTATGAGAACAGTCAATAACCAGTCCTGCCACTTACCAGAAAAAATGTTAGATTGGGAAGCTAGCAAAAATAATTGAAAATTGCTCTAAAATTGGCGCAAAAAGTGTGTGACAGTTTTCAAACCTGTGTGTTCTATGATAATGGGAATATGTCAATTTTTCCCCAAAAAAATGAAGTTCATGACACTTTATAACATTTCTTTTCAAAAACATGGCGTGTGACAACCAAGTCCAAGGACATTTGGGGTAAGGAGGGGCTAAAAATCTCAATACCAAATGTGAAATGTGTGTGGGGGGGGTGATCCTTCAATGGACCAGAAAAAAAGAAAAATTCATGCTAAAATCTCTGAGAAATTTGCCATGTATACGAATTTTACCTTTTTTTGAGAATTACCCACCTATATACCTAAATGTACTATCAGTTTTACTGATGGGACGTGACGAGGTGGAAAGTTTCACAAACGTTCTCTTCTCGTAAATTCATGTTTACAAGTTGTTTTTTTTCAAAAAGAGTAAATTTTTCGATTTTTTTTTTTGGTGGGGAATAATTTATTTTCCCGGGCAATTACTTTTTAGGCGGGCAATAATTTATTTGGATGTGGATTACATTTATTTCGTCGTTTGTATGAAATCAAATTGTCGTTCGTATTACCTAACTTGTCGTGCTGAACTGTCGTTAAAAATCGTCGTTGAAATAGCCTATTTTGTCGTTCAAATGTCCTGTCGTTTGAATCACTTTTTCTGTCGTGCCGATATATATTTCCCTTAATCAAAATCAGGAATCGTGTTGTTTTACGTCTCATTTTATCAATTTTCCAAAGCTTTCGCCCTCGCTTCACTTGGGCTAGATCAATTTTCTTTTCTTTTCTTTTCTCAAACGGAAGTTAGAGAGTAGAAAAATTGACTCCTCCAATCAAAAATAATGCTGGTTTACTCCTCAGAAATTGTGAATTTTCGAAATTTTTTACCCGCCAGCGAAATGATAAGTTGAATACTTACCTACCTTATGTTATTTTCAGAAAACTTTGAAAATTTTGAAGTTATGAAAATCAACTTTTCTGCATAAAGAATTGTTTTACGTTTTGAATTATCAATTTTCCACAGCTTTCACCCTCGCATCGCTCGATCAGATTTGAATTCTACTACATCAATTTTCAAACACTTCCTATAGAATGGAAAAATCAACTCGAGAAATTCCAAAAACATAATCCAATCTATGAAAAAATTCAAAATGTATTTTATTCGACATTTCTGTTTCCAACTTCCCTTTTTAAAAAATGGTTCGAACCACATCTGGCCAATTATTTGGAAAAATCTTGGTGTGAAGGGAGGGGGGATGTGGAGTAAATAATTGGGAAAATGTAGCGAGACAAGTTGGGAGAATTTCTCAGTCTCGCTCCTCCCCTCCCCAATCTCCCTCCTCACATCGATTCGTCACCCCTCTGAAAATGAAATGACACGTTTTGTATGGAAACTAGTTTTATGCTCACCTCTGTTTTTTACATTAAACATTTTTTCAATCACTTTTTTGATTACTTTTTGGTTACTAAAGAAGTTACTTTTTTCAGAAAAATTTGAGTACAATCCCTGATATTAAAATTTTTTATTAAAATAGTTTCCCAATAATTGCTCAATTTTCATGTCTAAAATGAACTTGAAAATATGGCGTGTGAAAAAAATATGAAAAAAATACGAAAAAGATAACGAAGTTTTATTTTTTGGATTTGATAGACACCAGGCAGTCAGACACCCTGGAAAAGAAACTGATCAGGTCTATCTATATAGATTTTTTCGTTTCTTTTAAAAATTATAAATTTTTGAAGTTTGTTTTTTTTTTGGCAATTTTGTAAAAATAAATTCGGGGGGGGGGATCAGTTGGTACATTCTTTCCAATGGCCTTATTTTTAGTTTTCAGATTTTGTTAGACACCCTGAATCGACCTGAATTTTTCTTACAAAAGCCTCAACTATGCATGTAAAAAAAAAACAAAAAACTTTTGGAAAATGATGCAAATTTTCCTTTAAAAATGAAAATTTAGAAATTGAATTTAAAAAAAAATTAGAACCTACATTTTTTCAAATTAACAATGATAACTGAAGGTGAACTGAGAAGAAGTGGACTGAAAATTTGATACACAGAAATTGTAAAAAAAAAAAATACCGAAAACTTTCGAAAAAATATCCACCAACTTTGTATTTCGATCAAACTATCAGCCGAGTTGAAAATTGATTTTAAAAAAGAGGTTAATTACAAAAAAGTGTCCATTTCACACGTGCATGTAATAAAGGTTTCTGAACATTTATGTAGAATTTTTGCTTTCTGGCATCACGACGATCGATCAAGACTCATTTCATGTTTCCACAATTATTTTTTTAAAATAATAATATCTAAATAAATAAAAAAAATTTAAAAAAAAGTCAAGTTTACGTACAATTCTCGATCTTATACCACTGATAAAAAATTATACATATCTATCAGTTTTAACGAACAGCTCGTCGAAATCTTTTCATCTTCGAACGTCAAAAGAGGGTAAAAATGAGTGAAATCTCATCTTCGTCGCACTTATACTTGGTAGCTCGACAAGATAGAAAAAAATTCATCACGGAGTTCTCACGGTCTCTTCATTTATACCGAGTAAAAAGAAAACCGCCGAGAAATTGAAAAGTGAAAAAATCCTCTTCTTGTAGATGGGAAGATGTTTGATTTTTTTGTTTTTTTTTTATTCAATTTTTTTATATATAAACATTACAAGAGCTTCATTCATGGATTGTCATGGTAGACGTGATTCATAAAAATTGAAAAAAAAATCATCGGCGGAAAAAAACATCCGGAAGATGTTCCCGTCTGCCTCTTGAAGTGTAAGCAGAATCGCATGCTGCGTATAAAAATGTAAAGAAAAAAGTGGTTGGTGTCTAGTCGAAGAAAAACTATACATACTTAGATGCCATAGGAATCATTTTGTTTCATCTTTTGGTACATTTTTTCAAAAAGTATACGATTAGTTAAATGCCCTCAGCTCTCCCCTCTTTTCAATCGATTCAAATGTGGAAATTTTTGCGTTATAGTTTTGGGACGTTTCAAAAAACCCTCATAAACATATTTTCGAACAATTTTCACCAACTCGGAGACTGAAAAATTATCCAGTGGAAATTTCACATGATCAAATACATACATAGGAAAATGATGACAATTTTTACGTTGGTATTTAAAGAAGAAAAAAATATACGAAATTATTCATCGGTGGGTGAAGAAAAACAACGAAATAGGAAATTAGTTAAGCAAAATGAGCATCAAATTGGGCAGCCATGTTTTTTGACGAACTTGTCACAAGCATAATACGGAACCTCGAAGCGAATAAAATTGGTCTATTAGAAGAAAGGGATTCGAGTACGCAAGCACTTCGATTTCGAGAGCTTGGTAAATATTTTGCCATGTATTATTTCGCCTCGACTTGGATAGATACATTTTCCACTTCGGACCATTATCTTACCCAATAACTCGACGATAGACGACAAGCCACTGGAGCGAATTTACATCGCGTTTAACGACTCGATGTATTTCCGTATTATTCGAACGTATGTTTGTTTAAATAAGAAAAAAGCTTTAAAAAAAAGCTCGCAAATTACTTACGTAGGTATACATATTTGAAAAAAGATGTATCTGCTGTATGAGACAGGACATGTCTACAAAATGGCTGATAATTAGGCACGAACCAGTGAAGAAAATCGAGGGAGATGGAAAGTGTTGAATTGGAGATATACTCGTAATATACGAAGCTTTTATCGTTTTATTTGTCTACTCGTCGTCGTCGTTGTCGTCGTCGTGAGACTGTGAAAAGTACATTGTTTTGGGAAAATTTTCGCGTAGGTGCGATTTATATAAACGTCTTGTTGTGCGGTGTTTTTTAGCCCAATGACGTCATAACAACTCGACGGATACTGTATTTCAACGTCTACGTCTCGATAGATTCAATTTAACAAGTAGTATTTACTTCCGACTTGTGCATGTGGGTTCTTTCAAAGGTAGCTGGCTATACACGTAGCCAGGTAGTTGTCTTATTCGCGAATTTGAAGGATTTTTCCTTCAAGAAGTGATCCCAACCGATGGGATTTGTGTACGAAAATGGCGCTGGTGCTGAAGCTACAGCTGGTAGCCCCAGAAGTGCAGATTCTAGACGCCAGCGCCATGTTGATTCGCTCGAAAGAATAAGACGTAGACCGCGTAGACGACGAAATGCTATGGAATCGTCGGCAGTGATGAGTACTATGAGCTTAAGTGAGTGGTTATTTTAAATCCTTTATTATCGTGTATTAATTTACGACGCTGTGTGTGTAATTTCAATTCGCGGTTACGTTTCTTTCGCCCAAAATGGCGTTAAAATACGAACCACACGCCGAGTTGGAGCTCACAGAGCTGACGAATGATATCGGATAAAAAAACTTCTATAATTATAGATCGCGTGATTAAAATTGGTAACGCTGCCCAAGTAGTTTTTTTTTTCGCTGGCGAATCGACCTTGACCATAGGTTATGTGTTTCCCTTCGGCGCTCCTCCAGCGATGAATTCAATTGGCGCTTCAATTTGTTTATTACGACAGATACCTACGAGTACATCGGGCGTAGCTATTGTGTCGAGTAATATAAAGCTAAAGCTGCATTTCGCCTTGTGCTTGTGCCTTTATAGTATAGGTATATCTTTCGTACCTATACGCAAAAACCATGAACGTTGAACCAACCCTAGTCTTGGAGAAATTTTTTAATCCTTTACACGAGTCGAATTTCTACTATACGAACGGTCCGCGAGAAAGCTATTTAAATGCGAGCAAGTGCGCTAATTTTATACCCTCCTGCTCCTTAGAAACAAAGTGTCGACCGGGGACAGATTCAATTTCGATGTCGCGAATACCTACCTCGTATACGATTCATCGCAAAATTTCCCCCAAAAACACGGCTACGTGGCTATTTGCGAAATTAAAATGGCGATGACCGGCTCGGCTCGAGTCAGGTTTTAGCGAATGATATGAAATTTCGATCGATAAAAAGTGGAATATAAATTTTTTCTACAGAGAAGATAATGAATAGAAATGGTTAATTATACGCGTGTGTACTGTGTGGTGCTTATGGCAGCGATGGTTTCTCAAAAGGAAACGAGAAAAGTGTACTGTTTTGAGTTGCAGTAATTTAGAAGGTGCTTATGATAGAAATTTTTCGTGTTTATTGGTTGAAATTTTTTCTGTCTCGTATTTTGGATCGAAGAGTGCGACTTGCGAAATTTGAAGTGGAGAAAGAAAGTTGGAAAATTTCACTGGAAGGATCTTGAATATAGAAATCGATGCTCTTAATGAAAAATGAGTCGTTTGAAAAATAGTGATAAGACAACTTATTCCAAATTGAGTAATTGAACCCCTCTTTCCCCTCCTCCTCTTCCGTCATAATCGAAGTGGCATCTTTTTTTGAACAAATTAAAATTTTTTTTGTTTTTGAAATCTTCAATTATAGTTACAGGTTGTCCCATTATTCAAAACATTTTAAGGATTATGTTCAATAAAATTTTTGTGATTATACATAATTTTCTCTCAAAATATCATACCAACAAAAGATACTTTTAAAAAGAAAGTAGGTTCCCCCTACAAGTAGAAAATCTCATATTTTATAGTTTTATTGCTCGTTTTTTTCTTCAAATGGTCATTTTTCTTCATTTGTTTGTATAAGAAACTTGATTTTTCTTGAAAATCAGTTGCTTGTGATGAAAGAAGTTGAAATTTTTTTGTTTGAATTCTTACATCGTGAAAAACATACTTTTTATTATTCTTTGACGAAAAAACAAAGAGTTCTGAAGAAAAAATTATAGAGAATTTTTTTGGTTTTTTGGGAGTATTAAATTTTCTACTAGTGGATTTTGATCAGTTTATTCTTGAAAGACATCTCTTTTAAGATACATAGGTTGAGCAAAAATTTAAAAGCTCTGCTCGAAAGAACAATTTTTTCTTATCATTTTTTAGCATCTGGCATTAAAAATACATTTCTAAGGCTTTACTTTCTAAAATTGATTTTTTTTTAAATTTTGATGCAGTTTTTGAGTTGATTGATTGCTACACATGAATTGTGAACATTTTGAAAATATGATTGAATTCGAAAACAAAAAAAAACAATAATAAGTAACATTAAATTCCACTTTTAAAAAAAATTATACTTACTGATCTGATCGCAAAATTCAAAAAATTTTGGAAACCTCGAATTAACTTGAAACCACCTGGAGTCGATTTGATGGTTAAATTTGAGTTATGAACCAAAGCTCAGCATTTTCACTTCAAACACGATTTTTCAAGTAAATGAAATTTTTGAAAATTCATTGGAATTTGAGTAATGAAATTTTGAATGGTAAATGTTTTTTTGGTAATAATTCGAATGCTCACTTTCTTCAAGAAGTTATTTTTTTTCACGGGAAATTTCCAGAATAAAATTTACGTCGTTTCTTGTTGTGACTTTCATAATGTATAAAACATGTGAAATTTTATATTTTGGAAATTACAAGATTTAACCCCCTCCCCCTTTCTAAATTACGAAAAATTCGCAAAATTTTTTTTTATGATTTGGAATATATTTATGAATTGATTGAATTTTTTTCTGAATGAGCGTCCTTTGGTTATACTTCAGCAATGCAATGTTGCCAATAATCATTACGCTATATTTAAGGAGATCAGGCTCTGAACCTGAAGAAAATTCTTACACCTATTATTGAATTTTATGGAAGTTGATTTTGGGGGGGGGGGTACATATTTGTAACTGCAGAAGATTTTACACCCGTTGTTAGATTGCTTGAAAATCTCAAAAAATTTTGGGACACCCGGTAGCATTTCAAAATTTTGTTATTTCTTCAATGTTCGTCTTTGAAAATCGAACTTGGTTCAAAATGCTTTTAAGGTAATAGAGAAGTGTCAAGATTTTGGATAACCAAGTTTTCAAATGTTTTTTAAAGATTTAAAAAATTGCATAACAATTTTTAAAAACAGCGAGAAAGAGATTAAAATTTCATTGAGGTACATAATTTGTTTCTAAGTTACGTGAAATTTTATCAAGAATTGGAGAAATTATCCAAGTCTGGGTAAAAATTTATAAAATTTTGTTTACCTGAACCATTTGGAATTTTAAAAGGAAAGTAGTTTAAATAAAGCCAATAATTGAATGTAATTGTCCTGAAATTTTGAGAATATTCTTGAGCTTTGAAAAAATTTAAACTTTTTTAAAAATATGTTCTTACCCTGTTAGGGTACCACAAAAATGCGATTTCCAATGTCCTGTAAAGGACAAGGAACCACGACGACGAGTGAAAAAGCTATCTAGTAAAAAAAAAAAAACGCATAAAATTTGTCTCATGCCACAAAAATTTATCAAAAATTTGTCAAAGTGCTTGAAGGCTCGTTGCATTTGTCAGTTAAAACTGATGAAATCACATTCGAAATTTGAAATTATGGAAACTCTGTGTAAATTAATTTGTAAACTGTTGAAATGATTTGAAATCTCTTTAAAATCTTCACAATGATAGAATATAATTACGTAGATAAGCAAAATAGCTTGTAAATTTTCAATGTTTTCAACTTTTTTCAACTTTTGATGACTTTTGAATTATTTTAAATATTTTTACAAAATGTTAACCAATTTTTATAAAATTCCAAACAATTTTCAGCTGATTTCAAGTCAGTTTTTGAATGTACTGATTCTCTCAGATTTGAACGAAAAATCAAGATGAATCGAAGGAGCACGTTCTAAAATCCTCGTAGCCAAAATTATGGAGACTTAGATTTATTTTTAAATTTTTGACGAATTTTTGTAAATTCAAGAAAGCTGTTTTTAGGGCGATTTTTCAATCAGTGTGAGTAGGTGCTTACTTCATTTTAATTTCTTCCCCTACATCAAACAAGGCGTACATTTTAGTTTTAGGTCATTCTAGAGCCTCCAGCAAATTTTCAATTTTCTCCAGAAATTCTTAATTGCCCTGGAAGTGACAAACATAAAACTGACCTCGTATAACATTGATTGGTGCTTATTGGACATTTCTCGACCGTTTTAGAAGGTTCAATTTTTCCAGAAATTAATTTTCTGATCATACCAGAGTAATTCGAAAATTCTAGGGAAGGCTTAAAATTCGCTGCTGCTCATCCAGAGTGGCCTGAAACTGTTAGTTTTCAAAGTAATGGATGGTGGGGAAGAATAGGGTGAGGAGGCAGTTGAAATGGAATAAATTATGGGAAAGTTAGAAAGTAAATGTCAAAAATTCGTTGAAAATTCAAAGATGAGTTCAAGTGATTGAATTTGGTTAGGGAGGGGGGGGGTTATCAACTCATACTCTTTTAATCTAGCTTAGTATTGCCCCAATTTTTTGTGATTTCATCGTCATTGCAGTTTGAATTTTTGATTTTTTTTTCATCGCAATTTTTCCAAAGTTAGCAACTTCTTCTCCCTCCTTATCTATGTATACAAACATTTTCAAAATTTTCAGTCAAACAGTACCTCAAAAATTCTATAAAGTTTTGGGCTACCTGTATTCTTATTTAAACTCACCTACCTATTCTGAAATTTGAGGTTTGGCAGACATTGAAAGAACACGGTATTTCCACTTGGTTGATCTTCGTTGTGTAAATTAAAAATTCAAATAATAATATTGGTCCAACGAGTGAATGACGCTGACGTCCGTTAACGTGTCTAATTGACGAGTTATAAAACGACGATGATCGCCGAGCTGCGGTGAATTGTCATCGTCTCGTTTATGTTTTTAATTAACCATACCGACATGTACGAGAGAGAGAGAGAATGGAAAGAGACAGAAAACACCGCACGAGTGTGTAACCGATGTGATAGCGGTTCGTTGCATCAGATTTAATTCCACGATCCACGCTCTTCTCTGTGTGGTATTTTTAGAGAGAATGAAATTTGAAATACACACCAACATAGAGTGTAATAGTGTATGTTATTTTTCAATATGAATGTGCTTTTGTGTAAAGTAGATATGCTAACATTATTACACTTTATGTACGTAGATGTTTTTTGAAAAAAAGAAGGGAAAACATGGAAAAATGCAACAACACGTGCGAAACGATAAATGAACTGGTATAAACACGTGTAAAGAAAATACTCTCGAACTGTATAGGTCCTTTTTCTCCTACTGTTTTCTTTTATTGCACCAGTTCGACTACAAAGGGGTAATAGTAGAAAAGGCCTCTCGGTTCATCGGTATTATTTCTCCTTCAACATGATCTCACGTCAACTCTCTATGCGAAAGATTAACAATTTGATAAGAAAGGAAATTACCAGCCAAGTTTGCGTTTTTACTTGGGAAAAAGTTGAGCTTGATTGAAAAACTTAACTTTTTCTTTAGCTTTACGACTCCCATCGGATGAATGACTGAGAGACGGCCAACTTAATCAACTTTTTACCTATAATGTGTTAACGAGATGCCGGCATCAAATTAGCCAGAGTTTTCCCAACTTGAATGCGAGAACTGAGAAGTGTAGTTTTACATGATGGGTGGGCAAGAAAGAGTAGGGTATCATAGGCAGGCGAAAAGAGATGAAATAGTGGTAGTTTTTTTTGGTCTCTGTTTTACGGTGGCGATTTAAGCGAAAGTATTTCCAATAAAAGAACGGTTTACGAGCGTTTTACGTGTAAAGGTTTTAAAATTCGTTGCGGTTCGCAGATTTTAGGGTTAGATTTTTTTTTGTTACGAATTCGAGGCTGATGTTTTTTTCCGCGTTGAGAATGTTCGAAGGAGTTTTATTGGAGGGATTTGGGAGTTCCGGGGTTTGAATTCGGAGCTGAATTTTGATTGGGAACTGGTTGATGAAATTAATATTTGAAAATTCCATCCAACCTTTCTAAACCTCCCTCTTGTCACTGGTGTCTTTGTATTTGATCAATCGATCAATAATGTTAGCTGAATTTACTTTTTAAATTTTTATGTACTTATTTGCTGTTGAGTTATTAATTTACTAATCGACTATTTATTTTGTTTTTTGTTGCAGGTGAGTACCAATTTTTGTCGTTTGAGTAAGCGAACGTGGTATTGAGTAAGTTAATATTTCACGATTTACATAAAAATCAGGATGTCTACACTGTACAGGTAGTGAAAGTAGTGAAAATGTATTTGTAGTGCTTTTAAAAGTTGATTGTGAAAATAGTGAAAAAGTAGTGATTTTCAGCAAGTTTACCTAAAAGGTAGTGAAAAATGAAAAAATGGAAAATCCGATTTTTCACACAATATAAAAATTTTAAAAATGAATGTAGCTATGGTTTTATAGGTAATCATTGAATTGATTTCAAATTGATAAAAACGTGTATGTAATGTACTTCAATGCAAAAAATTATTAAGTACAAATCAAAAAAAAAATGAAAAAAATCAATGGTGGGTGGATGGGGGGGGGAAATACAATATTTCTGATGGTTATGATTTTTTTCTGAAGGTTAGTAAAAAAAAAGTAGTGATTTTCGGTGAAAAAATTCATGTTTTGCCCAGAAACCTTAGTTTTTGATCAGAAAAGTTTTTTAAAAAATGTTCCAAATTTTGAATTTTTTTATTCAAAATGATGGCAGAATTTGGGAAGGTACTTTTCCAGGTGTCCTGGCCCGAAATTGTTTGAACCAGACAAAGAAGAATTGAAATATAGGACCCCAAAATACACCACTAGCAAAAATTTTAGGTTCTGAAATTTATTTTTGATTTTTGGCGAATTTTTGAAAATCTAAATCTCACCAATTTCCTGTGAAAAAAGTCGAAAGCTCAGAATGGCTGAAATTTGGCTCGTAGCTATTCTACGTATTTTTGACCTGTCGAGTTGATTAGTGATAGATTTGAACCGCTTTGTGAAGCCTGCAGTGGATTTTCGAATTCTCCTGTTATCAAAAATGACCTTACACAGGGTGTCTAACTGTCTATCGGTCATGAACTCATGAAAGTCATAAAAAAGTCATGAATTTTGGTAGATGGTCGTGCAAGTCGTGAAAAGTCATGAAAAAGTCATGAATTTTACTCGAAACACACTTGAAAATTTTTTTAAAAGCCCATAAAATGAAAAAAAAATGATGAAAAAATAAAAAAATTGTTTCAAAAATTAGAAAAATACCTACTTTTTTACAAATTGAAAAAAATGTCCTCGCAGTTTCAAGTTGTTTGATTTTTTTGAGGGGGGGACGTGTCTTCATGCGGTAAAAGTGTGAAAAATAGGACATGAAAAGTCATGAAAAAGTCATGAATTTTGGTAGAAACACACTTGAAATTTTTTAAAAAGCCCATAAAATGAAAAAAAATGAAATTTTTTTCAAAAATTATAAAAATGAAAAAACTGAAATAATAGGAACTTACCTACTTTCTTACAAATTAAAAAAAATATTTTCTTCCGGTTTCAAGTTATTCATTGGGAGGGGGGGGGGGTATTTTCATGCGGTAAAAATGTGAAAAATAGGTCATGAAAATGTCGTGATTTTTTGTCCGGAAGTTTTGTTAGACACCCTGTTACATCATTTTTTTGAAAACTTGAGGGTCCAAAAATTCTTCGGAGGCTTCAGAACGATTCAAAAAAGGTCGAAAATAAGGCTCTAACCAAATTTTGGCCTTCCATGTCAATTTGATCAAAATTTTGTTTTTTTTTCGTAAAAAAATTTGAATTTTCGAAGATTTTCCAAAAATTGAAAAATGAATTTTACTCCTTGAAATTTTTGATGGTCGAGTATTTTGGGGTCCTCTTTTTAATCCCAAATTTCGGTGTTAAATTTTTTCAAAACTAGAAATTCTATTCGTGATTTTTCTTTCCGAATGCAGACCTTTTTTGAGCGTTAACACCCCCTTACCTTCCTGAAAGAAATCGATCTGTACAACAAAATCTAATTCCAAATTGTCTCCACGTCTCTAGCCAAAAGGCTGTACACAGCGTGGCTAAATAAATTTTTTAAAAATATCTCTTCAGTTCATTTCAAATTTACTACCAAAAATGGTATAGTTGAAAAACGAAAAATCTGAAATCTCACGTCGTCAGACGTTCTTTGAAATTTTCAATCCGCCACCCTCTGGCAGATGTTCGATGGGACACTCTGTACGTCTTAAAGTCTCCAAAGGATACTACGTTATTGATGCTCTTCTTCTCTCAACGTAGGTACCGTATATACGAGCAATTTACAAAGTCGAAGTCAAAATCACTTTGGCACGAAATTCGATAATTCATTCGTAATGGCTACCAACAACGTTTTCTCAGAATATTAAAAACTCTCGCGTATTTTATTTTCCAATCGATCTCGCGTAGCAGTTCTTAAGTAACGAGTTCGCTTCCAATTTCGCGGGTCGCAGGTACCTCTCTCGTCGACGCAATTTTTTCATTTCACAGCGACTACGACTACGACGACGTTCTCGCTATATTATCCTCCTGTATACTTACGTAAGAACAAAAGAACACACCGAGGATCTTCTCCTTTCTCCTTCCCCCCCAATCACAGACTACAAGAACAGAGAGCTTTTTAAAATTCTCCGTATCAATTTATCCATCGAGTCGACGTCGTCGTCGTCCAAAAAGGTGTAGGTAAGGTGTACTTTTATCCCCAACCGTCGATAAATTTATTCGACGAGGTTTCAAACGTTAACATTTTTATTTTTTTATTTCATTTTGTTATATCGTAGTGGTGTTTTTTTTTCTTCTGCTCCGCTTCGAAAAGGGGTAAATTCTATTTGCGGATTTGTCTCCATCTTCTATTCTTCCATCGTCTTCCATATTTTTACTGCTTCGGCGTCGTCGATAAAGATTTGCAGATTTTTAAGTTGCTTCTATTATCTGTGTTTCGGTATATAGACGACCATGTTTGGTCTTTTCCTTCTTCTTTTCTTTTATACACACTGAAAACGATCATTATGTAAATTGTAGACAATAAATCGCGGTTCATTTGATGGCTCGAATTATGTATGAGCATTTTGAGCCGGTTTTCTTTACTCGATAATGCGCGGTGATTTGTCTCCGGCTATACAGATACCTAACCGATGTAGAATCAGAGATGTTTGGGTAATTAGGCTACATGCGCAAGCTTACATAAATGAAACGTGTTTTTAGTGTGCGTTGGTATTGAATTTTTTTTTTAGTTGTTCTGTTTTTTCTTTAATGAAAGAACATGATTTTGTTGAAGTACTTTTTTTGATGAACTCGGCTTTAAAAACGAGAGTCAACAGATGCTCGTCGAAATTTTATTGCTTTTGAGTAATTTTCGGACATTTGAGAGTCATCTTACACCTTGATTGAGCAGAAACACCTATTGTACTTCAAGTCCAGCTGGCTTTGAGGGCCTCTGCCTACTTATTGAAAAATACGTGATTTTAGAAGAAAATTTTCTAATGCACTTTGAAATTTCGAATTTTTTGCCAAAATTTTCATTGAGTTTTTTCGATCACTAATTTTATAGATATATCTGCGAGTTTTTTTTTAGCTTAGCTTTAAAGTTGAAGCCCAGTTATTTTTATCAGAAGAGTCCAGATGCGAAGCCAACAGATGAGTAGAATTACCAAGAATCAGCTAGGAAGTCTTTGAATATTAAAACATTTTCAGTTCGTTCTGTTGAAACTAGCTGGAGAAAACTGAAATCATGCTGGAGGCCTCAAAAGTCCAAATCTCGAATGTATGGTGATGTGGGGGGGGGGCGTGCAAGTTATCAAGAAATCCTAACTTTTTGTAAAAATATGCCAAAAAAGCACCTATTTTTTGCCAAAATGTTCAAAAAATCTTATCGTCAGAATAGTTGTCAAAAACGTTTCATTTTTGCCAAAATTGTACAGAAGTTTCTTTTTTAGAAAAAATTCCACCTTTTGTCAAAATTTATAAGAAGTCCTGTTTTTTGCCAAAATTGTCGAAAAATCAAAAAAGTCCTAGTATTTTTTGCAGAAATTACCAAAAAACTTGTTAGTAGCTAAAATTTTGAAGTTCCTTTTTTGTCAAAATTATAAAAAACTCCCAACTTTTGCAAATGTTGCCAAAATAATTTTGCTTCTTGCCAAAATTATCCTAAAAAATCCTGTATTTTGCCTAATCATTGTTAAAATTTATTATTTTCGTAGTTACCAAAAATTTTTTTGCCAAAATGTATAAATTTTATTGTGAAAGAAAACTTCTGCTTTTAGCCAACATAGCTTTTTGTCCAAATTGTCAGCAAGAAAAATTCTGTTTTATGCCGAAATGGTCAATAAAATCTTGTTGTTAGTCAAAATAGTCTTCAAATAATTCGATTCGTTCGCGAATGGTTTATTAACAATTGATTAATTTGTTCGTCAATTCGTTCACGAAATGATTCACGAAAAATTGATACAATGAATAATTCATTAACAATTGATTTATCAATTTGTTCGTGAACGATTCACCAAAAATAAATTGAATATAAATCGAGTCGTTCGCGAATGATTCACGAAAAATGATTAAATGAATAAATTGAGTAAATGAATCGATTCGTTCGTGAACGAGTCGAGTCGTTCGCGAATGATTCACGTAAAATTAATTCAATGAATCGAGCCATGCGCGAATGATTCACCAACAATTTTCGTTCGCGAATGGTTCACTAGTAATTGATCAATTTGTTCGTGAATGATTTACAAAAATTCCATCACCATTCCTATGTAGTCGGGGATCCCACTTAGGGATAAATTGCACCCCTCCCGGTCGATCCCCCGAGACATCTTTTTTCTTAAAGGGGGAGTCCTAAGGAACATTTCCAGCCCTTGTACTCAACAAAAAAAGTGGCCCTTCTTACAAAATGGCGGCCATTTTGATTAACAGGTCAGCCGAAATCACAGATTTTGCGTTCCAACATAGGACTTGCACAAAATTTTTCAAACCGTGCAAAGGTAGATCGAAAGATCAAGCAAGAATTTATCATCTGTTAAAATTTCAAGTGCTAAAGTGCGTTTTTCGATTTTTGGTGAATTTTTGAAAAAATCAAGTTTAGGCCAAAAATGAGGGAAAAAATCAAAATTTTACCAAATTGACCAAGCGAGCTGAAATTTGGGATACACCCTATTTTCGACATGCCAAATCGATTGGGAACTGTTTCAAACCGTTTTCAGCAGTTCTGGAACCTCCAGCAGATTTTTGAAACTCGAAATTCCCCCAAAATTTCACCAAAATGGAGTTGGAAAGCTGAAATTTATTCCGCAAACTAGTTTCAATACGCTACGAAGTCAACTGCAGGGGGATTTCAAGTCCTTTTTGAGCCTCCGGCGACTTTTTGAAAATTCTTGGAGCCTCCATCAGATTTTTGATACTTTAAATTTCCTAAAAATTTCATCAAACGGAGATGGAAAGTCAAAATTTATTCTGCAAACTAATTTTAATATGCCACGAAGTCATCTGCTGGTGGATTTCAAGTCGTTTTGAAGCCTCCAGCCACTTTTTGAGAGGTCGTATGGTGTTTTTTGGAAAATTGAAATTTCCAAAAAGTAGCTGGAAGCTTCAAAATCATTTAAAACCATTTGAAACCACCATGTACTCGACTTCATATATCGTATTGAAATTGGTAAAATTGGTACATATTTTTTGTCTCGTACCTATCAGTCGGGAAATTTTTGGTTGACACCCCCCCCCCCCCCCCAGCATAATTTCGTCCTTGATTACATTTTTTCCTTACTTTTCAAAATACAGTCTTCATAACCTTTCAGCCTCGTTTCACTCAAATTTTCATAATTTTTTTCTCGGCAACAAAAAACTAAAAAAAAGCTCAATTCTCAAATTCTCTAAAAAATTTGAAAAAATATCCAAACGTTTTAAAAATTGACGTGAGTTCAAAAAAAAATCGTCAAGTGTCGGCCAATCTATGATTATTCGAAATTTTAATCGAGTTGATATAAATGACGAACTCAGTACCACCAACTCCATCTTCCTCCTCACTCTTCAAATAAACGAAATTCCATCAGAGGAATGTAACCATTAAAAATACTTTGAAAAACATCATACCAGAAACAGGGTACTTAGGAAAAATGCCAACTCGACGAGAATACTTTAACACGACCACCTTGGATACGTAATTTCACGCCATAAAAGCATTACCCACCATCAGGTAGAAATGTTTAATTTTCAAATCCGACGCTAATTCGCTCACATCGCTTTAATATTTCGCATAAGACTAAAAGGGGTAAGTACCTATATAATCTGACCTCGCTCGTGGCGCACAACACGTACTACTTTCGGTGAGATTTTCCAATTACCAGCCCTCTGTCAGTAGCTGTACCCTGTACTTACTACTTACGCTATACACTATACAGCATCCTACAAGATTGCCAGAATCACATCGTTGATAGCTCTAGGTACCTATGCTTTCGCCGGAACCGACCAGGCTGCTGACACTGGTTGTCAGTGACAAAACGACAGCGCCAACTCTTTTGCAACACATTTTACAAACTCTGTTAATTATAAACGAGCTGCTTTCAGCGACGCTGTCACTCTCCTTATATAGTAGGTATACGAGATCTACTCGTAACAACCCCTTTAAACATTATACAAGGTAAAGAGTTAACGACAAACTTCTCGAGTACACGCATTCATCAAGAGCCCAGTTCATTATTCGTGTATCAACCCCTTTCACTCTATATACCATAATAACAGCTGTGTTAGCGACGACAAAACTAGCACAACAAGGGTGCCTGATGAGGTTGGGGGTAGCACGACGGCAGCAATTTGTCCGGCGTTAGTTCAACCTTGGGCTGGGCGAGAAAGAGAAGCTCGGGCTGTCGAGTGTCGATGTCGTGCTGCTCACGAAACCTGCACAAACAACACCTATATTGACAGTGGAAAAAAACGCATGTAAAATGATACATCGCGTGATTGCCCTAAAATACTACCCACACCAGAGCTGGTAACTAATTACAAAGCTTCGACCTGCTGTATGCGGTAAAAGGCCAAAAATTACCAAGATTGCTTTTTCACTCCTACAAACGTAATTAACCCCAAATTTGCGGCAATATACGAACACAATAAATAGATCTCTTCGTGTACGATTTTTTTTTCTCGCATGAACGTAATACGAAAACGAGTAAAGAAGGGAAAGAAAATCTTCTCGCTACCGAATTACCTCAACTACTCGGAGTAGTCGTCGCGCCGCCAAAGAGTTGTCGGAGGTCGACAATGTACTACAAAGAAACATTGTACTACGTAAAAGAAGCAAGGAGCAGGAGGCAGCGCAGAGCGTCGAGCCACAGAAAGGTCAATCGAGGAGCAACCGATACAATTAGTTCCAGCGCCGGTGCTCTGTGCGCTCAAAATAAGTATAATATACCCGCTCCATCTGCATCTCTCTCATTCTCTATCTCTGTCAGTGTACTGTGTACAGCACAGCCATACATAAGTGAACGACCTGCTGCTCTCAGTTGCGGGTTAATATCGACAAACTATACCTTCTTAACGACGGCCACGAAGATGTGATTCCCTCTGGTACTCCTCATCATCATCCTCCTCCTGCTAACACAACTCGTGCTACGGATTCGCGAAAATTATATCTCTTTTGTGGAGTAGGTACAGGTACCCTCTGCTCTGCACTGTCTCTGCGATGCTACTGTTGTTATTACGAGTATTATTATTATGTATTTGCGTGCTTGGATACGTATAGTAGTTGTATCGCTGTATCTTTACTTAATGCGCGAATATCTCCCTCGACCTCTTACACAGTTGGTGCTTTGCTTCGTCTGCGATTTCATGGTTTATTCGCTGAGATGGAATTATTTTGCATCGCAACAGGCTGATGAAGGTGTGAGTTTTCGTTCTCGAAATTAATTTAATGGAGTTCTGACTCAAAAATGAGATTTTTTTGTTTTGAGAACCATCTGGCACGATTTAAGTATTCCAAGTTGGAGAGAGTTTTTTTCATAAAAACCAACAAACCGGAGAGAAAGAAGGAGCAAAAAAATTGCAAATGAAGTTTACATGTATGAGTAAATGACAGCCATCCTGATGATCTTGATTTTTTCGATTTGGCCCTTTTCATGCTTTTTAGTCCCTCCAAATTTTGTAATCAACTTTATGAGGGTGCCTGCTGATTTTGAAAATTCGAAATTCGTAACATTTTTCTGAAATATCTGAGTATTTTCCTCCATCCATACATAAAATTATTATCCTCCTCCCTCCCTCCCTCCCCGGCCTCTTCCTTCCTTCCTCTTCCAGACATCAAAATTAAAACATCTATAACAATAAGTGACTTTCAAGGGAAAGTTTGCATTTTTCAAATTTTTTTAGACAAATAAACATTCACAGTTGATTTTCTCTTTTCTATCCAGAATTGTTGTATGATTTGGATATTCGTCTGATCAGTAATTTTTAGCTCACAAGGGAACCTCTTGAGGTGTCACACTCCGATTTGAACGAGGCCACGATTTTTGGAAAGAGCATAGTCTAAAACCCCCAAAACCTAATTTTCAGCTGCTCAAGTTCATTTTTCGATTTTTGGCGAATTTTCGAAAATTTAAAATTGACTGTTTTTGGCGATTTATGCTTTTTTTTTAAAAAGTACGTGCTTGATCAGTAAAAATGGTCAAAATAAGTCCCAAAACTAATATTAATTTCCCAAATCCAAATTTTACCATTTCCAGCAATTCTGGAGCCTCTAGCGCAGTTTTTCAATTTCTCCAGAATTTTGAATTTGCTTCAGAAGGCGTGAATATGAAGTTGGGCAGCTAAAAATCGAGTTGTATATTACACTCGACCTGTTTAACGAGTTAAACTACATTTGAGCCGATTTCGGGAGTGACACCTCAAGAGTGGTTTTCTGACCAGCTTTTTTCAAAATTAAAAAATCCAAAAAATCAAAAGTTTCCCGTTTGTGTGGAAATTTTTGAAATTTACGCGAATCGCTGTATTTTGTCCACAACTAACCCCTCAAATCCAAATTTCACAATTTCCAGCCATTCTGGAGCCTCCAGTGCGATTTTTCAATTTCTCCAGAATTTTGAATTTGCTCTAGAAGGCGTGAATATGCAGTTGGGCAGCTAAAAATTCAGTTGGGTATTATACTCGACCTGTTCAACGAGTTTATCTACATTTGAGACGATTTTGGGAGTGACACCTCATGACCAGCTTTTTTCAAAATTAAAAAATCAAAAAAAAAAATCAAAAGATAACCGTTTGTGAGGAAATTTTTGAAATTTGCGCGAATCGCAGTATTTTGTCCTTAACACCCCAAATCAAAATTTTACAATTTCCAGCCATTCTAGAGCCTCCAGCGCGATTTTCAATTTCTCCAGAATTTTGAATTTGCTCCAGAAGGCGTGAATATGAAGTTGGGCAGCTAAAAATCGAGTTATATATTACACTCGACCTGTTTAACGAGTTTATCTACATTTGAGCCAGAGTGTCTACTGGCAAGCAAAAGGCAAGAAAGTTAGAAAAAGGCGAGAAATTCGCATGAGTGGCAAGAAAGTTAGAAAATAGTATAGAAATTCCTTCGAAAAGCAAGAAAATTTCCAAGAATTCACATCAAAAATCTCTGAAAAATTGAAGCTATCCCACCAAAATTTCAAGTTTTCATTTTGTTAAAATTGATGTTGTTCTACTTTTCGAATTAAAAATTTTCCAAAAATTTTGCCCTCGCTTCGCTCGGGCCATTCAAAATAGTATTTTTAAAAATGTTAAGAATTCAAAAATTAAATAGGAAATTTTCGATTTCCAGGTAATACCCAAATCATTTGAAAAGTGCAAATTCTAATTTTCTGAACAGAACAATTAACTTTTCAAAATTGTTGATATTATTGTTCTCCGACGAAAATGTAAAATAAAGCATACAAAATGTTCGTTTTTTCGTTTTTCACTCCAATTTTTTCAACGAATTTTCGCTCTCGCTTCGCTCGAGCAGTAATTTTACTTTCATTTCAATAAAATGATCACTCATTGTGAAGAGTTTTCTGAAAACAACTTAAAATGTCGATTTTTGGTGTCTAAAAATTCTGATTTCGCTCTCCCCTCAATCACAAATAAAAATATAAGCTCTTTCATGGTTTGATCCTGTAATATTGTATATGTATGTCACTGGTATTCAGCACCTTAAAATTTTGATTTTTGTCGGAAAAATAACAATTTTTTGTTGAAAAAATAACATCATACACCCCCTCCCCAAAAAACATGACTTCGATCCGCATTCGAGTTTACTTTTTATTTTGTTACTGTTATCATAGAATTGAATTCACTTCTCTGCTTTGAAGAATTAATTTTTGAGAAATTTTGTTGGGTGGGGGGGGGGGGGGTTAGAGGGGTTAGCGAAGATTATCTATGCGTAAATATGAAGAGGGGTAAGAAATTTTCATTTTTGGAAGCAAGAAAAAGGCGAGAAATTCGCTGTTTTGATTTTAGTAGACACTCTGTGAGCCGATTTTGAGAGTGACACCTCATGAGTGGTTTTTTGAGGTGTCACTTTCGCTCCAAAACGGCTAGAAATGGTAGAATTTGCGCTCGGAGGTTAGTTCTAGAAGAAATACAGCGATTCGCACACATTTCGAAAATTTCCTCACAAACGGTTATCTTTTGATTTTTTGAATTTTTCAATTTTGAAAAAAGCTGGTCAAAAAACCACTCTTGAGGTGTCACTCCTGAAATCGGCTCAAATGTAGATAAACTCGTTAAACAGGTCGAGTGTAATTACAACTCGATTTTTAGCTGCCCAACTTCATATTCACGCCTTCTGAAGCAAATTCAAAATTCTGGAGAAATTGAAAAACTGCGCTAGAGGCTCCAGAATTGCTTGAAATGGTGAAATTTGGATTTGGGTAATTAATATTAGTTTTGGGACTTATTTTGACCGTTTTTATTGATCAAGTACGTACTTTTAAAAAAAAAAGCATAAATCGCCAAAAACAGTCTATTTTAAATTTTCAAAAATTCGCCAAAAATCTAAAAATGAACTTGGGCAGCTGAAAATTAGGTTTTGGGGGTTTTAGACTTTGCTCTTTCCAAAAATCGCGGTCCCGTTCAAATCGGAGTGTGACACCTCAAGAGGTTCCCTTGTCAGTACGTACATTTTCTGTATTTTTCATCCAATAGCAAAGTTTCTGTGGGACTTTTTGGAGAATAAGTTCACCTATATTTTAATTTTGGTAAACGGTTGATTGAAATTACAGAATAATTTTTCACTTTTTTAAAATTATTAATTATTTATTGAGTTTGATTCCTAATTCATACAAAGCAAAATTTTACAAAAGGGTAATTCTCAGAAAAAGGTAAAACTCGTGTACCTGGCAAATTTCTCAAAGGTTTTAGCATGAATTTTTTTTTTTTGGTCCATTCAAGGATCATCCCCCACACATTTCACATATGGTATTGAAATTTTTAGCCCCTCCTTTCATTGGTGTACATTCGATTTTATACCCCAAATGTCCTTCGACTTGGCTGTCACACACCATGTTTTTGAAAATGAATGTTATAAAGTGTCATGAACTTCATTTTTTTGGGGAAAAATTGGCACGTTCTCATTATCATAGAACACGAAGGTCCATTATTGTGCAAATTGCAATTGGAATAAGTCCATAGGAAGCTGACATTTCACATTTGAAAACTGTCACACACTTTTTGCGCAAATTTTAGAGCAATTTTCAATTATTTTTGGTAGCTTCCCAATCCAATATTTTTTTCTGGTGAGTGGCTGCACTGGTTCACTGTCTTCATAAAAATGTTACCCCGCAATGTTATTCTCATAACCTACGCAATGGCTCGGTCTGATCGTACTTGTCTCTGAAAATATGATATTTCGCAAAATTGGTGTCCTTCGGCTTGCCTTTTTATTTACCCTGATGAACACGCCAAAAACGATAATTGAGAAAGGGAAGTTATTCTACATGATAAGTACACATTTATTACGTGTTAAAAATCGAATAATGTCCAGTAGGTAAGGCTAGAAACGAAAAAACGTTGAGATTGTCCTTCGGCTTGTCCAGCGCCCATTTGTCCTTCGACTTGGCCAAATTTCAGACAGCTGTACTTTTATCGCGCTAGTCGACATATTACACGATAAAACAAGCAAAATTTGATATTTTCTCCCTCCTCACACCTCACCTCTACCCCTACCATAAAAATAAGTCCAGATTCGAACTTTGCGGCCTGTAAAACATAAATTGACATATTACACGATAATATAAGCAAAATTTGACATTTCCCCCTCCCCACGCCTCCCCCTCCACCTCTACATAAAAAATAACTCCAGATTCGAATTCTACGACCTCGAAAACATATCAATCGACATATTACACATCGATGAGGGTCGAATCCTAATTATCGCTGTTTTAGGGGGGCCGGGGTCCACAGTGGGGGGGATTGAATTGAGGCCAACACTAGAACAGGGATCTGGGACACCTATACAAATGATTCCCACTTGAAATTTTCCAAAAAATTGATTTTTATTTTTCAAAATTATGCACATCAAAATTGACCTTTTTTCTGAGAATTACCCAAAAATCAGTTTCTTATTACTTGATGAAAAATTGTCAAAATTAAAGCAAAATTTTATGCAAATTGAGTTGAAATATTTTTAAAATTTTTGAAAATGATTAAAAGTTGATGCAGCATTGCAAAAGCTTCATAAAATCTTACAAAAGTTTGTGGTTTCTAACGGCATTAAAAAAGTTTTTGGAAAAACTTGAAACCTTTCAATTCAACCATTATTTATGTAGATCGTCACTTACGTATACCGTGTGGAAGGGGAAATAGATCGACTTGATGGTTTGCAATGTCCCTGAATATACCAATCTGGAATTCTTTTATCGCCCAATTTCATCATCATCAGCTACTCTTCCACTTATCGAGAAAACTCTCGAGTAGGTAATTGGCATATAAAATGATAAAAATTATCAGCTAATTCGTGCTTCTCTTTCTTAAACGCCACATTATGCAAATTTAAACTTTATTTTTATCAATTAAACGAGCGATTATCTCCGCTTCAGAGCCTTTCAAAACATAAAAGGAAAAAGATCAAAACCACCGAGCTTTTCTATTCCGTTATTGACGACGATAAAGCTATCTCTAGCATGAAAAAAATTTGATAAAAAGTCTGTCATTCGTATCAACTACAATCATAATACTCGTACGTCGACGAAACAGATACGTATACAGGGAATCAGATGTTACATAGTTAACATGGGCGAGCGCATCGCGAAAGACGAATCGTTTCTCAAGGTCGTGAAAATTCCACATACATGTTTTTCACCATTGCCATCAGCGATGAGAGAAGAGCATACAACCCGAATCCGAACTCGACGCGACGGACGATTTATTTTCAGGACATGCGTTTCATTATCACAAATACGAATACGCTTTACGCATTAGATAAAATTGAAAAAGTTTCAAACGCCGAGTCGAGCTCAGCAGTTATTCCTTCGATATACAATGTACGATATACGATACTTCGGGATAAAAATGATTATTTTCAAAGCACGTGCACACCAGAGAGATTTTTTCAACCTCCCAAGATTTTGTACGAAGTCGAGAAAAAATAAAAATCAATCTACGAGATGTGAGAGCTCCCCCCTCCCCTCCCCCTTCCCCCAAGGCTAATTCAATTCGAATTTAATAATGTTCGCTGTTCGCACCGTAATAATAATCGAATAAACTACTCATTAAAGATTCTACCAGTTGGTAAAAAAAAATTTTCATCGGCGAGACTGAAATTCGCGGTAATTACCTCGGAAACGTTATTAATTCGGCTTACGTTTACCTGGTGGCTTTGGTGTGGCGTTCTTTCATAAAAAACAAAAACCAGTTCTACCGAGGAGTAAAAGTTGTAGCTTCCACATAAAAGCCGGAAGAATGGAAACCAATAAACTGGTTAGGTTGTACGGTGAGCGGGATCTTCTCTACGTCGAGATAATATTGCACGATACCAATGAGAAGAAGAAAAAAAAACCTATACACGGGATGTTTTCGCTTTGAAAAATGTGTAGACAGGAAGAGAAGAGATAACGAATTTACGAGCATCCATATCGAGTTCTGTGGTACTCTTTTGCTTGTTCTTCGTATAATAATTGATAAGGTAAAACGCCGAGCCGCATATTTGAAATTTTTCTCAACGATTTTTCCACGTTCTTGCGTATATACCTCTGTGTACCTAGAGTAGAGTAGACCTACTGTAGCCTATGTACTTGTCACCGTCTCTTCATCGCGTATAGCAGCTTCGTGGTTTATCTAGATTACAATATTTGATTTCCGATTACAAAAAGGAGCTTCCTATAGCCTATAGGAGTCGAGTAAATTCCTATAAATGCTGCCGGTGTTCGCTGAATGTTGCCCTTGTGGTGATAAAATCTCACCAGGTACATGGTAGGTCTTGGTATAGTATATACAACTTAGGTACTACAACTCCCAAAGGAATTGCACTGAGGCCAACGTCTCATCATAATCTCGAATCGAGTGTTAATTTGAAATCTTAATTAGTCCCTATCCTTTTGCACAAAGGACACGTATATTGTAGCATTCTCTATTGTTGCCTAACTGCTGTTTTGAAGGGGTTAACACGAGTCGATTGTTTTTAAAGGTAAGAACGAAAGTGGACATTGACTCGTGTTGCGCTTACTTATGATACTAAAATTTGGTTTCAATCTAATGTCATTGATGGGAATTCTCGAGTAAGAGGATTTTTTCCAAGTTTTCAAAATCTTGACAAAATATCACGAAGTAAAAAATTTCCTGATTGTATTCGATGAACTTACTAGACGAATTCAATATAAAAGACCTCAAATCATTCATCAAGAAAATTTGAAGAAGGTTATATTTTTGTACAATCTACCTTACCAAAAGAAGTTGATACTGTTTTAAGTTTTGTACAAAATTTTTCAGCAAAATTATGAATCCTCTTTTGGATCTAAATCTACAAATGTGAGTAAAACCACGATTGAAATTCCAAAAAATAAATTAAAAAATTATACCTAATGGCAATATCAAAAAATTTTCTAGTTGTAGGTCAACTTTCAATCATTAATAGGTAGGTAATGATGACCTTTAATTGATAGAGATCAGCTGTATGTGTAGGATTTTTTTCATGTTTGACAGAAAATGTAAAAAAAATTATTTTGAAAACTTTGACATAACATTGGTTTTCCAAAACCTACCAGTAATTCACTGAAAGTCAACCGTGCTGCACAGGTTACCTGTTATTTACCACAAATTACCAAATTTCCAGTAATTTACAAAAATTACCAAATTAGGTACCAGTAGTTTACCCAAAAATTACCTAAAATTACCGGATATCTTACTCAAAAATGACCAAATTACCAATGATAATTTTTCCACGAATTGCCAAATTACCAGTAATTTACTCACAAGTTACCAAATTACCAGTAATTCGCCCACAAATTACCAAATTACCGGTAATTTACCCAAAAATTACCAGATTACCGATAATTTTTCCACAAAATACCAGTAATTTACCCACAGATTACCAAATTACCGATGATAATTTTTCCATAAATTGCCAAATTACCAGTAATTTACTCACAAGTTACCAAATTACCAGTAATTCAGCCACAAATTACCAAATTACCGGCAATTCACCCACAAATCACCAGATTACTGGTAATTTACCCAAAAATTACCAGATTACTGATAATTTTTCCACAGATTACTAGTAATTTACCAATACCACCTATAAGGCCTGAGCGCTGTTTTGTGACATCATCACTAGTTGGGAGTACGTACTACAATAACACTATAGAAATCAATGCAATATTAATGCACTAGAACGAAATAAATCCCAAGAACATTTTATTTTGCGTTTTAAATCACATTCTGATATTTAATAATTAATTTTGAGATCACGTGGGAATGATTTAAATGAAAAAATAAGTAAAAATGAGCTCATAAACAACACTGTTTTTATTATTAAAGATGAGAACTACAATCGTTTATGATCCAATTTCTAAAAGAATACTGAGAAAAACTCTGGAGGATGACAATTGACAATGAGAAATATAGCAAAGAAGTAGATGAAGATCTCATGAGTTCAACAAATACAAATTATTGTGAATATGCGCGAACATAATCTCCAGCTCATAGATAAGATACTTACACCAAACCAAATGATCACCAGACATTGCATACATGATGGAGATTTCTCTTGAAATTCTTTGCAAACATTGTACCACTATACCTGTTGACATCTATCCGAAAGAGTTTTGGAATTTAAAGCTGTTTCAATTGGTTTGAGATGTTGATGATTTATTCTTTAATATCCATCATATCATAGCTTTAGCTGGTTGGTTCAAGAAGTAGATTTAAAATGTATTGTAGATTTTTCTTCAACTTGATGCGATTGCATAGTTCACTATTTATTTCATTACGACCGACATCATTCCGGTAAAACACAAGCACTAGTTCACATTAATTTTCATTTTAATCTACATTACATCACTATCCATTCAAATCACACAACACTAACAAGTTACAAAAAATTCATTCTTGTACACAAATCAAATAAACCGACACCAGAAAACATCAGTACCACATTACTAGAACACATTTTACAACAAATGTTAATTAAATTTCATAATTTGAAAAAACTTTTTTAACAAAAGTTTTACTCAATTTCACGAATTTGCCATTTAAACATACGTTAAAATTCAAATGATAAACACGATCGAGTCCCTACTAGGTGTGACGTCATAAAGTGATAACAATTCAGCGCTCAGGCCTTCTACTATAGGTGGTATTGAATTTACCCACAAATTACCAAATTACCAGTAATTTACCCACAAATTACCAGATTACCAGTAATTTACCCAAAAATTACCAGATTACTCGTAATTTACCCCTAAATTACTGAATTACTAGCAGTTTAAACAAAATTCCACCCAATTTTTTTCTCGAGTTTTCAAATGTTTAACATTTTGACAATCTTAAGAATTCGTTGATTTTTTTTTTTTTTGAAAAGTACTTACGTAAAAGCCAATTCAGAATTTTTAGCCAAATGCATGAGTGCTTTCATTTTTTTCATAGGGCTTCCACGACCTTCTAGTTTGAACACCCTGTTGAAGATTTCGTTGATTTAAAAAAATGCCTGTGACAGATTTTGTGAACAATTGTAACGGATAGTACCTTCAGCATTTTAAATTTCTAACCTTTCCACAAAGAATGAAATCTTCCCTCCCCATCAGAAAAAAAAATTCCAAGAAAAATTTTCTTCTACTTGAAACACCGCAGCAGGAAACAATTTTTTGAAGGTGGTGAGCAGAGGGGGATGAGAATGAAACCTTAGAAAAAAAAGGTTTGATGATTGATTCAGTCAGTTCAGCCAACGTCACAACCCATTTTTTTTTTTTTTTTGAAAAATAAAGGGACATCGCGATCTATTTTTCAAATATATGTAATTTGAAGCATAAATTATAAGAAAAAAATTCGCGATTGGAACGCAAAAAATAAATTGAAAAATTGTTGTAAACTTTTTGATTAGGATAAAAGCTTAAGTTTTGAAATCAGTTTTTGAAAATTTGAGATTATTTTTATTATTTTGAAAAAATATAGGTATATGTAGAAGACTTTGTCGTTTTGGATCAAACGTTTACAATTAAGATCTGACAGAACTCGAAAATTTCTCAAGTTTTGCTTTGAATTTTTAATATTTGTTTTTCTCTCGATCATTGATGGCCAATTTTGGAACCTAATTAGGAACATTCGATTTCTCGAAATTCAAAGTCGTTATGTTAAAACATTGAACTCTTAAAACCTTCCAATCATGAATCTAATTTCAAAACAAAATAATACCTAAGTATACAATTTCTTTCATTAAAAAAAACACCATCAACGTCAGATCAAATGAACCCTACACTCTCTCAGCATCTTCGCTACCAAAACCTTACGCGATGCAAATTTTCATTGAATTTTCATCACCACGTACTCTACGATCTAATCAGCTTCGAAAGACAATAATGGATCAATACAGTCTGTATCATTCTACAATACACTAGCTCAAGGACCATCAAGGGGACTTTGGAAAAACACGAACGTCGACTACGTGCAGCTCGTCAGACGACGACGCGACGAGCGACGACGACGTCAATATCAACAACGAACAAATTGCATCGTCCTATGCACATCCGTCGTCGTCGTATTTTGTTTTCTATACTCGTAGCTCGTACATTGTGCAACTGTGGCTATTTTCAATGCGCTACGTGACGCAATCACGATAACGTTTTTAATCGCGGCGAGGAAATTCGTTCGGTAACGCGAAAAGAAAAATTTTCAACCGCAAGTCGAAATCGCGTAAACATCACGTACAATAGGAATTGGAAAAATGTACTCGTATTAATTTCGCGTAATGTACTACAACGAGTATCTGGCTCCATCCACCATTTAGACTGCTACTCTGGTAGAATATAGGGTCAATTTTACGGCTATAATCATATCCACGCGTACACGTAGTACTCGTACTCGAGTCGATGGACAAAAATTTCCAAATAAACTCGCAATAAAACGCCTCATTTGCACGGATAACGAGATCGTTTCGTTGGCTTTAATAGGTGCCAGGCGACCAGTCTTCGTTCTTCTATTTCCATTTGCAGTCGTTGTCGCAGTCAACCCCCGAGAACAAAAATAGGGGTTGACGGTGACGAACGGTAAATTGCATCGTTGACGATTGCGACAGTGACACTAGCGCCACCACTTTTACTCGTCGCCGAATGAGAATCTAAATAATTCTCACTATACTATATCGTTACATGTAATTTAATTTTACTCCTTTTTCTTTCGCTTTTCTCTAAAAGAGATATTCCAGAGACGCTATTCAAGCTTCGGTTCCCTAATAAGAGCCTCTTTTGCCAAACAAACGTCGAGCTGCGCGTTTTACGAAATCCGATTTTCAACGTCCCGCGTCCGGTAATCGAAACTGAATGGAAGTAGCTTCACCCTGTAGACTAATAAAGTCTAATTTCCTAATAACACGTAACAAAATTCCCCACTCGAAACTTCGACCATCGTGTACACTGTACAGCATATAGTGGCAATTTCACACTAAATTTTCCACAATTCGTCGTCGTCGTTGTCGTTGTCGTTGTCGTCGTCGCAATTTTCGTTTCGAGCGAATATTCGATGGAATTTTTCAGTTATTTTCATCGTGTGTTTTTTTTTCATTCTTCTTTTCGTCGAAATACGAATAAGTAGTACTTACATTTGTTTGTATTTTTCCATTCGAATGACCCTAAGTTGTAAATTACTTCATTTTTACGTATTTTAAGCTGAAATTAATATCTAAATTCAAAATCTGCGTAGGTATTTGAAAACGTACAAATCAATAATATACGTCGAAAAAAAAAACGATTTCACCACAATGAAGAGAAAGAAATCGTTTTTGAATAATGGGAGAAAAATGACTCTCCTTCGCCTCCAACGGCTCCAACTCACTTTGGAAAAATATCAAAAAACGGAAGCTAACTGAAAATTTCCGCAAATGCACTTTCCCGAATGAAAAAAACTCGAATTGCCATTGTTCCTAAATGAATTTTACTAATAAAAAAATTCTCCAAAAATCGACGACTCTTCCCCCTCTTCCTTCCTCTGAAAAGTCTGTCTGCCAAAATGGATGAGAAAGTCTTTTTTTTCTTGGAGAAAATTAACGTCTTATTTTTTTGTCAAAATATAGGTATAAAAAAACATTTTTTTTTGTAGGTCAAAATTTCTAAACGTTCTACTTTCACACCTGGATCAACTGTTTTGAGTTTTTTTTATAATTTGACTGTGATTTTTCATTTCTAAAAAACGAGTGATTGACGTTATTACTTCAAGCCAAATGTATATTTGAGGCAATTTCTTACAAGGAAACACGTTTCCGGTAGATTTTTATTCTTTACCAAAATTACTTTTAAAAAATGCTGTTTTTTTTTACCAAAATTGCCCTCGAGCCTCACTTTTTTGGTCAAAATAGGTATAAAAAAACATTTTTTTTTGTAGGTCAAAATTTCTAAACGTTCTACTTTTTTACCAAAATTACTTTTAAAAAATGCTGTTTTTTTTACCAAAATTGCCCTCGAGCCTCACTTTTTTGGTCAAAATTGTCAAAGAGATCTTCCTTTTTTCCAATTTCTCTAGTCATTGTATTTTTGAATTGTTTTATTTTTAATTTGTTTATTTTTCGAGTTCGTTCATTTTGTATTTTTAATACGTACGCACATAATTATGAGTGAATCGATTTCAACTCCAAACCAAAAAAGAAAAAAATGAACAAATTGATTTTTTTGGAGGGGAGGGGGAGAAGATGGTTAGAAATATTTGGGGAGGGGATAGTTAATTTTTTTTTGGAAAGGTAGGTGGCACGAAAACGTAGTGATTTTTCGATCAACCATATTCCTGTTGACTCCCTGTAGAGGGTTAGGTCTACTGATCGAAGTGTGATTATTTTTCGAATCAGAAAGTAAAAATTACACATTGTAAATCTGTAAATCATTGATTTTCCTACTTGAAATACCTACTCATTTAATCCAATTTTTTCAAATCCATTTCGTTCGTTTTAGAACTAATTTTCTGGTTCGAGCTTCGTTTTGTAATTCTTTTTCGTGAATTAATTCTCCTAAAATTAAGAACATAATTTTTCACTATCGGTGATCGATAAGATTAAGAGTATAGGTATTAGATAATATTCAAGTAGAATGTACTACCTATACCTACAATATCTCAAATTAGGTACCCATTTTGAAACGCTGAATAATCTGACGACGAGGAAAATTTAAGTAATCCGATTTTTCTGGCACAGACTTTCACGCCCAAATCGACATAAGTTTCACGAGACTTTTTTTTTCAAAATTGAATGTCGTTGTCGGAGTGAATAAGAAAATTATTTTTGAAGAAAAAACGAAGATTCGCGAAAAATACTTTTAGATGATTTCAAAGGAAATTGATTTTTCTCCCCCCCCCCCAATTTGAAAAATGTCCTCATTTGGATATAATGACGAATAATTAAAAAGTTCCCTAGATTTTATATCTAAAAAAAAAAAAAAAAAAAAAAAAAAAAAAATAGGTTATCGATGTGAACTTTTAATGATTTGAATAAATATTCATTTTGAAATTCCGTTTTCAAACTCGTAGTACGAGTATTTGGCCCCATCACTGATCACTGATTATTAATAATCCAAAGAAAAACAAACCAGAAGAATATTTCAAAGCAAACAAATTTTATTGGAAGAAAAATTGAGAAATTTTTGAGTTTTATTGTGAACTTTTAATCCGAGAAACGAAGCTTTCTTATTTTTTTGAACAAAAACTTTTAAAAAATGATGAAAATGTTTCCAAATTTCTCAAAAATGAAAATGAATTTCGAAAAATTGGAAAGGGAATATCAAAGCATGTAGGAGGTTCAAGCTATAAAATTGAAATTGATTTCCGAGTTTGTAGGAGGTCCAAATTATGAAATTGGCAAATCAATAGGAGCTTCAAATTTCATAAATAAAAAAAGCTCTAAATCACAAAATTTGAAAATTAATTGCGGAGTTTGCAGGAGCTCCAAATTACATTTGAGCACTCTATATGGAGTAGTTTTTTGCATATTAACAGAAATTTTGCAAAAATTGAGATTTTAAAGATTTTTTAGGTTCAAAAAATCGCAACACTGCTAAAAATGTGACCAAGAACATATTTTTTCTCAGAATAATTTATGAATTTACAAATGACTTATTTTGCCAATTTTTTAAAAAGTTGATCATTAGGCTCATTTTGTTTTGAATTTAAAGTTTTCATGTTTTTCAGCTTGAAAAATCCTTTTCAGGGATACGTTACTCAAACTGAAATTTATGCATATTTTTTTACATATTTTGGGCGAAAAAATTGCATAAAATAAGTTACATATTTTCATCATATTTTTGCATAAAAATCACAGCTCTACTTATAAGAGCTCCAAACTGTGGGAATCCGGAAATGAAATTCGAAGTTTGCTAGAACTCAAATATACAAAATTGAAAATGAATATTGAAATTTGCAAGAGCTTCTATCTATGAAATTGAACGTGAATATTGGAATTGGCTGGAGCTTCAAACTATAAAATTGGCAGCTGAACTTCGGAGTTTGCGGGAGCTCCAATCTCCAATCTATAAAATTGAATTAAATATTGGAGTTTGCAGGAGCTTCAAATAATGAGAATTTGCAAAAATAAAATTCGAAGTTTGCAGGAGCTTCAAACGACAAATTGCAAATAAATTTAGGAATTTGCAGAAGCTCCAAACTACAAAATTGACGAATGAATTTCGGGGTTTGCAGGAGCACCAAACTACAAAATTGACAGTTGCATTTTGGAGTTTGCAGGAGCTCCAAATTACAAAATTTGGAAACGAATTTTGGAGTTTTCAGGAGCTCTAAACTGCAAAATTGTCGTTTAACATGAATATTGCTGTTTGCTGGAGCTCCAAATTACAAAAATTAGCGAATGAATTTTGGAGTTTGCAGAAGCTTCAAACTACTAAATTAAAATACGTTATCTAAGGTTTAAAATACGACTAAGAATTTTTGAAAAATTCAGCATGCTGTACGGAAACCATTATTTAAATCAGGTCATTTCACATTGCGTATTCTTTGAAAGATGTTATACGACTTTTTTTTTTACCGCCCTCAATAATTTCTTAACCCATTCAAATTAATGGAAAATTTGGCTGTAACAGTATCAATTTCAAAAACAGTTCATTTCTCATCCTTTTTCAACACCCTGTTGGTGATTCGATTACCGTATCCAGTATTTATAATTACACAAAGATTGTAATCAGCTTTAAATGAACGTTATTTCGTTAGTAGATATTTAGTTGTTTAAATGGGTTTAGTCGGACGTTTGATGTTACTGTCGTCGTTTGAAATGGATATCTACAAATACGTAATAAATGTTGCATGCTCGAGCTAGCGACAAGATTGAATTTCGAAGAACGAATAAGCACCGCGCTTGTGAAGTACACCGAATGTCTTTGCTTCGCGACAGAGAGTGTAATTAAGTGTTAATCGTATTCTCGGAAGTCTTCTTCGTCTGATTATTGAGAAAGACGAACTGACGACGAAGAATGTGAATGTGGATGGAGATGGGGAGCGAGGGGATGATTCCAAATACGTGATGATTTAGTGGAACTATTTCTATTTGAGTTTAACTTCGAATGTGTGTATTGAATTGATCGCTGAGATGAGGTTCTTACTTCTTACTCAAATCGTGACAGTGTATTTTTCATACAAATGTATTGATCATTGAGATAAAGTTCTTCGTGATAGTTTATTTAATGCAAAATGCGTATCTTCTGTTTCCAGGTTATTACCAGCCAGCAGGTCCGCTGATATCGCACCACCATCACCATCACCATCATCACCACCACGTGCAGACGAACACATCGACGACGTCAACGGCCGCTCTACCAGCATCGACGGCCACGTCGACGTCCAGCTCAGCATCGACCATCTCGTTCGCCAAAGTCTCGCAGTCGCCTCTAGTACAACCGCCTACTCCGCCGGCCTCGAACGTGACGCAGCCCGTATCGGAGAACTCGGACAACGAGATGATCTCGGCGACCACTCCAGCCACCGAGATCGCTCCTTCGGCCGAACCACCTCAAGAAGAACCAAACTTCGCTCCAGCTTACCGATTCGGCTCCTCGGCCAATCCACCATTCCGGTCGCCGTCTCATAATTACCAATCGTACTACCCGTCACCTCCGTCAACCGCTAGTCTATCGCATCCTCAACAACAGGCTCATTTCCAGGAGATCTTGTACAGTAGTCAACCACCAGCAGGACCTCCAGGACCTTACCATCTGAGCTACCTGCAGCCCAAGGGTGCGCCGTATCACGGGCCTCCGCCACCCTTTCAACGAAGATACATTCCAGCTCTGCCACCTCAACAGTATTTCCATCACGAGTATTCGTCCTCGGCTCCGGTCAGCAATGCTGTCCAGCAGCAGGTCGTCGTACCGGCTCATCCTCTCACGTCGACCGCTGAATCGTATCATTCCGCGCCTCCGACTCCTTCTGTGGTCGAGTCGTATCCGCCGCCGCCTCCCCCGTTGTATTATTCGGGGTACGGGAGCGCGCCTCCGACGCCTTATTATCCTTATGCCGCTTCGTCCAGAAGTCTTACACTAGTTGGTGAGTAACTGATTTTTTATGTTTTGCTTTAGATACAAATACATAATTATAAGCTCGTGATAATTTTAGTACTCTTGTGACCGGTGTGTTGATTGCTAGAGTTGGAGGGTTATTTTATGGTTGAAATGAGGAGAAGAATGGTGCTGCTTGGAAAGAAGGTAGGCGGTTCCAATCAAATAAGAATGGGGATTTTTATGCAGAGATATGATTGAAATATGCAAAAATTTCAGTTCGAGTGACGTACCCCTGAATAGGATTTTTTAAGCTAAAAAACGACGTGAAAACTGTTAATTCAAAACAAAGTGAAGGCAGTGATTAAAAAATACACTTTTAAAAAAAATTGGCAAAACAAGTCATTTTATATAAATTGACTATAAAATTCATAAAGTTGAAAAAAGAAAGAAAAAAATAGGAAAATCCAACTAAAAGAAGTAGCAACGAGGCTCGAATTTAACAACTTTTTATAGGAAAAAAATCCGAAAAACTGTGCCAATAAAAATGAAATGCTTCAATATTTCCATTAAAAAAAATTTGATGACATTTTAGCAGTGTTGTGATTTTTTTAATTTTAAAAAAGTCTTTAAAATGTCAATTTTTGAAAAATTTCCATAAATATGTAAAAAAAAATACCAGAAAATATTCAAATATTCAGAAATGTGCAGGGTTTTCCCCTGAAATATGAAATATGCAAAATGATATTGAACTCATTCATCAGGAAATTTCATGATTCTTGGAGATCTTATCAAATATGCACTTTTTCCAATTCATATAAAAATTGCGAAAACGACCAAAAAATCTCATTTTTTTGCTATAATTACGCAGAAGTATCACTTTTTTGGTTTAGGCTGTGCCAAAATATCTCGCATTTTTACCAAAAAGTTGGGGAAAAGTCTCGCTTTTCTGACAAAAATTGCAAGAAAATATCTTCATTTGCCTAAAATTTACCGAAAAGTCCTGCTTTTTAACAAACTTGTCGATGTCTTGTTTTTTGCAAAAAATTGACCAAAAATTAAAATTGCTAAAAAATTCTACTTCGTTTTTTGCTGAAATTGTCGAAGTTTTTTTTTTTTTAAATTAAAAAACTTGCTTATTGGCAAAATGCCTAAAAAGTCATACTTTTTCGACAGAAATTGTCAAAAAGGATAATTTTTTTGACAATAATTCCCAAAAGGTCGTGCGTTTTGATAAAATTGTCAGTCTCGCTTTTTCAAAAATTGACAACAATGTTTACTTTTTAGAAGAATGTCAAAAGATATAGCTTTTTCTCAAAAATTATCCATAAATCTCTTTTTTTCACAAAAATTGCGGAAAAGTATCATTTTTTCGCCAATTCAGTCTCGCTTATTCCAATAAATTAACAAAAACTTCAAATTTCTTAATTGCTGAAAAATTACACCCGTTTCAAAAATTGTTCCAAATCTTGCCTTTTTGTCAGAAATTGGCAAAAAAAAACTTTCCTCAAGTTTCGCTTTTTGCCAAAAATTATTAAAAATTCTCGCGTTTTCAAAAATGGCAATTTTTACTGTTTAGCAAAATGTATAAAAAGTGTCGTTTTTCTGCAGAAAATTCCAAAAGTTACATTTTTCTAAAAGATGTCCAAAAATCTAGCTTTATTGTCAAAAATCTCTGTGTTAAAATTGTGTCTCGATTTTTGCTAAACATTGGCTACTTTGCTAGAAATTGCAACATTTCAATTTTGTGACCAACAATTGCCAAAAAATCTCATTTTTCTTAAAAAGACCAAAACTTACTTTTTTGACAAAAATTTTGAAAAAGTCCTACTTTATGCTAATATTGTTAAAGTTTTGCTTCTTGCAAAAAATTGACAAAAACTCCCACCTTGTAGCAAAATAATTGCTAAAAAATTTCACTTTTTTCCAAAAATTACAAAATGTTTCACTTTTTTTCAAAAATTGTTTCAAAGGGGTCGCTTTTTTATCAAAAATTGCCAAAAAAAAGTTCCTTTTGCTTGGAATTGTCAAAGTCTTGCTGTTTTCCAAAAATTGTCAACAATTCTAGCGTTTTCAAAAATGTGAAATTTTTACTTTTTAGCAAAATGTCCAGTTGAGAAGCCTTGCTTTTTTTGGAAAGGATTGCCAAAAGTAGACCCACATAATTTTCTGTCAATGGTCAATTGTCCAAAAGTCCTGTTTTTTGTATAAAAAAATCGCTTAAAAAACTTCATTGAAAATCTCAAAAATTTCACATTTGTCTATAAATTGTCCAAAAGTCCACTTTTTTTAGTCAAACATTGCTAAAAAGATCTTCATTTTGCTTAAAATTTC